>NC_092744.1:95900351-98300351 GCF_047496795.1 Chiloscyllium punctatum
CGAACTCACCTCATCAACTTCCCAGCCATCCCGTGATGTCCTTCTCATTCAATGCCAGCCCCATTGTTCCATCCATCATGGCTGGAGTTACTCACCATCGCCCGGATACCCCGGAAATTCCGTCATCCCTGGCACTAGTGCCATCTTTCAAAGGCCAATGTGCACACGGTTGTTCTTTCTCGGTTTGGAGCTTCCCTGCACAGTTTACCACGACCATGGCAGATAACAGGAAATTACACTCCGGTTTATCGACACAGACACGGAGGTCCTGGTGGATGGGCTCGTACAGAGTGGGACAATTCTCTTCCCAGAGGGAGCCACACCACCAGACCCACCGAGCATGGTCTGACCTCACCACCCAGCTCAGTGCAGGATCTGCGGTCTGAAAAAATGTCCAGCAATGCAGGACAAGCATCAATAACCCTCCCCGCTCTGGCAGGATACGGGTCATCATATTCTCTCTGCTCTCTCACACTCATTGTATATCTGTTATAGCATTGACCATAGAACAAGGCTCATGCTCCACCACTCTTACGACTGCATGCAAAACCTTATCTCTCTCTCTCTCTCTCTCTCTCTCTCTCTCTCTCTCTCACACACACACACACACACACACACACACCACACACACTCGCCTTTGGAATATCCCCACATGTTGATAGAATATTCTGAAGAATGTTGATTTTGGAATGTTCCAACTAGTGTTCCAAATAATTCCCACATTCAGGAAAATGTCAATTCCCCAGCATGTAACACAGAAAGGTAGGGAGTAAAGGTGTGCAGTTTTCAAATCGCATAAAATTCAAATCCACCAAGAGGCCATTCAGTCCTTCAAACGCATTCTGGCATTTAATAAGATCAGGGCTGATCTGATGGTTTTCTCAGCTCCACGATGCAGGATCTTTCAGTCATTTATCCCCCAGCTTCCTGTCACTGAGCAGACGACACTTGGGGACTTTTACCCCGGTTTTATTCAAGGCCCTGTTCGAGGGCGTTTTCCATGGGAATGCACTCTCCTGACAATATGTTGCATCAGCTTTATACTTTTATGTCATGGTAAGTATGCTTTGCACAGACCAATCAAAAACTTGCGCTTATTTTATGGTTATCGACATCCAATCACAATTAGTAATTTTGGCTATTTCACTTGTCTCACCTTATTGTAATCAGCCAAAGGCAGCTGCTGATCACTTGTGTCATTATAAAATACAATTTCTGGCAGAGAACGTTTTCATCCTCAGTCGTTATCTTGGCCATTATCTGAATTGTATTTTTATCCTTGTTATGAAAGTTTCTCTTGCTCTTTGTCTGTGACTGTTTCTGTCTGTAATAGTTACACAGTCTCCCACTCAGTTGGCTGGACGGCTGGCTTGTGATGTAGAAGGAGGCCAATAGCGCAGGTTCGATTACCCCAGACTGACAGAGGTTACCATGAAGGGAATGCTCTCTCACCCTCAACCCATCACCCGAGTTGTGGTGACCCTCCGGATAAACGACCACGAGTGGTCTCGCTCTAATGGCAGAGCAGCCCCATGGTCCTTTGGAACGCTATTCTATCACTGTTAGCTTTTTAAAATGTTTTCTAGATTATCATTTCATTTTGCCGGACGTTCTGGAGCAATGCCATTTTGTAGCACTGTCAGCACTTCCCCATGTGACACATTGCTGCCCATTCCCAGATACTCGTTGACTATGTTATTACTTATGAACCTTCTGTCTGCACCTGAAAACTATTCAATATCTCTTCTTCTATAGGTCTGTGGGGAAGAGAGTTCCAAAAACTCACCACACTGAGAAAACAAACGTAAAAATCATCTGGGTCGTGTGGTTACTTTTTGTCTACTTACCCGAGAATGGATATAATTACTTTAGGAGCGATTCAGAGATGTTTCACTTCATGCATGCCAGGGTAGAACGTCTTATATTATGGAGACTTTAACAGGTTACTCTTATTGAAACATACAAGACCTTGAGGAGAGTGGATCAGATAGATACCAACTGGGTTTTTTTTAATGGTCAAACCTTGTTGTCATTGTTATAGAATGTCGACCGTGTGGAAGCAGTACATTCTGTCGATCAAATCCGCACTGACCCCCCGACCAGCGTCCCACCCCAGAACATTTCCCCCTACCCTATCCATGTAACCCTGTATTTCCCATGACTAGCCCACCTAACCGACGTATCCCTGGGCACTATGGGAAATCTAGCATGGCCAATCGACTCTTAGCTGCACAACTTTGGACGGTGGCAGGAAACTGGAACGTGAAAAGGAAATCCAGTCTGAGAACTTTATCATTGGCCATATGACCAACCTGGTTACATGTAAGATTTGTTGTGAACAGTGAAGGATCGGGACGAGAAAAAGAAATAGTGACACGCTCCAATTCCATTCAGAACTGGAATGAGGAGGATTTCATTCAAGTGGGAATTCTCTTTTCCATAAGTTTGGGATGAATTAATCTTTATACGATATCAAGGCTGATTTCATCTGATTTTCCATAGACAGGTGAATCAGGCAGAATGGTACATGGAGAGAAAAGTATAGATGGGACCACAATGAGATGAGCCACGACCTTATTTACTAGTGGAGTAGTGTCAAAGGGCCGAATGGCCCACTTGTGTCCATCAGCCCTGTGTTCTGATGTTCCATTCAGCCCTTCGGACCTGCTACACAGGGACAGATCGGGGCCACTTCGATGGTTTGGTGTAGTTTCAGAAAAGTACTTGGAAAATCCAGGCTGGATCAGGAAGTGACCCCGTACACCCAGTCCCTCTGTCCACGCTTCCCTTCTCAAGAATTTCTGCTCCAAATGTGAGTCATGTTACAGACCCAGATTTGCTGTGAATACAGCCATCTACCAGCATCCAGGGTGAACTCAAACAAATCCTCTGCTCTCCCTGAATGCAGCATTGTACGACACAATTTTCAGGACAATAACCAGTTACTTTCCAAAAGAACGTAAGAAATAGGAATATTCGGCCCCTCAAGCCTGCTTTGTCATTTAATCAGAACACGGCTGATCTACTTCAGGGCTCAACTTCAATTTCCTGTTACTCCCTAGTATCCCTCACTCGTTGATATGTCAAAACCCAATCCACCCCATCTGCAAATACATTCAGTGTCCCAACCGCCACACTCTCTGAGTTAGGGAATTCCAGAAATTC
The DNA here is from genome assembly GCF_047496795.1 of Chiloscyllium punctatum. NCBI lineage: Eukaryota > Metazoa > Chordata > Chondrichthyes > Orectolobiformes > Hemiscylliidae > Chiloscyllium > Chiloscyllium punctatum. Next base: position 95,903,517 of record NC_092744.1, read on the forward strand.
ACTACCTTCTGAAAGATGACATTTCTTTGCATCTCAGTTTGAAATCGATATCCTTTATTCTGTATTTACATTCCTGTGTTCGGGACTCTGTCCTGAACTGGATCCACATTCTCAAAAGCTACCTTGTCAAGCCCCTTCTCTATCTTATACGTTTCAGTAATATCATCCTCATTCATTTCAACCAGAATGAATAATTGTCTTACCATTTTAGATGTACTCAATAAGTCAACACTATCATTTCAGGAACCCACCTAACGAACCAACGTACTTACTTGCTGCATCAGCATGCTGATGTTATGTTTCAGACTCAAGAACAATCCCATCCCTTTGCACTGTTCCTTTTGTGGGTGTCCTCTCCATTAAATAACAGCCTGGCTTTCGGTTCTCAGTGTCATCCTCAACCTCGGATGTGTATTGCACTCAGCTCCTGCCATCAGGCTATCACTATATGGATTGTTTATAAATCTTGCCATTGGACTGATATTTGTGATACTCCAGAATGTACATTTTACCAGGGAGATCCATTAACCCTGACTCTTCGATTTCTATGTGTTAACCAACCGTCATCCCATATTAATATATTATTTGTCATACCATGAGCTTCTGTATTTTGTAGCAATTTTTATTTTGTGAAACCTTATGCAAAATCTCTGGAAAACCAATTGTCTACCAGTCCCCCTTTTTCATGCCCGTTTGTTCCATTCTCAGGGATCTCCAGAAATGCTTTGCAAGATTTTGCTGGCAATTTATAGATTCCCCTTTCACACCACCATGCTGACTCCGAGTGAAGCTTTTCTAAATGTCCTGCGATGCCTTCCTTAATAACAGACTCTCGCATCTTCCCCGCAATAATGGTGAGGCTAAATAGTTCCTGCTTTCACTCTCACTCCTTTCTTGAAGTCAGGCGCCACATTGGAGGGTCTCCAGCTTCGCTGGAACACTCCTGTAATCCAGAGGGTTATGGAAAATTTCACACAGTCCGTCCAGTCATTCTGTAATCGCTGCTTTTAAAACCAACTATGAATTAATGTTGACCTGTCCCACGCTTACTCTTATTTGTTTATTTAAATACCTTGTTCCTTTTGTTAGAGGCAGTTCAAGAACTTCCCTCCGAGTAACATTTTGATTAAATCATTGAAATACTTACAGTGCATTCTCCTGTGAGGAATGACATAAACTTCTGGTGTAAAATATCTATCTGCGCCCTCTAGGCACACCCTCCAAAGGTTCGCCATATACTTTCCTGATTTCATTTCTACCAAAGGTCATACGTTCATCTCGAACTTTCTTTGTATACACGGAAAAGCTCGTGCTGCTTGTTTTATATTTCTTGCCAATTTGCTTACATCATGTCTTTTCTCCCCTTTCCCTCACTTTCTAGACTCATACAGTCGTATCGTGCACAAACAGACCCTTTGGTCCAACGTGTCCATGCTGACCTGGTTTTCCAAACTGAACTAGTTCCATCTGCTTGCAGTTGCTCCATATGCCTTTCAACGTTTCCCATTCATATGTTTGTCCTAATGTCTTTTAAATGTTGTAGGTGTACTTGCATCTACCACTTTTCCTCTGGCAGCTCATTCCATACACACACCACTCTCTGTGTGAAAACATTTCCCCTTTGTCCCGTTTAAATCTTTTCCCTTTCACCTGAAAGCTACGTCCTCTATATTTGGACTCTATATCCTGTCAAAAAGACCTTGGCTCGTCTTCTAGACTTATAAACTTCTAGAATGCCACCCCTCAAACTCCTACACTCCAGCTGATACTAGCTTCAAGAATAAGCATTTTAAAATAAGCATTACTAATTTGATACAGTATTCAAAATGCCAGGTAAACAACACAGCCCAAACTTCATACCGTGATTTGTTTTCTTCCATGTTATAATACGAAGGCAGTGTGAAACTCTTACTGGTGCCAATAAAATATCAAGTACCTGAATTTCTTTGTCTAAAGGGGTTGATGATCTCTACAGTGAAAACTTATTTCTGGCCAGATTTGTGTAAGAAAAGGAATTCTTATACTACACTGTCAGCGTGCACTTGCATTTAACAGAGTGAGATGAAGGCTGAGTATACTTTTGGAAATTTGGATCACAGTGTGAATTCAGTGCAAAGGGGGAGAGGTGTTCTCAATAAGGTTTACTCCAGGAAGGAACCTGTCCGGAACGAGATGTGAGTGGGACGTGTAAAACAGCATGAATGGTGAGGCTGAACCACACTGAGACAACAGGCAAAGTGGCAGCACAAAACGCAGCTTGATGCTAGTGCAGGGAAGGTAGACTGGATCAAAGAGCTTCAGGTGAATTGGGTAGGGACCATAATGTGAGAGAAAGCCGTAACTTGAGAGGGAGAATCTGGCAGCAGGAAGAGGAGACGTGCAGGGAAAGGGTGGGGCAGCAATTGCAGGGATTTCTGGGGTAATTCAGGAAGCACAGCTGAAATGCGTGCCCAATATCTGCTCATGGTCCCTGGAATAAATACCCCAAATCTGGCCTTACACTAACTCTCTTCAATAGTAACCTTGACAGCTTTTGTCAACCATGGGTCGTTTCAGCTTCTTATCGAGTCCTTCTCCTTCAATAGAAAAGATAATTGCTGAGCATTATGGGATATCTGCTTGAATGTCTGCCCATTAATACTCACTGACTTTGTTCTGGGTCTATTTTCACATCCTACTTCAGAACAGAAGTGAGGCAGATATCCTCCACTTAGATATCTGGTTGTTTTCAATCATTCAGGGCGGACTTCTGCATGTGGCTGAGCACATGATCTGCGGAGGCTGACTCCATTCGCCCAGTTTCTCCGTCCCTGTTGTTTCTGTTTGACGATGCCACATTCCAGTGGGCAGCCTCAGACGTGACCTCCTTTTCCGTCAAACCAGAAATCCCCAAACTCCGGTGGATAGGGCCTTTAGCTGTCACTGTCCTATCTCCCGCGGTGCCGCCCTCACTCCATCCCTTCCTTCCCAGAACAATGATAGATTCCTCCATGTCTTCACTTTCTACCGTACTATAATCCATATTCACAGAACCATCCTCCACCACTTCCACCACTCTTCAGCAGGACAGCACCATCAAACACATCTTCGTCTTCTGTCCACTGTCAGCATTTCACAGGGACCATTCCCTCTACGACACCCTCCATCACCCCGAGCACTTCCCCACTCCCCCATGGCACCTTCCCATGCAATTTCAGAAACTGCAACACTTGCCCATTCACCTCTTCCCTCCTCACTGTCTAAGGCCCCAGTCAAACCTTCCAGGTGAAGCAGCATTTCATTTGTGCTTTTTAAATCCAGTCTCCTGTCATTGCTGCTCTCAAAGCAGTCTCCTTTACATTGGGGAGACCAAACAGAGACTGCATTGGGGAACACGCCCACTCTGGAGGAATAACCATGATCTTCTCATCGCTTCCCATTTCAATAACCTACCTTGCTCTCATGCTAACATTTCAGTTCTGGGCTGCTGCAATATCTTAATGAAACACAACCCAAGCTCGAGTAACACCTCAGTTTACACTTTGGTACGTTACAGCCTGCAGGGGTTAATATTCAGTTCCATAACTTCACAGCCTGACCCCAATATGGCCGTTCTCTATTTTTCATGCATTCTCCCTTCTAGCCTCCCTATGACCTTGTGTGGTTTTCTCTTCTTTATCTTGCGCTCGATAGAGAGAACCCCTTTCCCCGATTCGCATCTTAATTTAAAGCTATTTCACATTATCTTCACGTTCACCACTGATAAAAACGCGTATATCTTTTGCCATGCTCTCTTTTCCCCGTCACCCACCCCCGCACCTCTGATAACGGATTAAAAAACGCAGTTTCCAATCCTTTTCAGTTCTCAAGAAGTGTCACATGAGGCTTGTAATGCTAACTCTGTTTCTCTGTCTCTTCAGATGTAGCCACACCCCTGTTGAGTTTCTCCAGAAATGAATACACACCGAACAAGTTTTCAATTAAACAAATAACTACGGATACCTACTGGAAATAAAAATGCAAATATTACTGGAGAAACTGCGAGCTTTGTAGAAGGGTGACTGGACCTGAAAGATCAACTTGACATTCACTCCACAAGATGCTGCCAGACCCGCTTAGTTTCTTGAGCAATTTTTGTTTTTGAACAAGTTCCACAGACATGTGTCAAAGCTGCTCGAACGCCCTGTCTGACAGGGATCGCTGTACACCAGAAAGTGGACAATAGCACTAGGTACACACGTTCATTGGCACTGCACCTAAATAAGGCTTGCGGATCAAACACAGATGATGGTATTATGGGAATGGGAAACAATCAAATGAATATTATAAAGGGTTTAAGGAAGCTAATAAGTTGGAGGCCATGGCATCAAGGAGAGACCCTGAATGGAATGAGAATATGAAAATGGAAGTATTCTAAAATCACAAACCAGAATAGGTCACTTAGTACAGGGCTGTTGTGTGAATGGGTCTCGGTGTGAACTGTGGAACAGTTCGTAGAATTCAATTGCAGATATTGCAACTCAAACGGGGCATTCATGCGGTGCTGTAGATCACAGTGGCAGCAGCAGTATTGTATTCAAACGTAATCTGTAACATCTCCCCCAGGATAATCCCTCAGTCTACATTGACCATAAAGCTTCAGTGACGAGTGAGGGTGAACAGGCCAGAGTCAGAACCATGTGTATCTAAACCTGATGATAAACCAAAGTCCTGTACAGCTACAGTAATGCACCCATACTCCTGTACACAAATCCTCTTAAAATGAAAGTCAACACACCATTTATCTTCCTACCTGCTTCTTCTTCCACAGTGAAACAATCACAGAAGCGTAGACGCTGTTTCATCAAAAGAAAACAGCATGATCTCCATTAGTCTTACTTTCTTACATGCAATCCATAGCCATAAATGTAATGACACTTCAAGTGTTGGTCCAATTACTGTTTAATGGTTGTGAGATTACCCATCACAACTACCTTCTCAGGAGGTGCATTCCTGACCCCAACACTCTCTGGGTGAAAAAATAATCCTCAAATCCTCTCTAAACCTCAAAGCCTTCAGTTTAAAAGTCTGCTGCTTGTTCTTGGTCCTTTGACTAAAAAGAACAGCTGCTATCCATCCATCCTATCCATGTCCCTCGTAATCTTATCCTTCTGAAACACATCCCCTCAGACTTCTCGGCTCCAAAATAAACAAACCGAGCTTATTCAGCCTCTCTCCATTGTTGATTTGCTTCATCCCAGGGAATATCCTGTTGAATCTCCTCTGCAGCCCTAGGGTGCAATCACATCCTTCCTATAATCCCAGAACTACACACAGAATTCCATCTTGGCCGAACCAAACTCCTATATAACTCTTACAATCCAAGTCTCGTTGAATAAAAACTATGCCAACAGACGCATGTGACTTCTTACCTAACTTATTATCCTGTCCAGTCACATTCAGGGTTGTGTGGAGAAGCACCGTCTGAGTTTCCGAGTGTGCTGCCATTCATTGAGTCCTCCCCTGTATAGTTCCTTCTTCCAAAGTACATCACCTCATTTTTATCAGGGTTGCATTACATCTGCCATCGATCTACCCATCTGACCATTCCATATTTATCTTCCTGCAACATAAGACCTTGCTCCTAACTGACGACTACCCAACCAATCTTTGTTTCAAACATACACTTATTTATTAAACTTCCCCCACCCTCCTCCACATTCACATTTATATCATTTATGAATACCAAAATAATCAGGGACACAGTATTAATCCCTGTAGTACACCAGGGGACACTGGTCTCCAGACACACGAACAGCCTTCTCCCACCACCCTCTGTCTCCTGCCACTAAGCCAATTTGAATGCCACTTACCAAGTTACCCTTGATACCATGAGATTGTACTTTCTTTATCAGATTCCCCCGCGCGGCTTTGTCAAAGGCCTGGCTGAAAAAAACATATAAATGACCTCTTCGAAAAAAATCAATAAAATTCGTTCGCTATGACTTCCCTCTGAAGACTTCATGGTGATGATCCTTGATCAAACATTGAACAGAATGAATCCAATCAGCCATTCATTCATCTTACACAACAGTTGGAGCAGATCTTTTACAGCTTTGTGCCTGTTTCACAGGAATTGAAAGAGAATGTGCCGGTTTTAGAAAGGGAAGAACTTAGAACAACAAACTTAACTAGGGAATGGAAAGTCCTGGACAGATTATTGGGATTGAAGGTAAATTGTTAGAATCTTATATGAAGGAATTAATAACAGAATATTTTTAATGTCAAGCCAGGATCCATGAGCGTTAACATACGATTACTAAGGATAAATTATGTTTGAATGATTCGACTAACATTTAAATAATGTGACAAGCAAGATGGATAAAGGGGATCCTATAGATGTATTATATCGGGGCTTCCACAAGCAATTGCAAAACATGCCTCACAAAACATTAATAAGCAAGACAAGAGCACATTGTATTAGAAATAAAATCCAGGAGAGAGTATTGGCTAACTAATAAAAGCCATGATATGAAGATGCTGGTTTTGGACTGGGTTGGACAAGGTCAAAATACACACGACAGCATATTATAGTCCAACTGGTTTATTTGAAAACACTAGCTTTCTGTGAGCTGCTTCTTCACCAGGTGTTAGGGAGAGAAGAAAATCTTAGAGACAAGGTTTATAAGGAAAAGATCAAAGTGTGCACAACTCATGCGCATGAGTTGAACACACCTAAGATGTCTCATAAATCTTTAATCAATTAAAATGGAGGGGTAGGTTTTGCTTGATTAATGTGCTAGTCTCTGCATTTCTTTCATGTCGCTGCCTGGAAATACCTTCAGGTATGATAGATGGAAAGGAGGTGACCCCTCCGGTCAGACAATGTATTTTAGGCGTGAGGTCTTGTTTGGAGTCTGTATGTGTCTTCACCTGGAGTTAGACTGGGTTCATTTGCAAAGAAGAAGGTGATAAATACCAAGTTGAACATTGTCTACAAATTGTATGTATTTGTAACAAAATAAATTATATTTGCAAACACAAATGAGCAAGTGTAAATGAACCCCACAAAGTTATACGCATGCACATGTGTCTGTGTTTGTGTGCGTGTGTGTTTGTGCGTGTGCAAGAGAGAGAGAGTGTGTGCGTTTGTGTGAAGGGAGGAGAGAAAGGCAGTATGCGTGCCAGCGAGAGAGTGAGGGAAGAGTATGAGTGATTGTGGAAGGGAGGGAGAGGGGTGTATGTATCCATGCGTGTGACACAGCGGAATATATATGTGTGCATGTGATAGAGGGGGACCGTGAATTTGTGCGTGGGGCTTATAGTGAAAGTGTGCATCGGTGTGTATAAGGACGAGAGTGAGAGTGTGTGCTTGTTCAGGCCAAGATACAGACAGATACGTTAGATTCTTTTCCCCACATACTCATTCCGTGGTTTCATAGCTTGCCCTCTCTGCAGCCTCTGCTCCATTTGATGTTAATGTTACAGACCCAGATGCTATGACTACAGTTCCAATGCTCTGAACAGAGTTGGGTCAACAAATCCTCAGGACTTCCTGAATGTCTGCGGCAGCTCACAGCACAACCTCCAGCAAACCATCCCCAACACCACCACTAACTTTTCAATAACAGGAGTCAGTCAGCAGCCCCACAGCGACAAGTGTTTTAAGAAGGCAGCCCAGACCCGAACGCTTCCGTATTTTAAATGTAGACATGAATTGGATGTTTCAGATGTGTTGCGATTGGTCAAACCACTCAAAGGTAAGCAAAATGTAATCCATTCAAACGCTCTCGTCAAAACACAATCAAAGAGAAGAACAAGTTGTGATAGCTTCTCTATTGGAACACTTATGCAAATAATGTATACAGTGCCTTCTACTAATTAACAAGGTTAATACAGTAACATCCCATAAACATCCCCCTTGGCAAAAAGGTAATTTCAAACACAGAATCTTACATGCAGTTCGCCAATCCAGGAGGAAGTCGCTTCAAGAGAGATTTCAGAGAGAATAGCAGCTGGGGATCATGTATCGAAATTTCCAACCTTTCAGGGACCCCGAGCTGCTTCTGAATGCTGCAGCTAAAAACAAACCGAGATGACCTTGTCTGGGAGAGCTGGCTACTGCCCTTCCATTGTTCCCACCGTTTTAATAAAACCTAAAGGCCTCCTCAGTTATTTACTTCAGCCGTTGTCAGTAGGCAGTTCGGTACCTCTGTCTTTCAGACCTCTCTTCAAAAAGAAATTCAAGAGAAAATAACCATTTTGAAGTGACAGTATCGTCACAACTCCACCTTTGTAAAAAAAAGAACCATCAACATACAATTATGCCCTCATTTTAGCCCCATTATTCTTACAGTTTCAGTAGACTGTAATACAGATATATTGTATTGACACTAAGTATGCAAACATTCATATCTCCATTCTATTTCAATCAGTTTACTCTTGCCACAGAACGCCTCTGTCTTTCTTCATCCAAATTGAATGGCCACAATAATAACGTCTATCTGAACAGACCAGCAGTTCTCTCCCTCACTTTCTCCAAAAACGCTTAGGCGTTATGATCGTTTATAAATTTGTCTCAGGCACATTACTTGCAATTTAAATGCTGAATTGTTAGGCCAACACCAAGCTCAAGGCTTCCTTCCCCTTGTGAAATATTTCGTTTATGGTTTCACCGGACACTCCAACCTCACATTACATAATGGAGCAAATCTCATCTCTCTCATTGTCCTTCTCAGTGACATGTCTCTTTATGTCTCAAATTAAAAGATTTAAATGCTTCTGTACCTCTTAATGATGTAACCCCCTTTAACTGCTACTCCTGGCCTATGCCAGTAAACTCTACTCTCAGAGGGAGATGTTTTAAGAAGGTCTCACACATTCTTCTCAATCCCTCACAGTAGCCAAACTTTGATTAATGGACCAACTGATCAGCTTAAGCCATTTCAGCTTATAATCTTGCGATTTTAACTCTCTGCTCTCACACATGAGTTCTCACCACTGCAGGAAGTGAATTTCTGAACTCCTTCCAAGTAAGGATCTCTCTAAGAGTGCCATACGCTTGCTCTGCTTTTAATACCCTTCCGCACCTTTCCAAATTACTTTGTTTGATTCTTTCAAACTCAATGTACATTTAACCAGGGACGTTTTATTTAGATTCCTAAAACGCTGTCAGTCAGCTTCTGGCACAAGCTCATATGGACTTCAGATGGTGGTCTTCACCTCCTCATACTCCCCAGATACCTTCTCCAATAGGGATGCAAAACCTCACTCCTTACACCTACCAGCTTTGTTTGGATCAACTAAATCCACATGGTCACTGGCCACCGCATTCGTTTAACGACTTTCTCAAATAAAATTAAAAAGTCTTCCCTAACCTTCTCATCAAATGTAGACAATGCCTGCGCATATTTAAGCAGATCCACAATAGGCCTTTAGCTACCGTAGAGTTGTTCATCCTCACTATCATAGAACATGAAACATAGAACAGTACAGCAGAGATCAGGCCCTTCAGCCCACGATGTTGTGCCGACCATTGATCCTCATGTAAGGTAAACCTAATGAACGAACCCTCAAGCTCCTGTGACCATATGCATGTTCAGCAGTCTGTTAAATATATCCAAAGACCTCGCTTCCACAACTGCTGCTGGCAACGCATTTCATGCTCCCACACCTCTCTGCGCAAAGACCTCGCCTCTGACATCCCCTCTATACTTTCTGCCAAACAGCTTAAAACTATGACCCCTATATCGTCCTCATTCAGCCTACCGTCTCCCTTCTTCTCTACCCTGCTAAGTCGACTTTCCTATCAAATTGCTAACGTTTGAAGTTGAAACTCTCTCTTTCTGCTTTTTTCTTTCTTTTTCTGTCTTTCTTATTTCTCTCCTTTTCTTTTAATTCTACTTTTAATCGTGTTCCAAACTGTCTCAATTCCTTTTTGTCTTCAAACTGCCTCATTTGAAAATGAATTCCAGCTCTTTCCAAACGTTCTGATGGTGTTTGCACCAAAATGTTAATGTCATGCTATAGCTGTAATTATCTCTCCTTTTCTTACAGACAAACACAAACCGAACTCCAGCTTGTCTGCCAATTCAAACAGCTTTACGTTGCTCACCTTTTGTTAAATCTTCGACTTCACCTCTTCCACACACAGAGGACTCTTACAGACAGAAAAAAAAATTACTACACAAAGCACTGTTCAAACCAACCGAATTCAACACCCGGAACAAAAGACACTATCAACTATCCAGACGCCGCCTTTGAGCCCAACAATCTCCCTGAGCACATTCTCCCGTCGCCGCGTGGGTTTCTTCTGCTTGGCTCCGTTTTCCTCCCACAACCCAAAGATATGCAAATTAGGTGAATTGGACATGCTAAATTGCCTATACTTTTCAGGAGTGTGCAGGTTAGTTGCAATAGTCATGGGTAAATATGGAGTAATAGAGGAAGGGAATGGGTCAGTGTCTTTGGAGGGTTGGTGTGGACTTGATGGGCCAAATGACCTGTTTCCGCACTGTAGGGATTATAATTCTGAATCCAGTTTGGAATTGTCGATTTTGAACAGGACAAGAGTACCTAGTTTGCTATGGACCTGACCAGACGGATTTAAAATACTTTAGTATGGTAATCTGGAAGACGACCTTGTCTGATAGTAAATGTAGTTGTGAAATGGGTGTTCCAGCTGTGATGCGGCTGGTCAGACCACTCATTTTAAGCAAATCGCAATTTATTTAATCTCTCTAATAAAAATGCGTAAAAAGAAGTGAAGTTTAGAATAACATAACTACCTGAAAACCTAACAGAATAATAGATGAAGTATCTTCCACTAATGAACTGTTGCAATGAACTAACAACTCATAAAGCCATTCCTTGGCAAAAAGACACATCCGAGGTCCTTCAGTCTTGCATGCAGTTCTCCAATTCAGGAGGAAACAGCATCAAGTCAGATTTCAGACAGAATAGCAGCAAAGGATCATTTACTGAAGCGTCTACCCCTTGTCTGACCCCAAGCACCTGGTGATTGTTACAGCTCAGAAAAAGTGCAAAATCTGGTCTGTGAGAGCTGGCCATTGCTATCACTATTTAAAAAGAAAACCTAAGAACCTCCTAAATTCATTACTTTGTCATTTGTAGTCGGCAGTTCGGCTTTTAAGATCTCTCTTTAAAGAAAAGGAGCAAAAAAAACGCTTTTTGTAGTGACAGCATTATCCTTTACAATAATACTCAAGGGGCTTCCTCGTGTTACTGGCCACACGATCGACTCAGAGGGACAGTTACAGAAGTCAGACATTTAGTGGACAGGCACAGACCATCTTTCAAAGATGTGCGTCAAAGCTGCTGAAACCCCTATCCAGCATGGAGCACCACAAAGGATGCACCTGGCAGTGAACAACAGACCCATACACAGCCCCATTTCCAACATGGAGCAACACATGGAACACACCGGGAAGTGAACAACAGAACGATACACACCCCGCCTTTCCAACATGGAGCAGCACATGAGACACACCGGGAAGTGAACAACAGAACGATACACAGCCCCATTTCCAACATGGAGCAGCACATGGGACACACCGGGTTGTGAACAACAGCCTGACACACCTACCTATCCCCGTCCATAGAACACCACTTGAAACACCGGGAAGTGAACAACAGCCTGACATACACCCCGCATTTCCAACATTGAACAACACAGGGGTTACACCAGGCAGTGAACAACAGCCCGACACACCCACCCAACCCCGTCCGTGGAACACCACTTGGGATACAGGGGGAAGTGAACAACAGCCTAACACACATTCCAGCATGGAGCAACACATGGCATATACCGAAAGTGAATAACAACCCGACACACACCCCCATTACGAAAATGGAACAGCACATGGGATACACCAGGATGTGACCAGCCCGACACAAAACCCCATCCGTGAACATGGAACAGTACATGCGACACACTAGGATGTGAACAACAGCCTGACACACACCCCGCCTTTCCAACATGGAGCAACACGTGGGACACATCAGGCAGTGAACAACTGACCGATGCACACCCCCATTCCCAACATGGAGCAGCACATGGGACACACCGGGAAGTGAATAACAGCCCAACGTAAATCTCCACCCGTGAACATGGAACACCACATGGAACACACCAGGAAGTGAACAACAGCCCAACACACACCCCCATTCCCAACATGTAGCAGCACATGGGACACACCGGGAAGTGAATAACAGCCCGACGTAAATCCCCACCCGTGAACATGGAACACCACATGGGATATATCGGGAAGTGAACAACAGCCCGACACACAGTCCCATGTCCAACATAGCGCAGCACATAGGACACACCGGGAAGTGAACAACGGCCCCCCCCCACCCCCACCATCACCACCCCCATCCAGGGAACAGTACATGGGACATACCTGGAAGTGAACAACAGCCCAACACACGACACCCACCCTTCACCCCGTCAATGAAGCACCACATGAGACACACCAGGAAGTGAACATCAGCCTGACACACACCGTTTCATTGTTCTGAACTTCACAATGCCAGCACTCGGTACACTATGGAGCCAAATACAAATGCCAGGGAAAGATCTAGAGGGACAGAGAGATTCACAGTAAAGACAGAAACAGAGAGTTAATTAACTGAGAACATGCTGTGGAAATATGGAGGAAAAGATGGATAGTGGGAATAACTGTAGGATTGATTTATTAGCAACATTACAAGAATGAGAATATTGAATAAAGGTATTTTCAGATCAGCTGAAATGGATTGTCTCATCAAATTCTGAATCAGTTTCACAGAATACTTCAAACAACATAAATTGGGAGAAGACCAACACGGAGAGCTGTGCAGGCCAAAGTAGTGTATTGCTCAGTAAACTGGATTATCTGCCCAGCAAGAGGAGCATTGCTAACCTTTACTATCATATGGGAACGATACACACATCAACTACACACAGCAGGGGAAGACTTCTATCTCCATTGGACCAGTATAAGATGTATGTGTATGTGTAAGTGAGTGAGTGTGCGTGTGAGTGAGTGAATGAATGCGTGAGTGCGTGAGTGTGTGAGTGAGTGAGTGTGTGAGTGAGTGAGTGAGTGAATGAGTGTGGTGGGGGTGTGCATTTGGGTGTTTGAATGTGAAAATCAATGTTTGAGAGAAAATGACCTTGAAGGAAACCAGGTTAAATATGACCAACTAGCAGGGATTTGGATAATAGACACAGAGAGACTGAGGGAAGTCTCATGGACAGATGAGTTAAAGTGCTTAAGAATATTAAAATAAACGCATTGCTAGACACAATAGCGATATAGATCAGCGCACACAGAAATGTCAGAAGGATGGGGTTTTGATCTGAGTTCGAATCAGATTTGTTTCTGCAGGTTTCAACCCGAGAGTGTCAGCATTAATTCTGTATTTCACAGCTCAAGGTTCAAACAGCAGACGAGTTATGCCAGTGAAGTTCAGTCTTGAACATTGAGCAATTAAAGTTAATAATTGTCAAGGAATGGTGTCAGAACTCAGCGCATGGCCAAAGGGATCACCAAAGTTGTGATTCATCTGTATCAAATACCACATGCAAGTTCACCTCCAAGCCAATCACCACCCAGATGTGGAAATATACCAGTGTTCCTTCACAGTCGTTGGGTCAGAATCCTGGAATTCCCTCCCTAAAGCCATTATGGGTCAATATAAGTGGATTGCAGCGATTCACGAAGGCAGCTCAGCAACATCTTCTCATTGGCAACTAGGAATGGGCTATTAATGCTGGCTAGCCAACCATGCCCAAGACCCAGAAATGAATAAAAACGATATTAGCCAGGGCTGGGATGGAGTCCCAGGATGGAAATGGAGTCTGTAAACATAATAGAGGACAATGACCTTCACACTCCAAATATTTAAACATCAAGGACAGGGAGACAATGGTTCACATCTGAAACTGAGTAGGTCAACATAGAGACCCATGAGTAACACTGTCAGAATCAAGGAGGGAGACAGTAATTGAACACGTTCCCTGATGCAGTTAGTAGTGGTCTGCACAGTGAATATCTGGATTCGGAGTATCAACATGAACAATAATGGTGGCAAAAAGTGAAGACGATATGAACGAACAGTAATGCAGTCATAACTGTTTTATAGAAAAACATAGCTGGACGGTGAGACTTACCAGGGACACCAACGATACACAGGAGAGGATAATAAAAATATTGAATAATGCGAAGAGCATAAAGGATCCGCAATGTTAATGAAAACGAATCATAATATATAGAAAAAGACCAAATATAATCAGATAAACCCCTGTCCATTGTTGGAACATGCCAGTCCAATGCTCTCAGATTCTGATCCATTGTTGGAACATTCCAGTCTAATATTCTCGGAGTATGATATCTCCTCCCCTTCTCTATCTGGAGCTGCTGATCCATGTTACTGCTGCCGGTGATGCTCCTGCTCATACTTTGGGATAACACATTGAACGGTGCCCATTTTTCATTAAAAGTTGGGAAGTCTTCGCTGGGATAATTCGAATCCATGGAGACTGACATTAATCACAGTCACCGAACAAACAGGCTCAGTTAACCCCTTCCTTACATAACATTTCATATCATAATAAAAGGGAATATTTACTCAGTCTCGATGGAATGGATGAGGGTTACTGACAGACTGACTATAAATCGTTCAAATCCTTTTTTACTTTTTCCATGTATGTGGGAGTATTGCCAGAGCACTGCAGGAGACAGGGACAAAATTGCAAACCAGCTGTATAAAATGTCTTGTTGGGAAACTATTGTGTACATTAACTTAAGGGAGAAAGTGAGGATTTCAATTGCTGGAGATCAGAGTCGAGAATGTGGTGCTGGGAAAGCACAGCAGATCAGCCAGGATCAGAGGAGCATTGATATTTGTTGTGTAAGCTCTACAACAGGAACGAGGCTTGTGGCCCAAGGGGGCTGAGAGATAAATGGGAAGGGAATGGTGATGGGGAAGTTAGCCGATAATGTGATAGGTAGATGAAATTGGGGTTGGAGGTGATATGTCGGAGAGGAGGGTGAGGCAGATAGATGGGAAGGAAGATGGACAGGTAGGACAGGTTATGGGGCGGTGCTGATTTGGAATGTTGGAAATTTGAAAAGTTGGAGGGACGTGAAATGAGAAAATTGTTGAAATCCAAATCGATCCCTTATGGTTGCAGGGTTCCAAGTTAAAAGATGAGTCTTTCCTCCACCAGGCATCAGTTGGTTAAGGTTTGGCGGTGGAGGAGGCCAAGGACATGCATGTCGTTGGCGGAGTGGGAGGGGGAGTTAAAGTGTTCAGCGACGGGATGGTGGGGTTCATAGGTGCGGGTGCCATAGCAATATTCTCTGAACTGTTCCGCCCATTGGCTTCCTTTCTTCCCAATGTAGAGGATACATCAGGAGCAGCGGATACTGTAGGCACGGTGTGTGGAAGTTCAGGTAAAACTCCGAAGGATGTGGAAAGATCCTTCGGGGTCTCGGATGGAGGTGAGGGGGAGGTGAGGGTGCAGGTTTTCCAATTCTTGCAGTTGCAGGGCAAGGTGCCAGGAGTGGAGGGGGGTTGGTGGGTGGCGTGGACCTGACAAGGCAGTCAAGCGGGAAATGTTCTTTATGGAATGCAGACCAGTAGGTAGGGAAATGTATCTCTGGTGATGGGGTGTGTTTGTCGGTTGGAGGATGGGGGAGGATAATGCGTTGTATGAGGAATTTTAATGGGATGGAAGCTGAGGAATAGGGTGTTCTTTTCCTGTTGAATTTGGAGGGTTGGAATTTGAAGACGAAGGTTCGGGAAGTGGATGAGATGATCTGAATGGCATCGTCGACTACGTGGGAGGGGAAATTGCTGTCTTTGAACAAAGAGAACATCTGGGATATACACTGGGATCAGAGTGTGGTGCTGGAAAAGCACAGCAGGTCAGGAAGCATCCGAGGAGCAGTAAAATTCGACGTTTTGGCAAAAGTCCTTCATCAGGAATCACCTTCTCCCTCACTTTCATCTAACTATCACGTTCTCGACTACCTTCCCCCCAAACCCACTCCCCTCCCATTTATGTCTCAAAGCCCCCAGCCCTTTCTGATGAAGGGCTTTTGCCCGAAAAGTCGATCTTCCTGCTCCTCCGATGCTGCCTGACCTGCTGTGCTTTTCCAGCACCTCATTCTCGACTGTAATCACCCGCATTTGCATTACTCACTTTCACCTACACGTTAGTTTCAGCCATTTCTGTAATACTGACTTTAATTCTGTTCTCACTGCTTTAGAAAAGATTCTGTTAATCTTGAAAGCGTTCAGAAAAGATTTCCAAGTAAATTGACAGTGTTGGGTAGGGTGGTGGTGACGAGGGATGTTGATCTACATGGAGAGTATGAAAGGGCTGGGGCTATGTTCCCTGGAGCGTTGGTTCTGAGGACTGACCTTACTGAGGTTTATCACAGTCAATCCGATGCTCCAGGGTGAGCAATTCCAAAGGTCAGGGAAATAGACAGGGCAGTTATTCGCATTGAAACTGGACTATGATTTTTGATACAACAAGTTGCAGGTAGATTGAAGAGTGGGATTGGTTGTCGAAATCAGAATTTCGAGGGTCAAATCACATGAATGAGAACAAAATAAAGGCATTGCCATATTAAATTAAATGATTAGTTATATCACAATCTCAATTCACCTCACAGAACCAGACTAGACACCATAAACCCAGAGGAGATATCTGTTCAGCATGGAACACTGCGCAGACCAGGCTAGTGCACTGCTGAACACCACCCTACAATCAGTCCAGAGCGGAACACTGGGCACACTATAGCAGTTCATTGATCCATAAACCCAGATGAGTATGTGTTCAGCAGAGAGCTCTGTGCCGACTGGACTGGCGTACTGTGCAATACAACCCACAATCTACCGAGAGAGGAAAGGTATACAGACCACAGCAGTGCATTGATGTATAAACCCAGATGATATCTTTGACCAGGTTGTGGAATAGTGCCCATTACCCCAGTGCATTTGTCAGAACATTGTGTTAGATCACTGCCCAGCGTGGGGAAACACGCAGCCCATGCTGGAAGTGATAGGATGTGCATCTCCCATCCATTTACAGCTCCATATCTCCATTGTGCCATGACAAGGGGTGCTGTGGGTGTTAACACCACTGCCAGGGAGTGATGGCGGGGGAATCAGTTTAAGTATCAACAAATAGCAGGGGTTTGCGGAATAGACAGGCAGGGGGAGACTGAGAGACAATGTCATGGGAGGATGTGATCACAGGTTCCAGACTGCTGAATGAAGAAATTTCGACAGTATTCTACAACATGAGACAGTGTTTCCACGAAAGATGGATGAATGGGATAATGGTGTGAGTTTAGGTGTTGGAGAGTATTGGGTCATCATTTGTTCTGCAGCTTTGTAACTGGAAGTAGGGTTAGTGCACACTTCGATTCATTGGGTTGAATCTAACAATAATTTGTCTCAGTGATGTTTTCACTGAGTATGACAGAGGGACTGTCTGTACGAGACTGAGCTAGTTTCTTGATGATATCGGACTCACATCATTAACTACCTACCCCATCCCATGGTGTCCCTCTTATTCAATGCCAGCCCGATTCTCCAACCCATCATGGCTGCAGGCACTCACCACTGCCCGCATGACCCTAGATATTCCGTAGTCCATGGCACTGGTTCCATCTTTAAAAGGTTAATGGTCACACGGTTGAGCTTTCTCAGTTTGGAGCTGCCCTGCACATTTTACCCCGAGCATGGCATATAAGCAGTAATTCCACCACAGTTTGTCGACAGGGGCACGGAGGTCCAGGTGGATGGGCTAGTACAGAGGAGGACCATTCTTTTCCCAGAGTGGGCTACACCACCAGATTCACCGAGCATGGTCTGAACACACCACACAGCTCAGTGCAGTATAGGTCAGAAGAAATGTCCAGCAAATTAGGAAAAACATCAATAATGTTCCCCACTCTGACAGGATAAGTGTCACTGTATTCTCTCTGCTCCCTCACACTCACAGTACATCTGTTATAATAACGACCCCCAAACTCATGTCCCCCATTCTCCACCACTACTGCATGCAGCACCTTCGCGCTCTCTCTCTCTCCCTCCACTTTACCCCCAACACTAATAACGCTGCATGGATATAGCACTGTGGATTGACTCATTCCAGACACCTCACCATATATCCCCTTCCCACCTGCAATAGCAGTAATAGCAGGGCCACCCACTGCCACTCTCACTCCCTCTCATTCCCCCATGCCAGGAGGAACAGTCTGAAATAGGTCAGAACGGGCCAAGCAGGGTGGTGGAGTAACCGATACCCGTTCCCTTACCCCCACCTCCCCCTGCTATGTGGGGAGGACCCTGGTACGAGGTGGAGAGTATCAGGACGCCTCGTGTGGAGATTCTGAAACATCCACGTCCCACCAATCCAGTAAGGAGCAATGTTAAGTGAAGGGCAATTCTCACTTTAAACCCACTGGCAGCTCCGTTTCCCCCCGGCACAACTTCGATGGCGTGGCCCTGATGCCATCTCCCTTTTGTGTCGAGCTGGTACAAATGGAATCCCCACTGTCTCGGTGTGTAGGAGGGTTGGTTCACAACACATCGTCGCCACCACCTCCCAGGAAGGCAGCACGGAAACTCCCTCCTATACCTCCCCCTGTAAACAGCTCAGATACTAAAACTAATCTGTGAGAGTTACAGCTCTCCCCACTTGTCCTGACATCTTCAATAATCTGTGGTCATATATAATCTGCTCCTACACCCCTTTAAAATGGTACAGAATGTATTATATTGACTGTCAGAGTTATTCCTACCATGGTGCATTACCTCACACTGCTCTGCATTGATCCTGATCTGCCATAAACCTGAAAACTACACCAACGTGTTACTGTCCTGTTGGAGTTCCACACTGTCCGCCACACACTTTATAACTCTTCCAGGTTTGGTATCTGCAAATATTGAAATTGCCCTACAGTCACACACCACACAGAAGTACTGACTCACAATTGTGAACAAGTGCAATACTAACACGCTCCCTGATGACCGTCACTGCCAGTCTTAAATATTGACACACACCAGACAGAGGAAGTGAAATATTGACAAGGTTACGGTGGAGCACGAGAAATACTGACAGACAATCCATGTCTGTATTAGCTTCTGTATATTACTGAGTGTCTCTATGTCTCTGTCTTCGCGTGTGTCTATTTGCGTGTATCAACGAGTCTGGCAGTCCCTATGTGCTTAAAGTAATATAATAACCTCCTGACACGAGCTCTGAGGACGTGTCTTTTCACTTCTGTCCGCAGATGCTGGCCGACCTGCTGAGCTTTATATTGCTGTCAGTCCCAGCTGACCTCCCCACACCACTGTACAGGTTGGACTGGACGGTGAAAATCATCAGGGATATTTGATTGGAAAGGGCCAGTGGGAATGTGGGATAGGTTTGGAGTCCAGAATGGATTATGTTCCTAATTATTCCTAATTATTATGTTCTTATGTCTGAAAAGAGGTGGTGATTGATGTTCAGTTAACACAGTTTTAAAATAACAGTCCCACAATGAAATAAGGACGTCCCTTTCACTTTAGTGTTGTGTTACCTGTGGTGTGCTCATCCTCAGGGAGCAGTGAAGACTCAGTTATTGACGGTATTCAAGGCAGAGCTCGACTGATCATTACTGGACCGAAAGGGTCAGTGTTTATTGGGAACAGACAGGGAATGGATGGTCAGACACACTCAGATCAGCCATGAACATTCTGAACAGTGCAGCCGAATGGGCAACTTCTGACCCTACCCCATGTGTTGTTCCCTCAATCCACCCTCGAGGCTTTAAAGGGCTGGGGACCACTCCAGTCAGTCAGACAGGATCGTTACAATGACACAGTATGAGACCATTCCGCCCCTCTAAGAAATTACACAGGAATATAGAATGAAGTAATTCAGCTCGTTCAGTTCACTACACAGTCCAGGAGGAGGCCATTCAACCCACCTGAGCCGCCACACAGGAACACAGAAGCTGTCACTAACAGGAAATAGAGAGTAGAGACAAATGTTTATTTTCAGGCTGCAGAGCTGTAACTGATGGAGTGCCTCAGAGATCACCGTGGGGTCATCAATGATCAACAATCTATATCAAGATCTGGAGGAAGGGGAGGGATTAGCTTGGAGCTCAATTAGCGCGTACACCAAGATGGTCATTCAATGTGTCGTCAAATGAAGGTAGTGAGTCTGCAATGCGAAACAGACTGGAAAGGTTAATGAGCAAACCTTCAGCAGAAATAACATAAGGTAAGTTGTCTATTTTGGCGTGAAAGATGAAACAATGGTAAACAATTTAAACGGAGAGAGATTGCAGAACTCTGTGATACAGGAGGTTTCCATTTTCTTGCGAAATGAGTCATATGAAGTCAGTCTGCAGACGCAGCAAGTGATTTGGAAGGTAAGTGGAATGATGCTGTTTTTGGCAAAAGGTATCAGGTTTAATCGCAGGAATGTTTTACTGTATCTGTACCGGGCATTGCTGAGACCACACCTATGCACTGTGTGCAGGATTGATCCCCTCAACTAAAATAAAAATACATAATTATTTTCGAAAATTTTCAAAGAGGTTTCGCTTTACTCATTCCTGAAATGCCAGCCTTTTGTTATGTGGGATTATCAGTTTTGATCTTAGCTGAGAAATAATATTGAACCATCCATGACTTTCTGAAAAGTGTATCAGCAGGATGCATATTATCTGCTGTCAGGGCGACTATAGCTAGAGAAAAAAAAATTAAGAAAAAGTTCCATTGATATTAACACACATACTATGAAGACACCTACCAATATTTACAAATTACACAGACACATGGAAGCATGTCATCAAATTATAAATTGGGGACTTTTTTGCGCTTGGAAGGAATTGTGTACCACAAGAGCAATGACGCACCTGCCTATAATCCATAATCAGATTTTCCAGAGAATGTTCCAGGAGATCGCACATGGTCCAGTTTGGTGTTCAGTTGACAAAATTGTATGTTCCAACACAGAGAGGGAGAAATATGTTCCCTGCCTGAGAAGCAGTAGCCGATTGATCCCTCTCTCTTACTTTGTTCCGCCAGATAGCAAAGTGTGAGACCAAAAATCCTTGCATCATCTTTACCACTTGTGAAGGATTTCTGGTGAGGACTCATTGGAATCTCTCCACTGCCTGAAACGAAGGGAATTCAGCCAAATCCCACTGTTCCAGAATGAAATCCCACTACCAGTAGGTTGTGTGAGCAGAATAACTTCAAAGGCAGAATAACATTTGGGGCACTCTATCATTTTACCATTTGTTATGAGTTCAACTCTCTGTGTCTCACATTTTTCCAGAAAATGGCCTAGCCTGAGACCTAAATCATTGGCCACCTCACTAAACTGGTTGCATTTAAAATGCGTGTAACCAGTGGAGGAGTGGGACTGGAAAAGTACATAGTGACACTCCAACATTTGTTCGAACACAAATGAAAAATTCTCAAAGGGGTGTTCAAGCGGACATTCCCTTCCCCAGAGGATTGTGGTGCCTAGATGTTTGCATTTATTCAAAGTTGTTTTTGTGTGTAGTAAAATGGTATACAGACAGAAACGTGCTGCTGAGACCAAAAGCATATGGAACATTGACAAAATATCTAATGGCCCACTCCTGCTACTCAGTCCTGTGTCTCTATGTTCTATTCACCTCCTCACAGCTCCTGCAAGGAGCAGATGGAGGCCACTTGTCCCAGATACCTGGTCAGCAGTAACGCAGGATCTCATTCATTCACTCAAGACTGTCACACATGGTTTGGTGTCGGTTGGAAAATGTTATTTGGTTTGAAAGACGCCCCTGGTCTCTTTAAAGAGTGTTTATTCTCTGTATTTGTTGGTGTTATCATAGACCCAGATTCACCGTGAATACAGTCCCCATACCTCAACCAGAGATGACTCACAAAACACTTTACTCTCTCTGATTGCAACGTTCAACAAAAGAACATTCAGGAAAATTACAGCCATTGACTTTGTAATTATTGAATATGAGGACAAAAGGAACAGGATCAGGTAATTCGGATGATCAAGCCGATCCATAACATCATGGCTGATCTACTGTTGACAGTAACTCCTCTTTAACGCCCAATTCTTCACCCCTTAGCTCTCTGACAGGTCGAAAATCCATCTACCTCCTCCTTAAATGCTTTCAGTTATATAGCTCCCCTAGTTCTCTAGCCCAGATAATTACTGACAGTGATTAACTTCTGTGAGAGGAAAGCACTCCCTTCACATACACCGTCACCTATTGGTATGAACAGGAGGCGAACGCAGGGGCTCAGGAAAGAGCGAATGGCTTTGATACCAAAGCAGTGTTTGACTGAGAATGGCATCGGGACCACCAACTTGTTTGATCTGAATGTGGATCAGGAGTAACGTTCCACTGGATGGGGTCTTTCAGAACACAAATAAAGAGGATTAGGGTCAGTTGCCAACAATCCTCTCAGCCTCAAGACATCTCTGCAGGAGATGCACAGGTTAGACTCCTCAGCACAAACATCTTCAGCTGCTCCACCAATGTCTTTTCCCATCATAAAATCTGAAGTAGGTATGATGACTGAAGATCACAGAATGTTCAGAACATTTTGTCCCCTGTCAGCTCCTGAACCATTCTGTGTCCATGTGCAGCAAGACCCAGACAGCATTCCGGTTTGTATTGTTAAAGTGTCGATAACATTTATGTAACAGCACGGCCAGATACTGCACATTGTCACAGTTATAAGTGGAGCTCATTCAGCATCTCAAGCTGGTTGCACACAGGAGCTAGCATTCGGGAACAGGAAGAGTGACAGCACATTCAATACTCCTGCCTGTTACAAAGGAAGGAGAGTGGTTTGTTCAGTACATCGAGCTGTTAAACAGAAACAGGCAGAGCCCAATCAGACCCTTAAAACTGTTACATGAGACGAGGAGGAGGCTATTCTTCCTTACGAGACAGTTATATAGGAACCAGAGGAGGTCACTGATATTCCAACATGAACAGCCAATGAAACCCGAGACAGCACTGATAGAGGACTCCATGATGTTAAACATGGTTCCATTGTTTGTAGAACGTGTGCTGCTTTAACATGGTTTGCTGGCGATGAGGAGGGAGGCCAAATGATTTGTGCCAAGTCTCAAGGAGGTATTTTCCATCGCCGAGAAGACACATCCATGTTCTCCATGGGGGTCAGAATCTGGTGGAATAGTTAACAGTTTTAGCTTGAAGGTATTGTGGCTGCTGTGGGGATTGCGGATAACGAGACTTTCAGTGTATGACCCATACACCAAATGCACTGTATTAATGTGGAGAGAGTTTACTCAAAGACTGGCCCTCTGTCTCTCTCATGCGATATGGGAATTGGGTGTGGAGTGAGGGGAATATTCTCAGAGGCTCTTAAACTATCGACAATCATGCAACCCCAGTAAAAAAGAAGCCATGGAATCTTTCACCGTATCAGTGTCTATTTAGAACATCGTGAGTGACTGTCCCTCCCCCTTAAGTTTCAATGAAATCGCCTCTCATTCTCTCACAACGCCAGAGAGTAATCTTCACTGTCTGCTCATGGTACCAAAATACCAGGGATTAGTCTGGTGAAACTCCATTGTACTCTCTCTGTGGCAAGGCGATCATTCCTTATAAAGGAGAGAAAGTCTGTCCACAGTATCCCAAATACTCCTCAACAACACTCTCAGTGAAGATCACAATAACTCTCTTTCCTCTTAGACATCTCCACTTCTTTCCTGTGGCATAAAAAGACTTTAATTCTCTCTACGATGCTGGAAACAGTTAATGCTTTTATAATGAAGATATTGTTGCTGCTGTCGGGATGATGGATAACATAACGTTCATTGCAGGATCACGCACCAATTGAACTGTATTAATGTTGGGAGAGTTCATTCAAAAGCCTGAACCTCTCTCTCTCTCCCCCCGCCCCCACCCTTTCTCCTCTCTTTCTCTCTCTGTCTCAGTTGAAATAGGGAGTGGGGGTGATTGGGTGGAACGTTCTCAGAGTCTCTTAAACTATCGAGAATCATCTAATCTGCGTGAAAAAATCCATGGAACCTATCACCGTATCAGTGTCTGTTTCGAACATCATGAGTGATTGTCCATCCCCTTTAAGGTTCAATGCAATCACCTCTTATTCGCTTACTGAGTTTCACTCACTGCTCATGGTGCCATCATCCCAGGGATTAGTCTGGTGAAACTTGAGAGAAAGTCTATCCACAGTACCCCAAATACTGCCTCAACAACACTCTCAGGGATTGTCAAAAAACATCTTTTCTCTCACTTAGACATCGCTATTTCCTTCCTGTGCCACAAAAAAGCCATTCATTCTCTATGCATTACGACTGATATGGAATTTATAAGTCTCTTACATCTGTACGCCAGCATCAATTAGGCCAGCACCAGAGATAGCTATGGAGATGTGCATCACTCTTGGGGAGAATTTCAATGAGATTGAAACTAAAATAGAGGATGATCACCGACCTGAATGGCAATGAGATGTAGCAATACAGAAAACAGGCAGAGAAAGGGAGCTATCTTTACCTTTGTTCTTCTCTCACAGGATGTATGAAGCCCCGGTCAGGGCAGCATGTCAGGCAGAACTTGACCTGAGTGGCTGGTTGAGCTGTTCCACAGGACCATAAATAGTAAAACACATAGCTATGGGTTTGTAGTGTTACAACACAGGATAAATCTTCCTGCTTAATTAAAACCAGCAACAGAGAAAAGATTTATCCCATGCAGTAATCTGTCATAATTCTCGAGTCCAAATCTATTTCGAGTAAAAATTAACAACTTTGTTTCTTAAAGTATAACAGAATAATAAACGAACGGCTATTTACCACTTCTTCCTCTAACCTGTCTTTGACCTTCCCCCTCCACAATATTAGTCCGATTCGATTCTTAATTAAGATTTACGAAAGAAAACTTCTTATCTCAAAACCAGGAAGATTTCTGTTCTTCTCCATATTCCTATCTTCTTTTCTTCTTGGGGATTCTGATTCACCAGTTACTAATCATTAAAGACACGTATAGGAGAGCTATTTTTCAGGCAGTCTTGGCATGCTGGTAGCTTGGCAGATCTCCTCTCAACTGTTCAATTTTCCATGGCTTTTTACCGCTAAACTATTGGATTGTATCATTGGCTATTACGATTGTCAATATAATAAACTGAAACTTGGTTGGAGGTGGGTACTTTGGGGTATAATTTAAAATGTTTTGCCGAATTTGTTTCAAGACAATGGACTAATTCGGTTGTTCAACCAAATGTTTCATTACATCTGTTTTTCAGAACTCTTGGTGCTGTTAGGTAGTTATTGTTGGTTTTTAATTCCCTCAAAGTTACAGTACGCTCACGTGTTCATCACAGAAGTCACACAGAAACCTGACGAGCGAAGCATGACACATTGACTTCTCTAAAGGACTTGAGGTAAGCAGATGGGTTATTATAATAAATGATAATGGTTGCTTTTAAGTTCCACCAATTTCCTTCATGAGATACCAACAGACTATTATTCTGTGGTTCTAGATAAGGAGTCAATGGCTTGACCACCATAAACTTGTGCAAAGAACACGTTATGCATCCTCAAGAGCAATTAGTTAATGATGGGCATGTGGTTAGAAGGAACTTTAATCTGTTGCATCCAGATCATACAAAGGCACAAATAATAGTGTGTTCAGAAGTTGCACTGTGACTGAGGACGAGACTGGAATATCATGATGGTGGTATTGGACAGAATTGGTGAGTGGCGAGGACATGGAGTGTAAATCTGTGATGTATAAAATGGATTATCGAGTTTGAGAACAGCCTGGTTCCTTCTTGCCTATCAGCGATTAATTTATAAATAGTAGTTTGTTAGTTAAAATTTATAAAGAAATGAATTTTTGTTTGGAACTGAAAACATTGACTCGCACTTTCCAAAATTTATATATCATGAGCAGAAATTCAGTTCAACCCAGTTTAGTAGACACATATAATGACTTATCAGGAACACCAACTGTCGCGAGGATGGAATAGTAACCACCTTGAATAGTCCAAAGGGTATCCTGGATCCGATATGCTAATGATATCCAAGGCTGAGAAAGCGAGTAACGACCCAAGGATAAACTCCAGTCCATTGTTGGAACATTCAAGTCTAATGTTCTCAGATTCTGATCCATTTTTGGAACATTCGAGTCTAATGTTCTCAGATTCTGATCCATTGTTGGAACATTCCAATCCATGATCCTCAGATTATGAACAATTATTGTAACGTTCCTGTCTAATGATCTCAGATTCTGATCTCTCCTCCCCCTCTCTCTCGAGCTGCTGATCCCTGTTAGTGCTGGAAGTGATGTTCCTATTGAAACTATGGGATAACACATTGAATAGAACCCATTTATCTTACAACGATGACAACTCTCTTCTGTGATAATTAGGATTAACGGACATGGTCATTAATCACAGTCACTGAACAAATAGCTCCATTTAACGCCTTTGAGTTCAATACTGATTTTAGTAAAATTCAAACGAACGTTTAAAATTTACTCATTTAGCTTAGGATATGTGGGGGTTGCTGAGGAAAGGAATATTGGAGATGGTAGATTGAATGCATGTACTCATTCAATCTGCCTTAGATCTGGGAGAAATGTCAAAGGATTGTCAGAACATAAACACGTTTCTCCGTTTATAAATGGAAACATAAAGTCTGTAACTACTGATCAGTGATTATAATGCCAGTAAAATATGGAGATAACTTTTTCAGTATATAATCTGACAGGCAAATGTGCCTACGAAAACATGAGTTATAAAAGACAAATGGCATGGATATGTTAACAGAGAATATGATTTGACACACAATACAGATGGTTAGTCGAGGATCAAAGAGGGCAGGTGAGGGTCATGCTGTTAATGTTGTCGATGTCAATCAACAGTCATTAAGTACCATGCACGGGTTTTCAATTTGAGTGTGATAATGATATTGGGGACATGGCTGCAGAGACTGGAGGGAGGGATCATTATATTTCCTAGTCATCGGTATTGGGATGTTACTCGTTATAAAGCATAAGAAGGTCAAATTCCAGGATATATCTCCAATGAGGAATGAGGAGAGCCGATATTAACCATACGACCAGATGACATTGGAGCAGAAATTTGGCCATTCACCCCATTGAGCTTGCTCTGCGATTCAATGATGTCTGTTAAGATTCTCAACCCCTTTCTTCCGCTTTCTATCTGGAACCCTTCATGCCCTTTACCATCAAGAACCTGTCTTTATTACTCTTCAATATACTCAATTACCTGGCCTCGACAGCCTTCTGTAGCAGTGCATTCCCTAGATTCACCACTCTCTGGCTGAAAAGGTTCGTCTTTATCTGTGTTTGAAAAGGTCTTCTCTTTACTCTGTCCCCTTGGGTCCTAGCCTCGCCTCTGTTGGAAACATCTTCCCAAAATCCACCCTATCCAGGTCATTGAACATTCTGCAAGTTTCAAATAGACCTCCAAACATCCTTCTGAACTCTATCGAATATAGACCCAGAGCCCTCAGATGCTCTTCATATGTTAAGCTTTTCATTCCTGAGACCACTTTCGTGAATCTTATCAGAAAATGCTCCAGGGCCAGTACATCCTTCCTGAGATATGTGACCCAAAACTGTGCACAATAATCCAAATGTAGCATGGCCAAAATCTTAGAGAGCCTCAGAAGTACATCCCTGCATTTATATTCAAGCCTTCTTCAAATAAATGGAATCATTTTATTTGCCTTCTCGCTATTTAGAAAATAGTCATGCCTTTATTTTTCCTGGCAAACTGCATGACCTCAAACATACCCACGTTATACTCCACCTGCCACTTCTTTGCTCACTCCCCTAACCTGTGCAAATCCTTCAGCAGGAGAAAGTGAGGACTGCAGATGCTGGAGATCAGAGTCAAAACCTGTGGTGCTAGAAAAGCGCAGCCAGTCAGGTGGACTCTGAGGATTAGGACATTCAACGTTTCAGTCATGAAGCCTTTATCAGGAATGATGTGGGTGGGCGGAAACTGGTTGAGAGATGAATGGGATGGGCTGAGAGGAAGGTAGCTTGGAAGGCGTTTGCGAACTGAAGGTGAATGGTGAGAGTGGAAGGTGGAGTGGATAGATGGGATGGACGATAGACAGGTAAGACAATTCAACAGGCTGTGCTCAATTGGAGGATTAGATCTGGGGTAAGGTGGAGGGAGGGGAGATGAGGAAACTGGTGACATTGCGCTGCATACTATGTGGTTGAAGACTCCCAAGGTGGAAGACGATGCGCTCTTCCTCCAGACGTCTGGTGGCTAGAATGTGGCAGTGGAGAAGGCCAAGAACTTGCATGTCCTTGAAGGACTGGTAGGCGGAGGCGAAATATTCAACCACAGGGAAGTGGGATTGTTGGGTGTGTGATGGAGAGTGTTCCCTGAACCGTTCTGCAAGTTGATGTCCTGTCTCCCCAATGGAGAGGAGACGAGGAACAGCAATGGACAGAGTAAATTAGGTTGTTTGGATGCACAGGATGTTTCTGCCTGATGTGGAAGGATCCTTTGGGGCCTT
Source organism: Chiloscyllium punctatum (assembly GCF_047496795.1). Lineage (NCBI taxonomy): Eukaryota > Metazoa > Chordata > Chondrichthyes > Orectolobiformes > Hemiscylliidae > Chiloscyllium > Chiloscyllium punctatum. The sequence continues at coordinate 95,932,072 of NC_092744.1, forward strand.
GGATGGACGTGAGGAGGAGCTTTTTGTCACAGGTTTCATATCTCTTGCAACGGCAAGGGAAGGTGCCAGGAGAGGAAAGTGGCATGTTGGGGTGTGTGTGTGTCGGGACGGGGGGGGGGTGGGGGGTGGGTGGGGGTGGATGTTGAAGTGGGACGCGTGAACCGAACGAGGGAGTCGTGAAAGGAATAGTCTCTGCAGAATGCTGGTGAGGAGGGAAGTATATCTTTGGTGGTGTGGTCTGACTGATGGTGCCAGAAATGGCGGATGATGAATCGTTGTATCCTGAGGTTTGTGGTCTGGAAGGCGAGGATCAGAGGGGTGCTACTGCACCCTCCTGCAGCCGAATCACCTCTTCGATGCTACCTATGCCTCTACTCCATCTTTGCACTGTTTGAAAACTTAGCCAGAAATCCCTCAGTGCCTTCATGTAGACCATTAATGCACAAAGCGAATTTTGTGGTTCCAACACTGAGTCTTGAGGAAATTATCACTGGATGCCATCCTGAGAAGGACACATCTATCTCCACACTCTGCTTTCTGTCAGACAGCCATGTATCTATCTAAGCTAGCCTGTAACACCAGGGGTCCTAATCTTTCTCAATAGCCTTCTGCCTGGCACCTTATCAAAGGATTTGAGAGAGGCAGGTGGATAACATTTCTTGGTTCTCCTTGGTTAAATCTGCTCGTTACTCCCTCAAAGTATTCCAGCTGGTTTGTCAGGCATGACCTCCTATTGATGAAACAATGCTGACTTTGCACAATTTTACTAAATACTTCCAAGTATTCAGAAATCCCTTCCTTCACGATGGATTCCAGGATGTTACCCACAACCAAGGTTAGAATAATCAGTCTGTAATTTTCCATCTTCTGCCTAACTCCCTTATTAAATGAGGTGTCACGTTAGCAATTTTCAAGCCTTTCCTGATTTTAGTCATTCCTGAAAGATTACCACTTTCACTTTCACTACCTCTTCAGCTATCTCCCTTACAATGCTGGGGTGTAATCCATATGGTTCAGGTGATTTATCCAAATTCAGGCCATTCAGTTTTCTAGCATGTTCTTCTTGGTGATGACCACCATAATTAGCTCTGCCCTCTCACTCTCTTCAATTTATGGGAATTCACTCGTGTCTTCCACCATGAAAATTGATGCAAAGTTCCACATTCATTTCTTTCTTTTCCACTGCAGTCTCTCCAGCATAATTTTCCAATGGTCCATATTCACTTTTGCCTCTCTTTTGCACTTTATCTATCTCAAGAACGTGTTACAGTCTCCTTTCTATTACTAGTTAGCTTACGTCCATATCTAATCTTCTCTGCCCGTTTTTTGTCCCCGTTAGTCTTTGTAAGTTTTCCACTGCCTCTCACCACATTATACGCTTGCTCTTTTGCTTGTAAGCAATCCATGACTTTTTTCTCCTCAGCCCTGGCTGTCTCATCCTCCCTGTACCATGCCTCTATTCCTCGGCAAGAATCTCTGCTCTGTCTCCTGAATTAATCTTGGAATCTGCTGTCATTGCTGTTCCCCTGTCTTTCATGCTTGACCCCTCTCCCAGTCAACTCCACCCAGCTTCTCCCTTATGCCTCTGTAGTTGCCTTTATTCAGCTGAAATACTCTTACCTCTGATTCTATCTTCTCTCTCAAATTGCAGAATAAATTCAACTATGTTCTGATCATTGCTTCCGAAGTTTACATTCACCCTCATCTCCCTTACGAATCCTGCGTCATTAAATCCAGTATCATCTGTTCCCGAGTTGGTTCCACCAGAATTTACTCCAAAAGGCCATCTCGTAAAGACTCCTAACATTCCTTTTCTTGCAAACGACTACCAATTTGATGTTCCCAGTTCCCCTGCATACTGAAATCACCCATGATTACTGTACTTTGCATTTCCTACTCATCTTCTCTATCTCCTGTTGTATCTTGTGCCCCAACTCCTGACTACTCTTTGGAGTCCTGTACAAGACTTCAACTGTGGTTGTCTTACCTTTGGGATTCCTCAGTTCCACCCACGCAGATTCTACACCATCTGACCTTACTTCCTTTCTTACTATTGTATTAATTTCATTTCCCTCTGCCCACCTGCCTACCTTTTCGATAGGATAAATATCCTTAAATATTCAGATCCCCTTGCAGCCACATCTCCGTGATGCCCATCGCTTCATAAATGCCGATTTAATTCATGCCACAAGCTCATTTACCTTATTCCTTATACAGCATGCATTCAGTTGTAACCCCTTCAGTCCTGCATTAACCGTCCCTCTTCTCATTGTCATTCATTTGTGCAGTGCGCTTGAAGTTTGATATGTTAAACATTTCCAGATGCTCTGTCCTATTTGTGTCTGTGCTGCAGATTTTAATAACGTCTCCTGAGTTCTTACCTCCTCTTTTAATTCAGCTTTTCTAATTAAACCCTGTACCTGAACCACCGCGCGCGTGCGCGCACACACACACACACACACACACACACACACACACACACACACACACACACACACACACACACTCCTAGTGAGTTCGAAGCTCTATCTACAGCCCTGGTGAGGGTTCACTCGGATTCTGGTCCCAGCACAGTTCAGCTGACGACTGTCCCATCGGAGCAGCTCCTTTCTTCCTCAGTAATAAAATGAATTTATTCAACACAAAATACAAGAATAAAAAGGCTTTTCTGTACCGACCAAAATATGAAAGCTACAAAAAGGCAATATTGTTAAAATACACTTATTATGTGGAGCTATATAAATTGGAATGTGAATTACAAAACCATGGAAGTGGTGTGCAAGCTTTATACATCATTATTTGACCCAGAGCTGTGATCCTGATTTCCGCTCTGCCAGTGATTCCCTTCACTGAGATTCCACCCTGCCTCTCACGCAGTGTCTGGAGGGGCTACACGTTCCTGTTGGCCCAGAATATTTACATTAACGCACCTTCTACCTGGAACCAATCTATTGGTCTATTGGATTGTGTTTAGCTGTCAGCAACTCAGCTCTGGAATGTTATTGGCGATAAATGATCTGGGATGACAGCCAGTATCAGCATGGTGCTCACAGGGAATGGCACCAGACAAAGGGCTTACAGTCCGTGAGAGTTTCTAAGAAAAGTTTCTGTGTATTTCTCCTCATGCAGTCTCCTGATCTAACTTCACATTCGTCTGACACCCCTTGCTGTCTCTCACTCTGTCGCTCCTTTTTATCACTCTGTTTATCTCACTTCACTGTTTTTCTCTCTGTTTATTTCTCTCCCTGTCAGTCTAGCTCCGATCATTCCCTCTATTTTCAAGTTGTCAAGTTGGAGAGCTCATGGACGCATGGTGGGCTGAATGGCCTCCTTCTGTATTGTATTAATTCTGAAGTTCTCTGTCCCACAGTAACAAGTTTTGGTGCCTGGAGAGAAAAGCTGGTCCAGTGAAGGACACAGTGGACAATTAACCATTATCTCTTCCAATTTTCTGACATGCAGCAACATCGAAATATTTGTTCAAACAAACAGATTCCTCATATTTAAATCAGCACACTTCAGACTGCCAGGCAATTGTGTTCAGTGCCCTCTTTTTTTTTTCGTTGGTCTTAGCTGTCCTGGGATTTGTGTCCAACTCCTCCTCAGTCACTGTACCTGTGGACCTACTGCTGTGGTTCCACACACCCCTCCCCCACCACCGCGACACACTAGTTTAAACCCTCGTAAAGGACAATAGCAAACTTGCGTGCCAGGAGATTACTTCCAGTTCAAAGCCATCCCGTCCATCCTGTTTATGTCCTACCAAACCGGGAATCCCAATGATCCACATATCGGAGATTGTTATCAGTTTATGTGCATCCCGTCTTTGTTGTGTGTATCCTACTGATCCGTGAATCCCAGTAATCCACATATCGTAAATTGCTGCCAGTTCAGGTTCATACCGTCCTTTTTGTGTATATCCTCCCGACTCGGGAATCCCAATGATCCACAAATCGGAAGTGCTGCCTCCCCGACCAGCACTTTGATCGTGTATTTAACTGTGCTACCTTACGATTCCTAATCTCACTCACACGTGACATATTCTAATGTCTCCAAAATTCAAATATCCTTTCAGCACAACTCCAGCAAGGCCTTTTCTTTAAACTGGATAGACTTGATAATAAAAACTTAAGTGTGACGTCAGGAAAGTGAGACCACTGAATCAGTCCAATGACCACCGGATCTGATATCTATCCCCGTCACCAAACCTGTTTGACAAGGCATACCTATGGACCATCTATTTGGACGAGGATAAACAGAAGATTAGAAAATGTCAGAGCAGATGGATGTAATTCAGCCTGTTTACTCAGCTTTGCTATTCAACTGGATTCTAGTTATTCTGTTCCTTTCAATGGCAGGGTCTTTACCCCGCATCCGCAGCGGGTCAGAAAGTTCCCAGTGTCGTTGCGTGCACAGTACTGCGAAGGGAGTATCCAATAGACAATAGACAATAGACAATAGACAATAGATGCAGGAGTAGGCCATTCTGCCCTTCGAGCCTGCACCGCCATTCAATATGATCATGGCTGATCATTCCTAATTAGTATCCTGTTCCAGCCTTATCTCCATACCCCTTGACTCCACTATCTTTAAGAGCTCTATCCAATTCTTTCTTAAAAGAATCCAGAGACTGGGCCTCCACTGCCCTCTGGGGCAGAGCATTCCACACAGCCACCACTCTCTGTGTGAAGTAGTTTCTCCTCATCTCTGTCCTAAATGGTCTACCCCGTATTTTTAAGTTGTGTCCTCTGGTTCGGCACTCCCCCATCAACGGAAATATGTTCCCTCCTGCCAGAGTGTCCAATCCTTTCATAAGCCTATACGTTTCAATCAGATCCCCTCTCAGTCTTCTAAACTCAAGGGTATACAAGCCCAGTCGCTTCAGTCTTTCCGTGTAAGGCAATCCTGCCATTCCAGGAATTGACCTCGTGAACCTACGCTGCACTCCCTCAATAGCCAGAATGTCTTTCCTCAAATTTGGAGACCAGAACTGTACACAGTACTCCAGGTGTGGTCTCACCAGGGCCCTGTACAGCTGCAGAAGCACCTCTTTGCTTCTATACTCAATCCCTCTTGTTACGAAGGCCAGCATGCTATTAGCCTTCTTCACGACCTGCTGTACCTGCATGCTTGCCTTCATTGACTGGTGTACAAGAACACCCAGATCTCTCTGAACAGCCCCTTTACCTAATTTGATACCATTGAGGTAGTAATCTGCCTTCCTGTTCTTGCCACCAAAGTGGATAACCAGACATTTATCCACATTAAACTGCATCTGCCATGCATCTGCCCACTCACCTAACTTGTCCAGGTCACCCTGTAATCCCCTAACATCCTCATCACATTTCACCCTACCACCTAGCTTTGTGTCATCAGCAAATTTGCTAATGTTATTGCTGATACCATCTTCTATATCATTTACATATATTGTAAAAAGCTGCGGTCCCAGCACGGATCCCTGCGGTACCCCACTGGTCACTGCCTGCCATTTCGAAATGGAGCCGTTAATCACTACCCTTTGTTTCCTATTAGCCAACCAATTCTCTATCCAATCTAGTACTTTGCCCCCAATCCCGTGCGCCCTAATTTTACTCACTAACCTCTTGTGTGGGACTTTATCAAAAGCTTTCTGAAAGTCCAGGTACACTACATCCACTGGATCTCCCTCGTCCATCTTCCGAGTTACATCCTCAAAAAATTCAAGAAGATTAGTCAAGCATGATTTCCCCTTCATAAATCCATGCTGACTCTGTCCTATCCTGTTACTATTATCCAGATGTGCCGTAATTTCATCCTTTATAATAGACTCCAGCATCTTTCCCACCACTGAGGTCAGACTAACTGGTCTATAATTTCCTGCTTTCTCCCGCCCACCCTTCTTAAAAAGTGGCACAACATTAGCCGCCCTCCAATCCTCAGGAACCAACCCCGATTCTATTGAACTCTGGAAAATAATCACCAGCGCATCCACGATTTCCCGAGCCACCTCCTTCAGTACCCTGGGATGCAGGCCATCAGGTCCCGGAGACTTATCAACCTTCAGACCTAACAGTCTCTCCAACACCAAATCCTGGCAAATAGAAATTCCCTTAAGTTCAGGTCCTTCAGCCACTGTTACCTCAGGGAGATTGCTTGTGTCTTCCCCAGTGAACACAGATCTGAAGTACCCATTTAATTCCTCTGCCATTTCTTCGTTCCCAGTAATATATTCCCCTGCTTCTGTCTTCAAGGGCCCAATTTTTGTCCTAACCATTTTTTTGCCTTGGACATACCTAAAAAAGCTTTTACTATCCTCCTTTATATTCTTGGCCAGTTTACCTTCGTACCTCATTTTTTCTCTGCGTATTTCCTTCTTACTAATCCTCTGTTGTTCTTTAAAAGCTTCCCAGTCCTCCGTTTTCCCGCTTATCTTCGCTAAGTTATACTTTTTCTCTTTTAACCTTATATGTTTCTTTACTTCCCTTGTCAGCCACGGCCGCCCATGTCTCCTCCTGGGATCTTTCTTCCTTTTAGGAATGAACTGATCCTGCATCTTCTGCATTATACACAGAAATATCTGCCATTGTTCCTCCACGGTCTTCCCTGTTAAGGTATTAAACCATTGAACTTTGGCCAGTTGCTCCCTCATAGCTCCATATTTCCCTTTATTCAACTGAAATATTGTCACTTCAGATTGTACCCACTCCCTCTCAAATTGCAGATTGAAGCTTATTGTATTATGGTCACTACTTCCCAATGGCTCCTTCACTTCGAGGTCACTGACCAATTCTGGTTCGTTACACAATACCAGATCCAGAATTGCCTTATCCCTGGTCGGCTCCAGCACCAGCTGCACTAAATATCCAGTGCCAGGCAATGGGGTGTGGGGAGTCCCATGGGTGGCACAAGGAAAGGCTGCATGTAGTGACGATGGACTGAGGAAACTGAGAGAGAGATGGAATGGGCATCCAGGGATACTGCACTCAGACAAGTGGCTGGGCAAGATTCCTAAATACCCAGAGGAACCCGCGAACCACGGCTGCTTTTACAAAAACCTGTCACATTTGCTGCATTTCTCCATCGAACAAAAACAAAAATACTGTAGATGGTAGAAATCCAAAGCAAACACAGAGACATACTGTGGAGAGAGAACAGAGTTAATGCTCCCAATTCAGACACGGGAAGAATGTACAAAGTCCACACAGACAGGGTCCAGAGATTGGAAATGAACCCAAGTCCCGAGCACTGTGAGGCAGCATTGCTGTGTCATCATGCTGCACAAAGATGGATAATTGGGGATAGTATAGTTAAAAGCATAGATACTGTTCTCCATGATCGGGATTAAGAGATCTGAAGGTTGTGTTGCCTACATGGTGCTCGGGTTTGAGATATATCATCTGGGTTGCAGAACTTGGAGCGGAAGGGAAATGATCCAGTGTTCAGGGTCTGTGTAGGTACCAACGGCTTGACAAACAAATGACAATGAGAAGAGCGACGTGTAATAAAGGACTGAACTATTATATCGTAATGCATGCAGTATAAGGAATAAGGTAAATGAGCTTGTGACTCATCCATAAATTGGCAGGTACGACATAGTGGGCATTACAGTGACATCGCTGCAAGACGATCAGGGTTGGGAGCTGAATATTCAAGGATACTCATCCTGTCGAAAAGATAGGCAGGTGGGCAGAGAGATAGAGTTGTCTCAGTATTAAGAATGGAATTGAATCAATAATCAATAATAAGAAACGAAATAAGGTCGGATGGTGTCGAATCTGTGTTGGTAGAATTGAGGAATGAAAAAGTTGAATAATTGCAGTTGGAGTTATATACAGGGAGCTGGGGTGTAAGATACACCAGGAGCTAAAAATATCTGCAGGAAAGGCAAAGTTACAGTGATCATGTGGGATTTTATTATACAGATGGACTGGGAATTCAGATTGACAGTGGTTGGCAGGAAAAGGAATTTGTGGAATGTCTACGAGATGTCTTTTTGGAGCAGCTTGCGCAGGCAGACTAGATGAGGGGATCTTAAGGTTACAGTGATCAGAATATGATTGAATTTACTCTGCAATTTCAGGTGGAGAAGTTAGACTCAGAAGTAACGGTATTACAGCTGAATAAAGGCCATTGCACAGACACGAGGGAGGAGCTGGGTAGAATTGACTGGGAGACGGGCCCAGCAGGAAAGACAGTGCAACAGCAATGTCAGGAGATTTTTGGAGTAATTCAGGATACAGCAGAGATTTATCCTGAGGAAAAAGAGGCTTGTTTAGGGAGGATGGGACAACCATAGCTGCCTAGGGATGTCAGGTACAGCATAAAAGCAAAAGATAAATGATATAATGCGGCAAAGTGCAGTGGGAAACCTGAGGATTGGAAAGATTACAAAGACAAAACAGAGGGCAAACAAAATAAAATAAGGAGGGAAATATTAAATATGGGGGTAAGCTCGGCAGTAATGTAAAGGAAGACTGGAACAGTTTCTTTCGATGTATAAAGTATATAAGAGCGGCAAAACATTGGACTGCTGGGAAATGATACTGGAGAGATAGCAGCGCGGAACGAGAAAATGGCCAAGGAACTGAATGATTACTTTGCATCAGCTTTCATGGTGGAAGGCACGAGTAATACCTTAAACATTCAAGAGATTGAGGGGCCAGAGCTGAGTATGATGGCCCCCACCATGGAGAACATGCTAGAAAAAGATGTAATGGCCCGAAGCTGGTTAAATAACCTTGACCAGATGGGCTACTTCCCAGTATTACAAGGGAGATAGCTGAAGAGGGAGTGGAGGCAATCGTGGTGATCTTTCAGGAATCACTAGAGTAAGGAACGATCCTGAGCACTGGAAACCTTCTACCCCTTTTTAACAAGGGAGTAACGAAAAAGACAAAAAAAAAAACCCACTATGAATAGTTTAACCTCTGTCATGGGTAAGATCCTGGAATTCATTGTGAAGGATGAGATTTCTGAATACTTGAAAGTGTTTGGTAAAATAGGGCAAAGTCAGCATGATTTAATCAAGGGAAGTTAATGCCTGACAAATCTATTGGAATTCTGTGAAGAGGAAATGAGCAGGCTCGTCCAAGCACAGCCAATGGATGTTATCCACCTGGAATTCAAGAAGGGCTTTGACAAGGTGTCACACAGGAGATTACTGAGTATGATAAGGGTCCATGGTGTTCGAGGCGAGGTAGTGGCATGGATAGAAGCTTGTGTGTCTGGCAGAAAGCAGAGTTTGAGGATAAAAGAGTACTTCTCAGGACGGTAGCCCGTGACAAGTGGTGATCCAGAATGCTCAGTGTTGGAATCATAACATTTTACTTGTTACGTTAACGAATCTAGATGAGGGATTTGAGGGCACTCTGGTTAGATTTGCAGACGATACAAAGATAGGCAGATGGACAGGTCGTATTGAGGAAGCGGAGAGGCTGAACAAGGATTTGGACAGCTAAACAGATCGTCAGATGCATTCCAACGTTGGAAAGTGTGAGGTTATGCACTTTAGCACGATGAATAGAGGCACGGTCTATTTTCTAAATGGCGAGAAAATTCAGAAATCTGAAGTGCAAAGGGACTTGTGAGTTCTAGTGAAGGGTTCTCTCAAGGTCAGCTTGCAGGTTGAGGCAGTAGTTAGGAGGGCAATTACAATTATGATTGGGAGCATATACTACGAGAAGAATTGAATATAAGAACTGTGTACGGCTCTGGTCAGACCACATTTGGAGTATTGTGCTCATTTTTGAACTCCATCGCTCAGGGAGGATGTACTGGTACTGGAGCGTGTTCAGAAGTTTTTCACAAGAATGGTCACTGGAATGAAAAGCTTATTGCATGAGGAAAGTTTGAGTACTTTGGGTCTGTACTTGATAAAATTTGAAAGGATGAGAGGGAATGTAATTGAAATAGACAGGATACTGAATGACCTGGAGAGAGTGGAAGTTGATAAGATGTTTACATTGGATTAGAATCCGATGGCACAGCCTTAGATGAAAGGGAACACTTTTTATAACAGTGATAAGGAGAAAGTTATTTAACCATAGAATGGTGAATCTTTGAAATTTATTGACACAGAAGGCTGTGGGGATGGTCATTGAGTATATTTCAGACCGAGATAGATAGTTTGTGATTATCCAGGGGATGAAGAGTTATGGGGAGAAGGTCGGAGCATGGGTTTAAGAAACCTATCAGCGATGATTGGGCTAACTGTCCTAATTTATGCTCCAATGTCTTATAGTCTTCTTGTCTAAACCTTAAGGAAGTACCTTGTATCTCTAAGATAGATTCATGTTCTTCATGAAGGTCAGAAGTTGTTTGGAATAGTTAACTGTTTTAGAATAAAGATACGGTGGCTGCTGGCGGTGTAATGGATAATACGACATTCAGTGCAGGATCACATATCAACTGCACTGTATTAATGTGGGGAGAGTTTATTCAAAACTTGGACCTCTCCGTCTCTCTCAGTGAGGAGTAGGTTTTGCGGTGGATGGGCGTAATGTCCGTCCAAGCACTTAAACTATCCTGAATCACGCATCCTGAGTGAAATAGCAGTCATGGAATTTATCACATTGTCTGTTTAGAATATAAGGAGTGAATGTCCATCCATCTCAGGGTTCAATACAATCATCTCTTATTCTCTCACAGCACTGCAGATCAACCTTCACTCACTCCTCATGGTACCATCAACACAGGGATTAATCTGGTGGAACTCCTCTTCACTCTCTCTGTGGTAAGGATATCACTCCATATAAAGGAAAGAAAATCTGTCCACAATACCCCAAATACTGCCTCAACAACACTCTCAGGTTTGATAACAATATTTCCTTTCCCTCACTTAACTGGCTCCATTTCTTTGGTGTGACACAGGAAACCATTCATTCACAATGCACTGCCATTGACGTAGAATTTAAAAGCGTCCTTACATCTGTAGGTCAGCATCAATAAAGCCAGCACCATGGAGATGGACATCACTCTTGGGAGACACTCAGTCACAAAGAATACATCTAAAACAGTGAATGGCTACCTACCTGAATGGAAATGAGCCGTCGGAATATGGAATACAGGCAGAGGAAGGGAGCTACTTTTCCTTTTGTTCTGCCCGCACGGGATGTGTGCAGCCATGGTCAGGCCAGCATGTTATGCCAATCTTGAACTGACTGGCAGATTCAGCTGTTCCACAGGACAATATATAGTAAAACAAATTGCCGTGGACTTGCAGTTAAACAGAGACTTGATCAGAGAATGATGACCCACTGCCTTCTCTAATGGGCATAAGGCCAGCCGATATCAACAGGTTATTATTCTGTGGTTCTAGAATACGAGCCAATGACGTGACCCACCATACACTGTCTGCCCATCTTTCAGATTTTGTGCAGAGAACAAGTTAAATATTTCAAGTGCAATTATTTTGCAATGGACACATGGTTAGAAGGAACATGAAACAGATGTATCTGGAATTAACAAAGGAACAAAGGATGGTTTATTCAGGAATTGCACTAAGGCTGAGGAGGAGAATGGGACGTCTTAATGGTGGTACTGGACAGGATTGGTATGTGGGGAGGATATGGAGGTGTACACTTTGCAAGAGAAAATGAATCAAAGAGGTTGAGAACAGTGTGTTTCACCCTCGCGAATTGGTGAGTAATTTATAAATAATAGTTTGCTAGTTATAATTTCTAAGGAGTGGAATCTTTGATTGGAGCTGAAAACGTTGGCTTGCACCTTTCCAAGATCTGCATGTCATGAGCGTCGATTCAGTTCAGACCATTTCAATAAACAAATAGAGTGATTTACCAGGAACACCAACTACAGCAAGGATAGGATAGTAACCAGCTTGAATAACAATCAGTACATCTTCAATCCGCGATGCTAATGATATCCAAGACTGGGAAAGCCAGTAAAGACCATAGAATAAACTCCTATCCATTGTTGGAACATTCCAGTCTAAAGTTCCCAGATTCTGATCCATTGTTGGAATTTTCCAATCTAATGTTCCCAGATTTTCAACTCTCCTGCCCTTCTCTCTGAAACTGCTAATCCCTCTTACTGCTGTTGGACATGCTCCCGCTCACACTATGGGGTAAAACACTGAAAGCATTCCCTTATTGATAGAAGAGAGAAACTCTCTAGGGAACACATACGATCCATGGAGACTGATATAACTACAATCGCTCAACAAATAGCTCCAGTTAACCCTTTTGAATTCAATGCTACTTTATTAAAATTCAAAATAACTTTGAACATTTATGCATTCTGGGTGTGATATGCGAGTGTGACTGAAGGAAGGAATGTTGAAGATGGCAGATTGATTGTGTGTAATTATTCAGTCAGCCTTGGATATGAAAGTAATGCCAGAAGTTTAACGGAACATAGACATGCTTCTCTGTTCATAATTACAGAAATAAATCCCGTAACTACTGATCAGTCATGGCAAATTCAGTAAAACATTGAGAAAACATGTTTCTTCCATGCTCTGAAAGCAAAATGTGCCAAAACAAAACGCGGGTTACAACAAACAAACAGCATGGATACGATAACAGAGAATTGCACATGGCCAACACAGTGCAGATTGATATTCCAGGATCAGAGAGGGCAGGTGTGGGTCAAGCTGTTGATGTTATCCATGTTAAGGAACTGTCATGAAATGTCATTTAATGGACTTCAATTACATTGTGATTATGATATTGGGGAAAAGACAGAAGACGGAAAGGACTGGGGGACATGGATGATTAGATTGGGTGGAGGGACAGTGATGTTCCCATTTACCAGAATTGGAACGTTACCCTTTATAACTCATATGATGAAGAGATTCAAGAATACATCTGCAATGAGAAATTAGCAGAGACAATATTAATGAAATGCGTTTATGCAATATAAAATACAGGAACAAAATGATTTTCTGCACCTACTAATATTTGCAAAGAACAAAGAAATAAGTTTGTTAAAATACACTCCTGATGTTGAGCTATATAAATTGAAATGTGAATTACATAACTAGGAAAGTGGTGTACAAACTTTATCAATCTTTAAATGACCCACAGCTAAGATCGTGATTTTATGTCTGTCTGTGAGTCCCCTAACTGAGACTCTCTGGCCTAGTCTCGCATACAGTTCCGGTGTGGGGGTGGGGGTGGGGGAATCATGGAGGCGGGGTGGTGGCTATCATTTCCTGCTGCTCTTGGCACAATCTATTTAAAAACTCTGCTTTGTCTGTGGAACTAATCCATTGACTTAATGGGTTCTGTTTAGCTGTCAGTAACCCAGCTCTGTGATATTGTTGGAAATAAATAATTTGGGATGACAGCCAGTATCAGCACAGTGCTCACAGTGTATGGAGCCCAGACAAAAGGGCTTGCCGTCCAGAGGAATTTCTAAATAAAGATTCTAACTTCAGTCTGTCCAGAAGGCCGTAATGCGGTCTTCTGATCTATCTAACTTCACCCTTATCTAAGACCTCTTCTTCTCGCACTCAGTCAGTCGCTCCCCTTTCAATCCTCTCAGCTTATCTCCCTTCACTTGCTTTCTCTCTGTTTATTTCTATCTCACGCAATCTCTCTTCACACACTCTCTCTATCCCCAATTGTGCAGTTGGAGAGCTTGTGACTCCACGATGGGCTGAATGGCCTCCATCCATGCCATAATAATTGAGGTTCTCTGACCCACAATAAATATTTCCTGGACAGACATGATGGTCGAGTGACAAGTACAGTGCACAATCACCCATTAATATTTCCTGCTCTTCTCTGGTGTACAGCTGCCTTGAAATGTCTGTTCAAACAAAACAGACTGAATGAAATTCGAGCAGTCGAGAAGGCGGACATGATGGTGTATTTCAATCAGGATTTAATGAAGGATAAGTTTCCAGAATGACATAAACAATGAATGAAAAACAGGGTAACAAAAGAAATGGCAGCTGAGTACAACATGTGGTTCAAAGTAGGTCTCATGGTATTACCAATAGTTTATAAATACAGACAAATCAGCTCCTGTTCTGTGGATCCAAATTGAATCCTGCCACTGCAGATGGTGGAAATCCAATTCAATAATGGAATTAAGAATCTACTGAAATTAAGAATCTACTGCTGAGAATGAAATCATTGCCGATTGTCAGAAAAATCCATCTGGTTTACCAATATCCTGCAATGAAGGAATCTTCCATCCTCACCTGTTCTGGCTGACATGCAACTCCAGACCCAAAGCAATGTCATTGACTCCCAATCGCCCCCTGAAATGGTCTAATGAGTCATTCAGTTGTATCAATCACTACATTGTTTCAAACAAATGAAACCGGATGGAACACCTGGCATCGAAATGGGCACCGGAAAAGTCAACATTAGAAATATTAGTGTAAAGCCTGCAAAGTCTTCCGTACTAGCATATGAGGTCGAGTGCCAACATTGGAACAATTGCCTTACAGACTAGTTGAGCAACAGCCTGACATAGCCATACTCACGGAATCATACCTTACAGAAATAACAGAAATTAAGCATGGACAAAGGAGTTTCTTACTGATTACCACGTAACGTCGTTCCTCAGATGAATCAGTCCTCCTCCATGTTAAATGACACTTGGAGAAAGCATTGACTGTGGCGAGGGCACAAAGTGTATTCTTGCTGGGGGATTTCAAAGTCGACTGTCAAGAATGGTTTGGCAGCAGCATTACTGGTCATGCTGGTTGGTTCCTAAGGACATAGATACTAGATTGGGTCTGCAGAAAGTGGTGAAGGAATGAACGAGAAGGTAAAAACCATACCTGTCTTCATCCTTACCAATCAACCAACTGCAGATGTATATGTCCATGACAGGATCGGTAAAAGTGACCACTACACTGTCCTTGTGGAGACAAAGTCTATTGTCTCCATAAACTCTATCGTGTTGTGTGGCACTATCACCATGCTATATGGCACAGACTTTTAGCAGATTTAGCAACTCAAGACTGTCCGCCCATAAGACAATGTGGACCATCAATAGCAGCAGAACTAAACTCCAGCACAATCTGTCACGTCACGGCCCAGCATGTCCCCCACTCAACCATTACCATCAATCCAGAGGATTAACCCTGGTTCAATGGAGAATGCAGAAGGGCATGCCAGGAGCAGAACCAGGAATATATAAAGATAAAATGTTCATCTACCGAAGCTTCCAAACAGAAATACTTGCGTGCCTAATAGCATAAACAGCAAGGGACAGACAGAGCTTAGCGATCACAGAACCAAGGCATCAGACTTAAGCTCTGCAGTCCTGCTAATCCTATCGTGAATGGTGGCGGACGATTAAACAACTCACCGGAGTAGGAGTCTCCACAAATATCCCCGTCCTCAATGATGGGAGAGCCCAGCACATCAGTGCAAAATATAAGGCTAAAGCTTTCGTTGCAATCTTCAGTCGGAAGTTTTGAGTGGATGATCCATTTCGGACTCTTCCAATGGTCCCCATCTTTACAGAAAGCAGTCTTTAGCAAATTCGATTAACTGACATCCAGAAACGGTTGAAGGCACTGGATACTGGAAAGGCTATGGGCCCTGACAACATGCCAGCAATAGTCCTGAAGACTTGTACTCCAGAGCATCCCGCTCCCCTAGCCAAGCTGTTCCAGTATGTTTACAAACCGACAATGGGGAAAAACTGCTCAAGTATGTTCTGTACATAAAACGCAGGACAAATTCAACCCATCCAAATACCGCCTATCAGTCTACTCTCCATCATCAGTAAAATGATGGAAGTTGTCATCAACTTTGCATTCAAGCAGCAGCTGTTCAGTGACGCCAAGTTTGGGTTTTGCCAGGGTCACTCAGCTCCTGACCTCGTCACAGCCTTAGTTCAAAATAGAAAAAGGAACTGAATTCCAACCCTTGACACCCAGGTTGCATTCTGCCAAATGTAACATCAAGGACCCTAAGCAAAAATGGTATCACGGGCCAACACTCCATCATTAGAGTCATACCTGACAGATAGGAAGATGGAGGCCAGTCATCTCAGCTCCAGAACATCTCTGCAGTCGTCCCTCAGGATAATGTCCTCCGTCCAAACATCTTCAGTTGCTTCAACAATGACCTTCCTTCCATCATAAGGTCGGAAGTGGGGATATTCGACAATGACTGCACTGTGTTCAGCACCATTCGCAAATGCTCAGATACGGAAGCAGTCCATGCCCAAAGCAACAATATCTGATCAATATCCAGGCTTGAGCTGGCAAGTGGCAAGTAACATTTGTGCCACATAAATTCAAACAATGACTGTCATCAATAAGAAACAAAATAACCACTTTGTATTCAGCAGCATTATCATCACTAAACTCCCCCACTATCAATATCCTGGGGGGTATCATTGACTCTAAACTCAACAGGACTCACCATATGAGTGTAACAGCAGATCAGAGGCTAGGAATACTACACAAGAAACTCACCTCCTGACTGCCCAAAGCTGTCCATCATCTACAAGCCACAAGTCAGGAATGCGATGGAATATCCTCACTTGCCTGAATGGTTCAATCGCCATCAACACTAAAGAAGCTTGACACAATCTAGGACAAAACAGCCCATTTGATTTGTACCACATCCACAAGCATTCACTCCCTTCACCATGGTCAATCAGGAGCAGCAGTGTGCACTACATGCAAGACACAATGGCAAAATTCCCCAAAGATCCTCAGACAGCTCCTTCCAATCTCTCGAACACTTCCATCTGGAATGACAAGGGCAGTAGACTTTTGGGAACACCACCACCTTCAAATTCCCCTCAAAACCAGTCAACATCCTGATTTGGAAATGTATTGCCGTTCCTTCACTGTTGCTGTGTGAAAACCCTGGAATTCCCTCTTTAATCACTGTGAGTCACCGCACAGCAGGTGGATTGCAGCAGTTCGAGAAGGCAGCTCATCACCACCTTCTCAAGGGCAACTGGGAACGGGCAAGAAATGCTGAGCACATCCAGCGATGCCCACATCCAAAAAAAACTTTTAAAAAACAGTTCCAGGTTGAGCATCTGGATTGGACAGGTTATCTGATTTGATCATGAACAGGAAAGCAGTGTTTCTAATATTGAACATTTTAGACTTTTCTGTTATGTGAAGGGTGTTCAGTATTCGATGACATATTGTTGCTGAGTGCTATGATAAATTGCTACTGTTTTGTTTAACAGGATCAATCCATCGAAAATACCAGACAGAAAATGGCAATCATCGTAGAGAGAATGTACTACCGCCAGATGAGACTCACTGACAACAGCTCATATTCAAAATATTAATGGAATACTGGCTGACACTGAATCTTCCCACCGTCCATATCCCAGGGGTTACCATTGAACAGAACGTGAAGTCAAATCAACATAAAATACAAGGTTACAAGAGCAGGTCAGAGACTTACAAGTCTATACTGAATAATAGACCCTATGGCCGAAACGGCATGAGACATAGCAATATATTTCGGCCATTCAGCCCATTGCTTCACTCTGATACTTTGCCTATTTGTCATTGTCTCTATGAAAAGTGGAAATATCTTCTACACACTGACTGTATCAATCTTTGCCGTAATCCATGAATTTCAAACAAATCCTCCCCATCCCCCACAATTCTTCTAAATTCCATCCAGTACACACGCTGCCGCTCACATGACAAGCCGTCATCCCCAGGATGGATCACCTCTAACACCAGCAGAGCTTTCCCCAGAGATAGTGTCCAAAACAGCTCACAATTGGCCAAATGCCATCTGTCCATAGCCCATTACATTCTCAGCAGTATGTCTCTCGTCTTGCATTCTTGCTCTCTTGAAATGAATGCGAGCATTGCTTTTGCTTTCCTAACAGCCAACTGAACATGAACATTAAGCATAAGAGAGGCCGAGTCCTTCACAATCCTTTTGTGCTTCAGATTTAATGGATCCTATTAGAACATATTGTCTCCTCTATTCCGCCTACCAAAGTGAATATTCTCACACGTTACCATATTGTGTTCCATCAGCCACGTGTTTTTCCCACAGTCGTAAACTGTTCAATCCTTTCTGCAGCTTCCCCACTTCCTCAATATCATCTGCAAACTTAGCAAAACTGCCCTCAAGTCCTTTGTTCAGTTTGTTCATGTATAGTACACTTGCTGGCTCCCTAAGTCCCGTCCACCATCTGCAAGGCACAACAGTCAAGGTGCTTGACTCCATTCACGTTGAAGCAATGACTTCACTTGAATTACACCTGTAAAGTCTTCACTCGCTGCACCACTGACTCTCAGTAGAAGCACACCCTACCCACTTTTGTTGTGAGTTTACTGTATTATGGCGCACAATCCCAGTCTATTGATGTCACTCAGTCTCAACACTAACTGAGTGGTGCTCACAACAACCATGTCACTGTTTATTGATGACGAAGGAGGGAGGTCGGCGAGGGGATGTCTTTGATGAATGACTGTGTGACTGCCAGGCTGAAACCTGCCCCGACAGCCTCGGATTTACCTGTGCCCGCTGTCACCACTGCAGGCATGATCAGTCTTCCTGCAGGTCAAATCAAGGAAAGCGACGGCCCTGGATAGTGTTCCCGGCTGAGCACTCAGATCCTGTGAGGACCAACTGGCAGATGTATTCACGTACAATTTCAGCCTTTCCCTCCCACAAGCTGAAGTCCCAACCTGCGTCAAGAAGACCAACATCAACCTTGTAAGTGAGAAAGCTCATGCTTTAATGACTTAATGATTACCGCCCAATGGCTCTAACCTCAATAAACATGGAGTGATTTAAAAGGCTGGTTATGGCCCACATCACCTCCAATCTCCCAGCCTGACTTGATCCCCTATAATATGCCGACTGATGTAACGGGCCCACAACAGATGCCATATCCCAAGCCCTGCACTCATCCCTAGGACATCTGGACAACAAAGACACCTACACCAGACTCCTGCTCATTGACCTCCACCTTAAACATCATTATCCCCTCCAGACTGATCACAAAATTCTCTGACCTTAGTCGTGGCTCCACCCTCTGCAACTGGGTCCCACGGTTTCTGACCCAAATACCACAATTAGTGAAGATAGGTATCTGCACCTTTGCCACAATAAGACTCTACACTTAAGCTCCTGGAAGATGTGTCCTCAGCCCCCTACTGTACTCCCTGTACACATATGACTGTGTCCGCAGTCCCCTATTGTACTCCCTGTACGCACATGGCTGTGTCCTCAGCCCCATACTGTACTCCCTGTACACACACGGCTGTGTCCTCAGCCCCCTACTGTACTCCCTGTACACCGATGGCTGTGCCCTCAACCCCCACTGTATTCCCTGTTCACCCATATCTGTATCCTCACCCCCGACTGTACTCCCTGTACACACACGACTGTGTCCTCAGCCCCCTACTGTACTCCCTGTACACACACAGCTGTGTCCTCAGCCCCCTACTGTACTCCCTGTACACATACGGCTGATATATAGAGGTTTCCCTCACTATTTGTATGTAGAGTGTTCCTACGAAACCGTTCGCAAGCAGACATGGTGTAAAGTGCAGTAGCACTAATTTATATGGGAAACATTTCGGCTTTCTTCGTAAAAGTGAAAATCCTGTTCGTGTTTCTTTTGGTTAGCGAAACAAGGTCCTAATGTAAGTCATTCGGAAAGGGAAGTGGCGAAAAACGAACTTGTGAAAAGCGGGGGATACCTGTATTTACAAGGGCATGATATTCAGGAAGATGGGAATGGTGAAAAATAAATGAGGTGAATCTCACTTTCATTTCCATTCCAGCTAATCATCATTCTCTTTGTTTGCTCTTTTTCTACAATATATCTCTTTCTCTATTGATTCCTCCTTCCCTTCAAAGTAGACTTCCCTTTTAACGGTATTAATCACACTCCTTTCCAGCTGCTTTCATTTCAGGAATGCTTCCCAGCACTTTCTGTTCGTTTCATTGCATTTCTTTCGATAATTTCAGATTTTCAACATCTTCCTTTACTTGATTTCACCTTCAATGTTGTTAATTCATGGGATGTTGGCATCTCTGCCAAGGGCATCATTTGGTGACCATCACTAATCGCCCTGATTAAGAGGCCATTCCGCAAGCCAATACAAAGTTAAGCACATTGTCATGGGTCTCAAGTTACAATTACCCAGACTGGGTAATAACATTAGATTTCTTTACCGAAGGTGATCATTGAAAGAAGAAGGTTTTCAGACAAAATGTAGCTTTTATGTTTGTTTTTCGTGAAATTCACTTTCATTCCAATTCTTAGCATTTTTATTTAAGTTCTGTCATCAGCTGTGGTGGACTTGAAACAAATCACTTGAAACAATATCTTTCGTTTAATAAGCTTAGCTTCTGAATTACATCCAGGACATTCCTACATTCGTACATTGTCCTAATCATGAAATAACGTCCGAAAGAAGAGCAATTTTGTGATTGAAATAATTGTAATTGGAAAAGTGGTCAGAAGAGAGCTTGAAACATTCAGTCTGAATTTTACCAACGTGCAGCCAATGGTTTGTTCAGCAACAATACTAACACAGAGATGAAGATTGGGGATAATAGGAGCTGGGAGTGGACAGGTATGGTGACGGAAAGAACACGAGACATAAATCAGTTCAGGGCAAAAAGGGATCTCGAGGTTGTGCACAGTTTTGTTTGCAGATGTTGATGAGGGAGTGGTTTGCAATTCATGGGTAATGAATAGAGACTGCAATTGAAACTGAAGACAATCGTTTCTTTCTCTGACAAATATAGATAACAGAAATTGCAACGAAGTTCAAACTTGTTGAGGGATTAATGAATGGACAGAGGTAGAGAACACCAACAATAGCGAGAATAGGTTAGTAGCACACCCTCCACCTCGCCCAGAATACTCATCAGCTCTGCTTATATCAGATATGGTAGAAATCTCCAAGAGGAGGAAATCTTGAAAAGACTCAAGAAAAACCTCCTCTCCATTGTTGTAATGTTCCAGTCCGCTATTCTCAGATTCAGATCTATGCAGCTGTTGATCTCTGTTACTGTTGGAGCTGATGCATCTGTTACTACAGTGGGATAGCGCACTGAATGAAGCCTCTTACTAATAGGAGAGGGAAACCCTCCAGTGACACAGTTACACTGCATGGAGACTCACATCAATCACAGTCAGAGTAAACAGTCCCAGCTTTCAATACAGCACATTCATTTTACAATATATCTGGACTGGACTCCATGTTGACACTGTTGGCTATTGGTCACATCTCCCATCACCAATTGCTCGAGTGAAGTCAGTTGTGAGGGAGAATAAGAATTTTTTTTTTCGTAGGCTACATGATTCTGCTCTCTTGTCCGTTTACTATGCTGTAACCATCTCTCCAAAAATCCCTCCACCCCTCAAAACAATCACCATCAGGATGTTGTTACTGTGCTGATCTGTCCTCCACGGGAACAAACGCTAGCGAACAGACTGTCATTGGGCACAGTCGCCCTGAACATATACAAGAAGTGTGGACTTCTCTGAATGTTCCTCTCACTGCTCTAATAAGGCAACTTTGGAACTTCCTTGGGAATATGCTTCAGTAATTTATTTATATAAATTGACAGACTTCTAAATGCAGTTTTATTTGCTGTAAACCATATTTTTTACGCATTTTGGCGTCAGTACAAAACTAAAAGTGATAATTCCAATGAACGTATTTATTAAGACATGAATTAATGAGTCAGGTTCGAATGAACATCTTATTGACTGGGAGATAGGACGGAATGGGGGCAGTGGCTGCGGAGACTGCGTGGGGAGTACAATGATAGTCCCCAGTCATCATCGCTCTTTCGGACAGACAAAATTAAATCTAATGCATAACAAGGAAACAGCCAACGTTTGGGAGATGCAATGCTGAATGAAAATGTGAGCTGAACAGGATCATTTTTAATGTGATAAAGTGAACTATATTTTATATACACGCTATTTAATCATTGGGTATACAGATTGAGTAAGATTATCGGACTTGAAACATTAACTTTGATTTCTCTTTACAGATACTGCCAGACCTGCTGAGCTAACCCTCTAAGTTCTATTTTTCTTTTTGTTTGAGATTGATCATAATGTTTATATATGGCAGGATACTTACAATTAAAAGCAGACACTAATAACAAAATGTGAAGGGCAATGGGGACAATACAGGAGACTAACAGTAGAGATATAGTCATTCCAAGCTGGAAGAGACAATGGGCTGTGTTTCCCCCACTTTTGCTGTAAATAATTCTGTGATATGTAATCAATGCCTTTGGGAGGGGGAAGACAATCTGGTTCAACGAATAATCTATTCCTGGTATCTCATGAAATTTCAGCTGCCTCTAAAATGTCTTTTCAAACAAGTGGAGTTCCTGAGATTTACAGGATAATCAGAAAAATATTCTTTTTTCCTTTGAATCTTAAAGAAGAAACAGATTTCGGCCGTAACACAGGTGTCACAGACACACCAACTATAATAGGAACTGGAAAGGACTACATTGTCCATATGTAACCAAATTCAGCATGTCGCTCCGTCTGAAATATTGTGATACAGAAGCATGAAGTACAACAGAAAATGATGGTAGAAGCGGTAGACGATGGTAGATGAGGAAGTATCTGCAGAGAGAAACAGAGTTAAAATATCGAATATGATGTGACACTGTTGTGAAAAAGTCATTTTGAAATCAAAGATAATTCTGTGTATCTCTGCTCAGAGGGTGCCAGACCTGCTGAGTTTCCCACTATCGATGTTTTTTTTCTTTCTGAACTGTGACAAATTGACTGATCTGAACGATATAAGCAAAGCTGCTGTCTCAGTTGAATCTCGATTTTTTTTATGGACATTAAATGAGAAATTACAAAGTTCCTATGTTTGACAGAGCTCTAAATATCCATGACGTATTGCATTGTGATACAAAAACATTGAGAGACATTGTTGAAACAAAAACCGAAGTTGCTGCAAAAGGTCTGCAGTTTCTGTGCAGAGAAATCAGAATTAACGTTTCCAATTCAGTGGCCCTTCCTCAGAACGGATGGCAGCCCTGGAAATGTTGATTAATATACAGCAGAGGATGAACAGCTGTTAATGGAGACTGTTAGTAGCTAACAATAGGGGTAAGTAATGGAAAGCTACGTGAGAACAAGGCCTGGGGTTTTGGTAGGGGGCATTGAGGAGTTCAGTACTTAAAATCATTGAACATTATTTTGAGTCTGAAGGGCTGCTAGGTCCGCCCGTGGAAAATGAGGTGTTATTCTTCCAGCTTGCGTTGAAATGTCCTGGAAAATTGCAGCAAGCCTGACGCAGGGATATTGGCCAGGGAACCGGATGGGGTATTAAACTGGCAGGCAACTGGAAACTCAGGGTCTTTTGCATTGGTACAGCTTGGATATTCCGTGAAGTAGTCACTTAGTCCACCTTTACTTTCCCCAATGTAGAGCAGACCACAATGTGAGCAGCGAATGTAGTAGACCGGATTGTGGGTTATGTTAGTTGGATGCTGCTTCACCTGGAAGGTATGTTTGGCCCTTGGTTAGTGACGAGGGAGGAGGTAAATGGGAAAGTGTAACACCTCCGGCAGGGGAAAGTGAAGTGTACCTGTGGGCTGGGGGAGGTGATGGGGGGTGGGGGGGGAGGTGTGGGCAGTGAGTAACGAGCGGACCAGGATGTCCTGGAGGAAATGGTCACTTCAGAAGGCGGAAAAGGGAGAGGAGGCAAATATGTGTCTGGTGGTGACATCTCGCTGGAGCTGGGGGAATGCAGACTGATGATCTTCTGCATGTGAATGCTGGTGCGATGGTAGGTAAGGACAGGGGGAGTTCTTCACGCTGTTGCAGGAGGGGGGAGAGATGGTGAGGGGAGAAGTACAGGAAATGGGTCGGAACTGGTTGAGGGCCTGTCAATAACAGTTCTGGGGAGTTCTCGGTTGAGGACCAAGGTGGACATTTCAGAGGCCAAATTTCTGAAGTTGACATCATCAGAAGCAATGTGGTGGAGACAGGCGAACTGGGAGAATGGAATGGAGTCTTTGCAGGAAACAAGGTGTGAGGATGTATGCTCCAGGTAGCTGTGGGTGTCGGTGGCTTAATA
The DNA here is from genome assembly GCF_047496795.1 of Chiloscyllium punctatum. Taxonomy (NCBI): domain Eukaryota; kingdom Metazoa; phylum Chordata; class Chondrichthyes; order Orectolobiformes; family Hemiscylliidae; genus Chiloscyllium; species Chiloscyllium punctatum. Next base: position 95,956,067 of record NC_092744.1, read on the forward strand.
CCAGATATCAGTGACCAGTCTATCCCCAGAAATAGACGCAGAGATGTCGAGGAAAGTAAGGGAGGAGTCAGAAGTAGACCAGGTGAAAGTGAGGGAGAGGTGCAAATTGGAAACGACGAACTTTTCCAATTCTGGACAAGAGAGAGGAGCAGCAGCGATGATATCGTCTCCGTATTGGAGAAAGAGTTGTGGATAGGGGCTGGAATAGAACTGGAACATGGAATGGTCTACGTACCCCATGAAGGAACAGGTATAACTTGGGCCCATGCATGTATCCATGCACCCCGTCTGTATGGCAGGAGCAAGCTGAAGCAATGGGTCTGCCTAGGCAGTTCTGTTTGTGGATTTTCAGGAGGACATAAAAGCGAACTCTACTATCAGAGGACCATCAGCTTCGGGACTGTTAGGTGGGGGTGAGTGGGGAGGGGGGGGGTGGTGGTTCGCGAGTAAGTGGGAATCTCCAGATGAAATGTGGTCAGATTTATCAAATAAAATAGCCTGATATGCCATGGAAGGGCTATGGACCAGCAGATGATATGTGGAGGTATCCGAGAGCTGGCACTCAGCCTCTGAAATGTAGAGGTAAGTCCACCAGCCTACAGCAGCACTATCCTTATCGGCACAGGCTGAATAACATAGTCAGGGTTTGAATCGAAGCATACTGCGTGCAGTCTGTTCAGAGGCTGATAGGTTGGATAGGGTGAGGGGGATACAGAGAATTTAAGACAATCAAACTCCCATGGAGCGTCCTCAATGAACAGATTGAGTTCAAGTAAACGCCAGAGGAATGTATCCAGTTGGAGGGAGAGTGTTGGAGCGGGGAAAGGGGCGATGGGATGGGGAGTGGACTCTTGCCCAAAGAAATGGACACAGAGCAGAAGATGGTGGAAGAGGAATTTAACATTATGTCGTTGCTGAAATTCATTAAAGTGGGGCACAGAGGGATAAAGCTGAGACCTTTGCTGAGTACAGAACATTCAGTATTCGAGCGTGGAAGGTTAGGAGGGATGGTGAATACACGACAGGCCTGGGGGAGGGGATGGACTCAGATTGGCATGGGTGGAGTGACATGTTCCAGAGGTGCATAAGCATCTCTAAGTTATTCCATCTTGTGGGCCTCATGTAGCTGGCAATCATGGTGAATGAGCTGGAGAATGAAGTAGATTTGGGGAATGGTGCAGCCTTGAGCCAATGTGATGTGATGCTATTGAACAGAGAAATTATTGAGCTCAGTGGCAACGACACTGCACGACAAGTCCTCAGAAAGTAATTGATTGAAAATAATCGGAATCGTTATCTTACTGTGATGCTCTGATTTCATTGAGGTGACACTCAACCAGCAAGGTCTTACTTTTCTGAGACTTTAGACCAAACTATGAAAGCAGAATGTATATTCATGCTATTAATAAGACAAATCCATCTATGGTTTTTCGAAGGCACTAGCAAGGGCAGAGTTTATTTGTCATTCCCAATAGCTCTGGGGAAGGTGTCATTGTTCATTGAGGAAATTACCAGCACAGAATTTCCTCTGATTTCCATTAAGCACAGTTTGCTGAGGGTGAATGATGCTACATGAGTCAAATGCTACTTTGATGGCAAGGGAAGTTACTCTGGTCTCACCTCAACTGACCTTGGAAAATCAGTTAAAATACTAAAGAGAAAAAGGATAGAACACGGCACATTTGAATAATGTGGTCACTGTCCTCGCAAGGTTTAAGGACAAACAGATACATGACTTCTAATTCTGAGGAGAGGTGTTTCCTATTTGGGATGAGGCTGTTTGGTTAAGCGCTGTGACAGAGAGAGACAGAAAAAAAAACGTTCTACTCTGTATGGGGGGAATAAAAACCCTATTCACGTTGCATTGGACAATGACAGACAGAGACTATTGTCTGTTCCTCTTGGGCATTGATCATCTCAATCTCACCAATAGCAGCACAGAAGCCAGGAACTCCCATCGCCCCAGTTGTAAAGCAAAAAGGGGTAAGGGCTGGCCAGTGGAAGTGGGAGTAACTAGGGATCTGGTGTAACTTACAATGGCAGTGGCAGAAGAATGGTCTGAAGAGCTATCATCAGTGGAAGAGTATGTGGCAGCAGAAGGGGTAGTTCAAGGAAAGTAGGAGTGTAAAGAAAGAGTAGGAAGGGCAGGAAGAATGGCTAATGAAGTTTTAGTGACTGGGTAATGCTTGTTTTTGGAAAAGTGGGATTGGGCAAAAACCACCACTGTTAAGGAAAATTGGGATCTGATTCCATTGAAAATTGAGATTTGATGTACTTCTTCTCCTATCACTTGATTCTTTCTCAGATTGTATATTCACTCTGTAGTTTTGTATCTCCATCAAAAGCAGGTGACGTGTTTTTTTTTCTCCCCTGGTGTTGTATGTCAACATTTTTGATTTTTTTTAACAGTATGTATTTGCTTCAAATTCAAGGTAGACATGAGAAAATGATTTGATCTCCTGCAGTTTGTCCATCACATAGAATTTAATTGAATATTTATCCTCATCACATTAACTGATTCAAGCAATGAGTCTGTGTCCATCCTGCAGATGAAACATTTCTTCAGTTCTGACTATTGTTACAAAGAACAGTGCCACACAAAAGGCTAATGTTCCAGTGCAAGGTGCCAAACCGTAGTTCATCCTAAATTAGTTACAAGCCTTATGAAAAAGACATGCTGAGGAACAGAGTGTAAAAGGTGAATTTAACTTTGTGTCTAAAATGGTATTTTTGCAGCACACTCATAATAGGTGTTAACTACATCACTCTGTAAACTGCCCAAAATAAGAACACCAAGGGACATGAATTCTTAATTATTCCTTTATGAATAGCATCTGGAGAACAGGAAGGAAATCAAGATTTGTTTGTGATATTCATAAATAATGATGTTGAGAATGTGGAAGACGGATGGCAGTGGAATGATAACTAAAGTTGGGGATGACACAAAGATTAGCCGAGTTCTTCACAGCGAGGAGGAAAGAGTTAGGCGACAGGATGATATAAACAGGTGATGTCTATGTCTAGATTAATGGCAGAAGAAGTTTAACACTGATAAATGTGAGATGATGCACATCTGAATTAACAAGACAAGTGGGTACTCAGATTTTGAAGGGAGAGGGCTAAACTTGCTCCTTTTCTCTTTCAGGGAAGGTTGAGGACGGAACCTGGTACAGGTGAACAAGAGCATAAGGGGTATGGAAAGGATGAACAGACAACAGCTGTTTCCCTTACTCGAAGGATCAAAAACAAAGGGATACATACTTTAAGTGAAAGGCAGGGGATCAAGAGAGGGTTTGTGGAGTCTGTATTGAACTGAGAGGGTGGCACAGACATAGAATATAAAGTTCCTATGTGTGGAAACAGGCCCTTCAGCCCAACAAATCCACACTGACCCTCCAAAGCATAACCCACCCAAACATGTTCCTCCTATATTTACCCCTGAATAATGCACCTAACCTACACATCCCTAAACACTTTCGGCAATTTAGCATGGCCAATTCACTTAACCTGCACATCTTTGGATTGTGGGAGGAAACCGGAGTACCTAAACGAAACCTACATAGACAATGTGCAAAATCCATACAGGCAGTCACCAAAGGCGGAATCAAACCTGGGTCCCCAGCGCTCTAAGACAGGAGTGCTAACCATTGAGGCGCTGTTCTGTCCAGGGTGACATGTGTCTGGAATGCATTGCCTAGATTGATCAGGTAATCTCACAAACTTTTCAAAAGCCTTTGGATATGCACTTGGTGGTGCAGGCTAGCATTTTCATTCAATTATTCTATGTGGTGTCAGCCACGAACACTCAGATATATTCTGAAGCAATAGCAAATGACAGTTCCTGGTTTGTTCTATTGACTGTACTCTGCTAGTGAGATTCCCGGGAAGTGCTGGTGTTACCTCCCACTTTCTATTTAAGTGTTTTGGTTTCCTTGAGTTGGTAATGTAATTTCCTGTGTCGACGATGTCACTTTTCTCAGAGAGTGGCTGATGGAGTCAAAATTGATGTATTTGTTGGTGGAGGTCCGGTTGGAATGCCATGTTTCTAGGAATTCTTGTGCTTGTCTCTGTTTGGCCTGTCGTAGAATGAATATACAGACCTAGTCAAAGTGGCAAACTTCGTCATCAGTACGTAAGAAATTAGTGTTGGGGTCATGCCTTTTGTGGCTGGTGGATGTTCACATATCCTGGTGACTAGTTTTCTGTTGTAGTGTTTGTGACAGTTCTTGCAAGACTTATTGTTCCTGGAGCAGAACAGACAAAGATGTGAATTTATTGTGGTGGTCAAAAGTATGAAAAAGTTGCAGAGTAGAAAAAGAATACTCTATTAGTTGGCATTACAGCATCAAGGAATTCTAATTTCAAGGTTGTGAGCAAAAGAGCTAGGAGTGAAATAAGGAAAAATGTCTTATTTAGAGAGTTGTTACGAATTGGAATTGACATGTCTGGGAAAGTTGTGGATGAAGATTTAAAAGAAAACTGGATATATACTTGGAAATTATTAATTTAACGGGCAACAGAGAGAGGGCTGGAAAATGGGAGGTGCTTGGGAGACATTTGGAGCTGATGCATACATAATGGCCAATGCCCTCCTTCTGTACTTTAAAAGTTTGTACTCTATCATGGGCCAGCTGTGAATAAAAGTCAGTCTCCGGTTTTTTCCCCTTGTAAATTCTCGCAAATACCTGATTATTTGGTAGCATAAGCATTTAAAATGCAAGTATTGCAAGGTCAGCTTCATTATGAAGTCTAATTATTACTCAGAACATGAATATTTCAAATGTTGTGTTCCAATTACTAAAATAAATATATAATTGCTTTGGCACAAAACTCTTTGGAAAGCTCTGACTTTTCAGTGACACAATACTATGTTCGTTGTTTATTTTTCACATTATATTTCATATTAAACATCATTCATTCTAAAAAAAATGCAAATTTTCAAACTATTGTTCACGAAAATTTGATAACACAAATAACTTATTTAGTTTAATATACACAGTCCATGTTGAATTTTTATCATTTTTAAATTGCTGGCAAATAGCTGAAGATCGGACATTTCAGTGAGAAATTAAACTGATTGTTTATATATAAATGTATAAGAACGCTAATTCTATTTGTATGTTCAATCGTTTGCTCACTCTGAACATGTAATCATTCAGAAGCCAACCACTTTAAAAATATTGGAGTGGCAAAACATTGCTTTGAATTCTGACATTGAATATCTAATTCTAATCATCACAAGATTTATGTTCTTTCTTCGATAAAATAAAATGTACATGCTTTATTTCTGTGTTAGAAAATCTTAACAGGAGTTTATATTTTAGTTCCATAAATATGGAATCAACATAATTGATTTAAGAGATTATCGTTCAGTTGAATGATTATCATTCACGTCTTATTTTTGCCCAATTCATGAAATATAGCAAATACCCGATTATTGTTCTGGGTCAGTAAACTCAACACCTTGCAATGAGCTACGCTAAAAATTGCTTCCGATAGATCTGAAATAATTTACAGTGTTATTGGACCTCACAGCTGCCTGTGATACAGAGAGACTCAGTGGCCTGTTCCAAAATCTGGGCATAGAGTTTCTAACCTGGTTCAAGGCAGTCAGTCAAACATTACTTCAAAACAAATAATTTGGAATCCACCTTGGGCAGGGGAAGAACCCGCCAACAGACTATCACTGGTCTCAGTGTAAGTTCAAATGTTGTCCAGGTTAAATACTAATGGTTGACCAGCAACCAATCTTTAAAATTCATCTTCAGTCAGAGCCTGGCCCAGAGAGCAGACCTGTTGACATGGAGAGCCAGAATCACACAATACATGTTACCTACTGTGATGAAATCTGACCTGCCTCCAAGACACCATACATCTGCAGCCCGGATCAGACATGGGTGAAGACATTAACAAGTTGACAATCTATTACAATACCTTGTGTCTCACAAATAAACCTTTAAATCCATATCTAATAAATGTCACCTGCACATTCTCCAGTATCAAAATAAAATTGTACATCTCTGTGAATGGTCAGAGATTAATACATGGATCACACAGTAGAATTCATGTGAAGTAACCAGCAGCAAACGGCAATCCACAAATCACATTGATAACTGAACTTGGCGGATTCTGTATGGTCTAAGTAACCACACATATTATTCTGGCTTTCAGGTGACTGTAACAATGCACACCATGACTGGAGGTTTTGGCCTTACACCCCTCCAAAGCTTCCTGATCTCACACACATCACTCCCGCACACATTCAACAATTGTTGAGAATCCACAAGCTGGGTGAAACTGGAAAGATAGAACAGTGCAGCACAGTGCAGGCCCTTCGGCCCTTGACGTTCTGTCGATCTTTCATCCTACTCTAAGATCAGTCTAAACAACATACCTTTTATTATGCTATCATTCTTGTGCCTATCTAATTAAATATCCCTAATATAGCTGACTTTACTACAACTGCTGGCTGTTCATTGCACACACCCACCACTCTCTGTTTAAAGAAACTACCTCTGACAGCTCCCCTAAACCTTTTTCCAATTACCTTAAAATCATACCCCGTCGAGAGCCATTTCCACCCTGAAATTCCCTAGCTATTCAATCTATGTCTCTCACCATCTTGTACACCGCTGTCAAGTTATTTTCCATTCTTCTTCGTTCCAAAAAGGAAAACACCATAGCTCCCTCAAATTTTCTTTGTGAGACATGCTCTCGAGTGCAGGCAGCATCTTGATAAATCTCCTCAGAAACCTCACCAAAGTTTCCACATATTTCTTATAACGAGGCAACCAGAAATGATCACAATATTCTAAGTGTGGTCTTACCCGGGCTCCATAGAGTTGCAGCATAACCTCGCAGCTCTTAACCTCAATCCCTCAGCTAATGAACACATCACACACCTTCTTAACAACCTTATAAACCTTGGTAGCAACTTTGTGGGAGCTATGCCATGGACCATGTGATCCCCCTGTTCCTCCACAATGTAAGAATCTTGCCATTAACCCTGTATTCTGCATTCAAATCCGACCTTCCAAAATGAATCGTATCCCAGTTTTCCATATTGAACACGATTTGCCACATAGCAGCCGATTCCTGCATCTTGTCAATGTCCTGTTGCAATCTGCGATAGCCCTCCACACTATCCACAATTCCACTAACCTGTGTAACGTTATCAAACTTATGAACCTACCCTTCCACTTCGTCATCCAAGTCATTTATCAAAATCACAAACAGCAGAGGTCCCAGAACCGATCCTTACGGAACACCACTGCTCACCTACTTCCAGACTGAATACTACCCATTTACCAAAACCTTCTGTCTTCTATGGGCTAGCCAATTCTGTATCCAGACAAATAGGTCACCCTGTATGCCATGCCTCCTTACTTTCTGAATGAAACTACCACGGGGAAGTTTATCAAACACCCTGTTAAAATCCATGCACTCCGCATTCACTGCTCTACCTTCTTCAGTGTGTTTAATCACATCCTCAAAGCATCCAATAAGAGTTGTGAGGTATGACCTGCCCCTCACAAAGCCATGCTGACAATTTCTTATCAAACTATGATTTTTCAGAATCCTCTCCAATATTTGGCCCAATACTGATGTAAGACTGACTGGTCTGTCATTCATAGGACAATCCCTGTTTCCTTGCCTGAACAAGGGAGTAACATTTGACACCCTCCAATCATGCGATGCTCCTCCAATGGAGAGTGAAGACGCAAAGACCATCGCCAAAAGCACATAAACCTCTTCCCTCTCTTCCTGTAGTAACCTAGGGTGCTTCCCTTCTGGCCGAGGGATTTATCTATCCTTATGTTTGTACTTCAATCTGTCTGTATTTCACCTCAACTTGTTTACTCCCTGTCCAACCAACTGATTGACGGCTTTCAGTGCTGCCTTCCTGACTAAGTATGGTTCCTAATATCCTGTGTATTATGGAAGGGAAAACAGGGAAGGGCAGATGCCCAAAGCTTTGACTCTGCTGCTCGTCAGATGCTGCCTGACTGCCTGTGCTTTTTCCAGCACCACAAGTTTCGATTCTGATCACCAGGATCTGCAGTCCTCACTTTCTCCATTACTGAGAGCTGTTCCCTCTGCACACTGAACAGGGATATAATCAGCAGAAACTCGTTGTATCTGGATCTGACTGTTCAGTTCTGGAAAGTTGTATTTGATGAGCACGTTTACTAAAAACGAAATTAAAATTCAACAAATATTCATTCAACCCAGAGTTACAGTTTTGGTTCATGAATTGGACGGGTTGATAACGAACAGTGAATGACTGAAGACCTCTGAGGTACTGAGTATTCCAAGTGATATATTCCAGGTTGGATGTGCTTTACCTTAATGCTGGTAATATTATCAGGCAGACAGATATAATAAGGAAACGAAGTGACATGTAGAAGTGTGACCTTTTTGCCATTTCTGAGTTGTGTTTGAGGGAGGTCAGGTTTGACAACTCATTATTCTGTGGTACCAGAACTATAGTCAGGACAGGAGAGAGGGTAAAAGAGGAGGTGGTGTTGCCTTATTAAGTATGGAGTCAGTTACTGGCGTAAGAAGGGACAATATCTTGAAAGGATCTTGTAATGAGGCTTGTTGGTTCGAGCTCAGGATCAAAACCATGACAGAAACACTGCTAGGGATATATTATTAGAACCCCCCAGATAAAGGAAAGTACGGGAGCATGTACATAACCAAGTTATTGAGGTGTGTAAAAACAGTAATAGGATCATTATATTCAGGCATGTCTATTCCAAACATTCATTAGGTCAGTGATAACTTTTTAAGACGGGGCAGGTGTTTTGAAATTTGTTCCAGAGAGCTTCTTATGTCAACATAGAGCAGATACAACAAAGGGGAGTGCAGCGCTGGGCCTCACTGTGGGGAACAAAGCCAGTCAGCTGTTCCAGGCACAAGTGGGAGAGCATTATAGGACCAGTGACCGTGATATCACACATTTTGACTTTGCTAAGGAAAAGACCCCAAAAATGTTAGAAAAGTAAAAGCTTTTTTCATTGGGGAGACAGATTTTATGGATAAAAAATGACTGGATCTGGCCAAAGTGCAGTTGCTTTTGGGTGAAACTGCAGCAGAACAAAATGGGGCGGGGGTTGGTGGATCATTTGATTAAAATTGAATTGATGACAGTGTCGGCCCCACATGTTACACCGAATATAAAATTTAAGAAAACAAGCCCAGAGAACCTCAGATGTCGGCACAAATTCCGAACAGGATGAAAAAAGAAGGAGACGCTTAAAGCAGTTACAAAGTGAGCAGGTCAATGTAAGTCCTAAAAAAATATAGCAAGTGTAGGACGAAACCTAAAAAGTCAGTGGAAGAGCAGAAGGAGGGATGATAAAACAGCGTAAGATTAGCAAGAATCCAAAGTCATTCTTTTTGGGTTATTAAGGGGAAGAGGATAACGCGGGAAAAACATGGGAGTATTAGGGAATAAGTGGACAGCCTGTTCACAGAGCGAAAGAATATGTTAAGCACATACTACGATTCGGTCTTCAGTTTGGAGGATCTGAAGAAGAATTGGAAGTTTATGCAAGATAGAGTGGACAAATCACCAGATTAAAGACCACCAAGTCTCACGTCAGTGAGATGGAAACAATTGTAGAAAATTCGGAGGACAGTTGAGGCTGGATCATTAAATATTTTCATGGCTGAGGCAGACAGATTTTTATACAAGTGTTATGGGGAAATCACAGGAAATTGGAATGGGGCTTAACAAAATAAATATAACCTAATCGAAGGAAAAGCAGACTCAGTGAGAGGATAGACATATTGTTGCCCCTTTGTCTAATGGTGTTCTGTTCCAATAGCCCTGTATTCACAAGAACATCAACCTCTCTCACTTTGGAGTGAGACACAGTTTGGAATGCAAGCCGGGGATTCAAGGAATTCATAAACGCGATACTAATAGACAGAATGTACGAGAGGACTGCAATAACACGGATTGCCTGTCGGGGTGAGGATTTGCATCGGCACAGTCATCACGACCAGAAGGAAGACCTCAGCAAGACACCCTCCAAGGCCAAGCAAAGACCTGCACTGGAGAGCAGGTAGTCAGTGGCCAGGTGCCAAGGAGTGCTGAAGGCCTAAACACTCCATCACTGTCGTCTCTCCTTCCTTCCCTGACCAAAATTAAATGTGGAGGGGTAGAGAGACATGCCGTTGGTAGCAGAGTAAGCAGGAAGGCTTTCACACGAGAGGCTTCGGACAGTTCCAGTTCAGCAAAATGTACAGGTAAACTCAAATAAAGTTCTTTTAACTTTATTGTTACTGCAGTAGAGATGGTATTTAGGGCAGTCGCACGCTCCTCTTGTGGGATGTGGCAGCTCAGGGAGATTTCCACCGGCTCTGATGGCTACACGTGTGGGCACTGCACTCAGCTTCGGCTCCTGGGAGACCGTGTTAGGGAGCTGAAGCTGGGCAGCACGATGGCTCAGTGGTTAGTACTGCTGCTTCACAGCACCAGAGATCAGGGTTCAAATCCTGCCTCGGGAAATTGTCTGTGTAGAGTTTGCACATTCTCGCCGTGTCTGCATGGGTTTCCTCAGGGTGCTGTCGTTTCCTCCCATAGTCCAAAGATGTGTAGGTTAGGTGAATTGGTCATGCTAAACTTCCCGTAGTGTCGGGTGTAGGGGAGTGGGTGTTGGTGGGCTGCTCTTCAGTGCGTCGATGCGGACTTGTTGGGCCAAAGGGCCTGTTTACACACTGCAGGTAATCTAATCTAGGACGCACTCAGGGTTATCCGAGATAATAACTGTAATATTCCAGGCCAACGTTCATCGCCCTGCGTTTACCTGCCAGTTCTGTTGCAGTTAAGTAAACACAATTTAATTCAACAGGCGTTCCTTGCTTCCTGTCATGTTCCAGGCAGAGAGTAGATGGGAGACCACCAGCAATGGCAAAGGGAGTGCAGGAATCCCCTGTGACCATTCCCCTCGAAAACAAGTAGAGCATTTTGGATTGTTGGAGGCTATGACAGTTCAGGGGAAAGCAGCAGTGGCCAGGTTGGTGGTACTACCACTGCCTCTGGGGCACAGCGGGAAATGATAAATGTAAACAGGACGTTAAAGATAGGAGGGTCGATTGTTATTGGGACAGATCAGAGATTCTGTGGTCACAAACGGGAATCCAGGATGGTGCTTTACTTCCCGGGTGTTAGGGTCCACCATGTCTCCAAGTGGCTGCAGAACATTCTCAAGGGGGAGGGGGAGCAGCCAGAAATCATTATGCACGTTGGCACAAATGATACCCGTAGAAATAAGGACGAGGTCCTGCAGTGTGATTACAGAGAGCTAGGAGAAACATTTTTTTTAAAAAAAACCTTGACAGTGGTAATCTCCTGAGAAGGAGATTACCTTCCGAGACATGCACTGGAGGGGACACCAATATCTTGCCGGCCAGTTTTGCTAGGGTTACGAGGGAGGGTTTAAACGGGATTGTCAGGTGGTGGTATCCTCAAGAGCAGAGAGGAAAGTGGAAGGAGATACAGTAATCAGAAATAATAAGGTTAGGCTGGAAAATGACAATAAGAAAGTAATGCCTTTTGGATAAAATTGCATCTGTTTCAATGCAAGAGTGCTGACAGGTAAGGCCGATGAACTCAGGGCGTGGATAGGTAGGTGGGATTGGTATATTTTAGCCATTACAGAAACATGGCTAAGTAACGGATAGGACTGACAGCTTAATGTGCTAGGGAACAGGTGCTTTAGGCTAGACAGAGATTGTGAAAGGAGGGGAGGGGGAGTTGCATTTCTGATTAAGGGGCGAACCACAGTCTTAATCAGAGATAAAATAACTGATGGATCACACAGTGAGGCTTTGTGGGTGGAGTTTAGAAATAGGAAGGTGTTGGTGAGGTGATTGGGGTTATAATAGAGGCCCCCAAATAGTCAACAGGAATGAGAGTAACAAATATGCAGGGAGAGAGGGGAGACTTTCAGGAGGAATAGGGTTATCATAATAGAGGATTTTTTTTCCTAATACAGACTGGAGCAGCCAGAGTGTTAAGTGATTTGATGAGGTAGAGTCTGTTAAATGCGTCAGGAAAATTTTCTCAAGCAGTATATAGAGTGTCCTACTCGGGCAGGGGCAAAATTCGAAATTTTCTTAGTAAATAGGGCATGAGAGGTGACTGAGTTAATAGTGGAGGAGCAGTTTGGGATCAGTAAACATCGTTCTATTAATTTTCAAATAGTTATGGAGAAGGACAAAACTGGTCCTCAGGTTCATGTTCGAACTTGGGGCGTGGCTCAGGTCCAGGCAGCTGGGATCAAGGGAATTCCTGGAGATATATAAGAGATGCAGGAGTTTACTGAAGAAGGAAATCAGTAGGGTGAAAAGGGGGCAAGAAAGAGCCTTGGCTGAGAAAATTAGGATGAATCCAAAAATATTAAAAGAAAAGACAATAACTGGGGAGAAAATAGGACACCCCGAAGACCAATGTGGACAAGTATGTGTGGAACTATCAGAGATGATTGAAGTCCTTAACGAATATTTGTACTCTATATTTACCATGGAGAAAGACATGATGACTTGAGAACTTGAGGAAGTTAGTAGTGATATTTTAGGGACAATCCATATCATAGTAGAGGAGAGTTTGGACGTACGATAATGTTTGAAAGTTGATAAATCTCACGGTCCTTACCCAATATATCCAAGAGCACCTCAAGGGACTCCAGAAGAATTTGTGGCGACCCTGGCTTATAAGGTTGATCATCATTAAGGTAATGTCCCGGAAGACTGGAGCATAGAAAATATTGTGCCCTTATTCAAGAAGAAATGAACAAAAAGAGCCTTGGAACTACAGATCAGTAGGTAACTTACTTGAGTAGGTTCTGCGGGATAAGATGTACATGTATTTAGAAAGACAGGATTTGATTAGGTATAGTAAGTGTGGCTTTATGCGAGGAGGTTGATGCCTGACAATTTTCTTAAAGTAATTGGATAATGTGACGAGGAAGATTGACTTGGTTGGGGCAGTAGATGTCGAAACATGTGGTGTTGGAAAAGTGCAGCAGGTCAGGCAGCATTCGAGGGGCGGGAGAATCTATGTTTCGGACATAAGCCCTTCATCAGGAACGTCCAAGACATCGATTCTCCTGTTCCTCTGATGCTGCCTGACCTGCTGTGTTTTTCCAGTGCTACACTTTTCGACACTGATCTCCAGCATCTGCTGTACTCACTTTCTCCATGGGCGGTAGACTTAATCAATATGGATTTCAGTTACAGCAGAAAAGAATGAGGCTTTTTAGCCCGTGGAGCCTGATATACAATTACAGGAGGAGGCCGATAAGCCGCTAGGGTCTATAAAACTGTAACCAGATCATGCAGCACCAGTATCCAGTTGCACAGCAACAGGATCAGTGTATTCAGCTACTTGAAGTCAGTAACACAAGGAAAGGAAGAGGCCACAAAGTGACTGGACTATGCGGTATACTGGAATAAAACCAGGCTACATAGCCCCTCATCCCTGCCCTTCCATTCAGTAAGTCAGGGCTGATCAGCACTCGGCCGCAATTTCACTTTCATGCCCAATTCTTTGTAGCCCTCGACTCTCTCTCGGGTCAAAATCCATTGACACCCACTCGCACACCCCAAACATTTCAGTGATGTAGCCTCCCCTAACTGCTTGTTCCAACCCTCACTCCCCCGGAGAGAAGGAAACACTCCCCACACATAAATCTTGGCCTATTGACATGGATAGAAGATATGAACACAGTGTAAAATGACTGGCCCTGATATCAAAACAGGATTTGATAAAGCAAGATGTCAAAGAGACTGAACAAAATCGAAATTGATGGAAATCAGTTGTAAACTCCCCACTGGTTGAATCATTCAGAGCACAATGGGGCTGGTGGACGTCAATCCTCCCAGTCCCTGGATATCTCTGTGGGTAATCCTCAGGGTAGCTTCTTCGGCACAAACATCTTCAGCTGCTTCATCAATGTCTTTCCCTCTGTCATACGATCAGAGGTGGAGATGTTCTGTGAAGATTATACAATGTTCAGAACAATGAGTCACCTCCTAAGGTACTAAAGTATCAAATCTGGACAACATTCAAGCTTGTTCTGTTAAGGTATAGGTAACATGAATCAAAAGCACTGCTGGACACTAAACATTTCCACGGTTAAAAGAAAGAGGAACCACTTCAGCATCTCTAGCTGGTTTCACAGTGATATAAGAAAGCCATTCAACCCATCAGATCTATTGGATAACAAGAAGCACAATGGGTTCACTCACTCCTGCCTGTTACACAAGAAGACAATTAAAAAAAACAGCAGGTATTGGAATCCAAAATACATACGCAGGAAGCTGGAAGAACAGAATAAGCAAGGCAGCATCAAGACTTTGAGAAGTGAATGCCTTGGATATAACCCTTCGTCAGGACTGGGGATGGGAGTAAGGGGGTCTATAGATAAAGGGGTGGGTGAGGAAGGAGGGGGCAGAGTGGCGAGGTGAGGATAAGTGAGCACAGACATAGGGTATCAGCGGGTTGGTGATGGGATTGCTGAATCTAGTTGGTAGCAGGACAAAAGATTGCTCAGAGGAATGGAAGGCAGGGGAGGGCTTGGGAACGGAGTCGGGGGGATTGGAAGGGAGGTTAATTAAAATTGGAGAATTCAAATGTTGAGTCCCCGGGGTGTCGGTTGCACAGGTGACAGATGAAATCTTGTTCTTCCAAATTATGATTTGGTTCGTTGTGGCAATGGAGGAGGCCAAGGATGGCCATGTTGGAAAGGGATTGGGAAAGAGAATTGACATTGGAACTGACTGGGAGGTCTTCCATTCCAACTAACGACCCTACCTTTCAGCTTCCAACCGAATTCATCCTCCCCATCACCCAACCAGGTTGAACCTAGCACTTGTGTCCACATATCCATAACTCGCCATCTCCCTTAATTCCCCATCCTAACCACTCCCTTCCCGCTTTATCTGCAGCTCCCCCACACACCCCCACCCCAGTTCTGAAGAACGGTTATATCTGAAATGTTCACTTATCCAGCTTATGATGCTGTCTGGCTTGTTGTTTTCTTCCAGCCTTCTGTTTGTCTCCTATAACTCAGGAAGATAGAGTCTAGTCAGCACAACGTGCTGGTAGGCAGGAACCACGGGTTGTCCACTGAAGTCCTTGAACCTCTGCCCTCAGGCCAGGAGGAAGACGTTCAGTCCCTTGAGACACTGACCAATGAACAAAAGAGGCCATTCAGCCCCTCCAAACTGTTAGACTGAAATAGGAGGATGTCAATGTTGCTGCAACACGACAAACCAATGAGCCATAGACTGCAAAGACAGACTGCTCCATGTTGTTCCTCCTGGCTCCAATGCTAATGGTACACAATGTTAACGTGGTTTGCTGACCATGAGGAGGGAAAGTGATTGGTTTGTGTCAAGTACCAAGGAGGCATCATCCATATCCTAGATGTTATAAACTTTGATAGACTACTCAAAACATTTTTAAGCAGGCAGCCCAGAGCATACCTTTGCAATTTGTTTCGGTTAGCGTACAATGAAAATTAGCCGGAGTACTTTAGCTAGGTTGACTACTAGATTTTAAAACAGACAAAATCTTTATTCATAAAATTACACAATGCAACACAAACAACAGAATAAAGGATCACGACAGAATTCAACCGATTCGGCTAGACTTAATTATGCTGTTCCGAATATACACAACTGTCCCAATAAGCAAACTCCGAATATAAAACAGTACAAATAGAACAAATACTTCCAGGTTGAAGTTGAAGGTCAGAAAAGAGAGAGAATTTCCACACAGCTACCAGTTGAACTTCCCAGTTGAAAACTCAGCTGCAAACAGCTCAGCTCAGCACAGCTAGTTCAGCTAAAATCGCTCACCACTCTCCGTTCATTATACTGGTCACGAGTGAAGCATGACCACTTTGGCCTGAAGTCCCATTTATTTCCATATAAACAAAAGGCCTCTGAAAATCCTTTTCATCTCTGTACCAAACCAGACTGATCTCAGCTTGGCCTGGCTTTATTGTCCCTCTGAAAAAAAAAACAAGGGCAGAGTCTCCTTGAGTCAAGGAACAGCTTTTCGACTAAAAAGGGACGAGCTTTGTGACATGTCTCCCCTCCCTTAAAAAAAAGAACCATCAATGCTAAAAGATGGCTGCAATTTTAACTCTTCAAACCCAGTTTGTAGTCTCAAAACTGGCAGATAAACTATACTAACTGTAAACATTGAAACATGCACAAACCCATGCAAATCCAGGCCGCGGAACACCCACCACTGAACACCTCCGTATCTCATTCGAGTCTCAATAACTCATCAGCTTTCACGTTTTCACGATCTGCCACATGTGCAATGGTCAGATTGAATGGCTGCAACAATAAGCTCCATCTAAATAAACAGTCTGACATTTTTGTCCTTAATACTTTCCACAAATGTCAATGTGTTGTGATCAGAGTACACGATTGTCTCAGATGCATTGCTGGTAATATAAACACATTTATGGTGTAATGCCAACACCAATTTTAAAGTCTCTTTCTCCACCGTTGAACATTTCTGTGGATGAAGGTTCGACTTCCCAAAAAAAATGCCCGATGGGACTTTCTATTCCCTCATCATCCTCCTGCAGGAACACCGGACCAATACCCACATCACTGGCAACGATAGCCACCTTGAAAGGCTTCATGTAATCTAGTGTAGCTAATACTGGGGCCAGTGTTAACACAGTCTTTAGGCTGTAAAATGCCTTTTGACAGTCCTCTCTCCACTGAGAGTTCTTGCACTTGACAATTTGGTGATTGGAGCAGCCGCACTGTTTAAAGTTTGGCACAAACTTTCGGTAACATCCACTCAATCCCAGGAATTGTAGTACTGCATATTTCTTTTTGTCGACGATGTGAAACATTCCGCAACTACTTTCGTTTTCTTATCTCATGGGGCCATTTGTCCATGTCCAATAACGTGACCCAGGAACGTGACTTGGGCTTTCTCAAATTCACTTTTAGCTAGCTTTACCACCAAGCCTGCCTTCTGAAGTTGATCGCACAAGCCTGATAAATGTTCTAAATGTTCCTTCCATGAGTGACCAAAAATCACCAGATCATTAACGTGCACTAACATAGTTGGGTAATCCGGCAATGACCTTATTATCAGCCTTTGAAATGTGACTGGATCGTTTTTCATACTAAATACCATGACTTTTAACTGATATAGTCCATTTGTCGTTATGAAGGCCCCGAAATTGCCTTTGCTCTCACTGACAGAGGTCCTTGTCAGTAGCCTCTGAGCAAGTCCAACTTAGAAATGTAAGTAGCTTCTCCTACTTTTTCGACAAGGTTCTCCAAACATGGAATTGGATATGCATTAGTCTTTGTAACGGCGTTGACTTTGTGATAGTCCACACATGTCCGTTGGGTGCCATCTGGCTTTGGCACCATGACTATACGTGAGCTCCAGTCACTGGAACTCACTTCGAATATGCCATCTTGGAGCATTCACTCTAACTCCATCTGAACCTGTGCCAATTTTGGAGGGTCATACCTGTAAAATGTTGCTTAATCTGAACAGCGTCTCCTGCAACTTTATCATGCACAATTATGTTTGTACTTCACAGTTTATTTCCGCATATCTCTCCATAAGATTGTAATAACTCTTTCAGGTCACTTTGCTTTTCTTGTGGAAGGTAATTCAATAATTTATCCTAATTTTTTTAACACCTTTCTCGTTCAATTTGATTTGAGGAATGTCCCATTCAGAATCCTCTGAACTTGGTTCTTCCTTCTGTGCTGTAATCATTAACACCTTCTCCTCTTGCTTTCCTTCCCTATCAAAATATCTTTTGAGCATATTCATATGACACACTATGTGAGATTTCTTTCTGTCTGGAGTCTATTCCAAGTAGTTCACCTCATTACATTTGTTCCCAATTTGATAAGGTACACTAAAATTTGGTTTTAAAGGCTCACCTTTTACTGGAAGTAACACCAAGACGTTATTTCCAATTGCAAAATTGTGAATTTGTGATTTCTGATCTACTTCCTGTTTCATTACATACTGCGATAATTTTCAATGCTGTCTACCCAACTCCCCAGCTCTATTTAATCGTTCCCTAAAATTTGACACATCGTTAAAATTGGTGGTTTCTGAATTCTGACTTATTGATATCTCCTTAAACAATGTTAATGGTCCTTTTACTTTATGCCTACAAATTAATTCAAATAGACTGAATTTGTTCGATTCATTCTGTGCGTCTCTGATGACAAATAGTTCAAAAGGAATTTCCTTTTCACAATCTTCTGGATAACCCTGACCTTAAACCTTCAACATGGTCTTCAGTTTTTGATGCCGTCTCTCTCATGCTCCCTGTGATTCCGAATAGTACGCAGTCGATTTGAATTGCTTTATTCCCAAGTTATCCATCACCTCCTTGAATAGCTCAGATGTGAGGTTTCATCTGTCTGGATCTCTATTGGTAGTCCGTATCTAGTAAAAACATGAAGTATTTTTTTCTACAACTCTTTTAGCTGTGATGCTGCATAATGGGATTGCCTCTGGAATTCTAGTCGACACATCCATTATTGTTAATAAATACTTATTCCCACTTTGCGTTTGACGTAGGGGCCGATGCAATTTATCAAGACTCTTCTGAAAGGTTCCTCAAATGCTAGAAAATGTATTGAAGTTGCAAGTCTTATTACTACCTCTGTGACATGTTTGAGACGTCTGGCAAAATTCAACTACATCTTTGTGTAGTACAGGCCCGTGAAAATATCTTTGTACTTCAGCCTGTATTGTTCTATCCCCGAAATGATCTCCAAGTGGTAGCTCATATGCCACTCGCAGCATCCTACTTTCTATACCCAACAGGCAAAACAATTTGATGAATTTCTGCCCACGTCTGATCTGCTACAATGTGTGGAGGAAGTGAGGATTGCAGATGCTGGAGATCAGAGGTGAAAATGTGTTGCTCGAAAAGCGCAGCAGGTCAGGCAGCATCCAAGGAGCAGGAGAATCGACGTTTCAGTTCATTATTTCCAAAACAAAACATTGATAGCATTAAATATAACATGCTTTCCGTGATACGTGTCTTCACATTTGGGCAAATACGTAGATAGGAAAGATTTAGAAGGATATGGACCAAGCACAGAGGAATGGGTTTAGCATGGATGGAAATTTTGGTCAGAATGAACTAGTTTGGGCTAAAGGGCCTGTCTCCTTGCTATAGGATTCTATGACTCTATGATCATTTATAGAGTTCTGTAGATCCCCCATGTCAGTTGAGAGAGAGCTGCAGGTTCTGAAAGAACTCTCACGGTCTCGATATGCAGTTGGTGTGTGACCCTGCACTGAACGCCATGTTGTTCACAACCTGTCAGCAGCCACACTCTGACAGAGTTTGGCATTCCCACCAGCTTCTGAACTCCATACAGGACACTATCCTGTCTTCTCTGTCACAAACCAATCTTTTTTTTGCTAAAAGCTGTTCATTGGCTCAAGGAGACTCTGTCCTTGATGTTTTCAGAGGGGCAATAAACGGGACGGGCTCCGATCAGTCTGTTTTTTTTTACAGACACGAAAAGGATTTTCAGAGGCCTTTTATTTATATGGAAACAGATGAAACTTCAGGCCAAAGTAGTTATGCTTTAGAAGTGACCTGTATAATGATTGGGGAGTGGTCATCTCTTTTAGCTGAGCTAGGTGAGTTGAGCTAAGCTGAGCAGTTTTCAGTTGAGTCTTGAACTGTAAGTTCAACAGGTTAGAATAGTAATGGCTCTTTCCGTCGTCAAACGTTTCCTGGGGATGAATGCAGTGACTTTGGAAATTTTACAAAAAGTGAATAAGACCAATCAGTCCATGCCGACCTGATATCCCAACCAAATCTCGTCCCACCTGCCAGCACTCGGCTGCTCCGTATGAATTCTGTTCGTGACTCATGCCCATGGACATCCAGCTCCATTTCACCAAAAGCATTTCCCATCATCTCGCCTTCTCGTAAATACAAAATGAGAAGGATGGTATGTTTTGCCAAATCATTTATTTGCCTTATGAAACAAAGTCACACCAACAACAACACCACTATTGCCATTCGAGTTGATTGGTGATGCTGAGGAGGCGATGGCCGAGTTGTTTTATCTCCGGAATATTAATCCAAGGAATCAGGTAATGACACAGACCCCGGATCTGAACCACACCACGTCAAATGTTGGAATTTGAATTCAATAAAGTATCAGGAGTTAAGAATCAAATGAAACAATGAAACCATTGTCGAAAGTCCTAGCGCACCCTTATGCCCTTCAGGGACGGACATCTACCATCTTCACCTCGTCGGGCTTACATGTAACTCCAGACCCACAGCAATGTGGTTAACTTTCAGTTGCAGTTTGAAATGGCCAAGCCAGTCACTCAGTTATATCACTCACTTCAAGGCCTCAAAGAAATGAAACGCATGGACCTCATCACTGTCTACTTACTGCCCACGGACTGCAGTTGGTCAGGAAGGCAGCTTACCAACACCTTCGCAAGAACAATGGGGAAAGGGAATGAAATCCTGTCCCAGGATCCCACTATTGAATGAAGGAAGATGATGACACTCAGGGAAGAGAGAAAAATCTGCATAAATCACTTTGACCAGGGACCATGTATACCTTACATGGTCATGATTTTCAGAAATATGTGAACAAGAGAAAAATAAATAGGATTAATCTCGTTTTTAAATTTCCATCCCTGCTAATCATCAACAATCCCTTTGTTTGCTTCTTTCCCTCTATCTCTCTCTTTTTCCATCTATTCAACTCAGTCCTTCTCGCCTTCATAACAGATGTCGCAGTCACCAATATCAATCACACTATTTCCCACTGTGTTCAGTTCTGAACTATGGTCATTAGAATCGAATTGCCAATTCTGTTTTTCTCTCGACCCGACGCTGCCAAATCTGCTC
This sequence comes from Chiloscyllium punctatum, assembly GCF_047496795.1. Taxonomy (NCBI): domain Eukaryota; kingdom Metazoa; phylum Chordata; class Chondrichthyes; order Orectolobiformes; family Hemiscylliidae; genus Chiloscyllium; species Chiloscyllium punctatum. The sequence goes on from NC_092744.1 coordinate 95,976,997, forward strand.
AGTTTCCCTGGCATTTTTCGTTCTTTATTGTTTCTGAACTATTGCATCATTTTTTGTTGTGTTTAATCTTTATTTTTTTTATTACTTGGAATGTCTGCTTCGCTGACAGGGGCAGCATTGTTCACCTTACCTAATGCCCTTTTCTTGCAGTACAGAACCAAGCACATTGCTGTGGGTCTGATATCAGTCTTATGCCAGACAATGTAATAATGCTAGTTTTCTTTACCAATGGACATCAGTGAAATAGATAAACGCATTGACAAAATGCTGGGGAAGTTATGGTTGTTATTCGTAAAACTTGCTTTTGTTTTCAATTCCTGTCATTTGAATTTACTTTCTGACATCATCTGTGGTAGCATGTGGAAGAGTGTCCTTCTCTGCAATAATCTGTGCCTCTGAATTACATTTCTTCCGACATTACTGCTCTGACACAGTTGTCCTGTAATTAAGTTACTTTAGAGACAAGAACAAGGTTGTGATCAAAATATTTGTAACTGAAAGGGTGTTTAGAGGAGAGGTGCAACCATAACATCTGTACTTTACCAAGGCATAAATAATGGTTCATTAAGCGTCAGCATTAATGCCATGATGGTGCTTGGGGATATAATCGAACTGGTAGTGGATAGGTTTGGTGATGGACAGAATACGGAGACGTAAATGAATTCAGGGAAAAAAGGTACTTCGGTATTGTGAACAGTCTCATTCTCAGCTGCTTGTGAGGGCGGGGGTGTGGGCGGTTCTGAAATTTGTGGGGAATGAATGGAATTTGTCAAATATAGATAACAGAAATAGCAAAGAAGTTTGCCTTGGTTAAAAAGATTAATAAATGAGCTGAAGAAACTTACCAGGAATACCAACAAGAGCGAGGATAGGATAGTAACCCGCCTGGACAATCAGCAGTGCACCTAATATCCGATATGGTGTGTTGACCAAGACCATGAAAAAAAGAAAAGACCCCAGGATAAACTCCTGTCCATTGTTGCAGCCTTCTAGTCTAATGTTCTCAGATTCTAATCAATTAATGGATCATTCCAGACTATTCTCAGATGTTTATCTCTCCTTTCCCTGTCTCTGTAGCTGCTGATCACTGTGAGCGTTGGAGTTGATGCATCTGCTGTTATAATGGCATAAAGCATTGCAAGAAACCCTTTACCAACAGAATACCATCCCGTGGCATCATTAGAATCCATGAAGTCCGGCATCAATTACAGTCACCAAACAAAAAGATCCAGTTAACACCTTTCAGTATGGTTGCTTCAGTTCACAAAAACAACTGGACTGGATTGATTGTTGGCATCGCTGACTATTGGTCAAATCACCAATTGCTCTCGTGAAGTAAGTTGTGAGAGACAAAAGTGGATGTTTTCTTATCCCAGGCTAGACGATTCTGCTCCATTGTCCGCTTGCAATACTGTAACCGCCTGAACCTCCCACTACCACCACCCTCAAAAACCACAATCTAGATGTTGTTACCGTGCCGATCTCCCCTCGTCTAGAACAGGCAACAGCCAATATAATTACAGTGGATACATTTGCACTCCAATACACAGTAAATGTAGATTTGACTGGGCATGCCTTTAATTGACCTAATGAGGCACTTTTGTATCTCCAACACTCAATGTGCTTTAGAACTTTTTAAAATATAAACTCAGAAGCACGTTAACATACTTTATTGACTTCATTGTTTGAATTCAGTCTAAAGCCAAATGTGGCATGTTGTCACAAAACCGGTCCTTTTACAATGTTATTTTATCCATGATTTTTCTTCTTCAGAGAAATTCTAAACGACCTAACACTCCAATATGTCTGAATTTTAAACGGTTCATTTGGAGTCAATTTGTTTATATCTAATCAGGCAGAACGCTTTCAAGTCTTTAAATAAAAACTTGTATAATCAAGAGGACGTGGCCAACTCTCTAGCTGGGCAGATTGGTTCAGTTTGGGGGTAAATTGAGTCAGGGTGACTGTTGAAATTGGACGCTCTCCCCTTCCTTCTGTGTTTCCGATCTCATAACCTGTAAGCTTTTTGTATAAGATTTACTGTTTGTGATAAAGCGTTTGTTTATTGGGATTGTTGCAAGTATTTTGGAATGACATCCTAAACTCGGGATAGCCTCTCGGTTGGATATGATAAATTAGTTTGGTATTCTAGTTTCAATTCCTGTGCTTCATTCCGTAATTTGGTGAATAAAGACTATTTGTTTAAACTTCAGCAGTCTGACCAGCTAATTCACTCTGTTAATACCCACTTTCTACTAACCTTCAACAAATACCAAAGTTACGTCTGGTCTACCTGCTTAAAAATGTTTTGAGGGGTCGGGTCTGGTCCATAACAGTTTAGGGGGACTTTGCGGAATTAAGACAGCGAGTGGCAGGTGTTAGTGTCTCTTGGTTCGTGTGTGGATTTGGTGAGTAAACAGAGCTTCAGATAGCAATAACTCCTACAGTCACAAATCATGTTTTGGAGATGGGAGAATCGACCTTGGGAGTTTCACAAAATGCACATAAGTCCAAGCCGCGGGAATTAGTAGACAAAATAGAGTTGAAGCTACCTCGTAATGTGAGGAAAAATGAGATGATTGCAGCAATAGTTCAGCATTCCAATTTGCTGGGAACTCCATTGGGGTCTGTAGAAATGACTAAACTTCAATCGCAAATAAAGCAGCGTGAGTCAGAAGCTGAAATGAAGCAGTTTGCGTTACGACTAAAATTAAAAGAGAAACAAAGAGAACGAATTGGTTTTATCCAGGAAAGAGAAAAAAAAAACGATGGGCTTTAGCAGGAGAGAAACAAAAAGAGAGAGCGTTTGAGCTTCAGAGATGGACACTGAGAGTGGAAAGTTAGCTGAAAACGATGGAGATGAAGGCAGACAGTAAGTTTAGTTTGGAACAGCGTGAGGATTAGCAAACCCATGGTAGTCAAGAGCCTGGTGAGACTCTTTTTAAGTATATTCCTTCTGTTTGAAGAAATCACTCGCTACTTCTACACCATGACCTATTGATATGAACAAAAGAGGAAACACAGGGGCTCAGGTAAGAGAGACCTGCCCTGTACTCAAGGCAGTACTAGTCTGTGGGTGGCATCAAAGAGCCTGAGCAAAATCGCAAAAACGAGAATCGATTGTGATATCTCCACTGCTCGGATATATTCATAGCACAAGGCAAGGTGGGCATCAATCATCTCAGCCATGGCGTATCTCTGCAGGAGATTCTCTGGGTATCTCTCTCAGCCCAGGCATCTGCAGTTGGCCAGTGGGGAATCCTTGCAGTGTGGAAGCAGGCCATTCAGTCCATTGAGTTCAAACCGATCCGTAGTGGGGATATTCACTGAAGACTACACAATGTTCAGAAAAAAAAAATCAGCACTCAGATTCTGAAGCCATCTATGTCCACGTGCGACAAGAAACAGACAACATTCAAACTTGTGCTGTTAAAGTCTGGGTAACATTCACGTAACAGACAAAACGCATTTCCCTAGAGAAATAAAAAGCTCATTCATAACCTCAATCTGGGTTTACAAGTATATGGGGAAGTCATCCAGACCATCAAAACTACTGGGAAAGAAAAGGGATAGCCCAATCCGTCCCTCCTGCCTATTCCATAGGAAGACAAGGAGACCGCTCACTCCCATGCATCATTTGCATAGAGTCAGAAAGAGACCATTTCAAATCTGGAGCCATTTACAAAGCTACAGGAAGTGGTCATTCAGCTTCTTCGGTCACTGACACAGGAAGAGGAAGGTGTCAAAGATGCTCCAATATCACTAACAAATGGTGCATTTGCTGCACAGATAGACTGCTCTAACTTGTTCCACATTGCTAAATTACTCATAGTACATATATGTTATTTTAAAATGGTTTTCTGGCAGTGAGAATGAAGACAACATTTTTACCTATTCACCAACGTGTTGTCCATTCCAAGAAGTTAGACCCATGGTCTCTATGGAGGTCAGAAGCTGGTGGGGAATGGCCAACTGTTTCAGAATGAAGGTATTGCAGCTGCTGACAATGTAGCATTCAGTGCAGGGTCACACAGCAACTGTACAGTAAAGTTCATTCAGAGTCTGTACTTCTCTGTCAATGGACATGGGCCTCTGCATAGGCACGGGAACTACCGGGAAACAAGCATCCAATGAGAAGGATGGAATCTTCACCCTATTCAGTTGCTTGGGTCATAAAGAGTGTCCAACCATAACCATCAATTTTCAACTTCTTATTCCCTCACAGTGCTACATATTACACACAAATTTCTTCACTTTCTCTTCATGGTAATATCATGCCAGGGTTTAGTCTGGTGAAATCCCTTCGGACTGCATCGCTCACAAGATCATTATTTATAAAGCATTTCCAATCTGTACACAATACCCTAAATAGTCTCTAAACATAACAATACCATCGGTATTTACTCAGGTACTTTAATCATTTTTGCAAGAAGAGCCACATATCATTTACTTCTTGCTGATTAAACATTCTGTCAGTCGTTTTTGACCAAGCACATCCAGGTCTGTTTCAACAACAGCACTTCCCAACCTCTCACTATTTAATGATCATAAATGTGAATGATGATATTTGTTGTTCCCATCTGAAATATTTTATTTCTTCTGATCCTTCTGATACCCCAAAGTCTTCACTCTAGATAAAAACACAAATCTCTTCATTCTCTCGATTATCCAACTTTTAAGACATTCAGTGTATTCCACCCCTACCAACCCAAGGACGCGAAAATTCTCTACTCACTGTATTCAACCATGTCAACGTCTGCTGAAAATGCAAATACTCCAATTCCATTGATTCTCAATTGTTGATGTCACCACGCACAACCTCCACAAAATCCAGCAGGTTTATCAAAGATCATTTCCATTTCCTGAATTTAGATTGACTCTATCAAATTATTCAATTATTTTCCAAGTATCTAGTTCTTATATTTCTCACAAAAGGTTCCAATGTTTTTTTCACAGCTGATACCAAGCAAACTACAATTTAGTTTTCTGTTTGACACCTCCGTCGTATTTTAAATACTTACGTTTCCAATAGCTGCTTTCCAGTCTGCAGGATCCTTTCCAGAAACAAACCAGCTTTGAAGAATAATCTGTAATTCTTTTATTTGCTCTAGTGCCACCTCCTCACTACTCTGGGATGTAGCTCATCTGATGTAGCAACATACCGACCTTCAATTCAATGAGATTTTCAAAGACACACCTTTTATTAATTCTAATTTCCTGCTGTTCCTCATTTTAACCAGTCACTCATTTCCTAGCGATTCTCGAAGTTTGTTTCTATACCTTTCTCAGGGAGATGGTCTCAATATATTGCACTCAGCAGACAGGTGACTTCTGACAGCCAGTGAATACATCGGAGGACTGCACTTCGGTGATGATGGATATGTTACTCACTCCTGCCTGGAAAGTTCCAGAATTAATCCAGTTTAATTCATGGTGAGCATCAGAACAGACCTGTCACTGGTGTGAGGCTAAATGGTACACTGAAGGAGGGGACACAGCTCAGTTACCACCTCAATTTTGTAACAAACTGGTTTAATACCTTACACCTAGTCCAGCTGAGACAACAATTCCGGAAAATCCCAGGGAAGATAGTGCACTGTCCTGCTCCACCCTATTTATAGAGCTTCCCTTCTGTGGAGTCTCATGTCCATTTGTTTACCATGGAACCAAACTCTCTGCAAATGCAATGAAAAGAGTGGGGTTACCAGATCCTGCAGCTGACAATACAAACCAAACCTCACTGATTTTCCAATGACAGGAACAAGTCAATTTCACACACGCATGGTGCACACGTTCAGCGTTAAAAACAATTTCCACTTCTGAATTTCTCTTCCTGGCTGAGAAAGCCATTGCATCCCCGCATAGTCCCACAGTAACAGTTTCACTCTCTAAAGAAGCATTTGACAGTGTAACATTACCTTTCTCTGTATCTCAGCAACTATAAGGGCAGCACCAGTATTGCCAATGGATTTGATCATCACACTCAGAGAAGAGAGATAGAGGGAACCTAACTCACTGTAAACAGGGACATATCTAAATGGGCGTGATATTCAGGAATATGGGAAATGGGGAAATGTGAGAATAACTTGCCATTTTGTTTTCCTTTCAGTTCATCATCAGCAATCCCTTTGCTCACTTTTCATTTCGTTTCCTCTCTTTTCCTGGCTATTTCTCTCTCCATTCTATTTAAACCTAGCTCCATCTCTGTCTCCAAACCAATCATCCCTGATTCCAGGATAAATAATATTATTTCCCAGTTTGCTTTCAGTCGTGAAGCAGGGTAACTGGGCTCAAACCGTTATCTGCGTTTCTCCTGACAGAGGCTGCCATACCTGCTTAGATTCTCCAACACTTTCAGTCGCCGGAGAGTTTTATTTTCGATCTGTAGCACCCACCCTTCCTTGATTTAGTTCACCTTTAATGCTGTTGTTTCAGGGGATGCCAGCATCACGGGCAAAAGCAGCATTTGTTGTTCATCACTAATTGTCCTTGACCACGCGGCCACTTGTCAAGACAAAATGGAGCCAACAATTTTGTTGTGGAACTGAAGTCACACTGAGGTCAGACTGGGCAATAATGTTATGTTTCTTCACCAAAGATTATCAGTGAAATAATAAAAATAAATCCTGACGGTTTCTGGTTTCCATGAGTGAAATTAGGTTTCATTCCGATTTTTGCCATTCGAATTTAAGTTCTAACATCGTCCGTGGTAGGATTTTAAACACTAACTTCGAAGCACAACCCTTTCCTCTGAATTACCTGTCAGTTACATTATCACTCTGAATACTTATTGCCTAGTCCGTATTCGCTAGCCTCTGCCAGAGAGAGATGGCGAGGAAATCAGTTTAGCTACCAACAACCAAAAGGATTTTGGAGAAAAAAATAGAAAGGGAGTTTTAGGGACAATTTCATGTAAGGTCATATATTTCAGAATGCTGAAATGAAGACATTTCGACAGCAACATGAGACAGTATTCCCAGGAATGATAGCTGAAGGGGATATTGGTGTCAGTACAGATGATGGTGAGTTTTGGATGAGCATTTGTTCTGCAACTTTGTAACTGGGTGTGGGGTCAGCAGAGTCTTGGTTTCATTGGGCTGCATCTAACAATAATTTGTTTCAGTGGGAATTTTATTAATTGGGACAGAGGGATTTTCTGTACGAGGCTGAGCTAGTTTCATGGTGCTATCTTATCGAACTCACCTCATTAATTATCCACTCAATCTCATAGTATTTCTCTCGTTCAATGCCAGCCCGTTTCTTCAACCCATTATGGCTGGAGGGACTCAACATTGCACTGAAGCCCCTGGATACTCCGTGATCACTGGCATTTGTCCCATCATTCAAAGGTCAATGGGCGCACTGTTGAACTTTCTCAGTTTGGAGCGACACCGCGCATGGCAGATAAGGGGAATTAACACAACGATTTTTCATCTCTCTCTCTCTCTCTCTCTCTCTCTCTCTCTCTGTCTCTACATAGGTACGTATTTTATATCCAATAACAATTATTAATTCTGGCTATTTCACTTTGTCTCACTTTATAGTATTCAGCCAAAAACCTCTTCTAAACCCATGTCCCGTTCTGAAATAAAATTTCTAGTATAGAACTTTTTATCCTCAACTGTTATCCTGAACGTTATTTGAAATGTACCACTTTCTTTGTTATAAAGTTTCTTTTTCACTTTATCTGTGACTGTTTCTGTCTGTAACAATCACACAGTCTCCCACTTAGTTGGCTGGACGGCTGGTTTGTGATGCAGAGGGAGGCCAGCAGCGTGGGTTCAATTCCCCACATGGACAGAGGTTACCATGAAGAGGACGCTTTCTTAACAGTGGGCAATATAGCATAGCCAATCCACTCTGAGCTGCCATCTTTGTACTCTGAGAGGAAACTGGAGCATTGGGAGGGAACCCATACAAATACGTGGAGAATGTTCAAATTCACCTGAGTTTGGAATTGAACCCAGCTCCTTGGTGATCTGAGGCAGCAGTGCTGACCACATATCCATCATACTCCTCAGTTAGTTCTATTAATTTCTTGTAGCTGACTAACGAAATGTTAACTGACTTGTTCTGATAATTGAACCTGACCCAGTCTTAAACCTTTATCTTCGGCTATATCACCAACCTGGTTACATTTAAAATTTGTTGTGAGAAGTGAAGGAGTGGGACTAGAAATTGAAACAGTGACATCATCCAACCTCAGTCAGAACTGGAGTGAAAATAAATTCTCAAAGTGGGAATTCATTCCAGTGGGAATTCTCTTTCCCAGAAGTTTGGGAGGGCTGAATCTTTATATTATATCGAGGCTGACTTTGTCTGACTTTCCATAGAGAGTTGAATCAGGGATAATGGTGCAATGAGACGAAAGTGCAGCTGAGAACGCAATGGGATGAGCCATGACTTTTTTGACTGGTGGAATAGTGTCAAAGGGCCGAATGGCCCAGTCGTTTCCATCAGCCCTATCTTCTGATGTTCCATTCAGCCCTTTGGCCCTGCAGTACAGGAGCAGACTGTGGCCACTCAGATGGTTTGGGGCAGTTTGGGACATGTACTTGGAAATTCCAGGCTGGGTCAGGAAGTGATACCCCCTCCCCCCCATATCCCTGTTGCCGGGCTTCCCCTCTCTGTAACTTCTGCTCCAGATGTGGGTCATGTTACAGACCCAGATTCGCAGTGAATAAAGCCCCCATGCATCACACAGGGTCAACTCAGACAAATCATCTGCTTTCCCTGAATGCAACATTTTACATCATGATAATAACCAGTTATTTTCCAAAAGCATAAATAAGAATGTAAGAAATAGGAACAGGAGCAGGCTATTTGTCCCCTCAAACCTTCTCTGAGATTCAATAAGAACATGGCTGATCTACTTCATGGCTCAACTCCACTTTCCTGCTAATCATTTACATCCCTTAACACGCTGAAATGTCACAAACCAATTAACCCCATCTGTAAATACATTCAGTGACCCAGCTTCCACAAAACTCGGGGTTAGGAAACTCCAGCCATTCACTACCTTCTGAAAGAAGACATTTCTTTATGTCTCAGTTTGAAATCGATATTGCTTTTTTCTGCATCTACATCCCTGAGTTCCCGACTCTGCCCTGGTGTGGAATCACATTCTGAACACTTACATTGTCAAACACCCTCTGTATCTTGAAGAAGGGCTGATGCCCAAATCGTCGATTCTCCTGTTCCTTGGATGCTGCCTGACCTGCTGCGTTTTTCCAGCAACACCTTTCACCCCTCTGTATCTTGTCTGTTTTATTAATGTCACCCTCATTCATTTAAACCACAACGAAGAATCGACTCAGCAGTTTTGATTTATTCAATACTTCTGCCCATTCATCCCAGGAACCAGTCTAATGAACCAACATTTCTGCATCAGCATGCTGACGTTACGTTTAATATACAGGAACAGTCCAATCCATTGTACTGCTCCTTTTTTGGGAGTCATCTCCATTAAATAACAGCCTGCCTTTTGGTTGTCAGTGTCATCCTCAAAATCGGATGTATATAGCACTCAGCTCCCGCCATCAGGCTATCAGTATAGATTGTAAGCAGCTCTTGCCATCGGACTGATATTTGTGGTACTCCAGTAGATACAGTTTTTGATAATGACCAATGAAGCCTGAATCTCCGATTTCTATGTGTTTCCCAATTGTCGTTCGATGCTAATGCATTATCTGTCTTGTGTAAGAATCTTTATTTTGTGATATCTTGTGGAAAATCTATGGAAAACCTCACGATTAAAGAGAGTTTAAAGAGAGTTTAAGGGTTACAGCGGATTATATCTGCCTTAAATGCTGTTGGATTCGAAACTTATCAGATCAAGTGGATCGGTTGGAGAGACAGATAGAAGCGATGAGGAATTTGCAACAGCAACAGGATGTGATGGATGGCAGTTATAGGAAGGGGGGAAAGTCTCAGATACAGTCACATAGATGGATTATCTCCAGGAAGGGGAAGAGAGATAGGCACCTTCTGTGGATAGACCCATTTCAAACACGTATGCTGTTTTGGAAAATGTAGCGGGTGGTGGATTCTCAGGGGAACGTAGCACGGAGAGCAAATTTTCTGGTATTGAGACTGGCTGCAATGCAATGAGGGGTACGTCGGCTTCCAAGAGGTCAATTGTGTTAGCGGATTCTGTGGTCCGAGGTACAGACAGACGTTGCTGTGGCCAGCAGAAAAAAAAAGCAAAATGGTGTGTTATTTCCCTGGTGCCAGGATGAAGGATGTCTCAGAGTGGGTGCAGAATGTTCTCACGGGGGAGAGGGGCCACCAAGAGATCATTACAACATTGGAACCAACGATATAGGAAGGGGAAAGATTGAGATTCTGATGGGAGATTACAGAGAGTTAGGCAGAAATTTAAAAAGGAGGTCCTCAAGGTAGTAATACCTGGATTACAACCAGTGATACGAACGAGTGGGGGCAGGAATAGGAGGATAGAACAGATGAATGCATGGTTGAGGAGCTGGTGTATGGGAGAAGGATTCATATTTTTGGATCATTGGAATCTCCTTTGGGGTAGAAGTGACCTGTACGAGAAGGACTGATTGCACCGAAATTGGAAGGGGACGAATATACTAGCAGGGAAATTTGCGAGAACTGCTCGGGAGGATTTAAGGTAGTGTGTGGTGGGGAGGGGGGTTTGGGACCCAGGGAGATAGTGAGGAACGAGATAGATCTGAGACTGGTACAGTTGAGAACAGAAGCGAGTCAGAATGTCACGGCAGGCAGGGACAAGTTAGGACTAAAAAATTAAACTGCATTCATTTCAATGCAAGGGGCCTTACAGGAAAAACAGATGAACATGGTCATGAACATGGGACTGGGATATCATAGCAATAACAGAAACATGACTCAGGAATGGGCAGGACTGGCAGCTTAATGTTCCAGGATACAAATGATACAAGAACGATGGAAATGGAGACAAGAGAGGAGGGGGAGTGGCATTTTTAATAAGGGATACCATTGCAGTTGTGCTGAGGGACGATATTCCTGGAAATACATCCAGTGATGTTATTTGGGTGCAGTTGAAAAAAAGAAAGGGATGATCACCTTATTGGAACTGTATTATAGATCCCCTAACAGTCAGAGTGAAATTGAGAAACAAACTTGTAAGCAAATCTCAGCTATCTGTAAGAATAACAGGGTAGCCATGGTAGGGGACTTTAATTTTCCAAACATCGACTGGGACTGCCATAGTGTTGAAGGTTTAGATAGAGAAGAATTTCTTCCGTGTGTACAAGACAATTTAATGATTCAGTATGTGGATGTAACTATGAGAGAAAGTGCGAAACTTGACCTACTCTTGGGAAATAAGGCAAGACAGGTGACTGAGGTGTCAGTGGGAGAGCACTTTGGGGCCAGCGGCCATAATTCCATTCGTTTTAAAATAGTGATGGAGAAGGGTAGACCAGATCTAAAAGTTGAAGTTCTAAATTGTAGATAGACCAATTTTGACGGTACTAGGCAAGAACTTTCGAAAGCTGATTGGAAACAAATGTTCGCAGGTAAAGGGACGGCTCGAAAATTGGAAGCTTTCAGAAATGAAATAACAAGAATCCAGAGAAAGTATATTCCTGTCAGGGTGAAAAGGAAGGCTGTTAGGTATAGAGAATGCTGGATGACTAAAGAAATTGAGGGTTTGGTACAGAAGAAGTAAGAAGAATATGTCAGGTATAGACAGGGTAGATCGAGTGAATCCTCAGAAGAGTATAAAGGAAGTAGGAGTATACTTCAGAGGGAAATCAGGAGGGCAAAAAGGAGACATGAGATAGCTTTGGCAAATAGAATTAACCAGAATGCAAAGGGTTTTTACAAATATATTAAGGATAAATGGTAACTAGGGAGAGAATCGGACACAAAGATCAGTAAGGCAGAATTTGTGTGGAGCCACAGAAAATAGGGAAATGCTAAATGAATATTTTCATCAGCATTTACTGTCGAAAAGGATATGGAAGATATGGACGGTAGGGAAATAGATGGTGATATATTGCAAAATGTCCAGATTACAGAGGAGGAAGTGCTGGATGTCTTGAAACGGTTAAAGGTGGATAAATCCCCAGGACCTGATCAGGTGTACCCGAGAACTCTTTGGAAATCTAGAGAAGTGATTGTTGGGCCTCTTGCTGAGATATTTGTATCATCGAAAGTCACAGGTGAGGTGCCAGAAGACTGGAGGTTGGCAAATGTTGTGCCACTGGTTAAGAAGGGCAGTAAAGACAAACCAGGGAACTATAGACCGGTGAGCCTGACCTCAATGGTGGGCAAGTTGTTGGATGGAATCCTGAGGGACAGGATGTAAATGTATTTGGAAAGGCAAGGACTGATTGCATCTTGCAAAATGTCCAGATTACAGAGGAGGAAGTGCTGGATGTCTTTAAACGTTTAAAGGAGGGTAAATCCCCAGGCACTGATCAGGTGTACATGAGAACTCTGTGGGAAGCTGGAGAAATGATTGCTGGGCCCCTTGCTGAGATATTTGTAAAATTTATAGTCACAGATGAGGTACCAGAAGACTGGAGGTTGGCAAACGTGGTTCCACTCTTTAAGAAGGGCGTTAAAGAAAAGCCAGGGAACTATAGACCGGTGAGCCAAACCTCAGTGGTCCGCACTTTGTTGGAGGTAAACCTGAGGGACAGGATGTCAATGTATTTGGAAAGGCAAGGACTGATTAGGGATAGTCAACATGGCTTTGTGCGTGGGAAATCATTTTTCACAAACTTGTTTGAGTGTTTTGAAGAAGTAACAAGGAAGAAAGATGGGGCAGAGCAGGAGATGTGATCTATAGGGACATCAGTAAGGTGATCGGCAAGGTTCAAGCAAGGGCTGCAGATGCTGGAACCCAGATTATAGATTAGCGTGGTGCTGGAAAAGGGCAGCAGTTCAGGCAGCATCCGAAGTGCAGGAAAATCGACATTTCGGGCAAAAGCCCTTCATCAAGAGTAGAGGCAGAGTGCCTGCAGGGTGGAGAGATAAATGAGAGGAGGATGGGGGTGGGGAGAAATTTAGTATTGAGTATAATAGGTGAATGGGGGTGGGGATGGAGGTGATAGGTCACGTAGAAGGGTGGGGTAAGGTAGCAAAGAGGACAATGCGTGAATTTGGGTGGGGATGATGGTGATAGGTCATAGAGGAGGTTAGTGTGGATAGGTGGAAAGAAAGATTGGCAGGTGGGACAAGTCATGGGGACAGTGCTGAGCTGAAAGTTTGGAGCTGGGGTGAGGGGGGAAGGGGAAATGAAGAAACTGGTGAAGTTCATATTGATGCTCTGCGGTTGAAGTGTTCCGAGGCAGAAGATTAGGCGTTCTTCCTCCAGGCATCGGGTGGTGAGAGAGCGGAGGTCTCGGAGGCCCAGGACCTCCATGTCCTCGGCTGAGTGGGAGAGAGAGTTGAAATGTTGGGCTTCAGGGCGGTGTGGTGGATTAGTGGGGGTGTTCCAGAGAAGATCCCTAAAGCGCTCTGCGAGGAGGCGTCCAGTCTCCCCAATGTAGAGGAGACCACATCGGGAGCAACGGATACAATAAATAATATTAGTGGGTGTTCTTTTAAAATTTTGATGGATGTGGAAGACTCCTTTGGGACCTTGCCTGGAGGTGAGGGAGTAGGTGTGGGCGCAGGTTTTGCAATTCCTGCAGTGGTGGGGGAAGGTGCCAGGATGGGAGTGTGGGTTGTAGGGGGGCGTGGAACTGACCAGGTAGTCACGTAGGGAATGGTCTTTGCAGAAGGCGGAAAGGGGTGGAGAGAGAAATAAATCCCTGGTGGTGGGGTCCGTTTGGGGGTGGCGGAAATGTCGGCGGATGATTTGGTTGATGCGAAGGTTGGTAGGGTGGAAGGTGAGCACCAGGGGCGTTCTGTCCTTGTTACGGTTGGAGGGGTGGAGTCTGAGGGCGGAGATGCGAGATGTGGATGAGATGCTTTGGAGGGCATCTTCAACCACATGGGAAGGGAAATTGCGGTCTCTAAAGAAGGAGGCGATCTGGTGTGTTCTGTGGTGGAACTAGTCATCATGGGAGCAGATACAGCAGAGGCGGTGGCATTGGGCGTATGAGATTGAATTTTTGAAGGAGGTAGGTTGGGAAGAGGTGTAATCCAGGTGTCTGCAGGAGTTGTTGGGTTTGTAAAAAATGTCAGTGTCATGTCGGTCGTCATTAATGGAGATGGAGAGGTCCAGGAAGGGGAGGGAGGAGTCAGAGATGCTCCAGGCAAAATTAAGGGCAGGATGGAATATATTGGTGAAGTTGACGAATTACTCAATCTCCTTGTGGGAGCACGAGGTGGCACCAATGCAGTCATCAATATCGCGGAGGAAGAAGTGGGGAGTGATGCCGGTGTAAATATGGAAGATGGACTTTTCTACATAGCCAACAGAGACAGGCATAGCTGTGGCCCATACGGGTGTCCATGGCTATCCCTTTGGTTTGGAGGAAGTGGGAGTATTCAAAAGAGAAATTGTTGAGGGTGAGGACCAGTTCAGCCAAACGAATGAGAGTGTGAGTGGAAGGGTGTTGTTAGGGACATCGGGAGAGGAAGAAACGGAGGGCTTGGAGGTCATGGTCATGGCGGATGGAGGTGTAGAGGGATTTGATATCCATGGTGAAGATGAGGAGCTGGGGGCCGGGGAAACTGAAGTCTTAGTGGAAGTGGAGGGCGTGGGTGGTGTCTCGAACGTATGTGGGGAGTTACTGCACTAGAGGGGATAGGACAGTGTCGATGTAGGTAGAGATGTGTTCAGTGGGGCAGGAGCATGTTGACAGAATGGGTCGGCCTGGGCGGTCAGGCTTATGGATGATTGGAAGGAGGTAGAACCGGGCAGTGCATGGTTCATGAACTATGAGGTTCAAAGCTGTGGGTGAGAGATCTCCTGAGGTGATGAGGTTCTGTATGGTCTGGGAGATGACGGTTTAATGATAGGCTGGGTTCATGGTCGAGGGGATGATAGGAAAAGGTCTCTTCGATATGGCGTCTGGCTTCAGCGGTGTAGAGGTCAGTGCGCCAGACTACCACTGCACCCACTTTGTCTGCTGTCTTAATGGTGAGGTCGGGATTGGAGCAGTGCGAGTGGAGGGCTGCGCGTTGTGAGGGCGAGAGTTTGGAATGGGGAGGGGGTAGACAGGTTGAGGCGGTTAACATCCCAGTGTCAAATGGGAATGAAGAGGTCGAGGACGGGTAATAGGCTGTCACGGGGTGTCCAGGTGGAAGGAGCGTTTTGGAGGTGGGTGCAGGGGTCCTCGGAAGGTGGGCAGGGGTCCTGATTATAAAAGTGAGCACGGAGGTGGAAGAAGAAGTGTTTGACGACACGGCATGTATTAAATTCATTGATGCTTGGGCGGAGGGTGATACAAGTGAGTCCTTTGCCGTGGACTGGTCTTTCATCCTCCGTGAGGGGCAGATCTGGAAGGATAGTGAAAACTCGGCAGGGCTGGGAGCTGGGACCCGGTGTGAGTGTGGAGATGGGAGAGGGGTCGGAGCGTATAACTGGAGTGGGTGTGGTGGTGGGGGGAATGGGGGTGGACTCATGAACAGGGGTGATGTTCCTCTCAGGGTTCTGGGGGTTGGATGGTGACAAGGTTCCCCATGGGAGACTGATTATCAAGGTTAGATCTCACGGAATACGGGGAGTACTTGCCATTTGGATATAGAACTGGTTCAAAGGAAGAAGACAGAGGGTGGTGGTGGAGGGTTGTTTTTCAGACTGGAGGCCTGTGACCAGTGGAGTGCCACAAGGATCGGTGCTGGGTCCTTTACTTTTCGTCTTTTACGTAAATGATTTGGATGCGAGCATTAGAGGTACAGTTAGTAAGTTTGCAAATGACACCAAAATTGCAGGTGTAGTGGACAGCAAAGAGGGTTTGCTCAGTTTCCAACAGGATCTGGACCAGATGGGCCAATGGGCTGAGAAGTGGCAGATGGAGTTTAATTCAGATAAATGCGAGGTGCTGCAGTTTGGGAAAGCAAATCTTAGCAGGACTTCTACATTTAATGGTGAGGTCCTAGGGTGTGTTGCTGAACAAAGAGACCTTGGAGTGCAGGTTCATAGCTCCTTGAAAGTGGAGTCGCAGGTAGATAGGATAGTGAAGAAGGCGTTTGATATACTTTCCTTTATTAGTCAGAGTATTGAGTACAGGAGTTGTGAGGTCATGTTGCGGCTGTTCAGGACATTGGTTAGGCCACTCTTGGAATATTGCGTGCAATTCTGGTCTCCTTCCTATTGGGAAGATGTTGTGAGACCTGAAATGGTTCAGAAAAGACTTGTAAGGATTTTGCCAGGGTTGGAGGATTTGAACTATAGGGAGAGGATGAACAGGCTGGGGTTGTTTTCCCTGGAGCGTCAGAGGCTGAGGGGTTACCTTATAGGGGTTTACAACATTATGAGGGGCATGGATAGGATAGGATAAATAGACAAAGTCTTTCCCTGGGGTCAGGTTTAGGGTGAGAGGGGAAAGATATAAACGAGACCTAACGGGCAACTTTTTCATGCAGACGGTGGGACATGTATGGAGTGAGTTGCCAGAGGTAGTGGTGGAGGCTAAGTGTTTCCTGCTTTCAGTCTCGCTCGTTTCTTGAAGACAGGCGCCACATTGGAGGGTCTCCAGTTTCACTGGGTCACTCCTTTAATCCAGAGAGTCTGTGTAAAATAAATTCCCTTTTCCTCCCTTTTAAATATTCCCTATTCCACCATAAACCTATGGCTCTATGATTTAATTTTCCTATCCTGTGGAAAAGACCTTGGCTTTTTCCCTCACCTTGCCTAACCTGATTTTGTAAATTTCTATCTGTTTGAGAAATGTCTTGTTCCTTTTGTTAGAGACAGTTCTAAATCTTCCCTCCTACTATCATTTTCTTTATACCATTGAAATTGCAACATTTAAGAGGCATTTGGATGGGTATATGAATAGGAAGAGTTTGGAGGGATATGGGCCAGGTGCTGGCAAATGGGACTAGGTTGGATATCTGGTTGGCATGGACAGGTTGGACTGAAGGGTCTGTTTCCATGCTGTACATCTCGATGACTCTATATCTACTAAACCCCATTTTTCAAGGCTGCTTGTTACATTCTAATGAATCTCCAGAAAACCTTTGCATTATTTTACAGACAAAATATAGTTCGCCTTTAACATGACCATGCTGACTCGCTGTGAATCTTTTCTATATGCCCTGCAGTCCCTTCCATAATAACAGACTCTCACAGATTCCCAGCAATAATGGTGAGGCTAAGTGTTTCCTGCTTTCAGTCTCGCTCGTTTCTTGAAGACAGGCGCCACATTGGAGGGTCTCCAGTTTCACTGGGTCACTCCTTTAATCCAGAGAGTTATGGAATATTTCACACAGCCAATCTGCGATCACTTCTCTTAAAACCAGCGATGAATTGCTGATGACCTTTCTACCCTTGGTCCTATCTGTTTGAGAAATGTCTTGTTCCTTTTGTTAGAGACAGTTCTAAATCTTCCCTCCTACTATCATTTTCTTTATACCATTGAAATATTTTCAGCACCTTCACCTGTGAGGAACGATGTAAAATGCTGGTGTAAGTTACCTGTCTGCTCCCTTGCATCTGCCAGTCTTCCTCTGGCAGCGCACTCCATAAACAGATCACCCTCTGTGTAAAATAAATTCCCTTTTCCTCCCTTTTAAATATTCCCTATTCCACCATAAACCTATGGCTCTATGATTTAATTTTCCTATCCTGTGGAAAAGACCTTGGCTTTTTCCCTCACCTTGCCTAACCTGATTTTGTAAATTTCTATAATGTCACCCCTCACCCTCCGACACTCCATCTGATACTAACTTCAAGAACAAACATTTAAAGGTCAGCACTGCAAATTTGAATCAATGTTAAAAGTGACAGGTAAACAATATTCAGCCCAAACTTCATACTGTTATTTGTTTTATTCTTTATGTTACAATACTAAGGCAGCATAAAAATCTTACCAGTGCCAATAACCATCAAGCACATGAATTCCTTTGTCTGACGGAGGTGATGATCTCTACAATGAAAAGTTATCTCTGCCCAGACCTAAATAATACCACATGTTCAACATTCTCCCTCCTGGCCTCCCTATGATCTTATGTGGTTTTGTCTTCTTAATCTTGCATTCAATAGAGAGAACCCCTTTCCCCCATTTACATCTTAATTTAAACTC
Organism: Chiloscyllium punctatum; assembly: GCF_047496795.1. Lineage (NCBI taxonomy): Eukaryota > Metazoa > Chordata > Chondrichthyes > Orectolobiformes > Hemiscylliidae > Chiloscyllium > Chiloscyllium punctatum. The sequence continues at coordinate 95,995,155 of NC_092744.1, forward strand.
ATTTTATATCATCTTCTCGTTCACCACTGCTGAAAGCCTGTTTATCTTTTGTCACTCCCTCTTTTCGCTGTCACCTACCCCCACCTCTGGCAAGGGACTAAAATGCCCAGTTTCCAATCCTTTTCAGTTCTGAGCAAGTGTCAGACTGGACTTGAAACGCTAACTCTGTTTCTCTGTCTCTGGAGATTTTTCCAGACCTGCTGAGTTTCTCCAGAAATGAATAGGCACAGCACAAATTTTCAATTAAACAAATAACTGTGGATACTGGAAATAAAAATGCACAAATTGCTGTAGAAGGTGGGAGCTTTGTCGAAGAATCACTGGATCCGAAAGATGAACTCAGCTTTCCCTTCACAATATGCAGCCAGACCTGCTTAGTTTCTTCAGCAATTTCTGGTTTTGAACATTTTCCAAAGACGTATGTCGAATCTGCTCAAACGGCCTCCAGCACAGAGCGTTGTACATTGGGAAGGGAACAAAAATGCAAAGTGCACAAGTTCATTGGCTCTGAAACGACATAAGTCTGGCATCACTGATACGACAGAGGTCTTAATCATGGTCAGGGAGAAAAACAGAGGGAAAAACATTCACCTCAAACATAGAAGATGTTATGATGGGAAAGAAAATGATTCAGATGAATATTTTAAAGTATCTGAGTTATGTAACAAATAGGAGGCGTGACGTCAGCGTGAGATCCTCATCAGAGTGCGATTATGAAACTAGATGTGTTCACACATCAGAAACCAGGTTAGGTCACTGAGTACAGGGCTGAACGGTGAACGGGTCTCAGTGTGAACTGGGGGAACGTCAGTAGAATTGATTTGTAGATATTGCAGCTCACACCGGGTTATCATGTGATGCTGTAGATCACAGTAGCGGCTGCAGCAGAATTGCATTCAATCACAATCCATAACTTTTCCCCAAGGATAATACATCAGTTTATCATTATCATCAAGCCGAGTGATGGTTCAGGAACGGGTTTGGGTGAACATGCCATAATCAGAACCATATGTATCTTAACCTGATGACAACCCATTAAAGCTACTGCAATTGACTGGTTACATTATAAACAGTAGAACTACCATCTGGTGGAGAGAGGTAAATAATCCCAAGACAAAAAGATAAGATCGAAACTCTGCAGACAAGCCACATCCCGTCATCAATGTCGATGGACTAATAAACAACTTACTGGAGGAGAGGACTCCACAAATATCCCTAGCCATGTACATCAGTGTAAAAGTCAAGGATGTAGTATCTGCACCATCCTCAGCCAAAAGTGTTGATTCTATAATCCACCTCACCCTCCTCATGATGCCCACAGTATCACAGATGCCATTCTTCAACCAATTCGATTCGCTGCATGTGACATGAAGAAACAGCTGAACACAGTAGATATGTTAAAGGCAATGGGTCCTGAGACCATTCCTGAAGATTGTGCTGCACAACAAGCCGTGTCGCTGGTGAAGCTGTTTCAATCCAGCTCCAACTCTGACATCGGCCTGGCCACGTGGAAAGTTCCTCAACTGTATCCAGTCCCATAACAAGGGAGTGACTACAGTCTAACCATTTACCACGCCCTCAGTCCCGTCGCGATGGTCGCATTGGTGGGTGTTCTTTTTGACAGAGCTGTCAAGCAGCACAGAAATGTGCTCAGTGTGGTTTCCAATAGGTCCCCATGTGGAGATGGTGCTGTTGTGGAAATGTCACTGGATTATTGATCCAGACCAGGATAATGCTCTGGCAGCTGGTGAAATTTAAAAACAATTAACAAAATATAGAGACATAAAATCTGCTGCCAGTAATGTTGTCCTTGAATCTAATGTCCATTGTAAGAATCTGTTCTTTCCCTGATGTACATTCAGTAAGTAAATCTCCCATGCTTCCTCGTCTGTCCTACAAGTGTCTTCTGACAAACAGGCATGTGATAAACTCTGCAATGGTCTCTGGAACGGCCAAGCAAGACACTCAATTGTATCAAATTGTTCTGAGCTCTTAAAGGATAAAACCAGACAGAACACTGGCAACGAGCTTTGGAAAAGGGAACGGGAAACACAGTCCTTTCAACCAGACAGATGCTGCCTTCGTAATGTTTACGAGCTTGTGACAACAACGACAGAGCTTTCCCACACACTGCACAGAAACATCAGGAAGGGAGCAGGGCATGAGACACTTTTAGCTTTCCTTGTTCTAGCTCATGGAGAAAAGTTCAGTTTTATAACCTTAATTAATGCATTCTTCAGAAACTCATCAATTACTGTCTTATGCCGCTCAATGATTGACCGTCCAACCCATACAATCACAGAAGCACTGGCTCTGCACTGTCATAAATACAGCACGATCTACATTCGTCCCACTTTCCGATACGAGGCCCATAACCATGTATGTTATGGCACTTCAAGGGCACGACCATGTATTTATTGACGGTTGTGAGGTTACCTGTGCCAGCTGCCTTCTCAGGAAGTGCATTCCTGACCCCAATAGCCTCTGGATGAAAACCAATCCTCAAATCCTCACTAAACATCAAACCCTTCACTTTAAAATGATACTTCCTTGTTCTTCGCCCTTTGACTGAAAGGAACAGCTGCTGTCTATCCATCCTGTGCATGCCCTTGGTAATCTTATCCTTCTGAAGCACGTCCATTTCAGCCTTCTCTGCTTCAAACTAAACAACCCGAGCTGATCTACTCCATCCAAGGGAACATCCTGGTGAATCTCCACTGCACCCTCTCCAGTGCAATCACATACTTCCTGTAATGTGACTCCCAGAACTGGACATAGTCTTCCATTTGGCCGAACCAAAATTCCACATAACTCTTATAATCTGTGCCTCCATGCATAAAGGCTATGTTTATTATCGCTATGCTTTGTCAACTTGTGCATTAACCCGTTTAATCACATTCAGGGATATGTGGAGAAGCACCCTCTGAGCTTCCTAGTGTGGTGCTATCATTGAGTTCCCTCCCCCCGTCTGGTTCCTTCTTCCAAAGTACATCACCTCATATTTATCAGGGTTAAATTCCACCGGCCATTGATCCAGCCATCTGATCATTCCATCAGTATCTTCCTGTAATATAAGGCCTTCCTCCTCATTGCCAACCAACCAGCCAAACGTTGTGTCAAACGCAAACTGATTTGTCACACTCATCCCAACCCCCTCCATATTCACAGCTGCATCATTTATGAATTCTACAAAAAATAAGGTTAAAAATCACACAACACCAAGTTATAATCCAACAGTTTTAGTCGGCCGCACTTGCTTTCACAGCGCTGCTCCTTTATCACGTGATTATACTCTTCGAAAGGTCGTGCCTCCAAATAAACTATTGGACTATCATCTAGTGTTCTGTACTTTTTAAACTTTGCGCAAGCCATTCCAGCACTGGCATCTCCGAACCAAAAATAATATGTTACACAGCACTGATCCCTGTGGTACACGATTGGATACTGGTCTCCAGTCAAACAAACAGACTTCTACCAGCAGGCCTTCTGTCTCCTACCACTGAGTTGATTTGGATGCAACTTGGCAAGTCACTGATGAGTCCTACCTGTTTCCTGGTTATTCTGTTCCACCTGACATACTAGTAGATTATCTGGGGATTCTCCCTAATCGTGTCCTGACAGCAGGTTTCCATGTCGCTGTGTTAGTCAGTCACCTTCAAATGAACAATTGCCTTCTTATTGCAGTCTGAAATGGTCCATCCTTTACCTGCCATTATTTGCCTTAAATGTAGAGTAGGCAACCAGAGAAAAATCCTGTTTATTTCTACCTTGTCATATGTTTAGTGACTTTTCTAAATTTCACTATGATCACCTCTCATTGTTTGAAACACAGGCCGAGTCTCCACATCAGACAATCTCGCCAGCTGAGGGATTAATCTGGAGAATGTCCATTGCACACCTTCCGTGGTCAGTATATTCTTTCTCAGATTGGATCACCAACACTGGACTCAATACTCTATGTATAGTTTCATTAGCAAGCTGTGAAACTGCTTCAACATGACCTTCCGACTATATTCTGATTCTCTTAAATGAATGCGAACCTGACTTTATCTTTCCACTTCAATATATTCCCCCAATTACCATTCACATTACTTTATTTATGAATTCACTGCATGAGTTCTTATAAAAAATCCTTCTGAAAATTGAAATATGCCATTTCTATGTTGTAATAAACAAGTTCATATCATTCTGAAGTTTGTCAAGGATGAAGACTCTGTCAGTGCAAACTGATTCTCTCCAATGTTGCTGTTAATTTCTAAATATCCAATGCCACATCCTACACAATAGATTCCATTGGTGTCCCTACAGATGTCAAGTTAATTGGTCTGCAGTTCTCCACACTATCTCTTCTTCCCTTTGCAGTTGCTTGAATCCCTCCCATTCATCTACAATGCTTGTAACAGATTTACTAACTTCCAGCCTCTGCAGAATGTGCAGGAAAATAAAACAGTCATCGACAGCACAATTAATGCGTCTATTGCTGATTTATTTCTATTATTTTGCTACGAAGTACAACAGGCTCATCAGACTTAGCAATGCTCAATCCAGCTACAATACTACTATGCTAGCCTTCAACTACTACCTTGTTACTGATATGAATTGACTTTATGTCTTTAGTTCCACAAGTTCCATGTGATCATTTGGTATTTCTCACCGATTTTCTGGATCTTCCTCCGTGATGACAGATGCAAAGTAACTGGTTACTTTATTGTTGATTTCCCTGTTCTCCACAATAACCTCTCCTCTTCCGATTACAAAATTCCACATTTGACCTTGCTTTTATTTTGTTTTCTTTGCAATGCAGATTGCAGATTAAACTTGGTGTTCTTCCTTCAGAGAATCATTAAAAGCCTCCAGTGTGGAAAAGGCCCTTGGGCCCAACAAGTCCACCCTGCCCCTCCGAAGAGTAACCACCCAGACCCATTCCCATCCGATTCTACATTTTGAGACTGATGCATCTAATCTACACATCCCTGAACACTTTTGGCAAATAAGCATGGCCAATTCAGCTAACCTGTAAATCTTTGGACTGTGGGAGGAAACCGGAGCACCCGGAGGAAACCCACACAGACACGGGGAGAATATGCAAACTCCACACAAAAAATAATTCTGAGAATTCTCCGGTTGCCACAATGTCTAAAATTCTTCTGAACTCACTTTCTATGATTAATATAATCTTTAATTTATTATGTTAGCCTTCATTAAGTCACTTGCCCTTTCTTTGGTGATTCTACCTTAAAGAAATAGACATATTTTTCAGTCATTGCAGTATTTCTGTAAATCTCTGGTCCTGACCAGGTGTATCCAAGAATACAGCAAGAGACAAGAGAAGATATTGCAGGCGCCCTGGCTGAAATTTTCCATCATCGCTGGCCACGGGGGTGGTCCCGGCAGACTAAAGGGTAGTGAACGTTGTGCCCTTGTTCAAGGCGGGCTGCGAAGAAGAGCCTGTGAACTTTCGACAAGTTAGCTTAACAACTGTGACATGAAACTTCCTTGAGAAGATTCTGAGAGATAACATATACATGCATTTGAAAAGACACTGTTTCATAAGGAGCAGTTAGCACTGCCTTGTGCATAGGATATCATGGCTCACAATTCTTTAGCGTTCTTTTGAGGAACGGAACTGTAATGTTGATGAGGGTAGGGCGGTAGACGTAGTCTATCTAGATTTTAGAAAGGCCTTTGATAAGGTTCCACATGATAGGCTGCTCTGAAAGGTGCGATGGCATAGAATCCAGGGGGATCTGCCAAATTCGATACTCAATTGGCTTGATGGTAGAAAGCAGATGCAAATACTGAAAGAATGCTTGTGGGACTTGAGGCCTGTGACTAGTAGTGTGTCTCAGGGGTCGGTACTGGGCCAATTACTGATTGTTATCTATATCAATGATTTGGATGAGAATGTTCAAGGCATGATTAGTAATTAGGCTGATGACAATAAAATAGGCAATACTATGAACAGTGAGAAAGTTTATCAGAATTTGAGCAGGAACTTTACCAGCTGGGGAACTGGGCCGAGAAAAGGCAAATAGAGATTAATATGTGTGGTGTTGCATTTTGGAAAGTTAAATCCAGGTTGGAGTTTCGTGGTTAATGTTAGACCCTGAAGGAGTGTAGAGGAACAGAGGGCCCTTGGAGCTGACGTCCGTGGTTCTCTGAAAGTAGTTGAACGTAGACAGGGCAGTGAAAAAGGCTTTTGGCACACTGGCATTCATCAGTAAGGGCAATGAGTATAGAAGTTGGTGAGTTATATTGTAGTTGGACAGGACGCTGGTATGGTATGCACTTGGAGTATTGTGTTCGGTTTTGTTCACTTTGCCATAAAAAGGATGTGATTAAACTGGAAAGAGGACAGAAGAAATTTACAAGGTTGTTGTCAGTACTCGACAGTCTGAGTTGTACGGAGAGTTTGGACCGGCCAGAATATTTCCCTTTGAGTGTAAGAAACTGAGGGGGAATCGTATAGAAAAGTATAAAATAATGAGATGCATGCATGCACTCATTCTTTCTGCCAGTTTTGGGAATCAAGGTCTGGAGGACATCAGGTTAAACGTGAAAGAATAGTGGAATATTGCGGAGTGGACTCGATGGGCCGAATGGCCTTACTTCCACTCCTCTGTCGTATGGTCTAATAAAAAGGATCCTGACCGCCAACTTTTTTACGCAGAGGTTGGTATACATATGGAATTAGCAGACAGCGGTTTGGTCGAGGCATGTAAATTAACAACGTTCAAAAGGCTTTTAGACAAATACGCGGATAGGAAAGATTTAGAAGAATAAGGGCAAGGGCAGAGAAATGGAATTAACAGGATGGACATTTTGGACGGCACGGATCACTTTGGTCCAAAGGGCCTGTATCCATGCTGCAGGGCTCCATGATTCTATGTCTCTGACAACCATGGCGTGTCCACCACTTCATGCTCAAACATTCTATATTGTATGCAGGCGCTGTGTAAAATACAACATATTAACGTCTCTAACCCTCAGAGCAAGGTTACTATTGAGTCCTTCTGACCACAAAAAACCAAATCCAAAATTATCTGCTCTCTTGTTTGAGTCACAACATACTGTTCAACCAAACTGTTATACGCTTATGGAATTTATTTTTCACAACATTAGCATTCACTTAGTTAACGCAGTTTAGATGCAATTTGAGATCATGCAGTAATACTGCAGCACCGACAATATTTGCATCTCCAATTTCCCGAGCATACAATGCACAGAATTTGCACGAGAGCATCGGTTTAGATGCATAATACACCAATGCTTGCTTCTCATTCCTATTTGTAAGATCCATCCCCCTCACACTCACTACCTGTTATAGCACCTACCCCCTAACAAGGCTCACACTCTATCTCCAAATAAGGCTCACGCACTCACACTCTCACTATTGAATTCAGCACCCTCCCCACCCCACCCCACCCCGTGCGCCCTCTCTCCCTCCACTATACTCCCACCACTAATAACACTGCATGGATACAACACTGTGGACTGACTCCCTCCGGACACCTCAGCATTCCCCCTCCCCATCTACCTACACCAGCACTAACAGCAGGGCCACACACTCCAACCATCACTCACCCCCCCCCCTTTCTCCAATTCCAGGAGAAACGGACTGTAATAGGAGAGAAAGTGCCATGCCAGATTGTGGAGCACCCGATATCTGATCGTTCCTCCACCTCACCCCCCACCCCCGCCATATGGGGAGGACCCTGGTATGAGCCAGAGAGGACCGGGACGTGTCGTATGGAGATTCTGTGACAACCATGTCCCTCCAACTGAGTAAAAAGCAATCTTCAGTGAAGGGCAATTCGCACTTTAACCATTCTGTCTGTTCTCCAAATTTCCCCCCTCCCAAAACAACAAATATCTCATTGCAGAGCGATACAGGCACAAACATATTCAGAGACATATGAAAACACGCTAATATACTGACACTCACAGTACATACACGGAGATAGAACCGCACACGTGTAGTGGCATACGGAGACATAGACAGTCGCACACAAATCGACACAAGCACAAGTAAAACGCACAGGCTAATACACAGATAAACCGATGTCAGGAAATAAATACACAAACACACAGACACATGAACAAACACACACAAGTGCACATACAGACCCACAGAGACACAGACACTAGTGCTTATAAGACAGAGATAGATAGGTTTTTGTTGACTAAGCATGTCAAGAGTAACAGAGAGTAATCAGGGGAATGATGTTGAGAAATCTCTAAGTCAGTATTAAATGGCATTCAGAGTCGATGGATCGAATGTCTTAATTCAGCATTTTCAATGCTCATGTGGTGTCATGCTATCAGTTATTCTCTTCCTGGGACAGGAGCAGAGAATGAGTTTAATGCATATTTGATTGAAAAGAATCAGTGGTACTATTGGACAGGTTTAGAGGGCTGAATGGTTTATTTCTATGCCTAATTATTCTGCCCTTGTGTTTCAAAAGAGGTGGTGCTTTGATGTTAGGTTAACACAGATTAAAATAACGGGTCCAACAATGAAATAAGGTCGCCCCTTTCACTTTAGTGGTGTACTAGCTGTAGGGTCCTCATCCTCAGGGAGCAGTGAAGACCCAGTATTTGAAGATATTTAAGGCTGAGCTCGACTGAGCTTTGCTGGACAAGAGAGTCAATATTTATTGGGAACAGACAGGAGACGGATGGTCAAACACAATCGGATCAGTCATGAACAATCTGACTGGTAGCGCCGAATGGACAACTGTTGCCCCTACCCCATGTGTTGTTCCCTCAATCCACCCTCGAGGCTGTTACAGAGACATGCTGCTGTCCCTACCCCTTGTGTTGCTCTCGTAATTCACGGCCAATGCTGTTACAAAGATATACTGCTGTCCCTACCCCATGTGTCGTTCCCTCAAGCCAACCTTCGATGCGGTTACAGAAATATACTGCTGGCCCTACCCAACGTGTTGTTCCATCAATCCACCCTCGATGCTGTTACAGGGATATACTGCTGCCACTACCCGATGTATTATGCCCTCCATCCACACCTCGATGCTGTGACAGAGATAGGGGGCCTTCTCATTCAGCGAGTCATTATCGTTACCATGAGACTGGAGGAGACCATTCTGCCTATTTAACGAGTTACAGAGGAAAATAGAACTAATAATTTTAGCTCATAGAGTACATTGTACTGCACAGGAGGCCATTTAAACTACGTGAGCTGCTATACAGGAAGCAGTTGCTAACAGGAAATAGGGGAGAGATAAATGCTTACTTTCACATTACAAAACTGTAACAGGTGGAGTGTCTCAGAGATCACTATGGCATCATCAACAATCAATGTCTGTGTCAAAGATCTGGAGGAAGGGACTGGATATATCAAAGCCCAATTAGCTTAAACACCAAGCTGGTCATCCAGTATGTCATCAAATGGAGGTCATGTGTCATCAATGTGATTTCGGCAAAGGAAGGATAGTGAGCAAACCTTATTCAGATATAGCATAATGTGAGTAGTCAATTTTGGATGGAAGTATAAAACAATGGTAAACAATTTAAGTGGAGAGAGATTGCAGAACTCTGTGATACAGACGGTATTCGATCCTGGTACAAGAATCATATGTAGTTAGTCTGCACTTGCTGTAAGTAATTTGAAAGCTTAGTGGAATGACTGTGTTTCTGGCAAAAGGTACCAGGTTTAATCATAAATGTTTTACTGCATCTGTACCGGTAAAAGTGAGGAGTGCAGATGCTGGAGATCAGAGACGAACAGTGTGAGGCTTGAAAAGCACAATCAGGCAGCATCCGAGGAGCAGGAAAATTGGCGTCACGGGTATAAGTCCTTCATCAGGAATATGCCCGAAACATCGAGTGTCCTGTTCGTTGGGTGTGGCTGACCCGTTGTGGTTTTTCAGCTTCACATTTTACGAGTCTACATCTGTCGGGGGGGCTGCTAAGACCACAGCTGGCACATTATGTGCAGTTTTGATCCCTTAACCTAAAAAAAAGTTATAGAAGCTTAACAACAATGTTTTGTTCACACCTTCCTGGAATGAAGGCCTTTTGTTCTGAAACATTATCAGTTTTGGACTTAGATGAGAAATCCTTTCGAAGCATATACAATTTTGAGAAAAGTCAGCTGGATGCATATTTTCTCTTCTCAGGGAGACAAAACTGTGGAATACATTTAAAGAATAAAGTGTGTTATTTTAGCAGAGATATTATAAAGACATCAAGCGATTTTTAAAAATTAAGCATATGCATACCAATGATCGCTGGGTTCAAGTCCAGCAAGGGAAGGTATCCAGTTGGACCGGTGTAGTGTTCAAGTGGATTTAGTGCAGGGATCTGGTACAATGACTGGAGAGATCTAGCTCAATTATCACTGAGATCAAGTAGAGCGAGTGAAGGGATCCAGTAGGACCACCGCAGTGATCCAGTGGATTTAGCGCAGGGATTCAGCAGGATGACTGGAGGTATTGAGTTCAATGATCACTGGGATCAGGTCCAGCGAGGGAAGGGATCCAGCTGGACCAGTGCAGTGATCAAGTGGATCTAGCACCAGGATCCAGTATGATGACTGGAGGGATCTAGGTCATTGATTACTGGGATCAAGTCCAGCTTCCTCATTTCCCCTCACCCCACCCTATCTTTATATTCTGGCAATTCCATGACTGATGCGCCTAGCCTGCACATCCCTGGACACTATGGGTAATTTAGCGTGGCCAATCCACCTAACCTGTGCATTTTGGGACTGTGGGAAGAAATTGGAGAATGTAATTGAACACGAATCTCTGGTATGGTGAGGCAGCAATGCTAACCACTGATCTACCCAGTGTGGGCAACACAACTTGCCTGCATATTTTTGTGCTTGAAAAGTGACATTTGAGCAGGGAGATTCCATAAGATCCAGACATGTCATTGAGTGTCAAGAGGAGAGCATTGAGATCTTGAACGGCTTGGTCAGGAACAGGAGCAGGACATGCACGCCATCGAGACTATAATGTAGGAATACCAAGAGGACATTCATCCCAGCGAATGTATAAAGCAGGAACAGAATGTGCCCAATCAGCTACTCATGTCTCTTACACAGCAATTAGCACAGACCTTTTTCAGCCTTGTGCCTGTTACACAGGAATTGTGAAAGGAAATGTAGAGATTATAGAAAGCAAATAAATTATAATAACCAAATTCATTAGGGAATGAAAAGTTGTGAGAAATCTATTGGTATTGAAGACAAATTGTTGGACTCCATTATGAAGGAATTAATAACAAGAAATTTTCAAAGTCAAGCCAGAATCCAGCACAGCCAACATAGTTTTATGAAGAATAAATCATGTTTGAATGATTTGACTAGCTTTCGTAAAAATGTGATAAACAAAGAACAAAGAAAATTTACAACCCAGGAACAGGCCCTTCGGCCTTCCAAGCATGAGCCGATCCAAATGTACTGTCTAAACCTATCGGTCAATTCCTAAGCTTCTGTATCCCTCTGCTCCCAACCTACTCATACATCGGTCCAGATGCATCTTAAATGAATCTACTTTGCCTTCCTCTACCACCTCTGCTGGCAAAGCCCACCACCCGCTGTATGAAGTACTTGCTGCGTGTATCCCCCTTAAACTTTACACCTCTCACCATGAAAGCTTAACCTGTCGTTATTGAATCCTTCACCGTGGGAAAAAGAGCTTGTCTCTATTCACCCAGTCTACACCTTTCATGATTTTGCAAACCTCAATCAGGTCCTCCCTCAGTCTCCTTTTTTCTAATAAAAATAAATCTAACCTACTCAACCTTTCTTCATAGCTAACACCTTCCATACCAGGCAATATCCTCGAAAACCTTCTCTACACTCTCTCCAAAGCGTCCACATTCTTTTGGTAATGGGTCGACCAGAACAGTACACAGTATTCTAAATGTAGCCGAACCAATTCCTTGTACAATGTTAACATGACTTGTCAGCTCTTATACTCAATACCCCGTCCAATGAAGGCCATATGCCTTCTTGACCACTCTATCCAACTGTGCAGCAACCTTCAGGGTACAATGACCTGCACTCCCAGATGTCTGTGCTCATCAACTTTTCTCAAGATTCTTCTGTTCATTGTATGATTCGCTGTCGAATTAGTCTTGCCTACATGCATCACCTCACATTTGTCTGGATTGAACGCCATCTGCCAATTTTCCGCCCAACTCTCCAGTCTATGTATATCCTCCTTTCTTCTCTGACAGTCCCTTATGCTTTCTGCTACTCCACCAATCTTTGTGTCATCTGTAAACTTGCTGATCATACCAACAGTGCCCTCTTCCAGATCATTTCTATATATATTACAAACAACGGCGGCCGCAATACTGACCCCTGTGGTCCACCACTGGTCACCTTTCTCCATTTCGAGAAACTCTCTTCAACTACTACTCTGTCTCCTGTTTCTCAACCAGTTCTTTATCCCCCTGGCTAGAACACTCTGCACACCATATGACTACAATTTCTCCATTAGTCTACCTCGGGAAACCTTATGAAACGCCTTACTAAAGTCCATGTGTATGACATCAACAACTCTTCCTTCCTCTATCACCTTGTTCACTTCCTCAAATAACTCTATTAAGTTGGTAAGGCACGATCTCTCCTGCACAAAATCATGTTGCCTATCACTGAAAAGCCCATTCTTTTCTAAATATGAATGGATCCTATTCCTCAGTACCTTCTCCAGCAACTTTCCCACCACTGTTATCAAGTTGAATGGTCTGTAGTAATCCGGAATATCCCTAGTACACTTCGTGTGCAGGGGGACAACATGAGCGGGTTAACCCTCCAGTCCTCCAGCACCTCACATGTATATAAGGATGCCACAAAAATATCTGTCACGGCCTCAGCTATTTCCTCTCTCACCTCCCTCAGCAACCTGCGATAGATCCCATCCGGTCCTGGGAATTTGTCCACCTTAATAACCTCTAGCTTACCCAACACATCTTCCTTACTTATGTAAACATGATGCAGACTAATCAAATTTCTATCTCTAATCTCAACATTCATCATGTTCCTCTCCTCAATGAGTACTGATGCAAAGTAATCATTCAGAATCTCACCAATCCTTTCAGGTTCGACACACAGCCTTCCATCATTATCTTTTAGTCGACCAATCCTTTCTCTAGTTACCCGCTTGCTTCTTATATAAGAATAAGATGCTTTGGGATTCTCCTTAAATCTGCTCGTTAAAGCTATGTCATGACGACTTTTAGCCCGCTTGATTCCTCGTTTAAGAGATGGGTAATGGGGCTCATCTAGATGTATTATATCTCGATTTCCAGACAGCAGTGCGTAATGTGCCTCATAATAGATTAATATGCAAGAAAAGACCACATGAGGAAAGGAAAGATTTAGTTACTAAGAGAGATAATGGGATAAGCAATAAATAAGTACGATATGAAGCTGCTGGTTTTAGACTGGGTCGGACAATGTCAAAATTCACACGACAGTCGGTTAGAGTCCAACGGGTTTATTTGAAAACTCAAGCTTCCACAGCGCTGCTTCTTCGTTAAGTGTTAGAGAGAGAGGAAAATATTAGACCCAGAAGTTATAAGGAAAAGATCAAAGGATTGTAAACCTCATGCGCATGAATAGTACACACCTAAGATGGCTCTTAAATCCTTAATCACTTAGAATCGAGGTGTAGGTTTTGATTGATTGATATGCAAATCGCAAACATTATCGATTTAAAGGAGGTGACGCCTCCGATCAGGCAATGTATTTCAGTGTTGAGGTCTTGTTTGGAGTTTGTCTGTGTCTTCATCTGGAGTCCGACTGGGTCTGTTCCGAGTTCAGGAGTATATAAAATGCCACATTCACTGACTGTCTCCAAATTGTATGTTTTTGGAATAAAATAAAGCGAATCTGCAAATACAAATGCAAATTCACGCCGCAGGCTTGTACGTGCATACGCGTGTGTGCGTGTGCGTGTCTGTGAGGAGGTGTGCCTGTGTGAGGGGTAGAGACAGAATGTGTGTAAGTGAGAGAGACTGAGGAGGAGTGTGTGTGTGAGTGCGGGTTGAATATATAGTGGGTATGGGTGTGCATGCGTGTGACAGAGCAGAGTGTGCATATGCGCATGTGAGACAGGGGAGTGTGTGCGTGTGTGTGTAGCGAATAAGGAGTGTGTGCATGCGTTTATGTAACGTGCAGGGTGAGAGTGTGTGTTTGTCCAGGCGAAAACACAAAGAGATACCGCAGAACCCTTTCCCCACAGGCACTCACTCCATGTTTTCAGTGCTTCCCCTCTCTGCAGCCTCTGCTCCATTTGTTTGCATGTTACAGACCCATATGCTGTAACTACAGTCCCCATGCTCCATCCGGAGTTGGGTCACCAAATCCTCAGGTCTTCCAGAATGTCTGAGGCAGCTCACAGCACAACCTCCAGCAAACCATTCCCAGCCCCTCCACTAACTTTTCAATAACAGGAGCCAGTCAGAAGCCCCACAGCTACAAGCCTTATGGACAGACCAGACCCCTCAAAATATTTTAAAAAGGCAGCCGAGACCTTAACTTTTCCTTATTTTAACTGTAGATGTGAACGGTGCATTCCACAAATGTTGCAACTGGTCAACCGACTCAACGTTAAGTAATATGTAATCCACTCAAACACTCCAATTAAAACACAATCAAACAGATGAACAATTTGAGATAGCTTCTCAATTGGAACATTTACGCAAACAATATATACAGTGCCTTCTAATAATTAACGGTGCCATTACAAGAACATCCCATTAACATGTTCCTTGACACAAAGGTACATTCAAACACAGAATCTTAGGTGCAGTTCTCCAATCCAGGAAGAAGCATCTTCAAGAGAGTTTTAAGAGAGAGGAGCAGCTCGGGATCATGTATTGAAGCTTCCAACCCGCCTGGGACACCGAGCAGCTTCTGAATGCTGCAGCTAAAATCAAAATGAGAAGATCTGGTCTGGTAGAGCTGGCCACTGCCCTACAATTGTTACCACTGTTTTAATAAAACCTAAAGGCCTTTAAGTTAGTTACTTCAGCCGTTTTCAGTCGGCAGTTCGGCATCTCTGCCTTTAAGACATCTCTTCAAAAAAAAAGAGAAAATAACATTTTCAAAATGACAGCATTGTCACATCTCCTCCTTTGACAAAATGAACCATTAATACGCAACAGCAGCTTCTTTCTAAACTCATTATTCTTACTCTATTAGTGGACTACAATACATATATACGACATTGACAATTAGTGTGCAAACATTCACAACTCCATTCTATTTCAGTCTGTATACTCCTGCCGCAGAACGCCTCTGTCTTTCTTCATTCAAGTCTCGACAACTTGTCAGCAAGTACAGTTTCTTGTCCTGTCACCTGTATAGCTTCCAAATCGAATGGCAGCAACAAAAAACCTATATCTGAACAGATCAGATGTTTTCTCCCTAAATTTCTCCGAAGGCGTTTAGGCATTTTGATCGTATATAGCTTTGTCTTGGGCACGTTTTTTGCAAGTTAAATGCTGAAATGTTGTGACACCAACACCAAGCTCAAAGTCTCCTTCCCAGTTGTGAAATACTTCTGTTGATTATTTCACCGGACACACCAACCACACGTTACATAATGGAGCAATTTGCATCTCTCCAATAGTTCTTCTGAATAATCTGTCTTCTCATTTCTCAGCATCAAGAAATTACATGCCTCTGTACATCTTAATGTTGTACTGCCTTTTCCTGCTACTCCTGGCCTATGCTAGTCAACCTTACTCTCACATGTGTATATTTTAAGAAGTTACCATACATTCTTCTCAATCCATCATGGTATCCAAACTTTGATTTGTGGACGAACTCATAATCATCAGCCATTTCTGCTTCTAATCTTGCCATTGTAACTCTCTGCTCTTCTGCGCGAGTTCTCACTATTGCAGGAAGTGAATTTTTGAATTCCTTCGAAAAAAGAACCTTTCTAAGAGTGTCATAGGTTTGCTCAGCTTTTTACACCCTTTCCCACCTTTCAAAATTACTTTGATTCTTTCAAACTCATTTGCTTTTTTAGATTCCTGAAACACTGTCTGTCGGCTTCTGGCACAAGCTCATATGCTTTCTTCACCTTATACTCCACAGATACCTCCTCCGATAGGGATACAAACAGCCTGACATACACCCCATTGTCCATGGAGCACCACATGGGACACGCCACAAAGTGAACAACAGCCTGACACACACCATTTCAATGTCTCTGCACTTAACCATGCCAGCAGTCGATACACTAGGGAGCCCGAAACCAAGGTCAGGGAAAGGTACAGAGGGACGGAGATATTCACATTAAAGACAGAAACAGATCGTTACTTACATGAGAACCTGTTGTGGAAATATGAGGAAAAAGACAGAGTAGTGGGACTAACTGGAGTAGTGAATTCTTCTAGAGCAAAATTATAAGAATGAGAACATTGAATAAAGGTATTTTCAGGTGAATTGAAATGGTTTCTTCAATCAAATTCTGAACCTGATTCACAGAACACTTCAAACAACGAACGCTGGGACAAGATGACAGCCCAGCATGGAGAGCTGTGCACACTATGGCAGTGTATTGCTCAGTAAACTGCACTATCTGCCCAGCATGGGGAGTATTGCAAAACTTGATTATCATATGGGAATGATACACACAACAGATTACTGTCTAAAAGGGGAGGATTTGCATCTCCATTGGACCAGTATAAGTGAAGGTGTGTGTGTGCATGTGCATGTGCGCGAGTATGCCTGTGTTTGTGTCTGTGTGTATGTGTGTGCGTCATGCACGTGGGTGGGTGGGTGGGTGCGTGTTCTTGATGCATTTGGGTGTTGAATGCAAAAATCATTGCAAGAGAGAAAATACACATGAAGGAAAACAGATTAAATATGAACCACTGGCAGGGATTTGGATATACGACACAGAGAGAATGAGGAAAGTATCATGAACAGATGAATTAAAGTGCCTATGAATAGTAAAATAAAGACATTGCCAGACACAATAGCGATATAGATCAGCGTGCACAGCAATGTCAGATGAATGGAATTTTGGTGTGTTTTCTAATCAGATTTGTTTCTGCAGGTTTCAACCTGAAAATGTCAGCAGCAGATTGTTATCATCATTAAGTCTGTTCTTTCACAGTTCGAGATTCAAACAGCAGATGAGTTAAGACAGTGAAGTACTTTCTGGAGCAGTGTGTAGTTAAAGGTAATAATGGTCAAGGCATGGTGTCAGGAATCAGCTCATGGCCAAAAGGATCACTAAAGTTGTGATTCGTCTGTTCCAAACACAACCTGCATGTTTCACTCACACGCACCAACATCCCCCCCCCCCCACCCCCCACCATGATTTGGAAATATACTACTGTTGCTTCAGAATTGTTGGGTCAAATTTCTGGAATTCCCTGCCTACTGGCATTGTGGGTAAACCCATAGCAAGTGGACTGCAGCAATTCAAGAAGGCAGCTCACCACCTTTTCAAGGGCAAATAGGAATGGGCTATTAATGCTGGACAGCCAGCGATGCCCAAGACCCAGAAATGAATGAAGAAAGATATTGGCCAGGGATGGGCTGGAGCTCCAAGAAGAAAATGGAGTTTGTAAACATAATAGACGACAAGGACCTCCACACTCCCAATATTTAGATAACAAGGGCAGAGAGACAATGGTTCATATCTGCAACTGAGTAAGTCAACATAGAGACCCATGAGTAATACTGCCAGATGCAAAGAGGGAGACAGGAATTGAACTGGATTCAAAATCTCAACAGGAA
Source organism: Chiloscyllium punctatum (assembly GCF_047496795.1). Taxonomy (NCBI): domain Eukaryota; kingdom Metazoa; phylum Chordata; class Chondrichthyes; order Orectolobiformes; family Hemiscylliidae; genus Chiloscyllium; species Chiloscyllium punctatum. The sequence goes on from NC_092744.1 coordinate 96,012,895, forward strand.
CACTATTGGGGGCAAGAAGCGTAGACTACACGAAAGAACGCAAATGCAGTCATAACTGGCTTATAGAAAAAAATATCTGGACAGTGAGACTTACCAGGTACACCAACGATAGACAGGAGAGGATAATAAAAATATTGAATAATGCGAAGTGCATAAAAGATCAGCCATGTTAATGACATCCAACGATAATACGTAGAAAGATACCAAATAGAATAGGATAAACTCCTGTCCGTTGTTGGAACATTCCAGTCTAATGTTCTCAGATTCTGATCCATTGTTGTAACAGTCCAGTCTAATGTTCTCAGATTCTGATCCATTGTTAGAACATTCCAGTCTATTGTTCTCCTATTCTGATCCATTGTTGGAACATTCCAATCTAATATTCTCAGATTCTTATCTCTGCTCGCTTCTGTCTGGAGCTGCTGATCTCTGTTAGTGCTATTGGTGATTCTCCCGCTCATACTCTGGCATACCACATTGAACGGTATCCATTTATGATTAAAAGATGGGAACTCTCCACTGTGGTATTTAGAATCCATGGAGACTGACATTAATCACAATCACTGAACAAACAGGCTCAGTTAACCCCTTCCTTACAGCATATCTCATATCACAATAAAAAGGAATATTTACTCAGTTTGGATGGAATGGATGAGGGTTACTGGATGGACTATGAATCGTACATTTTTAAAATATTTTTCCTTGAATGTACGGGTACTGTAAGAGCACTGCAGGATTGTTGATGTACCACTCTGTCTATTAAAGGAGACAGGGTTTAAATGTCAGACGAGCTGCATAAGATGTCTGGTGAGGGAATTTCTGGATACACTGACACAAGAAAGTGAGAATTGCAGATTCTGAAGATCTGAGTCGGGAAAGTGGTGCTGGAAAAGCACAGCCAGTCAGGCAGCATCCGAGGAGCAGGAGAATCAACATTTTGTGTGTAAACACTTCATTAGGAAAAAGGCTTGCGGCCCAAGGGTGTTAAGAGAAAAATGGGATGGAGTGAGGTTGGTGGGAAGGTAGCTGAGAATGTGATAGGTAGACGAAGGTGGTATGTCGGAGAGGAGGGTGGAAGGGATAGGTGGGAAGGATAATGGACGGGAGGACACATCAACAGTGCCATGCTGAGTTGAAAGGTTAGATTTGGGATAAGGTAGGTGTCGGGAAATGAGAAAACTGGTGAAATCATCATTGATCACATGTGGTTTAGGGTCCCAGGGCGGAAGATGAAGCTTTCTTCCTCCAGGCGTCGGGTGGTTAAGGAGTGGAGGTGGAGGAAGCCAGGACGTGCATGTGCGTGGCAGAGTGGGAGCGGGAGTTAAAGTGCTCAGCTTCGGTGCAGTGTGATTGGTTGGTGTGGGTGTCCCACAGATGCTCTCTGGAGTGTTCCATAAGTTGGTGTCCTGTCTCCCCAATGTAGATGAGTTAACATCGGGAGCAACGGATACAGTAGGTGCCATATGTGGAAGTGCAGGTAAAAATGCAATTGACGTGGAAGGATCCATTGGGGTATTGGACAGAGGTGAGGGAGAGGTGAAGGTGCAGGTTTTACAACTCCTACGGTGGCACGGTAAGGAGCCAAGATGGGAGGGTGGGTTGGTGGGTGGTGTGGACCTGACAAGAGAGTCGCACCTGGAATGTTCTTTATGGACCACAGGTAGGGTGGGAAATATAACCCTGGTGGTGGGATCTGTTTGTAGGTGTCCCAGATGGGGGACGATGATGCATTGCATCTAGAGGTGTGGTAGGGAGGAAGATGAGGACTAAGGTGTTCTTTCCCTGTTGCGTTTGGAAGGGTGGGATTCAAGGGCGGAGGTGCAGGAAGTGGATAAGATGCGCTGGAGGGCATCGTCGACCACGTGGGAGCGAAAATTGCGGTCTTTGAAGAAGGAGACCATTTGGGATATACACTGGGTTCAGAGTGCGGTACTGGGAAAGCCCAGCAAGGCTGGCAGCATCCGAGATCGCTTTCGCCTGAAACATCGATTTTCCTGCTCCTCGGCTACTGTCTGACCTGCTGTTCTTTTCCAGCACCACATTATCGACACTAATCTTCAGTACCTGCAATACTCACTTTCGCCAACACACTAGGCTCAGGGAATTTCATAACACTGCCTTGAATTCAGTTCTCCCTGCTTTAGAAAAGATGTTGTTAAATTTGAAAGAGTGCAGAAAACTTTTACAAGTATGTTGTTAGTGTTAGGAGTGGGTGATGTTAAGCTACACGGAGAGCACGAAAAGGCTGGGGCTATATTCCCTGGAGTGTTGAGTCTGAGGAGTGACCTTACTGAGATTTATCGCAGTGAATCCCAATTTTCCAGGGTGAGCAACGTCAAAGGCCAGGGAAATAGAACAGTTTTACTCACATTTGAAATGGACAATAACACATGGGACCACACGTCACTGAACGATGGAGATAGATTGAAGAATGGGACTGGCCGGTGGAGACAGAATTTGGAGGGTCCAACCACAAGAATGAGAACAAAAGTAAAAGCATTGCCATATCAGTTGAAGTCATTAGTTCTTTCACATTCTCAATCCAACTCAGAGAACCAGCCCAGACACCATAAACCCAGAGGAGATATCTGTTCAGCATGGAGCACTGTGCAGACCATGCTCGTGTATTGCTGAACACAACCCTGCAATCGGTCCAGAGTAGAATACTGTACATACCTCTGAAGTGATTGACCTAAAAATACAGATGAGATATGTGTTCAGTATGATACACTGTGCAGACCGGACTGGTGTACTGTACAATAAAATCCCCAATCGACACAGAGTGGAAAGGTATGCAGACCACAGCAGTGTATTGATCTATAAACCCAAATGAGACATGCTACCAGGGTGTGGAACTGTGTCCACCACCCCAGTACGTTTCTCAGTAACACTGCATGAGATCACTGTCCAGCGTACAGTATCCTGTAACATTAGCCAGTGCTTCCAGGAATGATTGGTGAATGGGATATTGGTGTGAGTTCAGGAGAATTTTGGATTAACATTTGTTCTGCAGCCATTGTAACTGGGAGTAGGGTCAGCACAGACTTCGACCCATTGGGCTGAACCAAACAATAATTTGTCTCAGTGCCATGTTCGTTGAATGTGATAGAGGGATCGTCAACACGAGGCTGAGCTAGTTTCCTGATGGTTTGGTATCGAACTCACCACATTACCTACCCACCCCTCCCCATGTTGTCCCTCAAATTCAATGCCAGACTGATTCTAACACCCATCATGGCTGGAGGTACTCACCATCGCTCGGATACCCCTGGATATTCCGTGATCCCTGGCACTGTGGCCAGGTTTAAAAGGCCAACGGGCACATGTTTAAGCTTTCTCTATTAGTAACTGCCCTGCAAAGTTTACCCCGAACATGGCAGATAAGGGGCAATTACACCACAGTTTGTCGACACAGGCACGGAGGTCCTGGTGGATGGGCTAGTACAGAGGGGGAACATTCTCTTCCCAGAGGGGCCACACCACCAGACTCACCGAGCATGATCTGCTGAGCTCACCACCCAGTTGAGTGCAGTATCTGCGGTCTGAAGAAATGTCCAGCAACACAGGACAAGCATCAATAACCTTTCCATCCCTGTCAGGATAAGGGTCACCGTATTCTCTCTGCTCCCTCAGTTTCACTGTATATCTGTTATAGCACCGACACCCAGACAAGGCTTATGCTCCAACATTCTCACTGATGCATGTAGCATCTTCCCCCTCTCTCTCTGCTTCTCTCACCTCCAATATACCCCCCACACTAACAACAAAGCATGGATACAACACTTTGGACAGACGCCCCTCCGAAAACCTCTTCATTCCCCCCTCGCACCTACACCAGCACTAACAGCAGGACCACCCAACCCCCACCCTCCCTCCCTCCCTCCCATTTCAGAAGCCTGGAATGGGACAGAAAGGGACAAGCTGGGTGGTGGAGTGCCCGGTATCCGTTCCCTCACCGGCCATGAGGGGAGGACCCTGGTACGAGTTGGACAGGACCGGGACGCCTCGTGTGGAGATTCTGAAGCATCCACATCCCACCAACCGAGTAAGGAGCAATGTTCAGTGAAGGGAAATTCTCACGTTAAATCCATTGGCAGTTCGTTTCCCCCCGGCACAGCTTAGAAGCCGTGACCCTGAAGCCATCTCCCGTTTGTATCGAGCTGCTAAAAATGGAATCCCGGCGGTGGGCAGGAGGGTGGACTCACAACACATCGTCACCACCACCTCCCCCTGGAAACAGCTCAGATACTGAAACTAATCTGTGATAGTTACTGCTCTCCCCACTTGTCCTGACATCTTCAATAATCTGTGCTCATACTCACCGAGGTCCCTCTGCTCCTGCACCCACTTTATAACAGCACAGCCTGTTTTCCTTCCAAACTTCATCACCTTACACTGTGTTGCATTGATCGTCGTATGAAATATACCTGAACTCTACACCAAATTGGCGTTGTCCTGTTGCTGTTGCACTCCATCCTCCTCACACTTCTCAATTCTTCCAGGTTTGCTGACATCAACAAGCATCAAAGTTGTCATAGTGTCACACGCCAGTCAAATTAACAGAAACAGAATGTGGTGCTGGAAAAGCACAGCAAGTCAGAATGCTGGAGATCATAGCGGAGAGTTGGTGCTGGAAAAGCACAGTAAATGAGGCCAGAATCCGGATTATAGACAGTGCTGATGAAGGGATTATGCCTACAATGCTAATTCTCCTTGTCTTCGGATGCTGCCTGACCTGCTGTGCTTTTCCAGCACCGCACTCTTGTTTTTGATCTCCAGCATCTGCAGTCCTTACTTTCCCCTACAGAACAATTGAAATACTGACAGACTCACTGATGTGATCAAGGTGTACACTGATACCTAAGGAGCAGCAGAAATAACAACACACATCCCAAAGAACCAGAGAAGAAAACTGACATGCTGCAAACAGAGAAATAGAAATAATATTGTACAACATACAGAGTGGGTGAAATAGTGAGAATTTGCCACAGAGAAAGAGAAATACCGATTGACTCCCATGTTTGTCTAATGTCAGTGTATCTGTGTGTGTGTATTTATTTGTATGTCTGCATCTTCGTGTATATAATAGTGCATGTAACTGTGTGTATTAGTGTGTGTGCGTGTACCTCTGTGTGGGAATGGTCTTGTCGTCCCTATGTTTGTTAAAGTGATGGAATTCCACACTCTGCTGGCCTTTCCACTCCATTGCACAGACAGTGGCGGAGGGTGAAAACCATTTGGAAGGAGGGAGGGAGCAGGTCACAGCATCATACCAACTGACACCAACATCAACAGTACACTGACAGACAGACAGACTCAGTCACACACACAAAGACACACAGACGCAGACACAGACTCTCTGTGTCTCTGTCTATCTGTCTCTCTCTCTCTCTCTCTCTCTCTCTCTCTCTCTCTAGACTGGTGTGGAGAGATTGCAATTGTACTGAGGATCATATGGAGAAATGTCTGTGCTCCACAGCATTTGTCTTCAGACGTCTATAAGTGAACCATTGTGGAAGAAGATGAAATAATTTGATTGCACGTTCTGCACGTTCTGCTACTTGCATTTTATTTGCTCTACACTCTGACAAATGATAAGTGCGAAAGCATTCTTAATGACCCAATGGTGCCGCAGGTCAATGCTAGACATGTCCACCTCCTTCTCTAATATCTCAGGGATAGCATTGCAAGGGATCAGATAAACTCCTCTCTGTTGCCAAGGCTATTCTTTGAAGCATGAATGTGGGTGATTCACAGTTATTGATGCATTCTCAAACAAACGATGAGTTCTCTACTTTCCCCCTGTAGCTCAAAGAAGTGCAGGTTAGATAGATTGGCCGTGCTAAGTGGTCCATAATGCTTAGGGATGTGCAGCTTAGATAGATTAGCCATGTGAAACACAAGGTTAAAGGGATGGGAATGAATGTGGGACACTCTATTGCCGATCAGTGTGAACTGGATTGAATGAATTCCAAACTGAATGGATTCTCTGAAGCCTACTGCTTGCACAGTGGAGTTGGTGAACCAGCAGAGGATTATATTACATCATTTTAAACATACGATGAAACAAGGCATTATTCCCCATTTCAATTAATCGCCTGTCCCCAAAACAAGAGAGATCCCATTACACAGTGTTTCAGGACGGAGCGGAACTCTCAAAATAGATTAAGAAATTAGCCTGGACCCGAACGTTTTCTTATTTTAAACATAAGGTGCCGTGTTCCAGGTCCAATTCAATTGATCAAACTAATTGAAGTTACGCGAATCACAGTTTATTTGAACGCGATAGTAAAAATATAATCAAAGAAAGATGAACGTGGAATAACTCTACTCTATTGGATATCTTAACAAAACTCAGTAAATTATTTTACTACTAAACAGTAACTGTTCCAATGTGGGAACAGCTCATAAACACACCCTGGGCACAAAATTCAGAAAAACAAACTGCAGGACATACAACTCCTGCAACCCAGAAAGGAAAATTCAGAGAGAGTAGCAGTACAGTGTTCAACCCTGGTGAGATCCCAGCTACAACTGCGGCAAACTGCCGACTATACGCCCCGCTTCTTTGAAACCTTGACTGTACTCATTGAGGCTGCTTCTATTGTTCCAACTTTTTTAAAAAAACTAAGGTCTCAGAAACTATTGGTTGCTCTGGAAGTTTGCTCGGTTACTCTGCCTGAAAACTTAAATTTAAAAGTGTCCAGGATAAAATAATCCCTTAAATCTACAACAGATACATGCACAAGCACACATACAGACACTCATATATGAACAAACATGCAAACACAGTAACACAGCAGCGTCTTTGAGATAGAGTTTGGTAAACTTTTGATTAATAAGTGAATCAAGGGTAATTGGGAGGAGTGAGGAGTATGTGGTTGAGAAACAAACCATCCAAGGTCAAGCAGCAGAGCAGATTCGATTGAGCTAATTCTGTTCTCGTTTCTTATGACACTTTGATATCTGGAAATGGCTTTGTGAGGGTGCTGTGTAGGTTGGCTTTGATAGATAATTAACCAAAATATAGTCAGTGGTAATGTGGGGCATGTTTGGAAGCTGAATGGTTTTTGTCTATTCCTAATTATTGTCATTTCGTGTTCCTCAAAAGCAGTGGTGATTTTTTTTGTGAGGCTGGCACATTTTGCACATTCTCCCCGTGTCTGCATTGGTTTCCTCGGGGTGCTCCTGTTTCTCCCACAGTCCAAAGATGTGAAGGTCAGGTGAATTGGCCATGTTAAATTGCCCATAGTGTTAGGTGCATTAGTCAAAGGGAAATGGGTCTGGGTGGGTTACTCTTCAAAAGGTTGGTATGGACTGGTTGGGCCAAAGGGCCAGTTTCCATACTGTAGGGAGTCTAATTTACTCTAATTTAATCTAATCTGATCAAATATATTATAAAATAAGCGCCTTCTAATTAAGACTGAGTTAAGGATAATTTTTTCTCCTTGTCGATTTTCACATTCCCACGGAACAGTGAAGACTGGGTTATTGAAGGTATTCAAGGCTGAGCTGTACTGACCATTGATAGAAAACACAGTCAGTGTTTATTGGGAACAGGCAGGAAAAGGATGCTCACACACAATCATTATCAGCCAAGAGCATTCTGAATGTTGCAGCAGACCTGAGGGGGCGATTGGCCAACTAATGATCCTACCTCCTGTGTTGTTCTCTCAATCCACTCCTCAATGCTGTTACAGAGGGAGAGAAAGACCACATGCAGCCAGTAAGGCAATAAGACAGCGGGAGACCATTATGTCTCTCTAAGGAGTTATACAGAAACGAGGTGATGGTATTCAGCCCTCCAGTACACACTACACAGCACAGGACGAGGCCATTCAAACTGCCTTCGGTGCTGAGCAATCACAGCAGCCTCCTGAATAACAGGAATTACTGCTTCAAGATTAATATTGGTTTGCAGGTTGTAAAACTGATATATATTAATCTCTGAGGTACTCCACTTGTTACAGTTATTTGGATGACCAGATGGATTAAAGCTATTTGAGCTAATTTATCAAGATAATCATTCAATGCTTTGTCAACTGGACGCAGGGAGTCAGCAATGGGATACAGACAGGGGTGGTTTAGTGCGAAAATCTTCAGCAGAAACTGTTTAATGTGGATTATGAGAGTGGGTGTTTTAGAAGAAGGATATAAAATCTGTAACTGTTTAAATGGTGAGAGACTTCAGAACTCAGTGACACACAAGGATTTATGAGTAATGTTGTATGAATCATGTAAAGTTCGTCACCATGTGTAGCAAATGATTAGGAAAGTAAATGGAATGATGCTGCTAATGGTATAGGCTTTAACCGTAGGAATGTTTTACTGCTTTAGTACAGGGCATCGCTGAGATCACGCCTGATGCAATGTAAAATGTTTTGAATCCTAAACTGACAAAAAGAAAGATTCAAACTGAGGAAGGGCACCATTCAGACCCAAACTGTTAACTTTGATTTCTCTTCACAGAAGTTGCCATATCTGCTGAGATTTTCCAGGAAATTCTGTTTTTGTTCCTGATTTGCAACAGGAAGTTGTGGTTAGAATTTTATATTGATTTTCAGGTTGACAAACTGAAACCAGTGGAATGCTCCAGGGATCGGTTTACATCTGTTATCCAACGTGCTTTTGGTTTCTGGAAAAAAAGATTCATTTCATTTCGAAACTTCCAAAGATACTTCACTTTATTGTTTGTGAGTTAAAGGCTTTGTATTATGAAAGCTATGCATTTTAGGTCTCAGTGTAAGTGCTCTTGCTATTGTACTAAACAAGATCTTGAAAACTGTACATCAGGTGAATACCTGATGGACATTTCCTCTTGTTTGGGAGAATAAAACTAGGGAATTCGTTTTAAGAATAAGTATTCACTTTGACACAGATATTGCAAAGTCATTAACTTTTTTATAAAAAGTAAAAGGATCATAGTCACAGAATTGAACATCATGGAACCACACTTTATGTTCAACAAATATTACCAGCCTGAGTTTGGCGCATATCCCTCCAAACCTTTCCTATTTTTGTACCTACCCAAACATCTATTAAATGTTGTAACTGTACCTGCACCCGCCACTCCCTTTGAAAGTGCATTACACACACTAATATCTCTATGTAAGAACAAATTATCCCGCATGTACTTTTGAAATCGTTATCTTCTTACTTTAAAATATTCTCGCTGGTTTTGAATTCCTCCGTCTGAAGGAACAGAAACATACCATTCACCTTATCAATATCCCTCATGATTTTATAATGTAACCCTTGGATTTTCTGCCCTCCAAGGAAATAAGATCCAATCCAATCTCTCCTTATACCCCAATCCCTCCGTTCTTAGTAACATTCTGGTAAATAATTTTTAACTCTAACAAGCTTAATAATACCCTTCCCCTGACTGAGTGATCAGAACTGGACCAAGTACTCCAAAAGAGGCCTTGTCAATGTCTTGTACAACCTCAATATTAAATGCCGACACCTATAGTGAAATGTCTGTGTGACGAAGGCAAACGTGCTAAATGCCTTCTAAAATACTTTTTCCACGTGTGATACAAAGTTCAAAGAATTATGTTAAAAATCCCTCGATCTCGATGGCCTGAAGTACTACCTTGGACCGTAATAATTATTTGTTTTACGTCATGCACTTATTTATTTTACCAAAATGCAGTACCTCACATTTAGTTTATCTAATCTCCATCTGTGACTCCTCAATCCATTGACATAATTGTACAATATCTCTTTGCAATCGCAGACAACAGTCTCACTGCCCAATGTAACAGCAATTTTAGTGCCATCTGTAAACGTACCAACCATGCCTTTGATATTATCATCCTAACCTTTTACATCAATAACCAACAAAAGTCCATCCAGTACTGATCCCGGTGGAACACTGCTTGTTATAAGCTTCCAGGCGGAAACAAAATCCTCGATTCTGTCTCCTTCTGTAAAACCGAATTTACATCCAGTTGTCAAGCTTACCCGCAATACCATGTGCTCTAACTTTATTAATTGGTCTACCATGCAGAACCTTATCAAAGGCTTTGCTTTGTTCATTTAAACAACATCTACCATTCTGCTACAATCTTTCTGTTTATTTCATTTAAAACAAATTAAAATCATGTTTATAAGACATGATTCCACTCATACAAAATCTTTCTGACCAACACAAATCAACCCTTCTGTCTCCATGCATGTAAATGTTATCTTTCAGAATCTCTTCCAACAACTTACTCATCACCAATGTCAGACACATGCTATCGTTTCCATGCTTTTCATTCCGGCCTTTCTAAAAGTGCAGCATTAGCCACCCTCCAGTACTTCACTTGTGTATATAAATGATTCAACTATATCTGATGAGTTCCCATGGCTTAAAAGAACAAAGATCAAAGAAAAATAACGAAGAATATTTCAGTACAGGAGCAGGCCCTTCATCCCTCCAAGCCTGTGCCGATCCAGTTCTTCTATCAAAGCATATTTTCTAAGGATCTGTATCCCTTTGCTCCCTGCCCGTTCATATATTTGTCTAGATAGATCTTAAATGATGCTATTGTGTCCATCACTAACACCACTACTGGCAACGCGTTCCAGGCACCCCCACCTTCTGCATAATGAATTTACCACATATACCTCCCATCAACATATCCAATCTCATGTTGAACTCGTGGCCCCTAGTAATTCAGTACGTCACTCTGGGGGGAAGAAATCTTCTTGCTATCCACCCTATCAATACCTCTCATGATTTTGTAGACCTCATTCAGATTCCCCCTCCCTGACCTCTGTCTTTCTCATGAAATTAATCCTAACCTACTCAACTTCTCTTCATAGCTTGCACCCTCCATATCAGGTAATATCCTAGTGAACCTCTTCTGTAATCTCTCCAAAATCATCCACATCGTTTTGGTAATGTGGGCAACCAGAAATGTACCAGCTATAATGCTGAACCATAGTCTTATTGAATTGTAAAATGACCTGCCAAATCCTGTACTCAATACCTAGCTCGATGAAGGAAAACATTTCACATGTTTTCTTGACAAATCTATTGACCTGCATTGCCACCTTCTGGGATCAAAGGACTTGAACACCCAGAGATCTCTCTGTACATTAATTTTCCTCAGGACATTTCAACTTACAGTATAATTCGCTCTTGAATTGTATCTTCCAAAAAGCATGACCTCGTACTTAACAGGAATGAATTCCATTTGCAACTTCTCAGCCCAACTCTCGAAACTACATATTTTTCCTTCCACAAAGCCCTGGCATACACATGATCCGGTCCTAGAAATTGATCAATCCTTATGGTTCCTCAGACCTTGCACGCACAACAAAACCCAAATCTCTCTGCGCTGGTCTTTTGTTTTCACAGTCTCCCTCCATATAAATAACCATTTGTTTTTTTTATTATTCCTTCTGAAGTGCTTGACCACACACTTTATTACAATGAACTCTATCTTCCAATTACACAGTGTAGTTTTCTTACATCCTTATCACACCATGCACTCCAACCTATCTTTACCATCATCAAATATGCATTGATTGTATTCTACACCTGACCCACCCCCACCCCCCCCCCCCCACAACAAAAACAACTTTAATACAGAGAGTAAGCAACTGGGAGTCCAAGGGCTGACATTTGTACGACTCCACTTATTGTGTGTCTCTGAACTCACACAGACATGTTCATCAAAACTCACTCCTTTGTGTCTTCACAAATGTTCAATCTCTGAACAATAATCCACAGGTTCCGACCTTGTGCAATATACGCTTTATATGGTGCATTACAAAATGCTTACCAAATCTAATTACACAATCCAAGGGTTCACTTTTATTATCACTGCTTCTCCTTTTCAGATAACTCTATTGAGTCTCTTTGATTCCATTAAATTATTGTAAATCACACTATAATGGACACGAGCAGTTTCCTAATAATAGACATAAGGCTACCTGGCCGTTATTTTCCTGCTTTCTGCATTCCTCCCTCCTTGAAGACAGGCATCACAGTGAGACCTTTGAATCCACTGAAATCCCCATGGACTGTAGTGATATGATAACAAATGCCAGGAATATATCTGGAGCACATTGTTTCGAAATCCAGGAAACATACCACTAGGTTTTGGTGGATAGTTTATACGTAATCATTTCCTTTATAAAGGGGTTGTCCTGAAATAAGGCCTGCGATCGTTTGGGATATTCTCTGTCGAAAGTGTCACAACTAATGTAAAATAGTTGTTTGAGTTTTTGAGAGTTTCCGTTTTTCCTGTGTGGAATTTCCGATGTCATCTTCCAATTGTTCCAAAAAAGTTTTTAGCTTTTTTTTAATTATTATTTTTATTTCCACATGCAGCCTCGTGCTGTTTTTGTTTATACGTTGCAACAATTGACCTTCCTAAATTCATTGTCCCCAACTTTATTCGCTTTACGTCTTTCAGCTTGTGGGCTCTAAAAATATAGTCCCAAACCTCTGGTCTACCAGCAGTTTTCATCATTTGTGCGCCTTTGTTTTCATTGGGTACTCACTCTGACTATATTTGCTAATCATACAAAGTTTACCATCTAATCAATTCCTTTTTGATGTTTTTTAAATTTGTTCACGGAATTAGGGAATCATTGGCTAGGTCAGCATTAGTTGCCGATCCCGAATTGCACAGAGGGCAGTTATGAGTTAACCACATTGCTATCGGACTGGAGTCACATGTAGGCCAGACCAGGTAAGGATGGCAGATTTCTTCCCTAAATGACTTTAGTGATCCAGAGAGGTCTGCCCAACAATTGACAATGAATTAATGGTCATCATGCGATTCTTAATTCGATTTGTTTTTATTGAAATAAACTTTCACCATCTGCCATGGCAGGATTTGAATTTGGGTCCCAGAACGTTATCGGGGTCTATGGATTAACAATCTAGCGATAACACTACAAGGCCATCGACTCCCCATCATGTTTGATCATTGTGAAGTGATCAGGACTTCAGGACAACCCCTTTAATAAAGGAAATGATTACGGATAAACTATCCACCAAAACCTAGTGGTCTGTTTCCTGGATTTCGAAACAATGTGCTCCAGACATATTCCTGACATTTGTTATATCTGCCAACGTTATCAACTGAAATTCCTTTCAGTCTATTTTCCAGCTCATTGTTAGCAACAAGTGCTTAAACTGTTGATTATAACATAAGAACTAGGAGCAGGAGTAGGCCGTCCAGCCCTTTGACCCTGTTCCATCATTCAATAAGATTATGGCTGATCTTTTTGTGGACTCAGCTCCACTTACACAGCCTCTCACGGTATCTGTTATTTTCTTCCATTTTTAGAAAAAAACATACCTTACTTTAAAACAGTTTCCTGAATAGCGTCAATTACTTCACTGGGCAAAAAATTCCACAGATTAACAACCATCTGGATGAAGACATTCTTTCTCAATTCAGGCCTAAATCTGCTTCCTCTAGTCTTGCAGCTGTACCCTCTTATCCTAGGTTCACGTGTCTGTGAAAACATACAGTCTATTTCTATCTGATCCATTCCCTTTATTATTTTATATGTTTCTATAAGAGCCCCCCTCATTGTTCTGAATTCGAACTAATATAATCCCAATCTACTCAGTCTCTCCTCATAACTCAAACCTCCTCAATGCCAGAATCAACCTGCTCTGCACCTCCTCCAGTGCCTGTACATCCTTTCTCAAGTACGGAGACAAAATCTGCACACAGTACTGCAGATGTGATCTCACCAGCACCTTGTACAGCTGCAATATTACCTCTCTGCTTTTAAACTTAATCTCTTTAGCAATGAAGGAGAAAATTACATTTGCCTTCTTCACCACTTCTTGTACCTGCAGACCAAAAGACTGTAATTCATGCCTGATTCTTCTCAAACCTCCAAGGGGTTTTCCCATGTGGATTCAAGTATGATCAGCTGACGATGACTAATATTGAGTTTCAATGGATTGACAGAGCATAATAGTGAAAGTAATGAGTCAGAGTTGCAGATATCCCAGGGAGCTTCACATGTGACGCATTGGGAAGTGAATGAAAATACACAGTACCATCAACGGTACAGGGGCTCAAATCATGGTCAAGGAGGGAAACAGAGAGAAACACATTCATTTTAAGCACAATTCTGGAAGGGAAAACAAATTTGAGGGATCTATGAGAAATGACTTGAGGAATGGTACTAATTGGAGACGTGATGCCAGAGAGAGACACTGATAAGAATGAGAACTTTAAAATGAGATATTACCATACCAGAAGCCACTGTAGGTCAACGATTATCGGGGTGATAAGTGAATTAGACTCCATGTGAGTTGATGGGCAAGCAGCAGAGTTGAGGGTAAACTGAGGTTCATGGAGAGTATGAAGTGAGACGCCAATGAGACGATTATTAGAATAGTTGAGACTGGAGCAGACCAAGACATGGATGAAGTTTTCAGAAGCAAAGTGTCTAAGGCAGGGATGCATATCAAGGCTACAATAGAGCTGGGAAATGGGGAAAGTTTTGGTGACAGATAGGAAAATTAGGAAGAAACTCAATTCACTTTAAAATAGAATGCTGAGATTGGACACAAACTTGTTCAGGCTCAGGTAAAAGCTGGGAGAGGAATAAAGTCAGTACATGTGGGAGATCACAGCAGAGTTTGATGATATGGGCTCATGTGTTATAACAGAACAGTTAGTATAGATTAATGCAGGAATGATCTATGGAGCAGAAAGCAGAAATAGAAATGAATTTATAAAAAATAGAGCATGTCACTAATTCTATCATTGATATGATACTTAGAATAAGTACTTCACAAATTAAACAATGTTATCGCCTCCAAAAGATTGATCACCAAAACAAAAGCATGGCCTGTGTAAGTTACAGAGCACAGCTCCCTCATTGTCTGTGTGCAGAGATGGGGGTGGGGGTGAGTGGTATTGAACATTTCAGTAAGGATGCTGGACTACAGTTATGCACGAATTCGTGAGTTTACATCTTGAATCCTATCTGCAGATTTGGTCAGTCGTTCTTGTAAGTATGCAAATACCTTGTATGCTGCCGGAGGAAGTTTACTCAGTTGAAACTTCAGATATTCAGGCTATCCTTTGTGAAAAGGTGATAAGCTGGCCTTGTTTACATGAGTGTGCTCAGGAGAGAGGAATGAATTTATAAAGTACTGTATAATATTCACTATGTGCATATGAAAATGAGGATGTAAATTATTGGTGGCTCCACCTATAGTTTTAACATTCCTATTTATCTTTTGATATCAAAGATGAGTTGTCTACGATTTTTTAAACACCATGTCAAAGAATGTACAAACGGAGGCAGCCGAACTGGGAGCAAGCCATTCAGCTCCTTGTGCTTACCCTGATTGAATAAGGTCACGCTGAGCTGATTATAGCATTGAAACTGCATTCCTAACTAATCTGCAAATCTGTTCAACCCTTTCCTGACCTAGAACCTATCTACTTCTGCCTTAAAAGGTGTTTAGGGTCTCTGCTTCCAAACCTTTTCAGCTAGAGAAATCCAAAATACAACCACCTGCAGAAAGGAAAGTAATTGCTGTTTTGAATGGGTGATCCCTCATGTTTAACAAATGAACTATAAGTTTGCATGTTATACGAAAGTCGAAGTTTTCTATCCACAGCTAATCTGTCAGGATCCAACAGGATGTTTATCAGACCTTAAGCTAACATAGTCTATTCAACAAATCAAGTCTGCTCCACAATTCATTACCATCATGGCTGATTGATGATCCTCAAATCCGCCCTCTTGCCTTATCCCCATAGCTCTTGATTCCCTCACTGCTTAGAGATCTGTCCACCACTTGCTTTGATTAGACTGAGCGACAGGGTTTCAACAGGCTTATCATTCAGTAACCCTCTGACAGAGAAGGCACTCCTCACCTCCCTCATAAATATATGCTCTCTTTGACTGAGGCTATACCCTCTGGTTCTGGCCTCTCCCACAAATGGAGCCAACCTTGTTGGCAATGAGCCTGTCAAGCCGACTGACAATCTGATTTTGTTTTCATTGAGAGGTCCTCTCATTCTTCCAAACTCCAATGAGTTTTTGACGAAGCTACTCAAGCTCAATCCATAAGAAAATACCTCAATTCTCAGGATTAATTCTGTGGAGCTTCTCCCATCTGCGACCAATATGTCTGTTACCTCCTCTACATATTTCCTTAGAAAATTAGACCAGAACCGTTCATATTTTTGCACGTTCAGTCTGCATAGAAACGTGTACATGTTTAGAATGATAATTATACACCACCACATTGGAAATAACTGCTATTAGTACGTTCGAATTTCCTATAATTGCTGAATTGCATGCCAACTTTTTAACTGTCAAGCCGAGGCCCTGAAATTCCTGAATCTTTTCTCTTGTAAATTAGATTCACTCTTCTATTTTACCTGACAAAGTTAACCAGTACAAGCTTTCCAACGTTATATGTCAGATGCCAACTTTTGGTGCAGTCACCTTATTTTTTTCTATCTCATGATAAACTCCTTGCATCATCCTCACCATTTGCCTTCCCACTTCTGTTTGTGTTACTCACAAATATGGAGGTAGTACTTTCATATCTATCACCCAACTCATTGTGCGGTTAATAATTCCGGCCCCAGCACTGATCCTTGTGGCACTGCACTGGTTAAAGCTCATTATCCCAAAAATAGTTCCTAGATGCTTCTCTTTCAGTGGATCCACTCTGCAGACATGTTATACTCAATTAAACTATCAAGTGAGAGCAGGAATTAAACCCATGCTATTCGTATCGTTCTGTTTGATAGACTAGCGATCTCGGCAACTGAACGTGCCAACACCCAGTGCCTGATACAACTGAAACATTAACATCTACATTTATATTCAATATTGCTCACAATAACTGATATAATTCTGTGAAGTTGCCTCGCTACTTATTGTACCTGCATAAAACGTTTTGCAAATAAAGCAGAAGTGCACGCAGCAGAATGCATTGCTTTATATAACTCTGTCATCGCTCATTTTATTTTCTTTCTTCTATTGGACGATTTCGCAATTCTTCATCTCAGACATTTACTTCATCTTGTTCATCTGACCTCCTCATTACGTTTGTCAAACCATAAAAATATAATGGAGATGGATTATTTGCATAAATTTAAGGGCGGAGGTTCATGTATTCATATTCCCATTAAGAAGAGGATCAAGCATTTTTGAGGGTAGAGGAGAATGTTGGATACAAATTGGAAAGGAGTCAGTCATGATCTTGTTGAATGTCAGAACGCGAGGGGCCAAATAGCCAACATCACCTTCTAGTTTCTATGCATATTCCTGTACAATTACTTTCCAGATGACCTCCTTTTCATCAATATTACCTAGAACATGACAGTACAGTATAGGCCCTTCGTCCTTCGATGATGTGCCGACCCACAGAGCCAACTTCAAAAACCATCTAACCTATACAGATTAAAAATGATATGTAAACAATACTCAGCCCAAACCTCATACTGTGATTTGTTTTTTCTCCATGGTACAATACCAAGGCAGCAGGAAACTCTTACTAGTGCCAAAAAAGCATCAAACACCTGAATTCCTTTGTCTAAAGGGGGTGATGATCTCTACAGTGAAAACGTGTCTCTGGCCAGATCTATGTAATAAAGGGAATTATTATATCACACGGTAAGAATGCAGAGTGAAATGTAGACTTAGTATACTTTTTGAAATTTGGATCACTGTGTGAATTCAGGGCAAAGGGGGAGAGGTGTTTTCAATAAGGTTTACTCCAAGAAGGAAACTTTCCACAGTGAGATGTGAGTGGAAGTTGTAAAACAGCGTGAATGGAGAGGCCGAACCACACTGAGACCAGAGGAAAAGTGGCAGCACAAAATGCAGCTTGATGCTAGTGCGGGAAGGTAGACTGGATCAAAGAGCTGAAGGTGATGTGGTTAGGGACAATAATGTGAGAAAATATGCTGTGTAATTGGAGAGGGAGAACCCGGAATCAGGAAGGGGAGACGAGCAGGGAAGTAGATGGAACAGCAATGGCAGGGGTTTCTGGGATAATTCAGGAAGCACAGCTGAAATTCATGCCTAGCATCTGCCAGTTGTCCCTGAAATAAACATCCTTAATCTGGCCCGATATCAATGCTCATCAATTTGTGAGCTTGAGAGCTTTGAGAGCTTTAGTCAACCATAGGCGGTTCATCTCCTTATCAAGTCCTTATTTTGAGCAGAAACAAATAATTGCTGAGCATAATAGGATATCTGCTTGAACGTCTGTCCATGTATACCCACTGACCTTCCTCTGGGTTTCTATCCACATCACGCTTCTGACCAAATGTGAGATAGAACTCCTCCATTTAATGCCTGGTTCTTTTCAATCATTCAGAGGGAACTTCTGCATGTGGTTGAACACATGATCAGCGGAGGGTGACTTCTTTCTCCCAGTTTCTCCATCTCTGAGGATTCTGATTGATGACGCCATATTCCAGTGAGATGCCTCTGACGTGAGCACTTTTCCTTCAAACCAGAAATCTCCTAACTATGATGGACAGGGCCTTATGCTGTGACTGACCTATCTCCCACATTGCCGCCCCCACTGCACTCTCATTCACTTGTACTGTTTCAAATCAGTCTCCACATAGTTGGAGGTCGGCACGGTGGCTCAGTGGTTAGCACTGCTGCCTCAGAGCACCAGGTACCCGGGTTCATTTAGAGTCTCGGGCAACTGTGTGGAGTTTGCACGTTCTCCCTGTGTCTGCGTGGGTTTCCTCTGGGTGCTCCGTTTTCCTCACACAGTCCAAAGATGTGCATGGCAGGTGAATTGGCCACACGAAATTGCCCATAGTGTTAGATCCATTAGAGCGAAATGGGTCTGGGTGGGTTACTCTTCAGAGGGTCGGTATGGACTTGTTGGGCTGAATCTAATCTAATCTAAAAAATCCTGTCATTGCTGCTCACAATGCAGTATCCTTCACACCGGGGAGACAAAATCAAAACGACTTTGATGAACACTTCCACTCTGTCTGTAAGAATAACCCTGAGCACCTCATTGCTTCCAATTTCAATAACCTACCTTGCTCTCATGCTAACATTTCGGTCCTGAGCTGCTGCAATGTTCCAGTGAAGCACAACCCAACCTCGAATAATACCTCACTTTACACTTTGGTACGTTACAGACTGTAGGAGTTAATATTCAATTCGATAACTTCACAGCCTGACCCCATTATGACTGTTCTCCATTTTCATACATTCTCTCTCCTAGTCTGGCTATGACGTTGTGTGGTTGTATCTTCTTTATCTTGCACTCAATAGAGAGAACCCCTTTCCCCCAATTCGCATCTTTCACATCATCCTCTCGTTCACCACTGTTAAAAGCCTATTTATCTTTTGCCACACTCTCTTTTACGCATCACCCACTCCCCCACCTCTGTCAAGGGATTAAAAATCCCATTTTCCAATACTTTTTAGTTCTGAAGAAGTGTCACACTGGACTTGAAACGCTAACTCGGTTTCTTTGTCACTGCAGATTCTGCCAGACCTGCTGAGTTTCTCCAGGGTTGAATAGGCACAGCACAAATCTTCAAATAAACAAATAATTATGGATACTGGAAATAAAAACACAAATATTTCTGGAGAAACTGAGCCTGAAAGATGAACTCTGCTTTCATTCCATAAGATGCTGCCAGAACTGCTTAATTTCTTCAGCTATGTCTGTTTTTAAACTCGTTCCACAGATGTCTGTCAAAGTTGCTCAAAAGCTCTGTCCAATACTGAACACTGGGTACCAGGGAAGTGAACAGTAACACCAGGTGCACAGATTCATTGGCTCTGAACGTGCATAAGGCTGCATCACGGGCACTGCTGAGCTCTTAATCTTGGTCAGGGAGAGAAACAGAGGGAAACACATTCACTTTAAATATAGAAGATGTCATTGTGGGAATGTAAAAGATTCACATGAATATGTTAAAGAATTTAAGTAACGTGACAAATTGGAAGTGTGACACCATGGAGAGATCCTAACAGAATGAAAATATGAAAATGGAAATGCCACCACATTAGAAACCAGGTTAGATCACTGAGTACAGTGCTGATGGGTGTATGTGTCGCGGTGTGAATTGGGGGACAGTCAGTAGAATTGAATTACAGATATTGCAGGTCAAACTGGGCATTAAGGTGATGATGTGGATCGCAGCAGCAGCAGGAGAATTGTGTGCAATCACAATCTGTAACTTTTTTCCCTGGGATCATCTCTCAATTTACCATTAACATCAAACTGATCCATGGTTCAGTAAGGCGCGTGGGTGAACATACCAGAATCAGAACCATGTGTACCTAACCCTGATGACAAACCATTAAAGCGATGGTACTTGACCAGTTACATTCCAAATAGCAGGATTAATAGCTGTTAGAGAGGACAAAATTATCTAAAGACCAACAGATCAGATGTAAGTTTTGCAGTCCTGCCACATCCAATTATAAATGTCAATGGACTATGAAACAACTTACTGGAGGAGAGTACTCCACAAGTATCTCCATCCTAAATAATGGAATTGCTCTATACATCAGTGTAAAGGATAAGGATATAGTGTCTGCACCATCCTCAGCCAGGAGTGTTGAGTGGATGCTACAATGGTAATGGGCCCTGACACCATTCCTGCAATAGGACTGAAGACGTCGACTGCACAACAATGGGCGGCACGGTGGCACAGTGGTTAGCACTGCTGCCTCACAGCGCCAGAGACCTGGGTTCAATTCCCACCTCAGGTGACTGACTGTGTGGAGTTTGCACGTTCTCCCTGTGTCTGCGTGGGTTTCCTCCGGGTGCTCCGGTTTCCTCCCACAGTCCAAAGATGTGCAGGTTAGGTGAATCGGCCATGCTAAATTGCCCTTGGTGTTAGGTAAGGGGTAGATGTAGGAGTATGGGTGGGTTGCGCTTCGGCGGGGCGGTGTGGACTTGTTGGGCCGAAGGGCCTGTTTCCACACTGTAAGAAATCTAAAAAAAAAGCCGTGTCCCTGGGGAAGCTGTTTCATTGCAGCTCCAACTCTGACATCTCCCTGGGAATGTTAATAATTACTCAACTATATCCAGTCCGCTAAGAGGGAGTAACTACAATCTGTCCAATTACCACCCCTTCAGTTCGATCATGATCGTCACATTAGTGGGAGTACTTTTTGACAGAGTTGTCAAGCAGCACAGGAATAACCACCTCAGTGTGGTTTCTGGTAGGTCCCCATGTGGCGATGGTGCTGTTGTGGAAATGTCACTGGATTACTAATCCAGACCAGCCTAATGCTCTGGCAGCTGGTGGAAGTTAAAAACAATTAATAAAATATCGAGCTCTAAAATCTGGTGTCAGGAATAGTGACTTTGAAGCCAATGTCAATTGTGATTGCCATTTTCCTTCCCAAGTGTAGTTTCAGGTCGTGAATCTCCCGTGCTTTCCTGGTATGGCCTAAAAGTGACTCCAGAAACACAGACATGTGATACACTCTTCAATGGTCTCTGAAACTTCCAAACAAAACACTCAATTGTATCAAACTGCTCATCGTTCTTAAAGGATAAACCGGGTCAGAACACCCGGTCTCAGCCTTGTTGTTGGAAATGGGAATGGGAAACACAGTCCTGCCGTCCCCGCAGAGTCCTCCTTTCGAACGTCTGAGAGCTTGTGACATGACTTACAGAGCTATCCCACAGACTGCACAGAAACATCGGGAAGGGAGGAGGTCATTCAACACATTGAGCATCCCCCATTCTAGATAGTGGAGAAAATCTCCTCAGTGCGATTTGCCCCATACAGTGTTCATATCATTTAACATGTTTAAACATCGGGATATATAAAATGGGAACGGCAGCAGTTGCTTTGGTCCATCAATTTTGATCCTCCCTTCAATATACAGGCATTAATCCGATAGCGTATGTTTATTATCACAACTTGTCTGCATCACAATTCGTGAATTGTGCATCCTCTTTATAAAGAGATCTCCCATTCACTGTAACGCAATTCCATCCCCGGCACCAGCTGAATAGCAAAACCCAGCCTCAGGATCCTCTATCTGTAAAATGCACACTCAGTGTGTTCACTAAAGCAGGAATGTAATCCTCTGCAAGGCTTTAAACTGAGACTGAAACTAGGAATTGTCATCTACATTTAGACAGAACTTTATTTCAAACCGGAATTCCATGTCAGCATCATGTGGTCAGTCGGCTCACGCGCTTTCTGGTGAAGAGCTTGGTGAAAGGTACAGTGCTGTAGTCAGTGACATTAGGGTGAAAGTGCAACATTTAAAGCATTGTTTCATTACAATATATGATTTAAAGATTTTCTTAGACTATACTCGTGTGTGTTAGATTAACTTAATTTTTTGGTTTTTACTGATTTAGTTTTTGGGGGGAATGGTTTGCCCCCACTTTTTCCCAAAGACCACATTATTAATATTGCATGATTTTCGACAACACGGTGTTCCACAGGAATACAACTACTGTGTTATTGGAGAAAAACATGGAATGATATCTGATCCTCTATCTTCACACGATACTTCTGTTCTCTGTCTATAACTTTAATTTCCAGAAATCGTCATTTATATTCAGTGTCTTGGCTTCCACAGCCTTATCTGTCAGAAAATTGACCAAGTTCAGCAGTCTCTGAGTGAAGATATTTATTCTCATCTCAATGCAGAGTGGCCTGTCTGTACCTAATGTTATGGCCCTATGTTCTTTGACGTCCCAGTCAGGGGAATTATTATCCCTGCTTCCAATCTGTCTGACCCTGTCAGAGTTTTGTATATTTCACTGAGATCATACTCATTTTCCTAAATCCCATGGAATACTGGCCCAGTCGCCTCAAACTCTGTTTGCACAACAAGCCTGTCTTCCCAGAGATCAGTCCGGTCATCCTTCACTGCTCTCCCTCAATGTCAGATTTGTAAGGAGAGCAAAACCGCACAAAATACTGCACAATGTTCGAGATGGGGTCTCACCAAGGGCCTGTACAGCTGCAGTAAGACACCCTTACTCCTATACTCAAATACTACTGAAATGAAGGTCAATGGGCTATTTATCTTACAAACTACTTTCTGTTCCTGCAATATTGCTTTCAGTGACTGGTGATCAAGAAGATCCAAAACCTTTTCAATGTTACAGCTACCCACTTGGTGGGTCTGTGTACAGTGGTCAGTGTGTCAATGCCATTCCCAGTATTGACTTCTGGTTTCAGAACTCACAGTCCTGCATGGCCTTCACAGGTCGGCGCAGAAGGAAACAAAAATGCAGCTTTAGTTCCTTTATAGATCAACATTTTTCAATCAATCCATTTTCAATTGATCGGCTGGCATTCTATTGTTCCCAACAAAGTGCACTACGTCACATCTCCCCCCATTGCTCTCCATATGCCACGTAGTTGCCCAGTCACTCCTGTTTTCTCAATCACCTTGGAGCTTTTTGACATCCTGCTCACCCACTTACAATCCAACATCGTTTAATGCCATCAGCAGACTTGGGAATATTGCATTTGAGCCCCTCAATCAAAGATATGATGTGTATTGGGAATAGCTGGTCCCAAACCCCGATCCTTGTTATATCCTCCAAGCCTTCCACTCTAAAAAAAAGTTTTATTCCTCCTCACTGTCCCCGGCCAGCTCTCCCATTCTAAAACCATTACCATATATTAGCCCGAGTCCCATAGGATTCAAATTTGCACAACAGGCTTGGGGCTTTATTAAAAATCTTCCTGAAAGTCCAATCGTAATGCATTGATAGCTTCTCCATAATTTTGCTAAAATTCACTTTCTCAAATATGATTACCATTTCATAAATCTATGTTGACTTTGTCTATGCCCATTATGTTCTGTTAGAATACTTTCTCTTGAACTGTTTAGTTGCTAATTTCATTCTATTCTCATTTTCTCACCAGACTAAAGTTTCATGGTATTGCTGGGAAGCTTT
The DNA here is from genome assembly GCF_047496795.1 of Chiloscyllium punctatum. Classification (NCBI taxonomy): domain Eukaryota; kingdom Metazoa; phylum Chordata; class Chondrichthyes; order Orectolobiformes; family Hemiscylliidae; genus Chiloscyllium; species Chiloscyllium punctatum. The sequence goes on from NC_092744.1 coordinate 96,036,782, forward strand.
TCTTTTGCTGTGGTATCTTCTGCGAAGACAGAATGAAGTAGTTGCTTCATAGTTCTGCCATTTCCCTATTCTCCATTCTCCATTCTCTGGTTTCAGACTGTACTGAGCTGCAATTGCTTTATCTTACCTTTCACACTGGCATACCTTTAGAAGCTATTACAGTTCACTCGTATAACTCTCATTGGTATACTCTTTTGGAAAAGCATCAATTTCTGTCTTATACAGTTTAATGATGAGCATTCCATAATCATAAATCACAGAAACACAGACGCCATATCGTTCGAAATACAGCATGATCTACATTAGTCCAACTTTCTGACATGAGGCCCAGAACCAGGCATGTTATGACACTGCAAAAACTCGTCCAAGTACTTTATAACTGTTGTGGAGTTACCCGTAACAACCATTCTGTCTCTTCTGGACCCCAACATCTTCTGGTTGACAAAATATCTTTAAATTCTCTCTGAACCTCAAGCACTTCACTTGTTCCTTTGTTCTTGACTAAAAGGAACAGCTGCTGTCTATCCACTCTGTCCATCCCCCTCGTAATCTTATCCTTCTGAATCACGTCCCCTCAGCCTCCTCTGCTCCAAAGTAAACAACCCGAGCTTATCCAGCCTCTCTCCATAGCTGATACGCTCCAACCCAGGGAACATTCTGGTGAATCCCGACCAAACCCCACCCCCTCAGTGTAACGACATCCTTTCATGATGTGATATCCAGAACTGCACACTGCATACCATCTTGCCCGAAACAAGCCACTGTATAACTCTTATAATCTATGTCTATGACTCCTAAGCCTTTTTAACTCGACTATTAACCTGTCCACTTACATTCAGGGATGTGAGGAAAAGCACCCTCTGAGATTCCTAATGTGCTGCCATTCATTGAGTCCTCCCCTGTCTGGTTCCGGCTTTCAAAGTGCATCAACTCATATTTATCAGCGTTACATTCCAGCTGCCATCGATCTGCACTTCTGGCCATTCCGTCTGTATCTTCCTGCAACAAACGGCCTTCCTCCTCACTGCCAACCATCCGGCCAACTCTTTCCTCCACACTCTCATCTCCATCATCTATGGTAAACATAAATGATAAAGTTAAAAATCACACAAAACCAGCTTACAGTCCAAAAGGTTTATTCGCTCGTATTAGGTTTCGAAGTGCTGCTTCTTCATCAGGTGGTTGTGCACTGTGAAAGCTTGTGCCTCCAATTAAACCTGTTGGACTATAACCTAGAGTTGTGTGATTTTTAACTTTGTTGACCCCAATCCAACACCAGCTCCTCCGAATCACAAATATTTGCTTGGATCCCTCCATTCATCTCATATGCTTGGAACATATTTAATACTTACATTGGTGCCTTATTTCTGACATTTTGATGCAAAGTAAATCAGTTTTGTCAGACTTAGCAAGGCTCAATTTAGTTACATTGTCAAGTACTACCCTGTCGCTGATATAAATTGACTTTATGTCTTTAGTTCCATAAGCTCCATCTGATCACTTGGTTTTCTGGGTGATTTTCTGGATCTTCCTCCATGAAGACAGATGCAAAGTAAATGGTTATTTTCTTGGCCATTTCCTTTTTCTCCACAATAAACTCTCCTCTCCCGATTACAAATTTCCACATTTGTCATTGCTTTTATTTTGTTTCCTTTGAAATATAGATAGTAGATTGATGCAGTCTTTGTGTTCCTGTTTATTAGCAGGTATGTTTGCTTTTAGATTTCCTTATCAGTTTCATGGCCCTCCTCTTCTGGCTCATCAATTTCTGAGAATTCTCAGGTTTCCACAATTTCTGGAATTCTTCTGAAGTCACTTCCTATGATTAATATAATCTTTCATTTTTTATGTTAACCAACATTAAGTCACTTGCTAACTCTGTGGTGTTTTTAAGTTCAAGAAAGAGATGCATTTTCCGACTTTGCAGTACTTCTATAAATCTCCTAATCCTGTCCAGATATATTCAGGGACTCTGCAGGAGGACAGAGAAGAAATTACGGGTGCCCTGGTTGGTACTTTTCCAACTTTACTGGCCAACTGGTGAGGTCCCGGTGGACTGGAGGATAGCGAATGCTGTGCCCTTATTCAAGGTCATTTAAGAATAAGACAGACTCTGAGGCAGGGTCACTGGACCAGAAAGGTTAACTCTCATTTCTCTTCAGACATGCTGCCTGACGTGCTGAGCATTTCCAGCAATCTCTGTATTTCTTTAAGAATAAAACATATTCATTTTAACGCAGATATTGTGAAGATATTAAAAGTTTTATTTTTACATTACGCAGGCACATACAAACACATCTTCAGATCAAGTAGGTTAATTATTTGTTAATGAAATGATTCTGTGTATGACATCACCATAGATGCACCTGCATGGAGCAGAAAATGTGATGGAGTCATATCATTCAAACAATGTTCAAGGAGAGCTCATATGGTCCAGTTTGCGTACTGATAACATCTCTGATTTAATTTACAGATGGAAAAATGTAACCCATCTTAGAAGAAGCAGCTTGTTCCTCCCTTTCTCTTTCCCTGTCACTCTTCACAGCAATGTGTGCGTGCAAAAACAAAAACATAGTCGGTTTTATCACTCACAGAGGAGTCCGGATGAGGATTCATTGAAATCTCCCCACTGCTTGAAGGAAAGGGAATTCAGCCAATTTCATCTGCTCCGGGAAGGAATCACGTTTTCAGAAGCTTGTGTGAGCAGAATAACTTCAGAAATAATTATTAAGACTCGATAGTTTGGTGGTGGTGGTGGGGTGGGGGGGGGGGGGGGGGACAGTGACAGACAAGAGATTCTGTTGCTGCAAACGGGAATCCAGGATTGTGTGTAACCTCACAAATGCCAGGGTCCAGGATGTCTCAGAGCGGCTGCAAATCGTTTTCAAGGGGGAGGGGCAGCAGCCGGACGTCATTGTGCACGTTGGTACAAATGACAGAGGTAGACATAGGGATGAGGTCCTGCAGAGTGATTGTGGAAAACTAGGAAAAATAGATAAAAGCCATGCCCATGACATTGGTAATATCCGGTTTACTTCCAGTGCTACATGCTAGTGACGGTAAGAACAGGAGGACATAGCAGATGAATGTGTGGCGAAAGAATTGGTGCAGCAGGCATAAATTCAGATTTTTAGATCATTGGTGGGGCAGAGGTAACCTGTTCAAGATGGACTGGTTAAACCTGAACTAGAGGATGTCCAATATGTTGTCAGCCAAGTTTGCTGGTACTACAAGGGAGGGTTTGATTGACTGGGGCTGGGGAGGATATTGAGAGTGGGATCCTCAACAGCAGGGAGAAAAGTTCGAGGATGGAAGCAGATGCAGTAATCAGAAACAGTAAAGTGAAGAGACAGGTCAGGCTGGAATACGACAGAGGGCAAGGAATGTCTGTTGGACTAAATTGCATCTGTTTCAATGCAAGATAGCTCACAGCTAAGGCTGATAAACTCAGGGCGGGGATAGGTACGTGGGACTGGGATATCTTAGCTATTAAACAAACAGGGCAAAGGGAGTGACAGGACTGGCAGCTTAATGTACCAGGGTACAGCTACTTAAGGCAGGATAGTGGTGATGAAAGGAGCAGAGGGGGAGTTGCATTTATGATTAAGGTGAGTATCACAGCAGCGACCAGATAAAAAAATAACTGAAGGATCATCCAGTGAAGCTTTGTGGGTGGAACTAAGAATTAAGAATGGAATGGTGACATTATTGGGGTTGTACTATAGGCCCCCAAATAGTCAATGGGAATTCGAGGAAGACAAATATGTGGAGTAACTGGGGAGGCTCGCAAGGTCAATAGGATTGTCATTGCAAGAGATTTTAACTTTCCTAACATAGGCTGGGACTGACACAGAATTAAGTTCTTCGATTGGGTGGACGTATTACGTGTGTTCAGGGAAGTTTCCCCCAGCAGTATGTAGAGGAGCCTACTTGGGGAGGGGCAAAACTCGACCTACCCTTGGGAAATAGAGCAGGACAGGTGACTGAGGTGACAGCGGGGGAGCACTTTGAGACCAGTTACCATTGTTCTATTAATTTTCTAACAGTTATGGAGAGGGACAAACTGGTCCTCAGCTGCAAGATCGAACTTGAGGCAAGGTGAATTTTGATAGAAAACGACAGAAACTTGCAGGGGCTGATTGGAGTAGTTTGTTTGCAGGCAAACAGACCTCCAGCAACTTGGGGGTGTGGCATTTAAAAATGATATAGCAAGAATTCAAGGTCTATATGCTCCCGTGAGGGTGGCAGGCAAAGTTGGCATAAAGAGGGAACACTGGATGACAAGAGATATTGAGGCTTTAACCAAAAGAAAAGGAGGAGGCAAAGGTGAGGTGCAGGCAAATGGGATCAAAGGAATCCCTGGACATATCCAGGGAATACAGGAGTTTACTGAAGAAGGAAATCAGGAGGGTGAGAAGGGGGCACGAGATAACCTTGGCTGAGATGATCTGGATGAATCCAAAGACGTTGTTTACATACATTAAAGAAAAGAGAATAACTACGGTGAGAATACAACCCCTCAAGGACCAAAGTGGATATGCATATGCAGAACTGCAGGAAATTCTGAAGATTCTTAATTAATATTTCTCCTCTGTATTTACCATAGATAAATACATGAAGACTTGATGTGAGAGCTTATGGAAGTTAGTGGTGATATCTTTGGGGAGAGTCATCATAGTAGTGGAGGTGTTGGATGTACAGGTATTAGAATGTAGAAAGGTGGATAAATCTCCTGGTTCTGATCATATGCATCAAAGAACACAGCAGGAGCCTAAAGAAGAAACTAAAGGCACTCTAGCTAATATTTGTGCATCATCGTTACCTACAGGTGGGGGTTCCAGAAGACTGGAGGGTAGCGAATGTTGTTCCCTTGTGCAAGAAGGGAAAGAAAGAAATAACTGGGAACTATAGACCAGTAAGTCGAACAGAATTTGCTGATGACAGTGAGGGAAGTTTTCAGAAATTGCAGCAGGACCTTGATTAGCTGGGGAAGTGGGCCGAAAAATGGGAAAATGTAGTTTAATATAAACAAATGTGTGTTTTGCATTTTGTGAAGTCAAATCAAGGCAGGAATTTCGTGTTGAATTGCAGGGAGTTAAATGGTGTAGTGGAACAGAGGGACAGAGTACAGGTGCATGGTTCTCTGAAAGTAAAGTCACAGGCAGACAGGTGAGTGAATTGGTTTTTTTGCACACTGGCATTCATCAGTCAGAGCATTGAGTGTGGTAGTTGGGAAGTTCTATTGCAAGTTTCAGGATGTTGCTGAGGCCGCACTTGCTTGTTGTATTCAGTTTTGGTCACATTGCTATCAGAAGGATGTTATTAAACTGTAAATATTGCAGACGAAATGTACAAGGATGTTCACATAACCCAAAAGTCTGATTTACAGGGAGAGGTTGGAGAAGCAATGACATTTTTCTTTAGAGCATAGGAGACTGAGGGGGACTGATGGTGGGGACAGGTACAAGATAATGGGAGGCACGGATATGGTGAATGAACACAGTCTTTTTTCCCGGAGTTTTGGAATCGAGGACTAGAGTGCATCAGCTAAAGGTTAGAGGGGAAATAATAAAAGAGACCAAGAAGGGGATATATTTCCCAGAGGGTGATACGCATATGGAATGAGCTGTCAGTGGTTGACATTTACATTAACAGTATTTAAAAGGCACTTGAACAAGAACATGGAGAGGAAAGGTTCAGAAACATATGGGCCAAGTGCAGGGAAATGGATTTAGCGTGGATGGACGTTAAGGTCAACATAGACTAATTTGGGGCAAAGCGCCTGTCTTCATGTTCTGGAACTCTCTGACTCTACAAGTAGAATAACATTTGGGCCAAACTCTCATTTTTCCTTTTGTCATGAGTTCCAATAATATTTGGACAACGTTCTTTCAAGTGTGTGTATGTGTGTTCCTCAGTATTTTTCAAAGGGAAATATTAATGTACATGTTTTCAATACCCACTCATCATTCTTCTTTCGATCATAGTTTGAGTAACATTGTTTTATTCACAAACATGTTGTTTTAGCAGATGAAAGAAATCTACCTGACTTGTTCCTACCACTGACCCTGACACACTCTGAGATCTGTATGATTGGCCATTTCATTAACCTAGTTATAATTGAAAATTTTGGGACCAATAGAAAAGTGGGACTAGAAAAGGAAACAGTGATCTAAAAACACAGTTAACTATCAACTCAGTGAGCCTAACGTCAGCATAGTGTAGGTTGTTGGAGGGGGTTTTGAGGGATATGTTTTACATGCATTTAGAAAGACAAGGACTGGTTTGGGGTGATCAACATTGCTTTGTGCCATGTAAATCAAGTATCATTAATGTGATTGAGTATTTTGAAGACGTGACAAAGAAGGTTGACGAAGGTAGTCTGATGCACATTGTTTACATTAGCTGCAGCAAGGCATTTGATGAGGTTCCTCATTCTAACAGATTACGAAGGTTAGGTCACATGGAATTCAGGGAAGGTTAACCAATTAAATACAAAATTGTCTTGAAGATAACGGATTGTTTTCCAGACTGGAGGAATGTGGCCAGGGGTGTCCTGAAAGAATCACTGCTGAGCTCACTGCTTTTCATCATGCAGATAAATAAGTTGGATGTGAATATCAGAGGCATGGTGAGTAAGTTTGCAGATAACATCAACAGAGTGGTGTAGCGGACAATGAAGAAGATTATCTTAGAGTACAGCGGCATCCTTGACCATCAAAGGGCCAAGGACTGGTAGATAAGTTTAATTTAGATATTTGTGAGGTTTTGCATTTTGGTAAATTAAAGCAGGGTCGTGCCCTCGGGAATGTTACTGAACAAAGAGACCTACAGGTGCAGGTTGACAGTTCCTTGAAAGTAGAGTCACAGGTAGACAGGATGGTGAAGAACACGTTTTACATGCTTGCCTTAATCGGTCAAAGAATTGAGCATAGGAGTTGATGTGGCATGTTACCCCTGTCCAGGACGCAGGTGAGGCCACGTTAAGAATACTGTGCACCGTGTTGGCTCTGCTGATGGGAGGATGTTGAGAGGACGCTGAAATGATTTACAAGGATTTTTCGATACTGGGGTGGGGAGTTGGGGGGCGGGGGAGTTGAGATTCAGGGAGAAGATGAACAGGTTGAGGCTTTTCCCCTGGACTGGAGGAGGGTGAATGGTGACATGAAAGTGGCTTATAAAATCTTGAGGGGCATGGATAGTCTGAATGTCCAAGGTCTTTTTCCCAGGGTTAGTGGAGGGCAGTTATAGACGGTATAGGTTGAAGTTCTGGGGGAAAGATTTATAGCGGACCTTAGTAGTTACATTTTCATACCAAAGGTGATGCGTGTACAGAAAGTGCTGTCAGAGAAAATGTTGAAAGCGGGTACAATTACACATTTGAAATATATCGGAATAGGTACATAAATAGGTATGGTTCAGAGGGATATGAGGCATATGATGGCAGATGGGACTAGACCTGATTGGGATATCTGGCCGATGTCGGCAAACTGGAATAAAGGATCTGTTTCCATGCTGTTTGACTCTCTGATTCTATAAGAGGGATGGGGAAAATTCTAAAAAGGCCTTTCAAGTGGGAATTCTCTTCCCCAGAAGTTTGACATTCCTCTTTGTTTACGTTTATTGAAAACTGTGTGAGTTAACTATTTGGCAGAGCACTGAGTCACGGATAATGGGATACAGACAGGAAAGTGGGGTTGCGATCACAACCTGATCAATCATAGTAGGTGCCTGGTGGGGAAGGGTCAAAGTGTCTAATGACCCACTGCTGCTCCTCAGTCCCATGTTCCTGTGTTCCTTTCAACCCCATAAACCTGCTAGACAGGAGCAGTTGGAAGCTGCTTACTGCTATAACATGGTGCACAGAAACAGAAGAGACTGTTCAGCCCCTCAAGTCTGTCCCACACGGTTTACGAGATTTGGAAAGTATAATTGGAAAATCCAGGTTGCGTATGAAAGAGGCACCGCATCTCTCTATACAGAGCTTCCCCCCTCTGCAACTTGTGCACCATTTGTTGTTCATGTTGTAGACCCAGATTCACTGTGAATACAGACCCCAGACCTCATCTAGCGATTTCTCACAGAGTCCTCTGGTGTCCCTAACTGCAATATTCAATAACAGACTTTCCAGGAAAATCACACCCACTAACTTTTCAATAACAGAATGTGAGAACATCAGAAACAGGAACAAATCGTTCAAACCCCAATCCTGCCTTGCTCTTCACTAAGGTCATTGTTGATCTACTCTAGGTCTCAAATCCTCTTTAATGCCCGATTCCTCATAGCCCTCACGTCTCTGAGGGGTCAAGCTCCATCTACCCCCCTTTAAATAGTTTCATAGAAGATAGAACATAGAACAGTACAACACAGTACAGGCCCATCGGCCCTCGATGTTCCACCGATCATTTTTCCTACTGTCAGATCAAACTAGCCTACATACACAACATTGTACTATCCTCCCATGTGCCTATGTAAGAGTCACTTACATGTCCCTAATATACCTGGCAAAATACCACTGCTGGCAGTGCATTTCACGCACCCACCACTCTCTGTGTAAGGATCTGACCTCTGAGATCTCCTCGAAACCTCACTTCAAATGATGCCCCATCTTGATAGACATTTCTGACTTGGAAAAAGCCTCTGGCTATCCAATTTTTATATATATATATATGCCTCTCACCATCTTGTTTATCTCTATCAAGTCACCTCTCATCCTTCTTCACACCAATGATAAAAGCCCTAACTCTGTCAACATTCTTCATAAGACCTGCCCTCCAGTCCAGGCAGCATTCTGGTAAATTTCCTCTGCACCCTTTCTAAATTTTCCGTATCTTACCTTTAATTGGATGACCAAAACTATACCAATATGTCAACTGTGGTCTCACCAGGGCTCTATAGAGCGACAGCATAACCTCACAGCTCTTAAAATCAATCACTCTGTTAATGAACGCTAACACTATTCGCCTTCTTAACAACCTGGTCAATTTAGGTCGCAACTTTGAAGGATGTAAGGATATGGACACCAAAATCCCTCTATTACTCCACACTGGAAAGAATTTTGCCTATAACCCTGCATTCAAATTCAAATTCAAACTTACAAAAATAATTATTTCACACTTTTCCAATTTGAACTCCATCTGCCGCTTCTTAGCCCAGCTCGGCGTTATGTCAATATCCCGTTGCAACTTACAACAGCCCCCCACGCTATGTATCAATCTACAAACCTTCGTGTTATCAGCAAACGTACTAACCCACCCTTCCACTTCCTCATCCAAGTCATTTATAAAAGTCACAACGAGCAGAGGTCCCAGAACTAATCCCTGAAGAACACCATTGGTCCCTTTCAGTGATCTCGCTCCCTTAACTCTTTGTGCAAGAGAATTCCTGATATTCACTACCCTCTGTTTGAAGAAAACATTCTCTGCTTCTACACCATGACCTATTGATATGAGCAAAAGAGTAAACACGGGGGCTCAGGTAAGAGAGACTGGCACTGATCTCAAGGCAGTATTAGACTGAGGATGACATAAAGGAGTCTGAGCAAAATCGCACTTAATGAGAATCGATTGTGACCTCTCCAGTGTTTGGAATCATTCACATGCACAAGGGAAGATGGCTATCACCAGCGGACATCAATCATCTCAGCCATGGGACACATTTGTAGGAGATCCTCGGAGTAGCTCCCTCAGCCCAGGCATCTCCAGTTGGTCATTATAGAATCCCAACAGTGTCGGAGGTGGCCATTCAGCCCATTGAGTTCAAACTGAGAAAGAGTGGGGATATTCACAGAAGTTTACATCATGTTCAAAACAAATTGTCACTACTCAGCTCTTGAAGTAGAGAGTGTCCATGTGCAACTAGAACTGGACACCATTCAAGATCATGCTGTTAAAGCCTGGGTAACATTCATGTAACAACAATGGCAGACACTGCACATTTCCACAGTAAACGGAGGTGCTCATTGTGCACCACAATCTGGGTTCACAAGAATATGGGGAAGTTACTTAGTCAATCAAACTACTGGACAGGACGTGTGGTAGCTCATTCAGTCCCTCCTGCCTATTACACAGGAAAAGAAGGAATCTACTAACTCCCACATGTCACTTGAATGGGATCAGAAAGAGACCATTTCACACCCGGAGTCACTTACATTAGGAACAGGAAGACGTCATTCAGCTTCACAAGTCACTAATACAGGAACAGGAAGGTTTCAGAGATGCTGCAAAATCACTAACAAATGGAGCAGTGACTGAACAGGTGGACTGTTCCAACCTGGTCCACACGGCTAATTACTCATACTATCTATGTGCTACTTTCACCTGGTTTTCTGGTAGTAGGAATGAAGCCAACTTTATTAACCATTTTCCAAGATGTCTTCCATCTTCAAGAAAGCAGACCCATGGTCTCGATGGAGGTCAGAAGCTGGTGCAGAATTGTTAACTCTTTCAAAATGTAGGTATTGTGACTGCTGACAGGCTTGTGTACAAAGTGACATTTAGTACAGTGTCACACAGTAACTGTGAATTCAAGTGCCTAGAGTTCATTCAGAGCCTGTACCTTTCTGTCAATCGACATGGAAGCTCTGCAGAGGCATGCAAACGTTTGGGAATCAAACATCCAATGAATAGTGTGCAATTTTTACCCTATTCAGCTGTTTGGGATGTAATGAGTGTCTGTCCGTAACCATCAAGTATCAACTTCTTATTCTCTCACAGAGCTACAGGTTAAACTCATATTTCCTGCACACTCTCCTTCTGATAACATCATGCCAGGGTTTAGTCTGGTAAAACTCCTTTGGACTCTCTCAGTGACAAAGAGATCATTATTTATAAAACAGACCAAATTCATACGCAATGCACCAAATATTCTCTCAAGAAAACACTACCATTAGGAAAGACGTACCAACTCTGGGACTTCAACCATTTTGCATGAAAAGCCACATATTGCTTACTTCCTGCAACGCAATAATTCTGTTATTGATTTATGACCAAGGTCATCCAGATCCTTTTAAACAACAACACTACCCAATCTCTCACCATTGAAAAAAAAACATAAATGTGAATGAAGATATTTGTTCACATCTGATTCAGTTTTAAAAACTCGTGAACAGCTATTGGGCAAACACTGATTATTCTGATACCCAACAAGTCTTCAGTCCAGAGAAAAATCCCACTCCCTTCATTGTCTCCAACATCCAATTTTTATACCATGTGGTATATATTTCACATCTACATACCCATGGAATTTAACTTTCCCCACTCAACTGTATTCAACAATGTCAAACATCAACTGAAAAAATAAATACTCCTTTCCTATTGGTTCTCAATTTTCAATGTCACAGCGGACAATCTCCATAATTTCCAGCAAGTTAATCAAAGATAATTTCCCTTTCCAGAATCTAAGCCGACTCTACCAAATCAGATCACTATTCTCCAAGTGTCTAGTTCTCAAATCCATTACAAAAGGTTACAATGTCTTTTTCTCACAGCTGATACAGAGCTATTTAGTTTTCTGTTTTCCCTCTCCGTTCTGTTGTAAATATTTACGTTTACAATAGCTGCTTTCCAGTGTGCAGGATCCTTTCCAGAATATAACCAGCTTTGAAGAATAATCAGTAGTTCTTTCACGAGCTTTTACAATATATTTTAATGATATAGAAGATGGTATTAGTAATAACATTAGCAAATTTGCTGATGATATTAAGCAGGGTGGCAGGGTGAACGGTGAGGAGGATGTGAGGAGATTACAGGGTGACCTGGACAGGTTAGGTGAGTGGTCAGATGCATGGCAGATGCAGTTTAACGTGGATAAATGCATGGTTATCCACTTTGGTGGCAAGAACAGGAAGGCAGATCACTACCTAAATGGAATCAATTTAGTTAAAGGGGCAGTACAAGGAGATCTGGGTGTTCTTGTACACCAATCAACGAAGGTAAGCATGCAGGTACAGCAGGTAGTGAAGAAGGCTAATAGCATGCTGGTATTCATAACAAGAGGGATTGAGTATCGAAGCAGAGAAGTTCCTCTGCAGCGGTACATGACCCTGGTGAGACCACACCTGCAGCATTGTGCGCAGTTCTGGTCTCCAAATTTGAGGAAAGACATTCTGGGTATTAAGGGAGTGCAGCGTAGGTTCACGAGGTCAATTCCTGGAATGGCGGGACTACCTTACGCTGAATGACTCGTGCAACTGGGCATGCATACCCCTGAGTTTAGAAGACTGAAAGGGGATCTGTTTGAGACATATAAGACTATTAAAGGATTAGACACTCTGGAGGCAGGAAACATGTTTCTGCTGATGGGTGAGTACCGAACCAGAGGACACCGCTTAAAAATACGAGGTAGACCATTTAGGACAGAGATGAGGCGAAACGTCTTCACCCAGAGAGTGGTGGCTGTGTGGAATACTCTGCTCCAGAGGGCAGTGGAGGCCCAGTCTCTGGATTCATTTAAAAAAGAATGGATAGAGCTCTCAAGGATAGTGGAATCAAGGGTTATGGAGATAAGGCAGGAACAGGATACTGATTAAGGATGATCAGCCATGATCATATTGAATGGTAGTACAGACTCGTAGTGAAGAATGGCCTACTCCTGCACCTATTGTCTATTGTCTATTGAGCTCTAATACCACCTCCTGAATACTCTGGGATGCAGCTCATCAGATTTAGCAACTTATGAAACTTCAATTCAATTAGATTTTCAAAAAAACATAGTCTTCATTAATTCTAATTTCCTGCAGTTTCTTATTTTTACCAGTCCCCCTGTTCCCTATTTCTGGAAGTTAGTTTCTGCACCTTCCCCTGTGGAGATGGAACCAATGTATTCTTCTCAACAGGCAGATGGTTTCTAACAGCTCTTGATACATCGGAGGACTGCACTTCAGAGATGGTGGATATATTACCCACTCCTGCCTGGAAAGTTCCAGAATGGTAACAGTTCACTTCATGGTGAGATTCAGCACCCTGGTGCGAAGCTGCAGGTTACACTGAATGAGGGGACACAGCTCAGTGACCACCTCATTTTAGAAGCAAACTGGTTTTGCACTTTACACTTGGAATGTGTCCATTTTTAGACAAATGTTCCTGGATATCCAAAGGAGGAATGTGCAGTGCCCAGCCCCACCCTGTTTACAGAGCTTCCCTTCTGTGGAGTCTCAGCTCCATTTGTTTCCCATGCACCCAGACACTCTGTAAATTCAGTGTCCAGAGTGGGTTCACCAGAGCATCGGGTCTTCCTGAATGAACGCAGCATGTGACGATACAAACCCAAGAATCCAATCCAAAAAAACGCCACTGAATTTCTAATGACAGCAGCAAGTCAATTCCCCCAACCCATTCAGGGTTGTAAGTGCCTCCCTCTCCTCAGTTTCTCTTCCTAGCTAAGAAAGCTGTTACGTCTCCACACAGTCCCACAATACCAGTTCATCTGTCTACAGAAGCAGTTGACAATGTAACATTAGGTTTCTCTGTATCTGAGCAACTTGACGGGCAGCACCAGTATTGCTGATGGAGTTGATCACCCCACTCAGAGAAGAGAGATAGAAGGAAAATAACTAACTTTAAAAAGGGACATCCCGAAATGATATGATATTCAGGAATATCGGAAGGCGAAATGTTAGAATAACCTTCCCATTCTATTTTCCTTCCAGTTCATCATCAGCAATCCTTCTGTTTGTTTTGCCTTTCTCTTGCTCTCTCTCTCATTTTCTGAACGTTTCTCAATTCATTCAACACAAACCTCCCACTCACACTTCTAACCATCCCGGATACAAATAATATTATTTCCCAGTTACATTACGTTTTGATAGGATCACTGCATTCGAAACATTATCTGTGTTTCTCTCGACAGAGAGACATGGCTACTGAGATTCTCCAAAACTTCTAGGTGCTGCAGAATCTTATGTCAGATCTTCAATATTCATTTGTTTATTTCATTTTTAATGTTGTTGTTTCCCAGGATGCCAGCATTAGAGGTAAGGGCAGCATTTGTTATCCATCACTAATTGCTATTGACTGTGAGGCCATTTGTCAAGAAAATATGGAGCCAACCACAATGTTGTGGGTCTGAATTCACACTTAGTCCAGACTGGACAAAAATCTTAAGGTTCTTTATCAAAGGTTATCAGCAAAATGAGGAAAAAGAAATCTGGTGGTTTATGGTTGCCATGAGTGAATTTAGGTTTCATTCCAATTTTTGTCATTCGAATTTCTGTTCTGTCACCAGCTTTTAGAGTCATAGCCTGTGCCTCTGAAGTACTCAGTCAGTGATATTCTTACTCTGATACAGTGTCCCTGGTGTAAAGTAACTGTAGAGACAAGAAAGTCTGTGGTCAAAATATTTGTCATGGGGAAGGAAGGTCAGAAGAGAAGTGAAGCCATAAAGTCTGAAGTTAACAAAGGGGTAGATGACAAGTTCATTCAGCAACAGCACTGAGACAGAAGTGGATACTGGGGATATTATAGAGGTGGAAATTGACCGTTTTAATGACAGAGAGAATCCAGAATGGTAAAACAGTTTAGAGTAAAACGGGCACTCAAAGTTCTAATCAGTCTAGTTCCTTCTTATATATTCATAAAGATTTTGAAATGCATGAAAAGGAAGTGGAGTTTATGACTGAAAGTTTATATTTGCTAAATATAAATAACCGAAGTAACAATAACCTTCACCATCATTTATAGAATTGACAGAGTTAGGCTTACCAGGAACACCAACGATAGCGAGGATGGGGTAGTAACCTGCCTGAATAATCATCAGTACGGCTTCTATCTGCAAATATAACCATGCCCAATCCAGAGAAAAGCAGTAAAGACCAAAGGATAAACTCCGGTCTATTGTTGGAACATTCCAGTCTAACGTTCTCAGATTCTGATCCATTGTTGGAACATTCCAGTCTAATGTTCTCAGATTCTGATCGATGGTTGGAACATTCCAGTCTAATGTTCTCAGATTCTGATCCATTGTTGGAATATTCCAGTCTAATGTTCTCAGATTCTGATCTCTCCCTCTCTCTGCATCTGCTGATTCCAATCTTGTTGAGGTTGACTCTGCCCCAAATACTATGGCATAACAAGTTGAAAGAAGGCCATAATTATGGAAGAGGGAAAGCCTCCAGTGACCCAGTTCGATCCAGGAAGACTGATATTAATCACAGTCACTGAACAATCAGCTTCAGTTAACCCATTTCATGACAACCCTGACATACCCCAACAATACTTGAAATGGATGGAATATTGACATCGCTGACTGTTGGGTGAATGGTACATCTCTAATTTTGAGGTGAGGGAGGGAGATGATGATTTCTCTCAAAAGCTCAATAATTGTACTTTGTTTTGGCCGCGTAGGAATTTCTGGGCACCTAACGACGTCTGTGTCTGATAACCAGACCTGTGCAACCTTTCCGTTTATTTATTTATGTTTAACTTTTACGTTTATTTGACCATCATTTAACAGCTTAAGTGGAGTTAGGCATTTTGAGAGGCTTCTACAGTGCCATTTATGGTGTAGATACAGTCCATTCCTTGTGGTTCTTGCAGCCGTGGCCTGGTCCTGTGGAGTGATGGTCATTTTCTCCCAGAACCAGGATTATTAGTTTTCCCTCTCGCCAGTTATTCTGGGGTTCTCAGCAGGGTTGGAAGGCAGTAAATCTCTCCAGGCTGCTACACTCTCTCTCTCTCTCTGAGATTTCTCTTTTGATTGTTTTTTGATGTTCTTTCCGCCTGGGTTGGAGAACTGTATGTGAGACAATCTATTTCCTGGATTTGTTTTTAGACAAATATGTGTTTCTGGGATGTTACCATATTGGTTGGTGAAAAATGTGTTGCTGGAAAAGCGCAGCAGGTCAGGCAGCATCCAAGGAGCAGGAGAATTGACGTTTCAGGCATAAGCCCTCAGGATGAAAGTACATAACGAGACCATTCATCGTCTCAAAAATACTGCATCATTCAGACAAACATAGTATCTAAACACTTGAAGATTCACTCCAGTCTTGAAGACAGGCGCCACATTGGAGGTTCGCCAGTTTCACTGGAACATTCCTGTAATCCAGAGAATTGTGGAATATCTCGCACAGTGCCCCCAGTCACTTTGCAACCACTTTTAAAAGTCCAGCTATGAATTACTGACGACCTGTCTATCGTTTTTCTTACATGTGTGTTAAAAAAATCCTTTTGTTAGAGACAGTTCAAGAACTTTCATCTGACTACGGTTTTGTTTATATTATTAAATTACTTTGTGGCTCCGTCTGCGGCTGAACACATGATCGGCTGAGAGTGATGCCATTCTCTCAGTTTCTCTGGCTCTGTCATTTCTGTTCGGGGATGTCACATTCCAGTGGGAAGCTTCCTACATGACCACCTTTTCTCACAAATAAGAAATCCTCTCACTCTGATGGACTGACCCTTGAGCTGTGACTGCCCCATCTCCCTCACTTCTGCCCTCATACCTTCCCCTCTTTCCCAGAACAATGATAGATCTCCCCTTGCCCTCAATTCCTACTGCACTAGAATCCACTTTCATAGAATCATCCTCCGCTACTTCCACCACCTCCAGTCGAACAGCACCTTCAACACATCTTCCCCTCCCGTCCACTGTCAGCATTTCACAGTAACGATCCCCTTTCTGACACCCTCCATCGTTCGAACACTTCCCCCACTCCCTCATGGCACCTTACCATGCAATTGCAGAAGCTGCAAAACGTGCCCATTCACCTTTTCCCTCCTCACTGTCTAAGGCCCCAAACACACCTCCCAGGTGAATAAACATTTCACTTGTACACTTTCAACCCAGTCTCCTGTCATTGCTGCTCAAAATGCATTCTACCTTACACTTGGGAGACCAGAGACTGCGTTGAGGAACACTTCCACTCCAGGAATAACCCTGATGTTGTGATTGCTCCCATTTCAATAAATACCTTTCCCTCAAGTTAATGAGAATTCTTTGAAGAGGTAACAAGCAGTTCAGATCAAGGAGACACAATGGAGTTAACAATGTAGACAACCAGAAGGTCTCTAATACGGTACCGCACAGGAGGCTGCAGAGTAAGATAAAGACCCATGGTGTTCGCGGCTAAGTACTAACATGGATAAAAGTATGGCTATCTGGCGGGAGGCACAGTGGGGATAACATGGTCCTTCTCAGGATGGCAGCTGGTGACTAGTAGTGTTCCACAAGGGTCAGTGTTTGGAGCACAACATTTCACTTTGTAGGTTAATGATTTGGACGGTAGAACTGAGGGCATTCTGGCTACCTTTACAGATGATGCAAAGATAGGTGGATGTGCAGGTAGCATTGAGGAGGCAGTTTAGGAGAATGGGAAAAGGAGTAGTAGATGGAGAGTGTGGGGTCATGCATTATGGTATGAAGATTACAGGCATGGACTATTTACTAAATGGGAAGAAAATTCAGAAATCTGAATTCAAAGAGACTTGGGATTCCAAGTCCAGGATTCGCTGAAGATAAACTTGTAGGTTGAGTCATTAGTTCAGAAGGCAAATACGATGTTATCATTCATCACAAGAGGACTACAACGTAAAGGTGGGGATTTTGAGGCTTTCTCAGGCTCTGGACAGACCACATTTCCAGGATTTACACTTCCTGATGAAGGGCTCGAAACCGTGATTTTCGTGCACTTCAGATGCTGCCTGACGAGCTGTGCTTTTCCATTAACACACACCCATGTCTGTGAGTATCTAAATGTGGGTGCAGTTCTGACAGTCTCTGTGGTGCTTAAAATGACACAATCTCTGCCGCAGCTGGCCTCTGCATCCAACTACAGTGACAGTGGCAGAGTGTGATAACATACAATGATTCAGTCTGGGTGGGAGAGAGGGCAGCAGCTCACAGCACCATCAACACACACACACACACACGCAGACACACACACGCAGACACAGACACAATAGTGGTAGATGGAGGGTTGCAAATATACTTGGGACTGTCAGAATAGAAATGCTCACCTCTGAGTCAACCATTTTGTACGGAGATGAGAAGAATTTATTTCTCATTCTGTGTCTTGCAATGCTTAAAATATGTGAGAAAGTATTGAAAAATCCTGACAAAGGCCTAGCAGTAATATCGCTCAATATTGATGAAACTGGTCTGTGTGTTCAAAGATATCATTCGAAAAACTAAACAGCAATGCAGTTTCAGAGATCGACAGTAAATGATTTGTTATCTTATCAGGGAGTTAAAAAAAACTCTGCCACTGAGCAGTGGTGCGGGAAGGCCAGCAGAGGGTAGAATTGTATGAATCTAATCATAAAGCTCATTGGTTCTCACTGCTGCCTCACAGCACCAGGTACCCAGGTTCAATTTCACCCTCGGGAACTGACTGTGTGGAGTTTGCCCATTATCCCTGCGTCTGCAATGGGTTTTCTCTGGGTGCTCCAGTTTCCTCCCTAAGTCCAAAGATGTGCAGGTTAGGTGAATTGGCCAAGCAAAATTGCCCATAGTGCCCGGGGGTGTGTAGATTAGGGACATTAGTCATGCATAAAAGTAGGATCGGAGGGGGGTGGGTCTGGGTGTGTTACTCTTCGAAGGATCAGTGTCGATGTGTTGGGCCGAAGGCCCTGCTTCCACACTGTTGGGATTCCATGAACTCTATGAACAACAGGGACAGACAGAGAGAGAGGACGAAGGAGACTTATTCCAATTTCAATGTATTTTCTTTTCAAAAACATTGCATGAAGATGCAGACAGAGGTGCACACAAACGTAGATACTGACACTAACATACATAACACATGCACTCAGAGATACTCACATGGATATGGACATTTACACACAAACACCACGAACACAACCCCACGTGCAGTCACACACAACGTCTTTAATACATATATATATATATATATATATATATATATATAAGCGATCAATGGTCAGTCGAAGACAGGATAATGGGGTTGATAAACATTTCAGCCGTGATCAAATGCCATGGCAGAGTAGTTGGGCTGAATGGCCTTATTATGCTCCAGTGTCTCACGCTGATATGATCTTGTGGTGCCTGGGATTGTCTTCCCACAAGTTCAGTGGAGACCCAAATTGGTAAGTATGTGATTGAAAGAGTTAATGGGAATATGAGTAGGTTTGTGGGATTGAATGGTCAATATTTGTTCCTAATTATAATCTCCTTGTATCTCAAAAGAGTGGTGATTGGTTTGAGGATAGCACATTTTGAGAATAAGCACCTTCCCATTTCAGACTGAGACAAGGATGCTCCTTTCTCTTTAGGGTTGTGTGATCTGTCGTGTTCTCATGCCAAAGTAGCAATGAAGACTGGGTTACTGAAAACACTCAAGGTTGATTTCCATAGATCTTTGATGAACAAGAGAATCCAAGTTTAGTGGAACAGACTGGAGGGGGATATTTAGTTACAATCACATCAGCAATGCACATTCTAAACGGTGCAGCAGGCTCGAGGAGCTGAATGGCCACCTGCTGCTCCTAACCCATGTGTTGTTCTCTGAAGCACTCAGTAATATTACAGAGATAAAGGAAGTTCCCACTCAGCCAGTCAGCATCGTTACAGTGAGACCATTCTGCTCTTTAAGGATTTATGCAGGAATAGATTGATGTCATTCAGCCTGCTAAGTACATCATACAATGACTTAAACCAGGACTTCAAACCCACCACAGCAGACGGTGGAACTTGAATTCAATAAAACATTTGGAATTAGCAATCTAATGAAATATTGATGGTGGTCAATACTAAAAAGCCCTGGCTCACTAGTGTCCTTCAGAGAAGGAAATTTGCTATATTCACTGGTCTGACTTACATGCGATTCCAGGCCGTCAGCAATGATAGACTCTTAAATGCCTTTTGCAATGGCCAAGCCAGCTATTCAGGCATAATACGACAAGTTCTCAAAGAAGTGAAACCAGACAGACCTGAGTACTTGTAGCCGATAGTATGTCTAAGTGCATGGGTTTAGAAAGGCAGTTCTCCAACACCTTCTATAGAGCAACTCGGAAAGGGAAATAAATGCTGGCCCATTAATGAAGGAAAGATGTCCACACTCAGGAAAGAGAAGTGGAGAGGATAGAACTCACGTGAAACATGGACTTGGAAACATACCTACATGTGCATGATACACAGGAATATGCGAAAAGGTGAAAATTCATGAAAATAATCTCACATTTTAATTCCATCGCAGCTGATAATCAATAATCCATTTTTAATCCCTCTATTTCTCCATATACTCCAATCATTCCACCAACACACATTACACAATTTCCCAGGTGCTGTCAGATCTGATACATGGTTAGTGGATTTCAAATGCTAACTCTGTTTTTCTCTCGACAGAGGCTGCCAAACCTACTCTGTTTCCCTCGCACTCTGTTTCTTTTTGTTTCTGATCACCAGTAACTTATTCTGTTTGATTTAACTTTTTTTTTGTGGGACATTGGCCCATCGAATCCACACTGACCGTCTGCACAGCATTTCACCCAGAACCACCTCATATCCTACTTCTGCACTTGCATTTGTTAACCCGTTTTCTAGCTTATACAAGCATTTTCCATAGCTAATACACCTAGCTGCACATGGTGGGTAATTTATCATGACCAATACACTGAATCTGTTTGGACTGTGGAAGGAACCTGGAGGAAACACTAGCAGACCCGTGGGGAATGCCAAAACTCAATACAAACAGTGTAAACTGTGTCCCTGGTACTGTGAGACAGCTGTGTTCATTACTGAGATACCGTGCTGCCCTCCCTCTCCCGCTCGCCGCACCAAACTGGGTCCCTGGTACTTTGAGACAGCCGTGCTAACCACTGAGACACCATGCCCCCCCCTCCCTCCCCACAAACCGGGCCATTATTACTGTGAAACAGCCGTTCTAAACACTGAGACAATATGGTGGCCTCCCCCTCTCCCGCAAACCGGATCCCTGGTACTGTGAAACAACCATGCTAACCACTGACACACCATACACCCCCTCCCTCAAAACGGAGTCACTGTGCTTGGGAATACTGGGGAAAATGTAAATTTGAAATACAAACAGTAAACAGTGACAAAACACCACAGATCAGTCAGGATCTGGAGGTTGAAACAGAGGCAGCATATTGAGTCTGATACGATCCTCTTCTGATAAAACTCATATTGGACTCAAGAAGTTAATTATGTTTTCTCTCTTCTCAGAACCTGCACATGTTTTCCTGCACTTTCAACTTAGTTACTCTTTTGGACTGTGGATATTTGTCTGATCTGAAAGGGAAGAGTGAAGCTGCCATTTCTGTTGACGCTCAAGTTACGGTTTTTGAATGAATAATTAAAAACTCTGTGCCTGACAACTCCCTAAATACCGATAGTTTATTGCCATTGTCATAATGCATCATGAAAATGTTGAACTCGGTGGTCATGACATCACATGATCAATCCTCTGAATATAACTGATTGAAATACTGATTCCAATTGTTATTAATGTCTTATCATGCTCCTGTTGTCACTGGCATCGCACTCATCCAGCAAGGTCTTACCTTTCTGATAGTTTGCATATAACTATGAAAACATAAAATATCTTTGTATTTTTTGACAAGACATATTCATCCGGGATTTGGAAGGCACCAGCAAGGGCAGAGTTTATTTGTCATCCCCAATGGCTCTGGAATAAGCGACACAGAGTTGCCCTGTTTTACCTCTTCAATCCGAACTGAAGCACATTCAGACAGAGCTGTTTGTAGGGGCATTCCAAGATTTTAACAAATACTTGTGAAGGAATAGCAAATTAGTCCCTAGTCAGGATGACATGCAACTTGGAAGATACTTTGCAGAGACTGATTTTTCGACTGTTCCCATTCCCAGTGCAAAATGTTCTCTAATTCCCATTAATCACAGTTTTGCTCAGGGTCCTTGATTCCACCCTCAGTCAAGTACTGCTTCGATTGAAAGGGAAGTCACTCTGATCTCACCTCGAATTACACCGAATATCAGTTGAAAGAATAAGGAGCAAAAGACAAGAACATTGTTTGTTTGAACAATGTCCTCGTAATATTCAAAAGAAAATTGATGCGTGGTCTTCATTAATGCATTATATCTACATGACATCACTTTTCAAACAATATTCAGAATGGTGGGTATTTGTTCTTTTTATTTGCTTGCTATTCAACGTAGAAATGACAACATGAATTATCTTCTATAGTGTGTTTATAATCCAGAATTTAATTCAATCTTTATCATCATTGCTCTAGCTCTTTCAAACAAAATTAATGAATAAGCCCCTTGTCCATCCTACAGATGAAAGGGTTCTTTCAGCTCCGACTATTGCAACGAATGTTGTAAAGAATAAATGACAGGCCCACGTAAAATGGAAATGCTGCAGGGCAAGGTGCCAAAAGCTAGTCCAAGGTTAATGATGTCCAAGCATTATGAATAATACATGCAGAGGGGCGGAGTATAAAAGCAGAATTCAACTCCATGTCCAAAATACTGTTTGTGGCTCCCTCACAAAAGACCATAACTGATTCACGCTGTAAATTCACCAAAATTGGAAAAACAAGACACTGGAATTCCCAATTCTGCAACCACATTGGTAGAACTGGAAGAAAATCAAGATTGTTTTTCTGCAATTCATAAATGGTGATGATAAGAATGTGGGACATGGTGGGGTGGGTGGGGAGGGCTGATATTGAGGATGATAAACAATGTTGGAGATGTCACACTGATTAGCCAGTGGGTCACAATGAGGTAAAACTGAGAATGTGAGGTGCTGCACTTTGGAAGATGTAACAAGACAAGAGGGAACTCAAATCATGAAGATAGGTTACATTTGCTTTTGGAGCAGAGAAGGGTGAGGGGTGAACCTGACAGAGGGGTTCTATAGCATGAGAGGTATGGGACGAGTGAACAGACAACAGCTATTCCCCTTAGTCAAAGGGGAAATATCTTTGAAGTGAAAGAGAAGATACTCAGAGAGAGTTTGTGAAATCTGTTTTGACCCCAGAGCATAATATGTGTCAAAAATGCATTGTCTGGGAGGGTGGTTCAAGAAGGTAACCTCACAAACTTTATATAGCACTTTTATCAGCACTGAGTGATGCAGACATGATGGGTGTTGTCTTTATTAAATGATTCCATGTGGTGGCATCCATGAAAGCTCTGATATATACTGAAGCAGCAGACAGTTGGACTTGTTGGCTTGTTCCATCGAACTGTGCTTAGTAAGTGACAAGATTACTAACAAGCATCATCCCATGGAGTATCAGCACTTACTCAACTTCGGACAGCCCAGCCACCTCTGAAATCATCCAGGATAATTCACATGCACAGTGCAAGAATTGCCCAACGACAGCATCAGCATTATTTCAGCTGTTTAACACAGTTATTTTAAATTCACCAATAATACAGAAACAGATTTCATTTCATTATTAGATAGACTTCTCGTGTAAGGTTGTTATTTCTCTGAAGACTACTGAATTCCTTCCCATATATTTGTATTGACAAAGAGTCTGTTATCCTGCGAGCTGTTCATCACATCGTGGCGGTTTGTTTAACACTCCATCCACCACCAGTAATATTTACTCCCAGTTAAACCGGCACATGAGATGCACTGCTGGTACTCTCTCTCAACAGCCACTTGGATGGACAACATCAACTGGACTGGAAATTCTCAAGGGCAATTAATGCTGGTCTAGCTACATTAAAATCCCAAATGAACTAAAAAGACAACCCGATATTCTAATAATTATTAAACAATGAGGACATTTTATTGATCTGATGGGTTTGACGCTGTCATTGAAATTGTGTGATCTATTTCCGTGAAATCATTTCGTGCATATATTGAAAGAACAAAGCAGCTCAGTACACAGATACACGATAACGCAGCGTTTAAACGCAAAATGAAAGGGAATAGTAGGCTATAGGTCTTCAGGTAACTGGGAATAGCGTAGATTGGTGTTTTCTGGCTGATGTATTTGTTTTGGGCTAGAGGGTCGGTTTGTATGATGTATGACTGTCACTGTAATTGTTGGAAACAGAGAATGTGGTCTCACTATTTCCATAGCTGGTGAGGGTCAAATAGTGAGGAATACAATCTCCTAGGGCACACAGGATTTGAAGCTATATCATTCTACCTTACCTATCAAATTGTTAAGAACCCTATTTCTCCCTTTGTAACATTCCTATTCGTGTTCCTGTACCACAAGAACCCCTGGGGTTTATCACCATAATCTGATCAGAAATTAAACACAGGCAACAGAATGCTGGCCGTGCTAATGAAACGCACCTCACAAGAACAACTGAAATGAATCTGCATTGTTAAAGTTATCCATTCGACCCAATCTGATTTCTAAAGCAGTTTCAAGCGAGGTTTTCCCTTTGTCCTATGCTCCTGACGTCTCTACTGCATCTTGAATCTTTCCTGGGGGCTTTTGAGTGCCGTTCAAAAGTCACATATGGAAAGCTGTGCCCAATAATCTGAAAAGAAAAATCTTCATGTTCATGAGAAACGTGTCATTTTTTCCAGTATCTGAAGACAACAGAAATGTAGAAACTAGCATCAGGAGTAAGGAACAAAAACAGCTCCATCATTCGATAAAGTCGTGGATGATTTGATTGTGGCCTCAATCACACATCACTCCTTTTCCCTTACAACGTTAGTGCGTCATTCTTAGTCAAGAATCTGTTTTAGGATTATTCAATGTCTTATCCCTCATCGCTATCTGGGAAGAGATCCACAAAGACACAACACTTTCAGAGGAGTACATCAAATCACCATCTTCTTTACTGAGATATTCTTCAGTTTTACAGTCCATCCACTCATGGTAATCTCTCACACAAGCTGAAATATTGTTTCAGAATTCAATTTGTAAAAACTACTTGGAATATTCTGCAATTAAACAACATCACATGTTGTTTGCCTAAACCCCAGCAGATCCAGGGCCAGTCAGTTCAAGATTTCCTCCTGAAATAAACGATCCTCACAAGAATGTTCTCTGTACAGCATTTCATATTATTGTGGTCACAGCACTTTCGATGTGATTAAACCATTACCTTGTAGATCTGTAGAAAATATTCCCTACTTTTAAATGTATTCTATTTCAGAAACCTTCAACATTTAACTTACCACCCTAAAAAATTATGTGCACCTAAAGGTTTTATTTTGTAATCCAGGTGTCCAGTTCCTCGGTTCCTCAGTGCCTCAAGCCAATCTCTCCATTGAAATAATACCCTGCGTTTCCATTCAACCTTCAAACAACTTTGAGCACAGACATATTTTCCAACTGTGCTCCATACACCAATATTTGGCTGTTCACTTGACCCATCTTAATCTCTTTATAGACTCATGTCGTCGTCATAGCTTCATTCTCTCACATTTTCAAAAGTTTGTATTCTTCCATAATACAGACAGAATATTTGGCCAAAGAAATTCACTCTGGCGACATTTCAAAGTAATTGACAATTAAATATTTTTTACTCAATGCCTTAGCTAGAAATTTGTGGTAATGCTGGAGTATTTTGCAGTCCCATCACTCAGTTCCCATTACTCGAAGTAGAGTCAGATGGTATGGAATATGTGTGGGCAGAATTGAGGAACCACAAAGGTGCAAAACCATAGTTGGATTTATGTACAGGCCTACGAATCGTAGGCAGCAGCTGGGGCACAAGACAGAACAGGAGATGGCAAGAACAAAAACATGTGTAGGAAAGGCAAAGGTACAGTGATTTGGGTGATTCAATATGCAGGTGGACTGGGAAAATCACTGGCAGTGGTTTGCAAGAAAAGGAATTTGTGTAATGTCTACGAGATGGATTTTTGGAGCACCTTATGTGCAGGCAACAAGGGAATGGGCAATACTGGATTTAGTGTTGTGCAATGGGGCAGACTTGAGAAGGAAGCTTAAGGTGAAGGGACCCTTTAAAGGCAGTGATCATAATATGATTGAACCTACTCTTCAGTTTGAGAGGGAGAAGGTAGAACCGGAGTTAATATTACAGCTGAATAAAGGCACCTACCAAGACATGAGGGAGGAGCTAGGTAGAATTGACTGGGAGAGGAGCCGAGCAGGATAGACAGTGGAACAGTAATGGCAGAAGTTTCTCGGAGCAATTTAGGAGTCACAGCAGAGATTCATCCCGAGGTTATAGGTGCATTGTACAGGGAGGATGAGGTATCCATGGATGACTGGGGAATGCATGGATAGGGTAAAAGAAGAGAAAGCAGATAACATGACAAATGGTAGTGGGAAACCAGAGGATTGGGAAGCTTTCAAGGGCAAACAGAAGGCAACAAAATAAGAAATAAGGACGGAGAAGATTAAATATGAGGGTAAGCTATCCAGTGATAGAAAGGACGATTGTAAGAGTCTCTTTAGATATATTAAGGGCAAAAAAGAGAAGCAGAAATGGATACTTGGGCACTGGAAAATGACGCTGGAGAGATAGTAGTGTGGAACAAATAATAGATGAGAAACTGAATAATTATTTCACGTCAGATGACATGAAACATATCCCAAATATTCAAGAAAGTGAGGAGACAGAGCTCATTAGGAGAAATTGCTCGAATAACTAAATGGATAAATGAACTGGATCGGGGCATTAATGGTGATCTTTCAGGAATCTCTAGAATCAGGGAGGGTCTCAGAAGACGAGAAAATTGCGAACGTGACACCCTGTCTTTTTAGCAGATATTTGTATTGAAAACAGAAGATTTTTGAAATATTTTACAAAATTACAAAAATAGTACAAACTCGTTTATTCTGCTTTACAATATAATAACAACACCAATATAGAATTTGTAAAAAAACTACTAATCTATTCTACAAACTATCAAAACATGAAGTAGGATATCCTGCATTGCTAACAATAGACAAAAGGAGAAAAGAAAATAAATAAGTAAATAAATAACCAGATACATATTCAAAGTAAATCTATATTAAGTCATAACAGAACCCGTATTGATACAGGATTCCTCCTCCCAGGAGCCCCCGAACCAGCCAGAACCTTCCCCACGGCTAAGCAAAGACCCTGAACAATGTGGCCTATATATCTGTGTCAATGTAGTTCAAATCGGACTGCCATGTTCTCTAAAATAATTCCATTTTTTGGTGCACCATATTCATAAGTAAGTCAAGGGGGATATATTCCATGACTATCCTGTGCCAATTTGAAACTCCTGCGGGACCTTCGGATACCAAATGCGATAAGATATCTTTCCTCGATCAAAAGGGAAGGATAGTGAATAATTTCCTCCCGTGTACTTCCAAAAAGGGGATATTTGGGGAGCCCAAAAGTAGAGACATTGGATCCAACCCAATCTCCGTAACCAACTCTTTGCCAGGGCATTCGCTACTCTGCCCCACTACCTGCAGATCTTATGGCAGGTCCACAGAGAATGTGTGAGATTACCAACGACTATTTTGCAAATGGGACACATTGGAGATGCTCCTGCCTTGAACTTTGCAATCACTCAGATGCCATCTGAGCCCTATGAAGTATCCTTAATTGGATAGCCTGAGTTCTGTTACAGGTAGAGATCTTCCCGGCGTTTTCCCAGATGCCCTCCCACACGTCTAAGGAGATTTCTATCCCCAATTCTTGTCTCTAGGTTTTATATAACCGTTCCATGTCCTTCGATACTTTATTAAATAGTTAATGGTAGAGAGTACTGGGCACGGGCGGACGCATCGGCCGAAGCACTCTACTTTCCCTCTCCGATTTATAAGGATTAATTTTCAATTTGCAAAAAGTCTCCTATTTGAAAATATCGAAAAAGGTCTTTGCTATGCAGCTCAAAATTCTGACGCAGTTGTTCGAAGGACGTCATGACCTCCCCATCGAACAGATCTCCCAAACAGGAGATACCTTTGCACTCCCAGGTTCTGAATACCGCATCACTCAGCTCTGACTGGAATCACGACGTTCCCACTATAGGAGCATAAGGGAGGTTTTTTTGTGGTTTACCCGCATCCTGTCGCATTATCCTCCAGGCTTTGATTGTATTTAATACAATAGAATTTTTACAATGATCCGTAATAACTCTCATCTTGTCCAAAAATAGTAGATTGATGAGGGGATACTTTCCTAGTGAGGCTTCAATATGTAACCAGATTGACTGTGGTTCACAAGAGACCCAATCAGTTACGTAGGATAATAGAGAGCTCAATTGGTACCTCCAGAAATCCAGAAAATCCAGCAAATCCAGCCCACCCCTTACTTATGGAAGCTGCAGCTTTTCTAATTTAATAAGGGGCCGTCTATGACTCCAAATAAAAGAGCAGAGCCAACCATAAAGCTTACGCAGCGCCTGTCTCGGCAGCAGCAAAGGGAGCATTCTCATAGCGTATAAAAAGCCAGGTAGGATGTTCATGTTGACCAAAGCTATTCTACCGAGCCAGGATATCAGGAGATCTTCCCAGCGTTGAAGGTCCTATCTTATTTTATCAAATAAATGTGTATAATTGGTTTTATATAGCTGGCCAAAGGCCGGAGTATTAAAAATACCAAACTAAAGAAAACCTTCCAGTGACCACGGAAAGGGGAAACGGGATTCATCCGGAAAATTGGATATACCGGCAAGACCTCCCAGTACCCTGTCCAGTCA
The DNA here is from genome assembly GCF_047496795.1 of Chiloscyllium punctatum. Lineage (NCBI taxonomy): Eukaryota > Metazoa > Chordata > Chondrichthyes > Orectolobiformes > Hemiscylliidae > Chiloscyllium > Chiloscyllium punctatum. The sequence goes on from NC_092744.1 coordinate 96,065,322, forward strand.
TAATGCCAACATTTTTGTGAGAACTTTAAAATCCACATTAAACAAGGGTATAGGTCTATACGTAGAACAGTCATCTGGGGCCTTTACCTTTTTTTAAGAATGAGCGAAATATTTGATTCTCGCAGAGAAGACGAGAGGCAGCCCTGACTATGTGAATAATTATACATATTTATAAGTGGCCTGGCCAACTCCCCAATAAATTCTTTATAGAACTCAGCCTGGAATCCATCTGGTCTAGGCGCTTTGCCATCTTGGAGCAGCCTTATCGCCTCCTGTATTTTCTGGGTTGCCGGGGGGCATTCAGGAACAACACCTGTTCCAAGGTTAGGCCCGGGAGGGCCATATTTTTTTAAAAAAAACATTATATTCGTCGTTCTATCCTCACAGCTCTTTGAACTATACAATTTGAAACAGAACTTTCTAAAGGCTGCATTGCTCATTTCACGATCACAAGTCAGGGTACCAGCACTCTTTCTAATAGACGTAATGGCTTGGGAGCCTTTTTCTTTCGTGCAAGGTTTGCTAGATACCTGCCAGGCTTGTCACCATATTCAAATAATCTCTGCTTCGCAAATAATATATCCCTCTTTGTTGTCTGAATAAGTGTGGCATTCAAAGTTGCCCTAAGGGCTGTGATCAGCTGTAGTCTTATAATGGAGGGTCTATCCACATTCGCTGTCTCACCTACCTTCAGCCGAGCCTCGATCAGATGCTTTTGTTCTCCCTGGTGTCTTTTCCGGGTTACAGAAAATGAGATGACCAAGCCTCGACCGTTTGCCTTACCAGTCTCTCACATCACCGAAGGGTTACCGGCCGTGTTTGAGCTGATATTTCAGAAGGTTTTTAATTCCTGAGAGAAAGATTTTATGAACTTACTATTCTTCAATAGGAAAGGGTCCATACGCCAATGTCGGGAAGCTATCTCGTCATCACTAGTCTTAGCCTCCATATATAATGCGGCGTGTTCTAAAATAGTTATATTACCTAGTTTACAAAACAATATTGAGTTCAAAAGGGTCGAGGGGGCAGGAGAATATCAATTCTGGTATGGCACATGCGTGGGTTAGAATAAAAAGTAAAGTCTCTACCCTGAGGGCGAAGACACGTCCACATACAAACCAGCCTTACCTCCCTAATCAGATCCACCAACTGCCTAGATCTCAAAGATATGCCCACAGAGCTCTTAGGTATTCTGTCCACCTCGGGACAATGATACAATTAAAATCTCCCCCTATAATTGTGTGGCGCACCCCAAGAGCAACCAACTTGGAGATCACTTCTATTACAAATTTAAATGGTGCATCGGCGAGCAATAGAGATTCAAATTCCCATATTCCTCTCCATATATTGGGGCTTTAATTAATATATACCATCCAGACTCATCTTTTATCTGGCTTCGCATTTGTAAGGGAAGATTCTTCCCAGTACGATTGGCAACTCCCCTACTTTTTGAGCTGAAAGAGGAAAAGAACACCTGGCCAAATCCACCCTGTTGCAGCCTCGAATGCTCCTTATCAAGTAGATATGTCTCCTGTAGAAGGGCGCCATCCACCTTTTCTTTTTTTAAGACTTGATAATATATTTTTTCCTTTTGAATAATGAGTGGCTCCCCTTGACATTGCAGGTGTACCACCTAAACGAATGATTAGCCACGATAGTCTAAGCAAGTCCTAGACCCCACAGGAGGGAGAACCCCACCCAAAAGACATTGGATAAAAACCAAAAATGAATCACACATAAAATACTTTTTAAAACAGCTAAATCAAAACAACTAAGAACTATTCCTAAAAACAAATAACACAAAACATATTTAAAAGGAGACTTTCCCCCTTGTTCACAAGGGGCATTACTACCTTCCAATAATCCCACCATAACATCTCCCAGCCAGAGGCATGCCCTTGGCCCAGGCATTACAAAGTAGAGTAAATAAATTCCAACATCTTATAAGACAGATGTTAGAAGTGTGCGAGCTAAACCACCATCACCTCGATACACTTAGCAAAACAACACAAGATGAAAATGTATAAAATTACAAAATTACAATCCCAGCAAGTAATAAGCAACCAAATAAAAATAAATAAACACTCAGAAACGTCCCCCAATAATCAAATAAACCGCACGATAGATAAGAGTCCATAGAAAGGATAAGGAACTAGTACTCCCCCTCCCCCACCACCACGGAAAGATGGAGAAGAGAAAAAAGGAAGAAAGGAGGAGAAAAATAAAAAAGAAAAGGGGGGCAAAATTAGGTCATTATCCATACAGTTCAAATCCTGCAGTTTATTTGAGAGCATTCAGGAATTCTTTTCCTTTTTTCGGTGATCTGATACAGATCCTCCATTACTGTAGCATAGCATTGCCGGATATTGCATAGAATATTGAATATTTAAATCCCTCAGATGCTTCTTCGCCTCATCAAATGCCTTCCTCTTGCGGACCACAGCCAGAGAACAACATTATCCTGGCGGCTTTGCATATCATGGCATGGGGATCCTTCCCCAACACTTTGCTGGACTCAAGCAGCATCTGTTTTTCCCTCTAATGCTGAAGTTGAACTAGGACCGGGCAGAGGCGCTGGTCCAAGCCGGGCCGGCGCACAGCAACCCGGTGGGCCCGCTCAAGCGGCAACCAGCCCAGCTCCAACTCCAGTTTCAGCAGCTGTGGGAGCCATTGCTCCAGGAAATCAACAAGGTGACGTTCCTCCTCCCATTCGGGAAGGCCCAGCAACCGAATATTTTTCCGATGACCTCGATTTTCGAGGTCTTCAATATGATCATCTAAGGTCGGATCTCGATTTTCCAGAGCCCAGACCTGACCCATGGATGACTCATCAGTGGTCTCGGAGGCCGAGGCCCATTGCCCCGCCCCACCCCTCCCCCGACACGCTGCCCGAGTTTCTCGATCTCTCCGTCATGTTTCTGCATCATGACCGAGATCGACTCCCACCTGAACAGTGTCTCTTCAATGCACTCATCAATCTTCTCTCAGAGTTTAAGAAATTCCGAGATTAGGCTTGCCCTTGCAGGTCACGCCCCGGGGTGGACGCAGGCGTCTCTGTTGCTAAGGGGTAGTCGGGGAAAAGTCCCTGCCTGGGCTCTGCCTGTTGTGAACTGTGAGAGCCTTTACCTCTGGTCACTTTAAAAAGCATCAGACTGCTAAAGTTTAATGTAGAATGGCTAAGGCTGCTGGGCAAAAGCAATTTTAGCAATTTAGCAGGTGAGGTGAGGGTGGGTACTTCAATTTGCCTGAGTCTTGGGCAGAGCTCTGCAGACTGAGACCTACTGGGCCGCCGCCATCTTGGATCTCACTGGCATCCTGTTTAAAAGGGGAATGAGGCAATAGACAGAAAATTACAAACTGATTAGCCTAACCCCAGTCATGGGTACGTTCCTGGAATCCATTGTGATTGATGCGATTTCTGAATAAATGCCAGTGCCTGGTAAAGTAAGGCAAAGTCAGTATGGTTTCATCAACGGGAGGTCATGCTAATGAATTTGTTAGAATGCTTTGAGGATGTAACAAGCAGGTTTGACTAAGGAGAGCTAATGGATACTGTGTGTCGGAACTTCAAGAAGGACGTTGACAAGGTGCTTCACAGGAGGTGGCTGAATAAGACAAGGGCCCATGGTGTCAGAGACTAGGTACTGGTGTGTACAGAAGCTTGACTGTCTGGCAGAAGGTAGAGAGTGGGAATAAAAGGGTCCTTCTCAGGATAGCAGCCAATGACAGCTGGTATTTTGGAAGGGAACCACAACTTTTTACTTTGTACATGAAGAATCTAGATGAAGGAACTGAGGGAAATACTGTGTTTGAAATCTTATATTCAGCAAAAGAACTGAGACATCTCTTATAAACAATGATATTTGTTTATTGAACACAATTAATATTAGAACAATAAAACGTACAATAACGTAATGAAAAACACTACAATCCAGCTTATTGTTTAACTGAACTTTGGATGATCACATATCATCCCACTAGAAGTTGACCAGATTCCACGTGGTGAAGTCTTCTTGTTCTTCTGATGGTCTTGTAGGTGTCTTCTCTTTCAGTGGTTTTTCCCGAGCTACCACTCTCTAAGCAGTTTTACGGTGATTCTTATCCTCCCAGGTCTTCACGCCTTTTGGGAGGGTGGAAAGAATCTGCCAATGAAATGATCAGGTTCATTTACCCTGATCAATCAGATCCAACCTGGGGTTGTCACATTGATGGCCCAAAGGCGACATTCCATGGTCCCATTCAGGTCCAATTTCAGGTGTGTATTACAGGGTCTGGAGCTGACAGGTTTGTTTGCAACCATTTGTGGGTAGCTGCGGCCTGTCTGCATTCTGTAGCATGTGGGAGAGCACAGAGACTTTGGTCAAGGCTAGGTTCTTCTTCCCAGCATGTTTTAATCATTGTTCATTTTTGTAACTCCATGGTAAATTTATTATTGTCCATCGTAAGATTATTATTTAAGGTGGCCTTTCTGATCAGAAAGGCAAATACAGTGATGACATTTCTTTTGCAATGACTTGAATGGATGGACTTTTGCGGCTCTACAAGACTCTGGTCAGACAAAATTTGGTGTATTGTGTACCGTTTCGGGCCCCATAACTCAGGAAGGATGCACCACCCCGGTGCATGTTCAGAGGAGCTTCACAAGAATGGTCCTAGGAATGACAAGCTCAACATATGATGTCTCTGGGTCGAGAGGTGCCGCAGTTTATAAGGGCGAAAGGCGATCTAATAGAAGCATACAGAATACTGGTTGCCTGGTCAGAGTAGACACTGGGAAGGTGCTTTCACATTGAGGAGAGAAAAGACTCAAGGACATAGCCTGAGAGTCAAGAGAAAATCTTTAGAATGGAGATAAGGAGGAACGTCTTCAGTCTGAGAGTGGAGAATCTATGGTAGAATGGCAATTTCCTTCCCTAAAGGACATCAGTGAACCAGGTATGTTTTTCTTGGTAATCGATTCCTAACTACCATCAGTCTCGCAATTCCAGATTTGAATTCAAGCTCTTGCTGTGGCAGGATTTGAACCCAGGTCACCAGAACATTATCTGGGTTTATCACATAAGAATTCAATGGTAACACCACAAGGCCACTGACTTGCCCAATCTTCCACAGTGTAACTAACATGTGCAGTATGACATGCACTGGGATGTGCCTTCATGTTATCCTTGACTTCCTTATCAAGGTATGGATGATTTTTCTCCGTTATGCAATTCCTCTTCAATCTTTAGTATCTCCCTAATTGTTTGCCAAATTTCTTCAGCTGTCCTGCCTTTGACTGTTCTTTGCTTCCCCCAGACCACCATAGCCAAATCCTTCCTTAGGTCAGTATAATTATCATTTCCTAACACTAAAACTCTCATGTATGACTCAGTCTTCACTATTTCAATCTGAATGTGAAACTCCAACATGTTGTGGTAACTTCTTCCAAGATAAAGCTCATCCACCAATCCTTCCTTGCTAAATAATATCAAATCTAAATTAGATTAGATGCCCTACAGTATGGAAAGAGGCCCTTCGGCCCAACAAGTTCATACCGACCCTCCAAAGAGTAACCCACTCAGTCCCATTTCCCTCTGAGTAATATACCTAACTCTATGGGCAATTTAGCATGGCCAATTCACCTGACCTGCACATCTTTGGACTGTGAGGGGAAACCCATGCAGACAGGGGGAAAATGTGCAAACTACACGCAGATAGTCCCCCGAGGCTAGAATCGAACCTGGGACCCTGGTGCTGTACTAACCACTGAGCCATCGTGCTGCCCCATTCTCTGGTTGCTTCCATATCGTCCTGTTCTCAGAAATACTCTCTCATACACTCTATATTCAAGGATATCAAAGTCCAGTTGATTAATTGAGCCAATTTGCATGTTCAAGCCACCCATAGTTACTGTTGTGCCCTTTTTTACAAACCTTCACTCTTTTCCACCTCAGAAGTACTTTGGGGGGACAGTGGCTGAAAATTACTCTTCCCAAGAGATTTCTTCAATGCTTTTTATTTGCACTGAGACGGATATCAAATATTGTTTTGGCACAAAATACTTTGAAAAGGTCTGAGTTCCCACTCACACGAACAAATGTTTATTTTATTTTCACTAGCCACATTTCACAGTAAATAGCGAGGAATTAAGATGGCTAAAAGTGGTCATGAGATATCGTTAGCAAACAGGGTTGAGGAAAATCCCAAAGAGTTCTTTTCATAGATATGGAGCAAGAGGGTACCAAGAGAAATGTTTGGCCCACACAAGGACAAAGGAAGAAAGGAGTAAGAGAAATTGGGTGAGATTCTTAGCGAGTACTTTGCATCTGTATTCACCAAGGAGATGCATATGACGGATGTTGAGGTGAGGGATAGATCCCCGAATACTCTGGATGAAGTCGACATAAAGAGGGAGAAAGTTTTGGATACTCTAAAAGGTATTAAAGTAGACAACCCCCCAAGTCTGGATGGGATCAACCACAGGTTACTGTGGGATGTGAGTGTGGAAATAACTGGCGCTTTAACATGTGTCTTTGCAGGATGATAGACCATGGGTGACGTCCCGTAGGACTGGAGAATTGCGAATATTGTCCCCTTACTTAAGAAGGATAGCGGGATAATCCAGGTAATTGCAGCCCAGCGAGCCTGACATCAGTGGTAGGGAAGTTGCTGGAGAAGGTACTGGGGGACTTGAGTAAGGCGGTTTATTAGGTTCCCCATCGTCGGCTGATGGAGATGGTGAAGTCGCATGGGGTCCAGGGAGTTCTATCTAGATGGATAGAGAACTGGCTGGTCAACAGGAGACTGAGAGTAATCGTGAAAGGGGATTTCTCCAAATGGTGACCTATGACCAGTGTTGTGCAACAGCGATGCGTGCTGGGACCACTGTTGTTTGTTATATATATCAATGATTTGGAAGAAGGTATCAGCTGCCTGATTAGCAAGTTTGCAGATGACACCAAGATTGTTGGAGTAGCAGACAGTGAAGGGGACTGTCAGAGAATACAGCAGAATATAGATCGATTGGAGAGATGGGCACAGAAATGGCAGATGGAGTTCAATCTGTGCAAATGTGAGGTGATGCATTTTGAAAGATCCAGTTCAAGAGTGAACAATACAGTAAACGGAAGAGTTCTTGGGAAAATTGACTTAAAGCGAGATCTGGGTATTCAGGTCCATTGTTTCCTGAAGATGCCAACATCGGTCAGTAAAGTGGTCAAGGCGGCATATGGCATGTGTTACTTTATTGGATCAGGTGTTGAGTACAAGCGCTGGCAGGGCATGTTACAGTTGCATAGGACTGTGGTTTGGCCGCATTTGGAATACTGCATATAGTTCTGGTCACCACATTAACAAAAGGATGTGGATGTTTTGAATAGGGTATAGAGTAGGTTCACCAGGATGCTGCCTGGGATGGACGGTGCTGGTTATGAAGCAAGATTGAGTAGATTAGGACTATTTTCATGACAAATTCGAAGGTTGAGGTCTACAAAATCAAGACAGATATACACAGGGTGGATAGCAAGAAGCTTTTTCCCCAGATTGTGGAATTCAATTACTCGGGGTCATGAGTCCAAAGTGAGAGGAGAAAGGTATGGGGCAGATATATGTGGGAAGTTTTTTACACAAAGGGCGGTGGCAGCCTGGAATGTGTGGCCAGCGGAGATGGGTAGGGGCATGAACAAAAGCGTTATCTAAGATGTATTTAGACAGAAATATAAATGGGCAGGGAGCAGAGGGATACAGGACCTTAGAAAATAGGTGGCAGGATTAGAAAATAGAAGGATCTGGATCAGCACAGGTTTGGAGGGCCGAAGGATCTGTTCCTGTGTTGGAATGTTCTTTGTTCTTTATCATTCATTCTAAAAATAGCAAGTTTTCAACTTTTTGTATGCCATAATTTAATAATATAGACGATTTATTTATTTGATAATGCATGTCAAATTATTATCATTTCTAAATTATAGTCACAGGGTCAAAGAGATAGACAGCATGGAAACAGACCAGCCGGTCCAACTTGTCCATGCCAACCAGATATCCCAACCCAATCTATTCCCACCTGCTTGCACTCAGCCCATATCCCTCGAAACACTTTCTATTCATATACCCATCCAGACGCCATCTCAATATTATAATTGTACTAACCGCCACCACTTCCTCTGGCAGTTCATTCCAAGCACGTACAACCCTCTGAGTGAGAAAAAAATGCCCCTTACATCTCTTTTACATTTTTGCCTACCCAACCGAAACCTATGCCCTCTAGTTCTGGACTTCCCTATCCCAGAAGAAAAAGACCTTGTCTATTTACCCTATCCATACCCCTCATAATTTTATAAACCTCTATAAGGTCACCTCTCAGTCTCCAACATTCCAGGGAAAACAGTACCAGCCTGTTCAACCTCCAGCTATAGCTCATACCCTCCAAACTTGGCAACATGAATGTAAATCTTTTCTGAACCTTTTACGTTTCACCTGATTGATCAGGGTCTGGGGATCTTTCCATCTTCATGCATTTCAAGACATCCAGCATTTCTTCCTCTGTAATATGGACATTTTTCAAGATATCACCATCTATTTCTCCGTATATCTACATCTCCTATGTCCTTCTTCTGAGTAAACACTGATACAAAATACTCGTTTAGTATCTCTCCCATCACCTGTGACTCCACGCAAAGGCACCTTGCTGATCTTTGAGGGCTTTATTCTCTCCCTGATAATATCCTTTTTATCTCATGTATTTGTAAAATCCTTTTGGATTCTCTTTACCTCTATTTGCCAAAGCTATCTCATGTTCCCCTTTTTGCCTTCATGATTTCCCTCTTTGGTATAATCCTCCTGCCTTTATACTCTTCTAAGGATTCACTCAAACTATTCTGCCTGTATCTGTCATATCCTTCCTTCTTTTTCTTAACCAAACCCTCAATGTCTTTAGTCATTCAGAACTCTCTATACCTTCCAGCCTTTCCTTTTACCCTAACAAAAATGTACTGTCTCTGGACTCCGACTATCTAATTTCTGAAGGCTTCCCATTTTCTAGCCGTCTGCTTACTTGGGAATATTTGCCACCATAAGCTTTTGAAATATATTGCCTAATACCGTCAAAATTGGCCTTTCTCCAATTTAGAACTTCAACTTTTAGATCTAGTCTATCCTTTTCCATCATTATTTTAAAACTAGTAGAATTGTTGGCAAATAACTGAAGCTCACACATTTCAGATGAGAAATTAAATCGATTGATTATATTTAAATGTGTCAGAGTTATAATTCTATTTGATTGTTCAATCATTTGCTCACTCTGAATATTAAATCATGTAGAGGTCAACCATTTTGCAAATGATAGGGTGACAATGTATGCATTTGAATACTGAGATTCAATGTGTAATTGTGATCACCAGCACAATCAGACAACATGTCCTTTTTCGATACAAATAAAAATGTGATTCCTTACTTTTGTATCATAAAAGATTGTTTGGTGTTTATATTTTAATTCCATAAATATAAAATCAACTTAATTGTTTTCAGAGATGATGCAGTTATTGTTCATTGAATAATTGTAGCTCATACTTTATTATTGTCCAATTCATAAATATGGCAAACTCCTGATCATTGTTCAGGTCAGCAAACCCATCACGTTGCATCATGACCGACATTAAAAGTGGATTCTAAAAGGCCTAAACTCAGGTACAGTGCTACTGGGCCTCGCAGCTGCAGGTAGCGCTGACAGAGTCCCTGTCCTGGTCCTGAATCTGTGAAGAGAGTTTCCAACCTGTGTCAGGGCAGTCATAGAAACATTCCCTCACAGAGAATCATTTGGAATCCACCTTGAGCAGGAGGAAACTAGCCAACAGGCTATCACTGCTCTCAGTGTAGTTACATATGCTGTCTAAATTAGATACCAATGACTGACCAAGAACCAGGCCTTACAAGTTCATCATCAGTCAGAGCCTGGCCCATGGAGCCAGGAGTGTCAGAATCACATCACACACATTACTTATGGTGATGACATCTGGCATGTCCCCCAGACTCCGTACATCTGCACCCTGGACCAGACACTGGGTGAAAATGTTCACATTTGACAGTCTATTGCAGCATTTTGTGTCTTACAGTGAACCCTCTGAAACTACATCCAATAAATGTACCTTCACATTCCACAGTATCAAAACAAAATTATACATGTCTGTGGATAGTCAGATACTAATTCATGGGTCACCCAGCAGAATGTATCTCTAGAAACCAGGAGCAAACAGCAAGCCAAAATCGTTTTAATAACTGAACTTGTGGATTTTGTCTGGTCGAGATGACCATACATATTGTGCTGACACTGAGGTGAATGTAATAATTACATCAGAAATGGAAGTCTTGGTCTAACGTCCCTACCCACCTTCCTGACCTCACACACCTCACTCCCTCACACACTCCATTCCCTCACTCCCTCACACATTCACCAACTGACGAAAATCCACAAGCTGAGTGAAATTTGCAACATAGAACAGTACAGCACAGTGCAGGCACTTCAGGTCTCAAAGTTTTGCCAGCCTTTTATCCTACTCTAAGATCAGACTAACCTACATAACCTTCAATGCACTAACTTTCGTGTGCCTATCCAAGAGTCTTCTTAAATATCCCTAATGGATCTGACTACTACTACTGCTGGAGGAAAGCCCTAGCAGCTCAACCTTTCCTTGTAAGACATGCCCTCCAGTCCAGGAAGCACCCTGGTAAGTCTCCTCTGCACACTCTCTGAGGCTTCCACGTGTTTTCTATAATGAGGTAACCACAACTGAATACAGTATTCCAAGTGTGGTTGAACCACAGCTTTATAGAGCAAAGAAATAACTTCGCTGCTCATAATCTCAATCCCCCTGATAATGAAAGACAATACACCATATTCCTTCCGAACAACCCTATCAACTTGGTGGCAACTTTGAGAGATCAATGGACAATGACCCCAAGATCCCTCTGTCACTCCGCACAGTCAAGAAATCTGCCTTCAACCCTGTATGCTTTATGCAAATGCAACCTTTTAAAATAAATTGCTTCACATTTTTTAAAGTTGAACTCTATCTGCCACTTGTCAGCCCTGCTCTGCATCCTGTCAATGTCCTGTTGCAAACTACAATAGCCCTCCACACCATCCACAGCCCGACCAACCTTCGTGATATTGGCAAACTTACTAACCTACTTGTCCACTTCCTCATCAGAATCATTTATAAAAATCACAGGTCCCAGAGCCGATCCCTGTGGAACACCACTGGTCACTGAGCTCCAGGCTGAATACTTTCCATCTGCTTCCATCTTCTGTCTTCTGTGGGCCAGCCACCCCCCCGTATCCAGACAGCCAAATGTCTCTGTGCCCCATGCTTCTGTACCTTCTGAATGAGCCGACAATGGGGAACGCCTTGTTCACCACATCTACTGGTCTCGCTTCATCAATGTGCTTTTTCCATCTTCAAAGATTTCAATAAGGTTTCTGAGGGATGACCTGCTCCTCACAAAGCCATGCTGACTATGTCTAATCAAACTATTGTTTTCTAAGTAATTGTAAATCCGGTCTCTCAGAAACGTCTGCAATACTTTGCCCACACTGATGTAAGACTAACTGTTCAGTCATTCCCACAGTTATCCCTAATCCATTTGCTGAACAAGGGTGTATCATTTGTAACCTTCCAATCATCTGGCTTGCACTGCTCCAGTGGACTGTGAGGACGCAAACATCATCAACAAAGGCACGCCAATCTCTCCCGTCACTTCCTGGAGTAATCTAGGGTAACCCCATCTGGCCCAGGGGATTTACCTATCATTATGTTTGTAATTCAGTCAATCAGTGTATACTTCCCCTCAACTTTTCTACACCCTGTCCAACCAACTGAGTGACTGCTTTCCATTTCAGTGCAATACACAGTGCTGCCTTCCTGAGTAATTACAGTTCACAGCATTCTGTGAATCATGGAATGAAAAAATGAAGGAATGCACCACTGCCTTCCTGATGAAGAATTTATGACCGAAAGATCGACTCTCCTGATCCTCGGATGCTGCCTGACGTGCTGTACTTTTCCAGCACCACACATTTTGACTCTGATCTCCATCAACTGCAATCCTCACTTTCTCGACTACTGAGGGCTGTCCCCTCTGTACACTGAGTGGGGAATTAACCATCAGAAACTCATTGTATGTGGAGCTGACGGCTCAGTTCTGGAAAGTTGTACTTGATGAATACGTTTTTTTTAAAAGAAGAAATTACAATTCCGCATATATTCATTCAGTGCCAGAGTTAGAGTTGTGGTTCATGGTTTGAGAAGCTTGACAACAAACAGGAAATGACTGAAGAACTCCGAGGTACAGGGTAGTCCAGATATTATATTCCAGCTTAGATTAATGCTGGGAGTATTATCAGACAGGCTGACAGGTGCGATAAGGGATTGAGTTGACATGTGGAGGTGTGAAAGTTTTACCATCACAGAGGCGCATTTGAGGGAAGTTAGAGCTAACAACTCAATACTCTGTTGTACTGGAACTATAGGCAGGACAGGGCAGGGTGTTAAAGAGGAGGTGATGTTGCTTTATTAATTAACAAGTCAGTTACTGCTGAAAGGATGGACAATAGCTTGGAAGGGTCTTCAAATGAGGCTTTGTGGGTTGAGGTTTGAATCAAAATGATGACACACACAGCTTTTTTCAGCACATTTTAGCATACATGTGGAAACAGGCCCTTAGGTCCAACAGGTCCACACAGACCCTCTGAAGAGCAATATTAAGACTGACAAGTTGCCAGGCCCGAATCAAATTTGTCCTTGGCTGCTTTGGAAACGAGAAATACAATTGCTTCGGAAATGAGGAATGCAATTGCTTCGCCACTTGCGAAGTTCTTTGCATCCTCGATCTCCACTGGAGTCGTACCTGAGGACTGGAGAGAGGCAAATGTAATTCCTCTCTTCAAGAAAGGAAATAGGGAAATCCCTGACAATTACAGACTAGTAAGTCTCACGACTGTTGTCTGCAAGGTGTTAGAAAGGATTCTGAGGGATAGGATATCTGACCGTCGGGAAAAGCATGGCTTGATTAAATGCAATCAACACGGCTTTGTGAGGGGCAGGTCAGGATGAGGGTCGAGCAGTGGATGACATTGACAGGATGCAGAGATGGGCTGAGAAGTGGAAGATGGAGTTCAACCAGGATAACTGCAAAGTGATGCATTTTGGAAGGTCGAATTTGAAAGCTGAGTACAGGATTAAGGATAGGATTCTTGGCAGTGTGGAGGAACAGAGAGATCTTGGTGTGCAGGTACATAGATCCCTTAAAATGGTCACACAAGTGGACAGGGTTGTTAAGAAAGCATATGGTGTTTTGGCTTTCATTAACAGGGGGGTTGAGTTTCAGAGTTGTGAGATCTTGTTGCAGCTCTATAAAACATTGGTGAGACCGCATTTGGAATACTGCATCCATTTCTGGTCGCGCTATTATAGGAAAAATGTGGATTCTTTGGAGAGGAGGTTTACAAGGATGCTGCCTGGACTGGATGGCTTATCTTATGAAGAGAGGTTGACTGAGCTCGGACTTTTTTCATTGGAGAAAGGGAGGAGAGGGGACCTAATTGAGGTATATAAGATAATGAGAGGCATAGATAGAGTCGAAAGCCAGAGACTATTTCCCAGGACAGAAATGGCTAACACGAGGGGTCATAGTTTTAAGCTGGTTGGCGGAAAGTACAGAGGGGATGTCAGAGGCGGGATATTTACACAAAGATTTGTGAGCGCATGGAATACGTTGCCAGCAGCAGTTGTAGAAGCAAGGTCATTGGGGACATTTAAGAGACTGCTGGACATGCATATGGTCACAGAAATTTGAGGGTGCAGACACAAGGATCAGTGGTCGGCACCACATCATGGGCTGAAGGGCCTGTTCTTTGCTGTACTGTTCTATGTTCAATGCTCTATTTCAAAGTCCTTGCACTTAATAATAAATTGCTCTTGGGTGTGGAACTGAGACCCATCATTTCAATGCTCCATACTGTGAGTTGTGCACTGTTTTCATCATATTGTTATAAAAATGAACTGAATAAAGGGGGGATTTTGTGTTTATTGGACAATCTAAAAGTTCGTATTACAAAAGGATGTCGGACCTTCAGTAATAAGACTTTACTGTTAATGGTTAGAACAATGTGCAAACATTTATACAGAGGTTTCCAGATCAAGTCACACACAAGGACGTTGGGCTGTACTGATGCCGGCCATCAATGGAGCTGCACAAATCTGTTTGGATACTGACATTGTGGAGATAACATACACTGGATATGGTTTATGAGGCATTCAATGTAAGATGCCATATGCTGCAGGAGTCCATCACCTTTATAACACCTTCATTCAGGATTGGGTCCAAGGTACAGAACTACAGAGTTTAGGTCCCATACCGGAAGGGATATACTTCCAAGACATGGCTGTTTACAGGTCATTGTTATAAATGTTGAACTGCATTTTGACCAGTGCCATGTGCTAGTCCATTGACCAGTCTGCCCCACACACATCTCCCTGTTGTTCAGGTATGTCTCTAACCAGTCTATTGTGAGGGATTGTGTGAGTAACTGCCCAGCTCCAGTTTGGAAGCTCTCTGGACAGATTTTGGAGCTGGCCAGTGTTTTGGCGGTCATGGTGAGGGCCAGTAACACTGTGTCTGTGTTCAGGCTTTTTCTCAATGTCATTTCCAACAGCTTTGCTGCCTGCAAGATGGTGTGTTCACTGAACTGAACATGAATTGGCTGTTTACCACATTCACTGAACTGTAATAGTTAGGTTTGCGCTGTGGTAAATCAATTATTGTGCACTTCAATTGTTTTCAACTGAAATAAAAATGATGTTTGTTTTATTCAAAAATGTAAGAAATAAAATGAAATTAACTCTTCATTATACAGAATGTAAAAGTGACTTGTATATTTCCCACAGACTAATCAAGCAACAATCAGATATTGTCTGTAAAGCAGGATTCTGTGAACAGGACTGTGTCCCAGGCAACATCACCACCCTCTCTCGTAGGTTCTGTCCCACTGAAAGAGACAGGCAGGCAGAAGAGGGCAGCTCCATGGCACATAGTCAATATAGAGTGGCATGGTGGCTCAGTGGTTAGCACTGCTGCCTCACAGCACCAGGGACCCAAGTTTGACTCCAGCCTTGGGCAACTGCCTGTGTGGAGTTTGTACATTCTCCCCGTGTCTGCGCGGGTTTCCTCCCACAGTCCCAAGAAATGCAGCTCAGGTGAATTGGCCATGGTAGTGGGTTACTCTTCGGAGGGTGGGCGTGGACTGGTTGGGCAGAAGGGTCTGTTCCCACACTGTACAGAATCTAATATAATCACAGTGCTCAGCATTGATGCTGGACCCTGTGGTGGCTTGACTGCTCTGCGGCAGGTTAAGGGGAACCAATAAAAGGGAAACCTATAATTGACCACATCATCACTGATCTGCCTGCTGCAGATCAGCCCTACATTTCATATATCGGTAACAATGGTCACTGCACAGACTTACGGGGAGCAAGGGCTAACTTCACATTTTGCAGATCCTCCTCACATTTTATGTACTGAATGGTACAGACTTTAAACAGGTTAAGCAACGAATGACGATGCATCCATGAGGTACAATGGCCCATCAGCAGCAGCAGAATCATAATGTGTACAACTCATACAGTCTGCAACTTCCTGGACCGACATACCTCCCACTGTACAGTAACCGTCACACCCCGACATACCTCCCACTGTACAGTAACCACCATGGCCCGACATACCTCCCACTGTACAGTAACCATCACGGCCAGACATACCTCCCACTGTACAGTAACCATCACACCCCGACATACCTCCCACTGTACAGTAACCATCACACCCCGACATACCACCCACTGTACAGTAACCATCACGGCCCGACATACCTCCCACTGTACAGTAACCATCACACCCCGACATACCATCCACTGTACAGTAACCACCAAACCCCGACATACCTCCCACTGTACAGTAACCATCACGGCCCGATATACCTCCCACTGTACAGTAACCGTCACGGCCTGACATACCTCCCACTGTACAGTAACCACCACACCCCGACATGCCTCCCACTGTACAGTAACTACCATGGCCGGACATAGCTTCCACTGTACAGTAACCAGTACGGCCGCCACTATATGGTAACCATCAAGAACGGCACGTGGGCTCAGTGCTTAGCACTGCTGCCTCACAGCACCAAGGTCTAGATTCAATTCCGGCCTTGGGTGACTGCGTGGAGTTTGCACATTCCCCCCGTGTCTGCGTGGTTTCCTCCCACAGTCCAAAGATGTGCAGGTCAGGTGAATTGGCAATTCTAAACTGCCCATAGTGATAGGCGCTTTAGTCAGAGGGAAATCGGTTAGGGTGTGTTACTCTTCGGAGGGTTGGTATGGACTAGTTGGGCCGAAGGCCCTGTTTCCACACTGTACGGAATGCAATCTACTCTCCAAGGTTCAAGTCAGGAACATGATGGAATGATCACTTGTCTGCATGAGTCCAGCTCCAACAGTTCTCTAATCTGGATTTACTAGCAACTGGCAACACAGTTGTGTGGGGAGGATCATGTCTCACAAACATGACTGAATATGTTGAGAAAGTGACAAAATTGATTGATGAGGGAATGGGGCTGGATGTTGGCAATTTGGATGTTAGCAAGGCCTTTAATATGCTTCCTTGTGGCAGGCTCATACAGAAGGTGAAGTGAAAGGGGATCAGTTAGGAAGATGGATAGAGAACTGCTTGGTCTGAGAAGACAGAGTAGTGGTGGGTCAGTGCTTTTGTGATCTGTAAATAGATTGGCGGAGGTGCATATTGTGTGGATGATTGCCAGAGAATACAGCGGGATATAGGTCAGCTGCAGACTTGGACAGAGAAAACACAGATGTAACTTTATCTGGACAGTTGCGACATTATGCATTTTAGAAGGTCTAATGCAGGAGAGAAGTATAAAGTGTATGGAAAAACTACTGATTGCATCAACATCCGAAGGAATCTAGGTGTACAGCTCCACAGTTCCCTGAAAGTCGTAACACGGGTGGATAGAGTGATCAAGAAGTCTGATGGCAAACTTGCAGACAGGCATCAGAGCATGCAGTATGAAAACTAACAGGTCATATTGCAGCTGTAGAGAAACTTATTTCGAGGTACATTTAGAATATTGTGTACAGTACTGGTTGCCACACGATGTTGAAGTGTTGGAGAGGGTATGGAAAAATTTACCAGCATGTTGTCTGGTTTGGAGGGTGTTAGCCAGAAGGAGAAATTGAACATATAGGGTCTGTGTGCACCTGGGCATCATTGGACATGGGGCTACCTGATAGATATTTACAAAATTATCAGAGGCATAGATAGAAGGACAGTTAGAGGCTTTTTCCCCCCCAGAGTAGAAGTATCAATTACTCATGACTGTAGGTTTTAGGTAAAGGGGAGAATGTTCAGGAGATGTGATATGTAAGTTTCTTTTGCTGTTACAGACAGAATGTAAAGTGCCTGGAATGCAATGATAGAGGGGAAGAAGCCAATATAGCAAGGTTTAAGAGGGATCTTGGCACAAGTATAAGTAAGTAGGGAATAGAATGACATAGAGGGTGTCGGAGCAAAAACTTTTGTTTTAACTTTAGAACGGCATCATGCGTCAGTGTGGGCTTGGTGGGCTGAAGGGCCTGTTCCTGTACTGGACTGTTGTTAAAGTCAAGATTTGAGCGCGGGAGAGGCGAGGTCCTCACTGAATGATTACTGATGATCAACAACCACATTATTGAAGATCCACCCCCTCATCAACTTGCAGCTTCATATCCTCCCCCACTGTGGGGAAACTCAATATGGAGAATTTGACACGAAAGTCAGACCTGTTACCTGGTGACTCCATCTCGGCGCTTGCTCCTGCAGACTTCTATCCTGAACAGCAACGTCTCGGGGGACACTGCACAGAGAGAAGCTACATGTACACACCCACCAATGATGGCAACTGACACATGCCAGCCTCACCATGCATTCCCAGCACATCTCGGACCCACTGACAGTACGCTTCAGTACTTCAATGCTGCAGCTCAGGGTACACAGACAACTCTCATTGCAATGCTGCTACAAGGACACTGTGCTCAGGAAACACACACACAGCTCATGGCTTGTCCCTCTGGGCTGCTCACTCCGTGTTTGTACACAATCAATGCTGCTGCAAGGACACTGTGCTCAGGGGACACACACCCAGCTCACGTACTGTCCCTCTGGGCTGCTCACTCCATGTTTGTACACACTCACTTTGAACTGACTTGAATGCTCACAGAATTATTGCCTTGCCTTACCCTGCCTTTAGCAGCGTTTCCCCTCAGCTAGAGCTACCTGATTCACCCGTCTGCTGTGTTGTCTTGGTGTTTAGCAGGGACACAAACTCAGGCAGCTTGATATCATTGTCCACAGTCAGTCACAGTGCCCAGCACAGGGAGTAAGGGGGAGTCTCAGATCCCAGTCCGGGAACTTGGACACAGTCAATGAGCCTCTCATGGTTGTTAGGGTCAGGATCCTTCCCCTGTAAGGGGGTGAGGAGATGAATGTTAGGCTGCCCCATATCCCTCTTCGCCCTTTGTGCCCTAGTGTGGAATGGTTCCTTCCGGAATGTGAGAATTTTCAAGAAGCATTAGTGAAATGGAAGTGGTTGGTACAGCTGTTAGTGCTGGGACAGCTGGGGGGAAGGTGTCGAGGTGCCCTGAGTGAGTGAGTGAGTGGGCAGCACAGGCACCAGGCAGAGTTGGGCAGAGGGGGAGAAAAGAGATGAAAGAGACTGAGAGAAGATGCTGCATTCAGTCAGAGTGGGAAATCATGAGCCTTGGTGAGAGGCGGATGCAGTAACAGACAGAGTGAGAGTGAGGTCACAAAGTGCAGATGGTGGCAAATACCCTGGTGCAGGGGAGAAGGTCACTGACCTTCTTCCTATACTGCTAGATATTTACCCAGAAGGCTGGCACCTCACTGACCCAGGGTTCAGCCTCTGACCAAGCTGGCAGGGTCTGGTGTTATAGCTTCCCCTGCAATCCCTGGAGGAAGATAATGCCCCTCTCATGCACCATGTCATACACCAGGACCAGGGCCTTGGCCACAAAGTGGGGCGCCAGTTTTACCCCCTCTGCCATGTCCAGGCCAATTTCGACTTCACAATCCAAGAGTAAAATGACTTTTTAAAGATGGCTCCTGGAAACAGGGAGGCTGGTAATTTCTCGGGTATCCAGGCAGAGGGCAATTCTTATGAAGAAGGGGAAACATCATCACGTTAGTGTCAGATGAGAGGAAGACCATGCAGGCAGGGAGGGTATAAGACAGATTGGGGATGGTATCATGAGAAAATGCAATTCACCTTGTGGAGAGAAACCCTCCATGAAACCCGACTAAAATGAGACTTGACCAAATCATAAGATGGCTAGACCTCTGTCTGTCTGAATCAAAATAAGGATGAAATATTGGGAGCAACAAACTTGGAACGAAGAATTATACAGGAGATTCAATTCCTTAAAAAGGGGTAACACAATGTTCCAGACTGTTAAAAGGTGCCGGGGAAAATCCCCTGCCTTATACTTACCTACATTATCAAATCCTCGCTGAATGCAGGGATGGTGCCGGAGGACTGGAAAATGGCTAACACTGAAACTTTGTTTAATGTGGAGCAAGGGAATAACTGAATAGGTCGAGGCTAGAATTCTGAGACAGTGGATAAACTGTCACTGAGGAATTCCCAGGGACTCCAGGACAGTTGGTCTTGATTTTTTCAAGGAAGATCGTCTGTAATTAATCTGACAGTGTCGGTTTGAGGCAGTAACTTGTAACTGCATGTGACTTATTTGGATTTGACAAGAGATCCCATGGCAGACTGTTTAAAACCAGGAACTATGGGATCCAGGTGAATGGAGCAAACAACCCAGAGAAATGCAAGGCAACGCATTTGGGGACATCAACAATAGAGAGGAATACACAATAAATGAGAGTTTGGTCAGTGTGGGCAGATAAATGAAGGTAGCTGGACAGATCAATAATCATTTTAATGCAGCAATTGGCATGATTTCCTCTGTCAGCCAAAGTACAGAATTTCAGAGCAGGAAGCTTATGCAGGAACTGTATAAATAATGAGTTCAGTCACAGCTTGGGGACTGTATACAGTTCTGGTCACCCGATCACATGGAAGGATGGAATTGGACTGGAGAGGGTACAGAGGAGATCCGTTACCCTGTGACAGTGGAAGTGCAGTTATGGGGAAAGATAGGGGAATGGAGGATGCTGAGAGGAGATTTGATTGGGGTGCACATATTGTCAGGAGCCTGGGTAGAAAGGGAGAGAACATTTTGCTCTTGTTGTAGAATTGCATTACAAACGGTGAATATTAAATGTAATTAATTGAAATATTAGCGAAGTGCTGAGGAAGGTTGTTATTTCACCCAGAGTATGGTCGAGATCTGGGAGTCACGCATGGAAGTGGAGTAGAGGTAGAAACTGTCAAACCATTTCAAAAAGGTGCCGGGAGCTGAACTGGAAGGCCTATCGTCTCTGGGGAGAGAGAACTAGGGCTTCAAAAATAACATTACATCTTGTCCAATGTAGACAGTGTGCAGAGTGATTTCCTCTATACTGTACTATTTTATGAAGTTTTCAAGGGTTACCAATATCTGACAGGATCAATACGCAGGAATGAGGGGAGAAAACAGCGAGTAGCAGTGTGTGAATTGATTATCATCACAATAATACTGATCCCAATCTTTATACACAGTGTACTTCACTGAGTTAGCCTTTTTATCCTTCCTGTGTAAATGGTAAACCCCTTTGATGTATCCAGTTCTCGGTCGTTGTCACACTGGAGCCACATCTCCATTATGACAGCTCCATCTCACCTGGTTCATGCTATTTAAAACTACCATTTCATTGGCCTTGTTGAAACGTTAGGAAGGAATTCAGGGATGGCAGCAAGTGCAAAGTCCAGGACTGCTGTAGGGTCCAGAGGTGGTTAGAGAGATAGGAAGTTGTGTGAAAGTTATGGGATATTGCAGGGATATGGGTTGTTCTAGAGGCTGAAGAAGATTACAAAGACAAGAATAGATTTAGGTTTCGGTTGAAGTGAAAATGAAGCTGGAGCAGCCAGATCAATATTCTGGCTACGAGAGCCTTGTAGAGAGAAACCCTCCCCGTCACCTGATGAAAATGTTACCTGGACAATTTATCACATGATTTATTTATCTTTACCTCTCGGCTCCAGATATTAAAAAAAATCTGTCCACTGTGCCTACATACTGCCAGTCTCTGAATCATCCTACATGTTCCATGACCCTTCCCACTTCTGTAAACCCACTAGTTTCTACAAACATTCCTATTTGTGTAAATGTCTCCATGCCCTACGAAGCTCTCTGTTTCGAAACCCCCTTCCTCCTTATGGAGAACGTCACACACAAACGGCAGATCGAGTCTTTGGAACCAGTTAGTGATTAGGAAGAGACATTTTGGGTGGAGAACATTGAGACGGAGAGTTTGTAGAAAACAGGATAAAAAGCTTGTGTTGGTCTTGCAGGAGATTGATAACAGGAGGATCGACTGAAAGGTACAGGACAGCCATTGGGGAAATTTACAGAGACAGCATTGGTGAAACTGGAGGAGGTTTCAGAGACTAGGGGATTTGTAGGTGTTAATTAACCTTAGAGATACGTGGAGTGTTTTTACAGTGATTGGAACGAGGTCAGTCAGGTAAATCTCATTAATACGTGTTACCTGATTGGGAGTGTTAACCGGCTCTAATCAGGGAATCCTGGCTCATAAATAAACAGAAGCATCAGGGGCTCTGTTAACTATAAGAGCCGGCTCTGAGCTAGCTTGGGTCAGTGCCATGGATCATGCATGAGGAAATAAAAGGTGATTTGGTCACAGGATACCAACCTCTGTGGAGTTATTTTAGTTTTAACATCTGGTAGATATTACAGAGAGAGGGAGGGCTGGGGGAATTTCCACAGATCAGGACGGGTTTAGAATCTGGAGGTTGCAGCGACAGTGAGCTGTGTTGGGGCAGAAGGTGGTTACAGAATCAGGAGCATGGTTGGGACTAGAGGATGTTACACAGCTGGTTAGGTATTGGATTAGGTTACACAACAGGGAAAATTGTAGGAACTGGAGCAAAGAAAATAGATTGGTAGTGTTGTCAGTGCTGGAGAACGTTGGAGATATAATGAACACTGTTGTGGCTGGAGTTTATGGAGATATTGCAATCTGTCAGTGCAGGAGGAGCTTAGTAAGGCTGATTGTTGTGTGGATTAGAGGAGATTGCAAAGATTAGGTTTCCATGGATCAGATAGTTGCAGAGAAGGGGAGAGCTGTAAAGACTTGAGAAATATTTTATAGAGAGGAAAGGTTATTGGGGCTGGAGGAGATTCCAGAGAAAGAAGGTTTGTATGGCCTGTATGAGTTACAGAGATAAGGACGGCGACATTGGCTGATGGAGATTTAGAATGTATCATACAGGATCGACGAGGTTATAAAGACTGGATATTTATGGATTTGGAGGACTCTCAAGACATCACACAGAATGACACAGACGCCTTTTGGCACAGAAGGATGTCATATGGTCGATCATAGCTACACCAGCTCTTCAACTGAACTCTTTGCTGAGTAATGATCTCCTCCTTCATTTACATCCTCAAATTTGTTTTGTATCAAATATCATCTAATCGCCTCCTGAATGTTTCAGTCAAACATGCATCTACAACGCATCTAAGTGCATCTTACCTACTTGCGAAGATCTTTTTCCAGGTATAAATCCTCTTTCTAATTTCGACGCAGCCTTACTCCATCTTTTGATACGCTCGTTATGACGGGCCCACAGGAGGATTCCGGGTCAGCTCTATGGTGGCTCTCAGTTTTCCCATAATTCCCCTCTGCTCTACCATCTCCCCTCTGAACCTCCAGCATGCATCGTGGCTCTTAATTCGATTCTCCATCTGACACAAATTCTATTGTTATTCACACGAAGCAGCATTGGGGTTGTTTATCCTGCTGTCCCTATTTGAGGGACCATTCCTCAACTGGACCCAAACCATCTCGTCATTGAAGAGAGCCCATGGTTCAGTTTGTCATTTTCTGACCAAATTGGTGTTCCAGTCAAACCTTCCCAGCTTCATTCTTGCCCCATTGAAGGCTGCTCTCAGTCAACTAATGTTTCTCACTCTCAGTTACTTATATCATTCTCTACCATCATCCTGAACTTTACAATAAAATGATCGTTATGCCCCCAAATCTTCCCCTACTGACAGTGGATCTACTTGCCCCATCTTTTTCCATGGACCAGGTCCAACAGTACATGCTGTCTTGGGCTGGACACATACTCCTGCAGTAAGCTCTCCTCCATGTAATCTAGGAATACCCGAACCTCGTGACCCTACAACACCAATAATACAGTTAATATCAGTTAATATTTATTCCCTCCGTCATTTATTTTTTGGTTTCTGGCCGACAGACTGTACCTCACAGTGTAATTGTATTTTTTTTGTTCTGTAGCTCCAGCCAAATTAACAGTGTCCTTGGATGGATCATCTTTGTCTTGGACTCCTAAACTAATGCTAATTTAAACCAGTACTTTTCCCTTCATCCTATCCCTTCACTTCTATCATTTTGGAATTCTTTATCCCCAGCAATATTTGACACCCAGTCCTGCCATTTCTTGAGCCAGATTTAGACACACCAATCAGCATCTGTAACTCTACACACTCCGTGTATTAATGTCTATGCAGAGAACCTCAGATTAAGGCTTTCTTTCTTGCTTCATCTTCCACTGATAAACTTGTTGTAAGTTAGTACCAAATGTATCTCCCAGTATTTTGAGAATCCTGGTAGTCTCCTCTAATATTCCTTTTTGGATCCTGAGCACAGGCCAAGTTATTTTCAATCCCTCCCAAAAAACCCGTAAGAAATTCAGTCCCGGCTCTGTCACGTTACCCCATCCACCTTGCACAATTGCTGCCTTCCTCAGAACCAGTCCCAATGTCCCAGGAATCTGAAGCCCTTCCTGCTGCACCATCGTTCCAGTCACACTCTCATCTACCAAAAACTCAGAGTTCTGTTGTCACTTTGACACGGCACTGGAAGTAACCAAGGGATTGCTACATTTGAGGTCCTGCTTGCTAACCATCCACCTAGCTCCCTAAATTCTGATTCCCAGACCACTTCACCCTTCCTACCCAGATCATTCCTACCAGCATGGACGTGACCTTGAACTGATCACTGTACCCCAGACGAATGTCCTGCAGAAACAGTGACATTCTTAACCCCACTATCCTGGAATTACAGAAACACTGACATCTTCTTCAATTTCTGAATCTCCTGTGCCTATTGTTCCTCCTTGCTTCTCCCTCCGATCCTGTACAGTCAGGCTGCTTGTGGGGCCACAGACATGGCTCTGACTGCCCTCCCTAGAGGAGCCTACACCTAAATCAGCTTCCAAACTGGGAAACTGAAGTGGGAGGGAGATATCACGGTATTCCTGGATTCCCTGACTGTTTCTCTTCGATTGCCTAGTCCCCCATTCCCTTCCTTATTCCAGGCTGTCATGTCTGCAGGGTGATCTGCTCTCCGTGTATGATATCTCAGAGACCCCGTGTTCATCTAGGACACGAGCAGGAGCTATGACTTCCCAATGTAACAGAACACACAATTTCCATCTGACAAATATGTCTTGCCATGTCGTAAAATGCAACAGTCTAGAATAACTTAAATAATTACTTAGAATGAAGTTAACTTCCGGGAAATAACAATATGGTTAAGTCCCTTATTCCACTGATGCTTACTGAGGGTAATTTACTATATTGGCTCAGAATTTCACATTCTCTCTTATTTCTGAGTTCAAACCTTACGTCAGAAGTTCAAAACATAACTTTGCTGACTTACAGCAATTAACTGATAGTCGTTCATAACGGTGTATTTATCAGCCAATGAACTTACATCCTTTTCTGTGATGGCTCTTGCACTTCTTCCAAACTCAGTGCAGGCAGGTCCCATCAGCAGAAAGTTATCTCTGTGACTCCCAGGTACGTGTAATCCTCCAGCTCCCACTCCACCCTGCTCCCTCACAGGGTCACCGTCTCTGTGACTCCCAGGGATGTGTCATCCTCCAGCTCCCACTCCACTCTGCTCCCTCACAGGGTCACTGCCGCTGTGACTCCCAGGCACGTGTAATCCTCCACCTCCCACTCCACCCTGCTTCCTCACAGGGTCACCGTCTGTGTGACTGCCAGGTACATGTAATCCTCCATCTCCCACTCCACCCTATTTCCTCACAGGGTCACTGTCTCTGTAACTCCCAGGTATGTGTAATCCTCCAGCTCCCACTCCACTCTGCTCCCTCACAGGATCACCATTTCTGTGACTACCAGGTACGTGTAACCCCCATCTCCCACTCCACTCTGCTCCCTCACTGTGTCACCGTCTCTGTGACTGCCAGGATGTGTAATCCTCCAGCTCCGACACCAATCTGCTCCCTCACAGGGTCACCGTCTCTGTGACTCCCAGGGACGTGTAATCCTCCAGCTCCCACTCCACCCTGCTCCCTCACAGGGTCACCGTCTCTGTGACTGCCAGGTACGTGTAATACTCCAGCTCCCACTCCACCCTGCTTCCTCACAGGGTCACCGTCTCTGTGACTGCCAGGTACGTGTAATCCCCCATCTCCCACTCCACCCTGCTCCCTCACAGGGTCACCGTCTCTGTGACTCCCAGGTCCGTGTAATCCTCCAGCTCCCACTCCACTCTGCTCCCTCACAGGGTTACCATCTCTGTGACTCCCAGGTCCGTGTAATCCTCCAGCTCCCACTCCACTCTGCCCCCTCACAGGGTGACTGTCTGTGTGACTCCCAGGGATGTGTAATCCTCCAGCTCCCACTCCACTCTGCTCCCTCACAGGGTCTCCGTCTCTGTGACTCCCAGGTACGTGTAATCCCCCAGCTCCCACTCCGCTCTGCTTCCTCACAGGGCCACTGTCTGTGTGTCTCCCAGGTGTGACTCGGCATTGATCCTCAGTGCTGATTTATATCCTCCTACTTTGCTGCCTCTTTAACTCCCAGGTATGTTAGCCTCATTTTCCTGCTCCAAGTTGCTCCCTCGCATCGTCACTCCCTCTGTGACTCGGTGCTGCTTCAAGCCTCCTGTTCTGCTTTTTCTACAACTCCAAGTCCCAGTCGATCCCGACCCTCGCTACTGATTAATATTCTCCCGCTGTCTCTCAAGTTCTCTGTCCTTGTGACTCCCAGGTCATGGCAGGCCTCAAGCCTCAGCTGAGATTTATAACGTCCCATTCCGCACTGCTGTCTTACAGAATTACTGTTGTGCCTGGAAAACAGTGGAAAAGAGGAGAATTAGACAGAGCAGAGGGTGTTACAGTGATTGAGCGAGCTATATGGAATGGATCATGTTATCTGGGGAGCTAGGCAGATCTGCAGCAACTGAAGACGTTTGCTAGAAGATACAGCGAGAGTTGCAGACACTGAAGAAGGCAAAGGAAATAGAGAGATAGTGGCTTATTCATGACGGAACTTTGTACAGTCTAAAGGGCTTTTTCTGAGTTGATTACAGAGATGTGTAGTCTTCAACAAATGCAAATTGATAGCCAGCAAGTGTCGTATGGTACTGGAGACTGTTGGATGTTACAGAGTTAGAAGACTTGCAGTAACTGGGGGGTAATATAAACTTTTGGAGCACTGGTGGTGTTCAAGGTCCCTCAGGACATGAGGAGGTGCAGAGAATGGGAGTATTCCAAATAGTGGGATTATAGGGGCTGAAAGCCCTGAGATGTATAAGGAGGAAGAAAATTGTCAATTTAACACATTCAACCATTGTAATTACAGAGATTTAGGAAGGGAACCTGTGCTATCATTGATGACAGTTATATGGAGTGTTACAGAAGCTGAAGGGGTTACACATTTTAAAAGGGAGAGTTTTTGGGTGATCAGAAGTTTAAACAAGAATAAAGAAATTTCAGTGATATCTAACACAGATGGGAATGGAGGAGATGAGATATCGTGAGGAACTGTCAGAATTATATGGAAGGGAGGATGTCAGATATGAAAGGGAGAGCTGCATTGTCTGTATGCGGTTACAGACATGAGGAGTGTCATAGCGCCTGCTGGAGGGACACAGATAACAACAGTTCCAATGGCTGGTGCTGTGGCTCAGGAAGGCAGCTCCCCACCACCTTCTCAGGGACAACTCAAAATCACCAATAAATGCTGGCCCAGCCAACAAAGCTCATGTTCACCAATGAATGAATGAATAAAAGATCTACAAGTGGCACTGAGGTCACTCAGCAGGCCCTTACAACAGCACTTCACTAACCCGGAACCACTATTCGCTGGAAGGACAGGAGCTCCAGGTGCACGGGAACACCAGCATTTCCAAGGTGCCCTCTAAGCTACGCTCCATCCTCCCAGCACTGTGTCTGTCCCTACACCCAAAGGACTGCATTGGGTCAGGAAGGCAGCTCCCCACCACTTTCTCCAGGGAATTACAGATGGGAAGGTAATGGTGAAACTCTGCTGTTTACAGCCAGACAGAAAAATAAATCCAGCAGTGGGTGTGAAATGACATTTCCGTTTCAGAACAACATGCTTAGCATCGAAAGAGAATTTGTCTATTGGCACAAGACAGAGTGTGTGAAGAAAGGGGTCTTTTTCACGATGGGAACTGGTGATGGGGGGAGCACCGCAGGGGTCAGTGTTGGGATGACACTACACACATTATACATTAAGAGTCTGGACAAAGAATATGAAGCGTACAAGAAATAGGTTTCCAAGAAAGATCCCAGGGATGAATTTTGTGTCATGTGAGGAGCAGGTGAAGTCTTTGGGTCTGCACTTGAAAATCAGCGACGGCGGCTGTAGAATCTTATTCAAACTTACAAAATACTGAGGGGCCTGGATGGAGTGGACGGGGGCAAGATGTTTCCACGAGCAAGCGAGACGAGGCGCCAGGGGCACAGCTTTAGAGTGAAGGGACGGTCCTTCTGAATAGAGATGTGGAGAAATTTATTTCGCAAGAGGGTAATGGATATGTTTAACTCACTGCATCATGGGGCTGTGGATGCTAAGTAATTCAATGTATCGAATTCAGAGATAGCTCGGTTCTTGATGAATAAGGAGATCAAGGGTTACCCGGAGTAAGTGAGAGACTGGGGTTGAGAAACTATTCAGCCATATTCAAATAGTGGAATCGACCCGATGGACCGAATCACCTAATTCTGCTCCTATACATGATGGTCTTATGGTCTGCGTTTTTTCCATAGGTTTCTAAGTGTGCAGTTATCATTTCTGGCATATTGTTTACCACACATTCCAGCACTTTCCAGTCACCTCTTGGTTTCAGATATACTGCAGAAAGCTACATCACAGACTAACTTGAGAATCATTGTGTATACATCTCAGAAAGATGGCATACAGGGCCAGCAGGACATAGAGAAGGCAAATGGAATGCTGGCATTGATTTCAAAGGGAATGGAGAATAAAAATAGGGAATGCATGTAATAACTAAAAGAGGACTCCAATCAGCTCACATTGAGAATACTGTGAACAGTTTGGTCCCCTATCTGGAGGGAAAATGTCCTTGCATTGGAGGCAGCCCAGAGAAGCTTCACCAGGCTGATCTTCAAAATGGAGGGATATTGATGAGAAGAAGTGGAGAGGTTGAACTTGCAGTCATTAAAATTTAGAAAATGAGGCAAATTTATTGATACGCCGAAGACTATTGTGTTCTTACAGATTGGGCACTGAGACATTGTTCCCCTGAGCAAGGATCTGTAACCGGAGATAAAGGGGGATACAGACACCAGAGAAGCTAACAGAGAAAAGCTGGGTTGTAGAGACTGGAGGATGTTACAGAGATTGGTTTGAGATCACTGTTAGTGGTTAGAAATCAGATAGGTTGTCGGGCTTAAATATGTCAAGGAGATTTATAGGGTTATCAGTCCTGAAGGATTACAGCGATAGCGAGGAATATAGTGACTAGATATTACAAAGATGGGGTGGTCGTTGGAGCTTCAGGAGATACAGAGACTGGGAGTGTTCTCGGGACTGGAGATTAGACAGATATTGGTGATAGTTGGAGCTACAGAAGTTTTATGAGAAAGGGAGGATTGTAGGCACTGACTGTAGACAGTTGGGGTGCTAGTTGGAGCTGGAGGAGTTTATAGAGCCCGGGAGGATTGCTGTTGCTGGGAGTTACATTGACATAGACAAAAGTTGGAGCTGCAGGAGAGAGGGAGATAGAGAGGGGTGAAGGGTCTGAATCAGTTCACACAGCCAGGGAGAAGTGTAGGGATTGGAGGATCCAGAGATACTGAGAGTCTGTCGGAGCTCAGAGAGCTACTGAGGACTGATGACAGGTTTGCAGCATCCCATCAGTTACACAGAGATGTGGAGTGCCGTTCTGGAGGAGGTTACAGAAATCAACAGGATTGCAGATTATGGAAGATATTACAAAGACAGTGAGCTGTAGTATTTTAGGAGGTTACAGCGACATGATGCATTGAGGAGTTGGACGTTGCTACTGGTGTTAAACATGCTGCAAGGGATCATATTCCTTACATCGATCAGGGGGATTGGAAGCTCTGGAGATGAAGAATGAGAAATGCAATAACTGAAGAATATCACAGAGATGGGGAGGAACGGTTGAGGGGCATTAATCACTCGGATGTGAAAGCAGAAGGTATCATTAGTAGGTTTGCAAAAGACATGAATGGTGAGGGTATTGTCCAAGGTGAGGGGGATGGTCTTAGGCTGCAGTATGAAGGTTGAGGCTGGGACAGAATTTCAGCAGAGCAATTTCAATTGATAACCAGGTAAGGGCACAGCAGGCAATGAGGGAAAACAGATGAACTAAGCTGCATTTATTTTGATGTAACATGCATTAAATGTAAGGCAGATGAACGCACGGCATAGATGGGAATATGCGACTGGGAAATCACTGGAATTACAGAAACACAGCTGAGGGACGGACAGGACTCACAGATCATTGCTCCAGACGACAGATTCAACATGAAGGATAGAAGGGGAGGCAAGAGAGTAGAGGGAATGGAGTTTTTGATCAGTGAAAACATCACTGCAGCACTGAGAGAGGATATTCCTGGGGATCGCCCAGTGAAGCTGTGTTAGTGGAACTGAGAAATAAGAATGAATAATCAGTTTGATATGACTGTACTACAGGCCCGCAGTAGTCAGCAGGAAATTGAGCAGCAAATATGTTGTAGATTTCAGATATCTGTAAGAAGGATAGAGATGTAATGACAGGGGATTTTAACTTGCCAAACCTAGACTGAGTCTGCCAGAGTGATCAGATGTTGGATGGGAGGGATTTGTTCAGTGTGTTCAAGAAAACTCTCTCCATCAGTATGTAACTGGCCCGACTGGAGAAAGGGATAAAACCTGACCTCCCCTTGGGAAACAAGGTATAGAAAGGGGCTGAAGTGTTTGTGGGGGAGCACGTTTGCAAAGTCACCACAATTCTATTAGTTTCAAAATACCGATGGAAAAGATGGAAAAGGACAGGCCTGGTCCACAAGTTAAAGATCAAAACTGGCCTTGCCCCAGTCTAGAAAGTATTAGGCAAGACTGTCCAAAAGTTGATTCGTGGAGGCTATTTGCAAGTAAAGGAACGTCGGGCAAGTGGGATTCTTTCAAAAGAGAGATAAATTATGATTTCAGGGCCAGCATATTCCTGTTAGTGTGAAGAACAATGCTGACACAAATGGGAAACACTGGATGACTGGGGATATTGAGGTTCTGGTCAAGACAAAAGGGGGCATATGTCCTATATAGCCAGCTGGATTAAGTCAATCCCTTGGAGAACATTATGGGTGTAGTAATACTCTTAAGAGGGACACCATGAGGGCCTAAAGGGGAACTGACAGAGCTCTGGCAGAGAAGGTTCAGGAGAATCCAGAGAGATTCTACAAGTATATTAACAACAGAAGATTAACTCGGGACAGAATGTGACCCCTTAAAGTCATCTATGTGTGAACCCACAGGAAATGGGCGAGATCCAAAACAAACACTTCACGTCAGAACTTACTGTGGAAAACACACTGGGGAAGAAGGGAAATAAACAGTGATGTTATCAAAAGAGTCCACACTGGAGATCTGGAGGTGCTGAAGGTTTTCGAACACATTAAAATTAGACAACTCCCTGGGAACGACTCAAGTATATCCCAGGACATTGGGGTCAGTTAAGGGAGAAACTTACAACGATATTTCTATCACTGACAGCCACGGGTGGTGAGCTGGGAGCCTGGAGGGTGGCTAATGCTGTGCCAGCATTTAGGAAAGGCTGCGGGGAAAAGCCAGGGACATAAACACCAATTAGCTTGATGTCAGTGGTGCCAACGGCGTTGAAGCAATTCTGCGGGTCAAGACTTCCATGCATTTGGAAAGGCAACGATTGATTAGGGATAGTCAGCATAGCTATGTGCATGCAAAGCCGTGTCTCTCAAACTTGATAGAGTTTGTTGAAGAGGTGACCAAGGAAATGGATGCAGGCAGAGCAGTAGACGTTGTCTATCCTGATTTTAGCAAGGCCTGAGACAGGGTTTAGCGTGGTGCACTAAGGTTAGATCACATGGGATCAAGGAGAGCAAGCCAAACAAACACAAAACGGGCTTGACAGTAGGAGACAGAGGGTAGTGGGAGAGGGTTGTTGTGCAGACTGGGGGCCTCTGACCAGCGGTGTGCCATAAGGATCGGTGCAGGGTCCACACATGTGCATTATTGACATAAACGAGAATATATGAATTATTGTTCGCATGTTTGTGGATAGTAAAATACGTGTTATAGTGGGCAGTGAATACAGCTATCAAAGGTGATCTTAACCAACTGAGCCAATGGGTCAAGAAATGAAAGATGGAGCTGATTTCAGGTATTAGATTTTGTTAAGACAAACCAGGGACGACTAACACAATTAATGGCAGTGCTCTGGACAGTGTTGTCGAACGGAGAGAAACCAAGGGATTCAGTTACATTGTTCCTTGGAAGTGGAGTCACAGGTGGACAGGATGGGAAAAATGGATTTGGCACACTAGCCCTCATGGGTTAGAGCATTGAGTACATGAGTTGGTACATCATGATACGGCTGTATCAGACATTGCTGGGTCTCCAGTTGGGGTACTGTGTAGACTTCCAGTCCTCCTGCTTCAGGAAGCATATTCTGAAACTGTAAAAGGAGCAAAGATTGACGAAGATGTTACTGATACTGCAGGGTTTGACATAAACAGATTCAAAGCAACATAGGTGTAATGAGATAGATTTGGCAGATAAGGTTAAGGAGAATCCAAAGAGATTCTACAGCATACAAGTACAAAAAAGCTACGAGAGAACCAATAGAGCCCCTCAAATATCAATAAGGCCATCCATGTGTGGAACCACAGGAAATGGGCGCGACACGAAATTAATATTTCATGTCAGAATGTACTGTGGACAAAGACGAGGAAACAAAAGGAAAGAAATAGTGATGTCTTGAAAAGAGTCCCAATTACAGAAGAGGTGGTGCTGGAGATCTTAGAACACAAAGGTAGAGAAAGCCTTAGGTCCTGAACAAGTGTATCCCAGAACATTGTGGCAATGTCGCAGTGGGGACCGTGGCAGAGATATTTGCATCATTATCCTTCGTTTTTCCAGGGTGTAGGTGGCTGAGGGGCGACCTTATAAAGGTTTATAAAAACATGAGGGGTATACGTAGGGTGAATAGTGAAGATCTCTAACTCAGTGTAGGGGAATCCATAACGAGAGGGCATAAATATGAGGTGGGAGAGGAAATACCTAAAAGCGACCAGAGGAGAACATTTCCTCACAGGGAATGGTGCACATATTGAATGAGCTGCCGGTGAAGTGGTAGAGAAAAGTACAATTACATCATGGAAAAGACATTTGGGCAGGTACATGGAGAGGAGAAGGTTTGACGGGATGTGGGCCAAACGCAGGAACCGTGGTCAGCATGGACTAGTTGGATCGAAGGAACCGATTTTGTTCTGAATGCCACTTTCTCCGGTTATTGGAAGAGGAGACTACTGAGATAAGGCATGTTGTAGGCACTGAAGCAAGTTACAGCAATGGAGATAATAATCTAGAATGCAGTATATTTCAAATATGTGGAGGGACTATCGGGAAGGGAGTAGGTTACAGGGACAGGAACTATTTTAGGAGTTAAAAATTATTGAAGTCACTGGTCCACGAGACATGGTAAGTGTACAGTGTTGGAAGGGGAACACTGACCAGAAAGATTCCATGCGGCATTCCCACACACTCATGGGAAACCTGATTTCCCCTCTCTTATACTGATGTTCACTAAGACATCCCAATCCTGGATTGATAACTGTGACACTCCCGATGCTGTCTCAATGCAACAAAACTTACAGTAGGGGGTAGTGATTGACCTGGGGTGTGTCTGTACTGTGCTCCCCCTCCAGCACACTATCTATGTCATATCTAGTTGGCCGATATTTGGAGCCCTCTCATCGCTCTCTTCTCTGTGCACTGTGAGTGATCTTACCTCACTGTAGGATTTACTGAAAGCTCCAGATCTCCCTGCCCTTTGTGTCTCTGGCTAAACAACCATCTTCAATGAGGTGACAGATGAGGCACCCAACAGTTGGGAAGTCTATTGAGTCAGGAACTTACTGATTACCTGCAGGAGACAGAGAAATAGACAGGATGGGAAATTAGACTGATGCGGTGAAGGTTATACATGGAGAATAGCAGTGAGTCCCACAAAGATCTGGAAAATCCCAGTCTACATTCCTGGCCTGTGCTGTTGTGTCTCTCTGGAGTGGAGAATTTTGTTGGCTCAGGATCTGGAGTAGCTGCAAGAGCGAGAGGCGCTGGCAGAAGCAGAAATTGTACCCACGAAATGAGGGATACCACATGGAGAGATACTGAGTGATATCACCAGATTGCAGGAAGGTATCAGGATCAAACAATCATGAAGGAAAAACAGCTTTAGCTCCATGATGCACTGGTATCAGTGTTCAGGGATGAATAGCCTTTGAGCAGGTGAAGTGATGGCTTCGTGGTGTTATTGCTCGAGCATGTATTCACAACCTCAGCTAATGTTCGGGGGAGGAAGGTTTTTCCCCCACCATCAGAAATGGTGGAATTTGAAATAAAGTATTTTAAATATAGCAATTGACAATCCATCAATACCATTACTGATCTACAATAAATCCAAACATTTCTCCTTTCAAGAAGAACATCTGCCCATCCTCACGTGGTCCGCATGACATCCCCACAGCAAAGTGTTTGCCTCTTAATTACCCTCTGAAATGGCCAAGCAAGTTACTTAGCTAAAGAGCAGGTTAGGGCTGGGCAAGAAAGTTTGGTCAGCCAGAGACATCCATATCCCATACTTGATTTTTTAAAAAAAGTTCATTCTGATGGTCCCACTGGAACTGTGCTGGGGCCAGTGTCCTGGCCAATCATGTCGGTAGATGTATGGACAGGGCTTTAAACTGACAGAGAAGATGCCGGGACAGGGTTCAGGTGAAACGAGCTTTCCAAATCCAAAGAGAAAATGGGACATATCAGAACAGCATAGGAATGTGGCCGGAGACAAGCAGAAAGGAATAGGATGGGACAGAGTTTAACTCAAACTATATATCAGCGAATCAATTTGTGACAGGAAATTGTGGGAAAGAGTAAATTATGTTTTGTTTTGGCATGGACAAAGTCTCTTTAATAAGGTGGATGGATTTGTGACACAGAGGTGAAAAAGATTTAAAAACCAGAGATACGTGGTTACAGGGCGAACAAAAGGTGGAAAATAAATATTCAATAGTTCACAAACTTGCAGAAACTCAGGCAAAATGGGTAACGCTCACAATAATGGATAACAAAGGCATTACAGAGAAAGCATTTGGCCTCAGATCATGAAGTAGAGTCAGTCTGAATGTAAATTCTGGCTACTACTTGCCAAGGACACAAGGAGCAGAAGAGATTTAGCCATCAAACAGCATTTCATTGTTCATCACTGCATTAAACAGGAACGCATTGGAACTTTTAATGAAGGTATTGTGATAATTTAGTGAAACTTCAACATTCATATAATCTTGACAATCATACTGACAGAGTGACATTCGAAGAGCAGATTGTAGATTTATTTTCAGTGTTTCTTTGAATAACACTTTGTGTAACTGGCTAGGGACATAACTCTCTCAGAGCGAATGTTGTGTGATGAAACTTAGTGAATGAGTGATGTCACCTGGGGAGATCCTCCGGGAAATTGTGATAAAGTGCAGTTTAACGAAATATAAAGTTTTAAAGGAATTACAGAAAGGACAAGCTACAACTAGAAATAAAAACAGCCAATTACAAGGGTTTGAGCGGAGAACTGGCTAAGGTAAATAGGCGGAACAGACTGAAACATGTGCCTGTAAAAAAACAGTGTAAAACATTTGAAGGAATAGTGGAAAATACTAAACAAAAGGAAATTCCATTGCAAAAGACAAAACCTCAGGAAGAAATTACCTCCCATCCCTACTCAGGACAAAATGGATCATATTAGATTATGAGGCTTAGAAGATCACGACAAAGGACTTAAAATCCTGAAATGAGAGAGATTTTAAGCAGTAAGTATTAGAGGGATTGCGAAGGGTCTGCTAACTGGAGGAGGGCAGTGGAAAGGCGAATCATTGTCAGGGCCTAATGACACGATATGAACAGGGAGAGGTGAAGGTGCTGGAGGTGGTGAGAGTGTTACAGAGAGTGGTCAGAGACTGAACTGTGTTACAAAGCCAGTACGGATTGCTGCAGATGCGGATTGCAAAGGTAGGGAGGGACATCTGCATTGTATTTATTCATGCATGGGATGTGGGGGTCACTGATTGGACCAGTATTCTTTGCCCTCACTGCTAATTGCCCAGAGGGCTGATCAGAGTCAACTATATTGCTGTGGGTCTGGATTCACATGTAGGCCAGACCAGGTTAGAATGTTAGATGTTTTCACTAATGGAGGTAACTGAACCAGATGAGTTCTATCTAACTGATCAACAATATTTCCTCATCAATGTCTTGTTTCGACAACATGACATCCCAACTCCTACTCTCAATGTTCTAACCAATGAAGGTAACCATTCCAAACGCCTGCTTCACCAGCCTGTCTACCTGTGACACCACTTTCAAAGAACTGTGTACCTGCATCCCTGGGTCTCTGACTGACAACACTACCCAGGGCCTGAACATTAACTGTACAATTCCTACCCTGGTTTGTTTCACCAAAATGGAACACTTCACATTTATCTAATTAAACTCCATCTGCTATTCTTCAGCCCACTATCCCAGCAGTACTGTTCATAGTGTTAATCGTAGATAACCTTCTTCACGGTCCACTTTACCACCAATGTCAGTGTCACCCAAGAATCTTACTTACCAGGAAACCAATATTCTCATCCAAACCATTTATCCAAATGACAAACAACTTTGGGCCCACTACAACCCTGGTCACATGCCTACAGTCAGAAAAACAACATGTCTCCCATCACCCTCTGTCTCCTCCCACCAAGCCAATTTTGTAAACAGTTCACTAGCTCCTCCTGAATGCCGTATGAACCCATTGAAGTTGAGAAAAATGAGAGGGAAACTGAATGAAACATGCAAGATTCTGAAGTGCTTTGATCGGTTAAATACTGGGAAGTTAGAAAATAGAACAGTGCAGCAATAGGCCCTTCGGCCCACCTTGATGTCATTCTCAACTCATCCCATCCGCATGTACATGGTCCATGTCCCTCTATTGTCTGCCCGTTCATGTTTCTGTCTAAATGCCACTTCAAAACTTTACTCACATTTCTGTTTCTATGACCTCGCTTATATATCCCTGTCCTAACGTTATATTCCTGTACCTGGTCGCCTGTCAGCCTCTGACACTCTCATAAAGCAATCCAACTTTTTTTCATTTTCTCTTAACACCTTAAAAACACAACACAGGTAACATGCTGATAACCTCCTTTTGTACCCTCTCCAAAGCCTCCACATCCTTCCTATTGTGTGGAGATGAGAACTGCACCCAGTACTCCAAATGTGGCCAAACTGAAGTTTTATATAATTACAACATCAAATGAAAACCACTATACCCAACGTTGTGACCGATGAAGGCCAGTGTTCCATTTGCTTTCTGTCCCAACTGAAACACTTCCGTTGCCATTTTCAGGGAGTTACTGACTTGCACTAAGATCCTTCTTTATATCAATGTCCCTCAGTATCCTAACATTCTTCTTGACTTTGACATCATCTCACACATGTCCAGATGAAACTCAATTTACCATTTCTCTGCACGTCTTTCCAACTGATCCGTAACCTCCTGCAACCTTGGATCTCCTTGCTCATTTCCCCCAACTCCACCAATTTTAATGTCATCTACAGTAATTATATTTGTCACTACTTTTCATTTCAATCTGTAACCAGAGGGCAGAAAATCCTAGCAAGGGGTCACCCATTTAAGATGGAGAATAGGAGGAATATATTCACTCACAGGTTAGTGGCTCTGTGGGAATTTTTGACTGCAGGGCACTGTCGAGGCTGGGTCATTAAGAATATTCACAGCAGAGATGATCAGATTTTAATTAATCAAGGAAACAGGGGTTTTGTGTAATGGGCAGTAAAATAGAGTTAAACAGTATCAGATCAGCCATGATCTGATTGTAGGGAAGAGAATCCTCAATGGGCCAAATGGCCCAAATTCTGTTCCTACATCTCATGGTCTTAACTCAAACACAGTATCTACATTATAACATTATGGGTCTCTGCTCACAAAACTCCTTTACAATGGGATTATTAGATATTTATTATTACACAGCATTTCATCTACAATAGACAGCTTTGTTGATGGCTCCTTGCTATGATGTTATAGAAAACCATCTTGAATAATATCCAGGATTCCATCCATTACAGCCCTGATACTCATTATTTATCCAGTCGGGATGGAGACCACTGTCATACACAGTTACTGTCCTGCCCTTGCTACAAGTACATTCAGTGTCCTGACTGTAACCATATTGACATCACCATCACTGTCTGGTGCCTATAAAAGAATTCCTGCTAACGGTTGCTGCTGCTTGCGGTTTCTCAGCTCCACCAAAATAGACTCCAAATTTTCATCTTCAGTTCCACTTGGCTATCTCTTTAATGCATTAACCTCATCCTTTCTTCACAACTTCGTGGATTTTTGCCTATCCTGCTGAGATCCCAACAAACGTTCCCAGCAAGGGTCATTCTGCAGCGACATCTCCGGAATGACAGTTCCATCATATCTGTTCACTGTCATTCTATCTGCCTTATGGCGAATACAGGGGGTCATTCCTCAGTAGTGGGGGGTTGAACGGATGGCTAGAGGTTGCAGAGATGGGGAGGCTTACAAGGGCTCAAGGATGTTAGAGTTAAACAGAGTTACATCTGGTTAAGAATGTCAGTGGGACAAAGGTGTTTGGGCATTGCAAGAATTTATAGAGACAAAGGGAGCTGGATTAGATTCTGGAGATAGGGAAAGGGATGGATGTAGGGAGGGGCAGGCAAACTGAGAGACACAGACAGGGGTTGTTTCAGGGAGAAGAGTATAGTATACACTAACAGAGATATGGAAGAATGTAGTGACTGAAGACGTTCATAGATATAAGAAGGCTTCTAGGTTCTAGAGGCTAAATAATTAGGAAGGCAATGTAGAATGCCAGCTTACTGGGTTGGAGCCAGTTACAGAGATGGGGAGGGTTGCACAAACTGAAAGAGGTTCCTGTGGTCAGGACGGTTAGTTGGGAGTGTAATTTAAATGCATTTAGTCCTAAGAATTGGAAAAGGATAAGGTGTAGAGACCGGATGAGCTGGCATTGAAAGTGTGTCTTTAAGGAACTGGAGAGTCACAAAGATTGGGGTTAGTGCTAAGATCAGGAAATCGCTAGGGACATCAAGGGATTACCCAACCACGGAAGAATAAAGGAGCTCCAGAGATTGGGGATGATATCAGGAAGAGGTTACACAGAGGGGGCGGGATTCAGGGGCTGCAGCAGTTTATGGAGATAGTGGAGGGTATAGAGCAGTTTACAGAGACATGAACGTTTTTAGGACAGTAATTAGATACACAGGCTTTAGTTAATGCAAGAATGCGAAGCTTAGTTGAACTGGAGGATCGAAGGAAGGTACGGACAGTAGTGGTGGGTGCAGATATTAATGGATTATAGAGAGATTTGTAAATTAGAGAGACAATAGGCTTCAGATTCTGATAGACATTGCAGGAACTGGAGTACCTCCGCAAATGGGAGTTTGCAGTTATAGAAGGTGCTGAAGGGACAGGAAGCGGCAAAAGATATTGGGAGGGTTGAGGAAGCAGTTGATGGTTAGAGATAGGGAGGGCTGCAGAGTTTCCAGTAGATCATACAGACAGGGAGGATTCTAAGAGCAGGGGAAAGTTACAGAAATAGAGAAAGTGCCTGAAGAGAGTTCAGCAATCAGGAGGTTTCAAGATGCAGGACAATGTTGTAGAGACAGGGACAGTTGTTGGGATGGGAGGAGCATCCAAAGATAAGGAGGGCTTTCAACACTGTAGGATAGTATGTTACAGAGTTGGAGAGAGTTTCATAACAAAAGGGAGTTAGAAAGATCAAGAGGATTTCAGGTTATTGGAGCACCTTTGACTGTAGAGTTTCTGCAGAGATAGGGAGAGATGTGGGGACTGGAAGAGATGACATAAAGAGGAAGGGTTTTAAGAATAACGAAGACTTTTCAGATAAACGGAGAGATGCAGAGATGGGACATGGTGAGAGACACCGTGAGAATTACGGCAGCTTATGAAGGTAACGGATAGAAGTAGTGTTGCCATAAGGGGAGGACGTTAAAGGTACAAAGATTTGTAGCGACTGAAGGAGATTACATGCACAGGGAGGGTAATAGGGACCAGCAAAGTTTATAGAGATTGGGTATGTTTTAGAGAGGAAGAGATTATCATCATCATTAGGATTGTAGAGACTAAATTCCATGATAGGGACGGTAGAACTGGATGGTATCCACAGCCATGGAGGATGTTAACAGGTGGAGAAAGTTCCTAAGGTCAGGAGGTCCTTGGGAGATTACACAGATTGTGAGATTCTCAGGTAGGAGCCTGACACAGTTACAAAGACAGGGAGGTATTTCAAGTCTGGAAGGGATGACACAGATTGGGACAGCTCAATGGACTGATAAATTTTTCACAGATAAGGAAGAGTTGGAGGAGCTGAAGGAGTTTGCACAGATGGGGACGGATGTCGAGGTTCACAGCAATTACATTGACTTGGAGGGTAGTATTGGTAGGAGGAGCTCACAGGGATAGACAGGACTGTCGGGGCTTACAGGGCTGATGGAATTTACTATCTAGTGGAGAAATTTAGGGATTAAGGTGTTAATGATTGGAGAACCTGACAGAGACAGAGTGCATTTTGTGGACTGGAGGAGCTTCCAAACAGAGGAAGGATTATTGGGACTGGAGGATATTACAGAGATCATTAATACAGCATGGGCCAGGAGCGATGCATGCTGTCACCTGTGCTGTCTCAGTGAGGACCGGTCCAGCAGAGGGGAAAGCACAATCTTCACAAGATGGTGAGAATGAAGTCTAGAATGCTGTTGTTCCTTTGCCCAGCTCTGTATCTGTGCCCTGTCTTCTGGGTCTTAATACAGAAGGTCACTTTACACCTCCCTGACCTGTTTAATGTGA
Organism: Chiloscyllium punctatum; assembly: GCF_047496795.1. NCBI lineage: Eukaryota > Metazoa > Chordata > Chondrichthyes > Orectolobiformes > Hemiscylliidae > Chiloscyllium > Chiloscyllium punctatum. The sequence continues at coordinate 96,106,041 of NC_092744.1, forward strand.
ATGAGCTTACAGATTGCAGGATTTACTGAAGGTTCCAGACCTCCCTCTCCATCTCTCTCTGGCTGACCAAGGCTCTTCAATGAGGTGATGGATGAGACAGGAGTTAGGAACATCCTGATTACCTGCCTGAGACAGAGCAAACAACAGAATGGGAAATTATAGTGATCCAGTGAGGATAACTTATGTACAGTAGCACTGAGTCCAGCAGAGATCTGGAAAATCGCAGTCCCCATTCCTGGCCTGTGTTGCCTCGTCTCGGGAATGGAGAATTCTGTTGGCTCAGGATCTGGAGTAGCTGCAAGAGTGAAAGGTCAAACTGAGGCAACAATTAAACACTCACAGTGAGGTATATCACATTGAGAGAGACTGTGTAATATCACCAGAGTGAAGGAAGGTTTCAGAATCACACAATGGTGTCAGAAGAAGTGGGTCTGATGCAGTGGGAACTGCTACCAGCACTCAGGGAGGAGTCAGCTACTTTTTTGGGATGGTACAGTGGCCTGGTCAATCATATATCCAAGTTAATGCAGAGTGTTTTAAACTGACACAGAAGAGGAGGGACAGGGTTCAGCTGAAAGGAAATTCCCAATTCCGTAGAGAAAGGTTGAAATATTGAAACATGGGGATGTAGCTGAAGACAACCAGAAAGAAATAGGAAGCAACTGAGTTTAAGTAAAATTGTACATCAGCAGATAATTTTGTGACAGGAAATTGTGGCAGAAAAGTAATTTACTATTTCTTAATCTGAATGCACGAATCATTTTCCATAAGTGATATGCACGTGTGGCTTGTGATTTCTCCCTAATCGCCATCAGGGAGACGTGGTCACAGGGTGGGGCATTAATATTCCCGCCTACACAACGTTGTGGAAAGTCAGGCGGAATGGGAAGCTAGATGGGGAAATCTCAGTTAGTGATAACGTTGGGATTCCCAAGAAAATATGTGGCCTCAGATTATCAATCATTAAAAGACCAAATTCTGGGTTAGAAGAGTCAGAACACAGAAGTGGAATGGCAGTGTTAAAGCCCCTTTATAGCATTATATTGCGAGATACTGCATTAACAGGGAATTATTGGAATTTGTAACAAAGGCACTGGGATAATTGTGAGGGGATTCAATCTCCCGATTTCATCCTCTCATTGGCGGTGTGCCACAGACGAGGCTGTCTCTCTCCCACTCTCAGGGGGAGTCTGTAGGTGGGTGTACAGACCGATGTGGCCTTCCACGGACTCTGTTACACTTGGAGCAGAAGGTGGCCATGGGAAGGGGTGGGTGGGGCTTTGGTATGGCTCGACACCTCCCCAATGCTCCTCCTTCACGTTGGATGGTCTTGGCCCAGTAATTCCCAGGATTTACCAGATTTGAATAAGGGATGCTTGGAAGACAAAACTTCCTAACAATTCTGAAGACATCAATGCTTCAGAAATAGGGAAGCATTTGTTAAAGGGATCACTCCGTGTCGAATAGTAGGAGGAAAACTGTCGGAAGAGGAAACATTTTCAGGGTTTAATGAAATGATAGGAACAGGGAGAGTTGAAGACTCTGAAGGTAGTGATAATGTTACAGAGAGGGATGAGGGCCTGAACAATGTAACAATGCCAGTACGTAATGCTGCAGCTGGAGGGGTTTGCGACGGAAGTATGGATTTTTATTTATTCATTCATGGGTCGAGGATGTCACTGCCTGGACTAGCATACATTACACACTGCTACTTGCCCAGAGGCAGCTCAGGGTCAGCCATATTGCTGTGGGACTGGAGTCATATGTCAGCCAGACAGGGTAACAATGTCAGATGTCTTTCCCTCAAGGACATGAGTGAACTAGTGAAGTTTTTCCACTTAATCAACGATGTTATTATAGTGGCTTCACTAATGTCTTGTGCAGACACAACATGACACCCCGACTCAGACTCTCAGTGCTCTGCCAAATGAAGGTAACCTTCCCAAACACCTGCTTCACCAGCCTGTTTACCTTTGACGCCACGTTCAAAGAAACTTGTACCTGCATCCCTACGCCTCTCTATTTGACAACACTACCCAGGGCCCGAACATAACAAGTGCAGTGCTAGTTTGCCTGAGCAAAATGCAACAGCGTGCTTTTCTCCACCTGCTAGCCCTAACCTCACTGGCCCAGCAGTACTGTTGAACCAATTGCACTGTTAGATAACTTTCTTCACTGTCCACTTAACCACCATTTTCAGTGTCACTCACACACTTGCTAACCATGACTCCTGCATTATCATCCAAAACGTTTATATAAATGATGCATAACAGTGACCCAACACTGAACCCCACGGCACACCATTGGTCACAGGCCTGCAGTTTGAACAGCAACCCTCTATAAACACGCTGTGTCTCCTATCGTCAATCCTGTTTTGTATCCAGTTGGTGAGCACTCTCTGGTTATGTGTGATCTAAACTTATTAATCAGTCTGCCATGCAGAACCTTGACAAAGGCCTTGCTAAAGTCCACGGAGATATCTACTGTCCTGCCTTTATCTATTAATTATCTACCTCCAGAAACACTCAGTCAGCATTTTCCACACACAAAGCCACGCTAATTATCGCTAATCGTTCCTTGCCTTTCCAAATGCATGATGACCCTTTCATTCAGAATCTCCTCCAACAACTGACCCACCTCTGCCATCAGTCTCACTGGTCTGTCGTGGCTGTCGCTGATACAAATGTCTCTTTGAGGAGACTTGTAATTTTCTCCCTCGCTTTTCAAAAGGTGCTCGGATACATCTAATTATGTCCCAAGGTTTTATAAAACTTTTTGCATTTTAAGACAGCCAGCGCCTCCTGTTCTCCAATGTGCATTCTGTTCAAGACATCATGATGTATCACTCACCTGCACAACGACCACGTCGCATGCGTCTCCGCCCCACTCCGATCTCTGCCCCCACGCCCAACTCCACCACCACGCCGATCTCCGCCCCCACGCCCAACTCCGCCCGCACACCCAACTCCACCCCCACGCCAATCTCCACCCCCACACCCAACTCCACCCCCATGGCCAACTCCAGCCCCACACCAGGTCCCAGGTCCTCACTCCCAGCCCTGCCATATTTTCACCATTCCTCCAGCCCTCCCCAGCGCTGAGGATGAATGATCAGTCCTCAGCAGAGGTCTCACCTTCATCCCCTTATGCTCCCGGATTAACGAGTTCAACACGCGGCGAGACATCGAGCATTTCTTCTGCTGCCTTCCCCATCGTGCCTACTTCTTCAACCAGGATTCTCACCCGCACTCTGACGACCCCTTCTCCCACTTCCAACACACCCCATTCACCTGGACACCCCGTGCTGGCCTCTTACCCACCCTCAATCACTTCATAACCAACTGCCGCCGCAACATTGGCCAACTCAACCTGTCCACCCTTCTCACCCACTCCAACCTCTCACCCTCGGAACGTGCAGCCCCTCACTCCCTCTGCTCCAACCACAATCTCACTATCAAACCGACAGACAAGGGAGGCACGGTGCTAGTTTGGCGCACCAATCTTTACATTGTGAGGCTAAACGCCAGCTCGTGGACACCTCCTCCTACTGCCCCCTTGACCATGACACCACCTCCCACCACCAAACCATCATCTCCCAGACCATCCATAACCTCATCACCTCAGAGGATCTCTCATCCACCACCTCCAACGTCATCGACTCACAACCCAGCACCGCCCATTTCTACCACCTGCCCAAAATCCACAAACCTGACTGCCCCGGCCGACCCATTGTCTCAGCCTGCTCCTGCCCCACCAAACTCATCTCTGTATACCTTGACACGGTCCTGTTCCCCGTAGTCCAAGAACTCCCCACCTTCGTTCGGGACACCACGCACACCCTCCACATCCTCCATGATTTTCGCATCCCCGGCCCCCAACGCATTATCTTCACCATGGACATCCAGTCCCTATACACCTCCATTCCCTATCACGAAGGACTCAAAGCCCTTTGCTTCTTCCTTTCTCGCCGTTCCAACCAGGACCCTTCCACTGACACCATCGTTCGACTGGCTGAACTGGTCCTCGCTCTGAACAACTTCTCTTTCCAATCCTCCCACTTCCTCCAAACCAAAGGAGTAACCATGGGTACCCGCATGGGCCCCAACAATGCCTGCCTCTTCGTTGGATGTGTGGAAAAGTCCATCTTCCGCAGCTGCACTGACACCACCCCCCAGCTTTTCCTCCGCTACATTGATGAATGCATCGGTGCCACCTAATGTTCCCACATGGAAGTTCAACAGTTCATCCACTTTACCAACACCTTCCACCCCGATCTCAAATTTACCTGGACCACCTCAAATTCCTCCCTCCCCTTCCTAGACCTCTCCATTTCTATCTTGGACGACCGACTCAACACGGACGTTTAATATAATCCGACTGACTCCCACAGCTACCTAGATTACACCTCCTCCCACCCTGCCCCCTGTAAAAATGCCATCCCATATTCCCAATGCCTTCGCCTTCGCCGCATCTGCTCCCAGGAGGACCATATACAATACGGAACAACCCAGATGGCCTCCTTCAAAGACCACAATTTCCCCTCAGACGTGGTTGACGATGGTCTCCACCGCATCCCCTCCACTTCCCGCTCCTCCACCCTTGAACCCCGTCCCTCCAATCGCCACATGGACAGAACTCCACTGGTCCTCAACTACGACTACACCAACCCCCAGATACATCGTATCATCCTTCGCCATTTCCACCACCTCCAAATGGACTCAACCACCATGGATATATTTGCCTCCCCACCCCATCAGCATTCCGAAAAGACAACTCCCTCCGCGACTCCCTTGTCAGATCCACACCCCCCACCAAGCCAACCTTTACGCCCAGCACCTTCCCCTGCAACCGCAAGATCTGCAAAACTTGCGCCCACACCTCCGACCTCACTTCCCTCCAAGGCGCCAAGGGATCCATCTATATCCATGAGAAATTCACCTGCACCTCCACACACATCATTTACTGTATCCGCTGCACCCAATGTGGCCTCTTTTACATTGGGGAGAAATGCCGCCTACTTGTGCAACATTTCAGAGAACACCTCTGGGACACCCGCACCAACCAACCCAACCGCCCCGTGGCTGAACACTAATTCCACCTCCCACTCCGCCAAGGACATGTAGGTCCTTGGCCTCCTCCACCGCTAGACTATGGCAACACGACGCCTGGAGGAAGAGCGCCTCATCTTCAGCCTAGGAAGCCTCCAACCACAAGGGATGAATGCAGATTTCTCCAGCTTCCTCATTTCCCCTCCCCCCACCTTTGCTCAGTCCCAACCCTCAGACTCAGCACCACCTTCTTGACCTGCAATCTTCTTCCCGACCTCTCAGCCCCCACCCCATCTCCGGCCTATCACCCTCACTTTAACCTCCTTCCACTATCGCATTCCCAACACCCCTCCCCAAGTCCCTCCTCCCTACCTTTTATCTTAACCTGATTAGCACACCCTCCTCATTCCTGAAGAAGGGCTTATGCCTGAAACATCGATTCTCCTGCTCCTTTGATACTGTTTGACGGCTGCGCTTTTCTAGCAACACATTTTAAAGCTCTGATCTCCAGCATCTGCAGTCCTCACTTTTTTCAAAGTTTAATGGACTGCAGAGGAGCTCAGAGAGAATGAGTTATGGGGAGTAGAGGAGACTACAAACACAGATGGCTGTCGGTGTGAAAAGAGCTGGACAATAACCAGAATATAATCTTCACAGTGTGGAAACACGGTAGTCGGCCCAACAAGCCCACACCAATCCCCGAAAGAGCATCCTAACCCCACCCATCCCTCTCCCTGCCCAATAAACCCTGCATTTCTCGTGGTGAACTCACCTAAACCACATTTGCCTGAATACTACAGTCAATTGATGATGGCCAATCCACGTATCGTGCAAATGTTGGGCTATGGCAGGAAACCAGAGCAACCGGAAGAAACCCACACAGTAAGGGGAGGGGGGTGGGGGGGGGGGGGTGGGGAAGGACATGCAACGTCCAACAAACAGTCGGCCAAGGCTGGAATTGAAGCCAGATTCCAGGCACAATGTGGCTGATTATACACAGCACTGCAGAGATTGGATTAGATCACAAAGTTCACAAGGGTTTATTGGAACAGGAGGAAAGTATATTCAGGAACAGGTGGTGTCCATGAGAGGGACTGGAGGAGGTTAACATAGATGGTGTCCATGAGAGGGATTGGAGGAAGTTAACGCAATAGGGAGGGTTGTGGGTTCTCTCGACAATTAGAGGTAGGGACAGTTGGGAAGACTGGATGGAGTTAGTCATACTCAGAGTTGTGTACACTGGGTTAGGTTACTGAGTTAGCAAGGATTCTATGCATTGCCTGAGTTTATGGACAGAGGCAGTTGTGGGAATGAGAGTTGTTACAACAATTGAGAGGATATTTCAAGCACATGGATGGTTTTAGTGGCTGCAGGATGCTCGATAGCTAGGTACGCCAGTACTGACTGGAGGTGGTCAAAGGTAAGGAACATTGTAATGATCAGAGTTAGTCACAGAGACAGAGAAGATTGAACAGAGAGAGGGGGCATGGCTACAGATCTCGGGAGCGTTCTAGTGGCTTCAGAACATTACACAAAGGGAGTGTTGGTAGGAACTGGAGGACTCTGTACAGACAGTGAGGTGAAATGGATGGTGGAAGGTTTGCGGTAATGAGGTGCAAGAGGACCGAATGGAGTGCTGTTGGGACTGGAGAAGGTTACAGTGACATCATGGAAGGCTGGTACAAAGGAAAAGATCAACTGGGATCCAAGGCAAGTTGGTAATTTGGATACAAAATTAGTGGATAGACTTATTCGTGTTGGAAATTCTTTCACCAGTGGGTGTACCACAGGGATCTGTGCAGGAACCATTGCTGGTTATTCTGTGGAATAATAACTCCGATGTGAAAGCAGCAGGAACCATTAGTAGGTGTGCAGATGACATGAAAGGTGAGGAGCATGGTCTCAGGCTATATTCAGATATCGATCAGATGATAAACTGGGTAGAGTAATGGCAGATGGAGTTTACTACTTCTGATCACCGTGAGGTAATTCACTGTGGGAAGTCTCATAAGCGAAGGATATACATCATGAAGGGTAGGTCCTCCTGGAATAGCAAGTAACACCAGGACTTTGGTGGACAAGTCTCCGGATGTCTGAAGGTGTAGCACAAGTGGACCTGAACTGCGAGAGGTGGGGGAGCCATATCTTGGTGGGACGAATTGTTCGAGCTGCTTGAGAGGATATAATCTAATATGGCAGGGTGTTGCACCTTAAACAGTCGTAAGGCCAGAAAGAAGATTGAGGTTGGTGCACAAGTTAAAGACAGCAATTTCAGCAGACAAGGCAGGCAAGAATACAGCAGGAAATGTAGGGGAGCAGGGGAGCTGATGATTAAACTGCGTTCATTACAATGCAAGGGGCCTGACAGCTAAGGAAGCTGACCTCAGGGCATGGATTGGAACATGGGACTGGGAGATTATAGTTCTTCCAAGAACACAGCTGACGGAGAGACAGGACTGGCAACTCATTGTTTCAAGGTGGAGTTGCGACAGGAAGCATCGAAAGGGAGGAAAGAGAGGACACGTGGTTGTGGGTTTTGATTGCATTAATCATTACAGCAGTACTTAGAGAGGATATTCCTGTGGGATCACCCAGTGAAGCTATGTTAGTGGAACTGAGAAATTAGAATTGGTCATCACTCTGACACGATTGTCTGACTGACCACGAATCATCAGTGGCAGACTGAGGAACAAACATATCAGGAGATCTCAAATATCAATCATAATAATAGGTTGGGGATTTTTAACTTTCCAAACCTAGACTGGGTCTGCCAGTGTTCAGTGTTTGCAAGGGAGGAATTTGGTAATTGCGTTCCAAAAACTCCCAATCAATATGTAAATGGCCTGAAAAGAAAAAGGGGAAAACCTGACCTCCCTTTGGGAAACAAGGTAGGAAAAAGGACTGAAGGGTGAGTGGGAAAGCATTTTGCCAAAGTGACCACAGTTCTATTAGTTTGAAAACAGCGATGGAATAGGACAGGCCTGGTCCACAAGTTCAAGTTATAAAATGGGGCCGGACCAATCTTGATAATATTAGCCAGGAACTTTCAAAAGGTGACTGGGGAGTCTGTTTGCAGGGAAAGGGAAGTCTGGCAAGTGAGAATATTTTAAAAGTGAGATATGTTGAGCGATCACTACCAGCATGTCCCTGTTTGTGTGCAGGTCAATGCTGACTGCATTCGGAAACACTGGCTGTATACTGAGGGGCTGGTCAAGGAAAAGGGGGCACATGTCAGGTATAGCCAGCTGGATCAAGGGAATCCCTGAGGATCACAGGGACTTTAGGAATACACTTTGAGTAGAAATCAGAAATCAGGAAATCAGAAAGTGTACATGCAATACCGTTGGCAGAGAACGATAAGGAGAATCCAAAAGTGATTGCATAAATATATTGAGTAAAAGAGTAACTCGAGACAAAATAGTGTCCCTTAAAAATCAATCAGACCATTGATGTGTGGAACCACAGAATATGGCAATGACCTTAAACACATTTTTCCCTCCAGAACTTACAGTGGACAAAGACTGGGCAACTCAGGGAACAAGAGTAATACGTTAGACCACAATTGAGTATTCTGCAATTCCAGTCTCCCCGCTATAGGAAGCATGTTTTGAAATTTGAATGTGTTCAGAAAAGATTTACAAGATGTTGCCCGGGTTGTTGGTGAATAAGCTGGGGTTATTTTCCCTGGAGAATTGGAGACTGAGGGGTGACCTGACAGAGGTTTATATGAACATGGGGTGTATGGATTGGGTAAACAGTCAAGATCTTTTCCCAGGGGTTGGAGAGTCCAAAGCTTGAGGGCACAGGTTTAAGATTAAAGGGAAAAGTTTAAACGGCACTGAAGGGACAGCTTTTTTATGCACATGATGATTTGTGTATGGAATGAGATGAGAGAGAAAGTAGCAGATACTGGTAATATGACAACATTCAAGAGATATTTGGATGGGTATATGAAAAATAATGGTTTAGATGTACATGGACCAAATGTTGGTAAATGTGATGGATTTATTTACATCTTCTGGTCAGCATGGACGAGTTGGACTGAAGGGATGTTTCAATGCTGTACATCTCTATGATTTGAAAAGAGTGCATGTTATAGAAGGTTTTAAAACACAAAGGTATGGAAAGCCCCAGGACCTGATTAAGTGTATCATAGGACACTGTGGGATGCTAGGGAAGAAATTGTGGAGCCCCGAGTAAAGATATGTGTACTACTGACAGCCATGTGTGATGTGCTGGAAAGGCTGGAGGGTGGCATAATGGGCGGTGAAGGAGGTTTTTTGAGATTACAAAGGGATCTTGATGAAATGGGTGAATGGGCTTAAAACGGTAGATGGAATTCAATCTGAATAAATGCAAGGTAGTGCACTTGGTAAAACAAACAAGGGTATGTTCGGGTCTCAGTTAGTATTTTAGAGCAGAAGGACCTCCGGGTTCAGGTACATAATTCTTGAAGTTTGCATCACAGGATGGACAAGGCAGTGCTTGGCATGCCTGACTATTGCTCAGTCCATTGAGTGGAGGATTTGCGATGTCCTGCTGAGATTGCAGAGACATTTATGAGGCCTGTTCTGCAATACTCCATCCAGTTCTGGTCGCCCAGTTATGTAGAGGATATTATTAAGCTGCAGGGGGTTCAGATGAGATTTACCAGGATGTTGCGAGGTATGGAAGGTATGAGTTCTGAAAAATGGCTGCATAGGCTGAGTCTTTTTTCACTGGAGCCGGGAAGTTGAGACGTGATGTTAGAAAAGTTTATTTTTAAAAATGAGGTTTATAGATCGATTTAATGGTAGTTGTCTTTTCCACAGGATTGGGACTCTCAAGAGGAAGGACCACATTTTAGAGATTAGAAGAGAAAGATGTTCAAAAAAAAGACATGGTGCAACTTGTTACACAGATGGTGTTTTCATTGTGGAATGAACTTCCTCAGGAAGGGGTGAATGTGGGTACAATTACAATGTTTAAAAGACAGAGATACTAAACGAGTATTTTGCATCAGTTTTTCCTGTGGAAAAGGATATGGAAGATATAGAATGTATGGAAATAGATGGTGACACCGTGCAAAATGTCCATATTACAGAGGAGCAAGTGTTGGATGTCTTGAAATGCATAAAGGTGGACAAATTCCCAGGACTTGATCAGATGTACCCGTGAACTCTGTGGGAAGCTAGAGAAGTGATCACTGGACCTCTTGCTGAGATATTTGTATCATAGATTGTCACAGGTGAGGCGCCGGAAGACTGGAAGTTGGTAAACGTGGTGCCACTGTTTAAGAAGTGTGGTAAGGACAAGCCAGAGATTTACAGAGCAGTGAGCCTGACGTCGGTGGTGGGCGAGTTGTTGGAGGGAATCCTGAGGGACAGGATGCACATGTATTGCGAAAGGCAAGGACTGATTAGGGACAGTCAACATGGCTTTGTGCGTGGGAGATCCTGTCTCACAAACTTGATTGAGTTTTTTGAAGTAACAAAGAGGATTGATGAGGGCTGAACGGTAGATGTGATCTATATGGAATTCAGTGAGGCGTCCGAGCAAAACGTGAGGACTGCAGATGCTGGATTTTCCTTCTCTATTACGTGCTGACTCTGTAAGCTACCTTTTGCAGATTGATAAACAAGAACTCCCTCAACTCTTTCTGGTGTCGGTGTGAAACCAAATAATATTAGCCTGACAGTACGTCGGGAGCATACTGAAATTGTTAGACAGGATATGTCAATATACAATAACTGGCCACTCAGAAACACATTTGATTAAAGAGAATTTGTTTTTGAACCTGTTGTATTTAATTTGTTGGTGTGAATATAAATGGCAGAATTGTAAGGGTGCAGAAGGGGTAGAGTGGTAGAGGGGATATGGTGTATTTGACTTATCGGACGCCTTTATGCAAGTTTCAATAAAGGCTAAAGAGTAACCTCGTAGAGAATTGGGCCCATTAAAGAACAATAAGGTCACCCATGTGTGGAACCAGAGGAGATGGGTGAGGTATTAGACAAAATAGTCTTGTCAGTGTTTACTGTGGCGAAAGACATGGAAACTCGGGAACTTGGGGAAATAAATAATGTTGTGTTGGAAAGAATCCTCACCAGAGAAGAGAAAGGGCTGGAATCTTAAAACAAATAAAGGTAGATCAATCCTCAGTAGCTAATTAGGTCAATCCTAAAATATTAATGGAAGCTAGGGAAGAGATTACAGTGTCCCTAACAAAGATATTTATATCATCAACAGACACAGTGAGATGTTGGAAGGGTAGAGGTTGGCTAATGCTGTTCCTTCACTTAAGGGTTACAGGGAAAAGCCAGGAAATTACAGCCCAGTGAGCACAGTGATGGGGAAGTTGGTGGAGGAGATTCTGAGAGAAAAGAGATCCTTCCAAAGGCACGGGCTGATCCAAGATAGTCAGCATGGCTTCGTGAGTGGGAAACCACGTTTCACAAACCGGATTGACTCTTTGAGGAGGTGGCCCAAGATACGTGAAGGCAGAGCAGTCAACGTTGTCCACATGGACTTTAGCATCTAGTCAAGTGGAAGAAGGAAGCTTACTTAAGGTTGAGGAAGCAAGTATCAGACAGGGCTCCAGAGAGTTACATTGGGTGACACGATGCCTCAGTGGTTAGCACTGCGACCTCATAGCACCACGGACTCCATTTCGATTCCAGCCTCAGTCGACAGTCTGTGTGGAGTTTATACATTCTCCATGTGTCGACGTGGGTTTCCTCCAGGTGCTCCTGTTACTTCCCACGGCCCAAAGATGTGCATCTCAGTTGACTTAGCCATGCTAAATTACCCATAGTGTACATGGATGGGTAGGTTTGGTGCATTAGTCAGTGCAAATGGAGAGTAATAGGGTGGGCGAATGGGGTTGGGTTGGATACTGTTTGGAGGGCTAATATGGAGGTGTTGGGTCAAATGGCCTGTTTCCACACTGTAGGGATTCTCTGAAGATACTAGAAAGGAACTGAGGAATTGACTTAGGGCAACTAGAAGGGGGCTTGAAATAGCATTGTTGGGAAGGATTAAGGAAAACCGTGAGACATTCTCCACTTATGCGAGGAAGAAGAGCATGGTCAGAGTGAGGATAAGGCCCATCTGGGAGAGAGGAAGGAAATTGAGCCTGGAGTCACAGGAGGTAAGGGATTTCCTTAATGAATACTATGCCTCAGTATTCACTGCTGAGAGGGATCTTGTCATTTGCGAGGACAGCATGAAACAGGCCGATGCACGTGAACAGGTGGATGATAAGAAGGAGGATGTGCTGAGAAGTTTGTAAAAGATAAGGATAGATAAGTCACTGAACCAGACTGAATGTGTCCAAAGATATTACAAGAAGCGAGGGAATGGATTGCTGCGCTCCTGGTGATGACGTTTGCCCCCTCACTGTCCACTGGAGTCGGACCAGATGATTGGAGGCAGAAAAATATTATTCCCTTGTTCAGAAAAGGGAATAGGGATAATCCTGGGAATTGCACACGTGTCAGTCTTATGTCTGTGGTGTGCAGATTATTGGAGAGGACTCTGAGACACAGGATTTATTATTCCTTGGAAAACCATCGTTTGATTACAGATAGCGAGCATGGTTTTGTAAGGGGCAGGTCATGCCTTACAAATCTTATTGAATCTTTTGAGAATGTGACGGAACACCTTTATGGCTCATTCAGAAAGTATGGAGTCATGGTATACAGGGAAACCTGTCTGTCTGGATACGGGATTACTGGCCCACAGAAGACAGAGGGCGATGATAGAAAGAAACCATTCTTCCTGGAGCTCAGTGCCCAGTGGTTTTCTGCAGGGAGTGGTTACAGGACCTCTGCTCTTTGTGATTTGATGAATAAGTTGGATGTGTGAGTGGAAGAATGGGTTAGTAATTTTGTCAATGACACGAAGGTTGGTGGAGTGGTTGACAGTGTGGAGGGCTGTTGTAGGTTGCAACGGGACATTGATAAGATGCTGAGAGGTAGCAGATGGAGTTCAATCTGGAAAAGTGTGAAGTCATTCATTTTGGAAGATTGAATTTGAATGCAGAATTCAGGGTTAACGGCAGGATCCTTTGCAGTGTGGAGGAACAGAGGGACCTTGGGTTCCAAGTCCATAGATCCCTCAAAGTAGCCACCCAAGCTGAGAGCCTTGTTAAGAAGGAATATATTGTGTGGGATTTCATTAGTTTGGGGATTGAGTTTTCAAGCTGTGAGGTTATGCTGCAGCTGTACAGAGCCCTGGTTAGACCCGACTTGGAATATTGTGTTCAGTTCTGGTCCCTTCATTACAGGAAGGCTGTGGAAGGTTTAGAGGGGTAAAGAGGAGAGTTACCAGGTTGCTGCCTGTACTGGAGAGCATGGCTAATGAAGAAAGATTGAGGGAGTTAAGGCTTTTCTCATTGGAGTGAAGAAGGGTGAGGGGTGACTTGGCAGAGGTGAACAAGGTGATGACAGGCATAGATAGAGAGAATAGAGAGATTTTTCTTTACCCTGACATAAATAGCTATTACAAGGGGTCATAATTTTGGGGTGATTAGCGGATGGTTCAGGGGAGATTTCAGAGGTAGGTTCGGTACATACAGAGTGGTAGCTGAGTGGAATGCACTGCCAGTTGTGGCAGTAAAATTAGATGCATTAGGGACATTTAGTAAATTTCTGGATAGGCACATGGATGATAATAAATTGAAGGGTATAGAAGTTAGAGTCATAGAGATGTACAACATGGAAACATACACTTCAGTCCAACCCGTCCATGCTGACCAGATATCCCGACCCAATCTAGCACCCAGTCCAAATACCTCCAAACCCTTCCTATTCATATACCCATCCAAATACCTCTTAAAAGTTGCAATTATACCAGCCTCCACCACTTCCGCTGGCAGCTCATTCCATACACGTACCACCCTCTGTGTGAACAAGTTGCCCCTTAGGTCTCTTATATATCTTTTCCTCTCTCATCCTAAAACTATGCCCTGTAGTTCTGGACTTCCCATACCCAGGGAAAAGACTTTGTCTATTTACACTCTCCATGCCCCCATAATTTTGTAAACTTCTATAAGGTCACCCCTCAACCTCCGATTTTCCAGGGAAAACAGCCCCAGCCTGTCCAGCCTCTTCCGCTAGCTCAAATCCTCCAGCCCTGGCAACATCCTTGTTATTCTTTTCTGAGCCCTTTCACGTTTCCCAAAATCCTTCCGATAGTAAGGAGAACAAAATTGCACGCAATATTCCAACAGTAGCCTAACCAATGTGCTGTAGAGGCACAACATGACCTCCCAATTCATGTACTCAATACTCTGACCAATAAACAGAAGCCTGCCAAACGCTGCCTTCACTATCCTATCTACCTGCGACTCCACTTTCAAGGAGCTATGAACCTACACCCCAAGGTCTCTTGGTTCAGCAACACTCCCTAGGAGCTTACCATTAAGTGTATAAGTCCTGCTAAGATTTGCTTTCCCAAAATACAGCACCTCACAATTATAGGAATTAAAATCTAAGTGCTACTTTTTTTATTGATCTTACAGTCGGATAAAAGAGTGCCATACTATCACCGCCGAAGAGTCTTGTGCCGTACTGTTCTGTGTTCTACGTGGCGTATGGTAAACTGGGTAATAACCTCAGATCAGTGTAAAAGGTTATGGCGTTCAGGAGGAGCTAGTCAGTAGGACAGAAAATTGGGTAGGAGACTGAGGGTCATGGGAGACATATTGTTTTTCGGACTGGAGGCTTGTGACCAACGGTGGAGTGGGTCCACCGGTGTTTGTCATTGGGATAAATGGTTTGGATGGGAATATTGTTATGTAAGTTAAGTAAGTTTTTTGGGTGACACTGAAATTGGTGGTAAACTGAACAGTGATGAAGGGTATCTGTGATGCAACAGGATGAACAGTACTGCTGGGATAGTGGGCTGAAGAATAGCTGGTGGAGTTTAATGAGATAAATGTGAAATGTTCTATTTTGGTGAAACAAACCAGGGTGGGACTTGTACAGTTAATGTTTGGGACCTGGGGAGTGTTGTCAGTCAGAGATCCAGTGACCCAGGTACACAGTTCTTTGAATGTGGTGTCACAGGTAGACAGGTTGGTGAAGGAGAAATTTGGGATGGTTGCCATCATTGGGCAGAGCATTAGGAGTAGGAGTTGGGACGTCATGTTGTATCTGTACAAGACATTGGTCAGGTCACCATAAAAGCATTGTTGATCAGTGGGCGAACTCATTTGGTTCATTGACCTTCTTTTGTGTAGAACATCTGACATTCTAACCTGGCCAGGCTAACATGTGACTGCAGAACCATTGCAATATGGCTAACTCTGAGCTGTCCTCTGGGTAATTAGCAGTGACACCCACATCCCATGAATGAATAATTAAAAATGCATATGTCCCTCCCTACCTCTGCAAACCCCTCCAGCTGCAGCAATTCATACTGGCTTTGTAACATCGTTCATGCCCTGATCACATTCTGTAACACTCTTACCACCTCCGGCACCTTCACCTCTCTCAGTTCCAATTGTGACATTAAACCCTGACACTGATTCCCCTTCCCATTGCCCAACTCCTGCTAGCAGACCCTTTGAAATCCCTTTAACACTTACTCCTAAAACGCTCTCTCACTTCAGGATTTTAAGTATTTTTTGGTGATCTTCTAAGCCTCATAATCTAATATAATACATTTTGTCCTGAGTGAGGGACAGGTGTGAGTTTTTTTGCTGAGGTTTTGTCTGTTTCAGTGGAATGTTCTTTTGTTGAGTGATTTACACTGTTCCTTCAAATCTTTTCCACTGTTCATTTACAGACACATATTTAAGTCTGTTTCGGCTGTTTACCTTGGTCAGTTGTCATTCAAACCTATGTAATTGGCTGTTTTTGTTTCTAGGAGAAAGTGAGGACTGCAGATTTTGGAGATAAGAGCTGAAAATGTGTTGCTGGAATAGCGCATCAGGTCAGGCAGCATCCAAGGACAGGAGAATCGGCATTTCAATGTTTTTGTTTCTAGTTTAGCGTGTCCTTTCTGTGATTCGCTTTAAAACTTTACATTTCTTTAAACTGCACTTTATCACAATTTCCCAGGGGATCTCTCCACGTGACATTACTCAGTTACTAAGTTTCATCACACAACGGTCGCTCTGAGATAGTTATGCCCCTAGCCAGTTGCACAATTTGTTATTCAAAGAAACACTGAAAAAAAATCTCTGAACTCCTCCTCCAATATCACTGTTGTCAGTGTGACTGTCACAGTTTATGTGAATATTGAAGTTTCCCAAAATTATCACAAAGTGTTTGTTTAAAAATTCCAATGAGTTCCTGTGTAATGCAGTGATGAGCAATAGAATGCTGTTCGTTGGCTAAAACTTTTTTGCTGCTTGTGTCCTTGGCAAGTAGTAACCAGAATTTACATTCAGACTGACTCTACTTCATGATCTGAGGCCAAATGCTTTCTCTGTAATGCCTTTTTTATCCATTATTGTTAGCGTTGTCCATTTTCCCCGAGTTTCCACAAAGTTGTGATCCATTGAATATTTATGTCCACCTTTTGTTGGACCTGAAACCACGTCTCTCTGGTGTCTAACTTCATTTTATCTCTGTGTCACAAATCAATCTGCCTTATTGAAGAGACATTATCCATTCCAAAAAAACCATAATTTACTCTTCCGCACAATTTTCTGCAACAAACTGATTCCCTGATATACAATATTACATAAACTCTGTCCCATCCTGTTTCTTTCTGCTTGTCTTCAGTCACATTCCAATTCTGCTTCCATACTTCACCTTTTCTCTTTGCATTTTGAAAACTCCTTTCACCTGAACCCTGTCCCTGCATTCTCTCGGTCAGTTTAAAGCCCTGTCCATAAATCTACCGACATGATTGGCCAGGAACTGGTCCCAGCAGGGTTCCAGTGGGACCATCCTAATGGATTATTTTTAAAATCAGGTATGGGATGTTGGTGTCTCTGGCTGACCAGCCTTTCCTGCGCAGCCCAAGCTGCCTTCGAGCAGAGTAACTTGCTCGGCCATTTCAGAGGGTAATTGAGAGGCAAACACTTTGCTGTGGGTATGTCGTGCAGACCACATGAGGATGAGCAGATGCCCTTATCGAACGGACAAGTGTTTGGGTTTTATGTACATGTGCAATGGTGTCATATTTATTTATGGATTGCTAATTACGATTTTTAAAATTATACATTTCAAATTCCACCATTTCTGATGGTGGGATTCAAACCTTCTTCCGCTGAACGTTAGCTGAGGTCTTGATACATGCTTTAGCAGTAATACCACGAGGCCATCATTTCGCCTGCTCACAGGTTGATCATCCCTGAGCACTGATACCAGAGCATCATGAAGCTAAACCCACTCTTCCAACATGACTGTGTGATCCTGAAGTCTTCCAGCACTCTCGTGATATCACTCAGTCTCTCTCCATGTGGTATCCCTCACTGTGTAGGTCTAATTGCTGCGTCTGTCAGTGCCTCCTGCTCTTGCAGTTACTCCAGATCCTGAGCTAACAGATTTCTCTACTCCAGAGAGATGCAACAGCGCAGGCCAGGGACGGAGTGGGACTTTACAGATCTCTGAGGGGCTCATTTCCTTTCTCCATGTGTAACCCTCACTGCATCAGTCTAACTTCCCATTCTGTCTATTTCTGTCTCCTGTACGCACTCTGGGAGGTGCTGATTAAATAGACTTCCCAATTGCTGGATGTTTCGTCCAATACCTCATTGAAGATGGTTGGTCAGCCAGGGAGACAAAGGGCAGGGAGATGTGGAGCCTTCAATAAATCCTGCAGTGAGGCAAGATCACTCACAGTGCACAGAGCATGGAGCAATGAGAGGGCTCCAAACATCGCTAACAAGACATGACATAGATAGAGTGTTGTAGGGGGAGCACAGTACAGTACAGACACACCCCAGACTCAATCACCACTTCTACTTTAATTTACATTTGCACTGTGACAGCGTGGGGAATTCATAGTTATCAATCCATGCCTGTGCTGTCTTAGTGAGCATCAGGACAACAGAGGGGCAAGCAGGCCTCTGACGAGATGTTGGGAATGCTGCCTGGGGTCTTTCTGTTCTGTGCTCTCCCTCCAACACTCTAATAAGACTTACTGGTCTGCAACACTGTACCTATGGCATGGCTTGTGCACCAGTATCTTCAGTAATATTTACGTAAACGTACTGCATTCCAGACTACCGTCCGTATCGCTGTAACTTGCTTCAATGTCTACAACATGCTTTATTTGTGTACGTTTCAAATATGTGGAGGGACTATCAGGAAGGGAGGCGGTTACAGGGACAGGAACTGTTATGGCTAATGAAGAAAGATTGAGGGAGTTAAGGCTTTTCTCATTGGAGTGAAGAAGGGTGAGGGGCCAGTTGGTTGATGTGAACAAGATGATGAGACTCATAGATAGAGTGAATAGTGAGAGACTTCTTTATATCATGATATACATGGCTATTCTGAGCGGGCATAGTTTTAAGGTGATTGGTGGATGGTTAAGGAGAGATTTCAGATGCAGGTTCTTTACACAAAGTGTGTGTTGGGCGTGTGTGGAATTCACTGCCAGCAGTGCTGGGAGAGTCAGATACATTAGGGACATTTAATACACTCGTGAAAGGTATGTAGGTTAGTTTGATCTTGCTGTCGGATAAAAGGTTGGCATGGCATCATGGCCGAAGGGTCTTGTGCTGCACTGTTCTGTGTTCTGCCATCCATATGGTAAACTGGGTAATAAACTCAGATCCATGTAAAAGCATACGGCATTCAGGAGGAGCTAGTGAACTGTTTAAAAAATTGGCTTGATGGTAGGAGACAGAGGGTGATGGGAGACAGGTTGTTTTTCTGACTGGAGGCATGTGACCAGCGATGCAGTGGGCCCACTGTTGTTTGTCTTTTGGATAAATGGTTTGGATGAGAATATTGGTTTCCTGGCAAGTAAGCTTCTTGGGTAACACTGACATTGGTGGTAAAGTGGACAGTGATGAAGGTTATCAACGATGCAACACTATGAACAGTACTGCTGGGATAGTGGGCTGAAAAATAGCAGATGGAGTTTAATGAGATAAATGCGAAGTGTTCCATTTTGGTGAAACAAACCAGGGTGGGACTTGTACAATTAATGTTCGGGCCCTGGGTAGTGTTGTCAGTCAGAGACCCAGGGATGCAGGTACACAGTTATTTGAAAGTGGTGTCACAGGTAGACAGGCTGGTGAAGCAGGCGTTTGGAATGGTTACCTTCATTGGTTAGAACATTGAGATTAGGAGTTGGGATATCATGTTGTCTGAACAAGACATTGGTGAGGAAACATTGTTGACAAGTTAGATAGAACTCATCTGGTTCAGTTACCTCCATTAGTGAAAACATCTAACATTCTAACCTGGTCTGGCCTACATGTGAATCCAGACCCACAGCAATATAGCTGACTCTGATCTGCCCTCTGGGCAATTAGCAGTGGGGGCAAAGAATACTGGTCCAATCAGTGACCCCCCACATCCCATGCATGAATAAATAAAATGCAGATGTCCCTCCCTACCTTTGCAATCTGAATCTGCAGCAATCCGTACTGGCTTTGTAACACGGTTCAGTCTCTGACCACTCTCTGTAACACTCTCACCACCTCCAGCACCTTCACCTCTCCCTGTTCCTATTGTGTCAATGAACTCTGACCATGGCTCCCCTTCCCACAGCCCTCCTCCTGCCAGCAGACCCATTGTAATCCATTAACATTTACTCCGAAAACACTCTCTCATTTCAGGATTTTAAGTACTTTTTGGTGATCTTCTAAGCCTCATAATCTAATATGATCCATTTTGTCCTGAGTAGGGATGGGAGGTAATGTCTTGCTGAGGTTTTGTCTTTTGCAATGGAATTTCCTTTTGTTTAGTATTTTCCACTATTCCTTCAAATGTTTTCCACTGTTCATTTACAGACACATGTTTCAGTCTGTTCCGCCTGTTTATCTTAGCCAGTTCTCCGCTGAAACCCGTGTAATTGGCTGTTTTTATTTCTAGTTGTAGCTTGTCCTTTCTGTAATTCCTTTAAAAATTTATATTTCTTTAAACTGCTCTTTATCACAATTTCCCGGAGGATCACTCCAGGTGACATCACTCATTCACTAAGTTTCATCACACAACATTCGCTCTGAGAGAGTTATGTCCCTAGTCAGTTACACAATTTGTCATTCAAAGAAACAGTGAAAATATATCTATTTTCTGCTCTTCGAATGTCACTCTGTCAGTATGATTGTCAAGATTATATGAATGTTGAAGTTTCACTAAATTACCACAACACCTTCATTAAAAGTTCCAATGAGTTCCTGTTTAATGCAGTGATGAACAATGAAATGCTGTTTGATGGCTAAATCTCTTCTGCTCCTTGTGTCCTTGGCAAATAGTAGCCAGAATTTACATTCAGACAGACTCTACTTCATGATCTGAGGCCAAATGCTTTCTCTGTAATGCCTTTGTTATCCATTATTGTTAGCGTTACCCATTTTGCCTGAGTTCCTTCAAGTTTGTGAACTATTGAATATTTATTTTCCACCTTTCGTTCACCCTGTAACCACGGATCTCTGGTTTTTAAATCTCTTTCACCTCTGTGTCACAAATCCATCCACCTTATTGAAGAGACTTTGTCCATTCCAAAACAAAACATAATTTACTCTTTCCCACCATTTCCTGTCACAAATCGATTCGCTGATATATAGTTTTAGTTAAACTCTGTCCCATCCTGTTCCTTTCTGCTTCTCCACCGCCACATTCCTATGCTGTTCTGATACCCCCACCCCCACCCTCCTCTAGCTTATCTCTCCATGCTTCAGGCTCACTGCCTTTATTCCTGATGAAGGGCCTTTGCCCGAAACGTCGATTTCGCTGCTCGTTGAATGCTGCCTGAACTGCCTTACCTGTCAGGCATTTTACATCAAAATAAATGCAGCTTAATTCATCAGTTTTCCCTCATTGCCTGCTGTGCTCTTACCTGGTTATCAATTGAAATTACTCTGCTGAAATTCTGTCCCAACCTCAACCTTCAGACTGCAGCCTGAGTCCATCCCCCTCACCTTGGACAACACCCTCACCATTCATGTCTTATGCAAACCTACTAATGATACCTTCTGCTTTCACATCCGAGTGATTAATGCCCCTCAACCGTTCCTCCCCATCTCTGTGATATTCTTCAGTTACTGCATTTCTCATTCTTCATCTCCAGAACTTCCAATCCCCCTGATCAATGTAAGGAATATGATCCCTTGCAACATGTTTGACACCAGTAGCAGTATCCAACTCCTCAATGAATCCTGTCCCAGGAACCTCCTCAAATACTACAGCTCACTGCCTTTGTAATATCTTCCATAATTTGCAATCCTGTTGATTTCTGTAACCTCCTCCAGAACAGTTCTCCACATCTCTGTGTAACTGATGAGAACGCTGCAAACCTGCCTTCACAGTCCTCATTAGCTCTCTGAGCTCCTACAGACCTACAACACTCAGTATCTCTGGCTCCTCCAATCCCTAAACTTCTCCCTGGCTGTGTGAACTGATTCAGCCCCTTCAACCTTCTCTATCTCCCTCTCTCCTGCAGCTCCAACTTTTGTCTATGTCAATGTAACTCGCCGCACCAACAATCTTCCCGGGCTCTATAAACTCCTCCAGTTCCAAATAGCACCCTAACTGTCTACAATCAGTGCTTACAATCCTCCCTTTCTCCTAAAGCTCCAACTACCACCAATATCTGTGTAATCTCCAGTCCCGAGAACCCTCCCAGTCTCTGTATCTCCAGAAGCTCCTTCGGCCACCCCTATCTGTGTAATCTCTAGTCGCTATATTCCTCACTATCGCTGTAATCCTTAAGGACTGATAACCCTGTAAATCTCCTTGACATCTTTCAGCCCGACAACCTATCTGATTTCTAACCACCAACAGTGATCTCAAACCACCCGAACGTTTAACATCCTCCAGTCTGTACCCCCCAGCTTTTCTCTGTTAGCTTCTCTGGTATCTGTATTCCCCTTTATCTCCGGTTACAGATCCTTGCTCAGGGGAACAATGTCTCAGTACCGAATCTGTAAGAACACAAGAATCTTCGGTGTATCAATAAATTTGCCTCATTTTCTAAATTTTAACGAATGCAAGTTCAACCTTCTCCACTTCTTCTCATCAATATCCCTCCATTTTGAAGAACAGCCTGGTGAACCTTCTCTGGGCTGCCTCCAATGCAAGGGCATTTTCCCTCCAGATAGGTGTCCAAACCTGTTCACAGTATTCTCAATGTGAGTTGATTGGAGTCCTCTATAGTTGTTACAAGACTTCCCTGTCTTTATTCTCCATTCCCTTTGAAATCAATGCCAGCATTCCATTTGCCTTCTCTATGTCCTGCTGGCCCTGTATGCCACCTTTCTGAGATTTATACACAATGAGTCTCAAGTTACTCTGTGATGTAGCTTTCTGCAGTATATCTGAAACCAAGAGTTGACACCAATAATCAGGAAAGTGCTGGAATGTGTGGTGAACAATATACCAGAAATGATGAGGATGACTGCACACTTAGAAACCTATGGAAAAAACGCAGACCATAAGACCATCATGTATAGGGGCAGAATTAAGCCATTCGGTCCATCGGGTCTATTCCACTATTTGCTTATGGCTGAATTGTTTCTCAACCCCAGTCTCTCACTTACTCCGGGTAACCATTGATCTCCTTATTCATCAAGAACCGAGCTATCTCTGAGTTCGATACATTGAATTACTTAGCATCCACAGCCCCATGATGCAGTGAGTTAAACATATCCATCACCCTCTTGCTGAA
Source organism: Chiloscyllium punctatum (assembly GCF_047496795.1). Lineage (NCBI taxonomy): Eukaryota > Metazoa > Chordata > Chondrichthyes > Orectolobiformes > Hemiscylliidae > Chiloscyllium > Chiloscyllium punctatum. The sequence goes on from NC_092744.1 coordinate 96,128,867, forward strand.
TAAATTCGTCCACATCTCTAATCTGAATGGCCGTCCCTTCACTCTGAAGCTGTGCCCTTGGCCCCTAGTCTCTCTTGCTCATGGAAACATCTTGCCCCCGTCCACTCCATCCAGGCCCCTCAGTATTCTGTAAGTTTGAATGAGATTCTGCCACTGACTCTGAAACCTCATCAAGTGCAGACCCAGAGACTTCACCTGCTCCTCATATGACACGAATTTCATCCCTGGGATCTTTCTTGGAAACCTATTTTTCGTACCCATTCACTTCCTTTTTCTAGACTCTTAATGTATAATGTGTAGCGTGTAGTCCCAACACTGACCCCTGCGGTGCTCCCCCCATCACCAGTTCCCATCGTGAAAAAGACCCCTTCCTTCACACTCCCTGCCTTGTGCCAATCAGACAAATCCTCTATCCATGCTCAGCAAGTTGTTCTGAAACGGAAATTTCATTTCACACCCACTGCTGGATTTATTTTTCTGTCTGGCTGTAAACAGCAGAGTTTCACCATTACCTTCCCATCTGTAATTCCCTGGAGAAGGTGGTGGGGAGCTGCCCTCCTGACCCATTGCAGTCCTTTGGGTGTAGGGACAGACACAGTGCTGGGAGGATGCAGCGTGTCTTGGAGGGCACCTTGGAAATGTTGGTGTTCCCGTGCACCTGGAGCTCCTGTCCTTCCAGGATATAGTTGTTCCAGGTTTGTGAAATGTTGTTGAAAGAGACTTCCTGAGTGATCTCAGTTCTACTTGTAGATATTTTATTCCTTCATTCATTCATGAAGATGAGCTTTGTTGGCTGAGCTAGCATTTGTTGTTGATATGGAGTTGTCCCTGAGAAGGTGGTAGTGAGCTGCCTTCCTGAGCTACTGCACCAGCCGTTGGAACTGTTATTATCTGTGTCCCCTCCATCAGGCGCTACAACACTCCTCACGTCTGTAACTGCATACAGACAATGCAGCTCTCCCTTTTATATCGGACATCCTCCCCGACTTATAACTCTTGTAGTTCCTCACAATATCTCTCCTCATCCATTCCCATCTGTGCCTGACATCTCTAAAATTTCCTTATTCTTGTTTAAACTTCTGATCACCTCAACTCTATCCCTTTTTAAATTTGTAAACCCTTATGCTTCTGTAACTCTCCGCATAACTGTAATCAATGACAGCACAGGTTCCCTTCCTAAATCTCTATAATTACAATGGTTGCGTGTGCTAAATTGGCACTTTTCATCCTCCTTATCCATCTAAGGACTTCCAGCCCCTATAATCCCATATTTGGAATGTTCCCATTCTCTGCACCTCCTCATGTCCTGAGGGTCCTTGAACACCACAAGTGCTCCATAAGTTTATATTCCGCCCAGTTGCTGCAAGTCTTCTAACTCTGTAACATTCAACAGTCTCCAGTACCTTACACCACTTGCTCGCTGTCAATTTGCATTTGTTGAAGTCTACACATTTCTGTCAGCAGCTCAGAAAAAGCCTTTTAGGCTCTACAAAGCACCGTCATGAACAAGCCACCATCTCTCTATTTCCTTTGCCTTCTTCAATGTCTGAAACTCTCACTGTATCTTCCAGCAAACTTCTTTAGTTGCTGCAGGTCTGCCTAGCTCCCCAGACAACCTGTTCCATCCCATACAGCTCGCTCAATCACTGTAAAACCTTCTGCTCTGTCTAATCCTCCTCTTTTCCACTGTCGTCCAGGCACAACAGCAATCCTATAAGAGACCAGTGCGGAATGGGGTGTTATAAACCTCAGCTGAGGCTTGAGGCCTACCATAACCTGGGAGTCACAAATGGATGGAACCTGAGAGACAGCAGCACAAACCGGGAGAACATACATCCGCAACGAGGATCGAGTCCAACTGGGACTTGGAGTTGGAGAAACAGCAGAGCAGGAGCCTCGAAATCAGCACCGAATCACAGAGGGAGTGACCATGTGACAGAACAACTTGGAGCAGGAGCATGAGGCTAACTCACACCTGGGAGTTACAGAGGCAGCAAAGTGGGAGGATATAAATCAACACTGAGGATCAAGGCCTAATCGTGCCTGGGAGTCACAGAGACGGTGACCCTGTGAGAGAGCAGAGTGAAGTGGGAGCTGGAAGATTACACATACCTGGGAGTCACAGAGACGGTGACCCTGTGAGGGAGCAGAGTGGAGTGGGAGCTGGAGAATTACACATACCTGGGAGTGACAGAGACAACTTCCTGCTGCTGGGATCTTCCTGCACTGATTTTGAAAGAAATGCAAGAGCCATCACAGAAAAACCTGCAAGTTCATTGGCTGATAAATACACCGGTATTAGCAACTGTCAGTTAATTGCTGTAAGTTAGCAATTTTTTTTAACTTCTGAAATAAGGGTTGAGCACAGAAATAAGAGGGAGAAGTGAGCCAACAATAAATTCAAAGTTTGGGAGAAGATTTGTAGTTCGGGTGATCGTTGTTGTGGTTCTGTTTTAGGTAGATGAGAGTGTGACTGGAACGATGATGCAGCAGGAAGGGCTTCAGCTTCCTGGGACATTGGGACTGGTTCTGTGAAAGGCAGCAACTGGACAAGCTGGATGGGCTAATGTGACAGAGCTGGGACTGAATCCATTGTGGGCTGTGTTGAAGGGATTGAAAATAAGTTGATGTGTGCTTAGGATCCAAAAAGGAATAGTAGAGGAGACTACCAGGATTCTCAAAATAATGGGAGATACAGTTGGTACTAATTTACAACAACAAGTCTATCAGTGGAAGATGGAGTAAGAAAGAAAGCCTTAATCTGAGGTACTCTGCATGAACATAAATACTCGGAATGTAGGGAGTTCCAGATGTAGATCAGTATGTGGAAATCTGATGTACTGATCACCGACAGCTGGCTCAAGGAACGGCAGGACTGTGTGTTAAATATTGCTGAGTATAAAGGATTCCAAAATGATTGAAGGGAAGGGAAAGAATGAAGGTAGAAGTATTGGTTTAGATTAGCATTACTTAAGGCGTCCAAGAGAAAGAGGATCCATCCAAGGACAGAATTTGGCTGGAGCTACAGAACAAAAAGTATGCAATTAAACTGTGAGGGGCAGTCTGTCTGCCAGGAACCAAAGAAATGATGGAGACAATAAATACGCAGGGTCATTTGAGAACGATGACAATACTACAGATTAGTTATACTGAAAAAATTAATGTTTCCAAATACAGACAGGGATACTGTGGTGAAGGTTCACGAGGGTCAAGTGTTCCTGGATTACATGGAGGAGAGCTCACTGCAGGAGTATGTATCCAACCCAAGAGAGGATGTACTATTGGACCTGGTCCTTGGGAAAGAGGTGGGGCAAGTGGATCCAGTGTCAGTAGGGGATGGTTTTGGGGCGCAGCAATCATTTTATTGTAAAGTTCAGGATAGTGGTAGCGAATGAAATGCAATAATTGAGAGTGAGAAACATTAGTTGACTGACAGCAGTCTTCAATGGGGCAAGAATGAAGCTGGGAACTTTTCAACAAGGCCAGTGAAATGGGAGCTTTAAATAGTGTGAACCAGATCAGATGGAGATGGGGCTGTGGTGTGACCACGACAGACCTGGATAATCAAATCTTTTCCCCATTTCTACAGGAAGGATAAACAGGCCAACACAGTGAAGTAGCATTGTGAATAAACGATGCGATCTGTAGTATTGTGATGCTCATCAATTTACACACTGCTCCTCCCAGCCCTCACCCCTCATCCCTGTGTATTAATCCTATCAGATATTGGTCACCTTTGCAAACTTCAGAAAATAGCACAGTATAGAGGAGATACCTCTGTCCACTGTCTGCATTGGACAAGATGTAACGTTGTTTTTTAAAGCCCAAGTTCTATCTCCCCAGACAGTGGAGGACTTCAGGTGCAGATCCTGACACCATTTTAAAATGGTTTGATAGTTTCTGCCTTTACTCCGCTTCCATGTGTGACTCCCAGATCCCGACCATACTCTGGGTGAAATCACAACTTTCCTCATCACGTCTCTACTATTTCAAACACATACATTAAGTATTCGCCACAGGTAACTGAGCTCTCCAACAGGAACAAGGTATTCTCTCCCTTTCTATCCAGATTCCTGACATTACGTGCACCCCAATCAAATCTCCTCTCAGTATCCTCCATTCCAATCTTTCCCCATAACTGCACTTCCACTGTCACAGGGTAACGGATCTCCTCTATTCCCTTTCCAGTCCAATTCCATCCTCCCATGTGATGGGGTGACCAGAAATGCACACATTCCCCAAGCTGTGACTCTTTATTTATACAATTCCTGCATAAGCTTCCTGCTCTGAAATTCTGCACTTTGGCTGACAGAGGAAACGATGCCATTTGCTCCATTAATGAGATTATTGATGTGTCCAGCCTACTTTATTTACCTGCCCACAGTGACCATACTCTCATTTATTGTGTATTCCTCTCTCTTGTTGATGTCCCCAAATGCCTTGTCTTGCACTTCTCTGGGTTATTTGTTCCATTCCCCTGGATCCTATAGTTTATGTTTTTAAACAGTCTGCCATGGGATCTCTCGTCAAATCCAAGGAAGTCACATGCAGTTACAGGTTAGTGCCTCAAACCGACACAGTCAGATTAATTACACCCGATATTCCTTGAACAAATCCAGACCGACTGTCCTGGAGTCCCTGGGACTTCCTCAGTGACCGTTTATCCACTGTCTCAGAATTCCAGCCTCGACCTGTTCAGCCAGTCCCTTGCTCTACTTTAAAAAAAGCTGCCGTATTAGCCATTCTCCAGGCCTCCGGCACCATCCCTGCATCCAGTGAGGATTGGATTATGTAGGTAACTATAAGGCTGGGGATTTTTCCCGGCTCCTTTTAACAGTCTGAAACATTGTGTTGCCTCTTTCTAAGGATTTGAGTCTCCTGTATATTTGTCCGCTCCAAGTTTGTTGCTCCCAATATTTCATCCCTATTTTGATCCAGACAGACAAAGGCCTAACCCATGTTATGATTTGGTCAAGTCTCATTTTAATTAGGTTTTATGGAGGGTTTCTCTCCACAAGGTGAATTGCATTTTCTCATGATACCATCCCCAATCTGCCTCATTAACTACCCCCCCTGCCTGCGTGGTCTTCCTCTCATCTGACACTAACATGATGATTTTTCCCCTTTGTCACAACAACTGCCCTCTGCCTGGATATCCCAGAATGCACCGGCCTCCCTGTTTCCCAGAGCCATCTTTAAAAAGTCATTTTACTCTTGGATTGTGAATCTGACACTGTCCTGGATATGGCAGAGGGGGTAAAACTGGGGCCGCACTTTGTGGCCAAGCCCCTGAGTTTCTGGTGGATGGCATGGTGCAGGAGAGGGACGTTATCTTCCTAAAGGGCTGGCAGGGGAAGCTATGACACCAGACCATGCCAGCTTCGTCCGAGGCTGACCCCTAGGTCAGTGAGGTGCCAGCCTTCTGGGTGCATACCCAGCAGTATAGGAAGGAGGTCAGTGACCTTCTCCACTCCACCAGGGTAAGTGCCACCATCTGAAATTCGTGACCACACCCTCACTCTCTCTCTGTTACTGCACCCACCTCCCACCAAGGCTCATTTTCTCCCACCCTCAGTGAATGCAGCACGTTCTCTCAGTCTCTACGTAATCTCTTCTCTGCCCCTCTGCCCAACTCTGCCTGGTGTCTGTGCTGCCCACTCACTCACTCACTCAGAACACCTCGACACCTTTCCCCCAGCTGTCCCAGCACTAACAGCTGTACCAACCACTTCCATTTCCCTAATCCTCCTTGGTAATTCTCACATTCCAGAAGGAACCATCCCACACTAGGGAACAAAGTGCGAAGAGGGATATGGGGCAGCCTAACATTCATCTCCTCACCCCCTCACAGGGGAAGGGTCCTGACCCTAACAACCATGAGAGGCTGACAGACCGTGTCCAAGCTCCCGGACTGGGATCTGAGACTCCCCCTGACTCACTGTGCTGGGCACCGTGACTGACCGTGTCCAAGCTCCCAGACTGGGATCTGAGATCTGAGACTCCCCCTGACTCACTGTGCTTGGCACCGTGACTGACCGTCTCCAAGCTCCCGGACTGGGATCTGAGACTCCCCCTGACTCCCTGTGCTGGGCACCGTGACTGACAGTGTCCAAGATCCCAGACTGGGATCTGAGACTCCCCCTGACTCACTGTGCTGGGCAACGTGACTGACTGTGGACAATGATATCAAGCTTCCTGGGTTTGTGTTTCTGCTAAACACCAAGACAACACAGCAGATGGGTGAGCCTAGTCGATGTAGCTGAGGAGAAACGCTGCCAAAGGCAGTGTAAGGCAAGACAATAATTCTGTGAGCATTAAAGTCAGTTCAGTGTGAATGTGTACAAACATGGATTGAGCAACCCAGAGAGACAGGCGTGGGTGGGTGTCCCTGAGCACAGGGTCCTTGCAGCAGGATTGTGTGCATACAAAAATGGAGTGAGCAGCCCAAAGGGACAGCCCATGAGCTGGGTGTGTGTCCCTGAGCACAGTGTCCTTGCAGCAGCATTGCAATGAGAGTTGTCAGTGCAGCCTGAGCTGCAGCATTGAAGTACAGAAGTGTACTGTCAGTGGGTCGGAGATGTGCTGGGATGGCATGGTGAAGTTGGCATGTGTCAGATGATAGCATTGGTGGGTGTGGAGGACATGCAGCTTCTGTCAGTGCAGTGTCCCCGGAGACGTTGGTGTCCAAGACAGAAGTCTGCAGGAGCGAGGGTCAAGGTGGCTTCACCAGGTACCAGCTCTGACATTCATGTCAAATTCTCAATATTCAGTTTCCCTACATTGGGAAACGATCTGAAGCTGCAAGATGATGAGGGGAGGGATCCACAATAATGTGGCTGTTGATAATCAGTAATCATTCAGTGAGCATTTCGCCACTCCCGTGCTCAAGTCTTGTCTTAAAGAACAGTCCAGCACAGGAACAGGCCCTTCAGCCCAGCAAGCCAGCATTGACACAGGATGATCTTCTAAAGTTAAAACAAAAAGTTTTGCTCCAATACCTTCTATGTCATTCTATTCCCTTCTTACCCATATTTGTGCTAAGATCCCTCTGAAACCTTGCTATACTGGCTTCTTCCCCTTTATCAGTGCATTCCAGGCACTTTCACATTCTGTCTGGAACAGCAGAAAAAAACTTACCTATCACATCTCCTGAACATTCTCCCTTTTACCTAAAACCTACGGTCCTGAGTAATTGATGTTTGTACTCTGGGTGTGGGGTATGGGGGGTTGTGGGTGGTGGTGGGGTGAAGTCTCTAGCTGTCCTTCTATCTATGCCTCTGATAATTTTGTAAATATCTAACAGGTAGCCCCATAGCCAATGATGCCGAGGTGCAAATAAACCATGTGTGTTCAATTTTTCCTTCTGTGTAATACCCTCCAAACAAGACAACATCCTGGTAAATCTTTTCTATACTCTCTCCAACACTTCAGCATCGTGTGGCAACCAGTACTGAGCACATAATTCTAAATGTAACTTGAACTAAGTTTCTCTCAGCTGTAATATGTCCTGCTAATGTTCATATTGCATGCTCTGATGCCTGTCAGCAAGTTTGCCATCAGTCTTCTTGATCACCCTCTCCACCCGTGTTACCACTTTCAGGGAGCTGTGGAGCAGTACACCAAGATCCTTCGGATGTTGATGTAATCAATAGTTTTTCCATCCACTTTATTCTTCTCTCCTGCATTCGACCTTCTAAAATGTATCACATCGCAACTGTCCAGATAAAGTTATATCTGTGTTTTCTCTATCCAAGTCTGCAGCTGACCTACATCCTGCTGTATTATCTGGCAATCATCCTCACAATCTGCAACTCCACCAATCTATTTACAGATCTCCAGTCACAAAAAACACTGTTCCATCCCTACTCTGTCCTCTATGACCAAGCAGTTCTCTATCCATCTTACTGACTGACCGCTGATCTCATTTCACTTCACCTTCTGCAGAGCCTGCGATAAGGAACCATATCCAAGGACTTGCTAAGGTCCAAACGGCCAAAATTCAGCCCCATGCCCTCATCAATCAATTTTGTAACTTCCTCAAAACATTGAATTAAGTTTGTGAGACATGATCCTCCCCACGCAACTGCGTTGCCTGTTGCGAGTAAGTCCATACTAGTGTACTGTTGGAGTTGCACTCATTCAGACAAGTGATTATTCCATCACATTCCTGACTTGAACCTTGCAGAGGAGATTAGATTCCCTACAGTGTGGAAACAGGACCTTTGGCCTAACCAGTCCACATCAACCCTGTGAAGAGTCACCCACGCACACCCAATTCCCTCTGACTAAAACACTTAAAAAATTAGCATGGCCAATTCACCTGGCCTGTGGGAGGAAACCCATGCAGACACGGGGGGAATGTGCAAACTCCACACAGAGGGTCGCCCGAGGCCAGAATCGAACCCAGGACCTTGGCGCTGTGAGTCACCATGCCACTCCTGATGGTTCCCGTAGAGTTGGACATATGATGGGCCGTGATGGTTACTGTACAGTGGGAGGTATGTTAGGCCGTGATGGTTACTGTACAGAGGGACGTCTGTCTGGCTGTGAGGTTGAAGAGTGAATGAGCTGTACAGAGTATGATTCTGCTGCTGCCGATTGACCTCTGCACCTCAAGGCTGCATCATCATTAATTATCCAATCTGTTTACAGTCTGTCCCATTCAGTACTCAAGGGGCTACATATCATAGTGAGGAGGGCCTGCAAAATGTGAAGGTAGCCCTTGCTCCCCATTGTGGAGTGACCATTCTTACCGATATTTGAAATGGATAGGTGTATCTGCAGCAGGCAGATCGGTGACGATGTGGTCAATTATATGTTTCCCTTTTATTGATTCCACCATAACCTGCCACAGAGCAGTCTAGCAGCCACAGGATCCAGCATCAATGCTGAGCACTATCATTAGATTGGATTCCATGCAGTATGGGAACTGCCCCTTCGGCCCAACCAGTCCACACTGACCCTCCGAAGACCAACACACGCCTCTCTGACTAATGCATGAACACTTTGGGCAGTTTACCATGACCAATTCACCAGAGCTGCACATCTTTGGACTGTGGGAGGAAACCCACGCAGACACAGGGAGAATGTGCAAACTCCACACAGGCAGTTGCCCGATGCTGGAATCAAAGCTGGGATCCTGGTGCTATAAGGCAGCAATGCTAACCACTGAGCCACCATGCCACCCTATATTGAATATATACCAAGGAGCTGTCCCCCTCTGCCTGGTTGTGTCCTGTCAGTGGGACAGAACCTACCAGCGAGAGTGGTGATGTTGCCTGGGACATAGTCCTGTTCACAGAATCCTGCTTTACAGACAATATCTGACTGTTGCTTGATTAGTCCAAGGGAAATAGATACCAGTTCACTTTTACATTTTCTGTAATGAAGAGTTAATATCACTTTATTTCTTGCATATTTTAAAATAAACCAAACATCATTGTTTTTCAGTTGAAAACAATTGAAGGGAACAATAATTGAATTACCAGAGCGCAGAGCTAACTATTACACAATTCAGTAACTGTAGTAAACAACCGCTTCATGTTCAGATCAGTGAACACACCATCTCGCAGGCAGCAAAGCTGTTGAAAATGACTTTGAGGAAAAGCCTGAATTCAGATATAGTGTTATTGGGCCTCACCACGACCTCCAAAATACTGGCCATCTCCAAAATCTGTCCAAAGAGCTCCCAAACTGGAGCTGGGCAGTTACTCACACAATCCCTCACAATAGACTGGTTAGAGACATACCTGAACAACAGGGAGATGTGTGTGGGGCAGACTGGTCAATGGACTAGCACATGGCGCTGGTCCAGATGCAGTTCAATATTTATAACAACGACCTGTAAACAACCCTGTCTTGCAAGTATATCTCTTCTTGTGTTCCACCTAAACTGTGTAATTCTGCACCTTGGACCCGATCCTGAATGAAGGTGTTATAAAGGTGATGGACTCCCGCAGCACATGGCATCTTACATTGAATCCTTCATAAACCATATCCAGTGTATGTTAGCCCCACAATGTCAGTATCCAAACAGAATTGTGCAGCTCCATTGATGGCCAGTGTGATCCCAGCCCAACGACCTTGTGTTTGACTTGAGCTGGTTATTTCTGTGTAAGTGTTTGCAGCTTTGTTCTCATCGTTAACAGCCATTAAGTAAAGTCTCTTTCCTGAAGGTCCGATATCCTTTCGTAATACCAACGTTTAGATTGTCCAATAAGCACAAAATCCAACCATTTATTCAATACACTGTTATAACAACAATATGATGAAAACTCACAGTAGGTAGCATTGAAATGATGAGTCTCATTGCCACACCCAAGATCAAATTGTTATTAAGTACAGGGACTTTGAAAATATACAATTATTTTCCCTTGTATTAATATTGTTAACTAATAGTCGATTCTCCTGCTCCTCAGATGCTGCCTGAACATCTGAGTTTTTTTTTCAGAACCACACTTTTTGACTCTTATCTCCAGCATCTTCAGTCCTCACGTTCTCCCTGCTAATATCCACTCATAATCATTTTCGTGGCAACAATATCACTGTGTTTAAACAGTTCCAGTCAGATATGAGTACGTTTTCAGTTGCTTCTGTCTATCTCAGAGGTCAGCAATGTGGGCTGAAAATGCCAGATTCTGTGGTGCTCAATATGTAGGCCATGCCTCTGAGAAACTGACAGATTGTTTCAAAGCATCGTATCCCTTCAGCTGTTCACAACAAGCAAGGTACTGCCTGGACCAACCAGCCTGAATTCACAAAACCCAGCATTGAACAGGTCTAGACAATTTTTTTAATGTTAATTTATTCATGAAATGTGATTGGAACGGCATTTATTGATAGATAGGGAACTTGAAACAGTGACACTGAAGGAACGGCAATATACTTCCCAATCAGGATGGTAGATGGCTTGAAACAGAACGCGAACATGGTGGGGATCCTGTGTATCTGCTTCCCTTGTCCTTCTCGATGGTCGGGTGTTCAGAGGTCCGTTGTAAGGAGCCTTGGTAAATTTCTGCAGAGCACCGTATAGATGGCAGGTATTGCTGCTACTGAGCGTCAGTGGGTGAGGGGTGAAGCTGCACTCACCCGGCAAATGGAAGTATTCAATCACACACACATTCAACATGTGTCTTAGCAATAGGGGACAGGCTTTCGGAAATTTTGAGGTGAGTTATTCCTGCAGAAGTTCTCGCCCCTGACACATTCTTGTAGCCAATATGCGTCAGAAAGTGGCGCTGGAAAAGGAAAAACAGGTCAGGCAGCATCTGCGGTACAGGAGAGTCAATGTTTCAGCATATGCCCTTCACAGAAATGGGTAATGAAATCATATGGTCAGTCCAGTTCAGGCTAACGGTAATCCCCGCGATATTGCATTTTGTGTGTTAAGTGATGGTGGTGGCATTGAACGTTAGAGGATGTGGTTCAATTTTCCATTGTTAGAAGTAATCGTTGTCTGGCACACGTGTAATGGAAATGGTATTGTCATATTTCCAGGTCATATTCCATTTGGAAAAGGACTGCTTCAGTATCTGAGTAAATCACGAATGGAGTTGAACGTTGCATAATCATTGGCAAACATCCCCAGTTGTGATTTTTCAGTCATTTATGAAGCAGCTGAAAATTATTGGTCCTAGGGCAGAGAGCACTCTTATAGCTCACTGATGCTGTCCCTCTCTCTGAGTTAGGAAGCTTGCTTCTAGTTCCACCTTCTCCAGAGGTGTCTAACAACATATCTAAATGGAATAATATTACAATATCTAACCCAAGGAGCTGAGTGAGGACTTGGTTAGCTCAATCAGTTGAACGGCTAGTTTGTAATACAGGTTAATACTAACAGTGTGGGTTCAATGCTGCACTGACTGAGGTGACTGAAAAGGGCTGTCCTACCTAACATCTCCCTTACCTGAGGCATTATGACTGTCCAGTTAAAATACCGCCAGTTGTCTTTGTTTAACGAGAGAGCAGCCCTATCATCCTGTAAGAGTATGGTACCTTATTTTCCATTTCTTATCGACGGGCTTACTCAAACATCAACACAGGGGAACTGCTGCGGAGCTGTCCTGGAGCTGAGATGGCTGCTGTCCTCCAACTCCAACTCCAACCCCAACCACCTTCCTTTGTACCAGGTATAACTTCAGTCAGTGCAAACGATTCCTATTTGCTCCAGTTTTGCTGTTAATCCTGGATACGACACTTGGTCAAATGTAGTTATGATGATGTTAAGTGCAGTCACTGTTGCCTCACCTCTAGAATTCAGCTGCGTGGTCTCTTGTTGTACATCGTTAAACCAAGGCTTCAATGAGCCCGAGGGTTGAGAGCCCAAACTGAGCTTCAGTGAGCAGGTTGGTGCTGAGGAAGTGCTGCTTGATCCCATTGTGGGTGACATCTTCCATCCCTTTATTAATGATAGAGATGAAAGCAATGGGGCAGTCATTGATTGTCTGATGATTTGTCTGTGTTTGTACAGGACACACACGGATAGTTTCCCACATTGACAGGTTGATGCCAGTGCTGTATCCCAGCAGGAACAGCTTGAATGGAATGTTATCAGGGCCCACAGCCTTTGCATTCCCCATCCCTCCAGCCTTTTGGAATTACCATACACAGTGAATCGAATTAGCTGAAGACTGCCATCTGGAGGAGACTAAAATAGATCCTCCTATCGATACTTCTGTCTGAACATTGTTGTGGTCGTTTCAGCCTGAGCTTTTCTAGTGTTGTGTTGGGTTCTTCCGTCACTGAAGAAGGTGATATGTGGGGATCCTCCTCCTCCAGTGAGTTGTTTGATTGACACCACCATTCAACCGACTACATGTGACAGGATTGTGGAGATTAGGTCAGATTTGTTGGTTAGATCTGTCTGTCACTAGCTGTTTATGCTATTTGGTGAGTAAGTGGTCCTGTTTGGTAACGTTACCTCATTTTGAGGAGTATCTGGTACTGCTCTTGGCCAGCCCTTCTGTATTCTCCATTGAACAAGGGTTTATCCCCTGGCCTGATGGTCAGGGTAAAGTGGACCATATGCCAGGCAGTGACAGTAAAAATTGTGCTGGAGTACTATTCTGCTGCTGTTGGTCATGACCCGAATCACCTCACACAGGCCAGTGCTGAGTTGTAGATCTCTTCGAAATCTGTCACGTTTAGCATGGGGATAGTATCTCTCACATGTGCGCTCACGTGTGTACATACACACACACACACACACACACACACACACACAGACTCATTGTGAATTGTGTGTGTGTGTCTCCAGAAATTCTGTGTGCGGTAGTTATTGTTCCCAATATGGCCATCGATCAATGTCTCTGCAGCCGTGGTGAAGATGAGGTCAAGTATGTTTCTCCCTGTCAGTCATTCCCTCCCCACCCGGTGCAGACCCAGTCTCGCAGTTATGTTCTTTTTGACATGACCATCCCGATCAGGAATGGTGCTGCTGAGCACCTGTTGTTGGTGATTTTGAAATAGCCCACCCAGTATACATTCTTCAGCTCATTCACTCTGTCAGTGTTTCCTCCAAATGTTCAATGTAGAGGGACACTGATCCATCAGCTGAGGGAAGGGAGTCAGCAGGAGGTTTCCATGTCTGTGTTTGATCTGACACGTGAGGCTTCGTTATGTCACATTGTTGCTTGAGCAGTCTGTAGGACGCCTCTCCCACATTTAGCCCTAGCCCCCAGACGTCAGGAAGGAGGGATTTCCAGTGTCTGCAGGGCTTTTACTTTTCTGTCACTATCAATCGAAGGGCCTCTTCTGTGCTGTATGACACTCACTCTATAACTTTTGTGATTGGACAGTCCAAGGTCTCACTCCTTCAGTTCCTCCCAGTACCTTGTTTATTCCATAGATGTCAACAATATTTTCTCTATTAAGACATTGCACAATTCCATTTTTAAACTATCTACGTGTATCGCTGTATCTTTCCCTGTCATCTCCTCCAGCCGCTACATCCATCTGTATCTCAGTAACCCTCCGTAATGACTACAACATTTATATCATACTATAGCCCCACCTATCACTGTAAACTCCGCCAGCCCCTACACCCCTCCCTATCTCTCTCAATCCCAGCTGCTTCACCTTTCCCCATATCCTGTGAATGAGTTCAAAAATATCTCACTATCCTGTTCTAGCATGCACAGGCCACAATATTTCTGTAATACCTCCAGTCTTGCTTTCCTATCTCTGTAACATCTCGCACCTTGCTTTCTTATCTCTGTTACATTTCCAGCCTTGCTTTCCTCTCTCTCTGTAACATTTCCATTCTTTTTATCCTCTCTCTGTAACATGTCCAGCCTTTCGTTCCTACCTCTGTTGCATCTCTAGCCTTGCTTTCCTCTCTCTATAACATCTCCTGCCTTGCTTTCCTATCTCTGTAACATCTAGAACCTTGTTTTCCTCTCTCTGTAACATTTCCAGCCTTGCATTCCTATCTCTGTAACATCTCCAGCCTTGTTTTCCTCTCTCTGAAACATCTCCAGCATTGCTTTCATATCCCTGTAACATTTAGAGCTTGCTTTCCTATCCCTGTAACATCTCCAACCTTGCTTTCCTATCCCTGTAAAATCTCCAACCTTGCTTTCCTATCCCTGTAACATCTCCTGCCTTGCTTTCCTATCTCTGTAACATCTTCGGACTTGCTTTCCTTCACACCTCAGTGAATTGTTTTTTACACACCTCGGTGAATTGGTTATACATTTGCATCTGCATGTTCATCTTTCTGGGGCTCTTTAAAATATCCGCAGCATTGTGTCTGTCATCTTTTGGACCCTAACCTCGACCAATAAAGCCTCATTTCAAGACACGTCCAAGGTATCGTCCCTCCTTACTGCAGTAACTGTTCCTTAATTGATAATGCAACACCACCTCCTCTTTAACACCCTCTCCTGTCCTGACTATAGTTCCAGTACAATAGAATATTGAGTTGTTAGCCCTGACCCCTCTCACACACGTCTCTGTGATGGCAAAAAAGTTCCATGTCAACTCATGCCATTGTCACAACAGTCTGTCTGATAATACTCCCAGCATTCATGTAAGCTGGAATATAACACCTGGAATACTCTGTGCCCCGGAGTTCCTCAATCATTCTCTATTTGTTGTCAGGCTGCCCAAACCATGAACCAAAATTGTAACTCTGGGACTGAATGACTATTTGTTGAATTGTAATTTCTTTTTTTTTTAATGTATTCATCAAGTGCAACTTTCCAGAACCGAGCAGTCAGCTCCACATGAAATGATTTTTGATGGTTAATTCCCTGTTCAGTGTGCAGAGGGGACAGCCCTCAGTAATGGAGAAAGTGAGGACTGCAGTTCTTGGAGATTGGAGTCGAAAAGTATGATGCTGGAAAAGCACAGCAGGTCAGGCAGCATCCGAGGAGCAAGAGAATCGACGGTTCGAGTATGAGCTCTTTATCAGGAAGGGATTGGTGCATTCCTTTTTCTTTGATTCCGTGATTCGCAGGACGTTGGGGAAATATACTTGTTCAGGAAGGCAGCACTGTATATAGCACTGAAATGGAAAGCATTCAATCAGTTGGTTGGACAGGGTGTAGACAAGTTGAGGGGAAGTACAGCCTGATTGAAGCACAAACATAAGGATAGATAAATCCCTTGGGCCAGATTGGGTATACACGCGGTTACTCCAGCAAGTGGTGGAAGATGTGCCTTTGGTGATGATCGTTGTGTCTTCACTGTCCACTAGAGTGGGGCCAGATGATTGGAGTGTGGGAAATGTTATTCCCTTGTTCAAGGAAGGGAATAGGGATAATCCTGGGAATGACCGAACAGTCAGTCTTACATCAGTGGTAGGCAAAGTATTGGAAACGCTTCTGAGAGGCAGGATTTACAATTATTTAGAAAATAATAATTTGATTAGAGATAGGAGGTTCACAAACCTTATTGAATTATTTGAAGATGTGAAAAAATCATGTTGATGAAGGTAGATCGAAGGAGAAGTGGTGAACACAAATTTTAGCAAGGCGTTTGATAAGGTTCCCCGTTGTAGGCTCATTCAGAAGGTAAGGAGGCATGGGACGCAGGGAAATGTGGCTCTCTGGATACGGGCGTGGCTGGCCCATAGAAGACAGAGGGATGGTTGCAGAAGGAATGTATTCAGCCTGGAGCTCAGAGACCAGTGGTGTTCCACAAGGATCGGTTCTAGGACCTATGCTGTTTGTGATTTTTATAAATAACTTTGATAAGGAAGTGGAATGGTGGGTTAGTAAGTTTACCGAAGACATGGAGGTTGATGGAGTTTTGGATAGCGTGGAGGGCTGTTATAGCTTGCAACAGGACATTGACAGGATGCAGCGCTGGGCTAATAATTGGCAGATAAAGTTCAAACTTAAAAAGTGTGAATTATTTTAATTTGGAAAGTTGCATTTGAATACAGAATACAGAGATAAATGCAGAATTCTTGGCAATGGGGAGGAACACAGGGATCTTGGGGTCCATGTCCATAGGTCCCACAAAATTGTCACCCAAGTTGATAAAGTTGTTAAGAAGGTGTATGGTGTGTTGGCTTTCATTCGCAGGGGGATTGAGTTTAAGAGCAGTGAGGTTAATGCTTAGCTCTATAAAGCTGTAGTTCAAACACATTTGGAATATTGTGTTCAGTTCTGTTTGCCTCATCATAGGAAGGATATGGAAGCCTTAGAGAGTATGCAGAGGAGATTTGCCAGAATACTGCCTGGACTGGAGGCCATGTCTAAGAAGAAAGTTTGAGGGAGCTAGGGATTTTCTCCCTGGAGCGAAGAAGAATGACATTTGACTTGATAGAGGTGTACAAGAGTTGAGAGTCAAAGATTGGACATGGGAGTCTAATCCAATGGCAGAAATGGCTATCTACCAGGGGCGTTATTTTAAGGTGATTGGAGGAAGGTTTAGGGGAGATGTCAGAGATAGCTGCTTTGCACAGAGAGTGGTGGGGTGGAATGCACGGCCAATGATAGAAATAGAGTCAGATACATTAGGGATAATTAAGAAGACTCTTGGGTAGGCACATGGAAGCTAGTGCATTGAAGGTTATGTAGGTTAGTCTGATCTTAGAGTAGGATAAAATGTTGGCAAGGCATTGAGGGCTGAAGGGCTCTTATTGTGCTGCACTGTTCTATGTTCCAAGTATCTCTCAGCTTGTGGATTCTCATTAGTTGGTGAATGTGTGAGGGAGTGAGGTGTGTGAGGTCAGGAAGCTGGAAGGTGCGTAAGGCCAAGACTTCCAGTTATGGTGCGCATGGTTACAGTCAGCTGAGTGCCAACACAATATCTGTGGTTACCTCGACCAGACAAAATCCACCAAGTTTAGTTATTAAACTGATTTTTGTCTTGTTTGTTAGCTCCTGGTTTCTTCAGATACATTCTGTTGGGTGACCCATGTATTAATATCTGACCATCCACAGGCAGGTACAATTTTATTTTGATACTGGTGAATGTGAAGGTGCCTTTATTGGATATAATTTCAGAGGATTCACAGTGAGACACAAGATGGTGCAGAAAACTGTCAATTGTGAACATGTTCACACAGCTCTGTAACAGGGAGCAGATGTAGGAAGTATGGGGAACATGCCAGATGTCAGCACCATAACCAATACCGTGTGATTCGGACACTCCATGTCCATACAATGCTCTCTGGGTCATGCCCTGACTGAAGATGAATTTGTAAGACCTGGTTCCTGATCAAATATTGGTATCTAATTTAGACAGTATTTTTAATTACACTGACAACATTGATAGGTAAAAACAAGGACTGCATATACTGGAAACCAGAGTCTGGATTAGAGCGGTGCTGGAAGAGCACAGCAGGTCAGGCAGCATACGAGGTGCAGGAAGGTCGACGTTTCAGGCAAAAGCCCTTCATCAGGAATAATGACTGATAGCGTGTTGGCTAGTTTCCTCCTGCCCAAGGTGGAATCCAAATGATTCACTTTGAAGGAATGTTTGAATGATTGTCCTGAACCATCTTGGAAACTTTCTGGTAAGATTCTGGAGCAGGCCAGTATCTCACTCAGTGTCACAGGCAGCTGTGGGGTCCAGTAGCACGGTGCCTGAATTCAGGCCATTTGGAATCCATTTTTAATGTCGGCCATTATTGCAACGTGGTGGGTTTACTGACCTGAACAATGATCAGGAGTTAGCCATGTTTGTGAATTGGGCAATGATGAGATATGAACTACAATTATTCAACTGAACAATAATTGCAACATCTCTGAAAACAATTAGGTTGGTTCTATATTGATGGAACTAAAATGTAAACACCAACCAACATTTTATGATACAAAAGTAAAGAGTGTGCGTTTTGTTTTATACCAAAAAGAAAATGTTGTCTGATTATTCTGGTGATCACAATGACACACTAAATGCCAGTATTCAAATGCATACATTGTGGCTATATCATTTGCAAAGTGGTTGACCTCTGACTGAATGCATATTCAGAGTGAGCAAACGATTGAAAAATCAGATAGAATTATCATTCTGACACATTTATGTATAATCAATCGATTAAATTCTGACTGAAGTGTGTGAGCTTCAGCTATCTGCCAACAATTCAATTAGTTTTAAAATAGTGATGGAAAATTATAGACCAGATCTAAAAGTTGAAGTTCTAAATTGGAGTAAGACTAATTTTGATGATATTAGGCAAGAACTTTCAAAAGCTGACTGGAAGCAGATGTTCGCAGATAAAGGGGCAGCTGGAAAGTGGTAAGTATTCAGAAATTAGGTAACGGAGTCCAGAGACAGTATACTCCTGTTACGGTGAAAGGAAGAGATAGTAGATATAGGTAATGCTGCTTAACTAAAGAAATTGGGGGTCTGGTTAAGAAAAAGAAGGGAGCATATGACAGGTACAGATAAGGTAGATCGAGTAAACCCTTAGAAGAGTACAAATGACAATATGAATATTCTTAAGAGGGAAATCAGGAGGGTAAAAAAGGGGACATGAGATAACATTGGCAAATCGAATTAAGGAAAATCCAAAAGGATTTTGCAAAGACATTAAGTACAAAAGGGTAAATAGGGAAAGAATAGCGCACCTCAAAGATCGGCTTGGAATCCTTTGTGTGGAATGCAGGCGTTGGGGGCAATACAAAATGGGTATTTTGCATCAATGTTTACTGTTGGAAAGGACATGGAAGATGTAGAACGTTGGGAAATAAATGGTAACATCTTCGAAATGTTCTTATTACACAGGAGGATGTGCTGGATGTCTTGAAACGTATAAAAGTGGATAAATCCCCAGAACCTGATCAGGTGTATAGAGAACTCTGTGGCAAGCCAGGGAACGGATTGCTGGGCCTGTGACTGAGATATTTGTATCATCGCTAGTCATAGGTGAGGTGCGAGAGGACTGGAGGTTGGTGAATGTGGTGCCAATGTTTAAGAAAGTTGTGAAGGACAAGCCTGGAAAATATAGAACAGTGAGCCTGACAGCGGTGGTGGGCAAGTTGTTGGGGAGAATCCTGAGGGATAGATGGACATGTATTTGGAAAGGCAAGGACTGATTCGGGATAGTCAACATGGCTGTATGCATGGGAAATCATGTCTCACAACCTTCTTTGAATTTTTTGCAGAAGTAACAATAATGATTGATAAGGGCAGAGTGGTGGACATGATTTATTTGAACTTCAGTAAGTTGTTCGACTAGGTTCCCCATGGGAGACTGGTTAGTCAGGTTAGATGTCATGGAATAGAGGGAGAAGTAGCCATTTGGATCCAGAACTGGCTCAAACGTAGAAAGCAGAGGGTGGTGGTGCAGAGTTTTTTTTATCAGACTGGAGGCCTGTGACTGATGGAGTGCCACAAGGGTCGGTACTGGGTCCACTACTTTTCGTCATTTATATAAATGATTTGAATGTGAGCATAAGAGGTATAGTTAGTAAGTTTACAGACAACACCAAAATTGGAGGTGTAGAGAACAGCAAAGAAGATTACCTCGGATTGCAACAGGATCAGATGGCCCAATGGGCTTAGGGGTTTAATTTACATAAATGTGAGGTGCTGCAATTTGGGAAAGCAAATCTTAGCAGGTCTTATACTCCGAATGGTGATGTCCTAGGGAGTGTTGCTGACTGAAGAGACCTTGGAGTACAGGTTCATTGTTCCTTGAAAGTAGAGTTGTAGATAGATAAGATAGTGAAGAAGACATTCGTATGCTTTCCTTTATTGGTCAGAGTATTGAGTACAGGAGTTGGAAGGTCATGTTGTGGCTGTACAGGAAGTTGGTGAGGCCACTTTTGGAACATTGTGTGCAATTCTGGTCTCCTTCCTATCGGAACGAAGTTGCGAAACTTGAAA
Organism: Chiloscyllium punctatum; assembly: GCF_047496795.1. NCBI lineage: Eukaryota > Metazoa > Chordata > Chondrichthyes > Orectolobiformes > Hemiscylliidae > Chiloscyllium > Chiloscyllium punctatum. The sequence continues at coordinate 96,149,153 of NC_092744.1, forward strand.
GGGTTCAGAAAGGATTTGCAAGGATGTTGCCAGGGTTGGAGTATTTCAGCTGTAAGGAGAGCCTGAATAGGCTGGGGCAGTTTTCCCTGGAGTGTCAGAGGCCGGGGGATGACCTTATCGAGTTTCATAAAATCATGAGGGGCATGGATAGGATAAATAGACAAGGTGTTCTCCCTGGTGTGGGGGAGTCCAGAACTTGAGGGAAGAGGTTTAGGGTGAAAGGGGAAAAATATATAAGAGACCGAAGGGACAAATTTTTCACGCCAAGGGTGGTACATGTATGGAATAAGCTGCCAGAGGAAGTGGTGGAGGCTGGTACAATTGCAACATTTAAAAGACATCTGGATGGGTATATAAATAGGAAGGGTTTGGAGGGATATGGCCTGGGTGCTGGCAGGTGAGACGAGATTGGGTTGGGATATCTGGTCGGCACGGCTGAGTTGGAGCAAAGGGTCTGTTTTCATGCTGTACATCTCTATGACTCTCTGACTCTAATTTAGAAATGACAATAATTTAACATGCACTGTCAAATAAATAAATGGTTTATGTTATTAAATTGTAACATACAATAAGATGAAAACTTGCAATTTTTAGAATGAAAAAGAAAGAACGACTAACAAAGAAAATTCCAGCGCAGGAGCAGGCCCTTTAGCCCTGCAAGCTTGCACTGTTCCAAATCCTCTGTCTAAATCTGTCGCATATTTTCTGAGGGTGTGTATCCCTTTGCTATCTGCCCATTCTTGTATCTGTCTAGATATATCTTAAATGATGCTATTGCAAATATACTCCAAATATGGTCTGATCAGAGCCTTGTAAAACCTCATCAATCCATCTCTGATTTAATATTAAAGTCCTCTCAAAATGAATGCCATCACTGTATTTGTCTTTCTGACCGGATAGACCACCAGAAACAATGAACACATGATGGACATTAATAAACTTACCACGGAGTTCTAAAAATGAACAATAATTAAAGCATGGTGGGAAATGGTTCCCAGCCTTGAATAAACTCTTTGCTAATCCATATGCTGCAGAATCCAGACAAGCTGCAGCTACCCACAGACAGTTTGCAAAAAAAAAACCTGACAGCTACAGACCCTGCAATACCCACCTGAAATTGGACTTCAATGGTACAATGGAATGCCGCCTTTGGGCCATCAATAGCTGACCCCTGGTTGAGTCTGATTGATCTGGGTAAAGGAACTTGATAATTCCATTGGCAGATCCTCCTAACCCTCCCAAGGGCTTGAAGACTTGCAAAAATACGAATCTCTCAAAGCCGCACAGAGTGCGGCAACTGGAGAATAACCATTGAGAAAGAAAACAACTCTAAGACCATCGGAAGAATAAGAAGGCATCACCACGTGGAGCGCGGCCAAGTTCTTGTGTGGTGACACTTGATCAGCCAAAGTTAAGTTAAAAAAAAAGATAGTTTGCAGTATTTTTCATTACTTTATAGTAAACTTTATTGGACTAACATTGAGTGTGCTCAATAAACAAATATTATTGTTTGTAAGAGTTGACTCAGTTCTTTTGCTGATTGGAAGAATTTAAGCAAACTGTGCGGCAGATGCAACACCTTCCTAACTGTTGACTCAACCTGCAAGTTTACCTTGAGACAATCCTGTACTAGAACTCGCAACTCTCTTTGCTCTTCAGACTTCTGAATTTTTTCTCCATTTATAAAATAGTCCATGCCTATCTCCCTGCTCACAAAGTGCATCGCATCAGGCTTTCCCAAGATGTACTCAATCTGCCACATCGTTACCCAATCTCCTACCCTGTCTAAATCCTTCTGCAGCCTCCCTGCCATCTCAATGCTGCCTGTCCCTCTACCTACCTTTGTATCATCTAAAAACCTCGCCAGAAAAGCCTCAGTTTCTGAATGTAGATCGTTAATGCACAACGTAAAAAGTTGTGGTCCCAACACTGAGCCATGTGGAACACCAGTCGTCATCGGCTGCAATCCCAAGAAGGACCTTTTTTACCACAACTCTCTACTTGCTGCCAGACAGCCAAGCTTCTGCACACACTAGTAACTTATCTCGAACAAAAAGAGGCCTTATTTTACTCAGCAGCCTCCTGTGTGGCACCTTGCCAAAGTCCTTATTGAAATCAAGGTGGATAACATCCACTGACTTTCCTTTGTCTCTCTTGCTTGTTGCATCCTCAAATAACATTAACAGATTTATGAGGCATGACGTCCTCTTGATGACCCCATACTGACTTTGCCCAATTTTACAATTCACATGCAAGTATTCAGAATCTCATCCTTCACAATGGATTCTAGGATCTTACACATGACTGAGGTTAGGCTCATTGGTCTGTCACTTTCTGCCTTTTTTCCTTATTCCCTTTATAAAGAGGGAATGTTTGCAACTTTTTAGTCTTTTGAGCCTCTCCCTGATTCTAGAAATTCATGAAAGATCACCACAAATGTCTCCATTATTTCTTCAACTATCTCCCTTGGAACTCTGGGATATTGTCCATCTTGTCCAGTTTATTTACCCATTTAGGTTTTCGAGCAACTTCTAATATGCTCTGTCCCCTCGCTATCTTGAATTTTTGGGGATACTATTCGTGTGGTTCACTGTGAAATGTGACCTGAAATAATTGTTGAGTTTCTCAGCCATTAGTTGTTCCCCATTACTGTATCTCCAGCGTCGTATTCTGCGACCAATGTCCATTTCTGCCTCTCTTTTGCCCTTTATGTATCTAAAGAATCTCTTTACAGTCTTTTATATTACTGGCTAGCTTACCCTCATATTTAATCTTCTTCCTCCTATTTCTTATTTTGTTGCCCTATATTGGCATTTGTCAGCTTCCAAATCTTCTAGTTTCCCACTGCCATTTGCCATGTTATCTGATTTCACTTTTGTTTTTACGCTAATCCTGAATTCCCCTGTCAGCCGTTGTTGCCTCATCCTCCCTATACCATGCTTGCTTTAGCTTGGGATGAGTCTCTGCTGTGTCTCCTGAATTACTCCCAGTAGTCCTCACCACTGAGCCACCGTGCCACCCAGCTCCAGCTACCTAACACGGTCTTCCAGGAGCTGAAGCTGGGTGCACAGTCCACATGTATAGTCATCAGGGACGGTGAAAATCTCCGTGAGCTCCCACATCTCACAAGAGGAACGTGCGACTGCCCTAACTGCCATCGCGACGGCTGTAACAATAAAGTTGAAAGGACTGTATTTCAGTTTCCCTGTACATTTTGCTGAGCTGGAGCTGTCCGAAGCCTCTCATGTCAATGCCTTACTGCTTACTCTGCTACAACGGCATGTCTCTCTACTCCTCCACAAACAGTTTTGGCCAGGGAAGGAAGGAGACACGACAGTGATGTAGTGTTTAGGCCTTCAGCACTCCTTGACACCTGGCCACTGACTACCAGGTCCCCAGTGGAGGTCTCTGTTGGCCTTGGAGGGTGTCTTGCTGAAGTCTTCCTTCTGGGAGTGATGACTGTCAATGCAAATCTTCCCCCCAACAGGCAATGTGTGTTGTCGCAGTCCTCTCGTACTTTCTGTCTATTAGTATCGCGTTTATGAATTCATTGAATCCTTCGATTGCATTCAAAACTGTGTCTCACTCCATAGCGACAGAGGTGATGTTCTTGTGAGTACAGGGCTTTTGGAAAAGAACACCATTAGACATTGGGACAACAATATGTCTATCCTCTAACTGAGTGTGCTATTCCTTCGATTAGGTTATTTTTATTTAGTTAATCCCCCATTCCACTTTTCTGCAATTTCCCATAACACTTGTATAAAAATCTGTCAGTCTCAGCCTTGAAGAGATTTAATGATCCAGCCTCAACAGCCCACCAAATTTTCTACAATTGTTTCCCTCTCACTGATGTGAGACTTGGTGGTCCTTAATCTGGTGATTTGCCCACACTCTCTTGCATAAACTTCCAATTCTTCCTCAGCTCCTGTGTCAATTTACTCAAGGGTCAAACCGTCACTCTCCCTGAATCCAGAAACTTCTTCTCCAAACTGAAGACCGATTCGTCGAATGTATTTAACATATTCTCTGGCTGTGTAAACAGGCTGTCCCCTTAGTCCCTAACATTCCCATTCTTTCCCGCATTATCGTCTTCCCCTTAATACACCAAACATATGACTTTGGATTCTTGCTAATCTTAGCCGCTAATGTTTTATCACCCCTCCTTCTGCTCTTCCACTGACTTTTTACGTTTAGCCCTCCACTTTCAATATTCTTTTCGGACCTTCGTTGACCTGCTCACTTGGTACCTGCTTTAAGCTTCTCTTACCTTTTTCATCCTGTTCGGGATTTGTGTCGACATCTGAAGTTCTCAGGGCTTGTTTTTCTAAATCTTATCTAATGTAACATGCTGGGCCGACACTGTCACCAATTTGATTTTAATCAAATGATCCCCAAACCCCCGCCCCACCTTGTTCTGCTACAGTTTCACCCAGAAGCAACTGCACTTTGCCCAGATTATGTCCTTTTTTTTGCATAAAATCTGTCTACCCAATAAAATAAGCTTTTATGATTCAAACATTTTGGGGTCTTTTCCTTAGCAAAGTCAAAATGTGTGATATCACAGTCACTGGTCCGATAATGCTTTCCCACTTATGCCTGGAACAGCTGAGTGGATTCGTTCCCCACAGTGAGGCCCAGCACTGCACTGCCCATTGTTGTATCTGCTCTATGTTGATATACGAAGCTGTTGGGAATAAATTTCAAAGCACCTGCCCCCCTCTTAAGAAGTTATCACTACCATAATGAATGATTGGAATTGAAATGCCTGAATATAATGATCCTATTATTGTTTTTACACACCTCAATAACTTGGTTATATACCTGCTCCCGTACTTTCCTTTATCTGGGGTTTGACAGTGTATCCCAAGCAGTGTTTCTGTCATGGTTTTGACAATGAGCTTTAACCACCAAACCTCATTAGATGATCCTTTCAAGATATCGTTCCTTTTTAAGCCAGTATCTGACTCCATAATTTATTAGACAACACTACCTCATCTTTTACTCTATCTCCTGTCCTGACAATAGTTCTGGTACCACAGAATATTGAGTTGTCAGCCATGACTTCCCTCAAACTCTTCTCTGTAATGGTAAGAATGACACACTTCCACATATCATCTCATTTCCTTGTCATATCTGTCTGTCTGATTATATTCCCAGCATAAAGGTAAAGCACATCCAACCTGGAATATAGTGCCTGGAATACTCTGTATCTCGGAGTTCTTCAGTCATTCACTTTTCGTTATCAAGCTGCCTAATTCATGAACCAAAACTGTAACTCTGGGACTGAATGAATATTTGTTGAATTGTAATTTCGTTTTTTATAAAAGTGTTCATCAAATGCAGCTTTCAAGAACTGAACAGTCAACTCTAACTACAACGGGTTTCTGCTGATTATTTCCCGACTCAGTGTGCAGAGGGAACAGCCCTCAGTAATGGGCAACGTGAGGACTGCAGATCCTGGTTATGAGAGTCGAAAAGTGTGGCGCTGGCAAAGCACAACTATTCAGGCAGCATCTGAGGAGCAGCAGAGTCAAAGTTTTGGCATCTCCCCTTCATGAGAAAGGCATTTCTGCCTTCCTATGTTTTCCATTCCATAATACACAGGATATTGGGATCCATATCCTCAGGAAGGCAGCACTGTACAGAGCCCTGAAACGGAAAGCAGTCAATCAGTTGGTTAGACAGGGAGTAAACAAGTTGAGGTGAAATACAGACTGATTGAAGTACAAACATAAGGATAGATAAATCCCTCATCCAGACAGGAAACACCCTAAATTACTACAGGAAGAGAGGAAAGAGATTTCTGTGATTTTGGCGATTGTCTTTGTGTCTTCACTCTCCATTTGAGTAACGTCGGTTGATTGGAGGGTGGCGAATGTTAGTCCCTTGTCCAGGCAAGGGCACAGGCATTGTCCTGAGAATGACAGACCAAACAGTCTTACATCAGTATTGGCCAAAGTATTGGAGATGATTCAGAAAAATCATAGTTTGAATAGAAACAGTCAGCATGACTTTGTGAGGGGCTGGTCATACCTCACAACTCTTATTGGATTCATTGAGGATGGGATTAAACACACTGAAGAAGGTAGAGCAGTGAATGCAGAGTGCATGGAATTTAACAAAGTGTTTGATAGGCTTCCCCGTGGTAGTTTCATTCAGAATGTAAGGAGGCATGGCATACAGGGAGTCCGATCTGTCTGGATAGAGAATTGGCTAGCCCTTAGAAGGTGGTGGTAAATGGGAAGTATTCAGTGTGGAACTAGGTGAGCAGTGGTGTTCCGTAAAGGATCGGTTCTGGGACCTCTGCTACTTGTGATTTTGTTAAATGACTTGGATGACGAATTGGAAGGGTAGGTTCGTAAGTTTGATGATGTAACACAGGTTTGTGGAATCGTGGATAGTGTGGAGGGCTGTTGTAGTTTGCAACAGGACATTGACAGGATGCAGGATCCAGCTGCTTAGTGGCATATGGTGTTCAATATGGAAATTTGGGATACGATTCATTTTGGAAGGTCGAAGTTGAATGCAGAATCCAGGGTTAGAGGCAGGATTCTTACATTGTGGAGGAATGGGGGATCATATGGGCCATGGCGTAGCTCCCACAATGTTTCTACATAGGTTCATAAGGTGGTTAAGAAGGTATTTGATGTGTTCATTAGCCGAGGGATTGAGTTTAAGAGCTGGAAGATTATGCGCCAACTATATGCAGCCCTGGTGAGACCACACTTAGAATATTGTGATCAGTTCTGGTTGCCTCGTTGTAGGAAAGATGTGGAAGCTTTGATGAGAGTGCTGAGGAAATTAATCAAGATGCTGCCTGGACTGGAGGGCATGCCTTGCAAAGAAAATTTGAGGGAGCTGGGGTGTTTTCCTCATGTGGACGTAGAAGAATGGAACGTAACTTGACAGTGGTGTACAAGATGATGAGAAGCATAGATAGAGTGGATAGCCAGAGACTCTCTCCCAGGGTGGAAATGGCTACCTCGAGGGGTTATGATTTTAAGGTAATTGGAGGAAGGTTTAGGGGAGATGTCAGAAGTAGGTTCTTTACACAGAGAGTGGTGGGTGTGTGCAATGAACAGCCAACAGTTGTAATAAATTCAGCTATATAAAGGATATTTAATTGGATAGGCACATGAATGATAGTATAATGAAAGGTATGTAGGTTAGTATGATCTTAGAGTAGGATAAAAAGTCAACAGAACGTCAAGGGCCAAAAGGCCTGTACATGCTGCACTGTTCTATGTTTCCAGTTTCACCCAGCTTGTGGATTCCCCTTAAATTGTTGAATGTGTGCGGGAGTGATGTGTGTGAGATCAGGAAGGTTTGGAGGGGTGTAAGGCCAAAACCTCCAGTTGTAGTGTGTATTGTTACAGTCACCTGAAAGCCAGTATAATCTGTGTGGTTACTTAGACCGAACAGAATCCGCCAAGTTCAGTTATTAATGTGATTTTGGATTGCCGTTTGCTGCTGGTTACTTCAAATCAGTTCTACTGTGTGATCCATGTAGTAACTCTGACCATTCATAGAGATGTACAATTTTACTTTGATACTGGAGAATGTGAAGTTGACATTTAGTAGATATGGCTTTAGAGACACAAGGCACTGAAATAGACTGTCAACTTGTTTATGTCTTCACCCATGCCTGGTCCGGGGTGCAGATATATGGAGTCTGGGAGGAAGGTCAGGTTTCAACACCATAGGTAACTTGTATGGTGTGATTCTGGCTCTCAATGTCAACACGTCTGCTCTCTGGGCCAGGCTCTGACTGAAGATGAATTTCAAAACCTGGTTGCTCATCAGCCATTAGTATTTAACCTGGACAATATTTGGACCTACACTGAGACCAGTGATAGCCTGTTGGCGGGTTATCCCCCTGCCCAAGGAAGATTTCAATTTACTTGCTTTGAAGTAATGTTTGACTGGCTGCCCTGAAGCAGGTTAGAAGCTCTATGCACAGATTTTGGAACAGGCCACTCAGTCTCTCTGTAGCACAGGCAGCTGTGAGTTCCAATACCACTGTAAATGATTTCAGATAAATTGGAAGCAAGTTTCAGCATAGTTCACTGCAAGATGTTGAGTTTACTGACCCCGAACAATAATCGGATATTTGCTATAGTTCATGAATTGGGCAATAATAAGATGAGGTAAAAACAATGATGGCAGATGCTGGAAACCAGATTCTGGATTAGTGCTGCTGGAAGAGCACAGCAGTTCAGGCAGCATCCAAGGAGCAGCAAAATCGACGTTTCGGGCAAAAACCCTTCATCAGGAATTAAGGCAGTGAGACTGAAGCGTGAAGAGTTAAGCTAGAGGACGGTGGGGGTGGGGAGAAAGTAGCATAGAGTACAATAGGTGAGTGGGGGAGGGGATGAAGGTGATAGGTCAGGGAGGAAAGGATGGAGTGGATAGGTGGAAAAGGAGATAGGCAGGTCGGACAAGTCCGGACAAGTCATGGGGACAGTGCTGAGCTGGAAGTTTGGAACTAGGGTGAGGTGGGGGAAGGGGAAATGAGGAAACTGCTGATGTCCACATTGATGCCCTCGAGTTGAACTGTTCCGAGGTGGAAGATGAGGCGTTCTTCCTCCAGGCGTCTGGTGGTGAGGGAGTGGCATTGAAGGAGGCCCAGGACCTCCATGTCCTCGGCAGAGTGGGAGCGGGAGTTGAAATGTTGGGCCACGGGGTGGTGTGGTTGATTTGTGTGGGTGTCCCGGAGATGTTCCCTAAAGCGCTCTGCTAGGAGGCGCCAAGTCTCCTCAATGTCGAGGAGACCACATCGGGAGCGACGGATACAATAAATGATATTAGTAGATGTAAAACTTTGATGGATGTGGAAGGCTCCTTTCGGGCCTTGGATAGAGGTGAGGGAGGAGTTGTGGGCGCAGGATTTACAGTTCCTGCGGTGGCAGGGGAAGAGGCCAAGATGGGAGGGTGGGTTGTAGGGGGGCGTGGACCTGATCAGGTAGTCACAGAGGGAACGGTCTTCGAGGAAGGCTGAAAGGAGTTAGGAGGGATATATATCCCTGGTGGTGGGGTCTGTTTGGATGTTGCGGAGATGTCGTCGGATGATTTGCTTTATGCAAAGGTTGGTGTCGAGGAAGGTAAGCACCGGGGCGTTCTGTCCTTGTTACGGTTGGAGGGGTGGGGTCTGAGGGCGGAGGTGCGCGATGTGGACGAGATGCTTTGGACAGCATCTTTAACAATGTGGGAAGGGAAATTGCGGTCTGTAAAGGAGGAGGCCATCTGATGTGTTCTGTGGTGGAACTGGTCCTCCTGGGAGCAGATACCGTGTAGGCGGAGGCATTGGGAATAAGTTACAGGTTCTGCCCCCACTCGCAACTCCACACCAACACCAGATCCCAGCTCCCAGCCCTGCCGAGTTTTCACCATCCCTCAGACCTTCCCCTCACTGAGGACGAACGATCAGTCCTCACCAACGAATCACTTTCATCCCCCTCCGTCCACACATCAATGAATTTAATACACGCTGTAACGTCGAACAATTCTTCTGTCGCTTCCGTCTCCGAGCTTACTTTCACAATCAGGATTGCCGCCCACCTTCCAAGGACCCCTTCGCCCACCTCCAACACACTGCATCCACCTGGACACCGCACGCTGGCCTATTACCTGCCCTCGATCTCTTCATTTCCAAATGCCACCGGGACATTAAGCGCCTCAACCTGTCTACACCCGCCCCCACTCCATCCTCTCACCCTCACAACGCACAGCCCTCCAAACCCTCTGCTCTCATCCAAACCTCACCACCAAGCCAGCGGATAAAGGGGGCGCAGTGGTAGTCTGGCGCACTGATCTCTACACCGCTGAAGCCAAACGCCAACTCGAGGACACCTCTTCCTACTGCACCCTCGACCATGACCCCACCCCCATCACCAAACCATCATCTCCCAGACCATACAGAACCTCATAACCTCAGGAGATCTACCACCCACAGCTTCCAACCTCATAATCCAGGAACCCCGCACTGCCCGGTTCTACCTCCTTCCCAAGATCCACAAGCCTGACCACCCTGGCCGACCCATTGTCTCAGCATGCTCCTGCCCCACTGAACACATTTCTACCTACCTCGACACTGTCCTATCCCCCAAAGTCCACGGACTCCCCACATACATTCGAGACACCACCCACGCCCTCCACCTCCTTCAAGACTACCGTTTGCCCTGCCCCCAACGCCTTATCTTCACCATGGATATCCAATCCTCCATCCGCCATGACCAGAGCCTCCAAGCCCTCCATCTTTTCCTCTCCAGACATCCCCAACAGTACCCTTCCACCGACACTCTCATTCATTTGGCCGAACTGGTCCTCACCCTTAATAAATTTATCCTTTGAATCCTCCCACTTCCTCCAGACCAAAGGCGTAGCCGTAGGCACACACATGGGCCCCAGCTATGCCTGTCTCTTTTTTGGCTACGTAGCACAGTTGATCTTCCGTAATTATACCGGCACCACTCCCCACCTCTTCCTCCGCTATATTAATGACTGCATTGGTGCCACCTCGTGCTCCTGCGAGGAGGTTGAGCAATTCATCAACTTTACCAACACATTCCACCCTGACCTTAAATTTACCTGGACCATCTCTGATACCTCCCTTCCCTTCCTGGACCTCTCCATCTCCATGAATGACGACTGACTTGACACTGACATTTTTTCCAACCCACCGAAGCTACCTGGATTACACCTCTTCCCACCCTACCTCCTGCAAAAATTTCATCCTGTATTCCCAATTCCTCCGCTCCACCGTATCTGCTCCCAGGAGGACCAGTTCCACCACAGAACACACCAGATGGCCTCCTTCTTTAGAGACCGCAAATTCCCTTCCCCTGTGGTTAAAGATGCCCTCCAATGCATCTCGTCCACATCCCGCACCTCCGCCCTCATACCCCACCCCTCCAACCATAACCAGGATAGAACGCCCCTGGTGCTCACCTTCCACCCTACCAACCTTCGCATAAAGAAAATCATCTGCCGACATTTCCGCCACCTCCAAAATGACCCCACCACCAGGGATATATTTCCCTCCCAACCCCTTTCCACCTTCCGCAAAGACCGTTCCCTCCGTGACTACCTGGTCAGGTCCGTGCCCCTCTACAACCCACCCTCCCATCCTGGCACTTTCCCCTGCCGCCGCAGAAACTGTAATACCAGTGCCCACACCTCCTCCCTCACCGCTATCCAAGGCCCGAAAGGAGCCTTCCACATCCAATAAAGTTTTACATCCACTGTTATCATTTATTGTATCCGTTGCTCCCGATGCAGTCTCCTCTACATTGGGGAGACTGGGCGCCTACTAGCAGAGCGCTTTAGGGAACATCTCCAGGACACCCACACCAATCAACCTCACCGCTCCGTGGCCCAACATTTCAACTCCCACTCCCACTCTGTGAGGACATGGAGGTCCTGGGCCTCCTTCACCGCCGTTCCCTCACCACCAGATGCCGGGAGGAAGAACGCCTCATCCTCCGCCTCTGAACATTTCAACCCCAGTTCATCAAAGTGGACTTCAACAGTTTCCTCATTTCCCCTTTCCCCACCTCCAGCTCAGCACTGTCCCCATGACTTGTCTGTACTTGTCCTACCTGCCTATCTCCTTTTCCACCTATCCACTCCACCTTCTCCTCCCTGACCTATCACCTTCACCCCTTCCCCCACTCGCCCATTGTACTCTATGCTACTTCCCCCCCCCCCCCCCCCCCTACCCTCCTCTAGTGTATCTCTCCACGCTTCAGGCTCACTGCCTTTATTCCTGATGAAGGGCTTTTGCCCGACACGTCGATTTCGCTGCTCCTTGGATGCTGCCTGTACTGCTGTGCTCTTCCAGCAGCGCTAATACAGAACAATAAGATATGAACGATAATCCTTCAACTGTACTATAATCTCTTAAAGCAATTTTGTTGATTCTATATTTATGGAACTAAAATAGTACTCCTGTCAAGATTTCCTAACACAGAAATAAAGCATGTACATTTTATTTTATCGAAGAAAGAACATATCTCTTGTGGTAATGAGAATTAGATATTCAATGTCAGGATTCCGAGCAATGTTTTACCACTCCAATATTTTTAAGGTGTTTGGTTTCTGGATAATTCCATGTTTAGAGTGAGCAGAAGATTGAACATACAAATAGAATTTAGCGTTCTTATACATTTATATATAATCAATCAGTTTAATTTCTCACTGAAATGTACGATCTTCAGCTATTTGCCAGCAATTTAAAATGACATTAATTCAACATGAACTGTGAATATTAAACTAAATAAATTATTTGTGTTATCAAATTTCAGTGAACAATAATTTGAAAACTTCCAATTTTTAGAATGAATGATATTTAATATGAAATGTGGATAGTGAAAAAAAACAACAAACATAATACCGTGTCAGAGAAATGTCAAAGCTTTCCAAAGGGCTTTGTGCCAAAGCAATGATATATTTGTTTTAGTAATTGGAATACAACATGTAAAATACTCATATTCTGAGCAATAATTAGGCTTCATAATGAAGCTGACCTTGCAATTCTTGCAATTTAAATACTTATACTGCACCAAATAATCAGATATTTGCGAGCATTTACAATGTGAAATAATTGGATACTGACATTTATTCATAGCTGACACTTGATAGAGTACAACACTTTAAAGTACAGGAGAAAGTCATTGGCATTATGTTTGAATCAGCTCCAAAAATGTCTCCCAGCACCTCACATACGCTAGCCCTCTCTGTGTTGCCCGTTAAATTCATAATTTCCAAATATATATCCAGTTCTCTTTTGAATCTTCATTCACAACTTTCCCAGTCTGTCAATTCCAATTTGTAACAACTCTCTAAATAAATACACTTTTCCTTATTTCACTCCTCGCTCTTTTGCTTACAACCTTGCAATTAGAATTCTTTTATGCTATAATGCAAACTTATAGAGTTCTATTTTTCACTCTGACAGTTTATTCATACTTTTGAGCACGGCAATAAACTCATATCTTTGTCTGTTCTGCTCCGGGAACAATAAGCCTTGCAAGAACTATAATAAACACAACAACAGAAAACAAGCAGAAAACTAGTCACCAGGATATATGAACATCAACTAGCCACAAAATATATGATCCCAACACTAATTACTTCCGTACTGATAAGGAAATACGCCACTTTGACTAGGTCTGTATATTCATTCTAGGACAGGCCAAACAGAGACAAGCACAAGAATTCCTAGAAACATGGCATTCCAACCGGAACTCCATCAATAAACACATCAAGTTTGATGCCATCTCCCACCCTCTGACGAAAAGGGCCGGAAATGACATCATCGACAGAGGAATTTACATGACCAACGCAAGGAAACCGAACCCCTTAAATAGAAAGTGGCAGATGACACCAGCACTTCACTGGAGGCTCACTCACTGAGTACAGTCAATGGAACAAACCAGGAACTGCCATTAGCTATTGCTTCAGAATATATCAGTGTTCATGGCTGCCACCACATAGAATCATTGAATGAAAATGCGAGCCTGCATCACCAAGTGTATATCCAAAGGCCTTTTAAACGTTTGTGAGATTATCTGCTCAATCTGCCGCCGAGGGAATGCACTCCAGCCACATGTCACCAGGGGCAGAACGGTGGCTCAGTGGTTAGAACTCCTGCCTTAGAGCGCAGGGACCCAGGATTGATTCCAGCCTCGGGTGACAGCCTGTATGGATTTTGCACATTCTCCCCATGTCTGCGTGGTTTCCGCGAGGTACTCCGGTTTCCTCCCACAATCCAAAGATGTGCAGGTTAAGTGAATTCGCCGTGCATAATTGCCCATTGTGTTCAGGGATGTGTAGGTCAGGGGTAAATATAGGAGGAACGTGTTTGTGTGGGCTATTCTTTGGAGGGTCAGTGTGGATTTGTGGGCCAAAGAGCCTATTTCCACACTGTAGAAATTTTATATTCTATGTCTGTGCCACCCTCTCAGTTCAAAACAGACTCACAAATCCTCTCTCAATCCCCTGCCTTTCACTTTAAGTATGTATCCCTTTGTTTTTGACCCTTTGAGTAAGGGAAACAGCTGCCGTCTGTTCATCTTCTCCATTCCCCTTATGCTTTTGTACACCTGTACCAGGTTTCCTCCTCAACCTTCCCCTGCTGCAATGAAAAAAGGAGCAAATTTAGCCCTCAAACTTCACAGTTTGAGTACTCATTTGCCTTGTTAATTCAGATGTGCATCATCTCACATTTATCAGTGTTAAACTTCATCGGCCATTAATCTGGATATAGAAATCATCTGTTTATATCGTCCTGTAGCCTAACCCTTTCCTCCTCATTGTGAACCACCCAGCTAAACTTTGTGTCATCCCCAACATTTGTTAACCATCTTCCACATTCTCACCATCATCATTTATGAATATCACAAACAAACCTTGATTTCCTTCCTGTTCTCCCGATGTTATTCACAGAAGAGGAATTAAGAATTCCAGTCTTTTGCTATTCTCATTTTGGGGAATTTACAAAGTGATGTAGTTAACACCTATTATGAGGGAGCTGCTAATAGCATTTTCGACACAGAGTTGAATTCACCTTTTACACTCTGCCCCTCAGCATGTCTTATTCATAACGTGTGTACCTAATTTAAGATGAACTAGGGTTTGGCACCTTGCACTGGAACATTAGCCATTTGTGTGGCACTGTTCTTTTATCAATAGTCAGAGCTGAAGAAGTTTTTCATCTGCAGGGTGGACACAGACTCATTGATTGAATCAGTGATTGTGATGAGGATAACTATTCAATTAAATTCCATGTTATGGGCAAACTGAAGGAGATCAAATCATGTTCTCATGTCTACCTTTAATTGGAAGCAAATACATATTGTTAAAAAATTCAAAAATGAGATACCATACTAGGGGGAAAAAACATGTAATCCGCAATTGATGGAGATACAAAAATACAGAGTGAATGTGCAATCTGAAGAAGAATCAAGTATAGAAAATGAAGTACATCAAATCTTAATTTTCAATGGAACCAGATCCCAATTTTCCTGAACAGTGATATTTTTCACCCAACCTCACATTTGCTAAAGCAAGTTTTTCCCAGTCACTAATACTTCATTCGCCATTCTTCCTCCATCTTCTTACTCTTTTCTTACATTCCTACTTCCCTTGCGCCTCCCCATCTGCAGCTACATACTCTTCCATTGATGATATCTCTTCGCATCTTTCTTCTCCCACTCCCACTGTAAGTTACATCAGTTCCCTAGCTGTTCCCACTTCCACTGGAAAATCCTTTCCGTTTTTGCTTTCCAACAGGGGTGATGGGAACTGCTGGCTTCTGTGCTGCTCTTGTTCATCAGTGAATGATGAGATTGAGATGGTCAATGTCCAATAGGAACAGACAATAGTGTGTGTCTGTCACCGTCCAAAGCACCCTGAACATGATGGTTCTGTTCCCTATAGAGAGTGGAACTTTATTTCTGTCTCTGTGTGACAACGCTTAACCAAGCAGCCTCATCACAAATAGGACAAACCTCTCCTCAGAATCAGATGAACATGCATCAGTATTTCCTTAAACGTTGTGAGGACAGTGACCACATCGTTGAAATAAGCCGTGTACTATCATTTTGGTCTTTACCATTTTAATTGATTTTCCAATGTCATTAGAGGTGAGATCAGAGTAACTTGCCTCGCATCTAAGTAATATTTGACTCATGTAGCATCATTCAACCTCAGCAAACTGTGGTTAACGGGAATCAGAGGAAATTCTGTGCTGGTAATTTCCTCAATGAACAATGACAACTTCCCTAGACCTATTGGGAATGATAAATGAACTCTGCCTTTGCTACTGCCTTCCAAAATCATGGATGGATTTGTCTTATTAATAACATCATTTGTTTTCACGGTTTGGTCTAAAGTCTCAGAAAAGTAAAATCTTGTTGGTTGACTTTCACCCCAATGAAATCAGAGTATGACAATAAGATAACGATAATTTTCAATCAGTTACTTTCTGTGGACTGATCTCAGTGCCACTGAGATCAATATTTTCTCTGTCCAACAGCATCTCATCAAATTGACTCAAGGCTGCACCATTCCACAATTTTGCATCATTCTCCAGCTCATTCGCTGTGCTCGCCAGCTATACGAGTTCTACAAGGTGGAATAACTTAGAGATGCCTATGAGCCTCTGGAACCTGTCACCCCACTCATGCCCTGCGCTCTGAGCCCATCCCCTCTCCCAAGCCCACCTCCTGTCGTGTATTCACCATTCCTCCTAAACTGCCACGCTGTAATGCTGAATGTTCTGTACTCTGCAAAGTTCTCAGCTTTATCCCTCTGCGCCCCCTTTAATGAATTTCAGGAATGACATAATGTTGAACTCCTCTTCCACCGACTTCTCCTCCGTGTCCAGTTGTTTGTGCAAGAGTCCACTCCCCATCCCAAAGACCCTTCCCCCAGCTCCAACACTCTCCCTCCACCTGGACCCATTTCTCTAGCGTTTACTTTGACTCAATCTGTTCTTTGAGAACTTTCAATGTGACTCTGGTTGTTTTAATTTCTCTGCATCCCCCTCACCCTATCCAACCTATCACTCTTTGAACAGTCTATACGCTGTATGCTTCGATCCAACCCTGACTGTGTTATTCAGCCTGTACCGATAAGGGTGGTGCTGCTGTAGAATGTTGGACTCATCTCTCCATTTCAGAGGCTGAGTGCCAGCTCTTAGTTACTTCCACACATCACCTGCTCCTCCATAACCCTGCCATGGCACATCAGGCCATTTTATTAACTAAATCTGAGAACATTTCATCTGGAGATTCCCACCAACTCGCCCCCGCCTAACAGTCCCGAAGCTGATGGTCCTCTGATAGCAGAGCTTGCTTTTATGTCCTCCTGAAAATCCACAAACAGATCTGCCCAGGCAGACCCATTGCTTCAGCCTGCTCCTGCCACATAGAGGGGGTGCATGGATACCCATGTGGGCTCAAGTTATACCTGTTCCTTCATGGGGTACATAGACCATTCCATGTTCTAGTTCTTTCCAGTCCCCACCCAAACACTTTCTCCGATATGTAGATGATATCATAGCTGCTGCTCCTCTCTCTTGTCCAGAATTGGAAAAGGTCATCGTTTCCAATTTGCACGAATCCCTCACTTTCACAAGGTCTATCTCTGACTCCTTCCTTTCTTTCCTCGACATCTCTGCTTCTATTTTTGGGGATAGACGGGTCACTGATATCCAGTATTAAGCCAGCGACTCCCACAGCTACTTGGAGTATCCACCCTCACACGCTGTTTCCTGCAAATGCTCCGTTCCATTCTCCCAGATCCTCCGTCTCCACCGCATTGCTTCTGATGATGTCAAGTTCAAAATTGTGGCCTCTGAAATGTCCACCTTCTTCCTCAACCGAGAATTCCCCAGCACTGTTCTCGACAGGGCCCACAACCAGTTCTGACCCAACTCCTGCACTTCTATCCTCACGCTCTCTCCTCCCTCATGCAAGTGTTAGAGTTCTCCTTGTCCTTACCTACCATCCCACCAGCATTCACATGCAGAAGGTCATCAGTCTGCATTCCCCCACCTCCAGCGAGATGCCACCACCAGACACATATTTGTCTCCTCTCCCTTTTCTGCCTTCTGACCATTTCCTCCGCGACACCCTAGTCCACTCGCTATTCACTGCCAACACATCACCCCACCTCCACCACCCCCCCCAACACAGGTCCACGTCACTTTCCCCTGCCGGAGGTGTCACACTTTCCCATTTACCTCCTCCCTCCTCACAAACCAAGGGCCAAACATACCTCCCAGCTGAAGCATCATCCTATCAACATTTCCCACATTCGCTGCTCACATTGTGGTCTGCTCTAGATTACTTACAGTGTGGAAACAGGCCCTTCGGCCCAACAAGTCCACACCGACCCGCCGAAGTGCAACCCACCCATACCCCTACATTTACCCCTTACCTAACACTACGGGCAATTTAGTATGGCCAATTCACCTGACTGTGGGAGGAAACCAGAGAACCCGGAGGAAACCCATGCAGACACGGGGAGAATGTGCAAACTCCACACAGTCAGTCGCCTGAGGTGGTAATTGAACCCAGGTCTCTGGCGCTGTGAGGCAGCAGTGCTAACCACTGTGCCACCGTTCTACATTGGGGAAACTAAAGTTAGACTGGGTGAACACTTCACAGTATATCCAAACTGTACCTGTGCAAAAGACCCTGAGTTTCCAGTTGCCTGCCAGTTTAATACCCCATCCTGCTCCCTGGCCAATATCTCTGAGTCAGACTTGCTGCAGTGTTCCAGGGCATTTCAACGCAAGCTGGAAGAACAACACCTCATTTTCCGAGGGTGGACCCTGCAGCCCTTCAGACTCAAAATAATATTCAATAATTTTAGGGACTGAACTCCTCAATGCACCCTACCCATACACCAAGCCTAGTACTCACCCCCTATTGTAAGCTACTAACAGTCTACATTAACAGCTATTCAGCCTCTTATGTATATCAATCAACATTGTCAGGGCTACCATCCGTTCTGAGGAAGGGCCACTAACCGAGAAACTTTAATTCTGATTTCTCTGCACAGAGGCAGTTAGCCTCGAAACGTCAGCTCTTTTCTCTCGTTACAGATGCTGCCAGACCTGCTGAGATTTTCCAGCATTTTCTCTTTTGGTTACAAATTACTCGAGATTCAACTGAGATAGCAGCTTTGCTTATATCATTCAGATCAGTCAATTTGTCACAGTTCAGAAAGAAAAGAAAAAACGATAGAGGGTAGCTCAGCAGGTCTGGTACTCTCTGAGCCGAGATACGCAGAATTAACCTTTGATTCCAATATGACTTTTTCAAACAGGGTTACATCATATTCGATATATTAACTTTGTTTATCTCTGCAGATACTTCCTCATCTGTGGCACTTCTTCACCATTTTTTATTTGTTTTTCATGTTTCTGTATCACTATATTTCATGTTTCTTGGCAGGGCGACAACTGAATTTGGTTATATATGGACAATGTAGTCCTTTCCTGTTACTATTAGAGTTGGTGTGTCTGTGACACCTGTGTTACGGCCGAAATCTGTTGCTTCTTTAAGATTCAAAGGAAAAAAGAATATTTTTCTGATTATCCTGTAAATCTCAGGAACTCCACTTTGTTTGAAAAGATATTTTAGAGGCAGCAGAAATTTCATGAGATAATAGGAACAAATTATTGATGGTGGAGCACTCTGTGACCTTCATTGAACTCGCTTCTCTACCCCCTCCCAAAGGCTTTGATTACATAACACAGAATTATTTACAGCAAAAGTGGGGGAAACTCAGCCCATTGTCTCTTCCAGTTTGGAACTACTACATCTCTACTGTTAGTCTCCTGCACTGTCCCCATAGCCCTCCACATTTTCTTATTAGTGTCTGCTTTTAATTTTAAGTATCCTGCCGAATATGAACACTATGATCAAGCTCAAACAAAAAAAAAAGCAGAACTTAGAGGGCAAGTTCAGCTGGTCTGGCAGTATCTGTGAAGAGAAATCAAAGTTAATGTTTCTGGTCCAGTGATCCTAATCGAAGTGTATTCCCAATGATTAAGTGGTGTGTATATTAAACATAGTTCACTTTATCACATTTAAAATGATCCTGTTCAGTTCATATTGTCATTCAGCATTGCATTTCTCAAAAGTTGCTGTTTCCTTGTTGTGCATTAGATTTAATTCTGTCTGGCAGAAAGCGTGATGATGACATGGGAATATCATTGTACCCCCCCCCCCCCCACCCCCCGAGCAGTCTCCACAGCCACTATCTCATTCTGTCCTATCTCCCAGCGAATGTCATGATCATTCAAACCTGACTCATATATCATAAGTCTTTATGCATAAGTTCATTGTAATTATCACTTTTGGTTTCGACTGAGGCCAAAATGCATAAAAAAGTACGGTTTTACACAAATAAAACTACATTTAGAAGTTTGTCAATTTGTATAAATAAATTACTGAAGCATATTCCCTAGTTGCCTTATTAGAGCAGTGAGAGGAACATTCAGAGAAGTCCACACTTCCTGTCTATGTTCAAGGCAACTTTGCCCAGTGACAGTGTGTTGGCTGGCAGTTGTTCCCGTGGAGGAGAGATCCGCACAGAAACAACATCCTGATTGTGTTTATTTTGGTGGGTGGAGGGATTTGGGGAGAGAAGGTAACAGCATAATAAATGGACATCCGAGCAGAATCATCTAGCCTACGAAAAGATAACATTCATCTTTCTCCCTCACAACTGACTTCACTAGAGCAATTGGTGATGGGAGATTTGACCAATAGCCAGCAATGTCAACATGTCGTCGAGTCCAGTTATATTGTGAACTGAATATTCTGGATTAAAAGCTGGGACTGATTGCTCATAGACTATGATTGATGTCAGTCTCCATGCAATGTAACTGTGTCACTGGAGGGTTTCCCTCTCCTATTGGTGAAGGGCTTCATTCAGCGCGCTATCCCAGTGCAGGAGCAGATGCATCAGCTCCAACAGTAACAGAGATCAACAGCTGCGTAGACAGAGAGAGGACAGATCTGAATCTGAGAATAGCGGACTGGAACATTACAACAATGGAGAGGAGGTTTTTCTTGAATCTTTTCAAGTGTGTCCCCTCTTCAGAACAGAAAAGGATTGGAAAATGGGCTTTTAAATCCCTTGACTGCGGTAGAGGAGGGGTGACGGGAAACAAGATGATGTAGAGGAGCAATGCCACTGACAAATTGACTTTTATTTCTGGTAAAAGAGAATCAAATGTAAAATGAGTATTAATTATTTGTGTAGGGGGAAATGGGTTCGTTAATTAACTGCAAGACAAGCGATTCACAAACAGGGCAAGTTCATTGGGAGACAAGGAGAAAGAATGTGTGAAGAATGGAGACCAGCCATAATGTGGTCAGGCTGTGCAAGTATGGAATTGAATAAAAATTCCATCAGGATAGAACGTTCCAAGGTCTAAAATGAGGTGTTATTCGAGCTTGGGTTTTGCTACATTGGAGCATTACAGCAACCCAGGACTTAAATGTTTGCATGACAGCAAATTAAGTTTTTGAAATGGGAAGCAATGAGAAGGTCAGGGTTATTCCAACAGACAGAGTGGGAGTGTTCCTCAATACAGTTTCTGTTTGGTCTCCCCAAAATAAAGGAGACTGAATTGTGAGCAGCAATAACAGGAGACTGGATTGAAAGAGTACAAATGAAATGCTGCTTCTTCTGGAATATGTGTATTGGGTTGTTAAGAAATAACAGATGTGTCCGCCATTTTTTCAAATGTCCAAATTTATTTCTTCTTATATTTAGACCACCTAGTTCCACAGCTTGGAAAGTGTAAGTACTATAGGTGCGGGAGGCCAGAGTTAATAAAATTGGATCTGGATAAACACAGCAGACCAGACAGAATCAGAGGAGCAGCAAAGGCAATACTTTGATCTTGGACCTTTCGTCAGGACTGATGAGGAGGAGGGGAGCCCAGAAATGGAGTGATGGGATATGGAAGGGTGGCGGGTAAGTATGGTGGTGGTAGGTACATGCAGGTATGAGGTTACTGTGATTGGTCAGTGGGAAGGGTGGAGCAGATTCAGGTGGGTCTGGTTAGGGAAAAGGGACATGGGATAAGGCGGCAGCCGGAGGGTTTTTGAATTGGCTTCAGTCAATGTTGAGGCCATTGGGCTATCAGCTTCAAAGGTAAACTCTCAGGTGGTGTATCTCTGGCAGTGGACTGGCTAAGGAAAGGCATGTCGCCAGGCGAGTGGGAGTGGGAATTAAAATGAATGGTAACTGGAAAGTCATGTTGGTTGTTTCGTACAGAACACTAATGCTCCACACAGGGCCTGATCCTGGCCCACCGAGCTCATCTCCAAATCCCAACGTTGTCTCCTCTATGTTGTGGAGACCAAAGGGAGACTCAGGGACATATTCATGGAGCATCGGCTCTCTGCACGCTTTAACAAATTCAGCATTCCAGTTGCCATCCATTTCAATCACTCCCCTCCCCTTGCTCATCCGACAACAGGCCTCCTCCACTGTCAGAGTGAGGTCAAACAGAAACTGGGGAACACAACTTGATATTTCAGCTGGAGACCTTACAGCTTAATATTGTCTTCACTGGCTTCCAAATCTCTCGACCAACAGCTTTACCCCATGTCCCCTTTCCCTGACCTGACCAAAGCTGTGCATCTTCCCATTCGCATACCTGTTGCACCGTTTCCACTGACCAATCACAATAATTCCCTGCCTGCATCCCCCTATCGCTATCCCACCTAGCATTCCACCAGCCCCACGCCCCTCCCTCTATTTACTTCCCGGATCCCCTCCCCCCCACCCCAATCCTGATGAAGTCTTTCAGCCTGAAACGTTGACTTTCCTGTTCCTAGGACGCTGTTTCACTTGCTGTGCTTTTTCAACTTCATATGTATTGGCTACATAGTTGCACGTTGAGACCTTATCAGCAACAGATTTTATTGTGCTTTTTATACATTCCATGTCTGTTTACTGACAAGCTTATCTCAACATTCTCACAACAGGATCTCGGAAACAGTCTTTTTGTCATTAAGGCTCCTGTCTGCTTCGAACTGATTTTCTTTGTTTTAACCGTACTTTCATCACTGCTATTCGCAATGGCATTGTAATTATAACTCTTATTATGCTGTAGCTTAACCACACTATTTCCAATATGCTTCACAACTTCCTTGTTCTTATACTCCACACATCTATTCATAAACCCATAGATCCAATACGTCCTTCTATAATTTCTTGTCTTCTGTGTCCCTCTCTCCTTAAACGGGGAGGTTACATTTACCAGTCCTCCCTCACTCCAAAGTTTCCTGAAAGATCACCAGCAATGCCTCTATAATCACCTTCGATATCTCTTTAGAACTACGAGCTGTTGCCCAACTGGTCTCGCTGATTGATTCAACTTCACCCACCCCAGCGCCTTCTCCTTACTGAGGTCAGTATACACACCTCTATACAATGACTGTCTTGATACACACACTCACACACACAGAGACACACACACACAGACACACACACTCTCTCAATCACAGGCACACATACAGACACACACACAGTCACACAGACACACTCACACAGACACACACTCACACACACAAGCACGCACACTTTCACACACACACACACACACTCACACATACAGACACACACACTCACACAGACACACACACACTCACACAGACAGACACACACGCGCACAGAGACAAACACACTTTCTCAAACTCAGACACACACACAAACACGCACACACATGGACACGCAGACACACACACACACACACTCACACACACTCTCTCTCTCTCTCACACACACACAGATCAATCATTGTTCGGCCATTCCATTTCAAATTATCCTGTTTCATTTACACTGTACCTTGCTATTCCTTCTTCCGAATATATATGTTTCTTTTTCTACATTTGATTTTATTCTCTCTGTCAAGAAGACACTGGGGATGGGGGGATGCCACTTTACTCCTCATCAGTCCCCACAGTCACTGTCTTCTATTCCTTTCTGTTTCTTAGCCCATGAAAAATACATACTGTGTCTGACACTTGAATCCCGATAAACATTTTTTTTTTAGATTCCTACAGTATGGAAACAGGGCCTTCGGCTCAACAAGTCCACACTGACCCTCCGAACTGTAACACACCGAGATCCATTCCTCTACCCTCGATTCACCCCTGACACTGTTGGCAATTTAGCATGGCCAATTCACCTAACCTGCATATCTTTGGACTGTGGGAGGAAACCGTAGCACCCAGAGGAAACCCACGCAGACACGGCGACAATGTGCAAACGCCACACAGACAGTTTCCCAAGGCTGTTCAGTAAACACAACATTTACTTTTGGGCTACGGCTACAACAAACCTAAAAAAGAAACGGCGTACAACTGTGCATTAAGATGTTTGCACCTTTGCAAGTAAATTATTGAATTACATTGTGTAAACGATAATTAACTGAGAAAAGGTATTAGAGTATAATCCAGCAACAGCCGTAGCACTTCAAGAGAATAACAAGCAATTACATTTAAACTTGAGGATTATGGACTAACATTTATTATGTCCGGAAAAAAAGATGATGATTTTGTGAGAAATTGCATTTTCCCCATGATGTGTAATTCCCAGTAGTTCACGTACCAGTGTGGAGACCCCATGTTGGTTGAGAGGGAGCGCCAAGCTCTGAATGAATTCTCACTGTCTCAATGTGCAGTTGGTGTGTGTCTCTGCACTGTTCATAAATCTATCAGCAGCCTTAATGCCTCACTCCTGAAATAGTTCGCTATTTCCACCACCTTCTGTCCTCTGTAGGAGTACAATAATGTCTTCTCGGAGATAGAAAGCATTTCCTTGAGACTTCGTACAAACTTTTCACTTCTCACTTTTCCCTCTCACGTTCAGCAAACCAAGTTAAAGTGACACATATGTACCATGAGCAAAGGAACCAGGAGGAACAACATAGAGCAGTCTATCTGAGTAGACACTGCTTCACTCTTTGTTATGTTCGGGCATCAAAGACATCTTCCTATTTCTGTACATATGGTTCGATAGGCTGAATGGCCACCTCCTGGTCATCTGGAAGCAGCTCAAGGACCTGACTTGGCGACTCCAGTTCCTGTTTAACATCTCGATGTGCTGACTACACTCCTTCACTCCTTGTGTAATAGGCAGGAGGGTCTGAATGGGCTATCCCTATTCTTGTCCAATAGTTTCAATGGATCGAATGTCGTCCTTGTATTCTGTTGAAACCACGTTTAGCGCAGAAGTATATGCTCAGAAACAGCGATTCTCCTGCTCGTTGGATGCTGCCTGAATTGTTGTGCTTTTACACCGCTATACTCTCGAGTCTTCAGTCACTGAATGGTCTCCGCGGTTTCTGTGCACCAGGTTATCGGAGTAAATGAACTCCAAACGCTCCTGTCTTGCAGTTTTGAGGAACTGAATGGAACATAGGGACGTAGGGCTGAGGAGTAGGAGTGTGTCATTAGACACGTTAAGCCTTCTCAACTAGGCAGTAAGATCGTGGCTGATCTGGATGTGTTCTCAGCCCCACTTCCATATCTGTAGTTCATTGTCCTTTACTGTCCAATATCTGACTGCCATTGCTTTGACTAAATGCAAACACACAGGCACCACAAACTTCTGGGGAAGAGCATTCCCACGCAAACAAACTTTTGTGAAATTATTCTCTTCCCTGTTCAGACTGGGGCTGGATGGACCACTGTTTAATTTTCTAGTCCCGTTCCTCCATTGATCATGATAAATTTTAAATGTAACTCGGTTGGTGATATGACCAATGATATAGGTCTCAGACTAGGTCAGGTTCTTTGCTGGGAACAAGACATCTCGATCTTACATTTGCAAAAATAATTCATCAAAGCAAAGTTACTCAAAGCTAAGATGGAAAAATAAATGGCAAACAGTTTGGACAAATACGTACATTGATATTTATCTTTGAACGCATACTGAGATACAGTCTGTGCATACACACAGACACACACACTAAGACATACACAGTGTCTCACACACGCAAGTGCACACAGACACACACATACACATACCTAAATACAAGCAGGAAAAAAAGCTGCAAAATATCAGCTTGAAAGAGCTTTGTCCAAGCAATAGTTAAACTCAAGACAAAAGTAAAATAATGAAATGTTATTCTGCTTCTGAGGTTGTTCTGCTCACACAAGCAGGATTTATTCCTGGAATAGTCGGATTTGGCTGAATTACCTTTGATTTTAGGCAGTGGGGAGATGCCAATGATTCCTCAACAGTAATCCTACATGAATGATAAAGATGGCACACCGTGGGCGGCACGGTGGCACAGTGGTTAGCACTGCTGCCTCACAGCGCCTGAGACCCGGGTTCAATTCCCGCCTCAGGCGACTGACTGTATGGAGTTTGCACGTTATCCCCGTGTGGGTTTCCTCCGGGTGCTCCGGTTTCCTCCTACAGTCCAAAGATGTGCAGGTCAGGTGAATTGGCCATGCTAAATTGCCCATAGTGTTAGGTAAGGGGTAAATGTAGTTGTAGGGGTATGGGTGGGTTACGCTTCGGCGGGGCGGTGTGGACTTGTTGGGGCGAAGGGCCTGTTTCCACACTGTAAGTAATCTAAACTAATCTAATGACTGAATGGTTTTCATCTCTCATACATTGCTGCGAGAAGGAACAAGGAAAGATAGGTAGCAATAAGCAGTGGCTTCTCCAGCATGTTGCATTTTCTCCATCTCAGAGCAGAAATATACAATGATGTTATCTCAACACCAAACTGGACCACGTGAGGCCTCCTTGAACATTCTCGGAACTGTAGGACTATGTCCCTGTTCTCTGCTCCATGTCGGAGTTTTAATGAAGTTATGTTTGTATGTGTCCTCATATTTTTGTCCAATAAAATCATGTCTTCATAGTATTTGATTTCTTATACTATGAAAAGAGTATATCACATATACATGTTGTTTTCTTAAATTTGAATCCTCAGTTCTAGACTCCCATACCAGAGAAAATGTCCATAGGCTATGCATCAGATACACTCTCCTCAATATCTTATACAGTTCAATACGAACGCCTCTCATTCTCAACCCTGAAGTGCTCTCGCCTTATAGAGGTTTAAAACGTTAAGAGGAGAAAAGAAATGGTGAAGATCCAAGAACATTTTCCTAGCTTAGGGCAGTCCACAATTAGAGCACATAGATTGAAGGTGAGGGGAGAAACATATAAAAGGGACAAAAGTGGTAACTTTTCACAGAGTGTATAGAATAAACTGCCAGAGGAAATGTTGGAGGATGGGACAGCTACAGCATTTTTAGCCATTTGAATGAAGCCATTTGAGTGAACACGAAGGTTTTATGGGATATGGGCCAAGTGCTGGCAAATGGAACTTGATTCATTTAGGACACCTGGTCGGCATGGACATGGTGCAGTGAAGGGTCTGTTTCCGTGCTGTATGACAGAATAAGGCTTTCTCTCCAGGAGCAAGTGCAGTGAAACATATTCGCAAAATCTTCTAAAGCTATTGAGTATATTTATTTTTCAGTTTATGGAATCATCACAGCCCACAGTACATCAGATGTTGACTCAGAAATCCTCTGTACAGATGCAGTAAAATATCCTGATAGCTTTTTCATGAAGTAATCATTCCAAATACCTTCCTAATTACTTGCTGCATCTGCATACTAACCCCGTGTGATGTATGTACCCGGGTGAACAAATGCCTTTGTACAACTGAGTTTTGTGATCTCTCTTCTTTGAATTAGATTACTTTTGTTTTACCCTTCTGCCACTGCACAAACTTCAGTACCCCATGTTATCCTGTTCCTGCTGAAGGTTTGCACACTAACCTTCCCTGTCTACATCACATTACAGACTCTCTACCTCCACTTGACATCTTATCGAATCTTAGTGGTTGAGCCAATTGATTTCCATCCAATCAGTTCCCACACGCAAATCATTGACAGATTCTAAATAGCTTTTGATGTTGCACTGATCTCTGAGGCACTTCACCAAGTTAAAGAATTCCAACCCGAAAATACACATTTCTCCCGACTATCTATTTCCTCATAGTTACCCAGGACTCCCCTGTTCATGTGTAGCAATCTAGAAAGTAGGTGTGACCTCCTCTTGCGCTGCGTAATGTACTGAAATTGCTGAAGAGCTTCATCCTATTTCTTTATAATTACTTAGAGGTGCAGATCGATCCTGAATTGCTGAATGCGATCTTCCTCACCTTCTGTAACAGCATCGCGGGGTTGTGTGAGTTAACAATACATGAAGCAAGAGCAGCAGGTGGCCATTCAGCCCTTCGAGCCTGCTGCACAATTCAGAATGTCTATTGTTGATGTGATGGTAACTAAGCATCCCTTTCCTGTCTGTTCCCAACAAACATTGATTCTCTTGTTCATCAACGATCTATATAACTTCTCCTTGAGTGTTTTCATTAACCCAGTCTTCACTGATCCTTGGGCATGAGAAGACCACAGACCATACAATCCTAAAGAAAAAGGAACATCCCTTTTCCAGTCTGAAATAGGAATGCCCTTATTCTCTAAATGAGTTCCCCTCAAACCAATCATTATTCTTTTGACACAACGGTTAGGAACATATACAGACCTTTCAACCCCTCAAACCTCCCCAAATTTCCATTAACCCTCCACAATCAAATACTGATCAGATTAACCTCCACTGAAGTTAAAGGAATTCCAGGTACAATATTTTCACAAGATTTCAAGATATTAGAACAGCGAACATTGAGCAGTACAGCACAGTAAGAGCCCTTCAGCCCTCAATGGTGTGCCAACCTTTTATCCGACTCTAAGATTAAACTAAACTGCAGAGCCTTCATCCTATTATCATCTATGTGCCTATCCAAGAGTTACTTGAATGTCCCTAATGTAGCTAATTCTACGACCACTGCTGGCAGTGCATTCCTCGCACCTATCACTACCTGTGTAAACAACCTGCCTCTTGACATGCCCCCAAAACCCTCCTCCAAACACATTAAAATTATGTTTTACTCGTGTTAGCCATTTCTACCCTATGAAAAAGAATCTACTAATCCATTCTATCTGTGCCTCTCATCATCTTGCACACCTCTATCAATTCACCATTCATCCTTCTTTACTCTAATGAGAAAAGCTAAAGCTCCCTCAAACCTTCTTCATAAGACATGCCCTATAGGACATGCAACGTGCTGGGAACTCCCGTCTGCACCCTCTCTAAAACGTCCACATCCTTCCTTTAATGGGGCGAACAGAACTCAACACAATATTCCAAGTGTGGTCTAACCAGGCCTCTATGGAGCTGCAGCATAACCTCGCAGCTCTTAACTCAATCCCCCAGTTTATGAAAGCTAACACATCATACACATTCTTACCTTGAGGGCTTTGGCAACTTTGAGGAATCTACAGACGTGGACCCCAACATCCCTTTGTTCCTCCACACTGCCAAGAAGCCTACCTTTAACCCTGTAATCTGCATTCAAATTCAACCTTTGAAAGCTCTCTCCTGAATATGGGAAAATAGAGCAGAATCAGGCCACTTCGCCCATTGGATCTGCTGTGCCATTGGATTACAGCTGAACTGTTTCTCACCGACATTCTCCTGCCTTCGCCAAATGATCACTGATTCCCAAATTAATGAAAAGCTTATTCAACTCTATCTTAAAGAAACTGTGTGCAGGAGTGTGTGTGTTTGTTTGTGTGTCCATATCTGTATGTATATGTGTTGTGTGTTTAACGTGTCGGTGTATGTTTTTGTGTATCTCCGTGAGATGATGTCCTGCCGTTTTTTTGGGGTAAATCCATTGAAATTGAGATCAACCCCTCACCACCACCACCCCACCCCCCCCCTCCCCCCGCCACACACCTCTACGTCTATCCCTGTTTAGTTTATGGTTATACAATGACACCTTCTGCTCGCCTCCCCATGCCTTTGCACTAGTGTCAGTTTTTTTGTTTCTTTCAGAGGACATCAAACACTGTCAATCTTTCATATATTGCATGGCTGTTTGGTTTTTCAAATAACGTCTTTGGAAGCACAGAGCAGTTTCGTCTGATACCTAACGATATCGTTCCTGAGATATTACCACCACCACTGTGTCCATTTCAAGATTTTCAATCTTTTCTCATTTATAACTTGTAGGAGTATATTATAAAACATGTCAAAATAAGGAACGTGAAATACATTCATTGCATTGACTTACAAATTTTTCCGTCAATCTTGCTTAGATGCATTTGCGATAGAAATACACTTTGATTTGCGCACTCTGTGTCATGAATAATCTTCAAAGACAAATCACTTCCACATTGCAGAGCGACCATAGACATAACTTTACATGAACATTCTCCACTCTAAGGGTCCTCAGTATGATTACCATCCTCCATATACCAAACTGTGGGTGTGTGCGTGTGCAGATGGTTCTGTCAGTTTGGATGGCGCTATGAGCTGCCTCCCTCCCCCTCCCTCCCAGACTGAATTCCCTGATGGTTGTCACCCTGCGGTGCTGTCAACGCAGAGGAGTGTGAAGGCCAGCAGAGAGGGACATTGCATCACTTTAAACACCAGAGAGGCTGACAGATCCGCTGTGCACATGGACACACAGATACACACAGAGACGAATACAGGCACGCAGACAAAATGCAGAGATGAAAACAGACACGCAAATACACAAAGAGAAAAATACAGACACACAGAGATGAATACAGATGCACAGGCGCACACAGAGATGAATACAGACGTGGAGCGACACACAGAAACAAATACAGGCACACAGATACACACAGAGACAAATACAGAAAGGAAGATACACAACAGAGATGAATACCGGCACGCAGATACACACAGAGACAAATATCGACATGCAGATACACACAAAGGAAAATAGACTCACACAGGTGCCCACAGGGATGAATACAGACGCAAGGATACGCACAGAGATGAACACAGACACGCAGATACACACAGAAACAAACGCAGACCCACAGCTACACACAGAGACGAATACAGACACACAGATACTCACACATGAACACAGGCATGCAGATAGACATAGAGATAAATACACACACGCAGATACAGACATGAATTTAAACACGCAGATGCACACAGAGACAGATGCAGACACGCAGATACACACAGAGACATGCAGATAGACAGAGATACGGATAGAGGCACACAGATACACGTAAGAAGAATACAGACACGCAGATACACACACGGATACGCACAGAGATGAAAACAGACACAGATACACACAGCCACAAACACAGATACGCAGACACACATACAGACTCGCAGATACACACAGAGACGAATTTAATGACACACACAGAAGGATACAGGCAGGCAGATGCACATACAGATGAATAAAGGCACGCAGATGCACATAGAGATGAATGCAGACACGCAAATGTACACAGAGACGAATACATACACACAGACACACAGAAAGACAAATATAGACACGCAGTTACACACAGAGATGAATAAAATCACACAGATACCAACAGAGATGAACACAAATACACGTATACACACAGAGTTGAATACAGGTAAACTGATATACACAGAGACAAAAACACACGTGCTGATACACACAGAGATACGCAGATGCACACAGAGACGAATAGAGACATACAGATACACGCAGAGCTGGATACAGACACGCGGATACACACAGAGTTGAATGCGGACAGTCTGGTACACACAGAGATGAATATAGACATGCAGCTGCACACAGACATGAATACAGGCATGCAGATACACACAGAGACAAATACAGACATGCAGATATACACAGCGATGAATGCAGAAACGCAGATACAGACAGTGAAAAAATCAGAAATGCAGAGACACACAGAGATGAATATAGATGCACAGACACACACGGAGACTGATGCAATAGCACATATACAGGCACACATAGACAAATTCCTGAAGAAGAGCTCATGCCCTAAACATTGATTCTCCTGCTCCTTGGATGCTGCCTGACCTGCTGCGCTTTTCCAGCAACACATTTTCAGCACACATAGACAAATGCCGATACACAGATGCACATGCACAAAGAGATACCCAGTCATCAATACGGACGCACTACACCCAGTGCCACACTGACGTTTAAATAGACATTGGGAATCTGCCAGTGTTTACTTTTCACGTGGTGACTTTCTCAATATTTCACTCACTCTGTGTGGCTTGTGAAAACCTTTCTGCTGTTCCATAGATAATTCTCTGCATTCTCTCTATAGCTTCCACCTCTTTCCTTTAATGAGGTGACTAGAACACGGTATTACAAGTGTGGTGTTATCACACGGCGATGAATCCTTCTGTTAATGAAACCAAACACTCAGAAAAGCTCACCTCGCTCATAATCCGTTAAAGTTGAGTGATAGAGAGCTCGCAAATTCCGCTACTTAACAGGAAATAATATCAATGTATCCCTTAATTCTAAAAGTGAACATTGAACAACAGCAGTTATTCCCAACTCTAAGTTTCCCTTTCTCTGAAAGGTTTGTTATCTTTATCCACCTTTAACAATATAATCTTCCAATTAAAGAAAGTTTAAGTATTACAATTACTTAAACCAGACAGTGGCTGTAATGTCCAATGCCCTCCTTCTTTCCACTGAATATCTCCCTGGGTCATGTTCTGTCTTTTAATGCAAGGATATTTCGTTCAAAAAATGAATCTTACACAGAGAATGTTGTTCATGGCAGACTATCACGATGGTAGTTTACTCTCTGTCTAACTTCCGAAATGCGTGCCTCTTTATTCCCTCAACTTCAGATCACCTCCTTGGTTTGATGTTGACAAAACAATAAATTTAAAATTGATTGGGTTTAGTATAGTGGGACATTATTTAAACTTGGTTGTTTAAATTCGAATAGTTGTTAAAAGAGCAACCAAAGCTCAACATATCTGTTTCACAGCCAGATGTTACATAGTTTCAGTCCAGTAAACTCTGAAAATATTAGCTAGTCATATGACAAGTACTTGCAAGCTCTCAATGCAGAACAACATTCAACTTTATCACAGTGGGTTAAACAGTGGGATTATAGAGCTGCGGCATAACCTCATAGCTCTGAAACTGATCTCCCCAGCTGTGAAAGCCAACACATCATATGCTTTCTAAACAACAGCACCAACCTGGATGGCAACTTTGAGGATCGATAGACATGGACCCAAGATCCCACTGTTCCAGATTTATCTCGATCTGTCACTCATCAACTCAGTTATGTCAATGTCCTGTTGTAACCTAGAACAGCCCTCCACACTAACCACCAACTCCACCAAAGTTCGTGACATTGGCGAACCTATGAACCCACCCTTCCAATTCATCATCTACTCTCTTATAAAAAAATCACAAAGAGCAGAGGTCCCAGAACAGATCACCAAGTTAGTCACCAAGCTCCAAGTGGGATCTGTTCCATCTATCACCACCTTCTGTCTTCTGTGGGCCAGCCAATTCTGCATCCAGACATCCAGATCTCCCTGTAAGCCACGCCTCCTTATCTTGTGAATGAGCTTACCGTGGATAACTTTATCAAACGCCTTGTTAAAATGCATATATACCACATCCACTGCTCTAATTCATCAACGTGTTTTGTCACATCCTTAAGGAATTCAATAAGATTTATGAGGCATGACGTGCTACTCACAAAGCCATGTTGACTGTCTCTAATCATTTATAATTTTCCAAGTATTCATAAATCGTGTCTCTCAAATCCTCTCCAATACTTTGCCCGTCATTAGTGTAAGACTGGTTAGCCAATACTTCCCAGGATTATCCCTATTCCATTTCTTGAACCAGGCATGAACTTTTGCCAGCCTCCTGACATCTGGCACGACTCCAGTGGACGGTGAGGATGCAAAAGATCATCGTAAAATGCGCAGCAATCTCTTCTCACTTCCGATAGTATCCCAGGGCATATCTTGTTTGGCCAAATAAATTTATCTATCCGTGTGTTTCTCAAATTTTTCAACACATCCTCCTGTTCTAGCATATTCGCCTGTTTCATGCTGCCCTCAGAAATGTCAAGGTCTCTCTCATTAGTGAATACTGAAGCAAATATTCATGAAGAACTTCCGTTACCTCCTCCGACTCCTGGCGTAAGTTCCCTCCACTATCCCTGATCGCCCTACCCTCACTCTGGCCATCCTCTTGTTTCTCATGTAAGTGTAGAACGTCTTAGGTTTTACCTTAATTCTACCCGCCAAGCCTTGATCATGCACACTTTTATCTCTCCTGAGTTTATTCTTCATTTACACCCTGGTTACCTTGCAACCTTCTAGGGCACTGCTTAACCCTTGCCTCCTCAACCTTATGTAATCTTCATCTTTCCTCTTGATTAGATGTTCTAAAGCGCCTGGCACAATGAAGATATGGAGCTGTAAATGGATGGGAGTTGCACATCCTGTCACTTGCAGCATGGGCTGCAAGTTTCCCGACAGTGTGCAGTGATCAAATACAGTATTACTGAGCAATGCACTCGGATGGTGGACACTGCTCTACATGCTGGAAGGGTAACTTCTCCACGTTTACAAAGTTATTCACTGCACAGCCCCCCGTGCACTGATGTGGTCTGCACAGTCTGTACAGATTGCTGGTTTGTATTGAGCACTACACTAGCCTCATCTGCACAGTGGTTCACACTGAATATATATCTCATCTGGATTATGATGTCTGATTCTGTGAGGTGGAGTTGGTATCGGGCATAACTGACCATTTGAGCTGATCTGTCAGCATATTTATTTTATGTTCTTACTCTTGTTATTGGACCCGTCAGCATCTGACTCCTCCGGCTAATCCCATTTCTCTGAGAAGAGCCGTGTTTATTCAACTTGTTGATCAAGTAATGATCCAAATATAACACGAGTATCTATCTTTCTGTACCTTAACCTGACCGTTGGTGCTAATATCCCTGAATCCCCGGGGACGTAATTATGAAGTTCAGAAACAACATGCATAGTGCACAGCTCATGCTCTTCTATACATCACGGCTGTGGATCCCATTTGGATCCTTAATGTATCAAGAGCTGGCACTGTGAAGCTCAGAAACAATGAAATGGTGTGTCTCGGGCTTTTCACTGCCTGGTGTGTCCCATGTGGTGCTCCATGAACAGTGGAGTGTGTGTTGGGCTGTTGCTCACTTCCTCATGTGTCCTATGTAGAGGTCCATGGACAGTGGAGTGTGTGTTGGGCTGTTGTTCACTTCCTGGTGTGTCCCATGTACTGCTCCTTGGTGGGCAGGGGTTCCCAGCAGCTTTGAGACACGTGTTTGAAACTTGGTCTGTGCCTGTTCACTGAACATCTGTGTTTGTCCCTCTCAGCTGAACATGCGGTCAGTTACACGAGGAAGCCCCTCGAGTACTATTGTTAATTACCAGGCATCAAACTTGGAACTTAGGGACTCCGGACTGACTCCTGTTATTGGAAAGCTAGTGGAGCTGCTGGGAATGTTTTATAGGAGGTTGTGCTGTGAGCTACCTCAGACATTCAGGAAGACCTGAGGATTTGGTGACACAACTGTGGATGGAGCATGGGGACGATAGTAAAAGCATCTTGGTCTGTAACATGAACAACAAATGGAGCAGAGGCTGCAGAGAGGGGAAGCACTGAAACCACGCAATGCGTGTGTCTGGGGAAAGGGATCTGCTGGATCCACCCCGGGGTTTTCCAGGAACAGCTTCCCAAGCTCCACCTAACCAAGGAGCAGAGTGTGAGGGGACCCTGACTGAACAAGGAGCTGGTCACAGAGCGGTGTCACCTCCTTCAACACGACCTGCAGCTTCATATCAGGGGGAGGACCGTGCTACCAGTGGTTTTTGGGTCAGAGTTTCATTCAGCTTCTATGTTCCAGAACTTTCCAGGCAGGACTGGGTGACAGCTCCATCAACTCTCCGATCTCAACATCAGTGTCATCATTCAGTGACAGAGGATATATATGGTGGATGAGAGCAATAGGCCCGCTGGGAACATCAGGCAGCAGACAATCAGGGTGATGGAGCAACACATGCCATGTCTGCACGGCTCAGTGTAAACCCTTCAGTACACGCGGTATCACTAAGTCCTGTAATCCCTCTGTATTTCAGTAACATACTGCCTGCCGTTCTTCCTGCAAGAAAATGACAGGTTATATATGACATTAAATCCCACCTGCCAAACTTTTATCCATTGATTAACTTGTCCATATACATTTACAGACTCTACAACTTCCATTGATTATTTATTTTCCTGCTTATATTATTTCCATTGGCAAACTTAGTTACAGTACATTTGTTCCACTGCTCTAGATTATTGATATAGATGGTAAATAGCTGAGGACCCTGCACTGGTCACTGTGTGACCCTACTGGTAACATTCTTTTAAACTGATTAAATCTGATTTATCTGGAGTGCCTGCTTTCTGTCTGATAACCAGCCCTCCCCTATTCCTGTGTAACACGTTTGAAGGGCTGAAGAAAGACGAGGAACATCAGTCAGCAATCCAGCTCCTCTAGCCTGCTCCACCATTGAATACAATCATATGTGATGTCAGCCTGCTCCACCATTGAAAACAATCATGGCTGATGTCAGCCTGCTCCAACATTGAATACAATCATGGCTGATGTCATATCGGTCTCAGTCCCAATTTCCGGCCTATCTCCATATCCCCTCAGTTACTCAATATCCCAGCATCCACTGCACTCTGGAACAGTGAATTACACAGATTTAAAATGCTTTGAGAGAAGTTCTCTCATCACTGTTCTAATTCCTCTCCACTTATTCTAAAACTCTGATCTCTTGTTGTAGGTTGCCCTACATGAGGAAATACCCAATGCATGTCGACATTATCAATCACCTTTAGCATTGTCCAGTCCTCAGTGACATCTCCTCCCATTTTTCTAAACTCCAGAGAATATAGACCTGAACGTTCAATCTCTCTTCAGAGGACAAACTCCTTATCTCTGGAATCAGTCTAGTAAACCTCTTCTGATCTGCCTCCATGGTAATTACATCCCTCCTGCAGTCAGGACACCAAAACTGTACACAGTACTCAATTGCGATCTCACAAATGCCTGGCATTATTGCATCAGTACCTCCCTCGCTTTATAATCTATTTTTTCAGAAATATATACCAAATTTGCAGTTGCCTTTCTCATTATCTGCTACACCTGCATCTGTGTCTTTTGCGATATGGATGAGGATACCAGATCCCTCTGTACCTAAACACTACGTAGTTTCCCTCTGTTTGGATAGTAAGTTGCCTTTCTGTTACACTGACCAAAACTGCCGCATACTTTTCATTTTTTCATTTCATCTGCAACCTATCCTTAACCATTCATTACAATTTCTCAACTGAGTCAGTGTCTTCTGAAAAACTGATTATAGCATGTCCATCCCCTCAAATAGGTGATAGTACTTATTGCTAATAGTTGGGGCCTGAGGACTGAGCCCTATGGTATTTTTGGAAACAGAAAATGAACCAGTTATTCCAACTCAATGCAATTCTTTGTTTCGCCAAGCCTACATCCAAGCGAATAAATTACTTGAAACCATATGCAATCTTATTCTGCAGATTAATCTTTTGTGCACACCTTATTCAATGTCTTCTGCAAGTCCTGATTTTACATCTCCAGGATCCTCATTATGCAGCTTGCTTGTCACATTCTGAAAGACTCAAATAAATAATGAAAATATGATTCATCTTTTGTAAAATTATCTTGATTCTGATGGATTGTGGCTTCCCTTTGTAAACGTGCTTTCATTAATTCCTGAATAATCGATTTTAATAATTTTCTTAAATTCCAGCAGTTTTCTCGCTACTTTATATTCCATCGTGAATGTGGTAAGCTTTCACCTCTATATATTCTCTTCATTCCCTCCAATCCAGTATAATTGACACATGCTGTGAAATAACCTACTCTGGTTGCTGTGTAAGATGCATGAGTGGCTGAATGGACTCATTCTCTTCCCTGGGCACAAAATCAATGGGCTGATGTCAAAACAAAATCAAAACAAAACATAGATTAAACCGAGCTGAACCAAGGCAAAATAAATTAAATTACATGAAGTTACAACACCCAGCACAATCCTACCAAAGCTCCCCATCACCGGTAGCATGAGTTGCCATACCCGTACTTGTTCAGAATTCTTCCTCTCAGAGCCCTCACTGTTGCACAAATGTCCTGACCAATATAGCAAATAAAATCATGTCTATATGGTTGAAATAGGGCCGCCACGTCCTATGACAATGTTCATTTCTTGGGTGCCCATACTCATAAGGAAGTCGAGGGGAATGGGCTCCATAACTAGCCTACACCACGATCAGAGTCCTGGGAGGTTTCCTGGAACCCAGTTTATCAGAATGCTCTTCCTCGCACTAAATGAAAGAATACTAAACAATTTATTCCCATGCAAGTCCAAAGAGGGAGGATTCAGCGAACACAAGAGGAGGGGCACCGGAATTGCCTTGACCTCGGTTCCCAAAACCCCTTCCAAAACACTTGCTATAGTGCACCAATACATATGAAGCTTGTGGCATGATCACAAGCAATACGTAAGTGTACCAACATCTATTGAACATTTGGAGCACATTGGGGACTCTCCTGTCTTAAATTTAACAGGCTGCTCGGGTGTCAATTAAACCCTGCGGAGTACCTTCAACTGCATAGCCCAAATCCTATTGCAAATTGAAATGTTCCTTACGGTTTCCCAAATATCTTCCCACTCCTCTGGTGAGATCTCCACCCACAATTCCTGAGCCTAGATTCCATGCAGCCGCTCTATATCATTTGAGACACTACCTCTTAATAAATGATAGAGGGTGCTGACCAAGAGAACACCTGTGGACCAGAGCACTCTTCCCTCGATTTCCGACCTATGGGGACTAACCATTAATGTAGTCTTTTTTTCTGTCTAAAGTTCCTCATCTAAAAGTAACGAAAGTGGCCCCTCCAAGCTAACTCATATTTCTGGCTCAGCTGCTCTAAAACCACCATGACCACCACGTCAAATAATTCTCCGAAACAGGAATCTCCTCTGGACTCTCAGAGCCGAAAGCCATAATCCATCAATCCCAGCTGGGATTCTACCTATCCTACAATGGGAATAAAAGGAGAAGATCATTTTTGTAAATTGTCCTCACTTTGTCGCATCCTTTTACAGGCTTTAACTATTTTATGGACAATTGGATTTCTGCAATGGTTCATAACAATCCTCGTCTTGTCCATGAGCAACAGATTAATGAGGGGACATTTTGCCTGGGATGCCTCAATATCCAGCCAAACTGACCGCAGGTCTTTGCAAGCTCAATTAGCCACATCCGATTGCAGGGAACCTCGTTGATATTTGTTAAAGTCCAGAAAATTCACACCCTTAATCTCCGGCAGAAGCTGCAATTTAGCGAGCTTCATACGAGGCCATCTGTGGTGCCAGGTAAACAAGCTTAACAAACTGTAAAGCCTCCAGAGAACCGACCTGGAGAGCATCAAAAGAACCATTCGCATGGGATAGAAGAAACGAGGAAGTGCATTCATTTTAACCGGAGGTATTCTACCTAACCAGGATATTGGAATATCTTCCCAGAGCCGAAGGTCCTGTCTTAGCTTCTTGAGCACTTGCACGAAGTTTGCTTTATATAATTGACTGAAGGCCGGTATGATAAAAATGCCGAAATAGAGGAGACCTTCTTGTGACCATCTGAAAGGGAATCGGATTGCACCCCCCATGATCAGGTACTCAAATAACACCCAACAACCATGGCGTCTGATTTCATAAAATTGATGTTATATCCCGAGATAGATTCATATAAATCAATCACTTCTTTAAAACGGGGCAAAGATATCATCACGTTAGTTAGAGAGTGAAGAACGTCATCTATGTAAGGATGATGTCATGCCTTCCTGACCCTACCTACCGTTCAGTTATATTGGGGCCCCTCTGGGTGGCCTCTGCTAATGGCTCAATCACCAATACAAATAATAACGGCGAAAGGGGCACCTCTGCCGATGTTAAAATTATACCATTAGTCCTTATACCATTAGTGAGAACTCATGTCGCTGTTGCGTCACTATATAATTCTGCCATCCAACAGACAAAGACACCTCCAAGGCGAAACAGTTCCAAGACATAAAAGAGGTACGGCCACTACACCCAAGCAAATGCTTTCTCTGCATCCAACTAGACTACCAAGCCTGGAATCGACCTTGCTGTCACACCTGAACCATATTTTGCACTCTCCTAATATTAATATGGGACAAGTGACTCCTAATAAAACGTGTCTGTTCCTCTTTCACAATGAAGGAAAAGATCTTCTCCAGCCTCAACGCTAGTATTTTCGACAAAATTTTAAATTCCACGTTTAATAACTGTATAGGGCTGTACGAATAGGCAATCCTCTGGGGCTTTCCCTCTCTTGAGAATAAGATACATGTTTGCTTCTCTCTGAGAGGATGGGAGGCAGTTCTGTCCACAAGAATAATTGAATATATCCAACATTGGTCCAGCCATCATGTCTATGAACTCCTAATAAATCTCACTCCACAAGCCATCTGGCCGATCGCTCTGCCACTCTGGATCTGCTTTACCGCATCCTGTATCTCTTGGATGCCACGGGGCATTCAAAAGAGACTCCTGATCTGAAGTTATACCTGGGAGGTCCAGGGTTTAAAAATGACTCAGTTTTCACCAATCTGTCCGCACAGTCCTCTGACTGGAGCAAACCAGAGTAGAACTTTCTGAATGCTGCATTAACCCTTTTGGGACGGCAGGTGATAGTACCAGCACCCTCTCCAATGGATGTAATAGATTGGGGGCACTATTCTTTCTGGCCAAGTGCGCCAAATACCTTCTCAGTTTAGCACCATACTCGAATAACCTCTGTTTCGCAAAGGAAATCTCCCTCTTTGCGGTCTGGGTGAGCGCAGTGTTCAGAGCAGCCCGGAGCAATGTAATCTACTGCAACTTAGTTACAGACAGTCTGTCAAAGAATGCTGTCTCAGCTGCCTTCAGCCAAGCCTTGAGCATAAGCTACTGCTGTCCCTTCTGCCGCTTCTGAGTCACCGAGTAAGAAATAATCAAACCCCTTGTATAGGCTTTGGCAGTCTTCCAGAACACAGATGGATTACTGGCCGTACCCAAGTTAATGTCCCAATAAAAACTTCATTTCCCGCGAAAAGTAATCAATGAATTTGCTATCTTTCAGGAGGCAAGGATCCATGCGCCAGTGCTGTGAGCCTGTCCCATCGCCATCGGCCTTAACATCCACGTACACTGCTGCATGATCAGAATTTTGCAGGGCAGCATCGAATTTAAAAAGTCCAATGGGGCAAAATAATGTCAATCCTGGTATCGCACTTACATGGGATAAAAAAAAACGTGAAGCCCCTATCTTCAGAGTAAAGACATCTCAAACGTCCACCAACGCAGCTCCCTGTTCAGGTCCACCAGCTGCCTTGATGGCTAGGAAATACCCGTGAGACCCCTTGACATCCTATCCACTTCAGGGTCCATAAGTCGGTTAAAGTCTCCCTTTTAATTGTACAATGTTCCCCAAGGGTAATC
The DNA here is from genome assembly GCF_047496795.1 of Chiloscyllium punctatum. Taxonomy (NCBI): domain Eukaryota; kingdom Metazoa; phylum Chordata; class Chondrichthyes; order Orectolobiformes; family Hemiscylliidae; genus Chiloscyllium; species Chiloscyllium punctatum. Next base: position 96,190,205 of record NC_092744.1, read on the forward strand.
AACCTGGAGTGCGCATTTGAGGGGGTGTGGTGGGGCAATATTATACAATGTCCCATATTCCTCTCCATGTATTAAAGCTTTAAGGATCAGAAACCACTCACGTTCGTCGTTAATTTGATCCATCATCTGAAGTGGAAGGTTTGTATGAATGAGTGAAGCTACTTCTCTCCTTTTCGAATTAAAGGATGAAATAAACACCGGACCGAACCTTCCCTGTTGTAACTTTAAGTGCTCCTTATCAGTTAGCTGTGTTTCTTGCAGCAAGGCTACATTGACCCCTCCCTTTCTGAGGCTTGATAGTATCTTCTTCTCTTATTGAGTGAGTGACTCTCCTTAAGGTTCCACGTGCACCATTAAACAAGCGGTTAGCCATATCTATCCGAAGCAGCCCATGACCCACTGGGAGACGAACCCCATTTATAGCACGTCAAGTGAAAGCAGTAAAGAGTTCATACAAACTTGAAACTATAACTACAATAACAGCCAAAGCAAAACTTCTCACAAATATTTCTAAAATGAGCCAACATATAACACAAATAAGTGGAGAGATCCCCCACTTCCTGCAGAGGGTGTACATATTATCCATTAATCCCCCATGGCTCTTCCGAGCTGAAGCCGCTCATCAAATCCAGGCAAAATAATGTTTTCAAAAGTTGCATGCGTCTTACAACAAGAAAATTAAATTTGTCCCATCCATACTTTGACATCAGGCAGTCCGGGTGAAACCAAATGTAACCACCCCCACCATCCCCAAACCCACTTTCTCATTCGGCGTTAAGTGAGAGAAACGAAAAGAAGTTGATGAGCTGGCCGTTTTCTTGTCGTTCTGGCAGCCCGACCAGGCTGATGTTCTTCTGATGGCCCTGATTTTCGAGGTCGTCGACCTACTCTTCTAAGGCCCTTAGCTACCATTCCAGGGCTTCGACACGACCCGCCGAGGATTCTGCCATGGTTTCCAAAGCCGCGATCCGCTGTTCCACCTCGACGATGCACGGCCCGAGACACTGGGTCTCCAGATCCTGCTTCTGCAGCTTGGCTGAGATCAGTTCCAGCCTAGTTCAGGTCTCCTCCATCGCTGAATCAATCTTCTCTCGCAGGCTCTGAAGTCTGAGGCCAGGCTCTACTCCACAGATAAGTCTCCTGGAGCATTCGCAGAGGCCGACGTCACAGCCACGGGTGTATCCATTGCTGCGATGCCCTGCTGGTTGTGATCCTCATGATCGTTTTCCCTTAGTTATTTTCCGTTACTCACTTAAAATGGCATAGAGCAATACTGGGGATCAAAAACCTCCGATTTTACCACAATAGGGAAGAAAGAGATGGTGAATGCATGACTTTGTCTGGGTTCTGGTGCAGAGCTCAGCAGGGCAGCCCTACTGGATCGCCGCCATCTTGGATCTCACCGGAATAATCACTGTTAACAAACTTTTTTTGAAATAGTTTGAAGATGTTTCTTGTAGGGGGAGACAATGGAGAACCATTGGATGTGATATAGGTAGATATTCAGGTGGATTTTTTAGAGTTCAGAAAGTAAATAGTAAATAAAATTGAACCAACGTGGTTCAGGGGCGACGTTGGGAAACGGAAATGTAAAAGTGAAGTTGGCTTTCAGTTAACGGAAATTGGAATATCGAAGTAAAGGCGTTCTGCACAGACTGCATGCAGTGTGGATGAGATTATACCTGTGTTCTGTACTGTTTCAAAGAATGAGAGGTGATCTCAGGGAAACTTAGAAAATTCACCCACAGCAGACTGACTAATACAGGGGCATGGAGAAGTGCAGCAGGCAAAGTTAGGGGGAACCCAAGATGTTCTACAAAAACAAGCTGAACAGAATAACCAGGAAAAAACTCGGACCCATATCGAAACCAATGGGGTAATCAGTATGTGAAACCGGGAAACATTGATAGACTGTGACATGAGAGTTTCACATCTGTTTTATTTGAAAAAGGAAGATGCTGGTACAGAATTCAAGAAGATGGACTGGGAAGTTCTCGAGCAGATTTATGTAAGATGCAAGTTGGGATTAATGGTTTTGGATGATGTAAAGTCCAGATGAGTTGTATCGCAGGACGCTGTTGGAGACAAGAGAGCAAATGTCCTGACCTAAATGTTTTAGTCGAATCTGACCACACAAGGGAGGTGCTAGAGGACTAGAAAACAGCTATGTGGTCCCAAGTCACTGGGAATGTTGTAGCGATAGACCAGTGTCTGGTGGTGTACCACAGCGAGAAGTGTAATGTATCTAATTATTTGTGGTATTCAATAATGATGTAAATGTTAATGTGGAGGGGGTGGTGGGGGTGGGGGCTGAGCGTAATAAGTAATTTTGTGTTTGACACAAAGATTGGCCAGGTGGTTGGCAGTGAGGAGGAAAGCCTTATGATATGGGAAGATACAGGTGGAATTGTCAGATCAATGGCAGATGGAATGGAACATTGATAAATAGGATGTGATGCACTTTGGATGAAGGAACTAGACAGGTGAGAATTCAATAAATAGCAGAACACTAGGGAGGTCAGAGGGTGTTTCTCCATATATCCCTGAATGTGACTGGACAGTATAATAGCCCGTTAAGAAATCGCACGGGACTGTAGGCATAGTGTTTCTTCATCGAGGCGACATAATATGAGTTAAACATGCCATTGGTTAGGCCATAGAAAAATTACTGTGTGCAGTTCTGGGAGCCACATTACAAGAAATGTTTTGGTTTCTCAGTAAAATCAGAAGCTATTGGGGTCACCACAGAGTTGGAAGCTTCAGTGGATTTGTTTTCCTTCCTAGATTGGAGAACTGCATCTGACAATCTGTGTCTGATCTTTCCTTTTTGCCAAGTACATGTTTATGGGATATTACTGTATCAGAACATTTCATTGTTGATAGTGTCTCGGCCAAGCCTGCAAATATTTTTGAGGAGCTCAGCGGTCTTCTATAACACGTGACACCTCCTCTTCTTGTATAATTCGTTGGATGCACTAAATGGGTTATCTATAAACTTCTCCAAGAATTTCATTGAGCTGAATGACTTCCTCATATTCCTGTGAAGCCAGCGTGAGGCGCTGAATAATTTCTTCCTTTTAACTGTGGAAATGTGCAGTGCCCAGCAGCACTGTTGCATGAATGTTACCGATACTTCCAACAGAACAAGCCTGAATGTTGTCCAGATCTTGCTGCACATGGACACAGACTAGTTCAGGAGCTGAAGGGGAACATTTTTCCTGAATAATGTGTGACCTCCAATGAACACCCTCACTTCTAATCTTTATGAAGCAGCTGAAGATGTTTGCGCTGAGGAAGCTACCTTGAGGATCTTTTGCAGACATGTCCAGGACTACATGGATTTTTGTACACAAACCACAATCATTGTGCTTTATGCTTTAAATCACTCTAACCAGGGTAGTTTCCAACTCATTCCCATTAAGCGCAATCCTGCTCAGGCTCCTTGAGACCATCCTTAGTTAAATGATGCCTTGATGTCAGGGCCGGTCACTCTTCCCTGAGCCCTTGTGTTCACGTCTTTAGCTCATATCAATAGGTCACAGTGTGGGGGTAATGAGTGCTTTTTGACCAATCAGAGTTGAGGGCTGTGAAGAACTGGACATGAAAGCGGATATTATACCTTATGATCTTATTGTGGGTGAAGACATGCTTGCGGGGGGAGGGGGGCGTGTGGATGAATGACATACCCCTGGTTGTGGGGTTCTCACATTCTATTATTGGAAAGTAGAGGGTGTAATTTTCCTGGAAGCTCTGTTATTGAATGTTGCCAGATTGTCTGGACCATCACTGGCTGAGGTGTTGGGGCTGTATTCACCGTGAAACTGGGTCTACAACATGACCAACATATGAAGCACATGTTGCAGAGAGGGGAAGCTCTATAAAGAGAGATGAGCGACCTCTTTGATACCCAACCTGGGCTTTCCAATTACATTTTCCAAACCAGCCCAAATTGTGTGTGACAGTTTTGAGGGGCTGAATGGTCTCCTGTGTTTCTGTGCACTAGGGTATCGCAGTAAGTAGCTTCTAACTGTCCTTGTCTAGCAGGTTTGAGAGACTGAATGGAACACAGAAACATGGAACTGAAGAGCAGGAGTGGGCCATTAGACACTTTGAGCCTTCTCCAACAGGCACTAAGATTGTGGCTGATCAGGTTATGGTCACAGCCCCACTTCCCTGACTGTATCCCGTTATCCATGACTCACTTCTCTGCCAAATATTTAACTAACTCAGCTTTGAATCAAAGTAAGCAAAGAAGCATCTCAAACTTGTGGGGAAGAGAATTCCCACATGAAATGCCTGTTTAGAATGTCTCCTCATTCCTCTTATAGAGTCTTATAGCATGCAAATTTGTCCGTGCTGACCAGACATCCCAATCTGATCGAGTCTGATTTGCCAGCATTTGGCTCATATTCCTCTATACCTCCTTATTCAGATTCCCATCAAGATGCCAGACTCCATCACTTCCTCTGGCAGATGATTTCATATGCACACCTCCCTCTGTATGAAAACAATTCCTCTAAGTTCCATCTAAAATATTTCCCCTCGCACCTTAAACCTATACCCTCTATTTTTGGAATCCCCTATTCTGGGAAATAGACCTTGTCTATTTACAAAATCCATGCCCCTTATGATTTTATAAACCTCTATATGGTCAGCCTTAAGTCCGTGATTCTGCAGGGAAAACCGCTTTTGCCTATTCAGCCTCTGCTTATAGCTCAAACTCTCCAAACCTGGCAACATCCTTATAAATCTTTTCTGAACCCTTTCAAGTTTCACAGCAACCTTCGTACAGCAGGGAGAGCAGAACTGCACACAGTATTCCAAAATGTGGCCTCACTGACATCCTGTACAGCTGTAACATGACATCTCAACTCCGAAACGCAATGCTCTGACAAATGAAGGCAAACATGCCAAACACCTTGTTCACTATACTATTCACTTAGAAGGAGAGTTGCACGACATCTCTCCGTATCGTTGCTCAGCAACATCCTCCAATTAATTTCCATTAAGTACCCCTATTTGCTTCCCAAAATGCAGCACTTCACATTTATCTGAATTAAACACCATCTGCCAATCGTCAGCCCATGGGCCTGTCTGATCGAGGTCTCATTGCACTCTGAGATAATTTTCTTCATTACCCACAACACCAAAAATGTTGGTGTAATCTTCAAACTTACTACCCTTACCACCTATGGTCACATCCACATGATTTATATAAGTGACGAAAAGCAGTGGGATCAGCATTGATCCTTGTGGCACACTACTGTTCACAGGCCTCCAGTCTGAAAAGCAATCCTCTACCAACCTCTGTCGCCTTCCTTCAATCTTTTTTTTATTCAATTGTCTTGGGTGCGCTGGTTCCCATGTGATCTAATCTTATTAATTTGCCTAATATGCAGAATCTTGTCGAAGAACTTGCTCCAGTCTATATGGAAAGCATCTACAACACTGCCTTCATCAATCTGCTTTGTCACCTCTTTAACATACTCAGTCAAATTAGTGTGACACGATTTCTCATGCAAAAAGCCATGGTGACTATCCCCAATCAAGCCTTGCCTTTGAACATGCATGCAATTGGCTATCCCTCAGAATCCCCTCCAACAACTCACCCACCACTGATGTCAGGCTCACCGGTCCAGAGTTGTTGAGTAACTGTTTTCTTTTCTACTGCCACTCCTCTATTGGTCACAGCAAATTATCGGTGTTACCAGTTTGATGATATGGCTTATAATTTCGGTCACACATTGGGTCAGGGTCGTCCTCGGAAGAAGTCACGTAGATTTCCTTCTCTGTTAAAATAACAAATTCATGACTAAAACAAAGTTCTTCAAGCTATGATGTAAAGGTTAATGACAAACAGTGTATAAATTACAAAAATGTACATTGATATTTCCATTACTAAAAGTAATGAGGAGCACAAACATATGCAGACACACACAGATACATACACAGACACACATAGACAAACTCAAAGACACACACAGACGTGCACACACACACAAACTCAACCTCACAAAAACACAGAAACACAAAAACACGGACACACAGACACACATGCACCCGCAAATACACACATTAACACAGACGAATGCACGTACCATAGTGCGTACTAAACTAGAGCAGTAAAAAGGCCATTTGGCCCATCCAGTCAACTGAACTATTGATCATGGATGACATGTTTTTCAAGCCAGTTCTACTACCCTCTCACAACAAGCCTTGAACCCATCTTTAATCATAACTTATCGAGTTATATCCTAGACTCTAAGATGTGTGTGTGTGCGGCACGCGCATGCACGTGTGTGTGTGTGTGTGTGTATGTCTCTTTGTGCGTCCGTGTGTGTATGTGTTGTCTGTGGGTGGGTGTGTCTGTGCGTGTGCATGTGTCTGTGTGTCTCCGTTTGCGTGTCTTTGTGTGTGTGCATCTATGTATGTGCATCTATGCGTTTGTGTGTGTGTCTCTGTGTGTGTCTTCGAGGAGAAAGTGAGGACTGCAGATGCTGGAGATCAGAGCTGAAAATGTGTTGCTGGAAAAGCTCAGCAGGTCAGGCAGCATCCAAGGAACAGGAGAATTGACGTTTCGGGCATAAGCCCTTCTTCAGCAATGTGTGTCTGTGTGTATATGTCTGGGTGCGTGTGTATGTGTATGTGTGTGTGTGTGTCCTAATAGCAGGAGACAGCATTATCGAGGACGGTTGTTTTTCGGACTGGAGGCCTGTTGTTATGGACTAGGCCAGACCACTCAAAATATTCTTGAGCAGGCAGCGCAGACTATAACTTTGTAATTTGTTTCAGTAAGTGCACAGTGAAAATTATCAGGTTTTAACATAGACAAAAAATATTGACAAAACTACACAAAGAACAGAATAAAGAACCCCTACAGAACTCAATCTATTCGAACTAGACTTAATTAGCTGTTCTGGAAGTTCACAACCATCCCAATAAGCAAACCGCCCTTAAAAACAGTACAAATGGAACAAATGATTGCACGTTAAAGTTAAAAGGGCAGAAGGAGGGAGAGAGAGAGAGAGAGAGAGAGCCTGTCCACAGAGCTAAACTGCAAACTGGTTCTGGACTGAACTGCTCACCTCGAGAGCTGACCACTCGCCTTTCATTATTCCTTTAATCACAAAACCGTCTAATCTCTGTACCAAACCAATCACCATGGAGCTGGGAACTATTTACGACGCCTCTGAAAAAAAATTCAAGGACACAGTATCTTTGAGGAAAGGAAGCTTTTAGAGAAAAGGGACCAGGTTTGTGACACTGTGCACAGTGGTGTTCCACAGGGACTTCTGCTCAATCCATTTTTGTTTTGACATTTAGACAAATGATTGAGACGAGAATTATAGAAGGCGTGATTAGAAAGGTTGTGGATGAAACCAAGTTTGGCTATATAGTGGACAGTGAAGATTACACAGGGACCATGATCAAATGACTTGATGAATCTGAAGAGTTGTACAGCACCGAAGCAAACACTTTTGACCAACTCGTCCATGCCAACCTGATTTCTGAAAGTAATCGTGCCCTACTTGGGGTGGTGCAGTGGCTCAGTGCTTAGCACTACTGCCTCACAGTACCAGGGACCTGAGTTTGTTTGCTGGTACAGCTGACTGACTGTGTGGAGTTTGCACATTCTCGCTGTGTCTGCGTGGGTTTCTTCCCACAGTCCAAAGTTGCGCAGCTTATGTCAATTGCCCATGCTAAGTTGCACATAATGTCAGATGCATTAGTCGGGGTGAATGTGGTGAGATGGTTCTGGGTGGATAACTCTTCAGAGAGTTGGAGTGGACTTGTGCTACACTGTAGGGAATCTAATCTATTTGCCAGCAATTGGAACATATCATTCTAAATCCTTCCTATCAATATATCCATCTGGGTTCCTTTTAAATGTTGTAATTACACCTACCTCCATTACTTCTTCTGGCAGTTCATTATGTACACGCTCCACATTCTGAGTGATAACGTTGCACCGACGTCACTTTAAAATATTTCCCCTCTCACATTAAATCTATGCCTTCTAATTGTGGACTTCCAAGCATGGGGAAAAGATCTCGACTATTCACCCCCTATCCATGCACTTCATGAATTTATAAACCTCTAGAAGGTGCAAATATGTCTCCCTCCCAAGGTCTGTGCTTTCAGGCATCCGGGTCTTAAATTCTGAAATTCAATACTGACACCTCTTCCATCTCGATCAAACCACAATTTTAAAATCATTTTAGTCAATGCGTTCAGACATATTATTAAACACCTCTAGTTGGATGAGTTGGCCTCCAGTTGGCCCTATAGGGGCCAGAGGTAGGGACACTAACACCATTCCACAATAGCCCCAAAAGTTGCAGCATTATTCTCCTGTGTGTTCGTTCATCAGCCTATTCAGACATGCTGCACCTGAATCCAGACAATCTGGTCTTGAGCTAGGGGCACTTCCAGGGAAGTTCAGGAATTGGAATAGAATCCAGAGCTCTGCCTCAGAGGCAGGGATACTACGGACTGCACAAAATCTAAACCATGCCCAAATTTTTAACTTTAAATGCCAGCTTCCAGATCGGTATGGATTTATTGAAATCTGTTTCACTCTACTGAATTACCCAGTTAAAATAGTAACGTTGTTAAAAAATGCAAGGTACTTGCCTCAACTGTAGGATGTCGAGTTTATGGGCTCTGCCTTCGAGATAAACTATGAACATCTTTAAATACTTGTCTATTATTTCCAGATTAAATGGCTATTATCTGTAGTCTGCAATATGAGGGAATGACATCCTGCAGACACACACTGCACTATGAAGGATCTCGAATAAATATCAACACGGAACACCAGAGACAAAAACAGAGCTTACTTTCTGGCCTGAAACACCGATCACTGTTTCCCAGCTCTAACGTGTGACTGCCCTCTTCCTAAAACCAGTAAATGGTACAAGGTAACTGATTATTCTCCAGCCTTTCTTCCCCAGTATTCTCACTCACTGGGCTAAATTACAGATGGAGTTTAATGTTGATAAATGCAAGGTATTATACTTTGGTAAAACAAACAAACAAAAAAATACATATACAATTAAATGTTGAGCCATTGGTAGTGTTGTAGAACAGATCAACCTGGGGTTTCAGGAATAATTCTTTGAAGTTTGCTTCATATGTAGACAGGATGGTTATGAAGGTGTTTCACTTGATGTTCTTCATTTTATAGACATAGTCATAGAGATGTACTGAACGGAAACGGACACGCTGGTACAACTTGTCCATGTCGACCAGATACCCTAACCTCATCTTGTCAATTTTGCCAACACCTGCCCATATCCGTCTGATCCCTTCCTATTTATACACTCATCCAGATGTTTCTTTTTAAATACTTTAACTTAACCAGCCTCTGGCAACTAATTCCAAACGCATACAACCCTCTAAGCATAAAAATTGCCACTGTGGTTCCTTTTAAATCTTTCTCCTCTCATCTTAAACCTCTAATTGTGGACTCGCTTACCCCAGGGAAAAAAAAAACATTGTCTATTTACCCAATGCATGCCTCTCATGATTTTATAAACCTCTATAGTTCACCTTTCAGCCCCTCATGATTCAGAAAAAAAAACTGCTTCAGCCTATTCCGGCTCTCCCTACAGCTCAAATCCTCCAGCTCTGGCAACATCTTTGTCAATTTTTTCTGAAACTTTCCAAGTTTCACAACATCTTTCCGATAGGAATGAGACTAGAATTGTACGCAATATTTCAGAAGTGGCCTAACCAATGTCCTGCACAGCTGCAACATGACCTCCCAACTCTTGCACTCAGTGGTTTGAACAATAAAGGAATGCATATTAAACACCTACTTCACTATCCTATCTACCTGCACCTCTACATTCAAGGAAATATGACCCTGTACTCCAAGGTCTCTTTGTTCAGCAACACTGTCCAGGACTTTATCATATATAAGTCATGCTTTGATTTGCTTTTTCAAGATTTAGCACCTCGCATTAATCTAAATATACCTCCATCTGCCACTCCTCAGTCCATTGGCCCATCTGAACAAGATTCCATTTTACTCTGTTTAAACGTTCTTAACTCTTCACTACACCTCCAATTTTGATGTCATCTGCATATTTACTAGCTATATCTCCTATGTTCTCATTCGAATCATTTACATAAATGACGAATAGCAGTGGACTGTCCTTTGAATACAGGTGTTGGGACGGTATTTTCAGGTTGCACAGGACATCCATGAGGCATGTCCTGTAGGACCTTATGCAGTTCTGGTCGCCCTGTTATACCGAGAATATTATCAAGTTCGGGAGAGTTCAGAAGAAATTTATCAGGATGTTGCTGGGAATGGAGTGTTTGCATATAAGGACAGGCTCAACAGACTCGGACATTTTCTACTGGAGTGTAGGAGGCTGAGAATTAACCTTTTAGAGGTTTGTAATATCATAAGAGGTATCGGTAATGTTGAATGGTAGGTGTCTTTTCCCTCGAGTGGGGGATTGTTTTAAGATAAGAGGAGAAAGTGTGTTAAAAGACATGGTGTCATAGAGCTGTATAGCATGGAAACAGACCCTTTGGTCCAACGTGTCCATGGCAACCAGATAGCCAAAATTATTCTCCTCCCATTTGCCGGCATTTGGTCAATTTCCATCTAAACCCTTCCCATTCATCTGTCCATCCAGATGCCTGTTAAATGTTGTAATTGTGCCAGCCTCAATACCTTCCTCTGGAGGCTCATTACACACGGACCATCCTCTACATGAAGATATTGACCATTAGAGCCCTTTTTTTGTCTTTTCCATCCAACCTTAAACCTTTGCCATCTAGTTTTTGACTGCACTACCCTAGGGAAAAGACTTTGGCTATTCAATCTATCCGTTGTACCCATGATTTTACTAACCTCTAATATCAACCCTCCTCCTCTGATTCTCCAGGGAAAACAGGTTCAGCCTATTCAGCCTCTCCCTGTAACTCAAACCCTCCAATCATGGCAACCTCAGTGTAAACCCTTCTTGAACCCTTTCGAGTTTGACAACATGCTTCCTACAGAGCAGGGAGACCAGAATTGCAAACAGTCATCCAAAAGTGGCCCGAACCAATGTGCTGTACAGTCACAGTCCAGTCTCCGAACGCATATACACAATGGACTTGACCAATAACATATCAAATACTTTCTTCACTGCCCTATCTACCTGCAAATCCACTTTCAAGGAAGTATAAATCTGTACTCTGCGATCATTTTGTTCAGCAACACTCCCCAGGATTTTACCAGTAAGTGTATAAGTCCTGCCCTGATATGCCTTTCCAATATGCAGCATCTCACATTTATCTAAATTAATCTCTGTCTGCCACTCCTCGGCCCATTGGCCCATCTGATTAAGATCCCGTCGTAATCTGAAGTAACCTTCTTTGCTGGCAACTACACCTCCAATTTTGGTGTCATGTGCAAACGTACTAACTGTCCTATGTTCATATCGAAATCATTTATATAAGTGACGAAAAGTAGCGGAACCAGCACCAATCCCTGTGGCACTCCACTGGTCACAGGCCTCCAGTCTGCAAAACAACCCTCCACCACAACCCTCTGTCCTCTACCCTTGAGCCAGTTCTGTATCCAACTGGGTAATTCTCCCTGAATTCCATGTGATCTAATCTTGCTAACCAGTCTCCATGGGGAGCTATGTCGAATGCCTAACTGAAGTCCATATAGATCACATCCAGCGTTCTGCCGTAATCAATCCTGTCCGTTACTTCTCAACAAAAACAAAATCAAATTAGTGTGACATGATTATCCACGCACGCCCCCATTTCACGATGCATATAAAGGGCTTTTGTCCAGATCGTCGCTTTTCCTGTTCGTCAGATGCTGCCTGACCTGCTGTGCTTTTCCAGTACCACTCTCATCTAGACTCTGATCTCCAGCATCTGCAGTCCTCACTTTGGCCTATCCCTAATCAGTCCTTGCCTTTCCAAATGCATTTTAATCCTGTAGCTCATTATTCCCTCCAACACCGTGCCCATCACTGATGTCAGGTTCCCCAATCTATAGTTCTTGGCTTTTTCTTTCCATTTTGTTTAATAGCAAAACTTTAGTCAAACTCATGACTTCCAGCATCTCACCTGCGGCTATTGATGATGACAACATCTCAGCAAGGGACCCAGCAATCACTTCCTTAGCTTCCTACAAATTTATTGGGTCCACCTGATCAGGCCCTGTGAGGGGATTCATTTTTACACCGCATGTAGTTCGTGAAGGGAATGTACTTTCTGAGGAAGTGATGGATTGTGGGTGAAGTTATAACATTTAAAACGCATTTGGTTATTAGATTAGATTAGATTACTTACAGTGTGGAAACAGGCCCTTCGGCCCAACAAGTCCACACCGCCCCGCCGAAGCGCAACCCACCCATACCCCTACCTTTACCCCTTACCTAACACTACGGGCAATTTAGCATGGCCAATTCACATGACCTGCACATCTTTGGACTGTGGGAGGAAACCGGAGCACCCGGAGCAAACCCATGCAGACACGGGGAGAACGTGCAAACTCCACACAGTTAGTCGCCTGAGGCGGGAAATGAACCCGGATCTCTGGCGCTGTGAGGCAGCAGTGCTAACCACTGTGCCACCGTGCCGCCCACATGTACAAGAATAAGAGAACATTTGGACAAATCTGGGCCAAGCGCAGGTACGTGGGACTGGTTTGGTTTGGGATTATGGTCAGCATGGACTGTATGGGCCGAAAGGCCTGTTTGCAAATACCCTGTATAACTCGATGAGTCTATGTGTGTTTGCATGTCCAAGTATGTGTCTGCATATTTCTGTTCGTGTTTGTCTATTCCTGTGTGTCTATATATGTCTCTGTTAACCTCTGTTTGCATGTCTATCTCTCTGTGCTTGTTACATGTGTTCCTGCATTAGTGTGTGGATCTCTGTCTCTGCATCTCTATGCAATGGGAACTCTTCTTATTTTCGGTGTGAATCACTGAAACTGGGTCAAAACCACTCTCCCTTCCTCTCCATTTCCCTCTTTTCTAAAAGTGATACAAGCCCACGCTCTGCTGGTCTGGTTTAGGTATTTTCAATCCTTTCTCAAAGGTAAGATTTCTTGTAAGAGTAAAACATTAAAAATTCCAAGTTACAGGAAGTGCATTAAAATTAATCTCATGGCCTTGGAAAGTGGCTCACTCGGAACTACTTGGATATAATTGCAATGGAAATATGCTTTAATGTGTAAACTGTGTGTTGAAAACACTACCCAGTGACAAATCATTTCCACATTGCAGAAGGAGCGCAGACATTTCTCCACACGAACATGTTCCACTCTGCGGGCCTAAGTACAATGACAATCCTCTCCAAACCAACCGAGTGTGTGCATGTGCGTGAGTGTGTGCGCGCGCGTGTATGCATGTGTGTGTGTGTTTGGTGCAATCAAAATTCTGGTTGGATTTTGCTGCGAGCTGCTGCCCTCCCTATCTCCCTCCCAGTGGGGTGGGGGTGGGGGATCGGGGTGGGGGTGCAACAAAGATTGAAAACAAGATAAATCTCAGCAGCTCTGGAAGCATCTTTGGACAAAAATGAAAGTTGACGTTTTGGATCGAGTGATCCTTACTCAGAATTCATATTGAAGGATATTACATCACTTTAAACACCACAGAGACTGCCAGACCCACCCCACACAGATACACACACGAATACAGACACATAGAAGCACTCTCTATACATTGACAGTAATATAGATCTGGAGAGTGTGTCAATATTTCACTCGCTCTGTTTGGTGTGTGTCAGTATTTTTGAGTGGAGTGTAACTGTAGGACAATTTCAATATTTGCAGATACCAAACCTGAAAGAATTGTAAAGTTTGTTGAGGACGGTGTGGAGCTCCAACAGGAAAGTTATATGTTGATGTACTGTTCAGGTGTATGGCAGATGAGGATCAATGCAGCACAGTGTGAGGTGATGCTCTTTAATAGGAAGGACATTTAAAGACAATACAAAACAGGTTGTACCGTTATAAAGGAGGTGCAGGAGCAAAGGGCCAGGATGTATATGCGAACAGGTTATTGAAGATGTCAGGACAAGTGGGGAGAGCAGTAACTATCACAGATCAGTTTCAGTATCTGAGCTGTTTACAGGGGGAGGTGTAGGAGGGTGCCTCCGTGCTCCCTTCCTGGGAGGTGGTGGTGACGATGTGTTGTGAACCCACCCTCCTGCCCACCGAGACCGTGGGGATTCCATTTGTACCAACTCGACACAAAAGGGAGATGGCATCAGGGCCACGGCTTCTAAGTTGTACCGGGGGGAAATGGAGCTGCCAGTGGGTTTAAAGTGAGAATTGCCCTTCACTGAACATTGCTCCTTACTCGGTTGCTGGGACGTTTCAGAATCTCCACTCGAGGCGTCCCAGTCCTCTCCAGCTTGTACCAGGTTCCCCCGAACATGGCAGGGGGAGGGGGGACGAGAGGGAACGGATATCGGGCACTCCACCACTCGGCTTGACCCTTACTGTCCTATTCCAGGCTGTTTCTCCTGGAATGAGAGAAAGGGAGGGACGGAGGGAGGGACGGAGCGAGTGGGTACCTCTGCTGTTAGTGCTGGTGTCGGTGGGGGGAGATATGGTGAGGTGTCTGGAGGGAGTCAGTCCACAGTGTTGTATCCATGCAATGTTATTAGTGTGTGTGTGGTGGGGGCGAATAATGGGGAGAGAGAAAGAGAGGGAAGGTACTGCAAGCAGCAGTGGGAGTGGTGGAGCATGAATGTTGTTCTGGGTCGCTGCTGCAACAGATATACAGTGAGTGTGAGGGAGCAGACAGAATACGGTGACCCTTATCCTAACAGAGCGGAGAAGGTTATTGATGCTTGTCCTGTATTGCTAGACATTTCTTCAGACCTCAAATACTGCACTGATCTGGGTGGGGAGCTCAGACCATGCTCGGTGGGTCTGATAGTGTTATCCTTTCTTAGAAGAGAATGGTCCCCCTCTGTACTAGCCCATCTACCAGGACCTCTGTGCCCCTGCCGACAAACTGTGGTGTAATTGCCCCTTATCTGCCATGCTCGGGGTAAACTGTACAAACCAGCTCCGACTTCAAAAAAGCTCAACTGGCCTTTTAAAGATGGCACCAGTGCCAGGGATCACGGAATACCCAGGGGCATCAGTGCGATGGTGAGTGCCTCCAGCCATGATGGGTGGGAGAATAGGGCTGGCATTGAATGAGAGGGACACCATGAGGTGGGGTAGGTAGTTAATGAGGTGAGTTCGATAAGGTAGCACCAGGAAATTAGCTCGACTTTGTGCAGACAATCCCTCTGTCACACTCAATGAAAATGGCCCTGAGATAAATTATGATTCGATCCAGCCCAATGAGACGAAGACAATGTTGACCCCAATCCCAGTTACAACGCTGCAGCTGCTTGATCAATGCTCTCCATCACAGAGAAGGATCTCAACATCACCTTCCCCTTGGGAAATATGGCAGGGCAGGAGACTGAGCTATCAGTGGGGAACCACTTTGAGACACATAATCATAATTTTATTAGTTTCAAAATAGAGATGGAAAAGGATGAACTGGGTCTAAAAGGTAATGCTCTAAGTTGGAGAAAGGCCAATTTTGATGATATTAGCAAGAACTTCCAAACTGGATTGGAACAGATATTCGCAGTTACGGGGCCAGCTGAGAAGAGGGAAGCCTTCAAAAAGGACATGTCAAAATCACAGAGACAGTCTGTCCCTGTTAGGGTTAAGGGTAAAGCTGGTAGGTGTAAGGAATGCTGGAGGACGGGAGAAATTGAGTGTCTGGTCATGGATAAGAGGGACGCATATGTCAGGTAGGGAGAGCAGGAGTCAAGGTTTTTCTCAGTACTCATTCACGGGTTGAGGGTATCACTGGTTGGACCTGCATTCATTACACATTACAAATTGCCCAGCGGGCAGTTACGAGTCACATTTCAACTATCCCTCCCACTCTGTCGAGGACATGGAGGTCCTGGGCCTCCTTCACCGCCGCTCCCTCACCACAAAACGCCTGGAGGAAGAAAGCCTCATCCTCCACTTCGGAACACTTCAACCCCAGGGCATCAATGTGGACTTCAACAATTTCCTCATTTCCCCTTTCCCCATCTCACCCCAGTTCCAAACTTCCAGCTCAGCACTGTCACCGTGACTTGTCCTGAGTTATCCTACCTGCCTATCTTCTTTTCCACCTATCCACTTCACCCTCCTCCCGCCCCCGACCTATCACCTTCATCCCCTCCCCCACTCACCTATTGTACTCTATGCTACTTTCTCCTCACCCGCACCCTCCTCTAGCTTATCTCTCCACACTTCAGGCTCTCTGCCTTTATTCCTGATGAAGGGCTTTTGCCCTAAACGTCGATTTTACTGCTCCTCGGATGCTGCCTGAACTGCTGTGCTCTTCCAGCACCACTAATCCAGTTACGAGTCACACACATTGTTGTCGGTCTGGAGTCACATGTAACTCAGGCAGTTTGCTTCCTTCAAGGCCATCAGCGAACCTGATGGGTTTTTCCAAAAATCAAAAATGGATTCATCATCGTCATTTGGCTCTTAATTCCAGTTTCAAAGTGACTATTGAGAAGGGTCTAAAGCCAGTAGGAGTATACATAAGAGGGAAATCCGGAGGCCATAAAGGGTACATGAAATAGTTCTGGCAAGTAGGGTTAAGGAGAATCCAAAGGGACTCTACACATATATTAAGGACAAAAGAATAGCTCAGGAGAATTTTGGGCCACTTAAAGATCAGAAAGGTTGCCGATGTGCAAAACCGCAGGAAATGGAGGCGATACTAAATAAATATTGTGCGTCAGTATTGGCTGTGCAGAAGGATATGGAAGCTAAAGAACTTTGGAAATAAACCGTGACATGTTGAAAAGTGCCTGTATTACAGAGAAGGAGATGCTGGACTTCGTAAACCCGTTAAGGTGGGAAAATCTTCAGGACCTGATCAGATGTACCCGAGAACTCTGTGGGAAGCGAGTGAAGTGATTGCTGGGCCCCTTGCTGCGATATTTGTATCGTCAATTTGTCACAGATGAGGTACCGTAAATTAGCTTGCGAACTTGGTGCGATTACTGACAACATTTTGAAGGATGATAAGGAAAAGCTAGTGAGCCAGACTTCCGTGGAGCAAGCTGTTGATAAGGATTATGAGGCACAAGGTTTGCATGGATTTTGAAAAGCAAGGACTGATAAGTGATAGGTAACATGGCTCGAAGCATGGAAAGTTGTATCTCACTAAATTGACTGAGTATGTTTGAAGAAGTGACTAAGAGGATTCATTGAGGCAGAGGTGTACATTGTTGATATGGAATTCAGTAAGGCATTTGCCAACTTCCTGCATGGTAGATTGGTTAACAAGTTTAGTTCATATGGAATACAGGGAGAACTAGCTATAGGTACACAGAATTATCCCGAAGGCAGGAGACAGAGGGTGGTGGTGAAGGATTGATTTTCGAACAGGAGGGTTGTGACCATTGGTGTGCGACAAGGGTTAGTGCTGGCTCCACTGCTTTTCACTATTCACATAAATCATTTGGATGTGATAATTGCAGCAATAGTTGCTAAGTTTGCAGATGAAACCAAAAATGATGGTGCAGTGGACAGCAAAGAAGGTTTACCTCAGAGTACAATGGAATCTTGATCAGATGGGCAGATGGGCTGACAATTGGCAGGTGGTTTTTAATCTAGATAAAAGGGAGGTGCTGCATTTTGAAAATGCAAATCAGGGCAGGACATGTACACTTCATGCTAACGTCCTGAGGAGTGTTGCTGAACAAAGAGACCTTGGAATGCAGGTTCATAGTTTCTTGAAAGTAGAGTCGCAGTTAGGTAGAGTAGTGAAGAAGTCATTTGGTATGCTTGCCTTTATTGGCCAGTGCTTTGACTATATGGATTGGAGCTATAGGGAAAGTGCGAGTAAATTGAGTTCTCACAAACTTTGATGATTGGGTTATTTTATTCCTGTAACGTGAGGAGCATGTATAGTGTTCATAGCCAAGGTCTTTTTCCCCAAAACTAGAAAGCATCGATTTCCGATGAGAGGGAAAAGATTTTAAAATGACCTAAGGAGCAACTTTTTCCCGCAGAGGGTGGTGCATGTGTGGAATGAGCTGCCAGAGGAGGCGGTGGAGGATTTTTACAATTATAACGTCTAAATGATATTTGGATGGGTACATGAAGAGGAAGGGTTTACATCGACATTGGCCAAATGCGATTAGTTTAATTTGGGGTATGCCATCAGCATGGACGAGTTAGTCTGAAGCGTCTTAATCTGTGCTGTACATCTCCAAGATCTGACTCTATCTGACCTTGCACCAATATCGTATTAATTCATCATTCCCGGACATACTAACCAATGTTGCTAGATATGATCGAAATGTCTTCATTACAGCATTCTGAAACCTGAAAACACATCCTTCCGTAACACTGGCTCAGAGTCTCTCTCCCTCTGTCTATTTCCCAAATCCATCCCATTTGTTGGTGTTTAAACTGCTTCCCCACCAGCTAGTTTTAATTGTCCAGTTCCAATGTGAATAACTGTCCTATATCTTTTCCTGCCCTTGAATGTTGCTCACTCAAGAGCATCAGCTTCCAACACTAAGAAGCTTAGAAACAGTGTTAAAAAAGCATTGCTTGCGTTTTCTTTGACTTCCCAGTGTCCTGCCCTTTGCTCCATGTTGGATAATGGGATTTTAACAGTTTCGAGGCACACCTTTGTAACTTGCTGTGTGCCTATTCATTGAACGCCTGTGTTGATCACCCTCTGCTGCTCAGGTGCTCAGTAACATGAGGAATCCTCACAACTGTTAGTGATTCAGACCAGGCTTCTCATTTGCCTTTGACTGACATTTGACTTAACTCTAGTTTTTGTACACTCGTGGAAATGCTCGGGATTGTTTTCTGGAGGCTGTGTTTTAAGTTGCTGTGGAAATTCAGGAAGACCAGAGGCTTTGGTGACCCAACTCTGGATGAAGCATTGTGACTGTAGTTACAGTATCTGGATCTGCAACATGACCAACAAATAGAGCAGAGGCTGCAGAGAGGGGAATCTCTGTAAAATGGGATGAGGGAATCACAAACAGATCAGCCATAGTTTTGAAAAAAGTTGGAGCAGGATTAAATGGCTCGCTCATGCAACTTATTCAGATATTCCTGTTAGTAACAAGCCAATTTCCCTTTTCTCCCAGTGTCCCAGACTGGTGGGTAGTGAGTCGCCTCCTCCTGTTCCTGGGGACCTGAAATCTGGGGCCTCACTAGCCTCCAGGTTTCCCTGTATCCCAGTCTCTAACAATTGAGTGACTGCCTCCTGTTCCTGTGTTCCGGTATCGAGCAGTTAAGTGTCTACCTCCTGTCCCTGTGTCCCAGTCTCGAACAGTTGAAAGACTGTCTCATGTCTCTGTGTCCCAGTCTCGAACAGTTGAAAGACTGCCTCCTGTTCTTGTGTCCCAGTCTCGAGCAGTTGTGTGACTACCTCCTGTATCTCCCTGTTCCTGAGCAGCAGTTTCAATGCTCTGAATGATGTCACAAGGTTAAGAAAGGACTTGATAACAGGGAATTTCAAACTTGGAGCAGCATTACACAAAGATATCTAGAAACGTCTCCACCAAACATTTTATGCAGCTGTTATTTTATTCCTGTCTCCTTTTATAAACAGGGTGAAACGTATACAACAGTGCACTGTTCCCACAATACTCCCACATACAGGGAAGACAGATTATAAAGATTGAAAGATTTATGGTCTATCCATCAGCAACCCTCATCCATTCCATCCAAACCAAGTAAATGTTCCCTTTTATTGTGTTATGTAAAATGATGCAAGGAACTGGTTAACTGAAACTGTTTATTTGGTGACTGTGACTAATATCAGTCTCCGTGTATTCTAATTATCCCAGTGGAGGGTTTCCATCTTTTCATGATAAAAGGGCTCCATTCAATATGTTATCCCATGGTATGGGCGGGAGCATCACCGAGAGCACTAACAGGGATCGACTGCTCCAGAGAGCGGGAGAGATCAGAAACTGAGAATATTAGTCTGGACAGTTCCAACAGTGGATCAGAATCTGAGAACAAGAGACTGGAATGTTCCAACAGTGGATCAGAATCTGAGAACAATAGACTGGAATGTTCCAACAATGGACAGGAGGTTATCATATTATGTTTGGATTCTTTCCACATATTGGTGGCCGTTATCATCGCGGATCAGATATGCACTTTACATCATTCAACGTTTTTATTATCCTATCCTGGCTATTGTTGGTGTCCCTGGTAAGTTTCACTGTCGATATTATTTGCATTAACCATGTGCAACTGTATTACTGTTCTTTTCATTTACTCTACTCTGTAAGTATTCACGCTCCAAACCACAACAAACAACAGTGAACTTGTTCATTCTTTCTCTCCTTCTTTAGTTCTGGCATTGGGCCTTGTTGGTTGACCTACTCACTTTCTGGTATGAACCAGAATTCATTGCATCACTGCCCTTGCTATTTAAATATTGGGAGCTTGGAGGTCACTGTCTTCTGTTCTTGATGCAAACTCCATTTCCGTCCTTTGACTCCATCTCATCCCTGGCCAATAACTGAGGCTGAAACAGATGAGTCACAACTACGGTGATCCCTTTGGCCCCAAGCTGATTACTGACACTATATCCTGACCATTCCTAATTTTAACTATTGAGAACTGCAGATTATGCTTCACTGGTTCATCCCATCTGCTGTGTGAACCTTCAGCTATGAAACACAGTCTTAATAAAGCCAATGATCTGCTGCTGCTTAACCAAATCTGAGTCGTTATTCCATGGCTTGTATCTAAAGGCAGACCAAAATCCCATCATTCCTGTACGGATTGCTTTATATTGTTGTTGGGTCTGGCAATGCCTTTACTTTAATATTCACAAGCACGTTGTCACCTCTGTCTATGACACGGTCCTCAGTCTCCCTCTGTTAATGACACAAAGCCGTGTCAGTTGTTCACATTTAAGCTGATTTCCTCTCTGTCTATTCTCTCTCAAATAGTAATTTACAAATCTACTGCCACCAACACACACACACACACACACACATACATACACACACACACACACACAATCTCTTGCCTTATATTTCGGCAGTGGAGATACAGAGCCATGCATTTGTGGGAGCCCATTTACTGTCACTCACTGCATGGGTTACAAATCTTCCCGTGCAAGGCATTTCTGTAGTGCAAGTTTAGTAGCAATATACTGGCAAAGGTTTGCAATGGTCCCCATGCTGGGCAGGTAGAACAATTTATAGAGTAGTCCACGAGCATGTTGTGCATAGCTCTCCATTCTGGCTGGTCCCTTGTCCCAGTTTATGGTGTCTAGGATGGTACTGTAAGGCAGATTCACAATTTGATGTAACTAACCATTTCATCTGATCTGACAATAATTTTATTGAATGCTCTCATTCTTGTGATTGGACCCACCATTGTCTCACTTCTCCAGTTACTCCCACTTGCCTGTCTCCTTTCTAAAGCAGACCGTGCTGTATTTCTGGTAGTACAGAGTCTGTGCTTCTGTGATTGTATGGCTGCGGAAGGTCAATCATTGAGTAGCTTAAGGTAGGAATTGATGGGTTTCTGAAGAATATCTGAACAAAGTTGTTAATAGAGAACTTGCAATATTTTCTGGAAATTTGTCAATAGCAAAATTAAGAGAAACAGGTTGCAGATTTCTTACAGTCTGATGCCAGATAATTGAGGACCGGGAAATAGCAGGACTATGGAGCAAATACTTTAGTTATGCCTTCACAGAAGAAAACAAAACAAAAAAGAAAACTTCCAAGCAATACTAGGGAATTTCAGTCTTGCGAGAAAAAGGGAATAGAATGAAAATAGCAACTAAACAGTTTAGAGAAAGTATTGGACTGAAATTAATGGGCATAGACAAAGTGAACAGAGCTTTATGATATGGGAATCATATTTGAAAAAGTGGCTTTTAGTAAAATTATGTAGGAGGTATCAATGCCATGCGAGTGGATTATCAGAAAGATTTTTGATAAAGCCCCAAGCCTATTGTGCAAATTCGAATCCTATGGGACTGGGGCTAATATGTGGTCATAGATTTAGAATGGGAGAGCTGACAGCAAACAGTGAGTAGGAATAAAACAATGTTTTATTTTTATATGGAAGGCTTGGAGGATATTGTAAGGATCATGTCTTGGGCTCCAGCTATTCCGAATACACATCATATCTTTGGGTAAGGGGCACAAATGCAATATTCCCAAGTCTGCCGACAGCACTAAACAATGTCAGCCTGTGAGTGGATGAGGAGGATGTAAAAAAGTTCCAAGGTGATTGAGACAATTTGAGTGACTGGGCAAATACGTGGCAGATGGAGAGTAATGGGGAGATGAGATGTTGTGTACTTTGATGGGAACAATTGAATGGCAGCCTCCCATTTGAAAAATGAGTGTTTGAAAAATGTTGCACTACAAATGAACTTAAGCTGCATTTTTGTTTATTTCTGCGTAGCCCTCAGAGTCCATGTAGGGCAGTGAGTTCTGAAGCCAGAAGTCAATACTGGGAATGGCATTGGCACGCTGACAATTGTATATAGGCCCAGCAAGTGGGGAACTGTAACTTTGAAAGGAAACTGGATCTCCCTGTACACCAGTCACTGAAAGCAATATTGCAGGAGTAGAAAGCAGGAAGGAAGATAAATGTTGTATTCACCTTCATTTCAGGGGGATTTGAGTACAGGAGTAAATGTATCTCACTGCAGCTGTACAGGGCCTTGGTAAGATCCCATCTCGAACATTGTGCAGTATTGTGTGCAGTTTTGGTCTCTTTTCCTAACAGACCACAAACCTGACATTGAGTGAGAGTAGCAAAGGATGACCAGACTGATCTCTGGGATGACAGACTTCTTGTGGGAGCAGAGTTTGGAGCGACTGGACCTGTATTCAATGGGCTTTAGGAAAATGAGTGAAAATCACAGTGAAATATATAACACTCTGACAGGGCGAGACAGATTAGAAGCAGATCAGTAAATCGCCTGGCTGGAACGTCTAAAACAAGGGGCCACAATATTAGGTACAGACAGGCCACTTTGCATTGAGATGAGAATAAATGCCTGCACTCGGAGACTGGCGAACCAGGGGTACTCTCTCCCAGATCAGGCTGTGGAAATCAAGGGGCTGAATATAAATCAGGATTTCTGGAAACTAAAGGGATAGGGAGAGAGCAGGAGTATGGTGTGAAGATAGAAGATCAGCTATTATTCCAGGTTGTTCTCCAATAACATAATAACTGTGTTCCTGTACAACACTGTGTTGTAGAAAATCGTGCAATATTAATAATGGGGTCTATGGAAAAAAGAGGGTAAGTGGCGAACTCCCAAAAATATCAGTAAAAACCAAAATTTAAATTTGGTCTAACACACAATAGGACAGTCTAAATAAATCTTTAAGTTACATGTTGTAATGGAACAGTGCTGTAAATGTAATGCTTTCACACGACAGTCACTCACTGGTGCACTGTACCTTTCACCACAATCTTCACCAGAAAGCACGCGGGGCCTGACCGACCATGTGATGCCGATGCCGAATTCCAGTTTTCCCCAAGATTCTCCCCACTGTTTGAAAAAACGTTCTTTCGAAATATAGACTACAATTCCCAGTTTCAGGCTCAGTTTCAAGGCCTGAAGAGCCAATTGCATTCCTGTTTTAGCTGAACACATTGATTGTACCTTTTGTAGATAGAGGGTTTCTGAGGCTGGGTTTGCTGTTCAGCTGGTGCCCGACAAGGAATCGCGTCACAGTAAATGCCAGTTCACTTTATAGAAAAAGGTTCATGAATTGCATTGCAGCCAAATTGTATTTAATCAACACGCGTTATCGGTGAACTGCCGGTACATAGAATGGAGGCGCAAAACTGATGGGCTGAATGGACTACAGCAGTTCTCATTTTATGTTTCACAATGTTTAAACATATTAATGGATATGTATATTGTATGGGGAAAACTGCGTTGAGGAGATGTTCGGCCATTAACGAGAATAGGGAAAGCTCAATGAGTTGTATGATGTATTCCTTTCCCGATGCTTCTGTGCAGTGTGTGGGAAAGCTCTGTAAATGTTGTCACAAGCTCTCAGCTGTTAGGAAGGAGGTCTCTGCAGGGTCAACAGGATTGTGTTTCCCGTTCCCTTTTCTACGAACGAGGCTGGTGCTGGGTGTTCTCTCCTGGTTTATCCTTTAAGACCTCGGAGCAGTTTGATACAATTGAGTGCCTTGCTTGGCCGTTTCAGAGACTATTGAAGAGTGTATTACATGTCTGTGTGTCTGGAGTCACTTTTAGGCCAGACCAGGAAAGCACAGGAGATTCACTTCCTGAAAGTACATTGGGGAAGGAGATCGACATCTATAATCGACATTGAACACAAGATCAATATTACTGACGCCAGATTAATTGTTTTTAACTTGCGCCAGTTGCCAGAGAATTATCCTGGTCTGGATTAGCAATCCAATGACAATTCCACAACAGCACCATCTCCACGTGGGGGCCTATCGGAAACCACACTGAACCGATTATTTCTGTGCTGTTTAACAGCTCTATCAAAAATAACCCCAACCAATTTGACTATCGTGATGGGACTGAGGTCGTGGAAATTGTTCTGATTGTAATTATTCCCTTCTTAGGGGATGGGACATAGTTGAGTAATTACCCACATTGCCAGGGAGTTGTCAGAGTTGGAGCTGGAATGAAACAGCTTCCTCAGGTACACGGCTTGTTGTGTAGCAAAAGTCCTCAGTCCTATTGCAGGAATGGTGTCAGGGCCAAATGCCTTTGTCATATCTACAGTGTCCAGCTGTTGCTTCATGTCATGTGCAGTGAATTGAATTGGTTAAGATGGGCATCTGTGCTTCTGAGGGTATCATATTGAGGGTGAGGTGGGTAATCGACACAACACTTCTGGCTGAGGATGGCGCAGATACTGCATCTTTTACACTGATGCACAGGGCTGTTCCATTATTTGGGATGGGGATATCTGTGGAGTCCTCTCCTCCAGTAAGTGGTTTAATGGTCCATCGACTTTTATGCATGGATTTAACAGGACGACAGAGCTTATATCTGATTTGTTAGTCTTGGGATCATCTCTCTCTCTGTATCAGATCTTAATCCTGCTGTTCATACTGTAACCAGTCAAGTGCGGTAGCTTTAATGGATTGTCATCAGGTTTAGGTGCATGTGATTCCGACCCGACCATGTTCACCCACACTCGTCACTGACCCATGAATCGGCTTGATGGTAATGTTAGATGGATGGACTATCCTGGGGGAAAGGTTACAGATTGTCATTGAAATCTACAGCATCAGATGATAACCAAGTTTTAGCTGCAATATCTACAGTTCAATTCTACTGACTGCCCCCCAGTTCACACCGAGACCCATTCACCCATCAGCCCTGTACTCAGTGACCTACTCTGGTTTCTGATGCGGCAATACTTCCATTTTCATTTTCTCATTCTGCTGGAAGTCTGTCCTTTGTGTCACGTCTCCAATTTGTTACATAAACAATATCCATTTAAGGTAATAATCTGAATCTTTCCCTTTCAGTAATGCCATCTTCTGTATTTGAAGTGAATGTGTTTCCTTCTGGGTTTTTTTTCATGACTATGAATCAGAGGTCTGCAGTATCAGTGATGTCAGCCTTATGCAGTTTCAGAGTTAAGGAACTTGTCACTATGCGTTACTGTTCAGTTCCCAGAGTACAACGCTCCATGTTGGACAGGATGTTTGGGCATCTTTGACAATATGTCGTTGGAAATTGTTCAAAAACAGAAATTGCTGAAGAAATTCCGAAAGATGTTGAAGAATTTTCTGGAGTGAATGCAGAGTTAAACTTGCAGGTCCAGTGAACCTTCTATAAAGGCTTTTTATTTTTATTTCCAGTATCCATAATTATTTATTTAATTGAAAGATTGTTCTGCGCCTATTCATTTCTGGGGAAACTCAGCAGTTCTGTCAACATCTGCAGAGAAAGAGAAACAGAGTTAACGTTTCCAGTCCAGTGTGACAATTCTCCAAAACTGAATACAATTGCAAAATGGACTTTTAATCCCTTGCCAGATGTCGAGGATGGGTGGCAGGGAAAGGTGGGTGTGGCAAAAGAAAAACAGGCTTTTCGCAGTGGTGAAAGGAAAGATTCTGCATAACGGGTCAAATTTAAGATGTGAATGGGGGAAAGGGGTTCTCTCTATTGAATGCAAGATAAAAAAGATACAACCACACAAAGCTATACGGAGGCCAGGAGGGAGAATGTTGATCATGTGGTATATACATCTGGCCACAGATATGTTTTCACTGTTGTGATCATTACCCCCTTTAGATAAAGGAATTCAAGTGCTTGAGTTCTTATTGGCACTAGTAAGCGTTTCATGCTGCCTTAGTATTGTAATATGGAGAAAAACAAATCACAGTTTGACTTTTGTGCCGAGTGTTCGTTACCTGTCATTTTTAATATTGATTAATTTTGCAGTGCTTATCTTTAAACGCTTGTTCTTGAAGATTGTATCAGATGGAGTGTAGGATGTTGAGGAATGACATTATAGAAACTTATAAAATCATGAGAGGTATGGATAGGGTGAATAGGCAAGGTCTTTTCCAAAGGGTAGGGGAATCCAAACATAGAGAGAATAGGTTTAAGGTGAAAGAGGATAGATTTAAAAGGGACTAAAGGGCAGCTTTTTTCCACAGAAGGCGGTGTGGGTATGGAATGAGCTTCCAGAGGTAGAGTGGGAGATGCAAGGACAGCTACAACATTTAAAACTCATTTGGACAAACATATGAATGGGAAACATTTAGAGGCATGTGGACCTAATGAAAACAGATGGGGCTAGTATAATTTGGAAAACCTGGCAAGCATGGACATTTAGAAAAGCTTCATGCAGAGTCAGGGTGGGTTTGTGAAAGGGAAATGATATTTTGCCCTGTAAAATCACGCAAAGTATTTCTGGAGATGCCTGAAAATGTAACAACGGACTCGATAAAGGGGATCTGGTGGACACCAGGCTTTCCAGAGATTTTCCACAAGGTATTGCAAAACAAAATTTCTTACACAAAAAAGAAGGTCCAGGACGTCGGATACTTTATTAACATGGGATGATGATTGTTTAACACAGAAATCGAAGAGTCAGGATTAACGGATCTTTATGGTAAAGGTTTATTGCCTGAACTACCACAAATATCAGTCTGATGGCATCAGTTATTTGCAATCTATGCTGACAGCCTGAAGGAGGGGGCTGAGTGCAATATACATCCGAGATTGAGGATGACACTGAGAATCAAAAGGCAGGCTGCTACTTAATGGAGAGGACTTCCAGAAAAGGAACAGTAAAGGCATTGGAATCTTCCTGGGTATGAAACATAAAGTCAGCATGATGATGCAGCAAGGAACTCGGTTGGTTCATTAGGCGGTTTCCTGGGAAGAAAGGGTTGTGTTATTGAGAATCTCTAAGATGGTGAGGCGATAATTTATTGGGGTATAAATGAATGAGGAGTGATAATGCAGAAACCTACAAGACACAGAAGGGATTGGAGAAGGTAGATGTTAAGAAGTGTTTTTACATTCTTGAGCAAAGTATCGAATTCGAGGACATAGATACCGAATAAGGAACATCGATTTCAATCTGAGATGCAGAGTAATATCTTCTCTCTAAAGTTAGTGAATGTCTGGAATTCCCCAACCCAGAGAGGTGTGGAGGGATACAAGGAGTCGGCAAGAGAGTGGAGTTGAGCCCTGGAGTAGATCGGCCATGTTCTTATGAAATGACAGGACTAGCTTGAGGGGCCGATTGACCTACTCCTGTTCCTATTTATTAATTTCACATGTTATGCTGTTGGAAAGTAACGGGTTATTTTGCTGGAAATCGTGTTGTACAATATTGCATTCAGGGAGACCAGAGGATTTGTTGTTTTAATCCTGTGTGGGGTATGTGGCTATATTCCCAGCGTATCTGGGTCTGCAACATGACCCACATCTGGAGCAGAAGTTACAGAGAGGGGAAGCATCGAAACAGGGACTGGGGGGTGGGGGTGGTGGTCACTTCCTGATCCAGCCTGGATTTTCCAAGTACATTTCCAAAACTACACCTAACCATCGGAGTGGCCTCGATCTGTCCCTGTTTAACATGTCCGAGGGCTGAATGGAACATCAGAACATAGGGCTGAGGACACAAGTGGGCCATTCAGCCCTTTCACACTACTCCACCAGTAAATAAGATCATGGCTCATCTCATTGCGATCCCAGCTGCACGTTTCTTTCCATGCATCATTATCCCTGATTCACCTGTCCACGGAAAATCAGACAAAGCCAGCTTCGATATAATATAAAGGTCAAGCCACTCCAAACTTCTGGGAAAGAGAATTCCCACTTGACTGAAATCCCACTTTGTGGATTTATCCTAATTCCTGCTCTGACGAAGGTTGGATGGTGTCACTGTTTCCTTTTCTTGTCCCATTCCTCCACTGCTGACACCAAATTTTAAATGTAACCAGGTTGGTGATATGGCCGATGATAAAGTTCTCAGATTGAGTCAGGTTCGGTGACAGGAACAAGTTAAGCAGATTTCTTTAGTTAGCCACAAAAAGTAACTAATAGAACTAACGGATGCGCATGGTGGATCTGTGTTTAGCACTGATACCTCCCGTCACCAAGTAGCTGCGTTCAGTTCCAACCTCGGGCAACCCTCTATGTTGATTTTGAACATTCTCCCCATGTCTGTGTGGATTTCCTCCCAGTGTTCTAGTTTCCTCCCATTGTCCATAGATATGCAGCTTAGAGCGGATTGTCCATGCTAAATTGCCCATAGTGCCCAGGGATGTGTAGGTTCGATAGGTTAGTGATGGGAAATGCAGGGTTACATGGATAGATTAGGGGGGCAGGTCCGGAGGGGATACTGTTCCGAAGGGTCAATGTGCTCTTGATGGACGGAATGTCCTGCCTCCACACTGTAGAGATTCTATAAAAACAACAAGAAGTTTGGACTATACAAACACCCAGTAGGTATCTATCTGAATACTGTTCTCTTGGTTTTGTATGTTTCAATAAGATCACCTCTCGTTTCAACAGTAACCTGTTAAAGCTTTCATAATATAATACATTCATTCCTGGAATACATGAAGTGAAACATCTAACTGCTTCCAATTTAATTATATCCTTTCTCAGGTAAGGAGACAAAAATAATCTCTCACACAGATGAAGTTTTTTTTGTTTTCTCAGTGGTGAGAGTATTTGGAACTCTCTTCCTTGCAGAGCATTGGAGGCAGAGATATTGAATATGTTTGAGGCACTGCTCCAGCACATCCAGGAATATAATGCAAAATGAAATGATAATATCGATAAAATGTTAAGGGGAAATCCAAGATGGTGGTGACCTGGAAGGTCTGCTTTGTTGAGCTCTGCATCACAGTACGGGCAAAGGGGTTCCCTAACCCACTCCATCCCAGCCATTTACTTAAAATGCTTAGTTTTTGCAAGTTCTGAGAGTTGGCAGTTGTAGTATTTTTAGTTTGTGTAGTTTTTAAGCTCTATGAGACTTTGTTTATTAATGATCAGTAATTCAAGTTCTTCCTCTCTCCAGTTCAAATGTTGCTATAGTGTGTTCTGGGTAATGATGTGCTTAAATGGTGGACCTGGAGCATTAAGGTGAGCCATTGGCCAGAAAAGAGGAAAAATTTTCTTTCTAGTCTAAAAAAGAGAGGGTGGACGTTGTCCTATTGCAGGAGATGCACCTTGATGACAAGGAACATTTGACATTACAGCAGGTCGGGCTTGATCGGGTTTATTTCTCGTCTTTTAATATTACGACGAGGGGAGAAGCCATACTGGATAAAAAGAATCTTCCATTTAACCTACTAGATTGTATTTGACACTCACGGGAGGTTCATAATACCCAAAGCCTTGAACTATAGTAAAGAATATAGTACTTTGAATGTTTATTGCCCCCCCCCCCACCACCCCCCCCCCTCACCCCACTCCCGGCGCACCCTCTTAAATTCTTGGTAGATGCATTTTCCAAATTCAGTTATCTTGCATCGTGGCACATTATTGTAGAAGTTTTCAAAAGTCTTATGGACCCCACGGTGGACAGAATGTCCAAAGGTGCGCCAATACCCTCGTTATAATGTAAGCAATTAGTGGATATGTGTGCAGAAAGAGAGCTGGTGGATGTCTGATGGCAGATCCACATCACAAGTAGGGATTTTATTTTCTTCTTTAACCGGCATAAATGCCACATGAGGGTTTATATCTTCCCCATTCCTGCAACAATCATAGATTCAGTGGCATACTGCACAATTGGGAATATTACCACTTCTGACCATGAAGCAGTATACTTATTGATTAAGATT
This sequence comes from Chiloscyllium punctatum, assembly GCF_047496795.1. Lineage (NCBI taxonomy): Eukaryota > Metazoa > Chordata > Chondrichthyes > Orectolobiformes > Hemiscylliidae > Chiloscyllium > Chiloscyllium punctatum. The sequence goes on from NC_092744.1 coordinate 96,220,560, forward strand.
AAGGGCAATATAATAGATTTGAGACACTAGCGAATGTATCCCTTTATTCTTAAGACTAGTTGGTTAATTGAGTAGTTAGATTAGTTTACTTACAGTGTAGAAACAGGCCCTTCGGCCCAAAAAGCCCAAACCAACCCACCGACATTGACCCCTTCACCTAACACTGCTGGCAATTTACCTAACCTGCACATTTTTGCACTGTGGGAGGAAACCCACGCAGACACAGGGAGAATGTGTAAACTCCACACAGGCAGTCACCTGACACAGGAATTTAACCTAGGTCTCTGGCGCTGTGAAGCAGCAGTACTAACCATTGTACCACTGTGCTGACCACTGCAAAGAATTCAGATCTCTCTTAGCCATTAATTCAGATTAAACCAGTAACTCATCCACTCTATGGGAAATTGCTAAGGCTTATGCCAAGGGAATAATTAATCTTTATGATGTAGCAGAAGGGGAAGCAGGAACGCTGGTTTGAGGCAAAGCTGAGGGCAGCCGAGAGGGCATACTGTGATTGTCCCTCGGCGGCTAAGCTGCAGAGGATCACAACGCTTCGGTCTACAGTGAATTTCACGCTCACACAGGCAGTCAAGAAGGAACTTACTTTTGCAAAACAAAGGCTGTTTGAACATGGTGATAAGCCAGGCAGATATTTATTCTATCTTGGCAGGAAAACGAGCGCCCCTCTTAAGTCATTACCTCAATTAGGGAAGGTATTGGGATCCTTACCTTCAATTCCAAAAAGATTAATGTCTCCTGTCCGAGATTTTTCACCGAATTATTTCAGACTGAACATTTTGAGGATAGATGGATTAAGATGGAGTCATTTTTCAAGAACCTGGGTCTTCCAGGAGTAACCCCTGAATAGGTGTTGTGCCTTAATGCACCATTGTCAGCGCAGGAGGGTGTGAAGCAGCTTCAGAATGTAAAGGCGTACGGTCCTGACGGATTTCCGAGTGAATGTTATAAATAATTTATAAACCTATTGTCAGGGCTGATGTTTAACGTGTTCCATCACTCATACAGTCACGAACCCATCCCTCCATCCTTAAGAGAGGCTCATATCTCTCTGATGATGAAGAAAGGAGACCCAGGAGGATTGTGCTTCTTACACGCTAATCTCACTTTTAAATGTTGATTTCAAAATCCTGTCTGAGACTCGTGCATTTAGGCTGGAAACTTTGCTGCCTTTCATTGCCAAAGGGGACCAAACAGGCTTTATAAAGGGCCACAGATCTTCCTACAATGTGAAGAGGTTATTCAATATGATCCAAAGTCTCAACAACAATCTGCCCAGGGATTATTGATCTCTTTAGATGAGAGAAGGCATTTGATTGGGTTGAGTGGCCGGATCTCTTCTGTACATTAGAACGGTTTGGTCTATGCAAAGTTTTCATCAAGTGGGTGAGGGTCCTTTACCGCGATCCTCTGGCTGCAGTTCTCACTAATGTTATGGCCAACCAGTAATATTAATATTTCTCCAGGCAGCCGACAAGGTTGACACCGTTCACCATTCTTGTTTACGTTGAGGATTGAGCCACTGGCGGAGGCCATCCGTAGGGATGCCAACATATCTGCCCCAGAAGTGGGATAGAAGTCACGAAAGATTACATTGTATGCAGATGAGGATCTTATGTTTTTTGTCAAATCCCGCAATTTCGGTAGTTCATGTGATGCAATGCATGAATTCACTTGTTGCCTTTCTGAGTGATAAGATTAATTTTACAAAGTTGGAGGCCATGCTTATGGGAGGTCTTAGGGAAATACCTGATACTGAGGGCAAATCCTGGTTTCCTTTTAAGTGGTCACGGGGGTGGTTTCCCTATTTCAGTATATTCATTATATCTGTCTTTGATCATTTATTTAACGTGAACTGTGTCCATTTGTTTGACAAAATTAAACAAGACCTTCAAAGATGGGAGGCATTTCCAATATCCTGGCTAGTTCGGATAGCTCTTATTAAAATGAGTGTCCTTCCTCATTTCCTATACCCCGTGCAAATGCTTTCTTTGATGTTCCCACACAGATATTTAGGAAACATAATGGCGAGTTTAGCTCTTTTATTTGGAACCATAAGCGATTCTTTATCAAGTTAACAAAATTGCAACTGCCCCACAGATTGTGGGGGGTAAATCTCCCTGATTAAAAGCAATCAATTAAGCTCTTTTATCATCGTATGTTAGTGCCTGGACCGATGAGGACTCGGCATCAATACGGCTAGACATTGAGCCCTCTCAGACAAAGTGAACCCTTATTAGTCTGTTATTCTTAGATAAAATGACAACGTTTATGTAGCATTGTCAAAAAGCATTGGATATTATCTCAGTTATTTCATCTTCAAATACTAGAGTGATACGCGCCTTCATCAGAAATAATGGTATTTAAATTGTTTCCATTTATATCTCTTCCTTGCAGTGACTTTCACATTTGCAGCATCCCTTGTCAAGGCACGGTGGAGATATGGAGCTGTAAATGGATGGGAGATGCACATCCAATCAGTTCCAAATTTGGCTGCAAGTTTCCCCACACTGGGCTGCGATCTAACACAGTGTTACCGAATAATGCAACAGCCTTGGTTTATATATGAATGAACCAGTGTGGACTGCACAGCTACCCATGCTGGACATTTAGCCCAGGATTATAGATCCAGCATTGGTGTGGGCTGCATGTAGTTTCACTCTGGACATTGCTGGGTTGCATTCAGCAATACACTAGCCGGATCTACACAGTGGTCCATCATGGATATGTAATGGATGGGCTGGTTATGTGAGTTAGATTGCGAATGTGAGAGAACTAAAATCTGGCTATGTCTTTATTTTGTGTTTTAATTCTTTTGATTGGACTCTTCAAATTGTGACTCATCTGGTAAGACCCATCCCTCTAGATGAGTCATGGTAACTGTTGTTACAGCATCTGAGTCTGCAACATGACCAACAAATGGAGCAGAGGCTGCAGAGAGGGGCAACTCTGTAAAATGGAATGAGGGAATCACCATCAGATCAGCCGTGGTCTTCGTGAATGGAGGGGCAGGATTGAAAGGACCACTGATGCAATGTATCATATATTTCCGTTTGTTCCAAGAAAACCCCCCTTCTCTCCCAGTGTCCCATACTGGTGGGGAGTGAATCACCTCCTCCTGTTCCTGCGTAATAGGATCCTTGGGCCTCTCTAGCCTCCAGAGTTCCCTGTGCCCCAGTTTTGAGCAGTTAAATAACTGGCTCCTGTTCCTGTGTCCAAGTCTTGAACAGTTGAGTGACTGCCTCCTGTCCCTGTGACCCAGTTTCAAGCAGTTGAATGACTCCCTCCTGATCCCAAGTTTGTGAAAGTAGATGTCCTCCTCCTGCTCCTAATTAACAGGCTCCAATAGCTCTGTGCTCACCTGCTGCTCCTGTGGAATGGAGGTGAGGGACTGAATGGCCTCTTCACATTCTTTACAGCTTTTTCTTGACTAAAGGCCTTTCCCCTGTTTCTGTAAAACACCATTAAATTCTGAATGATGTATTTTTGTATTTGACTCTCTGTAATTGAGCAAACAAGCCGGCTGGCAAAATTCAGAAGCTGAATGGCCTCCTCCTGTTCCCGTGTTATACACTGAAGAGTCAATAGACTCTCAGAGATGGACAGCACGGAAAAAGATCGTTTGGTCTGGTCATCCATACCGCCAAATATCCTAAATTAATCTCGTACCCTTGCCAGAAATTGGCCCAGCTCCCTCTACACATTTCCCATGCATATATCCATCCAAATGCCTTTTAAATGGTGTAACTGTACCTGCCCCCACCACCTCTATTGTCGGTTCAATCCATACACACAGCAGTCTCTGTGTGAAAATGTTGTCACTCATGTCCCTTTTAAAATCTTTCTCCTCTCACCTTAAACCTTTGTCTTCTAATTTTGGACTCGTCTATCCTGGGAAAATACATTGACTGTTTACCTTATCTATGCCCCTCATGATTTTATAAACCCCTTTAAGGACCCCCCTCAGCCTCAACACTTGAAAATAGCCCTAGCCTATTCAAACTCTCACTGTAACTCTGACCCTCCAACATCTGCAACATTCTTTTAAATCTCTTCTGCACCCTTTCAGGTTTGACAACGCCTTTCTGACAACAGGGAGACCAGAATTAAAGGCAATATTACAAAAGTGGCCAAACCAATGTCCTGTACAGATTTAACATGTCATGCAAATGCTTCGACTCAAAGCACGCACCAATAAAGAGAAGATCACCAAATGCCTTCCTCACTGTGCTGTCTACCTGTGACGGCACTGTCAAGGAACGGAGAACCTGCACCACTAGTCGAGCTTTGCTGCCTCACAGGGCAGTGACCTGGGTGTAATTCCATCCTTGAATGACTCGCTGTGTGGAGTTTGTACATTCTCCCCATGTCTGCGTGAGTTTCCTCTGTGTGCTATGTTTTACTCTGACAGTATAAGAATATACAGATAAGGGTAGATTGTCCATGCTAAATTGCGCACCGTACACAGGGATGTGTAGGGGAGGTAGATTAGCCATGGGAAATGCAGGATCAGAGGGATAGGGCAGGGGTTTGTCCAGTGGGATACTGTTTAGAGGTTCGGTGTGGCCTTGATGGGCCGAAAATCCTGTTTCCTAACTCTAGGGATTCAATAATTTCAACGGAGTTCTCCTTCACTGGCAGCTTTCGACAGGGCACTACCTGTAAGTCTTACCTTGATTTGTCTTGCCAAAATGCAACACCTCATATGTAACTAAAATATACTCTATCTGCCACTCCTCGGTTTACCTAAAAAGGTCCCATTATAGTCTGAGAGATCATTCTTCACTGTCGACAATACCACCAAATTTGGAATTATCTACAAACTTACTGACCATACTTCATAAACTCAAATGTAAATGATTTGTATCAGTGACAAAAGGCAGTGGACCCACTATTGATCGTTGTGGCACGCCACTGGTCACAGGTCTCCACGGTTAATGAACAAATGTCCACTGCCACGCCCTGTCTCCAATATTCAAGAAAATTTCGGATCTAAATGGCGAGTTCTCCCTGGATCCGAGGAAGTCTAACCTTGCTAACCAGTCTACCATGTAGAACATTTTGGTAATCTTACTGAATTCCATAAAGACAACATCCACTGTCCTGCCTTCATCAATCATCTTCATCACTTCCTCAAAAGATTACACTGAGTCAATGAGACGTGATTTCCAATGTACAAAGCCCTCTTCAGTCCTTGTCTTTTCAAATGCATGTACATCCTTTCCAACAAAATCCCCTCCAACAATTTAGTCACCACTGACGTCAGGCTCAGTGATCGATGGTTACCTGTTTTTTTTCCCTTACTTTTTAAATAATGGTACTATGTTAGCAGCCCTCCAGTCTTTTGACACCTCACCTGTGGAAATCAATGATACAAATATATCAGCAAAATGCTGACCAATTTCTTTCCTAGCGTCTCACAAACATTTGGGATACAACTGATCAGGTCCCAGGGATTAGTTCACCTTTATGTGTTTTAAAATGTCAAACACCTCCTTGTAATATAGACACCTTTCAATGTATCACTGTATATTTATTCATTCTCTCGCTCTTGTAACCTCCTCCTCATTAAATACTGAGGAGAAAGTTTTGTTTCATATCCCTCCAATCTCGGGTGGTTCCACACATAGGTAGTCTTACTGATCTTTAAGGGGCCCTGTTCTCCCCCTAGTTAATCTTTTAACATTAAAGGATTTGTAGAATTTCTTCAATGCCTCGTTAACCCTATTTCTAAAGCCATCTCATGTCCACATTTTTCTGGCTCAAATTCCCCATTGACTATACACTTATTGCCTTTACACACCTCTCGGGATTCACTTGATCTCAGCTCTGTTTACCTGACATATGCCTCCTTCCTTACCTTGACCATAACATCAATATATCTAGCTATCCAGCAGTCCCTGCACTCACCAGCCTCGCCCCACTCACTAATAGGAACACGTTGGCTCTGGACTCTCTGAAACCACATTTTGATGGCCTTGCATTTACCAACCATCCCTTTACCTGTGAATAGGGTATTCCAATCAGCCTTTCACAGGGCACGCCTAACATTTTCAAGATTGGCCTTGTTCAAAGTTAGAACTTTAATGTTGACATCAGGTATTTCCTATTCCACAACTAATTTAAAACTAATATTTATGCGTAACAGACTTGAAAGTTAAATCAACACTTCCTGCCACCCTATAACGGGCTCGAAAGTCTGACTAGGCTCCTTCTGTCCCTCTGTAATAGACTCAAGAGGCTTAATGGTCTCCTCCAGTTCTTCTAAACACACTCGAGAGGCTGCATGGCCTCCTCCTGTCCCTGTGTAACAGATCTGAGACACAGTAATCCGAGGATTATGAGCAGCCGTTAAACTGTATCTGATGGAGGTCCATCCTTTCTCAGATACAGAAACACAGACAACACAATGTACTGCAGGTGCCCTCTCAGTTACACTTTATGCAGCTGCAGCAACACATCTCTTTGTTCTGAATGATTCTGTTGACAAAATGTGCCAATATTCCAGCTTTCCACCTTTTCAAGTAGCAACTAGCTAATATGGGCTGAATGACCTTCTCTTCTCCCCCTGTAAGAGGCCCATTGGGAGAGAATTTCGTTGGCCTGTTCCTGAGCAGCAGTCCCAATGCTCTATCTCAAGTTTATGAAAGGATTTCATAACAGGGCATTAAAACCAGGAGTGGCCACACACTGGTCAATAAGCACCGTATTTTGTGTTCAGGTATCTAGAAACTTGCCCACCCTCCCCTTTTTTATGCAGCCGATCTGTTATTTTATAACTGCCTCCTTTCATAAACAGAATGGAACATACATAGACCCCTGCAGTGTTCTTTTAATACTCTCATATACAAGGAAAAAAAGATATAAACTATTGAAAGATTTATGGTCCATCCCTGAGCAACCCTCATCCATTCCATCCAAAACCAGTATATGAAAAGTGATGTATTGAACTGGTTAACTGAGCCTATTTGTTCAGTGACTGCGATTAATGCCAATCTCCATGGATTCTAATTATCCCAGTGGAGGGTTTCCATCTTTTAATGATAAATGGACTCTGTTCAATGTGTCATCCCATAACATGAGCGGAGCATCACCGACAGCACTGACAGGGATCAGCAGATCCAGAGAGAAGGGGAGAGGAAATCAGAATCTGAGAACATGAGACTGGAATGTTCCAACAATGGATCAGAATTTTAGAACATTAGACTGAAATATTCCAACAATGGATCAGAATCTGAGAACATTAGACAGGAATATTCCAACAATAGACAGGAGCTTAGCCGATTATGTTTGGTATCTTTCTGCATTTGATTGGATGTCATTATCATTGCGGATCTATTACGCTCTTCTCATTAGTCAATACTTTTATTATCCCTTCCTGGCTATCGTTGGTGTTCCTGGTGACTGTCACTATCCAGATTTTGTTTTCTATAAACCAGTTATGACTGTATTATTGTTATTTCATATCGTCTACACTTCCTGCCACTATTATTGTTCCAATCCAATCTCTCAATCTAGATATTCACTCTACAGACCACTGCTAACTGCATCAATGAAGGTGTTCAATTACTGTCTCGCTCTCTGCTCTGGCAGTGTTACTCACGGATCTCGATGTTGAACTATTCAGTTTCAGGGGAGAATCATAATGCATCGTATCATTGCCTTTGCTGTTAAGAGCATGGAGGTCACTGTCTACTGTTCTGGTTACAAACTCCACTTACTTCCACTGTCTCCATCCCATCCCTGGCCAATATCTGCAGTTGAAGCAGACAAATCACAACTGTGGGAGATCCCTTTGACAATGAGTTGATTCTTGACACCATTCCCTGACATTTCTAACTTGAACTACTCACTACTCCAGAATATATCTCACTGGTTTATTCCATCTATTGTTTGAACCTTGAGCTATGAAGTACAGGCTTAATGAAGCCAATAATCTGCTGCTGACGCTCCCGGCTTCAAACCTGCCGAAGCAAATCTGATTCGAACTCACACCAAACTCCCATCCATCTGTCATTCATGTGCATGCGGATGTATATTGCTGTTTTGTCTGGCAATGCCTTTATTTTAACATTCTCAAACACTTTACCTCATCTGTCCATGAAACTTCCCTCGTTCTCTCTATTGATAAACAAAAAACTTGCCAGCTGTTCTTATTTAAAATTGTTTTCTCCATGTGCGTTCCTTCTCAAACAATGAGTTTCGCATTCAACCAAACCTATTGCGCACACTCTCTCAGTCTCTGATGAACACACAGAGAAAGCAAACCATCCCATTATCGGCAGTTATCTGATGCGAGTAGAGTTAGCATATGTTAGTAAAGTTTGCAATATTCTCCAGATAGTGCAGTTCACTGAGCAACACACTAGCATGGTGTGCACAGCTCTGTGTGCTGGGCTGTCATCTTGTCCCAGTTTATGATTGTTTGTGGTGCTCTGTGAAGCAGATTCAGAATTTGATGCAACAACCCATTCCAGCTGATCTGACAATGCCTGTATTCAATGTTCTCATTCTTGTAATTTTACTCACGAAGATCTCACTTCTGCAGTTAGTCCCACTGTCCTGTCTTTTCCCCCATATTTACACAACATATTTTCAGTTAATTAACTGCCTGTTTCTGTCTTTAATGTGAATCTCTCTGTCCCTTTGTATCTTTCCCTGGCCTTGGGTTCTGTCTCCCTAGTGTATCGAGTGCTGGCATTGTGTAGCTCAGAAATAATGAAATGGCGTGTGTCAGGCTGTTGTTCACTTCCCGGTGTGTCCCATGTGCTGGTTCATGGAGAGGTGTGTTTCAGAAGTTATGAGACACATCCTTGTAACTTGGTGTGTACCTGTGGCTGTCCCTCTTAGGTGACCATGCGATCAGTAACACGAGGAAGATTACTGAGTAAAGGACCAGGCATCTAAATTGCCTGACAATGTTGTCACTTTTTTAATAAAAGGTTATTTTCTCCTTATTTTTAGTAAGAGGTCTTAAAGGCCAAACTTCCTACTGAAAACGGCTCAAGTAAATAACTTACGGGGGTTTTAGGGTTTTTAATAAATAGTAGTAACCATGGCCAGCTCGCATAGACCAGGCTTTCTAGGTTTCTTTTCATTGCAGCAATAACAATCACCAGGTGCTTGGGGTCCCAGAACGGGTGTAAGTTTTATTAAATTGTCCCTAGCTGCTATTCTCTCTGCAAGCTCACTTGATGCTCTTTCCTCCTGGATTGGAGAACTGTATGCAAGAATGCATGTTTGAATGTTCCTTTTTGCCAAGGGGTGTGTTTAGGTGATTGTAGTATATTGGAACAGTTCATTTGTAGAAGGTACTGTATCCATTATTCTGTTAAGGTTTCCAATAGTTAAGTTAATCTAAATTCCTCTTCATTGTGAATGGATTTTGATTAGAGTGTTTAAATACATTGTGTTTTGCTTTATGGTGAGTGGTTTGACGAGGACCATCACATCTGGAACACCCACGTCACATCTACCTTTAAAATAAGAAAAGGTTGGCATCCAAGCTACCCTCTTAAACTAGTTTGAGTCAGTCTGGTTGGTCTATTGCAAACTTGGGACTCTTGTCTGATTCTAAATCGATAATACCAAATTGGGTTTAGAATTACAATCCCTACAGTCCGCAAACAGGCCATTCGACCCAACAAGTCTACACTGACCCTCCGAGGAGTAACCTACCCAGACCCATTCCTCTACCCTATTATTACACATTTACCGCGATTAAGGCACCTAACCCACACATCCCTGAAAACTACAAACAATTTAGCATGGCCAATTCACCTGACATGCACACTTTTGGATTGTGGGAGGAAACTAGAGAATCCAGAATAAGCTTATGCAGACACTGGAGAGTATGCACTGGGAGGCAATTGGGTTCAAAGGACCCGTATGGTAGTTGTTAGTGTCTTTGGTTCTGGATGTTGAATTCGGTTGGTTTAAACAGTGTGTTGAGTATAAAGACAATTTCAGTCACTAAGAGTTCTCTGGGTGTGGAAGAAGTAAAGTTAGGGGTTTTACAAAAGGTAATGAAGGGAAGCTGTAGGAATTGACAGACAAGCTGGAGTTGGGGTTGTGTTTGTCTGTGAGAAAATGAGAGATAATTACAGCTAGAGCTCGGCAATTACATTTGGTGGAACCGTCATCAGAGTCTTTGGAAATGGCTAGAATTCAATTTCAAATGAGGCACCTTGGACATGAAAAGGAATTGAAACAGTTTGAATTATGATGAAAAGTAGAAATAAAAGAAAAGGAAATGAAGACGAAAGAGAGAAAAAAGAGAGAAGAAAAGCAGAGAGTTTCAACTTCAAAAGTTAGTAATTAGAGAGGAAAGTTGACATAAAAGGTGGAGATGAAGGCAGACAGTCGGCTGGATAAGGAGGATAGTGAGGATGAGCAACCCTATATAGCCAAAGGTCTGATGGGGATCTGTTTAAATTCATCCAGGTATTATATAAATTTGATGAGAATGATGGAGGGAGCCTTTTTAATATCATTTCAGAACGTGGCAAAACAAATGCAGTTGCCAGAGAACATATGGATTTAGTTGATTCAAACAAAGCTGATAGGCATTTGCATCCCGATCAGAGGAGGTATCTGCTGAGTATGAGGAGGTAAAGAAAGCCATTTGAAGTGTCTATGAGCTTGTGCCAGATGCTGACAGACAGTGTTTCAGGAATCTAAAATAGCATGCCTGGTTAAACGCACGTTGTGTTTGAAAGGATCAAACAAATTTTGAAAGGTGGGGAATGGTATTAAAACAGAGCAAACCTATGACCCTTAGAGAGATTCTTATTTTCGAGAAGTTCAACAATTTACTTCCTGCAGTCATGAGAACTCATGTGGAAGAGCAGAGAGTAACAATGGGAAGGTTATAAGCTGAAATGGCTGATGATGATGATTGAGTTCAGAAATCAAAGTTTGGTTTCTGTGAGAGATTGAGAAGAATGTGTGAGATTTTCTTAGAACATATCCCTGTGAGAGTAAGGTTTACTGGCATAGGCCAGGGGTAGCAGGTAAAGAGGTTACAGCATTAAGAGATAAAGAAGGATATAATTCTTTTATGCTGAGACATGAGGAGCTATGTCATTCAGAAGGACTATTGGAGAGATGAGAAGTGCTCCATTATGTAACGTGTGATTGGACTGTCTAATGGAAACATCAGCAGATTTATTCCACAATGGGGAAGGAGGCCTTGAGCTTGGTGTTGGCGTTACAACATTTCAGCATTTCAATTGCAAATAACGTATCTGAGACAAATCGTTTTCACTGATCATAACCCCTTCAAGTTTTTGGAGAAGTTTTGGGAGAAAAATACCAGTCTGTGTCAACTGAGCTTATTATTTTCGCCATTCAATATGAAATTATACATGTGACAGGGTTAGAAAACCTAAGTTTTGACACGTTGTGGAAACTTGAGTGAAGAAAGACAAAGGCATTCTGTGGCAGGAGTAAAATGACTGAAATCGAATCTCGTTGTGAACATTTGTATGCTCAGAGTCAATGTAATATATATGCATTGGAGTCAATAGACTATAGACAATAGGTGCAGGAGTAGGCCATTCTGCCCTTCGAGCCTGCACCACCATTCAATATGGCTGATCATTCCTAATCAGTATCCTCTACCTGCCTTACCTACATAACCCTTGATTCCACTATCTTTGAGAGCTGTATCCAACTCTTTCTTAAATGAATCCAGAGACTGGGCCTCCACTGCCCGCTGGGGCAGAGCATTCCACACAGCCACCACTCTCTGGGAGAAGAAGTTTCTCCTCATCTCTGTCCTAAATGGTCTACCCCGTATTTGTAAGCTGTGTCCTCTGATTCGGCACTCACCCATCAGCGGAAACATGTTTCCTGCTGCCAGAGTGTACAATCCTTTCATAATCTTATATGTCTCAATCAAATCCCCTCTTAGTCTTCTAAACTCAAGGGTATACAAGCCCAGTCACTTCAGCCTTTCAGTGAAAGGTAATCCCGCCATTCCCGCCAGTCTACTCATAGAGGAAGATTAGGAGGTCTAAAATGAATCCCTTTTTGTATATTGATGGATCATTTTATTAAAGGTGGAGTTGTGAGCATACTATCACTATAAAAAGGTTATTTTATCTTGGGATTTTTTTTGAAGAGAGGTTATAAAGACAGAGGTGAAGAACTGCTGTCTGAAAACAGTTTTAGTAAAAATAATTGAGAAAGCCTTTAGGTTTTATTAAAACATTGGTACCAATGGAAGGGCAGCGGCCAGCTCTCCCAGACCAGGATTTCTCGGTTTGCTTTTAGCTGCAGCATTCAGAAGCTGTTGGGGATCCCGGAAAGGGTTGGAAGTTTCAATACATGATCCTCAGCTGCTTTTCTCTCTGAGATCTCTGTTGATGTTGATATCTCTTCGATCGGAAAACTGCCTGTAAGGATCTGTATTTGAATATATCTTTGTGCCAAGCATTGTATACCAAGAAGGTACGGTATCTATTGCTTGTGTAAGTGTTCAAACATATAAGCTATTTCAAAATGTTCTTTTCTTTAATTGTATTTTAACTAAAGCATTTGAATAGATTATATTTTGCTTAATGTCGAGTGGTTTAACCAGTCACAACACATCTGGAACGCAAATTTCACATCTATTTTTAAAATAAGGAAAGGTTTGGGTCTAAGCGACCTTCTTAAAATACTTTGCAGGGATCTGGTCTGGTCCACAGCACTTATAGATGAGGAGTTTCTGACTGACTCTCATTGAAAATTTAGTGGAGGGGTGGGGGATGGTTTGCTGGAGGTTGTGCTGTGAGCTGCCTGAGACATTCAGGGAGACATGAGGATTTGCTGACCCATCTTTGGGTGCAGCCTGGGGACTGTAGTTACAGCATCTGGGTCAGTAACATGAGCAATAAATGGAGCAAAGGTTACAGAGTGGGGAAACTCTGAAAACACAGAGTTAGTGTATGTGTGGAAAGGGATCTGTTGGACCCACCCGAGTTCTCCATTAACAGCCTCGCAAGCTACACTTAATCCAGGAGCAGAGTGTGAGGGGACACTGATTGAACAAGGAGCTGGTCACAGAGCAGTGTCACCTCCTTTAACGCGTCCTGCATCTTTACCCCAGGGGAAAGGACGATGCTGCCAGTGGCTGTTTGGGTCACAGTTTCATTCAGCTTCTATGTTCTGGAACTTTCCAAGCAGGACTGGGTGACATAGCCATCATCTCCCAGTATGTTGCCATCAATGTAACCATTCGGTGATGGAGGATATATATGGTGGATGAGGTAAATACATCGTTTCCCCCACAGCAGGGAGCTGCCGGGTGTATCCAGTATAATGGGATTCCCGATGGTGTACACGGCATCTGCAGAGTACCCATGTCAATGGGGAGAGGTAGAGGAACTGAAGGAGCTCTCTCTCTGTTAATGTTACCGTGTGTCCATGCACAGTACACTACGTTGGTGAATACCTCTGTCCTGACAGCAGCCACAGTTCCTTCATTCACAAGCAGACAGCATTCCCATCGTCTTCGGGTCTCCATGTAGAAATGAATGAATGTATCTTGGATAAAGGCCGTCCCCTTAATACGTGTTTGAAAACAGCATCCCCATCACCAACCAAACACTTCAAAACATTCCATGTGTACGGCGAGCAATGGGGTCACTTGGAGTGTCTGGGAGCAGACGATCAGGGACGGAGCAAAACCTCCCATGTCTGAACGGGGCTGAGTGAACCCCCCAGTACACAGTATCATTAATCCCTGTAATCCCTCTCCATTTCAGTAACATACTGACTTCCATTATTCCTGTAAATGAAATGACAGGTTATATCATGTTATATTGCACCTGCCAAATTATTATCCATTGCCTTTACCTCTCTTGATAATTTAATCTCTTGCTTATCACAGCAACATGACCAAACTCAGTATCTCTATATCTGTTCCATCCTCCTGATCATTGATATAGATTGTAAATAGTGGAGGACCCAGCACTGGTCACTGTGTGACTCCACTGGTGATGTTCTGTCAAACTGATTAAGACTGATTTATCCGGAGTGCCTGCTTCCTGTTTGATACACAATCCTCTCCCATTACTGTGTAACACAGTCGTAAAGCTGAATATGAACGAGGAGAATTAGTCAGGAATCCAACCTCTCGAATCTGCTCCGCCATGGAATAAAATCATGGCTGATGTCATCGCGGCCTCTGTTCCACATCCCTGCTATCTCTCGATCGTCAAACTCTAGTCTCTTGTTGGAGATTGCGGCTGTTGAAAAAAATATCCACTCCACATCTACACTTTCAATTATATTTCGCATCTTACAGACCTCAAAGAGCTCTCCTATTGTTCTTATAAAATCGAGAGTATAGGCCTGAACTGCTCAATTTCTCTTCATAAGACAAACACTTCAAATATGGAATCATTCTAATGGAGCTCTTCTGAATTGCCTCCAATGGAAATACCTCATTCTGCAGGACACCCAAACTGTACTCCAGTTGCAGCCTTGCATAGCTACAGCAACACTCCCTAAATTTCTACTCTATCCTTTTACAAATAAACAATGAAGTTATGCTTGCATTTCTCAGTATTTGAAGTATCCGCAAGCAAGTTTTCTGTGATATGCAAGCAGGCACCCAGATCCCTCTACACTTAAGCACTTTGAAGTTTCTCTCCATTTAGATAATAATTTGACTTTTAATTAGGCTGGCCAACTTGAATAACCCCATATTTATCCACTTTAATTTTCATTGCCAAATGTTTGCCCATTCACCCAATCTATACGTATAGTTTTTAAATCTCTTGCATCATCATTCCGAAGTAATTCCCCACCAATGTTAGTGTCATCTGAAAATGTAGCTATAGTATTTTCTATCCCGTCAACCGAGTAATAATATCGATCCCAAATGGTTGAGGCATGAGAACTGAAATCTATGGCACCCAACAAATTGCATTTTCCAATATAAAATGATACATTTAATTCAGCTGACTGCATTTTGTTAGTTAACCAAGCCTCCAACCAAGCTAATAAATTACTCCTAAACTGATGCTGTCTGATCATACCACTCACTCTTTGGAGAAGCGACATATCCGATGCCTTCACGAAGACCAGATATATTCCATTTCCAGGATTTCCACTACCCACCTTGTTTGTCACATCTTTAAATAACTCAAGAAAACACTTCAATGATGGGCATTTTGATGGGCAAAAGGGTTTAAGAGATGTGCTCCAATTGCTACATAAGCGGTATGTGTGGCTGACTGGACTCATCATTCTGCTGGTGTACAAAATCGATGGGATGAAGTCTTTCATGGGTTCCCATGTTGTCATCTCCAAGGGCAGAATGACCACCTCCTGTTGATGCGTTAGAGGGGTGGGGGATTATGGAATCTTCCCGTTACTGTGTAACATTTTGAGGGTCTGATGTGTCTTCTCATATTTCTCCATAATCGGTGGAGATACTGAACGGTCTCCTCATGTATCCCAGAGATGGGACGAAGGGAGCGATTGGTCTTCTCTTGTTCCCACACAACAGACACGTGTCTGAATTACCTCCTCCTTTCTCATGAAAAAAGTCTCAGATAGTTTTTATCCTAACACATTTCCCTTGCAACAGACTCGGTGGGTCTGAATGACCTCCTGTTATCCCAGTGTAACAATCTCCAGTCACTGTGTGACCACTTCCAGTTCCTATGTTACGGACTTGAGGAGGCTGAATGGACTGATCCTGTTGCTGTGTAACAGGATACTGGTGCAGCATGGCCTAATCTGGGGCCAGTGTTATAGATTCGAGAGGCTGATTGGCCTCCTCCTATAAATATACATCGGGCTCGAGGGGCTGAACAGTGTCGTCCTATTCTGGTGAAACAGGCTAGAAGGCCTGAATATCCTCCTGTTGTTCCTGTGTAACAGGCTGGAGAACGGAATGGATTCCCCCACTATCTGTGTAATTCTCTTCAGTTGTTGACTCCTTTCTGTCATCTATGTTGAAATAAGATCATCCTTTATTTTTGTAAACTCCAATGGCTATTGGATCAACCTGATCATCCTTCAGTTATAAGCTCGCACCTTCATTGGAGGAATCAGCTGAGGGAACCATCTCTGAGCTGCTTCCAATATAACAACATGCTATCTTCATTGAAGAGACTAAATCTGTACACACTTCTCCAGATGTGATCTCACTAAGATCCTGTACAGCAGCAGCAACACTTTACCACCCTGCTGTAAGGTTCCCACCCAGGTTAGAGCTGTCTCAGCTCTCTGGGGGAATATAGAGCATTTATGAACGACCATTGTCCTTTTCTACTCCACTAGCATAACGGGAGATCTGGAGAAAATGTCACAATGATGCTTAAGAAGATCATAAATGATGTGGTGAGATGATCTCGACCATTAATCTCCTCAAATCCCACATCGCTCAGATTCTACAGAATCTAGTAAGGTGGAGTGCAAAAACAGCAAGGAGAAGGAAACATTGATGGGAGTTATATATCAAAGTGAAAGCTGCTATACAAATGCTGAGCATGTTATAAAACGGGAAATGAGATATACACATTTGTGGCTACTGCAGTAATAACATACTGTTTACATTATATCTAAACCGTGTTAACCCAACTGAATGCTAATGCTGGGAAAAATGGATTTCATGAGCATGTGTTCGATGGTGGCATTAACATTTTGTCGAGCACTGAGCTAGAGATCAGGTTATTTAGAAATTCATATTGAATGATCAAAAGATCTAATTGAAAACTTTGCTGTAAAGGACCTTTTAGGAACAGTGACCACAATGCATTGGTTATCTTTTAAGCTGTTTGAGTACACGGTAGTGTTTGTTTTATTTGAAGTAATTGTCATAAATCTGAATCATGCAAGCCCTGAAGGTGTGAGGAGAAATTGCGGACTGCAGCTGCTGGAGATCAGAGTCGAAGAGTGTGGTGCTGGAAGATCAGAGTCGAAGAGTGTGGTCCTGGAAAAGCACAGTCAGGCAGCGTACTAGGAGCAAGAGAATTGGCGTTTTGGGCATAGGCCCTTCATCAGGAATGAGGCTTATGGATGAAGGGGCCTGAGAGACAAATAAGAAGGCGGTGTGGCAGGAGGGAGGTAGCTAATAATGCGATAGGTAGATGAAGGTGGGGTTGAAAGTGATAGGTGATGAAGGGAGACGGAACGCCTCATCTACTACATACATCAAAGCCAGTGTGGTCTTCTCTACATTGGTAAGGCAGGTGGATCATTTCAGAGAACATATCTGGGATAGCCACATTGACCAACTCCACCGCCTTGTGGCTGAACACTTTAACTCCCCTTTCCACTCTGCCAAGGACGTGAGAGTCCTGGGCCTCCTCCATCGCCAAACCCTAACCACCCGAAGCATGGATGAAGAAAGGTTCCCCTTCTACCGTGGGACCCTCCAACCACAGGGGATTAATGTAGATTTCACCAGTTTCCCCATTTACCCTAACTCCACCTTATCCCAGTTCAATCTTCCAACTCAGCATCCTCCCCCCTTTTGAACGTTCCTATGTGTTCATCTTCCTTCCAATCAATCTGGTCCACCCGCCTCTCCGACCTAACCCTTTCAGCCTCACCTTCAACTATCTATTAGATCACAGGAATCAGCTTCGAAAAATGCCAAGTACCGTAGTAAGCCAGTGGATTCGGAGAAATATAGGACCCAGCAACGGATGACCAAGAAAAGAAAATCAAAAAGCGAAAAAGCATACAAACAAAAGAAAAATATGAAGATTGCTAAAAAAAAGTACATCAGTGTATGAAACAAAAGTAAAAACAAGGTCAAATATGGAACAGTGGGTGTGCGGACAGAATAATGTATTGAAGACAACAGAGAAATCGCAGGGAAAAGAAACAGTTTCTTTGTGTCTATTTTCAAGGCAGAACATCCAGACATTCTCCCAGAAATACCAAGTGACCACGGGGCTTGTGTAAGCAAAGTCTAAGATCATTCTTATAAGTGTTGAGATCATGTTTTAAAAGAAAGCTGGATCGAGTATTCATAAATCTGACAGATCAGATGTACTTCATGCAAGAATTTTAGAGAAAGCAGCAATAGGCATATTGATTGCATCACAGATTATCACGTTGTTTTCCAATACATTCCCGAAAGATATTTAGCCAATCTGGATAAGGCAAAGGTTTCAAATATTATCCAACAGTTTAAGAAAGGATGAAGATGGAGAGTGGTGAACTACAGATCAGTAACTTGTCATCCGCGGTCGGGTGTCTGTTGGGCTCAATTATAAAGAACGTGTTACTGGATATATAGAAAGTAATGGGAAAACTGGGGAGGATGATAATGCATCGATGAAACGAAAACCATAAGTGGCAAACATTTTTTGGAATGGTTTGAAGATGATTCTTGTGGACGTAAACAATGAGGAGCTACTGGATAACGTATAGTTAGATATTCAAGAGGATCTTTTTTAAGAACTCTCCCACTAACATCATAAGAAAAGTTAAAGTGAAAGGAATTGGGAAGAATTGGGCAGCACAGTTGCACAGTGGTTAGCACTGTTACCTCACAGCGCCAGAGACACGGGTTCAACTCCCGCCTCAGGTGACTGACTGTGTGGAGTTTGCACATTCTCCCCGTGTCTGGGTGGGTTTCCTCCGGGTGTTCCGGTTTCCTCCCACAGTTCAAAGATGTGCAGGTCAGGTGAATTGGCCATGCTAAATTGCCTGTAGTGTTAGGTAAGGGGTAAATGTAGTGGGATGGGTGGGTTGCGCTTCGGCGGGTCGGTGTGGACTTGTTGGGCCGAAGGGCCTGTTTCCACACTGTAAAGCAATGTAATCTAAACACAAGCAAATAGGAAACGAAAAATTAGGTTTACATTCATGTGAATGTAATTGAAATATAGAAGATGCCCTGCACCAGCTGCACAGAGTGTTGCTGAGACTAAACTGAGAGTATTGTGTACCGTTTGGAGTCCCAATCTAAGATAGAATATACTACAGACGAACTGCAAAAGGTATTCTCCAGATTAATCCCTAAAATGGCAAGATTTTCTGATGTGGAAACTCAGCCTGTGATCTCGAGTTTCAAAAGATGAGAGGTGATTCTGGTGAAACTTAGAATCATAGAGGGGAGAGAACAACCGAGGGACATGGAGAAGTGCAAGCAGGAGAGATGAGGGAGAATCCCATGATATTCTACACGGCCAAGTAGAACAGAATAATCAGCAAACAGTTAGTGTCCGTTAGAAACCAAAGGGGCAATCTGTGTGTCAACCCGGAGAACATTGACAGATTGTTACATGTAAACATCACAGCTGTTTTACTTGGGAGAAGGAGGATGCAGGTACAGAATTCGAGAAGATGGACTGGAAAGCTCTTGGAAAGAGATTGATGTAAAATACGAGCGGCGGTTTGAGGCTTTGTCTGGTATAAAATTGGACCAATCTGCAGGTCTGGATAATGTTGGAGTCAAGGGAGGAAAGACACTGACTGGAAATTTTAATTAGAATCTGACAATAGGGGAGGTGCCAGAGGACTGGAGAACAGCTATTATTATTGCACTTCACAGTAAGGGTGGTAGAGGTAGACCAGGAAACTATAGACGAGCGAGTATTAAATCACTGTTCGGGAAAATACTGGAGAAAATAGAGAAGGAGAAAATTGAAATCCAATCAGAATGGCAAGGCTTGATCAGGGATAATCATCATGACTTTATCAGAGTGAAGTCACACTAATGGAGTTGATTCAATTAGTTTGAGGAGGTCGCTTATTTAGTTTTGATGCAATGCCTTTGACAAAGTTCCGCATGGGAAACTGAAAAAATTAAAGTAAAATCTCCCAGTATCAAGGATAACTTGAAATGTTACAGCGAAAATTGTCTTAGTGTCAGGAGGCAGAGGGTGGTGGGAGAAGGCTGCTTGTGTGACTGGAGACCAGTTTCACCTGGTGTACCACAGGGATCAGTGTTGTGTCCCTTATTGTTTGTAGCATTTATAAATGGTAGAGGTGTGAATCTGGAGGGGGAGTGGGTGGAGGGGTGGGAGTTGTGATAAGTAAGTTTGTGTTTGACACAAAGATTGGCCGGGTGGTTGGTAGTGAGGAGGGAGTTCTGATTTTACAGGAAAATACAAGTGCAATGGTCAGATCGGCAGATCAATGGCAGATGGAATGTGATCCTGATAAATATAAGGTGATGTACTTTGGAAGGAGGAACCAGACATGGGGTGTACACAATGATTGCCAGCACACCAGGGAGCTCAGAGGGTGTTTCTCCACACATCCCTGAATGTGACTGAACAGGGTAATGGACTAGTTAAGAATTGAACCTTGGGTGTAGCGTTTATTGATCAGGGCGTAGATTATAAGTGTTATACAGGGCTTGGTTTAGTCCATGATGGAGTACTGTATGTCGTTCTGGGAGCCTCATTACAGGAGGATTGTACTGGAGGGGGTTGCAGAGGAGATTCACCAGGATGTTCCCTGGGATGGAGCATATCAGCTATGGAGAGAGGCTGGATAAGCTCGGGTTGTTTACTTTTGACAGAGGCTGAGGGGAATGTGATTCAGAAGGATAAGTTAACAAGGGGCATGGACAGGGTGGATAGACAGTCGCTGTTCCTTTTAGACAGAGGGTCAAGAACAAGGGAGCACACCTTAAAGTGAAGGGTTTGAGGTTCAGAGAGGATTTAAAGAGTACTTTTTTTCACCCAGAGGGTGTTGAGTTCTGGAATGTACTTCCTGAGAGGGGAGTTATCACGGCTAACCTTTCAATCGTTAAGTGTACTTGGACGAGCACTTGGAAGTGCAATAACATTCAAGGCTATGTGCCTGGTGTTGGAAAGTGGGACGAATATAGATCGTGCTGTATTTCTGTTGGTACAGAGACTATGCTCCTGTGCGTGTCTGATGTGGAGCTGAGCAGCTGAAGACAGGAATTGATAGGTTTCTGAAGATAATGTTCACAAAGGTTATAAGAGTGAACTGTTATAGCTTGTCAAATTATGTCAATGTGAGAAGTATGAAAAAACAGTGTGGGTTCCTTCTAGTTTGAAACCAGAGAATGGAGAATGGGGAACAGGGAAATGGGAAAACTATGAATCCACTGCTTCAGTTCTGTCTTCACAGAACTTTCTGACAATACCAGGAAAGTCCCGTGTGGGAAACGAAATAGTACATGGAACATAGAACATAGTAAGTAAATGGTTTGGGAGAAATTATTGGGACTGAAAATAATGGCCAAAGACAACACTAACATAGATTTATGAAATGGGAATTATGTTTTAGAAAGTGACTGGGAGACAAATGAAAGAGAAGTAATGGATGTAAAATACGTGGATTTTCAGAAAAGAATTTTGATAAACCTCCCAGCCTAGTTTGCAAAATCAAATCTGAGTGGATTGGGGCGAATATATGGCCATGCTTCTAGAATGGGACAGCTGGCAGGAAACAGTGGATAGAAATAAACAGACTTGTGAAGGAACGGC
Source organism: Chiloscyllium punctatum (assembly GCF_047496795.1). NCBI lineage: Eukaryota > Metazoa > Chordata > Chondrichthyes > Orectolobiformes > Hemiscylliidae > Chiloscyllium > Chiloscyllium punctatum. The sequence continues at coordinate 96,242,000 of NC_092744.1, forward strand.
CTGACATTGTATGTAAGGTATGATTCTGTGAGTATGACTATATCCCTGACACTCATCACCTTCCCCGGATATCTCCTCTCTCACCAGCAGGACATACACAACAGAAATGGCGGCACAGTGGGATACAGTTGGAAGGGAATTGCTCTGGGAGTCCTCAACAGTGACCTGTATCCCATGAAGTCTCATGGCGTTAGTTTGCACATGGGAAAGGCAACCTCCTGCTGATTACCATGTACCAGCCTCTCTCAACTGATGAGTCAGTACTCCTCTATGCTGATCAACACTTGGAGGAAGCTCTGAGGGTGGCAAGGGCACAAAACATACTTTGGGTGAGGGATTTCAATGTCCACCATCAAGAGTAGCTCAGTTGCAGCATTACTGATTCAGCTGGCCGTGTCCTAAAGGATATAACTGATAGACAGGGTCTACGGCAGGTGGTGAAGGAACCCACAAGAGGGAAAAGCCATATTTGACCACAGCCTTACTAATCTGCCAGTTGCACAAGTATCTGTCCATGACAGTGTCGGGTAAGAGTGACCACCGCATAGTCATTGTGGAGATAAAGTCACACCTTCACATTGAGAATAACCTCCATAATTCTGGGTGGCACTATCACCGTGCTAAATAGAACAGACTTCAAACAGAACTAGCAGCTCAAATCTGGGTTTCCATAACGTGTTGTGGGGCATCGATAGCAGCAGAATTGTACTCCAGCACAACACCATGGCCTGGCATATCCCCCTCACAACAATTACCATCAAGCCAGAGGATAAACCTTGATTCAATGGAGTGTGCAGGAGGGCAGGAGCAGCACTGGGAATACCTGAAAATGAGGTGTCAGCCTGATGAAGTCACTAACCAGGACTGCTTGTGCACCAAACAGCACAAGCAGTAAGTGACAGACAGGCTAAGTGATTCCACAAGCAACAGTTCAGGTCTCTGCAGTCCTTCCATTTCTAGTTGAGGATAGTTATGGACAATTAAACAAGTCATTGGAGGAGGAGATTCCACAAGTATCTCCATCCTGAATGATGGAAGAGCCCAGCACTTCAGTGCAAAAGATAACGTTTATGCATTCGCAATAATCTTCAGTCAGAAGTGCTGAGTGGATGATCCATCTCGGCCTCCTCCAGTGGTCCTCAACAATTCAGTTACCAGTCATCAGCCAATTTGGTTCAGTCCACGCGATATCCAGATTCAGTTAGAGACACTGGATACTGCAGAGGGTACATACTCTGACAACATTCTGGCTATAGTACTGAAAGGTTGTGCTCCAGACCTTGTCACTGCCCTAGCTAAGCTGTTCCAATACAGTTACAACAATGACATTTCCCCGATTACGTCGAAAATTACCCCAAGTATCTCCTGTATATAAAAAGCAGAACAAATCCAATCCGGCCAAATACCACCCCATCAGTCTACTCTCGATCATCAGTAAAGTGGTGGAAGGTCTCAGTGCTTTCAAGCAGCACCTGCTCAGCAATAATCTGGTCAATGACGCCCAGTTTGGGCTCCACCAGGGCCACTCAGCTCCTGACCTCATTACCATGGTTCAAACATGGACAAAAGAGCTGACTTCCAGAGGTGGGGTGAGAGCGATAGCCCTTTAAAACAAGGCTGCCTTCGCCCAAGTGTGGTATCAAGGGGTTTTAGCAAAACTGGAATCAATGGGTATCAGGGGCAAAACTCCCCACTGGTTAGAATCATACCTGGCACGGAGGAAGATGGTCATGGTTGATAAAGGTCGATCAACTCAGCTCGAAGTCTGTAGGAGGCCCTCGGGCAGTGGCCTAGACCCTAACATCTTCTGGGCTGCTTGAGCAATGACCTTGCCTCCATTTTAAGGTCAGAAGTGGGGATGTTCGCCAATGATTGCACCATGTTCAGCAACATTTGTGGTTCTTCAGATACTGAAGCAGGCCATGTCCAAATGCGACAAGATCTGGACAGTATCCAGGCTCACTAATGGCAAGTAATATTCACGCCAAACAAATGCCAGACCGTGATCAACACCAATAAAATACAATCTAACCTGCCCCTTGTCATTCAATGTTGTTACTATCTCTGAATCCACAGTGGACTGCAGCGGTTCAACAAGGCAGCTCACCACCACCTTCTCAAGGGGCAACCAGGGACAGGCAATAAATGCTGGCCCAGCCAGTCACACCCAGATTCAGGAAATAAATATTATTTAAATAAAATAACAGGAAGTTTGCTGGGATATCACAGAGATCAGTGCTCAGGCCCCATTTGTTCACACTACCCATTAAACATTTGGTTGCAGGAATCAAATACAATATATTCCAACCTGCTGACAGAACTAAAGGATGTTGGATTGTGAGTGGGTGAGGAGGTTGTAAAAAAACTTCAAGGTGACTAAGACAAGAGGAGTGAATGGGTAAATATGTGGCAGATGGAGAGCAATGTGGGGAGAGGTGACAGTGTGCCCTTTGGTGGGAACAATAGACTGGAATCCTATCGTTTGAAAAGGGATTGTTTGAAACATGTTGATCTACAAAGGGACGAATGCTCCTTTTTGTTGTTTCCTTCTGCGCAGCCTCCGAGGTCTCTGCAGCGCAGTGAGGTCTGAACCCAGAAGGCAATACTGGGAATGGCATTGGCACGCTGCCCAGTGTACATAGAACGACCAAGTAGGGAAATGCAACAATGCAAAGGATCTGGATCTCCCTGCAGATCAGTCACTGAAAGCAATATTGCAGGAGCAGAAAGCAGTTAGGAAGGTAAATGGGGTGTTGACCTTCATTTCAGGGGGATTTGAGTCCAGGAGTAAGGGTGTCTTACTGCAGCTGTACAGGGACTTAGTGAGACCCCATCTTGAACATTGTTCAATATTGTGTGCAGGTTTGGTCTCTGTACCTAATAATGGGCAAACCTGACATTGAGGGAGAGCAGCGAAAGATGACCAGACCGATCTCTAGGATGACAGGCTTGCTGTGGGAGCAGAGTTTGGGGGCGACTGGGCCTGTATTCCATGGGGTTTAGGAAAATGGGAGGAGATCTCAGTGAGATATATAATGCTCGGACAGGGTGAGACAGAATGGAGCTGGGATGATAATTCTCCAGGCTGTGATGTCTAAAACAAGGGGCCACAGTATTAGATACAGACAGGCTATTCTGCACTGAGATGACAATAAATGTCTGCCCTCAGAGACTAGAGAACCTGGGGAATGCGCTCGCACATGGAAACCAAGACACTGAATATAAATACAGGTTTAGAGACAGGAAAGGGATGGTGGGAGAGCAGGAGTACGGTGTGGAAATAAAGGGCGAGGTATCATTGTATTTAATTGGGAGCAAACTCGATGAACCAAAGGGACTACTGCACTTCCTATTTTATAGCTTCCCAAGGTTAATCACATTAACGGATATATTCATTGTGTGGGATAAGTGCATTGTGGAGATGTTTGAACATGAACGACAATGAGGACGGCTCAATGTGTTGTATGGCCTACTCTATTCCTGATGTTTCTGTGCAGTCTGTGGGAAAGCTGTTTAAATGCTGTCACAAGCTCTCAGATGTGAGGAAGGAGGTTTCTGAAGTGTCAACAGGACTGTGTTTCCCGTTCCTTTTTTCCGATACTGAGGCTGGGGCCGGGTGTTCTGTTCGGGTTTATCCTTTAAGACCTCAGAGCAGTTTGATACAATACAGTGTCTTGTTTGGCCGATTTAGGTATCATTGAAAAGTTTTATCACAAGTATATGTGTCTGCAGTCATAGATAATCATAGATAATCATAGATAACAGCCTCCAGTCTGACAAGTATCCTTTCAATAAACCCTCTGCTTCCTACCATCAAGCCAACTGTGTATCCAATTGGCCAGTTCACCCAGCATTCCACGTGATGTAACCTTCCAGAGCAGCCTGCCATGTGGAACCTTAACAAAGGCCTTACTGAAATCCATGGAGACTACGTCTACCACTCTGTCCTCGTCAACCTTCCTCATAACTTCATCAAAGAACTCTAACAAATTTGGGAAGCATGATCTCCCACTCACAAGTCTATGCTGACTGCTCTGAATCAAATCATGTGTAAGTAATGGGTGCAGTCAATGGTATGCTGTCCTTCATTGTAAGATGATTCGAGTAAAAGTAAAGCCATTTTCCTGCTGTTGTAGAGCCTTGCTGAGAGAGCATTGGGGCACTCTGTACAGATTTGATCTCCTTTGTAAGGAATAGTCTCCTTACCACAGACACCAGTGATGGTAACAGGAGGATAGAGTGAAGAAGCTGAGTGTTTAATCTGTAGAACTGTGAGAGATGAAGAAATGGTGATGCTGAAACACGAGGAGTGGCAGCGATCAATTATTTCCAAGAGACATTGACAGGGAGAGAAATTCCATACTTTACCCAGGATTGATTGGTTTGATTTATTGTCACGTGTACCTCAGTACAGGGAAACACTTTATTTATGAGCAGTGGGGGCAGGTCATAGTAAGCATGGCCAGACAGATCATAGGGTGGAAATAGACTTGGACAGAGTAAGGCATATAGGTTACACTGCACAGGACGTGCACTAGACAAGATCAACATGAACAAGATTAGCATGATTTGAACTTAGAGAGTCCATTCATCAGTCTAACGTGACCTTCCTGATAGTTTATATGCCTAAATTAACTGTGCAGCTGGCGAGTGAACCCGTACTGAACGTCAGGTTGCTCACAATCCCCAACAGCAGCCACAATCCCTTCCATCTGAAACAGGTAGCTTTTCTCAACAGCTTCCGCCCTGCACAGAGAACACCAGGCTGGCACCTCAGAGATGAAAGATGCCTTCTTGAGACTTCACACAAGACATAAGGCTTCCCTCCTCACCACGAGAAAACCACGTTAAATTCCCACGTGTGTATCATAAGCAACGGAGCCAGGAGGAACAACATGGAACAGTCTGTCTGTGCAACCTCTGCCCCACTTGGTCATCATGTTAGAGCATCATTCAGGAGACAGTGAGGACTGCCGTTGCTGGAGATCAGAGTACAGCGTCGATTGCTGTAAAAGCACAGCAGGTCAGGCAGCATCCGAAGAGCTGGAGAATCGATGTTTCGTTCATAAGCCATTCATCAGGAATCAGCATCAATTACATCATTCTGCCCCTGTGTAAGTGCTTTGAGGGGGGAATGGCCTCTTACTGTTCCTGTGAAAGTGATTCAAGGAGCTGAATGGCCTCATCCCATTGCTGTGTAACTGACCCAAGGGTCTGAATGGCTTCTTCCTCGTCCGATTGGACAGGGTCAAGGGCCGGATTGGGTTACCCCGGTTCTTTTTGAAAGCTCGATGTACCGACAAGTGTGATGATGCTGCAGTTTTAAGAGGTTATTTTGTCCGGGTTTCTTTTAAGAGAGAGATTGAACAACCATTACCAAGCTGGCTAGTTAAGACCACTCGAGTAAACAACGAGAGAGGCCTTGTGTTTATTTTAATGCAGCCTGAATGGGTGTGGCCAGCTCTCACAGATTAGGATCTCTGGGTTTTGGTTTCTCAGTAACATCAGAAACCATTGGGGTCACCACAGAGTTGGAAGCTACAGTGAAATTCTCCTGGTTGCTACCCTCTCTGAAATTTCTCTTGATGCTGTTTTTAAGTCCTGGATTGGAGAAATGTTTGTGACATTCTGTGTCTGAATATTCCTTTTTGACAAGGGCTGTGTTTATGTGATTTTCCTATATTGGAACAGTTCATTAGTAATAGTTCATAGGTCTATTATTCTGTTAATTTGTCCAATAGTATTAAGTTATTCTAGATTCCTCTTTCTTTGCTTTCATTTTATTTTTCGTGTTTCAATAAATGGTGTTTTGCTTCACACCAAGTACTTTGACCAGTCACATTGCGTCTAGAACAGACACCTTACATTTCCATTAAAATAAAAAAAGAGTCTAGGCTACCGCCTTCAAATATTTTCGAGGGGCTCTGGTGTGGTCCATCACACTAGACTCCTTCCCTTCCTGAGTGATAGGCTGGAGGCACTGAATGGGCTGTCCCTGTTCTTCTCCAATAGTGTCAATGGGCTGAATGGCTTCCTCATATTCCTGTGAAACCAGCGTGAGGTGCTGAATGAACTCTTATTTTACTGTGGCAATGTGCAGTGTCAGGCTGTGCTTTTACATGAATGTTACAACACTTTAACAGCACAAGTCTCAATGGTATCTGGGTCTTGCTGCACATGCACACAGACTAGTTCAGGAGCTGACGGGGGACAAAATGTTCTGAACATTGTGGAATGTTCGGTGACCATCCCCACGTCTGATCATCTGATCTGATTTTCCAATTACATTTCCCAAATCACTTCAAAGCGTGTGTGACAGTCTTGAGATGCTGAATGGTCTCCTCTGTTTCTGTGCACCAGGTTATAGGAGTAAGTGGCCTCAAACTGTTCCTGTCTAGCAGGTATGAGAGGCTGAATGGAACACAGGAACATGGGACTGAGGAGTCATTAGATATTTTGACGCTTCTCCACCAGGAACTAAGATTGTGGCTGATCAGGTTGTGGACTCAGCCCCACTTTCCTGTCTGTATCCCAATATCCGTGACTCACTTCTCTGTCAAATATTTAGCTTTCAATCAATGTGAACATAGAGGCACATAAACTTCCAGTGAAGAGAATTCCCACTTGAAAGGTCCTTTCAGAATTTTTCGTCATCCCTCTTATAGAATCAGAGAGTCATGAAGAACAGAAACAGACCCGTTAGTCCAATCTGTTCACTACAATCAGATATCAAATCTGACTCAGTCCCAATTGCCAGCATTTGGCCAATTTCCCTCCTCTCAGATACTTTTTAAATGTGCGATTGTAACCGCCTTCACCACTTCCTCTGACAGCACTTTCTGTACACACACCACTCTCTGTGTGAAACATTTACCTTCAGGTCCCTTCTCAGTCATTCGCCCTCTCCCCTCCAACTTATGCTGTCTTGTTCTGGATTCCCCTATCCTTGGGAGCAGAACATGGCTGTACAGAATATCCATGCCCCTGATGGTTTTATAAACGTCTATAGTGTCACCCTTCAGCCTCTGACACTCCAGGGGTAACACCACAACCTAACCAGCCTCTCCCTAAAGCTCAAACTTCCAGTCCTGGAATTTCCGTGTAAGTCATTTCTACAGAAAACCAAATTGTACGCAGTATTCTTAAAGTAGCCTCACCAACATCCTGCACAGATACAACATACCACCACAACTCCGATATTCAATACTCTGACTGATTAAGGCAAATGTGCCAAATGTTTTCTGCACCACACTGTCGACCTGCGACTCCACTTTCAAGGAACAATGTACCTGCAGCCTTATGTCCCTTTGTTTCAGAACACTCCCCAGTACCTGACCATGAAGTGTATAATGTCTGCCCTGATTTGCCTTCCCAAAATGCAAAGCTTCATATTTATCTAAATTAAACCTCATCTGTTACTCCTTATCCTTTTGTCCCATCTAATTGCGGTCTTGTTGTACTCTGAGATAATCTACTACACCACCTTTCTGATGTCATCTGTAACCTTACTAATTATTGCCCCAATATTCACATCTAAATCCTTTACATAAATGATGAAATGCTGTGAACTCAGTACTGATTCTTACAGCAGACTGCTGCTCACAAGCCTCCAGTCTGAAAAATATCCCTCTTCCTTCAAGCCATTTGTGACTAGCTTCTTCTGTATCTTATGTGACTGAAACTTACTAATCTGTCTACCAATCAGAATGAAATACTAGCTATGAAGACAGGCTGAGTAGGTTAAGTTTATTTTCACTAGATAAAAGGAGATTGAAGGGGGACCTGATTAAGGTTTGCAAAATCATGAAGAGTATAGACAGAGTGGACAGAGACAAGCTTTTTTCCAGGTTGAAGGATTCAATAAGGAGAGGTCGTGCTTTCAAAGTGAGAGGTGGAAAGTTTAAGGGGGATACACATGGTAAGTACTTCACACAGAGGGTTGTGGACATTTGGAACGCGTTGATAGCAGAGGTGGTAGAGGCAGGCACGGCAGATTCACTTAAGATGCGTCTGGACAGATGCATGAGTAGGTGGGGAGCAGATTAGATTAGATTAGATTACTTACAGTGTGGAAACAGGCCCTTCGGCCCAACAAGTCCACACCGCCCCGCCGAAGCGTAACCCACCCATTACCCTACATCTACATCTACCCCTTACCTAACACTACGGGCAATTCACCTGACCTGCACATCTTTGGACTGTGGGAGGAAACCGGAGCACCCGGAGGAAACCCACGCAGACACGGGGAGAACGTGCAAACACCACACAGTCAGTTGCCTGAGGCGGGAATTGAACCCGGGTCTCTGGCGCTGTGAGGCAGCAGTGCTAACCACTGTGCCACCGTGCCGCCCACAGAGGGATACAGATGGTTAGGAATAGACCGACAGATTTAGACAGTACATTTGGATCGGCTCCGGCATGGAGGGCGAAGGGCCTGTTCCTGGGCTGTAAATTTTCTTTGCTCTTTGTTCTTTAAATGAACACCTTGCTGAAGTCCATATAGACAATATCTACCAAATTGCCTTTATCAATCTTCTTTGTCACCTCTTCAAAAACTCAATCAAATTAATGAGACATGATTTCCCATGCAGAAAGCCACGTTGTCTACTCTGATCAGCCCTTGCCTTCCCAAATGTATGTAAATTGTGTCCCTCAGAATCCCCTCCAACAACTTACCCACCACTGACATCAGGCTCACCGGTCTATAGTCCCCGGCCTTTTGGGCCACTGTTCCCTTTTCTAGTCCCACTCCTTCACTGCTCACAACAAATGTTAAATGTAACCAGTTCGGTGATATGGCCGATCATCTCGGTCTCAGACTGGGTCAGTGTCAGTTTTAGGAACAAGTCAGGCTAGTTTCTTTAATCTGCTAAAACAACACGTTTATGATCCAGAGCAATGTTACTCAAACTATGATGGAAAGATGAATGGCAAACTGTTTGGGTATTGCAAATATATAATCAATATTTCCGTTTCTAAAAATGCTGACACACACACACACACACACACACACACACACTCTGCAATTTTAACTTGACAGAACTTGGTCCAAATATTATTGGAACTCATGACAAAGGAACAATTGTGAGATTGTCCAAAACCTTATTCTGCTTTTGAAGATATTGTACTCACACAAGCTGCTAGCAATGGGATTTCATCCTGGGAAAGTTTGGATTTGGCTGAATTCCCATTGCTTTAGGCAGTGAGTAGATTCCAGTGAATTCAGGTTCGGGATCATCCAAAGCGTAGCCCGGTGGTTAGCACTACTGCCTCACAGCACCAGGGACTTGGGTTCAATTCCAGCCTTGGGTGACTGTCTGTGTGGAGTTTGCACATTCTCCCCTTGTCTGTGTGTGCTTCTAATGGGTGATCCAGTTTTCTACCACAAACTGTGTAGGTTCGGTGTATTGGTCACGCTAATTGTCTGTAGTGTTCAGGGATTTCTCGGTTATGTGCAATAGTCAGGGATAAATATAGGGAAATGGGTTGGGAAGGTTGGTATGGACTTGTTGGATCGAAGGGCCTGTTTGATTCCATAAAAATAAGAATGGTAACGATGACTGTAGAGTTTTTTTTTAGCTCGTGCACATTGCTGTGATGAGGAACAATGAAGGAGAGAGAGTGCAATAGGCCGTTCCTTCTCAGGAAGATTACATTTTCTTCCTCTCTGAGTTGAATCACACAGTAATGTCATCCTCTCCCAAACTGGACCATGTGAGGTCTCCTTGTACATTGTCCAAACTATTTCTCCATCACATTCCCTGTTCCATGTAGGTGCAAATTTTCTGCTGTCATACACAGTGCCATACCCTTCGCAGAAAATGGTCTCGGTCAATTTGAAGATATGTTTATATGTCCCTGCGTCATTAAAAAATAAAAATGTTTAATTTATTCAGAATACCTGTGTTAAACTGAATGCATTTTTTCAAGAAATACAGAAATTGTTGGAAAGGCTCGCCAGGTCTCTCAGTATCCAGATGCTGTAGTTGTAAATACATCCACCACTTCCTCTGGCAGCTCATTCCATAGGCACACCACCCTCTGTGTAAAATGGTACCCTTTAGGCCTCCTCAAAGCCTTGCCCCTCTCACTTTCCACCAATGCCCTCTAGTTTTGGACGCCCCTAACCTGGGGAAAAACCCCTGACTACTCACCCTATCCATGGCCATTTTGATTTTATAAACCTTTACTGCTGCAAAATGTGACTCCAATCAACACGAATGGCTGTACATTCAGTCATCCTGGGCCTAAATTCTGAAATTCAAAACTGACACCTCTTCCTTCTCCATCAAGTCACTATTCTAAATCCATTTTAATCAGTTTGTTCAGCTGTATCCTGAGACACTTCTATGGGCTTTACGCCTAGACCTTTGTGCCCGGAGGCAGGGACACTAGCATCGCTCGGCAATACCCATAAAGCTGTAACAGTATTCTCCTGTGTGTTTGTTCATCAGCCTGTCCTGACATGCTGGGACATACCTCTGAAACAGGCAGAACTTGAATCCAGGCCTTCTAGCCCAGAGCTAGGAACACTACCACACAATTTCAGGAATTGGAATCAAATCCAGAGCCCGGCACAGAGACAGGGACATTACCCACAACACTACCATACCCAGATGTTGGGTCATATTTTAGTGCCCACTTTCAGCTCGGTGTGGATTTATTATAATCAGGTTACCATTACTGACCTACACAAAACACTTTGTATTGTTAAACAAATGCAAGATATTTGTCTCAACTGGAGGATATTGAGGGTACGTGCTGTGCCATTGAAATTAACTATGATCAGCTTTAATTGCTATGATCTGTAGTCTGCAATATTAGGGAAAGAAATCCTGCAGACACACTCTGCCCAATGAAGGGTCTCAAATAGATATTTATTACTGAACACCAGAGACGAAGGAAGAGCTTAATTTCTGACCCCAAAACACCGATCACTCTTACCCAACTCTCACGTGTGACTCCCCTTTTCCTAAAACCATGAAATGACACCAGGCTGCTGATTACTGTCCAGCCTCTCCTCTCCACTGACTGTGTCTGCAATCTGTCCCTCCTCCCCCTAACCACACAAGGCAAACCAAGCTCAGGGTCTTTGTGAAAATCAAGGCCGGAGTGTGCAGGCCTCCTGGAGAGGGATGGGCATTTTAAAATTGAAGGGGGAGGGGGAGGTGGCAGTAATATCACACACTGGGCTGAGGGGTGGCTGATGGAGTTTAGTTTGGATTAATGCGAGGTATTGGATTTGGTAAATCAAACCAGAGCAGGACCTATACAATTAAAAGAAGAGCCTTTGGCAGTGCTGTAGTACAGAAACCTAGGCCGTCAGGTTTAATTGTTTAAAATGTGTATCTCATATAGATAGTGTGGTTAAGAAGGTGTTTAACACACATGTCTTCATAGGACAGACCTTTGAGTATCGGAATTGGGATGTCATGTTGAGGTTGTACAGGACATTGATGAGACCTCTGCGTCCAGCCTGGTCATCCTGCTCGCTTATTCCATAGGCACACCACCCTCTGGGTGAAAAAGCTGCCCCTTAGGTTACTTTTAAATGTTTCCCGTCTCACTTTAAGCCTATGTCCTCTAGATTTGGACTCCCCATACCCTTAGAAAATACCTTGACTATTCACTTTGATATGACTGACGTTGATATTATTAAGCTGGAGAGGATTGAGAAGAGATTAACCTGGATGCTGCTGGGAATGGAGGGAGTGAGCTATAAGGAGAGGCTGAATAGGCTGGGACATTTTTCATTGAAGAATATGAGATAAAGCAGTAACTTTACAGAGGTTTATAAAATAATGAGAGTTACAGAGATGCTGAAGGGCTGATGTCTTTTCTCTAGGGTTGGGGATTCAAAACTGAGGGATTTTTAAGGTGCGAGGAAAAAGATTTACAAAAGTCATGAGAGGTAATTATTTTAGACAGAAGCTGGCTTGTGTGTGGAATGAACTTCCAGATGAAGTGGTGAAAGCAGGGACAGTTACAATTTTTAAAGGACATTTAGATCAGTCCATGGATAAGACATCAGTTTGGATGGTGCTGCGAGCAGCTGCCCTTTCCCTCCCCATCTCTGAATGAATCCCTGTTGGTTTTCACCCTTTGCCAACGCCTGTGCAGTGGCGTGTGGAGGCCAGCAGAGGGTGGCATTGCATCACTTTAAGCACCACAGAGACTGCCAGACCTGCCCCACACAGAGACACACAGATACACACACGGGGATGGTTAGGACACGGCGTGAAACTCATCTGGTAACTTAAATGAAACTTAAAGAAATGCTCAATTCGCCTCCTAAACTGTTAAAATATGTGGGACAGAGAACTCCCAAATTCCTGTGTTTAAATAAAAACATCAATTTATTTTTTCACTCTGAAAGTGAACATTTGACATCAACTATTCACAACTATGGGACCCCCTTTTTCTTAACTGCTTATTACCCGACTCCAGCTCTACAGCAATATACTGTTTCAGGGTCTGCCATCCTGTCATACCACAGATGCTTGTAAGCTCTCAGTTCAGAACAGCATTCCCTCTCTCTTAAAGGTATAGTACACACTTTCAACTTCATCACATTTTTCCCCTGATGAATATCGATAAGTGGGACCTATCCAGATTTCTCTTGCTCTGTGGTTTGTCAATATTTCATTTGCTCAGTCTGGTGTGTGTCAGACTGTTGTTGCTCCATTGACAGCATGTCAATTCGACTCAGTCTGTGGCAATATATCAGTATTTCACTTGCTCACACTCGTGGATGTGGGGCAGGATTTCAGTTGTTTCATGGGGACTGTGACACTATAACAATCTCAATGTTTGTAGATGGCACCGAACCTGGAAGAACTCTGAAGTCTATGGAGGAGAGTGTGGAACTCTAACAGGACAATCACACATTGGTATAGTGTTCAGGTGTAAAGCAGATGGGAATCAATGCAGAGCAGTGTGAGGTGATGCACTTTGGTAGGAAGGACAATGAAAGACAGTTTAAAACAGGCTGTACCATTATAAAGGGGGTGCAGGAGCAGATGGTCCTGCGTGTATATGGGCATAGATTATTGAAGATATCAGGACAAGTAGGGACAGCAGTAACTATCACAGATTAGTTTCAGTATCTGAGCTGTTTACAGGGGGAGGTGTAGAAGGGAGTCTCCATGCTCCCTTCCTGGGAGGTGGTGGTGACGATGTGTTGTGAGCCCACCCTCCTGCCCAACGAGACAGTGGGGATTCCATTTGTACCAGCTCGACACAAAAGGGAGATGGCATCAGGGCCACAGCTTCTAAGTTGTGCCGGGGGAAACAGAGCTGCCAGTGGGTTTAAAGTGAGAATTGCCCTTCACTGAACATTGCTCTTTACTTGGTCGATGGGACGTGGATGTTTCAGAATCTCCACACGAGGCGTCCTAGTCCTCTCCGGCTCGTACCAGGGTCCTCCCCACATGGGGGGGGAGGGGGATGAGGGAACGGATATCGGGCACTCCACCACCCTGATAGGCCCTTTCTGTCCTATTCCAGGCTGTTTCTCCTGGAATGGGAGGAAGAGAGGGAGGGAGTGAGGGAGGGAGTGGTTGTGGTCCTACTGTTAGTGTTCGATAAAGGTGGGGAGGGGGTCATGGTCAGGGATCCGGAGGGAGTCAGTCCACAGTGTTGTATCCATGCAGTGTTATTAGTGTGGGGGTGAAGTGGAGGGAGGGAGGGAGTGTGGGAGAGACAGAGAGACAGAGAAAGAGAGACAGAGACAGAGAGAGAAGGTGCTGCATGCAGCAGTGAGAGTGGTGGACCATGAGCCTTGTTCGGGGGTAACAGTTATAAAGTGAGTGTGAGGGAGCAGAGAGAATACGGTGACCCTTATCCTGACATTAGTGCCCTACTGTGGTCTGCACAGCTCCCCGTCCTGGACAGTTATCTCGTCAGGGTTTACAGATCAATGCACTGCTGTGGTCTGCACAGCTCCCCGTCCTGGACAGTTATCTCGTCCGGGTTTATAGATCAATGCACTGCTGTGGTCTGTGCAGTGTTCCACTCTGGATAGATTGCTGGATTGTATTGACCAGTGTAATGGATGAATCTGGACAGATTGCTGGGTTGTACTGAGCAGGACACTGGCCTGGTTTGTACAGTGTTTCACGGTGAACAGCTATCTCCTCTGGGTGTATGGTGTCTGGGCTGGTTCTGTGAGGTGGATTGAGAATGTGGTATATCTAACCATTTCAGCTGATCTGGCAATGCCTTTAGTTCCCATTCCTGTGATTGGACTCTCCCTCTCTCACCCCATAAATGTTACAGTGTGTCCAGGCACAGGACATCATGTTGGTGGAGTGGATAGGGGGGAAAGGTGATGGACAGGTCAAGGAGTTCCCCAGAATGTTCTGTCCTCAACATTCTATAACTGACATTCCCCGGAACGTTCTGTGCCCAACATTCTATAACTGTCATTCCCCGGAACGTTCTGTCCCCGACATTCTATAACTGTCATTCTCCGGAACGTTCTGTGCCCAACATTCTATAACTGTCATTCCCCGGAACGTTCTGTCCCCGACATTCTATAACTGTCATTCTCCAGAACGTTCTGTGCCCAACATTCTATAACTGTCATTCCCCGGAACGTTCTGTCCCCGACATTCTATAACTGACATTCTCCGGAACGTTCTGTCCCTGACATTGTTTGTAAACGGCCGGACGTCAGTGAATTGAACAAACGATAAGATCCCGAGGGAAGAGATCCCGTTCCAGGGAGAAGGAGACACTGTTTCGAAGGCCCCTCAGGCAGTTAAAGGGGTGAATACGTTTTCCCTGCGATTACATTTCTTCACGACACAGGATCGACCACAATTTTGATCAAAATACAGGAATTCCCAAACTCCATTTGTCTTCAGGAAACTGGGAGAGAATCCTTCAGGACAGTAACGTTTTTACCCTCCGTATTAGGAACTGGGAAGGAGTGACCTGTGTCTGCTCTCGAGAGATCGAGTGTGTGGGAATGTTCTAGAAACCATCTGTCCTTATGGATGTGTCTCTGTGTGTTTGGGGAGGGAGGGTTTCTGGTGGTTTATGTCACATTTTTGTCAGTAATTCCAACCTTCCCATTTGTTATTCCAGCTCCAATTATTTTAATAAATCCCTGAATACAGGGACACATTTGAAAATCTCACTGGGTCCCCGATCAAACAGGTCCCTTTGCCTCCAGGCTGATGGATAATGGGTTTGTTTTCCTTCCTCACAGTTAACGTAGTGACCATCTACGTCCTGCTTTATAAAGATTGTGGATTGTCTCCATGTGTCAGACGTTACCTGGGGGCCATGGCAGTGGCGGATCTCCTGGTCATTATCCTCGACCTGATCCTGAGACACATTCCCATTGTTTATAAGGAACAGTTTTCTTTCCTGTACTCTGTCCCCGTGTGTAATATCCACGCCGTCCTGCTTTATGCAGCCACTGACTGCTCTGTCTGGTTCACCGTCACTTTCACCTTTGATCGGTTTGTGGCCATTTGTTGCCAGAAGCTGAAAAGTAAATATTGCAGTGAGAAAACGGCGGCTGTGGTTCTGGGAGCACTGACTGTGCTGAGCTGTTTAAAGAACATTTTCTGGTATTTTATGTTCACGGCTCAGTATTTGCTGATGAACCAGCCCTGGTTTTGTTCTGTAACATTCGCTGTTCAACGCTCCAGTATCTGGGGCGCAATCGAGTTCCTCCACCACATTCTAACCCCGTGTGTCCCATTTCTCCTGATTCTGCTGCTCAACGTTCTCACCGTCAGACACATTTTAGTGACCAGCAGAGCCCGCAGGAGACTCCGCGCTCACACCAATGGGGACGTTCAGTCTGACACTGAAATGAGAAACCGAAAAAAATCCATCATTTTACTGTTTGTGATCTCGGCCAATTTCATCCTGTTATGGTCAACGTTAATGCTGTATTCTATATGTAACCGGATGTTGTATTTGGGGTATGAGTCTGTGATTTTCTATGAATTTGTGCAGGAAATTGGCTTCATGCTGCAGCTCCTCAGTTGCTGCACAAACACCGCGATTTATGCCGTGACCCAGACTAAGTTCAGGCAACAGCTGAAGAATGTGCTGAAATATCCCTTCACCCAAATCCATCCATGAATCAAATTCCCTCATTAATCAATCCATCCGGGGTTTTCTCATATCATTTCAGTGTTTCAGCGATGGACCAGCCTGTCGCTATGGTAACAGACTGAGGATAGCGCTGGTTTGTCTATCCTTATCCCCCAGGGGGGCACAGGGACACATATCAATGTTTCTCACAACTCAGGGGCCTGTGTGAAAAGGCACCATCCCACTGACTGTATCCCTCACTTCCATTTGTAAACAATAAAAATGTTCATTAAAGCGTGCCGAGCAGCAGAGTGAATGATGTTGTGTGTCTTTGTATTGGAGAAACTGAGATGGAGAGAGACAGACTCAGCTCCAAGTCCTGGTTCTTAGGGAAAGGGAGGGGACCCCGCCCTCAGCTCAGGAGCGGGGTTTTAACTCCCTCTGTCCCCCCAGTGCAGACTGACATCCCCATTTCCTCTCTCTTCCTAATTCTCATCATTTCTCTCCCTTTCTCTCTCGTTCTGCACACTCTCTCTTTCTCACCACCTCTCCCTTTTACTGTCCCACATCCCCCTCTCTCTCATACAACCCTTACCCCGGTTTCTCCACCTGCCTCCACTCTTCCCTGTCCTCCTCCCCCTCTCTCTCATGCCGTCTCTGTTTCCCTCCCACAATTCCGTCTCTAGACAATTTTCCATATCCCACTCCCACCACACCACATGCAGTCTCACCACCACAAACCCCACCCCACCAATCTCTGGGTCAGAAGGAGAGGGAAGAACTAGGGATACAGAGTGTGTCAGATAGAGAGGGACAGCGAAGAGAGATTCAGTCAAAGAGAAACGATGGGTGGTGGGAAGATAAAGACACCGAGGGAGGGGGAATCGAGAGTGAGAGAAGGTGGAGAGAGTGATGGAGCAGGGAGAGAGAGGGGGCCAAGGGAGATATAGGGTGAGGGAGAGAGAGAGATGGGGACGAGACAATGAGAGAGAGGGGCTAGAGAGGGGCAAGAGAGGCAAGAGGGGGCGAGAGAGGAAAGGGCGAGAGATGGTGGGAAGAGAGAGGGGAAAGACAGAGGGGGTGAGAGAGGGGGAGAGACAGAGGGGAGAGAAGTGGGGAGAGAAAGAGGGGAAGGAGAAAGTGGGGAAGGCGAAAGAGGGAAGAGAGTGCGGAGAGACGGAGAGGGGCAAGAGAGCAGGTAGAGAGAGAGGGAAAAGAGAGAAGGGGAGAGAGAGTGAAAGAGAGGGTGGGAGAGAGAGGGTAGGAGAGAGAGGAGGGCATAGAGAAGAGGGGAGAGAGAGGATGGGAGAGAGGAGGGGCGAGAAGAGGGGACAGAGGAGGGGAGAGAGGAAGGGAGAGAGAGGAGCGAAGAGAGAGGAGGGAAAGAGAGGGGTTGGAGAGAGAGGAGGTAAGAGAGAGGAGGGGAGAGAGAGGAGGGGGAGAGAGGAGGGAGGAGAGAGGAGGGGGAGAAAGGAGGGGTTGAGAGGAGGGGAGAGGAGAGCGTGAGAGAGGGGAGGGGGATAGGTGTTAGAGAGAGAGGGTAGAGAGAGGGGGTGGAGAGAGGGTGTGGAGAGAGGGGGTGGAGAGAGGGGGTGGGGGGTTAGAAGCCAGAGGGGGATAGAGAGAGGGGAGAGAGAGAGGGTGGGAGAGAAAGAGGGTGGGAGAGAGAGGAGAGGCCGAGTGAGGGGAGGCTTAGAGAGGCGAAGGCGAGAGAGGAGAGGAAGAGTGAGAGGGGAGGGAGAGTGAGAGGGGAGGGGGAGAGACGGGAGGGAGAGAGAGATGGAAGGAAGAGTGAGAGGGGAGGGCGAGAGAGGAAAGGGCGAGAGAGGAGATGCTGATAGAGAGGGGAGAGAGAGAGAGGGGAGGGTGAGAGAGAGGGGAGGGCGAGAAACAGGAGGGAGAGAGACCGGAGGGAGAGAGGGGGAGGGCGAGAGAGCAGAGGGCGAGAGAGGAGACGGCGAGAGAGTAGGAGGTGGGAGAGGAGAGGGTGAGAGAGACGGGAGGGAGAGGGAGGGGAGGGCGACAGAGGGGAGGGAGAGAGAGCAGATGGCGAGAGAGGAGAGGGTGAGAGACGAGAGGGAGAGAGCGGGGAGGACGAGAGGGGGAGGGCGAGAGAGGGGAGGGAGAGAGAGGAGAGGGTGAGAGAGACGGGAGGCAGAGAGTGAGGGAGAGAGAGCGAAGGGAGGGCGAGAGAGGGGAGAGCGAAAGAGGGGGAGGGAGAGGGGGGGGGAGAGCGAGGGGAGAGCAAGTGTAAGGGGAGTCCGAGAGAGGGGAGGGTGAGAAATGGGAGGCCGAGAGAGAGGGGAGGGCGAGAGAGAGGTGAGAGAGAGAGTTGCAAGAGGAAGGGAGAGAGGGGTCAGATATGAGAGAGAATGTGGGAGAGAGAGAGAGAAAGAGAGACAGTGACCGAGCAAGAGAGATGGTTGAGAGAGAGAAGGGGGCGGGAGAGAGAGAGAGGGCTGCAGAGAAAGAGAAAGTGGTGAGTGAGAGAGAGAGGCCGCGAGAAAGAGAATGAGTGAGAGGGAGGGGTGAGCAAGATAGAGAGACGGGCCACGCAAGGGGTACAGAGATAAGAGAGGGGCGAAAGAGAGAGAGGAGGTGAGAGATGGAGGGAAGGCCGAGAGAGATAAAGACAGTCTGAGAGAGAGAGATGAGAGAGGAAGAGAGGGTGCGAGAGCGATGAGGCAAGAGTGAACAAGGGAGAGAGAGAGGCGCGAGAGAGAGTGGGCGAAAGAGAGAGAGCGAAACAGATGGGGGAGAGAGAAACGAGACAGAGCAAGAGAGGAGAGAGAGGGGGGAGTGATAGAGAGAGGGATAAAGAGAGAGGGAGAGAGTGAGCGAGAGTGGGGCGAGACAGGGGTGAAATAGAGAGAATGAGGGAGAGAGGTATAAGAGAGAGTGAGAGAGCAAGAGACAGGGGAGAGCAAGGATGGAAGAGAGGGAGATTGCGTGTGGGATAGAGGGTAATGGAGAGAGGGAGAGACTGAGCGAGAGAGAGCTAGAGAGGGGCGAGAGAGGGCCAAGAGAGGGACGACAGAGAGAGAGAAAGGGGAGAGCCAGAGAGAGGATGGCAGAGCGAGAGATGGGGGCAAGCAAGAGACAGTGGGATGGGAAAGAGGGGTGCACGAGAGAGGAGGTGAGGGGGAGGACTGAGAGAGATGGAGAGAGAGAGAAACAGAGAGAGAGATAGAGCAAGATTGTGAGAGAAGAGATGAGAGAGGTAGGGAGGACTGAGAGAGTGGGAGAGAGAGAAAGAAAGAAAGAGAGAGCAGGAGTGACAGAGAGAGATCAAGCGAGAGAGACAATGAGATGAGAGAGAGGGGGAGGCAAGAGAGAGGGAGAGAGGCAGGGAGAGAGAGACAGGGTGACAAGAGGGTGAGAGAATGAAAGAGAGAGCGAGAGGAAGAGTGAGAGAAAGAGAGAGGATGCGAGAGAGAGAATGGGAGCAGAGAGAGAGGGATAGAGAGAGCGCAGGATAGAGAGAGGCCCAGCTAGAGAGAGAGGAGGCGAGCGAGAGACACAGGGATCAGCGAGAGAGGGGCACAAGAGATAGAGAGAGGCAGCAAGAAAGGGAGGGAGAGTTGAGGAAGACAGAGAGACAGACAGTATGAGAGAGGGGAAGAGAGATGGGGAAAGAGAGAGGGATCTAGAGAGGGGGTCAAGTGATTGGGCGAGAGAGAGGGGGCGAGAGAGGGGAGCGAGAGAGGGGAGCAAGAGAGGGGGCGAGAGAGTCGGTGCGGAGTGGGGACAGAGAGAGTGGAGGAGACAGAGGCGGCGACAGAGAGGGCGAGAGTGGGGGCAAGAGAAGGGGGGGAGAGAGGGGGAGGGAGAGGGGGAGGGAGACGGGAAGGAAGAGGTGCAGGGAGAGAGGTAGAGAGGGAAAGGGAGCGGCAGCGGCAGTGGGTGCAGAGAGATGGGGCGTACAGAGGGGGCGGAGATAGAGGGGGCAAGGAGAGGGGGCGGAGAGACGGGGGCAGAGAGAGCGCGAGAGAAACAGGGGTTAGAGAGAGAAGGGGCAGAGAGAGGGGGTTTGAGCGAGGGAGGATTGGGGGAAGATTTGTAGCTCAGGTGCTCATTATTGTGGTTCTGTTCGCTGAGCTGGGAATTTGTGTTGCAGACGTTTCTTCCCCTGTCGAGATGACATCCTCAGCGCTTGGGAGCCTCTTGTGAAGGGCTTCTGCGATGTTTCCTCCGGTATTTTTAGTGACTTGTATCTGCCACTTCCGGTTGTCAGTTCCAGCTGTCTGCTGCAGTTGCCGGTATACTCACTAGAGAGGAAGAAAAGGACAACCAAATCCCACTCCAGACGTGATGGTACAGAGAACACCGAACGGAGAATTCACCTCAAAGGTATACAGGAAAGCCACACACAAAGACCAAGTCCTGAACTATTAAAGCAACCACTCCAACACACACAAAAGAAGTTGCATCAAGACACTGCTCAAAAGGGTCACAACACACTGCAATACACTATAACTGCAAAAAGAGGAAGAGGAACACCTATACAATCTACTCACCAAATACAGATAACCCTGCAATTTCATCAACAGATGCCTAAGGGAAAGACAATGGAATAAGGACATGCCACAACCCAAAGGACTAGCCACACTACCATACATCAAAAACATTTCCGAAATGATAGACAGACTACTGTGACCATTAGGCCTCATAACAGCACACAAACCAACAGCCACTCTCAGACAACAACTCACCAGGACGATGGACCTGACACCCAGCATGAGCAAAAGCAATGTAGTGTACAAAATCCCATGCAAGGTCTCCACAAAACACTACATAGGACAAACAGGAAGACAGCTAACGATCCGCATCCATGAACACCAACTAGCCACGAAACGACATGACCAGCTATCCTTAGTAACCACACACACAGATTACAAGCGACATGAGTTCAACTGGGACAACACTACTATTATAGGACAAGCCAAACAGAGAACAGCCAGAAAATTCCTAGAGGCATGGCACTCATCCACTGATTCAATCAACACGCACATCGACCTGGACCCAATATACCAGCCACTGCAGCTGACAGCTGGAACTGACAACCGGAAGCGGCAGAGACAAATCACTGTATTTGTACAGAAATCACTTTAAATTCCGTAGGAAACATCACAGAAGCGCTTCACAGGAGACTCCCAAGCATTGAGGATGTCACCTAGACAGGGGATGAAACGTGTGCAACACAAATTCCCAGCTCGGGAACAGAACCACAACAACGAGCACCCGAGCTACAAATCTTCTCCCAAACCATGAACACCTACGGGCGAGAGACGCTAAGACAAGCCAGGAAATGGGAATCCTGTGCCAACCACCTAAGCGACACATACGAACAACTCTGGTTCCTGCACGAATGCTGAAAGAATCGAATCCTTCCACCATGTGTCAGATACAGACTACCAGTCAACAACCCACAAGCCAGTGACACAGCCAGACAGAACGGATTCAGGATGATCAGGTAATGATCACAGACGCACACAACAGACTTCACAAATACAGACAAGAAATTGCGCACCAAAAATCGTTAATTTCAAAATCCACCAATCAGGAATGGACCCGGACCATAGAAAGGCTGCCATCATAGGATAGAACAGGACCACACATCGCCAAAAAATGGCACGAAAAGAAAAAAATGGTCTAACTAACACACAACAGAGATTACACCACAACACACTCCTGGATTAGAAACCTCTCCCACAGAAAGCTCACAGACACGGAAAGAACAATACTGGCCAAGGGACTCAACTACAATCACAGGGACGCTAGACAGCAGACTTCCCAGCAGCAATAGAATGCACACTCAGGAAAAAGGACTGACAGAAGAGACACAACAAACAGTGAGACAAAGTATTGTACCACTGATAACAAGGAAAAGACAAACGCATAACCTCAACAACAAGAAGAGGGATGCACTAAAATCACTAAGAAACGATAAAAAAATAATCATACCACCAGCAGACAAAGCCAGAATGAAAGGTCATCCTGGGCAGAGTAGAGTACATCCAAAAAGCGCAACAACTACTTGCAGATACCAACACGACCAAAAGAGGGAGTTTGACCCCACCCCACAGTTCACCAATAGGATAGGCAACACACTGAGGACCCTACAAAAAAACGGACAAATAACCAGGTTTGACCTACAAAGAATGAAACCTGAAAGCAACAACAACCCAAAATTCTATGGACTACTTAAAGTGCACAAATCAGATATCCCACTCAGACCAATACTATCACTACCAGGGAAAAACATCACACAAACTGGCTAAAGAACTACAGTAGAAACTGAAACACCTGATCAGCGGATAAAGACACTCTGTACAGTCAATACAGGAATTCTTGGACATCATCAGAAATATACACATAGACATGGTCTCATTCGATGTAACAGCACTGGTCACCTCTCTCGACAAAACCTTATCCAGAGAAACAATAGCCAACATGCTGGAGACACAGATCAGACTAGGACGGGGAACCTATCAACAAAGATGGCACACGCCAACTACTAGACCTGTGCCTAACAACACACTTAACATTCAACAACCAAATCAATGGCACACCTATGGGCTCACCCGTCTCTGGACTCATAGCAGAAGTGGTAATACAAATATTAGAACAAACAGTCTTACCGCAAATTCAACCCATACTCTGGGTCAGATATGTGGATGACACCTTTGTAATCATTAAAAACACATAAATAGTGAACACACACACCAGATCATCAACGCCACACCCACAGGAATCCGATTCACTACAGAGGTAGAAAAGGACAACCAACTCCCATTCCTCGACGTGATGGTACTGAAAACACCAAACGGGGAATTCACCACAAAAGTATACAGGAAAGCCACACACACAGACCAAGTCCTGAACTACGAAAGCAACCATCCCAAAACACACAAAATAAGTTGCATCAGGACTCTGTTCAAAAGAGCCACAACATACTGCAGTACACCAGGACTTCATAAACAGGAAGAAGAACACCTATACAATGTATTCACCGAAAACGGATACCCGCGCAATTTCATCAACAGATGCCTAAGGGAAAGCCAACGGAACGAGGACATGCCACAGCCCAAAGGACTAGCCAAACTACCATATATCAAGAGCATTTCCGAACTGACAGCCAGACTACTGCGACCACTAGGACTCATAACAGCACACAAACCAACAGCCACTCTCAGACAACTCACCAGAACAAAGGACCCGATACCCAGCATGAGCAAAACCAATGTCATGTAAAAAGTCCCATGCAAGGACTGCACAGAACACTACATAGGAAAACAGGGAGACAGCTAACGATCCACATCCATGAACACCAACTAGCCAGGAAACGACAAGACCAGCTATCATAAGTAGCCACACACGCAGATGACAAGCAACATATTTTCGACTTGGACAACGCTACTACTATAGGACAAGCCAAATAGAGAACAGCCAGGGAATTCTTAGAGGCATGTCACTCATCCACAGATTCAATCAATAAGCACATCGACCTGTACCCAATACGGACAGCTGGAACTGACAAACGGAAGCGGCAGAGACAAACCATTATAAATGTCGGAGGAAATATCCCAGAAACGCTTCACAGGAGGCTCCCAAGCACTGAGGATGTCACCTAGACAGGAGACGAAACGTCTGCAATGCAAATTCCCAGCTCTGCGAACAGAACCACAACATATTGTTAACATACTGATGTCTCCTCGACTAGAACAGGCGCCAAGCAACAGATACTCAGTGGTCATATTTACCCAGACCATACATAGGAAGGGCGGATCTGTCTGGGCATTCCTCTCGTTGCACTACTAAGACCATATTGAATCTTCAACACCCAATGTGATTGGGCATTGCTTTATGTAAACTCACAAACACTTTACTACACTTTATTGACTTCAAAGCAGTAAGACTTACATTTTTGGAATTCGGACCAAATCCATATGTGGCATGTTCTCACAAAGCTAGTCCTTTTACAGGGTTATGTTGTCCTTGATTTTTTAAAGTGGGTCTAACTGACCCAAGATTCCAATATGTCAGAAGTTTGAAAGGTTCGTTGCGGTCCTTTTGTTTATACCTTACAGATAATGCCTCACCCAGAAGCCTTTCACGTCTTTAAACACAACCTGCATGATCAAGAGGACATGGCCAGCACCCTAGCTGGACAGGTTGGCTCAGTTCTGGGGTTAGTTGAGTCAGGGTCACTGGTCGCTCTCTGCCTTCTTCTGCTCTTATAATATTCTGACCTTATAACCTGTAAGCCGTTGTGTCAATTTTACACTTCGTGATTAAGTGTTTATTTATTTTGATTGTTGCAAGTGTTTTGGAACAGCATCCTTAAGTCGGGATAGCCTGTTGGGTTCGGAAACGATACGTTATTCAGGAATTCTATTTTTGCTTCCTTATGTTTCATTTGGTAATTTGTTATATGTTTAAAACTCGAGAGTCTGACCAGCTAATTCACTATGGGAATATCAGCTAAACACTAACCTTAAACAAATAGCAAAATTATGGTCTGGGCTACCTGCTTAAAGTGTTTTTCGGAGTTGGGGGTCCTTTGCGGAATTTAGATAGCGAATGGCAGCTGTTAGTGTCTCTCATTCTGTCCGTTGATTTGGAGACTGAATAGAGTTTCAGATAACAATGGTTCTTTCAGGAACCAAACTTGTTCTGAAGGTGGAGAAAGTGACCTTGGGGGTTTTACAAAATGTACATAAGTCCAAGCCGTGGGAATTAGTAGACGAAGGGAGTTGAAGCTACTTCCTAATGTGAGGAAAGATGAGATGATTGCAGCAGTAGCTGAGCATTCCAATTTGCTGGAACTCCATCAGGATCTGCGGGGATGACTAAGCATCAATCGCAAATGAAGACCTTGATTTAGAAGCAGAAGTGAAGCAGTTTGAGCCACAACGAAAATCAGAAGAGAAAGAAGGAGACGAATAGGTTTAGCAGAGGAAAGAGAAAAAAAAACAAATAGCTTTAGCAGGTGAGAAAGGTAAAGGAAGAGCACTAGTGCTTCAGAGATGGATACTAAGAATGGAAAGTCAACTTAAAAGGATGGGGATGAAGGCTGAAGGTGAGCTTAGTGAGGAACAGAGTAAGGATGACCAAACCCGTGATGGTCAAAAGTCTGCTGAGAAACTTGTTTCAATATTTTCACGGCTTGTATAAATTTGATGAGTAGGATATGGAAACCTTCTTCATTTCATTTGAAAAACTGGCTAAACAAGTTCAGTGGCCAGTGACCAAGTTGGTTTTGTTGACCAAAGCAAAATTTGTAGGTAGAGCTAGTGAGGTATTCGCAACACTATCAACGGAGGGATCTGGGGAGTATAAGGAGGGGAAATGTGCACATGAGCTTATGTCAGAAGCCTACAGACAACGTTTCTGGAATCTCAGGAAGGATCCTGGTCAAACTCATATTGAGTTTGAAAGGATCAAACGAAGTAATTTTGATAGATGGATAAGAGCTTTTAAAAAGCAAAGCTACGATGCTTTTCGAGAGAGAATTAATTTGGAAGAGTTCAAAGATTCACTGCCTGACTTAGTGCAAACTCATTTGGAAGAGCAGAGAGTTAAAACGGCAAGACTGGCAGTTGAAGTGGCTAATGATTATGACTAGAGATTAATGATTATAAAACGTGTTTTGGTTTCTAGAATCAATTTCAGTCCATGATGGATAGAAGTTGGGGCAAAGAGAAATCCTAACAGAGAAAGCGAAAGGTAGTTCTCGGTGAAGATCATGATGATAAATTTCCACAAGTAAAAAGGAAATACTTGATGGACACAAAGAGGTTAAAAAGCTCTGCTGTGTTTTTTTGCAACAAATTAGGACAAATGAAATTACTGTGTTTGTGGGTTCATAAAAAAAAACACAGATGCAGGAAAACGGGATAGGCCTGGGAGTTTTGTGGAGTGGTAACAGAAAGCACAATGGAAGTTAGAAAGCTGCATCAGAGTGTATAAGCTGATCAGAGGTTTGAAAAGGAGTAATTGGCAGATCTGCTTAGAAAATATAACTGTAAAGGAAATGTTTATTCACATAGGATAGTAAAGAGGATGCAATATTAAGGGACACGGGATCCTCTCAGACTGTGATGCTGAAAGATAAGGAGATATGGCCTATTTCCAGAAAAGTTACTGCTAAAGGGAAATTACCTTGAGACAAGAAGTACAAAATCATGTAAAGCGAGCAGAGCGTGTCCAGAAATGTGTGGAGAAATTGTGGTAATGGCATTGGACAAACTCTCAGCTCCAGGAGTTCATTTTGTCCTTGCGAAAATTATAGCTGATTCACTGGTAGGAGTACTGCCTACTCTGTTTGAAAAGCCAGTGGAGACGCAGGCGACTGAATCATAGCAGGAACCTTATCCGGGAAGCTTTCCTGATTGTGGGTAACAAAGTCTCAATATCACCAGTTGAAACAGGAGATATCAAAAATATGTAGATAAGGAAGCTAAAGTGGCATTAACAGATACTTTATTCAATCAGATAGTTAGACAAAACAGGAGCAAATAGGTGATCATGTAAATATTTTTTGCTCAGCTAAACTAATTGATTTGCAGCAGAAAGATGTAGGTTTAAACCAGTTGTATCAAAAAGCATATACGTTAGGAAGTTTTAATGTATTTCTGAGTGGTATTACCTTAAAAATGATGTCCAAATGAGGAAATGGAGAGTAACACGTTTTCAAGGAGATGAGAAATGGGAAGAGATTTATCAAATCATATTGCCAATGGGAGACAGAAAGGAGGTGACATTAATGGTGCATGAGCTGCTATCTAGAAGTCATCGAGGAGTGAGGAAAACACAGACTGAAATACAGAGACATTTTACTGGCCAGAACTACAACAGTATGGAGTTGAATTCTGCCAGACGTGTCATACATATCAGGTAATTGGAAAAGCACAAGCGTTAATAAAGCCTGTATCTTTCTTAACTATTCTTGCATTTGAGGAACCTTTTACAAGAGTCTTAATTGATCGGATAGGTCCCCGATCTCAAACGATAAAGTGGGCACCAGTGTTTGCTCACAATTATTGATGCATCAACTAGATATCCGGAGGCCATCCCAAGATGCAATATCACAACTAAAAGAATTGCAGAGGAATTACTCCTTTCTCAAAAAAAAGATTGATACGGACTGCCAATAGAGATACAATGAGATCAAGGTTCAACTTTCACATCTAATTTATTTACTGTAATGTCTTTGGAATAAAGCAATTCAAATCTACTGCATACAATCCAAAATTGCAGGGACCGCTGGAAAGGTGTCATTAAACATTATGGACCATGTTGAAGGCTTATGATCAGGATTATCCAGATGATTAGGGTAAGGGAATTCCATTTATGCTTTTTGTGATCAGGGATGGACCAAATTAACATAGCAAATTCAATCCATTTGAATTAAAGTTTGGACAATAAGTGAGAGGGCCATTAATGTTTGGGAGAATATTTGCAGCTCGGGTGCTCGATGTTGTTGTTGTTCTGTTCGCCGAGCTGGGAATTTATGTTGCAGACGTTTCATCCCCTGTCTCGGTGACATCCTCAGTGCTTGGGAGCCTCCAGTGAAGCGCTTCTGTGATGTTTCCTACGGCAATTATACTGATTTACATCTGCCTCTTCCGATTGTCAGTTCCATACATCAAAAACATCTCTGAACTGACAGCCAGACTGCTGCGACCACTACGACTCATAACAGCACACAAACCAACAGCCACTCTCAGACAATAACTCACCAGGACGAAGGACCCGATACCCACCATGACCAAACCTAATGTAGGGTACAAAATCCCATGCAAGGACTGCAGAAAACACAACATAAGACAAACAGGAAGACAGCTAACGATCCGCATCCATGAACACCAACTAACCACGAAACAACATGACCAGCTATCCTTAATAGCCACACACGCAGATGACAAGCATCATGAATTCGATTGGGACAACACTACTCTTCTTGGACAAGCCAAACAGAGAATAGCCAGGGAATTCCTCGAGGCATGGCACTCATCCACAGATTAAATCAATAATCACATCGACCTAAACCCAATATACCGGCCTCTGCGACGGACAGCTGGAACTGACAACCAGAAGTGGCAGATACAAATCACTATAAATGCTGGAGGAAATATCACAGAAGCGCTTCACAGGAGGCTCCTAGGGACTGAGGATGCCACCTAGACAGGGGACGAAACGTCTGCAACACAAATTCCCAGCTCGGCGAACAGAACCACAACAAGGTCCATTAATATTGATTAAGGAGGAAATAGTAAATCAGAATTCAAAGGACACACAATTGGACTTGGTCTCAAATTTTAGGTAATGATTAATAGCACTGGGGAGTTGGCTGGACAGCATTCAACAGTAATGCAGCATGCAATAAAACAGGAAGCGGACTGGAAATTTAAAAATTGCAATTGTGCAATCGGGGATAAGGTTACTTCCAGTTATAGGTGAACCTTGAAACACAAGGTTTTCTGGACCTTATCAAATACAACGGATATTGAGTGAGAGTAACTACTTGGTTGGGATTCCAGACAAAAAGAAATCTCACAGCGTATGTCATGTGAATATGCTCAAGATGTACTTTGACAGGTAAGAAAGCGAGAGGAGAAGGTGTTAATGATTACGGCACAGAAGGAAGAACCAAGTTCAGAGGATTATGAATCGGAAATTCCTCAAATTAAAGTAGACAATGAGGTAGTTGTCTAAAATTGGGACAACTTATTGATTTACCTTCCTGAACTAAGCAGAACGAGTTATTACTGTCACATAGGGCGATATGAAGATATTAACTGGGAAGCTCTCACCGAACTGTGCATAATGTAGCTATAGGAGATGCTGTTACGATTAAGCAACATCCTTATAGGCATAATCCTCTAAACTTGGCACAGGTTCAGAAGGAGATTGAACACAAGCTCTAAGATGACATAATCAACGTGCGATACAGAGACTTCAACTCACTCATAGTCATGGTGCCAAAGCCAAATAGTACTCAACAGTTATGTGCAGACTTTCGTAAAGTCAATGCAGTTAAAAAGATTGATGTATACCCAGTTCCATGGTTGGAAAACTGTTTTCAACGTATAGGACAAACCACTTAAATTTGGTATGAAAATTGTGCCGGCCACATTTCCGTGACTGACCGATAAATTGCCGGATTATCCAACGTGTGGTGTACATTGATGACCTGGTGATTTTTAGTAATTCATGGAAGGAATACTTACAGCATTTTTAGACGTTCAATCGACTTCGGAAGGCAGGCTTGATGGTAAACCCAGCGAAAGTGAATTTGCCAAAGCAAAAGTCACCTTCCTTGGCCATGCTATTGGACATATATAAATGGCGCCATGAGAGTTAAAAGTGTGGGTAATTGAGGAATTTTCCATACCTTTGACAAAAGGAGCAGTTCCTGGGACTGAATGGTTGTGTCTCATTTTCGTTGTGTGACTGCGTCACTCACTGAACTGTTAAAGAAAGGCAAGAAGTTTCAGTGGACAGAGGACTGTCAGAAGGCCTTTGATGTAATTTGAAAAATGTGTTAACCACTGCCCACGATCAGACACACCTGATTATGCAAAATCATTCAAGGTGGATTTTAATGCGAGTGATGTGGGTATCAGTGCTGGGCTCCTGCGGGAAGACGACGAGAAGACACAAAGACCTATTGGGTATTCCTCCAAGAAGTTGTATGTTCATTAGTAGAAATATTCAACAGTTGAGAAAAAGACTGTGAGCTTTGTGTTGGCACGACAACATTTCAGTGTTTACGTTACCAGCAACGTATCAGAGACAAACATTTACACTGATCATAACCCAATGAATCTTTTTCGAGTAATTTAAGGACAAAAATGCGAGACTGTTTAGCTGGAGCCTGTTGTTTCAGCCATTCAATTTGAAAATTGTGCACGTGGAGGTCTTGAAAACATGATTGTCAATGCATTGTTGAGACTTGAGTGAAAAATGGAGGCACTCAATGATGGAAGTACCACGCACTGAATCTAGATGTAGCTGTGCATGTTTGTATGTTTATTGTAAACGAACGTATATGCGCATTTTAGAGTATGAACCACTATTTTTGGTGGTTTTCAAAACTGAAGCCATCTCTGGATAGTGAAGATTTGGTTTTATGTTGGGGGAGTTGTCACACAGGGGGTCTCTTTACAAGGTTACGTTGTCCTTGAATTCTTTTCAGAGAGGTACTGAACGACCCAAGGTTCCAACATGTCTCAATATTGAATGTTTCATTGGGGTCCTTTGTTTTTTTTGCAGAACAGATAATGCCTCGGTTAGAATGCTTTCAAGCCTTAAAAAGTCTGGTGTAATGAACGTGATGTGGCTAGCTCTCCAGCTGCACAGGTCAGTTCAGTTTCAGTGTGAGTTGAGTCAGGTTCAGTGTTGAAACTGGACGCTGTACTCCTCCATCAGCACTCTGACTTCGTAACCTATAAGCTTTTTTGTGTATTTTTTACTCCATGTTCTCAAGAGTTTGTTTATTGGGATTATTGCAAGTAATTTGGAGTAGCACCATTAATAGAGCTAGCCTGTCAGTTTTGGATGGGATGAATTATTCAGTTACGGCATTTTCGGTTTGTTCTGTTTCATTCCTTGTTTTTGCAAATACATTCTGTTTGTTTAAAAGTCAGCAGTCAGACCAACTAATTCACTCTGGGAATATCCACTGTGCACTTACCTTCAACAAATAGCAACATTACGGACTGGGCTATGTGCTTAAGAACGTTTTGACGGGTCGGGCCTGGTTCATAACAATGTGCAATAACCTTGTTTATTAAAAGTCATGAATTAATGAGTAAGGGTTGGAATTATTATGATAATGGCTAAGAGACAGAAAGGGCTGCGGCCAGTGGCTGAGGAGACCTGAGGGGAGTGCAGGAATATCTCCCAGACACTAGTATTCAGCCATCACTGTTTCTGACAAATGGAATGAAATGCAATATAGAGCAAGATAACAGATGACCTTTGGTACATGGAATGCTGAACAACAATGTGAATACAACAGGACAACGTTAAATGTGATTTACATAGTTATATTTTATATATAAACTGTTCAATGACAGGTTATACAGGTTATTAAGATTGTTTATATCTGGACAGGATATTCAGAAATAAAAACGACACAGATAACCAAAATGTCCTGGGTTACAGTGAGTTAAGCAGAGTAATAGTGAGAATACAGCTCATACTGAGCTGGTACAGAGATGATGGGCTGCAGGACAACCATCTTTATTGTAATTATTCAGAGAAATATATTGAAAATGTTCAGAGCCTGAGGAGATAAGTTTGGTCATAAAAGGTTAGGGATAATCCAAAGGTATTGTGCAGCTATATAATATCATAATTAATAAACTGTTCCTATTTATTCATCAAGTTTAGCTGTCTCTAAAAGTCCTTTTAAATCAACATCACTTTGATGAGTTCCGCGCATTTATTTTCAGAACTTAAAGAAGAAACAGACTCCAGTGTAATACATGTGTCACTAGCACAAGTGATGGGAACAGGACTGGAGTACTTTGTCCAAATGTGATCGGGTTCAACAGCCAGAACAATCAAGAAAAAGAAAAATATTAGAGATAGTGGAAATCTGAAATGCAAATGCAAAATGAAGGAGGAAAGTAGCAGATTACGCAGGATCTGGGCAGAGAAACAGAGTTAACATATCGAGTCTTATATGAACCTGTTCTGAACAAGTTATGTTGAATCAAGAGTTAATTCAATTTTTCTTTGCTCCAAAACTATCTGAACGGTGGGATTTCTCTCCAGTACTCTCAACTGGTGCAATAACAGGAGACAGTATTCGACTGAAGGCTTTTCGGACTGAAGGCTTGTGCCCAGCAGTATTCCACAGAGGTTGGTTCTAGGTTTTCATTGTTTGTCATTTATGTAAATGATTTGCATGAGAATATGGAAGGCATGGTTTGTAAGTTTGCGGATGACACGAACATTGGTGGCACAGTGGACAGTGAAATAGCTTTTATAAGAATACAAATGGATCTTGATGAAATGGGTCAATAAACTGACAAATAGCAGATAGAGTTCAAGCTGGATGAATGTGAGGTGCAGGCAATAGTGTGTGTTTGTTGCTGTCTATTGATCCAGGAAAGAGATCATTTTGTTCCCCATCTCCTGGATTCAAAACATCGATATCCTTCATGATCTTTGAGAGGCCTTACCCTCGCTATGGTCACCCTCTTGCTGTTAATGTAGCTGCACAATACCTTTGGATTACCCCTAAGCTAGGGCGGCGCGGTGGTTCAGTGATCAGCATTGCTGCCTCATAGTACCAGGGTCCCAGGTTCGACTCCAACTGCGGGCAACTGTCTGTATTTTGTTTGTATATTATCCCCGTGTCTGCGTGGGTTTTCTCCAGGTACTCCGGCTTCCTCCCACAATAACAAAGCTAAGCAGGCCAGGTGAATTAGCCATGCTATCGTGCCCATAGTGTTAGGTGCATTAGTCAGAGGGGAATGTGTCTCGGTGGATTACTCTTCGGAGGTTCGGCGTGGACTGGCTGGGCCAACGGGCCTGTTTCCACACAGTAGGGAATCTAATCTTATCTGCCCATGCTATCTCGTGTCTCCATTTTGCTTTCCCGATTCCTTTCGAAATAATGCCCCACACTCTTTTTTATTGACTAAGAGATTAAATTGAATAAAGCTGTCTGTATCTAAAGTAAGGTTTTCTTTCATTCTTGAATAACAGCTCACTAACTGTAGTTGTCCATTGTTCGTTAATCTTACCAGCATTACTCTGCACTCTGACAGGGACATAATGCACCTCAACTCCCGTCGTCACACTTTTGAATGCCTCCCACTTGTCAGATACCATTTAACCTGCTTACAGTTTACTCGAATCAAACTTGTTACGTCCTTGTCCCATGCCATTAAATTTATTGTACTCCAATTAAAACAAACATTGATGAAAGGCTTATTCTTTTCCATAACCATTATGAAACTAGTAGAGTTATGATTGCAATACCCAAAATATATCGCTC
Source organism: Chiloscyllium punctatum (assembly GCF_047496795.1). Taxonomy (NCBI): domain Eukaryota; kingdom Metazoa; phylum Chordata; class Chondrichthyes; order Orectolobiformes; family Hemiscylliidae; genus Chiloscyllium; species Chiloscyllium punctatum. The sequence goes on from NC_092744.1 coordinate 96,275,076, forward strand.
ACGTTTATTTCAGTCACTTATCCTGCCTATTGCACAAAAGAAGGCCTAGCTTTGCTCCTTCTCTGTTAGAATCATCTTCACATTGAGGAGAAAACTTTCGTGAACACATTTGACAAATTCTTCACCATCCAACAATACAATCAACGTGCTCTTTTATTTCTTATTTTTAATTTCGACCAAAATACTTTCACTGGACAATTTGTCACAAATGAGCGTTTAATGCAATCTGATCAAAGTGAACTTTATTTTCTTACTTTTAATGCTATCTGCATATTTTAACTGAATATTTTTTCAGAAATATCTTCCCCAGTCACACCAATAATTAATTGCTTAATAAAAATGGCAGACCTCCCCCTCCATGCCCTCCACATGTCTGTTTCTATCCTTTCTATGACCCTTAACACCTGTAACATTGAGTTGCCAGACTTGAACATTTCTTAGTCGAAAGTGAGGACTGCAGATGCTGCAGATTGGAGTCGAGAGTTTGGTGCTGGAAAAACACAGCAGGTCAGGTATCATCCAAAAAGCAGGAAAGTCGATGTTTCAAGCAAAAGCCCTTCATCAGCCCATTCCTGATGAGGGGCTGTTGCCCAAAACGTTGATTTTCCGCTCCTCACATGCTGTCTGTCCTGCCATGCTTTCCCACCACTACATTCTCGAATTGAACATCTCTCAACACGTTTTCTATAATACATATGATGTCCCAATCCCTGTACGTAAACATGCCCTGAGTTCATCAGACTTCGCTGTAAGACCCTTGCATTGTAATAAATGCAATTTCGTGCTTCAGGATTACTTTATACTTTTGCCTCCCTCGTTTTTCTTTTCTAATTGACGTGCTCTCCTCACATTCCTGAACTTTTCTAACCATCCTACCATTTGTACTGCTACTTGGAATATCTCCCTTGCCGTCTCCACCAATATAAAGTCTCCCTACATAGAATGAATAAATCTCCCTGCTAAGATATTCGTTGCTTTCCAGTTTAGATAAGACCAATATTTTCTGAACAAGTTATTTCTATTATAAAATAGATTGCAATTTACCAAAAATCAAACCCCTCAACAAGACAGTAGCTCTTCAGCTGTTGATCTTTCTCCTTTAACCTTTTGTTCCTTCCCAGTTGAGTTTGGCACTGGGAATAAACCAGAAAGTACAGCTTTAAATGTTTTGGTTTTAATACTCTACCTCACCTCTGAAGTTCACTCTGTACAGCTTTAGTCTTTCCCTAAAAAGTGTCATTCCTACCATTATCTACAGTAATGCTTGGCTACTCAATCTCACCTTTACCAACGTGCTTGAAATGTTTCGAGACATTCTTAATCCTCGCACAGGGAAAGCAAAAACCATCCTAAATTACCGGTCACTGCACCAGAATCTCCTGTTGATGCCCCGATAGAAAAGTCCACTGAAGCAATAATTATACTAACTCTTCTCAAACGCTGCTGAACATAAGAATCATTCCAATTGTCCAATAATTGATTGCTCTTCCATTTTCCTCAGAGAAACAATCCCCTTCAGCTGTTCTAAAAACTGGACAGCATTTTGATAGAGGAATAGTCACTGGAGACTTTTGAACTACCTTGTTATCTTCCCTGACAGACACCCAACTATCTAACTGATTTACTGGATATTTGATTTTCTAAATCTTGTAGCCATCTCTCTCTGTACCTTATATATGGCCTTAATAACATTATGCCTAAAAGCAGAGGGTTTTTTTGATAACTTATATAGATGCTACCTTTCATTACCTACCGACAATAACATGAAACAATGGGAAAAATATATGCATATGCTTATCAAACACATAAAACTTAAACACAATCACCCATTTAGCTAATTAAATTTTTTAAAAATTCCTATTCAATAAATTCCGAGAAGAAAGTAGTCTTTTTCCGGAGCTGAAAATGTGTAGGACTCTCTGGAAGGAAGGTACAACTCCTTATTTATCAAGATCTGATTAATTTTTCAAAGCAAAAAATAACTTTTGCAGTTTAATAAAAGAAACCTTTGAAAATATAAATAGACATTTCCTTTTTTTTTGTAAATCAACCTTAAAAAGCTCTTTTAAGACAAAAGTTCATTTGAAAGAAAATTGTGCGTTTTAATTTTGCTATTTTGTTTGTTTTTGTATGTTACTAATAGAAAATAGAAAAAATGTTAAATTGATAAACTATCATAACTACATCAACTACAGAAAAGACTACATTAAATATTTAACTGCCTGCAATCCCAGGAGCAGCTGTAAGAGCCAAGCTGCTCTAAGAACATTATTTGAAGCTGTTTTTACAATATGAAGAAAAGTGGTCGTATGTTTTAATAATTTGTTCCCAATTCACAATGACTTGACGATATGATTTGATCTCCTGCCATGATTCTAAATGTAAAATTTAATTGTATCTTTATCCTCATCACTCGAGCCCTTTCAAACAAAATTGTGAATCTGTGTCCATCGTACAGACGGAAAGTTCCTTCAGCTCCGACTATTGCAGTGAATGATACAAATAACATTATTCTGGTTCACGTAGAACACAAATGTTGCAGTGAAAGCCACCTAAAACTAATCCAATATTAATTACATACAAGCCTTATGAATTAAACATAGAGAGGGGCATAGTATAAAAGGAGAATTCGCTCCATGTCAAAAATAACATTAGTGGCTCCCTCATGAAAAAAAAGCCTCAACTGAATCACGCTGTAAATTCACCAAAATAGGAATAACAAGAGAATGGAATGCTTTTTCTGTGAACAACATCTGAGGAACGGGAAGAAAATGAAGGCGAAGTAGTGTACTTCGTAAATGATGATGATGAGAATGGGAGGGATGGAGTTTGGGGGAAATGATAAATAATGTTGTGGATGATACAAAGATAAGCTGGTGGTTCACAGTGAAGAGGAACCTGTGAGGGTACAGGAGGGTATAAACCAGCTGTCCAGGTGGACAGATCAATCGCTGATGAAATTTAACACCGATAAATATGAAACATTTCTGAAATATCAAGACAAGAGAGTACTCAAACTGAAGACAGGCTAGATTTACTGGATTTTACTTTTAAGCAAAGAAGGTTGAGAGGTGCTCCTGATGGAGTTGTTCCATAGCACGAGGGGTATGCACAGGGTGAACAGAGAGCAGCTTTTCCCCTTACTCGGAGGCTCAATAAAAAGGAGACACACTTTTGTCGTGAAAGTGTTCTCACCATTAATCTGTAAACCGCAGAAAAGCGTTCCTATTTCTAAATGTATTTTGTTTTAAAATATTTCACATTTATATTGCCTTCTGAAAAACGTGATATTGATGCAGAGGTTTCTTTTGTGATCCTGATTCCCCATTCCTCGTGCCTCCGTTTCGCATTCTGTTCATTGAAATAATACAATTTTTCCATTCAACTCTCCAACATGCTCAAACACAGACACATTTTCCCAACTATGATCCAAACATCAATATTTTCCCGTTCTCCTGACCTCTTTAAAGACTTTCATCCTCTTCACATCCTCCTTTTCTTACCTTTTCAATGTTTGTATTCTTCTATAATACATTCAAAATATTTTTCATAAGATATAGATTATGACACTTTCCAACAGTGTTGATAATGTAATATTTTTACTCAATATCTAAACTATAAAGCTGCAATAAAGCTAAAGTGTTTTGCCATCCCGTCACCCACCACTTCCCAGACTGAAATTGCAGCAAATAGTCATTAAAATCTCAAAAGAATTGCCATGTCCGATCGAAATGGTCATTTGTCCCTTTATTATGAAATGGGCATGTTAATTACGGACTGACTGTCTCACTGATACATTTTCATGTGGTTTACTGCAGTCAATTAAACACCAGGTAGAAAGAACAGGGATAGGCCAGCTGTATATCAGGCATGCTGTGGGAATCAACAAGGCCTGACTGTGGTCTTTTCTTCACATTACTGTCTTGTTCCGGACATACAGAGCAACCTGCATCTCCCTCAACCAAACCACACGACTCCTGTCACCTCAGCCACCAACGGCTAATACAATCCAAAGAAATGCAGATGGAGCAACACAGACAGAGAAATTAGGAATGACGGAAGGAAATTCAACTTTTCACTTATCCACATCTGCCAGAAATAACAATCTGCCCCAATTTCCAAGCCTATCAATTTTCATCAGTAAACTCTTTAGTTCCTTATTACAGACTGTTTAACTATCTAGTTTAGTACCATCTGTGAATTTAGATGCTACCCTTTGTCTCTCCTTCCAGGTCATGTGGATTGATTGTAAACTGTTGAGGTCTGAGAACTGAAACCTGCAGCACATCACGAGTTTTAATTCACCAGAGAAAATCAGTTATCCCGATGTTCTGCTTCTATCAGTAAACCAATTTTTTATCCAATTCAATACTCTACCCTTAGGCCCCTGAGATCTAACCTGCTAGATCAGTCCTTTATGCAGCAATTGTGAAATGCCTTCTGAGGTTTAGTTGTACAGCAGTTATCCACATTGTTTGTTACGTTCTCAAAGAACACCAGCAGGTATGTCAAGCACAACCTGCCCATCATGAAACCATGATCTTTCTTTTTCCAAATGTGCAGTTATTTCCTACTTTATGCTTGACAGAAGAAACTTCCCCAATACAGAGTTAAAACTCACTGGTATAAAGTTTGTCATTTTTTTCCTATCTCTTGTTTTGAATACGAATGTCACATTATTATTTTTCCAATAGTTTGGCACAAAATCAAATGATTTTTTGAATATCGTAACTAACACATAAGATACCTCTGCTGTAAACTCCTTTGATATGAAAGAGTGCAGGCCGAGGGCCCCAACTCCCTCTAATCCCATCAATGTGTTTAATACCTTTTCCCTCAGCATCGTAATTCCTTCAAGATCCTTTGCAGTTGTTGTAAATTTTGGAACAGTCTTCCACTGTGAAAGCAAGAAGTTTTGGCTTTACCTCTGCCACTTCTGAGTTTCCCATTACTACCCCGCCGTTTTCATCCTCTAAAAGGCCAACATTTATGTTCAGCATCCTTTTACTTTTTGTCTTCTCGGAGAAGTATTCTTTATCAATTCTTATGTTTTCGACTCAATTTCCTTCGTAGCCATTTTGATTTTGTTTTTTAGAAAGCATTTGCGAACAATTAAAGCGTTTTTCATTATTCCATTCATAGGATGATGGCGTCGCTGTTAAGACAGCACTCAATGTCCTTCCCTAATTCCCCAGAGGGCATTTCAGCGTCAACCAAATATGTGTGGGTTTGAAGTCACATGTAGGTCAGACAGGTAAGGATGATGGTTTCCCGTCCTAAAGGACATTCATGAATCATATGGACGTTTCAAACAATAAGCAATAGATTCATTATCATCAATAGACTCCTAATTCCAGGTTCATATTGAATTTAAATTCCACCATCTGCCATGGCGTCATTTGAACCTGAGTCCCCAGAACATTATCTGAATCAGCACTCAGTGATAATGCCACCAGGCCATCACCTTCATGTCAGCTGTGACTTCCTTGTTAAGACATGGTTCACTTTTCATCTTTTTAAAATTCCTCTTCCACTCAGGATTACACTTTAATTAAGGAGTTTGGACTATCTCCCGAAGTAATTATCACTGTTCTTCATCTGTCCCGCCTTTTAATGTTTTTTTGGACAGTCCACTCAAGGCAAGCCCTTACTCAGGCCAGTAAAATTATCATTGTTCAACACTACACCTCACATCTGTGACTCTGACTTCACTGTTTCAGTCTGAATGTGAAACTGCGGCATGTTGTGGTCACTCTTTCTCAGATGATCTTGTACTACAGTATGATTTATCACTCCTTCTTCATTACGTTATATCAAAGCCAGTTTTCTGTTTGGTTCCTTGAGATGTTACTCGAAGAAATAGTCCCTCATACGTTCGATGAATCATTCTTTGAGGCTCCCCTTTCCAATTGATTAATCCAATCAAACCCAGCAGACTCTAACCCCAGCCACATCCAGGGGGCTCTAACCCCAATTTCTGTGCAGCTGGTAGGAAGTTTAACCCTTTGTGATTTGGTTTGAATGCACATTTGTTTGTTGGTGACTGAGTGTTTGTGCTTTGTTCCCTGGAGCTTGAGATCTGAGACTGTTTCGAATCTGATTTCTATTATGGAAATTTAACACGATTTATTTTAAGGTTAAGGATTTTACAATGATTATGAAATAAAATGTTAACTCCTGTTCTTCTACAGGTCATGACTGCCTCACTATCAGTTTCTAACTGATCTCGTTTACCCTTAAATATACGTGATTTTTGGAGAACAATTGAATCTTCAATTCAATTGATTGCAATTTTATAAATCCTATGGTTAATATCTGTGACCTTGGATTCAGCCATTATTCATGCGTTAGAAGTGTTTTTTACAAATTGAATAGGCAAATCCTTTTAAGGCACTTCCGGTTATTTCACGACCTATGGCATTGTAATTGAGCAATGACTTGTCAGAACTACTGAAGAAAACTAATTTTAGGATTAAAGTAAGGGAATAAAACTAGGTAATTATAGTGGATTTCAAATGTATGAATTTTACATTTTAAATATTAAGTACTGAATATATGAATTTATAAAATATAAACATATATTTAAAAGTAAGGTTCCAAAATGTATAGTTAGGAACAGACTTTAAAGTTTGACAAGCATAAATTGATGAATTGGTATTTGAAGTTATAGGGAGCAAACAAACCTCTGGCAATGTAACCTTAGAAGCAGAAACAAAAGGCAAAATGGGAGCCCACGGTTCATGATTTAATAAATACAAGGTCACAATTAAAAGGAGAAAGAAACTGGAAAGGTGGTGGTCAGCATGTTGAAAATACAGGGAGGGGATGTTAAGGGGTTTGGTGGACAGGGACGGGGATCGAGGTGGAAATCCCCACAGGTGGGATGTTCTTACTGTGGTAATGCAGGTCACTTTAAGCGGGAGTGTCCGGATCTGAAAAGGGAAGAGAGGGCGATATTGCATATGAATTTCGATGAAGAATAGGGGTGTCAGGAGTGCCAGGATAGGGGTGCCAGGAACACTTGATAAATTTAAAGGTGTGACTTTATAATAAGGATGTTGTTTTCCTGGTCTATACGGAGGCAGCAAGGTCATCCTGAGACTTTAAGCCCAAGGGAGCAGGAACGAACGTGTTAATTGGATTATGGTGACAGTTTTGTGATGAGAGGCACGAAGAATCAGTTTTGTGCCCATGACAAAATACTGCCACCCAATTGGGGATTGAATTAACTGCAAATCGTGCTGTGACATCTGTTGAGGTTCTTAAAAATAAAGGTGCTCGAGTAAAACAATTACAGAAACAGAATGAGAAGTTACAAGTGACTGGTAAACAAACACAACTGCACAATTATAGTTTCAAAAAATGTGTTGGTCACTTGTTGCGTTTCCACCCTGAATTACAGATAATGATTATTTTATTTATATAATATATATATAATTAATAAGTAAGATTATAATAAATCGATTGTGTTAGCCTGAATCAATATTAATTGGCAGGATCCTTTCACATATTCTCGGTGACCTGTCATATTGATTCACGGTTAACTTAAGAAATTACAGCATTAATTCATTGTTAAGTAAAGAATGGAAAACTACATTACTGGCCGATGAGGTAACTAATGAAGCAGCCCTGAACCTACAAGAAGCGGTGTTTTATTCACTAATACCTACTGCTCCAGGTCCTTGGGAAGCTCCAATATTTACTGAAAGAGAGGAAAAAGAATTGAAAGATTTAGGGGGTGCAAAAACAGCAGACGGACATTGGATCTTACCTGAAGGAAGGGAAATGTTCAACGAAATGATGATGCGATAAATTATGGCTGTCATACATCAAGGGAGCCACTGGGGCGTGCAAGCAATGTGTGATTTAGTCTGAAGGAAATATTGATGCAATGGGATACATACGATAGCCAAACAGATATGTGAGGGATGTAAAAATGTAAACAAGAAGGTGTAAAGGAAACAAGCCCCAGGAGGGAGAGAACCTGGGCTATGACCATTCCAGAGCATCCAAATAGATTATACAGAATTACCCCGAGTGGGAAGACTGAGATATATTTTGGTAATAGTCGATCATTTATCCGGATGGGTGGAGGTATATACTCTGGCCACTGCCAAACCCAGAAACTAAAGATTTGTTCTAAAAGAAGTATATACTGGGTTTGTCCTCTCTTTGTCTTTCCTCAGGAAACAGGATTTATTGGCACAGACTTCGCCCCTTGTATTTGCTGTTCATCCGATTCGAAAAGGAGGTTGGGTTTTAGTAAAATCATGTAGAGAGACGTATTTGCAACCGGACTGGGAAGGGCCGTACCACGCTCATTTGACTACCGAAATTGCGTGAAGGACGGCAGAGAAAGGCTGGACTCACTACACTCTGATCAAAGGGACAGTGAAATCTCGACTTGAGGAAGGCGTCTGGACAGCCAAATCAACACAAGAACCGCTGAAACTCAGGATAAAGAGACTTTGAGTAACTGATTATAGAGTGGTGACGCGAGCGCAGGATTATTTCTGTAGGATTGTATATTAAGTCTTTTGATGCTTCAGCATGATTTTTAGAATACTGGGAATGCTTAGAGTTATGATGCTAGCTCTCTTAGTTTTGGGATTTTTTGAAACTTCATTTTCATATGTGTTATTAACGGTCCCTAAGTCTGATAACCCGCAAGTAAAAGACGCCGATGCATGCAGCTTGGTAAATTGTGGGAATGTAGATAATCAAAGACAGTACCGCAGCTCTGAGATGCATCTTAAGTCACATGGGGATGGCCTAGGGGAAGTTACTTGGTATAATGGTCTCGTCACAGTTCACTGGGCCCCCTTCCGACCAGCTCGCTATTGTCCCAAGAAAGAGTGTAACCCAATATACCTAACGATAAAGAAACCACATGGAAGGAAGCAATTCTGGGGGTGGGGGGGGGAGCACCTATCAGGTACAAGTAAATGAAACATTTGGGATAGAAATGACAACAAACGGAATGATTTCTCGGGCTGCTGTTTTCGAATTAGCGTAGGACAGGGAAAATGGGCAGAACTACTGGATAATAAGGTACAAACTTTCACCCCTCCCGATGACCTTGAAGTAGTTAAAATTATAGAGGTAAACGACTTGAAACAGGCCATTGAAATAGAAACTGTGTATGGGGATGCAAATGCCTGGGTTGAATGGGTAAAGTATACTGATAAAAGTCTGAACAAGAGCAATTGCTATGCATGTGTCTCCAGTCGGCCAGTGGCCCAGGTGGTTCCCTTTCCGCTCGGGTGGAAGCGAGATAGGAAGGGCATGAAATGTATGATTGCCCTGTATCAGGATAAGACTGCATGGAATGATAGGAATTGTACCACCCTATCACTGATATGCCCTCCCTTGGAGATGAAAGACTTAAAAACATCCCCCGCCCCACACACACACACATGTTTTCAGCCGCAGTCGGAAATCACACATTGTATGTGTATAGACGAGGTACAAATCGGTCCAGAGATTTGGGGAAGCTAAATTTATGGACAGAGATTAAAAATTTCACCGATACAGGCAAGGGAGAGAACTATTCAGCACTAAAGGTCCCCAGAGCGGATCTGTGGTGGTACTGTGGAGGCAAAATATTGAGACCCACCCTACCTCCATATTGGAGAGGGACATGTGCAATTGTACAATTGGCAATTCCATTTACCCTAGCATATGAGAAGAAAAAGATAATAGGGTTAAAGAGAAGGAGTAAGAGATCACTCTTAGATTCTTCTTTCGATGACAGGATTTATGTCATTTCTATAGGAGTCCCGGGGTGCGGGGTGGGGGAGGGTGTACCTGGTGAGTTCAAGGCTCGCAACCAGATTGCAGCAGGCTTTGAGTCAGCTCCACAATAACAGTTAATAAAAATGTAGATTGGAGAAATTACATTTTGTATAATCAGCGATTTATAAATCATACAAGTAATTCTGTTAAAGGAATATCAGAACAGCTTGATGCGACAAGTAGGATGGCATGGGAACATAGAATGGCCCTTTATATGATTCTAGTGGAAAAAGGGTGTGTGTGTGTGTGTTGTGTTAGTAGGAAGATGTTGTCCCTTCATTCCCAATAACAATGTACCTGATGGTTCAATTACTAGGGCTTTAAGGGGATTGACTACTTTAGCAGAGGAACTGGCTGATAATTCAGGAGAAGACACAGCTCTCACGGGATGGCTTCAATCAAAGTTTGGAAAATGGAAGGGGTGGTGGTTTCCATCCTTACTTCCCTGATGGTAGGAGACGGAGTATTGGCAGCCATTGGCTGTTGCATCATACCGTGTATACGATGGCTCACCCAAAGACTGATTGAGACAACCTTAATGAAACAGATGCCCTCAAAGGGAATCTGGCAGAAGGACGTTTTTTTTTCTATTAAATGATGAGGGGATGAGTGAGACCAAGATGGATGAAGTCTCAGGAATGATGCTTGTGTAATTGGGGGGCGATGCTTAAAGGAAAAATTGCAGAAACAACAATTGAATGTAAAAATAAAATGGGGGAATTATGAGGAGTAACTATAAATGTTGTTATCTGCAAACATCACAAAGCTGAAAAATGAAAGAGGAAGAGGGGTGTAGGTTAAACGAAATATGCTTGTACAAACACTTATAAGCATCTGTTTCCCGCTTCTGCAAAAACAAAAAAAAACACAATCAAGAGTTCATAAGGCTCAGTATGGGAAAAGAATGAAACGAAATGTTGCTTTAGCAAGCAAGGAAGCAGATGGTAGTCAAGGAGGATATATAACAATAGACCACAGAAGGATGTGGTGAAACAGTCAAGCAGGAAATGCATTTTTGTCACTAACAAGTACAGATGAGGCACGAGATAAACAGCCGTGTTTAGAGAAGTGGGAGATGTAAACAGGGGAGAAGCAATAGAATATGCGGGGGAGGAGTAAAAGAGGAATGAATAGTATAAAAAAGTTGTGTATTTGTTAAATTCGGTGTACGTATCTTATAGGCACCACTCTTGCAAGAGTATAGTAAACAATACTGCTCCTGCAGATCCTGTCTCAGACTGAAATTATTGAAGTCAGTGGGTTTTATTTCCCACACAACCATTGAGATTCTGTTTTTAAACTCAGGCCTTGCTTCCTAAACATTTTTTGCTGGACCTTTCACTCCTCTTATGGATGCAATTCGTATCAATGTGCACCATGACCGCTGGCTATTCAGCTTCCCCCTTCAGTATGCCCTGAACATACTCGGAGATAACCCTGATCCTCGCACCAACCGCCTTTGTTAAAAACATACGCATCTCAGACTTGAAACAAAGCTGAATTTAAACTCTCAGCAGAAAGCTAAATATTTGGTCATTCAAAGATTCCAGTAAAGTTTTATTGATTTTCTCCTGTTCTGTTCGTGAACGTCATTTATTCACTTTCCCAATCCTGAATACAGGAGGTTTTTGCATCTTTTTAAATATCAGACAGCTCGTAAAAGTTACACATTTACTTCTTCTTATGGAAATGTGATTGCATTTCATTCTTTCATCTAGGTTCAATTACAGAAGATTATTCACAAAACACACACAATGTATTACTTTGTCAAAGAATACCAGTAACAATGAAAGTAATTGGAATCATAACTGGAAAGAAGGATTTAGACAAAGGAAGGATGAGAGAAAGCGGGTCTTTTTTTGAAAAAACTATTATGTGAACTTAGGTGATCAAATTTATGGAAAGCTATGCAGGACTGACAAACGATATTGTTATGAAGGTGTAGAGGAGTCCATTGTTCCGATAAATGTTAAAATGTAACATTTCACTGTGAAACAAAAAGCGAGTTTGAGTTGCCATGGTACAAAAACAAATTCAACTTCGGCCAGTCAGTTTAACTATGCCCCAACACTCTGAAATCCAATGAAGTTTGAAATATAATGTCTTTGATGAAATCAAAATCAATGATATAATCCAATATTTTGATGTGTAAAACCGGACAGTTTGAACATGTAGGGAGAGAACTGACAAGGGCATCCACAAAGGTAGACTGCGAGCTGAAGAGCTTTCTGAAAGGTACCTGTCTGTAAGATGTTCCACAGCAGAACATCAAAGCCAACTGAGATAAAAAAATCTACAGAGAAAAATCTACAAAGCAGAATTGACAAAGTTGACTGGTTTTAAAACGTGATTATAGTTTTTTACAAAATCTTAATCATGGTGTTTTGTTTCATCGGACCAGTATTGTAGAGTGGGAGGTAAAACATAGGTTTTAAAAACGAGTTCTAATTAGTTGTTCATTTTAATATTCTCTGTTGGACTTAAATAACAAAATTGTTAATTTTACTTTAAATCGTGACCTCTGTAAATGGATCTTTGCCTCTAGAAATTTAACAGATTCCAGCATGAGTTGAACTTTTATCTTTGTGGCTGGTTTAGATTAGGAGAGGGGTTTACCCTGTGTCATAATGGTTTGGGGCCTTTTGTCTTCGATTTGAACAAATTTAGACAGATCCAGTCTGAGATCTGGGCAGAGTTAAATAGGTTTTGGGTATGAAAATGCACAATAGATTTAATCATTTACACGTAATTGTCCGAGAGCTTTACATAAAAAGTCGGTGAGATACATTGTTTAATTTCGGTGACTTGTGGTTGATTAAATGTAAAGTGAGAGAAATGGCTCTTAAAAAAGTGTTAAAGAGTTTCTGGGGTTTGAAGATGATTCTCACAATTGCTGAGGGTGTTTAGAAGGAAAGATAAAGGCCTAACGTTTAGAATTAGCAACGAATTTAGAATTCGGTTTTACCAAGATCAAGAGTAAAGCTGAACATGTCAGGAAATTACTCAAACACTAAGCTGTGTCAGAGAAACAGACAAGTGCAGGAGATTTCGAAACAAACATAAGTTGCAATGGAAGAAAATTCAGTTCAAAGATAAACAAAGGGAGTGAGAAAGAGAGAGAAGAAAGAGAAAGCAAGAGGAAAGAGAGAGGGAGAGGAATAAAAAGACAGCAGAGCAAAGAGAGAGCTAATGTGAACTTGAGAAGTTGTGATTTAGTCAGCAAAGTCAAGTTAACAGGATGGAGAGTAAAAGGGATATTAGTGATGTATATAACTATGTCAAAACTCTGCCACATATTGATGAGAAAGATGTTGAAGCGTTTTTTATTTCATTTGAAAAATTGGCTCGGGCAGAAAGAGTGGTGCAAGGAATTATGGGTAATGCTCGTTCGGACTAAGCTGGTAGGCAGAGTTCGTGAGGTACTTGCTGCGCTGTAAGATGAGGGGTCAGGAGATTATGAAGACGTGAAACAAAGTATTTATGTGATTGCGAATTGGTATTGGAAGCATATAGATAGCAGTTTGGAAACATAAAGAAGGAACCAGGTCAGCCTTATGTTGAGTTCGAAACCTAGATAAGACAAATGAGGCTCTAAGGGAGATTATTCTGCTGGAGGAATTTAAAACCTCACTTCCACAGATGATAATAAATCACATGGAGGAAAAGAAAGTTCAGGCATTGAGAAGGACAGGAGAATTGGCAGATGAATACATGTTGCTGCATAAGACAAACTTCCAGCCAGAATATCGTCCTGTGAGGGATAGATTTTGGGAGAAGGGGAGATGCTACACCTTAAAGAAGGAATATAAAATGTGAGTTTGCCACTGGTTAAAGAAGCTGCCCAAGAGAGTGGAAAGGAGGTGAAAGGCCTCAGGTGTTTTCACTGTACTGGAGTGGGACACAGAAAGTTACAGTGCCGGTGGTTTCAGAAGGGCATTGGGAAAAGGTGTTTTCAATGCCATAAGGAGGGATATGTATGGTAACAGTGCTGATTGTTAAGAAAGGGACTGTGGGAAAAGATATGGCAAAAGAAGCTCAGTCAGTGGCATCAGTGAAAGATTTAAAGGTAACCCCAACAAGAACCGAAGAGCTGCAGGAAAGTGCACAGCCTAGGCAGGGTCTGGGTATGGAGTTCATATCTGATTGCGATAAAGAATTCGCCCCTGTGAGTAAAGTTAACTCAAAAATAACAGTGGCAGAAGGGCAAGAAGTTATAATTTTGAGAGATACATGAACTAACCTGTCGCTAATAGTAAGAGATGAACGAATTTGCAGTATTTCTGATCTGTTACTCGAGAATGTATTAATTTATGGGAAAGATGGACTGAAATTTAACATTTCCCTATGAAAGATCCGGTAGGAGTGCCTACACAAGACTGGGGAAGTTATAGTGGAAATGATTGACGGACTGTCAGATCCAGGAATCCAGTTTGTTCTTGGGAAGGATTTAGCAGTTTCCAAGTTGGGAGTGACATCTCTTGTTGTGGAGAAGTCCAAGTAAGACAAAGAAACTGAAGTGTTAAATCGGAAATATACTGGTGTTTTCCCAGGCTGTGCAGTAACCATATCCCACTATTATAAGTCACAGCACGAAAGACAAAGGTGAAGGAGTTGAGGTTCAGTTAATGGACACCCAGTTTACCGTAATGGTGTAGGGAAAACCTGAACAGGCAGTGGGTCAGACAGAGGTGTTTTGTCCTGAAAGTCTAAGAGACTTGCAACAGACGAACAAGACGATAAAAGATATATATGTGGATGTGTACTCTGAAAGGGAGGCAGAGGATATTCATGAGGGTTATTATCTGAAAGATAGACCGTAAGACAGAATTGGAGACCACATCAGGTTCATGCAGAGGAGAAATGTGCTGAGGTGCACCAGATTACTGGTAGCATAGAGACAGGAGGTTTTATAGGTAGCATATGAACTACATGTAGGAGGTCACCTAGGGGTACGAAAGACTCAGGCTAAGGGACAAAAACTTTTTTATTGACCTGGAAGGCGAAAAGATGTGGGTAACGTTTGGCATACATGTCATTAATGCTAAATGGTAGGTGAACCACAGGCAGCAATGAAACTAGCATCTCTGTTGCCAATTCCCACATTCGAAGTCCCCTTCGTGTGACTCATAAATGAGTGTGTAGGTCCCCTCCTGAAAAGTAGAGGAGAGAAAGAATTGGAGAAACAGGTGTTAGTTACTGCCCCACAGAGTGAGGAATGAAATCCAAATGTTGTGGATTTTGATATGCCTCAAAATATGTCAAAAATGTATAAGTCCATGAGCAGTGGGATAGGTTAGTAAACTATCTGTCTCAGGAGATTGAACACAGTTGAAAGGTTTGTTATTGCAATATGAGGACATATTTTAGAATCATATGGGGGGAGGGGAACTAATGGTATTGTACATGAAGTAGATATAGAGAATATTGTTCCGATAAAACAATCCATATCAGCTTAATCCTCTCAAATCCAGACAGGTCCAGAAGGAGGGGGAGGCTATGTTAAATGAAGACATCATCGAACCAAGCCTGAGAGAGTGGAGCTCGCCGATCATCTTAGATCCCAAACCAGATGGGACTCAATGATTTTGCTTGGATTATTGGAAGACCGACACTGTTACAAAATCAGACTTATATCTAATGCGGACATTGGAGGACTGTATCGAGAAAGTTGGGCAAGTCAGTTACGTCACAAAATTGGACTTAATGCGTGTTTTCAGGCAGGTACCTTTATCAGACAGAATGAAAGATATTTATGAATTGTAACGCCAAATGGACTGTACCAATTCAAAGTGATGCCCTTAGGAATGGCGAAAACACCCAACACATTATAAATGATTCATGAACAGAGTTGTGACCTTGTTACTACACTGTGCAGTCTGTTTAGACGATATAGTGATCTTTACTAATTCCTGGAAAGATCACTTGGTACAGTTGGCAGAGCTTTTTGAACGAATACGAGAAACAAAACTAGTGATAAAATAAAACAAAACAGAATTCGTGAAAGCAGACATGATGTTCTAGGGACAAAATATCGGTCATGGAAGGTTGATCCAATGGAACGCAAAGACAAAAGCAAACGAGGAATTTCCACGACCAACCTCGAAGAAAAAGGTGCTTCACTCCTTCGGAGTCAGCGGATTATATCAGATGTCTGTTCCAAACTTCAGCAGTGTAGTGACACCATTATCCGGCTTGCTGAAGACGAACACAAAGTTTTGGTTGACAGAACAACGCCAGGAGGCATTCGAATATGCAAAAGCTATATTGAACACCAAACCAGTTTCAGCTGCACCAAACCCTGGAAAACCTTTCAAAGTTACCGTCGACACGAGCAAAACAGAAGTTGGAGCTGTACTGCTACAGGACAATGAGATGGGATCGTACTTTTCAAAGAAACTCAACATCCACCAGAGAAAAGTTTCCACGATTGAGAAAGAACTAATGAGTTTGGGACTAGCCTTATAACATTTTAATGTGCATTCACAAACAGTGAGTTGGAGATGGTTGTGTACACGGATCCCAATCTGCTTACATTCTTTGAACGCTTTAAAGACTATTTCACTGGAGTCTTATGATATAGATTATTAATTTAAAAATCGTACAGTTAGCGTGTCATAAGATTGTAATCGCAGATGCGTTCTCACAGATAAAACTGATAAAGTTTAGACGTGATTTGTATTTATCCAATGTTAAATATAATTAAATGGGAAGAAGTTAAGGTTAACGTAGATTTCAGATATATTATGGTAATGAGTTTAAAGAGTAGAAAAACAAATGAGACCGTGTTTTCATTATGATGGTTCTTTTTTGAGAGAGATGTTATGAACGTGTAAAGGGTACTGTACCTCGAAGCGAGTTGAACGATTTCCAAGCACAGTGAGTTCTGGAAAATTTACAATGTAACATGTGGTCCAGCAGCTGGCAGAATCTGGGTTGCTATGAGACAAAAAATAAAATCAAATTTGATCAACGCGTTTAAATTATATCCCAGGAAGCTAAACGACAATCGAGTTTAAATTTGACATTTGTCAATACTATAAAAAGACGAAATTACCCGATGCTTTGGGTTAGAAAGCTGAAAAACACTTTGACCAGTTCGGGGAGAACTGCCACGCCACCAACATCTACAGACTGCCCGGAGAATAGCTCTCCGAAATGTACCTTTATTTATCAATCACTTGTGAAACAGAAATTCTAAGGAGAAGAAACGAAGACAGAGGAAGATGCAAAGAGAAGATTGACACCTGGCTGGTTCTGAAATTTGAATGGTTTGGTTTATCTTAATTAGGGGGTATCTGACAGTATTGTAGGATAGAAAGTAAAAGATAGGTCAGAGAAAGGTTTTGCAGATAGTTGTCAGTTAATAATTCTCTGTTAGACTTTTTTTTAAAAAAAAGTTGTTAATTTTTACTTTAAGTAGTGACCCTTAGGATGAATATTGGCCTTCCATATTTTTATAGATTATAGCATGGGTTAAATATTTTCTTTGTTGCAAGTTTAAATTAGCGCGGGGTAGTGGTGGGAGTGGGAGGTTTCCCCCGTGTTGCAACACATTAACTCGGATTTTGCTGCACAGATGCTGTCAGACCTGCAAAGCTTTTCCAGCACATTTCTGTCTTCGTTTCTGGTTTACGAAATCTGCAGTTCTCTTGACTTTCTTCTGTATATCATTGACAGCCATGGTTGAGGTCCTGGAGGACAGGAAGACAGCTAATGTTGTTACATGATTTGTAATTTGGCTGCAAAGAAAACCCATGGAACTACAGACTAGTGAGTTTCGTGTCAAGGGTGGATAAGTGTTTGTAGGAGATTCTGAAATGCAGGATTTACATGCATTTGGAAAGGTAAGGACTGATTATGGATATTCAACCCAGCTTTATGTCTGGGAATCAATGTCTCACAAACTATATTGCAGTTTTTGAAGAGGTGATCGGGAAGATAGAACTCTTTGAGGGGTCCTGCTAAGGATTCATTGTAATCTCTCCACTGCCTGCAGTAAAGGGAATTCAGCCAAATCCAACTGTTCAGGGAAGGAAACCCAGTGCTCGCAGCTTCTGTGAGGCAGAATAACTTCAGAGGCAGAATAGCAATTGAAACTATCTCAATTTTGCAATTGTCATGAAATTATTTGTTATTTGGACAAAGCTTTTCGAATTAATATTCTGCAGGGTTTCATTTTTTTTCTGTTTGCCTTCAGACGTGTGTGTGTATGTGTGTGTGCGCGTATGCATGTGTCTTTGTGTGCATATTTCTGTGTCTCAAATTTATAGAAAACAAATGTTGATGTACATATTGTCAATGTTCAAATTCTATATCATTTATGAATCCATCGTATTTCGACTAACTTTGCTTTGATTTTAGGTTAGTTATTTTAACAAATTTAAGAAACCTGTCTGACTGTCCTAACACTGAATCTGACCCAGTCTGAAATGGATATCATTTACCAAATTACACATTTAGTTACACTGACAATTTGTCGTGACGTCCGGAGGAGTGGGAATAGGAAAAGAAGCAATGACTCTCTAGCCTTGGTCGGAACAGAGATAAGGAGAAATTCTCAAAAGGCCATTTGAGTTGGAACTTCTCCTCCCCACAGGTTTATGGTACCTGTGTGTTTGCATTTATTCAAAGGTGTGTTAGTTAAATACTTGACGGGAAAGTGACTTAAGGATAATGAACTGCAGATTCGAATGTGCGGCTGCGACCACACTCTGATCACCCACATCCTTCGTGCCTGGTGGGGCAGGAACCGACTCCTGTTCCTTAGTCCTACTTTGCTCCATTCCATTGTGCCCCTCAATCGGCTAACCACGAGCAGTTGGAGATCACTTACTCATACTACCTGGTGCACAGAAACTGGGGAGACCATTCAGCCCCTGAAGGAAACACACCGCAGACATGCACTGTGACCTTTTGACATCAATAAAATATATGAACACCAGTTAAGAGTGACTGACCCAGATAACAAGGCAGTATTTGACTAATGATTATGTCAAGGGAACCTGAAGTAAATGGAACATAATGGAGATTATGAGGAATTTCCCCACTTTTTTTGAGTGGGAGCAACAGCGAAGGTAAGGCAAACTAGGAAGGCTACAGCTAAGGCAAGGGAGATTTTAAAATTACTTACCGGTAGTGGCCAGCGGTGTTTTTCCTCCACGGTAGGAGCGGGAGCAGCGGCGGAAGTGACGCAGACCAGAGGGGTAGCCAGGAAGGAAAGTAAGTGACCATATATATTAGCAAGGCCCTTTGGTCCAGAAGGGAAGGGGCAGAAGAGAAAAGCGGTAGTGGTAGGAGACTCGATTGTTTGGAGAATTGACAGGATCGGGATTCCCGGAAGGTATGTTGCCTCCCTGGTGCCAGGATCTGGGACGTTTCCGATTGGATGTATAAGATTCTGAAAGGGGAGGGCGAACAGCCAGACATTGTGTTACATATTGGCACCAATGATATAGCCAGTAAAAGGGTTGAGGATATAAAAAGTGATTTCCGGGATTCAGGGCAGTACGAACAGAGTAGTGATCTCAAGTTTCCTACCGGTGCCACGAGATAGCGAGGCGAGGAACAGGGGAGCGGGCACAGCTTAACACATGGCTGTGCAGCTGGTGTAGAGGGAGGGCTTCAGATACGTAGATAATTGGGATCCCTTCTGGGGAAGGTAGGACCTGTACATGAAGGACGGGTTGCACCTGAACTGGTAGGGAACTAATGTCCTGGGTGGAAGGTTTGCTCGAGTGGTTCAGAAGGGTCGAAATTGTATTGGAGGGGTGTGGGAACCTGAGCTAGATACCGGAGGTGAGAATTGATGGAGATGAGACAATAGCAAGAGGTAGCATTAGCCACTGGGAGGAATCTCCTGGGAAAGAACCAAGGGATAGATTGAAGTGTGTTTGCTTTAGTGCAAGGAATATCAGGAATAAAAGTGACTAGCTTAGAGCATGGATCAGTACCTGGCGCTATGATGTTGTGGCCGTAACAGAGACGTGGGTTTCTCAGGGGCAGGAGTGGTTGCTGGATGTTCCAGGATTTAGAACATTAAAAAAAATAGGGAGGGGGCAAAAGAGGAGGGAGTGTAGCACTGCTAATCAGAGAGGGTATCACAGCTACAGAGGTTGCCATTGTCATGGAGGATCTGCCTACTGAGTCAGAATGTGTAGAAATTAGGCACAGTAAAGCAGCAGTCAGGCACCCCCCCCCCCCCCCCCCCAATAGCAACAGGGAGATTGAAGAAAGCATTGTGAATGTAGTAGGGTTGTTGTAATGGGTGACTTTAACTTTCCCAATATTGATTGGAAACTCCTTCGGGCAGATGGTTTGGAAGGAACTGTTTTCGCAAGGTGTGTTCAGGAGGGTTTCCTAACTCAGTACGTTGACAGGCCGATGAGAAGAGAGGCCATTTTGGATTTGGTGCTCGGCAATGAGCCGGGGCAGGTGTCAGATCTTGCTGTGGGAGAGCATTTTGGTGATAGTAACCACAACTGCCTCACATTCTGCATAGCTATGGAGAAGGAGAGAAGCAGGCACGATGTGAGGATATTTAATTGGGGAAAAGGAAACTATGATGCTATCAGACGTGAGTTGGGAAGCACGCACTGGGAGCAATTGTTCCATGGAAAGGGAATTATAGACATGTGGAGACTGTTTAAAGAACAGTTGTTGCAAGTGATGCATAAATGTGTTCCTCTGAGACAGCAAGAAGGGGTAAGATAAAGGAACCTTGGAAGACGAGAGTGGAGGAGCTTCTCGTCAAAAGGAAGAAGGCAGCTTACGTAAGGTGAAGGAATCTAGGGTCAAGCTCAACTCTAGGGGATTACAGGCAGGCGAGGAATGAGCTCAAAAATGGTCTGAGGAGAGCCAGGAGGGGCTTGGTAGGAAGTACGAGGGAGAATCCAAAGGCATTTTACATGTATGTGAGGAATTAGAGAATGATCAATGAAAGAGTATGGCTGATCATGGATAGGATAGGGAACTTGTGTATAGAGTCTGAGGAGGTAAGGTACGGCCTTAATGCGTTTTTTGCTTCTGTCTTTTGTAAAGATAAGGACCTTGTAGTGAATTAAACCATTGAGGAGCAGGTAAGCATGCTGGAACGGATAGAGATTGAGGAAGCTGATGTGCTGAAAATTCTGACAAATATTAAGATTAACAAGGCGCTTGGGCCAGACCTGATATGTCCTTGGTTGCTTTGGGAAGTGTGAAATGTGATTGCTTCGCCGCTTGCGAAGATCTTTGCATCCTCGCTTTCCACCGGGAGTCGTACCTGAGGACTGGAGGGAGGCAAATTTAAATCATCTCTTCCAGAAAGGAAATAGGGAAATCCCCGGCAATTACAGGCCAGTCAGTCTCACGTCTGTCGTCTGCAAGGTGTGAGAAAGGATTCTGAGGAATAGGATTTATGACCATCTGGAAGAGCATGGCTTCATTAAATGCAGTCAGCACGACTTTGTGAGGGGCAGGTCATGCCTCACAAATTTTATTGAGTTCTTTGAGGATGTTACTAGACAATTTAATGAGGGTCGATCGGTGGATGTGGTGTATATGGACTTCAGCAAGACACTTGATAAGGTTCCCCATGGTAGGCTCGTTCAGAACGTCAAGAAGAATGGGATACAGTGAAATTTAACTGTCTGGATACAGAATTGGCTGGTCGACAGAAGACAGCGAGTGGTATTGGAAGGAGAGTATTCTGCCTGGAAGTCAGTGGTGTTCCAGGGCTCTGTTCTTTGGACTCTACTCTTTATAATTTTTATTAATGACTTGGATGAGGAGATTGAAGGATGAGTTAGCAAATTTGCAGATGACACAAAGATAAGAGGTGTCGTTGACTGTTGTAGGCTGCAGCGTGACATTGACAGGATGCAGAGATGGGCTGAGAGGTGGCAGATGGAGTTCAACCTGGATAAATGTGAAGTGATGCGTTTTGGAAGGTCAATCTTGAAAGTTGAGTACAAGATTAACGACAGCATTCTTGGCAGTGTGGATGAACAGCGGGATCTTGGTGTGCAGGTACATGGATCCCTTAAAATTGCCACCCAAGTGGACAGGGTTGTTCAGTAAGCATATGGTGTTTTGGCTTTCATTAACAGGGGGATTGAGTTTAAGAGCTGTGAGATCTTGTTGCAGCTCTATAAAACTTTGGTTAGACTGAACATGGAATACTGAGTCCAGTTCTGGTCGCCCTATTATTGGAAAGATGTGGATGCTTCAGAGAGGGTTCAGAGGAGGTTTACCAGCATGCTGCCTGGAATTGACGGCTTATCTTACGAAGACAGGATGACTGAGCTCGGACATTTTTCATTGGAAAAAAGAAGGAAGAGAGGGGACCTAATTTAGGTGTACAAGATAATGATAGAGTTGATAGCCGGAGACTTTTTCCCAGGGCAGAAATTGTTAACATGAGGGGTCATAGTTTTAAGTTGTTTGGCGGAAAGTATTGAGGGGATGCGAGAGGCAGGTTCCTGACGCAGAGACTTGTGAGGGCATGGAATGTGTTGCCAGCAGCAGCTGTGGAAGTGAGGTCATTGGGGATATTTAAGAGACTGCTGGACACGCATATGGTCATAGAAATTTGAGGGTTCGTACATTAGGTTTACCTTACAAGAGGATCAATGGTTGCCACAGCATCATGGGCTGAAGGGCGTGTTCTGTGCTGTACTGTTCTATGTTCTATGGTTGGAGTGATTCAATACAATGAAGATGGCTGTGGTTCTTGGACATCCACCACCTCAGACCCGGAACATCTCTGCGGGAGATCCACAGCACAAACATCCTCAGTTGCTCCTCAATATCTTTCCCCCCATCATAAGTTAAGAAGTGGGGAAGGTCAATGAAGATCACACAATGTTCAGAATAACGTGTCCTCCCTCAGCTCCTGTAGCAGTCTGTGTCCATGTGCAGCAAGACCGTGGCAGCATTCAGGTTTGTGCTATTAAAATGTCGGTAACATTCATGCAACAGTCCTGCTGGGCACAGTGCATGGCCACAGTAAAGGGAAGAGTTCATTCAGCACCTCAAGATCACTTCACAGGTATGTGAGGAGCTCATTCAGCCCATCAACACTATTGAATAAGAATAGGGATAGCCCATTCAATCCCTCCTGCCAATTACACAGGAGGAGAACGAGCCCAGTCAAACACATTGAGCTGTAAAAGAGGAACCAGGTATTGCCCAATCAGGCCCTTGAGCTTCTCCCCGACACCAGGAGGCAGCCATTGAGCCCCTTGAGCCCGTGGTACAGAAGTAGGAGGATGTATTCGACGCCCCAACATGACAACCAATGAAGCAGAGACTGCACGGATAGACTGCTCCATGCTGTTCCTCCTGGCTCCATCGCTAATGGTATACAATTGATACATCAATGTGGTTTGCTGACAGTGAAGAGGGAAGACAAGTGTTTCATGTCAAGTTTCAAAGAAGCATCTTCCATCTCTGACCAGGTAGACTTGTGTTCTCTATGGAGGGCAGATGCTATTGTAAATGGTTAACTCTTTCAAAAGTAAGGCATTGTCGCTACTGACAGATTTGTGAACAATGTGACGCTCATTGCAGGGTCATACACCAACTGCACATTGTGAAGGTGAGAGTGCAGTCAAAGCCTGAAGCTCTCTCTCAACCAACATGGGAGCTCCACCGAGCTACATAAACGACCAAGAAGCACGTATCATGGGGAAAATGCAATGTCTCATGCTTTCAATGGAAATGTCTATCAATGGAAAGAAAGTGTGTTCGTCCAAGATCTTCAGGTTTCAATGCAGTCAACACTTATTCTGTCACGATGCACAAATTAAGCATCCATTATTTCACACCGTCTTCATTTTACCATCATCCCAGAGATTATTCTGATAAAACAGCTTTGCACTGCCTCTGTGACAAGGAGATCATCGATTTACAAAGGTCAGAAAGTCTGTCCACAATAGACCAAATACTGCCTCAACAACACTCCACAGCTCCTACAAATGATTAATTTTGTAATGAAGGCTGGCATTTTATTTCCTGTACTGTTAATGGGTGCCCTGCATGAATTCAATTCATGACTTATGACCAAGGGCATCCAGGTCCTTTATTGCAAAAAGCACTTCCAAACCTCTCACCTTCTAATAAATACAGCATGTAAAGGACAATATCTGTTGTTCACATTCAAATCACTTCTTCGTGTTACAAATAACGGTGTTCCAATCGCCCTTAGTCTCTGTGTTCTTTCCATCAACCAATTTTCAATCCATGTAGGATATCTCCCACCTACCCAAGGACTGTAACTTTTTTCACTCACCAGTGTGCAACCGTGTCAACCTTCTTCTGAAAATTCAAATACACCGTTCACCCTAGTTCTCACTCGTCGATGTCACAACCAATACCCTCCATAAACTCCAGTATGATTTTCAAAGATAGTTTCTCTGTCCTGAATCTATGTTGGCGCTGCTCAATCATATCATTGTTCTCCAATGATCTATTTATGATGAATTACAAAAATTATTCATAGTTTCCTCACTCATGACATAAGCTTATCCCCCAGTTGGTTTTCTGTTTTCACCCTCCGACCTGTTGTATAAATGTATGTTCGTAATAGTCGCTTTCCAGTCTGCAGTATCCTTTGCAGAATCTAAAGAGCTTTAACCACCCTCATACAATTAAGGAAAAGGCAGGTGGGAAGGACGCTATTGACCCATTCTCTCTGCACTAGCACCGAATAGAGTTATCCAGCAATCTCAATTCTCCAACCCTATCGTTGTAACCCTCTAAATTCATCACTCTTCTGTTCCAGCAGCTTACCAACCTTCAACACAATGAGTTTTTCCAGGACTTCAGCTTTACTAATTCTAAACTTCCTGAAGTTCCTCGCTTTCGCAGTCACCCTGTTCTCTAGTATTTACAAAAAGATTTTCTGTTACTTCTTCTGTTTGGACAGAACAAATGTATTCACCTCACCGGACAGAGATGGCCTCTGTCACCTCGTGAATAGGTGAGAGGATGGGGCTCAGGCAGAGTGGATATGTCCCCATTCCTGCCTGTAAAGTTCCAGGCTCAAAATGGTTGATAGACATTTTGAGTGCAGCCCTCTCCCTGGTGTGAGAATGCGCAGCTCTGTTACCTCCTCATTGTTCAAATAAATTGGCTTCGCTCTTTGCACCTGGGAAAGGTATACCATTGGGAAATCATAGAAAGGATAGTGCAGTGCCATGCTCCTCCCTACACAGTCTCCGCAGACCCAGATACACTGTAAAATAAAGCTCCATACCTTGCACACAGATTAGGCACACCAGGCTCTCTAGTCTCCCTGAATGAATGCAGCAGCTGACAGCACAAATCCAAGAAAACCATCCAGAGAACCTACACTGACATTCTAATGTCTGGAGCAAGTCAATACGTACATATATGGCACACCAACTCAGTGTTGAAGCTGCCGACCTCTCCTCTGATTCTATACGTGGCTGATAAACTGTTTCATTTCAGTGCAGTCCCTGAAATATGAATAGTTTTGCTCTCCATGGAAATAGTTGACAATGTAACTGCACAACTTTCTGTACCTCAGTCACGATAACAGCAACACCGCTATTGATGGTGGAGACGCTAGGGAAGGTGATGGTCTAACAGCATTTTCTCTAGACGATACATTCTGAGATCTCCACAAATATTTCCCAATGGTACACCTTTCCCAGGTGATGACCCACACCCGGACTTCAATCCTGCCACATCAGATGGTGAAATTTGAATTCCATAAAATATTTAGAATTAACTATCTAATGAAATATTGATGGTTGTCAGAACTAAGAATATCTGGCACACTAGTGTCCTTCAGGGAAGGGAAAATGCTATGTTCACTGGTCTGGCATACATGTGATTCCAGACGTCAGCAGTGGTAGACTCTCAAATGCTCTTTGCAATGGCCAAGTCTGATATTCAGTTATACACCACAAGGTCTCAAAGAAGGTAAACCAGACAGACCTGAGCATGGCCAGTCTACAACACGTAGAAGTGCAGTGGTTCAGAGATGCAGTTCTCCAGCACTTTCTGAAATCAGCTCGGAAAGAGAAATAGATGCTGGTCAGCCACCAACATCCATGTCCCATTAATAAAGAAAAGAAGATGACCACCCCCAGCATGGAGAGATAGAGGGGACAGAACTCCCTTGAAACAGGGACTTGGATACATATATCTACATGGGCATGATACTAGGGATATGCGAAAAGGTGAAAAATAAGTGAAAATGATCTCTCAATTTATTTCCATACCAGCTGATTATCCACAGTCCCTTTGTTTTTTTTTCTGTCTCTATTTCTCCATATATCCAACTCAATTCACCAACACATATTACACTATTTCCCAGCAGCTTTCATGACTGATGCATGGCGAGTGGACTCAAAATGTTAACTCTGTTTTTCTCTCGACAGAGGCTGCCAAACCTACTCCATTTCCCCAGCACTCTGTTTCCTTTTGGTTCAGAACCCCAGTATCTTTCTTTGTTTGATTTAACCTTTATTTTTTGTTATTGTATGGGACATTGGCCCATCAAGTCCACACTGACCCTTCGTAGAGCATTGCACCCAGGCCCACCTCATACCCCATTCTTGCATTTCCCATGGCTTAACCGACTCCTAACCTGTCCCTGCGTCTCCCACAGCTAACACACCGAGCTGCACATGATGGGTAATTTAGCATGCTCTATCTACTGAACCTGTTTGCTTTGTGGGAGCAAACTGAATCTAACAGGGGTGTCTCAGAGCATGAGGAGTATGAGCAATGTAAACAGACAGCAGCTGTTCCTTTTAGTCAAAGGGTTAAAAACAAGGAGGATCACGTTTAAAACGAAAGACAAGACATGAAGAGAGGATTTGTGGAATCTGTTTTGAACCCAGACGATGGTTTGTATGTAGAATGCATTGCCTGAGAGGGCAGATAAGAAAGGGAACCTCACAAACTTTAGAAAGCACTTGTATGGGCATTGGATAGTGCAGACTCGATGGGCCTTGTCTTTAATACAATATTTCATGTGGTGGCAGCCATGAAAGGTCTGACATATCTTGAAGCAGCAACCAATGAGACTTGTTGGTTTGTTCCATCGAACTGTGCTCAGTATGTGGTGAGATTACAAACCAGCATCATCCCAAGGAGTATCGGCACTTACTCAACCTAGGACAGCCCACACATCTCTTAAAACATCCATGTTAATTCACATGCTCAGTCCAACGACAGCATCAGCATTATTGCAGCTGTTTGACACCATTATTTTAAGAACACCAATAACATAGAAACAGACTTTGCTTCATTATTGTATAGACTTCTCGTGTAAGGTTGTTATTTCTCTGAAGAATACTAAATTCCTTCTCAGATATTCCCATTGACAAAGAGTTCGTTTTCCTGCGAGCAGCTTGTGTAACACTCCATCCATCAGCAGTAATATTTACTCCCAGTTAAACCAGTACACAAGATGCACAGCTAGCACTCCCTCTCAACAGCCACTTGAATGGACCAACACCAACTGGACTGGAACGTCTCAACGGCAATTAATGCTGGTCTAGCTCCATTAAAATCCCAAATGAACTAAAAAGACAATTCGATTTTCTAATAATTATTAAACAATGAGGACATCTTATTGATGGAATGAGTTTGTCGCTGTCATTGACGTTGTGTGATCTATTTCCGTGAAACCATTTCGTGCATAAATTGAATGAATAAAACTCAGGTCACAGATGCACGGTAACTCGGTATTTAAATGCAAAATGCTAGGGAATAGTAGGTTGTAGATCTTCAGGTAACTGGGAAAATGTAGTTTGGTTGTTTCTGGCTGATGTAGTTGCAT
This sequence comes from Chiloscyllium punctatum, assembly GCF_047496795.1. Taxonomy (NCBI): domain Eukaryota; kingdom Metazoa; phylum Chordata; class Chondrichthyes; order Orectolobiformes; family Hemiscylliidae; genus Chiloscyllium; species Chiloscyllium punctatum. Next base: position 96,302,668 of record NC_092744.1, read on the forward strand.
TGGGCTGGAGGCTCGGTTGGTATGCTGTATGACTGTCACTTTAATTGTTGAAAACAGAGGATGTGGTCTCACCATTTCCATTGCTTGTGAGCATCAAATAGTGAGGAATACAATCTCCAAGGACGCACAGGATTTGAAGCTATATCAATCTCCCTTCACTCTCAAATTGTTAAGAACACCGTTTCTCTCTTTGGAACATACCCGTTAGTGTTCCTGCACCTCAAGAATCCGTGGGGTCAATCACCATATTCTGAATAGAAATTAAACACAAGCAACAGAATGCTGGCCTTGGTAATGAAACGCACCTCAGAAGAACAACTGAAAGGAATCTGCATTGTTAAGTTATCCATTCGACCCAATCTGATTTCTAACGCAGTTTTCCTTTGTCCTATGCTCCTGACCTCTCGACAACATCATGAATCTTTCCTGAGTCCATTTAAAAAGACACGTATGGAAAGCTGTGCCCAATAATCTGAAAGGAAAAGTCTTCATGTTCATAAGAAACGTGTCCTAATTTTTTTCAGTATCTAAAACAACAGAAATGTAGAAGCTAGCATCAAGAGTAAGGAATCAAATCAGCTCCGTTATGCGATAAGGTCGTGGATGATCTGATTGTGACCTCAATCACACATTCCTCCTTTGCCCTTACAATGTTATTGCGTCATTCTTCGTCAATAATCTGCCTGCCTCTGCTTTAGGAATATTCAATGTCTTTTTCTCCAACGCTATCTGGGAAGAGAATTCCACAGACACAACACAATGAGATGATTACACCAAATCACTAACTTCTTAACAGATACATTCTTCAGTTTTATGATCCATCCACTCATGGTAATCTCTCATTGTTTCAGAATTCAATTTAAAAGAATACTTGGAATATTCTGGGATTAAACAAGATCACATGTTGTTCGCCTCAACCCCAGCAGGTCCAGAGCCCGTCAATTCAAGATTTCCTCAAGAAATATAAACTCCTCCCAGGAGTCAGCTGACTGAATCTTCTATGGATTGCATTTCATATCATTGTCGCCATCGCTCTCTTGATGTGCTTACACCACTACCTTGTGGATTTGTGGAAAATCGCCCCTACTTTTAAATGTATTCTGCTTCAGAAAGTTTCAACATTTATCTTAGCTCCCTAAAAATGTGATGTACACGTAAAGTTTTTATTTTGTAACCCAGGTGCCTGGTTCCTCTGTGCCTAAAGCCAATCTCACCACTGAAATAATACATTACGTTTCCCTTCAACCCGCCAATATCTTTGAGCACAGACACATTTTTCCTCCTATATTCCATATACCAATATTTGCCTGTTCACTTGTCCAACAGTCCTTTCATGGACTCTTCATATCTTCCTTCTCCAACAGTTTCAACAATTTGTATTCTTCCCTAATACAGACAGAATATTTGGCCAAAGGAACACACTGTGGCGACATTTCAAAGTATTTTAAAATGAAATATATTTACTCCATGTCTAAACTATAAATTTAGAACAAAGCTATAGTGTGCTGCAGTCCTGTCACTCAGTTCCCATTACTCAATGTAGGGTCAGTTGGTGTGGAATGTGTGTGGGTAGAATTGAGAAACCACAAATGTGTAAAGCAATAGTTGGAGTAATGTACAGACCTTTGAATCATCGTCAGGAGCTGGAGCGCGTGATCGACCAGGAGATAGAAAATATATGTAGAAAAGACAAAGTTACAATGAGTGGGAGAATTTCAATATGCAGGTGGATTGTGAAAATCAGACTGGTAGTGGTTTGCAAAGAAAGGAATTTGTGGAATGTCTACAAGATGACTTTTTGGAACAGCTTATGGTGCAGGCAACAAGGGAACGGGCAATACTGGATTTAGTGTTGTGCAGTGAGTCAGACGTGAGAAGGAAGCTTAAGGTGAAGGGACCCTTCGGAGGTATTGATCGTAATATGATGGAACCTAAACTTCAATTTGAGAGGGAGAAAGCAGAATCAGAATTAATATTACAGCTGAATAAAGGCACCTACAAAGACATGAGGGAGGAGCTGGAGAGAATTGACTGGGAGACGAGCCGAGCAGGAAAGAGTGTGGAAGAGTAATGGCGGGAGTTTCTAGGAGCAATTTAGGAGTCACAGAAGAGATTTATCCCGAGGTAAAAGATGCATTGTACAGGGAGGATGAGGCATCCATGATTGACTGGGGAATGCATGGCTAGGGTAAAAGAAAAAGAGAAAGCAGATATCATGGCAAATGGCAGTGGGAAACCAGAGGATTGGGAAGCTTACAAAGAGGAACAGAGGGCAACAAAATAAGAAATAACGAGGAGGAAATTGAATATGAAGTTAAGCTATCCAGTGAGAGAAAGGATGACTGAAAGAGTCTCTTTAGATATATTAAGGGCAAAAACGGGAAGCAGAAGTGGATATTAGGGCACTGGAAAATGACACTGGCTTGATAGCAGTGTGGAACAAATAATTGATGAGAAATTGTATAATTATTAGAAGTCAGATTTCACGGCGAAAGACATGAATAATATTCAAAAAATTCAAGAGACTGAGGAGGCAGAGCTGATTAGGAGAAGTTGCTCGAAAAACTAAATTGATTAATAAGCTGGATGGAGACATTACTGGTGATATTCCAGAAATCATTGGAATCAGGGAGGGTCCCAGAAGACGAGAAAATTACAAAATTACAAAAAATAGTACAAACTAGTGTATTCGTTTTTACAATATAATAACAACTCCAATATAGAATTTAAAAACAAATTACTAATCTATTCTCCAAACTAGCAATCCATAAAATAGGATATCCTACATTAATAAAACTAAACACAAGGAGAAAAGAAAATAAATACAATAATAATTAAATAACTCGATGCATATGTTTTAAAATATATATTAATTCATAACAGAACCCGTATTGATACAGGATTCCTCCTCCCAGGAGCCCCCAAAGCATCCAGAATTGTCCCCACGGCTAAGCAAAGGCCCTGAACAATGTGGTTGATATATCTGTGTCAATGTAGTTTAAAAAGATCTGCCATGTTCTATAAAATAATTCCGTCTTTTGGTTCACCATATTCGTAAGGTAATCAAGTGGGATATATTACATGACTATCCTGTGCCAATTTGAAAGCCATGGGGAACCTTCAGATATCCAATTCTCTAAAACGTTTTTGCCCGGACAAAAGAAAAGGGTAATGAATAATTTCCTCCCGTATTCATCCAAAGAAGGGAAATTTGGGGAGCCCAAAAGTAGAGGCACTAGGTCCCACCCAATCTCAGTACCCAAAATCTTTGCCAAGGCATTCTCTACTCTGTCCCAACACATGCAGATCTTATGGCATGTCCTCAGACAATGCGTGAGAGTGCTAACTTCTGTTTTGCATATGTGACACATTTAAGATGCTCCTGCCTTGAACTTTCCAAGTCACTCAGGTGCCATCTGAGCCCAATGAAGTATCTTGAATTGGAGAGCCTGAGTTCTGTTACAGATAAACAACTCCCTGACGTTTTCCCAGACGTCCTCCCACATCTCTAAGGATATTTCCATCCCCAATTCTTGACTCTAGATTTTATATAAGCGTTCCATGTCCTTTGATACTTTATTAATTTATGGTAGAGCGTACTGACCACGGGCGGACCCAACGCCCTTCCCTATCCGATTTTTAAGGAGCAATTATAAACATAGTCTTCTTTTGTATAAAGTCTCGTATTTGAAAATATCGAAAAAGATCTTTGCTATGCAGCCCAAACTTCCGACGCAGCTGTTTGAAGGACATCATGACCTCCCCATCGAACAGGTCTCCCAAACAGGACATACCTCTGGACTCCCAGGTTCTGAATACAGCATAACTCAGCCTTGGCTGGAATCACAATATTTCCACTATCGGGGTATAGAGGGAGGATTTTTGTCGGTTTCCCTCATCCTGTCACATTATCGTCCAGGGTTTGATTGTATTTAATACAATAGGATTTTTACAATGATACGTAATAACTCTCACCTTGTCCATAAATAGTAGATTGATGAGGGGATATTTTGCTTGGGATGCCCCAATATCGAAGCAGATTGATAATGGATCACAAGAGACCCAATCAGCAACGTAAGTAATAGAGAGCTCAATTGGTACCTCCTCAAATCCGGAAAATCCAGCCCACCCCTTACTTGTGGAAGCTGCAGCTTTTCTAATTTAATAAGGGGCCGTCTATGACTCCAAATAAAGGAGCCGAGCCAACCATAAAGCTTACGCAGCGCCTGCCTCAGCAGCATCAAGGGGAAGCATTCTCATAGCGTAAAGCAGGAGAGGTAGGATGTTCATGTTGAACAAAACTATTCTACCTACCCAGGATATCGGGAGATCTTCCCAGCGTTGAAGGTCCTATCATAATTTCTCCAATAAATGCGTATAATTGACTTTATATAGCTGACCAAATGCCGGAGTCTTAAAAATACCTAAGTAAAGAAAACCTCCCAGTGACCACCCAAAGGCAAAACGGGATTCATCCGGAAAATTGGATATACTGGCAAGACCTACCAGTGACATGGCCTCTGATTTCACAAATTGATTTTATACCCTGAGAACATGTCAAATAATTTAACCACTTGAATTTAGCGGGGCACAGATGTCAATGGATTATATAAGAAAAGGAGGACATCAACTGCATAGAGAGTAATTTTGTGCTTAACCGATCCAAACTCCGGAGCCATTATATTATGGTCAGCTCGTACAGATTCCGCCAACGGCTCAATCACTAGCGTAAATAATAATGGTGAGAGAGGGCATTCCTGACCACAATTACTGCCAACATGAAAGCTATCTGAACTTAAAATTTTGGTGAATACCACTGCTTTGGAATCATTATATAATACTGTAACCCATTTAGTAAAGACCTCTCGAACACCAAACTGTTCCAGCATATAAACGAGATATGGCTATTCTACACGATCGAATGCCTCCTCTGCCTCTTGGGAGACAACTAATCCCCGTATCGCTCCCTGCTGGCAGGCTTGTACCATATTTAAGACTCTTCTAATGTTATTAGTTGATTTGCGACCCTTTATAACCCCCATCTGGCCTTCTTTAATAATGTATGGCAAAACCCTCTCCAGTCTTAATGACAACATTTTTGAGAGAATTTTAAATCCACATTCAACAAGGATATAGGTCTATATGAAGAGCAGTCATTTTGGAGCCTTTTCCTTGTTGAGAATGAGACAAATATTTGCTTCTCTCAGAGAAGGCGAGAGGCAGCCCTGACTTTGTGAGTAATTTTTCATATTTATAAGTGGCCTGACCAATTCCCCAATCAATTCGTTATGGAACTCAGCCTGGAATCCATCTGGACCGGGCGCTTTGCCTCTCTGGAGCTGCCTCACTGCCTCCTGTGTTTCCTGGGTTGCTAGGGGACATTCAAGATCAACACCTGCTTCCACGTTAGGCCCGGGAGGGCAAGGCTTTTATTTTAAATAAAGACTTTATCTTCCTTGTTCTATCCTCACAGCCCTGTGGTCTATAAAATTCGAAATAGTACCTTCTAAAGACGACATTGATCTTTTTTACGATCACAGGTCAAGATACCAGCACTCTTTCTAAAGACGTAATGGCTTCGGCAGCCTTTTTCCTTCTGGCAAGTTACCTGCCAGGCTTGTCACTGTATTCAAATAATCTCTGCTTCGCCAGTATTATCTCCCTCTTTGCTGTTTGATTAAGTGTGGTATTCAAGGTTACCCTAAGAGCTGTGACCCGCTGTAGTTTAGTAATGGAGGGTATATCCACTTGTATTTTCCGGGGCACAGAATATGAGGTAACCAAGCTCATGCGTGTGCCTTAGCAGTCTCCCACATCACCGACGGGTTACTGGCCGTGCCTGAGTTGATATCCCAGAAGGTTTTAAGTTTTTCAAGAAATATTTTATGAACTTGCTATCTTTCAATAGGAAAGGGTCCATATGCCAATGTAGGGAAGCTATCTCATTATCACGTGTCTTAACCTCCAATTATACTGTGGCATAATCGGATATATATAAATATATATATTACCTACTTCACAAAACAATATTGAGTTCAAAAGGGTCGAGGGAACAGAAACATATTGATCCAGGTATGGCACTTGTGTATGTTAGAACAAAAAGTAAAGTCTCTAGCCTCTGGGTGAAGACACCTCCACACACCTACCAACCCCAAACTCCCGACTCAGATCCGCCAACTACCTAAATCTCAGATATGCCCAGAGAGCTCTTAGGTATTCTGGCCACTCCTGGGTCGATGATGCAATTATAATTGTGTGGTGCACCCCGAGAGCCACCAACCTGGACAAGGCTACCATTACAAATTTAAAAGTGTGCACCGGGGGGCAATAAAGATTCAAAATCCCATATTCCTGTCCATATATTAGTGCATTAATTAATATATACCACCCAGAATCATCTTTTATCTGGCTTACCATTTGGAAGGGAAGATTCTTCCGAATAAAAATGGCTACTCTCCTAATTTTGAGCTAAAAGATAAAAAGAACACCTAGCTAAAACCACTCTATTGCAGCTTCGAATGCTCCTTAGCAAGTAGTTGTGTCTCCTGTAGAAGGGTTATATCCACCCTTTCTTTTTTAAGGCTTGATAATATCTTTTTCCTTTTGATTAGTGAGTGGCACCCCTTGACATTCCAGGTGCACCACTGAAACGAATGACTAGCCATGAACATCCAAGTAAGCCGAGACCCCCCAGGAGGGAGATCCCCACCCAAAGACATTGAATAAAACCAAAAATGATTCACACATAAAACACTCTTTAAAACAGCTAAATCAAAACAACTAAGAACTACTCCTAAAAACAAATAACATAAAACATACTAAAAATGAGACTTTCCCCCTTGTTCACAGGAGGCACTACTACCTTCCAACAATCCCGCCATAATATTTCCCAGCCAGAGACATGCCCTCGGCCCAGGTATTACAAATTACAGCAAATAAATTCCAATGTCTTATAAGACAGAAGTTAAAGATGGGTGACGCGCCCATCCCCCCCCCCCACACACACAATCACCTAGATACACTTAGCAAAACAACACAAGATGAAAATACATAAAATTACAAAAATACAATCCCAGCAAGTAATAAGCAAACAAATAAAAAAAAACACCCAGAAATGTTCCCAACCCACGCGAGTCCCTAGAAAGGATAAGGAATGATCCACATCCTACCCCCACAGATTAGATTACTTACAGTGTGGAAACAGGCCCTTCGGCCAAACAAATCCACACCGACCCGCCATCCACCCATAGCACAACATTTACCCCTTAGCTAACACTATGGGCAACTTAGCATTGCCAATTCAACTGACCTGCACATTTTTGAACTGTGGGAGGAAATCGATGCACCCAGAGGAAACCCACGCAGACATGAGGAGAATGCGCAAACTCCATGCAGTCAGTCCCTGAGGCGGGAATTGAACCCAGGTCTCTGGCGCTGTGAAGCAGCTGTGCTAACCAGTGAGCCACCATGCCACCCACAAAGGAAAGACGGAGAAGAGAAAGAGGAAGAAAGGAGGAGGGAAAAAAACAAAAAAGAGGGCAAAATAAAGTCATTATCCATACAGTTCAAGTCCCGCAGTCTACTTGAGAGCATCCAGGAATTATTTTACTTCTTCTGGTGAGCCAAAGTTATGCACAGATCCTCCATGACTGCAGCACAGCGTTGCCGGATATTGCACAGAATATTGAATATTTAAATCCCTCAGATGCTTCTTCGCCTCATCAAATGCCTTCCTCTCGCCGTCCACAGACTTAGAAAAGTTCCTGGAGCTGCATTATCCTGGAGCTTTTGTATACCATGGCATGAGAATCCTTCCCCGAGACTATGGAGGCCTCTAGCACATCTGTTTTTCCTTGTAATGCTGGAGTTGAACTAGGACTGTGCGGGGGCGCTGATCCGACCCGTGCCAGTGCACGGCAAATCGGTGCGCCCATTCAGCCCACAACTGACCCAGCTCTGACTCCAGTTACAGCAGCTGTGGGTGCCATTGCTCCAGGAACTCAAAACGCAGACCTTCCTCTTCCTGTTCAGGAAGGCCAAGCAACCGAATATGTTTCCGACGACCTGGATTTCCGATGTCATCAATATGTTCCTCTAAGTTCGGGACGCAATTTTCCAGAGCCCAGACCTGACCCATGGATGACTCAACAGTGGTCTTGGAGGCCGCAGCCTGTTACTCCGCTCTCCCCGACACGCTGCCCGAGTTTCTCAATGTCTTAGTCACGTTTCTGCAGCATGACTGAGACTGACTCCCACCTGGACTGGGCCTCTTTAATGGACACATCAATCTTTTCTCGGAGTTTAACAAGCTCAGAGATCATGCTCGCGCCTGCAGGTGAGTCTCCCGGGGCGGCTGCAGACGTCTGTCTTGCTGCGGGGTGGGGGGAGGGGTCCCTCTCCGTTGTGAACTGCGAGAACCTTTGCCTTTGGTCATTTTAAAAAGCATCAAATTCTAAAGTTTGATGTAGAATGGCCAAGGCTGCTGGGCAAAAACTGGTTTAAACAATTTAACAGGTGAGGTGAGGGTGGGTACCCCACTTTGCCAGATTCTTGGCCAGAGCTATGCAGTCTCATACCTACTGGGTCACCGCCCTTTTGCATCTCCCTGGCACCCTGTTTAAAAAAAAAGAAATCAGGCAAAAGACAGAAAATTACAAACTGATCAGCCTAACCTCGGTCGTGGGTACGTTCCTGGAATCCATTTTGAAGGATGAGATTTCTGAATACTTGCCAGTGCGTTCTAAAGCAGGGCGAAGTCAGTATGGTTTTGTCAAGGAGAGGTCATGCTAATGAATCTGTTAGAATTCTTTGAGGATGTAACAAACAGGTTAGACCAAGGAGAGCTAATGGATACTATCTATTTGGACTTCAAGAAGGGCGTTGACAATGTGCTTCACAGGAGGCTGCTGAGTGTCAGGAGGCCCATGGTGTCAGAGACAAGGTACTAGCGTGTACAGAAGCTTAGCTGTCTGGCAGAAAGTAGAGAGTGGAAATATAAGGGTCCTTCTCTGGATAACAGACGATGGCAACTGGTGTTCTGCAAGGAAACCACAACTTTTACTTTAAACATTAAGGATCTAGATGAAGGAACTGAGGGCATTCCGGGGAGGCTTTTAGTTGACGCAAAGTAGGTAGAGGGACAGGTATCATTGAGGAGGCAGAAGGATTTAAATACGGTAGGAGAATGGGCAATGAAGTGGTAGATGGAGTTCAACCGGAGAAAGTGCGCGATGATGCACTTTAGAGGATAGAAGAGAGGCATGGACTATTTTATAACTGGGGAGAAAATTCAGAAGTCTGAAGTACAAATAGATTTTCAAGATCCAGTCTGGGATTGTATCAAGGTAAATGTGCAAGTTGAGTTAGTCGTTAGGAAGGTGTTATATCTGCCACACAGTGTGTTGGAAATCTCACACTTCAGAAAAAAGAACTGAGTCAACTCTTATAAACAATAATATTTGTTTATTGAACACATTTAATATTAAAACAATAAAATGCATTATAATGTAAGGAAAAACACTCCAAACTAACGTACCTTTGGATGATCCCATCCCACCCCACTAGAAGGTGACCGGATTTCATGTGGTGAAGACTTTTTGTTCTTCTGATCGTCTCTTGGAGGGGTCTTCTCTTCAAGTGGATATTATCGAGGGGTTTTGCACCAATTCTTATCCTTCCAAGTCTTCACGCCTTTTTTGGAGGGTATGGAGGATCTGAAAATGGAATGATCAGGTTCATTTACCCTGATCAATCAGACTCAACCTGGGGTTGTCACATTGATGGCCCAAGGACGGCATTCCATTGTCCCATTCAGGTCCAACTTCATGCGGGTGTTACAGGTCTGTAGCTGTCAAGTTTGTTGGCATTTGTAGGGAGATTCAGCCTGTCTGGATTCCGTAATATGTGCATTACCACAGAGACTTTAGTCAAGGCTGGGTTCTACCTCCCAGCATGCTTTAATCATTGTTCATTTTTGTAACTCCATGGTAAATTCATTCTTGTCCATCGTAAGATTATTCTTTCAGGTGGTCCATCTGGTCAGAAAGGCAAATACAGTGATGGCATTTATTTTCAGAGGGCTTGAATATTAAAGCAGCATGGAGAATTGTCTACCGTTTTGGGCCCTTTATCTCAGGAAGGATGCACCGCCCCGGACAGTGTTCAGAGGAGCTTCATAAGAATGGTCTTAGGAATGAAAAGCTTAACATATGAAGTCTCTGTGTCTATACTCGCTGGACTTTAGAAGGATGAAGGTGGATCTAATTGAAACTTACAGAATATTGGGTGCCTGGTTAGAGTAGATGTTGGGAAGGTGCTTCCACTGTTAGGAGAGAAGGGACTCAAGGATATAGCCTGAGAGTCATGAGAAGATCTTTTAGAATGGAGATAAGGAGAAATGCTTTCAACCTGAGAGAGGTGAATCTATGGTAGAATGGCAGTTTCATTCCCTAAAGTGCATTAGTGAACCAGGTGAGTTTTTCTTGACAATCGATTCAAAACCACCATCAGACTCTTAATTCCAAATTTGAAGTCAAGCTCCACGACTTGCTGTGGCAGGATTTGAACCCAGGTCATTCGAACACTATCTGGGTTTAGCACATACGAATTCAGTGATAGCACCACGAGGCCATTAACTTGCCCAAGCCTCCACAGTGTGACTAACGTGCCCAGCATGACATGCCCTGTGATTTGCCTTCATGTTAACTTTGACTTCCTTATCAAGATATGGATGATTTCTCCCCGTTATGCAATTCCTCTTCGGTCTTTAGTATCTCCCTAGCTATTTGCCAAATTTCTTCATCTGTCCTACATTTGACTTTGCTTTTCGCCCCCAGTCTACCCAAGCCAAATCCTTCCTTAACCTAGTATAATTATTATTGCTTAACACTAAAATTCTCATGTCTGACTCAGTTTTCACTCTTTCCATCTGAATGTGAAACTCCAGCAAGTTGTGGTTACACCTTCTAAGGCAAAGCTCATCCACCAATCCTTCCTTGTTACATAATATCAAATCTAAGTTAGGCCATTCTCTGGTTGGTTCCGTGCCATCCTGCTCTCAGTAATAATCTCTCATACACTCCATGAATCTTTAGTCAACGATCTCATTGTCGAGATGATTAATGAGCCAGTTTACATATTCAAAGCACTCATAGTTACTGTTGTGCCCTTGTTACAAGCCCTCACTCTTTTCAACCTCAGAAGCACTTTGGGGGGGGGGGGGGCGGTTGGGGGTGGGGACAGTGGCTTAAAATTCCTCTTCCCAAGGGTTTTCTTCCCATGCTTTGTATTTGCACTGAGACGGAATTCAAATATGTTTTGGCACAAAACACTTTGAAAAGGTCACACGAACAAGTGTTTATTTTATTTTCTCTAACCACATTTCACAGTAAATATAGAGGAATTAAGAGGGCTAAAAGTGGTCATGAGATATCTTTAGCAAACTGGGTTGAGGAAAATACCAAAAAAATTGTTTTCATACATAAGGAGCAAGAGGGTATCGAGAGAACTGTTTGGCCCACACAAGAAAGTTATGCATGGAGTCAGAGAAAATGGGTGAGATTCTTAACGAGTATTTTGCATCTGACGGACAGAGTGATCTGGGTGTTCAGGTTCATTGTTTCCTGAAGGTGGCAATGCAGGTCAGTAAAGTGGTCAATAAGGCATACGGCATGTTTTCCTTGATTGGATCAGTTGTTGAATACAAGCGTTGGCAGGTCATGTTACGGTTCTATAGGACTTTGGTTTGGCCTCATTTGGAATACCGCGCATAGTTCTGGTCACCTCATTACCAAAAGGATGTGGATGCTTGAATCGAGTGCAGAGTAGGTTCACCAGGGTGTTGCCTGGGAAGGAGGTTGCTTGTTATGGAAAGAGGTTGGGTAGATTAGGATTATTTTAATTATAAAGACAAAGGTGGGGGGGGGGGACCTGATTGCAGTCTACAAAATCAAGAGATATATCGACAGGGTGGATATCAAGAAGCTTTTCCCCCAGATTGTGAACTCATGACCCCTGGTAATTGAGTTCCAAAGTGAGAGGGGAAATGTTGAGGGCCTGAGGGATATATGTAGGAAGTTCGTTATTCATAGGGTGGTGGCAGCAGGAACGTGTTGCCAGCGGAGGTGGTAGGGGCAGGAATGATAGCGCCATCTAAGATGTATCTGAGAGATACATGAATGGGCAGAGAGCAGGTGGATACAGATCCTTAGAAGGTCGGTGGCAGGTTTACAAATTAGGGGATCTGGATCAGAGCAGGCTTGGAGGGCCGAAGGGTCTGTTCCTGTGTTGGAATATTCTTTGTTCTTTATCATTCATTCTAAAAATTGCAAGTTTTCAACTTATTGTATGCTACAATTTAATAATATAAATCATTTATTTATTTGATAGTGCATGTCAAATTATTGTCATTGCTAAATTACAGTCGCAGAGTCACAGAGATGTACAGCATGGAAACAGACCCTTCCATCCAACTCATCCATGCCGACCAGATATCCCAACCCAATCTAGTCCCACCTGCCAGCACTCAGCCCATATCACTCTAAACACATTCTATTCATATACTCATCCAGGCACGATCTAAATGTTGCAATTGTACCAACCTTCACCACTTGCTCTGGCAATTCATTCCATACACGTACCACCCTGTGTGTGAAAACGTGACATCACTTTTATATTTTACCTTCCCAACCTAAACCTATACCCTCTAGTTCTGGACTCACCCTCACCAGCCAAAATACCTGTCTATTTCCATATTCATGTCCCTCATGATGTTATAAACCTCTATAAGGTCACCCCTCAGCCTCCGACGTTCCAGGGAAAATATCCCTAGCCTATTCAAACCCTCTAATCTTGGCAACATCGTTGTAAATCTTTTCAGAATCCTTCACGTTTCACAACATCCTACCGATAGGAAGGAGATCAGAATTGCACACAATATTCCAAAAGTGGCCTAATTAACCTCCTGTACAGGTGCAACATGACCTTCCAACCACTGTACTCAGTGCTCTGACCAATTAAGAAAAGCATACCAAATGCCTTCTTCAAAGTCTTATCTATCTGTGACTCTACTTTCTAGGAAAAATGAACCTGCACTCCAAGTTCTCTTTGTTCACCAACACTCTCTTGGACCTCACCATGAAGAGTATAACTCCTGGTAAGATTTGCTTTCCCAAAATGCAGCATCTCGCATTTACTTCAATTAAACTCCAACTACCACTCCTCAGCCAATTGGCCCATCTGATCAAAATCCCGTTGTAATCTGAGGTCACCTTATTCGCTGTCCACTACACCTCCAATTTGGGTGCCATCAGCAAATTTACTAACTATACTTCTTATAATCACATTCAAATCATTATATGAATGACTAAAAGTAGTGAACCCAGCACCGATTCGTATGACACTCCAATTGTTAAATGCCACCAATTTGAAAAAAAACAACTCTCCAACACCACCCTCTGTCTTGTACTTTTAGCCAGTTCTGTATGGCTAGTTCTCCCTGTATTCCATAAGATCTAACCTTGCTAACCAGTCTCCCATGGGGAACCTTATCGAATGCCTTACTGAAGTCCACATACATCACGTCCACTGCTCTTTGTTACATCTGCAAAAAAATCAATGAAGTTTGTGAGACATGATTTCCCACGCACAAAGCCATTCTGACTCTCCCTACTCCATCCTTACCTTTCCATGTAAATGTACAACCTACCCCTCAGGATTCCCTCCAACAACTTGCCCTCCACTGACGTCAGGCTCACTGCTCTATAGATCCCTGGCTTGTTCTTACCATCTTTCTAAAACAGTGGCACCACTATCGCCAACCTTCAGTCTTCTGGCACCTCACCTGCGACTATCAATGGTACAAGTATATCAGAAAGAGGCCTAGCAATCACTTCCCTAACTTCCCACAGAGTTGTAGGGTAAACCGGATCGATCAGGTCTTGGGGATTTATCCACTTTTGTCCGTTTCAAGAAATCAACACTTCCTCCTCTGTAATAAGGACATTTTTCAAGATGTCACCATCTATTTCTCTGTATATCTACATCTCCCATGTCTTTCTCCTGAGTAAACACTGATACAAAACACTCGTTTAGTATCTCCTCCATCTCCTGCGGCTCCACACAAAGGCACCTTGCTGATCTCTGAGTGCTGTATTCTCTCCCTGTTTACCCTTTTGTCCTCAATGTATTTGTAAAATCATTTTGTATTCTCCGTAACTCTATTTGCCAAAGCTATCTCGTGTCGCCTGTTTGCCTTCCTGATTTCCCTCTTTCGTATACGTCTACTGCCTTTATACTCTTCTAAGGATTCACTCGAACTATTCTGCCTGTACCTGACATATGCTTCCTTCTTGTTCTTAACTAGACCCTCGATTTCTTTAGTTATTCAGCACTCTCTATACCTACAAGCCTCTCCTTTCACCCTAACAAGAATATACTGTCTCTGGACTCTCGTTATCTCATTTCTGTACGATTTCCATTTTCCAGCCATCCCTTTCCCGGCTAACATTTTCCGCTGTCAGCTTTTCGAAGTTCTTGCCTAGTAACGTCAAAATTGCCCTTTCTCCAATTTAGAACTTCAACTTTAAGTTCTGATCTATGCTTTTCCATTGTTATTTTAAAACTAATAGAATTGTTGGCAAATAGCTGAAGCTCACACATTTCAGTGAGAAATTAAAACGATTAATTACATTTAAATGTGTAAGAATGATAAATCGATTTGATTGTTCAATCATTTGCTCACACTGAATATGCAGTAAGAGGTCAACCACTTTGCAAATGATAGAGCGAAAATGTATGTATTTGAATACTGAGATTCAATGTGTAATTGTAATCAGCAAAATAGCCAGACAACATGCTCGTTTTCGATACAAAACGAACATGCATCTTTACTTTTGCATCATAAAAGGTTGTTTGGTGTTTAAAATTTAATTCTATCAATGTAGAATCAACTTAATTGTTTTCAGAGATGGTGCAGTTATTGTTCAATTGAATAATTATAGCTCATATTTAATTATTGCCGATTCACAAACATGGCAAACTCCTGATCATTGTTCAGGTCAGTAAATCCATCACTGTGCATCATGACCGACATTAAATGTGGATTCCAACAGGCCTGAATTCGGGTACAGTGCTACTGGACCTTACAACTGCCTGTGGCACTGAGTGAGACACTGGCCTGCTCCTAAATCTGTCCAGAGAGTTTCCAACGTGGGTCAGGGCAGTCAGTCAAACATTCCCTCAGAGAGATCCATTCGGAAAGCAATTTGGACAGGAGGAAACTAGCCAACACGCTATCACTGCTCTCAGTATAGGTACAAATACTTTCCAAATTAGATACCAATGACTGACCATAAACCAGATGTTACAAATTCATCTTGAGTAAGTGCCTGGCCCATGGAGCAGATGTATGGACATGGAGTGTCAGAGTCACACCGCACAATTTAGTTATGGTGATGACATCTGGCTTGCGCCCCAGACTCCATTCATCTGCCCCCTGGACCAGATACTGGGTGAAAACATTCACAATTGAAATTCTTCTGCAGCATCCTGTATCTCACAATGAACCCTCTGAAACTATATCCAATAAATGATCCTTCACCTTCACCAGTATCAAAATAAAATTGTACATGTTTGTGGATGTTCAGATACTAATTCATAGGCCACCCAGCAGAATGTATCTGAAGAAACCAGGAGCAAACAGCAAGCCAAGAATAATTGTAATAACTGAACTTATTGGAGATTTTCTGGTCTAGGTAACCACGCATATTGTGCTGAGACTCAGGTGAATGTAACCATGCACACCATAACTGGAAGTCTTGGTCTAACGCCCCTCCCCAGCTTCCTGACCTCACACACTTCACTCCTTGGAGCACCTCACTCCCTCGCACACCTTACTCCCTCAGACATCCATAAACTGAGTGAAACTTAGCACATAGAACAGTACAGCACAAAAGAGCCCTTCAGCCCTCAATGTTCTGCTGGACTTTTATCCTACTCCAAGATCAGACTAACCTGCATAACCTTCAATGTACTAACTTCCATGTGCCTTTCCAAGAGTCTTCATAACTATCCCTAATGTATCTGACTCTACTTCCACTGCTGGCGGTGCATTCCGCCCATGCACCACTCTCTGAATAAAGAACCCACCTCTGACATCTCCTCTAAACCTTCCTCCAGTCACCTTAAAGTTATGCCCCCTTGGTGATAGCCATTTCTGCCATGGGAAAGGGCTCTGGCTATCCACTCTGTTTATGTCTCTCAACATCTTGTACACCTCTATCAAGTCACCTCTCATCTTTCTTCGCTCCAGTGAGAAAATCCCTCACTCCCTCAACCTTTCTTCCTAAGTCGTGTCCTCCTGTGAAGGGCTTATGCGAAAATATCGACTCTCCTGTACCTCAGATGCGGCCTGACCTGATTTGCTTTATCAGTGCCACACTTTGACGTATGTAACTTAACTGGCCACAAGAACAGGTCAGGGGCTATGAATCCTGCAGAAAGAACTCACTTCATAATCTCCAAAAGCCTTTCCCCTATCGATAAGACACATGTTGAATATGGGTGTGATGAAATACCCTCCTTTTCCTTGGGTGAGTGCAGCTTCACCCCTCCACCCACTGACGCTCAGTAGCAGCAATGCCTTCCATCTACACGGTGCTCTGCAGAACTTTACCAAGGCTCCTTACAACGTTCCTCTGAAGTCCGACCATCAAGAGGGACAAGGGAAGCAGATACATGGGACCCCCCCCCACCCCGCCACCCCCACCATGTTCGCGTTCTGTTCCAATCCACCTACCAACCTGATTGGGAAGTATATTGCTGTTACTTCAGTATCACTGTTTCAAGGTCCCACCCGAATGGTAATGGAAGTCTAACTACTATACATGGACTGCAGTGGTTCAGTGTAGCAGCTTACCACCACCTTCTCAAGGGCAACAAGGAACTGACAATAAATACTGGCCCAATCATGATCTATGAATAACTTAAAATGAAAAATATTGTCCTAACATGCCCAATGCTGGACACTGTGATTTGGGTTTTGTGAGCACAGGCTGGTTGGGTTCAGTCCGTAATTTGCTTGTTGAGAACAGCTGAAGGAATAACCAGTCAGTCTCTCAGAGGCATGGACTACACACCGAGCATCACACAGACATTGACATTCACACACAACATTATCTGAGCTCTGAGATAGACATAAGCAATTCAAACTGAACTCATATCTGACTAACATGTTAAAACACACAGTGAAATCGTTACCTCAAAAATGATCATGATTGAATATTACCAGGGAGAAAGTGAGGACTGCAGATGCTGAAGATCAGAGTCAAAAAATGTGGTTCTGAAAAAGCAGCCGTTCAGGCGGCATCTGAGGAGCAGGAGAGTGGATTATTTGTTCACAATATTAATACAAAGGAAAATAATGGCCTATTTTAAAAGTTCTTGCACTTAATAATAATGTGGCCTTGGGTGTGGGAATGAGATTCGTCATTTCAATGCTCCTTATTGTGAGTTGTGCACTGTTTTCATCATATTGTTGTTATAACAGTGAACGGGATAAATAGCTGGATTTTGTGCATATTGGACAATCTAAAAGTTGGTATTAGAAAAGGATGTTGGACCTTCAGTAAAGTGACTTTGCTGTTACTGGTTAGAACAATGCTGCAAACATGTAAACAGAAATTTCCAGCTCAAGACATAAACAAGGACGTTGAGCTGGGATTATACTGTCCATCAATGGAGCTGAACAATTCTGTTTGGATACTGACACTGTGGAGCTAACATACACTGGATATCGATTATGAAGGATTCAGTGTAAGATGCCATGTGCTGGAGGAGCCCATCACCTCTTTAACACATTCATACAGGATCGAGTGCAAGGTGCAGAGTTACAGAGTTGAGGAGGCACACAGAAGAGATATACTTGCAAGACATGGTTGTTTACAGGTCATTGTTACAAATGTTGAACTGCGTCTGGACCAGCGCCATGTGCTAGTCCATTGAACAGTCTGCCCCACACACATCTCCCCGTTGTTAAGGTGTATCTCTAACCAATCTATTGTGAGCGATTGTGTGCGTAACTGCCCATCTCCAGTTTCAAAGCTCTCTGGACAGATTTTGGAGATGGCCAGTGTTTTGGAAGTCGTGGTGAGGGCCAGTAGCACTGTGTCTGATTTCAGGCTTTTTGTCAAAGTCATTTTCAACAGCTTTGCTGCCTGCAAGATGGTGTGTTCACTGATCTGAACATGAATTGGCTGTTTACTACAGTCACTGTGCGCTCTGGTAAATCAAGTATTGCTCACTTGAATTGTTTTCAACTGAAAAGCAATGATGTTTGGTTTATTTTAAAATATGGAAGAAATAAAGCGATATTAACTCTTCACTATACAAAATGTAAAATTGACCTTTTGCATATTTCCCACAGACTAATCAAGCAACAATCAGATATTGTCTGGAAAGCAAGATTATGTGAACAGGACTATATCCCAGGCAACATCACCATCCTCTCCGGTAGGTTCTGTTCCACTGAAAGGACACAACCAGGCAGAAGAGGGCAGCTCCTTGGCATTTAGTCAGAATAGGGCAGAATGGTGGCTCAGTGGTTAGCACTGCTGCCACAAAGTACCAGTGATCCAGATTAGATTCCAGCCTTGGGCAACTGCCTATGTGGAGCTTACACATTCTCCCCGTGTCTGCGGGGGGTTTCCTCACACAGTCCAAAGATGTGCAGCTCAGATGAATTGGCCATGGTGGTGAGTTGCTCTTCGGAGGGTTGGTGTGGACTGGTTGGGCCGAAAGGTCTGCTCCCACACTGTCAGGAATCTATTCTAATCATAGTGCTCAGCTTTGATGCTGGATCCTGTGGTTGCGAGACCGCCCTGCAGCAAGTTATGGGGGAATCTATAAAAGGGAAACATAGAATTGATCACATCAACACTGATCTGCCTGCTGCAGATACACCTCTCCATTTCATATATCGGAAAGAATGATCACTGCACAGTCCCTATAGGGAGCAAGGGCTATCTTCATGTTTTGCAGACGCTCCACACAATGATATGTACTGAATGGTACAGACTTTAAACAGTTTAAGCAACTAATGACGATGCATCCATGAGATACAATGGCCCATCGGCGGCGGCAGCCGCATCATATTCTAAACAACTCATACAGTCTGCAACTTCCTGGACCGACATACCTCCCAATGTACAGTATCCATCACGGTCTGATATACCTCCCACTGTACATTAAACATGACGGTCCGACATACCTCCCACTGAACAGTAACCATCACGGTCTGACATACATCCCACGGTTTGGTACCATCACGGCCCGACATATCTCCCACTGTACAGTAACCATCACGGCCCAACAGTCCACCCACAGTACAGTAACCATCACACCACGACATACATCCCACGATACAGGTACAATCCCGGCCCGACATACCTCCCACTGTACAGTAACCATTACGGCCCGACATACCTCCCACTGTAGAGTAACCATTACGGCCCGACATACCTCCCACTGTACAATAACCATCACGGCCAGACATACCTACCACTGTACAGTAACCATCACAGACCCATATACCTCCCACTGTACAGTAACCATCACGGCCAGACATACCTCCCACTGTACAGTAACCATCACAGACCCATATACCTCCCACTGTACAGTAACCATCACGGCCAGACATATCTCCCACTGTACAGTAACCATCACGGATCCACATACCTCCAACTGTACAGTAACCATCACACCACGACATACATCCCACGGTACAGGTACAATCCCGGCCCGACATACCTCCCACTGTACAGTAACCATTACGGCCCGACATACCTCCCACTGTACAGTAAACATCACGGCCCGACATACATCCCACTGTACAGTAACCATCACGGCCCAACATATCTGAACGGTACAGTAATCATCGCGTCCCGACATGACTCCCACTGTACAATAACCATCAAGACCCGGCATACCTCCCACTGTAAAATAACCATCACGGCCGGACATCCCACCCACGGTACATTAACCATCGTAACGACAAACCTCCCACTATACAGTAACCATCACGGCCCGACATACCTCCCACTGCACAGTAACCATCACGGACCGATATACCTCCCACTGTACAGTAACCATCACAGCCCGACATACCTCCCACTGTACAGTAACCATCAGGGACTGACATACCTCCCACTGTACAGTAACCATCACGGCCCAACATATCTCCCACTGTACAATAACCATCATGGCCGGACATACCGCACATTGTACAGTAACCATCAGGGACTGACATACCTCCCACTGTACTGTAACCATCACGGCACGACATACCTCCCACTGTACTGTAACCATCACGGCACGACATACCTCCCACTGTATAGTAACCTTCACACCCCGACATATCTCCCACTATAGAATAACCTTCACGGCCCGTCATTCCTCCCACTGTACAGTAACCATCACGGTCCGACATTCCTCCCACTGTATAGTAACCGACACATCCCGATATACCTCCCACTGTATATTAACCATCACACGCCGACATACATCCCACTGTACATTAACCATCACGGCCCAACATATCTCTTACTCTACAGTAACCATCACGTCCTGACATCCATCTCACTGTACCGTAACCATCATGACCCGGCATATCTCCCACTGAACAATAACCATCACGGCCGGACATCCCTCCCACTGTACATTAACCATCATAACGGCAAACCTCCCACTGTACAGTAACCTTCACACCCCGACATACCTCCCACTGTACAATAACCATCACGGCCCGCCATACCTCCCACATTACAGTGACCATCACGGCACGACACACCTCCCACTGTACAGTAACCATCACGGCCCGACATACCTCCCACTGTACAGTTACAATCACAGCCTGACATACCTCCCACTGTACAGTAACCATCCTGGCCCGACATACCTCCCACTGTACAGTAACCATCACAGCCCGCCATAACTCCCACTCTACAGTAACTGTCATGGCCCGAGATACCTCCCAGTGTACTGTAACCATCACGGCCCGACATACCTCCCACATTACAGTGACCATCACAGCCCGACATACCTCCCACTGTACAGTAACCATCATGGCCCGACATACCTCCCACTGTACAATAACCATCACGGCCCGCCATACCTCCCACATTACAGTGACCATCACGGCACGACACACCTCCCACTGCACAGTATACATCACACCCCGACATACCTCCCACTGTACAGTAACCATCACGGACCGACGTACCCGACTGTACAATCACCATCACGGTCCGACATACTTTCCACTGTACAGTAATCATCATAGCCCGTCATCCCTCCCACTGTACAGTAACCATCACGGCCCGTCATCCCTCCCACTGTACTGTAACCATCACGGCACAACATACCTCCCACTGTATAGTAATCTTGACACCCCAACATATCTCCCACTGTAGAATAACCATCGCGGCCCGTCATTCCTCCCACTGTTCAGTAACCATGATACCCCGGCATACCTCCCACTGTGCAGTAACCATGATACCCCGACATACCTCCCACTGTGCAGTAACCATCACGGCCCGACTTTCCTCCCACTGTATAGTAACCAACACGTCCCGACATACCTCCCACTGTATATTAACTATCACACGCCGACATATATCCCACTGTACAGTAACCATCACGGCCCAACATATCTCTTACTGTACAGTAACCATCACGTTCTGACGTCCCTCTCACTGTACCGTAACCATCATGACCCGGCATAGCTCCCATTGTACAATAACCATCACGGCCCGACATCCCTCCCACTGTACAGTAACCATCACGGCCCGACATCCCTCCCACTGTACAGTAACCATCACGGTCTGACATCCCTCCCACTGTACAGTAACCATCACGGCCTGACATCCCTCCCACTGTACAATAGCCATGACGTCCGGATATACCGCACACTATACAGTAACCATCACGGCACGACAGGCCTCACATTGTACAGTAACCATCACACCCTGACATATCTCCCACTGTACAGTAACCATCATGGCCCAACATACCTCCCACTGTACAGTAACCGTTACAGCCTGACATCCCTCCCACTGTACAGTAACCATCATGGCCCGACATACCTCCCACTGTACAGTAACCATCACACCCCGACATACCTCCCACTGTACAGTAACCATCACACCCCGACATACCTCCCATTGTACAGTAACCATCACGGCCCGACACCTCCCTCTGAAGATTAACCATCACGGCATTACACTCCTCCCACTGTACAGTCACCATCACGCCCCGACATACCTCCACCTGTACAGTAACTGTCACAGTCCGACATATCTCCTACTGTACAGTAACCATCACGGCCCGACGTATGTCCCCCTTTACAGTAACCATCACACCCCGACATACCTCCCACTGTACAGTAACCATCACCGCCCGACATACCTCCTACTGTACAGTAACCATCACCGCCCGACATCCCTCCCACTGTACAGTAACCATCACCGCCCGACATACCTCCCACTGTACAGTTACCATCACGGCCCGACGTATGTCCCCCTTTACAGTAACCATCACGGCCTGACATACCTCCCACTGTACAGTAACCATCACCGCCCGACATACCTCCCACTGTACAGTAACCATCACAAGCCGACATACCTCCGACTGCACAGTAACCATCACAACCCGACATACCTCCGACTGTACAGTAACCATCACATCCCGACATACCTCCCACTGTAGAGTAAACGTCACAGCCCGACACAGCTCCCAATGTCGTGTAACTATCATGAGCTCAGTGCTGAGCACTGCTGCCTCACAGCACCAAAGTCCTAGGTTTAATTCCGGCCTTGGGTGACTGTCTGTGTGGAGTTTGCACACTGCCCCCGTTGTCTGCGTGGGTTTCCTCCGGGTGCTCCGGTTTCCCCCCACAGTCCAAAGATGTGCATTCGGGTGAATTGGCCATGCGAAATTGACCATAGTGTTCGGTGCATTGGTCAGGGTTAAATATAGGGCAGGGGAATGGGTCTGGGTGTGTTACTTTTCTGAGGGTTGGTATAGACTGGTTGGGCTGAAGGGCCTGCTTCCACACTGTAGGGAATCTAACCTAACCTCCAAGGTTCATGTCAGGAACGTGATGGAAATTCAATTATCAGAATGCATGCAACTCCAACAGTACTCTAGTATGGACTGACTCGCAACAGGCAACACAGTTGTGTCGGGAAAATCATGTCTCACAAACTTGATTGAATATTTTGACGAAGTGACAAAATCGATTGATGACGGTGTGGGGCTGGATGTTGGCCGATTAGACCTTATCAACGCCTCGGATATGGTTCCTTATGGCAGGCTCATACAGAAGGTGAAGTGAATTGGGATCAGCCGTCAGTTAGTAAGATGGATAGAGAGCTGCTTGGTCATAGAAGACAGAGTTGTGGTGGAACCGTATTTTTGAGACTGGAGATCTGTAAATAAATTGGTGGACATGCAGATTGTGAGGATGTTTGCCAGAGAATACAGCAGGACATAGGTCAGCTGCAGACTTGGACAGAGAAAACACAGATGTAACTTTATCTGGACAGTTATGACGTGTTGCGTTTTAGAAGGTCTAATGCAGGAGAGAAGTATAAAGTGGATGGAAAAACTACGGGCCGCATCAACATCCGAAGGGACCTATAGCTCCACAGTTCCCTGAAAGTGGTAACACGGGTGGATAGGGTGATCAAGAAGACTGATGGGAAACTTGCAGACATGCATCGGAGCATGCAGTATGAAAATTAGCAGGTCATATTGCAACTGTAGAGAAACTTAGTTCGGGAACATTTGGAATATTGTATACAGTACTGGTTGCCAGACCAGCAGAACGATGTGCAAGTGTTGGAGAGGGTATGAAAAAGGTTTTACCAGGTTGTTAGCCAGAAGGAGAAATTGAACATACATGGTTTGTTTACACCTGGGCATCATTGGCTATGGGGCTACCTGATAGATATTTATACAATTATCAGAGGCATAGATAGAATAATAGTTAGAGGCTTTTTCCCAGAGTAGAAATATCAATTACTCAGGACTGTAGGTTTTTGGTAAAAGTGAGGAAGTTCGGGAGATATGATCGGCAAGTTGTTTGTTTTGCTTTTCCAGACAGAATACGCAAGTGCCTGGAATGCACTGATAGAGGAGAAGAAGCCAATATAGCAAGGTTTCAGAGGGATTTTGGCACAAATATGAGTAAGTAGGGAACAGAATGACATAGAGGGTGTCAGAGCAAAAACTTTTTTTTGAACTTTAGAACGGCATCATGTGTCAGTGCGGGCTTGCTGGGATGAAGGGCCTGTTCCTGTACTGGACTGATCTCTAAAACAAGATTTGAGCAAGGGAGTGGCAAGATGTTGTCTGAATGATTACTGATGATCAACAGCCACATACAGTGGATCTCTCCTCAACAACTTGCACTTTCATATCCTCCCTCCCACTTTGGCGAATATGGAGAATTGGACGTGAAAGTCCGAGCTGGTAACTGGTGACTCCATCTCGCCCCACGCTCCTACGGCCTTCTATCTTGGACATCAATGTCTCGGTGGACACTGCATTGACAGAAACTGCATGTACTCCACACCCTCCAATGATGGCATCTGTCACATGCCAGCCTCACCATGCCAGCCCTGCACATCTCCGATCCACTGACAGTACGCTTCTATACCTCAATGATGCAGCTCAGGGTGCACTGACAACTCTCATTGCAATGCTGCCGCAAGGACACTGTGCTCAGCGACACACACCCAGCTCATGGCCTGTCCCTCCGAGCTGCTTAGTCCGTATTTGTTCACACTCCATGCTGCTGCCAAGGACACTGCTCAGCGACACACGCCCAGCTGATGGACTGTCCCTCCGAGCTGCTCAGTCCGTGGTTGCACACACTCAGTGCTGCTGCAAGGACACTGTGCTCAGGGACATGCCCAGCTCATGGACTGTCCCTCCGAGCTGCTCACTCCATGTTTGTACACACTCAATGCTGCTGCAAGTACACGGTGCTCAAGGACACACACCCAGCTCATGGACTGTCTAGCTGGGCTGCTCACTCCATGTTTGTACACACTCACATTCAGCTGACTTGAATGCTAAAAGAATTATTGCCTTGCCTCACCCCACCTTTAGCAGAGTCACCCCTCAACAAGAGCTACCAGGCTCACCTGCCTGCTATATTGTCTTGGTGTTTAGCACAGACACAAAAGCAGGAAGCTTGATATCATTGTCCCCAGTCAGCCACGGTGCCCAGCACAGTGAGTCAGGGGGGAGTCTCAGATCCCACTTCGGGAGCCTGGACACGGTCTGTCAGCCTCTCATCATTGTTCAGGTCAGGATCCTTCCCCTGTGAGTGGGTGAGGAGCTGAATGTTAGGGAGACCCATGCCTCCCTTGGCTATTTCTCTGCGATTGTTGAATGGTTCCTTCCGAAATGTGAAAATTAACAAGTGGTATTAAGGGAAATTGAAAAGGTTGGTACAGCTGTTAGTGATGGGACAGCTGGGGGAAAGGTGGCGAGGTGTCCTAATTGAGTGAGTAGGCAGCACAGACACCAGGCAGAGTTGGGCAGAGGGACAGAGAAGCGGTTAGAGAAAGACTAAGAGAAGGTGCTGTAATCATTGATAGTGGGAGAATATGATCCTTGGTGGGAGGTGGGTGCAGTAACAGAGAGAGAGTGAGGGTGAGCTCTGAAAGTGCAGATGGTGGCACTTACCCTGGTGGAATGGAGAAGGTCACTGACCTGCTTCCTACACTGCTGGACATTCACTGAGAAGGCTGCCCCTCACTGACTCAGGGGTCAGCCTTGGACCAAGCTGGCAGAGCCTGGTGCCATGGCCTCCCCTGCCATCTGGAGGAAGATAATGTCCCTCTCCCACATCATGTCATTCATCAGGACCTCAGGGGCTTGTCCACAAAGTGAAGCCCCAGTTTTACCCCCTCTGCTATCTCCTGGGCAGTTTCAGATTGATAATCTAAGAGTGTAATGACATTGTACTAATGGCACCTGGAACAGGAAGGCCGGTGCATTCTTGGATATCCAAGCAGTGGGCAGTTGTTATGACGAAGGGGAAAATCATCTGTTTAGTGTCAGTTGAGAAGATAACCACATGTGCACGGAGGGTAGTTAATGAAGCAGATTGGGGATGGTATCATGAGAAAATGCACTTCACCTTGTAGAGAGAAACCCTCCATAAATCCTGACTAAAATGAGGCTTGACCAAATCATATGATGGTTTAGGCCTCTGTCTGTCTGAATAGGGAATGCAGTGTGAAATATTGTGAACAACAAACTTGGAGCAGAGAATTACAAAGGAGATTCACATCCTTTAAAAGGGTAACACAATGTTCGAGACTGTTAAAAGGAGCCGGGGAAAATCCCCTGCCTTACAGTTAACTAAATTATCCAATCCTCACTGTATGCAGGGTGGTGCCAGAGGCCTGGAGAACTGCTAAAACTGCAGCTTTGTTTAATGTGGAGCAAGGGACTGACTGAATAGGTCGAGGCTGGAATTCTGACATTGTGACTAAACAGTCACTGGGGAAGTCCCAGGGACTCCAGGACAGTAGATCTGGATTTGATCAAGGAAGATCATGTGTAATTCATCTTACTGTCGGTTTGAGGCAGTAACTTGCAACTGCATTTGACTTACTTGGATTTGACGAGAGATCCCATGGCAGACAGTTTAAAAATAGAAACTATAGGATCCAGTTGAATGGAGCAAACAACCCAGAGAAGTGCGAGGCAAGGCATTTGGGGACATCAACAACAGAGAGGAATGGATAATAAATGAGAGCATAGTGTGTATGAGCGGATAAGTGAAGGTAGCTGGACATATCAATAATCTTGTTCATGGAGCAAATGACATCATTTCCTCTATCAGCCAAAGTGCAGAATTTCAGAGCAGGAAGCTTATGCTGAAACTGTCTAAATAATGAGTTCAGTCACAGCTTGTGGATGGTGTGCAGTTCTGGTCACCCAATCACATGGAAGAATGGAATTGGACTGGAGAGAGTACTGAGGAGATTCAGTACCCTGCGACAGTGGAAGTGCAGTTCTGATGAAAGATAGGAATGGAGGATGCAGAGAGGAGATTTGATTGGAGTCCACATGCTGTCAGGGGCCTGGGTAGAGAGGGAAATAACATCTTGTTCCTGTTGGTAACCTGCTTTACCTGTGGTGAATATTTAATATAATTGGCTGAAATATCAGAAAAGTAGTGAGGAAAGTTGTTATTTCACCCAGATCTGGGAGGCACACATGGAAATGGCGTAGAGGCAGAAACTCTCAAATCATTTTAAAAAGGTGCCGGGATATGCAGCTGAAGTCCTATAGTGTCCGGGGAGACAGAACTTGGACTTTAAAAAACGTTACATCTTGTCCAATGCAGACAGTGGACAGAGTGTTCGTCTCTCTACTGCTATTTTCTAAAGTTTTCAAAGGTTACCAATATCTGATAGGATCAATACGCAGGAATGAGGGGAGAGGGCAGGGAGGAGCAGTGTGTAAATGGATTAGCAACACAATAATACTGATCCCATCTTATATACACAATGCTACTTCACTTGTTGGCCTATTTATCCTTCCTGTAGAAATTGGGAAAATCTTTAATTATCCAGTTCCCCGTCATGGTCACACTGCAGCCCCAGCTCCATCTGAGCTGGTTCACATTATTTAAAGCTACCATTTCACTGGCCTCGTTGAAATGTTCCCAGCTTCATTCTTGCCACATTGAAGGCTGCTCCTAGGCAAGTAATGTTTCTCACTCTCAATTATTGCACAGCATGCTTCACCATCATCCTGAATGTTACAATAAAATGATTGCTGTGCCCCAAAACATTCCCCTACTGAAACTGGATCCACTTGCCCCATCTCTTTCCCAAGGACCAGGTCCAACAGTACATACTCTCTTGGGCTGGACACATACTCCTGAAGTGAGCTCTACTCTTTGTAATCCAGGGATACTGGCCCCTCATGCACCACCAGTAACCCAGTCAATATCTGGACAAATTAAGTTTCTCATTATAACTAATCTGTAGTATTGTCATCGCTCTCAAATAACCCTGCATGTTTATTCACTCCACCCTTTCGAATGGTTGCTGGCTGACAGAATGTACCTTACAGTTTAATTGCACACTTTTTGTTCTTTAGCTCCATCCAAATTCATTCTGGCCTTGGATGGATCCTCTTTCTCTTGGACCCCTTAACTAACGCTAATCTCAACCAATAATTCTACCTTCATCTTTTCCCTTCTCTTCTATTTTTTTTTTGGAATCCTTTATACCCAGAAATATTTAACACCCAGTCCTGACATCCTCGAGCCAGCTTTCGGTGTCCATCAGATTTCCACACACTAATCTGCATTTGAAACTCCCCAGACTCTGAGTATTCACATCCATGCAGAGTACCTCAGATTAAGGGTTTCTTTCTCACTCCATCCTCCACTGTTAAACGTGTTGTTGTAAATTAGTACCAACTGCATCTCCCATTATTTTGAGAATCTTGTTAATTCCTATACTATTCATTTTTGGATCCAAAGCACACGCCAAGTTATTTTCATTCCCTCCCAAACACCCTGTAAGGAATTCAGTCCCAGCTCTGTCATGTTAGCCCATCGAGCTTGCACAGTTGCTGTCTTCCCCAGAACCAGTCCCAATGTCCCAGCAATCTGAAGCCCTTCCTGCTGCACCATCGTTCCAGTCACACTCTCATCTACCTAAAACTCCGAGTTCTGTTCTCACTTGAGATATTCCAGGGATTGCTACATTTGAGGTCCCGGTTGCTCCGTAAATTCTGATTTCCAGACCACTTCACCCTTCCTACCCAGGTCACTCCTACCAACATGGACATGAGTTTTGACTGCTCACTGGCCCCCAGACGAATGTCCTGCAGACACCGTGACATTCGTAACCACACTATCCTGGAATTACAGACACACTGACACCTTCTTAACTTTCCTGACTCCCCTGTGACTTTTGCTCCTGTTTTCTTCTCCCTCCCCTCCAGTATAGTCAGGCTGCTTGTGGTACCACAGACATAGCTCCGACTGCACTCCACTGAGCAGCCCGCACCTTCATCAGCTTCCGAAATGGGAAAATGAATTGGGAGGGAGACACCAGGATATTCTTGTATTCCTTGACTGTTTCTCTTAAACTGCCTCGTCCCCCATTACCTTCATTCTTCCAGGCCGTCATGTCTGCAGGGTGCGATCCACCTAACTCTCAGTATCACAGATGTCCCATAGAGTCTGTAGTCACTGTCGGAACTGCAAGACCCAGTGTCCACCTTGGACATGAGCAGGGGCTATGACTTCCCAATGTAACAGAACACATTTTCCATTTGACAAATATGTCTTGCCATGTCGTAAAATGCAACATGCCTAGAGTAACTTAATTAAGCACTAAGAATAAAGTTAACATCAGGGAAATCACAATATGGTTAAGTCCCTTATTCCACTGTGGTTTACTGAGGTTTATTTATTATACTGGCTCAGAATTTCACATCTACCTCTTATTTATGAGTTCAAATCTTATTTCAGAAGTTCAAAAAATACATTTACTAACTCATAGCAATTACCTGACAGTCACTAATATTGGTGTATTTATCAGACAATGAATTTATAGCCTTTTCTGTGATGGCTCTTGCACTTCTTTCAAACTCAGTGTATGCAGGTCCCAACACCAGAAAGTTATCTCCGTAACTCCCAGATACGTGTAATCCTCCAGCTCCCACTCCACTCTGCTTCCTCACAGGGTCACCGTCTCTGTGACTCCCAGGAATGTGTCATCCTCCAGCTCCCAATCCAATCTGCTCCCTTACAGGGTCACTGTCTCTGACTCCCAGTAACGTGTAATCCTCCAGCTCCCACTGCACTCTGTTCCCTCACAGCGTCACCGTCTCGGTGACTCCCAGATACCTGTAATCCTCCCGCTCCCAAACCAGTCTGCTCCCTCACCTGGTCACCGTCTCTGTGACTTCCAGGTATTACTAGGCCTCGATCCCCAGTGCTGATTTATACCCTCCCACTTTGCTACCTCTAACTCCCAGGTATGAGTGCGCCTCATGCTCCTGCTCCAAGTTAGTCCCTCACATGGTCACTCTCTCTGTGACTCGGTGCTGATTTCGAGCCTCCTGGTCTGCTGTTTCTCCAATGCTAAGTCCCAGGCAGCCCCGATCCTCGCTGCTGATGTATATTCGCCCGCTCAGTGCTGTTCACTCTCAGGTTCCCTCCTTTTGTGACTCCCACGTAATGGTAGGCCTCAAGACTTTGCTGAGATTTATAACATCCCACTCTGCACTGCTCTCTGACAGAACGCTGTTGTGACTGGAAACAGTGGAAAAGAGGAGGATTAGACAGAGCAGTGGGTGTTACAGTGATTGAGCGAGCTGTATTGGATGGAACAGGTTATCCGAGGAGCTAGGCTGACCTGCCGCAACTAAAGCAGCTTATTGGAAGATACAGTGAGAGTTGCAGACACTGAAGTAAGCTAAGAAAATAGAGATATGGTGGCTTGTACATGACGGAGCTTTGTAGAGTTTAAGGGACATTTTCTGAGCTGCTTACAGAGATGCGTAGACTTCAACAAGTGCAAATTGACAGACAGCAATTGTTGTATGGTACTGGAGATTGTTGAATGTTACAGAGTGAGAAGACTTACAGTAACTGGGGGGAATATAAACTTTTGGAGCACTCGCTGTGTTCAAGGACCTTCAGGACATGAGGAGGTACAGAGAATGGGAGCATTCCATATGTTGGTATTGTCGGGACTGGAAGTTCTGAGATGGATAAGGAGGATGAAAAGTGCCAATTTAGCATACACAACCATTGTAATTATAGAGATTTAAGGACAGGAACCTGCGCTGTCATTGATTACAGATATATGGAGAGTTACTGAAGCTGAAGGGGTTCCAAATTTAGAAAGGGAGAGATTTTAGGTGATCAGAATTTAAACAAGAATAAACAAATGTTAGAGGTCTCTAGCACAGATGGGAATGGAGGAGGTGAGATATTGTGAGGAACTACAAGAGTTATAAGTCGGTGAGGATGTCAGATATAAAAGGTAGAGCTGCATTGTCTGTCTGCAGTTACAGATGTGAGGAGTGTTGTAGCGCCTGCTGGAGGGGACACAGATAACAACAGCTCCAACGGGTGGTGCAGTGGTTCAGGAAGGCAGCTCACCACCACCTTCTCAGGGACAACTCAAAATCAACAACAAATGCTGGCTCAGCCAACAAAGCTCATGTTCACCGATGAATGAAGGAACAAAAGATAGGGATAGGGATAGGGATGGTGGTTGGAGCTGCAGGTTTTGATAGAGATTGGGAGGATTTTTAGGGCCGGGATTACATTGATATGGACAGTAGTTGGAGCTGCAGGATTCAGTGAGATAGGCAGGGTTGAATGGACTGGATCAAGTCAGAGCCAGGGATAAATGCAGGGCTGAGACGAGCCAGAGATACTGAGGATTGTCCGGCTGCAAGAGTTCAGAGAGTTAGTGAGGGATGTGAAGGCAGGTTTGCAGCATTCCCATCAGCTACACAGTCCTAAACCACAGACCAAGTCCGAAACTATGAAAGCAACCACCCCAACACACACAAACGAGGTTGCATCAGGACACTATTCAAAAGTGCCACAACACACTGCAGCACACCAGAACTACAAAAAGAGGAACACCTATACAAGGTATTCGCCAAAAATGGATACCCTCGCAATTTCATCAACAGATGCCTAAGGGAGAGACAACGGAACGAGGACATGCCGCAACCCAAAGGACTAGCCACACTACCATACATCAGGAGCATTTCTGAACTGACAGCCAGACTACTGCGACCACTAGGACTCATTACAGCACACAAACCAACAGCCACGCTCAGACAACATCTCACCAGAATGAAGGACCCGATACCCAACATGAGCAAAACTAATGTAGTGTACAAACTCCCGTGCAAGGACTGCACAAAACACTACATCAGACAAACAGGAATACAGTTAACGATCCGTATACATGAACACCAACTAGCCACGAAATAACACAACCAGCTATCCTTAGTAGCCACACACAGAGACGACAAGCAACATGAATTCGACTGGGACAACACTACCATTATAGGGCAAGCCAAACAGAGAACAGCCAGGGAATTCCTAGAGGCATGGCACTCATCCACAGACTCTATCAACAAACACATCGACCTGGACCCAATTTACCGGCAACTACAGCGGACAGCTGGAACTGACAACTGGAAGCGGCAGAGACAGGCCACTATAAATGCCGGAGGAAACAGAATAGAAGCACTTCACAGGAGGCTCCCAAGCCCTGAGGATGTCACCTAGACGGGGGACGAAACGTTTTCAAGACAAATTCCCAGCTCGGCGAACAGAACCACAACAACGAGCACCCGAGCGACAAATCTTCTCCCAAACTTTGAAGAGATGTGGAGTGCTGTTCTGGAGGAGGTTACAGAAATCTACAGGGTTGGAGATGTTTGAAGATATGATAGACACAGTGAGCTGTAGTAAAATAAGGATGTTACAGGGACAAGATATATTGAGGAGTTGGAAGCTGCTATAGGTACTAAACATGCTGCAGGCGATCAATAACCTTACGTCGATCAGGAGGATTGGAAGGTTTGGAGATAGAGAACGAGAATTGCAGACACCAAAAACTATCGCAGAGATGGGGAGAGACATATGAGTTAGAGGAGTTATAACATGAGATGAGCTGTAGGTAATGGAGTCAGGGAAGATATAGGGAAATCTGAAGAGATTACAGGTGCTAAATTGGATAGTGAGACCTCTCAGTGTCAGATTGGGGTAGTTTGCGGAAACAGGGAGTATTTTGCGGATTTCTGATATTTATAGAGATTGAGACAGTTGTATAGAATTGAGGAACGAACAGAGATATGGAAGGCTGTAGTGAGTGAAGACATTTGCTGATGTCAGCTGTTGTGGTTCTGGAGGTTATATCGATGTGCGAAGGCTGGAGAGTCTAGCAGATCATCCAGACAGGAACAGCAATAAGGCCTGAAGACACTAACACAGATAGAGAGAATGGCAGAAACTGGAGGAGGTTCCTGCTGTCGGGAGGATTGTAGGGGAGGATGACATTTACACAGATTGTGTTGCAAGAACTGGAAAAGGTTATAGAGATGATTAGATGGATGGAGACACGAGAAGATCTTACATTGACGGGTGGGTGATAGCGACGGGAGACTGTTAGAAAGATAGTGAGTGTTGCAGGAACTGGATTGGGAGAGTCACAGGCATTGGACTGGGTTCTACTAATTGGGAATAATGCAGGGACCTGAGAGGATTACACAAATAGGGAGGATTGTGGGATCTCCACATTTTCTGAGGGTTTCAGGAAGAGTTTACACAGACAAGGAGTGGTGTTGAAGCTGTCATAGTTTACAGAGACTGAGATGTTTGGAGCTGTTTGATTGTTAGGGGGATATTTTTGGGTCAGTAATATGAAATGCAGATGGAGAGTCTAGACTTTATTACATTCCCGATAGTATGGAAACGGCACTTCTGCCCAACCAGTCCACACCAACTCTCCAAAGATTAATCCATCCAGACCCATTTCCCTCTGACTAATATATCTATGGCTGTGGGCAGTTTAGAATGGCCAAATCACCTGACCTGCACATCTTTGGACTGTGGAAGGAAACTGGAGCACCCGGAGGAAAGCCATGGAGACACGGGGAGAACGTGCTAACTCCATACAGACTGTCACCCAAGCCTGGAATCGAACCTGGGTCTCTGGCGCTGTGAGGCAGCAGTGCTCACCACTGAATCCACATGCCACCCTAAACTGAGAAGCTACAAAAAGAGAGGGTGTGGAGGTGCAGAGAGGAGCACACAGAGATGGGGAGTGATGTTGCAGCTGGAAAAGGGTCCGGTGGTGTTTATACAGCTAAGGATCTTGGTAGGGATGGGAGATAGTTACACAGGTCATATGGTGCTGTTGGCCAGGAGGTAGGAATGTGATCAGGCCTGCAGAAGGTTACAGTGATGTCATGTTCGCTTGGGGTTTGAGGAAGGTGTATAGGTGGGCATTTTGGTCTAGAAATATACATTATTGTACTGCGTGGAAGATGAGGTTATTGAGATTGTCAGGTTAACAAGACTGGAGCAATTTACACATAACGAGAGACGTCAGCATTGGTGTCGGTTTCAAATATACAGCGGGTTACTGGGAGGGGTAGAGGTGACAGAAGGATGAACTTTTCTGGAAATTCCAAGTATTCAAAACACTGGTGCAGATGAGTTGGACCGAAAGGCTTGTTCCCTTGCTGTATGACTCTATCACACAACAAGAGACAGTGGTGGGTGTGTGTGTGTGTGTGTGTGTGGGGGGGGGGGGGGTGTAATAGAACAGGAAGGTCCCAGGTTTTAATACTATCTCCTTGAGGGAGACCTGCTTTCCCCTCTGTTGTACTGATGCTCACGAAGACGGCACAGGCCTGGATTGATAACTGAACGTCCTATACTGTCAGAGGAAGGCTCAGAGCAGCAGAGATGAAAGTAAACAAGAGTCTGGGTTTGAGCCTGGGACCGTCATACTCTGTGTTCACACTTCAACACTGAATCTGTGTCATGTCTTCTGGACCAAACTTCGATCCTTTAAATTCGTTCTGCTCTGTTCACTGTGAGTGATCTTACCTTGCTGCAGGATTCATTGAAGGGCCCAGATCTCCCTTCCCTCTGGCAGACAAATTGCGTTCAATGAGATGATGAATGAAACACCCACAGTTTGGAAGTTTATTGAGTCAGGAACATCCTGAATACATACAGGTGACTAGAAACAGACAGAATGGGAAATTAGACTAATGCAGTGAGGGTCACACAGGGAGAATGGCACGGAGTACCACAGTGATCTGGAAAATCCCAATCTCCATCCCTGGTCTGTGTTGCCTCATCTCCCTGGAGTGGAGAATTTCGTCAGCAGAGACACGTGGTTGCAGGGTGAACAAAAGGTGGAACGTAACTATTCAACGGTACACAACCTTGTAGGATCTCAGGCAGAATAGGAGTGCTTGATGGGTAACCCTGACAGTAATCAATAAAAAAGGCATAACAGAGAAAACATATCGCCTCAGATGATGTGGCTGAATCAGCCTGAATGTGAATGCTGGGTCACATGTGTCACAAACTCAAGCAGAACTTTTTTTTTTAGGCTGTCTGGCAGCATTTCATTGTTCATCTCTGCATTAAACAGGAATTCATTGGAATTTGTAACAAAGGCATTATGATAATTTTGGGAGACTTCAATATTTGCATGCTCTGGGCAGTCACACAGGCAAGAGTGATATAATCCGAGCTTCTCTTTGCATGTTATTTGTCAGTGTTTCTTTGAATAACATATTGTGCAAATGGCCAGTGATGTCGCTGTTTCAGATCGATCGTTTGGTGGTGAAGATGAGTGAAGGAGTCATGCCACACAGAGATCATCCAGGAGGGTGAGAGCTTGGAGTGAGTGAGAGGGGTGGAGAGGTTGAGAGGTTGAGGCGGTTAATGTCGCGGTGGCAGTTGGCTATGAAGAGATCGATGGTGGGCAAGAGCCACCCCGGGATGTCCAGGTGGATGGGGTGAGTTGGTGGCGGGAGAAGGGGTCGTCAGAGGATAGAAGGGAATCCTGGGTGAAGAAGTAGGCGCAGAGGCGAAGGCGGCGGAAGAATTGTTCGATGTCTCATCGCGTGTGAACTCGTTAATCTGAGAGTGTAGGGGAATGAAGGTGAGGCCCCTGTCGGGAACTGATCTTTCATCCTCAGAGAGGAACGTGCAGCCTCCACTCCCTCAGTTCCAACCCCAACCTCACTATCAAACCAGCAGACAAGGGAGGCGCGGTAGTAGTTTGGCGCACCAACCTTTACACTTCTGAGGCTAAACGGCAGCTCGCAGAAACCTCCTCTTACTGCCCCTTTGACGATGACCCCACCACCAAACCATCATCTCCCAGACCATACATAACCTCATCACCTCAGGGGATCTCCCCTCTACCGCCTCCAACTTCATAATCCCACAACCCCGCACCGCCCGTTTCTACCTCCTGCCCAAAATCCACAAACCTGACTGCCCTGGCCGACCCATTGTCTCAGCCTGCTCCTGCCCAACCGAACTTATTTCTGCATACCTTGGCACGGTCCTGTCCCCCTTAGTCTAAGAACTCCCCACCACGCCCTCAACCTCTTCCATGATTTTCGCTTCCCCGGCCCCCAACACCTTATCTTCACCGTGGACATCCAGTCCCTATACATCTCCATTCCCCATCACGAAGGCCTCAAAGCCGTCCGCTTCTTCCTTTCCCGCCGAACCAATCAGTACCCTTCCACTGACACCCTCCTTCGACTGACTGAACTGGTCCTCACTCTTAACATCTCCTTCCAATCCTCCCACTTCCTCCAAACCAAAGGAGTAGCCATGGGCTCCCGCATGGGCCCTAACTATGCCTGCCTCTACCTTGGATATGTGGAACAGTCCATCTTCCACAGTGACACTGGCACCACACCCCACCTTTTCCTCTGCTACATCGATGACTGTATCAGCGCTGCCTCATGTTCCCACGAGGAGGTTGAACAGTTCATCCACTTTACTAACACCTTCCACCCCGACATCAAATTTACCTGGACCATCTCAGACTCCTCCCTCCCCTTCCTAGACTTCTCCATCTCTATCTCCCACGACCGACTCAAGACTGACGTATACTATTAACCGACCGACTCCCACAGTTACCTAGATTACACCTCTTCCCACCCTTCCCCCTGTAAAAACGCCATCCCATATTCCCAATTCCTTCGCCTTTGCCGCATCTGCTCCCAGGAGGACCAATTCCAATACCAAACAACCCAGATGGCCTCCTTCTTCAAAGACCGCAATTTCCCCTCAGACATGGTTGACGATGCTCTCCACCGCATCTCCTCCACTTCCAACTCCTCCGCCCTTGAGCCTCGCCCCTCCAATCACCACCAGGACAGAACCCCACTAGTCCTCAGCTACTATTCCACCAACCTCCAGATACATCGGATCATCCTTCGTCATTTCCGCCACCTCCAAATGGACCCCACCACCAAGGATATATTTCCCTCCCCTCCCCTATCAGTGTTCCGGAAAGACCACTCCCTCCACGACTTCATCGTCAGATTCACAACCCCCACCAAGCCAACCTCCACTCCCGCCACCTTCTTCTGCAACTACAAAAAATGCAAAACCTGCGCCCACACCTCCCCCCTCAATTCCCTCCAAGGCCCCAAGGGATCCTTCATTATCCATCAGAAATTCATCTGCACCCCCACACGCATCATTTACTGCATCCGCTGAACCTGATGTGGCCTCCTATATATTGGGGAGACAGGCCGCCTCCATGCGGAACGTTTCAGAGAAAACTTCTGGGACACCAGCACAACCAACCCAACCGCCCCGTGGCTAAATACTTTAACTCCCCTTCCCACTCCGCCAAGGACATGCAGGTCCTTGGTCTCCTCCATCGCCAGACCATGGCAACACAACGCCTGGAGGAAGAGCGACTCATCTTCCGCCTAGGAACCCTCCAACCACAAGGGATGAATGCAGATTTCTCAAGTTTCAGTTCCCCTCCCCCGACCTTTTCTCAGTCCCAACCCTCAGAATCAGCACCGCCTTTTTGACCTGCAATCTTCTTCCCGACCTCTCCGCCCCCACCTCCTCTCCGGCCTAACACCCTCACCTTAACGTCCTTCCACCTTTCGCATTCCTAACGCCCCTCCCCCAAGTCCCTCCTCCCTACCTTTTATCTTACCCTGCTTGGCACAACCTCCTCATTCCTGAAGATGGGATTATGCCCGAAACGTCGATTTTCCTTCTCCTTTGATGCTGCCTGACCTTCTGCGCTTTTCCAGCAACACATTTTTGAACACAATTTGTAAGGGTTGTTAAGAACGCCAATGATGTATTGGCTTTCGTTAGCAGGGGGCTTGAGTTTAAGAGATTATGCTGCAGCTCGATACAGCCTGTGGTTATACCACAATTGGATTATTGTATTCAGTTCCGGTTGCATCATTAAAGGCAACATGTGGAAGCTTTGGAGAGAATGCAGACGAGATTTATCAGGATGCTGGAGGGGAGGTCTAATGAAGAAAGGTTGGATGTTCCAGGGCTTTTCTCTTTGAAATGAAAAAGGATGAGAAGTGAATTTATAGAGGTGTGAGAGATGATGAGAGGCATATATAGGGTGGGTGGCCCGAGATTTTTCCCATTGCAAAAATGGGTATAACTAGGAGACAAAATTGTAAGGTAATTGGAGGAAGGTTGAGGGGAGATGTCAGAGATAGCATTTTACACAGTGTGGTGGGTGAGTGGAATGTATTGCCAGTGTTGGTGGTAGGGTCAGATACATTAGGGACATTTAAGTAACGATTGGATACGCACATAGATTTCTCAAATTGAATTTCTCAAACTGGAGACCTGTGACCAGTGGTGTTCCACAGGGATCCGTGCTGGGACCACTGTTGCTTGTGATACATATCAATGATTTGGAGGAAGGTATCGGTTCCTTGATTAGCAACTTTGAAGATGACACTCAGATTGGTGGAGGAGCAGACAGTGAAACGGAATGTCAGATAATACAGCAGAATATAGATAAATTGGAGAGGCGGGCAGAGAAATGGCAGATGGAGTTCAATCCGGGCAAATGCGAGGGGAAGCATTGTACGGGGTATTGCGTACAAGAGTTGGCAGGTCATGTTACAGATGTATAGGAATTTAGTTCAGCCACATTTAGAATATATGTACAGTTTTGGTCGCCACATTACCAAAAGGATGTGCATGCTTTGGAGAGGGTGCAGAGGAAGTTCACCAGGATGTTGTCTGGTATAGAGGGCACTATCAATGAGGAGAGATTGAATCGATTCGGACTATCTTTATTAGAAAGATGAAGGTTGACTGGGGTCTGTTGGAGGTCTGAAAAACCATGGGATGCATTGGAGTGCGGAACTCAATTACAAAGATTCACGAGTTCAAAGTGAGAGGAAAGATCTTCACGTAGAGTGTGGGGGGGGTCTCGAACACTTTGCTAATGGAGGAGGTACAAGCGGGAAGGTTAATGTCAAATAAGGCGTATCTAAACTGATGCACGAATGAGCAGGGGGCAAAGGGATACAGATGCTCAGAAAATAGGTGATGGGTTTAAACAGAGGATCTGGATCAGCGCAGGCTTAGCGGGCTGAAGAGCCTGTTCCTGTGCTTTGATATTCTTTGTTCTATAAATGACCTGCAGGTTAGATTGATCTTAGACTTAGACAAAAGCTTGGCATAACACTGAGGGCTGAAGGGCCTGTACTGCGCTGTACTGTTCCGTATTCTAAATCGGGAGGGTTACAATGGCAGGAAGAGGTTTCAGGAGGCTGGAGAGGATGCGATCTGAATGAGTAGATACATTAGGGAGTTTTGCTAGGATTGTCGGAGGTGTAATCTGGTGCAGACGACCCAGACGGGAAGGGTTCTGGTGAATGGAGGTGGTTTCACAGGGAGGGAGGACCACAGGGCCACAGGACGTTACAGAAATGTGGAGAGCTGTAGGGCCTTCAGGGGTTCGTGGTGATGGGGAGGTTGGCAGGGATGGAGCAGTTTACAGGGAGAAGAAAGTTGGTAGGATGGAGTGGTTTACACAGACAGGGAAGGCTTTCGGTGAATGGAGCAGATGACAGAGATAAAGTGGGTTGTGTAGACTGGAGGACCAAACAGAGATATGGAGGGTAGTCGTGACTGAAGATGTTTATAGATATAGGAAGGTTTCTTTCTGTGGAAAATTTCGATATGGAGGGTGTGATGTCTGACATTTTCCAGAAGGGCAGTAATTTTGCTTTGAGACATTTTCACAGATAAGGGAGCATTAGTAACCTCCTCCAGAATGGTCAAAATGGGAAGGGTTTTAGAGGAGGGTGACATTTTCACAGATAGGGGTGCAAGAGCTGGAGAAGGCTATGAAGATGAGTAACTAGATGGAGATACAGAGGGAGCTTACATTGATAGGGTGGGTGTTAGCGACGGGATGATGTTACACAGATAGTGAGTCTTGTCAGAACAGGATTGGGAGAGTAACAGGCTTTCAGTGGGTTCTACAGATCGGGAATGCTGCAGGGACATGAGAGGGTCGTTGAGTCTCCACCGAGTGATCGTGTCTTTAGACTGGAAGAGGTTACGTAGATACTGAAACATTGAAGACGGTGTGTGACTTCCTCTTTTTCTTGAACAGAGCCTCAATATCCCCCATCAGCCAGGGATCCCTAAACCTGCCAACTTTTCCCTTCACTCTAACAGAGACATATTGGATTCTTGAAATCACACTTTTCAAAGCCTCCTATTTGCCAGTCATTCCATTTCCTCCAAACAGAATCACCCAGTGGATGGGAACATGATTTGGAGGAGCCGGTGTTGGATTGGAATGGGCAATGCGAAAAAATC
This sequence comes from Chiloscyllium punctatum, assembly GCF_047496795.1. Classification (NCBI taxonomy): domain Eukaryota; kingdom Metazoa; phylum Chordata; class Chondrichthyes; order Orectolobiformes; family Hemiscylliidae; genus Chiloscyllium; species Chiloscyllium punctatum. Next base: position 96,343,139 of record NC_092744.1, read on the forward strand.
ACACAGCACCAGATTACAGTCCAGCAGGTTGACGTGGAGGCACTGGGTTTCGGAACACTGTCCCTTCATCCGGTGGTTGTGGAGCACAATCATAAGGCACTGAATTTATAGCAACAGGACAGCAGTGTCATGGAATGTAACATCAAACACATTTAGTTTAAGCCTTTCACCTTTTAGAATGATTACCTGCACTTCTAAAGCTATTGCTTCGAAATAAACTTGTTGGACGATAACCTGGTGTTGTGTGATTTTTAAATCACCCAATCCAACTCTGCTCAATCCTGCCAATTAGCCTCAAAATTGGCTCTGCTCCAGTTTCGCACCTTAATCTGTGGAGCTGCTTGATCTTTATCCGTAACTATGTTAAAACGAAGACAGTTGTGATCACTGGACCCACAGTGCTCTCTGATTGACACTTCAGTCATTTGCCTGACTTCGGTTTCTGAGGGGAGGTCCTGTGATGCACCCGCCTGAGTAGAGTGGGTCCCTCTCCATATTGATCTCGGAAACATTCTTGGACACATTTGACAAATTCCACCCCGTACGGGCCTTTTACACTCTAGGTGGTCCAGTCAGTACAGGGGAAGTTAAAATCTCCAACCAATAGTATTTTATTATTTCTATAGGTACCTGCAATCTCTCTTCACATCTGCTTCTCGAGTACCCGCTGGCTATTTGGGGGTGCAGAACACCATCCAGCAGACTGGTTATCCGCTTTTTGTTTCTAACTTCTAACCATATGACCTCATTTGATGACCCCTTAAGTGTATCCTCTCTGAGCACTGTTGGTATATACTCCCTTATCAATAGGGCAGCTCCCCTCCTCACTTACTTGTCCTTCTGTCACGCCTGTAGCTTCTGTATCCAGGAACACTGAGCTGCCAGTCCTGTGCTTCTCTCAGCCATGTTTCTGTTATGGCTATAATATCCCAGTCCCCAGAGCCAATCCATAATCTGAGCTCATCTGCCTTCCAAGTAAGGCCTCGTGTGTTGAAATAAATGCCCTTTAAACAAAAAGTCTTGTCTTCCCCTTGATTGTGCCCCAGGATATCCTGGATAGGAAACTTGCTCTCGATGGCTGATGCATTTTTCCCTTGAATGGTCGATGGTACCTCTCTTTCTCATAGTCCAAACCCCCTGCCAAACTAGTTTAAATCGTCCCTACGCAACATGAGCAAATCTCCCCGCAGGGATACTGGTGCCCCTCTTGTACAAGTCAAAACCATCCCCCTTGTTCAGGTCATCTCTACCCCAGAAGAGATACCAATGATCCAAGAACTGAAAACCCTGCCCCTTTCACCAACTCCTCAGCCACACATCCATCTGCCAATCTTTCTATTTCTATCCTCATTGCCACATGGCACTGGGAGTAATCTGGAGATCCCAACCCTCTAGGTCCTGCTTTTGAACTTCTTTCCGTAATCTCTGTAAGTATTTCACAGGATCCCACCTCTTTGACGAGCTGTGTCATGTGTACCGACGTGCACAATGACCTCTGGGTATTTGCCCATTCACTTCAGAATGTACAGTACCGCTCAGAGCCACCCATTACCTGGTAGCCTGGAGGTAGCAAAGCATCCTGGGGTCTCTTCTGCAGCCACACAGTCTCCTGTCTGTCCCACTCACAACTGAGTCTCCTATCAGTATCACGATCATGAGAGAGGATCCGGCAAACAGAGACTGGGAGGACTATCTGCAGTTGGGTCTATATTTTGAAAGTTGGAGAATGTTAAAGTAATGCAGCGAGAATTCAGGGCCAGTGTGTCCCTGACGAGGGAATAGTAAAGGCTGCATGTCCAGCAAATACTAATTAAGTGATATCGTGAGTTTGATAAAGAAAATACAGTGCAATAAACTCCGGTGAAACCATTAGAAAGTATAGGGAGTGCAAGGGAGTTCTTGAAAAATGAAGGACAAACAATGGTCATTAGATATCCTTAGTAGATAGTGTTAAGGAAAAGCCACAAGGTATTTTAGCAGTATAGTTAGAATAACAGAATTACTGGGGAAAGAGTGGGGTCTGTTAGAAACTAAATGAACAATCTGTGCATGGAGCCAGCGGAAGGAGGTGAGGTTTTCAATGAATACTTCCCAACTGTATTCACAGAGATGAAAGATATTGTCGCCAGGGATTTCAGTTGGGTGGCAAGCTTCTCGAAAATGTTAAGATCAATAAGACGAAAGTAATGAATTTTTTCACATGCATAAAGTTGGAGAAATCCCCAGTGCCCAATGAAATGCATCCCAGGCTGCTATGGGAGGTAAGAGAGGATATTGCTGGGGCCCTAGTGGATATACTTAATATTTTGCTGGCCACAGGTGAAGTGCTGAATGACTGGAGGATAGCTAATGTGGTTCCAAAGGGGACTACAGAAAGCTTTGGCAGATCAGACTGGGGTAAATCCAAAGAAATGCTGGATAAGCTGGAAAGCAACATGGGGGTGGGGGGGATGAGATAGTTTTGGCAGATAAGGTAAAGGAGAATGCAAAGAGCTTTCTACAGCACACATGTACAAAAAAGCAACTGCAGAGACAACAGGGCCCCTCAAAATCACTGAGATCTTCCAAGTGTAGAACCACAGGAGATGGGCGAGAGGCTAAATGAGCATTTCATGTCAGAACGCACTGTGGACAATGACTAGGAAACAAAGTGAAGAAACAGTGATGGCTTGTAAAGAGTCCCCATTACAGAAGAGGTGGTGATGGACAAGACTTTTGAGGCCAATTAATTAAGACATATAAGATAATCAGAGAGTTAGGTGAATTGGACAGTGAGAGCCTTTTCCCTCGGATGGCGATGCCTAGCGCGAGGGCAGTCAACTTGAAATTGAAGTAGATACTAATATTAATAAATAGATATGGGACAGATGCCAGAGGTAGGTTCTTTACTCAGAATAGTCGGGGCATGGAATGCATTGCCTGCAACAGTAGTGGACTCACCAACTCGAAGGGCATTTAAATGACCATTGGATAGGCATATGGACAAGAATGGACCAGTGTTGGCTACTTGGGCTTCAGATTTGTTCCACAGATCGACGCAACATCGAGAGCTGAAAGGCCAGTACTGCACTCACATGTTCTGTGTTCTAGATATCATAAATATGTGATGGGAGAGGAAAGACTTCGATGAGATTGCAGGAGAACATTTTTCACACAGAGGATGGTGCAGGCATGGAATGGGTTTCCAGGGGAAGTGGTAGAGAAAAGTGCAATAACAACATGTAAAAGACATTTGGGCAGGTGCATGGGGAGGAGAAGGTTTGAATGTATATGGGATTAGTGCAGGGAAACATGACTCGTTCAGGTACTCTGGTCAGCACGGGCTAGTTGGATCGAAAGAACCGTTTCCGTGCTGCATGGCTCTGTCTCCAGTTAATGGAGGAGGAGATGACCGAGATAAGGCATATTGTAGACACTGAAGCAAGTTACAGCGATAGGGATGGTAGTCTGGAATGCAGTACATTTCAAATACGTGGAGGGCTATCGGGAAGGGAGGAGGTTACAGGGACAGGAACTTTTATAGGTGTTACAAATTATTGAAGACGCTGGTGCACAAGACATGCCACAGATACAGTGTTGCAAAGTAGTGAGTAGTAGTTCAACAGAAGTTACATTAGGGGTAGGGATTGAGCCTGGGGTGTGTCAAAATGTGCTCCCCTCCAGTACTGTATCTTAATCATGGCTTGTTATCCCATGTTTGGAGCCCTCTCATTGCTCTCTGCTCTGTGCACTGTGAGTGATCTTACCTCAGTGCAGGATTTATTGAAGGCTCCAGATCTCCCTGCCCTTTGCCTCTCTAGCTGACCAAATATCTTCAACGAGGTGATGGATGGGACACCCAGCAGCTGGAAAGCCTACTGAGTCAGGAACTTACTGAGTACCTGCAGGAGATAGAGAAATAGACAGAATGGAAAATTAGGTGCACTGAGTGTTACACATGGAAAATGTGTGACTAAGTCACATAGAGATCTGGAAAATCCCAAGCCTGTGCTGCTGCGTCTCTCTGGAGTGGAGAATTCTGTTGGCCCAGCATCTGGGGTAGCTGCAAGAGTGAGAGACACTGACAGATGCAGCAATTAGACCCACACAGTGAGGGATACCACATGAAGAGAGACTGAGTGATATCACCAGACTGCTGGAAGATGTCAGTATCAAACAATTGTGTCTGAAGAACGGGTTTTGCTTCATCATGCACTAGTATAACCGGTCAGGAATGAGCAATCTGTGAGGAGATGAAGTGATGGCCGAGTGGTATTATTGCTACAGCATGTATCAAAAACCTCAGCTAATGTTCAGGGGAGAAAGGTTTGAATCCCACCATCAGAAATAGGGGAATTTTAAATCAATAATTTAAAAAATGACATAACAATTCATGAATAAGTATAGCCATTGCTTTTGTCCAAAATAATCTTTGCTGATCAAAAGACACTGGTCCTTTCGAGAAGGAAATCTGCTAATCCTCATGTGGTCTCCACGACATACCCACAACAAAGTGTTTGCCTCTCAATTACCCTCTGAAATGGCCGAGCAAGTTATTCAGCTCAAGGGCAGCTCGGGATGGGCAAGAAACGCTGGTCAGCCAGAGATACCCACATCCCCCGAGTGAATAAAAGCAATCCCATTGCACTGGGTCCCACTGGGACCCTGATGGGACCAGTGTCCCGGCCAATCATGTCGGTAGGTTTATGATCAGTGATTTAAACTGACAGAGAGGATGCAGGAACAGGGTTCAGGTGAAAGGAGATTTCCAAATCCAAAGAGAAAAGATGAAGCATTGGAACAGCATGGTAATTTGACGGAAGACAAGCAGAAAGGAACAGGAAGGGACAGAGTTTAAATAAAACTGTATATCAGTGAATATGTTTGTGAGGGAGATTGTGGGAAAAAATAAATCATGTTTTTTTTGGAATGGACAAAGTCTATGCAATAAGGTAGATGGATTTGTGACACAGAAGAAAGAGATTTAGGCACCAGGATGAGGTGGTTACACTCCGAACAAAAATTGGAACATAAATATTCAATGGTTCACAACCTTGCGGAAACTCAGGTAAAATGGGCAACACTAACAATAATAGATTACAAAGGTATTACAGAGGAAGTATTTGGTCTCAGATCATGAAGTAGACTGAGTCTGAATGTAAATTCTGGCTACTACTTGCCAGGGACACAAGCAGCAGAACAATTTTAGGCCACCTAAAAACATTTCATTGCTCATTATTGCATTAAGCAGGAATTCATTGGAATTTTTTTTAAAAAGGCATAATGGTAATTTTGGGATATTTCAATATACACATAATCTGGGACAGTCACACTGACAAGAGTGATATTGGAAGAGGAGTTCGGAGAATTTTTTTTTGTGTGTTTCTTTGAATAACACATTGTGCAACCGGCTAGGGATGTAACTATCTCAGATTGACCATTGTGCGATGAAACTTAGTGAATGAGTAATGTCATCTGCAGAGATCCTCTGGGAAATTGTGATAAAGTGTAGTTTAAAGGAATATAAAGTTTTCAAGTGAATCAGAGAAAGGACAAGGTACAACTGGAAACAAAAAATCGCTGATTACATGAGTTTGTGAGAACTGACCAAGGTAAACAGGCGAAACAGACTGACACATGTGTCTATAAATGAACAGTGGAAAACATTTGAAGGAACAGCGTAAAACACTTTACAAAAGGACTTTCTTTTGAAACAGACAAAACCTCAGCAAGAAATTCCCACCCGGCCCTCACTCAGGACAAAATGGATCAAATTAGATTGTCAGGCTTAGAAGATCACCGAAAGTTCTAAAAATCCTGAAGTGAGAGTGCTACAGCAGTATGTTTTAAAGGGATGGCAAAGGGCCTGCTAGCAGGAGGAGAGCAGTGGGAAGGGGAATCATTATCACGGTTTAATGTCACGATAGGAGCAGGAGACGTGAAGGTGCTGGAGGTAGTGAGAGTGTTACAGAGAGTGTCCAGGGCCTGAAAGGTGTTACAAAACCAGGACGAATTGCTGCAGCTGGAAGGGTTTACAGAGGTAGGGAGGGATGTATGTATTTTGAATTATTCATTCATGGGATGTGGGTATCACTACCTCTACCAGCATTCTTTGCCGCTACTGATAATCGCCGAGAGGATAGTTTAGAGTCAGCCATATTGTTGTTGGTCTGGAGTCACATGTAGGCCAGACTAGGTTAGAATGTCAGATATCCTTTCCTAAACGATGGAAGTGAACCCGATGAGTTCATCCGACTGATCAACAATGTTTTTATGGTGGCCTCACCAATGTATTGTGCAGCCAGAACATGACATCCCAACTCCAACTGTCACTGCTCTGCCCAATGAAGGTAAGCATCCCAAATGCCTACTTCACCATCCTGTCTACCTGTGACACCACTTTCAAAGAAATGTGTACCTGCATCCCTGGTTCTCTGACTGACAACACTACCCAGGGCCCGAACATTCACTGTACAATCCCGCCCTGGTTTGTTTCACCAAAATGGAACACTTCACATTTATCTAATTAAACTCCATGTGCTATTCTTCAGCCCACTATCCCAACAGTACTGTTCTTCCTGTTGAATCACACATAACCTTCTTCACTGTCCACTTTACCAACAATTTCAGTGTCACCCAAAAAACCTACTTATCAGGAAACCAATATTCCCATCCAAACCATTTATCCAAATGACAAACAACAGGGCACCCACTACACCGCTGGTCACATGTCTCCAATCAGAAAAACAACACATCTCCCATCACCCACTGTGTACTACCATCAAGTCAATTTTCTATTCAATGGACTAGCTCCTCCTGAGTGCCATATCCATTTGTATTGATCTGAGCTTATTTCTCAGTTCACCATATGGAAGGTAGAACATAGAACAGTACAGCAGAAGACCCTTTGGCCATTATGTCATGCCAACCTTTTATCCGACTGTAAGATCAAACGAACGACCTACCGTTCATTCTATGATCATCTATGTGCCTATCCACGAGTCGATTAAATGTAATTAATGTATCTAATTTGACTATCACAGCTGGCAGTGCATTCCACCTAACCGCTACTCTGTGTAAAAAAAACCGACCTCTGACATCTCCCCTTAACTATCCTCCAATCACCTTAAAATTATGTCATGCGAAAAAGAAATATCGGGCTATTCACTGTCTATGCCTCATACCATCGTGTTCATCTCGATCAAGTTGCCCCCCACCCTTCTTCACACCAATGAGAAAAGCCATAGATCCCTCAACCTTTCTTCGGAAGACAAGACATCCTTGTTTATCAATTTGAAAACAGTAGCTTACAGAGTTAGCAGGTCATAGAGAAGGCAAATCAAATGCTGGTATGTATTACAAAAGGAATGGCGTCTAAAATGAGGGAGATCTATGGTAAGGAACAATTCAGACCACACCTAGAATATTATGAGCAGTCTGAGTGCCCTAAGGAATGACACTGTCACATTCGAGCCAGTCCAGAGAAGGGTCACTCGGCTAATCCCGAGAATGGAGCGATTTTCTATTGAGAAGAGGTGGGGAAGATTGAGGTTTAACCCATTGACGTTCAGAAAACATGAGAGAGAAATTGAATGAAACATTCAAGACTCTGGGGGGCTTTGACAGGTTATATGCTGGGAAGTTAGAAAACAGAACAGTAGAGCACAGTAATAGGCCCTTCGGCCCACCATGGCTGTGCTGTCCATGATGTTATTCTAAACTAGTCCCATCTACCTGCACATAGACCATATCACTCTATTTTCTTCCTGTTCATGTTTCTGTCCAAATGCGACTTCAATGCTTTGCTCATATTTCTGCCTCTTTGACCTCCCTCAGTAACTTCCACTCTCTGCGTTAAAAAAAACGTGCATCACACATCTCGTTTAAACTTCCTCTTTCCACACTAAACATTGGTGTGCTACCTTTTGAAACTTACACATTGGAAAAACGATTCTGACTATCCACATGATCTGTCCCTGTCATAATTTTATTTTCCTGTACCTGGTCGCCTGTCAGCTTCTGATACTCTCACAAAACAATCCAACTTTGTTTAATTTCCTCTTACACCCTACAATTCCTTCAAAAGCCTAACACAGGCACCGTGCTGATAAACCCCTTTTTCAGCCCTTGTTCACCCTCTCAAAAGCCTCCACATCCTTCCGATTTTATGGAGATGAGAACTGCACACAGTACACCAAATGTGGCCAAACAGAGATTTTATACAATTACAACATCAGATGCAACCCACTATACCCAACGTTGTGACCGATGAAGGCCAGTGTTCCATTTGTTTTCTTTCCCATCTGAAACACCTCTGTTGCCATTTTCAGGAAGTTACTGACTTGCAACAACACCCTTCTGTATATCAATGTCCCTCAGTATCCTAACTTTCTTCTTGAACTTGACATGACCTCACACTTGTCCAGATTAAACTCAATTTTCCATTTCTCTGTACGTCTTTCCTACTGATCTGTACCTCCTGCAAGCTTAGTTATCCTTGTTCATTAACCCAAACTCTCATCAATTTTCGTGCCATCTGAAATAATTATGTCTGTCACTTGCTTTCGTTTTAATGGTGTGAGAATGTGCAACCAGTGGGCAGAAAATCCCAGCAAGGGCTCACCCATTTAAGATGGAGATGAGGAGGAATGTCTTGACTCAGAGGGTAGTGACTCTGTGGGAGTTCCTGACTGCAGAGGGCTGTCGAGGCTGGGTCATTAAGAATACTGACAACAGACTTGGTCAGATATGAATTAATCAGGGAAACAAGGGCTTTGTGGATAAAGGCAGGTAAATAGAGTATAGGATTATCAGATCAACCATGATCTGACTGAAGGGCAGAACATCTTTAATGGGCCAAATGACGCAATTCTGCTCCTCCATTTCATGGTCTGACTCAATATGCCCTGCATAACATTATGGGTATCTGCTCACAAAACTCCTTTATAATGGGATTATTAGATATTTAATATTACATAGCATTTGACCTGCAATAGACAATTTTGTTGATGGCTCCTTTACTGGAGATTAGATTAGATTAGATGAGATGAGATGAGATTAGATTAGATTAGATTACTTACAGTGTGGAAACAGGCCCTTCAGCCCAACAAGTCCATACCGACCCGCCCAAGCGCAACCCACCCAGACACATCCCCATACATTTACCCCTTCACCTAACACTGCAGGCAATTTGGCATGGCCAATTCACCTAACCTGCACATCTTTGGACTGTGGGAGGAAACCGGAGGACCCGGAGGAAACCCACGCAGGCACGGGGAGAATATGCAAACTCCACACAATCCTTAATGTGCTGTTATAGAAAACCACCTCATGGACAATCCAAGATTCCATCCATTACAGCCCTGATACTCATTAGTTATCCAGTCGGAATGGAGACCACTGTCACACACAGTTACTGTAATGCCCTTGCTACAAGTACATTCAGTGTCCTGACTGTAACCATAATGACATTCCCATCACTGTCTGGTGCCTATAAAAGAATTCCTGCTAACGGTTGCTGCTGCTTGATTATTCTCAGCTGAACTCAAAAAGGACTCCAAATTTTGATCTTCAGATCCACATGAATGTCTCATTAATGCATTAAACTCATCCTTTCTTGACAACTTTGGTGTTTTTTTTTTGCCTAGCCTGTCTCAATCCCAAAAACCCTTCAGTATTCAATTCACAGCAAAGGTGATTCTGCAGCTACATCTCCGGAATGACAGTTCCATAATATCTGTTCACTGTCATTCCACCTACCTCATGAAGAATGCAGGGAGTCATTCCTCAGTAGTGGGGGGTTGACCAGATGGGTAGAGGTTACAGAGATAGTGAGGCTTACAGGGGCTCAAGGATGTTTGAGTTAAACAGAGTTACATTTGGTCAAGAATGTCAGTGGGACAAAGCCGTTTGTGGCTTGGAGGAATTTACAGAGATAGGGAGCTGGGTTAAAATCTGGACATAGGGATAGGGATGGATATAGTTCAGAGGCAGGCAAACTGATAGGCACAGACAGAGGGTCATAGAGGCATAGTCATAGAGTCATAGAGATGTACAGAATGAAAACAGACCCTTCGGTCCAAACCGTCTGTGCAAAACATATACCCCAACCCAATCTAGTCCCACCTGCCAACACCTGGCCCATATCCCTCCAAACCCTTCCTATTCATATACCCATCCAAATGCGTCTTAAATGTTGCAATTGTACCAGCCTCCACCCCTTCCTCTGGCCACTCATTCCACACACATACCACTCTTTTGTGAAAAAGTTGCCCTTAGGTCTCTTTTATATCTTTCCCCTCTCACCATTAACCTATGCCCTCTAGTTCTCGACTCACCAACACCAGGGAAAAGATTTTGTTTATTTACGCTATCCATGCCCCTCATAATTTGGTAAACCTCTATACGTTCACCCTTCAGCCTCTCACGCTCCATGGAAAACAGCCCCATCCTGTTCAGCCTCTCCCTTTTGCTCAAATCCTCCAACCATGGCAACATTCATGTAAACCTTTTCTGAACCCTTTCAAGTTTCACAATATCTTTCCGATAGGAAGGAGACCGGAATTGCACGCAATATTCCAACAGTGGCCTAACCAATGTCATGTATAGCCACAACATGACCTCCCAACTCCTGTACTCAGTACTCTGACCAATAAACGAAAGTATGCCAAACGCCTTCTTCACTATCCTATCTACCTGCGATTCAATTTTCAAGGATCGATGAACCTGCTATCCAAGGTCTCTTTGTTCAGCAACACTCCCTAGGACCTTACCATTAAGTGTATATGTACTGCTAAGATTTGCTTTCCGAAAATGCATCACCTCGCATTTATATGAATTAAACTCAATCTGCCACTTCTCTGTCCATTGGCCATCTGGTCAAGATCCTGTTGTAATCTGAGGAAACCCTCTTTGCTGTCTACTACACCTCCAATTTTGGTATCATCTGCAACTTACTAACTGTACTTCTGATGCTTGAATCCAAATTATTTATGTAAATGACAAAATGTAGAGGCCCCAGCACCGATCATTGTGGCACTCCAGTGGTCACAGGCCTCCATAAACCTATCCTCTACCACCACACTCTGCCTTCTACCTTTCAGCCAGTTCTGTATCCAAATGGCTAGTTCTCCCTGTGTTCCGTGAGGTCTAACATAGATCATCAATCTACCATGGAGAACCTTGTAGAACGCCTTACTGAAATCCATACAGATCACATTACCTCACTGCCCTCATCAATCCTCTTTGTTACTTCCTCAAAAAACTCAGTCAAGTTTATGAGACATGATTTCCCACGCACAAATCCATGTTGACTATCCCGAATCAGTCCTTGTCATTCCAAATACATGTACAACCTATCCCTCAGAATTCCCTCCAACAACTTGCCCACCACTGACATCAGGCTCACCAGTCTATAGTTGTCTGGGAGTTTCACGGTGTTTCAGGGAGAAGAGTAACGTATATACTAACAGAAATATGGAAGGTTGTAGTGACTGAAGACGTTTAAAGATATAAGAAGGCTTCAAGGCTCTGCAGGCGACATAGATAGGAAGACAATGGAGAATGCCAGGTTGCTGGGTTGGGGACAGTTACACAGATGGGGTTGGTTGCACAAACTGAAAGAGATTCCATTGGTCGGGATGGTCGCTGGGGGTGGGGGGTTGAGGGTGAAGTTAAAATAGATTAAGATCAAAGAATTTGTGAAGGATAAGGAAATTACGATTTTTTCACAGCTAAGGAAGGACTGTAGGAACTGGACAAGTTTGCACAGATGGGGCAGATGGAGAAGTTAAGGACAAGTACATTGTCATGGAGGGTGGTCTTGACAGGAGGAGCTTGCAGGGATAAATAGCACTGTCGGAGTTTACAGGGATGAAGGAATTTAGTATCTACTGGAAAAACCTAAGGATTAGGGTGTTAGGGATTGGAAAACCTAACAGAGACAGACAGCATTATGTGGATTAGAGGAGATTCCAAACGGAGGAAGCATTATCGGGACTGGAGGATATTACTGAGATCACTAATACAGCATGTGCCAGGATTGATTCCTGAGATCCTCTGTACTGTCTCAGTGAGGACCAGTACAGCAGACGTGAGAGCAGGATCCTCACAAGATGCTAGGAATAAAGTTTAGGATGTTGATGTTCCTTGCCTGTGTCTATGTCCTGTCTTCCGTTCTGAATAGGGAAAGCTTCTAACTCCTCCCTCTGCTGTTTACTGTGAGTGATCTTACCGGCTGCAGGATTTACTGAAGGCTCCAGATGGCACTCTCCATCTCTCTCTGGCTGACAAATTGTCTTCAATATGGTAATAGACGGGAATTAGGAATTCAGCTAACTCAGGAACATCCTGATTACCTACAGGAGACAGAGAAACAGACAGAATGGGAAATTAAAACAAGACAGTGAGGATGACTCGTGTAGAGTAGCACTTAGTCCAACAGAGATCTGGAAATTCCCAGTCTCCATCCCTGGACTTTTCTGCTGCATCTCTCTGGAGTGGAGAATTCTGTTGGCTCAGTATCTCAGACCAAATGCAGGAATGAGCGTCGCTGATAGAGGCAGAAATTAAACCCACAAAGTGAGGGATACCACATGGAGAGATACTGAGTGATATCACCGGAGTGCAGCAGATTTTCAGAATCAAACAATGGTGTCGGAAGAAGTGGGTCTGATGCAGTGATAACTGCTACCAGTTCTCAGGGAGAAATCAGCTATTTTATTGGGATGGTACAATGGTGGAGCCAGTGCCCTGGTCAATCATATGACCAGGATTATGCAGAGTGCTTTAAACTGACACACATGTGGAGAGACAGGGATCAGCTGAAAGGAAATTTCCAATTCTACGGGCAAAGGTTTAAATATTGAAACATGGGGACGTGGCTGAGGAAAAACAGAAAGAAACAGGAAGGAAGTGAGATGAACTAAAATTGTACATCAGCAAATATATTTGTGACAGGAAATTGTGATAAAAAGTAAATTACTGTTTCTAAATTTGGATGCACGAAGCATTTGCGATAAGGGATATGCACGTGTGACTGATTTCTGTCTAATCACCATCATGGAGACATGGTCACAGGGTGAACAAGAATGTGGGGCATTAATATTTACAGCTACACAACATTGTGGAAAGTCAGGCAGGATGGGATGCAGGATGGGGAACGCTTATCGTTAGGGATAACAATGGAATGATGATGAAAATATGTGGCCTTAGATTATTAGTCATAGACCAAATTATGGATAATAAGTGTCAGAACACAGAAGTGGAAGGGCAGTGTTAAGGCTCCTTTTCAGCATTACCTTGCGAGACACTGCATTAACAGGGAATTACTTGACTTTGTAACAAAGGCATTGGGATAATTGAGAGGGGATTCAACTTTCCTCTCTCATCATCGCATTGTTGAGGTTCACAGATTGCTGTTGCTCTCCCGTTCTTATGGGGAGTTTGTCGGAGGCTTTACAGACCGATGTGGCCTTCCACAGACTCTGTTACACTTGGATCAGAAGGTGGCCGTGGGAAGGGGGTGAGTCGGGATTTGGGCTGGCAGCGCTCTCTTTGTGCTGTTTTCTCCTGGATTATCCACAGTAAATCCTAACACCTTATTTTCAGATCTCCCCCATCAACTCTGATTGGCATAGGCGGCCTCATTGACCATTCAGAGGCTCTATTCTCTCCCTCGCTATACTTTAGCCCCTGTTGAAACTTGTCAAAATGCCTCTGAAATTTCAAATTGCCCCACCACCAATAGCCTCCCACACCCTTATCTATTCTGCCACTTATGCTCACACCAATATACAGAATCCAACAGAATAAAAAATATTGCGCTTGTATAAAACCATGTGTCTCCCATTCTTTCTAAGCATCCGGTTATCATTTATTGTCATATACTTTATAATACAGTCCAGCATGTCCCCGACCTACTGTCAGGCTGACACCGTTTAGTTTCAGGCCGACTGCACAAAAGGTTTTGGGCGGAATTTTCAACCAAACATCGTCGGCCCGTTCCTGTTCTGTATTGTTCAATGTTCTATTTAACTCTTTAAAAATTATGCATCAAGAAAGGATCTGGACCGAGAAAAGACTCGGGCCTCGCAGGGATGAAAGAGAGAGAAAGGGGTTGTGGGGGAAGTAAGAACAGGGAAGTGGAATTGGGTGGTAAAAACAGGGAAGGGAAAAACAAGCAGGAACATAGGAAAGTCTGAGAGATGCTTGTGAGGGAGGCCGCATACACGAGTGGAATAAATTAACAGAACAAATCTCAGGACATGCAGTGATGAAACCCTCATTTGAACATGACATTAAGGAATACCAATAAACTATCGCATCGGGTTAAAATCCATATTATTAAAAGTGGCGCAGGTTGGACAATGGAAAAGATATTGTCATGGAGGACAGGGATGAAACAGAGCAATGGATGGACATGGATTCAGATCCCCAGTAAAGGGATCACAACAGGGCCTGACCAATAGACCACAGCAAAGCAAGTTCATTATTGAATTATCGATGAATTCTCAATAACATTCACCTCTGAACCAATTTCATTGTCCTTCAATGTAAACTCTCCGGCTGGACCTTGCAGCTAAGAAGATAGCACAGAACTGGAATCAGAGAAACATTTCAGTTTTCATTACTTTCATTTCTCTGCAAATTGAGTGACAAAAGACACATGTTGAGAGACATTCAGAATAAACAAATATATCTCTTGGTTTGAGTGCTAAACATCCACCTGTTAAAGGAGTTTCCAAAATCCACCACCATCAATTCAGGACGGGAATTTACAAAATGATTTGAGAGATCTCGTACTTTAATGACAAGGTTATGTTGTAGAGACGATTTGAGAGATTTGATAGATGCATCCCATTTTAAGATATTTTTCTAACCGCCAATTTTCTTCTTCCAAAGATTATTTGGAAAACAAAAGGTTGTAATACAGGAAACAAAGTTATTCATGAACAGACTCAATCTTCTGTAATAACTGAATTCAATGGCACGCATTGCTACCCAGCATACCGCGCGGTGGTAAATGCCCTCTATATGCACGACAGGCGAGGGCAGCACATTGGCAGGATTGACTTTATTTCCGTGGGAAATGGGAAGAGATGTGCTTTTCCACATGGTAAGGCTGCAGGAGCTGGAGAGCGTTTAAAACCCTTTCAGCGAGAAGTAAGCATGTTGAAAAATAACTTGCAGTTTAATGATTCGCAGTTCCGAGATGAACAGCCGCCATCTTGGTCGGGAATCTGGGCGCATGCGCAGACGGTCCGTGACGTCACAAAGCGACGCAGGGCCTGAGAGTGACACATGCAGATGCTGAAAATCTGAGAGTAAATCAGATAATGCTGGAGGAGGTCAGGAGGATCTGGCTGGAAATGTGGACAGAGACACAGAGTGAACCATTCCAGTCCTGTGTGCATCTAATTCACAATCCATTACCTTGGTGTTGCAGTGTCCTCGGCGATAGCTTTATAACAGCTTCACCGTCAGGTGATCTTTGAAACAAACAGCAGTCTACCTGAATCTCTGTATTTTTCTGCAGGTGACATTTTTAATCAACCTGTTCAGACGTGTCATGTCCCACTTGTGAAGCAGATGGGACTTGAGGATCCAGGCCTTCTTAGTTAGAGGGGAGTTCCTCAAGGTCGAGTCTTTGGCTCAACAATCTTCAGCTGCATTGCCAATCACTTTCCCTTCAGAAGTAGGGATGTTGGATGACGATTGGACAATATTCAGCATCATTTTCAACTGTTCAGATACTGATGTAGCGCATATCCATATGTTCTGGTTGTAAGTTTGCTTTCTGAGCTGGTAGGCTTGTTCTCTTTGAGAAAAATCTTACAACCTGAACCTCAACCTTAGCTAAAATTGTTCTCAAAAATCGCATAGCCACATGTAGCAAGACCTGGCCAGCATCTAAAATCTGCACAAGTGGAAAGTAACAGCTGTATTACATGCGTGCCTGGCAAAGATCATCTTCAACAAGAGAAAATATGAGTATCACTTGTTGACATTCAACAATAATATCCTCATTGAATCCTCTATGACCAGCAATCAGGGGGTGTAATATTGATGAGAAACTGAACAAGACTCACCGTACAAATGTTGATACAGGGTCAGGGCAGAGGCGATAATTCTTGCAGTGCTCAGCTCACCTCCTGACTGCTCACAATTCAAGATGTAAGTCAGGTGTGATTCTGAATCCTCTCCATTTGACTGGTTGAATGCTGCTTCAACACCACAAGAAGCTTGTCAACGTCTGGGACAAAACAACATTCTTCATTGCCAACAACCTTAACTATTCACTTTTTTCACCTCTGATGTACAGTAGCAGAAAAGCTATCATCTCTTGTGTACCATCCTTCTAGATAGGAGGCTGTGCTATCCGCCAGTTGGCGAAGTACATTCCACAAAAGATTTACACCTCAGGACATAAAATGTCTCTAAGATGTTGTAAGAGTAATAAAAAGATGGATTATTGGGCTAATGGTAGACTACTTGGTAGTGTGGAAGAGCAGAGGGATCTTGGTGTCCATGTACACAGATCTCTGAAAGTTGCCACCCAGGTAAATAGTGCAGTGAAGAAGGCATATGGCGTACTGGCTTTTATTTGTCGAGGAATTGAGTTCCGGAGTCCTGAGGTCATGCTGCAGTTGTATAAGACTCTGGTGCGGCCGCATCTGGAATATTGTGTGCAGTTTTGGTCGCCATACTATAGGAAGGATGTGGAGGCACTGGAACGGGTGCAGAGGAAGTTTACCAGGATGTTGCCTGGTATGGTAGGAAGATCCTATGAGGAAAGGCTGAGGCACTTGGGGTTGTTTTCATTGGAGAAAAGAAGGTTTGGGGTGATTTGATAGAGGTGTACAAGATGATTAGGGGGTTAGATAGGGTTGACAGTGAGAACCTTTTTCCATGTATGGAGTCAGCTATTACAAGGGGGCATAGCTTTAAATTAAGGGGGGGTAGATATAGGACTGATGTTAGGGGTAGGTTCTTCACTCAGCGAGTCGTAAGTTCATGGAATGCCCTGCCAGTAGCAGTAGTGGACTCTCCCTCTTTATGGGTATTTAAGCGGGCATTGGATAGGTATATGGAGGATAGTGGGTTAGTGTAGGTTAGGTGGGCTTTGATCGGCGCAACATCGAGGGCCGAAGGGCCTGTACTGCGCTGTATTCTTCTATGTTCTATCTATGTTCTATGTTGGGAACAACAACCTGATTTATTCAGGAAGGTTCCTTTTTGCTTTTGATCGGGTTTTTTTTGCAGCTATCAATATGATTGGATCAGTTGTTTGGGAGGAGATGTAGAACAGATGAAGAATGTCTTCCTGAAATTGGATTTGTTTCTTCTGAGATTTTACCCTGTATGGACCGAGATAATATTTGAAAATCATTTTACAAATAAATAGATTGAAAGAATTGAAGAGGAGTGAGTCAAATCAAACAGGATATAAAGATCCAACAGAGTCACTAAGTTCATTTGGACATATAGGGAACATGTTTATTGCAAGGTTTGTGAAGGTTGGTAGTTCAAGTTGAGGTTTAGGGTGTAGGTTTGCTCGCAGAGCTGTAGGTTTGATATCCAGACGTTTCATTACCTGGCTAGATAACATCATTAGTGGTGACCTCCAAGTGAAGTGAAGCTGTTGCCTCCTGCTTGTTAGAAAGTTAGCCACCAGGATAAACGACCACCAGCTAGCCACAAAAAGACACGACCCTCTCTACCTCGTAGCCCTACACACGGATGAGTAAAAAACCACCAATTCGACCCGGTCAACACATCTATCCTGGGACAGGCGAAGCAAAGACATGCCAGAGAATTCCTTGAGGTCTGGCACTCCAACCACAACGCAATAAACAAACACATAGATCTAGATGCCATCTATCAACCCCTCAGAAAATGAACAAGAAATGACATCACCACAAACCCCAGGAACCCCATCGAAGAGAAAGATATAAATAGAAAGGAGGAGACAACAGCTTCGCTTCACTTGGAGGTCGCCACTGATGATGCTACCTAGCCAGGTAATGAAACGTCTGGATATCAAACCTACAGTTCAGCGAGCAAACCTACACCCTACACATGTTTATCTGGTCTGTCTGTGAGCAAAGATTTCAAACAACATTGCCAGTGGTAAAGCACCAACACAGACACACGTACATACACACAAGAGTGTGACTATTCCACTGAACTCACTGGAAAAATTATTTAACATTATCCAGTAAAAATTCTAAAAATACTTCACAGAAAGAGAAGCTAAAATATGTTGTGTTTTTGGAAAAGGATTCAACAGATCATCCAACTTGGAGATATGTCAGGAGATCAGCACCATGGAAGTGTCTGGATTGTGAGAAGGATTGCAAACTTTCAGACCAACTGGAGACTCATTGACACAGACATTCTGGGGAGAGACCGTTCACCTGCTCTATGTGTGGGAAGGGATTTACTCTGTCATTCAGCTTCACGTGACACTAGTGGCTTTACACTGACAAGAAAACTTTCCCCGACTGGGAAAATATACTTTACGGTTTGGAAAGATCTTAAATTCAATGGTCCTAATTTAACATCACCCTGTTTCCATGGAGGAGAAGTTATTAAGCTGTTCCATGTATGGGAAAGTTTTCATTTGGTGATCCAGCTTAATGTCACACAAGCATATACATCAGGAGAGAAGCTTTGTCTGCTCTGTTTGGAAAGGAATAAACTTCACATTTCAGCCTAATGTCAACAGTTGAGTGGACACTAGGGAGCAAAGCTTCAAATACACAGGTGTACATAAGCAAAGCTTCAAATACACAGGTGTGGCCATTCTGGAGAGAGACTGTACGCTTGCACTGAGTGTGGGAAAGAATTCACTTATCACCTGTACTCAGTGAGCACCAGTTCATTCACAACTTTTACCTGCTCCTTGTGTGGGAATGGGTTCACGCGGTTGTCCAACCTCAGCAGCTGTGGAAATGTTCACACCAATGAGAGAACATTTAAATGTTCTGACTGTGAGAAGAGCTTTATGAATAGCAAAGATTTGATGAAACACCAACAAGCACATTGTGGGGAGACGGCGTTCACCTGCAGTGGGTGTAGTGAGGGATTCAATTATTCATCCCCACATGTGATACCCCAGTGAGGGGGATTCGGTTTTGCTGAGTTAGCTGTATTGTTTGTCGACAGAGTAGTGTGATGTCAACAGCATGGGTTCAATTCTCATTACGAGTTTGAGGTTATCATGATGGCCTCTCCTTCTCAAATTCTTCACTCTCCTGAGGTCTGGGGCCCTCTGGTCAAATCACTATGAGTCACTTTTCTGTCTTTTGAAGAGAGCAGTCCCTATGGACTGGTAAGACTATGATGACACACACATTCCAGTGAGGCCGCATGTAATTGTATTCTGCTCTTATTGCATTCAGAACTGAACTGTGTTCATTCTGTCAGCAGTGGTTTACTTTATTGGACGTGAATTAACTCTTTACTTGAACGAGTCGTAATTTTTTCAGGTATCAATCACATCAAATGCACTTTTTTCAACCATGTTTTCTCTCCCATGAGGTGAGACTGGTAGATATTCATTTACTGCCCTGTTCTTGGGTCTTTTATTTATTATTAAGACTTAATTTGATTTTATAAATGAATTTTCACAATTCAGGATTCCTGAATGTGTTTCATAGCAACTGAAGTCATTGTGAAGTGTAGTCGCTGTTGTAGGAGATACAGCAGCTAAATTGTGCCGATGTGCAGTGGGAACCCAATCCCACAGTGAGAGCGCGTGAATGATTTCACATCAGTGCGAACACGTTGATGGGACTTCAGTTCCTGGGAACTTACAAAACACTTCGCATACTCTGGCATTTAAACAGTTTCTTGTCACTGTGAACCCGTTGGTGTATTTGTAGGATGGATGAATTAAATGCATCCTTTCCCAAATTCGAAATGTACAATTGGCCTCTCGCCAATATGACTTCTCTGGTGTCTCAGTAAATTTGAACAGTGAGAGGTCCTTCTCCACATTCAGATTAGGTGAAATTGCTCTGTCCATTGTATTTCAGCAGGTTGCTGGAATCAATTAATTTCCTCCCACACACAGCAGATGAGTGGTCTCTCCTCTGTGTGATCTTTCAGGTGTCTCAGCAGACTGAATGACTGACTGTATCCTTTCCCACAGTTAGAGCAGATGAACAGCCTCTCTCCAGTGAGTTCGCAGATCCCACTCCCACATTGAGAACCCACTTGAATTGTTTCTCATCAGTCTGAACGTTTTGACTCCTGAGAACTTTTAAAGCATTTGGCGCACTCTGGACAATTAAATGGTCTCTCCTCAGTGTGAACCCACTGGTGTATCAGCAGGTTAGATAACTGAGCAAATCCTTTTCCACACTCCGAACAGTTGAAAAGGTTTTTTTTTTTCCACAGTGTGGCTGCACTGATGAATTTTCAGAGCAGACGAGAAATTGAATCCTTTCCACAATCACCACAATGCCAGTTTATCTCCAATGTCCCTCCATTTATATTTTGAAAAGCCAGATGATTGGCGAAAGCCCCGCTCACAGACAGACCAAGTGAATGGATTCACTCAAACGTGAATGTTGCTTACTCCTTTCATTCTCAAAGTGGATGAGATTCAGGCGACATGAAACAGAGCAACTCCATCAGATTCTGATGTGATGCTTCATTTCAGTATTCCAACTGCAAATCCTCATCTTTACTCTTTCTGAAATTAAAACAGAAATAGCCCAGTAAGAGAGAACTTTTAAAAACACCAAAGCAGAAATTTTCATTCTTCGCCGGATGTGGATATTCCAGACGAGGTCAGCATTTATTGCCCATTGCTAAATTTACTGGACAAGGTGATGACACTGCTGTCCATTTACTGTTGGTAGACCCAAAACATAAAGAAGAGAAATCCAGAAGTTTGACCCAGTGACACTAAAGGAATGGCAAAATATTTCCAGATCAGGATGGTAAGTAGCTTGTCGGGTTTTCCTATCTATCTGCTAACCTTTCCTTTTAGATGTAAGTGGTTGTGAATTTGAAAGGTACTGTTAAAGGAGTTTTGGTGAATTTCTGCAGTGCATTTTGTGGATTATACAGACAGCCTGTCTGAGTGTTTGCAGGTGAAGGAAGTGGATCTTTTTTGATGCTGTGTCAGTAACGTGGTTCTGATCAATTCGGCTGTTCTGTTCTGGATAATGTTGAGCTTTGCCATATTGTTGGAATTGCACTCAGGAGTCCTCAAGAAGGTCATAATTGAAATGTCTCTTGCTACTCGGATGCTGCCTTATCTGCTGTGTTAATCCTGCGCCATGCTTTCCCAACACTGCATTCATCCAGTCAAACAGGGAATATCCCTGCATGTTTCTTAAGAATAGGTGCGCAAAACACCCAACGAAAGAGAAGAATAGTTGGACAATTGAGTGGATAATGATCTGGCTTGGAGAGTAAATAGCTGTTAATGGAGACTGCTAGTCACTAACAACAGGCGGTGTGTAATGGCAGGCTACATGTCAGATCGGCTTCAGGGAATAAAGAAGTGTATTCCTTACTGTAGAAATCCCAGACTCTGTCCTGCTCTTGTAGCCACAGTGTTCATTTGACTGGTGAAGTTAGTTTCTCATTGAGACTGGGACTTTTACAGCTTTGAATGAGGCTTTTTGACCCATCTCGCCAATGTAAGGCATCATACATCTATCCACTCTCATCCCATTTTCCATAATTTGGTCTGTAGCCTTATGCGCGGTGGTTCTTCAAATGAGCATTGAAACATATTTTTATCATTCCAACAGTTCCAGTGAAATGTCATCACCATACACATATTCCAATTCCATCCCTTGTCCACCTTCCACAGGAACCATTCCCTCTTGGAAACACTGGTACATTCTGCCTTCACTCTCAACACCTCCCCACACAGCCCGATGGAATCTTGCCCTGCAATCACTGAAGATGTGACACATAGATACATACACAGCAGATCAGAACGAGGAGCATGGGTAGTCCACCTGGGCCTTCGAGCCTGCTCCACCATTCAATAGGCTCATGGCTGATCTTTCCATGGACTCAGATCCACTTACCCGTCCTCTCACTGTATCCCTTCCGTCATTTATTGTTAAAGAAAATCGTGGCTTTAAAAACATTTACTGAAGTAGTGTTATCTACTTCACTGGGCAAAGGATTCCAAAGATTAACAATCCTCTGGGTGAAAAAGTTCCTTCTCAATTCAGTGCTGAATCTGCTCCCTCTAATCTTGAGGCTACGCCTTCTTCTCCAAGTTTCAACCACTCATGGAAACATCGTTTCTCCTTCTATCTTATCTGAACCCTTCAAAATGTTATATGTTTCTATAATATCTCCCCTCATTCTTCTGAACTCCAATGAATATCATCCCAATCTACTCAGTCTTTCCTCATAAGCCAACCCTCTCAAAACCGGAATCAACCCAGTGAACCTCCTCAGCAACCCTTCCAGTGCCAGTACATCTTTCTCAAATAAGGAGACTGCACACAGTCCTCCAGGGATAGCCAAACCCCAGCGTGTTCAGCTGAACGATAATCTCCCTGCTCTGAAATTCAATCCCTTTAGCAATGAAGGATAACATTCCATTTGCATTCCTGATTGATTTGGTGTACCTGCAGACCAACCTTCTTTGATTCATGCACAAATACACCCAAGTCCTCTGCATAGCAGCATGCAGCAACCTTTTATCAAAACAAGTGATAGTCCTTTTTACGTTTAGTACCACCAAAACATATGCCTTCCCATTTACTAACATTGTATTCCATCTGCTAGAACTTGGCCCATTTACTCAATATATCCATATTCATCTACGAAGTTTCACAGACCTCTGCACACTTTGCTCTGCCATTCATCTTACTGTCATCTGTAAACTTTAACATGTTACACGTGGTCCCCAACTCCAAATCATCAATATAAATTGTAAATAATTGCAGTCCCAACACCAATCCCTGAGGCACACCACAAGTCACTTATTGCCAGCCGGAATAGCCCTCATTTATCCCCACTCTTTGTTTCCTGTTAGACAATGCAACCAATCCTCGATCCGTGCTAATACTCTACCTCGAACACCATGCATCCTTACATTTTGCATTAGCCTCTTATGTGGCACTTTGATGAAGGCTTTTTTTTTGGAAGTCAAGGTACACCACATCCACTGGGTCCCCGTTGTCCACCATGCTCATAATGTCTTCATGGAATACTAAAACATTTGTAAAAGAATTTCCTGCCCTTCATGAGCCCATGCTGCGTCTGTCAAATTTCTTTCGTGATGTTTCCTTGATATGAGACGCAAGCATTTTCCCCACTACAGACGTGAGCTTACTTATCCATAACTCCCCATCTTTTGTGTGCCTTCCTTTATAAACAATGGCGCCACGTTTACTGTTTTACGATCTGCTGGAACTGCCCCATAGTCCAGCAAATTTGCAATATTACCGCCGTGCACCAGTTTTATCCCCCGCTTTCTCCTTTCCCACCCTGGGATGCATTCCAGCCAGGAGACTTGTCGATCCTTAGCTCCATGAGTTTGCCCGACACTAGCGTTTCTGTAATAATGTTTGTTTCCAGGTCCTCACCTACCTTAGTCTTTTTGTCAAACACTGGCATGTTATTACTGCCCTCCGCTGTGTTTAGTACCACCAAAACACATCGACACATCTTCAATGCCTCGGCCATTTCATCACATCCCATAACTAAATGCCCTTTCTCATCCCCTAAAGGACCAACATCTACCTTAGCCACTCTTTTTATTTAAAATTCAAATAGAAACTTCTGCTATCTGTCTTTTAATTCTGTGCTACTGCTTTTATCTCCTGTTCTTTCTTATGGTTCTTTATATCTCTTTGTGGCTTTCTTTTGACCGTTAAAGCTTTCTCAATCTTCCAGTTTTATGCTGTTTTTGACTACTTTGTATGCCTCATCTTTCAATGTGATCACCTGCCTGATTTCCTGACAAACCCAAGGCAGATTACACCTTTTCTTAGAGTCCTTTCTTTTTACTGGAACATACCTTTGCTGAGCACGTTGAAAATTTTTGTTGAAAGTCCTCCACTGCTCATCATTTGTACCAGTTTGTTTCCAGTCTACTTTAGCCATTTCCTCCTCATTCATTGTGGTCCCCGCTGAACATGCACAGAAGCCTGGGATTGGATTTTAACTTCACACTCTTTCTGTATTCGAAATCAAACCATACTGGGATCACTCCTTCGAAGGTAAACCCCAACGATTAGCTCATTTATTATTCCTGCCTCATTACACAAGGCCAGATCGAGGAGAGCTTGCTCCCTCGTCGCTTCCGTTACGCATTGGTTAAGGAAAGTATTGCAGATACACTCAACGAATTCCTCCTCAAGGCTACCCTGACCGAGCTGGGTCGACCAATCTAGATTTTAGAATGAAATCCCGCTTGATAAGAGCCGGCCCAATTTGACCACCTGCAGTTATTTCTTTATTTATTGCCCGCCCCAGGGTGATGTTATTATTTAGTGGCCGAGAGACTCGGCCTAGCACAAGATTTTTTTCTGAGAATTTCTAATTTCAACCCAAATGGATTCTTACTCATTCTTCCTAGTACCCATAACACTTCGCAATACCGCCCTGATATCAGAGCTCCTGTTTGTCCTTCTGAATAGTCTGTTACCCCGAGATATTTACCTCCAAGTTGTGACCATCCTGTAACCATATCTCTGTAATGGCGCCTAAACCATATTCTTTTGTGATGACCTTATTCCGAATGCTGCCAGCATTTAGGAAAAGTGTCTTCATGATAGCTTTGTTGCCCTCATAATTTTCAACATCTCAAATAATATTTCTTGGGTTTCCCTTCCATTTTGCTTCTTGTTTCTCCTCAGCTGTTGATTGACATACTCCCTCCTCAGTGTCCAAGGGCCCAAACAAAACTTCCAGGTGCAGTAACACTTTCCCTGCCCTTCGCACAATCCCATCGAATACATTCACAGCTTGCTCGATGGTCTCCACTACCTTGGGAAACGAAGTGTGGACTGGGCGACCATTTTGCAGAACATTCAAATTCTGTCTTCAAGAAGACCCGGAGTTTTCAGTCCCCTGCCCCTTGAACAGCCTACCCTGTTCCTTGGTCAAAATTTCGGTGTCAGGCTTACTGCAGCGCTCCAGGAAGAACACTTCATTTTCCGTGCGGGGATTCTGCTGCCTTCCAGAGCCCATATCCATTTCCATATTTTTAGAGCCTGAACTCCTCCATCTCCGAGCTCCCTACTGCACTCACAGGTCTTGTTTTCACATAGTCAGCCATTGCATATACTTATGGAAGGGGGGTGTGGCAAGGAGAGGTGTGGAAGGAGGGGGCCCAGAACGATGGGCGATGAGCGAGTGGAAGGAGAGGCCAGCAAAGGAAGGGGGAGGAGAGGGGGAAGGGGAAGGAAGGTCGGAGGGCGAGGTCGTGATGGAGAGGGGGAAGGAGAAGGATGGAAAGGGGGAACATAAAGGTGGAAGCAGGGGAAAGGAGAAAGGGGAGAAGAGGGGGGAAGGAAAGGGGCGGTTGAAGGAGGAGGGGAAACGAGAGAAGCGAAGCAGAGTGGGTGGAGGTGAAGGGGATGAGAGTGGAGGATGTCGAGAGGGGAGAAGATGGGGAGCAGAGTGGTGAGGAAGCGTGTAGAAAGTGAGAGGATGGGGCAGGTGAGGGGGCGAGTAGAGAGGGGGTGAGGAAAGGGGAAAGAAGGGGGAAGTAGGGGGGTTTCAAGGAGGGATGCAAGAATGGGTGTGGATGGAGAGTGGGAAGGAGATGGGGAAGGATGGGGAGAACAAGAGGGGAAGGAGAGTGGGTAGGATGGGGAGGAAAGGGGGAAGGAGAGGGTGAAGAAGTGGGTGAAGGTGAGGGGTATATGGGGAGAGGAGAGATGAGAGAGGGGAAAATAGAGGGGGTGAAGGTGAGGGGGTGAAGGCAAATGGGCTGAAATCGAGGGGGTGATGGCGAGGGGGTGAAGGCGATGGAGTGTGAAGGCGGATGGGGATGAAGGCGAGGGGGTGAAGGTGAGGGGGGTAAACCTGAGTGGGTGCGAAGGCAAGGGTGGTGTGAAGGCGAGGGAGTGAAGGCGAGCGGGGATGAATGCAAGGGGGTGAAGGCAAGACGATGAAGGCGAGGGGGAGTGAAGGTGAGGAGAGGGGGGTGAAGGCGAGGGGGTGTTAGGATGAGGGGTGTGAAGGTGAGGGGGATGAAATCGAGGGAGGGTAGTGGAGGGGGTGAAGTCGAGGGAATAAAGGGGAGTGAACGCGAGGGGGTGAAGGTGAAGTGGATGAAGGAGGGGGGAGTGAAGGTGAGAGCGGTGAAGGTGAGAGGGGTGAAGGCGATTGGGGTGAAGGCGAGGGGGGTGCAAGATGAGAGGGTGAAATCGAGGGGGGAGTGGAGGAGGGTGATTGCTAGGGGTAAAGGGGAAGGGGTGAAGGCGAGGGGGTGAAGGTGAGTGGGTGAAGGATAAGGGGAGTGAAGGCCAGAGCGGTGAAGGCGATTGGGATGAAGGCGAGGGGATTGTGAAGGTGATGGGGGTGAAATCGAGGGGGGGAAGAGGAGGGGGGTGAAGGCGAGTTGTAAAGGGGAAGCGGTGAAGGCGAGGAGGTGAGGGTGAGGTGGGTGAAGGAGAGGGGGAATGAAGGCCAGAGGGGTGAAGGCGATTGGGGTGAAGGCGAGGGGGGTGTGAAGGTGAGGGGTGTGAAATAGAGGGGGGAAGTAGATGGGGTTGGAGACAACAAGGGAAAGGGGAGGGGAGTGAAGGCAGGGGCGGTGAGGGCTAGGGGAGAGAATTCGAGGGGTGCGAATGTGGGGTAAACACGAGGGTTTGAAGGCGAGGTGGGTGAGGATGATGGGGGTGAAGGCTAGGGGGAGAAGGTAAGTGGAGCAAGCGGGGGTGACGGCAAGGGGGTGAAGGGGAGGGATGGTGAAGGCAAGGGGGAGAAGGCAAGTGGAGAGAAGGTGAGGGGGAAGAAGATGAGGGTGGCTGAAAGAGAGTGGGGTGAAGGCGAGGGGGGATAAAGGCTAGGGGAGAGATGGGGGTATAAGTCGAGGGGGTGTAGGCGAGGGGGAGATAGCGAGGGGAGAGAAGGCGAGCAGGTGTGAAGGCGAGTTTGGAGAATGCAGGGAGAGAAGGCGAGTGGGGAGAAGTTAGGGAGAGAAGGCGGGGCGGAGAGTGAGGCAAAGAAGGCGAGAGTGGAGAATGCGGGGGGAGAAGGCGGGGGTGGAGAAGGCGAGGGTGGAACCGGCGGTGGGAAAGGCGGGGAGAAGGCGGGGGTAGAGCAGGTGGGGGTGGAGAAAGTGGGGAGAAGGCGGGGGTGGAGAAGGCAAGTTTGGAAAAGGCGGGCTGGAGAAGGCGGGGGTGGAGAAGGCAGGGGTGGAGAAGGCAAGGGGAGAAGGTGGGGCAAAGGCGGGGGTGGAAAAGGAGGGGTGGAGAAGGCAGGGGTGGAGAAGGCGAGGGTGGAGAAGGCGGGAAGAAGGCGGGGGTGGAGATGGCGAAGGTGGAGAAGGCAGGGAGAAGGCGGGGGTGGAGAAGATGGAGGTGGAGAAAGCGAGGGTGGTGAAGGTGGGGAGAAGGTGGGGAAAAGGCGAGGGGAGAGAAGGTGAGGGTGGAGAATGCGGGGAGAGAAGGCGAGGGTGGAGAAGGTGGGGGTGGAGAAGGTGAGGTGGAGAAGGCCGGGGTGTAGAAGGCGAGGGTGGAACAGGCGGAGGTAAAGGCGGGGAGAAGGCAGGGGTGGAGAAGGCGAGTGTGGAGAAGGTGAGGGGAGAATTCGGGGGTGGAGAAGGCGAGGGTGGAGAAGGCGAGTGTGGAGAAGGTGAGGGGAGAATTCGGGGGTGGAGAAGGCGAGGGTGGAGAAGGCGAGTGTGGAGAAGGTGAGGGGAGAATTCGGGGCTGGAGAAGGCGGGGGTGGAGAAGGCGAGGGTGGAGAAGGTGGGGAGAATGCGGGGGTGGAAAAGGTGGAGGTGGAGAAAGCGAGGGTGGAGAAGTTGGGGAGAAAGCAGGGAAAGGCGAGGGGAGAGACGGTGAGGATGGAGAATGCAGGGGAGAGAAGGCGAGGGTGGAGAAGGCGGGGGTGGAGAAGGCGAGGGGGAGAAGGCAGGGAGAAGGCGGGGTCGGAGAAGGCGGGGCGGAGAAGGCGGGGCGGAGAAGGCGCATGTGGAGAAAGTGGGGAGAAGGTGGCGGGAGAAGGTGAGGGGAGAGAAGGTGAGGGTGGAGAATGCGGGTGAGAGAAGGTGTGGGTGGAGAAGGCAGGGGTGGAGAAGGTGAGGGCAAGAAGGCGGTGAGAAGGTGGGGGTGGAGAAGGTGGGGAGAAGGCGGGGGGAGAGAAGATGAGGGTGGAGAAGGCGGGGTTGGAGAAGGCGGGGTGAAGAAGGCGAGGGGGAGAAGTTGGTTAGAAGGCGAGAAGAAGACGGGCTAGAGAAGGTGGGGTGGAGAAGGCGAGGGTGGAGAAGGCGAGGGTGGAGAAGGCGTGGGGAGAAGGCGGAGGGAGAAGTTAAGTGGGAGAAAACAAGGTTGGAGAATGCGGGGGGAGATGGCGAGTGTTGAAGGCAAGTTTGGAGAATGCGGGGAAGAGAAGGCGGGGAGAAGGCGAGGGTAGAGAAGGTGAGGGGAGCGAAGGCAAAGGGAGATAAGGTGAAGGGAAGTGAAGGCGAGGGTGGAGAACGCATGGGAGAGTAGACGGGAATAAGGCAGTGAGAGAAGGCAAGGGGGAGAAGTTGAGGTGTGAAGGCGGGGGGGTGAAGGTGGCGGAGAAGGTGGGGTGTGAAGGGGGGTAGTGAAGGCGAGGGGAGAGAAGGAGGGGTTTCAGGCGAGGGTGGAGAATGCGGGGGAGAGAAGGCGGGGGTGAAAGCGGGGTGAAGCTGGGGATATGGGAGAAGGCAGGGGAAAATGCAGGGAGAGAAGGCAGGAGACAGAAGGTGAGGGCGAAGGCGGGAGAGAAGGCGAAGGGGAGAATATTGGAGCGAGAAGGAGGGAGAGAAGTCAGGTTGAGAAGGCAAGGGTGGAGAATGTGGAGGAGAAGGCGGGGAGAGAAGGCCGGGGTAAAGACGGGGCAGAGAACATGAGAGGGGTGAAGATTGGGGACAGTGAACAGAGAGACAGAGAGGACAGAGAGGGTGTGTGAAGGCGAGAGGATGGTGAGGGTGAGGGGGTGAAGGCGAGGGTGGGAGGGTGAAGACGAGGGGGAGAGAAGGCGAGGGGAGAGAAGGCAAGGGCAGAGAATGCAAGGGGGAAAGGCGAGGGGTTGAAGGCGGGGTGAGTGAATGCAAGGGGATTTGAAGGCGAGGGGGTGAAGGCGAGAGATGTGAATGTGAGGGAGGAAAGGCAAGGAAGTGTGAAGGCGATCGCAGGGTGAAGGCAAGGGGGTGAAAGCGAGGGGGATTAAGGAGAGGGTGGGTAAAGGCAAGGTGGGGGTGAAGGCGAGGGGGGTGAAGGCGAGTGGAGCGTGAAAACGAGGGGGTGAAGGCGAAGGGGTGAAATCGAGGGATGTGATGGCGTGGGGAGTTGAGGGCAAGGGGGTGTGGACGAGGGTGGTTTAAGGCAAGTGGGTGTGAATGCAGGGTGGTGTGAATGCATGGGGGTGAAGGCGAGGGGCGGTGAAGGCAAGGGAGAGTCTAGGCAAGGGAGGGCGAAAGCGAGCTGGGTGAAGGTGAAGGGGTGAAGGCGAGGGGCTGGGGGTGAAGGGGTGTGAAGGCAACTGGGGTTGAAGGTGAAGGGGGTGAAGGCGAGGGGAGTATGGCGTGCTGAGTGAAGGCGAGGGTGGAGAAGGTGGGGGAGAGAAGGCGAGGGTGGAGAAGGAGGGGTAATGTTGGTGGGTGAAGGCAGAGCTAGAAGGTGGAGGAGAGAAGGCAAGTGGGGTGAAGGCCAAAGTGGAGAATGTGGGGGAGAAGGCGGGGAGAAGGCGGGTGGACAAGTCGAGTGGGGTGAAGGCGGGGGAGGGTGAAGAGGAGGGGGAGAGAAGGCAGGGGAGAGAAGGCGGGCGAGGGAAGGCGGGGGAGAGAAGGCGATGGGCAGAGACGTTTAGGGGAGAATGCGAAGAGAGAGAAGACGAGGGGTTGTGAAGGCGAAGCGTTGAAGGC
Organism: Chiloscyllium punctatum; assembly: GCF_047496795.1. Lineage (NCBI taxonomy): Eukaryota > Metazoa > Chordata > Chondrichthyes > Orectolobiformes > Hemiscylliidae > Chiloscyllium > Chiloscyllium punctatum. The sequence continues at coordinate 96,373,182 of NC_092744.1, forward strand.
AAGGCGGGTGAATGCGAGGGGATTTGAAGGCGACAGGGCAGAAGAAACGAGGTGTGAAGGCGAGGATTTCAAGGCAAGGGATCATGAAGGCGATAGGGTGAAGTTAAGGGGATGAAATCAAGGGGGATTAAGGCGAGGGTGGGTGAAGGCAAGGTGAGGGTGAAGGTGAGAGGGTTGAAGGCGAGGGTGTGAATGCAAGGGACTTTGAGGGCGAGGGGGTGAAGGGGAGGGTGGTGATGTGAGGGCGTTGAATGCGAGGAGAGGGTGAAGGCGAGGGGTGAAGGCGAGTGGGTAAATTCGAGGGGTGTGATTGCGTGGGGGATTGACGGTGAGGCGGTGTAGGCAAGAGGGGTTGAAAATGAGTGGGCGTGAAGGCAAGGGGTTGTGAAGGCGAGGGGCGGTGAAGGCGAGACGCGGTGAAGGCGAGGGGATGAGGGTGAGGGGGTGTGAAGACAAGGGGTTTAAAGGACAGGGGGTGAAGGCGAGGGGAGTGATGGTGAGGGGAGAAGGAGAGGGTGGAGAAGGCGGTGAGGAATTCGGGGAGAGAAAATGAGGTGGGAGAAGGCGGGGAGAGAAGCCGAGCGGGAGAGAAGGCGGAAAACAGCGAGGGAGGTGAAGGCGAGAGTGGAGAAGACAGGGGAGAAGGCGGGGAGAGAAGGCGAGCGGGAGACAAGGCGGGGAAAAGCGAGGGAGTGAAGGCGAGGGTGGTGAAGGCGAGGGTGGAGAATGTTGGGGGGAAATGCGAGGATGAAGGTGAGGAGGGAGAAGACGAGGGGAGAGAAAACGAGGACAGAAAGCGAGGATGGCGAATGTGGAGGGACAATTTGGGGAGAGAAGGCACGAGGAGCAGGCGGGGGAGAAGGAATGGGAAAAGGCGGTTCGAGAAGGCAGGGGAGAGAAGGCAGGGAGAGAAGGCGAGAGTGGAGAACGTGGGGGAGGGAATGCGAGGGGGGATGGTGGGGCAGAGAAGACGAGGACAGAAAGCGAGGGTGGAGAATGCAGGGGGAGAAGTCGGGGAGAGAAGGCAGGGAGAGAAGACTAGGGGGAGCAGGCGAGGAGAAGGAGGGGAGAAGGCGGAGGAGAGAAGGTGGGGAGAGAAAGAATGGAAGAACAGGGGAGAGAAGGCAGGGAGAGAAGGCGGGAAAGAAGACGAGGGACAGAAGGTGGAGGGGAGAAGGTGAAGGAGAGAACATGGGGAAGGAAGGCGGGGTGAAGGTGAGGGAGAGAAGGCGAGGGTGGAGAATGCGGGGGCGAAAGCAAAGGGTAGACGATGGGCAGAGAAGGAGCGGCGAGAAGCGGGGAGAGATGGTGCAGGAGAAGGTGGTGAAAAAAGGTGAGGGGAGATTAGGTGAGGTGGGAGAAAACGGGGAGAGAAGGAGCGGGCGAGAAGGTGTGGAAGAAGGCGAGGAGGTAGAAGGTGAGGGGAGAGAAGACGAGGGGGATAGAAGGCAAGGGCAGAGAGGGCAGGGAGAAGGCGAGGGGAGAGAATGTGTTAGGCAGAAAGCAGGGTGTGAAGGCAATGAGGGGAGAAGGCTGGAGCAAATTCGAAGTCAGGTTTTCAGATGGGAAAGCAAGCAAGAAATTTCTGTTCTCGTCCATGTAAAAGGCTGCTCTTGGAGAACAAGGTAGTTTTGGCCAAGATTCAAACTGGCGACCGTTTGTGTATAAGACCAGCGAGATCACCACACTTCAGAAACAAGCCCAGAGCAGTGCTGCTGCAGCTGAGTGGCGTCCAGCACTGAAATGTGCAGCCCTTCTGCACTTCACCTTTTTGCTTCCAATTGCTTGTTGTTGTCCAGCGTAATTGATATCTCGAAAAAGTAGAAAAAAGGAACGTGAAATTCATGACAAAATATAGACAAGGATGCTTGGACCATAGGGTGACGTGCAATTGGCTGGGACAACTTTCCCTGCAGCTTAACAGCTGCGACATGATCTTATGGAAGAGTTGTAAACTGAGTTTTACCCAAGTTGGGGCGAGTTGAAAACTCGAGTGCAAAGGTTTAAGGTGAGTGGGCTGAAACTGACAAAGGACCTGAGTCACATTTCCCACACAGAAGGTTGTGTGTGTATGGAATGAGCTACCAGAGGGAGTGGAGTAGGCGAGTACACTCAGAAAATTGCAAAGGTAACCAGATGAGTGTCTGGATAGGAAGAGTTGAGAGGGATAGGGGCAAAATATTGAAAATGGGATTTTGTTTAATGGCTATGTGGTGAGCATGGACGGGATACACCAAAGACTCTGTTTACACGCGGTGTACCCCAATAACGTTTTGTTGCTTACACCGGCTTTAAATGTCTACTTTTAGCGGAGTTGGCCATCACAGTCTGTGGCACAATCATTTAGTCTGTTCGACTGCTCACGGGAAAGGTAGTATTGTGAAACACTGCAGAAACGAACGACTTCCTTACTTTTGCTCCGACTGACCATACTCAGCGAAATATTCCGAGATCCTCAGCTGAGGATTTTCCTGCTGGGCGTTACCTCAGACACCCTGTTAACTCGTAATGAATTGAGAAAATCACAAAAGAGAAAGCATTTAACACGGAACACGAACGAAACTGGCAAACCAAATGCATTTTCAGAAACAGCGAAGCATGAATGCTGAATGTGAGACAGTCCGAGGGCATGAGCTACGATATCAATTTCGCAACCAGATAATGATAGCCCATCAATCCAGACAAAAAATCAATGGTATCTTCTCAGACTCTTTACAGCTACAAATGTATCTGTGAGTGCATGAGAATATATGTTCGCTTATGATTTGGTCAAATAAGCATGAGCTGCTTGACATTACTGCAATTTCTATTCTTGCTTTGCTAAATGATTTCACCCATTGCTCGAACCAGGACAACTTTCACGTTTATACGGAACATGAAACACACCGGACTACAGGGAAAATGCACAAAGCTGAGCAGGCCGTGTTCCACATCATACCGTGTAGCATAGTTTCAGTCACTGTATCTGTTTTGCAGAATAACAATCCCAATGAATGTTCTCCACCCTAAAACCCGAGGTAGCATTACAATCCGAGAACGACAGATTACATTGTGAGGAAGGTCTGACCTCGGGGCCGGTTCGAGATGACACTTGCCTTGCCTTTTACCTTAACCATGCAATTTGCTGCAGAGATGTTCACACCTGGACATGAGCCTCATGGATACCAACTGAGTTGGAAACCTGTGTGGGAATCGATGAGATGCGACTCAATGAATTTTGCTAAATTCCACGGTGCTTATTAGAAATGCAGTTTCTGTTCACCTCAATCTAAAAGGCAGTTTCTGAACATAGTAACAGAAGTCAAAAGGTAATTACCTCACCCCACCCCCACTCCAGAAGAGGTGCTAACTGCCCTTGAGTGCTTTTTGTTCTCGATGTGAAGTGCTCTCACGCCTGAGTCACCTTCACGTCTCTGGTTGCTGAGTGAATCACAAAGAAGGATTTTCACCAGAGCTGCAACTGCCTCACTTCCCCACTCGCCCTCCCCGTTTACATTTTCCTGCTCCTCAGTGATTTAAAGAAATGGACGCGATGTCATTCTGTAGCCTCTCTGTCGATTCCTCCGTTTCATTTCCAACGTGGCTTAGATCTCGGGGCGCACCTTAATACAAGCGACGCTATGACAGCACAGGTCCAGAGGTTCCTCTGAGAGTGTAATTTCTTTCATTGCTGTTGCTGATTGAATGAGCCACGAACGTGCGAACTGCTCCAAAACATGATTCAGGACCTCTGGTGCCAATTCTCGCACGTTGTATAACGACAGACAGCTTCCAAATGAGGCCTTTCAGAGACGACTTCGGGGTACACTTGACAGACAGACAAATTCAGGAATTCGTGGTGCGCTGTGACACCAGCGCATCAGCTTCTTCCCTGTCTTTGAACCGAGCCGCCTGCGCAAGGAATGCAAATGCGGTACTGCTTTTCGTGGAAGGATCAGAACGTGGTAACTACACTCTCACACAGAATAGCATATGATCAGAACCAGGTTGGAGAAAAACTTTACAATGCTTTGCACAGTAATTAAATGGAATTGCATTACATTTCACTATGAGAGCAAATTTGTTCAAGCAAATTCGAAGACAGGTTTGCAGATGGGAAAGCAAGCAAGAAAGCTCCGTTCTTGTCTATGTTAAAGGCTGCAGTTGAAGAACAAAGCCGTTTCTGCTCACTTTCGAAATAGGGACCTTTAGTGATTTAGGCGAACGTGATGACCACGACACTACAGAAACAAGCCTCAGCCGCCCATCCTGCCGCTCAGTGGCATCCAGCACCGAAAGTTGAAGCCATTCTTCATTTCACTTTTCTGTTTCCAATAGCTCGTTGTTGTCCAGCGTAACTGACGTCCTGAAATCGTAAAAAAAGACACGTGAAATTGATGACAAAATATAGACAAGGATGTCGTCAATGTTTGGACCGTAGGGCGAGGTGGAATAAGCTGGGACGACTTTCCCTGCAGCGTAACGGCTGCGACATGATCTAATGGAAGGGTTGTAAACTGAGTATTTACAGTTTTACCCAAGTTGGGGTGGGTTGAAAACTTGAGGGCATAGGTTTAAGGTGAGTGGGCTGAAATTGACAAAGGACGTGAGGAATATTTCCACACAGAAGGTTGTGCGTGTATGGAATGAGCTACCAGAGGAAGTGGAGGAGGCTATTACACTCAGAAAATTGCAAAGGTAATTGGATGAGATTCTGGATAGAGTGGGTTTAGAGGGATTGGGTCCAAATGCTGGGGAACGGGACTTGTTTAATTTTGGCTATGTGGTGAGCACGGACGAGATGCACCGAAGAATCTGTTTCCACGCAGTGTACCCTAATAACTTTGTATTGCTTACACCGGCTTTAAAGGATGACTTTTTAGCGGAGCTTGCCGTCGCAGTCGGTGGCACAATCATTTAGTGTGTTCGACTGCTCACAGGAAAGGTAGCATTGTGAAACACTGCAGAAATGAACGACTTCCTCACTTTTGCTCCGACTGACCATACTCCGTGAAATTTTCCCAGATCATCAGTTGAGGATTTTTGCAGCTGGAAGTTACCTCAAAAACCCTGTTATCTCGTAATGTATTGACCGAATCGCAAAGCAGAAAGCATTTAACATGGGACACAAACAAAACTGGCATACCTAATGCATTTTCAGACACAGCGAAGCATGAATGCCAAATGTGAGACAGTCCGAGTGCATGAGTTATAAAGTAATCTCACAACTAACAACAGGGCAATTCCAAACTACTCTTTCAAACATACTGCAGCATTAGGGAACCACCACTTTCCAGACAATGCTGAAAAGAGAGAAAGAAAGAACCTAATAAGGTTGGGCCATAAAAAGTGAATTTCAACAATCACAGTTTCAATTAGATTACCTTTCCCTTCCGATGTCTCCAGGACGGAAATGAAGGAAATGGGGCAAATTCAATAGCATAATCGAAATTCATTGGAACGATTTTCCCATTTGCCAGAAAACCAAATTACGACGAGTCGAGTCACCGTAGGACTTTGTTTCACAACAGCGATGAAATATCAGTCTCCATTCGGTTCCAGTAAAAGCTCAACTTGCCTGGAACAGCAGAGCTGTTTGCGATTTCCCAAGCGGGAGGCGAACACGATCATGACAGCAGACACATTTTGAAGTATTTGGCACTATCCCACACCACAGTTAATTCCCCGGGAAGCAAACCCATTTTTCTTTTGTTTTCAACATCAATACAGTGGGGACCGAAACAGCATTTTAACAAGCTGCAGCGTTAGAGTTGATCAGCAGAAATGGCAGTCGAACCCTCGTCCCTGGAACGTGTGCCTAGCGACTGAACAGTCTGGTCTCGGCTCCTGTGAAAACACAACACTTCTGAAACGAAACACCAGCGATAGAGCTGCTTGAGCCCGTGATTTTTCGTTTGGGAAGCGAACACTATTATGTTAGTAGCGGCATTGACCCCTTTGCCTCAGTCTCTTTTCGCACCCACCACTGTCAAGTCTTTGAGAAGCAAACCCTAACGTTTTAACTTTGACCCACATTTCAACATGCTGTAGCATTACAGCTGATCCACCGAAATGGCAGCGCAGGCATTCCAATTCACATAACTGAGATTCAAAAACCTCGATACACCTGTTCAGCCCACTGCGCCATATGACCTTTTTGCTCGCTTTCACATATGCACCTGCATCGTAATAGAAGCATGTTCTCAGGGAAAGGGTTGGGTAATCCCTCTCCTGCTTTCACAGCTGCTGGGAAATGCTGGCTACAATATCAATTTCGCAGCAGATAAGGATAGCCCATGAATCCAGACATAAATTAATGGTTATCTGAATCTATCTTCTGAGACGCTTTTCAGTTGTAAATGTATGTGTGTGTGTGTAAGAATGTATGTTCGGTTTAGATTTCATAAAATAATCATGAGCTGCATGAGTTCGAGGTGCACTCGGTAGAGTTGGAGATTCCAACCTGATGTCCCAATGTTCCCAGTTCCATGTCAATCAAATCTTCTCCAGGTGATGTGGTGACCCCAATGTGATGTCCCAATGCTCTCTGCTGCTCCATGTCAATAGAAGCTTCTCCAGGTGCGGTTGGAGCTTACCGTCTGGTATCCCAATGGTCTGTGCTGCGTCATGTGAATAGAAACTGCTCCATGTGAGGGTGGAGCTCCCAGCCTGATACCCCAATGCTCCCTGCTGCTCCATATCAATAGAAGCTACTGTTGGTGCTATTTGAGCTGAAACCCCGACATCTAATGCGCCTCCATGCGATCATAGAAGTACCGTGTGCTCACTGATCGCATCCATGAGGGCCACAGAGGAGTTGCACTATTAAAGTTGGATGCAAATACAGGTGCATTATCCACAACATGAGAACCTTAACTTATTTTCAATCACCACCCAAATATACTTTGTGAAACACTTTCTTCCCAAAGGATTGTTTAGCATGTGCCTATTGCACTCAATGTGACATAAGATAATCGTGCTAAATTGCGGATTTTCAATAAATATCTCATCATGATTCATGCTGAGTAACTGCTATTTAACAAGAATGACGTATTTGAGGAAATCAGCAGTTTTCTTTCCTGTGAGGGAATGAGGTTTCTATTCATTAAAATGAGCTTATTAAATGTGTCAAATGATCACAATAGATCTCAATTTGAAAAATGTTTGATAATGTTGTTATCCAACATGAAATGAGGCATTGAATTCTGTTGGCCACACACTTGTTAGAACTAAATAGCTATTAATGACAAGAGAATAAACGAAATTTAAATAATTTCACATGTTTGTTCTACATTAGTCAGCGGTTATTGATCCACAGTTTTGGTCAGTCCCTGCAGTTACCATGAAGTCTGCTCCAATTGTTCATTAAGAGAGGGAGGTGGCTTCCCACTTCTTGTCTTTGTCTGCGTCTCATGTTCAGCATTCATCACTGGCAAGAGCAATGAGAAATGGAGAGACCAATGTGTAACTGTGTCCCTGCCCATGCACAGTACCTACATTAGCAAGTTCTCTGCTGTGCATTTTAAGCCAGTACACGGTGTCCCTGAACCCTTCCTCGGCCACTTTTGAAATATCTCCATTATTTTCTGCTGCCTGACTGTGCTTTTGTCACTAAGATGAATCACTTCTACCCACTCTGCTACAGGTTTCATCTGACAAAATACTCATGAACTCATTGGATAAACATGTGCTTGCCATCTCTCTTTTATTTGCTTTTCCTGGATCTCATTCATTCGATAAAAGCTCACAATAACTTGTCTTCGAAAGGACAACTGTGTTCCTTTTCATTATCCGAAGTCAGTCTGCATTTCAATACCGTTTAAGTGACAGATTTGACTAATTAATGGAGACTTTACTGCAGCGTCGATGGCGATAAACTGACCAGTCGACCTCCAATTTAGCTGAGACCCAAACAAAAACAGCATCACTAACGACTGCACTCCATAAGCGACGAGAGTGAGATTCGATCTTATGCCTGTAGACAACAATGAGTCCGTTGTTAATCACTTTAACCTCTCAGACATCTCGTCACATATACTGTGCACATCTGACCATATGCTTAACTGAGTTGAGTAAATTGTGCATAGAAGTGGATATTTCTCCCTAATGTTGGTGAAATAATAAATAGCACAATCCACTTCCCAGAGTATGGCCTCCCCTCTGCTCGATGGGGCAAGCACATTCCCAATGTGGCATTCTGCTCAAATGATCTGAATAGAAATAAAGAAATGACTAAGCTAAAAGATCTGTTGAATTGAATTCTATCAAAAATTGGAGCTGATGGAATTAAAAGTTTCGTGACGGTGGCGACGTAACACTGTCTCTGAAGAATTGTTTTCCCGACTCGAAGACAGTCCACAGTGCTCAGTGGCAGAACTAGCACTCACTCTCTTCTGAACAGATATGTTTGAGCGATCGCACTTATGTACAGAGCGAACAATTTCAAAATCTTAAATAAGACTAACTGAAAATTGAACTGAACAACGCAAAAACCAACAGGAGCGACACTTTACAATAAAGTTTGTTTTGCTCAACCTTGGCCTGTGTTGTTTTCCTGGGCCGTATGACACCAGGCCACTGTGCAATTACAGCAACACAGTGAGCAAATGGCAGAATGAAAATGCGTGTAGTACCACAGGGCATGCTGGGAGCCGCAGCAGATACATAGGGAAGTGAATATCCCAGAACTGGAACACGTCCCAAACAGCGGAGTGAGATGGAAGAACTCAGAGTGTTATGACATTGTATAATTGATTCCGCAGGCACTGTGGAGATCAGTCATTGAGTCTGTTCAAAATTAAAATTAAAAGTTTTCGACGTATCGAAATCAAAATAAAAAAGTCCAGGGGTTAGTGGACGGAAATATTGCAAATATATTATTAAATAATAAACTCATCTTAGTAATGAGCAGCTCATGAATTTCCTCATAGAACCTTGGAACCACTGGTAAAGGCGATCGTTTAATTCCAATTACCAGACGTGGAATTAGAGGGACTCGTTTTCCCATCCGTTTTGATACAATCAGGAATGTGGCGGTAAGCATTAATGCGTGGATCCAGTGCAGCAGGTAATCAGTGGATGGTATATCTGTGCCAATGTAGTAGGCTGTGTTGAGTGGAGGTTTTAAATTTGACCCTCGCATGGAGTAGCTTCAATTTGTCATTGTGTTGAAGTTTCAGGACGGAAGGCGATGTTGAGCAAAGCCAAGTTGATTGGAAAGTACCAGTTTTTTGAATTGAGAAACGACCTTTTCAGGAAAATGACTCATTACCAACAATCATGCTGCAAATTTTTAAAACGTGACACCATGTGTGGACAGAGAACCGAAAATAATTTTTCAACAAATGGATGGTGTTTCCCATGCGCACTGCGTTAAATTCAGAGAAAACAAAACATGGTGAGCCCATTTCATGTAAATCAATTTGCTGTTAACGCGCAAAAGTCATTGTAATAATCAAAAAGGAATTAGATAGATCACAAGGGACCGTTCGAATATCCCATTCAGTTTTGATCAGAGCTTCTTTGAGCTTAAAATTGCGTGCTGTATGAAAGAACAGAGGGCTAAAAAAGATTGAGACAACTTTGAGAATTTAATGGATGGAGATCAGAAAGCATGAAATATACGTAACATAATGTGAAAATGGTCAAATATTTAAAGCAGGTATTTTGTCTCCTAGCGACAATTCAATTCCTTCTCATTAGGAAGTAACTTTTGTTTGCAATCGTCTAGAAGATCAATTCCATTTGCAATGTTTCGCGTTGAATAATATGCCATACCTTTCAAATTCATGAACATTTTATATTCCATCTTATCCAGCTGGACGTGTTCATGAAAAGTCTTTTTTGATAAGTCAACAAAATTCAAATGTTTTACACACACTTTGACTTTCTCCCAATGGTAAATTCCCTACTTGTGTGCTTGTTCATGTGTCTTATAAAAGACTCTGGACTCAACTTCAATCGTTCTTTCTGGAAATTCGTTCTGAATTTAAATAGCTCTTGAGCAGAAGAAACTCTGACCCAAGTCTTTCAGGATCATTGACCAATGGTTTTGAATCTGAGACTCTATTTATTGATTTACTCGAAAGAGGGAATACCGCTGATTTAGTCACTTCAAACCTTGTGTTATATGAAAGATATCTTTCGTTTACTTCACAAACTTGCATGTTTCCGGTACAGCATTTTCAAAATCATGTTAATAAAATCCTTCATTCTATCTATCATCCTCATAAAACTGGTTTGTATCATTTCTAATGTTTTTATGCCTCAGTAAACCTAACCCTGAGTTTCCCCATGCCTTTCTATACATGAAATTGTGGCTGCGCCCTTTCTAATGTCTTTACTTTTGATTGTTTGAGACTGAGGACAAGGATTACAAACAATGTTTGCACTGAATTTGACCTTTAGATTTTACAGTTACACGATGAACTCTTTGCTTTGTAATACAATTTCCCTATTCATAAATTCAAACAACGTTCATTATTATCTAACCAGATCATGAACAACCTCGCCATGAAATCCTCCTTTGTACTTCCAATGAATTTGGCAATAGGTTTGTAAGGCCAGCATCCCTAAATCCCCTTGACCTGAGTGAGTCTCAGCTTTTTCTAAAGGTAACTGAGATTCAACCACATCACAGTGGGGCTGCAGTCGTTTTCTGTGCAGACTTGTTGTGGACATGAAATACCCATCAGCAAAGACCACCGTGGATCTAAAGTCAAAACTTTCCAAAAAACAATTATCCCATTTCTAATGTTTATCATCTTTCTATGTTTTTGTCTGGTTTGTTCGTGTGTCCCTGTTTAAATCCTACCCATCATTTAATTTGTGAATGAAGACATTCCCTTCACCACTGATGTTTGGAAACCCCATTCGACATTGAATGATTTTACTCATATGCTCCCGGAGGACAGTCCACCCATTACTGAGATGATTCCAGTGAACATTCTCAACGCATCTTCAAAGCCAATAATTCCCTTCGACGAGTTGGCGATTGGTTCTGCTTTGAAATGAATGTGTGTGTTCATTATAATCAAAACAATTGCAGCAAGATTTTCAGACGAAGATTTTGCAATCTGCTTGCATTAACGTTTGTCCCAATAGTTACATTCCTTATTGTAGTTTGTTTGTGGATGATGAAATTTCCTGAATCTTTCAGTTTTTATTTCATATTGGCGGATGTTGCAGCAGTTTATAATAATAGTGATTTCCAGAAACCACCAGAGAGCACGGAAGCTGATAATGTGAAATGAGACAGCAGTAATGATTGACCACAGAATGAAGGTGTCACTGGTTTGCAGTGATAACATTGTGGCTGAGTATCGTTTTTATTTTGGAGGAGGACAGGTTGAGTCGAAAATGAGCGCTTACAACCGAAGCAAGGGGAAAGGTATCAGATAGAGAAGTTGGGGTAAGCTGATTTGCAGTGGAAATTTGCATCAGAGGATGGGGCAGTACAACTTCATTATGTCAAACAGACTGGAAAAGCCACGCAGAAGAATGCAATACACCTTCAGTGCAGGCACAATGACAGGTCACGTGGGAAGGAAACAAAGCAAGACACTAAGATGGAATGCAACAATTTATGTGAAAGGTTTCGCAATACATCCTTTGTTAAATGCTGACTGACCTCTCGTTGGAAAATGGAACTTCCTGCAGTGTAACGGTGATATTTGCCTTGCTATAACACAAGGCCAAGAGACAAGGACACATTACCTTTTGTAACAGTGTGGCCTCATGAAAGCACGCTAGGGTCATCTACCAGAATTCAAGACTTCAAAGATCTCCTCCGCGCTGTCCAACGTATTTGCTGCTCCTGTAGTCAGATCTCAATAGCTTTACCTTGTGTTGGAATATAAAAGCACTGTTGTGCTACTGAGACTTTGTAAAGCTCTGGTTAGGCCCCATTTGGATTACTGTGTCCAGTTTTGGTCCCCACACCTCAGGAAGAACATACTGGCACTGGAGCGTTTCCAGCGGAGATTCACATGGATGATCCCTGGAATGGTAAGTCTAACACATGAGGAACGGCTGAGGATCCTGGGATTGTTTTCATTGGAGTTTAGAAGATGCAGGGGAGATCTAAAAGAAACGTACAAGATAATACATGACTTGGAGAGAGTGGACGCTAGTAAAGTTGTTTCCGTTAGGTGAGGAGAGGAGCACCCGTGGACACAGCCTTAGAATTAGAGGGCATAACTTCAGAACAGAAATGCGGAGACATTTCTTCAGCCAGAGAGTGGTGGGCCTGTGGAATTCATTGCCACAGAGTGCAGTGGAGGCTGGGACACTAAATGTCTTCAAGGCAGAAATTGATAAATTCTTGATGTCACAAGGAATTAAGGGCTACGGGGAGAATACGGGTAAGTGGAGTTGAAAAGCCCATCAGCCATGATTGAATGGCGGAGTGGACTCGATGGGCCGAATGGTCTTACTTCTGCTCCTATGTCGTTTGGTCTTATGGTCTTATGGTGACTGCCTCAGCTCCCTGTTTCCCGTAAACACATCAAATGTGAATAAATCACCAGTATTTCCACTTTCCCTCATTGTTCGTAACTCCCGTGCTGAAAAAAAAACGTGCAATTAACCAAGTTGCGTTTTCTGGCTCTCACTCTGGTAGAATTTGAATAGTGAAGTGCACTGTGCCTGATGGCAGGACACCCTGCAGGATTTCTAGACAGCGCCATCCTCCCTGTGACATGTACCTGCTGGGTAATATTCTGTTGTGTAGATTTATCCTGGCTTTGCCAATATCACCGTTATCCAACTCCCTGCATTCTGTTGGTCCACTCAGAATCACAAATGTGTCACAAACCACTTCAGCTGTGCTAGGTCTCCACAGATGTAAATGTGCTTCTGTTTTGGTATCATTCTCTTGCCTTCTCCCTGTAACTATGCACACTTTTACTTTCAAAATAAACATCGAATTAGTTTTTAAATAACTCGATTGAAACTGTGTCTTTGTAAAGTCAGGCAGGGGTTTACAGACCCTAACCACTCCCGATGAGAAAACGTTTTTCCTCAAGAACATTTTTCTTCTTTAACTAATGACATTAAGACTCTACCGAATCGTTCTCTATCCTTTCAGGCGAAGGGAGCATTCTCCCTTCCTTTTTCTCCGACGACGAAACCACTCATGACTTGGAAAGATTCAATAAAGCCAGCTTTCAGCCTTCTGCTCTCCAAGGAGAACTGTCCCAACTTTCCAAATGAGCTTTATTGTTGCTATTCCTCATACACCACACCACTCCCATCAACCTGTTCAGCGCTGTGTCTAATCATTTCACGTTCCCATTTCCTGAAGGTCAACATTCAGAACTGTGCGAGTGGGATTGTGTGTGTGAACATCCTGAACCATTTGTTTCGCTTTCACCACGTATGGGACTGTGTCATGTCCACTACAATGACACTTCTGACCCCAAAACACAACGTTATTTTAAGGGGTGCAACTTCATAATTTTCACCTTTTTTTAATCTAACAGTTGATAGGGCGACCGGACAAAAGTGAAATCAAACAACCAAGGCTCGAAGGCGACTTGAACTAAGAATTCACACATGCCAGTATTAACACAATCTACGAAGTGAAGATAATACCCCTAGACACTCTTGCATTTCCAACACTCAACCAGCTGAGAGTCACTCAGATCCAACAACATCCCACTTTGCTCTCGGATTTCGAAACAGCAAGAGAGTTTCAAGAATATCACCTACTCATTCCCGCTCCTTGTTCACGGGACGGTGCTCTTTATATCTTCTGCTTGGACTGAGCTGTGTCCATCGGCAGATTATTCATCTATTTCCATTCACTTGCAGGCAGTGTGAGAGTAGGCAAGCGCGAATACGCTCCAAAGCTCTCTCACATCGGCACAACCAGGTCCCTCAAGTGCCAGAAATGAGCAAGTTTGATTGGGGACCTCCTCCCAATATCAATTATCTGAGATAGCGACAAAGATATTAAAATAGTGGGAAATAGAGAAATGTCCTCCGGATACTCTTCCCTCAGGTAACTTCATGTGAGGGCATTTTTGTGCAGCCTATTTGGTGTTCAGAATCCATCTTCACAAGCAATCCTGCAGAAAAGCTTTTCTAATAGGGACATCTGTTTCTTTGCTGCAATCGGGCAGCAGTTACCATCTGAGCCCCAACTGTCCGCGATGAAGGCAATCCGAATAAAACCCTCACTCACTGAGAGCCATTTCCACAGTTCTAAGCTGCGGGGCTGCAGATAATCCAACGCGGAAGGAGGGTTAAAGATGAGACATTGTTTCACCCTCAGCCACTCTGTCTCAGAGACAGGAGAAGGGATAGCATCAATGCGTGGCGTCACTCACGCGCCAGCAGACAGCGTGGGGAAGAGATGCAGGGCGTCATACTTATAGAGCACTCTGCAACTGATATATCTTACCTATACCAGTTTATTCCCAGCTCTGGCAAGTGATTTTGCGAATTAAATCAGAGAAGACAGATAGAGAACAGGAAAAGAGCTTCCAGACATTCACAAGTGTGTTTCTTCACCTGTGTAAATTTGGCGGGTGTATCAGTACACGAAATTCATTTCAGATACATTGAGAGAAAGGAAGTGGAAATTGAAACAACATGCAATACGTTGAATGGAGCTATGTTCTAGAGGAACACTGGCCGGGCAGTACACACACTGAAACCTGGAATTGTCAACGAGCAGAGGATGTTTTCAATCCATTAATTTCTGGATGATGAGCCCAGTACGCTCCCGCTGGATCGCTCTGTTAGCGGTGACTACAGCAGTTTCCCGCGGTCTTCAGCTTTTAATCTGGCGTGTGGCATGTACCTCAGAAGATGATTTCAAGAAGGTCTTCTCTATTAGTGTGTGATACACTGCAGCGCGTATGTGTCCCGGCTGTATCAATGTGACCTGTGAGCAACTTCCCATATTCTGTTGGTTTAACTATGATTTCACTCAGAATCACGAAATAGTGCAAAGTGAGGCCATACAGCCCACCTTCGCTGTGCTGGATCCAAACCTTAAGGAAATGTCTGTGTCATTCCATTGATTGATGATATTTGATTGATTGATTGTCCCATTTACCTGAGTGCAGTGAAAACCTTTGTAATTGGTAAAGGCAGATCATATTAATCAAGGACATGCAGATCACAGCGTGAGAAACAAAAAGGCATTCAGGTTACTCCACACAGGATTGGCCAAATAATTCCGTGTGAGACAGCTAGAAAAGCGCAGAAATGCTGGGAAAGAGAAAATCTCTGCCAGTAATCGGGAACAGTGTCTGTGTACTTCTCGAATTCACAACAAGGGCTCTGCTGTCTGAATCAGCACAGAAAGTTACTGCAGCGATCCCTGTCGCTCAGAAACACTGCACCTGGTGTGAATAAACTTTACCACGTTACCCCCAGCTCATAGAAGAGGTTTCACAGCTCACATCATCCCAGAGTGACAGGGAACAGAAGAAAGCGATTCAGACCAGCATCTGACCACCTGTTGGGGAGAAAAGGGATTTGGTCGAGCAGACAGTCTCGTTCAGTGCATGTTTCCATCATTTACAATCTTGGTCTGTGTGACAACAACAGTAGCAACCAGGAACTGTTTTTCTTGCTTCTTAAAACAGACGTGAAAATTTTGTAGTGCATAGATACATACACCTGCTGTTAGTGAAATGATGAACAGCAGAGTTCAGTGCACAGAGTATGGTCTGACCTCTGGGCTATGGGACCAATACTCTCAAACTGTGACCCTTTGGTCACACGATTTGAACTCAAACAAATAAATGACTCAGTGACAAAACCTGTTAAATCGGATTCTTTGAGGAATTGAAGGCGATGGAATGAAATCCCCTTGAATGCGGGGATGTTACATTTTCTTAGAGGGAATTGTTTTCCAAACTCGAGGAGAGTGCGCAGTGCTGCTTCCATGAATCAATACTAGGAGAGATAGATTGAATCAGCGTCGGATGTTATTGTAGGGAACCCTGTTGCTTAGACACACTGCACCCTTTGTATCATGGTGCAAAAGCACAGAACTTTTGCGTCGAGGGGACAACTTCAAAATCATCAATGAGGCATAATGTATAAATGAGCGAAACAACACAGCAACCACAGAAACTGGTATTACATAACGGAGTAAACTCCTCTGCTTATGTAAAGAAGCAAAATAGAAAGGATTCACCCCGTGCTTTATTCTATTAAAATTCAAGAGGCAAAGAACTATAGTAAAAGTTAGTATTTAAAGTTAAAAATAACAACTTTATTAATGTTTTACATTTTAAAGAGAATACTTAACTTACAACTACTTACAACTCCTTTCTCTAAACCTGTCTTGAACATTCTGCTCAACAATACTGGTCTCAAAAGCCTTCCGCAAACCACGACCACATAAATATTTACAAAAACATTCGAATTTAAAAACCAGTCAGTTGTCCAATCTTCTCGTTGTATCTTCCTCTGTAGATTTTCTCTCCAGGTCGGTGTCGATGCTTTTTTCTATGCAATCTCTTTCTCCAGATAGTCACCTCTCGGAGATCTTATTGGAACCGACATCTGTTGGACTTTTAGCTGCTCTCTTTGCTGGTTTTTGCCACTCTGGGGAACTGTTCAACATGACTAATATTTCTTCCACGAACCGTAGGATCGTTTCACTGATTTTAACATTGTTAAAATACTATCTTCAAACATGATTGGGGCATAATTTAAACTGATTAGGCGAATGTAATTTTTTTTTTATCCATGGAACAAAGCTGTTAGTTGTTTCTTCCAAATGTTATGTTGTTACCTTGTTCTGGACTCCTTGTGCTAGCCAGACATTTCAGCACCATTAAAAGTACATTACACCCACAACTTAATAACACTAGCATTTGCCAAGACAGTCTATTTCGCTCAACATCGCTCTCTGTCAATCTTATGAGCATAAGATTTGAATAATCTCTGGTCTATGTTAATCAAAACTACCCTGATCTAATAACCTCATATTTATCACGCCCCCTTATGTATGTCTAATAATATTAATTCATTCCTCACTGTGCTACTTCAGCATACGTTGAGAAGAAACTAAAATGAACACAACTTTCACCCTTGTGACTGCGATTTGAACCAATGTTGCTGCAGCCAACCGATTCAACTGTAAGTGAAATAGCCCACATCTTTCCTGTACCGGCAATGAGATTGCAAAGCATAGTGGTATGTTTTCATGGGTTGAATTAGACCCAACATCATTTGTCAGGACGAAATTTACTGGGATGTAAAGACATGATGAAATACACGGGGGTTGAGGTTGGAATATGGTTCGGAAGCATATCGTGAGAGTTCCCATGATACAAAATCATTCGAGACAATGGAAATGTGATTTACTGGGAGATAAAGCCAAGTGAATAGAAATTAAGGGGTTTAAAGGGATGGTGAGATACATGAAGAATAAGTGGAACAAATCAGGAATGACTGAGTTGTGTCCTAATGGAGGTTTTTTCCAGCTTATGTGAGGTTGGTAAGGGTAAATAAGAGGGAAATTCCCTCGTTGAGGTGAATGTTTATCTAAAGGTTAGAGCTTCAAAACCAGCGAGGAGCGACAAATAATTTTTCAGCAGGTACTTTTTATTCTGAGAGTTATTGAAATCGGAGATGATTTTTCAGAAAGAAAAAAAATTGGAAGCTGATTCCAGAATATTTGAAAAGCCACATGCAGACACAGAAGGGGCGAATTTAACAGGGACAGGGATTCTGGGCTGCTTGGATAGGGATGCAAAAGTGGCACACTCACGATTTGTTTAGCTTTCATTGGAAAGAAATTGTATAACAACTGCAACTGAAGAAGTTAGGTATAAGAATTGCGAGTGGTTTGAAAGTTCTCGCGGCTGGTTCTCCGTGAACTACTACAAATTGTTAATATACTGACCTGTTTGTTATAGCTTTGCAGTAAACGGAAGCCAGTTAGCTCACTCCGCTGGCTAACTGGTTTATGGTAAAGAGTAAGACTAACAACGTGGGATTAATTGTCGCACTGTCTCAGGTTGCCATCAGAATCTTCATCTCTCCCACTCACCTGATCTGTAATACAATGATGACTATAGTGAGTAGGAACGGCCCTGTAGACGTCAAGCATCACCATCATTGCCATCTCTTGCCTTGAACCTTTGGTCACAATGACCAGGAACGGAACTGAGTCCATTTAATACTCACTGATCTCTGCGCGAAAAACCCAGCAAAAAGACTCGTCCTTATTCCTGTTTGAACACTCTGTTCTGCAAAACAGCAAAACTTTTTGTTATGACTTTACCACATTCATCGGCAACATTCAATCTACCCAAAGAGAAAAATCTAATTCCTTCCGAACAGTTTAATGAACTGTGCGAGTTTGCAGCAAATGGGATAATATGATCGGAGTTTAACAGCCTTTCCAAGAATGAAATACAGTGGAGGGTCAAAGATTTGAAAAATATCATCATGTTAAAACATTGCCTCTGTTTCTCAATCCACAGATGGATAATCGCCTGCGGAATATGAACAGCTTTGCGGCTGATAATTGCCACATTTCCGAAATACAGAAAAGTCCCACAAATCAGAAGCTGTAGGATTACAATAAATTCTGCTTTATTCGACGTTATTTTTCAAATACACTTCAGTTTGGTGCACCAATGATCCCTGATCAACATCAGGAAAAGCAGCTTCTGATAATTATTGAATATACAGCTGCAGCATTTCACACGCTGTTAAGTGATGATGAATTGGTCCACGGGAGCAGCAGAGTACCAACCTGTAACGTGCGCTATTCGTACCTCTGGGACCTTCGACCAACCTGTTCTACTTTTGTTGTAATTTTGAAATTAAAGTTAAGGCAGAGGAAGAGGAACTGTCATTGACCTGTGGCGATTGGAGCATCTGGTTCAGGAAAGGGACATAGAAAAATGTAGTGTTAACTCGACTTGATTGAAAGCTGCGTTTCCGTGGGACACTGTCCTGTTTAAAGACAATGTTACATTATCGCTCTCACAGGGTTTTCATTCGGTCGGCTTCAATTTGGCACATAATTTGATTCAAAGATACTTCACTAACTTCCTTCTGAAAGTTCATACAGACAACATAAAACATACTACACTCATCAGCAATCTTCACCATTCCTACATCCGAGGACATGTTGCACAGTTTTCATGAATACTAAAGATATAAGAATGTGAAACAAGTGTAAATTGAATTTCAGTTTAAATTGTAAAATGATAAGAATTCATAATAAGATAGAGAATCGCTTAAATTCATGGTTATTAACGTGGCCAGAACTCTAGCCCAGCAAAGGGGAAATCTGTCCTTGAATTCCCAAAATCCACATGGCCTATTACTCCATGTGCCCAGTTGGAAACCTGTGTGAAGGAGCATGCAGTCTGACAGAGCGCCTGGGAGAATCCTCCACTGTCTGATCAAAGCTGCAACAGGAGCTGTGTATTCCAGCTGTGAGAGCAGTGTGATAAAGGGGTGGTCCTTGATATTCAGTGGTGTACATTCACAGTGTCCTCATCATGTTATTGTTTAATTTCCTCTGTCAGAAACAGTAGAGGCAGGGAGAGGGACAAGAGGAGGCAATTTCACCGGCCAGCACTACCCCGTCATTTGATATCATTATGGCTGACCAAACACATCAATACCTTTTCCCAAACTATCCAAAGCAACCTGTCTCCCAAAGTGAAAAAGACACTGAATAAACCGAAAAACACTGTGCAACTGTGGGTGAGAAATGTGTTTAGAGACAGTGGGTTTCTGCAGTGGGTTTTGTGAATGAGCAGCCGATTCTGGCCTGATCATGTTTCAAATGATACAATTCCCTCAAAGCTCACCACCAAGAAGGTGAGGAATGTCCTCTGGTCAGTAGCAGGGACGAGAACTCCAGATGACTGGACTTGACGATGAATCAGTAGAACAATCATTGATTAAGCTGAAATGTGAAATAAATTGATAAGCACATGGATGATTTTTGGGATAATGTAGGGAGATGAAGTGAGAATAGTTCACAGGTCGGCGCAACATCGAGGGGCGAAGGGGCAAGGGCCAGTTCTGTGCTGTATTGTTCTATTTTCTATGTTCTAAACTCCCAATCTGGTGGGACTCAAAGAAACAAACTTTGAATCACAATCTTAACAACGCAGTGGAAGTCTAAAACATCTTTCGTTTCTCCACAGAGCTGCGCTAGCCTCCATTTTGCTGCACTCAAAGATACAGTTTCAAGTCTTTCATTGAGCATCTGTTTATCCTTGCTCCACTTTCCAGTTCATGAAGGGTTAGCTCCTCAATGTTCGGCTAAATACTCCGGAATGTTCTGATGTCTCTTAGCTTTACCACAAGTTCAAACAGTGAGTTCCAGACAAACAACATTCTCAGGATGAAAGCATTCTTCCTAAATCTTCTCTGAATATCCTCTCTCTTGCTATGTCCCTGGTTATTATCCCTTCCCATAAGAAGTTTATTCCTATCACATGTATCTATCCCCTTTCTGTGCACGTTAATCAGTTCCTAGCTCAGCTTTCCCCACTGTCAGATAAAGAGC
The DNA here is from genome assembly GCF_047496795.1 of Chiloscyllium punctatum. NCBI lineage: Eukaryota > Metazoa > Chordata > Chondrichthyes > Orectolobiformes > Hemiscylliidae > Chiloscyllium > Chiloscyllium punctatum. The sequence continues at coordinate 96,393,673 of NC_092744.1, forward strand.
CCCAGCAGCGCTCATCTATCTTTGCAGTAGCGACAGTGTAGTTCTTCAAAAGCCCAGCATGTCAGGCAGCATCCGTGGAGCAGGAGAATTGACGGTCCGGTCATGAGCCCTTCATCAGGAATGAGACTTGTAGGTCGGGGTTGAGATATAAGTGGGAGGGGAGTTCTGTTAGTGTAAAGTATCTGGGAAAGCGACAGGTGGATGAAGGTGAGGGAGAAAGTGACAGTTCAGAGGGGTGTTTGATCGACGGGTCAAGAGAACAGTGCCGAGTTGGAGGCTTATGACTGGTATAATGTGGAAGGAAATGAAATGAGGGAGCTGTTCAAGTACACACCCGTGTGGTTGCATGGCCCGAAGGCGGAATGAGACGTTCTTCCTCCACGCATCCGGTGGTAATGGAATGGCGGTGGTTTGTGCCAGAAACATTGCTTCCCCTGCTCTTCAGATGCTGCCTGACCTGCTGAGCTTTTCCAGCACTACACGATAGACTCTGAGCTCCAGCAGCTGCAGCCCTCACTTCGCAGTGGGAATGGTCGCGCCCTGGCAGCACCTTGGTAAATCTCCTCTGAACAGCCTCTCGTGCAAACACACGCTTCCTGAAGTCTGGCGATCAGAACAGAAAACGTTCTCAAAAAAACAACAGAAATTTCTGAACAAAATCAGCAGGTCTAGTGCATCTGGGAAAGAGATTTTCCAGCGTAACGATCTACATTTGGAACTGTTAGTACATGTAGGTGGGGCAGCAACGTGAAAGAAGATGGACAGGGTCTAAAATGATTGAACCCAATGTTGGGTCCTTAAGGTTGCACGGTCTCTCAGTCGAAAATGACGTGCCGATCTTCCAACTTGTGCTGTGCTATGTGGGAGTTCTGCAGCAAACTATAGACTGAAATGAAGTTATAGGAAAACAGTGGGATGTTGCAGTGATAGGAATCTGGAAGCTCAGGGTCTTTATTGCTTGCAGACAGAACGTAGGTTTACTCAAATTTGTCATCCACTCTGTTTTTCTCTCTCCAATCTTGATTGAGGTGCTATTGTGAGCAGGAAATGTAGTTTGCTAAATTGAGTGAGGGCAGATAAATCACTGGAACCTTACACAGAGAGGAGAGACATCGTAAATCAGCAGCATTACATCTTCTGGGATTTCGTGGATTGGTGCCATATGGGGAAGTGCTGGGAGTCAAGGAGGATTGAAGGCGGATGTATAGAGAGAAAGGTACTACATAGTGCTGGTATTCAGTGGTGTGGGTTCGTGGAGAAAGGGCAGTAAAATGTATGTCTTCCTGAGCTTCCTGCTATAAATAAACACCTCACCACGGAGCAAAACTACCTAATTATTTTCGTTACAACACCAACACAAGGTACAACTTACAGAAGTCACGTGTCACTGTCAGTCTGTCTCCCCGGGAGCAGTAGTGCTCCCCCACGCAGATTCAGACAGCACAGTTCTTCCTGTGACATGTCCCGTCGAGAATGGAAGGACAGGTATTAATAATTCATACTTGGAACGGAGTATCTGTATTGCTCAATAAAAATCACTTAACTATCCTAACGCCTTTTCAAATCACTTGACACATAGCCTTGTATGCCTTTCCGACCCTTGCATACACTTTGTTCCATATTTCAGCGACCCACTGTTTGAAAACATTTTTCCACGCATTCATGTAATCTTTCCGCCTCTAACCTTAAATCGATGGCCTCCCGTGATCGAAATCTCCATCAAAGTGAAACATGCATTTCAGTCTACGCTATCCATATCCCTCAGTATTTTGTACATCTTCAAAATGCCCCCCTCAATCTCCTCTGCTCTCGGTAAAACAACTCCAGTTTGTCCAATCTGGGGAGAGATTTTCGAGCAAAACGATCCACCTTTGGAAAGAATGGTATGTGTAGGTGTGGCAGGAATGTGAAAGAAGGTGGACAAGGTCTAGAATGATTGGACTTGATGTTGGGTACTGAAGATTGCACTGTCTCTCAGTAGGAAATGACGTACTGCTCTTCCAACTCGCGCCGTGCTCTGCGGGAGCTCTGCAGCAGACCAAACTGAAATGAAGGCATGGGAACACAGTGGAATGTTGCAGTGACAGGAGCCTGGAAGCTCAGTGTATTTTTTTGCTTGCAGACAGAACGTAGGTTTACTCACGTTTGTCACCCGCTCTGTTTTTTTTCTCTCCCCAATCTAGACGATATCACATTGTGAACTAAATTCAGTAATGGTCAGACAAGTCACTGGAACCTTACACAGTGAGCAGAGACATCGTAAACGAGCCACATTACACCTTCAGGGAGTTCGTGGAATGATGCCATATGAGGAGGTTAAGGAGGATTGGACCAGGGTGTATAGAGAGAAATTTCCTGCATAGTTTCGGTAATGGGTGGTATTCAGTGGGATGAGCTCGTGTGGAACGTGCAGTAGAATGTATATCTTCCTGAGGTTCCTGCTATAACTACGAAGCAAAACTATCTAATGATTTTCATTCCAACACGGATACGAGGTGCAGCTTGCCATATTCACGTCTTTGCACTTTCTCTTTCATTGTGTCTCCCCAGGATCTGTAATAGTTCCCCACGCTGATTCAGACAGCACAGTGCTACCTGTGACATGCCACTTCGATAATGGAAGGACAGCTATGAATAACCCGCACATAGGAACAGAATTTCTGTACTGCTCAATAACAATCGCTTCACTATCCTAACTCCTTTTTAAACCAATTAACCCATAGTCTTACATGTCTTGGCATCACAAATTCACATCTGAATACTTTAGAAAGTTGTGTGGATTTCTGCCTCTCAGTTCCTTGCATACACTGAGCTCCAGATTTCAACGACCCACTGGTTGAAAAAGTTTTTCCACACATTCACTCTAATCCTTCCGCCTCTGACCTTAAATCGATAGCCCTCCATGATTGAAATCTCTAACAAATGAACATTTATTTCAGTGTATGCTATCCATATCCCTCAGTATTTTGTACATCTGAATCATAACTCCTCTCAATCTCCTCTTCTCTACGTAAAACAACTCCAGTTTGGCCAAACTCCTTTGTTTAGCCCAGACAATATCCTGGCAAATCTCTCCTGCATCTTTTCCAGTGCTATTACATCCCTGGTATAACCTGAATTGCAAAACTACACACAATAGTCTCGCTGGAGCCGAATGAACGCGTGAAATAAATGATGTGGAAATCCACAGAAACTATGTTTTTGAATAACTGTTGTTTTCCTCAAAGCTGCCCTGTGTCCTTTTCCTGAGCCTGATGTTTAAATAATCTCTGGTCCATGTCCGTTAAAAGCTGCTACATGAAGATTGATCTCACAGCCGCGGTATCCAAATGGATCAACTGGTTTGAAGGTCCCGATGGTGAGACTTGGGCATTGTCACACAGCAACAGTGAGCGCAGCAACACAGACTGAACAGGGGAAAATGTGAAAGTGATTGGAAGGGAAATGGAAGGGATAACTTAAAGGAGGTAAGTGATTGTGGGAGGGACAGAATTTTACGAGAATGAGTGAGTCTGAATCCTGATATATGACTCTCAAAAATGTGAGAGAGATGGGATTGATGGAAAAGGTCATAATCTCAGAGAATGTTATCACGTAAAGTCAACTAATTCCTTTGTGTGTTTCTTCAGCATGTATCACAAGGTTTAAAATGGGTGAACGTTAGCTTCAGTGACTCGGATTCGACAGAGGTTACTGTGCCAACTATGCAGAATATTTTAACATTAAAATCATCACTGAGTCATGCAGAGACATCTGTTTAAAACCAGCAATGATTACAGTGACAGAGGATATGTTAGGAAAAATAGCAGATTCACAATAGGAATATGAGGCGAGCGACAGCAGACATGTTGGAATTCAGAATTGGCTGAATCTTTAAATTCGATACCCCCAAACGCTGAGGTGGTTCCATAGAGTACTACATGTTGAATAATGAGTTTGGTAGATTTCTAGAAAAAATGACGGTTCAGGGGATAGTGGGTGATATTGTTGCACTGTGTGTTTCAATAACAATGGTTTCAATAACAATGGCTTCACCAACTTCCCCACACAAGGAAGTACCCATTGCTGCATTCGGTCGCATAAACCCAGTTCCTAGAACTGGTATCAATCAAACCAAAGGTGCATCCGTGAATCCAAATCGGAAGTGGCGGTGGAAATGAGCACATGGAGCTATTCTGTGGCACCATTAACATGATTGGTAAAGGCGCAGTACTTCGATAACGGAATAGAAGCGCGTGAAATGCTGAGGCTGGGAGTGCTCCTGGTCAAAGGCGAGGTGGAAGGGCAAGATTGTCTCCATTTACTATATTATGAAGATTCTGCAGCAGCATTAACCTGCACTGAAGGTTGGCTCAGAGTAAGCGTACTGGAGCCTTAAGTGAGAGGTCGATGCATTGAAAGCAGTCTATGAAATTTTCCGGAACAAGCAGTGTTTGGTTTCTTTGACAGTACGAGTTGAGTTTGCTCACATTGTCCCCATATCAGTCTCTTGCTCCAGTGAACACTCCAATCCAGCGTACATTGCTACCATTCCAACACAGAAACGCGTCCTCTTCTCTCTCCATTTTGGATAATCTGAATTGAGAATGTCGTTCTTTGAATGGAGAAATGCAGCAGCGACGATATATTGGGCTAATAATATTTGGAGAATGGAACATGGCAGCTGTTGCTATTTAAATGCATGAATAAAATAAACCCAATCTCGGGAACAGAGACGATAACTTTAATTTCCTGAAAACTCATTCATTCATGTCCCTTTGAAAGGGAAATCTGCTGACCGTAAGGATCCCTGACATCATGTTACTTCAGATCCACTACAGTGCGGTTCACCCATAAACGCTCTTTGACTCAGTTCAAGAGGAATTGAGAATGAACATCAACTGCTCTTCAGACCAATGGTAGCCACATTTCGTGGGAGAATAATGAAGAAGAAAAATACATGGACGACGGGGAAAATGGGAATTGTGTTTGTGTGGACTCGAATTCAACTGATTATCCAAACTCAATAGAAACAAGGAAGCCCATGTCGCCAAGAAGTCAGGTCCATAGGATGACTGCAGAATGGGATTCAATCACCTGCTAAGGTCTAAACTCACTTGCAAAGTCATAATGCGCACAGGTCATTCACCTCTCCCATATGTGAGAAGCGATCACTCAGGAGACCAACTGGCAGAATCATCAGCAAGTTTACATATGACAGCAGGGGATCGATTCTTCAATTATTGCAGCTGTTAATCCCAACGAGCAATGAACAATATTGGATGCCTGTTTCCAGTGGTGTTCCACTGTTTCCTGATGTATATCAATGATTTAGCTTTAGTTATAGGAGCCATGATTTATACGAATGCTGATAATGCATTAATTTGTCGTGTATTTGACCGTGACCAACAAAGCCAGGGACAGCAGGGATGCATCAATCAGGTGGAAAGGTAAAATGCCGAATGGAATTGAATCCAGATCAATGAGTGTTAATGAATTTTTGGAGAAGAAACAATAACAGTAAATAATCTATGTGGCATAGACGCACAGAGAGATCATGGAGTGTACATTCATGATCGCTGAAGATCAATGGACAGGGAAATCAGTTGGGCGGAAGTGCTTACTGCTGATGATGGAGATCAGAGTCAAGGTTAGAGTGGTGCTGAGGAAACACAGCAGGTCAGGCAGCATCCGAGCTGCAGGAAATATTCACGCTTTTGGCAAAAGCCCTTCATCAGAAATAAGGCTGGGAGCCTCGAGGGTTGAGAGATAAATAGGAAGGGGTGGCGCTGGGGAGAATTTAGTTAAGAGTGCAATAGGGGGATGGAGGTGGGGACCAAGATGACAGATATGAGAAGAGGGTGGAGCGGATAGTGAAAAAAAAGATGGACAGCTCAGTAAAACGGTGCCAATCTGCAATATTGGAAAGAGAGTAAGGAGGGGGAGGGAATTAGGAAACTGTTGAAATCCACATTGATGCCATGGAGTTATTGGGTCCCGAGGCAGATGATGAGGCGTTCTTCCACCAGGCCTCAGGTGGTGACGGAGTGGCAGTGGAGGAGGCCCAGAACCTGCATTCCCTCGGGACTGTGGGGGGAGAGGATGTATTTGGTCACGAGGCATTGCGTTTGGTTGTTGTGGGTGTCCTGGAGATTTTCTCTGAAGCACTCTTCAAGAAGGTGTCAGGTAGCCCTCATATAGTGGTGACCTCACTGGGAGAAATGGATACAAAAACTGATATGTGTGGTAGTGCAGTTGAAACTTTGTTGGATGTGGCAGGCTCCGTTGGGGCATTGGAAAGAGGCCGGGGGGGGCGCTGTGGGCGCAGGTTTTGATATTCCTGCAGTGGCAGAGGAAGGTACTGGGATGGGGGGGGGTGGTGTGGGTCGTTGTGGGCGTGGACCTGACTAGTTATTTGTGAATGGAACTGTGTTATTTCAAATTGGATAGGGGTTTGGAGGGAAAAATATCCCAGGATGTCAGTGTTACTGACATTTGTTTACTAACCCATTGATTTCCAAAGCTGTCTGTTTTACACCTCCACCTACCCCACCTCCTGCAGAAATGTTGCCCTGTATTCCCAATTCCCCTGCCTCCACCCATCTGCTCCCAAAGGACCAGTTACAGCACAGAACTCACCACCTCCCCTTCTTCTTTAAAGTCCAGAATGACCTCTCCAATGGGGCTGAAATGCCCTCCAAAACATCTGATCCATGTCCCGCAAGTCTGCCCACGAACCCCACACCTCCAACCACCAAAAGGACAGAACCCCCTGGTCCTCACTTTCCATCCCACTAACCGTCGCATAAATCAAATAATTCGCTGACAGGTTCGCCACATCTAAACGGACCCCACCACCAGGGATATATGTCCCTCCCCACACCTATCCACTTTCACTAAAGACCATTCCCCCCGCAACTACCTAATCAAGTCCACGACCTCCAATGATCCACCCTTCTCCCTCGACACCTTCCCTTGCCGCCATAGGAATTGCAAAACCTGCAACCATATCTTCCCCCTCACCTCGTCCAAGGCGCCAATGGAGCCTTCCACATCCATCAAAGTTTCACCTGCATTTCCACACATATCATTTATTGCATCAGTTTCACCCGATGCGGTCTCCTTTAAATTGTGGAGACCGGATGTCTTCTCACAGAGCACTTCAGAGAATTTCTCTTGGATACCCGGAAGAATCAACCCCACTGCTTCTTGACCAAACATTTCAACTCCCCCTCCCACTCTCCCGAGGAAATGCAGGTCCTGGGCCTCTTCCATCGCCACTGCCTCAACACGCGATGACTGGAGGAAGAAACCCTCAACCTCTACCTTGGGACACTTCAACACCATGGCATCAACGTGCACTTCATCTGTTTTCTCATTCCCAATCCTCCCACCTTACCTCAGTTCCAACCTTCCAGCTCAAGACCGCCATCCTGACCTGTCCCACCTGTGTATCTTCACCCCACCTATCTTCTCCACCTTCTTCTGTTACATATCACCTTCACCCCCTCCTCCATCCACCTACTGTACTCTCAACTACCTTCTCCACAGCCGCATCCCCTCCCATTTATCTCTCCACATCATAGGCTTCCAGTTTCATTCGTGTCGAAGGGCTTTTGCCTGAAACGTCGATTTGTCCTGCTCCTCAGATGCTGCTGGACAGGCTGTGCTTCTCCAGCACCACTCTAATTTTGAGGGGAATCAGTTGATTCAAGGGTTTTTGGGTATTTGCTGTTGTCGACCACGGGCTGTGTAGGATAGTAGAACTTTTATAATTTAGGGAACAGCAAAAGGACTGAGCACAAGTCTGGTCACTGCATGAATCAACATTTTTTCAAATTGTAAGATAACAGATGGGGGCTGTAGTTTACAACTTCACCCATCAAGACCGCTTCACGACTCAATGAGTTAATCACTGATACCTCTACAAGTCATGGTGCTATGTGCCTTGGTGTGTAACTTGCAAATGGTGGCGTTTAAATGCATCATCCTTCTGGATGTTGAGCTTTGAAAGGCCTGCCAAAAATGCCAGGATGTCTTTCTCCAGTGCAACTTGTAGTTGGTGCACTCTGCTGCAATTGTGAATTCGCAGTGATGGGAATGAATATTCAGGTATTGAAGAGGGTATAATCAAAGTGACTGCATTGTCGTGGAGGGGGTCCAGTTCTTTAAGTGTAATCGAAGCCACACCCATCTGTTCCACATCTCAGTTGTGGCTTGCAAATTATGCAGGCTTCACAGAGGCAAGAGTTGAGTTTGTAAACAAAACTATCTACCAACGCACAAGTTTCTGTTGTCAAAGTGATTATATAGCCAGTCTTAGTCCGTTTTTCGTAAATAATAGCTCCGCAGACGATTACACGAGGGTCAGGTTCCAGTAAAGCCACTGAAAGTCAATGGGATATGATTAGATTCTCATTTGTCGGAGTTCTCTTTACGGTATTTAGTCCTTGTGTGGACCAATCCTAGTCCAATCCTTATCTGATTTCAAGTTCCACTTCCTGTCTTTGCCCGAAATTTCAACTATTGCCTCTCAGAAATGTCTCTACCTGCCTTAATAATATGCAAGGATACTGCTGGGGACAGCAGATATTTACGAACATGTTGCCAACATTGGGTAAAGGGGAGCTTCTTGGAAAGATTGGTTAGGCTGGGATAAATCTCCTTGAAACAAAGGAGGCAGGGAGTGGGGGAGGAGAGAGAGCTCTTTGATCACGTAATAACATTGTTAAACGTTAAATATTCATGGGATTTTGACAGTGTAGATACGGACATGTAGTTTCCCTCTGGTGTGACGAGATCACCAGAGGACATAATCTCAGAATTTGATATTGCCTACTTTATTCGGAAATGAAGAGTAATTTCTTGGCTCAGGGGCCAGTGAATCTGTGGAAATCATTCCCGAAACCGGTGTTGAGGCTGAGGTTTTGAGTATTTTCAAACTGTGCCAGACAGATATTTAATCAGAAAGACGATGAAGCTTTGTCGAGTCAATGCAGGAGAATGGAGTTGAAGATTATCAGATCAGCCATGAGTTCATTGAATGAAGTGATTGACAAGATTTATCAAACTGATCAAACACATCAGGAACTAGCCACATAAGCTCATGAAGAAGGAATGTGAAACTGGCTAATTAATACGGCTATGTACAGTGCTATGATTTTAATTGGTCTTTTTGTTGGTATTGCGATAGTGAAGTGTATTATTGCTAAAATATTAACTTCTAATGACAATATTGGTCCACCCAGAAAATGCTTCTTCTCCACTTAGATGAAGATGAGGAAACACCATTGCTTGCCCTTGGTTCCCCTTCGAAGGGGGAGGACGTAATGCAGTCTTTTACTGCCATCGAATTGGAATGATTTGTTCCATGCATTTATGATGTGGTCATAGAATGACCAAAGGAGGATGATGAGGATTTAAATTTGAATTTAATTTATTCCTTGAAGCAATAAGTATATGTGGATTTTGGCTTAACACGAAATGTTTTTTTATCAATTTAAAAGATAACAATGATTTGGCTGAGAATAGTGATTGAACACTGTGAAATTGTACTGGTGATTTGCAGAATAAAGCTGAAATTCTAAGATATAAGAACAACAGAGTTTGCATAAAATGAATACTGACACATTAATTGACCATTTGAAATAACCTTGAATTCTTGCCATGGCATGACAATTTATGTAAATAAGATTTCTTTTCCAAGGAATTACCATTGGATTAACATGTTGTCAATCTTGCCTCCATATTGCAGTTGCGTGGACCTTTTTTGTAATGAAGAACTCTTTCCCAGGAATTATCATTGAATTAACTTGCTGCAAATCATGTTACGATCTTATATATGATTGGTCTTTATTGTAAGTAAGGCTGCAGTATTTCTCAAAAAAGTGTAGATAATACCTAATTTTCAAATATAACTGCGCAATTTCACCACGGAACACAGAAGCTCTAACCTCTGTGTAGCTAGATAGAAATGCTTCAACGTACCTTAATTCAATGAACTAATGACACATGTTTTTTGAACAAACCGCATTCGTTAATTCTTTTGACCGATCTCGAACCAAAAGGCCCCTCTTGTGGGGTATAAGATCTTCAAGACCTGGAGGCAACAAATGACAATGGACACATCACAAATTGATATGTGCAGAAGCTGGGATTGTTAAAGAAAATTGGTGAACCTTATATTGTTGGCAACTTTGTGATCACGCTGGAGGATGGTTCACAGTATGATTCACACACAGCAAGAAGTTGTGGAAAAATGAAAGTTTTGTTTCATTGCAGAAGTTTTCTGTGGTTCCAATTCCAATTGACCGTTTGACATACTGGTCATTGAGGAGTGTTACGTTAAAACAGTAATTAACCATTCCACTAGATAAATTATTGCTCCTGCTTTCTCCTTATTTGTTTCTCCTTCATTCGATGTAAATTCCTAGAAAGTCAAGATGGAATGAAAGGAGGAAAGAAAAATTGTATTGACTTTCATTATCCCAATTTAACTTACAACAGAATAGAAATGCTTTATTTCGACTTTGATGTGTTTCCAATTATTCGTTAAACTCCCATACAAGAGCAACGTTCTCCATCCCATTTCAACCAAAGAATAGAAGTCGCAAAGGAAGACCACATCTATGTTTAAAGGGAGGAGAAACCCGAGTAGGATTCGAACCCACACGCACTTCAATGAATTACTAAGCCACCACTTTAAGTTCTTGGCCACTTAGTAGTCTGGTATAATGGGCTGACATGTGATACATCAAAAGTATGTATGGTGAAGGTCGGGGTTGAGAAATTCCTTGAGTAAAATCGAATCCACACCATTATGTTCCTGCTTTCAGGGGAATAATACCAGCACACTCCAAGAAATCAACATGGCCCTTGAAAGGAACAGCTGTCCTTAATTCATTCCGAGTGAGAACTGTCTCAGAATGAACCTTCGAACAAGGAATGCCCGTCACATTCACACGCACATTTCGCCTCGACTTATAAATTATTCATTCAGATTCTCTCGCACGTGAAGAGAGAAGTGACTGTCATGTTATAGCTCGATGGCCTTTCTCTTATGGCTGAACCTGAGCTGGGTAAAATTCCTGGAAATGCTGTTTTGTTCGTTTCATTTTATTAATTTTGTTGCAACCTCACTCTGTGCAGTGCAATGACCGGATGTAAATTCGATACACTTCATTGGAACTTTTAAAGATTTAGTAAAATTAACTTCGAATTTATTTCAGCTTAAACGAAACACTGATGATAAAAATACAAGATTAAACTGCAAAAACAAAATGCCCGTTTTGGTGCTCAGTTACATTGGCCGATTTCAGAGGGTATCAAATGAACACAACATCGTGGTGATTATCCTCAAATCTGTAAGGCATGTGATTAAAGCAGGAAATAGATCTCCAAACGACGGGTCGCTTCTTATTCATTATGGAATGTCTTTCCTTGACAATCAATCACATCTGCTCAGTTCCAATTATAACGCAGTGGAGTATTAATGCAAATTCTTCAAAATCGTTGTTTTTTTTTGGCCGAATCTTGTTCAGCTGCACCCGTTCGCAATATCTCTTTACATTTAAAGTCATCCAAATTAGACATTGAATTCCTCGCACTTTCCATCCTCCACACCCCACTTTGACACTTATACCCCGGCACAGGCTGTCTCTCTCCGAGTGAAACTCACTGCTTGTGTATCTCCAAATGTGCCTTTCCACATGTTTTGGAAACGGATTCACTGAGTGACAGAAGAGTATCTCAACCAGATAGACCCTCTCTCTATCCCCGCATATTTCACCTAAATAAGGGTCAGCTCTCTGGCATGTGATTTCAAATAAACCCACTGGAATAAAACCTAGCATCGTGTTACTGCTGACGTTATCCCCGCATTACCCATGGCTAATTAACTTAACTTATTGAATTCACTCCCTGTCAACGAGAGGACAATTTAACATGGCCAATCCACCGAACCTGCAGAACGAACAGAAGTGCTAACCAATGTGAAAATGTACCATCACAATAAGCACCATGTCTCTCATTTTACTGGCGTTATAACCTGGTAACTCAGCCTAGTGAAAGCAAGCTGCGCCCATCAACCCGAATTCAAAGCATCCAAACGCGACTCTGCTGTGCAACCTCATTATTGCTGCATGAAATTTTCCTGCACTCAAATCTGAATCGCTTTATCCATGTTTCTCCCTCAGCTGCATGCTTCCAGTAAACACTTCAATCTGGAGTAAGTCTATCAACTGGTTGTCATTCCAACACGGACAGCATGTGAAGCTTGCAGAAGTCACGTGTTTGCACTTTCACCTACATTCTGTCTACCCGGGAGTTGCAGTCTTTCCTCACACTGACTCAGAGAGCACTGGAAGTTCTGTGGCGTGTCCAATCGAAAATGGAACGACAAACACTAATAATCTTCACTGGGGAACAGAGCGACTGTTTTAAAATATTTACAATGCCCCCTGCGGGGATTGAAACCCTTTGACAGGCGGGGCACTAATCACGATACTACCAAGGAAAACAATTTCGAAAGAAGTCAATCCACCTGTTGTGGCCGCATTTGCCAAAAACAGCTGGTTACCACTGGTCTACCACAAGGATCTGTTTTGGGACCACCGCTGTTTGTCATTTTTTATACATGACTTAGGTGCAGGCATAGGTGGATGGATTAGTAAGTTTCCAGACGATATGAAAGTTGGTGTAGTTGTGGAGAGTGTGGAAGAATGTTACAGGTTGCAGGGGTTTCATAAACTGCAGAATTGGACTGAGAGTTGGTAAATGTAGTTCAAAGCAGCTGAATGTGAGGTGATGCACTTTGGGAAGGATAAGAGGAAGAGAGAGTACTGGGTCGATGGAAAGATTTTTGGTAGTGTGGGTGTGCAGAGGGATCTTGGAGTCCATATGCATAGATCCTTGAAAGTTGACACTCAGGTGGATAGTGCTGTTAAGAAGGCATACGATGTGTTAGGCTTCATTTGGAGACGGATTGAGTTCCGGAGCCGCAATATTATGCTGCAAATATGCAAAACGAGGGTGCGGCCACACTTAGAATATTGTCTACAGTTCTTTGCCAATATTTCGGTGAAGGATGTGGAAGCATTGGAAAAGGTGAACAGAAGATTTACGAGGACATTGCCTGGTCTGGAGGGAAGGTCTTCTGAGTAAAGGCTGAAAGACTTGAACCTGCTCTCATTTGGCAAGAAGAAAGCTAAGAGGGGATTTAATAGAGACATACAAGATGATCAGAGGATTACATAGAGTAGACAGTGGAAATCTTTTTTCCTCGGATGATGTCGCCAGCGGGTAGAAGGGGGAATAACAGCAAATTGAGGTGTGATAGATTTGACAGACGATAGAGGCAGTTCTTTACGCAGAGAGTGGTAATGGTGCAGAATGCCCCAACTGCTAATGCAGTCAACTCAGCCACATTAGACAGATTTAATCAATCCTTAGATAAGCACATGGATGATTTTGGGATAGTGAAGGGGGACGAGCTGAGAATAGTTCACAGGTCGGTGCAATATCGAGGGCTGAAGGGCCTATTCTACACTGTATTGTTCTATGTTCTATGTTCTAACTACTTAACGACCTGAATCAAATTTTACATCGTTTATCCCATATCCTTTTTTGTCTTTGAATCACCAATTGATATCTGTGTATTTCTTCAGGTTACGAGGATTTCTGTCTCTCTGACCCATACGGACAGTTCAATCCAAATTCCAACCACCCGCTGGCTGATAAAGCTATTGAAAACTTGCTGCTTTTTCCTGAAATCTCTGGCCCCCAATGTTCTGTCTGTCCATCAGTAGGAAAAGTTTCTTTCTATCAATAATCCTGATTATTTTCTCCATCTCAATCATGTATTCTCTCAATCTCCACTGCTCGGCGACAAACAACCCGTGTCTGTCCTGTCTCTCTTCATAACTGAAAGCCTTCAGCCCACAAAATATCCTCGCGAATCTCTCCTGCACTGTTCCTGGTGTGGTCACTTCCATGCTATGATATGAATTGCAGAACTGCACGCAATACACTGACCAGATCCAAATGAACACATTTTTAAAAATTCTGTTTCAGGGTAGTGTGCATCGCTGGCTTGGTAGAATTTAATGTTATCCGTAATTTCCCAGCAGGCAGTTGATACTGAACCATATCACAACGGCCCGACCAGGTAACAATGGCGGGTTCCATCCTCAAATGACAATAATGAACTGGATGATTTTGTTTTTTCAACAATTGGTCAAACATGTTTAGAAGTCACTGTATTTGTAGTACCCGATATTTAATGCAATCCAATTCTGCCACCTCGCGCGGTTGGAGTCGAACCTGTATCCCGGTCACATAACCTCAGGGTCTGAAGGAGCAGCCCAGTGCTAGTAGCAAATTGCCATTTCGGAAAGGTGCTGGACGCGTCTTTTCCAATAAAGTCACTTATTCCCTATACTGCCGTGTATCATTTCCCTAAACCTCATGCTCCAATAATCTCTGGTCATGTCAGTAAAAGCTGCTACATGAAGACAGGTCTCAAAACTGTGGCATCCAAATGGATCAACGGGTTTGAAGATCCTGATCGTCAGATTGGGACACATTCACCCAGCAACAGTGATCACAGCAGCACAGACTGAGTGGTGTAAATGTGAGAATGAATTTTTGATTCTGCATGCCTTAATGAAAACGGAAATTACTCAACAACCAAGTGATGAAAGAGCAGCGCTCTAAAACATAGAACTTCCAATTAACCTGTCAGACTAAAACCTGGTGTTGTGTGATTTTTAACTGAGTAAACCCCAGTCCAACGCCAGCATCTCCAAATTAATGAAAGGAGGTGGGTGTCGGGATGGGGCGGGGGGGGACGGAAAGGACGGTTCGTGATCACTGGAGGGAGAGAAATCTCTGAGAATGGCTGGATTTGAATTCTGACATATGATACGCAGTGATGTCAGCGAGCGGAATTTGCAGTCAATAAAAATATTGCTTCTGAGAATATTACCACGTAAAAACAATTGATTTCTTAGGTGTAACACAAACGCTGGAGCAGAAATATAAATGGCGGGCCGAGACTCGGATTTAAGTCGAAGTTGCGGCAGTCATAATGCAGAGTACGAACCACTATATGATCACGGCACACAATAGAAAATGACAGTGACAAAGGACCATTGACATAGTAGCAGAGGAAATGTTATGCAGAGCTCCAAATCCACAACATCAGTAATTCTCAGAACAGTGACAGACATGCACGAACTTAGAATGGGCTGAACGTTTAACATCGGTGTCCCCAGAGGCTCTGGTGATTCAATCATTAATATGCAGAAGGCTGAGATTGCTAGATTTCTCCAAAACATCAAAGACTCGGGGACAGTGCAGGTTTTGTTGAAATGTATGCTTCAATAGCAATGCATTTAAATTCGGCTACTTCATCAGTTTCCCCACAGAAGGCAGTAAATACTGCTGCCACATATTCCCAATTCCCAGCCCCAGAACCAGAGGAAATGAGGGAGCAGTCGCGAAGATCCAACTGGAAATCGGGACAGGAACGAGATCGCAGAGCTACTTGATGAATTCAGTGATGCAATCGGTGAATGCACAGTCCTTCCGTAACGGTAGCAGAAGCACAAGCAATTCCGAGGTCGGGAGTGCTCCTGCTCAAAGGCGGGGCAGAAGGGACAATTTGCTCATGTTTATAATAACACAGCAATCTACAGTGCATCTTGCTGAGACAGCTGAATGCCACAAGTGGAGCATATTGAGTGTTTAACGATCAGCGGCTAGTATGAAATTTGAGCTTTCTTCACTATCATCCAATTCCCTAGTTTGAATTGCTTTCACCATTTTTCTTTCCAATTGTTTGATATCTCCCTGAAGTCTGCGGCTTTCTTCCTCATGGTTAATTAAATGACTAATTGTTGTATGGTCGTCACGCTTGTTTCATAGATTTGCAGATGACACCAGAATTGGATACATTGAAGAAGACCAGTTAAGATTCAAATTGCCATTGGACTGAAAAATCTCACATGGAATTCAATGTTGATAAATGGAAGGTTATGCATTTTGGTACAACAAAATGAGTATTGCTTATATAGATAATAATAATGCTTTGTGTAGTGTTGTAGATCACGGAAGCTCGGGATGCAGGTACGTAACTCTTCTTAGTTTGCAACACATACAGATTGAATAGCTAAAAAGTCATTTGGCACACTTGCCTTCATTGCTTAGTCCTTTGTGGATAGGAGATGGATTGTTGTGTTGAAGTTGTGTGAGGACATTGGGGAGGCCTCTTCCGGAATACTGTGCCCAGTTCCAGTCGCCCAGTTATAAGAATGATATCATTCAGCTGGATTTGGTTCAGAATATCTATATGCGCATGTTGCCAGGTGCATAAGTCTTGAGTTAAATTGAAAGGTTGGTAGGTCGATACTACTTTCAGATTCGAGATTGGGGTGCTGGAAAAAACACAACAGTTAGTGCAGCATCTGAGGAGCAGGAAAATAATTTTTTTCGCAAGTGCCATTCATCAGGCTCTTCCCTGAAAAATCGATTCTCCTGCTCCTTGGATGCTGCCTGACCTACTGTGCTTTCCCAGGAGCACACTCTCGACTCTGATCTCTTGCATCTGCAGTCCTCACTTTCTGTTAGTTGAGACTCTTTTCACTCAAGGATAGGCATTTCAGCGGCAAACTGATAGAAGTTTATCAATTATTGAGAGTTTAGATAGAGTTAACGTTAGCTGCCTTTTCCCAGGAGAGAGATTTCAAGATGAGATGTTTAAGAGAAAAAACAATTTTAGAAAAGAGATGGGAGATATTTCTGTGCGTTGGGAGAGGGTGCTTTATGTGTGACAGTAACTTTCTGAGGAAGTGACAGATGAAGATACATTTGCGACATTTAAAGGACAATTGGATCGGTACAACAATGGGAAAGGTTAAGTGGGAATTTTTGTATAAAGTTTATTCATTCAACCCAGTCCTTCAGCTATTTCACAGATGAGAGTTAAGAGTCCACCATGATATTACACATCTGGAGTCTCATGTGTGATTGAAGAGCTGACTATGGCAGTTCGCTAGCCCCAACAGGCATGAGTGGATCAGATATGGATTTCCACAACAACTGAGTCAGGTCATCATGAGACTCTTCAATTCCAGGTATTTATTGAATTCAAACTCCACCATCTGCGATGCCAGGAACTGAGCCCTTTGTGTACGAAATATTATCTGGGATGTTCGATTAATAATATAGTAATAGAACTACAAGGGCATTATCGCCCCTCCACTGGTACAGGAGCTGGCAGATGCGACTAGATTAGTTTGGCAGTATGTTCAACATGGACTAGTTGGACTGACGGGCCTTTTTTCATGCTGTATGAGTCTATGATTGATACTATGAAACAGGCAGCTGGTTGGGATTAACTGCAGCATTGACAGGATAATCGAAAATCTGATGGGATATGTAATCTTGTTGGTGATTCCGGAGGTTGGTTTGCTCAGGGATCCCTTCCCTCACATGGGACTGGTGAACGGCCTCTCCCCAGTGTGATTGCGTAACTGAGTGACCGCTTCTGTGGTTAATTGAATCCCTCCCGCAATTCCCACATTGCCCTGCTCTCTCTGTGGTATCAGTGTTCTTTTTTCTATCCAGGGTAAACGATTTCTTCGAATCGTGCCCACACAAATCCAAACACAGTTTTCCATGTTGTGAATGGACTTTCTTTTTCCTTATTCCGCCACAGGGCGAGCCGATCGCTGGTTAAGACAACGTTTATTTTTCGTCCTTAGTTCACTGCTGTCTGGCTGCACCCGGTTTCGATCCTAGCCTCAGTGTCTGTCTGTTTTTCAGTCTGCACACTATCTGTGTGTTTGTGTTATTTTCTTCCCTCCGAACAAAGATGTGCCGGTTACACGGATCAGCAATAGGAAATCCAGGCTTATGGGATAGAGGTCTGGTGGGATGCGCTTCGGAGAGATGGTGTCGACCGGAAAGGCCGAATAACATGAATCCCCACGCCATCGCCGCACGGTGGGGATTCTCGAATTAGGGGACAGCTAATGTTTTTCTAGTCCTGGAATCACACGTAGGCAGGACTGTGTAAAGATGGTAGAATCCCCTGCATAAGGGACATGAATGAATAGGATTTCAGGAAATTAAAGTCATGATCTCTGTTCCTGAGGTCAGGCTTGCATTCCAAGTTTAATACATCGAACTTAACCATCACTGTTTCCATGTCCTAATCGCCAAGGATGACTAGTTTAAAATATTGCCTCCTCGCAGAACAATTCGGAGAACATCTCGAGGACACCCGCACCAATCAATCCCACCGCCCCGTGGCCCAACATTTCAATTCCCCCTCCCACTCTCCTGAGGGCAGCAGGTCCCGGGCATCATCCACCGCTGCTCCATCACCACCCGACGCCTGAAGGAAGAAGACCTCATCTTCCATTTCAGAACACTTCAACATGAGGGCATCAATGTGTACTTCACCAGTTTCCAGTTTTTCCCTCCCCCCACTGTACCTCCTTTCTAACCTTCTCGCTCAGCACTGTCCTCATGACCTGTCCTACCTGCCAATCTCCCTTCCCACCTATCCGCTCCAACCTCCCCTCTGAGCTGTCAGCTCCAACTCAACCCCATTCACTTTTTGTACTTTTGCTACCTTACCCCACACTCCCTTCTGACCTATCACCACCATCACCACACTTATTCACCTATTGTACTCTTTTCTACCTTCTCCCTAGCCCCACCCACACCCCATTTATCTCTCCACCCTTGAGGTTTCCTGCCTCGATTCCTGATGCAGGGCTTTTGCCCAAAACGTCGCTTTTCCAGGACCACACTTATCTATACTCCGGTTTCCAGCATCTGAAATTCTCACTTTTGCCTAGTTCAAAATATCACCCCAACACCACCTTCTCTAGGTTGAAGTCTTTACTGTGAGGTAGAAACTGATTCTGAGCTGATGTGAGCAAAAGCAGCTGCCACTGCCAGTGCCGGAAACGCAGATCCAAATAGCAAAATTAGATTTTAACCCCCCACTGCACAGTTAAGAGCTCAACACTTTCCAGTTGTGCCAATCAGCTGTCTCGGCAAGATGCACTATAGATCCTATGACAGTATAAACGGGGACAAACTTTCTCTTGATCAGGAGCACTCACAACCTCGGAATTTCTTGCGCCTCCATTCCAACATAGAAGTACCGCACGCTCACCCATTGCATGACTGGAGCCAGAGAGTAACTCCGCGCACTCATTCCCATTCCCATTTCCGGTTGGACCTGGGCGGCTGCATCACCGTTTCCCTGATTCTGGGGCAGGGAACTGGGAATATGTGTGATTATCTGCAGTACTGATTACTGCCTTGAGTGGGGTAGCTGGTGGAGTCACCGATGTTAAACTACAATGTAATTGAAGCATACATTTCAACAATATCCTGCACTGTGCCCCGAGGTTTTGATGCTTTGTGGAAATCCATCAATGTCAGTTTTCAACATTCTCATTCAAGGAATCTCCATAGCCTCTGAGGACATCGAAGTTAAACATTCAGCTCATTCTCAGTTCCCACATCTTTTGTCAATGTCCGCTGAGTAATGATATTGTACATTTGTTGTTCTTCAGAACATTTCCTCTGCTAGCATACTTATTGGCGTTTGCCAGCATGCTGCTGTGTGTTTGCTGTGATCGTAGTTGACTGTAGTTTGCATTGTGACCACAGCAACCTCGGTAGGAAACCAAACCATGACACTAAGTATTCTCTCCGTTGTCCTTTTAGTGACACATGCTAAGAAATTAATTGTTTTACCTACAAATTCCGTTCTCTCACATCTCTGCGTTGCATATGTCAGATTTCAAACACACTCTAGTCGGAGATTCCTCTCCTACCCACGATCATTAAACCTTCTTTCCGTCCCTCCTTCCATTTCTCTGAGGCAATGCACAATCTATCACTCTTATTCGCATTCATACTGTTCTGTCTGTGCTGCTGTCACTGTTTTTGGGTGAACGTGCCCCATTCCCATCATTGGGACCTTCAAGCAAGTCGGTCTATTTGGATATCGCGGTTGTGAAATCAATCCCCATGTAACAGCTTTTCCTGACATAGACCAGAGACAATTGGAGCAACAGTGTCTTGAAAAGGCCCCTGGGCAGTTTTGGGGAAAATAGATTTTATTGGAAAAGATCAGCTTTTGTGCCTTTCTGCGATGGTGTCGTGGTAATTTCGCAGGACTAATAATCCAGAGACCCAGAGCATACGGACTGGGTATACGGACTTGAATCCCACCATGCCATGATTGTAAAATTTGGATTCAATAAATATCTGAAATGAAGAATTTAATGACTACTATAGATCCATTGATAATTGTTGGAGGTAAAAAATCCATCTGGTTCACTGATGTCATTGCGGGATAGCATCTGCTATCCTTACTTTGTCTGACCTGCATGTGACTTCAGACTCATAACAATATGGTTGAGTCTCAACAGCTCTCTGGGCAATTAGGAACGGGAAGTAAATGCTGCCTAGCCAAAAGCGCCCTCATACTAATACACAATATTTAAAACAAACGCTCATTAGGCTCCAGCTAGAGCAGGGCGTGCAGTTTTGCAATTCAATTAGAGCAGGGATGTGATCATTCAGAAAAACTTGCAGGAGATATTTACCGGGATATTGTTTGGGCTGAAGAATTTCAGTTAGGAAGAAAGACAGGACAGAGTGAAGTGCAAAGGAGATGCAGATAAATCATAATTGAGTAAAGGTATGGACAGGGTAGACTAAAAGAGTTTCCCATTCATGGAGGGATCGATCAACGGGTGCCAGAGAGTTAAGGAAAAAGGCAGGAAGGTTTGAGAAGGTGTGCGGAAAAGTCTTATCAGCCAGCGGGTTGTTCTGAATTTGCAATACACTGTCTGTAATGTTCAGAGAGGCAGAAACCCTTTTCACCTAAAGAAATATTCAGATGTGAATTTGTGATGCCAAGGCAAATAAGGCTGTGGGATAAACGTTGTGAAATGGAATTCAGTTCGTTAAACAGTTGTTTTGACAAATACGGCCACAATTGGCTGACGGGCCTCCTTTGACATTCTTGTCCAGGGTAGGATAATAGTTTGTGACCCCGCCTGTCACAAGGCTCAATTCTCCACTGGGGGCAGTGTAAGTATTTTAAAACAGTCGCTCTGTTCCCAAGTGCGGGTATTGATTCTTGTCTTTCCATTCTCGATGGGGCATGTCACAGGAAGGACAGTGCTGCCTGAACCAAGGTGGGTAAGGGTTGCAGCTCCCAGGAAAGCAGAGTGTCAATGAAAGTTCAAACATGTGACTTCTGCAAGCTGCATGCTTTGTCTGTCTTGGAATGAAAATCATTTTACAGACTTGTTCCGGTTTGAAGTGTTTACTGGAAGCAGGAAGCTGAGGAAGAATCAGGGTAAAAGCCTTCTAATGTGATTGCAGAATCATTTCCTGCAGCACTAATGAGACTGTAAAGCACCGAGTAATGTTTAAATACATTGAATTTCGGTTGATGCGCGCAGCTTGACTTGGTGAGGCTGGGTTACGATGGTATAAAACCATTAAAAATGATACAGATTTTGCTCACTGTGATAGAACATTGGATCAGTAGTTAGCACCGCTGTCAGGACTGAGGGTTAGGGAGATTGGCCAAGTTAAATTGCCCTCTCGTATCCAGAGAGTGAATTAAGTAAGTTAAGTGAATTAGCCACGGGTAGCGCGGAATAAGGTCAGAAGTCACAGCGCACCAGGTTATAGTACAACAGGTTTATATGAAATCATAAGAGGGAGAGCTGCCCCTTCTTCAGGTGAAATATACAGGAAGAGGGAAGGGAGCTTGATCTGGGTGATTCCGAGGGTCGCCACGGGCTGGATTGAGTGAAACGCTCTTTGTGCACTGGAGAATACTGTGATTCTATCGGAGAGGATAATAATGGCGATTACGGGTGTGTAAAGTCATTAGAGACGATGCTGACTGAGTTTGCTGAAGACGATACTTTAATCACTTTCAAGGTTATGAAATCCTTTGACAGAGTAAATATGTGGAAAATTCCCTTTAAAATTAGTCAATATCTAAACGTCAAACCTTCAAAACCTTGGATGAAACCTTTGAAGGACAAAGAAATGATGAGAGCAGAATCGCTGTCACTCCGAGAAACTGTTTTTCAAAATATTTGAAAAGGCACATTTGGTGAAATACAAGGAATAAATTTCACAAGTAGAGAAATAGCCTGTGGCTAGTAAAGTTGTAGGGGTGGGGTGCAGTTGGTTGGAAGCCGCGGTGGAACAATGTCTCAGTTGGTTGACTTTAAAAGTAAAGAATTTCGTGAACGTGCACAGCTGAATAAGATTTTGTTCAAAAACCCTGGATTTGGAAAGATTTGGCATGCTATGTCACCTGAATCATTGCAAATGAAACTCAGTGGATTTTTTTATTATAAAGGAAAGACATTACATAATGATTAGAAAGTGACCCGTTACTTGGAGATCTACTGCCTTCTTTAATCACGTGGCTAAAAGAATAGATCACCATGATGTTTGGTCCATTTAATGATCAGTGAAATCTGCCAAAACACGAGCAACAAAACTGTTGGTTTTTCTTTTGGAATTTAATCGTCTCTTTTTCTAAGCAGTATTTTCTTTCAGCTGAAATAAAGTTGGAACAAATTTGCATATGTCATTAATCGTTCCAATGAGATAAATCTCAATGAGATGTCATTCAATGGTTTCATTGTAACTGAAGTCCTCCGTGTCATTGCCCTCGGAGCTAATATTTAGGAGAAATGGAACCTGACCGCCCATATAAAGAAGTTGGCTACAAAACAAAAGTCCGTCAGTCGACTTTGTTTGAATATTAACACAACTCATGTCTCCGTAAAGCCTGCACCATCTGTAAGGCAAAAATTAGATGTGTAACAGAACTCTCTCCGTTTGCCTGGATGCGTGCAGCTTCAAAACCACTGACAGAACTGGACATCCTCCACGACAATGTAGTCACTTAACTGTACTGCGTTCAATACTTGAATGTTTATTACCCTCACCGCGAAGGCACAATTGCAGTAGACTGCACCAACTACAAATGCGGTGGAGTCAGTCATCCAGACTGTGTTTACAGAACATTAAAAGCTCAAAAACTGTACCGACGATGAGGACAAGGTTGAAGATGTACTGAAGCGCTACCATTTGCAAGTTACCCTCCAAGGCACATACTGGCATGACTTGGAGATGTATCAGTTGGAAATTCATGAGTGATGAAGCGGTCTTGGTGGTCAAAGTGGGATACTTCAGCCCTCCATACTTTATCTTACAATTTTTTTAAATGTTGATTATTGCATTGACCAGACTTGTGCTCATTCTTTTAGTTGTTCCCTTAACTTGCGGTTGTTAAAGATCGAATATCATCCTCAGTGTGAGGTCAACAACAGAAAATATCCAAAGATACTCTAGACCAACTGAGCTCCCTGTCCAAAAATCTTCAGTGATCTGTGAATATCCAGTCCAAGATCTCTTTGTTCCTGTTTGTTCTGTTCACCACTCAGACTCCTCACTGTTATTGTTTTAACTCCCCAAATTCGTTACCACTTATTGTTCTGGATTCAATTCCATTCGCCATTGTTATTTCCCATCTGATTGATACATCTCTGCAGGCCCTGACTTTAGTCATCATAGTCAAATTACACGACCAATTGTTGCATCTTCTGCAAACTTCTAAATCATGACTCCTACAACTTAGTCTGAATCGTTGATCTACATCAGGAAACAGTGGAACTCCACTGGAAACAGGCATCCAAACATGGTTCATTGCTGGATGTGATGAACACCTGCAATAACGGCACAATCGGACGCCTGATGTCATTTGTAAACCTGATGGTGACTCTGCCAGTTGGCCTCCTGAGTGATCCCTTCTCACATATGGCAGTAGTGAATGACCTGTCCACATTGTGCCTGGGCACGTAGGTTTACACTTCAGCGCGTAATTGAATCCTTTCCTGAAGTCCTCCCATTTCTTGGCGGTGTGTGTATCCATGTTTCTATTTAGCTTGGATAATCAGTTGAATTTGAGTCCACGCAGAGATGACTCCCAACTTTCCACGTCATTCATGTATTTTTAATATTCTTCTTTATTAGTCCCACGGAGTGTGGCCATCATGGTCTGAACATTATTTGTTCTTCATTCTTAATTCACCTTGAACTGAGTCAGAGGGATTCTATCAGTGAACCGGACTGTTGTGAATCTGGAATCATATGTTGGCAGGTCTCGTTAAGGACGGCAAATTCCCCTTTCAAAGGGACACGAATGAATGTGTTTTCAGCAAATTAAACCTTTTTGCCTCTTTTCCTCTGATCGTGGTTAATATTCCAGATTTTATTCATCGATTTAAATGCCAGCAGCTGCCATGTTCCAGTCTCCAAGGGTTGCTAGCCCACTATATCGCCACGACATTTGCATTTGACACGAAGATTGGTGAGAAGCAGAAAGCATAGGGGTTAGTCAAAGAATGAAGAATATAGATAGACAGGAGATTTGAGCGGAGAAGTAGCAGACGGAGTTCAATCGAGGCAATGTGTGCTGATGCATTTTGGAAAGTCTAATTCTAGAACCAACTACACTGTAAACGGAACAGCCTTGGAGAAATCTGATGAGCAGAGAGATGTGGGAGTTCAGGTCCTTTGTACCATGACGATGGTGGCACAAGTGGATAGAGCGGTCAAGAAAGCATATGGCGTGCTTGTCGTCATAGGACCGGGCTTTGAGTGAAAGAGCTGGCAGTTCATGCTAAAAATGTACAAGATTTTGGTTAGTCTGTGTTTAGAATACTGTGCACAGTTCTGGTCGTCAAGTTACCAAAAGGAAGTGGACGTTTAGGAGAGGGTGCAGAAAAGGTTTACGAGGATGTTGCTGGTATGGGAAATAATTGCTGTGAAGAGAGGTTCAAATGCTTATGATTGTTTTCAGTAGAAAAAATGAGATCGAGGGATCCTCATTGAGGTCTATAACATCTTGAAGGGTACAGACCGGGTGTATAGAGATATGTTTATTCCCCAGGTTATGGATTAAATAATGAGAGGTCACGCATTCAAGTTGAGAGGTGAAACGTTGAAGAAGGATCGATGTAGAAAGTATTTTGAACAGAGGGTGATAGGTGCGTGGAATGCATTGCTAGCAGAGGTAGTAGAGACAGGCACGATCGTTTCATTCAAGGTGCGCCTTGATAGATGCGTGAGTAAGTGGGGAGCAGATGGAAACAGATGCTGAGGAATTGGGTGATAGGTTTAGACAGTTGATTTGGTTCAGCCCAGGCTTGGAGGTCCAAAGGGCCTGTTCCTGGGCAATAAAAGTTCTGTGTTCTTTGTCCTTCTTTGTTCACTACACTACAATCTCAATGCTACGTTGCTCCATTTCAGAGAATGACATTGCCAAGTCCAATCACCTTAGAGGGAGTGATAATATGACATGTGGCTGTGTCGGAATGAAACTGATGTACGCTGTACAGGAGTGTTTGCTGGGAGCAAGAGGATGATGTGATCAAAAACAGTTCTTACTGTCAAAATAACAAAGCAGTGCATTGTTGAGGAAAATTGCACTGAATGCTTGCAATAAATCGACCTCTCGCAGAAGGCTGCATCACGCTTCTGCTGAGCCGATCTGCAGTGCGGGTTAATGCTGCTGTTGTATCTTAAAAAACTAATAACCGGAGACAACTATACCCTTCCTCCCCGCCTTTGACCAGGAGAACTCCCGGCCTCGAAATTTCATGCGCCTCTGTACCATCATAGAAGGACCATGTGCTCACCGATCACATTAATGGTATGACTCAGTAGCTCCATGTGCTCATTTCCATCCCAATTTCCAGTTTGATCTTGCAACTGCACCATTGATTCTGGGTGGAGGAATTGGGATTATGTGATCCACTGCAGAAATGCATACTTCCTTGTGTGGGGAAGCTCGTGAGTCAATAAATGTGAAACCACGTTGCTGTTGAAACATACATTTCAACAATATCCTGCAGTTTCCCTTGAGAATTTGATGTTTTGTAAAAATCTATCACCCTCAGTCTTCCACATGCAGTACTCGATGGAACTTCCTCAGCCTCTTGAAACATCCAGTTTGATTATACAGCCAATTCTGAGTTCGCACATGTCTATTATTGCTCGCCAAATAGTCCTGTTGTGTTTCTGCATTCTCCCTAACATATCCTATGTCACTGTAGTTACTGCTCTTTTCAAACACGCATCTCTGCATGGCCCAGGGATCGTATAATGTTCAGTGTTGTGCGTTGTGGACGCAGTAACCTCGTTTGAATCCGAGTTACGGCATGTAACGGTCTCCCCTTTTTAACTCCTTGTGGTACATGGCAACGAAACACAGAAATTAATTAATTAATTGTACAAGAAAACTTTCTCTGATATTATGATTTTTTCATCAAACCCCTCTCTCACACTCTCTGTGAGATAAATATCAGAATTCAGACTCAACCATTCTTGGAGACTTCTCTCCCTCGCACAATCACTGACCACCTTTAAGTTCCCCCTCCCATTTCCCTGACAATCATTTTCACATTGAACCCTGTTCGGTCTGTGCTGTTGCGCTCACTGTTGCTGGGTGAACGTGCCGCAATCATACCATTGCGACCTTCAGACATGTCAATCCATTTCGATACTGTGGTTTTGAGATTAATAGTCAAGTAGCAACTGTTAATGTCATCGATCAGATATTATTGGAACTTCACGCTAAGGAAAAGAACACAGGGAAGCACTGAGGAAAAGAAACATTTTTTCAAAAAGGCCTCTTTCTGCGGACTTCCACATCATTTATTTCACTTGCTCTTTTGGCTCTATCTCGACTATTGTGTGCAGTTCTGCAAAAACATTAGCACTGGAAATGATGCAGGGGTGATTAACCAGGATATTGTCTGGGTAGAAGAGCTCCTGTTATGAAGAGAGATTTGATAGACTGGATAGACTTAGAGCAGAAGAGATCGAGAGGAGACACGATTGAGATATTCAAAATAATCAGGGATACAGCTGGCGGAGACTGAAATAAACATTTTGCTATAATGGATAGATCACTCACGGGGTAATAGATTTAAGAACAGAGGAGGATTAACTTGTGTGAATGCGCAGACAAACGTTTTGAAACGGCGATTGGTTGAAATCTGGAACTCAGCGCATGCAACTTTGGAGAGGTAGAAATCCTCATAACGTTCAGAAGTTTTCAGATGTGAATTTTTGATGACAAGACGTACAAGGCTGTTGGTCAAGTGATTTAAAAAAAAGAGTTCGGATAGTTAATCGATTATTGATTTCCAATACTGAAACATAGGCTTCTTTTTGCACAGAACTCCAGGGTAATACCACTGCCTGTCACTGCGTGAGATTGGGTTTAATTCGCATACGGGACGGACGCGTTGCAGCTTCGGAGGGCTAAGAGGCCAGAAACCCACATTCGATTCCAGACTTATGGGAGTGACTGTGTGGAATTTGGACGCTCCTTTTCTCTCTCTTTCGTGTGGGTTTCCTCTGGTTGCTCCGATTTCTTCTCACTGTCCAAAGTTGTGCACTTTAGGTAGATGGCAAACAAAACCTCAATGTACGGTATAATCAAAAACAAAATCGAAGACAAGAGTAGGAATTGCCGCTCAGGGAAAACAGAATTACCATTTGATGTCAACATTCCTGGGAACAGTTTTTGATTCGCAATGTTAACTCTGATTTCGTTCCACCGATGCTGCCTGAACCGCTGAACCTTTGAACTCATTTCTATTTTTGTAGGTGGATCAATAATGCGGAGTTAGAAAGATAGGGTGGGGGATTGTGCATTTCTTCGGCGGCACAGAGCAGACTCAATTGGCCACATGGTTTCTGTCTGCATTGTGTCTAATTCCATCAACTCTGATTGTATAAGTTTTGTCCTTGTTTTAGTCTTTGGTATGTCACATCTCCCCTGAAATGTGATTTGCAGAACACGACAATCGACGTTTCAGACATAAGCCACTGCCAAACCGTGACAACTCACTGCCTGGAAGAGGAATGCCTCATATTCTGCCTTGGGAACCTGCAACCACACGAAATAAATGTGGATTTCAACACCTTCTTCAATTCCCCTTCCCCCACATTATCACAGTCCGAAGCATCCAACTCAGCACCACTCTCCGGACCTATTAATCTTTTCCCCCTCTGACTTAACACTTTCTCCGCCGCCTCAATCCAATTATCGCTTTCCCAGCAACCTTCCATCCAACCCCAACTGACGCCCATTTATCTCTCCGCCCCCACCTAAACGTCTCATTCCTGATGAAAGGCTTTTGACAGAAGCGTCGGGTCTCCTACTCCTCGGATGCTGCCTGACCTGCTGTACTTTTCCAGCCCGACAATCTCGTCATGGCGAAGATAAATTAGCTTAGCTCAGGCTCTTTATCTGAGAGCGGAGAAAAGTGAGTGAGGAAGAGATGAAGGTGTACAGTCAGGGGACAGATACGTGCTAGAGGAATAAACTTCTAATGGGAAGTGTTTACAACCATAGATCTATGTTAAACGCAAGGGGGAGAATCATCAGAGGAGATATAGGAAGAACATTTTCATTCTGAGAGTGTTGTATAATTGGAACTCACTGTTTGAACGTGTGGTAAAGCTATGAGTCAACAAAACACTTCAGGAGTATTTAGCCGAATACTTGAGAAGGTGGAGCACACATTGATAAGGGCCAGATACTGGAAAGTGGGGCGAAGACAAACAGATATCTGATCAAAGATCCGAACGCCGTACGGAAAATACCGAGCATGAAAGCATGGGAAGCGTAAAAGCATGGATACTTCTATCGATCTGTTACAAGGGATCTGTGGAATGCGACACGAGTCAAAAGATCACTGTGGCAGGATGGGGGCACTGCGGCTGGATGGGATAAGCATAGTGGAATGCTCCTCCAACAATTAGCAGAGTCAGACTGAGGCTGAACGGTTACTGTGACAGGCTGAGATGACAGCAATTAGTAACGTCAACCTTGCCAGCTAAATATCATCATTGCAGTTTGGGACAAGTCGTGACAATAAATAATTAGGACATGACTTTAAATATTTAATTGATAGTTGAGTCAGCCTGCTTGAAACACTTGTAGCACAAAAAAAAGACATTAAATATCTAATCAGCTTGGGACAGGAAAACGTTGTGCTAGATGGGGTAGCTGACATTGTAATCATGACAGGTTAGTCTGGTCTGGAAGATCATTGCAGCAGAGGTGGCAGTAAAATACATAATCGTGACAATAGAAAACCCCTATTGGCAGAAGTAGAGCGACAATGGTTTATTGTATACCTGGAGTGAAATAATTCTGACTAACACACTTGGTCATCCTGGTCAGCTCACAAAAATATAATTAAAGAAAGGGTATAATTGAGCCACGGATCCTGAGTTTCGGGGTCGTTCAAGAATTTGCTTTCTGAGTGTCATGGCTTCTTTGTCTGCAAATAAAAGACCTACGCTTTGAAAAACTCCCCGCATCTCCTGGAGATTTATTACATTTTATCCACGACAACCACAACTTTGTGTACAGTAAAATTGAAACTAGCGCGGCAAGGTGGTGGAAGGGAAAGCGCATTAGATTTCGACAGCATTGCTAACATTGCTATACGAAGTTTGTTGTTTTGAGTTCCATCAGAATCGGAGTTCAGCTTTCAGCTGAATCAATTAGTAATCTGCTGATTCATCGTTAATTCCTGTCGTCTGGAATCTCGAAATTACTGTTTACCACAGAAAATTCCTGACCCCCTTTTTGGTAAGTTTTGAAGGAATCATATAACTTGAAGCATGATCAGAGCAGAATCAACTGCTAACGCATGAAAACTACAAACTTCGTGCAAAAACCCACAATCTCTAAACGCATTCCATTCCATTAGTTGCACAGGCATTATCGATTGCTTAAATGTCTTTTCCCTTTGGGCGACAGTCTGTTATGGATGGACCGGGGAAAGATATTGCTATGTTTGGTTAGTCATAACGATATCAAATGGCGGGGTAAGACCAGTGTTTGGAATAGCGTCCTCCTGTTACTCTCTGTCAGTGTTGTTTCTGACAGAGGGTTTTCAACAGTACCATGTTGAAACGTAAATCTACACCAAGAATATCAAGGTCCTCCCATTTACCCCACCGCTCTCACAGCCAGAATGGCGAGCTCCTATTGCAGCCTTAGATCAGTCAATTGAGGATTTGCCCAGGCGCTCTGTCAGACTGCATGCTCCTTCACACAGGTTTCCAACTGGACACATGCAGCAAGCAAACGTGGGGATTCAGGGACAGATTACCCCTCTGTTTTGCTACAGTTCTGGACACGGAGACGCACATGAATTTCTGGCATTCTGAGTCTTACTGTGCATTCTTCCTACTTTACAATTTAAACTGGAATTGAATTTATTCTTGTATCACATTCTTACATCTTCAGTATTCATGGAACCCGTGCAACGTGTTCATGGATGTAGGAATGGTGAAGATTATTGATAAATGCAGTATGTTTCATGTTACCATGAACTTTCAGAAGGAAGTTGCAAAGTTTCATTGCTTCAAATTGAATTCCGTATTCGTGTTGCTGGAAGAGCACAGCAGTTCAGGCAGCATCCAAGGAGCTTCGAATTCGACGTTTCGGGCAAAAGCCCTTCATCAGGAATAAAGGCAGTGAGCCTGAAGCGTGGAGAGATAAGCTAGAAGAGGGTGGGGGTGGGGAGAAAGTAGCATAGAGTACAATGGGTGAGTGGGGAGGGGATGAAGGTGATAGGTCAGGGAGGGGAGGGTGGACTGGATAGGTGGAAAATGAGATAGGCAGGTAGGACAAGTCCGGACATGTCATGAGGAAGGTGCTGAGCTGGAAGTTTAGAACTAGGTTGAGGTGGGGGAAGGGGAAATGCGGAAACTGTTGAAGTCCACATTGATGTCCTGGGGTTGAAATGTTCCGAGGCGTCTTGTGGTGAGCGATGCAGCGGTGAAGGGGACCCAGCACCTCCATGTCCTCAGCAGAGTGGGAGGGGGAGTTGAAATGTTGGGTCGTGGGCGGTGTGGTTGATTGGTGCGGGTATCCCGGAGATGTTCCCTAAAGTGCTCTGCTAGGAGGCGCTCAGTCTCCCCAATGTTGACGAGACCACATCGGGAGCAACGGATACAATAAATGATGTTAGTGGATGTGCAAGTAAAACTTTGTTGGATGTGGAAGGCTCCTTTAGGGCCTTGGATAGAGGTGAGGGAGGAGGTGTGTGTGCAGGTTTTACAGTTCCTGCGTTGGCCGTGGAAAGTGCCAGGATGGGAGTGTGGGTTGTAAGGGGGCATGGACCTGACCAGGTATTCACGGAAGGCACTGTCTTTGCGGAAGGCGGAAAGGGGTGGGGAGGGAAATATATCCCTGGTGTTGGGGTCTGTTTGGATGTGGCGGAAATGTCGGCCCATGATTTGATATATGTGAAGGTGGGTAGGGTGGAAGGTGAGCACCAGGGGGGTTCTGTCCTTGTGACGGTTGGAAGGGTGGGGTCTGAGGGCGGAGGTGCGGGATGTAGACGAGATGCGTTGGAGGGCATCTTCAACCACTTGGGAAGGGAAATTGCGGTCTCTGAAGAATGAGGCCATCTGGTGTGTTCTGTGGTGGAACCAGTCCTCCTGGGAGCAGATCCGGTGGAGGCAGAGGAATTGGGAATACTGGATTGCATTTTTGCAAGAGATAGAGTGGGAAGAGGTGTAATCCAGGTAGCTGTGGGAGTCGGTGGGTTTGTAAAAAAATGTCAGTGTCAAGTCGGTCGTCATTAATGGAGATGGAGACGTCCAGGAAGGGGAGGGAGGTGTCAGAGATGATCCAGGTAAATTAAAGGTCAGGGTGGAATGTGTTGGTGAAGTTGATGAATTGCTCAACCTCCTCGCGGGAGCACGAGGTGGCGCCAATGCAGTCATCGATGTAGAGGAGAAAGAGGTGGGGAGTGGTGCCGGTGTAATTATGGAGGATCAACTGTTCTACATCGCCAACAAAGAGACAGGCATAGCTGGGCACATACGTGTGCCCATGGCTACCCCTTTAGTCTGGAGGAAGTGGGAGGATTCAAAGAGGAATTGTTAAGGGTGAGGACCCGTTCGGCCAAACGAATGAGGGTGTTGATGGAAGGGTACTGTTGGGGACGTCTGGAGAGAAAAAAAACGGAGGGCTTGGAGGCCCTGATCAAGGCGAATGGAGGTGTAGAGGGATTGGAAATCCATGGTGAAGATGAGGCGTTGGGGGCCATGGAAAATGAAGTCTTGGAGGATGTGGAGGGCGTGGGTGGTGTCTCGAAAGTATGTGGGCAATTCCTGGACTAGGGGGGATAGGACAGTATCGAGGTAGGTAGAGATGTGTTCAGTGGGGCAGGACCATGCTGAGGCAATGGGTCGGCCAGGGTGGTCAGGCTTGTGGATCTTGGAAGGAGGTAGAACCGGGCAGTGTGGAGTTCCTGGACTATGAGGTTGGAAGCTGTGGGTGGGAGATCTCCTGAAGTGATGAGGTTCTGTATGGCCTGGGAGATGATGGTTTGGTGATGGGGGTGGGGTCATGGTCGAGGGGGCAGTAGGAAGAGGTGTCCTCGAGTTGATGTTTGGCTTTGGTGGTGTAGAGGTCAGTGCGCCAGACTACCACTGCGCCCCCTTTATCCGCTGGCTCGATGGTGAGGTCGGAATTGGAGCAGAGGGATTGGAGGGCTGCGCGTGGTGAGGGTGAGAGGTTGGAGTGGCGGAGGGGGGGTAGACAGGTGAAGGCGGTTCATATCCCTGCAGAAGTTCGAAATGAAGAAGTCGAGGGCAGGTAATAGGCCAGCACGCGGTTTCCAGGTGGATGCAGTGTTTTGGAGATGGGCAAAGGGGTCCTCGGAAGGTGGGCGGGAGTGCTGATTGTGAAAGTAAGCTCGCAGGCGGAGGCGACGGAAGAATTGTTCGACGTCACGGCATGTATTAAATTCATTGATGCGTGGACGGAGGGGGATGAAGGTGAGTCGTTTGCTGAGGACTGATCGCTTGTCCTCAGTGAGGGGGAGGTCTGCGGGGGATGGTGAAATCTCGGCAGGGCTGGGAGCTGGGATCTGGTGTGAGTGTGGAGCTGGGAGTGGGGGCGGAACCTGTAACTGGAGTGGGTGTGATGGTGGGTGGAATGGAGATGGAGTCATGAGCAGGGTTAGTGAACCCCTCGGGATTCTGGGATGTGGGGATAGTGACAGTGGGGTCTGTGGGGGGCATATCAGCAGAATGAAGGTGAGTGGCGCTGGTGGGGGCGGAAGTGATGGTGACCACGGCAGTAGGGGTGGCGGAAGTCACTGAGCATGTGGCATCAGCGATGATGTGAAGGGCAGAAGTGATGTCACGTGTGATGCATGAGGAATTGTGAGGGATGGAAGTGGTGGTGGGAGTGACCATGATGTGGGTGGAAGTGACATCATCAATCAGCGTGGGGATGGCAGCTGCATCAGGACATACGATACACAATAGCTACGACTTTTACTATGTGAAAACTGTTGATTTCAGATCCATGGTGGCCTTTGGTGATGGCACTTACTATCAAGAACCAGTCTGCACTGGAATGACTGGAGACACACTATAATGTATTTGAACTTCAGTCACCTTTAGAAATAGCTGAGATTCACTCAGGGCACGGGGAGTTAGAGATGTTGGCCTTACAAACCTTTCGAACATTTTGTGGAAGAATAAAGGGAGGGATAGATAATTTTCGTCTCCATGGAGAGGATGTTCATGAACTGGATAGATTATACTTTACCTTATTGGAGTTTATGCATATTTAAAACGCAAAGAGTTCATAGTGTAACTGTAAAATTTGTAGGCCACCCTCAGTGGGAGCATTGTGTGGAATCCTTGCCCTCATTCTCCACCAAAAACATGTAAAGAAGTTAGAAAGGGCACAGACGCTGTTTCCTGGATAGCAAGATATTAGAAAGCCAAGTGACGTTGTTTACTGAGACATAAAAATATCAGAAAGGATACAAACGGGACGATAGAAAGAATGAAGCAGTTTATTCACGAGATTTGGAAATGCTGGAACAGAAACACGCAAGTTTGAAGTAAACAAATGAGATTTTCACATAACGCGAGGTTTGAATGACTATATCGGGAAATTCCCTCTTTCGAGTGAACTTTAGTTAGAGCTTCAAAACCATTAGTGAATGATTAAGAAAAGTTTGGATGAGAGTTATTTCCACTCAATAGAGTTAGTTAAATCGTGAACAACTTCCAGAAATAAAGCGTAGAAGCTGATTTCACAGTGTTTTAAAAATTACACGAACAAACATACAAGGAGGAATTTACCATTGAGAGAAAGTCAGTGCGGTCGCGTAACAATTTCGACTTTGGTTGACTTCAGACACAAAGACATTTCACGAACACGTATAACTGATTAAGATTGAGTATATAAAGTTCATGGATTGGTAAGGTGTGGCGTATTATTCAACGTGAAATTCTGCAAATGGAGCTGATGCCCTAAAATAACTGCAGACAGAAGTTATATCCTAATGAGTAGGAATTGAATCGTCACTTGGAGACGCAACACCTACTTTAAAGATTTGACCACATTCACGTGACGTTATGTATACTTCGTGCATTCTTCACTCAAACCAAGAAATGCACCAAGAAGACTCGGTCCTTTTGTGTTGTTAACCCCCTGTACTTCTCTGCAGCACGCCATTGAAGATAAAATATGCTCAAACCAAAATTCATTTCAATAAATATACAAACGGTCCTATGTGATTTTATTTGATTATTGCAATAACCTCTGTGAGTTTGTAACAAACTGCGTAACATGAAACCAATTCAACATCTATTTTCCCGGAATTTAACGCAGTGCACATGGGAAACGTTATCCACCTGCTGAAAAATCACCTTCGGCTCTCTCTCCACACATGTCTCTTCACGTTTTAGATACTTGCAGTATGTTTGTTGATATCGGAGTTATCAGAAAAGGTCGTTTCTCAATCCACAAACACGGGTATTCTCCCATAAACTTGGCTTTGCTCAAAATCACCTTCAATCGGCACAACTCAACACAACGACAAATTGAAGCTGCTCCATGTAAGACTCAAACTTAAAACTTCGGCACAGCACAGCCCACTATACTAGAACAGAGATACCGTGCGCTGGTCACCTGCAGCACAGGAGCAACACATTAATGCATACCTCCACATTCCTGGTTTTATCTTAACATTTGGGAAACCGAGTTTCTCCAATTCCATGGCTAGTAACGGGGATTATACGATCATCTTCACTAGTGGTTCTGACCCCGAGTGAGGACAGTGGTGAGCAACTCATTGCAAAGATGGGTAGATTGTTGAAATATACAATTTCAACATTTGCCTTCACTAACCAATGAACATTTTATTTTGTTTTTCATCGGTGGAAATGTTAAAATCGTCATCTTGAACAGACTCAATGACAGTTCTCCATTGCGTCTCTGGCATCAAATTCCAAAGTGTAACTCCCTCTTAATTATTACACCGCGGTCTGCTGTTTGGGAAGTGTTCCTGTTGTGGGAAATGCACTTCCCCATCTGTCAACTGCTGCTCCAAGCTTGCGCTCTGGCACGGCACTCATTTTCCTTCTGACCCTTGCTCACTCTGTTGCTGTGATCATCCAGTGACTTGGTGTCGCACAGCCCAGGAATTC
Organism: Chiloscyllium punctatum; assembly: GCF_047496795.1. NCBI lineage: Eukaryota > Metazoa > Chordata > Chondrichthyes > Orectolobiformes > Hemiscylliidae > Chiloscyllium > Chiloscyllium punctatum. The sequence continues at coordinate 96,429,289 of NC_092744.1, forward strand.
AATTGTCAGTTTCGCCTTATTTAGGATTTTGAAATTGTCTGTCCTGCACGCAAGTGCGTGTCAAAAATATCTGAGCAGAAGAAAGGTGTTCCGAATAATGACATTGAGCACAGTGCACTCTCCTCCAGTCTGGAAAACAATTCCTCATAGGCAATTTAATAGACAATAGGTGCAGGATTAGGCCATCCTGCCCTTCGAGCAAGTACTACCATTCATTATGATCATGGCTGATCATCCTCAATCAGTATCCTGTTCCTGCCTTATCCCAATAACCCTTGTTTCCACTATCCTTATGAGCTCTATCCAATTCTTTCTTGAAAGAACACCTCCTGCTTTCTCGGGTTCTTCATTCCATTGACTTAAAATCTTCACAGACTTCAAAAGACATTGTTACATGGTCATTTCTTCATTTTAGTTCAGACCACTGTGAGCAGAGTGGGAATGCGCTTGCCCCACAACCCAGAGGTCAGAACATACTCTTGGAACCGTACCATTTCACCAACATCAGGTAGAACCATCTGCTGCTCTGCATAATTAACGCAATTCACTTATTCATAAGGTCATATGCGCCCCAGCATATGTGATGAGGTGGCCGCGAGTTTAAGGTGATAGACTGCTAGTCCATCGTGTTCTGCACGCGTGGGTTCGAGTTCCACTCTTGTCGCTGTTTTTAATATTGCTGTTCTTGTATGCTCACAACTGTCTTATTGAAATTGGAACTCCATTGATCAGTTTATATGCATCGACGCTATTATAAAATCTCAAAGAATAATTTGAGCCAGTTGCCTAAACTGCATTGAAATGTAGATCGCATTGGGATAATGAAAAGTAACGCGATTTTCATTTTCAGGTCAATCTGCTGTGACCTTTTATCGTATGAAAGAGATCCAGGAAAACCAAATAACGAGAGATGCGAAGTGTATGTTTATGCAGTGGGATTCTTAATGACTGTTTTGTCAGATGAAATCTGAAGTAGGTTGAGTAGAAGTGTTTCATCTTGGTGAGAAGAGCACAGAGAGACAGGACAAAATAATGGAGATAATTCAGCGGGGGAAGGGCATGGGTATAGGGGCACCGAGAACTGGCTGTAAATGCACAGTAGAGATTTGTCAATGTTGGTGCCGTGCATGGGCACGGAGAGACTTACGCATTCGTCTCTTCCACACTCCTTACTCTCGCCCATGATGAAGGCTGGATATAAGGCACAGATAAACACAAGATGTGGGAATTAAGCTCCTTCTCGTTATGCACACACTGGATGTATCACATTGAACTATGAAAAACTGGAGAAGTCAGCATGTTAACTGTAGGGACTGAACCTAAACTGTGAATCAATAACCGCAGGTTCATGCAGCGTAAGCATGACAAATGATTTAAAGTTTCTTTATACGCATGTCATTAACAGACGTTTCGTTCTAATATCCGTGTGGTTGAAAGAAGAAGACACCACATGTCAAGATGGATGACAACGTAACCAACTTTGCTTTGAAATTGAGATCTATTTGATCATTTTGCACAGTAAACAAGTTAATATCAAATAATGCAACCCACATTCCCTCACCTGGAATAAAAGTGTGATTTCATTGCAAACATTGTCCTTGCTAAATAGCAGTTACTCAACATGAAAAATAGGATGTCATTTTTATTGAGCATACATCAATTAGCACCATTATCTAATTTCGGATTCACTGCAATATGCACATGCCAAACAATGTTTAAGAAAGAATGTCTTTTGGAAATAATGATTTGGTGGTGACTAAAAATAATATTAAACTCACATGATGCGGATATTCCACCAATGGCTCCAGTGGTGGAAATGGTCAGTGGGCACTATTTCTATGATGATATAGAGGTGTGTGAGCTGCCAGGGATGGGAGTCCCACCTCATCTGGAGCAGCGTCTGTTGACATGGACCAGGGAGCATTGTGACATCAGTCTTGGAGTTCCAACCACACCGGGAGCAGCTTTTACTGACTTGGAGCAGCAGGGAGCATTGAGGCATCAGGCTGGGAGTTCCAACCACAAATGGAGCAGCTTCTATTGACATGGAGCAGCAGGGATCGTTGGGACATCAGACTGGAAGATCTCACCAAATTTGACGCAGCCTCAGTTGACATGGAGTAAGGAGCTCTGCGAGATCCGTCTGGGAGCTCCACTCTCACCTAGAGTAACTTTTAATGACATGTAGCAGCAGGAAGCATTGGGACAGCAGAGTAATAGATCCAACCTCAACTGGATCGCTTCTATTGACATGGATGATGGAAAATTTGGACATCAGACTGGGAGCTCCAACCTCACAAGGACCAGCTTTTAATGACATGTAGCAGCTGGGAGCATTGGGACATCAGAGTGGTAGATCCAACCACAACTGGACCGCTGCTATTGACATGGAGCAGGGAGCATTGGGACATCAGATTGGGATCTCCAACTTCAAATAGAGCAGATTCTATTGACATGGAGTCGCAAGGAGCAGTGGAATGTCAGGTTGGGAGCTCCAACCTCACCTGCAGCAGCTGGTATTTATATGGAAGAGAAGGGAGGATTGGGACTGTGGGCTGGGGGAAAGGATCTTCAACTATTTAAATCTGAAGTAAAATATGTTTCATAAAACTCAGATGTTAATTGGATCGATATAGAAACTTTCCCAGGAAAGTAATTCATTCTTTAGATATTAAAGACAAGTCCTACAAATATCCAACTCAGGAAAACGCATTGGTACAGAGAAAAATGGGAATGATGATTCATGTCTTTGTCTTTTCTTTTCTTGCCAACTCTGCACTGGATTACATCAGCGGAAGGACGTTTTCACTCATTTCATGTTGTTCAGTTTCCTGCAAATACGGACAGGTCATTAACGTAATCTAAAGCTAAAAATTAATGTAAATATGCGATGTTATGATTAGGCTGGAGTTTACCTCAAATCATGGTGAAAACGCAGCAAAGTAAATTGCAATTACCTTGATCAGCAGTGACCTCATTGATTTGTTGATCGGATTGTGAATGGTCGTTTTTTTGAGGACAATTTGAAGTGAATCAATGATGGTGATTATCTTTATTCTTTGTTCTCTTTGTGACTGTTACTGTTATTGCTCATGCCCTCGTTAACACCACAGCTCTGCAGCGTGTAAAATTTCAGCTATACATCTGGCCAGTGGTACAACCATTCGTATACCTGCTGCGGATCAGGTGGTTGTAAGTTCAACTTTTACTTGGCGCAAGCGCATTGTGGAGATCAATCACACATCCAAACTAATCATTTTTGTTTTGCTGAAATGGATAATATTTGAAATTTTCATCTCTCCGAACAAAAATTCTTTCACTGTCTTCAATCAGTTAAACATTACCAAGAACTATCAGAGTAAAAATCACACAGCACCAGACTGTACCGAACAGGCATATTTGTAAGCACCAGTGTTCCATGCACTGCTTCTTCATCAGTTGTTTGTTAACTTTTGGAATCTAAAATGGCTTTGTGTGATTTTAACTTTGTCCACCCCAGTCCAACACCAACACCTCCAAGTCATGGGTAACATCGACACCACGAACGGTCGGTCAAAATCCAGATGATCTTCCAAAAGTTAACGCATATTGATACAAACACCAACTTTTTTGCAGAAAAACACCCACCTGATGAAGGAGCGGCTCTCTGGAGCCTAGTGCTTCCAAATAAACCTGGTGGATTATGCCCTGATATTGTGGAATTTTTAACTTTGTCTACTCAACTCAAACACTGTCACTTCCATATCATAGAGAACATCAGTCATGTCCCATCGTTGTCAGAGAAGGCAATCCTGGAATAGCCCCACACATTGCTCATAGCTATGTTTCATTTTCAGAAAACAACGCACTCAATCGCTGCAGCTCCTGTGTATGAAAAGCACAGAAAAGAAATAGCTGAGACTCAGTTTTTACAGTATTTTGAAACTCTTTGGGAAGTGGAATGAGAGGAGAGTGAAGGATTAACTGTCCGACTGTGCAAAGAGAGGGAAGGCACTATTCCCTTCTTTGAAGAGCTGGGGTATTGACTGATCTAAGGCATGAAACAGATTCCTGGTAGAGCTGCGCTCTCTGCATCAGGAACAAGAAGTCCTGATTTCCTGAACGGTAATGAAACCCAGGCCACTCAGTGAAAGCGCCGAATAATAACCACTAGACCACCAGGGATGAGGGCAGAAGTAGTTGCACTGTTTCTTAATAACACAGTTTTAGGAATTAAGTCACTGCAGATATGTTTCCCGTCAAAAATGATTGAATTATCGAGTGTTTACAGCACAGAAATGGGTCCCTTCATCTCATTTCCCAGCACTTGGTCTGTAACCTTGTAAGGTCTGACGTTTCACGAGTTCATGTGAATGCAAATTTCTCTGGTACGTTTTAATCTCGTAATACACAATAAATGGGATTAAAGTTTGAGATGGGAAAAATGTGTTCACATTCAGTCGGGTAACTGAACCCCATTTTTAGCCACAGACTGAAGCACGCAGACACATTTCCCCAAGGGTGACACAATCCTCGGGAGAAAACAAGCAGAAAGTAAGATTTCACGCACTTGGCTGATACTGTCCCATTTTATACTTCAACACCAGTGTCTGGTTACAGCAAAGAAAGGAAGAATTCATCCCCTCCCGTCCCAGTGTTCCTTGCCCATTGTTTTCCCTTCAATCTGTAGTTTGCACTGCCTCACCTCGTTCTTGCTGTCAAACTTGATCATTGCTCACGCCCGCTCGTTCCTGTCCTTCCGATCGGTTTTCCTCAAGTTCTTGGAATGAAAAACAGGAATGGCCTATTTCAAGCACTTTTCTAGTTTACAAGGCCAGTGTTATCGCCACTGAGCAAGCACATTGCCAGCTCAGAGAGAAGGTCTCATACATTAGAAACTGAAATGCAAAGATGATTGGATAGCCTCAGTATTGTAAACTAACCAACAAGACTGGAATAGAGTCGAGAGGTCATGCACAGAAGGATGAGAGTATAGAATGACGAATCTCATGGTGTCCAGGGTGGTGTTAACAGAAATCTTCCCTGGTAGTACATAGATGAGGAATCAATGCTTTCACTGTCATGGCTTGTTAATGTTAATGTTTACAGTAATCGATATGAAATACTGCCTGATATTTCGAAGCAGAATGATGTTCTGCAGCAGACAGAACCGTTTCCCTGCATGACCTAATAAGAGAGCTCAGAAGAGCCAGGAGGAGACATGAGAGCCAGGAGGAGACATGAGAAGTTGTTGGCGGATAGGATCAGGGTTAACCCTAAGGCTTTCCATAGGTATGTCAGGAATAAAAGAATGACGAGAGTTAAATTAGGGCCAATCAAGAATAATAGTGGGAAGTTGTGTGTGGAGTCAGAGGCATGGGGAAACATTAAATAAATATTTTTCGACAGTGTTCACTATAGAAAATGAAAATGTTGGCGAGAAAGATACAGGTGGGTATTTTTCTGCAGCAAGTTGGTGTTTGTGTCAATATGCGCGGTCTTTTGGAAGATCATCTGGACTTTGACTGACCATTCGTGGTGTTGATGTTACCCATGACTTGGAGGTGTTGGTGTTGGACTGGGGTGAACAAATTTAAAAATCACACAACACCATTTTAGATTCCAACAGTTAACAAACAACTGATGAAGAAGCAGTGCATGGAACACTGGTGCTTACAAATATGCCTGTTTGGTACAGTCTGGTGCTGTGTGATTTTTACTCTGATAGTTCTATGTAATGTTGAACTGATTGAAGACAGTGAAAGAATTTTTGTTCGTAGAGATGAAAATTTCAAATATTATCCACTTCAGCAAAACAAAAATGATTAGTTTGGATGTGTGATGAATCTCCACAATGCGCTTGCGCCAAGTGAAAGTCGAACTTGCAACCACCTGATCCGCAGCAGGTATACGAATGGTTGTACCACTGGCCAGATGCATAGCTGAAATTTTACACGCTGCAGAGCTGTGGTGTTAACGAGGGCATGAGCAATAACAGTAACAGTAACAAGGAGAACAAAGAACAAAGATAATCACCATTATTGATTCACTTCAAATTGTCCTCAAAAAAACGACCATTCACAATCCGATCAACAAATCAATGAGGTCACTGCTGATCAAGGTAATTGCAATTTACTTTGCTGCGTTTTCACCATAATTTGAGGTAAACTCCAGCCTAATCATAACGTCGCATATTTCCATTAATTTTCAGCTTTAGATTACGTTAATGACCTGTCCGTATTTGCAGGAAACTGAACAACATGAAATGAGTGAAAACGTCCTTCCAGTGATGTAATCCAGTGCAGAGTTGGCCAGAAAAGAAAAGACAAAGACATGAAACATCACTCCCATTTTTCTCTGTACCAATGCGTTTTCCTGAGTTGAATATTTACAGGACTTGTCTTTAATATCTAAAGAATTAATTATTTTTCTGGGAAAGTTTCTTCATAAATCAATTAACATTTGAGTTTTATGAAACATATTTTACACCAGATTTAAATAGTTGAATATCCTTTCCCCCAGCCGACAGTCCCAATCCTCCCTTCTCTTCCATATAAATACCAGCTGCTGCAGGTGAGGTTGGAGCTCCCAACCTGACATTCCACTGCTCCGTGCTGCTCCATGTCAATAGAAGCTGCACTATTTGAAAATGGAGCTCCCAATCTGATGTCCCAATGCTCCCTGCTCCATTTCAATAGCAGCGGTCCAGTTGTGGTTGGATCTACCACTCTGATGTCCCAATGCTCCCAGCTGCTACATGTCATTAAAAGCTGGTCCTTGTGAGGTTGGAGCTCCCAGTCTGATGTCCAAATGCGCCCTCCTCCATGTCAATAGAAGTGGTCCAGTTGAGATTGGATCAATTACTCTGATGTCCCAATGCTTCCTGCTGCTACATGTCATTAAAAGCTACTCGAGGTGAGAGTGGAGCTCCCAGACGGATCTCGCAAAGCTCATTACTCCATGTCAACTGAAGCTGCATCAAATTAAGTGAGATCTCGCAGTCTGATGGTCCAATGCTCCCTGCTGCGTCATGGCAATAGAGGCTGCTCCAGATGACGCTGGATCTCCCAGTCTGATGTCCCAATTATCCCTGCTGCTCCATGTCAATAGAAGCTGCTCCAGTTGTGGTTGGAACTCCCAGCCTGATGCCTCAATGCTCCCTGCTGCTCCAAGTCAGTAAAAGCTGCTCCCGGTGTGGTTGGAACTCCAAGACTGATGTCACAATGCTCCCTGGTCCATGTCAACAGACGCTGCTCCAGATGAGGTGGGACTCCCATCCCTGGCAGCTCACACACCTCTATATCATCATAGAAATAGTGCCCACTGACCATTTCCACCACTGGAGCCATTGGTGGAATATCCGTATCATGTGAATTTAATATTATTTTTAGTCACCACGAATCATTATTTCCAAAAGACATTCTTTCTTAAATATTGCTGCGCATGTGTTTATTGCAGTCAATCCGAAATTAGATAATGGTGCTAACTGATGTATGCTCAATAAAAATGACGTCATATTTTTCATGTTGAGTAACTGCTACTTAGCAAGGACAATGTTTGCAATGAAAGCACACTTTTATTCCAGGTGAGGGAATGTGGTTTGCATTATTTGATATTAACTTGTTTACTGTGCAAAATGATCAAATAGATCTCAATTTCAAAGCAAAGTTGGTTACGTTGTCATCCATCTTGACATGTGTTGTCTTCTTCTCTCAACCACACGGATATTAGAACGAAACGTCTGTTAATGACATGCGTGTAGAGACACTTTAAATCATTTTTCATGCTTACGCTGCATGAACCTGCGGTTATTGATTCACAGTTTAGGTTCAGTCCCTACAGTTAACATGCTGACTTATCCAGTTTTTCATAGTTCAATGTGATACATCCAGTGTGTGCATAACGAGAAGGAGCTTAATTCCCACATCTTGTGTTTATCTGTGCCTTATGTCCAGCCTTCATCAAGGGCGAGAGTAAGGAGTGAGGAAGAGGCCAATGCGTAAGTCTCTCCGTGCCCATGCACGGCACCAACATTGACAATTCTCTACTGTGCATTAACAGCCAGTTCTCGGTGCCCCTATACCCATGCCCTTCCCCCGTTGAAATATCTCCATTATTTTGTCCTGTCTCTCTGTGCTCTTCTTACCAAGATGAAACACTTCTACTCAACCTGCTTCAGATTTCATCTGACAAAACAGTCATTAAGAATCCCACTGCATAAACATACACTTCGCATCTCTCGTTATTTGGTTTTCCTGGATCTCTTTCATACGATAAAAGGTCACAGCAGATTGACATGAAAATGAAAATCGCGTTACTTTTCATTATCCCAATGCGATCTACATTTCAATGCAGTTTAGGCAACTGGCTCAAATTATTCTTTGAGATTTTATAATAGCGTCGATGCATATAAACTTACCATTGGAGTTCCAATTTCAATAAGACAGTTGTGAGCATACAAGAACAGCAATATTAAAAACAGCGACGAGAGTGGAACTCGAACCCACGCGTGCAGAACACGATGGATTAGCAATCTATCGCCTTAAACTCGCGGCCACCTCGTCACATATGCTGGGGCGCATATGACCTTATGAATAAGTGAATTGCGTTAATTATGCAGAGCAGCAGATGGTTCTACCTGATGTTGGTGAAATGGTACGGTTCCAAGAGTATGGTCTGACCTCTGGGTTGTGGGGCAAGCGCATTCCCACTCTGCTCACAGTGGTCTGAACTAAAATGAAGAAATGACCATGTAACAATGTCTTTTGAAGTCTGTGAAGATTTGAAGTCAATGGAATGAAGAACCCGAGAAAGCAGGAGGTGTTCTTTCAAGAAAGAATTGGATAGAGCTCATAAGGATAGTGGAAACAAGGGTTATTGGGATAAGGCAGGAACAGGATACTGATTGAGGATGATCAGCCATGATCATAATGAATGGTCGTGATTGCTCGAAGGGCACAATGGCCTAATCCTGCACCTATTGTCTATTGTCTATTAAATTGCCTGTGAGGAATTGTTTTCCAGACTGGAGGAGAGTGCACTGTGCTCAATGTCATTATTCGGAACACCTTTCTTCTGCTCAGATATTTTTGACACGCACTTGCGTACAGGACAGACAATTTCAAAATCCTAAATAAGGCGAAACTGACAATTGAATTCCTGGGCTGTGCGACACCAAGTCACTGGATGATCACAGCAACAGAGTGAGCAAGGGTCAGAAGGAAAATGAGTGCAGTGCCAGAGCGCATGCTTGGAGCAGCAGGTGACAGATGGGGAAGTGCATTTCCCACAACAGGAACACTTCCCAAACAGCAGACCGCGGTGTAATAATTCAGAGGGAGTTACACTTTGGAATTTGATGCCAGAGACGCAATGGAGAACTGTCATTGAGTCTGTTCAAGATGACGATTTTAACATTTCCACCGATGAAAAACAAAATAAAATGTTCATTGGTTAGTGAAGGCAAATGTTGAAATTGTATATTTCAACAGTCTACCCATCTTTGCAATGAGTTGCTCACCACTGTCCTCACTCGGGGTCAGAACCACTAGTGAAGATGATCGTATAATCCCCGTTACTAGCTATGGAATTGGAGAAACTCGGTTTCCCAAATGTTAAGATAACACCAGGAATGTGGAGGTATGCATTAATGTGTTGCTCCTGTGCTGCAGGTGACCAGTGCACGGTATCTCTGTTCTAGTATAGTGGGCTGTGCTGTGCCGAAGTTTTAAGTTTGAGTCTTACATGGAGCAGCTTCAATTTGTCGTTGTGTTGAGTTGTGCCGATTGAAGGTGATTTTGAGCAAAGCCAAGTTTATGGGAGAATACCCGTGTTTGTGGATTGAGAAACGACCTTTTCTGATAACTCCGAGATCAACAAACATACTGCAAGTATCTAAAACGTGAAGAGACATGTGTGGAGAGAGAGCCGAAGGTGATTTTTCAGCAGGTGGATAACGTTTCCCATGTGCACTGCGTTAAATTCCGGGAAAATAGATGTTGAATTGGTTTCATGTTACGCAGTTTGTTACAAACTCACAGAGGTTATTGCAATAATCAAATAAAATCACGTGGGACCGTTTGTATATTTATTGAAATGAATTTTGGTTTGAGCATATTTTATCTTCAATGGCGTGCTGCAGAGAAGTACAGGGGGTTAACAACACAAAATTTCAGAGTCTTAACATAGAACATAGAACTTAGAACAATACAGCGCAGTACAGGCCCTTCGGCCGTCGATGTTGCGCCGATCAAAGCCCACCTAACCTACACTAACCCACTATCCTCCATATACCTATCCAATGCCCGCTTAAATACCCATAAAGAGGGAGAGTCCACTACTGCTACTGGCAGGGCATTCCATGATCCTACGACTCGCTGAGTGAAGAACCTACCCCTAACATCAGTCCTATATCTACCCCCCCTTAATTTAAAGCTATGCCCCCTTGTAATAGCTGACTCCATACGTGGAAAAAGGTTCTCACTGTCAACCCTATCTAACCCCCTAATCATCTTGTACACCTCTATCAAATCACCCCTAAACCTTCTTTTCTCCAAAGAAAACAACCCCAAGTGCCTCAGCCTTTCCTCATAGGATCTTCCTACCATACCAGGCAACATCCTGGTAAACTTCCTCTGCACCCGTTCCAGTGCCTCCACATCCTTCCTATAGTATGGCGACCAAAACTGCACACAATATTCCAGATGCGGCCGCACCAGAGTCTTATACAACTGCAGCATGACCTCAGGACTCCGGAACTCAATTCCTCTACCAATAAAAGCCAGTACGCTATAAGCCTTCTTCACTGCACTATTTACCTGGGTGGCAACTTTCAGAGATCTGTGTACATGGACACCAAGATCCCTCTGCTCTTCCACACTACCAAGTAGTCTACCATTAGCCCAGTAATCCATCTTTTTATTACTCTTACCAAAGTGAATCACTTCACACTTAGCTACATTGAATTCCATTTGCCACCTTTCTGCCCAGCTCTGCAGCTTCTCTATATCCCGCTGTAACCTGCCATATCCTTCCTCACTGTCTACAACTCCTCCGACTTTCTTGGTGCATTTCTTGGGTTGAGTGAAGAATGCACGAAGTATACATAACGTCACGTGAATGTGGTCAAATCTTTAAAGTAGGTTTTGCGTCTCCAAGTGACGATTCAATTCCTACTCATTAGGATATAACTACTGTCTGCAGTTATTTTAGGGCATCAGCTCCATTTGCAGAATTTCACGTTGAATAATACGTCACACCTTACCAATCCATGAACTTTATATACTCAATCTTAATCAGTTATACGTGTTCGTGAAATGTCTTTGTGTCTGAAGTCAACCAAAGTCCAAATTGTTACGCGACCGCACTGACTTTCTCTCAATGGTAAATTCCTCCTTGTATGTTTGTTCGTGTATCTTTTAAAACACTGTGAAATCAGCTTCTACGCTTTATTTCTGGAAGTTGTTCACGATTTAACTAACTCTATTGAGTGGAAATAACTCTCATCCAAACTTTTCTTAATCATTCACTAATGGTTTTGAAGCTCTAACTAAAGTTCACTCGAAAGAGGGAATTTCCCGATATAGTCATTCAAACCTCGCGTTATGTGAAAATCTCATTTGTTTACTTCAAACTTGCGTGTTTCTGTTCCAGCATTTCCAAATCTCGTGAATAAACTGCTTCATTCTTTCTATCGTCCCGTTTGTATCCTTTCTGATATTTTTATGTCTCAGTAAACAACGTCACTTGGCTTTCTAATATCTTGCTATCCAGGAAACAGCGTCTGTGCCCTTTCTAACTTCTTTACATGTTTTTGGTGGAGAATGAGGGCAAGGATTCCACACAATGCTCCCACTGAGGGTGACCTACAAATTTTACAGTTACACTATGAACTCTTTGCGTTTTAAATATGCATAAACTCCAATAAGGTAAAGTATAATCTATCCAGTTCATGAACATCCTCTCCATGGAGACGAAAATTATCTATCCCTCCCTTTATTCTTCCACAAAATGTTCGAAAGGTTTGTAAGGCCAACATCTCTAACTCCCCGTGCCCTGAGTGAATCTCAGCTATTTCTAAAGGTGACTGAAGTTCAAATACATTATAGTGTGTCTCCAGTCATTCCAGTGCAGACTGGTTCTTGATAGTAAGTGCCATCACCAAAGGCCACCATGGATCTGAAATCAACAGTTTTCACATAGTAAAAGTCGTAGCTATTGTGTATCGTATGTCCTGATGCAGCTGCCATTCCCACGCTGATTGATGATGTCACTTCCACCCACATCATGGTCACTCCCACCACCACTTCCATCCCTCACAATTCCTCATGCATCACACGTGACATCACTTCTGCCCTTCACATCATCGCTGATGCCACATGCTCAGTGACTTCCGCCACCCCTACTGCCGTGGTCACCATCACTTCCGCCCCCACCAGCGCCACTCACCTTCATTCTGCTGATATGCCCCCCACAGACCCCACTGTCACTATCCCCACATCCCAGAATCCCGAGGGGTTCACTAACCCTGCTCATGACTCCATCTCCATTCCACCCACCATCACACCCACTCCAGTTACAGGTTCCGCCCCCACTCCCAGCTCCACACTCACACCAGATCCCAGCTCCCAGCCCTGCCGAGATTTCACCATTGCCCGCAGACCTCCCCCTCACTGAGGACAAGCGATCAGTCCTCAGCAAAAGACTCACCTTCATCCCCCTCCGTCCACGCATCAATGAATTTAATACATGCCGTGACGTCGAACAATTCTTCCGTCGCCTCCGCCTGCGAGCTTACTTTCACAATCAGCACTCCCGCCCACCTTCCGAGGACCCCTTTGCCCATCTCCAAAACACTGCATCCACCTGGACACCCCGTGCTGGCCTATTACCTGCCCTCGACTTCTTCATTTCGAACTTCTGCAGGGATATGAACCGCCTTCACCTGTCTACCCCCCCTCCGCCACTCCAACCTCTCACCCTCACCACGCGCAGCCCTCCAATCCCTCTGCTCCAATTCCGACCTCACCATCGAGCCAGCGGATAAAGGGGGCGCAGTGGTAGACTGGCGCACTGACCTCTACACCACCAAAGCCAAACATCAACTCGAGGACACCTCTTCCTACTGCCCCCACGACCATGACCCCACCCCCATCACCAAACCATCATCTCCCAGGCCATACAGAACCTCATCACTTCAGGAGATCTCCAACCCACAGCTTCCAACCTCATAGTCCAGGAACCCCACACTGCCCGGTTCTACCTCCTTCCAAGATCCACAAGCCTGACCACCCTGGCCGACCCATTGCCTCAGCATGGTCCTGCCCCACTGAACACATCTCTACCTACCTCGATACTGTCCTATCCCCCCTAGTCCAGGAATTGCCCACATACTTTCGAGACACCACCCACGCCCTCCACATCCTCCAAGACTTCATTTTCCATGGCCCCCAACGCCTCATCTTCACCATGGATTTCCAATCCCTCTACACCTCCATTCGCCTTGATCAGGGCCTCCAAGCCCTCCGTTTTTTTTCTCTCCAGACGTCCCCAACAGTACCCTTCCATCAACACCCTCATTCGTTTGGCCGAACGGGTCCTCACCCTTAACAATTCCTCTTTGAATCCTCCCACTTCCTCCAGACTAAAGGGGTAGCCATGGGCACACGTATGTGCCCCAGCTATGCCTGTCTCTTTGTTGGCGATGTAGAACAGTTGATCTTCCATAATTACACCGGCACCACTCCCCACCTCTTTCTCCTCTACATCGATGACTGCATTGGCGCCACCTCGTGCTCCCGCGAGGAGGTTGAGCAATTCATCAACTTCACCAACACATTCCACCCTGACCTTTAATTTACCTGGATCATCTCTGACACCTCCCTCCCCTTCCTGGACGTCTCCATCTCCATTAATGACGACCGACTTGACACTGACATTTTTTTACAAACCCACCGACTCCCACAGCTACCTGGATTACACCTCTTCCCACTCTACCTCTTGCAAAAATGCAATCCAGTATTCCCAATTCCTCTGCCTCCACCGGATCTGCTCCCAGGAGGACTGGTTCCACCACAGAACACACCAGATGGCCTCATTCTTCAGAGACCGCAATTTCCCTTCCCAAGTGGTTGAAGATGCCCTCCAACGCATCTCGTCTACATCCCGCACCTCCGCCCTCAGACCCCACCCTTCCAACCGTCACAAGGACAGAACCCCCCTGGTGCTCACCTTCCACCCTACCCACCTTCACATATATCAAATCATGGGCCGACATTTCCGCCACCTCCAAACAGACCCCAACACCAGGGATATATTTCCCTCCCCACCCCTTTCCGCCTTCCGCAAAGACAGTGCCCTCCGTGAATACCTGGTCAGGTCCATGCCCCCTTACAACCCACACTCCCATCCTGGCACTTTCCACGGCCAACGCAGGAACTGTAAAACCTGCACACACACCTCCTCCCTCACCTCTATCCAAGGCCCTAAAGGAGCCTTCCACATCCAACAAAGTTTTACTTGCACATCCACTAACATCATTTATTGTATCCGTTGCTCCCGATGTGGTCTCGTCAACATTGGGGAGACTGAGCGCCTCCTAGCAGAGCACTTTAGGGAACATCTCCGGGATACCCGCACCAATCAACCACACCGACCACGACCCATCATTTCAACTCCCCCTCCCACTCTGCTGAGGACATGGAGGTGCTGGGTCCCCTTCACCGCTGCATCGCTCACCACAAGACGCCGAGAGGAAGAACACCTCATCTTCCGCCTCGGAACATTTCAACCCCAGGACATCAATGTGGACTTCAACAGTTTCCGCATTTCCCCTTCCCCCACCTCAACCTAGTTCTAAACTTCCAGCTCAGCACCTTCCTCATGACATGTCCGGACTTGTCCTACCTGCCTATCTCATTTTCCACCTATCCAGTCCACCCTCCCCTCCCTGACCTATCACCTTCATCCCCTCCCCACTCACCCATTGTACTCTATGCTACTTTCTCCCCACCCCCACCCTCTTCTAGCTTATCTCTCCACGCTTCAGGCTCACTGCCTTTATTCCTGATGAAGGGCTTTTGCCCGAAACGTCGAATTCGAAGCTCCTTGGATGCTGCCTGAACTGCTGTGCTCTTCCAGCAACACGAATACGGAATTCAATTTGAAGCAATGAAACTTTGCAACTTCCTTCTGAAAGTTCATGGTAACATGAAACATACTGCATTTATCAATAATCTTCACCATTCCTACATCCATGAACACGTTGCACGGGTTCCATGAATACTGAAGATGTAAGAATGTGATACAAGAATAAATTCAATTCCAGTTTAAATTGTAAAGTAGGAAGAATGCACAGTAAGACTCAGAATGCCAGAAATTCATGTGCGTCTCCGTGTCCAGAACTGTAGCAAAACAGAGGGGTAATCTGTCCCTGAATCCCCACGTTTGCTTGCTGCATGTGTCCAGTTGGAAACCTGTGTGAAGGAGCATGCAGTCTGACAGAGCGCCTGGGCAAATCCTCAATTGTCTGATCTAAGGCTGCAATAGGAGCTCTCCATTCTGGCTGTGAGAGCGGTGGGGTAAATGGGAGGACCTTGATATTCTTGGTGTAGATTTACGTTTCAACATGGTACTGTTGAAAACCCTCTGTCAGAAACAACACTGACAGAGAGTAACAGGAGGACGCTATTCCAAACACTGGTCTTACCCCGCCATTTGATATCGTTATGACTAACCAAACATAGCAATATCTTTCCCCGGTCCATCCATAACAGACTGTCGCCCAAAGGGAAAAGACATTTAAGCAATCGATAATGCCTGTGCAACTAATGGAATGGAATGCGTTTAGAGATTGTGGGTTTTTGCACGAAGTTTGTAGTTTTCATGCGTTAGCAGTTGATTCTGCTCTGATCATGCTTCAAGTTATATGATTCCTTCAAAACTTACCAAAAAGGGGGTCAGGAATTTTCTGTGGTAAACAGTAATTTCGAGATTCCAGACGACAGGAATTAACGATGAATCAGCAGATTACTAATTGATTCAGCTGAAAGTTGAACTCCGATTCTGATGGAACTCAAAACAACAAACTTCGTATAGCAATGTTAGCAATGCTGTCGAAATCTAATGCGCTTTCCCTTCCACCACCTTGCCGCGCTAGTTTCAATTTTACTGTACACAAAGTTGTGGTTGTCGTGGATAAAATGTAATAAATCTCCAGGAGATGCGGGGAGTTTTTCAAAGCGTAGGTCTTTTATTTGCAGACAAAGAAGCCGTGACACTCAGAAAGCAAATTCTTGAACGACCCCGAAACTCAGGATCCGTGGCTCAATTATACCCTTTCTTTAATTATATTTTTGTGAGCTGACCAGGATGACCAAGTGTGTTAGTCAGAATTATTTCACTCCAGGTATACAATAAACCATTGTCGCTCTACTTCTGCCAATAGGGGTTTTCTATTGTCACGATTATGTATTTTACTGCCACCTCTGCTGCAATGATCTTCCAGACCAGACTAACCTGTCATGATTACAATGTCAGCTACCCCATCTAGCACAACGTTTTCCTGTCCCAAGCTGATTAGATATTTAATGTCTTTTTTTTGTGCTACAAGTGTTTCAAGCAGGCTGACTCAACGATCAATTAAATATTTAAAGTCATGTCCTAATTATTTATTGTCACGACTTGTCCCAAACTGCAATGATGATATTTAGCTGGCAAGGTTGACGTTACTAATTGCTGTCATCTCAGCCTGTCACAGTAACCGTTCAGCCTCAGTCTGACTCTGCTAATTGTTGGAGGAGCATTCCACTATGCTTATCCCATCCAGCCGCAGTGCCCCCATCCTGCCACAGTGATCTTTTGACTCGTGTCGCATTCCACAGATCCCTTGTAACAGATCGATAGAAGTATCCATGCTTTTACGCTTCCCATGCTTTCATGCTCGGTATTTTCCGTACGGCGTTCGGATCTTTGATCAGATATCTGTTTGTCTTCGCCCCACTTTCCAGTATCTGGCCCTTATCAATGTGTGCTCCACCTTCTCAAGTATTCGGCTAAATACTCCTGAAGTGTTTTGTTGACTCATAGCTTTACCACACGTTCAAACAGTGAGTTCCAATTATACAACACTCTCAGAATGAAAATGTTCTTCCTATATCTCCTCTGATGATTCTCCCCCTTGCGTTTAACATAGATCTATGGTTGTAAACACTTCCCATTAGAAGTTTATTCCTCTAGCACGTATCTGTCCCCTGACTGTACACCTTCATCTCTTCCTCACTCACTTTTCTCCGCTCTCAGATAAAGAGCCTGAGCTAAGCTAATTTATCTTCGCCATGACGAGATTGTCGGGCTGGAAAAGTACAGCAGGTCAGGCAGCATCCGAGGAGTAGGAGACCCGACGCTTCTGGCATAAGCCTTTCATCAGGAATGAGACATGTAGGTGGGGGCGGAGAAATAACTGGGCGTCAGTTGGGGTTGGATGGAAGGTAGCTGGGAAAGCGACAATTGGATGGAGGTGGCGGAGAAAGTGTTAAGTCAGAGGGGGAAAAGATTAATAGGTCCGGAGAGTGGTGCTGAGTTGGATGCTTCAGACCGTGATAATGTAGGGTAAGGGGAATTGAAGAAGGTGTTGAAATCCACATTTATCCCGTATGTTTGCAGCTTCCCAAGGCAGAATATGAGGCGTTCCTCTTCCACAGAGTGGGTGGTAACGGTTTGGCAGTGGCTTATGTCTGAAACGTCGATTGTCGTGTTCTGCAAATCACATTTCAGGGGAGATGTGACATACCAAAGACTAAAACAAGGACAAAACTTATAGAATCAGAGTTGATGGAATTAGAAACAACGCAGATAGAAACCATGTGGCCAATTGAGTCTGCTCTGTGCCGCCGAAGAAATGCACAATCCCCCACCCTATCTTTCTAACCCCGCATTATTGATCCACTGACCAAAATAGAAATGAGTTCAAAAGTTCAGCGGGTCAGGCAGCATCGGTGGAGAGAAATCAAAGTTAACATTGCGAATCAAAAACTATTCCTAGGAATGTTGACCACAAATGGTCATTCTGTTTTCCCTAAGCGGCAATTCCTACTCTTGTCTTTGATTTTGCCTTTGATTATACCGTCCATTCAGGTTTTGTTTGCCATCTACCTGAAGTACACACCATTGGACAGTGAGAAGAAATCGGCGC
This sequence comes from Chiloscyllium punctatum, assembly GCF_047496795.1. NCBI lineage: Eukaryota > Metazoa > Chordata > Chondrichthyes > Orectolobiformes > Hemiscylliidae > Chiloscyllium > Chiloscyllium punctatum. The sequence continues at coordinate 96,447,458 of NC_092744.1, forward strand.
AGCCAGAGGGAACCCACACGAAAGCGAAAGAAAGGGAGCGTCCAAATTCCACACAGTCAGTCAAAAAAGTCTGGAATCGAATGTGGATTTCTGATCTCTGAGCCCTCCCAAGCTGCAAAGCGCCCGTCCCGTATGCGAATTGAACCCAAACTCACGAAGTGACAAGCAGTGGTATGAACCTGGAGTTCTATGCAAAAAGAAGTCTATGCTTCAGTATTGGAAATCAATAATCGATTAACTATCCGAACTCTTTTTTTAAAATCACTTGACCAACAGCCTTGTACGTCTTGTCATCAAAAATTCAAATCTGAAAACTTCTGAACGTTATGAGGATTTCTACCTCTCCAAACTTTGCATGCACTGAGTTCCAGATTTCAACCAATCACAGTTTCAAAACGTTTGTCTGCGCATTCACTCAAGTCTTTCCTCCTCTGTTCTTAAATCTATTACCCCGTGAGTGATCTCTCCATTATAGCAAAACGTTTATTTCAGTCTACGCCAGCTGTATCCCTGATTATTTTGAATATCTCAATCGTGTTTCCTCCCAATCTCTTCTGCTCTAAGTCTATCCAGTCTATCAAATCTCTCTTCATAACAGAAACTCTTCTACCCAGACAATATCCTGGTTAATCACCCCTGCATCATTTCCAATGCTAATGTGATTGCAGAACTGCACACAATAGTCTAGATAGAGCCAAAAGAACAAGTGAAATAAATGATGTGGAAGTCCTCAGAAAGAGGCCTTTTTGAAAAAAAAAATCTTTTTCTCAGTGCTGCCCTGTGTTCTTTTCCTGAGCGTGAAGTTCCAATAATATCTGATCCATGTCATTAACAGCTGCTACTTGACTATTGATCTCAAAACCACAGTATCGAAATGGATTGACATGTCTGAAGGTCGCAATGGTATGATTGCGGCATGTTCACCCAGCAACAGTGAACGCAACAGCACAGACCGAACAGGGTTCAATGTGAAAATGATTGTAAGGGAAATGGGAGGGGGAACTTAAAGGTGGTCAGTGATTGTGCGAGGGAGAGAAGTCTCCAAGAATGGGTGAGTCTGAATTCTGATATTTATCTCACAGAGAGTGTGAGAGAGGGGTTTGATGAAAAAATCATAATATCAGAGAAAGTTTTCTTGTAAAATTAATTAATTAATTTCTGTGTTTCGTTGCCATATACCACAAGGAGTTAAAAAGGGGAGACCGTTACATGCCGTAACTCGGATTCAAACGAGGTTACTGCGGCCACAACGCACAACACTGAACATTATACGATCCCTGGGCCATGCAGAGATGCGTGTTTGAAAAGAGCAGTAACTACAGTGACATAGGATATGTTAGGGAGAATGCAGAAACACAACAGGACTATTTGGCGAGCAATAATAGACATGTGCGAACTCAGAATTGGCTGTATAATCAAACTGGATGTTTCAAGAGGCTGAGGAAGTTCCATCGAGTACTGCATGTGGAAGACTGAGGGTGATAGATTTTTACAAAACATCAAATTCTCAAGGGAAACTGCAGGATATTGTTGAAATGTATGTTTCAACAGCAACGTGGTTTCACATTTATTGACTCACGAGCTTCCCCACACAAGGAAGTATGCATTTCTGCAGTGGATCACATAATCCCAATTCCTCCACCCAGAATCAATGGTGCAGTTGCAAAGATCAAACTGGAAATTGGGATGGAAATGAGCACATGGAGCTACTGAGTCGCACCAGTGATGCGATTGATGAGCACATGGTCCTTCTATGATGGTACAGAGGCGCATGAAATTTCGCAGCCGGGAGTTCTCCTGGTCAAAGGTGGGGAGGAAGGGCACAGTTTTCTTCGGTTATTCGATTATTAAGATACAACAGCAGCATTAACCCGCACTGCAGATCAGCTCAGCAGAAGCATGATGCAGCCTTAAGCGAGAGGTCGATTTATTGCAAGCATTCAGTGCAATTTTCCTCAACAATGCACTGTTTTGTTATTATGACAGTAAGAACTGTTTTTTGATCACATCATCCTCTTGCTCCCAGCAAACACTCCAGTACAGCGTAAATCAGTTTCATTCCGACACAGCCACATGTCATATTATCACTCCCTCTGAGGTGATTGGACTTGGCAATGTCATTCTCTGAGATGGAGCAACGTCGCATTGAGATGGTCGTGTCGTGAACAAAGAAGGACAAAGAACACAGAACATTTATTGTCCAGGAACAGGCCCTTTGGACCTCCAAGCCTGGGCTGAACCAAATCAACTGTCTCAACCTATCACCCAATTCCTCAGCATCTGTTTCCATCTGCTCCCCACTTACTCACGCATCTATCAAGGCGCACCTTGAATGAAACGATCGTGCCTGTCTCTACTACCTCTGCTTGCAATGCGTTCCACGCACCTATCACCCTCTGTTCAAAATACTTTCTACATCGATCCTCCTTCAACGTTTCACCTCTCAACTTGAATGCGTGACCTCTCATTACGGAATCCATTACCTGGGGAATAAACATATCTCTATACACCCGGTCTGTACCCTTCAATATTTTGTAGACCTCAATGAGGATCCCTCGATCTCATTTTTTCTACTGAAAACAATCATTAACTTTTGAACCTCTCTTCACAGCAATCATTTCCCATACCAGCAACATCCTACTAAACCTTCTCTGCACCCTCTCCTAAACGTCCACTTGACGACCAGAACTGTGCACAGTATTCTAAACACAGCCTAACCAAAATCTTGTACATTTTCAGCATGACCTGCCAGCTCTTAGACTCAAAGCCCGGTCCTATGACGACAAGCACGCCATATGCTTTCTTGACCGCTCTATCCACCTGTGCCACCATCGTCATGGTACAAAGTACCTGAACTCCCAGATCTCTCTGCTCATCAGATTTCTCCAAGGGTGTTCCGTTTACAGTGTAGTTGGTTCTAGAATTAGGCTTCCCAAAATGCATCAGTTCACATTGCCTCGATTGAACTCCGTCTGCTACTTCTCCGCTCAACTATCCTGTCTATCTATATTCTTCATTCTTTGACTAACCCCTATGCTTTCTGCTTCTCACCAATCTTCGTGTCAAATGCAAATGTCGTGGCGATATAGTGGGCTAGCAACCCTTGGAGACTGGAACATGGCAGCTGCTGGCATTTAAATCGATGAAGAAAATCTGGAATATCAACCACGATCAGAGGAACAGAGGCAAAAAGTTTTAATTTGCTGAAAACCCATTCATTCTTGTCCCTTTGAAAGGGGAATTTCCCGTCCTTAACGAGACCTGCCCACATATGACTCCAGATTCACAACAGTCCGGTTCACTGATAGAATCCCTCTGAATCAGTTCAAGGTGAAATAAGAATGAAGAACAAATAATGTTCAGACCATGATGGCCACACTCCGTGGGAGAATAAAGAAGAATATTAAAAATACATGAATGACGTGGAAAGTTGGGAGTCATCTCTGCGTGGACTCAAATTCAACTGATTATCCAAGCTAAACAGACACATGGATACACACACCGCCAAGAAGTGGGAGGACTTCAGGAAAGGATTCAATTACGCGCTGAAGTGTAAACCTACGTGCCCAGGCACAATGTGGACAGGTCATTCACCACTGCCATATGTGAGAAGGGATCACTCAGGAGGCCAACTGGCCGAGTCACCATCAGGTTTACAAATGACATCAGGCGTCCGATTGTGCCGTTATTGCAGGTGTTCATCACATCCAGCAATGAACCATGTTTGGACGCCTGTTTCCAGTGGAGTTCCACTGTTTCCTGATGTAGATCAACGATTCAGACTAAGTAGTAGGAGTCATGATTTAGAAGTTTGCAGAAGATGCAACAATTGGTCGTGTAATTTGACTATGATGAATAATGTCAGGGCCTGCAGAGATGTATCAATCAGATGGGAAAGAACAACGGCGAATGGAATTGAATCCAGAACAATAAGTGGTAACGAATTTGGGGAGTTGAAACAATAACAGTGAGGAGTCTCAGTGGTGAACAGAACAAACAGGAACAAAGAGATCTTGGACTGGATATTCACAGATCACTGAAGATTTTTGGACAGGGAGCTCAGTTGGTCCAGAGTATCTTTGGATATTTTCTGTTGTTGACCTCAGACAGGATGATATTCGATCTTTGAAAGGAAACAACTAAAAGAATGAGCACAAGTCTGGTCAATGCAATAATCAACATTTTAAAAAATTGTAAGATAAAAAATGGAGGGCTGAAGTATACCACTTTGTCCACCAAGACCGCTTCATCACTCATGAATTTACCACTGATACATCTCCAAGTCATGCCGGTATGTGCCTTGGAGGGTAACTTGCAAATGGTAGCGCTTCAGTAGATCTTCAGCTTTGAATGTTCTGTCAACACAGTCTGGAAAACTTACTCCACCGCATCTTGTAGTTGGTGCTGTCTACTGCAATTGTGCCTTCGCGGTGAGGGTAATGAACATTCAGGTATTGAACGCAGTACAGTTAAGTGACTACATTGTCGTGGAGGATATCCAGTTCTGTCAGTGGTTTTGAAGCTGCACACATCCAGGCAAATGGAGAGAGTTCTGTTACACATCTAATTTGTGCCTTACAGATGATGCAGGCTTTACGGAGACATGAGTTGTGTTAATATTCAAACAAAGTCGACTGACGGACTTTTGTTTTGTAGCCAACTTCTTTATATGGGCGGTCAGGTTCCATTTCTCCTAAATATTAGCTCCGAGGGCGATGACACGGAGGACTTCAGTTACAACGAAAACATTGAATGTCATTAGAATACAATTAGATTCTCATTTGTCAAAGTTTTCATGACTGTATTTGGTCCATGTGTGGACTAATCCGATTCCAATCGCTATCTGATTTCAAGTTCCAGTTCCCGTGCTGTCAGGGACAGCAGAGATTTACGAGGATGTTGTCAACTTTGGATAAAATGGAGCTTCGTGGGATGATTGGACAGGCTGGGATTATTCTCCTTGAAACAAATCGTAGGATCTTGACAGGGTACATACAGGCAGGTGACTTGCCCTTTGCTCTGAGGAGAGCACCAGAGGATATAATCTTAGAATGAGATATTTAATTCAGAAATGAAGAGTAATTTCCATGCTCAGAGAATCTGTGGTTTTTGTTTGGTCCCCGAAGTAGAGGTTAAGTTGTTGGGTATTTTCAAACTGTGTCAGGTACTTAATCAGAAAGATGATGAAGTTTGTCGAGGTAAGTGAGCAGAATGGAGTTGAAGATTATCAGATCAACCATGAGTTCGTTGTATGTTGGGGCAGAATTTATGGGCTGAATGGCAAATGTCCACTTTGTTTAACATTTGGTCTAACGCCAAATTTTACTCAGTTGAGAAATGTGAGTGGATGGGATGAAGTGATAGAAAAGGTTTATCAAACAGATCAGGAACGAAGCTCATAAGCTCATGAAGAAGAAATGTGCAATGACGTGTTGGCAACAAATAACACTCTGCACAGCACAGGTGGCTGTTTACAGAAGCTGTGATTTCTGAAGAAAATTGGTCGACCTTGTACAGTTAGCAAGTCAGTCATCACGCTGCATTTGAAAGAATGAAAGGTTCGTTTCATTGGAGCAGTTTTCTGCGGTTCCCATTCCGATTGATTGTTTGAAATACTGATCAGATCATTGTGTGGACTGTTAGGTTAAAATAATCATGAACAATCCCACTCGATAAACTTGTGCTCCCGATCATTTGTTATTTATTTCTCTTCAGTCGATGTAAATTCATAGAAAGACTAGATGGAATGAGGGGCATAAAGAAAAAATGTGTTCCTTCTCATTACACCCATTTAATTTACAATTGAATAGAACATCTGCTCTCATTCTTTATTTCAACTTTAATGTGGTGTTTATTATTCGTGAATCTCCCGTGCATTGAAGGCCAAGATCAAAATTCTCGATCCAGTGTATACCAGAGGTGTAATATGCAAAGTAAAAATGCAGTGGTGGGTTGTGGAATGAGCAACCAAAGTGTGACTCGACCCGTGAATGCGGAGCACGGTAGTATAATAACTCTCCACCGTCATCTCTCAGTCTCCTCAGCACGTTTTGGAAAGAGATGACATGTGACCTCATCAAGGTTACATGTGATGAAAGTTGTGGATGAGAACTTTCTAGAGCTAAATTGAAACCAAAACATCGTGTTTCTGCTTTCACCAGAATTACAATAACAGCAAAATCCAAGAAATAGCCATGCTCGTCGGAATGAACATCTGTCATTGATTCATTCTGAATCAGAACTGTGTCAGAAGGAAACAGTGAACAAGAATTTCCCGTCATATTCACACCCACACTTTGCCTTGACTCATAATTTCTTCAGTCACGTTCTCTCTCACGTGAAGAAGTAGCTATGGAGAGCGATATCAAGGCGATGTTGTGGTTCAATAGCCGTTCTCATATGGCTTAACTGAATTGGGTTAAATCGCAAGAAACGCTGTTTTGTTCATTTCATTTTATTAATTAAACTGAAAGTCACACTGTTCATTGTAATAATCGGAAGTGAATTAGATTTATCTCATTGGAACGATTAATGACATATGCAAATTTGTTCCAACTTTATTTCAGCTGAAAGAAAATACTGCTTAGAAAAAGAGACGATTAAATTCCAAAAGAAAAACCAAGAGTTTTGTTCCTCGTGTTTTGGCAGATTTCACTGATCATTAAATGGACCAAACATCATGGTGATCGATTCTTTTAGCCACGTGATTAAAGCAGGCAGTCGATCTCCAAGCAATGGGTCACTTACTAATTATTATGTAATATCTTTGCTTTATAATAAAAAAAATCCACTGAGTTTCATTTGCAATGGTTCAGGTGACATAGGATGCCAAATCTTTCCAAATCCAGGGTTTTTGAAACAAAATCTTATTCAGCTGTGCACGTTCACGAAATTTCTTTACTTTTAAAGTCAACCAACTGAGACATTGTTCCACCGCGGCTTCCAACCAACTACACCCCACCCCTACAACTTTACCTAGCCACAGGCTATTTCTCTACTTGTGAAATTTATTCCTTGTATTTAACCAATTGTGCATTTTCAAATATTTTGAAAAACAGTTTCTCGGAGTGACAGTGATTCTGCTCTCATCATTTCTTTGTCCTTCAAAGGTTTCATCCAAGGTTTTGAAGGTTTGACGTTTAGATATTTACGAACTTTAAAGGGAATTATCCACATATTTACTCTGTCAAAGGATTTCATAACCTTGAAAACCTCCATTAAGTCTTCCTTGATTCAGGGATAACTTTTCTAAATTTTCCAAGAAAACAAGTGATTAAAATATCGTCTTCAGTAAACTCAGTCAGCATCGTCTCTAATGACTTTACACACCCGTAATTGCCATTATTATCCTCTCCGATAGAATCACAGTATTCTCCAGTGCACAAAGAGCGTTTCACTCAATCCAGTCCGTTTCGACCCTCGGAATCACCCAGATCTAGCTCCCTTCCCTCTTCCTGTATATTTCACCTGAAGAAGGGGCAGCTCTCCCTCTTATGATTTCAAATAAACCTGTTGGACTATAAGCTGGTGCCCTGTGACTTCTCACCTTATTCCGCGCTACCCGTGGCTAATTCACTTAACTTACTTAATTCAGTCCCTGCATAACGAGAGGGCAATTTAACTTGGCCAATCTCCCTAACCCTGAGCCCTGACAGCGGTGCTAACTACTGAGTGAGAAAAATCTGTATCATTTTTAATGGTTTTATACCATCGTAACACAGTCTCACCAAGTCAAGCTGCGCCCATCAGCCGAAATTCAATGTATTTAAACATTACTCGGTGCTTTACAGTCTCATTAGTGCTGCAGGAAATGATTCTGCAATCACATTAGAAGGCTTTTACCCTGATTCTTCCTCAGCTTCCTGCTTCCCGTAAACACTTCAAACCGGAACAAGTCTGTAAAATGATTTTCATTCCAATACAGTCAAAGTATGCAGCTTGCAGATGTCACAAGTTTGCACTTTCACTGACACTCTGCCTTCCTGAGAGCTGCAACCCTTCCCCACCTTGGTTCAGGCAGCACTGTCCTTCCTGTGACATGCCCCATCGAGAATGGAAAGACAAGCATCAATACCCGCACTTGGGAACAGAGCGACAGTTTCAAAATCCTTACACTGTCCCCAGTGGAGAATTGAGCCTTGTGACAGGCGGGGTCACAAACTATTATACTACCCTGGACAAGAATGTCAAAGGAGGCCCGTCAGCCAATTGTGGCCGTATTTGTCAAAACAACTGTTTAACGAACTGAATTCCATTTCACAACGTTTATCCCACAGCCTTATTTGTCTTGGCATCACAAATTCACATCTGAATATTTCTTTAGGTGAAAAGGGTTTCTGCCTCTCTGAACATTACAGACAGTGTATTGCAAATTCAGAACAACCCGCTGGCTGATAAGAGTTTTCCGCACACCTTCTCAAACCTTCCTGCCTTTTTCCTTAACTCTCTGGCACCCGTTGATCGATCCCTCCATGAATGGGAAACTCTATTAGTCTACCCTGTCCATACCTTTACTAAATCATGTTTTATCTTCATCTCCTTTGCACTTCACTCTGTCCTGTCTTTCTTCCTAACTGAAATTCTTCAGCCCAAACAATTTCTTGGTAAATATCTCCTGCAAGTTTCTCTGAATGATCACATCCCTGCTCTAATTGAATTGCAAAACTGCACGCCCTGCTCTAGCTGGAGCCTAATGAGCGTTTGTTTTAAATATTGTGTATTAGTATGAGGGCGCTATTGGCTAGGCAGCATTTACTTCCCGTTCCTAATTGCCCAGAGAGCTGTTGAGACTCAACCATGTTGTTATGAGTCTGAATTCACATGCAGATCAGACAAAGTAAGGATAGCAGATGCTATCCCGCAATGACATCAGTGAACCAGATGGATATTTTACCTCCAACAATTATCAATGGATCTATAGTAGTCATTAAATTCTTCATTGCAGATATTTATCGAATCCAAATTTTACAATCTTGGTATGGTGGGATTCAAGTCCGTATACCCAGTCCGTATGCTCTAGGTCTCTGGATTATTAGTCCTACGAAATTACCACGACACCATCGCAGAAAGGCACAAAAGCAGATCTTTTCCAATAAAATCTATTTTCCCCAAAACTGCCCAGGGTCCTTTTCAAGACACTGTTGCTCCAATTGTCTCTGGTCGATGTCAGGAAAAGCTGTTACATGGGGATTGATTTCACAACCGCGATATCCAAAAAGACCGACTTGCTTGAAGGTCCCAATGATGGGAATGGGGCACGTTCACCCAAAAACAGTGACAGCAGCACAGACAGAACAGTATGAATGTGAAGAAGAGTGATAGATTGAGCATTGCCTCAGAGAAATGGAAGGAGGGACGGAAAGAAGGTTTAATGATCGTGGGGAGGAGAGGAATCTCCGACAAGAGTGTGTTTGAAATCTGACATATGCAACGCAGAGATGTGAGAGAACGGAATTTGTAGGTAAAACAATTCATTTCTTAGCATGTGTCACTAAAAGGACAACGGAGAGAATACTTAGTGTCATGGCTTCATAAAATCAAATTTTGCTATTTGGATCTGCGTTTCCGACACTGGCAGTGGCAGCTGCTTTTGCTCACATCAGCTCAGAATCAGTTTCTTCCTCACAGTAAAGACTTCAACCTAGAGAACGTGGTGTTGGGGTGATATTTTGAACTATGCAAAAGTGAGAATTTCAGATGCTGGAAACCAGAATATAGATCAGTGTGGTGCTGGAAATGCGACGTTTTGGGCAAAAGCCTGCATCAGGAATAGGGGCAGGAAACCTCAAGGGTGGAGAGATAAATGGGGTGTGGGTGGGGCTAGGGAGAAGGTAGAAAAGAGTAAAATAGGTGAATAGTTGTGGGAATGGTGGTGATAGGTCAGAAGGGAGTGTGGGGTAAGGTAGCAAAACTACAAAAAGTGAATGGGGTTGAGTTGGAGGTGATAGGTCAGAGGGGAGTTTGGAGCGGATAGGTGGGAAGGGGGATTGGCAGGTAGGACAGGTCATGAGGACAGTGCTGAGCGAGAAGGTTAGAAAGGAGGTACAGTGGGGGGAGGGGAAAAGAGGAAACTGGTGAAGTACACATTGATGCCCTCATGTTGAAGTGTTCTGAAATGGAAGATGAGGTCTTCTTCCTTCAGGCGTCGGGTGGCGAAGGAGCAGCGTTGGATGAGGCCCGGGACCTGCATGCCCTCAGGAGAGTGGGAGGGGGAATTGAAATGTTGGGCCACGGGGCGGTGGGATTGATTGGTGCGGGTGTCCTCGAGATGTTCTCCGAATTGTTCTGCGAGGAGGCAATATTTTAAACTAGTCATCCTTGGCGATTAGGACATGGAAACAGTGATGGTTAAGTTCGATGTATTAAACTTGGAATGCAAGCCTGACCTCAGGAACAGAGATCATGACTTTAATTTCCTGAAATCCTATTCATTCATGTCCCTTATGCAGGGGATTCTACCATCTTTACACAGTCCTGCCTACGTGTGATTCCAGGACTAGAAAAACATTAGCTGTCCCCTAATTCGAGAATCCCCACCGTGTGGCGATGGCGTGGGGATTCATGTTATTCGGCCTTTCCGGTCCACACCATCTCTCCGCATCCCACCAGATCTCTATCCCATAAGCCTGGATTTCCTATTGCTGATCCGTGTAACCGGCACATCTTTGTTCGGAGGGAAGAAAATAACACAAACACACAGATAATGTGCAGACTGCACACAGACAGACACTGAGGCTAGGATCGAAACCGGGTGCAGCCAGACAGCAGTGAACTAAGGACGAAAAATAAATGTTGTCTTAACCAGCGATAGGCTCGCCCTGTGGCGGAATAAGGAAAAAGAAAGCCCGTTCACAAAATGGAAAACTGTGTTTGGATTTGTGTTTGCACGATTTGAAGAAATCGTTTACCCTGGATAGAAAAAAGAACACTGATACCACAGAGAGAGCAGGGCAATGTGGGAACTGCGGAAGGGATTCAATTAACCACAGAAGTGGACACTCAGTTACGCAATCACACTGGGGAGAGGCCGTTCACCAGTCCCATGTGAGGGAAGGGATCCCTGAGCAAACCAACCACCGGAGTCACCAACAAGATTACATATCCCATCAGATTTTCGATTATGCCGTCAATGCTGCTGTTAATCCCGACCAGCTGCCTGTTTCATAACATCAATCATAGACTCATACAGCATGAAAAAGGCCCGTCAGTCCAACTAGTCCATGTTGAACATACTGCCAAACTAATCTGGTCGCATCTGCCAGCTCCTGTCCCTGTGGAGGGGAGTTAATGCCCTTGTAGTTCTATTAATATATTTATTAATCGAACATCCCAGGTAATATTTGGTATAAAAAGGGCTCAGATCCTGGCATCGCAGATGGTGGAGCTTGATTTCAATAAATACCTGGAATTGAAGAGTCTCGTGATGACCTGACTCAGTTGTTGTGGAAATCCCTATCTGATCCACTCATGCCTGTTAGGGCGAGCGAACTGCCATAGTCATCTGCTCTATCACACATGAGACTCCAGATGTGTAATATCATGGTAGACTCTTAACTCTCATCTGTGAAATAGCTGAAGGACGAGGCCTGAATGAATAAACTTTATATAAAATATCCCACTTAACCTTTCCCATTGTTGTACCGATCCAATTGTCCTTTAAATGTCGCAAATGTATCCTCACCTATCACTTCCTCAAAAAGTTACTGACACACATAAAGCACCCTCTCCAAACGCACAGAAATATCTCCCATCTCTTTTCTAAAATCGTTTTTTCTCTTAAACATCTCATCTTGAAATCTCTCTCCTGGGAAAAGGCAGCTAACGTTAACTCTATCTAAACTCTCAATAATTGATAAACTTCTATCAGTTTGCCGCTGAAATACCTATCCTCGAGTGAAAAGAGTCTCAACTAACAGAAAGTGTGGACTGCAGATGCAAGAGATCAGAGTCGAGAGTGTGCTCCTGGAAAAGCACAGTAGGTCAGGCAGCATCCAAGGAGCAGGAGAATCGACATTTCAGGGAAGAGCCTGATGAATGGCACTTGCGAAAAAAAAATTTCCTGCTCCTCAGATGCTGCACTAACTGTTGTGTTTTTTCCAGCACCCCAATCTCGAATCGGAAAGTAGTATCGACCTATCAACCTTTCAATTTAACTCAAAACTTATACACATGGCAACATGCACCTATAGATATTCTGAACCAAATCCAGCTGAATGATATCATTCTTATAACTTGGCGACTGGAACTGGGCACAGTATCCCGGAAGAGGCCTCCCCAGTGTCCTCACACAACTTCAACACAACGTCCCATCTCCGATCCACAAAGGCCAAAGCAATGAAGGCAAGTGTGCCAAATGACCTTTTACCTATTCAATCTGTATGTGATGCAAACTAAGAAGAGTTACGTACCTGCATCCCGAGCTTCCGTGATCTACAACACTACACAAAGCCTTATCATTATCTATATAAGCAATACTCATTTTGTTGTACCAAAATGCATAACCTTCCATTTATCAACTTTGAATTCCATGTGAGATTTGTCAGTCCAATGGCACATTGATTCTTTACTGGTCTTCTTCAATGTATCCAATTCTTGTGTCATCTGCAAATCTACGAAACAAGCGTGACGACCAGACAACAATTAGTCATGTAATTAACCATGAGGAAGAAAGCCGCAGACTTCAGGGAGATATCAAACAATTGGAAAGAAAAATGGTGAAAGCAATTCAATCCAGGGAATTGGATGATAGTGAAGAAAGCTCAAATTTCATACTAGCCGCTGAACGTTAAGCACTCAATATGCTCCACTTGTGGCATTCAGCTGTCTCAGCAAGATGCACTGTAGATTGCTGTGTTATTCTCAACATGAGCAAATTGTCCCTTCTTCCCCGCCTTTGAGCAGGAGCACTCCCGACCTCGGAATTGCTTGTGCTTCTGCTACCGTTACGGAAGGACTGTGCATTCACCGATTGCATCACTGGATTCATCAAGTAGCTCTGCGATCTCGTTCCCGTCCCGATTTCCAGTTGGATCTTCGCGACTGCTCCCTCAGTTCCTCTGGTTCTGGGGCTGGGAATTAGGAATATGTGGCAGCAGTATTTACTGCCTTTTGTGGGGAATCTGATGAAGTAGCCGAATTTAAATGCATTGTTATTGAAGCATACATTTCAACAAAACCTGCAGTGTCTCCAGAGTCTTTGATGTTTTGGAGAAATCTGGCAATCTCAACCTTCTGCATATTAATGATTGAATCACCAGAGCCTCTGGGGACACCGATGTTAAACGTTCAGCCCATTCTAAGTTCGTGCATGTCTGTCACTGTTCTGAGAATTACTGATGTTGTGGATTTGGAGCTCTGCATAACATTTCCTCTGCTACTATATCAATGGTCCTTTGTCACTGTCATTTTCTATTGTGTGCCGTGATTGTGTAGTGGTTAGTACTCTGCATTATGACCGCCGTAACTTCGACATAAATCCGAGTCTCGGCACAGCATTTTTTTTTCTGCTCCAGCGTTTGTGTTACACCTAAGAAATCAATTGTTTTTACGTGGTAATATTCTCAGAAGCAATATTTTTATTGACTGCAAATTCCGCTCGCTCACATCACTGCGTGTCATATGTCAGAATTCAAGTCCAACCATTCTCAGAGATTTCTCTCCCTCCAGTTATCACTAATCGTCCTTTGCGTCCGCCCACACCCACCTCCTTTCATTAATTTGGAGATGCTGGCGTTAGACTGGGGTTTACTCAGTTAAAAATCACACAACACCAGGTTTTGGTCTTAGAGGTCAATTGGAAGTTCTAGGTTTTAGAACGCTGCTCCTTCATCACTTGGTTGTTGAGTAATTTCCTTTTTCATTAAGGCATGCAGAATCGAAAATTCATTCTCACATTGACAACACTCAGTCTGTGCTGCTGTGATCACTGTTGCTGGGTGAATGTGTCCCAATCTGACGATCAGGATCTTCAAACTCGTTGATCCATTTGGATGCCACAGTTTTGAGATCTGTCTTCATGTAGCAGCTTTTACTGACATGACCAGAGATTATTGGAGCATGAGGTTCAGGGAAATGACACACAGCAGTATAGGGAATAAGTGACTTTATTGGAAAAGACGGGTTCAGAATCTTTCCGAAATGGCAGAGTGCTACTAGCACTGGGCTGCTCTTTCAGATCCTCAGTTAATGTGCCTGGGATACAGGTTCGACTCCGAAACGCGCTAGGTGGCAGAATTGGATTGCATTAAATATCGGATACTACAAATGCAGTGACTTCTAAACGTGTTTGATCAATTGTTGAAAAAACAAAACCATCCAGTTCATTATTGTCATTTGAGGATGGAAACCGCCATTTTTACCTGGTCGGGCCGTTGTGATATGGTTCAGTATCAACTGCCTGCTGGGAAATTAGGGTTAACACTAAATGCTACCGAGCCAGCGACGCACACTACCCTGAAACAGATTTTTTTAAAAAAGTGTTCATTTGGCTCTAGCCAATGTATTGCGTGCAGTTCTGCAATTCATATCATAGCATGGAAGTGACCACACCAGGAACAGTGCAGGAGAGATTCGCGAGGATATTTTGTGGGCTGAAGGCTTTCAGTTATGAAGAGAGACAGGACAGACACGGGTTGTTTGTCGCCGAGCAGTGGAGATTGAGAGAATACATGATTGAGATGGAGAAAATAATGAGGATCATTGATAGAAAGAAACATTTCCGACTGATGGACAGACCGAACATTGGGGGCCAGAGATTTCAGGAAAAAGCAGCAAGGTTTCAATAGCTTTATCAGCCAGCGGGTAGTTGGAATTTAGAATGAACTGTCCATATGGGTCAGAGAGACAGAAATCCTCGTAACCTGATGAAATACACAGATATGAATTGGTGATGCAAACACATATAAGGCTATGGGCTAAACGATGGAAAATTTGATTCAGGTCGTTAAGTAGTTAGAACATAGAACATAGAACAATACAGTGTAGAATAGGCCCTTCAGCCCTCGATATTGCACCGACCTGTGAACTATTCTCAGCTCGTCCCCCTTCACTATCTCAAAATCAAATATGTGCTTATATAAGGATGATTAAATCTGTCTAATGTGGCTGAGTTGACTGCATTAGCAGTTGGGGCATTCTGCAGCATTACCACTCTCTGCATAAAGAACCTGCCTCTGTCATCTGTCAAATCTATCACACCTCAATTTGCTGTTATTCCCCCTCGTACACGCTGACGACATCATCCGAGGAAAAAGGATTTCCACTGTCTACTCTATGTAATCTTCTGATCATCTTGTATGTCTCTATTAAATCCCCTCTTAGCTTTCTTCTTGCCAAATGAGAGCAGGTTCAAGTCTTTCAGCCTTTACTCAGAAGACCTTCCCTCCAGACCAGGCAACGTCCTAGTAAATCTTCTGTTCACCTTTTCCAATGCTTCCACATCCTTCACCGAAATATGTGGCAAAGAACTGTAGACAATATTTCAAGTGTGGCCGCACCAACGTTTTGTATATTTGCAGAATAATATTGCGGCTCCGGAACTCAATCCGTCTCCAAATGAAGCCTAACACATCGTATGCCTTCTTAACAGCACTATCCACCTGAGTGTCAACTTTCAGGGATCTATGCACATGGACTCCAAGATCCCTCTGCACACCCACACTACCAAGAATCTTTCAATCGACCCAGTACTCTGCCCTCCTCTTATCCTTCCCAAAGTGCATCACCTCACATTCAGCTGCATTGAACTCCACTTACCAACTCTCAGTCCAATTCTGCAGTTTATGAAACCCCTGCAACCTGTAACATTCTTCCACACTGTCCACAACTACACCAACTTTCATATCGTCTGGAAACTTACTAATCCATCCACCTGTGCCTGCGTCTAAGTCATATATAAAAAATGACAAACAGCGGTGGTCCCAAAACAGATCCTTGTCGTAGACCAGTGGTAACCAGCTGTGTTTGGCAAATGCGGCCACAACAGGCTGATTGACTTCTTTCGAAATTGTTTTCCTCGGTAGTATCGTGATTAGTGTCCCCGCCTGTCAAAGGGTTTCAATCCCCGCAGGGGGCATTTTAAATATTTGAAAACAGTCGCTCTGTTCCCCAGTGAAGATTATTAGTGTTTGTCGTTCCATTCTCGATTGGACACGCCACAGAACTTACAGTGCTCTATGAGTCAGTGTGGGGAAAGACTGCAACTCCCGGGTAGACAGAATGTAGGTGAAAGTGCAAACATGTGACTTCTGCAAGTTTCACACTCTGTCCGTGTTGGAATGACAACCAGTTGATAGACTTACTCCAGATTGAAGTGTTAACTGGAAGCATGCAGCTGATGGAGAAACAGGGGTAAAGCGATTCAGATTTGAGTGAAGGAAAATTTCCTGCAGCAATGATGAGGTTGCACAGCAGAGTCGCGTTTGGATGCTTTGAATTCGGGTTGATGGGCGCAGCTTGCTTTCACTAGGCTGAGTTACCAGGTTATAACGCCAGTAAAATGAGAGACATGGTGCTTATTGTGAATGTATATTTTCACATTGGTTTGCACTTCTGTTCGTTCTGCAGGTTCGGTGGATTGGACTTGTTAAATTGCCCTCTCGTTTACAGGGAGTGAATTCAGTAAGTTAAGTTAATTAGCCATGGGTAATGCGGGGATAAAGTCAACAGTAACACGATGCTAGGTTTTATTCCAGTGGGTTTATTTGAAATCACATGCCAGAGAGCTGACCCTTCTTTAGGTGAAATATGCGGGGATAGAGAGAGGGTCTATCTGGTTGAGATACTCTTCTGTTACTCAGTGATACCGTTTCCAAAACATTTGGAAAGGTACAATTGGAGATACACAAGCAGTGAGTTTCACTCGGAGAGAGACAGCCTGTGCCGGGGTATAAGTGTCAAAGTGGGGTGTGGAGTATGGAAAGTGCGAGGAATTCAATGTCTAATTTGGATGACTTTAAATGTGAAGAGATATTGCGAACGGGTGCAGCTGAACAAGATTCGGCCAAAAAAAACAACGATTTTGAAGAATTTGCATTAAAACTCCACTTGAAGCGTTACAATTGGAACTGAGTAGATGTGATTGCTTGTCAAGGAAAGACATTCCATAATGAATAAGAAGCGACCCGTCGTTTGGAGATCTATTTCCTGCTTTAATCACATGCCTTACAAATTTGAGGACAAACACCACGATGTTGTGTTCATTTGATACCCTCTGAAATCGGCCAATGTAACTGAGCACCAAAACGGGCATTTTGTTTTTGCAGTTTAATCTTGTATTTTTATCATCAGTGTTTCGTTTAAGCTGAAATAAATTCGAAGTTAATTTTACTAAATCTTTAAAAGTTCCAATGAAGTATATCCAATTTACTTACGGTCATTGCACTTCACAGAGTGAGGTTGCAGTAAAATTAATAAAATGAAACGAACAAAACAGCATTTCCAGGAATTTTACCCAGCGCAGGTTCAGCCATAGGAGAAAGGCCATCGAGCTATAACATGACAGTCACTTCTCTCTTCACGTGCGAGAGAATCTGACTGAATAATTTATCAGTCCAGGCGAAATGTGCGTGTGAATGTGACGGGCATCCTTGTTCGAAGGTTCATTCTGAGACAGTTCTCACTCGGAATGAATTAAGGACAGCTGTTCCTTCCAAGTGCCAAGTTGATTTCTTGGAGTGTGCTCGTATTATTCCCCTGAAAGCAGGAACATAATGGTGTGGATTCGATTCTACTCAGGGAATTTCTCATCCCCGAACTTCACCATACATACTCTTGATGTATCACATATCAGCCCCCTTTACTTGGCTACTAAGTGGCCAAGAACTTAAAGTGGTGGGTTAGTAGTTCATTGATCAGTACGTGTGGGTTCGAGTCCTACTCGGGTTTCTCCTTCCTTTAAACACAGAGGTGGGCTTCCTTTGCGACTTCTATTCTTTGGTTGATATGGGATGGAGAACGTTGTTCTTGTATGGGAGTTTAACGAATACTTGGAAACACATCAAAGTCGAAATAAAGCATTTCGATTCTGTTGTAAGTTAAATTGGGATAATGAAAGTCAGTGCAACTTTTCTTTCCTTCTTTCATTCCATTCTGACTTTCTAGGAATTTACATCGAATGAAGGAGAAACAAATAAGGAGAAAGCAGGAGCAATAATTTATGAAGTGGGATTGCGAATTACTGTTTTAACGTAACACTCCTCAATGACCAGCATTTCAAACGGTCAATTGGAATTGGAACCACAGAAAGCTTCTGCAATGAAACAAACCTTTCATTTTTCCACAACTTCTTGCTTTGTGTGAATCATACTGCGAACCATCCTCCAGCGTGATCACAAAATTGCCAACAATATAAGGTTCACCAATTTTCTTTAACAATCCCAGCTTCTGCACATATCAATTTGTGATGTGTCCATTGTCATTTGTTGCCTCCAGGTCTTCAAGATCTTATACCCCACAAGTCGGGCCTTTTGGTTCGAGATCGGTCAAAAGAATTAACTAATGCGGTTTGTTCAAAAAGCATGTGTCATTATTTCATTGAATTAAGGTACCTTGAAGCATTTCTATCCAGCAACACAGAGGTTAGAGCTTCTGTGTTCCGTGGTGAAATTGCGCATTTATATTTGAAAATTAAGTATTATTTACACTTTTTTGAGAAATACTACAGCCGTAATTACAAGAAAGACTAATATATAATATCGTGACTTGATTTGCAGCAAGTTAATTCAATGATAATTCCTGGGAAAGAGTTCTTCATTACAAAAACGTCCACTCAACTACAATATGGAGGCAAGATTGACAACATGCTAATCCAATGGTAATTCCATGGAAAAGAAATCTTATTTACATTAATTGTCATGCCATGGCAAGAGTTCAAGGTTATTTCAAATGGTCAATTAATGTGTCAGTATTCATTTTATGCAAACTCTGTTGTTCTCTTATCTGAGAATTTCAGCTTAATTCTGCAAATCACCAGTACAATTTCACAGGTTCAATTACTATTCTCAGCCAAATCATTGTTACCTTTTATATTGAAAAAAAATACATTTTGTGTTAAGCCAAAATCCACATATACTTATTGCTTCAAGCAATAAACTAAATTCAAATTTAAATCCTCATCTTCCCCCTTTGGTCATTCTATGACCACATCATAAAGGCATGGAACAAATTATTCCAATTCGATTGCAGTAAAAGACTGCATTACTTCCTCTTCCTTCGAAGGGGAACAAAGGCCAAGCAATGGTGTTTCCTCATCATCATCTAAGTGGAGAAGAAGCATTTTCTGGGTGGACCAACATTGTCAATAGAAGTTAATATTTTAGCAATAATACACTTCACTATCGCAATACCAACAAAAAGACCAATTAAAATCATAGTACTGTACATAGCTGTATTAATTAGCCAGTTTCACATTCCTTCTTCATGAGCTTATGTGGATAGTTCCTGATGTGTTTGATCAGTTTGGTAAATCTTGTCAATCACTTCAACCGATTCTGTTGGAATTCTAAACTTATCAATAAAAGAAGGTGTTAGACTAAACGATGCAGTAGTGGAGGTCGGCCATTGAGTCTGCTCCAACATTCAATGAACTCATGGCTGATCTGATAATCTTCAACTCCATTCTCCTGCATTGACTCGACAAAGCTTCATCGTCTTTCTGATTAAATATCTGTCTGGCACAGTTTGAAAATACTCAAATCCTCAGCCTCAACAGCGGTTTCAGGAAAGATTTCCACAGGTTCACTGGCCCCTGAGCCAAGAAATTACTCGACATTTCCGAACAAAGTAGGCAATATCAAATTCTGAGATTATGTCCTCTGGTGCTCTCCTCACCCCAGAGGCAAACGACATGTCCGTATCAACACTGTCAAAATCCCATGGATATTTAACGTTTAACAATGTTATTACGTGATTATAGAGCTCTCTCTCCTCCCCCACTCCCTGCCTCCTTTGTTTCAAGGAGATTAATCCCAGCCTAACCAATCTTTCCAAGAAGCTCCATTTTACCCAATGTTGGCAACAAGTTCGTCAATATCTGCTGTCCCCAGCAGTATCCTTACATTATTAAGGCAGGTAGAGACATTTCTGAGAGGCAACAGTTTGAAATTTCAGGCAAAGACGGGAAGTGGAACTTGAAATCAGATAAGGATTGGACTAGGATTGGTCCACATAAGGACTGAATACCGTAAAGAGAACTCCGACAAATGAGAATTAAATCATATCCCATTGACTTTCAGTGGCTTTACTGGAACCTGACCCTCGTGTAATCGTCTGCGGAGCTATTATTTAGGAAAAACGGACTAAGACTGGCTATATAATCACTTTGACAACAGAAACTTGTGCGTTGGTAGATATTTTTGTTGACAAACTCAACTCTTGCCTCTGTGAAGCCTGCATAGTTTGCAAGCCACAACTGAGATGTGGAACAGATGGGTGTGGCTTCGATTACACTTAAAGAACTGGACCCCCTCCACGACAATGCAGTCACTTGATTGAACCCTCTTCAATACCTGAATATTCATTCCCATCACTGCGAATTCACAATTGCAGCAGAGTGCACCAACTACAAGTTGCACTGGAGAAAGTCATCCTGGCATTTTTGGCAGGCCTTTCAAAGCTCAACATCCAGAAGGATGATGCATTTAAACGCCACCATTTGCAAGTTACACACCAAGGTACATAGCACCCTGACTTGGAGAGGTATCAGTGATAAACTCATTGAGTCGTGAAGCCGTCTTGATCGGTGAAGTTGTATACTACAGCCCCCATCTGTTAACTTATAATTTTTAAAAATGTTGATTCATGCAGTGACCAGACTTGTGCTCAGTCCTTTTGCTGTTCCCTTAATTAAAAAAGTTCTACTATCGTACACAGCCCGTGGTCGACAACAGCAAATACCCAAAAACGGATTCCCCTCAAAATTAGAGTCGTGCTGGAGAAGCACAGCCCGTCCAGCAGCATCTGAGGAGCAGGAAAAATCGACGTTTCAGGCAAAAGCCCATCGACACGAATGAAACTGGAAGCTTTTGAGGTGGAGAGATAAATGGGAGGGGATGCGGCTGTGGAGAAGGTAGTTGAGAGTACAGTAGGTGCATGGAGGAGGGGGTGAAGGTGATATGTAACAGAAGAAGGTGGAGCAGATAGGTGGGGTGAAGATACACAGGTGGGACAGGTCAGGATGACGGTGTTGAGCTGGAAGTTTGGAACTGAGGTAAGATGGGAGGAATGGGAATGAGAAAACTGATGAAGTGCACGTTGATGCCATGAGGATGAAGGGTCCCAAGGCAGAGATGGAGGGTTTCGTCCTCCAGTCATCGCGTGTTGAGGCAGTGGCGATGGAAGAGGCCCAGGACCTGCATTTCCTCGGGAGAGTGAGAGGGGGAGTTGAAATCTTTGGCCAAGAAGCAGTGGGGTTGATTCTTCCGGGTATCCTGGAGATGTTCTCTGAAGTGCTCTGTGAGAAGACATCCGGTCTCCACAATTTAAAGGAGACCACATCGGGTGCAACTGATGCAATAAATGATATGTGTGGAAATGCAGGTGAAACTTTGATGGATGTGGAAGGCTCCATTGGCGCCTTGGACGAGGTGAGGGGGAAGATATGGTTGCAGGTTTTGCAATTCCTATGGTGGCAGGGGAAGGTGCCGAGGGGGAAGGGTGGATCATTGGACGTCGTGGACTTGATTAGGTAGTTGCGGGGGGAATGGTCTTTAGTGATAGTGGATAGGTGTGAGGAGGGACATATATCCCTGGTGGTGGGGTCCGTTTAGATGTGGCGAATCTGTCAACGAATTATTTGATTTATGTGACGGTTAGTGGGATGGAAAGTGAGGTCCAGGGGGTTCTGTCCTTTTGGTGGTTGGAGGTGTGGGGTTCGTGGGCAGACTTGCGGGACATGGATCAGATGTTTTGGAGGGCATTTCAGCCCCATTGGAGAGGTCATTCTGGTCTTTAAAGAAGAAGGGGAGGTGGTGAGTTCTGTGCTGTAACTGGTCCTTTGGGAGCAGATGGGTGGAGGCAGGGGAATTGGGAATACAGGGCAACATTTCTGCAGGAGGTGGGGTAGGTGGAGGTGTAAAACAGATAGCTTTGGAAATCAATGGGTTAGTAAACAAATGTCAGTAACACTGACATCCTGGGATGTTTTTCCCTCCAACCCACTAGCCAATTTGAAATAAGACAGTTCCATTCACAAATACCTAGTCAAGTCCACGCCCTACAACGACCTACGCCCCCATCCCAGTACCTTCCTCTGCCACTGCAGGAATATCAAAACCTGCGCCCACAGCGCCCCCCCCCCCGGCCTCTGTCCAATGCCCCAACGGAGCCTGCCACATCCAACAAAGTTTCAACTGCACTACCACACATGTCAGTTTTTGTATCCATTGCTCCCGGTGAGGTCACCGCTATATTAGGGCTACCTGACACCTTCTTGAAGAGTGCTTCAGAGAACATCTCCAGGCCACCCACAACAACCAAACGCAATGCCTCGTGACCAAACACTTCCTCTCCCCCCACAGTACCGAGGGCATGCAGGTTCTGGGCCTCCTCCACTGCCACGCCATCACCACCCGAGGCCTGGTGGAAGAACGCCTCATCATCTGCCTCGGGACCCTATAACTCCATGGCATCAATGTGGATTTCAACAGTTTCCTAATTCCCTCCCCCTCCTTACTCTATTTCCAACATTCCAGATTGGCACCGTTTTACTGAGCTGTCCATCTTTTTTCCCAATTATCCGCTCCACCCTCTTCTCATATCTGTCATCTTGGTCCCCACCTCCATCCCCCTATTGCACTCTTAACTAAATTCTCCCCAGCGCCACCCCTTCCTATTTATCTCTCAACCCTCGAGGCTCCCAGCCATATTTCTGATGAAGGGCTTTTGTCAAAAGCGTGAATATTTCCTGCAGCTCGGATGCTGCCTGACCTGCTGTGTTTCCTCAGCACCACTGTAACATTGACTCTGATCTCCAACATCAGCAGTAAGCACTTCCGCCCAACTGATTTCCCTGTCCATTGATCTTCAGCGATCATGAATGTACACTCCATGATCTCTTTGAGCGTCTCTGCAACACAGAATATTACTGTTATTGTTTCTTCTCCAAAAATTCATTAACACTCATTGATCTGGATTCAATTCCATTCGGCATTTTACCTTTCCACCTGATTGATGCATCCCTGCTGTCCCTGGCTTTCTTGGTCACGGTCAAATACACGACAAATTGTTACATTATCAGCAAACGTATAAATCATGGCTCCTACAACTAAAGCTAAATCATTGATCTACATCAGAAAACAGTGGACCACCACTGGAAACAGGCATCCAAATATCGTTCATTGCTAGTTGGGATTAACAGCTGCAATAATAGCAGAATCGATCCCCTGCTGTCATTTGTAAACTTGCTGGTGATTCTGCCAATTGGTCTCCTGAGTGATCGCTTCTCACATATGGGAGAGGTGAATGACCTGTGCGAATTATGACTTTGCAAGTGAGTTTAGACCTTAGCAGGTGATTGAATCCCATTCTGCAGTCATCCTATGGACCAGACTTCTTGGCGACATGGGCTTCCTTGTTTCTATTTAGTTTGGATAATCAGTTGAATTCGAGTCCACACGAACACAATTCCCATTTTCCCCGTCGTCCATGTATTTTTCTTCTTCATTATTCTCCCACGAAATGTGGCTATCATTGGTCTGAAGAGCAGTTGATGTTCATTCTTAATTCCTCTTGAACTGAGTCAAAGAGCGTTTATGGGTGCACCGCACTGTTGTGGATCTGAAGTAACATGATGTCAGGGATCCTTACGGTCAGCAAATTTCCCTTTCAAAGGGACATGAATAAATGAGTTTTCAGTAAATTAAAGTTATCGTCTCTGTTCCCGAGATTGGGTTTATTTTATTCATGCATTTAAATAGCAGCAGCTGCCATGTTCCAGTCTCCAAAGATTATTAGCCCAATATATCGCCGCTGCTGCATTTCTCCATTCAAAGAACGACATTCTCAATTCAGATTATCCAAAATGGAGAGAGAATAGGACGCGTTTCTGTGTTGGAATGGTAGCAATGTACGCTGGATTGGAGTGTTCACTGGAGCAAGAGACTGATGTGGGGACAATGTGAGCAAACACAACTCTTACTGTCAAAGAAACCAAACACTGCTTGTTAAGGAAAATTTCATAGACTGCTTTCAATGCATCGACCTCTCACTTAAGGCTCCAGTATGCTTACTCTGAGCCAACCTTCAGTGCAGGTTAATGCTGCTGCAGAATCTTCATAATATAGTAAATGGAGACAATCTTGCCCTTCCACCTCGCCTTTGACCAGGAGCACTCCCAGCCTCAGCATTTCACGCGCTTCTATTCCGTTATCGAAGTACTGCGCCTTTACCAATCATGTTAATGGTGCCACAGAATAGCTCCATGTGCTCATTTCCACCGCCACTTCCGATTTGGATTCACGGATGCACCTTTGGTTTGATTGATACCAGTTCTAGGAACTGGGATTATGTGACCGAATGCAGCAATGGGTACTTCCTTGTGTGGGGAAGTTGGTGAAGCCATTGTTATTGAAACCATTGTTATTGAAACACACAGTGCAACAATATCACCCACTATCCCCTGAACCGTCATTTTTTCCAGAAATCTACCAAACTCATTATTCAACATGTAGTACTCTATGGAACCACCTCAGCGTTTGGGGGTATCGAATTTAAAGATTCAGCCAATTCTGGTTTCCTACATGTCTGCTGTCGCTCGCCTCATATTTCTATTGTGAATCGGCTACTTTTCCTAACATATCCTCTGTCACTTTAATCATTGCTGGTTTTAAACAGATGTCTCTGCAGGACTCAGTGATGATTTTAATGTTAAAATATTCTGCATAGTTGGCACAGTAACCTCTTTCGAATCCGAGTCACTGAAACTAACGTTCACCCATTTTACACCTTGTGATACATGCTGAAGAAACACGCAAAGGAATTAGTTGACTTTACGTGAAAACATTCTCCGAGATTATGACTTATTCCATCAATCCCGTCTCTCTCACATTTCGGAGAGTCATAAATCAGGATTCAGACTCACTCATTCTTGGGGAATTCTCTCCCTCCCACAATCATTTACCTCCTTTAAGATATCCCTTCCATTTCCCTTCCAATCACTTTCACATTTTCCCCTGTTCAGTCTGTGCTGCTGCGCTCTCTGTTTCTGGGTGACAATGCCCAAGTCTCACCATCGGGAGCTTCAAACCAGTTGATCCATTTGGATACCACAGCTGTGAGATCAATCGTCATGTAGCAGCTTTTAACGGACATGCATTATTTAAACATCAGGCTCAGGAAAAGGACAGAGGGCAGCATTGAGGAAAACAACAGTTATTCAAAAACATAGTTTCTATGGATTTCCACATCATTTATTTCACGCGTTCATTCGGCTCCAGCGAGACTATTGTGTGTAGTTATGCAATTCAGGTTATACCAGGGATGTGATAGCACTGGAAAAGATGCAGGAGAGATTTGCCAGGATATTGTCTGGGCTAAACAAAGGAGTTTGGCCAAACTGGAGTTGTTTTACGCCGAGAAGAGGAGATTGAGAGGAGTTATAATTCAGATGTACAAAATACTGAGGGATATGGATAGCATACACTGAAATAAATGTTCATTTGTTAGAGATTTCAATCACTGAGGGCTATCGATTTAAGGTCAGAGGCGGAAGGATTAGAGTGAATGTGTGGAAAAACTTTTTCAACCAGTGGGTCGTTGAAATCTGGAGCTCAGTGTATGCAAGGAACTGAGAGCCAGAAATCCACACAACTTTCTGAAGTATTCAGATGTGAATTTGTGATGCCAAGACATGTAAGGCTATGGGTTAATTGGTTTAAAAAGGAGTTAGGATAGTGAAGCGATTGCTATTGAACAGTACAGAAATTCTGATCCTTTGTGCGGGTTATTCATAGCTGTCCTTCCATTCTCGAAGTGGCATGTCACAGGTAGCACTGTGCTGTCTGAATCAGCGTGGGGAACTATTACAGATCCTGGGGAGACACAATGAAAGAGAAAGTGCAAAGACGTGAATACGGCAAGCTGCACCTCGATTCCGTGTTGGAATGAAAATCATTCGATAGTTTTGCTTCGTAGTTATAGCAGGAACCTCAGGAAGATATACATTCTACTGCACGTTCCACACGAGCTCATCACACTGATTACCACCCATTACCGAAACTATGCAGGAAATTTCTCTCTATACACCCTGGTCCAATCCTCCTTAACCCCCAGCACTTCCTCATATGGCACCATTCCACGAAATCCCTGAAGGTGTAATGCGGATCGTTTACGATGTCTCTGCTCACTGTGTAAGGTTCCAGTGACTTGTCTGACCATTACTCAATATAGCAAACTACATTTCCAGCTCACAATGTGATATCGGCTAGATTGGGGAGAGAAAAAATCAGAGCGGGTGACAAACGTGAGTAAACCTATGTTCTGTCTGCAAGCAAAAAATGACACTGAGCTTCCAGGCTCCTATCACTGCAACATGCTACTATGTTCCCATGCCTCCATTTCAGTTTGGTCTGCTGCAGAGCTCCCGCAGAGCATGGCGCGAGTTGGAAGAGCAGTACATCATTTCCTGCTAAGAGAGCGTGCAATCGTCAGTACCCAACATCGAGTCCTATCATTTTAGACCTTGTCCACCTTCTTTCACATTCCTGCCACACCTACACATACCATTCGTTCCAAAGGTGGATCGTTTTGCTCGAAAATCTCTCCCCAGATTGGACAAACTGGAGTTGTTTACCGAGAGCAGAGGAGATTGAGGGGGGCATGATTAAGATGTACAAAATACTGAGGGATATGGATAGCGTAGACTGAAATACATGTTTTACTTTGATGGAGATTTCGATCACGGGGGGCAATCGATATAATGTTAGAGGAAGAATGATTACATGAATGCGTGGAAAAACGTTTTCAAACAGTGGGTCGCTGAAATATGGAAGAAAGTGTATGCAAGGGTCGGAAAGGCATATAAGGCTATGAGTCAAATTATTTGAAAAGGCGTTAGGATAGTTAAGTGATTTTTATTGAGCAATACAGATACTCCGTTTGAAATGTGAATTATTAATACCTGTCCTTCCATTCTCGACGGGACATGTCATAGGAAGAACAGTGCTGTCTGAATCTGTGTAGGGGAGCACTACTGCTCCCGGGGAGACAGACTGACAGTGACAGTGCAAACACGTGACTTCTGTAAGCTGTACATTGTGTTGGTGTTGTAATGAAAATCATTAGGTAGTTTTGCTCCGTAGTGAGGTGTTTACTCATAGCAGGAAGCTCAGGAAGACATACATTTTACTGCCCTTTCCCCAATAACCCATACCACTGAATACCAGCACTATGTAGTACCATATCTCTCTATACATCCTCCTCCAATCCTCCTTGACTCCCAGCACTTCCCCATATGGCACCAATCCACGAATTCCCAGAAGGTGTAATGCTGCTGATTTACGATGTCTCTCCTCTCTGTTTAAGGTTCCATTGATTTATCTGCTCCTCACTCAATTTAGCAAACTAGATTTCCTGCTCACAATATCACCTCAATCAAGATTGGAGAGAGAAAAACAGAGTGGATGACAAATTTGAGTAAACCTACGCTCTGTCTGCAAGCAAAAAAGACCCTGAGCTTCCAGATTCCTATCACTGCAACATCCCACTGTTTTCCCATAACGTCATTTCAGTCCATAGTTTGCTGCACAACTCCCACATAGCACAGCACAAGTTGGAAGATCGGCACGTCATTTTCTACTGATAGACCTTGCAACCTTCAGGACCCAACGTTGGGTTCAATCATTTTAGACCCTGTCCATCTTCTTTCACGTTGCTGCCCCACCTACATGTACTAACAGTTCCAAATGTAGATCGTTACGCTGGAAAATGTCTTTCCCAGATGCACTAGACCTGCTGATTTTGTTCAGAAATTTCTGTTGTTCTTTTGGAGAACTTGTTCTGTTCTGATCGCCAGACTTCAGGAAGCGTGTGTTTGCACGAGAGGGTGTTCAGAGGAGATTTACCAAGGTGCTGCCAGGGCGCGACCATTCCCACTGTGAAGATAGGCGGAAATGAGGGCTGCAGGTGCTGGAGCTCAGAGTCTAAAGTGTAGTGTTGGAAAAGCTCAGCAGGTCAGGCAGCATCTAAAGAGCAGGGGAAGCAATGTTTCTGGCACAAACCACCGCCATTCCATTACCACCGGATGCGTGGAGGAAGAACGTCTCATTCCGCCTTAGGGCCATGCAACCACACGGGTGTGTACTTGAACAGCTCCCGCATTTCATTTCCTTCCACATTATACCAGTCACAAGCCTCCAACTCGGCACTGTTCTCTTGACCCGTCGATCAAACACCCCTCCGAAATGTCACTTTCTCCCTCACCTTCATCCACCTGTCGCTTTCCCAGATACTTTACACTAACAGAACTCCCCTCCCACTTATATCACAACCCCGACCGACAATTCTCATTCCTGATGAAGGGCTCATGACCGGACCGTCAATTCTCCTGCTCCACGGATGCTGCCTGACATGCTGGGCTTTTGAAGAACTACACTGTCGCTACTGCAAAGATAGATGAGCGCTGCTGGGGCTCTTTATCTGACAGTGGGGAAAGCTGAGCTAGGAACTGATTAACGTGCTCAGAAAGGGGATAGATATATTGTGATAGGAATAAACTTCTTACGGGAAGGGTTAATAACCAGGGACATAGCAAGAGAGAGGATATTCAGAGAAGATTTAGGAACAATGCTTTCATCATGAGAGTGTTATTTGTCTGGAATTCACTCTTTGAACGTGTGGCAAAGCGAAGAGACATCAGTACATTCCAGAGTATTTAGCCGAACATTGAGGAGCTAGCCCTTCATGACGAGGTACTGGAAAGTGGGGCAAGGATAAACAGATGCTCAATGAAAGACTTGAAACTGTATCTTTGAGTGCAGTAAAATGGAGGCTAGCGCATCTCTGTGGCGAAACGAAAAATGTTTTAGACTTCCACTGCGTTGTTAAGATTGCGATTCAAAGTTTGTTTCTTTGAGTCCCACCAGATTCAGAGTTTAGAACTTAGAACATAGAACAATACAGCACAGAATTGGCCCTTGGCCCTTCGCCCCTCGATGTTGCGCCGACCTGTGAACTATTCTCACTTCGTCTCCCGACATTAACCCAAAATCATCCATGTGCTTATCAATTTATTTCACATTTCAGCTGAATCAATGATTGTTCTACTGATTCATGGTCAAGTCCAGTCATCTGGAGTTCTCATCCCTGGTACTAACCAGAGGACATTCCTCACCTTCTTGGTGTGAGCTTTGAGGGAATTATATCATTTGAAACATGATCAGGCCAGATTGGCTGCTCATTCACAAAACCCACTGCAGAAACCCACTGTCTCTGAACAGCTTTCTCACCCACAGTTACACAGAGTTTTTCGGTTTATTCAGTGTCTTTTTCACTTTGGGAGACAGGTTGATTTGGATAGTTTGGGAAAAGGTATTGATGCGTTTGGTCAGCCATAATGATATCAAATGACGGGGTAGTGCTGCCCGGTGTAATTGCCTCCTCTTGTCCCTCTCCCTGTCTGTACTGTTTCTGACAGAGGAAATTAAACAATAACATGATGAGGACACTGTGAATGTACACCACTGAATATCAAGGACCACCCCTTTATCCCACTGCTCTCACAGCTGGAATACACAGCTCCTGTTGCAGATTTGATCAGACAGTGCAGGATTCTCCCAGGCGCTCTGTCAGACTGCATGCTCATTCACACAGGTTTCCAACTGGGCACATGGAGCAATCGGCCGTGTGGATATTGCGGATTCAGGGACAAATTTCCCCTTCGCAAGGCTAGAGTTCTGGCCACGTTAAGAAGCATGAATTTAAGCGATTCTCTATCTTATTATGAATTCTTATCATTTTACAATTTAAACTGAAATTCAATTGACACTTGTTTAACATTCTTATCTCTTAAGTATTCATGAAAACTGTGCAACATGTCCTCGGATGTAGGAATGGTGAAGATTGATGATGAGTGCAGTATGTTTCATGTTGTCTGTATGAACTTTCAGAAGGAAGTTAGTGAAGTATCTTTGAATCAAATTCTGTGCCAAATTGAAGCCGACCGAATGAAAACCCTGTGACAGCGATAATGTAACATTGTCTTTAAACAGGACAGTGTCCCACGGAAACGCAGCTTTCAATCAAGTCTAATTAACACAACATTTTTCTATGTCCCTTTCCTGAACCAGGTGCTCCAATAGCCACAGGTCAATGTAAGTTCCTCTTCCTCTGCCTTAACTTTAATTTCAAAATTACAACAAAAGTAGAACAGGTTGGTCGAAGGTCCCAGAGGTACGAATAGAGCACGTTACAGGTTGGTACTCTGCTGCTCCCTTGGAGCAATTCATCATCACTTAACAGCCTGTGAAATGCTGCAGCTGTATATTCAATAATTAGCTGAAGCTGCTTGTCCTGATGTTGATCAGGGATCATTGGTGCACCAAACTGAAGTGTATTTGAAAAATGACGTCGAATAAAGCAGCATTTATTGTAAACCTCCAGCTTCTGATTTGTGGGACTTTTCTGTATCTCGGAAATGTGGCAATTATCAGCCGCAAAGCTGTCCATATGCCCCAGGCGATTATCCATCTGTGGATCGAGAAACAGAGGTCATGTTTTAGCATGATGACATTTTTCAAATCTTTGACCCTCAACTTATTCCATTCTTCGAAAGGCTGTTAAACTCTTATCATATTATCCCATTTGCTACAAACTCGCACAGTTCATTAAACTGTTGGAAAGGAATTCGATTCTTCTCTTTGGGTAGATTGAATGTTGCCGATGAATCTGGTAACGTCATAACAAATAGTTTTGCTGTTGTGCTGAACAGAGTGTCAAAAACAGGAATAAGGACGAGTCTTTTTGCTGAGTTTTCGCCCAGAGATCAGTGAGTATTAAATGGACTCAATTCCGTTCCTGGTCATTGTGACCAAAGGTTCAAGGCAAGAGATGGCAATGATGGTGATGCTTGACGTCTACAGGGCCATTTCTACTCACTAGAGTCACCATTGTATTACAGATCAGGTGAGTGGGAGAGATGAAGATCCTGATGGCAACCTTAGACAGTGCGACAATTAATCCCACGTTGTTAGTCTTACTCTTTACCATAAACCAGTTAGCCAGCGTAGTGAGCTAACTGGCTTCCGTTTACTGCAAAGCTATAATAAACAGATCAGTATATTAACAATTTGTAGTCGTTCACGTAGAACCAGCCGCGAGAACTTCCAGCTCTTCTTATACTTAACTTCTTCAGTTGCAGTTGTTATACAATTTCTTTCCAATGAACGCTAAACAAATCGTGAGTGTGCCACTTTTGCATCCCCATCCAAGCAGCCCGGAATCCCTGTCCCTGTTAAATTTGCCCCTTGTGTGTCTGCATGTGGCTTTTCAAATATTCTGGTATCAGCTTCCAGTTTTTTTTTCTGAAAAATCATTTCCGATTTCAATAACTCTCTGAATAAAAAGTTCCTGCTGAAAAATTATTTAACGCTCCTCGCTGGTTTTGAAGCTCTAACCTTTAGATATGCATTCATCTCAACGAGGGAATTTCCCTCTTATTTACCATAACCAACCTCACATAAGCTGAAAAAACCTCCATTAGGACACAACTCAGTCATTCCTGATTTGTTCCGCTTATTCTTCATGTATCTCACCATCACTTTAAACCCCTTAATTTCTTTTCACTTGGGTTTATCTCCCAGTAAATCACATTTCCATTGTCTCGAACGATTTTGTATCATGGGAACTCTCAAGATATGCTTCCGAACCATATTCCAACCTCAACCCCCGTGTATTTCATCATGTCTTTACATCCCAGTAAATTTCGTCCTGAGAAATGATGTTGGGTCTAATTCAACGCATGAAAACCGACCACTATGCTTTGCAATCTCATTGCCGGTACAGGAAAGATGTGGGCTATTTCACTTACATTTGAATCGGTTGGCTGCAGCAACATTGGTTCAAATCGCAGTCACAAGGGTGAAAGTTGTGTTCATTTTAGTTTCTTCTCAACGTATGCTGAAGTAACACAGTGAGGAATCAATTAATATTATTAGACATACATAAGGGGGCGTGATAAATATGAGGTTATTAGATCAGGGTAGTTTTGATTAACATAGACCAGAGATTATTCAAATCTTATGCTCATGAGATTGACAGAGAGCGATGTTGAGCGAAATAGACTGTCTTGGCAAATGCTAGTGTTATTAAATTGTGGGTGTAATGTACTTTTAATGGTGCTGAAATGTCTGGCTAGCACAAGGAGTCCAGAACAAGGTAACAACATAACATTTGGACGAAACAACTAACAGCTTTTTTACATTGATTTAAAAAAAATTACATTCGCCTAATCAGTTTAAATTATGCCCCAATCAAGTTTGAAGATAGTAATTTAACAATGTTAAAATCAGTGAAACGATCCTACGGTTTGTGGAAGAAATATCAGACATGTTGAACAGTTCCCCAGAGTGGCAAAAACCAGCAAGAGAGCAGCTAAAAGTCCAACAGATGTCGGTTCCAATAAGATCTCCGAGAGGTGACTATCTGGAGAAAAGATTGCATAGAAAAAAGCATCGACAGCGAATTGGAGAGAAAATATACAGAGGAAGATGCAACAGGAAGATTCGACAACTGGCTGGTTTTTAAATTTGAAAGTTTTTGTAAATATTTATGTGGTCGTGGTTTGGGGAAGGCTTTTGAGATCAGTATTGTTGAGCAGAATGTTAAAGACAGGTTTAGAGAAAGGAGTTGTAAGTAGTTGTAAGTTAAGTATTCTCTGTAAATTGTAAAACATTAATAAAGTTGTTATTTTTAACTTTAAATACTTACTTTTACTATAGTTCTTTGCCTCTTGAAATTTAACAGAATATATCACGGGGTGAATCCTTTCTGTTTTGCTTGTTTACATTAGCAGAGCAGTGTACTCCGTAACATAACACCAGTTACTGTGGTTGCTGTGTTGTTTAGCTCATTTGTGCATTATGCTTCATTTATGATTTTGATGTTGTCCCCTCGACGCAAAAGTTCCGTGCTTTTGCACCATTGTTCAAAATGTGCAGTGTGTCTAAGCAACAGGGCTCCCTACAATAAAGTCCGACGCTGATTCAGTCTCCAACCTGGTATTGATCCATGGAAGCAGCACTGCGCACTCTCCTCGAGTTTGGAAAACAATTCCTTCTAAGATAATGTAACATCCCCGCATTCAAGGGGATTTCATTCCATCGCCGTCAATTCCTCACAGAATCCGATTTAACAGGTTTTGTCACTGAGTCATTTATTTGTTTGAGTTCAAATCGTGTGAGCAAAGGGTCACAGTTGGAGAGTATTGGTCCCATAGCCCAGAGGTCAGACTATACTCTGTGCACTGAACTCTGCTGTACATCATTTCACTAACAGCAGGTGGATGTATCTATGCACTACAAAATTTTCACGTCTGTTTTAAGAAGCAAGATAAACAGTTCCTGGTTGCTACTGTTGCTGTCACACAGACAAAGCGTGTAAATGATGGAAACATGCACTGGACGAGACTGTCTGCTCGACCAAATCCCTTTTCTCCCCAACAGGTGGTAAGATGCTGGTCTGAATCGCTTTCTTCTGTTCCCTGTCACTCTGGGATGATGTGAGCTGTGAAAACTCTTCTCTGAGCTGGGAGTAACGTGGTGAAGTTTATACACATCAAGTGCAGTGTTTCTGAGCGACAGGGAACGCTGCAGTAACTTTCTGTGCTGATTCAGACAGCAGAGCCCTTGTTGTGAATTCGAGAAGTACACAGACACTGTTCCCGATTACTGGCAGAGATTTTCTCTTTCCCAGCATTTCTGCGCTTTTCTATCTGTCTCTGATGGAATTATTTGTACAATCCTGTGTGGAGTACCTGAATGCCTTTTTGTTTCTCACGCTGTGATCTGCATGTCCTTGATTAATATGATCTGCCTTTACCAATTACAAAGGTTTTCACTGCACTCAGGTAAATGGGACAATCAATCAATCAAATATCATCAATCAATGGAATGACACAGACATTTCCTTATTGTTTGGATCCAGCACAGCGAAGGTGGGCTGTATGGCCTCACTTTGCACTATTTCGTGATTCTGAGTGAAATCATAGTTAAACCAACAGAATGTGGGAAGTTGCTCACAGGTCACATTGATACAGCCGGGACACATATGCGCCGCAGTGTATCACACAATAATAGTGAAGACCTTCTTGAAATCATCTTCTGAGGTATATGCCACACGCCAGATTAAAAGCTGAAGACCGTGGGAAACTGCTGTAGTCACCGCTAACAGAGCGATCCAGCGGGAGCGTACTGGGCTCATCATCCAGAAATTAATGGATTGAAAACATCCTCTGCTCGTTGACAATTCCAGGTTTCAGTGTGTGTACTGCCCGGCCAGTGTTCCTCTATAACATAGCTCCATTCAACGTATTGCATGTTGTTTCAATTTCCACTTCCTTTCTCTCAATGTATCTGAAATGAATTTCGTGTACTGATACACCCGCCAAATTTACACAGGTGAAGAAACACACTTGTGAATGTCTGGAAGCTTTTTTCCTGTTCTCTATCTGTCTTCTCTGATTTAATTCGCAAAATCACTTGCCAGAGCTGGGAATAAACTGGTTTAGGTAAGATATATCAGTTGCAGAGTGCTCTATCAGTATGACGCCCTGCATCTCTTCCCCACGCTGTCTGCTGGCGCGTGAGTGACGCCACGCATTGATGCTATCCCTCCTCCTGTCTCTGGGACAGAGTGGCTGAGGGTGAAACAATGTCTCATCTTTGAACCTCCTTCCACGTTAGATTATCTGCAGCCCCGCAGCTTATAACTGTGGAAATGGCTCTCAGTGAGTGAGTGTTTTACTCGGAATGTCTTCATCTCGGACAGATGGAGCTCAGATGCAGCAAAGAAACAGATGTCCCTATTAGAAAAGCTTTTCTGCGGGATTGCTGTATGAAGATGGATTCTGAACACCAAACAGGCTGCACAAAAATGCCCTCACATGACGTTACCTGAGGGAAGAGTATCCGGAGTACATTTCTTTATTTCCCACTATCTTAATATCTTTGTCGCTATCTCAGATAAATGATATTGGGAGGAGGTCCCCAATCAAACTTGCTCATTTCTAGCACTTGAAGGAGCTGGTTGTGCCGATGAGAGAGAGCTTTAGAGTGTATTCGCGCTTGCCTCCCCTCACACTGCCTGCACATGGATGGAAATAGATGAATAATCTGCCGATGGACACAGCTCAGTCCAAGCGGAAGAGATAAAGAGCAACGTTCCGTGAACAAGGAGCGGGAATGAGTAGGTGATATTCTTGAAACTCTCTTGCTGTTTCGAAATCCGAGAGCAAAGTGGGATGTTGTTGGATCTGAGTGACTCTCAGCTGGTTGAGTGTTGGAAATGCAAGAGTGTCTAGGGGTATTATCTTCACTTCGTAGCTTGTGTTAATACTGGCATGTGAGAATTCTTAGTTCAAGTCGCCTTCGAGCCTTGGTTGTTTGATTTCACTTTTGTCCAGTCGTCCTATCAACCGTTAGATAAAAAAAGGTGTAAATTATGAAGTTGCACCCCTTGAAATAACGTTGTGTTTTGGGGTCAGAAGTGTCATTGTAGTGGACATGACAAAGTACCATACGTGGTGAAAGCGAAACAAATGGTTCAGGATGTTCACACACACAATCCCACTCTGAATAAATCCACCATCTGGATGTTCGCACAGTTCTGAATGTTGACCTTCAGGAAATGGGAACGTGAAATGATTAGACACAGCGCTGAACAGGTTGATGGGAGTGGTGTGGTGTATGAGGAATAGCAACAATAAAGCTCATTTGGAAAGTTGGGACAGTTCTCCTTGGAGAGCAGAAGGCCGAAAGCTGGCTTTATTGAACCTTTACAAGTCACGAGTGGTTTAGTCGTCGGAGAAAAAGGAAGGGAGAATACTCCCTCCGCCTCAAAGTATCGAGAACCATTCGGTAGAGTCTTGAAGTCATTAGTTAAAGAAGAAAAATGTACTTGAGGAAAAACGTTTTCTCATAGGGAGTGGTTAGGGTCTGTAAACCACTGCCTGACTTGACAAAGACACAGATTCAATCGAGTTATTTAAAAACTAATTCGATGTTTATGTTGAAAGTAAAAGTGTGCAGAGTTACAGGGAGAAGGCAAGAGAATGATACCAAAACAGAAGCACATTTATATCTGTGGAGACCCAGCACAGCTGAGGTGGTTTGTGACACATTTGTGATTCTGAGTGGACCAACAGAATGCAGGGAGTTAGATAACGGTGATATTGGCAAAGCCAGGATAAATCTACACAACAAAATATTACCCAGTAGGTACATGTCACAGGGAGGATGGCGCTGTCTAAAAATCCTGCAGGGTGTCCTGCCATCAGGCACAGTGCACTTCACTATTCAAATTCTACTAGAGTGAGAGCCAGACAACGCAACTTGGTTAATTGTACGTTTTTTTTTTCAGCACGGTTTTATGAACAATGAGGGAAAGAGGAAATACTGGTGATTTGTTCACATTTGATGTGTTTACGGGAAACAGGGAGCTGAGGAAGACACCATAAGACCATAAGACCATACGACATAGGAGCAGAAGTAAGGCCATTCGGCCCATCGTGTCCCCTCCGCCATTCAGTCATGGCTGATGGGCATTTCAACTCCACTTACCCGCATTCTCCCCGTAGCCCTTAATTCCTTGTGACATCAAGAATTTATCAATTTCTGCCTTGAAGACATTTAGCGTCCCAGCCTCCACTGCACTCTGCGGCAATGAATTCCACAGGCCCACCACTCTCTGGCTGAAGAAATGTCTCCACATTTCTGTTCTGAATTTACCCCCACTAATTCTAAAGCTGTGTCCACGGGTCCTCGTCTCCTTACCTAACGGAAACAACTTTACTAGCGTCCACTCTCTCCAAGCGATGTATTATCTTGTACGTTTCTATTCGATCTCCCCTTCATCTTCTAAACTCCAATGAATACAATACCAGGATCCTCAGCCGTTCCCCATATGTTAGACCTACCATTCCAGGGATCATCCGTGTGAATCTCCGCTGGAAACGCTCCAGTGCCAGTATGTTCTTCCTGAGGTGTGGGGACCAAAACTGGACACAGTATTCCAAATGGGGCCTAACCAGAGCTTTATAAAGTTTCAGTAGCACAACGGTGATTTTATATTCCAACACAAGGTAAAGCAATTGAGATTTGACTACAGGAGCAGCAAATACGTTGGACAGCGCAGAGGAGATCTTTGAAGTCATGAATTCTGGTAGATGATCCGAGCGTGCTTTCATAAGGCCACACTGTTACAAAAGGTAATGTGTCCTTGTCTCTTGGCCTTGTGTTATAGCAAGGCAAATATCACCGTTACACTGCAGGAAGTTCCATTTTCCAACGAGAGGTCAGTCAGCATTTAACAAAGGATATATTGCGAAACCTTTCACATAAATTGTTGCATTCCATCTTAGTGTCTTGCTTTGTTTCCTTCCCACGTGACCTGTCATTGTGCCTGCACTGAAGGTGTTTTGCTTCTTCTGCGTGGCTTTTACAGTCTGAGTGACATGAAGATGCTGTACTGCCCCATCCTCTGATGCAAATTTCCACTTCAATTCAGCTTACCCCAACTTCGCTATCTGATACCTTTTCCCTTGCTTCGGTTTCTGGAAATCACTATTATTATAAACTGCTGCAACATCTGCCAATATGGAATAAAAACAGAAAGATTCAGGAAATTT
Source organism: Chiloscyllium punctatum (assembly GCF_047496795.1). Lineage (NCBI taxonomy): Eukaryota > Metazoa > Chordata > Chondrichthyes > Orectolobiformes > Hemiscylliidae > Chiloscyllium > Chiloscyllium punctatum. Next base: position 96,485,289 of record NC_092744.1, read on the forward strand.
TATCATCCACAAACAAACTACCATAAGGAATGTAATTATTGAGACAAACGTTAATGCAAGCAGATTGCAAAATCTTCGTCTGAAAATCTTGCTGCAATTGTTTTGCTTATAATGAGCACACACATTGATTTCAATGCAGAACCAATCCCCAACTGGGAGAGGGGAATTATTGGCTTTGAAGATGCGTTGAGAATGTTGACTGGATTCATCCCAGTAATGGGAGGACTGTCCTCCTGGAGCATACAAGTAAAAATCATTCAATGTCGAATGGGGTTTCCAAACATTAGTGACTAAGGGAATGCCTCCATTCACAAATTAAACGTTGGGTAGGATTTAATACAGGGACACACGAACAAACCAGACAAGAACACAGAAAGATGATATACAATAGATATGATAATTAATTATTGGAAAGTTTTGATTTTAGATCCACGGTGGTCTTTGGCGACGGGTATTTCATGCCCACAACCAGTCTGCACAGAAAACGACTGCAGCCCCACTGTGATGTGATTGAATCTCAGTTTCCTTTAGAAAAAGCTAAGACACACTCAGGTCAAGGGGATTGAGGGATGCTGACCTTACAAACCTTTCCCCAAATTCCTTGGAAGTATAAAGGAGGTTTTCATGGCGCGGTTGTTCATGATCTGGTTAGATAATAATGAACGTTGTTTGAATTTATGAATAGGGAAATTGTATTACAAAGCAAAGAATTCAAAGTGGAACTGTAAAATCTAAAGGTCAAACTCAGTGCAAACATTGTTTGTAATCCTTGTACTCACTCTCCAACAAAAAAGTAAAGACATTAGAAAGTGCACAGCGACAATTTCCTGTGTAGAAAGGCATGAGGAAACTCAGGGTTGAGGGTTACTGAGGCATAAAAACATTAGAAATGATACAAACCGGTTTTATGAGGATGATAGACAGGATGAGGGATTTTATTCACATGGTTTTGAAAATCTGTACCGGAAACATGCAAGTTTTGGAAGTGAACGAAAGAGATCTATCACATAACACAAGGTTTGAAGTGACTAAATCAGCGGTATTCCCTCTTTCGAGTAAATCAATAAATAGAGTCTCAGATTCAAAACCATTGGTCAATGATCCTGAAAAACTTGGGTCAGAGTTTCTTCTGCTCAAGAGCTATTTAAATTCAGAACGAATTTCCAGAAAGAACGATTGAAGTTGAGTCCAGAGTCTTTTATAAGACACATGAACAAGCACACAAGTAGGGAATTTACCATTGGGAGAAAGTCAAAGTGTGTGTAAAACATTTGAATTTTGTTGACTTAACAAAAAATACTTTTCATGAACACGTCCAGCTGGATAAGATGGAATATAAAATGTTCATGAATTTGAAAGGTATGGCATATTATTCACCGCGAAACATTGCAATTGGAATTGATCTTCTAGACGATTGCAAACAAAAGTTACTTCCTAATGAGAAGGAATTGAATTGTCGCTAGGAGACAAAATACCTGCTTTAAATATTTGACCATTTTCACATTATGTTACGTATATTTCATGCTTTCTGATCTCCATCCATTAAATTCTCAAAGTTGTCTCTGTCGTTTTGGTCTTTTTTAGCCCTCTGTTCTTTCCTACAGCTCGCAATTTTAAGCTGAAAGAAGCTCTGACCAAAAAAGAATGCAATATTCGAACGGTCCCATGTGATCAATATATTCTTTTTTTATTATTACAATGACTTTTGCGAGTTTACAGCAAATTGAATGACATGAAAAAACGGGATCAATATGTTTTCTTTTCGCTGAATGTAACGCAGTGCGCATGGGAAACACCATCCATGGCTTGAAAACTTATTTTCGGTTCTCTGTCCACACATGTTGTCACGTATTTAAAACTTGCAGCATGGTTGTTTGTAATGAGTCATTTTCCAGAAAATGTTGGTTCTCAATTCAAAAAACTGGTACTTTCCAATCAGCTTGGCTTTGCTCAACGCCTTCCGTCCTGAAACTTCAACACAATGACAAATTGAAGCTGCTCCATGCGAGGGTCAAATTTAAAATCTCCACTCAACACAGCCTACTACATTGGCTCAGAGATGCCATCCACTGATTACCTGCTGCACGGGATCCATGCATTAATGCTTACAGCCACATACCTGATTGTATCAAAACGGATGGGAAAATGAGTATCTCTGTTTTCACGGCTGGTACCTGGAATTATATGAACGTCTTTACCAGCGGTTCCAACGTTCTATGAGGAAATGGATGAGCTGCTCAGTGCTAAGATGAGTTAATTATTTAATAATATGATTGCAATATTTCCGTCCACTAATCCCTGGACTTTTCTATTTTGATTTTAATTCGTAGAAATCTTTTAACTTTAATTTTGATGAGACTCAATGATTGATCTCCACAGTGCCTGCGGAATCAGTTATAAAATTTCATAACACTCTGAGTTCTTCCGTCTCAGCCCGCTGTTTGGGAAGTGTTCCCGTTGTGGGAAATTCACTTCCCTGTGTATCCGCTGATGCTCCCAGCATGCCCTGTGGTACTACACACATTTTCCCTCTGCCATTTGCTCACTGTGTTGCTGTGATCGTGCAGTGACTTGGTGTCACACAGCGCAGGAAAAGAACACAGGCCAAGGTTGAGAAAAATGAACTTTATTGGTAAAGAGTCTCTCCTGTCGTTTTTTTTGCGTTGTTCAATTCAATTTTCAGTTAGTCTTATTTAAGATTTTGAAATGGTTTGCTCTGTGCATAAGAGCGATCGGTCAAAAATATCTGTCCAGAAGGGAGGGAGTACTGGTTCTGCCACTAAGCACTGTGGACTGTCCTCGAGTGGGGAAAACAATTCTCCAGAGACAGTGTTACATCGCCCCCGTCATGAGATTTTTCATTCCATCAGCTCCAATTCTTAATCGAATTCAATTCAACAGATCTTGTTTCTGAGACATTTCTTTATTTCTGTTCAGATCATGTGAGCAGAATGCCACATTGGGAATGCGCTTGCCCCATCGAGCAGAGGTGAGGCCATACTCTGGGAACTGGATTGTGCTATTTATCATTTCACCAACAGCAGGGAGAAGAACCCGCTTCTATGCACAATTTACTCAATTCAGTTAAACATATGGTCAGATGTGCAGAGCATTTGTGACGGGGTGTCTGAGAGGTTAATGTGTTTGGTTACTGACTCATTGGCCTCTGCAGGCGTGGGATCGAGTCGCACTCTCGTCGCTTATAGAGTGCAGTAGCTCATGACACTGCTTTTGTTTGGGTCTCGGCTAAATTGGAGGTCGACTGGTCAGTTTTTTGCCATCGATGCTGCAGTGAAGTCGCCGTTAATTAGTCAAATCTGTCACTTAAATGGTATTGAAATGCAGACTGACTTCGGATAATGAAAAGGTACACGGTTTTCCTTACGAAGACAAGTTATTGTGAGCTTTTATCGAATGAATGAGATCCAGGAAAAGCAAATAACAAGAGATGGCAAGCGCATGTTTATCCAATGGATTGTTCATGAGTATTTTGTCAGATGAAACCTGTAGCATCTTAGTGACAAAAGCACAGACATACAGCAGAAAATAATGGAGATATTTCCAAAGGGGCAGAGGAAGGGTTCAGGGACACCGAGTACTGGCTGTAAATGCACAGTAGAGAACTTGCTAATGTAGGTACTGTGCATGGGCAGGGACACAGTTACACATTGGTCTCTCCCTTTCTCATTGCTCTTGCCAGTGATGAATGCTGAACATGAGACGCAGACAAAGACAAGAAGTGGGAAGCCACCTCCCTCTCTTAATGAACAATTGGAGCAGACTTCATGTTAATTGCAGGGACTGACTAAAACTGTGGATCAATAACCGCTGACTGATGTAGAACAAACATGTGAAATTATTTAAATTTCGTTTATTCTCTTGTCATTAATTGGTAGTTAGTTCTAACAACGGTGTTGCTAATAGAAGACAACGCCTCATTCCATGATGGATAACAACATTATCAAACCTTTTTCAAATTGAGATCTATTGTGATCATTTAACACATTTAACAAGTTCAATTTAATGAATACCAATATCATTCCCTCACAGGAAATAAAACTGCTGATTTCCTCAAATACCTCATCCTTGCTAAATAGCAGTTACTCAGCATGAATCACATGATGTAATATTTATTGAAAATCCGCTATTTACCACTATTACCTTATGTCACATTGAGTGCAATAGGTACATGCTAAACAAGGCATTGGAAAGAAAGTTTTTCACAAAGTATACTTGGGTGGTGATTAAAAATAAGGTAATGTTCTCATGTTGCGGAAAATACACCTGTATTTGGATACAACTTTAATAGTGAAACTATTCCGTGGACCCCAGACCTGCAAGCAGTGAGCGCATGGCACTTCTATGATCGTATAGAGGCGCATGAGATGCCGGGTCTTCAGCTCAAATAGCACTTTGAGCAGCTTCTATTGACATGGAGCAGCAGGGAGCATTGGGGCATCAGGCTTGGAGCTCCACCCTCACATGGAGCAATTTCTATTGACATGGCGCTGCAGGGAGCATTGGGGCACCAGACGGTAAGCTCCAACCGCATCTGGAGAAGCTTCTATTGATATGGAGCAGGGAACACTGGGACATCAGGTTGGGAGCTCGAAATTCACCTGGAGCAAATTCTATTGACATTGAGTAGCAGGGAGAATTGGGACATCAACCTGGGATCAAAAACTCACCTGGAGCAGCTTCTATTGACATGGAGCAGGGAGCATTGGAACATCAGGCTGGGAGCCCAAAACTCACCTGGAGTAGCTTTGATTGACATGGATCTGGGAACATTGGGACATCAGGCTGGGATCTCCAACTTTACCGAGTGCACCTTGAAATCACGCAGCTCATGGTTATTTTATGAAATCAAAACCGAACATACATTCTTACACACATACATGTACATTTGCAGCTGAAAAGCTTCTCAGAAGATAGATTCAGATAGCCATTGATTTATGTCTAGATTAATGGGCTATTCTTATCTGCTGCGAAATTGATATTGTAGCCAGCATTTCCCAGCAGCTGTGCAAGCAGGAGAGGGATTACAGAATCCTTTCCCTGTGAACGTGCTTCTGTTACTTTACAGGTGCATATGTGAAAACGACTGAAAGCATCCAGCAAGGTCACATGGCACAATGGGCTAAACAGGTGTGCTGAGGTTTTTGACTCTCGGTTATGTAAATTCGAATGCCTGCACTGCCATTACAGTGGATCAACTGTAATGCTACAGCATGTTGAAATGTGGGTCAAAGTTAAAAAAGTTGGGGTTTGCTTCTCAAAGATTTGACAGTGGTGGGTGCGAATATAGACTCAGGCAAAGGAGTCAGTGCCTGCGCTGACATAACAGTGTTCGCCTCCCGTATGAAAAGTCGAGGGCTCAAGCAGCTCGAGCGCAGCTGTTTCATTTCAGAAAAGTTGAGTTTTCACTGGAGCCGAATGCAGACTCTTAAACCATCGATGTTGTGAAACAAAGTCCTGCGGTGACTCGACTCGTCGTTATTTGGTTTTTTTGGCGAATGGGAAAATGTTTGCGATGTCGTGTGTTCCATCATTTCCGTCCTAGAGACAGAAGGGAAAGATAATCTAATCGATTGATGAAATTCACTTTTTATGGCCCATTCTCATTATGTTCTTTCTCACTTTCCAGCACTTTCTGGGAAGTGGTAGTGCACTAAAGCTGAGGTAGGACAGAATGCGCAGTATGGACTTGCCCTGCTGTAAAGTTGCTGGATTCAGATTCGAGTCTCAATAGGAGCGAGGCTTCGAGTCCTCCCGCTGCCATTCCTGCCAATCACCTCTAACTCTGCAGCTTGTTAAAATGCTGTGTCGATCTCTGCTGTATTGATGTTCAAAACAAACGAAAAGTGGGTTTGCTTCCCGGGAAATTAACTGTGGTGTGGGATAGTTCTGAATATTTCAAAGTGTCTCTGCTGTAATGATCGTGTTTGCTTCCCATGCGGAAAATCGTAAGCAGCTGAACTGTTGCTTTAAGTTCTAGGCAAGTTGAGTTTTTACTGGAATCGAATGCAAACTGTTATTTCATCGCTGTTGTGAAACAAAGTCCCATGGAGACTCAACTCGTCGTTATTTGGTTTTCTGGATAACGGGAAAATCGTTCCAATGATTTTCGATGTCATATGTTATTGAATTTCTCCCACTTCCTTCATTTCCGTCCTGGAGACATCGGAAGTGAAAGGTAATCTAATCGAGACTGATTGGGGAAATTCACTTTAATGGCCCATTCTTATTATGTTCTTTCTTTCTCTCTTTTCAGCATTGTCTGGGAAGTGGTGGTTCCCTAAGGCTCCAGTATGTTTGAAAGAGTAGTTTGGAATTGCCCTGTTGTTAGTTGTGAGATACGTTCATGGCTCATGCCCTCGGACTGTCTCACATTTAGCATTCATACTCGCTGTGTCTGAAAATGCATTTGGTTTGCCAGTTTTGTTTGTGTTCCGTGTTAAATGCTTTCTGTTTTGTGATTCTTTCAAGACATTACGAATTAACAGGGTTTCTGAGGTAACCTCCAGCTGCAAAAATCCTCAACTGAGAATCTGGGAAAATTTCCCGGAGTATGGTCAGTCGGAGCAAAAGTAAGGAAGTCGTTCATTTCTGCAGCCTTTCACAATACTAACTTTCCCGTGAGCAGTCGAACAGTCTAAACGATTGTGCCACAGGCTGCGACGGCACGCTCCGCTAAAAAGTGATCCTTTAAAGCTGGTGTAAGCAACACAACGTTATTGGGGTACACCGCGTGGAAGCAGATACTTCGGGGTATCTCGTCCATGCTCAACACATAGCCAAAATTAAACAAGTCCCATTAAACAACGAGCTATTGGAAACTGGATGGTGAAAGGTAGAATGGCTTAAACTCTCAGCCGCAGCCCGGCCGTCGGTGGCTTGTTTCTGAAGTGTAGTGGTAATCACGTTCGTTTTACATGCGAAAGATCCCCAGCCCGAAACTGGGATAAACTGCTTTGCGCTTCAACAGCAGCCTTTTACATGGACAAGAATGGAGCTTTCTTGCTTGCTTTCCCATCTGCAAACCTGCCTTCGAGTTTGCTTGAACAAATCTGCTCTCGTAGTCAAATGTAATGCAACTCCATTTAATTACTGTGCAAAGCATTGTAAAGTTTTTTCTCCAACCTGGTTCTGATCATATGCCATTCTGTTTGAGAGTGTAGTTACCGCCTTCTGATCCTTGCATTTGCATTCCTTGTGCAGGCGGCCTGGTTCAAAGACAGGGAAGAAGCTGAGGCGCTGGTGTCAGAGTGCACCACGGGTTCCTGAACTAGTCTGCCTGTCAAATGTACTCCAAAGTCGTCTCTGAAAGACCTCATTTGGAAGCTGTCTGTCGTTATTGAACGTGCGAGAATTGGCACCAGAGGTCCTGAATCATATTTTGGAGCAGTTCGCACGTTAGTGGCTCATTCAATCAGCAACAGCAATGAAAGAAATTACACTCTCAGAGGAACCTTTGGACTTGTGCTTTCATCGCGCAGCTAGTATTAAGGTGCGCACCGAGATCTAAGCCATGTTGGAACTGAAATGGAGGAATCGACACAGAGGCGACAGAATGACATCGCATCCATTTGGTTTTCTTTAAATCACTGAGGAGCAGGAAAATGTAAACGGGGAGGGCGAGTGGGGAAGTGAGGCAGTTGCAGCTCTGGTGAAATTCATTCTTTTTGATTCACTCAGCAAACAGACACGTGACGGTGACTCAGAGGCGTAAGAGCTCTTCACATCGAGAACAAAAAGCACTCAAGGGCAGTTAACACCTCTTCCGGAGAGGGGGTGGGGTGAGGTAATTACCTTTTGACTTCTGTTACTATGTTCAGAAACTGCCTTTTAGATTGAGGTGAACAGAAACTGCATTTCTAATAAGCACCATGGAATTTAGCAAAATTTATTGAGACACTTCTCGTCGATTCCCGCACAGGTTTCCAGCTCAGTTGGTATCCATTTGGCTCATGCCCAGGAGTGAACATCTCTGCAGCAAATTGCAAGGTTTTGGTAAAAGGCAAGGAAAGTGTCATCTCGACCCGGCCCCGAGGTCAGACCTTCCTCACAATGTGATCTGTCGCTCTCGGATTCTAATGCTATCTCAGGTTTTAGGGTGGAGAACATTCTTTGGGACTCTTATTCTGCAAAACAGACACAGTGACTGAAACTATGCTGCACGGTATGATTTGGAACACGGCCTGCTCAGCTTTGTGCATTTTCCCTGTAGTCCGGTGTGCTTCATGTTCCATGTAAACGTGAAAGTCGTCCTGTTCCGATCAATGGGTGAAACCATTTCGCAAAGCAAGAATCGAAATTGCAGTAATGCCAAGCAGCTCATGGTTATTTGACCAAATCATAAGCGGACATATATTCTCACAGATACATTTGGAGCTGAAAAGAGTCTGAGAAGATAGACTCAGCTTACCATTGATTTTTGTCTGGATTGATGGGATATCATTTTCTGCTGCAAAATTGATATTGTAGACGGGCACATCCCAGCAGCTGTGCGAGTCGAAGAGGCATCATGGAACCGTTTTCATGTGACTTTGCATCTGTTGTTATGCAGGAGCACAATTGGAAATGCAAGAAAATGGGCTGCGCGGCCGTCTGGTAGTGTGGCCGAGCGGTCTAAGGCGCTGTGTTTCAGGCAAGTTGAGTTTTTACTGGAACCAAATGGGGTCTGTCATTTCATCGCTGTTGCGAAACAAAGTCCGACCGTGGTTTGACTCGTCGTTAATTGGTTTTCTGGCCAATGGGAAAATCGTTCCAATGAATTTCGATGTGATATGTTATTGAATTTCTCCCATTTCCTTCATTTCCGTCCTGGAGACATCGGAAGGGAATGGTAATCTAATCGAGACTGTGATTGGTGAAATTCACTTTTTATGGCCCATTCTTATTATGTTCTTTCTTTCTCTTTTTTCAGCATTGTCTGGGAAGTGGTGGTGCACTAAGGTTGCAGTATGTTTGAAAGAGTAGTTTGGAATTGCCCTTTTGTTAGTTGTGAGATTACTTTATCTCATGCTTTCGGACTGTCTCACATTTAGCATTCATGCTTCTCTGTGTCTGAAAATGCATTAGGTCTGCCAGTTTTGTTTGCGATCTGTTCTTCTCAGGGACCCTGCCATCCTTCCCAATGTTTGTGGGATCAGTCCAGAATACTACCTGGATCTTTGGATAAACAGTCTAGCAATAATACCACTCGGCCATCGGCTTCCTACTGTGATTTTCAGTATTGGTTGTTTTCAGTTCTCAAGAAATATGTTATGCATTAATTTTGTACTCTGTAACAGCATCCACAGTGAACACAAAAAAACCCACCGCCAGTTATGATGTTTTAGTCTGGATGACTCAGTCAGACTGGCTAATGAAGCAGAGTTACGCATTTTAATATCTGGCAGTTTCTCCGCAGGTCCGGCTGGCGTTGGGCTGCTCTCATTCCTTCTGCGATGAAACAAAGAAAAGACGGTCGATACTCCGCACTAAATCTCTAAATTTAATTGCACCACAGCCATAGTAATTCATTTTAATTCAAGCATTTTTCAGTGAAAGACATTTCAGCAAGCTCACCACCTCCTGTCTCAGCTCAATGTGAAATGGGATCAATTCTGCAGCGCCTGCTGTCCCAGTGGCAAAGCTTTAAGCCCTTGAATAGGTTATCAGATAATCTGAGTTTTCAATCTTGTTCTTTGACAGTTTGCAACAGGTTTTGCACAAGGAGGCATGCAGACAGGACAAATTTCAATTATATTCAACACAAGAAAAGGCAATTCAGTTTAAATGAGGAAGATTAATTGAGATCAGGCCTCAGGTGAGGATACAAAGCAGTCAAGTTTGGAATTTCCAGAGACCATCAAGACTGTTCATTCAGTTACTGAAGTTTGTCTCATGTTGCTTTCCTAATCAACCTATTTAGATGCATTATGACAACTCTGAAGCAGTTGGGACTGATCCAGGCATTCTGGCTCAAAGTTGAAGACACTACCACAGCATCACAAGAGCACTTTGTTTTAGGCTGAGTAACTGGTGGGTTAATTTGCCCAATTACCTTACTAATCCGGAAGATACTGCTACCATCCTAATGCTGGGAAATAAGCAAAGTATTAATGGGAGCAAAGATGTTATAACAGGCTCTCTGACAAGGGACAAAATATCTCCCATCTGTTTTTTTTCTTCATCCTTCCGTAGTTTGAAATTTTTAAACTTCTGGTCTCCCATCATCTTCGCAGTTTTGTACATTTTTTCTTTCAATTTGATGTCACTCATAATTCCCTCACCTATGCACCGCTATTCATCGTGCATTTATTTTGCAAGTTAATATATATTGTTAAGAATAACAAAATAACTGAATATATTCTTCTGCTTTAACATTCTAACTATAGTCCCATTCCAGTTTAGTGAAATACTACCTTATCCCCTTGTGACTGCCTTTAACTTTAGATACTAGTTGAAGAACCAAATTCCTCACCCTAATGCTAAATTATATCATGCTGCATTGCATCTTACCAAAAGGGTCTTTTATTTTAAGCCCATTAATCAATCATATTATCAGGTCTAAAATAACTGTTCCATGATTGGTTCCAGAGCATCTGTTCTGAGAAATTTCACAGAGCAGACTACCTCAAACTGCTTCAGAAGGTAACATAAGCTGAGTGCACAATATTATTTTAACTAACAGAAAACCCTCTGAATACCAGGATTCTGTTAGATCCCCAAAATTACTCAGAGCATGGAATCTCTACTTTGTGGAAATCTTCACCAACCCTCTAGACAGCATCCCAACCAAACCTACCCCTCAATGTTTACCCCTGATTAAGGCACCCAACCTGTGCTTCACTGGACACTGTAGCATGACCAATACACCTAGTCTGCACATCTCTGGATCGTCGGAGGAAACCCACGCAGACACGGAACAATGTGCAAACTCAACACAGAAAGGCGGCCAAGGCTGTAATTGAACCTGGGTCCTATATGCACTGAGGGTAGTGGTGCTAACCGCTGAGCCGCCCCTTTTTTTCTTAACAGGCTGTGTGCATTCACCCTGCCTTTCCTGATCATAGATGAAAGCAAAACCATCAATAACTGTGCAACGAGCAACAATTCTCCGGTTATTAAGCCGTGAAGTTTCATCGTATTAATCAAATTGTGGCAGTGTAAAAATCTTACCTGCAAAATTCAGCCCTGGTTCGCAGTTGCTTCATGAAGGCTGAATGTTGCTGCCTCTCTTGGTCCAATAGCACTGTCACTGACACAGGAGCTGTTCCACCAGATCAGTTTGTGGCAGTCAGAGATCTTGCTACAACCTGCGCACATGCCAACCCAGTCAACTCAATCCGAAAGAATTAGGACAGCACAGATTAGAAGACAACTTGGATCACATTTTGCTTTTGAAATCAGAGGCCCCTATTCAACCCATCACAACTGTGCAGTCTTTTTAACAATCAAGGGTGACAATATTAAATTGAGGGATGTTGGCCGGATGCTGGCAGGTGAGATTAGATTGGGTTGGAATATCTGGTCGGCATGGACGGGTTGGATTGAAGGGTCTGTTTCCATGGTGTACATCTCTGTGACTCTATGTTGTTGGTTATGAATAGGAGCCTTTTAATGGATCAACAGGTACGAGGGAGCACTTGGGCAGCAGAGATTTAGATTTTCTTAAGATTACAGGGAGATTGAATGTGGGAAGCTGGCCAGGAGTTTGTTTGGATATTGAAGCCTGGAGATAACACAAGTTGGATGATAGTATATGAGCTGAGAGAAGGGTAGAATCAGCTATAAAGAGTGGTCTTGGAGTGGGACTGGGCTGTCCCCCTCACCTCACCTCTGGGATTCAGCTGGTTGTCAGGTTGTGAATCCGGGCGGTACCACAATCGGGAGCTGAGTGGCCCTGGTGGAGCCTAAAATGAGTGTCGCTGAGCAGGCTGTTGCTGAGCAGCTGCTGCTGACAGCCCTGTTGATGACTACTTCCATCACTTTACTGCTGATCGAGTGTGGACTGACAGAGGAAAATTGCCTGGGTTGGATTGCCCTGTGTTTTTGTGTTGAACATCCCTGGGCAATGTTCCACATTGTCGGTAGATGCCAGTGCTGGAGCGGTACTTGGCTTGGTGGGTGGCAAGTTCTGGAGCACAAACCATCAGTATTATTGCCAGAATATTGGCAGGGCCTGTGGCTTTTGCACTACTTAACCATTTCTTGATGTTATTCAAACTGAATCAAACTGGTTTAAAACTCACATCTGTGATGTTAGAAACCACTGGAGAAGGCTGAGATGGATCGTCCCACTTTGCACTTCTGGCTGCAGATTGCTGCAAATGCTGTTGTCTTATTTGGTGCATGGGTGTGTGAGGCTCCTCAATCAGTAAGGGTGGGGATATCTGTGATGTTTCCTCCAGATAATTGTCCTTGGAGCTGAGAAGGTGAAGCAGTGATTTCGACCTGGTGCAGATTTGGTTCCAATTTATTGAATTTGCAGAGAGAGAGGAATTGTTAACCCTGTCACAACATCTAGTAACTACTTTCAATTAATTGGCAAATAATACAAAGTGAAAATGTGAACATTATTGTACTCAGTAAGTTCTGAACATCTGGAACAGTCTGAACGACACAGATTCAGCAGGTATTCTGAAACAGATTTGGAATGTTAATTTTTAAGGAAAGATTTGGGGGGCTGTGGGCAAATAGGAGAGGTATTGGGACAGATTTGCAGCATCTCCAGAGGGAGAGAGTATGGACCCTGTGCTCTGATGATACTGCCCCATTCACGGTTAATGATGAAGCTCATCCCAGGGCAGAGAGAGGGATGAGCGCTCCACTCTCTTCACAATGGGGCCCGGCTGATTGACGGCAGCTCCGAACCAATGGGAGGAGAGTCTGTGTGGTCCTGCAACCAATGGGAGTGAATTAAGGGTGTGGCCAGCAGGATGGCACATGTCCATGAGCTGTGCAGGTGCAGTGTCACTGGGTGGGGGTGGGAGAGACTACAGAGACTGGGACAGAGTCTGTTGGACCTGAATTACAAACTCCCGGTAAATTAAAACCAAAAGAACTGCAGAAGATGTTAATCAGAAACAACAACCAGGAGGCTCTGGAAAAGCTCAGCAGGTCTGGCAGCATCTGTGATGAAAAATCAGAGTTAAAGTTTCAAATCCGGTGTCCCTTCCTCAGAACTGATACTGAGAGAAAAAATGTTGGTTTATTTGCAGAAGATAGGTTGAGGGGAGGATGTAAGGGCTAAAGGATAGGTGGGGAAAGAGTGAGAAGAACGGAGGGGATAATGATCTGTCTGGGGAGGGTGAATAGCTGTTAATGGAGACTGTTAGTGGCTAACCATAGGTAGTGTGTAATGGCAGGCTGTGAGAACAAGGCCTGGTGGGTGGGGTCGGGGGCGAGGACATGGGGTTGTTAAACTATGGTCAGCCACTAACTGTTTCTGTTGTAAGCTGTTCCCCACAGACATCACTCCATGTTTGGAGCTGCAGAGGACAGAGCTGCAGAGGGCAGAGCTGCAGATGGGCTGCATGGTAGCATAGTGGTGAGCACTGCTGCTTTACAGCACCAGAGGGCTGGGTTCGTTTCCCCCCTCAGGCAATCATCTATGTAGAGTTCGTGCATTGTCTGCGAGGGTCTACTCCGGTTTCCTCCCACAGTCCAAACATTCTTGGGTTAGGTGCATTGGCCGTGCTACATTGCTGTAGTGTTAGATGTAGGAGAATGGGTCTGGGTAGGTTTTTCTAAGTAATCTAATCTAAACAAAACCTGTTCAATATCCTTCCTGTACTCCTCAAAAATGTATCTTAAAGTTGTTCTCTTTAATCAACGTTTCCAGCATTCGTGAAACACTTTTTAGGAGATTTGTCAGTGTGAAAGGTTGCATACAATGCAGGTAGTTGTTGTTCATGTCTGACATTAGGAGAAACAGGAATTAAACCCCTCTCTTATACCTGATGAACAGCAGCAAAAGCAGGAAGCATTGAGCATGCTCCAGCCCACAAAGGGATTCTGGTGATTGATCTCAGCGCTGGACCAATAAGACGATGGAGACGTGACTGGAAGACCAGGCAATGCCCGTTGGTCCTCCAACCAATCTGAGTGAATGAGGGGCGTGGCTATACTCAACTACGTGATAAGCTTCACTGGCAGCACAGTGTGTGTTGTGACCAAGTCATTGGAAACGTGCGAAGGTGCAGGGCATGGTTAAGGCAAGACATATTGACCAGGAAGGGAAGGAAATTTTGATGGAATGGCTGAGACGTTTTACAGAAGTTAGTGCCCATCGGAAAACACAAATTTGAAAATCCTAGGCCCGTTTTTGTGTCAAACGGGAAAATGCTTCAAATGATGAATGGGTTGAGTGAGAGCCGCGATCTTCATTGGGGGTAGTGATTCATGGGACATGTGTGTGGCCGCCAACTTTGTGAGGGGCAAGCTGCAGGGGGGCGCATGCACAGCGCTCCCTGGCAGAGAGTGATCGGACAGGACTTACACTGTCAGAGTCATGATGTTTTCAATGTCAAAGAGTGTGATTCTGGAAAAGCACAACAGGTCAGGCAGCAGTCGAAGGGTGGGAAGGAAGATGGACATGTAGGACAGGTCAAGAGGGCGGTGCTGAGTTGGAAGGCTGGATCTGGGATAAGGTGGGGGGAGTGGAAATGAGGAAACTGGTAAAATCCACATTGATCCCATGTGGTTGGAGGATCTGAACACAGACGATGAGGCGTTCTTCCTCCAGGCATCAGATGCCAGGGATTTGGCGCTGGAGGTGGCCAATGACCTGCATATCTTTGGTGGAGCGGGAAGGGGAGTTAAAGTCTTTGGACACAGGGTGTTTGGGTTGTTTAGTCTTTTACTGTTACTTTCACAGACCTTTTGTAAGTTAATCTTCCTCTGCTGTCCAACCCCTGACGATGTGCTGCTCTCTAAATGGACTAAATTTTTCACAATATCTTTGCCAGTGAATAATTATTTTTTCCAACAAAAGTACATTTTTCTTCCATTTAAGACCATCAAATTCTGTAACCTTTTCATTCCCTTTCATGCATTTTGCACTCTCTGAAATATCAATTATGTGTTTCTCCCTCCGGAGATACCAGTGATCAATGCCAAAGCCACGTTGCCTGTGGAGACGGTAATGTTTGGCTTCCTTGTACAGCTGCAGTTCGTGTGGTTAAGGTGCTCCCACAATGTGGTTGGGTAAGAGATGTTACAGATTATTCAGTCAGCGACAGTGAAGAGTTGACAATGTGTGTGCGAATCAACAACAGTTTGTATTTTTATCATTTTTATAACTTCACAGAAATACGATTGAGAATTTCTGACATAAGGCCACAGAAGGGAGTATTAAGTCAGGTGATAAAAAGTATTGCCAAATAAGCAGGTTTTCAGGAATACCTTAAAGGAGGAAAGCAGGCCTGAGAGGGTTAGGGTGGGAATTCCAGACCGTGTTGCCTTGGCAACAGTAGTAACAGCCAGACAGGTGAAGCAATGAAGAAATGCATCGTTGGGAGTCTGAAAGAAAATGAATTGTTGAGGTCTCGGAAGTTGTGTGGTGCATGGAGACCGGGCTGTTCACAGCCAGGAATTACATCAAGGGTGCGAATTTTAAATTGTTGCTTGTTAATAGGAGCCTTTTGATGGATCAACAAGTTTTGGTACAAGTGAGCACTTGGGCAGTAGGGTTTTAGATACCTCTTGAGATTACATGGAAGTTGAATGTGGGAGGCTGGCCAGGAGTGTGTTTGGGTAATGAAGTCTGGAGATAACACAGGGATGGATAAGTATTTCAGTAAATGAGCTGAGACTAGGGTGGAGTTGGGTGATGTCATTAATGTAGAAATAGCAGTTTTGGAGTCGGCCTCCTTCCCCTCCTCATCACTCCCCCTCACCAATTCACAGATATTGTTTCTTCTTCTGTCTGCCTTTTCTGGTTATGTCCTGCTCACCCATTCTGCTCAAAGTTGTTGGAAAATCCTGCACCATCTCCACTCTCCCTTTCCTTTCTGAATTCCTTATGTGGTGTCCTTCATGGATCTATCTTTGGTCCCTCCTGTATCTCACCTACATACTGCCAGGAGGTGAAATCATCCAAAAGCACAGCGTTATGTTTCACATGTACACTGACAATGTCCAGCTCTACCTCCCCATCATCCCTCTCCATTGCTCCACTGTTACTCAGTTATAGTGGGCGGCATGGTGGCACAGTGGCACAGGGGTTAGCACTGCTGCCTCACAGCACCTGAGACCCGGGTTCAATGCCCGCCTCAGGCAACTGACTGTGTGGAGTTTGCACATTATCCCTGTGAACTCATGGGTTTCCTCCGGGTGCTCTGGTTTCCTCCCACAGTCCAAAGACATGCAGGGCAGGTGAATTGGCCATGCTAAAATTGCCTGTAGTAATAGGTGTAGGGGTCTGGGTGGGTTGCGCGTCAGTGTGGACTTGTTGGGCTGAAGGGCCTGTTTCCACACTGTAAGTGATCTAATCTAATCAGCATGCTTATCATGCTCCCACTACTCAATTGACTGCACTTTCCTGCAATGGAAAGTTGAAATAGTTGAACCCATTGTCTTCAGTTGCTATTACAAATACCTTTCCCTTACTGCTGAGCCCCGCCCTCTCCCTGGGAACGGTCTGAGGGAGAATTCCACTCCTCACAAAATTGCTCTCATATTCTGACACCAAGGTGACCTTCTCCTCAGACCTCTACACAAACACTAGGAATTCCAATCTCAGAAAATGTTACTTGTCTCCACCTCACCCCAGCTCCATTGCTCCTGAAACACCATACCTGTGTCGGTGTTGCCTTAAGCTTGATGAATTCAAAACAGAATCCTTGATTCCGCGACTATCCCAGAATCTGGTTCCAGACTCCCTCATGATGGGAAACGTCCTCTCAGTATTTACCCTGTCAAAATCCTTAAGAATCCTACATCTTACAATAAGATCCCCTCTCATTGTTCCCAAATCCAGTGAGTCGAGTCTCAACTTCTTCCTCCTTTTCTTAAAAGAGAACCCCTGCAAACCAGGGATCATCCCAGTTAATCTTCTCTGAAATGCCTCCGATGAAGTGATGTATTTCCTTAAATAAAGGGACCAAAACTTCTCTCATTACTCCTGAAGTGGTCTCACTCGGACTATATAAAGTTGTTCTCAGGTATATACTCCATACTCTTACACTGAAAACTCCTTGCGATAACGAACAACATTCAATTCCCCTTCCTGATTCCCTGGTGTAATTGTGTTTCCTGCACATTTACCTCCTGGTCCCTTTGTGGTGCAGCTTTCTACAGTTTCCACCATTTACATAGCACTCTGTTCTTTTATTATCTCCTCCAAAATGAGCAACTTCACATTATCCCAAGTTATACTAAATTGCCAACTTGTTGCCCACTTCTCCAATGAATCCCTCTGTGTAAACTGTTTATAATCCTTGTAGAACTTACTGTTCTACCTTTTCTTGGAGATTTTCCCCCCTCATTCTTCTAAACTTTTCCTGGGAGCAGTGGGAAGCAGTTGTTATCTTTACAGATATACTTTTTGGAGTGACTGGGAGGATCTTGCACCCCATTAGTCAGAGTGGAGGCAACTTGCCCATCGAGCTGCATGAGCCTTTCTTATGTCTTATTGATGAGGCACAGCGACAGCACGGAAGGAAAGAAAAGGAAGCAAATCCTGCTCTCCACATCTCATGGACTCTTGGATCATTCTATCCAGTGTATCAAAGATCAGTTCTGTTCAGTTACATTGGTCCTAAGTTGGAAACTCATAGAAACACACATCGATTTCCCCCTGAATTGATACCTCCACAAGGGGTAATGTATACAGTCATCCTGGGCCATGAGGAGGGGATGGTGGGACTTTCTTAAATGAACTTACGGTGACGGAATTGATAAATGAGTATTACAGGTGGACATTCAGATGTTAATCTCAGTATTTGTAACACCAAACTGGTACAGAATAACTCAGTTCATCAGGATCTGGATATTCACACTGTGTGTGTGTGTGTGTGTGTGTTGTGTTCCAGGTCATTCACATTTGCTGCATAAACGTTTTCTTTTGAACCATCCCATTCTCTCAATAGAATCTGTGTCGGTAGAACTGGGGAATCAAAAAGCTGAAAAAATGCTGTTGCATTTATATACAGGCCGCCAAACAGTAGTCAGGAGGTGGGGTGCAAGATACACAGGAGATAGAAAGACCTGTCGGAAAGGCAACGTTACAGTGATCATGTGGGATTTCATTATGCAGGTGGACTGGGAATTCATTTGATAGTGGTTTGTAGGAAAAGGAATTTGTAGAATGTCTATGAGATGGCTTTTTGTAGCAGATTGAACAGGCAGACTTGTTGAGGGGAGCTTTGGATAAAAGAATTCATCGGAGGCAGTGATCATAATATGATTGAACTTACTCTGCAATTTCAGGTGGAGAAGTTAGAATCAGAGGTAATGGTATTACAGCTGAATAAAGGCAATTACAGAGGCATAAGAGAGGAGCTGGTAGAATTAACTGGGATACAGGTCCAGAAGGAAAGAACGTGGACAAGCAATGACAGGAGATTTTTGGAGTAATTCAGGATGCACCAGAGATTTATCTTGAGGAAAAAGAGGCATGATAGAGAGAGGATGAGGCAACCATAGCTGACCAGGGAAGTCAGGGACAGCATAGAAGCAAATGAGAATGCATATAATGTGGCGAGTGGCTGTTTGGGAAACCAGAGGATTGGAAAGCTTACAAAGACAAAACGGAGAGCAAACAAAATAAAATAAGGAAGAAGATTATTAATTATGGGGGTAAGCTAGCCACTAACATTATGGAAGTCTGTACGAGCTCCTTTCAATATATAAAGTACAAAAGAGAGGCAAAAGTAGACATTGAACCGCTGGAAAATGATACTGGAGAGGTAGTAATGGTGAACAAGAATAGGCTGAGGAACTGAAAAATTTGGTCACTGTGGAAGATACGAGTAATACCTTAACATTCAAGACAGTGAGGGGCCAGAGCTGAGTATGCTTGCCACCACCATGGAGAGCATGCTAGAAAAAACTGAATGACCATCAGGTGGTTAATTATCCTGGACCGGATGGACAACATCCCAGAGATATAAGGAAGATAGCTGCAGAAGGTGTGGGGGGACAGTGGTGATCTTTCAGGAATCACTAGAGTAAGGAATGATCCCAGAGCACTGGACACCCTCGAACATGACACCCCATTGTAACAAGGGAGTGAGGAAAAAGACAAAAAATATCCACAATTAATGGCTTAACTTCGGTCTTGGGTATGATCCTGGAATCCATTGTGAAGGATGAGATTTCTGAATATTTGCAAGTGTTTGGTAAAATGGGACAAAATCACTTCATCAAGGGAAGGTCATGACTGACAAATCTTTTGGAATTCTTTGAAGAGAAAATGAGCAGGCTTGCCCAAGCACAGCCAATGAATGTTATCCACCTGGATTTCAAGAAGGCCTTTGACAAGGTGTCACACAGGAGATGATTGAGTATAATAAGGGCCCCTGGTGTTCGAGGTAAGGTAGCGGCATAAAATACTTACGTGCCAAATAACATAAGCAGCAATGGACAGACAGAACTGAGCTATCCCACAACGAATGCATCAGAAGTAAACAATGCAGTCCTCCGAGTCTGATCATGGATGGTGTTGGATAATTAAACAACTCACTGGAGTCTCCACAAATATTCCCATCCTCAATGATGGAAGAGCCCAGCACATCAGTGCAAAAGGTAAGGCTGAAGCTTTTGCAGAAATCTTCAGTCAGAAGTTTCGAGTGAATTGTCCATTTCGGCCTTCTCCCGTGGTCCCCATCATTACAGATAGCAGTCTTCAGCAAATT
Source organism: Chiloscyllium punctatum (assembly GCF_047496795.1). Lineage (NCBI taxonomy): Eukaryota > Metazoa > Chordata > Chondrichthyes > Orectolobiformes > Hemiscylliidae > Chiloscyllium > Chiloscyllium punctatum. Next base: position 96,505,139 of record NC_092744.1, read on the forward strand.
CGATTGACTGATATCAAGAAACGATTGAAGGTACTGGGTCATGCAAAGGCTATAACCCCTGATAACTTGCCGGCAATAGTCCTGAGACTTGTACTCCAGAACTTCCCGCTTCCCTAGGTAAGCTGTTCCAGTACATTTACAAACCGATAATGGGAAAAAAAAACTGTTCACGTATGTTCTGTACATAAAACGCAGGACAAATTCAACCCGACCCAATACCGCCTAATCAGTCTACTCTCCATCATCAGTAATGTGATGGAAGGTGTCATCAATCGTGTTATCAAGCAGCACCTGCTCAGCAATGACCTGCTCAGTGACGCCCCTTTTGGGTTTTGCCAGAGACACTGAGCTCCTGACCTAATCATAGCCTTGGTTCAAACTGAGAAAAAGGAACTGAATTCCAGCCCTTGACATCAAGGCTGCAGTCTTTCAAATGTGGCATCAAGAAACCCCAGCAAAAAGGGTATCGCGGGCCAACACTTGTTATTGGAGTCATAACTGACAGATAGGAAAACGGTCATTGTTATTGGAGGTCAGTCATCTCAGTTCCAGAACATCTCTGCAGTAGTCCCTCAGGATAATGTTGATGCAGGTTTGCTCCATGAACTGGAATGGTCATTGACGGACGTTTCATCTCCGTACTAGCTAACATCTTCAGTGGCCCTCCGGATGAAACCTAGGTCCAAACATCTTCAGTGGCTTCATCAATGACCTTCTTTCCATCATATGATCAGAATGTGGATATTCGATGATGACTGCACAATGTTCAGCACCATTAACAAATGCTCAAATACTGAAGCAGTCCGTGCCTAAATGCAACAAGATCTGGACAATCTCCAGACATGAGCTGACAAGTGGCAAGTAACATTCGCGTCACACAAATGTCAGACAATGACCGTCACCAGTAAGAAACAATATAAACACTTGATATTCAGCAGCATATTTATCACTACATTCCCCACTCCACACCCTCTATCATTCCACTTGGGGTTATCATTGACCAGAACTTCAACTGGACTCGCCACATAAATATAAGAGCCGATCAGAGGCTAGGAATACTGCGTGAGTAACTCACCTCCTGTCTTCCCAAAGCATTTTCACCATCTACAAGGCACAAGTCAGGAGTGAGATGGAATTGTCCCACTTGCCTGAATGAGTGCAGCTACAACGACACTAAAGAAGCTTGACACCATCCAGGACAAAGCAGCCCATTTGATTGGCACCACATCCACAAGCATTCACTGCCTCCACGACCAACGCTTAGTAGCAGCAGTGTGTACTATCTACAAGATGCACTGCAGAAATTCTTCAAAGATCCTCAGACAGTACCTTCCAATCCTACGAGCACTTCCATCTAGAATGACAAGAGCAGCAGGCTTTTGCGAACACCACCACATTCAAACTCCCCTCCAAACCAGTCAACATCCTGAGTTGTAAATATATCACAATTCTTTCACTGCCGCTGGGTCAAAACCCTGTAACTCCCTCCCTCATAGCATTGTGGGTCAATGCATAGCAGGTGGACTGCAGCGGTAGAAGAAGGCAGCTCAGCACCACCTTCTCAAGGGGACAACTAGGGACGGACAAGAAATGGTGGCCCATCCAGCGATTCTCATATCCGAAAAAAAATGTAAAAAGTTCCAAGTTGAGCGCCTTGATGGGACAAGTAGTCTGATTTGAACATGAAGAGGAAAGCAGAGTTTCTGATGATGAACATTTTAGACCATTCGGTTATTAGAAAGGTGTTCAGTGTTCCATGATGTATTGTTGCTGAGCGCTGTGATAAATTGCACCTGTTTTGTTAAATTCAACAACATTAGCATAACAGGATCGATCCTTCAAAAATACCAAACTGAAACTGACAATCATCATAGAGACTCACAGATAGCAGCTTATATTCAACATATTAGTGCACTACTGACTGGCACTGAATTCTCCCACCATCCATATTACAGGGGTTACCATTGACCGGAAGGTGAAGTCAAATCAACGTACATATACAAGGGTTACAAGAGCAGGTCTGAGACTTTCAACTCTGCACTGAATAATAGACTGTATGACCATAAGGGCATGAGATATAGCAATAGATTTAGGCCATTCAGCCTATCTCTTCACTCTGAAACTGTGCCATTTTGTCGTAGTCTCTAAGACGAATGGAAATGTCTTCTATACTCTAACTGTATCAATCTTTGCAGTAGTCGGTCAGCTTCAATCAGATGCGCGCCCCCCCCCCCATTCTTCTAAATTCCATTGAGTACAGACACAGAGTCCTGAACTGCCACTCATATGACAAGCATCATTCCCAGGATAAATCATGTCCAACACCCGTAGATCCTTCCCCAGAACAGCTCACAATAATCCAAATGCCGTCTGACCATAGTCCATTACATTCTCATCACTCTCACTCTCTTGAAATGAATGTTAACATTGTATTTGATTTCCTAACTGCCAATTGAACCTGCGCAATAACCGTAAGAGAGGGCGAGGACTCAACTCCTTTTGTGCTTCAGATTTCATGAAGCCTTTTAGAACATAGTGTCTACCTGTATTCCGCCTACTGAAGTGCATAATCTCACATGTTCCCATATGGTTCCCATCAGCCATGCGTTTTCCCAGTGTCCTATACTGTCCAAGTCTTTCTGCAGCCTCCCCACTTCCTCAATATCACCTGCCCATCCAATCATCATTGTATCATCTGCAAAGCTCGCAAAACTTCCGTCAGGTCAGATGATTCATGTAAATGGCACTTTCTGACTACCGAGGGACTGTCCACCATTGATAAAGGCACAACGCTCAAGATGCTTGACTCCATTTAGGTTTAAGCACTGGCTTGACTGGAATTACACCGACAAAGTCTTCACTCCTTGCACCACTGGCACTGACACCCTACACACCATTTTATTATGAATTTACCCCATTATGGTGATGCAGAACTTGATGGCGCACGATCCCAGTCTATTAATGGCAATCTGTCTCAATGCTGACTGTGTGGTGCTCACACCAACCAATGTCATTGTGTGTTGAAGACGACAGAGAGAGGTAGGGGGAGGGGATGTCGATCATAAATGACTGTGTGACTGTCACTGAGGGCTGACACCCGCCGCGAAAGCCCCACATGTACATGTGTCTGTTGTCAGCGCTGCAGGCAAGGTCAGTCTTTCAGTGAGTCAAATCAAAGAAAGTGATGGGCCTGGAGAGTGTTCCTGGCTGAGCATTCAGATCCTGTTTGTACCAACTAGCAGAGGTATTCACATACAACTTCAGCCTCTCCCTCAAGAAGCCGAAGTCCCAACCTGATTCAAGAAGGCCATCATCATCCTCGTAAGTGAGAAAGCACATGGAACGAGTCCTTATAGACGGTGAAGTGCTTTGAGAGGCTGGTTATGGCCTACGCCAACTCCAGTCTCCCAGCCTGACCTGCTGCCCTATAATGTGCCGACTGATGTAATGGGTTCACAACAGATGCCATACCCGAGCCTGCATGCATCCCTAGAACATCTGGACAACAAGGACACCTACACCAGACTCCTGCTCATTGACTAAAGCTCCATCTTCAAAATAATTATCCCTTACAGACTAATCCCAAAATTCCACGATCTTGGTCTCGGTTCCATCCCATGCAACTGGCTCCTAAGATTTCTGACCCACAATCGTGAAGATAGGTAAAATCACCTCCTCCACAATAACAATCAACACTAAAGCTGCTGAAGGATGTGTTCTCAACACCCGACAATACTCCCTGTACACCCACGGCTGTACCCTCAGCCCACTACTGTCCACCCTGTACACCCACGGCTGTGCCCTCAGCACCTTACTGTATGCCCTGTACACCCACGGCTGTATCCTTAAACCCTCCCCCACTGTCCTCCATGCACACCCATGTCTGTCCCTCAGCCCCTTACTGTATTCCATGTACACCCACGTCTGTTTCCTCAGCCCCCTACAGTACTCCAGCTACACCCACGGCTGTGACCTCAGCCCCTTAGTGTGTTCCCTGTACACCCACGGCTGTGCCCTCAGCCAACCACAATACTCCCTGTACACCCACGGTTGTTTCTGCAGCTCGCTACTGTCCTCCCTGTACAACCATGGCTGTGTCCTCAGCCCCCAACTCGACTCCATGTACACCCACGACTGTGTCCTCAGCCGCCTAGTGTCCTCCCTGTACAACCACGGCTGTGCCCTCAGCCCCCTCCGTACTCCCTGTACAGCCACGGTTGAGTTTCCAAATTCCAAACAACGCCAGCTACAAGTTCGCTGATGACATCACTATAGCAGTACGGATATTAAACAACAACGCGTCAGAATCGAGAAAGGCGATAGAGAGCTTGGTGGCATGATCTGTTGATAATGACCTCTCTCTAATCTGGTAAATGTAAAGGACTGATCACTGAGTTTAAGAAGAAAATAGGGGAACACACCCCATCTACATCAACCGTTTGAGGGAGTGCAGAGCATCAAGTCCCTCGGTTTGATGATAACTCACAATCTGTCCTGAACTTCTCACATGGGTCCGACGGTCGGGAAGGTTCAACAATGCCTCTCCTTCCTCAGGTGGTTCAGGAAATTCAGCATGCCCTACTTCGACAGATGCACCATTGAGAGCGTATTGTCCCAGTGCATAACAGCCTGGTATGGCAGCTGCTGTTCTCAGGACCGTGAGAAACTACAGAAGGTTGGGTGCACAGCTCTGACCAACACAGACTCTAACATCCCAACCATCGATGCCATTTACATGGCTCGTTGCCACAGAAAGGCTGCCAACATCTACCCCAGATTACTGATGGAAGCGAGACAGGAAATACCTGAAGCATTAACAGATATCCTTGAACACTGCTGATGTCTTGGAAGACTGGACAATTGTTAATCCCCTTGTTTAAGAAAGGTAGTAGGGATAATCCAGTCAATTATAGACCGGTGAGACTGATGTCAGCGGTAGGGAACCTGCTAGAGAAGATACTGAGGGATAGGATCTACTCTCATTTGGATGAAAATAGTCTTATCAGTGATAGGCAACAAGTTTTTGTGCAGGGAAGGTCATGTCTTACCAACTCAATAGAATTATTTGAGGAAGTGACAAAGTTGATTGACGTGGGAGAGAAAGTGAGGACTGCAGATGCTGGAGATCAGAGCTGAAAATGTGCTGCTGGAAAAGCGCAGCAGGTCAGGCAGCATCCAAGGAGCAGGAGAATCGACGTTTCGGGCATAAGCCCTGAAGAAGCCTATGCCTGAAACATCGATTCTCCTGCTCCTTGGATGCTGCCTGACCTGCTGCGCTTTTCCAGCAACACATTTTTAGCTCTGATGAGGTAGAGACTGTAGGTGTCAAGTACATGGACTTCAGAAAGGCGTTTGGTATGTTTCCCCAAGGTCGGGTTATGGAGAAAGTGTTGTCACATGGTGCGCTAGCGACGTGGATAAAGAACTGGCTGGGCAACAGGAGGCAGAGAATAGTAGGGGAAGGGAGTTTCACAAAATGGTGAACTATGACCAGTTGTTCCATTTGAGATGTTTCTGGAAAGATACATGAATGGGAAGAGAGCAAATGGATACAGATCCTTAGAAAATAGGCCACAGGTTTAGATAGAAGATTTGGATTGGCGTAGGCTCGGACCATCGAATGGCCTGTTTCTGTGCTGGAATGTTTTATTCTAACATTATCAAAGACCAATCACAACCCAGTAATGGTCTCCTCCAACCTCTTCCATCAGGCTAAAAGATATGGAAGCTTGAAAACACAGAGCAGTTGGCTCATTAAAAGTTTCTTCCTGACTGTTATTAGACTGATGAATGTACTCTCTAATCTCAGATAATCCTGATCTTGATCATGTTGATCTCGCCTCGCGCATGTACTGTGCAGAGTAACCTATATGCCTCTCAGACATGTTTTATAGCCATCGTTCTTCACAACCTTGCTTACTATGATCTGCCTTTACACCTTGTTACAGGTCATAGTAAATGCTCATCTTCCTCCCCCAAGCTCACTCCGAGCTCTCTCTGGTCCTCACCCCCAGCACCTCCCATTCCCATCCTCAGCTCACTGTGACCCCATCCTCAGCTCCCTGTGACCCCATCCTCAGCTCACTGTGACCCTATCCCCAGCTCACTGTGACCCTATCCCCAGCTCACTGTGACCCTATCCCCAGCTCACTGTGACCCTATCCCCAGCTCACTGTGACCCCATCCTCAGCTCACTGTGACCCCATCCTCAGCTCACTGTGACCCCATCCCCAGCTCACTGTGACCCTATCCCCAGCTCACTGTGACCCCATCCCCAGCTCACTGTGACCCTATCCTCAGCTCACTGTGACCCTATCCCCAGCTCACTGTGACCCCATCCCCAGCTCACTGTGACCCCATCCCCAGCTCACTGTGACCCTATCCCCAGCTCACTGTGACCCTATCCCCAGCTCACTGTGACCCCATCCCCAGCTCACTGTGACCCTATCCCCAGCTCACTGTGACCCTATCCCCAGCTCACTGTGACCCTATCCCCAGCTCACTGTGACCCCATCCCCAGCTCACTGTGACCCTATCCCCAGCTCACTGTGACCCCATCCCCAGCTCACTGTGACCCTATCCCCAGCTCACTGTGACCCTATCCCCAGCTCACTGTGACCCTATCCCCAGCTCACTGTGACCCCATCCCCAGCTCACTGTGACCCTATCCCCAGCTCACTGTGACCCCATCCCCAGCTCACTGTGACCCTATCCCCAGCTCACTGTGACCCCATCCCCAGCTCACTGTGACCCTATCCCCAGCTCACTGTGACCCCATCCCCAGCTCACTGTGACCCTATCCCCAGCTCACTGTGACCCCATCCCCAGCTCACTGTGACCCCATCCCCAGCTCACTGTGACCCCATCCCCAGCTCACTGTGACCCTATCCCCAGCTCACTGTGACCCAATCCCCAGCTCACTGTGACCCTATCCCCAGCTCACTGTGACCCAATCCCCAGCTCACTGTGACCCTATCCTCAGCTCACTGTGACCCCACCCCCAGCTCACTGTGACCCTATCCTCAGCTCACTGTGACCCTATCCTCAGCTCACTGTGACCCAATCCCCAGCTCACTGTGACCCCATCCCCAGCTCACTGTGACCCAATCCCCAGCTCACTGTGACCCCATCCCCAGCTCACTGTGACCCCATCCTCAGCTCACTGTGACCCCATCCTCAGCTCCCTGTGTGCTTTGTCTCTCACTATTTCTCTCACACTATCTGTTTCCCTGTCTTTTCCTTTTCTCTGTCTTTTGTTTCTTTCCCTGAACTTACTATCTCCCCTTTTCCCTGTCCGTGTGACTGTTTGTTTCTTGTTTTGTTTCCTTGCTCTGTTTTACTGACTGTCATTCTGTTTCCCTCGCTGTGTTCTCTCTCTCCTTATACCTGTCTGTCTAGTTCTCCCTCGTTGTGATGGTGATGGCGTCTCTATTCTTTTGAAGCATGTGATGGCTCTTTGGTTGGATGTTGGCAATAAAATAAACTCATTTGTGTTTTGGTATCTTAAACATAATTTAAATTTATTGGTTAAATTTCAATTGTTGTCAAAACAGCAATCAGAACTTGGATCTCCATTTAACAACCAATTGTTACATCTAAATATTTTGGAACTGCCTTCTCCCAGTGCTCTGCATACTGGCAACTGAAAGCATTCTATTCATGTGCATAATAGTGTGATGGTAACAGCTCTTCCCAGGACCAGAAGAAACTACAGACAGTTGTGTGCACAGCCCAGACTATCATGGAGGAAAACCTTCCATCCATTTATACTTCTCATTGTCAGCGAAAGGCTGGCAACATCAAATATCTCTCCAAAACCGGTAGTGGTCTCCTGCAACCTCTTCCAAAAGGGAGGGGATACAGAGGCTAGAAAACATGGAGCAGTATGCTCAGGAACACCTTCTTCCCCACCGTAATTACACTGGCGAATTGAAATCTCGAACTTTTCAAATAATATTAATCTTGCCAAAGTCGCTCTTGCTTTGCGCACCTCCTGTGCAGCTGTCACCTTGTGTACCTCACTCTGTCTAAGTGCCATTGAGGCTCAAGGTCATCTCAAGGGCAATCAAATAAGTGAATTAATGCTGGCCCAGCCATCAATACCTATATCCCATTAATAAACATAAGAAGATGACGACACTCAGGGAAGACAGACAGTTGGGATCAAATCACTTTAAACATGACGTTAGATATATATAGTTTCCCTGAGTATCTGAATGTAGAGTGTTCCTACAAAACCTTTAATAAGCTGATATGGCGTAAAGTGAAATAGCATTAATTTATGTGGGAAAATAAATCATCTTTCTTGGTAAAAGTGAAAATCCTCTTCGGATTCCTTTTGGTTAGCGAAAACAGGACGTAATGGAGGTTTTTTGGAAGGGGAAGTGGCAAAAAGCGAATGTTTGAAAAGTGGGGAATACATGTACCGGCATGGGCAAGATATTCAGGAAGATGGGAAAAGTCAAAAATAAATGTGGTGAATCTCACATTTTATTTCCATCCCAGCTGATCTTCATTCCTGTTGTTTGCTCTTTTCCGTCTATCTCTCTCGTTCTCTATCGATTTAGCTCACTCCTCCTCCCTTTCAAAGCAGACCTCCCTGTCCCCAGCATTGTTCGCACTATGTTCCAACTGTTTTCAGTTCAGGAAAGCTCCCAGCACTTTCTGTTCTTTGCTTTGCATTTCTTATGCAATTTCCGATCTCCAGCATCTTCTTTTATTTGGTTTAAGCTTCAAATTTGTTATTCCATGGGAAGTCGGCATCTCTGCCAGGGCAGCATTTGTTCATCATCACTAATTGCCCTGATTGTGAGGCCATTCCACAAACTAATATAAAATCAAGCACATTGATATGGGTCTGAAGTCACACTTAACCCAGACCGGGTAGCAACATTAAATTTCTTTAAAGTCATCAGTGAAACAGCAAGATTTTCAGACAAAATCTGGGTTTTATTGTTGTTTTTCGTGAAATGCACTTTATTCGAACTCTTATCATTTTTATTGAAGTTCTGCCATCAGCTGTGGTAGGACTTGAAACAAATCGCTTGAAACAATGTCTTTCGTTTAATAAGCTTTGTTCCTAAATTACATCCAGCGACATTCCTACTTTGACACATTGTCCTAATCATGAAGTAACGTCCGAGACAAGAACAATTTTGTGATTGAAATACTTGCAACTGGAAAAGTGGCCAGATGAGAGCTTGAAATGTAAAGTCTGAATTTTACCAACGTGCAGACAATGGTTTGTTTAGACACAGCACTGACGCAGAGATGGAGACTGGGAATATTATGAGCTGGTAGAGGACAGGGTTCGTGACAGAGAGAACACGAGACATAAATCAATTCAGGGCCAAAAGGCATCTTGAGGTTGTCCACAGTTTTGTTCTCAGATGTTTGTAAGGGGGTAGTCTGCAATTCAGATGAATGGAGACTGCAATTTAAGTTGAAGATAATAGTTTCTTTCTTTGACAAGTATAGATAACAGCAATTGCAATGAAGTTCAAAATTGTTTATGGGATTAATGAATGGACAGAGGTAGAAAACACCAATAGCGAGAATAGGTTAGTAACACAACCTCCACCCCGCCCAAAATAATAATCAGTACCGCTAATATCCAATATAGTAGAAATTCCCAACAGAGAAAAATTTTGCAAAGTCCCAAGGAAAGCCTCCTCTCCATTGATTTAATTATCATGTCCATTATTCTCAGATTCAGATCTGTCCTCTCCACGTCTGTGCAGCTGCTGATCTCGGTTACTGTTGGAGTTGATACATCTGCTCCTACACTGGGATAGCGCACTGAGTGAAGCCCCTCACCAATAGGAGAGGGAAGCCCTCCAGTGACAAAGTTTCCAGCATGAAGAGTGACATCAATCACAGTCACTGAGCAAACAGCTCTAGCTTTCAATACAGCACATTCAGTTCACAATATAACTGGACTGGACTGGATGCTGACATCGCTGGCTATTGGTCACATCTCCCATCACTAATTGCTCTAGTGAAGTCATTGTGTGGGAGAATGATGGATGTTTTCTTTTCGCAGGCTAGATGATACTGCTTGGTTGTACGTTTGCAATTGTGAAACCATCTTACCCCAAATTTTCACTGCTCCACAAAAAAAAACACAATCAGGACGTTGTTACTGTGCTGATCTATCCTCCACGGGAAGAAACGCCAGCCAATACACTGTCACTGGGTGCAGTTGCTCTGCACTTAGACAGGAAGTGTGGAATTCTCTGAAAGTTCCTCTCCCTGCTCTAATAAAGAAACGTTGGACCTTCCATTCATAATATGCTTGAGTAATTAATTTATACAAATGGACAAACATTTTAATGCAGCCTTATTTGCTATAAAGCAGTAATTATTACGCTTTTTCTCCTCAGTCCCAAACCAAAAGTGAACTTATTCATAAGACTTTTGAATTAATGAGTCAGGTTTGGTTGGGAGATAGGGCAGAATGGGGGCAGTGGCTGTGGAGACTGCATGGGGAGTACAATGATATTCCACATGTCATCAACACTCTTAACGTCAGATAGAATTAAATATAGTTCACAACAAAGATATTTTATATTTTATATACACACCTTTTAATCATTGGGAATACAGATTGAGTAGGGTCACCGTACTGATGCATTAACATTGATTTCTCGTCATAGCTACTGCCAGACCTGCTGAGCTTTCCCTCCAACGTCTGTTTTTGTTTGAGGTTGATCATATTGTTCATATCTTGCAGGATGCTTACAATTAAAACAGATACTAATAACAAAATGTGCAGGGCTATGAGGACAATACAGGAGAATAATAGTAGAGATATCGATCATTCCAAACTGAAAGAGACAATGAGCTAAGCTTTCACCACCTTCGTTGTAATAGTTCTATGTTATGCATTGAAAGCATATGTAGAGTGAGGAGACAAGCTTGTTCAATGAAGGACACAGAATGTTCCATCATAAATAATCTATCCCTATTATTTTATGAAGTTCAGCTGCCTCTAAAATATATTTTAAAAAAAGATCTCCTGAGATTTATAGGATGTTCAGAATTGTTTTTACTTTCTATCTTAAAGAAGAAGCAGATTTGGGTTGTAATTCAGGATTCACAGGAATACCAACTGTAATAGAACGAGAAATGACCGCATTGTCCAAATATTACCAACTTCACCGTGTAGACCTGTCAAGAAACATGAAATATAGAGATAATGGAAACATGAAATATAAAGAGATATTGCTGGAGAACCGAAAAAGATGAGGAAGTATATGCAGAGAGCAACAGAGTTAACATATGTCATATGATGTGACACTGTTCTGAAAAGTCCTATTAGAATCAAAGGTTAATTTTTTGCATCTCTGCTCAGATCTTGCCAGATCTACTGAGTTTCGCTCCAGCTCTTTTGATTTCTTTCTTCTTTCTGAACTGTGACAAAGTGTCTGATCTGAATGATAACAACAAAGTTGTTATCTCAGTTGAATCTTGAGTAATTTGTTATGGACATTAAATGAGAAATGACAAAGTTTCTCTGTTTGACAGGGCTTTAAATATCGATGACATATTGTGTTGTGAGAACTTGCGATGAAAATGTTGAAACAAAACAGAAGTTGCTGCAAGTGCTCAGTAGGTCTGGGAGCATCTGTGCAGAGGAAACAGAGTTAACGTTTCAGTTCCAGTGCTCCTTCCTCAGAACTGATGGTAATACGGAAAATGTTGGTTAAAATGCAGAAAAGACTGGATGGTGAGGTTGGATGAGAAACCATCACTATTCAAGAAAATCGGGACCTGGAATTCATTCAAAATTAAGAAAGATTTTCTTGTACTTTCTCTTCTATTGCTTAGTCCTTGTTCAGGTTGTACATGTACTATATATTTCTAAAACTCCATCAAGTGCAGACGACATGTTTTTTTCTCCCTTACTGTGGTTTTTCAATATTATTGATTATTTTCCAGTATGTATTTGCTTCCAATTCAAGAAGGATATGAGAACATGTCTTGACCTTCTGCAGTTTGCCCATAATATAGAATTTAATTGAATATTTATCCCCATCACACACGTTGAATTAAACAAACAATGCATGAGTCCACGTCCATCCTGCAGATGAAACATTTCGTCAGCTCTGGCTATTGCAGGGAATGTTTCACAGAACAGTGCCACACAAAATGCTGATGTTCCAGCGCAAGATGCTAAACCCAGTTTATCCTAATTTATTTACAAGGTTTATAAATAAAACATGCAGAGGGGCGGAGTGTAAAAAGTGAATTCAACTCTGTGTCGAAAATGCTAGTAGTGGCTCCCTCATAAAATGTGTGAATTATATCAGTCATAAATTCACCAAAATGGGGAAAGCAAGAAACTGGAATTGTCAAATAATCCTCTGAATAACATCTGGAGAACAGGAAGGAAATCACGGCTTGTTTGTGATATTCAGAAATGACGATTGTGAGAATGTGGAGGTGGGGAGCAGTGAAATGATGAGCAATGTTGTGGATGACACAAAGATGGGCTGGGGGTGGATCACAGTCAGGAGGGAAGGGTTAGGGTACAGGAGGATAGAAACAAATTATTCAGATCGCCAGATCAATGGCCTGATGAAATTTAACACGGATAAATTGGGAAGATGCAAGTCAGAGGTAACAAAACAAGTAAGTACTCAAAAGTGAGTATGAAAGAGGAGGGCTAAATTTGCTCATTTTTTCTTTGCAGCAGGAAAGGTTGAGGAGGAAATTAAGAGCATAAGGGGTTTGGAGAGAATGAACAGACAACAGCTGTTTTCCTGAGTCAAAGGATCAAAAAATAAAGGACACACTTTTAAAGAGAAAGGGAGGGGTTTAAAAGAGAATTTGTGGAATGTTTTTCGAACTGAGAGGGTAGCCTGAATCTGGAATGTGTTGTCTCGGAAGGTGGTTGAGGCAGGTCACCTCACAAACGTTTAAAAAGCCTTTGGATGTGCACTTGCTGGCACAGGCGTGATGAGCCAGTTTTTCATTGCATGATTCTTTGCAGTGGCAGCCATGAACACTCTGGTGTATTCTGAAACAATAAGCAATGGCATTTGCTGCTTTGTTCCTTTGATGGTACTCAGTAAGTTTCTGTATTACAAAGCAGCAGCATCTCATGCAGCTTCAGCACTTACTCAACCAAAGTCAGCCCAGTCATCCCTGGGAACATCCAGGGTAATTCACATGTTCTGTGCAAGCATTGGCCAACAACGGCACTGACACTATTCTAGCTGTTTGCCACCATTAGTATAGATACAGCCATAATTTGAACACAGCTTTTCCTCCATTATAATAAACACCTCTAGAAATAAGGATGTTATTTCGCTGAAGCATAATAAATTATTTCCCAGGTCTTCACTTTGACAAACAGCAAGTTTTCCTGTGTTTTTTTCTGCCAGCTGTTTCTCACACAATTCCCCACCCCACCCTCTTTCCACTTTATCATTTTCTTGTGCACTGTCTCTCTGCTCTCACACACCTCACTCCCTCACATCCCCCACACTCTCCATCCTTATTTATTAATCCCTGAAAAACTTGGGCCTAGTCTCTATAATTTATTCCAACTCCCAACTCACATTTTGGTCTGATTTGATTCCTTCTCTCGGCATGGTAATTAGACTGGCCGTGCCTGATGTCCTATTCACCTCGACCTTCTGCTCAGTTCCTGATCTTCTGCTTTGGTTCTCACTCTCCTGGTTTATTCAAATCCATCTGACTTGCACAAGCACACCTCCCGACAAGGATGTTGGTGCTCGCCCAGTTAAGATACAACCTGTATTCTTTGTACAGTTCCTCGCCTGTCTTGGAAGAGATCGCAATGATCCAACAATCTGAAATCCACACCCTTGAACGAGCTTGTTAACAACGAGTTAAGCTATACTGCTTTCCTCATCCATCCCTCTTTTCCACATGGCACGGGGAGTAATCCAGAGATTATAGAGGATTGTTTTCTCTCTCTGTCTCTGCCTCTCTCTCCGTCTGTCTCTCTCGCTCGCTCACTCTCTCTCTCTCTCTCTCTCTCTCTCTCGCACCCGCCCCCCCCAAAAAAAAACACACACACATTCAGAAGATAGACACTAAATTACTTTGCAGAAGAATACAAATAACCTTAAAATAAAAGGAATAATACCTGGAATGAAGGATTAGTTAAAGGGAGGATGAGAGAAATTGTGCTTCTTCTGGATGTCAGTTTGCCCGCTGAGCTGGAGAGTTCATTTTCAGTTGGTTCATCACTGTAATAGGGAACATTATCAGTGAGCCTCTGGTGAAGTGCTGGTATTATGTCCCACTTGCTATTTATGTGTTTAGGTTTCCTTGAGTCAGTGATATAATTCTAGTATTGGTGATTTTATGTTCGGTTCTTTTTCTCAGAGAGTGTTCGATGGAATCAAAATCGATGTGTTTGTTGATAGAGTTCCGGTTGGAATGCTCTGCTTCTAGGAATTCTCATGCGTGTCTCTGTTTGATTTGTCCTAGATGGACCCAGTCGAAATGGTGTACTTTCTCATCTGTATGTAAGGATACTACCGATAGTGGGTCATGTCTTTTTTTCGGGATAGCTGTTGTTCATGCATCCAGGTGGCTAGTTTTCTGCCTGTTTTTCAAATGTAGTGCTTGTTACAGTTCTTGTAAGGCTTATTCTTCCTGGAGGAGAACAGACAAAGATGTGAACTTATTGCGGTGCTGAAAAGTATGAAATAAAGTTGTAGAGTAAAACAGGAATACTCTGTTTCCGTTAGTTGGCATTACAGCATCAAGGAGTTCTAATTCCAAGATTGTCAACAAAAGAACCAGGTTTGAGATAAGGAAAAACTTCTTTATTGAGAGAGTTGTTAGGATTTGAAATGGACTGCCTGGGAGAGTTGTGGATGAAGGTCAAAAAGAGATCTGGATATGTATTTGGAAATATGAATTTAACAGGCTGCAGAGATAAGGCTAGCAAATGGGAGGGGCTTAGGAGACATTCCTGGAGCTGATGCACACACTCTATCATGTGTCTGATGTGAATAAAAGTCTGTATACGATTATTTCCCATTGTAAATGCTCGCACATATCTGATTATTTAGTGCAGCATAAGCATTTAAAATGCAAGTATTGCAAGACCATCTTCATTATATAGACTAATTATTGCTCAGAACATGAATATTTTAAATGTTAAATTCCAATTACGAAAACAAATCTGTCATTGCTTTGTCACAAGTCTCTTTGAAAACATCTGACTTTTAACTCACGATAATATGTTTATTGTTTTTGTTTACTGTCTGCATTTCAAATTATATAACATTTTTTCTAAAAATTAAACGTTTTCAAATTATTGTTCACTAAAATTTGATAACACAAATCATTTATTTAGTTTAATATTCAAAGTGCATGTTGAATTATAAAAATTTCAAATTCGCTGGCGAATAGATGAAGCTTGTACATTTCACTGAGAATTTAAACTGATTGATTATGTATAATTCTATAAGAATGCTAATTCTATTTGATTATTCAATGGTTTGCTCGCCCTGAACATGTAATCATTCAGAAGCCAACCACTTTCAAAATGTTGGAGTGACAATGCACTGTTTTGAATCCTGACATTGTTTATGTAATTCTGATCACCAAAAGAGTTACATCCATGTTGTTTGTTCGATACAAAATAAAGTGTACAATCTTTATTTCTGTGTTAGAAAATCTTGACAGGAGTTTATATTTTTGATTCATAAATATAGAATCAACCTAATTCTTTTCAGAGATTATAGTTCAGTTGAATAATCATAGTTGATGTCTTATTTTTGCCTAATTCACTCAACTTAACAAACATCTGATTAATACATGGGTCACCCAACAGATTGTATCTGAAGAAAGGAGCAACAAATGACAAGTCAAGAATCACGTTAATAACTGAACTTGCCGGAGACTGCCTGATGTAGGACACCATACACACTGGCATTCAGGTGAATGGAACAATGAACAACATAACTAGAAGTTTTGGGCTAACGCCCCTCCCAAGCTTCGTGATCTTACACATATCACTCTCTCATACATTCAACAATTGATAAGAATCCACAGGCTGGGTGAAACGTAAAACACAGAACAGTACAGCACATTGCAGACCCTTCGACCCTTGATGTCCTGCCAATCTTTTATCCTACTCGAAGATCAGACGAATTGACATACCCAGACATGCTGGTCCGGTGACAGGGATAGTGCATAGTCAGCCATTCTTACTTCCTGTTCTTTTCTGATGTGCAGCTGCCTTGAAATATCTGTTCAAACCAAACAGATTGAATGAAATTCAAGCAGTCGAGACGACGTTCATGACTGTGTATTTCAATCAGGATTTAATGATGGATGAAATTCCAGAAGAACATAATCAATGAATGAAAAACAGGGCAACACAAGAAATAGCAGTTGAGTACAACATATGGTTCCAAATAGGCCTCATACTGTTACCGATAGATTATCAATCCAGACATTCAGCTCATGTTCTTTGGACCCAGGTTCGAATCCCGCCACTGCAGATGGTGGAGATTCCATTCAATAGTTTTAAAATATCCCTGGAATTATGAATCTACGTATGAGAATAAAATCATTGCCGATTTTTAGCAAAATCCATCGGGATCATTAATATCCTTCAATGAAGGAATCTTCTATCCTCACCTGGTCTGGCTGACATGCAAATCCAGACCCAAAGCAACGTCATTGACTCCCAGTCGCTCCCTGAAATGGTCCAGTGAGTCATTCACTTGTACCAATGTTTACAAAGTTTCAAAGAAATGAAACCGGCTGGACCACCTGGCATCAAACTGTGCACTGGAAGAGTCAACTTTAGAAACGTCACTGTAGAACCTCCAAAGTCTTCCTTCCTATCATCTAAGAGGTAGTGCCAAAACTGGGGCAACTGCCTTACAGGCTATTCAAGCAACAGCCTGACATAGTCATACTCACAGAATCATACCTTACAAAAATAACCCAGCCACCACCATCACCATCCCTGGATATGTCCTGCCCCAAAGGCAGGACCAATCCAGCAGAGGGGGCAGCTCAGTGAGATATAGTCGGTAGGTAGTTGCTCTGGGAGTCTCCAGAATTGATTCCAGACCTAATGAAGTCCCATGGCTTCAGATTAAACATGGACAAAGAATTCTCTTACTGATTACCACGTAACATCATTCCTCATCTGAATCAGTGCTCCTCTATGTTAAACAACACTTGGAGAAAGCACTGACTGAGGCAAGGGCACAAAGCGTATTCTGGCTGGGAGATTTCAAAGTAGACCACCAAGAATGGATTGGAAGCAGTACTATTAATCAGGCTGGTCGGGTCCTAAAGGACATAGCTACTAGACTGGGTCTGCAGCAGGTGGTGAGGGAAAGAACAGGAGGGGAGAAAATCATACATGACCTCATCCTTACCAATCTACCAACTTCAGACGTATCTGTCCATGACAGTATCGGTAAAAGTCTCGTGGTCTGGTGCAGAATAAATTCTATTGTGTTGTGTGGCACTATCACCATGCTAAATGGCACAGATTTCGAAGAGATCTAGCAACTCAAGACGAGCATCCATAAGACACTGTGGATCATTAATAGCAGCAGCACTGTACTCCAGCACAAACTGTAATGTTACGACCCATGATATCCCCCCACTCAACCATTACCATCAAGGTAGAGGATCAACTCTGGTTCAATGTAGAGTGCAGGAGGGCATGCCACGAGCAGAACCAGGAATATACAAAGATAAAATGTTAATCTGCTGAAGCTTCCAAACAGAAATCCTTGCATGCCAAATAACTTAAACATCAAGGGACAGACAGAACTGAGCTTTCCCTCAATGAATGCATCAGATTTAAGCTCTGCAGTCCTCCTAATCTGATCATGGATGGTGGTGGATGATCAAACAACTCACTGGAGTAGGAGTCTCCACAAATATCCCCATCCTCAATGATGGAAGGTCCCAGAACATCAGTGCAAAAGTTAAGGCTGAAGCTTTCGCAGCAATCTTCAGTCAGAAGTTTTGAGTGGATGATCCATTTCGGCCTCCTCCCGTGGTCCCCATCATTACAGATAGCAGTCTTCAGAAATTCGATTCATTGATATCAAGAAACGGTTAAAGGTACTGGATACTGCAAAGGCTATAACCCTGATAACATGCAGACAATTGTCCTGAAGACTTGTACTCCAGAAGTTCCCTCTTCCCCAGACAAGCTGTTCCAGTACGGTTACAAACAGACAATGGGGAAAACTTCTCAAGTATGTTCTGTACATAAAACGCAGGACAAATTCAACCCGACCCAATACCGCCTCATCAGTCTACTCTCCGTCATCAGTAAAGTGATGGAAGGTGTCATCAACAGTGTTATCAAGCAACACCTGCTCAGGGACGCCCATTTTGTGTTCCATCAGGGTCACTCAGCTCCTGACCTCATCATAGCCTTGGTTCAAACATAGAAAAAGGAACTGAATTCCAGCCCTTGACATCAAGGCTGCATTCTGCCAAATGTGACATCAAGGACCCCAAGCAAAAACGGTATCGCAGACCAACAATGCATTATTGGAGTCATACCTGACAGATAGGAAGATGGTCATTGTTGTTGGAGGTTAGTCATCTCAGCTCAAGAACATCTCTGCAGTAGTCCCTTAGGATAATGTTCTAGGTCCAAACATCTTCAGCAGCTTCAACAATGACCTTCCTACCATCATAAGGTCGGGTGTGGGGATTATCCAGGCTTGGGCTGACAAGTTGCAAGTAACATTCTTGTCACACAAATTCAGTCAATGACCATCACGAATAAGAAACAACATAACCATTTGTTTTTCAGCAGCATTATCCCCACTAAATTTCCCCACTATCAAAATCCTGGGGCGTATTATTGACCATAAACTCAATTGGACTCGTCACAGATAAGAGCAGATCAGAGGCTAGAAAAACTGCGCGATTAACTCACCTTCTGACTTCCCAAAGCTTGTCCAACATTTACAAGGCACAAGTCAGGAATGAGATGTAATAATCCTCACTTGCCTGACTGAGTGCAGCCTCAACAACACTAAAGAAGCTGGACGCCATCCAGGACAAAACAGCCCATTTGATTTGCACCACATCCACAAGCATTCACTCCCTTCACCACGGTCGCTCAGGAACAGCGGTGTGTACTATCTACTAGACACAATGCAGAAATTCCACAAAGATCCTCAGAGAGCTCCTTCCAATTTCACGAACACTTCCATGTAGACTGACAAGGGCAGTAGACTTTTGAGAACACCACCAACTTCAAATTCGCCTCCAAACCAGTCAACATCCTGATTTGGAAATATATCGCAGTTCCTTCACTGTTGATGTTTCAAAACACTATAATTCCCTTCTTAATCACGAGTGGGTCAACGCACAGCACGTAGATTGCACCAGTTCGAGAAGGTAGCTCACCACCACCTTCTCAAGGGCAACTCGGGACGGGCAAGAAATGTTGGGCCCGTCCAGTGTTGCCCCACATTCAAAAAATATCTTTTAAAATAAATAGTTCCAAGTTGAGCATCTCGATGGGACAGATTATCTGATTTGAACACCAACAGGAAAACAGTGTTTCTAATAGTGAATATTTTAGACTTTTTCTGTTATTGGAAGATGACATATTGTTGCTGAGTGCTGTGATAAATTGCACCTTTTTAGTTAAAGTCAACAATACTGGTATAACAGGCTCAATCCTTCAAAATGACCAGATTACAAATGACAATTATAATAGAGACAATGTACGCCTGCCAGGTAAGACTCACAGATAGTAGCTTACATTCAACAGATTAATGGACTACTGGCTACACTGAATCCTCCCACCGTCTATTTCATAGGGGTTACCATTGACCAGAACGTGAAGTCAAATCAACTTATAAATACAACAGCAGATCAGAGACTTACAATTCTGCACTGTGCTGTTTTAGCATTGTCTCTCCTTCTAGTGGAAATATGTTCTACACACTGACTGTATCAATCTTTGCAGTAATCGATCAGTTTCAATCAGATGACCCCGCCCCCCCCGCGATTCTCTGAAGTTACATCGAGTAAACACACGGCCGCTCATATGACAAGCCGTCATCCCTCAGCAGTTGACAATATGCCAAATGCCGTGTGACCATTGCCCATTACATTCTCAACAGTATGTCTCCTCTCTTGTATTCTTGTTCTCTTGAAATGAACGTGAACATTGTATTTGCTTTCGTAACTGCCAACTGAACCTGCACATTAACCATAAGGGAGGACGAGTGCTTCAAAATCCTTTTGTGTTTCAGATTGAATGGATCCTATTAGAACATAGTGTCTGCCTCTATTCCGCCTATCAAAGTGCATAATCTCACACGATTCCATATTGTGTTCCATCAGCCACATGTTTTCACACAGTCCGAAACTATCTAAGTCTTTCTGCAGCCTCGCCACTTCCTCAATATCATCTTCCCAGCAAACCATCACTGTATCATCTTCAAACTTAGCAAAACTGCCCTCAACTCCTTTGTCCAAATTGTCCATATATAATATATTTCCTGGCTCCCTAAGGACTGCCCACCATCTACAAGGCACAACACTCTACGTGCTTGACTCCATTCATGTTGAAGCAATGGCTTGAGTGGAATTATACCTGCAAAGTCTTCACTCCCTGCTCCACTGACTTTCAGTAGAAGCACACCCTGCCCCGTTTTGTGGTGAGTTTACTTCATTATTGTGCACAATCCCAGTCTATTGATGGCATTCTGTCTGGACAAACTGTGTGATGATGACAATGGTGGGAGGTGGGGAAGGAATGTCTATGATGAATGACTGTGTGACTGCCAGGCTGAAACCTGCCCCGACAGCCTCGGATGTATCTGTGCCCACTGTCACTGCTGCAGACATGATCAGTCTTCCTGAGAGTCAAGGCAAGGGAAGTGACAGACCTGGACCATGTTCCTGGCTGTGTACTCAGAGCCTATGAGCACCAACTGGTAGAGGTATTCATTTACAACTTCAGCTTCTCCCTCTTACAACCCGAAGTCCCAACCTGCTTTGAGAAGACCACCATCATCCTCATAAGTGAGAAAGCACATGTAACGTGCCTTAATGACAACCGCCCAGTGGCTCTGACCTCAATAAGCATGGAGTGATTTGAAAGGCTGGTTATGGGCCACATCAGCTCCAGTCTCCCAGCCTGACCTGATCCCTTATAATTTGTCTATTGATGTAACAGGTCCAGAACGGATGCCATACCCCGATCCCTGCACTCATCCCTGGGTCATCTAGACAACAAGGACACTTACACCAGACTCCTGCTCAAAGACTACAACTCCACCTTCAGCATTGTTATCCCCTCCAGACTGATCTCAAAATTCTGTGACCTTCCACCCTCTGCAACTGGATCCCCCGGTTTCAGACCCACAGACCACAATCTGTGAAGATAGGTATCTGCACCGCGACCACAATCACACTCAACACTGGATACCCCAAGGATGCATCCTCAGCCCCCTACTATACTCCCTGTCCACTCACGGCTGTGTCCCCCAGCCCCCTACTATACTCCCTGTCCACACACGGCTGTGTTGACAAATTCCAAACAACGCCAGCTACAAGTTCACAGATGACATGCCCATGTAAATACAGGTATCCCCTGCTTTTCAAAAGTTCGCTTTTCCCCGCTTCCCTTTCCAAATGACCTACATTCGGACCTGTTTTAGCTAATCAAAAGAAATCCAAAGAAGATTTTCACTTTTACGAAGATTGCCGAAATTTTTCCCATACAAATGAATGTTTCTTCACTTTACACCATATCGGCTTATGAAAGGAACACTGTACTTAAAATCGCAGAGCTGTTACCATGTCACACGAATAGAATGCTTTCAGTTGCCAGTATACAGAATAACAGTAGAGATACAGCTCATCCTAGGCTGGAAGAGACAATGGGTTGAGTTTCCTCAACCTTTGCTGTAATAATTCTGTGATATGTATTGAAAGCCTATGGCGGGGTGGGGGGGGGGGGGGGGGGGGGGGGGCTGGGGAGACAAGCTTGTTCAATAAAGGGAAACATGTATATGTCTAAGGTCATGTTTTAAGCGATTTTATCTCCCTGTCTCTTTGCCCTGAACGGTGGTCATCTTCTTATATTCGTTAATGGGGTATGGGTATCATTGGCTGGGCCAGCATTACTTCACTTTTCTAGCTGCTCTTGAGAAGACCGTGAGCCACTGTAGTCCACGTGTTTTATTTGATTTTATTTGATTTATTTTAGTCAAATATACAATGGAAAGCTTTGTTTTGTGAGTAGTGCAGGAACATTATAGTAGACAAAAAAAAACACAGCTCATGAGGTACTTCAACAGAGTGAGGCATATAAGGTTACAGCTGCACAGGAGATGTGCAAAGCAAGATCGCTATTAGCAAGACTAGTATTATTTGAAGTTAGAGATGTCAATTCGTCAGTCTAATTAGGGTAGGGAAGAAAGTGTTCCTGAGTATGCTGGTCCATGTTTTCAAGCCTCTCTATCTTCTTCCTGTTGGAAGAGGTTGTCGGAGATCATTACCGGTTTATCAGAGTTTTTTTATGTTATTAGCCTTTCGGTGACAATACGAAGTGCAAATGGATGGAAGGTTGCCTTCTGTGATGGTCTGGGCTGTGCACACAACCGTCTGTAGTTTCTTATGGTCCTGGGCAGAGCGGTTACCGTGTCACACGAATAGAATGCTTTTAGTTGCCAGTATACAGAATAACAGTAAGAGATACAGCTCATTCTAAGCTGGAAGAGACAATGGGTTGAGTTTCCGCAACCTTTGCTGTAATAATTCTGTGATATGTATTGAAAGCCCATGGAGGGAGAAGACAAGCTTGTTCAATAAAGGACACAGACTGTTCCATCAACAAAAATCGATTCTTATTATGTCATGAAGTTCAGTTGCAATAAAAACTGTTTTAAAACAAAGTGGTTCTCTGAGAATTACAGGATATTCAGAAACATGTTTTTTTTTCTCTTTGATTCTGATAGAAGAAACAGATTTCGGCCATAATACACATGTCACAGACACACCAACTGTAATAGGACAACAGTGTCCAAATATAACCAAGGTAAGCAAATGGACCTGTCAAGAAACATGAGATATAATGATATGCAAACATGAGTTACAAACTGAAAATGTTGGAGAACGAAATAAAAACACGAAGAAGTATCTGCAGATAAAAACAGAGTTAATATATTGATTATGATGTGACATTTCTGAAAAGTCAAAGGTTAATTCTATGCATCTCTGCTCAAATTCTGACAGATTTGTTGAGTTTTGCTCCAGCTCTTTCGATTTCCTTTTCTTTCTGAACTGTGACAAATTGTTTGATCTGAACGATAACAGCAAAGCCCCTGTCTCACTTGGATCTCGAGTAATTTGTTATGGACATTGAATGAAAATTACAAAGTTTCTATGTTTGACAAGGATCTAAGTATTGATGACGCATTGGATAGTGAAAACGTGCCATGAAAATGTTGAAACAAAAACAGAAGTGGCTTCTAAAGCTCAGTAGGTCTGGCAGCATCTGTGAAGATAAATCACAGTTAACGTTTCGGGTTCAATGACCCTTCCTCAGAACTGATGGTAGCTAGGAAAATGTTGGTTGATATGCAGAAGGGGCTGGACAGCTGTTAATGGAGATTGTTAGTGGCTTAACATAGAGGGTGTGTAATGGAAGGCGATGTGAGAACTAGGCCTGGTGTATCATTGGTCGGGGGCGAGGACATTGGGGAGTTCAGGGCCGAAAATTATTGAACTTGATTTTGAGTCAGAAGGGCTGTAGGGTCCTCACACGGTAAATGAGGCGTTGTTCTTCCAGTTTGCATAGACCTTTCCTGGAACACTGCAGCAAGCCTGATATGGAGATATTAGCCATGGAACAGGATGCGGTATTAAACTGGCAGGCAACTGGAAGCTCAGGGTCATTTGTATTGGTACAATTTGGATGTTCAGTGAAGCGGTCACCCAGGCTACCGTTAGTTTCCTCAGTGTAGAGGACACCACATTGTGAGAAGCGAAACTATTAGACTACATTGTGGGAAACGTCGGTAAGGTGCTGCTTCATCGGTACGGTGTGGTTGGGCCCTTGGATAGTGAGAAAGGAGGACAGAAGTGCGAACATGTTACACTTTCGGCAGGGGCAAGTGAAGTGGGCCTGTGGTGGGGGTGAGGGTGGGGTAATGGGAGTGAATAAAGAGTGAACCAGGGTGTCCTGGTCCCTCCAGAAGGCGGACAATTTTGAGGAGGAAAATATGTTACTGGTGATGGCATCTTGCTGCAGGTGGGGGAAATGGCGGCTGATGATCCACTTCATGTGAATGTTAGTGGGATGGTGGGCCAGGACAAGAGGAATTCTCTCACTGTTGCAGGAGGGTAGAGAGACGGTGAGAATAGAAATGCAAGAGGTGGGTCAGACCTGGTTGAGGGCCCTCTCGAGAACAGTGCTGGGAAATTCTCAATTGAGGAAGAAGATGGACATTTTGGAAATTGACATCATCAGAAGCAATGCAGTGGAGACAGAAAAATTGGTGGAATGGAATGGAGTATTAGCAAGAAACAGGTTGTGAGGGTGTATACTCCAGGTAGCAGTGGCAGTCGGTTGGCTAATACTGGATATTAGTGGCCTGTCGATCCCCAGAAATGGAAACAGAGATGCCGAGGAAAGGAAGTGATGAGTCAGAGAAAGACGAGGTGAAAGGGAGGGAGGGATGTAAATTGGAAGTGAGATCGATGTTTTTTTTCAAATTCTGGACAAGAGAGAGAAGCAGAATCGGTGATATAATCTATGCATTGGAGAAGAGTTGTGGATGGGTCTGGAATAGAAGTGGAACAGGGAATTGTCTATGTACCCCTTGAAGAAACAAGTATGACTGGAGCCCACGTGTGTATCCATGCACCCCATCTGTGTGGCAGGAGTAGGCTGAAGCAATGGGTCTGCCCGGGCAGTTCTGTTTGTGGATTTTCAGGAGGAGATAGAAGTGAGCTATGCTATCAGAGGACCATCAGCTTGGGGACCGTTTGGTGGGTGCAAGTACGGTGTGAATGTCCAAATGAAATGTGGTCAATTATCATTGTTGATACAATGGCCTGATGTGCCATGGTCGGGTCATGGTCGGATCCAGCAGGTGATATGAGGAGATAACTGAGAGCTGGCCCTCAGTCTTTGCAATGTAGAGGTCAGTCCACCAGACTACAGCAGCATCGCCCTTACCAGCACAGGCTGAATAACAGAGTCAGGATTGGATCAAAGCACACGGCATACAGCCTATTCAGAGGGTGATTTGTTGGTTTGGGTGAGGGGATGCAGAGAAATCAAGACAACCAATGTCACATCGAACATTCGCAACGAACAGATTGAGTTCAAGCAAACAACAGAGTGAGAGGGCCAGGTGGAGGAAGAGTATTGGAGCTAGGCGAAGAGTCTGTGGAACAGGGAACAGAATCTTTGCCCAAAGAAATGGGCACCGAGGAGAAGATGGTGGGCGAAGAGTTCAATGTCATGCCGTACCCGAAATTCATTAAAGTCACTGCGATATAACACTGAGACCATTGTTAAGTGCAGAACATTCAACATCAGAGAGCGGAATGTTAGGAGGGAGGGTGAAGATATGACAGGTTGTGTATTTGGGGGAGGGGATGCAGTCAGAGTGCAGGGCACGGGTGGGGAGGCAGGTTCCAAGGGGTCATAGACATCTCTGTGTTATTGCATCTTGTGCGCCTCATATATCTGATGAGCATGGCGAATGAGCAAGAGAAAGAAATAGAACTGGGGAGCGGTGCAGCCTTGAGCCAATGAGGTGTGATGCTTTTGCGCAGATAAAATGTTGATATCACGGGCACTACAATCACATGATCAGTCCTCAGGAAGTAACTGAAGAAAATGAACGTAATCTTATTGTAATGCCCTGATTTCATTGGAGTGACACTCAACCAGCAAAGTGTTACTTTTCTGAGATTTTAGACAAAACTGTGAAAACACAATAAATGTTGATGTTATTAACAGGACAAAGTCATCCATAGTTTTGGAAGGTATTAACAAGGGCAGAGTTTATTTGTCATTCTCAAAAGCTCTGGGGAAGGGGTCATCGTTCTGTGAGGAAATTACCAGCACAGAATTTCCTGCGAATCCCATTGACCACTGTTTACTCAGGGTCTGTGATTCACATGAATCAAATACTACTTTGATGCAAGGGAAGTTACTCTGATCTCACCTCAAAAGACGTAAACCGTTAAAATAATAAAAAGCAAAAGTGTAAAACACGGCTTGTTTGAACAATGTGCTCACTGTACAGTGGAATGCTGACCAATGCTGTAAATGACACAAAGCTGAGCTGAGTGGCTCACAATCAGGAGAATATAAATAGATTATTCAGATAGCCAGATCAATGGCCGATGAAATTTAACACTAATAAATATGGGGTGATGCACGTCAGAAGTAATAAGACAACTGAGTACTCAAACTATGAATGGGGAGGGCTAAATTTGCTCGATTTTTTTCTTTGGAGCAGGGAAGGCTGAGGAGGGAACGTGCTACAGGTATAATGGAGTTTAGGGGTATGGAGAGGATGAACAATCAGAAGCTGTTTCCCTTAGTCAAAGGGTCAAAATCAAAGGAACACATTTTTAAAATGAAAGGCAGGGATTTGAGAGTGGATTTGTGGAATGTGTTACGCACTGAGAGGGTGGTATGAATCTGGAATGCATTGTCCAGGAGGGTCCTTGAGGGAGGTAACCTCACAAAAGTTTAAAATGCCTTTGGATGTGCACTTGCTGGTGCAGACATGACAGACCTTTATTTGGTTTCATGATTCTATGCGTTGGCAGCCATGAATGCTGTTATATATTTTGAAGCAATAAGCAATGGCAGTTACTGGTTTGTTCCTTTGACTGGATTCAGTAAATGTCGAGATCACAAACCAGAATCATCTCATGGAGTTTCAGCCCTTTCTCCACCTACAACATACAAGCCATCTCTGGGAACATCACATGCTCAGTGCAAGCATTGTCTAACAACAGCACGAGCATTTTCCAGCTGTTTACCACCATTATTATAGCTACAGCAATGTCATAAACACAGATTTTCCTTCAATATAATGCAGACTTCTAGCTATGAGGGTGCTATTTCTCTGAAGCATAATAAATTACTTTCCAGATATTCACTTTGACAAACAGCAAGTTTTCCTGTGTTTTGCTGCCAGTTATTTATCACATAATGCCCCACCCCACTCCATCCCTTCAATATTTTCCCTTTAATATTTTCTTGTGCACTGTCTTCCTGATCTCTCACACCTCAATCCCTCACATCCCCCATATTCTCCATCCTCATTTGTGAATCGCTGATAAACCTGAGCCTCATCTCTATCATTTATTCCAACATCCATCTCACAATGTGAACTGATATTATTCCTTCCCTCAGCATGGTCATTAGACTGGCCATGCCTGATGTGCTATTCATCTCGACCTTCTACTCAGTTTCTGACCCGCTGCTTTGGTTACCAAATTCCTGGTTTATTAATTTAAATCCATTCGACTTGCACTAGCAATACTTCCCAAAAGGATTTTGTTGCTCCTCCAGTTAAGATGCAATCGTCTTTTTTGTACAGGTCCCACGTGTCCTGGAAGAAATCCTAATAATCCAAAAATCTGAAACCAGCAACCCTGAAGTAGATGTTTAACAACATGTTAAGCTATACCGCTGTCCTAATCCTTGCCTCTTTTCCATATGGCACTGGGAGTAATTCAGAGATTACAGAGGATTGTTCTGTCTCTCTCTCACACACACATTCCCCCACACAATGAGACCAACACTCCATTGCTTTGCGGAAGAATACCAATAACCTCATAAATAGTCAGAATGTTAACTGGAATGAAGGATTTAGTTAAAGAAATTATGAGAAAAATTGTATTTCTTCTGGATGTCAGTTTGCTTGCTGAGTTGGAGAGTTCATTTTCCGATGGTTCATCACTATCCTAGTGAACATTATCAGTGAGCCTCCGGTGAAATGCTAGTGTTATGTCCAACTTCCTATTTATGTGTTTAGGTTTCCTTGATTCAGTGATGTAATTTCCAGTATTGGTGATTTCATGGCTGGTCCGTTTCCTCAGAGAGTGCTAGATGGAATCAAAACCGATGTGTTAGTTGATAGAGGTCCGGTTGGATTGCTATGCTTCTAGAAATTCTCGTGCGTGTCTCTGTTTGGCTTGTCCTAGATGGATGTGCAGACCCAGTCAAAATGATATACTTCCTCATCCGTATGTAAGGATCTAGTGATAGTGGGTCATGTCTTTTTTCTGGCTAGTTGTTGTTCATGCATCCAGGTGGCTAGTTTTCTGCCTGTTTTTCCGATGTAGTGTTTGTTACAGTACTTGCAAGGCTTATTCTTCCTGGAGCAGAATAGACAAAGATGTGAACATATCACGGTGCTCATAAGGATGAAGAAAGTTGCAGAGTAAAACAGGAAAACTCTGTTTCCGTTAGTTGGCATTACAGCATCAAGGAGTTCTAATTTCAAAATGGTCAGCAAAAGAGCTGGGAATGAGACACATAAATACTTCTTTATTGAGAGAGTTGTTAGGATTTGGATTAGACTGCCTAGGAGAGTTGTAGATGATGATTCAATAAAGAATTGGACATACATAATCGGAAATTATGAATTTAATGGGCTATAGAGAAAACGCTGGCAAATGGAAGGTGCTTGGGAAACATTACTGGAGCTGGTGCACACACAGTGGCCAATGGCCTCCTCCTGTACTTTAAAGGCTTGTACTCTGTCATGTGTCTGATGCAAATAAAAATCAGTATCGGATTATTTCCCGTTTTCAGTGCTCGCAAATATCTGATTATTTGCGGCAGGACAAACATTTAAAATGCAAATATTGCAAGGTCAGTCTCATTATGTAGTCAATTTATTACTCAGAACATGAATATTTTAAATGTTATGTTCTGATAACGAAAACAAATATATCATTGCTTTGGCACAAATCTCTTTGAAAAGCTCTGACTTTTCCCTCACACCACAATATGTCCTTTTTTCACTGTCCACATTTCATATTAAGTATCATTCTTTCTAAAAATCGGAAGTATTCAAATTATTCTTCGCTAAAATTTGATAACCTAAATCATTCACAGTGCATGTTGAATCATTGCCATTTCGAAATTGCTGGCTATTAGCTGAAGCTCGTACATTTCACTGTGAAATTTAACTGATTGATTATATATAAATGGATAAGAACGCTAATTCTATTTGATTGTTCAATCGTTTACTCACTCTTAACATGTAATCATTCAGGAGCCTACCATTTTCAAAATGTTGGAGTAGCAATGCATTGTTTTGAATCCTGACATTGAATATATAATTCTGATCACAACAGTTAGGTGCCATGTTGTTTATTTGATATAAAATAAAATGTGCATTCTTTATTTTTGTGTTACAAAAAATTGATAGGAGTTTATACTTTATTCCCATAAATATAGAATCGACCTAATTGTTTTCAGAGATTATAGTTCAGTTGAGTAATCATACTTCATATCTCATTTTTGCCCAATTCACGAAACATAGCTAACATCTGATTATTGTTCGGGTCAGTAAACTCAAAACCCTGCAATGAGCTACGCTAAAAAATGGCTTCCAAAAGATTTGGAATCATTTACAGTGTTACTGGAATTCACAGCTGCCTGTGATGCTGAGTGACACACTGAGCTGCTCCTAAATCCGTGGAAAGAGTTTCTAACCTGGGTCAGGGCAGGTTAGTCAAACATTTCTTCACAACAAATAATTTGGAATCCACCCTGGGAAAAGGTGGGAGCTCGCTAACAGATTATTACTGGTCTCAGTGTAGATACAAATAACGTCCAAATTAGATATCAATGGCTGACCAGCAACCAGGTTTTAAAAAATCATCTTCAGTCAGAGCATGGCCCATTGGGCAGAGGTGTCGACATGCAGTGTCAGAATCACACCGCACAACTTACTGATGGTGCTGACACCTGGCCTACCTCCCAGACTCTATACATCTGCACCCTGGACCGGATGCTGGTAAAAAGACATTAAAAAGTTGACAGTCTGATGCACTATCTTGAGTCTCACAAAGAAACCTCTGAAACCATATCCAATAAATGTCACCTTAATTAACACCAGTATCAAAATGACATTTTACATCTCTGTGGATGGCCAGAGATTAATACATGGTTCACCAAACAGAATATATCTGAAGAAAACAGCAGCAAACGTCAGGCCAAGAAGCACGTTAATAACTGAACTTGGCGGATTCTGTTTGGTGTGTGGTTACATACACATATTGTACTGGCACTCAGGTGACTGTAACAATGCACAACGTAAATGTAAGTTTTGACCTAACACCTCGTCAAAGCTTCCTGACCTCACACACTCAAGCATTGATGAGAATCTACAAGCTTGGTGAAACAGGAATCATAGTACAGGCCCTTCAGCCCTTGACGTCCTGCCGACATTTTATCCAGTTCTAAGATCAGACTAACCTACATACCTTTCATTATACGATCATTCATGTGCCTATCCACACACCCACACTCTCAGCGTAAAGAACCTACCTCGGACATCTCCTATAAATATTCCTCCAATTACCTTAAAATCGTGCCCCCTCATCATAGCCATTTCCGTCCTGGGTGAAAGTTTCTGGCTATCCACTCTATCTATGCCTCTAATCATCTTGCCCACCTCTATCAAGTCAAGTTCCATTCTTTTTCGTTCCAATGAGAAAAAAACCTAGTTTCCTGAATTTTCTTTGCAAGACCTGCCCTCCAGTCCATGCAGCGTCCTAATAAATTTCCTCAGTACACTCACCAATGCTTCCACATCTTTCATATAATGAGGCGACCAGTACGGAACGCAACATTCTAAGTGTGATCTCACCAGGATTCCACAGAGCTGCAGCATAACCTCACTGCTTAAACCCCATTCCCCCATGCTAATGAAAAGATTATCCGGCTACTTAAGAACCTTATCAACCTAGGTGGCAACTTTGTGCGAGCTATGACGTGGATCATCAGATCCCATTGTTACTCCACAACGTATGAATACTACATTTAACAGTGTATTATGCATTCAAATTTGACGTTCCAAACTGAATCGCTTCACAATTTTCCAGGTTAAACTCAAACTGTCCCTTATCACCCCATTTTAGCATCCTGTCAATGTCCTGTGCAAACTACAATAGCCCTCCACACTACCCACAATTCCACCATGCTTTGTTAAATTGAAAAACTTACTAATCCACCTACACTCTTCCTGATCGAAGTCATTTATAAATATCACAAACAGCAGAGTCCCCAGAAACGATCCCAGTGGAACACCAATGGTCACCGAGCACCAGACAGAATGCTTGCCATTTACCACCTACCTCTGTCTTCTATGGGCCAGTCAATTCTGCGTCCAGACAGGCCGCTTTCCCTGTATCCGATGCCTCCTTACTTTCTGAATGAACCTATCATGGGTAAATTTACCAAACGCCTGGTTAAAAACCATGTACGCCACATCCACTACTCTCGCTTCTTCAATGTGTTTGATACCATCCGCAAAGAATTCAGTAAGGTTTGTGAGGAATGACCTGCCCCTCACAAAGCCATGCTGACTATTTCTAACCAAACTATGATTTACAAGTAATCATAAATTCTGTCTCTCAGAATCCTCTCCAAAACTTTGCCCAATGCTGATGTAAACTGACTGGTCTGTAATTCTCAGGATTATCCCCATTCCATTTCCTGAACAAGGGAGTGACATTTGCCACCCTCCAATCATCTGGCACTACTCCAATGGAGAATGAGGACGCAAAGACCATCTCCAAAGGTACAGTAACCTCTTCACTCTCTTCCTGTGGTAAGCCAGGGTGGATCCCTTCTCGCCTAGGAGATTTATCTAACCCTATGTTTGTATTTCAATCAGTCTGTCCTTCACCTCACCATGTCTACTCACTGTCCATCTATCTGATTGACTGCTTTCCATTTCAGGGCTCTATACAGTGCTGCTTTCCTGAACACATATTGTTCCCTATAACCTGTTAATCATGGAATGGAAAACATGGGAAGGCACCAATGCCTTCCTGATGAAAGGCTGATGCCCAAAGCTTTGAATCTCCTGCTCCTCAAATGCACCTGATATGTTGTGCTTTTCCAGCGCCACACTTTTCGCCTCTGATCACCAGCATCTCCAGGTCTCACTTTCTCCATTACAAAGGGCTGTCCCCTCTGCACACTGAGCAGGCAATTAATCAGCAGAAACTTGCTGTATTTAGAGCTGACCATTCAGTACTGGAAAGTTGCATTTGATGAATACATTTACTGAAAACGAAATTACTATTCAAAAAATATTCATTTAGTCCCAGAGTTACAGTTTTGGTTCATGAATTAGGCAGCTTGATAACGAGCAGTCAATGACTGAAGAACTCCGAAGTACAGAGTATTCCAGGTGATATATTCCAGGGTGGATGTGCTTTCCCTTAATGTTGGGCATTTTATCGGACAGTCAGATGTGATAAGGGAACGCGGTGACACGTGGAATTGTGACATTTTTGCCATTACAGAGATGTGCTTGAGGGAGGTCAGGGCTGACAACTCAATATTCTGCGGTGCAAGAACTATAGGCAGCACACGAGAGGGGTAAAGGAGGAAGTGGTGATGCATTATTAATCATTATGGAGTCAGTTGCTGCAGTAAGAAGGGAATTAACTCGGAAAGAGAAGATTAAAGCAGGTACAAATTGAACAGGTCAATGGAGGCATAACCATATGTGTAAGGCTAAACTTAAAACGAAAGTAGAAGCGTAAACCTGAGGCGTGATAAAACATTAGCGGGTAGTATGAGCGGGTTGAGAGAGATAGGGAGTAGTATATGATTTGGGAGGGACTTAGAGATATAGGGAGGGGTGTAGGGTTTGGAGTGGATGAGCGGGATAGGGAGGAGTGCAGGGTTTGAGAGAGTTATGGAGTGGTATAGGGTTTGAAGGAGGTTGGAGAGATAGAGAAGGGTTACGGATTGGAGGGGGTTAGACGGATAGGGAAATGTGTAGGTTTGGAGGGGTTAGAGAGATAGGGAGGCGTGCAGGGTTTGAGAGAGATACGGAGTAGCATAGGGTTTTCAACAGGTTAGTGAGATAGGGAAAGGTGTGGGGATTGGAGGGGATTAGATAGACGGGAAAGGGTTTGGTGGGGTTGAGTAAGTAGGGAGAAGTACGGGGTTTAGAGGGTTCAGAAATATAGGGAGGAGAGCATGGTTTAGAATGGGTTAAAGAAATAGAGTGTGGTGCAGGGTCTAGAGTAGTTTGAAGAGATAGGGAAGGGAGTAGTGATTGGAGGAGTTTAGAGAGCTAGGAAGGGGTGCAGTATTGAGAAAGGGTTAAAGGGATAGGGAGGGGTGTCGGGTTTGGTGGAAGTTAGAGAGATATAAAAGGGGTACAGTGCATGGAGGGTTATAGAGATAGCAAAGGCAGTAGGGGCTGGAGGAAGTTATATAGATGGGACGGGTGGAAGGTTTGGAGGAGGTTATAGAGATAGAGAGGAACGTAGGGTTTGGGGAAGGAGAGAGAGATGGCGAAGAGGGTAGGTTTGGAGGAGGTTTGTAGCTCATTGTGTCAGATCAAACACTGACACAGAAACCTCCTGCTGACTCCCCTCTCTCAGCCTCACGGTGTCAGATCAAACACTGACACAGAAACCACCTGCTGACTCCCCTCCCTCATCCTCACGGGGTCAGAACAAACACTGACACAGAAACCTTCTGCTGACTCACCTCCCTCATCCTCACGGTGTCAGATCAAACACAGACACGGAAAACTCCTGCTGACTCCCCTCCCTCAGCCTCACGGTGTCAGATCAATCACTGACACGGAAACCTCCTGATGACTCCCCTGCCTGAGCTGGTGGATCAGTGTCCCTCTACATTGAACAACACTTGGAGGAAGCACAGAGACTGACAGAGCTGGCGGATGTATACTGGGTGGGGCATTTCAAAACCACCACCAAGAGGACCTCAGCAGCAGCGTTGCTGATCGAGGTGGTTGAGTTTAAAAGGACACAACTGCTTCACTGCGTCTGCACCGGGTCAGGGGGAACGACTGTAAGGGAGAAACATCCTTGACCTCACCATTACCAACCTACAGGCTGCAGACACATTGTTTGATGACCGTATAGGGAATGGTGAACTACCGCACACAGTATTTATGGAGACATTTTCCACTTTTTCATTGTGAAGACCCCTGTATATATGTGACACCATCACTGTGCTCAACGGGGCAGATTTCCAATAGATTTTGGAATTTTGCACTTGCCTGTGTGAGGTGGTTCAGGTCATTACCAACAGCAGCAGAATTGTACTCCAGTATAATTTCCACTATCACTGCCTGGCATATACTCCACTTTATCTTGGCCGTCAAACAAATGATACACCCTTGATAAATGGAGAAAACAGGAAGGCCTGACTATAGTAGCACCAAATACACCTCAGAATGAGATGAAGTTACTGAATTGGGCCACTTACTCATCACATGGTATAAATAGCAAATGAGACACAGATGTAACCAGTGAATCAGACCTAATCTCTACAATCCGGGTGAGTAGTGATGGACAATCACACAACTCACTGGAGGAGAAGAATCCACCAATACCACCTTCCTGAATGATGGAAGGGCTTCGCACAACAATAGAAATCTAAGGCTGAAACATTCACAGCAATGTTCAGACATAAATATCGATGGGATGATCTATTTTAATCTCCTCCACATGGCAGTCTTCAGCTAATCCGGCTCACTTTGTGTGGTATCTACAAACAGCTGGAGGGATTGGAGAGTGCAAAGGCTGTGGGCCATGATAACATTCCATTCTGGCTGTTCCTGCTGGGATACAGCACTGGGACCTACCTGACAATGTTGGAAATTATCCGGGTGTGTTCTGTAGACACACAGACAAAACATCGGACAATCAGTGACTACCCCATTGCTCTAATCCCTGTCATTAAGAAAGGAATGGCAGATGTCATCGACAGTGGGATCAAGCAGCACTTCCTCAGTACTAACCTGCTCGCTAAAGCTCAGTTTGGGCTCTCATCCCTTGGGCTCATTGAAGCCTTGGTTTAATGATGTACAACAAGAGAACACACAGCTGAATTCTACAGGTGAGGTGACAGTTACTGCACTTTTTACATGATCATAACTGCATTTGACCAAATGTCATAGCCAGGATTAACGGCAAACCTGGAGCAAATAGGAATCGTCTGCACTGGCATGAGTTATACCTGGTACAAAGGAAGGTGGCTGGGGTTGGTGGAGAGCAACCATCTCAGCTTCGCCACAGTTCCCCAGGGGCGGGGTTTCCGGATAAGCCTGTACACCAGAAACGGAAAGGTAGGGCACTAGACTCCTACAGGATGATAGAGACAACTGTCGGTAGTTGAACTGGACAGTTATCATACCTCAAGTAAGGGAGAGATTGAGTAGGACAGTCCTTTAGTCACCGAAGGAATTGAACCCACACTGTTGGCATTAATCTGCATTATAAACCAACCATCCAACTGATTGAGGTAACCAAATCCTCACGCAGCTCTGTGTGGTAGATATTGTGATATTATTCCATTCAGATGTGTTGGTAAACAACTTTGGAGCAGGTGGAACTAGAAGCAAGCTTCCTAGCTCAGAGAGAGGGACAATATTAGTGAGCTATAAGAGTGCTCTCTGCCCTAGGCCCTATAATTCTCAGCTGCTTCATAAATGACTGTAAAATCACAAGTGGGGATGTTTGCCAATGATTGGACAGTATACAACACCATTCGTGATTTACTCAGATACTGAAGCAGTCCTTGTGCAAATGTAACAGAACCTGGAGATATGCAGATTTGTGCTTAACAGTGACAATCCCATTTCCATTACACATGTGCCAGACAACGATTACTGATATCAATGGAAAATTGAACCACATCCTCTAACGTTCAATTCCACCACCATCACTGAACACACACCAAACAATATCGTGGGGATTATCGTTAACCTGAACTGGATTGACCATATGATTTCATTACCTATTCTTATGAAGGGGTTATGCTAAAACATTAACTTCTCCTGTACCTCAGATGCTGCCTGACCTGTTTTGATTTTCCAGCGCCACTTTTTGACGCACATAACTTCATTGGCTACAAGAATATGTCAGGGACTGGAAATTCTGCAGGAATAACTCACCTCAAAATTTCCGAAAGCCTGTCACCTATTGCTAAGACACATGTTGAATGTGTGTGTGATTAAATACTTCCATTTGCCTGTGTGAGTGCAGCTTTACCCCTCATCCACTGACGATCAGTAACAGCAATACCTGCCACCTACTCAGTGCTCTGCAGAAATTTACCAAGGCTCCTTACAACGTACCTCTGAAACCCCCGACCATCGAGAAGGACAAGGGAAGCAGATACACAGGACCCCCGCCATGTTCGCGTTCTGTTCCAAGCCATCTACCATCCTGATTGGGAAGTATATTGCCGATCCTTCAGTGTCACTGTTTTAAGTTCCCTATCTATCAATAAATGCCGTACAAATCACATTTCATGAATAAATTAACATAAAAAATATTTTCTCGACCTGTTCAATACTGGACACTGTGTTTTGGGTTTTGTGTGCTCAGGCTAGTTGGTCCAGGCAGTACTTTGCATGTTGTGAACAGCTGAAGGGATATGCTGTTTGAAACAATCTGTCAGTCTCTCAGAGGCATGGCCTACATACCGAGCATCACATAGGCACTGGCATTCTCATCCCACATTACTGAGCTTTGAGATAGACAGAAGCAACTGAAAACGTACTCATATCTGATTGGAACTGTTTAAACACACAGTGTTACTGTTGCTACGAAAATTATTATGAGTGAATATTAGCAAGGAGAAAGTGAGTTCTGCAGATGCTGGAGATCAGAGTCAAAAAGTGTGATTCTGAAAAACACTCAGACGTTCAGGCAGCATCTGAGGAGCAGGAGAATCGACTATTAGTTAACAATATTAATACAAGGGAAAATAATTGTATATTTTCAAAGTTCTTGTACTTAATTATAATTTGTTCTTGGGTGTGGCAATGAGATTCATCATTTCAATGCTGCTTACTTTGAGTTTTCATCATATTGTTGTTATAACAGTGTACTGAATAAATGGGTGGATTTTGTGCTTGTTGGACAAACTATAAGTTGGTTTTATGAAAGGATATCCGACCTTAAGTAAAGAGACTTTGCTGTTAATGTTTAGAACAATGCTGCAAACATTTACACAGAGATTTCCAGCTCAAGTCACACACAAGGTTGTTGGGCTGGGATCACGCTGGCCATCAATGGAGCTGCACAATTCTGTTTAGACACTGACATTGTAGGGCTAACATGCACTGGATATGGTTTATGAGGGATTCAATGTAAGATGCCATGTGCTGCAGCAGCCCATCACCTCTATAACACATTCATTCAGGATCGGGTCCAAGGTGCAGAATTACAGAGTTTAGGTGGCACGCAAGAAGAGTATACTTGCAAGATATGGCTGTTTATAGGTCATTGTTATAAATATTGAACTGCATCTGGACCAGTGCCATGTGCTAGTCCATTGACCAGTCTGAACCACACACATCTCCCGTTGTTCAGGTGTACCTCTAACCAGTCTATTCTGAGGAATTGTGTGAGCAACTGACCAGCTCCAGTTTGGAAGCTCTTTGTCAGATTTTGGAGATGGCCAGTGTTTCGGAGGTCCCAGTGAGACCCAATAACAGTGTGTCTGAATTCAGGCTTTTCATCAAAGACATTTCCAACAGCTTTGCTGCCTGCAAGATGGTGTGTTCACTGATCTGAACATGAATCGGCTGTTTACTACAGTCACTGAACTGTGTAATAGTTAGGTGTGCGCTCTGGTAATTCAATTATTGTTCACTTCAATTGTTTTCAACTGAAAAACAATAATGGTTGGTTTATTTTAAAATATGTAAGAAATAAAGTGATATTAACTCTTCATTACAGAAAATGTGAAAGAGACCAGGTATATATTTCCCATGGACTAATCAAGCAACAGTCAGATATTGTCTGTAAAGCAGGAATCTGTGAACAGGACTATGTCCCAGGCAACATCACCACCCTCTCTGGTAGGTTCTGTCCCACTGACAGGACACAGCCAGGCAAAGGGGGACTGCTCATTGGTATATAGTCAATATAGGGTGGCGTGGTGGCTCAGTGGTTAGCACTGCTGCCTCACAGCATCAGGGTCCGAGATTCGATTCCAACCTCGGGCAAATGCCTGTGTGGAGTTTGCAAATTCTCCCTCTGTCTGCGTGGGCTTCCTCCCACAGTCCAAAGATATGCACCTCAGTTGAATTGGTCATGTTAAACTGCCCATAGTGTTCAGTGCATTAGTCAGAGCTGCGTGCATTGCTCTTTGGAAGGTCGGTGTGGACTGGTTGAGGTGAAGGGCCTGTTCCCATCCTGAAAGGGATCAAATCTAATGATAGTGCTGGATCCTGTGGTTCTTGACTGTTCTGCAGCAGGTTATGGTGGAATCAATAAAAGGGAAACAGATAATTGATCACATCGTAACCGATCTCCCTGCTGCAGAGACACCTCTCCATCTCAAATATCAGTAAGAATGGTCACTGCACAATAGGGAGCAAGGGGTACCTTCGCACTTTGCAGAACCTCCTCACCATGATATGTCGCCCCTTGAGTACTGAATGGGACAGAATTTTCACAGATTGAATAATTAATGATGACGCAGCCATGAGGTGCAGAGGGCCATCAGCAGCAGCAGAATCATACTCCGTACAGCGCATACAGTATGCAACTTCACGGCCCGACACACCTCCCACTGTACAATACCCATCACGGACCGACATACCCCCCACTGTACAGTAACCATCACGGTCTGACATACCTCCCACTGTACAGTAACCATCACAACCCGAAATACCTCCCACTGTACAGTAACCATCACAGCCCGACATATCCCCCACTGTACAGTCACTATCACAGTCCGAAATACCTCCCACTGTACAGTAACCATCACGGCCAGATATACATCCCATTGTACAGTAATAATCACGGCCTGACATACATCTCATTGTATAGTAACCATCACGGCCCGAAATACCTCCCACTGTACAGTAACCATCACAGTCCGACATACCTCCCATTGTACCGTAACCATCACGGCCCGACATACCTCCCATTGTACCGTAACCATCACGGCCCGACATACTTCCCACCGTACAGTAACCATCACAGCCGGAAATACCTCCCACTGTACAGTAACCATCACAGAATGACATACTTCCCACTGTACAGTAACCATCACAGCCCGACATACCCC
Source organism: Chiloscyllium punctatum (assembly GCF_047496795.1). Taxonomy (NCBI): domain Eukaryota; kingdom Metazoa; phylum Chordata; class Chondrichthyes; order Orectolobiformes; family Hemiscylliidae; genus Chiloscyllium; species Chiloscyllium punctatum. Next base: position 96,544,455 of record NC_092744.1, read on the forward strand.
ACATTGTACAGTAACCATCACAGCCCGACATACCTCCCATTGTACAATAATCATCACACCCCGACATACCTCCCACTGTACAGTAACCATCACAGCCCGAAATACCTCCCACTGTCCAGTTACCATCACTGACCGACACACCTCCCACTGTCAGCTGCAGACTTGGACAGAGAAAATACAGATGTAAATTTATCTGGGCAGTTGCGATGTGATGTGTTTTAGAAGGTCTAATGCAGGAGAGAGTATAAAGTGGATGGAAAAACTACTGGCTGCATCAACATCTGAAGGGATCAAGGTGTACAGCTCGACAGTTCCCTGAAAGTGGTAACATGGGTGGATAGGGTGATCAAGACGACTGATGGCAAACTTGCAGACAGGCATCAGAGCATGCAGTATGAAAGTTAGCAGGTCATATTGCAGCTGTAGAGAAACTTAGTTCGGGCACATTTAGAATATTGTGTACAGTACTGGTTGCCACACCAGCAGAACGATGTTGAAGTGTTGGAGAGGGTATGGAAAAGTTTTACCAGCATGTTGTCTGGTTTGGAGTGTATTAGCCAGAAGGAGAAATTGAACACACATGCTTCGTGTGCACCTGGGCATCATTGGCTATGAGGCTACCTGATAAATATTTACAAAATTATCAGAGATATAGATAGTAGGACAGTTCCCCCCCCCCCACCCCCATCCCCCCAGAGTAGAAATATCGATTACTCAGGACCGTAGGTTTTAGGTAAAAAGGAGAAAGTTCAGGAGATGTGATAGGTTTTTTTTTGCTGTTCCAGACAGAATGTGAAAGTTCCTGGAATGCACGGATAGAGGGGAAGAAGCCAATATAACAAGGTTTAAGAGGGATCTTGGCACAAAAAGTATGAGTAAGTAGGGAATAGAATGACATAGAAGCTATCGGAGCAAAGACTTTTGTTTTAACTTTAGAAGCGCATCCTGTGTCAGTGTGGGCCTGCTGGGCTGAAGGGCTTGTTCCTGAGCTGGACCGTTCTTTATGTCAAGATTTGAGCCCGGGGGTGACGAGATGCTCACTGAATGATTACTGATTACCAACAGCCATATTATTGTGGATCCCTCCCCTCATCAACTTGTAGCTTCATATCCTTCCCCACTGTGGGGAAACTCAATATTGAGAATTTGACATGAATGTCTGAGCTGGTACCTGGTGACACCATCTTGACCCTCGCTCCAGCCTCATTCTATCTTGAATACCAACGTCTCGGGGTAAACTGCACTGACAGAAGCTGCATGTACTCCACACCCACCAATGCTGGCATCTGACACATGCCAGCCTCACCCAGCACATCTCTGACCCACTGACACCACCCTTCTGTACTTCAATGCTGCAGCTCAGGGCGCGCTGACAACTCACATTGCAATGCTGCTGCAAGGACACTGTGCGCAGGGACCCACACCCAGCTCATGGACTGTCCCTCTGGGCTGCTCACTCCGTGTTTGTACACACTTGCTTTGAACTGACTTCAATGCTCACAAAATTATTGTCTTGCCTTACCCTGCCTTTAGCAGCGTTTCCCCTCAGCAAGAGCTACCAGGCTCTCCTGTCTGCTGTATTGTCTTGGTGCTTAGCAGAGACACAAACCCGGAAGCTTGATATCATTGTCCACAGTCAGTCACTGTGCCCAGCACAGGGAGTCAGGGGGAGTCTCAGAATCCAGTTTAGGAGCTTGGACACGGTCTGTCAGCCTCTCATGGTTGTTGGGGTCAGGATCCTTCCCCTGTGAGGGGGTGGGGAGATGAATGTTAGGCTGCCCCATATCCCTCTTAGCTCTTTGTGCCCTAGTGTGGGATGGTTCCTTTCGGAATGTGAGAATTACCAAGGAGGATTAGGGAAATGGAAGTGGTTGGTAGAGCTGTTAGTGCTGGGACAGTTGGGGGAAAGTTGTCGAGGTGTTCTGAGTGAGGGAGTTGGCAGCACAGACACCAGGCAGAGTTGGGCAGAGGGGCAGAGAAGAGATTAAAGAGAGACTGAGAGAAGGTGCTGCATTCACTGAGGGTGGGAGAAGTGGAGATGATGCCACTTACCCTGGTAGAGGGGAAAAGGTCACTGACCTCCTTCCTACACTGCTGGGCATTCACCCAGAAGGCTGGAATCACACTGACCCAGGGGTCAGCCTCGGACCAAGCTGGAAGGGTCTGGTGTCATAGCTTCCCCTGCCAGCCCTGGAGGAAGATAACGTCCCTCTCATGCATCATGTCATACACCAGGACCAGGGGCTTGTCCACAATGGGGAGCCCCAGGTTTACCCCCTCTGCCATGTCCAGGCCAGTTTCAGATTCACAATTCAAGAGTAAAATGACTTTTTAAAGATGGCTCCTGGAAACAGGGAGGCCGGTGTATTCTGGGATATCCAGTCAGAGGTCAGCTGTTATGACGAAGGGGAAAAATCATTGTGTTAGTATCAGATGTGAGGAAGACCACGCGGGCAGGGAGAGTAGTTAATGAGACAGATTGGGGATCGTATTATGAGAAAATGCACTTCACCTGGTGGAGAGTAACCTTCCATGAAACAACCAGAGTAAAATGATACTTGACCATATCATAAGATGGTTTAGGCCTCTGTCTGTCTGAATCAAAACAGGGATGAAATATTGGGAGCAAGAAACTTGGAGTGGAGAATTATACAGGAGATTAAAATCCTCAAAAAAGGGGTAACACAATGTTCCAGACTGTTAAAAGGAGCCGGGGAAAATCCCCTGCCATATATTTACCGACATTATCCAATCCTCACTGGATGCAGCAATGATGCCGGAGGACAGGAAAATGGCTAATACCGCAACTTTGTTTACTGTGGAGCAAGGGACTGAGTGAACAGGTCGAGGCTGGAACTCTGAGAGTGAATAAACGGTCACTGAGGAAGTTCCATGGACTCCAGGACAGTCGGTCTGGATTTGGTCAAGGAAGATCGTGTGTAATTAATCTGACTGTCGGTCTGAGGCACTAACCTGTAACTGCATGTGAATTACTTGGATTTGACGAGAGATCCCATGGCACACTGTTTAAAAAGAGAAACTATGGGGTCCAGGTGAATGAAGCAAACAACCCAGAGAAGTGTAAGGCAAGGCAGTTAGGGACATCAGCAATAGAGGGGAATGTGCAATAAATGAGAACGTGGTCAGTGTGGGCAGATAAATGAAGGTAGCTGGATACACCAAAAATCTCGTTAATAGAGCAAATGGCACAATTTCCTCTGTCAGCCAAAGGGCAGAATTTCACAGCAGGAAGCTTATGCAGGAACTGTATAAAGAATGAGTTCAGTCAGAGCTTGGGGACTGTGTGCAGTTCTGGTCACCCCATCACATGGAAGGATGGCATTGGACTGGAGAGGGTACAGAGGAGATTCTTCACCCTGTGACAGTGGAAGTGCAGTTCTGAGTAAAGATTGGAACGGAGGGTGCTGATAGGAGATTAGATTGGGGTGCACATATTGTCAGGTGCCTGGGTAGAAAGGGAGAGAGTACCTTGCTCCTGTTGGAGAGCTCAGTTATCAGTGGCAAATATTTAATGTAATTGGTTGAAATATTAGAGAATTGATGAGGAAAGTTGTTATTTACCGCAGTTTATGGTCGGGATCTGGGAGTCACACATGGAAGTGGCGTAGAGGCAGAAACTCTCAAACCATTTTAAAAAGGTGCCGGGATCTGCACCTGAAGTCCTACACTGTCTGGGGAGAAAGAACTAGGGCTTTAAAAAACAACATTACATTTTGTCCAATGCAGACAGTGGACAGAGTGATCTCCTCTATACTGTGCTATTTTCTGAAGTTTGCAAAGGTTACCAATATCTGATAGGATTAATACGCAGCGATGAGGGGTGAGGGCAGGGAGGAGCAGTGTGTGAATTGATTAGCATCACAATAATACTGACCCTATCCTTTATACACAATGCTACTTCACTGTGTTGTCCTGTTTATCCTTCCTGTAGAAATGGGGAAAAATTTTGATTATCCAGGTCTGTCTTGGTCACACTGCAGTTACATCTCCATAATCCCAGCTCAATCTGACCTGGTTCACACTATTTAACGCTACCATTTCACTGGCCTTGTTCAAAATTTCCCAGCTTCATTCTTGCCCCATTGAAGCCTGCTCTCAATCAACTAATGTTTCTCAGTCACAATTATGGCATGTCATTCTCTACATCATCCTGAACATTACAATAAAATGATCGCTGTGCCCCAAAACCATCCCCTACCGACACTGGATCCAATTGCCCCACCTCTTTCCCAAGGACCAGGTCCAACAGTACATATTCTCTTGGGCTGGATACATACTCCTGCAGTCAGCTCTCCTCCATGTAATCCAGGAACACTTGCCCCTCGTGACCTTTCACCACCAGGATCCCTGTCTATATCTGGAAACATTACGTTTCTCAGTATAACCGATCTGTGGTATTGTCATCGCTCTCAAATGACCCTGCATATTTATTCTCTCCATCAGTTCTTTGGTTGCTGGCTGACAGACTGTACCTCACAGTGTAAGTGTACACTTTTTGTTCTGTAGCTCCAGTCAAATTCATTCTGTCCTTGGACAGATCCTCTTTCTCTTGGACCCCTTAACTAACACTAATCAAAACAAATACTTCTACCTTCATCTGTTCCCTTCAGTTCTATCATTTCGGAATCCCTTATACCCAGCACTATTTAACACCCAGTCCTGCCATTCCTTTAGCCAGCTCTCGATGATTAGTACATCAGATTTCCACACACCAATCTGCATCTGGAACTCTCCACACTGAGTATTCACGTCCATGCAGGGCACCTCAGATTAAGGCTTTCTTTCTTACTCCATCTTCCACTGATAAACTTGTTGTTGTAAATTAGTACCAACTGTATCTCACATTATTTTGAGAATTCTGGTAGTCTCCTCTTCTATTCCATTCTGGATCCTAAGCACACGCCAAGTTTTTTTCAATCCCTCCCAAACACCCCATAAGAAATTCAGACCCAACTCTGTCATGTTAGCCCATCCAGCTTGTACAGCTGCTGCCTTCTCCAGAACCAGTCCCAATGTCCCAGGAATCTGAAGCCCTTCCTGCTGAATCATCGTTCCAGTCACACTCTCATCTACCTAAACCCACGAGTCCTGTTTGCACTTGGACACGGCATTTGGAGTATTCCAGGGATTGCTGCATTTGCGGACCGGCTTGCTAACCATCCACCTTGCTCCCTAATTTCTGACTCCCCGACCACTTCGCCCTTCCTACCCATGTCATTTCTACCAACATGAACATGACCTTTGACTGCTCACTGTCCCCCAGACGAATGTCCTGCAGACACAGTGACATTCTTAACCCCACTATCCTGGAATTACAGACACGCTGACACCTTCTTCATTTTCCTGTCTCCCCTGTGTCTATTGCTCCTCCTTCCTTCTCCCTCCCCTCCTGTACAGTCAGGCTGCTTGTGGTGCCACAGACATGGCTCTGACTGCCCGCCCTTGAGCAGCCTACAATGTAATCAGCTTCCAAACTGGGAAACTGAATTGGGAGGGAGATACCAGGATTTTCTTGTATTCCCTCATTGTTTCTCTCTGGTTGCCTCATCCCCCAGACCCTTCCTTCTTCCAGGCTGTCATGTCGGCAGGGTAATCTGCTGTGTGTGTATGCTTTCCACCTAACTCTCAGCATCACAGATGTCCCATAGAGTCGCTGTCTGAACTCCATGACCAAGTGCCCATCTAGGACACAAGCAGGGGCTATGACTTCCCAATGTAACAGAACACATTTTCCATCTGACAAACAAGTCTTGCCATGTCTTAAAATGCAACATGTCTGGAGTAACTTAATTAATTACTTAGAATGAAGTTAGCATTTGGGAAATAACAATATAGTTAAGTCCCTTATTCAACTGGTCTTACTGAGGTTAATTTATTATATTGGCTCACAATTTCAGTTCTCCCTCTTATTTCTGTGTTCAACCCTTATTTCAGAAGTTGAAAAAAAATTGCTAACTTATAGCAATTAACTGACAGTCGCTAATAGTGGTGTATTTATCAGCCAATGAAATTACAGCCTTTTCTGTGATCGCTCTTGCATTTTTAAACTCAGTGCAGGCAGGTCCCAGCAGCAGAAGTCATCTCTGTGACTCCCAGGTACGTGTAATCCTCCAGCTCCCATTCAACTCTGCTCCTTCACAGGGTCACCGTCTCTGTGACTCCCAGGGACGTGTAATCCTCCAGCTCCCACTCCACTTTGCTCCCTCACAGGATCACCGTCTCTGTGACTCCCAGGCACGATTAGGCCTCGATCCTCAGTGTTGATTTATATCCTCCCTCTGTAACTCCCAGGTGTGAGTGAGCCTCATGCTCCTGCTCCAAGTTGCTCCGTCACATGGTCACTCCCTCTGTGACTCGATGTTGATTTCGAGCCTCCTGCTCTGCTGCTTCTCAAACTCCAAGTCCCAGTCGGCCTCGATCCTCGCTGCTGATTAATATTCTCCCGCTCTGTGCTGCTCTCTCTCAGGTTCCCTCCCTTTGTGACTCCCAGGTAATGATAGGCCTCAAGCCTCAGCTGAAATTTATAACATTCCATTCCGTATTGCTCTCTTATAGGATCGCCGTTGTGCCTGGAAAAACATTAGAAAAGGCAGGGCTAGACAAAGCAGAGAGTGTTACAGTGATTGAGCGTTCTATATGGGATGGAACAGGTATTATGGGGAGCTAGGCAAACCTGCATCAACTCAAGAACGTTACTGGAAGATACAGTGAGATTTTCAGACATTGAAGAAGGCAAGGGAAAAAGAGAGATGGTGGCTTGTGCATGACGGAGCTTTGTAGAGTCTAAATGACTTTTTCTGAGCTGCTTACAGAGATGTGTAGACTTTAACAAATGCAAATTGAGAGCCAGCAAGTGTTGTCTGGGCCTGGAGATTTGGATGGAGACTTGGATGTGACAGACTTGGATGTGACAGAGTGAGAAGACTTGCAGTAACTGGGGGGAATATAAACCTTTGGGACACTGGTAATTTTCAAGGACCCCCAGGACTTGAGGAGGTGCAGAGATTGGGAGCATTCCAAATAGTGGGATTGTAGGGGCTGGAAGTCCTGAGATGGATAGGGAGGAAGAAATGTGTCACTTTAGCACACGCAATCATTGTAATTATCATTGATTGCAGTTATATGGAGAGTAACAGAAACTGAAGGGGTTACAAATTTAAAATGGGAGAGACTTTGGATGATCAGAAGTTTTAACAAGAATAAAGTAATTTTAGTGATCTCTAGCACAGATGGGAATGGAGGAGGTGAGATATTGTGAAGAACTGTCAGATTTATATGGCGGGGAGGATGTGAGATATAAAAGGGAGAGGGGCATTTTCTGTTTGCAGTTACAGACGTGAGGAGTGTTGGAGCGCCTGCTTGAGACTACACAGATAACAACAGTTCCAACGGCTGGTGCAGTGGCTGAGGAAGGCAGCTCATTACCACCTTCTCAGGGACAACTCTAAATCAACAAAGAACGCTGGCTCAGCCAACAAAGCTCATCTTCATGAATGAATGACACCCAAAGGACTGCAATGGGTCAGGAAGGCAGCTCCCCACCACCTTCTCCAGGGAATTACAGATGGGAAGGTAATGGGGAAACTCTGCTGTTTACAGCCGGACAGAAAAATAAATCCAGCAGTGGGTGTGAAATGACATTTCCGTTTCAGAACAACATGCTGAACATGGATAGAGGATTTGTCTGATTGGCAAAGGCAGAGAGTGTGAAGAAAGGGGTCTTTTTCACGATGGGAATTGGGGATGGGGGAGCTCCACGGGGTCAGTGTTGGGACTACACTCAACACGTTATTCATTAAGTGTCTGAACAAAGGATGTGAAGAGGTACGAGAAATGGGTTTCCAAGAAACATCTCAGGGATTAAATTTGTGTCATATGAGGAGCAGGTGAAGTCTCTGGGTCTGCACTTGATTAAGTTTCAGAGGCAGCGGCAGAATCTCATTCAAACTTACAGAATACTGAGGGGCCTGGATGGAGTGGACGTGGGCGAGATCTTTCCACGAGCAGGAGAGACCAGAGGCCAAGGGCACAGCTTCAGAGTGAAGGGACGACCCTTTAGAATAGAGATGTGGAGGAATTTATTCAGCCAGAGGGTGATGGATCTGTGGAACTCACTGCCTCATGGGGCTGTGGATGCTAAGTGATTCAGTGTATCTTACTCAGAGATAAGCAGATTCTGGATGAATAAGGAGATCAAGGGTTACCTGGAGTGAGAGAGTGGGGTTGAGAAACAATTCATACACAATCGAATAGTGGAATAGACCTGATGGATTGAATGGTCTAATTCTACCCCTATATATGATGATCTTATGGACTGCGCTTATTCCATAAGTTTCTAAGTGTGCAGTTCGTATTTCTGGCATATCGTTTAACATACATCCCAACACTTTCGTGATTTTTGCTGTCAGCTCTTGGTTTCAGATCAACTGCAGAAAGGTTCACCAGGCTGGTCTTCAAAATGGAGGGATATTGATGAGAAGAGGTGGAGAAGGTTGAACTTGCAGTCGTTAAAATTTAGAAAATGAGGCAAATTTATTGATACACCAAAGATTCTTGTGTTCTTACAGATTCGATACTGAGACATTGTTTCAGTGTGCAAGGATCTGTAACCGGAGATGAAGGGGAATACAGTTACCAGACAAGCTAAGAGAGAAAAGCTGGGCTGTAGAGACTGGAGGATTTTACAGAGTTCGGTGGTTTGAGATCACTGTTGGTGGTTAGAGATCAGGTTGTTGTTGGGCTGAAAGATGTCAAGTGGAGTTACAGGATTATCAGTTCCGAACGATTTACAGAGATCGGGAGGAATATAGGGACTAGTGATTACACAGTAGTAGTTGGAGCTACAGAAATTTTTGGAGAAAGGGAGGGTTATAAGCACTGGAGAGGAGACTGATGGGGTGGTATTTGGAGCTACAGGAGTTTATAGAGACTGGGAGGATTGTTGGTGCTGGGAATTACACTGACAGGGACAAGAGTGGAGGGGAGGGTTGATGGCGCTGGATCAGTTCAAACAACCAGGGAGAAGTGTAGGGATTGGAGGAGCCAGAGATACTGAGGGTTGTCGAGCTGCAGGGGTTCAGAGAGTTACTGAGGACTGTGAAGGCAGGTCTGCAGCATTCCCATCAGTTACACAGAGATGTAGAATGCTGTTCTGGAGGGGGTTACAAAAATCGAGAGGATTGCAGATACTGGAAGATATTACAAAGACAGTGAGCTGTAGAATTTGAGGAGGTTACAGCGACAGGATGCATTGAGGAGTTGGAGGCTGCTACAGGTGTTAAACATGCTGCAAGGGATCAAAACCTGACATCGATTGGGGGATTAGAAACTCTGGAGACAAAGAATGAGAATTGCAGTAACTGAAGAATATCACAGAGATGGGGAGTTACATATGAGTTAGAGGAGTTATAACATGAGATGGGCTGTATTAAATGGAGTCAGGGAAGATACAGGGAGATCTGAAGGGACTAGAGGTGATCAAAAGGACAGTGAGGCTTCTCACTGTCGGATTGGGTCAGTTTCCGCAGGCATGGGGTATTTTATGGAATTGTGCTACTTACAGAGATTAAGAGAGTTGTATAGAATTGACGAAAGAACAGAGATATGGAAGGCTGCAGCTAATGAAGACTTTTGTTGATGTCAGATGCTGACGTTCTGAAAAGTATACGGACCGGCAAGCTATACAATCTGTCAGAGCTTACAGAGACAGGAAGAGCAATAGATCCTGAAGACACTAACACAAATAGGGAGTATTGCAGACACTGGAGGAGGTTTCTGCTTTTGGGATTGTTGTAGAGGAGTGTAACGTTTACACAGATAGGGATCTAAGAGCTGGAGGATGTTATGGAGATGATTAGATTGGTGGGGAGACCGGAGGAACTTACATTGACAGGGCGGGTGATAGCAACGGGAGAATGTTACATAGATAGTAAGTCTTGTAGAAACTGATCGGGAGAGTCACAAGCATTGGAGTTGGTTCCACAGATCGGGGGTTTTACAGGGTCCTGAGAGGATGACGCAGATAGGGAGGTTTGTAGGATATCCACATTTTCAGAGAGTTTCAGGAATGGAAAATGTTACACAGTTAAGGAGGGATGTTGGAGCTGTGGGAGTTCACAGAGACTCGGAGGTTTGAAGGGGTTGGGGCTGATTATGGATAGAGGGATATATTTAGGTACAGTAATATGGAACGCAGAGGGAGAGTTTAGATTAGATTCCCGACAGCATGGGAACAGGTACTTCGGCATAACATGTTCACACCAACTCTCCAAAGAGTAATCCACCCAGACCCACTTCTCTCCGACAATGCATCTAACACTATGGACAATTTAGCATGGCTGATTCACCTGACCTGCACATCTTTGGACTGTGGGAGGAAACTGGAACACCTGGAGGAAACCCACGCAGACACAGGGAGAAGGTGCAAACTCCACACAGACAGACAGTCACCTAACGCTGGAATCGAACCTGTGTCCCTGGCACTGTGCGGCACTATCGCTCACCACTGAGCCACCGTGCTGCCCCAAATTGCAGAATTACACAAAGAGAGAGTGTTTGTGGTGCTGGGAGGACTGGAGGGAGTGGACGAGCAAACAGAGATGTGGAGTGCTGCTGTGGCTTGAAAAGGGTCTGGAGGTGTTCATATCGGTAAGGAGGTCGGGAGGGTTGGGAGAAGGATACTGTGGTCGTGTGGTACTATAGGCCAGGAGGCAGGAGTGTGATTGGACCTGCAGAAGGTTACAGTGATATCATGATTTTTTGGGGCTTGAGGAAGGTCCACAGGTGGATATTTTCCTCCAGGCTGGAGGATTTTACAGAGACAGGGGCACTGTAAGTATTGTGCAAAACTACAGAAATAGGAACTATTGCACTGAGTGCAGGATGAGATTATTGAGATTGGGCATGTTATCGACATTGGAGCAATTTACATACAGGGAGAGTCATCAGCATCGGAGTAGGTTTCAACGATACAGCAGGAATATGGGAGGGGTGGAGGTTACAGAAATAGGAAAATTTCTGGGAATTACAAGCATTCAAGACATTGGCTCAAACAATTTAGGCCGAAAGGCATGTTTCCTTGCTGTATGACTCTATCACATGACAATAGATAGAGTGAGGAGGCAATATAGAACAGAAAGATCCCAGGTTTCAATACCACCTCCTTGAGGGAGGCCTGCTTTCCCCTCTGTTGTACTGATCCTCACTAAGACAGCACAGGCCTGAACTGATAACTGTAAACTTAATGTATTGACACAGGAAGGCTCAGTACAGCAGAGATGAAAATTAACAAGAGGTGGTGTTTGAGCCTGGGACCATCATGCTCTGTGTTTACCTTTCAACACTGTATCTGTGTAATCTCTTCTGGACCAAAGTTCGATCCCTTAAATACACTCTGCTCTGTTCACTGTGAGTGATCTTGTCTCGCTGAAGGATTTACTGAAGGCTCCAGATCTCATCTCTCTGGAGTGGAGAATTCTTTTGGCTCAGGATCTGGAGTAGCTGCAAAAGGTGCAGTCACCGGCATCAATTAGACCCTCACAGTGACAGATACCACATGGAGAGAGACTGTGTGATATCACCAGAGTGCACGAAGTTATCAGGATCAAATCACGGTCAGGAAGAAGGTGCACTGGGATCAGTACTCAGGGATGAGGGTGCTATCAGTGGACCAGGCAATGACCTCGTGTTACTCTCACTGGAGTGTTCATCCAGAATTTAACGCCGACCAGATATCCTTTCCTAATGCCAGAGTCAGCGATACCCACCTAACCACTTAATAATACCCTTTCAGTAAGCAAATCTGTTCTAGGCTGCCAGTCTGGCCTACATATGAATCCAGACCCAGAGCAATGGGATTGACGCTGAAATGCCCACTGTAATGATCTGACAAGCCACCCAGCTCTAAGGCTGGTCAGGGTGGGCATGCGATGCTGGCCAGCCAGAGACAGCAACATCCCATGAGTGATTTAAAATCAACACTGCTGGGAGCAGTGTCCTGGCCAATCATGTCGGTAGGTTTTTGACAGGGCTTTAAACTGACATGGAGGATGCAGGGACATAGTTCAGATGAAAGGAGCTTTCCAAATCCAAAGAGAAAATGTGAAGCCTCGGAACAGCATGGGAATGTGGCTGAAGTCAAGCAGAAAAGAACAGGAAGGGACAGAGTTTAACTAAAACTGTACATTAATAAATCGGTTTGTGACAGGACATCGTGGGGAAGAGGAAATTATAATGTTGTTTTGATTTGGAATGGACAAAGTATCTACAATAAGGTAATAGACTTGGGACACAGAGAAAAATGAGACTTAGTCACCAGACAGACGTGATTACAGGGTGAACAAAAGGTGGAACATAAATATTCAACAGTAAACAACCTTACAGGATCTCAGGCAGAATGGAAAAACAAGATGGGAACCCTGACACTAATGGATAACAAAGGCATTACAGAGAAAGCACTTGGTCTCAGATTATGCAGCTGAATCAGCCTGAATGCAAATTCTGGGTGCGATGTGTCAAAAACACAAGATCGCTTCTCGGCCTTTTGGCTAAGATCAAGTGTCTGTTCTTATCAGGACAGGTGTCGAGTTGCGAGTCATCAGAGCTAGTGAAGAGATCATTGCTGGATCGTGATTGGAAGTTGGAGGATCGTTTGGTTGTGCTGACCTGTTCTTGGTGGATCTTCATGCTGGCTTCGGCCTAAGGCCAATTCAGGGACCAGCCAACCTCTGAGCTTGGCCTCAGCAGCCACTCACCGCCTGGGCCAGGGCATTCGGAACACAGTCAGGGTGACTGTGAAGAAGGTGGAGGAGCACACACCGGTGGATCGGAGAGTGTTTGTAAAGAAAGTTCTGCTGGAGTATTGTGGGCTTGTACCAGTGAACGTGTACTGTCTGCAGGATTTACCTGGGGCAGGCTCCTTCGATGTGACCTTCAGAAGCGTGAAGCAGTGCAAACAGCTCCTGAAGGTCTTCAAGGAGAAGGAAGGGGAGCCGCTGTTTTACATCTTGTCAGCGACCCCATTGTGTGTGCTTCCTGCACGGAGGAATCGGGTTGTTACAATCCATATGTACAACCCCTATGTTCCAGTGGCTGATGTCCTGAGTCATCAGCCAAGACAGTACGTCCAAGTTGAGGGAGAAGCCACTGATGTGATCGACCCCTTTGGGATCTGGACCAGTAAGCGGCAGGTCAGGGTAACTCTGAGGGCCGATGATAGTGGGAACATCCTCCACCCACCCTCGAGCTTCGCAATTGGAGGGAGCAGAGGCTACCTGACATATGCAGGGCAGCTGAAAGTGTGACAAACCTGCGGAAGGTCGCGACGCGTGGCGGCGGATTGCAAAGTGACCATCTGCAGGAACTGCAAACAGGAGGGTCACTTGACTAAGGACTGTCAGGAAGAAAAGAGCTGCAACCTGTGCGGAGAGGCGGGCCACATGTACAAGGCGTGCCCAAGACGAGGAGCCGCCACCTACGCACAGAAGGCCGGAGGTGACAACATGAGCCGCGGACCGACAAAGTCCAGCGAGGTACCGTGAATCAGCAAAGGAACAGTGCCTGGAGGCACCCAGAAGGAAGGGCAGGCTGTAGCGGAGCAGGCGGCAGACAGCGGGGAGATGCAGCAGCCGACTCAAGCTCCTGCAAGACAGACAGAGGAAATGGAAGAGGTGGGATCAAAGGAGGCAGAGCAGTGGATTATTGTCAAAAACAGGAAGAGGAAACCTCTCGAGGGCCCCAAAGCCACTAAGCGAAGGGGGAAGAGACACCTACAAGCTGAGGATACAGGCAGCTCCGCCGATGGTGAGGACGGGCGCAAGAAGGGTCGCCACCGGAGGAAGTGGCAGAGCGCCGTGGGGAGAAAGGAGGGCAGCACCACCCAAGAAGGAAAAGTCGATCCCTCTGAGGGGATGGGTGAAGGCCTCCCCCTACCCGGTGAGAACCAAGGGGTACCCACCGGCCCACAGCTCCAGGTAACTGGGAGCAGCGGCCCTGTGACACCCCTGCTGTCAGATGGAGAACGGGGCGATGCGGACCCTGGGTCCGTCATGATGACACCAGAGCGGGAAAATGACTCCAGCGTGGAGCTGGACAACTACCTCAGCCCTGGGAAGGTCCAGCAGTTTGCCGTCACCACGGCGATGCACGCAGCTACCCCGCAGAAGAAAATGGACACTGGTAACCCCGTAAACTGGTAAAATGGGGTTTAAAATTGCCAGCATAAATGTGCATAGCATTAAATCAGCTACGCGATGTGTTTCAACGCTGGCCTTCCTGGCCAGCCGATGTCCTGTTTCTGCAGGAGTGTGCAATACCGTACCTCAGCAGTTACAGGAGATGGTCGAGCTTGTGGGCGCATGGGCCGTCAGTGTGGTCGGGGGGCAATGATAGCCGCGCCTCCGGCCTGGCTATCCTCTTGCAGGGAGGCAGCTTCACCATCTCCGAGGTTAAGGAGTTGGTGGGCGGGCGCCTCCTCGTCGCGAGCGTTAAATACAGAAACGCTCCCGTGAGACTAATCAACGTGTATGCCCGAGCGTGTAAGAGTGAACGGTTGGCCGTCCTGCAACAGCTTCCACTGCTGCTGGCTACGTCCAGGCCGGTCATTCTGGCCGGAGACTTCACCTGCATCATTGATGTAGATGGACGATCCGGCGGGGGGGACAGTAAACCGGACGCTACGTCCAGAGCCCTGATGGAAACGGTCAAAGACGCCAAGCTGCACGACGTCTTCAGCACCCCTGCAGATGGTGCGCAGCGTAGATACACCTGGTCACGGGCAGACGGGTCTATCCGCTCAAGGATAGATTACCTGTTTGTGTCCCGAACGCTCTCGGTCAGATCCACCGACGTCAAGCCGGTGTTCTTCTCTGACCACTGCCTCCTGCTGGCCGACTGTCACCTCCAGGACGAACAGCGGGCAGGCAAGTGTACGTGGAAAATGAACACTAAGCTGTTGACCCCGGGAAACATCGAAGAGCTCAATAGGGATTATGCAGGTTGGAGAACCGTGAAGCCCCTATTTGAGTCTCCAGCAGACTGGTGGGAAACGGTAAAAGGGAACATCAAGAGGTTATTTATCCTCAAAGGTGTCCAGGCGGCGAGAGAGAGGCGGGGAAAACTGTCCCAGCTCCAGGAAAGTATGCAGAACCTGCTCCTGCTGCAGACGATGGGGGTCGATGTCACGGAGGACCTTCAGGAGGTGAAGGGCCAGCAAGCCTCGCTCTTTGCCTCGGAGGCCTCCAGGATAATCTTCCGGTCCAGGGTCCGCTCGGTGGAGCAGGACGAGACGTGCTCACGTTTCTTCTTCCAGAAGGTGCACAAAGAGAGCTCCGTGTTCAGCAGCCTGAAGAAAGAAGATGGCTCGATAACGTCATCTCAGGCTGACGTCATGAGGATCAGCAAATCCTTCTATGCCAGCCTGTATGACTCGAAGCCAACCGACAGCGCGGCCTCCCAGTCGTTCCTGTCCTCTATCACGGAGGTCCTAGATGACGGAACACGAGAGAGGCTGGACTAGCTGCTATCTCTGGATGAGCTGACCAAGGCCCTCGAGTCCTCCGAAAAGAATAAAACTCCCAGAAGCGACGGCTTACCGGTCGAGATTTATTCCGCTCTTTGGGACTTGATCGGCCAGGACCTGTGGAGGTGTATGTCAGTATGCTTCGGGCAGGTACCATGAGTGAATCCATGAGGAAAGGCATCATCACCCTCATCTACCAGCGGAAGGGGGAGAGGGAGGAAATTAGAAATTGGAGACCGATCTCCCTGTTAAATACAGACTACAAAATCTTGTCAAAGGTCATCGCTAACCGGGTCAGGTCTGCTCTGGGATCGGTGATCCACCCGGACCAAACCTGTGCTGTACCGCGCAGGAAGATCTCTGAGAGTCTTGCACTCCTCAGGGATATGATTGCCTACGTGCAGGACAGGGGGGTGGACACCCGCCTCATCAGCCTGGACCAGGAGAAAGCCTTTGACAGGATATCGCATACATATATGTGGGATGTCCTCTCTAAAATGGGCTTTGGGGAGGGAATCGGAAATTGGATCAGACTGCTCTACACCAACATTGTCAGTGCAGTCTAAATCAATGGGTGGGAATCAGATAGCTTCCCTGTAAGATCTGGAGTCAGGCAGGGATGCCCCCTCTCACCCGCCTTGTTTGTGTGTTGCATAGAGCCATTTGCGAAATCCATCAGGAAGGATGCGAGCCTGAGAGGGGTGACTATTCCTGGCAGCGGGGGCCTAACGTTAAAGCCTCCCTGTACATGGATGACGTCGCTGTTTTCTGCTCGGATCCGCTGTCCGTGCACAGACTCATGTGCATCTGTGAACAGTTCGAACGGGCCTCGGGGGCCAAGGTAAACCGAGGCTAGAGCGAGGCCATGCTCTTCGGGAGCTGTGCCGACCAATCCTCTATCCCCTTCACCGTCAGGACTGACCAGCTGAAGGTGCTGGGTATTTGGTTCGGGGGGGCTGGGGCGTGCGCCAAGACCTGGGCGGAGCGGATCAGGCAGATGAGACAGAAACTAGGCAGATGGGGGCAACGGTCGCTCTCCATCGCGGAAACAACCTGGTCATCAGGTGTGAGGTACTTTCAGTATTGCTATATGTGGCACAGGTCTGGTCTATCCCCAGGACCTGTGCTGCCGCAGTCACCCGGGCCATCTTCCAATTCATTTGGAGGTCAAAGATGGACCGGGTCCGAAGAGACGCAATGTACAAAGACCGGTGCAATGGGGAAAAAACACGCCTAATGTCACCCTCACCCTGATGGCCACCTTTGTGTGTGGCTGCATCAAGCTGTGCGTGGATCCCCGGTATGCAAACACCAAGTGTCACTACGTACTGACCTTCTACCTGTCTCCGGTGTTGCAAAGGATGGGCCTGGCTTCGCTGCCGTGGAACGCTCCGAGTAGTTGGACCGTTCTGTATCACCTGTCCTTCGTGGAGAAATTTATGAGGAAAAACACCTTTGACCACAAGTCCATCAGGAAGTGGTCAGCACGTAGTGTCCTTGAGACCCTTCGGGAAAAGGAGAGGGCGGATCCTGTCGAGCGGTTCCCTGAGCAGACTGTCAAAGCCATTTGGCAGAATGCCTCATCGCCAGAACTTTCCAAAAAGCCCCAAGATGTGGCTTGGCTGGTGGTGAGAAGGGCTCTGCCTGTGAGATCCTTCATGCACGCCCGGACTCTCTGTCGCACCGCACGCTGCCCTCTAAGTGGCTGCGTTGGGGACGAGACTGTCACACACCTCCTTCTGGAATGTGCCTATGCAGAGGAAGTCTGGAGAGGAATGCAGTGGTGTTTGCCGAGGTTCGTCCCGAGCAGCGCTGTGACGTGGGACTCCGTGCTCTACGGCCTGTTCCCCGGGACTCACACCGAGACGAACATTAACTGCTCCTGGAGGATCATCAACTCGGTGAAGGATGCTCTCTGGGCGGTCCGAAACCTGTTGATCTTCCAGCTGAAGGAGTTGACCCCGACTGAGTGTTGCAGACTGGCACATTCCAAGGTCCAAGACTACGTGTTGAGGGATGCGCTAAAGCTTGGGGCAGCTGCCGCCAAGGCGCGGTGGGGAAAGACCACCGTGTAAGATCGGCCTGCCTAAAGAAAAAGAAGAACAGGGGGCCATGTGGACGTTTTTTGGGCTCTGCTGATGCCTCAGCCAAATATATGCAAAAGATTGAGAAATGCACAGACCTGTAAAAAGCAATGATAAATTCTGATCTGTGTTTGTAAATGTTGACATATGTATGGCATGACCAAATGTACAGACCATCAAATCAATTTATTAATACAGTATATTTTTGAAATTAAAAAAATGTGTCAAAAACACAAGCAGGAGAACAGTTTTTATGCTGCCTTGCAGTATTTCATTGCTCATCCCTGCATTAAACCGAAATTCATTAGAAATTGTAGCAAAGGTGGTGTGATAATTTTTGGAGACTTCAATCTTTGTATAATCTGGGACAGACACATTGGCAAGAGTGATAAAATCCGAGATCCTCCTTGAATGATTTTGTCAGTATTGCCTCGAATAACACATTGTGCAAATGGCTAGGGATGTAACTATCTCAGATCGACTGTTGAGTGATGAAGCTCAGTGAATGAGTAATATCACACCGAGATCCTCCAAGAAATTATACCGGAATTCAAAGAGATTACGACATTTTAAAGTGACAATAAAGCACACCTGAGCATCACTAACAAAGACCATTATATGATTTTGGGAGAGAACTGACCAAGGTAAACAGGGGAAACAGACTGAAATGTCAGGCTGTAAATGAACAGTGGAAAACATTTAGAGCCAGAGAGACCTAGAGACGTACAGCACATAAACGGACCCTTCGGTCCAACTCGTCCACGCCGACCAGATATCCTTTCCTAATCTCGTCCCATCCGCCAGCACTTGGCCCATATCCCAATAAACCGGTTTTATTCATATACCAATCCAGATGCTTTTTGAATGCTGCAATTGTACCAGCCTCCACCACTTCCTCTGGCAGTACATTCCCTACATAACCACACTCTGCGTGCAAATGTTGCCCCTAAGGTCCCTTTTAAATCTTTCATCTCTCACCCTAAACCTACGCCCTCCATTTCTGGTCTCCACTACCCGAGGGAAAAGACCTTGTCTGTTTATCCTATCCATGCCCCTCATGATTTTATAAACCTCAGGAATGTCACCCCTTAGCCTCTGACGCTCCAGGGAAAACAGTCTCAGTCGTTTCAATCTCTCCCGATAGCTCAAATCCTCCAACCCTGACAACATCCTTGTAAAACTTTTGAAAACACTTTCAAGTTTCACAACATCCTTCCAATAGGAAAAAGATCAGAACTGCATGAAATAATCCAAAAGTACCCTAAATAGTGTGCTCTACAGCTGCAACATGACCTCCAAACTGCTATAATCAATGATCTGACCAATAAAGGAAAGAATACCAAACAGCTTCTCCACTATCCGCTTACCTAGGTAACACTTACGGGGGCATGGGCATGGACATGGATTGGACGGTGGGTGTGGTGGGCGGGGCGGCGGTGTTGAACGGGTTTGGGGATGGACTGAGGGTGATGTCGGACGTGTCTGGGAAGTGGGGGCAGGCGTCGGGTGGATGGTGGTGTCGGACGCTTTTGGGGGCAGGATTCGCTGTTGGGTCAGTTTGGGGGGTAACGTTGAGAGGCGGGTGGGGGCGGTGTTGGATGGGTTTGGAGGCGAGCGGGGTGTGTTTTTGGGGTCTGACAGGGTGTGGGGGCTCACTCATGGCTTGCTGCTGCCTAGTCACCTGAACAGGGAGCAGACTGGACTGAAAACCCCGAGCCCCAGAGGAAAGGCATTGAATCGATTAACCGAATAATCAATTATCGGAACGAAATAGTTCCCGCCAATCTCGTTCAGATAATCGGGGTTCCTCTGTAAACCATCTGGACTATAGCCTGGTTTAATTGGACTATAGCCCAATCAACCTCTGCTCAATCCTGCTGAATGATCCCAATATTGGCCCAGTTCCAGTTTAAGACCGAAATCTGTCAACCTGTCTGATCTTTCTCCACAACTATGTTAAAACAAAGACAGTTGTGGTGACTGGACGCAATGTGCTCTCCGACTGATACTTCAGTCACTTGCCTGACCTGGTTTTCTGAGGCGAGGCCCAGTGTTGCACCCGCCTGAGTAGCATAGAGCCCTCTACGTCTTGGTTTAGGAAACTTTCTTGGACACATTTTACAAATGCCACCCAGTGCGGGCCTTTTACACTCTGGGTGACCCAGTCAATCCAGGGACAGTTAAAATCTCCATCCAATACTACTCTATTATTTTCATAGGTACCTGCAAACTCACTATATATTTGCTCCTCTCGTAACTGCTGGCTATTCGAGGGTCTAGAACACGATCCCAGCAGACTGACCATCCCCTCTTTGTTTCTAACTTTTAAATTTATGGCCTCATTTGATGCCTGCTTAACAGAATTGTCTCGATGCACAGTTGTTATGCCCTTCCTAATCAAAAGGACAACTCCCCCTCCTCACTGACTTGCCCTGTAGTCACGCCTGTAGTTTCTTTATCCTGGAACACTGAGCTGCCAGTCCTGCCCTTCTCTCAGCCATGTTTCTATTATGGCTATAATATCCCAGTCCCCAGAGCTAATCCATGCTCTGAGTTCGTCTGCCTTACCAGTCAGGCCTCGTGTGTTGAAATAAATGCCCTTTAAACCAGATGTCTTTTCCCTAACTCGACTGTGCCCCTGGATATCCTGAATAGGTAACTTGCTCTTGATGGCTGATGTATTTCCCCTGACTTTTCGATGGTCCTCCTCCTCACTCAGAGTCTCATCTCCCTGCCAAACTAGTTTAAATCCTCCTGGGTAACACTAGCAAATCTCCTCCCTGGGAGAGTTGTGCCCCTTTGCTTCAAGTGCAAACCATCCCCTTTGTACAGGTCCCCTCTACCCCAGAAGAGATCCCAATGACCCAAGAACTGAAAACCCTGCCCGTTATACCAACTCCTCAGCGACACATCCATCCGGCCTACCTTTCTATTTCTATCCGCACTGGCACTTGGCACTGGGAGCAATCTGGAGATCATTAAGGCCAATATCCTGCTTTTGTAACTTCTCACCTGACTCCCTGTACTCATTTCACAGGACCCCATCCTTTTTTCTACCTCTGTCATGTGGACCGATGTGTACATGACCTCTAGATGTTCACCCTCCCCCTTCATAATTTTCAATAACGAATCAGAGAAATCCTTGACCCTGGTACCTGTGAGGCAGCACACCATCCTGGGGTCTCTTCTGGAGCCACACAGTCTCCTGTCTGACCCCCTCACAACTGTGCCTCCTATCAGTATCACGATCATTACAGAGGATCTGGCAAACATAGACTGGGAGGAACTCCCTGCAGTTGGGTCCATAATAGGACAGTGGAGTATTTTAAAGTGATGCAGCGAGAATGCAGGGCCAGTGTGCTCCTTGAAGAGTGAATAGTAAAGGCAGCAAGTCCAGCGAATACTGATCAAGTGATATCGTGAGTTTGATAAAGAAAATACAGTGCAATAAAATCAGGTGAAGCCCTTCACAAGTATAGAGAGTGCAAGGAGATTTTGGAAAATGAGGAACAAACAATGGTCATGAAATATATTTGGCAGATATAATTGCGGGAAAGCCACAGGTATTTTATCAGCATCGTAAGAATAAGAGGATTCCCAGCGAAAGAGGGAGGCCTGTGAGAAACCAAAGGGACATTCTGTGCATGGAGCCAGAGAAAGCAGGTGAGGTCTTCACTGAATACTTCCCATCTGTATTTACACAGGAGAAAGGCATTGTAGCCGGGGATTTCAGTTGGCTTGCCGAGGTT
The DNA here is from genome assembly GCF_047496795.1 of Chiloscyllium punctatum. Lineage (NCBI taxonomy): Eukaryota > Metazoa > Chordata > Chondrichthyes > Orectolobiformes > Hemiscylliidae > Chiloscyllium > Chiloscyllium punctatum. The sequence continues at coordinate 96,565,826 of NC_092744.1, forward strand.
CCAGAACATGTTAAGATCAATAAGGAGGAGGTATTAAATTATTTCACAGGCAGAAAGGTGGGGAAATTTCCAGTGCCCAATGAAATGTATAGAACAAAGATAGAACATAGATCAATACAGCACAGAACAGGCCCTTCGGCCCACAATGTTCTGCCGAACATTTTTCCTAGCTTAAGCACCCATCCATGTACCTATCCAATTGCCGCTTAAAGGTCACCAATGATTCTGACTGCCACTCCCACAGGCAGCGCATTCCATGCCCCCACCACTCTCTGGGTAAAGAACCTACCCCGGACATCCCCACTATACCTCCCAACATTCACCTTAAATTTATGTCCCCTTGTAACACTCTGTTGTACCCGGGGAAAAAGTTTCTGACTGTTAACTCTATCTATTCTTCTAATCATCTTAAAAACCTCGATCATGTCACCCCTCATCCTTCGCCGTTCCAATGAGAAAAGGCCTAGCACTCTCAACCTATCCTCGTACGACCTATTCTCCATTCCAGGCAACATCCTGGTAAATCTTCTCTGCACCCTCTCCAAGGCTTCCACATCTTTCCTAAAGTGAGGCGACCAGAACTGCACACAGTACTCCAAATGTGGCCTAACCAAGGTCCTGTACAGCTGCAACATCACTTTACGACTCTTGAATTCAATCCCTGTGCTAATGAACGCTAATACACCATAGGCCTTCTTACAAGGTCTATCTACCTGAGTGGCAACTTTCAAAGATTGATGAACATAGACCCCTAGATCCCTCTGCTCCTCCACCTTACTAAGAACCCTACCGTTAACCCTGTATTCCGCATTCTTATTTGTCCTTCCAAAATGGACCACCTCACACTTGACAGGGTTGAACTCCATCTGCCACTCCTCAGCCCAGCTCTGCATCATATCTAAGTCCCTTTGCAGCAGGCAACAGCCCTCCTCACTATCCACAACTCCACCAATCTTCGTATCATTTGCAAATTTACTGACCCACCCCTCGACTCCCTCTTCCAAGTCATTAATAAAAATTACAAACAACAGAGGACCCAGAACTGATCCCTGCGGAACTCTACTTGTAACTGGGCTCCACGCTGAATATTTACCATCTACCACCACTCTCTGACTTCGACCGGTTAGCCATTTTTCTATCCAACTGACCAAATTTCCCTCTACCTCATGTCTCCTGACTTTCCGTATAAGCCTACCATGGGGAACCTTATCAAATGCCTTACTAAAATCCATGTACACTACATCCACTGCTCTACCCTCATCCACATGTTTGGTCACCTCCTCAAAGAATAAATAAGACTTGTAAGGCAAGACCTACCCCTCACAAATCCGTGCTGCCACTCCCTAATCAAGCTGTGTATTTCCAGATAATCATAAATCCTATCCCTCAGTACCCTTTCCATTACTTTGCCTACCACTGAAGTAAGACTAACTGGCCTGTAATTCCCGGGGTTATCCCTTTTCCCTTTTTTGAACAGGGGCACAACATTCGCCACATAGTTCCATATGTTCAAAGCAAGTTTTCACAGAACAAAAAGAAAATTAAAATGCTTTTGCAACATAAATGAATAGGAAAATAAATGAATTAGTCACACAATACGACTATTCATCTGAAGACAACTTCCCTTCTTTCCCAAAATGTTCAAATTCCCTAAGTTCAAAATGTACTGTGACTATTTCAGGGAACAATAGAGATGTTAGCTCCTTTTGTTGTACTTCAAAATGTCACAAGAATTTTAAATGATTTGATTCCATGAAAAATGATTAACTTGTATCGTATTTATAAATACAGTAAATGTTAACATGTAAGCGAAACATAATTAAATCAATTCAACTTTTGCGAGGGTTACATTAAAAATTGATATTTACAACACACACTGCAAATCTTTACATTATTTCATGCAAGAGCCATAATTCTACAGATATACCCTGAACTATATTGAACAATGATTAGATAATAGCAGTAATTGGATTGTCAAAATTCTATCAGTTAATTTAAGAATACTGAGAAATCTTAGTTGATTATTACACTGAACAAGCTGGAGAAACGACCAGGAATTATTCTAATGAAAAGTAATTACAGTTTTCTGAACGCTTCAGGCTGAGATAACCGTGATCATTCAAATGAGCAATCATCAAATATTTACAATGAGGCATTGAATGGGAAGTCATTGGTTCCATTATGGGATCGGTAACCTGAACAGTAAATTGATTTTTATATTATAGGGTTCGTACTCAGAAACAATTGATGCAATTAAAATGCGATTCTCACTATATTTGTTAGAAAGATTAACTCCAATAATTGTGCAATTATCGTAATGGCAGTGACTGGAAAAATAACATTATAATCTGAAAAAATAAATTGATTTAATATTCTAAAAGCACTTTGCTGTGATGATTATTGGATATTCATTAAGATCAGTAAACTGAGGAATACAATATAATGGCTAGCTTTATGGATTCACAAAAAATGAGTAATTCAATTCTTATTCAGCAGAATTGTTTTGGGGTCAAACATGCAGGATTACAAGAATGACATATTTTCATCCATTGTTTTGCTTCTTGAGACGTACTTTTAATTTATATACTTTTGATCATGACCAATGTTTCGACATTCCTGTCAGAAGTAGGAAGTTAATAAGTAGATAGTGAACGTAGGTATGACAGTGAACGTAAGATACAGGGAACTTCCATAATTTTGTGATGATTGTACATTGATAAATAACTTTGGAGTAAAAAAGTAAATCAACATGTTCAAAGCAGTTATTTTGCTCATAACAAATTGAAAATTTTAAAAATCCTTCTGCAGTGCACATGATTTGAAAACGCATCAGTCACCAGTCACAAAAAACATCGGCGCGAGACAATAAGACCCTTATGAAGGGTATTCTACACAACAGGAATTCGAGGACCTTGAACATCTTCATGTCGTTCTTGCAAAGAACACTCTTATTATTCCTAAAGTTTTATTATCGTAAATATTTCGACATTTGTATCAGAACTAGGAAGAAAATGAGAAGCGATTCTCATGCGTATTTTCATGAGTGAAAGTCAAAATAAATTTACAGTGCCATCTTTCATTATTTTCTCTGAATAAGCAGGTAAAGATTTTTAAGGGTGCAAGCTCAAAATGTTTTTACAAACTGGTTGTACTAAGCCAAAATACATCATTTTATTTTGCGATTCTTCAACTGGATTGGAAATCTGCTATGTATGCTGACGTTAGCGTCCTCACCCATTTGTAATAAAGCATTGTTATTGGTTTTAGTGAAATATTTCGTGTGCAATTACTGAAGTGATATGGAAGAAATCAAGTGCATTTATTGGATGGAACTGCTCACCAAATGTTTATTGTGGTTCTTGTTCTCAGAAACAATAAGATACTTACTCAGGTTTTTCTCTGGAGCAGTAATTAGATGACCAGGAAGACATATGAGTGGTTGTGTGTGCCGTGTTCAGTGAGCATTTTTTTTCAATTACAATTATATTTTAAGAATATAGGAAGGGATTAATAATCATTTGTTAAAGATCTTAATTAAAGTCATATTTTCTTTTAAAAATTATGAGAATTCCTTTGTGCAACAGTAATTTGGAGATCTCGGTATTGGACTAGGGTGGACAAAGTTAAAAATCACATGACACCAGGTTATAGTCCAACAGGTTTATTTATAAGCACTAGCTTTAAAGGCTATGGCTCTGCATCTGGTTATCTGGTCTCTTAGGAGAGACTCTACTAGAGATACTCAAGTGCCTTTCATTATCGTCCCAAAAAGGAAGGTTGGGATTATAATCAATTGGGATTACTCAAATGAAAACTAACCAGTGTTCATTCCGATAATTGGGCTGGGAATTAATTCGACTGTTTCTGTGTAATGGACTGAGAATGAAATAGTAATTCACTATAATAATGGTACTAAGCACATATGCTCTTACTTACAAATTAATATCAGAATAATGGGAGGAAAGATAAATCGACATATCATGAGCTTATTGTAAATTCATTAAAACTACAACTGCTGAATACGTTTAAAGCAGTTTTTCTTATCAAGAAAAAGATAATGAGAATGTTTAGCAGTCGGACGGAATCGGAAGAAAAGGTCATTCACTGTGACTATTCAGCTGCAGACATATTCTCTTCCTTCCACAAATATATAACTTGCAACAATTCCGAATGTATTCTGATTGATAAATGAAAGACCAAACATCTGTAAATTCTATTTTTTTGTTTACAAAAAAGTCACAAATTTAAATAATCTTACTATGATCAGAATTACAATAAAACTTTGTGTTGAAGAAAAATATAATCAAATCAAATCAAAATATACATCGATATTCACAATAATTGGCAGAGTGAACACTGCAATATCTTTCCATCAGTTGATGTACTGAGCCATATTTCCACTTTTCTATCCCTGACTGGATTGATCAATAGTGAGATAAAAGCAATAAGTAAATTATTAATATGCTGTCAGTGAACTGAATATTAATGAGAAACTTCACATTGCCGTTTGAACGAGCAATATGTCGAAATAAACAGTAATTATTGGTGAAATGTCATTAGATATCTCTTAATCGATGAGGCTGTGATTACTTTGATTGTTGAAATGAGTAATAGGCCAATATTTCCAATGAGCATTGGAGGGAAAATTGATGCTTTTTGGTGTAGAGCTGAATTTTCTTTTTATTGTAGTATTGGCAGTAATAATCAATGGATTAAAGTATGATGTGCATCACACCTTACTGAACATTTTCAAGTTTTCTAACAGGTTTCTAGTCCAATCTTCAATTTAAAAAGGGTAATTTTGGCTCAGCACATCAGTTACTGCAAACGTTTTCAACACATCTCCAAAGTTATTAATCTTATAATTAAAAAAAAATCAAAAAATCACCTCTGTAAATGTCATTGACTCTATCTTTAGATTATAGTCAAGTTCGTTCTCTACTTATTTTCTTTCTATTTCTGACACCAGTAGCTAAATATTGATTAGATTAAATGTCATATGAGTGAGGTATTAGTTTTCTCTGAAAGATCTGTGCAGCACAGGAATGGGTCCTTTGGCCCGTAACGTTGTGCTGAATATAATGCAAAAGAAACTCATCCCTTCTGCCTATCCTTGGTCCATATCCGTCCAAATTATCTAAATGAACATTAAATAGCCTTAATGTATCTGCCTCCACCACCAACCCTTGAAGTTCATTCCAGATACCTATCACTCCTTGTGTAAAAAGTAAACGCCCCTCTCATGCCCCTCGAACTTCCCCCCACAACCTTAAATGCATGCCTCATAGTTTTGACGTTTCAACTCTGGGAAGAAACCCTGACTGACAACCCTACCTATGTATCTGATGATTGCATAGACTTCAATCAATTCTTCCCCTCAGCCACCGCCACTCCACAAAAAAGCAGCCTCTCCAAATCCAGGCAGCATCCTGGTAAACGCCCTCTGTGCCATCTCCAAAGCCTCCATACCCTTCCTGAAATGTGGCGAACAGAGGTGCATACAATACTTTAAGTATGCCTTAACCAAAGTCTTACAAAGTTGCAAAGTGATATCCTGACTTTTGTAACCAGTTTCCTGACCAATAAAGGCCAGCATGCCATTTGCCTTCCTTACTTGCATGGACACTTTCAGGGAGCCAAGGTCTTGAATGCCAACATCCATTTGAACAACAAAGCTGTTCAGGGTCCTGCCATTAACTATCTACTTTTCCTTAATATTTGAGCTCCCAAAGTGAGACACCTCACACTTGTGTGGATTAAGCTTTACCTTTAATTTCTCTGCCCATATCTGCAGTTTATCTTTTTCCTGCTGCATTCTTTGACAACCTTCTATATTATTCACAACTGCACTGAACTTTGTATCATCTGCAAGCTTATTAACTCACCCAATTAGGTTTTAATTCATGTCACTTCTATAGATTTGTATCGTAACTAGAAGTGTTCCATTACAGATCCCTGTGGAAAAAAGGTAGAAAATGAGGGGAATTTCTTGAGTGTGTTTTTTTCAATGACAAAAAAACAATTCTGATGAATACTCTCTGAAGTTGTGATTTTTGTTTTACATTAACCCAATATTTTAATTCTCAGTTTACTGATCTTAATGAATATCCAGTACAAACTGCTTTGAACATATTGAATCATTTTAAGTGTTGAGTTCTAACATTAATTATTATTTGATTGTCATTTCAATTCTCACACCATCATGAGATTCACATTTTAGTTGAATCAATTATTTCTTAGTGCCAGTATCACAATGAAATATTAACATTCTTTTCAGTTCAACACACCTGCAATCAACCAGAGGTTTCTCACCCAACAGTCATAGTAACTATCTCATTCTCTTTCATTTGAATTCTCTTATTAATGGAAGGATTATTAATCAGCCTTATTAATTAAGAGATGGCTAATTATTTTTCACTTCAATATTTCAGTTTTTTTTCAGATATACTGCACAATTACATTGCAATAAGGATTTTCTTATCAACCTTAAATTTGGTTTCAGCCATTTTAAAACTAATTATTGCTAATGTCTAACTGGTAATCATTGTTTAAACGCAATATATCCAGCTGTCGATGTGGAACAATGGCTCAATTCATCAACTGACAAACAATATTGCACTCTACAATCTCTTAATCTTAGCAAAATAATTTTCAGTATGGAAGCTTAGTTGAACTGAATTGGCTGTGAGCAAAAATACATTCTGAGGAAGAGTCACTGGACCCAAAGTATTAACACTGAATGCTTCCCACAGACGCTGCCAGACCTGCTGTGTTGTTTTCCAGCAATTACTGATTTTGTTTCTGAATTCCAGCATCCACAGTTTTTTGGGTTTTTATACTGATTGTATTTCACTTCAATGCTAACATTTCTATATTTCTGATTATTACAAAAGAGCTAACTATTTTTCACATTAAACATTATTTAAATTTCATGTGTTTCTTGTGTACACAACCCTGAAATAACAAATGTTTGATCTGTTCTTTTACAATAAATCTTGAATTCTTAGAAATCACAATTTTGTGAAACCGAGGAAAGTTGTCTTTCGCTGAGTAGTCACGTTGAATGGCGAATGCTTTATTTCCAATTCATGTGCATTACAAAGCAGGTCAATGTGAATTTATGTATATGAATAACTGCTTCAAACATATTGAATTATTTGATTATCGTGAGACTTATATTTATTTAAGATCATTGTCGCCTCGTACAACATTATTAGAAATTAGGAATTCTTTTTATCCCTTACATACTGGAAGTGTCTAATATAATCCTAGTCCAATTATCACGATAAATATCTGAGCAGTCTTCCCTGTGAGTAACCACAGTAAGTATGTGATTATAATCCTGCCCTTCCTGCATGGGAACATTATGGAGGGCTCTGGTAATGTCTGTACTAATAGACCAGGAGGCAGGCGTTCAATCCCTACCTTAAACAGAGATGTGTCAAAGCACCTCAGAGTTGATTAGATAATATCTAAGTGTCAATTGAATTACTTTTCAATCCAACATTTTCTCAACTTGTATCTGTTGTTGATTATAATGGTCACAATATCTTGAATTTATTTGCATCAGGTCACTGATTAAAGTATGAATGTTATTAAAGTGAGGGGGAAAGTTTTAAAAGGGATCCTAGGGGCAACTCGTTTCACAACGCGTGTTTGGCATATTGAGATGAGATGTGAGAGGTAAGGCAGCGGCTGGTACAATTACAACATCTAAAAGACTTTCGGACAGTTACATGGATAGAAAACATCCAGAGGGATATGGGACAAAGACAGGGAAATGGGACTAGTTTAGTTTCGGAAACCTGGCCGGAATACCAAGTTGGGCTGAATGGCCTGTTTCCGTGCTGTATCAGTCTAACTTTCTACAATTCAAACTTGACTGTGATAGGTAAAGGAAAGCAAAAACGGGTATTAATTCTATTTTGTGTCCATTAAAGTGACATGAATTTTAAATAATTGTGTCACATGAAATAGTTCACTCTTACTGTGATTAGAAATACAATGAATGCGAGCATTAAAGTGAAATATAATTGAATTAATTCAACTGTGTTTCCATGGTTAAAATAAAAATTGATTTTCACAATGATTGTGAGTTTGTACACTGCAATATATTCACATCAGTTCACGTACTGAGCTATTATTGCACATTTATACCCCTTACTGAACTGAACAATAGTTACATATTAGCAACACATAGATTTTTGAAAATATATCAGTGCACTTCAAAGAAGGAGATATTTAATGTTGCTATGTGACTGTGCAATGTGTAGACATGAACAGCAATCATTGCAGTGAAAAGTAATTACAGTTCTCTCAATTTATAAGGCTGAGATTACTGTGATTATTCAAATGAGCAAAAGTCAGTTTTCAAAGCATGTTGGATGCAAAATCATTGGTTCCACTGTGGGATAGTTGACCTGAAAACAATAGTATTGTTACAATGGATTAAATGAAACAATGAATTAAATTAAAATATGGATCTGACTATACATGTTAGAAAGACAAACAAATTATTCTGTAATTATTATAAGGATAATGAATTCATAATAAATGTTGTAATCAGAACAAAAACGTTGACTCAACATTTTAAAAGCACTTTGCTCTGATGTTGATTAGACACCATTAAGATCGGTAAACTGAAGACTAAAATCTAACAGCTGGATTGATGGATTGAGGACAATAAATGAGCCATTCAGTAATGATTGAAAAGAAATGACTTTTGCTCAAAATGCAGACAATACAGAAGGAATATATTTCATTCAATTAGTTTACATGTAGAAACGTATGTTTTTAAATTATTTAATTTTATCCTGATCGATGTTCAGACATTTGTGTCTGAATTAGGAAGAAAATAAGGAGACAACGAAAGTTAATATCAGAGTGACCACAAGATACAGTCCATGACATTTGATAGAAAAAGGAATTTGAATAATTTTGTAATTATTGAACATTGTTAACCAATTAACTCCTCAGGTACTGAAGCAGTCCAACCCCAAGAACAACAAGATCTGGACAATATCCAGGTTTGGGCTGATAAGGGTCAAGTAACATACATGCCACACAAATGCAGGCTGCGACCATCACGTATAAGAAATGACCTAACTACCATCACTTGACATTCAATGCTGTTACCATCACTGAACACCCACTATCAACATTATCCTGGGGATAATCATTGATCAGAAACTGAATTGGTCTCACCACACAAACACAGTGGCTACAAGAGGAATTCAACTCCTGGCTCCTGAAAGCCTGCCCAACAGCTACCAGGCACAAGTCCGGAGTGTGATGGAATACTCCCCACTTGCCTGGATTAGTGCCGCCCTAACAACACTCCAATGGCCACTTCCATCTCGAAGGACAAAGGCAGCAGCTAGATGGAAATACAACTACCTTCAAGTTCCCCTCCAAGGTATTAACCCACCCTGACTGGAGAATATATTGACATTCCTTCACTGTCGGTGGGTGAATGTCCTGGAAATCCCCACGCCAATGGTATTGTGTGTCAACCCACAGCAGGTAGACTGCAGCGGTTCAAGAAGACAGCTCAGCACCAATTTCTCAAGGGTAACTAGGGACGGGCAATAAATGCTGGGCCCAGCCAGTGACAACCAAATCACATCAAATAAATATTAAAATAATGTCTGCAAGATCAAAACAGCTCCAACGCTGTCCTAGCTGCAATCTCTGCCTCTTCTTATTGACAAAGATAAAAGGTTACCTTGCTCAACTTTCTCATCAGTACAGTATTCCCCCCAGCCCTCTCTTATAGCAACCAGCAGCATTTCCATCACCAGCAGCAACTCCGCTTAAAATATTTTGTCAGTAACATTTCATTAACTGGTTACTTCAATTACAATGCAATCTCTGCAAACAGACCAAGTACCTTTTAGGCAACCACAAATTTTCTAACAACCTTTCCTGATCTCTCTCTGCCATTCTTTTTGGTTATATGAGGTAGGGATGGATTGGTTCACCACAATGATGTAAGATATATGTAACACCGTGAGACAGGAAAGCTAGTATGGCTCACGTTGACTCTTAGACCCCACACAGTGGAACAACACATTCACTGCATAATAAACACAACACAACATTTCAACCCGGTGTGACAGTAATAAAATGTGGATCAGTTGGACAGGCTGGATTGTTACAGCCAGAGTTTGGGAGAGTGAGGGGTGACATGACTGAAGTGTCTAAGATCCTGAATGGTTTGTTAAGGAGGACGTGGAAAGGATGTTTCCTCTTGTGTGTCATACGTGAACTCGAGAGAACTGCTTTAAAATTAGATTCACCCTTTCAGGACAGAGATGAGGAGATGGGGCGGCACGGTGCCACAGTGGTTAGCACTGCTGCCTCACAGCGCCAGAGACCCGGGTTCAATTCCAGCCTCGGGCGACTGACTGTGTGGAGTTTGCCAGGGGTCACATGTAGACTAGATCAGGAAAGGATGACAGCTTCAGTCCCTAAAGGACATCAGTGACCGAGTTGGATGTTTCCTGACAATCGAGAATAATTTCATCAATAGACTCATAATTCTAGATGATTATTGAATTCAAACTGCTGAAACTGACTGACCATGTGGCTGGCAGTGAATCCAACACAAGTGAATGGAAACATTGCTCAGAGTCTGGTTCTGGAACATTCAACACAACCAGGAAATGGAAAGTGAATACTTAGCTGAAAACAAGGCCACTGCTCTGTTAGAGACAAAATCATTCAATGTTCAGTTACTGAACATTATTGACTCACAGAATATGCGAACCTGCAGAATCACAGTAAAAGAGAAAAGTAAACAACATGCTTGGCAAAGCCAGAATGAACCAACTGCTTGTATAAAAACAGCTCAGAACAAAGGGGCTGAATCCTCCACAAACTGACAAATCAGATTTGTAGATAGATATTGGAAATCTTTAGAAAAAACCCTTCCCTGCTGATGGTGTGTGCTAGAAACCATACTCAGTGTGAACTGCCACTTATTTCCCCTCACAAAAGGAGGTGTGTTGCTCACTTACAGACTGACTGACAGACAAAGGAAACCTGATCAGGAACTCGCAGGTTAATTAAGCTATTAGTGACAGTCCATTGCACACAACAAGAGCTTAGACTACAACAGATTCTAGTGAAACCAACAGTGCAATGAAAATGGCGAATTAGCCTTTATAATCATGCAGCCTCTCTCAATTAAAATAATCCCAGGCAACTTCTCAACATTTTAAAACTATTAATATCAATGAATATATATTTATTTCCATTCCTAATTTCCTCCAAAAAATGTATCTGATTATTCTCTTCAAAATATATTTTAAATGGTGTATTCCAAATCACAATTCATTTCCAATTATTTTAGAGCAAAACAACTTGCAAACTAAAATAGTTTTAATGTCAATAAATGACACTGGAAACTTTTTTATGTAGTTCAATCATATTTCCAAATATTGTTTTGGTTTATTATTGCAGTGAAGCTAAAATTAAAGTCTATTCATTTTCTCTGATATCCTTCCATTACTTTATTCCCTAATAAGAATGCCCATGGTGTAATGGGTGACAAACATTAAATAAAATTGAATTTTCATTGCAAGAACTTGTACAAAATATCACATATTATTTAGCTCATTCATTGTCGTTGCTTATCTGTTAATTTCATTGTATGATCACGATAAATTCACTTAAATAATCAAAGTAGAATTTTCACCTCTATAGATATATGTAAAGTGAATGTCAAATTATTAATATTTCAAGTAAAACCAAATTCACATTTTGCTCTGCTTTATTCCAGGAATGACAGGATGTGTTGAATTATTATGGGAAACAGGAACAAGTGAAGGTGGTGGCTCTCAGACGTGAGGCCTTAAAGCCAAAGGGCCAGGTGGTAGTTACAGTGGGGGAGGTACCGAGTGCCCCGCTCTCCTCAGAAGGCAGTGAGGATGGTGACACTGACTGGAACGGGTTAGATGACAAAGCACCCACATATGGACAGAGGGACGGCAATGGGTGGGATGACCCACCGCCCTATAAGGTCCAGAAGGCCCTGTCTATGGCACCACTGGGCATCAAAGCTCAACTTAAACAAAGTATGGAGCAACAAAGGGAACTGACAAAAAACAAACATGAACCGTTCACCCGCTGAATAACAGATGTTGGTGAATGAACACCCAGCCTGATAGAGAAATGGTAATAATGGGCCTTATTGGGACAATATGGATGAATTAGTAGAGGTACACAGTCTCACCGAAGGTGATGTACGGACCCTCCCTCGGCCCAAGATGCCCTGAAGTGTACAGCAGAAACTGTACCTGCATTCAAAGAGGAGTTCGGAGAACATTGCTTTTGCCGATGTGACTGTCTCAGATTATACAAAGACTGAAGTCTCCCAGAATTATCACACTGCCTTTGCATTACACAGGAATTCATTGGAATGTGTAACAGGGTTGAGCATTGAAATGCTGTTAGGCAGCCTCTAAACTGTTCTCCTGCTTGTGTTTTTGACACGTGTTACCCAGAATCTGCATTCAGGCTGATTCAGCTTCATCATCTGAGGCCAAATGCTTTCTCTGTAATGCCTTTGTTACCCATTACTGTCAGGGTTACCATCCTGCACTCCCTGACATCCCTCAAGGAGGTGTACAATAGAATATTCATGTTCCACCTTTTGTTCACCCTGTCACCACTAAATCTCATTTATCTCTGTGACACAGTCCATCCACCTTATTGCAGAGACTTTATCCAGTCCAAAAAAGGACATTACGATTGACTCTTTCCACAATTTCTCGTCACAGTCCAATTCACTGATGTACAGTTTCAGTTAAACTTTGTCTTTTCCTGTTCCTTTCTGCTTGTCTTCAGCTACATTGCCATTTCTCTTTGGATTTGGAAAGCTCCTTTCACCTGAACACTGGCCCTGCATCCTCTCTGTCAGTTTAAAGTCCTGCCCATAAGCCTACCGACATGATTGGCCAGGACACTGCTCCCTGCAGTGTTGTGTTTAATTCACTCATGGGATGTTGCTGTCTCTGGCTGGCCAGCATCGCATGCCCACCCCGAGCTGCCCTTGATCTGAGTGCCTTGCTGGATGATTACAGAGAGCAGTTTAGAGTCAACCCCTTCGCTCTGGGTATGAATCATGTGTAGGCCAGACCCGCTGTCTATAATAAATTTCCTTCCTAAAAGGGTATTAAGCAATTAGATGGGTTATACTGGACACCGGCATTAACATCTGGATGAACAGTCGGGTGAGAATAGCACGAGGCCATCACCTGTCCCACTCGTAGCTCACCTGTCACTGAATACTGATCCCCGTGCACCATGAACCACAACCCTTTCATCATGACCATTGTGTGATCCTGATACTTTCCTGCACTCTGGTGATATCACTCAGTATCTCTCCATGTGGTATCCCTCACTGTGTGGGTCTAATTGCTGCCTCTGTCAGCGTCTCTCACACTTGCAGCTACTCCAGATCCTGAGCCAACAGAATTCTCCATTCCAGAGAGACACAGCAGCACAGGCCAGGGATGGAGACTGGGATTTTCCAGATCTCTGTGGGACTCAGGGCCATTCTCCATGTGTAACCCTCACTGCATCAGTCTAATTTCCCATTCTGTCTGTTTCTCTGCCTCCAGTAGGTCATCAGGATGTTCCTGTCTCAGCCGAATTCCTAACTCTTGTCTCGTCCATAACCACATCAAAGTCAGTTGGTCGGTCAGAGAGAGATGGAGAGGCAGGTCTGGAGCCTTCAGTAAATCCTGCAGCCGGTAAGATCACTCACAGTAAACAGCACAGGGAGGGGTTAGTGACCTTCTATATTCAGACCTGGAAGACAGGACATAGACACAGAGCTGGGGAAGGAACAGCAACATTCTAGGCTTCATTCACATCATCTTGTGAGGGACCTGCTTTCACCTCTTCTGTACTGGTCCTCCCTGAGACATCTCTGTCTGACTCTCTCTCTCCCTCTCTCTCACCCCCTCACTCTCATTCTCTCTTTCTTACCCTCTCTTTCTCTCTCACCCCCTCACTCACTCTCCACCCAAACTCACTCTCTCAGCCGACTTCTCTCTCCCTCGCGTCCCCCTCTCTCTCTCATCCCTCTGTCACTGGACCACCCTCTATCTCTCCCTATCACGCTCTCCCTCCTCGCTAACTATCTTTCTCTCTCTCTCACTGTCTCTCTCTCTCTCTCGTCCCCTTCTCGTGCGCTCTCTCGCTCTCAGACTGTCTCATTTCTGTCCCCTCCCTCCCGATCATTTGCGCCTCTCTCTCTCTCTCTTGCCCCCCTCTTGCCCCCCTCTCTCTTGCTCGCCCCCTCTCTCGTTCGCTCGCCCCTCTCTCTCACCCCCTCTCAGTCTCAACCCATCTCTCTCTCACCCTCTCTCTCTCCCCACCTCTCACTCTCTTCCCCTCTCTCTTGGCGCCTCTTGTGCTCTCTTACCCCTCTCTCACTCCACCTCTCTCACTCATCCCCTCTCCCTTTCTCTCCCCCACCCCCTCTCTCCCCTCTCCCCATCTCTACCCCTCTCTCACCCTCTTTCTCTCACCCCCTCGCTCTCATTCCCCCTCTCACCCTCTCCCCTTTCTCTCCCTCCTCTCCCTCCCCTCTCTCACCACCTTTCTCTCACCCCCTCGCTCTCAACCCCCCTCCCCTCTCTCTCCCCCTCTCTCTCTCTCCCTCTCTCCCCCCTCATACCTCTCCATCCCCATTCCCTCCCCTTTATCTCTCCCCCTCTCTCTCCCGCCTCTCTCTCACCCCCTTTCTCTCCCCCTCTCTCCCCCTCCCTCATCCCCTTCCCCACCCCTCTCTCCCCCACTCTCTCTGGCATCTCTCACCCCTTTCTCTCCCCCTCTCTCTCCCCCTCTCTCCCCCTCTCTCTCACCCCTCTCTCACCCTCCTCTCTCCCCCTCTCACTCCCCCCTCCCCCCTCTCCCCATCTCCCCACTCTCTGCCCCACTATCTCCTCCACTCTCACTCCCCCACTCTCTCTCACCACCTCTCTTCTTTATCACCCACTCTCTCTCCCACCCCGATCTCTCTAATTCCCCTTCTCGCTATCACCCTTTCACCCCTCACTCTCCTTCCACTCATTCTCTCTTACCCCCTCTCTCACTCTCTCACGCCTGTCTCTCACCTTCTCTCTCACACTCTCTCTCTCAGCCTGTCTCCCTCTCACCCCTCTCTCTTTCTCACCCGCTCTCTCTTCCACTCCAATCTCTCTCACACCTCTCTCTCTCTCTCACCCCTCCCCTCCCTCACCCATCTCTCTCCCTCACCCCTCTCTCTATCACCCTTCTCTCTCTCTTACCACTCTCTCTCACACACCTCTCTCTCTCTCACCCCTTCTCTCACACCCCTCTCTCACCCCTTCTCTCTCAGCCCTCTCTCTCTCAGCCCCCCTCTCTTTCCCCAGTCTCTCCCACCCTGATCTCTCTCACACACCCTCTCTCACACCCCTCTCCCTCTCTCACCCCTCTCTCTTCCCTCTCTCTCTCTCACACCACTCTCTCTCACCCTCTCTCTCTCACCCCTTCTCTCTCATCCCCTCTCTCACCCACTTTCTCTCAGCCCTCTCTCTCTCAGCCACCCTCTCTGACTCTCCCCAGTCTCTCCCAACCTGATCTCTCTCACCCCACTCTTTCTTTCACCTATCTCTACCTTACCCCACTCTCTCTCACACACCTCTCTCACACTCACCCTCTGTCTCTCACCTTTTCTCTCTCAGCCTCTCTCTCTCACCCCCTCTCTCTCAGGCCCTCTCTCTCACCCTCTCTCTCTTCCACGCCTCTCTCTCTCTTACATCTCTCTCTCACCCCCTCTCTCTCTTACCACTCTCTTTCACCCTCTCTCTCTCTCTCTAAGCCTGTCTCTCTGTCATTCCCTGTCTCTTTCTCACCCGCTCTCTGCCACCCCGATCTCTCTCACACCCCTCTCTCTCACCCCTCACTTTCTCACGCCTCTCTCGCTCACCCCCTCTCTTTCATCCTCTCTCTCAGCCTGTCTCTTTCTCACCCCCTGTCTCTTTCACACCCGCTCTCTCTTCCACCCCTATCTTTCTCACATATGCTCTCTCCCTCACCCTCTCTCTCTCTCACCGCGCTCTCTCGCTCTCTCACCCTTCTCTCTCTCATCCCTTTCTTTCGCAGCCCCCTCTCTCAGCGCCTCTCTCTCCTCCAGTCTCTCCCACCCTGATCTCTCTCTCAGCCCCTCTCAGTCTCACCCTTTCACTCGCATCCCTCTTTCTCTGATCCCTCTCTCTCCCACCGTCTCTCTCACACACCTCTCTCTCACCCTCTCTTTCTCACGCCTCTCTCACCCTCTCTCTCTCACCGTCTCTCTCTCACCACCCTCTCTCTCTCACCTTCTCTATCACCCCTCTCTCTCTCACCCTTCTCTCTCTTACCCATCTCTCTCTATCACACTTCTCTCTCTCAGCCTCTCTCTCTCACAACTTCTTTCTCACCCTCTCTTTCTCAGCCCCTCTTTCTCAGCCCCTCTCTCTCTCTCTCCCCAGTCTCTCCCACCCTGACCTCTCTCTCTTACCCCTCTCACTCTCCCCCTCTCTCTCTTTCACCCTTTCTCTCTCACGCTCTTTCTCTCTTACCCCTCTCTCACACACCTTTCTCTCTCAGCCTGTCTCTCTCTCTCTCTCACCCCTGTCTCTTTCTCACCCACTCTCTCTTCCACCCCGATCTCTCTCACACCCCCTCTCTTCTTCACCCCTCTCTACCTCACCCCCTCTCTCTCACCCCTCTCTCTCTCTCAAACCTCTCTCTCTCACCCTTCTCTCTCTTACCCCTCTCTCTCACCACTCTCTCTCAGCCTGTCTCGCTGTCACCCCCTGTCTCTTTCTCACCCGCTCTCTCTTCCACCCCGATCTCTCTCACACCCTCTCCCTCCATCACCCCTCTCCCTCCCTCACCCCTCTCTCCCCCTCACTCCGCTCTCTCTCACCCCTCTCTCTCTCATCCCCTCTCTCTTACACCCTCTCTTTCACCCTCTCTCTCTCTCAGCCTATCTCTCTTTCACCCCCTGTCTCTTTCAAACCTGCTCTCTCTTCCACCCCGATCTCTCTCACACCCCCTCTCTCCCTCAGCTCTGTCTCTCACCCTCTCGCTGGCTCTCACCCTCTCTCTCTCTCACCCCATCTCTCTCGCACCCTGTCTCACCCCCTCTCTCTCAGGCCCTCTCTTTCAGCCCTCTCTCTCTCCCACCCCCTGTCTCACACACCTCTCTCTCTCTCAAACCCCTTTCTCTCACACCCCCCTCTCTCTCTCTCACACACACACCTTCAGTCTCACCCCTTCTCTCTCACCTACTTTCTCTCACCATCTCTCTCAGGCCCTCTCTCTCTCTCTCACCCTCTCTCTCAACCTCTCTCTCTGTCACACCCTTCTCTATCTCACCCTCTCTCTTACCCTCTCTCTCTCACACCGCTTCTCTCTCTCACCCTCTCTCTCTATCAGCCTGCCTCTCTCTCTCACACCCCCTGTCTCTCTCACACCACCTCACTCCCTCACCTCTCTTGCTCTTTCACCCCTCTATCTTTCACACCTCTCTCTCTCAACCTTCTCTCTCTAACCCGTCTCTTCCTCTCTCACATCTCTCTCTCTCTCAGCCTCTCTCTCACCCTCTCTTTGGCAGCCTTTCTCTTTCACAGCCCCTCTCTCTCTCTCTCCCCAGTCTCTCCCACGCTGATCTCTCTCACAGCCCCTCTCTATCTCTCACCCCTCGCTCTCTCATCCCTCTCTCTCCGATCCCTCTCTCTCACCCACCCTCTCTCTCTCTCTCTCTCACCCCTCTCTCTCTTACCCCTCTCTCTCTTACCCCTCTCCCTTACCCCTCTCTCTCACAATCTTTCTCTCAACCCTGTCTCTCTCAACCCTCTCTCTCTTACCCCTCTCACACACACCTCTCTCTCACCCTCTCTCTCACACCCTCTCTCTCTCACCCTTCTCTCTCTTATTTGTCTCTCTCTGTCACACCTTTCTCTCTCACCCCTTCTCTCCCACCCTCTCTTTCGCAGCCCTCTGTCTCTCTCATCCCCTCTCTCACCCCAGTCTCTCCCACCCTGATCTCTCACACAGCCCCTCTCTCTCACCCCTCGCTCTCTCCCATCCCTCTCTCTCTCTGATCCCTCTCTCTCTCACCCCTGTCTCACACACACCTCTCTCTCTGATCCCTCTCTCTCTCATCCCCCTCTCTCTCTCTCACCCCTCTCTCTCTTAACCCTCTCTCTTACCCCTCTCTCTTACCCCTCTCTCTCACCCCTCTCTCTCACCCCTCTCTCTCACCCTCTCTCTCTCACCCCTTCTCTCTCAACCCCTCTCTCAACCACTCTCTCTCAGCCCCCCTAGTCACTCCAGTCTTCCCCACCCTGATCTTTCTCACACACACTCTCTCTCACCTTCTCTCTCTCACCCCTTCACTCTCTCAGCCTGTCTCTCTGCCACCCCATGTCTCTTTCTAATCCGCTCTCTCTCTTCCACGCCTCTCTAACTCACCCTCTCTCTCTCGCCCCTCTCTCTTACACCCCTCTCTCTCTCAGCCCTCTCACTCTTACCCGTCTCTCTCTCGCACACACCTCTCTGTCTCTCTCTCTCACCCCTTCTCGCTCACCCTCTCTTTCGCAGTCCCCCTCTCTCTCAGATCCTCTCTCTCATCCCTTTCTCTATCATCCCGCGCTCTCTCTCACACCTCTCTCTCGCCCCCTCTCTCGCACCCTCTCTTTCTCTCATGCATTCTCTCTCTCACCCCCCTCTCTCTCATACCCCTCTCTTTCACACACCGCTTCTCTCTCTCTCACCCGTCTCTCACTCTCACCCCTTTCTCTGTCTTTCATTACACTCTCTCTCACCATCTCTCTCTCACCCTCTCTCTCTCACCCATTCTCTTTCACCCCCTCTCTCAGGCCCTCTCTTTCAGCCCCTTGCTCTCTCACACTCCTCTCTCTCAACCCCCTGTCTCTCACAATCCTCTCTCTCTCACCCTCTCTCTCTCAATCCTCTCTGTCACACCCCTCTCTCGCTCACCCTTTCTCTCTCACCCCTCTCTCTCTCTTTCCACTATCTCTCTTACACACCTCTCTCTTACACGCTCTCTCCCACCCCCCTCTCCCTCACACCCTCTCTCTCTTATAACTCTCTCTCTCTCACCCGTTCTCTCTCTCACCCCTCTCTCTCACCCTCTCTCTCTCACCCATTCTCTCTCAACCACTCTCTCAGGCTCTCTCTCTCTCACATCTCTCTCTCACTCCCTCTCTCTCACACCTCTCTCTCTCTCATCCTCTCTCTCTCACCCATTCTCTCTCAACCTCTCTCTCAGGACCTCTCTCTCACACCTCTCTCTCTCACCCCCCTCTCTCTTAAACCCCCTCTCTCTCTTACACCCCCTCTCTCTCACACACGCCCTCTCTCTCACCCCCCTCTCTCTCCCTCACCCTGCTCTCTCTGTCATCCCCTCTCTCCCTCACCCTGCTCTATCTGTTATCCTCTCTCTCTCTCTCTCCTCTATCTCACACCCTCTCTTTCTTAGCCATCTCACTCTCTTACCCCCTCTCTCATGTCTCTCTCTCACCTTCTCTGTCCCACCCTCTCTTTCTCTGCCTGTCTCTCTCTCACCCCCTCTCCTTTCTCACCCGCTCTCTCTTCTACTCCGATCTCTCTCACACCCCCTCTCTCTCAGGCCCCTCTCCCTCTCTCCAGTCTCTCCCACACTGATCTCTCTCACACACCTTCTCTCTCACGCCCCTCTTTCTCTCCCTCTCTCTCTCACCCCTCTCTCTCTTTCACCTCTCTCTCTCTTACCTCTCCCTCTCACCCCCACCCTCTCACCCTCTCTCTCACCCATCTCTCTCTCTTTCAGCCCCTCTCTCTCTCACACCCCCCACAGACCTCTCTCTCAACCCTCTGTCTCTCTCACACCCGTCTCTCTCTCACACGCTCTCTCTCACCCCTCTCTCTCTTACTCCTCTCTCTCACACACATTCTCTCTCTCATACCTCTCTCTCACACCCCTTCTCTCTCACTGCATCTCTCATCCCCCCTCTCTCAGGCCCTCTCTTCCAGCCCTCTCACTTTCTCACCCCTCTCTCTCACCCTCCCTCTCTCACCCAATCTCTATCACACCCTCTCTCTCATGCCCTCTCTGTCTCTCACCCATCTCTCTCTCACCACTCTCTCTCTCACCCCCTCTCTCTCACGCCCTCTCTCTCACCACTCTCTCTCTCACCCCCTCTCTCTCACACCCTCTCTCTCACCCTGTCTCTCACTGACCCTCTTTCACCCCCTCTCTCTCATCCCCTTTCTGTCACCCCACTCTCTTTCACCTCTCTTTCTCACACATCCTCTCTCTCACCCCCTCACTCTCACATCCCTCTCTCTCTCACCCCTCTCTCTCTCACCCCCTCTCTCTCACCCCCTCTCTCTCACCCCGTCTCTCTCTGCCCCTCTTTCACCCCCTCACTCTCATCCCCTTTCTGTCACACCCCCCTCTCTTTCACCGCTCTTTCTCACACATCCTCTCTCTCACCCCCTCACTCTCACATCCCTCTCTCTCTCACCCCTCTCTCTCTCACGCCCTCTCTCTCACCCCCCCTCTCTAACCCCTCTCTCCCCTCTCTCACCCTCTCACTCTCTCACACCCTCTCTTTCTTAGCCCTCTCACTCTCTTATCCCCTCCCACTCTCACCACTCTCATTCTCTCTCACCCTTCTCTCTCTCAGGCCCCTGTCCCTCATTCACCCTCATACCATCTCCCTCACCCCCTCTCTCTAACACCCCTTCTCTCTCACCCCCATCTCTCTTACCCCTCTATCTCTTACCCGTTTTCTCACTCCCTCTCTCACACCCTCTCTCTCCACCACTCTCTCCCCACTTTTTCTCCCCCACTCTCACTCACCCCCTTTCTCTTTGTCACCCAGATCTTTCTCATCCTCCCTCTCTCTCTCACCCTCTCACCCTTCTCTCTCTTTCCCCCCTCTCTCTCTTACCCCCTCCCTCTCATGCCTCTCTCTCACCTTCTCTCTCACCCTCTGTTTCTCTGCCTATCTCTCTCTCACCCCCTCTCTCTTTCTCACCCGCTCTCTCTTGCACCCCGATCTCTCTCACACTCCCTCTCTCTCTCACCCCTTCTCTCTCAACCCCTCTCTCAACCACTCTCTCTCAGCCGCCCTAGTCACTCCAGTCTTTCCCACCCTGATCTCTCTCACACACACTCTCTCTCACCTTCTCTCTCTCACCCCTTCACTCTCTCAGCCTGTCTCTCTGCCACTTCATGTCTCTTTTTCACCCGCTCTCTCTTCCACGCCTCTCTCCCTCACCCTCTCTCTTTCTCACCCCTCTCTCTCTCTCACCCTCTCACTCTTATCCGTCTCTCTCTCACACACACCTCTCTCTCACAGTCACTACTTCTCGCTGACCCTCTCTTTCGCAGTCCCCCTCTCTCTCAGATCCTCTCTCTCATCCCTTTTTCTATCATCCCGCGCTCTCACTCACACCTCTCTCTCACCCCCTCTCTCGCACCCTCTCTTTCTCTCATGCATTCTCTCTCTCACCCCCCTCTCTCTCATACCCCACTCTTTCACACACCGCTTCTCTCTCACTCACCCGTCTCTCACTCTCACCCCTTTCTCTGTCCCTCATCACACTCTCTCTCACCATCTCTCTCTCACCCTCTCTCTCTCACCCGCTCTCTCAGGCTCTCTCTTTCAGACCCTTGCTCTCTCACACTCCTCTCTCTCTACCCCCTGTCTCTCTCACAATCCTCTCTCTCTCACCCTCTCTCTCTCAATCCTCTCTGTCACACCCCTCTCTCGCTCACCCTTTCTCTCTCACCCCTCTCTCTCTTTCCACTATCTCTCTTACACACCTCTCTCTCTTACACGCTCTCTCCCACCCCCCTCTCCCTCACACCCTCTCTCTCTTATACCTCTCTCTCTCTTACACCCGTTCTCTCTCTCACCCCTCTCTCTCACCCTCTCTCTCTCACCCATTCTCTCTCAACCACTCTCTAAGGCTCTCTCTCTCTCACATCTCTCTCTCACTCCCTCTCTCTCACACCTCTCTCTCTCTCATCCTCTCTCTCTCACCCATTCTCTCTCAACCTCTCTCTCAGGACCTCTCTCTCACACCTCTCTCTCTCACCCCCCTCTCTCTTAAACCCCCTCTCTCTCTTACACCCCTCTCTCTCACACACACCCTCTCTCTCACCCCGCTCTCTTTCTCACCCCTCTCTCTCACATCTCTCTCTCATCCCCTCTCTCACCGTGCCCTCTCTCACCCCTCTCTCTCTCCCGCTCTCTGTCACACACCCTCTCTTTCACCCTTCTTTCTCACATCCCCTCTCTCTCACCCCCTCAGTCACACAACCCTCTCTCTCACCCTCTCTCTCTCTCTCACGCCCTCTCTCTCACCTCCTCTCTCTCACCCCTCTGTCTCTCTCACGCCCTCTCTCTCACCCCCTCTCTCCCTCACCCTTCTCTCTCTCATCCCCTCTCTCCCTCAACTTGCTCTATCTGTCATCCCCTCTCTCTCTCCGCTGTCTCACACCCTCTCTTTCTTAGCCCTCTCACTCTTTCACCCCCTCTCTCTCTCACCCCTCTCTATCTCACGCCCTCTCTCTCACCCCCCTCTCTCTCCCTCACCCTGCTCTCTCTGTCATCCCCTCTCTCCCTCACCCTGCTCTATCTGTTATCCTCTCTCTCTCTCTCCTCTATCTCACACCCTCTCTTTCTTAGCCATCTCACTCTCTTACCCCCTCTCTCATGTCTCTCTCTCACCTTCTCTGTCCCACCCTCTCTTTCTCTGCCTGTCTCTCTCTCACCCCCTCTCCTTTCTCACCCGCTCTCTCTTCTACTCCGATCTCTCTCACACCCCCTCTCTCTCAGGCCCCTCTCCCTCTCTCCAGTCTCTCCCACACTGATCTCTCTCACACACCTTCTCTCTCACGCCCCTCTTTCTCTCCCTCTCTCTCTCACCCCTCTCTCTCTTTCACCTCTCTCTCTCTTACCTCTCCCTCTCACCCCCACCCTCTCACCCTCTCTCTCACCCATCTCTCTCTCTTTCAGCCCCTCTCTCTCTCACACCCCCCCACAGACCTCTCTCTCAACCCTCTGTCTCTCTCACACCCGTCTCTCTCTCACACGCTCTCTCTCACCCCTCTCTCTCTTACTCCTCTCTCTCACACACATTCTCTCTCTCATACCTCTCTCTCACACCCCTTCTCTCTCACTGCATCTCTCATCCCCCCTCTCTCAGGCCCTCTCTTCCAGCCCTCTCACTTTCTCACCCCTCTCTCTCACCCTCCCTCTCTCACCCAATCTCTATCACACCCTCTCTCTCATGCCCTCTCTGTCTCTCACCCATCTCTCTCTCACCACTCTCTCTCTCACCCCCTCTCTCTCACGCCCTCTCTCTCACCACTCTCTCTCTCACCCCCTCTCTCTCACACCCTCTCTCTCACCCTGTCTCTCACTGACCCTCTTTCACCCCCTCTCTCTCATCCCCTTTCTGTCACCCCACTCTCTTTCACCTCTCTTTCTCACACATCCTCTCTCTCACCCCCTCACTCTCACATCCCTCTCTCTCTCACCCCTCTCTCTCTCACCCCCTCTCTCTCACCCCCTCTCTCTCACCCCGTCTCTCTCTGCCCCTCTTTCACCCCCTCACTCTCATCCCCTTTCTGTCACACCCCCCTCTCTTTCACCGCTCTTTCTCACACATCCTCTCTCTCACCCCCTCACTCTCACATCCCTCTCTCTCTCACCCCTCTCTCTCTCACGCCCTCTCTCTCACCCCCCCTCTCTAACCCCTCTCTCCCCTCTCTCACCCTCTCACTCTCTCACACCCTCTCTTTCTTAGCCCTCTCACTCTCTTATCCCCTCCCACTCTCACCACTCTCATTCTCTCTCACCCTTCTCTCTCTCAGGCCCCTGTCCCTCATTCACCCTCATACCATCTCCCTCACCCCCTCTCTCTAACACCCCTTCTCTCTCACCCCCATCTCTCTTACCCCTCTATCTCTTACCCTCTTTCTCACCCCCTCTCTCACACCCTCTCTCTCCACCACTCTCTCTCTCACCCAACTCTCTTTCTCACCCCTCTCTCTCACATCTCTCTCTCATCCCTCTCTCTCTCATCCCCTCTCACCGCGCCCTCTCTCACCCCTCTCTCTCTCCCCTCTCTGTCACACACCCTCTCTTTCACCCCTCTTTCTCACACCCCCTCTCTCTCACCCCCTCAGTCACACAACCCTCTCTCTCTCACCCTCTCTCTCTCACGCCCTCTCTCTCACCCCCTCTCGCTCACCCCTCTGTCTCTCTCACGCCCTCTCTCTCACCCCGTCTCTCTCTGCCCCTCTTTCACCCCCTCACTCTTATCCCCTTTCTGTCACACCCCCCTCTCTTTCACCTCTCTTTCTCACACATCCTCTCTCTCACCCCCTCACTCTCACATCCCTCTCTCTCTCACCCCTCTCTCTCTCACCCCCTCTCTCTCACCCCCCCTCTCTCACCCCGTCTCTCTCTGCCCCTCTTTCACCCCCTCACTCTCATCCCCTTTCTGTCACACTCCCCTCTCTTTTACCGCTCTTTCTCACACATCCTCTCTCTCACCCCCTCACTCTCACATCCCTCTCTCTCTCACCCCTCTCTCTCGCACGCCCTCTCTCTCACCCCCCCTCTCTAACCCCTCTCTCCCCCTCTCTCATGCTCTCACTCTCTCACACCCTCTCTTTCTTAGCCCTCTCACTCTCTTATCCCCTCCCACTCTCACCACTCTCATTCTCTCTCACCCTTCTCTCTCTCAGAACCCTGTCCCTCATTCACCCTCATACCATCTCCCTCACCCCCTCTCTCTAACACCCCTTCTCTCTCACCCCCATCTCTCTTACCCCTCTATCTGTTACCCTCTTTCTCACCCCCTCTCTCACACCCTCTCTTTCCACCACTCTCTCCCCACTTTTTCTCCCCCACTCTCACTCACCCCCTTTCTCTTTGTCACCCAGATCTTTCTCATCCTCCCTCTCTCTCTCACCCTCTCACCCTTCTCTCTCTTTCCCCCCTCTCTCTCTTACCCCCTCTCTCTCATGCCTCTCTCTCACCTTCTCTATCACCCACTCTTTCTCTGCCGGTCTCTCTCTCTCACCCCCTCTCTCTTTCTCACCCGCTCTCTCTTCCACCCCGATCTCTCTCACACTCCCTCTCTCTCTCACCCCTCTCTCTCTCTCACCCTTTCTCTCTCAACCCTCTCTCTCATTACCTCTCCCTCTCACACCCTTATCTCTCTCTCACCCTCTCTCTCTCTCCTAGCCCTCTCTCTTACCCCTCTCTCTGTCTCTCACCTCTCTCTCTCACCCTCTTTCTCTGGCCCGCTCTTTCAGCCCCCCTCTCTCTCACACCCCCCTCTCTCTCACACACCTCTCTCTCTACCCA
This sequence comes from Chiloscyllium punctatum, assembly GCF_047496795.1. Lineage (NCBI taxonomy): Eukaryota > Metazoa > Chordata > Chondrichthyes > Orectolobiformes > Hemiscylliidae > Chiloscyllium > Chiloscyllium punctatum. The sequence continues at coordinate 96,591,250 of NC_092744.1, forward strand.
CTGTCTCTCTCACAGCCCTCTCTCTCTCACCCTCTCTCACTCACCCCTCTCTCCTACCACTCTCTGTCACACCCCTCTCTCTCACACCCTGTCTCTCACCCCGTCTCTCTCTCACACCTTTCGCTCTCTCTCAACCTCTGTCTCACCCCTCTCTCTTATCCCTCTCTCTCTCACACCTCTCTCTCTCTCACCTCTCTCTCTCACACCCTTCTCTCTCTCACCCCGTCTCACTCACACCTCTCTCTCTCACCTTCTCACAGTCACCCTCTCTTTCTCAGCCTGTCTCTCTCTCACACCCTCTCTATTTCTCACCCGCTCTCTCTTCCACTCCGATCTCTCTCTCACACCCCCTCGCTCTCTCAACCCTCTCACACCCCTCTCTCACCCCTCTCTCTCAAGCTCTCTCTCTCACCCTCTCTTTCTCACCCGTTCTCTCTCAAACCCTCTCTCACCCCCTCTCTCTCAGTCCACTCTATCTCTCTCAGCCCCCCTAGTCACTCCAGTCTTTCCCACCATAATCTCTCTCACACACACTCTCTCTCACCCTCTCTCTCTCACCCCTTCACTCTCTCAGCCTGTCTCTCTGTCACCCCCTGTCTCCTTCTCACCTGCTCTCTCTCCCACCACACTCTCTCCCTCACCCTCTCTCTCTCAGGCCCTCTCTCTCTCTCCCCCTCTTTCTGTTTCACCCCTCTCTCTCACACACCCCCTCTCTCACCCCCCCCCCATCTCAGCCTGTCTCTCTGTCACCCCCTGTCTCTTTCTCACCCGTTCTCTCTTTCACCCCTCTCTCTCTCACCCTCTCGCTCTTACCCATCTCTCTCTCTCAAACACCTCTCTCTCTCTCTCTCTCACCCCTTCTCTCTAACCCTCTCTTTAGCAGTCCCTCTATCTCTCTCAGCTCCTCTCATCCCTTTCTCTATCATCCCGCTCTCTCTCTCACATCTCTCTCTCACCCCCTCTCTCGCACCCTCTCTGTCTCATGCAATTTCTCTCTCACCCCTCTCTCTCTTACCCCTCTCTTTCACACACCGCTTCTCTCTCTCACACTCGTCTCTCACTCTTATCCCTTTCTCTGTCTCTCATCCCACTCTCTCACACCCTCTCTCTCTCACCCGTTCTCTCTCACCCCCTCTCTCATCCCTTTTCTCTCAGGCCCTCTCTTTCAGCCCCTTGCTCTCTCACACCCCCTCTCTCTCACACACCTCTCTCTCAACCACCTGTCTCTTTCACACTCCTCTCTCTCTCTCTCACCCTCTCTCTCTCAATCCTCTCTCTCACACACCCCTCTCTCTCACACACCCTTCTCACTCACCTCTCTCTCACCCTCTCTCTCACCCTTTCTCTCTCACCCCACTCTCTCTTACCCCATCTCTCTTACACAACTCTCTCTCACACCCTCTCTCTCACCCACCTCTCCCTCACCCCTCTCTTTCAGCTCCTCTCACTCTCTCACCCCTCTCTCTGTCTCTCACACCCTTTCTCTCACACCTCTCTCTCTCTCACCTTCTCTCTCTCACCCATTTTCTCGCAACCTCTCTCTCAGGTCCTCTCTCTCTCTCACTTCCCTCTCTCACCCCTCTCTCTCTTACACCCCCCTCTCTCTTACACCCCTCTCTCTCACATAACCCCTCTCTCTCGCCCCGCTCTCTCTCTCACCCCTCTCTCTCTCGCATCTCTCTCTCATCCCTCTCTCTCTCATCCAATCTCTCACCGCGCCCTCTCTCATCCTCTCTCTCTCACCCCCTCTCTTCACCCCTATCTTTCACCCCTCTTTCTCACACCCCCTCTCTCTCACGGCCTCTCTCTCACCCCCTCTCTCTCACGCCTTCTCTCTCACCCCCACTCTCCCTCACCCTTCTTTCTCTCATCCCCTCTCTCCCTCACCCTGCTCTCTCTGTCATCCCCTCTCTCTCTCCTCTCTCTCACACACCCTCTCTCTCACCCCTCTCTCTCTCTCACCCCACTCTCGATTACCCCTCTCTCTCTCACACCACTCTCTCTCAGGCCCATCTCCCTCTCCCCAGTCTCTCCCACCCTGATCTCTCTCACACACCCTCTCTTTCTCTATCATCCCGCTCTCTCTCACACATCTCTCTCTCTGTTCTTGTCCACCAGTCAATGAAGGCAAGCATGCAGGTACAGCAGGTCGTGAAGAAGGCTAATAGCATGCTGGCCTTCATAACAAGAGGGATTGAGTATAGAAGCAAAGAGGTGCTTCTGCAGCTGTACAGGGCCCTGGTGAGACCACACCTGGAGTACTGTGTACAGTTCTGGTCTCCAAATTTGAGGAAAGACATTCTGGCTATTGAGGGAATGCAGCGTAGGTTCACGAGGTCAATTCCTGGAATGGCAGGATTGCCTTACACGGAAAGACTGAAGCGACTGGGCTTGTATACCCTTGAGTTTAGAAGACTGAGAGGGGATCTGATTGAAACGTATAGGCTTATGAAAGGACTGGACACTCTGGCAGGAGGGAACATATTTCCGTTGATGGGGGAGTGCCGAACCAGAGGACACAACTTAAAAATACGGGGTAGACCATTTAGGACAGAGATGAGGAGAAACTACTTCACCCAGAGAGTGGTGGCTGTGTGGAATGCTCTGCCCCAGAGGGCAGTGGAGGCCCAGTCTCTGGATTCTTTTAAGAAAGAATTGGATAGAGCTCTTAAGGATAGTGGAGTCAAGGGGTATGGAGATAAGGCTGGAACAGGATACTGATTAGGAATGATCAGCCATGATCATATTGAATGGCGGTGCAGGCTCGAAGGGCAGAATGGCCTACTCCTGCATCTATTGTCTATTGTCTATTGTCTCTCTCACCCCCCCCCCTCTCTCTCTCCCTCTCTCTCTCTCTCACTCCTCTCTGTCTTACCCCTCTCTCGATCTCACTCCCTCTCTCTCAGGCCCTCTCTCTCTCAACCCATCTCTCTCTCTTTCATCTCTCTCTCTATCTCTCTTACCTCTCCCTCTCACCCCACTCTCTCACCCCTCTCTCTCTTACCCATCTCTCTCTCTTTCAGCCCCTCTCTCTCTCACACACCCCCCCCCCACAGACCTCCATCTCAACCCTCTGTCTCTCTCACACCCGTCTCTCTCTCTCTCACCCTCTCTCTCTCTTACGCCTCTCTCTCTTACCCCTCTCTCACACACACACCTGTCTCACTCTCTCACCCCTCTCTCACCCTCCGTCTCTCACCCACTCTCGATCACACCCTCTCTCTCAGGCCCTCTCTGTCTCTCACCCTTCTCTCTCTCACCCTCTCTCTCTCACCCCCTCTCTCTCACCCCCTCTCTCACCCCCTCTCTCACTGCCCCTCTTTCACCCCCTCTCTCTCATCCCCTTACTGTCACACCCCCCTCTCTTTCATCCTTCTTTCTCACACATCCTCTCTCTAACCCCCTCACTCTCACAACCCTCTCTCTCGCTCACCCCTCTCTCTCACCCCCTCTCGCTCACCCCCTCTCTCTCACCCCCCTCTCTCTAACCCCTCTCTCTCTCTCACCCCCTCTCTCACCCCTCTCTCTCTCACCCCTCTCTCTCTCACGACCTCTCTCTCCCACCCCGCTCTATGTGTGATCCCCTCTCTCTCCCCTCTCTCTCTCACACTCTCACTCTCTCTCACTCTCTCACACCCTCTCTTTCTTAGCCCTCTCACTCTCTTATCCCCTCCCACTCTCACCACTCTCTCCACTCTCATTCTCTCTAACCCTTCTCTCTCTCAGCCCCCTGTCCCTCATTCACCCTCACACCCTCTCTGTAACACACCCTCTCTCTAACACCCCCTTTCTCTTAGACCCCCTCTCTCTCTTACCCCTCTCTCTCTTAACCCTCTCTCTCTCTCCCTCACTCTCTCCCCACTTTCTCTCCCCCACTCTCACTCACCCCCTTTCTCTTTCTCACACCGATCTTTCTCATCCTCCCTCTCTCTGTCATCCTCTCACCCTTCTCTGTCTTTCACCTCTCTCTCTCTTACCCCCTCTCTCTCACGCCTCTCTCTCACCTTCTCTCTCACCCTCTCTTTCTCTGCCTGTCTCTCTCTCTCACCCCCTCTCTCTTTCTCACCCGCGCTCTCTTCCACCCCAATCTCTCTCACACTCCCTCTCTCTCTAACCCTCTCTCTCTCACCCTTTCGCTCTCAACCCTCTCTCTCATTACCCCTCTCTCTCTCACACCCTTATCTCTCTCTCTCTCTCACACTGTATCTCTCCTACCCCTCTCTCTTACGCCTCCCTCTGTCTCTCACCTCTCTCTCTCACCCTCTCTCTCTCACCCCTTCTCTCTCACCCTCTCTCTCTGGCCCTCTCTTTCAGCCCCCCTCTCTCTCAATCCACTGTCTCTCTCACACCCCTCTCTCTCTCTCACCCTATCTCTCTCAGCCCTCTCTCTTACTCCTCTCTCTCTCACACACCTCTCTCTCTCTCACCCTGTCTCTCACCCCGTCTCTCTCTCACACCTTTCTCTCACTCTCACCCTCTCTCTCACCTCTCTCTCTTACCCCTCTCCCTCACACACCTCTGTCTCTCACACCCTTCTCTCTCTCACCTCCTCTCACTCACGACTCTCTCTCACCTTCTCTCACTCACCCTCTCTTTCTCATCCTGTCTCTCTCTCACCCCCTCTCTATTTCTCACCCGCTCTCTCTTCCACTCCGATCTCTCTCTCTCACAAACACTCACTCTCTCACCCATCACTCTCTCACCCCTCTCTGTCACACACCCCTCTCTCTCACCCCTCTCTCTCAGCCCCCCTCTCGCTCTCTCCTCAGTCTCTCCCACCCTGATCTCTCTCGCACACCATCTCTCTCACGCCTCTCTCTCTCACCCCATCTCTCTCAGCCTGTCTTTCTTTCACCCCTGTCTCTTTCTCACCTGCTCTCTCTCCCTCACCCTTCTCTCTCTTACCCGTCTCTCTCTCTCACACACACACACCCATCTCTCTCAACCTCTCTCTTTCACCCCTTCTCTCTCACCCTCTCTTTCGGAGCTCCCCCTCGCTCTCTCTCTCATTCCCACTCTCTCCCCAGTCTCTCCCACCCTGATCTCTCACAGCCCCTCTCTCTCTCTCACCCCTCGCTCACTCTCTCATCCCTCTCTCTTCATCCCTCTCTCTCACACCTCTCTCTCTCACACCTCTCTCTCTCACCCTCTCTCTCTCAAGCCCTCTCTCTGTCACCCCGCTCTCTCTCTTACACCGCTCCTCTCTCTCTCTCACCCCTCTCTCAGTCTTACTCCTCTCTCTCACCCTCTCTCTCACTCTCTCTATTCTGACACCCCTCTCTCTCACATCGCCCTTTCTCTCGTCCTCTCTCTCTCCTACCCCTCTCTCTATCTCTCACCTCTCTCTCTCACCCTCTCTCTCATCCCCTCTCTCTCAGGCCCTCTCTTTCAGCCCCTCGCTCTCTCACACCCGTCTCTCTCTCACCCTCTCTCTCTCAACCCTCTCTATCTTACCCCTGTCTCTTTTACCCCTCTCTCTCACACACCTCTCTCTCAACCCCCTGTCTCTCTCAACCCCTCTATCTCTCTCACCCTCTCGCTCTCAACCCTCTCTCTCAACACTCTCTCTCTTACCCTCTCTCTCTCACACACCTCTCTCTCAACCTCTCTCCCACCCTCTCTCTTACCCCTCTCTCACACCCTCTCTCACCCTCCCTCTCTCCTACCCCTCCATTACTTACCACTCTCTCTCTCACCCCTCTTTCTCTCACCCCCTCTCTCTCACCCCCTCTCTCTCACCCCTTCTCTCTCACCCCCTCTCTCACCCACTCTCTCAGACCCTCTCTTTCAGCCCCTGTCTCTCACATCTCTCTCTCAGCCCCCTCTCTCACACCCCTCTCTCTCACCCCTCTCTATCTTACCATTCTCTCTGTCTCACACCTCTCTCTCACCCCTCTCTCTCACTCAGCCCTCTCTCTCTCCCAAGTCTCTCCCACCCTGATCTCTCTCACACCCCTCTCTCTTTCCCCTCTCTCTTTATCTAACCCCCTCTCTCTCACACCCATCTCTCTCTCACCCCCTCTCTTTCTTTCACCCCTCTTTCTCTTACCTCCCACTCACCCTCTCTCTCTCACCCCTGTCTCTCTAACTCAGCCTGTCTCTCTCTCTCTCAACCCATCTTTCACTGTCTATTTCACCCCCTCTCTCACCCCTTTTGCTCTCTCTCTCTCTCGCGTCCCATCTCTCTCATCCCTCTTTCTCTCGCTGTCCCCCCCTCTATCACCCCTTCTCTATCTCTCCCCCTTTCTCTCAGTTCCTCTCTCTCACCCCCTCTCTCCCACTCTCTCTCCCACCTCCTCTCTCTCACCCCCTCACATTCTCTCTTTCTCTGACCTTCTCTCTTTCTCTCCCCTCTCTCTCATTTTCAGCCTTCTCTCTCTCCCCTCTCTCTTTCTCCCCCTCTCCTTTTCTCAGTCCTCTCTCCCTTTCTCATCCCTCTCTCTCTCTCTCACCCTCTCTCTCTCAACCCCTCTCTCGCCCTCTCTCTCTCTCACCACCCTCTTCCTCCTCTCTCTCTCACCCGCTCTCTCTCGCTCCCTCAAACACCCTCTCTCTCTAAACCCCCTCTCTCTCACCCCTTGCTCTCTATCTCTCTCTCTTACCCATTTCTCTCTCACACCCCTCTCTCTCTCTCAACCCCTCTCTCTCACCCCCTCAAACGTTCTATCTCACTCCTCTCTCTCTCCTAAACTCTATCTCTCTCTTACATCCTCACCCGCACTCTCTCTCACACCCCCTGTCTCTTACCCCTCTCTCTCTCTCGCCCCCTCCCTCTCTCCCACCCTCTCTCTGTCTCTTTCTCATCCCCTCTCTCTCCTTCTCACTCCCTCTCTCTCTCACCACATCTAACTCTCACCCCATTTCTCTTAACCCCTCTCTCTCCCATGCCCTTTCTCCCAGCCCCTCTCTGTTTTACCTCCAGTCTTTATCTGACCCACTCTATCCCGCTTCGTCTCCCCCTTTCTCTCTCACCCCCCTCACATCGCCCTCTCTCACTCACCCCACTCCCTCACCCACTCGTCTCTCTCCCACCCCTTCTCTCTCTCACCCTCTCTCTCTAACCCCTCTCTCTCATCCTCTATCCCTCTCTCAACCCCTCTCTCTATCCCCTTGTCTCTCAACCCCTCTCTCAATCTCCCACTCTCTCTGAACCCCTTTCTCTCATCCCCTCTCTCTCTCCCCTCTCTCCCAATCCCCTCTCTCCCAATCCCCTCTCTGTCTCATGTCCAATCTTTCTCTGACCCACTCTCACTCCCCCTTTGTCTCTCCCCTTCCTCTCACCCCCTCATATCGCCTTCTCTCACTCACCCGCTCCCTCTCTCTCACCTCCTCTCTCTCAAAGCCCTCTCTCTCTCGACCCCATCTCTATCTCCCCCTCTCTCTCAATCCCTCTCTCTCAACCCCTCTCTCACACGCCCCCACTCTCTCAACCCCTCTCTCTCTCCACTCTCTCTGTCCCCCCTCTCTCTCACCCCCTTCTCTCCCTCAACCCTCTCTCTCAACCCCTCTCTCGCTCAACCCCTCTCTCTCTCGCCCCTCTCTCTCGCCCCTCTCTCTCACTCCCTACCTGTCAACCACCCTCACTCTCTCATCAACTCACTCTGTCACACCCTCACTCTTTCACCCCCTCTCTATCTCTTAACCCTTTCTCTCTTGTCCCTCTCTCTCACACCCCATCCCCTCTCTCTCATCCCCTCTCTCTCTCACCCCCTCTATCTTTTACTCCTCTCTCTCTCACCCTCTCTCTCACTCCCTCTCTCTTTCACCCCGTCTCTCTTTCAACACCCCCTCTCTCAACCCAGCTCACTCTCACATCCCCTCTCTTACTCCAACCCTTATTCTCTCACCCCTCTCTCTCTCAAACCCTTTCTCAGCCCTTCTCTCTCACCCTCCCTCTCTCACCCCTCACCCTCTCTCCCTCTCCCACACCCGTTCTCTCTTACCCCTCGCTCTCTCTCTAACCCCTCCCCCTCTCACCCCTCTCGCTCACCCCCTCTCTCTCGCCCATTCTTTCTCACACTCTCTCCTTCTCACTGCACTCTTTCTCTTATCCCCTCCCCACTTTCTTTCTCTCAATCAACCCTTCTCTCTGACTCACCTCTCACCCCCACTCCCTCTCTCTCACCCCCTCTCTCTCACCCGCTCTCTCTCTTTCTCACTCACTCTCTCTTTCACACTTACACTCTCTCACTTTTTTACTCACACTCTCTCTTTCTCACCCCCCTCTCAAATGCCCTCTCTCTCCCCTCTCTCTCCCCTCTCTGTCTCAACCGTCTCTAGCCCCCCAATCTCTACACCTTCTCTCCCCCGTCTCTCACATTCCCTCTCTCTCACTCCCATCTCACTCTCTCACCACACTCTCACCCCAATCTCTCTCTCACCCCACGTCTCTATCTCACCCCACCTCTCTCTCTCTTCCACCCCCTCTGCCTCACACCCCTTCTCTCTCACACCCCTTCTCTCTCACCCTCTCTCTCTCAACACCTCTCTCTCATACCCTCTCTCCCCTCTCTCTCACCCCCTCTCTCCCCCTCTCCTCCACTCCTTCTCCTTCACTCCCCCCTCCCCATCTCTCTCCTCCATCTCTCTAATCTCTCTCCCGCTCCCTCTTCTCTCTCCCCTCTCTCTCCTCTTCTCTCTCACCCTTCTCTCCCCCTCTCTCTGCCCCCTCTTTCACCCCCTCTCTCTCCATTCTCCTCCTCACAACCCCCTCTCCCCGCTCTCTCCCCTTCTCTCTCTCAACCCCTCTCTCCCCCTCTCTCTCAACCCTCTCTCTCAACCGCTCTCTCACTCCCCTCTCTGTCTCACCCCCCTTCTCTCTCTCTCATCCCCATCTGTCTCTCAACCCCTCACTCTCTCATCCCCTCTTCTCACTCCTCTCTCTCTCACCCCCTCTCTCTCTCAACCCCTCTCTCTCACCCCTCGCTCTCTTACCCCTCTCTCTCACACTCCCTCTCACTCACCCTCTCTCTCTCTTACCCCTCTCACATCCCCTCTCTCTCACTCCCATGTCACTCTCTCACCCCTCTCTCTCTCTCACCACAGTCTCTCTCTCTGTCCCTCCCCCTCTGTCTCACACCCCTTATCTCTCACCCCCTCTCATCCCACCCCTCTCTCTCACCCCTTCTCTCACACCCGCTCTCTCTTTCTCACTCACGCTCTCCTTTCTCACTTAATCTCTCTCTTTTTCACTCATACTGTCTCTTTCTCACCCCCTCTCTCTTTCACCCCTCTCTCTCCCCTCTCTCTCCCCTCTCTCTCTCTCCCCTCTCTTGCTCCCCCACTCTCTACCCCCATCTCCCCCGTCTCTCACACCCCCACTCCCTCACTTTCATCTCACTGTCTCACCCCACTCTCATTATCTCCCCCAATCTCTCTCTCTTAGCCCACATCCCTCTCTCTCTCTCTCTCTCCCACCCCCTCTGTCGCCCACTCTTTCTCTCTCACACCCCTTCTCTCTCTCATACCCCTGTTTCTCACTCCCTCTCTCTCAACACCTCTCTCTCACCCCCTCTCCCCCTCTCTCTCTCTCCCCCTCTCTCTTCCCCTCTCTCTCCCCCCTCTCCCCCCTCTCCTCCACTCTCTCCCCCTCTCTTCGCCATCTCTCTCCTTCCCTCTCTCCCCCTCTCTCTCACCCTTCTCTCCCCCTCTCTCTGCCCCTCTCTCTCCCCCCTCTCTGCGCCCTCTCTCTTCCCCCAATCCCGCCCCATCTCCCTTCCCTCTCCCTCCCCCTCCCTCACCCTCGCTCTCTCCTCCTCTCTCCCCTCCTCTCTCGCCCCTCTCTCTCGTACCCCTCTCTCACCTCCTCTCTCTCTCTCGCATCCTCTCTCTCTCACTCTTCCGCTCGCTCTCTTCCTCTTGATCTCTCTCTCTCACACCCTCTTCTCACGCTCTCTCTCCCTTCCTCTCTCCCTCTCTCTTGCCTCCCTCTCTCTCTTATCTCACAGTCTCTCTTGTTCGCTCTCTGTCTCTGTCTCTGTCTCTCTCTCTCTCTCTGTCGATCATGCTCTCTCTGTCTGTCACACTCACTCTTGCTCTATCGTTCTCTCTGTCGCTCTCTCTCCTCGTCTCTCTCTCCCTTCTCTCTCCCCCTCTCTCTCTCTCTCTCCCCTCTCTTGCACCCCCACTCTCTACCCCCCTCTCCCCGTCTCTCACACCCCCACTCCCTCACTTCCATCTCACTCTCTCTCTCTCGCAACCCATCTTTCTCAACCCCCTCTCTCCCGTCTCTCTTTAACCCTCTCTCTCTCACACCCCCTCCCCCCGTCTCTCTCTCATCCCCTTTCTCTCAACCCCTCTCTCACCCCCTCTCTCTCTCAACCTCTTTCTCCCCCCAACCCCTCTCACTCAACTGCTCTCTCTCACCCCCTCTCTCTCATTCCCCTATCTCACCCACCTTCGTTCTCTCGCCCCCTACTCTCACTCAACCCCTCTCTATCTCAACCTCGCTCTCTCACCCCTCTCTCTCTCACCCCTTCTCTCTCACCTCCTCCCTCTCTCCCACCCTCTCTCTATCTCTTTCTCATGCCCTCTCTCTCCTTCTCACTCCCTCTCTCTCACCCCTCTCTCTCTCACCCCCCTCATTCTCACCCTCTCTCTCTCTTCCCTCTCTCTCCCACCCTCTCTCTCTCTCACTCCCGTCTCTCTCTCTCAACCCCCCTCTCTCTCAACCTCCCCTCTCTCTCATTCCCCATCTCTCACCAAACTCTCACTCACTCTCACTCTCTCTCTCTCACCCACTTCTCTCTATCAGCCCCCCTCACCCTCTCTCATCCAGCTCCCTCTCACACACCTCTCTCTCCCATGCCCCTCACACCCCCTCTATCTCTCCCCTACCTCCCTCACCCCCCACACCCTCTCCCACCCCATCTCACACACACCAGCTCACCTACCTACCCCTCTCTCCCCCTCTCTAAGACCCCTTCTTACAGACCCTCTCTCTCTCTCAAAACCCTCTCTCTGTCACCCCTCTCTTGCTCTCACGACTCTAACTCTCTTATCTTCTCTCCCCCTCTCTTTCCACCTCTCTCTCCCCCCTCTCTCACTCCGCTCTCACCCTCTCTCTCTCACCTCTCTCTCTCACACACACCCTTCTGTCTCACGCCCTCCCTCTCTCATCCCGTCCCTCTCTCACACCCTCCCACTCTCACACCCTCCCTCTCTCCACCTCTCTCTCCCCCTCTCTCCCACTCTCTCCCCCCTCCCCCCTCTCTCACTCCTCTCTTTCACCCCTCTCTCACACTCTTTCTCTCATCCCGTCCCTTATTCCACCTCCCACTCTTATCCCTCCTCTCTCACACTTTCCCTATCTCACCCCCTCTCTCTTGCACCCCCTTTCTCTCAGCCCCTCTCTCTCTCTCAGCCCCTCCCAATCTCACCCTCCCTCTCGTGCACCCCTGTCTCTCTCAGCCCCTCTCTCTCACCCCCTTTGTCATTCCACTGTCTCTCCCCCTTTCTATTACATCCTCTCTCTCACACCCTCTAACTCTCTCTCCCCCCTCTCAACCCCTCTCTCTCACCCCCTCAGTCTCTCACCCCACTCTCTCTCAACCCCACTCTCTCTGTCTCACATCCATCTCCCTCTCACCCCCCTCTCTCTCTCCCCTCTCTCCGTCACCCCTCTCTCTCCCACCCCAATCTCTTTCACATCCCCTCTCTCTCACACACTCTCACACACCCTCGCTCTCTCACCCCCTCCCTTCTCCCAACATCTCTCTGCTTCTTTCTCATCCCTTTCTCTCTTTCTCACTCCCTCTCTCTCACCCCCACTCTCTCCCTCCCCTCTCTCTCCCACCCCTTCTCTGTCACTAATTCCCACCTCACACTCTCCCCGCCCTCTCACCCAGCTCTCTCTCTCTCACCCCCTCTCTCTCACCCCTTCTCTCTCAATCTTGCGCTCTCACCCCTCTCTCTCACCCACTCTCTCTCACACTCTCTCCTTCTCACTCCACTCTCTCTCTTACCCCCTCCCCACTTTCTCTCTCTCACTTACCCCTTGTCTCTCACCCCCTCTCTCTCACACGCCTCTCTCACTGCCTGTGTCTCTCATCACCCCTCTCTCACCACTCCCTCTCTCAAAACCCTCACTCTCTCACTCCTCTCTCTCTCTCACCACAGTCTCTTTCTCTCTGTCCCATCACCTCTGTCTCTCACCCCGTCTCTCTCAACCCCTTCTCACCCCACCCCCTCTCTCTCATCCCTCGCTCTCTCACCCGCTCTCTTTCTCACTCACGCTCTCTCTTTCTAACTTACACTGTCTCTCTTTTTCACTCACTCTCTCTCTTTCTCACCCCCTCTCTCACGCCCTCTCTCTCAACTCCTCTCTCTCTCCCTCCCTCTCTCACTTCTCTTTACCCCCTCTCTTGCCCCCCACTCTCTACCCCCTCTCTCCACTGTCTTTCACACGCACTCTCTCAAACTCCCATCTCACTCTCTCACCCCACTCTCTCTCTCACCCCACACTCACTCTCTCGCCCCCTCCCTCTCTCCCAACATCTCTCTGCTTCTTTCCCATCCCCTTTCTCTCCTTCTAACTCCCTCTCTCACCCCCGCACTCTCCCTCCCCTCTTTCTCCCACTCCTTCTCTGTCACTCATTCCCAACTCTCTCTCTCACCACCTCTCTCTCACCTCCTCTCTCTCACCCACTCTCTCTCTCACTCCACTCTCTCTCTTACCCCCTCTCTCACGTCTCTCTCACTCCCCTCTCTTGCCCCCCACTCTATACCCCCACTCTCCCCGTCTCTCACACCCCCTCTCTCTCACTCCCATACCACTCTCTCACCCCACTCTCACTCTCTCCCCCCACGTCTCTCTCTCTCTCCCACCCCCTTTCTCTCTCCCACTCTTTCTCTCTCACACCCCTTCTCTCTCTCTCACACCCCTGTTTCTCACCCTCTCTCTCTCAATTCCTCTCTCTCACATCCTCTCTCTCAACACTTCTCTCTCCTCCCACTCTCTTCCCCCACACTCTCCCCCCTCTCCCCCTCTCTCTCACGCTCTCTCTCACCCTCTCCCTCCCCCTCTCTCTCACCCCCTCTCTCCCCCTCTCTCTCCCCCTCTCTCTCCCCCTCTCTCTCACCCTTCTCTTAGCCCGCGTCTCTCTCTCTCTCTCACCCCTATTTCCCCATCTCTCTCAACCCCTCTCTCTCAACCCCTCTCTCAACCCTCTCTCTCTCAAACCCCTCTCTCAACCGCTCTGTCAACTCCTCTCTCTCTCCCCCCTCTCTCTCTCCCCTCTCTCTCCCCCTCTCTCTCCCCTCTCTTGCCCCCAACTGTCTACCCCCACTCTCCCTGTCTCTCACACCCCCTCTCTCACACTCCGATACCACTCTCTCACCCCACTCTCACTCTCTCCCCCCACGTCTCTCTCTCTCCCCCACCCCCTCTGTCTCCCACCCTTTCTCTCTCACACCCCTTCTCTCTCTCACACCCCTGTTTCTCACCCTCTCTCTCTCAATTCCTCTCTCTCACCTCCTCTCTCTCAATACCTCTCTCTCCCCCCACTCTCTCCCCCCTCCCCCCTCTCTCCCCCTCTCTCTCCACCATCTCTCTCCCCCTCTCTCCCCCTTTCACTCACCCTTCTCTCCCCCTCTCTGTGCCCTCTCTCTCCCCCCTCTGCGCCGTCTCTCTACCCCCAATCTCGCCCCCTCCCCCCCTCGCCCTGTCTCTCTCCTCCTCTCTCTCCCCTCCCCTCTCACTCCTCTCTCTCGCACCCCTCTCTCACCCCTCTCTCTCTCTCTCTTTCTCTCTCGCTGTCTCTCGCATCCTCTCTCTCTCTCTCACTCGTCCGCTCGCTCTGTTCCTCTTGTGGTCTCTCTCTCACTCTCTCACCCACTTCTCACGCTCTCTCTCTCCCTGCCTCTCACCCTCTCTCTTGCCTTCATCTCTCCCTTATCTCACGGTCTCTCTCGTTCGCTCTCTCTCACTAGTGCTCTCTCTCTCTCTCTCTCTCTCTCTCTCTCTCTGTCGCTCATGCTCTGTCTGTCACTCTCACTCTCTCTCTCCCTCTCTCACTCTTGCTCTATCGTTCTTTCTGGCTGTCACTCTCTCACCCCGCACTCTCACTCCCTCTCTCTCACACCCCCCTCTCTCTCCCCCATCTCTCACCACCCCCTCTCTCAACACTCCTCAATCTCCCATCCCCTCACTCTCTCACCCCCCTCAGTCTCTCACCCCCCCTCTCTCAATCCCTCGCGCTCTCTCACATCCAACTCTCTCTCACCACCCTCGCTCTCACCCTCTCTTTCCCAAACCCCTCTCTTCCACCCTCTCACTCTCTCACCCCCCTCTCTCTCTCCCACAACCCGTCTCTCAACTCTGTCTCTCACTCTTCTCTCTCTCACCCTCCACCCCCTCTCTCTCAACACACCACTCTCTCTCTCACCCCTCTCTCTCTCAAACCCTCTCTCTCACCCCCTCGCTCTCTGACCCCTCTCTCTCTCAGCACCCCCTCTCAAACCCCCTCACTCTCTCATCCCCTCACTCTCTCAATCCCTCTCTCTCACCTCCTCTCTCAACCCCCTCACTCTCTCAACCCTTCCCTCTCTCACACCCTCACTCTCTCAACCCCTCTCTCTCTCTCACCCCCTCTCTCTTACCCCATTCTCTCACTCCCTCTCTCTCTCACCCACCTCTCTCGACCCCCTCACTCTCTCATCCCTTCACTCTCTAACCCCATCAGTCTCTCACCCCCCTCTCTCTCAACCCTCTCTCTCTCACACTTCCATCTCTCTCTCACGCCCCTCTCTCTCCCCTCTCTCTCTGTCACCCCTCTCTCCCACTCCAATCTCTTTCACAACCCCCTCTCTTACACACACTCTCACACACCCTCGCACTCTCACCCCCTCCCTCTCTCCCACCATCTCTCTGCCTCTTTCTCATCCCCTTTCTCTCCTTCTCACTCCTCTCTCTCACACCCCTGGTCTCTTTCACCCCTCTCTCTCCCACTCCTTCTCTGTCACTCACTCCCACCACTCCCTCTCACCGCCCTCTCACCCAGCTCTCTCTCACTCACCCCCCTCTCTTTCCCAATCCCCTCTCTTCCACCCTCTCTCTCTCCCAAACCCCTCTCTCAACCCTCTCTCTCTCATCCTCCTCTCTGTCACGGTCCACCCCCTCTCTCTCTCAACACACCTCTCTCTCTCACCCCCTCCCTCTCTCAACCCCTCTCTCTCACCCCTCGCTCTATCAGCCCTCTCTCTCTGAGCACCCCCTCTCTCAAACCCCCTGACTCTCTCATCCCCTCAATCTCTCACACCCTCACTCTCTCAACCCCTCTGTCTCAACCCCTCTCTCTTTCTCACCCCCTCTCTCTCTTACCCCTCTCTCACTCCCTATCTCTTTCACCCCCCTCAATCTCACCAGCACCTGTCTCAACCCCCTCACTCTCTCATCCCCTCACTCTCAAACCCCCTCAGTCTCTCACCCCCATCTGTCTCTCAAACGTCCATCTCTCTCTCACCCCACTCTCTCTCTCCCCTTTCTCTCTGTCACCCCTCTCTCTCCCACCCCAATCTCTTTCACATCCCCCTCTCTCTCACACACACTCTCACACAACCTCGCTCTCTCACCCCCTCCCTCTCTCCCATCATCTCTCTGTCTCTTTCTCATCCCCCTCTCACCTTCTCGCTCTCTCTCTCACACCCTCTCTCTCACCCCTCTCTCCCAAGCCCTCTGTGTCACTCACTCCCATCTCTCCGTCTCACCGACCTCTCTCCCTGCTCTCTCTCTCACCCCCTCTCTCTCCCACCCCCCCTCTCTTCCACCCTCTCACTCTCTCACCCTCTCTCTCACTCATCCCCCCACCCCTCTCATTCTCAACTCCTCTCTCTCTCACATCCATCTCTCGCTGACACCCCCCTCTCTATCCCCTCTCTCTCTGTCACCCTTTCTCTTCCACCCCAATCTCTTTCACATCCCCCTCTCTCTCACACACACTCTCACACACCCTCGCTCTCTCACCCCCTCCATCTCTCCCACCATCTCTCTGCCTCTTTCTCATCCCCTCTCTCTCCTGCTCGCTCCCTCTCTCTCACCCCCTCTCTCTCTCACCTCTCTCTCTTACCCCTCTCTCTCACACCCCTCTGTGTCACTCACTCCCACCTCTCCCTCTCACCACCCTCTCACCCAGCTCTCTCTCTCACCCCCTCTCTCTCCCACGCCCCCTCTCACTCTCTCACTCCTCTCTCTCTCGCACCCCCACTCCTCTCTCTCACCCCCCACCCCTCTCACTCGCAACCTTCCTCTCTCTCTCACCCCCTCTCTCAACCCCTCTTTCTCACTCCTCGCTCTCTCACGCCCTCTCTCGCACACCTCTCTCTAACTCCCTGTGTGTCTCACCACCCGTCTCTCACCACCCCCTCTCTCAAACCCCTCTCTCTCATCCCCTCTCTCTCACCCCTCTCCCTGTCCCCCTCTCACCCCTCCTCCCTCTCTGACCCCCTCACCCCTCTCCCTTTCTTTCTCTTACCCCGCGCTCTCTCTCTAACCCCTCCCCCCCTCACCCCTCTCGCTCACCCCCCTCTCTTCCCCTCTCTCTCTCACCCCTCTCTTTCTCTCTCAAACCCTCTCTCTCTCACCACTCTCTCTCACACCCTCTCTCTCACCCCTGTCTCTCTCTCAGACCTCTTTTTCTCTGTCAACCCCTCTCTCTCACCCCTCTCTCTCACTCCCTCTCTCTCTCACCGCCCCCTCTCACTACCCCCTCTCTCAACACACCTCAATCTCTCATCCCCTCACTCTCCTATCCCCTCGTTCTCTCACCCCACTCTCTCTCAACCTCTCTCTCTCTCACATCCATCTCTCTCTCACTCCCCTCTCTCTCCCCTCTCTCCGTCACCCCTCTCTCTCCCACCCCAATCTCTTTCACATCCCCCTCTCTCGCACACACTCTCACACACCCTGGCTCTCTCACCCCTCCCTCTCTCACACCATCTCTCTGCCTCTTTCTCATCCCCTCTCTCTCCTTCTCACTCCCTCTCTCTCACCCCTCTCTCTCTCACCCCCTCTCTCTCCCACACCCTCTCTGTCACTCACTCCCACATCTCCCTCTCACCCATCTCTCTCTCTCTCCCACCCCCTCTCTCTCCGACCCCCTCTCTTCCATCCTCTCACTCTCTCACCCCTCTCTCTCACCCCTCTCTCTCACCCCTCTCTCTCTCCCACCTCCCTTTCTCTCAACCCAGTCTCTCTCTCATTCCCTCTCTCTCTCTCTCATCCCCCACCCCCTCTCTCTCAATCCCCCTCTCTCTCTCACCCCTCGCTCTCTCAACCCTCTATGCCACACTCCGTCTCTCTCACTCCCTCTCTCTCTCACCACCCCCTCTCTTAAACCCCTTCACTCTCTCATTCCCTCGCTCTCTCACACCCTCACTCTCTCACCCCCTCTCTCTCATCCCCTCTTTCTCACCCCTCTTTCTCACCACTCTCTCTCTCTCACCCCCTCTCTCACCCCTCTCTCTCACCTCTCTCTCTCACTTCCTCTCTCTTTCACCCCCCTCTCTCTCACAACCCTCTCTCTCAAACCCCCTCACTCTCTCATCCCCTGACTCACTCACACCCTCAATCTCTCACGCCCTCTCTCTTTCTCAAACCGTCTCTATCTCACCCCCTCTCTCTCAGTCCTCCCTCTCACCCCTCCTCCCAATCTCACCCCCTCACCCACCTCCTCTCTCACACCCTTTCTCTCTTACCCAACTCTCTGCATCCCCCCATTCTCTGGCCCCCTCTCGCTGACCCCTTCTCTCTCCCCCACTCTGTAACCCTCTCTCTGTCCCCCTCTATCTCCCCCACTCTCTGTGCCCCTCTCTCTGCGGTTCTCTCTCTGTCCCCCTCTCCCTCTGTCCCCCTCTCTCTGTGACCACCTCTCTCTCTGTCCCCCTCTCCCTCTGTCCCCCTCTCTCTGTGACCCCCTCTCTCTCTGTCCCCGTCTGTCTCTGCACCCCCCGCTCTCTGCCACCTCTCTCTGTCGCCCTCTTCTGTCACCCTCCCTCTGTCCCCCTCACTCTCTGCCGCCTCTCTCTATCCACTCTCTCTCTGCCCACGCTCTCACTGCCCCCCTCTCTCTGCCCCCTCTCTCTCTGCACACCTCGCTCTGTCGACCTCTCTCTCCCCCGCTCTCTGCCCCTTCTCTCTGACACCCATCCCTCTGTCCCCCCTCTCTCTGCCCCCTCTCTCTCTGTCCACCTCTCTCTGTCGCCCTCTATCTCCCTCGCTCTCTGCCCCATCTCTCTGTCGCCCTCTCTCTGCCCCCCCTCTCTGTCCCCCCTCTCTCTGACCCCCTCTCTTTCGGTCCCCATCTGTCTCTGTACCCCTCCCGCTGTCTGCCCCCTCTCTCTGTCGCCCTCTCTCCCCCTCACTCACTGCCCCCTCACTCTGTCCACTCTCTCTCTGCCCCCTCTCTCACTGCCCCCTCTCTTTGTCACCCTCTCTCTGTAACCCTCTCTCTGTCCCCCTCTCTCTGTCCCCCCTCTCTCTGTTCCCCCGTCCCCCTCTCTTTCTGTTCCCCCTCTCTCTGTCTCCCTCACTCTCTGTCCCCACCTCTCCCTGTCCCCCCATCTCTGTCCCCCCCTCTGTTCCCCCTCCCGTCCCCGTCTCTCTGTCCCCGTCTCTCTCTCCCCCCTCTCTCTGTCCCACCCTCTCTGTTCCCCCTCTCTCTCCTCCTCTCTCTCTGTCCCCTCTCTCCTCCCCCCTCTCGCCCCCTCTCTCTGTCCTCCTCACTCTCTGTCCCCCTCTCCCTCTGTCCCCCTGTCTCTCTGTCCCCCTCTCTGTCGCCCCTCTCCGTTCCCCCTCTCTCTCCCCCTCTCACTCTGTCCCCCTCTCTCCTCCCCCGTCTCTCTGTCCTCCTCTCTCTCTGTCCCCGCTCTCTCTGTCCCCCTCTCTCTCCCACCCACCCCTCTATGTCCCTGCCCCTCTATGTAGCCCTGTGTCTGCACCCCTCACTCTCTGCCCCCTCTCTCTCCGTCTCCCTCTCTCTGTCCCCCCCTCTCTGTCCCCCCTCTCTCTGTACCCACTCTCTCTGCTCCCCCCGTCCCCCACTCCCTCCGTTCCCCTCTCTCTCTGTCCCCCTCACTCTCTGTCCCCCTCTCTCTCTCTGTCCCCCACTCCCTCTGTCCCCTCCCTCTCTGTCCTCCTCTCTCTCTGTCCCCCCTCTCTCTGTCCCCCTCTCTCTGTCGCCCTCTCTGTCACCACTCTCTATGTACCCCCTCTCTCTGTCCACCCTCTGGGCTGTCCCTTCCTCTCTCTGTACCCCCTCTCTGTACCCCCCTCTCTGTCCCCCTCTCTCTGTAGCCCGCTCACTCCCCCTCCCTCTCCCCCCCTCTCTCCCCCACTCTGTACCCCTCTGTCTGTCCCCTCCTCTCTGTCCCCTCCTCCCTGTCCACCCTTGTTGTCCCTTCCTCTCTGTGCCCCCTCTCACTGTCTACCTCTCTCTGCCCCCTCTCTCTGTTCCCCTCTCTCTGTGCCCCTCTCTCTCTGACTCCCTCACTCTGACCCACTCTATCTCTCCCACTCTCTGTCCCCCTCTCTCTGTCGCCCACTCTCTGTCCCCCCTCCCTGTACCCTCTCCCTGTCCCCCTCTCTCTATCGCCCTCTCTCTGTCCCCCTCTCTCTGTCCCTCACTCTCTATCCCCCCATCTGTCCCCATCTCTCTCTGTCCCCCTCTCTCTGTCCCTCTCTCTCTCTGTCCACTCTCCCTCCCCAACTCTGTACCCCTCTCTCAGTCCCCCACTCGCTGTTCACCCTCTCTCTGACCCCCTCTATCTACACTCTTTCTCTGTCCCCTCTCTCTCTGCCCCCCCTCTCTGTACCCCACTCTCTGTCCCCCCTCTCTTTGTCCCACACTCTCTCAGTCCCAACCTCTCTCTGTTTCCCCCACCCTCTGTCCCGCTCCCTCTGTCCCGCCTCTCTGTCCGCCCCTCTCTCTGCCCCCCTCTCTGCCCCCCTCTGTGCAACCCCTCTCTCTGTCCCCCGTCTCTCTGTCCCCCTCTCTCTGTCCCCCTCTCTCTGTCTCCCCTGTCTATCTGCTTCCCTCTCTGATTCCTCTCTCTCTTTCACCCCCTCTCTCTGTCCCCCTCTCTCTCTTTCCCCTCTCTCTCTGTCCCCCTCTCGCTCTGCCCTTTCTCTCTATCTGTCCAACTCTCTCTCTGTCCCCTCTCTCTCTGTGACCTCTCTCTGTGTCACTCTCTCTGTGCCCCCTTCTCTGACCCCCTCTTTGTCCCTTCCTGTTCTGCCCCTCCCCTCTGTCTCCCCTCTGTCCCACCTCTCACTGTTCCTCCTCTCTTTATGAACCCCTCTCTGTGCCTCCTCTCTCTGTCCTCTCCCTTCCGTGCCCCCTGCCCCCCTCTGTCCCCCATTCTCTGCTTCCCCCCATTCTCTGACCCTCCTCTCTCTGACCCCTTCTTTCTTCCCCACTCTGTAACCCTCTCTCTGTCCCACATTCTCTGTTCATCTCTATCTCCCCACTCTCTGTACCCCTCTCTTTGTCCCCCTCTCTCTCTGTCCCCCTCTCTCTCTGCCCCCCCCGCCTCTCTGTCCCCCACTCTCTCTGTTCCCCTCTCTCTCTGACCCCTCTCTCCCACCCGCCTCTCTCTCTGTCCCCCTCTCTCTGTCCCCCTCTATCTCTGCCCCCTGTCTCTGGCCCCTCTCTTGGCCCCCTATCTCTGTCCCCCTCTTTATCTGTCTCACTCTTTCTCTGTCCCACTCTTTCTCTGTCCCTCTCTTTCTCTGCCCCCTCTTTCTCTGCCGCCCTCTCTCTCTGACGCCTCTCTCTCTGTCCCCCTCTCTCTCTCTCCCCCTTCTCTCTGACCCCCCTCTCTCTGTCCCCCTCTCTCTCGGACCCCCTATCTCTCTGACCTACTCTCTCTCTGTCCCCCTCTCTCTCTCCCTTCTCTCTCTGTCCCCCCTCTATCTGCCCACCCCTCTCTGTCATCCTCTCTCTCTGTCCCTTCACTCTCTGTCCCCGTCTGTCTCTATACCCCCCTCTTTCTGCCCCCTCTCTCTTTCCTCCTCACTCTCTGCCCCTCCCTCTCTGTCCACTCTCCCTCTGCCCCCTCTCTCTCTGTCCACTCTCTCTCTGTCCCCCTCTCTCTGTCCCCCTCTCTCTGTCTCCCTCAATATGTCCCCCCTCTCTCAGTCCCCCCTCTCTCTGTCCCTCTCTCTCTGCCCCCATCTCTATCTGTCTCCCTCACTCTCTGTCCCCCTCAAACTCTGTCCCCTCTCTCTCTGTCCCCCTCTCTCTCTGTCCCCCTCCCTCTCTGTCCTCCTCTCTCTCTGTCGCCCCTCTCTCTGTCACCCTCTCTCTGTCCCTCCTCTCTCTGTCCCCTTCTCTATCCCACCCGCCTCTCCATATCTCTCTCTCTCCCACCCGCCTCTCTCTGTCCCTCCCTCTCTCTGTCCCCCTCTCTCTGTCGCCCTCTCTCTGCCCACTCTCTGTCACCTCTCACTGTGTCCCCGTCTCTCTGACCCACTCTCTCTGTTCCCACACTCTCTTTGTCCCTGTGCTCTCTCTGTCCCAATCCCTTTGTGTTCCCCCTCTCTATCCCTCCTCTCACTGTACTCACCTTCTCCTTCTCCCCTGCAGCCCCTCTGTCCCCCACTCACTCCATCTCCCCTCTCTCTGTCCCCCTCTCTCTGTTCCCCTCCCTCTGTCCTCCTCTCTCTTTACCCCTCTCTCTGTCCCCCTCTCTCTGACCCGTTCTCTATGTCCCCCTCTCTCTGTCCCCCCCCTCTCTGTCCCACTTTCTCTGTCCCCCTCTCTCTCTGTCCACCTCTCTCTCTGTCTCCCTCTATCTCCCCCACACACTGTCTCCCCTCTCTCTGTCCCCCTCTATCGCTTCACCACTCTCTCTGCCCCCTCTCTCTGTCCCCCTCTTTCTCTGTCACCCTCTTTCTCTGTCTCCCTCTTTCTCTGCCCCCTCTCTCTCTGCCCCCTCTCTATCTGTCACGCCCTCTTTCTTTCCCCCTCTCTCTCTCCCCCTCTCTCTGTCTCCCTCTCTCTGCCCCCTCTCTTTCTCTGTCCTCCACTCTCTCTGTCCCCCTCTCTCTGTCGCCAACTCTCTGCCCACCTCTCTCACTGGCCCCTCTCTCTCTGACACCCTCTCTCGCGTCCCGCTCTATATCACCCTCTCTCTGTTCCCCTCTCACTTACCCCCCTATCTCTCCCACTCTCTGTGCCCATCTCTCTGTTGCCCTCTCTCTGCCTCCCTCTCTCTTTCCCCTCTCTCTCTGCCCCCTCTCTCTCTGTCCCCTCTCTCTGCCCCCTCTCCCTCTGTTCCCCTCTCTCTCTGTCCACCTTCTCTCTGTCCCCCCTCTCTCTGTCCTCCCCTCTCTCTGTCCCCCATCTCCCTGTCCCCCCAACTCTATATCCCCCCCTGTCTGTCCCACTCTCTCTGTCAACCTCTCTCTCTGCCCCCTCTCTCTCTTGTCCCCCTATCTCTCTGTCCCCCTCTCTCTCTGACCCCAACTCTGTCCCCCTCTCACTGTCCCACTCTCTCTGTCCCACTCTCCTCTGTCCCCCTCTCTCTCTGTCCCCATCTCTCTGTCCCCCATCTCCCTGTCCGCCCAACTCTATGTTCCCCACCCCTCTGTCACCCCCCTCTCTGTCCCCCTCTCTCTGTCCCCCCTCTCTCTCTGACCCCATCTATATCCCCCACTGTCTGTCCGCCTCTCTCTGTACCACTCTCTCTGCCCCCACTCTCTGCCACCCGCCTCTCTCTGTACGCCCCACTGCACCCCATCTCTGCCGCGCCTCTCTCTGGCCCCCTCTCTCTGGCCCCCCCAATGTGTTCCCACTCTCTCTGACACCCTCTATATTCGCCACTCTCTGTCCTCCTCTTTCTCTGTCCACCTTCGCTCTGACCCCCCTCTCTCTGTCCCCCTCTCTCTCTGACCCCCTATCTCTCTGACCCCCTCTCTCTCTGTCCCCCCTCTCTATGTCACCCTCTCTCTGTACCCCTTCTCTCTGTCCCCCCTCTCTCTCTCCCTCTCTCTCTGTCCCGCTCTCTCTCTGTCCCCCTCTCTTTCTGTCCCGCTCTCTCTCTGTACACCCCTCTCTCTGTTCCCCCACTCTCTGTCCCCCTCTCTGTCCTCCTCTCTCTGTCCCCCACTCTCTCTGCCCCCTCTCTCTCTGTCCCCTATCTCTCTGTCCCCCTCACTCTCCGACCCCCTCTCTGTTCCCCTATCTCTGTCCCACTCTCTCTGTCCCCCTCTCCTCTGTCCCCATCTCTCTCTGTACCCCATCTCGCTGTCCCCCATCTCCCTGTCCGACCAACTCTATGTCCCCCACCAGTCTGTCACCCCCTTCACTGTCCCCCTCTCTCTCTGACCCACTCTCTGTCCCCCTCTCTCATTCCCACTCTCTCCGTCCCCCCTTTCTCTGTACCCACTCTCTCTGTCCCCCTCTCTCTGTCCCACTCTCTCTGCCCCTCTCTCTCTGTCCCCCCTCTCTCTGTCCCCCCTCTCTCTGTCCCCCACTCTCTCTGTCCCCCTCTCTGTCGCCCTCTCTCTGCCCCCTTCTCTCTCTCTGTCCTCCTCACTCTCTGTCCTACTCTCTCTGTCGCCATCTCTCTGCCTAGCTCTCTCACTGTCCCCCTGTCTCTCTGACACCCTCTCTCGCGTCCCCCTTTATATCACCCTCTCTCTGTCCCCCTCTCACTTACCCCCTCTATCTCCCACATTCTCTGTGCCCCTCACTCTGCCGCCCTCTCTCTGCCTCCCTCTCTCTTTCCCCTCTGTCTCTGCCCCCCACTCTCTGTCCATCTCTCTCTGTCCCCTCTCTCTGTCCCCCGCTCTCTCTGTCCCCCTCTCTCTCTATCCCCCTCCCTCTCTGTCCTCCTCTCTCTCTTTCCCCCCTCTCTCTGTCACCCTCTCTCTGTACCCCTTCTCTCTGTCCCCCCTCTCTCTCTCCCTCTATCTCTGTCCCGCTCTCTCTCTGTCCCCCGCTCTTTCTGTCCCGCTCTCTCTCTGTCCACCCCTCTCTCTGTTCCCCCACTCTCTGTCCCCCCTCTCTGTCCTCCTCTCTCTGTCCCCCACTCTCTCTGCCCCCTCTCTCTCTGTCCACCTATCTCTCTGTCCCCCTCATTCTCCGACCCCCTCTCTGTTCCCCTATCTCTGTCCAACTCTCTCTGTTCCCCTCTCCTCTGTCCCCATCTCTCTCTGTACCCCATCTCGCTGTCCCCCATCTCCCTGTCCGCCCAACTCTATGTCCCCCACCAGTCTGTCACCCCCTTCTCTGTCCCCCTCTCACTCTGACCCACTCTCTGTCCCTCTCTCTCATTCCCACTCTCTCTGTCCCCCCTTTCTCTGTACCCACTCTCTCTGTCCCTCTCTCTCTGTCCCACTCTCTCTGCCCCTCTCTCTCTGCCCCCCCTCTTTCTGTCCCCCCTCTCTCTGTCCCCCTCTCTCTCTGTCCCCCTCTCTGTCGCCCTCTCTCTGCCCCCTTATCTCTCTCTGTCCTCCTCACTCTCTGTCCCACTCTCTCTGTCGCCATCTCTCTGCCTAGCTCTCTCACTGTCTCCCTGTCTCTCTGACACCCTCTCTCGCGTCCCCCTTTATATCACCCTCTCTCTGTTCCCCTCTCACTTACCCCCTCTATCTCCCACATTCTCTGTGCCCCTCACTCTGTCGCCCTCTCTCTGCCTCCCTCTCTCTTTCCCCTCTGTCTCTGCCCCCTCTCTCTCTGTACTCCTCTCTATGCCCCTCTCTCTCTGTCCCCCACTCTCTGTCCCCCCTCTCTCTGTCCCCTCTCTCTGTCCCCCGCTCTCTCTGTCCCCCTCTCTCTCTATCCCCCTCCCTCTCTGTCCTCCTCTCTCTCTTTCCCCTCTCTCTCTGTCACCCTCTCTCTGTACCCCTTCTCTCTGCCCCCCCTCTCTCTCTCCCTCTCTCTCTGTCCCGCTCTCTCTCTGTCCCCCTCTCTTTCTGTCCCGCTCTCTCTCTGTCCCCTTCTATCTCCCCCACACACTGTCTCCCCTCTCTCTGTCCCCCTCAATCGCTGCCCCACTCTGTATGACCCCTCTCTCTGTCCCCCTCTTTCTCTGTCACCCTCTTTCTCTGTCCCCCTCTTTCTCTTTCCCCTCTTTCTCTGCCCCCTCTCTCTCTCTGCCCCCCTCTCTCTCTGTCCCGCCCTCTCTCTGTCGCCCTCTCTCTCTGCCCCCCTCTCTCTCTCTGTCCTCCTCTCTCTCTGTCCTCCTCTCTCTGTCGCCATCTCTCTGCCCACCACTCTCACAGTCCCCCTCTCTCTCTCTGTCCTCCTTGCTCTCTGTCCCCCTATCTCTGTCCCCCTCTCTCTGTACCCCTCTCCTCTGTCCCCCTTTCTCTCTGTCCCCCTCTCTCTGTCCCCCCTCTCTCTGACCCCATCTATATTCCCCACTGTCTGTCTGCCTCTCTCTGTACCCCTCTCTCTGCCCGCACTGACTCCCACCCGCCTCTCTCTGTACCCCCTCACTGCACCGCCCCCTCTGCCGCCCCTCTATCTGTCCCTCTCTCTCTGGCCCCACTCTGTGATCCCCCTCTCTCTGACTCCCTCTATCTCCCCCACTCTCTGTCCACCTCTCTCTGTCCCCCTCTCTCTCTGTCCCCCTCTCTGTCTGACCCCCTCTCTCTGTACCCCCTCTCGCTGTCCCCCTCTCTCTGTCCCCCTCTCTTTCCCTGTCCCCTGTCTCTCTGTCCCCCTCTATCTCCCCCACTCTCTGTGCCCCTTCCTCTGTCCTCCTCTTTCTGAACCCTCTACCACCCCCCCTTTCTGTCCATCTCTCTCTGACCCCCTCTATCTCCCCCACTTCTCTGTCCCCTCTCTCTCTGTCCCCTCTCTCTCTGCCCCCACTCTCTCTGCCCCTCTCTCTCTGCCCCCTCTCTCTCTGCCCCCACACTCTCTGCCCCCTTCTGCCTCTGTCCACCTCTCTCTGTCGCTCACACTCTGCCCCTTCTCTCTCTCTGTCCTCCTCTCTCTGTCCCCCTCTCTCTGTCGCCATCTCTCTGCCTAGCTCTCTCACTGTCCCCCTGTCTCTCTGACACCTTCTCTCGCATCCCCCTTCATATCACCCTCTCTCTGTCCCCCTCTCACTTACCCCCTCTATCTCCCACATTCTCCGTGCCCCTCACTCTGTCGCCCTGTCTCTGCCTCCCTCTCTCTTTCCCCTCTGTCTCTGCCCCCTCTCTCTCTGTACTCCTCTCTCTGCCCCGCTCTCTCTGTCCCCCACTCTCTGTCCCCCCTCTCTCTGTCCCCTCTCTCTGTCCCCTGCTCTCTCTGTCCCCCTCTCTCTCTATCCCTCTCCCTCTCTGTCCTCCTCTCTCTCTTTCCCCCCTCTCTCTGTCACCCTCTCTCTGTACCCCTTCTCTCTGTACCCCCCTCTCTCTCTCCCTCTCTCTCGGTCCCGCTCTCTCTCTTTCCCCCTCTCTTTCTGTCCCACTCTCTCTCTGTCCACCCCTCTCTCTGTTCCCCCACTCTCTGTCCCCCACTCTGTCCTCCTCTCTCTGTCCCCCACTCTCTCTGCCGCCTCTCTCTCTGTCCCCCTCACTCTCCGACCCCCTCTCTGTTCCCCTATCTCTGTCCCACTCTCTCTGTCCCCCTCTCCTCTGTCCCCATCTCTCTCTGTACCCCATCTCGCTGTCCCCCATCTCCCTGTCCGCCCAACTCTATGTCCCCCACCAGTCTGTCACCCCCTTCTCTGTCCCCCTCTCTCTCTGACCAACTCTCTGTCCCCCTCTCTCATTCCCACTCTCTCTGTCCCCCCTTTCTCTGTACCCACTCTCTCTGTCCCCGTCTCTCTGTCCCACTCTCTCTGCCCCTCTCTCTCTGCCACTCTCTCTCTGCCCCCCCTCTCTCTGTCCCCCCTCTCTCTGTCCCCCCTCTCTCTCTCTGTCCCCCTCTCTGTCGCCCTCTCTCTGCCCCCTTCTCTCTCTCTGTCCTCCTCACTCTCTGTCCCACTCTCTCTGTCGCCAACTCTCTGCCTAGCTCTCTCACTGTTCCCCTGTCTCTCTGACACCCTCTCTCGCGTCCCCCTTTATATCACCCTCTCTCTGTCCCCCTCTCACTTACCTCCTCTATCTCCCACATTCTCTGTGCCCCTCACTCTGTCGCCCTCTCCCTGCCTCCCTCTCTCTTTCCCCTCTGTCTCTGCCCCCTCTCTCTCTGTACTCCTCTCTCTGCCCCTCTCTCTCTGTCCCCCACTCTCTGTCCCCCCTCTCTCTGTCCCCTCTCTCTGTACCCCGCTCTCTCTGCCCCCTCTCTCACTATCCCCCTCCCTCTCTGTCCTCCTCTCTCTCTTTCTCCCCTCTCTCTGTCGCCCTCTCTCTGTACCCCTTCTCTCTGTCCCCCCCCCTCTCTCTCCCTCTCTCTCTGTCCCGCTCTCTCTCTGTCCCCCTCTCTTTCTGTCCCGCTCTCTCTCTGTCCACCCCTCTCTCTGTTCCCCTACTCTCTGTCCCCCCTCTCTGTCCTCCTCTCTCTGTCCCCTACTCTCTCTGCCCCCTCTCTCTCTGTCCCCCTATCTCTCTGTCCCCCTCACTCTCCGACCCCCTCTCTGTTCCCCTATCTCTGTCCCACTCTCTCTGTCCCCCTCTCCTCTGTCCCCATCTCTCTCTGTACCCCATCTCGCTGTCCCCCATCTCCCTGTCCGCCCAACTCTATGTCCCCCACCAGTCTGTCACCCCCTTCTCTGTCCCCCTCTCTCTCTGACCCACTCTCTGTCCCCCTCTCTCATTCCCACTCTCTCCGTCCCCCCTTTCTCTGTACCCACTCTCTCTGTCCCTCTCTCTCTGTCCCACTTTCTCTTCCCCTCTCTCTCTGCCCCCCCCTCTCTCTGTCCCCCCTCTCTCTGTCCCCCTCTCTCTCTGTCCCCCTCTCTGTCGCCCTCTCTCTGCCCCCTTCTCTCTCTCTGCCCCCTCTCTCTCTGCCCCCACTCTCTCTGCCCCCATCTGTCTCTGTCCACCTCTCTCTGTCGCTCACACTCTGCCCCTTCTCTCTCTCTGTCCTCCTCTCTCTGTCCCCCTCTCTGTCGCCATCTCTCTGCCTAGCTCTCTCACCGTCCCCCTGTCTCTCTGACACGGTCTCTCGCGTCCCCCTTCATATCACCCTCTCTCTGTCCCCCTCTCACTTACCCCCTCTATCTCCCACATTCTCCGTGCCCCTCACTCTGTCGCCCTCTCTCTGCCTCCCTCTCTCTTTCCCCTCTGTCTCTGCCCCCTCTCTCTCTGTACTTCTCTCTCTGCCCCTCTCTCTCTGTCCCCCACTCTCTGTCCCCCCTCTCTCTGTCCCCTCTCTCTGTCCCCCCTCTCTCTGTCCCCTCTCTCTGTCCCCTGCTCTCTCTGTCCCCCTCTCTCTCTATCCCCCTCCCTCTCTGTCCTCCTCTCTCTCTTTCCCCCCTCTCTCTGTCACCCTCTCTCTGTACCCCTTCTCTCTGTACCCCCCTCTCTCTCTCCCTCTCTCTCGGTCCCGCTCTCTCTCTGTCCCCCTCTCTTTCTGTCCCACTCTCTCTCTGTCCACCCCTCTCTCTGTTTCCCCACTCTCTGTCCCCCCTCTCTGTCCTCCTCTCTCTGTCCCTCACTCTCTCTGCCCCCTCTCTCTCTGTCCCCCTATCTCTCTGCCCCCCTCACTCTCCGAGCCCCTCTCTGTTCCCCTATCTCTGTCCCACTCTCTCTGTCCCCCTCTCCTCTGTCCCCATCTCTCTCTGTACCCCATCTCGCTGTCCCCCATCTCCCTGTCCGCCCAACTCTATCCCCCACCAGTCTGTCACACCCTTCTCTGTCCCCCTCTTTCTCTGACCCACTCTCTGTCCCCCTCTCTCATTCCACTCTCTCTGTCCCCCCTTTCTCTGTACCCACTCTCTCTGTCCCCCTCTCTCTGTCCCACTCTCTCTGCCCCTCCCTCTCTGCCCATCTCTCTCTGCCCCCCCCCTCTCTGTCCCCCCTCTCTCTGTCCCCCCTCTCTCTCTGTCCCCCTCTCTGTCGCCCTCTCTCTGCCCCCTTCTCTCTCTCTGTCCTCCTCACTCTCTGTCCCACTCTCTCTGTCGCCATCTCTCTGCCTAGCTCTCTCACTGTCCACCTGTCTCTCTGACACCCTCTCTCGCGTCCCCCTTTATATCACCCTCTCTCTGCCCCCTCTCTCTCTGTACTCCTCTCTCTGCCCCTCTCTCTCTGTCCCCCACTCTCTGTCCCCCCTCTCTCTGTCCCCTCTCTCTGTACCCCGCTCTCTCTGCCCCCTCTCTCGCTATCCCCCTCCCTCTCTGTCCTCCTCTCTCTCTTTCTCCCCTCTCTCTGTCGCCCTCTCTCTGTACCCCTTCTCTCTGTCCCCCCCCTCTCTCTCCCTCTCTCTCTGTCCCGCTCTCTCTCTGTCCCCCTCTCTTTCTGTCCCGCTCTCTCTCTGTCCACCCCTCTCTCTGTTCCCCTACTCTCTGTCCCCCCTCTCTGTCCTCCTCTCTCTGTCCCCTACTCTCTCTGCCCCCTCTCTCTCTGTCCCCTATCTCTCTGTCCCCCTCACTCTCCGACCCCCTCTCTGTTCCCCTATCTCTGTCCCACTCTCTCTGTCCCCCTCTCCTCTGTCCCCATCTCTCTCTGTACCCCATCTCGCTGTCCCCCATCTCCCTGTCCGCCCAACTCTATGTCCCCCACCAGTCTGTCACCCCCTTCTCTGTCCCCCTCTCTCTCTGACCCACTCTCTGTCCCCCTCTCTCATTCCCACTCTCTCCGTCCCCCCTTTCTCTGTACCCACTCTCTCTGTCCCTCTCTCTCTGTCCCACTTTCTCTTCCCCTCTCTCTCTGCCCCCCCCTCTCTCTGTCCCCCCTCTCTCTGTCCCCCTCTCTCTCTGTCCCCCTCTCTGTCGCCCTCTCTCTGCCCCCTTCTCTCTCTCTGCCCCCTCTCTCTCTGCCCCCACTCTCTCTGCCCCCATCTGTCTCTGTCCACCTCTCTCTGTCGCTCACACTCTGCCCCTTCTCTCTCTCTGTCCTCCTCTCTCTGTCCCCCTCTCTGTCGCCATCTCTCTGCCTAGCTCTCTCACTGTCCCCCTGTCTCTCTGACACGGTCTCTCGCGTCCCCCTTCATATCACCCTCTCTCTGTCCCCCTCTCACTTACCCCCTCTATCTCCCACATTCTCCGTGCCCCTCACTCTGTCGCCCTCTCTCTGCCTCCCTCTCTCTTTCCCCTCTGTCTCTGCCCCCTCTCTCTCTGTACTTCTCTCTCTGCCCCTCTCTCTCTGTCCCCCACTCTCTGTCCCCCCTCTCTCTGTCCCCTCTCTCTGTCCCCCCTCTCTCTGTCCCCTCTCTCTGTCCCCTGCTCTCTCTGTCCCCCTCTCTCTCTATCCCCCTCCCTCTCTGTCCTCCTCTCTCTCTTTCCCCCCTCTCTCTGTCACCCTCTCTCTGTACCCCTTCTCTCTGTACCCCCCTCTCTCTCTCCCTCTCTCTCGGTCCCGCTCTCTCTCTGTCCCCCTCTCTTTCTGTCCCACTCTCTCTCTGTCCACCCCTCTCTCTGTTTCCCCACTCTCTGTCCCCCCTCTCTGTCCTCCTCTCTCTGTCCCTCACTCTCTCTGCCCCCTCTCTCTCTGTCCCCCTATCTCTCTGTCCCCCTCACTCTCCGAGCCCCTCTCTGTTCCCCTATCTCTGTCCCACTCTCTCTGTCCCCCTCTCCTCTGTCCCCATCTCTCTCTGTACCCCATCTCGCTGTCCCCCATCTCCCTGTCCGCCCAACTCTATCCCCCACCAGTCTGTCACACCCTTCTCTGTCCCCCTCTTTCTCTGACCCACTCTCTGTCCCCCTCTCTCATTCCACTCTATCTGTCCCCCCTTTCTCTGTACCCACTCTCTCTGTCCCCCTCTCTCTGTCCCACTCTCTCTGCCCCTCCCTCTCTGCCCATCTCTCTCTGCCCCCCCCCTCTCTGTCCCCCCTCTCTCTGTCCCCCCTCTCTCTCTGTCCCCCTCTCTGTCGCCCTCTCTCTGCCCCCTTCTCTCTCTCTGTCCTCCTCACTCTCTGTCCCACTCTCTCTGTCGCCATCTCTCTGCCTAGCTCTCTCACTGTCCCCCTGTCTCTCTGACACCCTCTCTCGCGTCCCCCTTTATATCACCCTCTCTCTGTCCCCCTCTCACTTACCTCCTCTATCTCCCACATTCTCTGTGCCCCTCACTCTGTCGCCCTCTCCCTGCCTCCCTCTCTCTTTCCCCTCTGTCTCTGCCCCCTCTCTCTCTGTACTCCTCTCTCTGCCCCTCTCTCTCTGTCCCCCACTCTCTGTCCCCCCTCTCTCTGTCCCCTCTCTCTGTACCCCGCTCTCTCTGTCCCCCTCTCTCCCTATCCCCCTCCCTCTCTGTCCTCCTCTCTCTCTTTCCCCCCTCTCTCTGTCACCCTCTCTCTGTACCCCTTCTCTCTGTCCCCCCCTCTCTCTCTCCCTCTCTCTCTGTCCCGCTCTCTCTCTGTCCCCCTCTCTTTCTGTCCCACTCTCTCTCTGTCCACCCCTCTCTCTGTTCCCCCACTCTCTGTCCCCCCTCTCTGTCCTCCTCTCTCTGTCCCCCACTCTCTCTGCCCCCTCTCTCTCTGTCCCCCTATCTCTCTGTCCCCCTCACTCTCCGACCCCCTCTCTGTTCCCCTATCTCTGTCCCACTCTCTCTGTCCCCCTCTCCTCTGTCCCCATCTCTCTCTGTACCCCATCTCGCTGTCCCCCATCTCCCTGTCCGCCCAACTCTATGTCCCCCACCAGTCTGTCACCCCCTTCTCTGTCCCCCTCTCTCTCTGACCCACTCTCTGTCCCCCTCTCTCATTCCCACTCTCTCTGTCCCCCCTTTCTCTGTACCCACTTTCTCTGTCCATCTCTCTCTGTCCCACTCTCTCTGCCCCTCTCTCTCTGCCCCCCCTCTCTCTGTCCCCCCTCTCTCTGTCCCCCTCTCTCTCTGTCCCCCTCTCTGTCGCCTCTCTCTGCCCCCTTCTCTCTCTCTGTCCTCCTCACTCTCTGTCCTACTCTCTCTGTCGCCATCTCTCTGCCTAGCTCTCTCACTGTCCCCCTTTCTCTCTGACACCCTCTCTCGCGTCCCCCTTTATATCACCCTCTCTCTGTCCCCCTCTCACTTACCCCCTCTATCTCCCACATTCTCTGTGCCCCTCAATCTGCCGCTCTCTCTCTGCCTCCCTCTCTCTTTCCCCTCTGTCTCTGCCCCCTCTCTCTCTGTACTCCTCTCTCTGCCCCTCTCTCTCTGTCCCCCACTCTCTGTCCACCCCTCTCTCTGTTCCCCCACTCTCTGTCCCCCCTCTCTGTCCTCCTCTCTCTGCCCCCACTCTCTCTGCCCCCTCTCTCTCTGTCCCCCTATCTCTCTGTCCCCCTCACTCTCCGACCCCCTCTCTGTTCCCCTATCTCTGTCCCACTCTCTCTGTCCCCCTCTCCTCTGTCCCCATCTCTCTCTGTACCCCATCTCGCTGTCCCCCATCTCCCTGTCCGCCCAACTCTATGTCCCCCACCAGTCTGTCACCCCCTTCTCTGTCCCCCTCTCTCTCTGACCCACTCTCTGTCCCCCTCTCTCATTCCCACTCTCTCTGTCCCCCCTTTCTCTGTACCCACTCTCTCTGTCCATCTCTCTCTGTCCCACTCTCTCTGCCCCTCTCTCTCTGCCCCCCTCTCTCTGTACCCCCTCTCTCTGTCCCCCTCTCTCTCTGTCCCCCTCTCTGTCGCCTCTCTCTGCCCCCTTCTCTCTCTCTGTCCTCCTCACTCTCTGTCCTACTCTCTCTGTCGCCATCTCTCTGCCTAGCTATCTCACTGTCCCCCTTTCTCTCTGACACCCTCTCTCGCGTCCCCCTTTATATCACCCTCTCTCTGTCCCCCTCTCACTTACCCCCTCTATCTCCCACATTCTCTGTGCCCCTCACTCTGCCGCCCTCTCTCTGCCTCCCTCTCTCTTTCCCCTCTGTCTCTGCCCCCTCTCTCTCTGTACTCCTCTCTGCCCCTCTCTCTCTGTCCCCCACTCTCTGTCCACCCCTCTCTCTCTTCCCCCACTCTCTGTCCCCCCTCTCTGTCCTCCTCTCTCTGTCCCCCACTCTCTCTGCCCCCTCTCTCTCTGTCCCCCTATCTCTCTGTCCCCCTCACTCTCCGACCCCCTCTCTGTTCCCCTATCTCTGTCCCACTCTCTCTGTCCCCCTCTCCTCTGTCCCCATCTCTCTCTGTACCCCATCTCGCTGTCCCCCATCTCCCTGTCCGCCCAACTCTATGTCCCCCACCAGTCTGTCACCCCCTTCTCTGTCCCCCTCTCTCTCTGACCCACTCTCTGTCCCCCTCTCTCATTCCCACTCTCTCTGTCCCCCCTTTCTCTGTACCCACTCTCTCTGTCCCCCTCTCTCTGTCCCACTCTCTCTGCCCCTCTCTCTCTGCCCCCCCCTCTCTGTCCCCCCTCTCTCTGTCCCCCTCTCTCTCTGTCCCCCTCTCTGTCGCCCTCTCTCTGCCCCCTTCTCTCTCTCTGTCCTCCTCATTCTCTGTCCCACTCTCTCTGTCGCCATCTCTCTGCCTAGCTCTCTCACTGTCCCCCTGTCTCTCTGACACCCTCTCTCGCGTCCCCCTTTATATCACCCTCTCTCTGTCCCCCTCTCACTTACCCCCTCTATCTCCCACATTCTCTGTGCCCCTCACTCTGCCGCCCTCTCTCTGCCTCCCTCTCTCTTTCCCCTCTGTCTCTGCCCCCTCTCTCTCTGTACTCCTCTCTCTGCCCCTCTCTCTCTGTCCCCCACTCTCTGTCCATCTCTCTCTGTCCCCTCTCTCTGTCCCCCGCTCTCTCTGTCCCCCTCTCTCTCTATCCCCCTCCCTCTCTGTCCTCCTCTCTCTCTTTCCCCCCTCTCTCTGTCACACTCTCTCTGTACCCCTTCTCTCTGTCCCCCCCTCTCTCTCTCTCCCTCTCTCTCTGTCCCGCTCTCTCTCTGTCCCCCTCTCTTTCTGTCCCGCTCTCTCTCTGTCCCCTTCTATCTCCCCCACACACTGTCTCCCCTCTCTCTGTCCCCCTCAATCGCTGCCCCACTCTGTATGACCCCTCTCTCTGTCCCCCTCTTTCTCTGTCACCCTCTTTCTCTGTCCCCCTCTTTCTCTTTCCCCTCTTTCTCTGCCCCCTCTCTCTCTGCCCCCCTCTCTCTCTGTCCCGCCCTCTCTCTGTCGCCCTCTCTCTGCCCCCCTCTCTCTCTCTGTCCTCCTCTCTCTCTGTCCTCCTCTCTCTGTCGCCATCTCTCTGCCCACCACTCTCCCAGTCCCCCTCTCTCTCTCTGTCCTCCTTGCTCTCTGTCCCCCTCTCTCTGTCCCCCTCTCTCTGTACCCCTCTCCTCTGTCCCCCTCTCTCTCTGTCCCCCTCTCTCTGTCCCCTCTCTCTCTGACCCCATCTATATTCCCCACTGTCTGTCCGCCTCTCTCTGTACCTCTCTCTCTGCCCGCACTGACTCCCACCCGCCTCTCTCTTTACCCCCTCACTGCACCGCCCCCTCTGCCGCCCCTCTATCTGTCCCTCTCTCTCTGGCCCCACTTTGTGATCCCCCTCTCTCTGACTCCCTCTATCTCCCCCACTTCTCTGTCCCCACTCTCTCTGTCCCCTCTCTCTCTGCCCCCACTCTCTCTGCCCCCCTCTCTCTGCCCCCTCTCTCTCTGCCCCCACTCTCTCTGCCCCATCTGTCTCTGTCCACCTCTCTCTGTCGCTCACACTCTGCCCCTTCTCTCTCTCTGTCCTCCTCTCTCTGTCCCCCTCTCTCTGTCGCCATCTCTCTGCCCCCCTCTCTCACTGTCCCCCTGTCTCTCTGACACCCTTTCTCGCGTCCCCCTCTATATCACCCTCTCTCTGTCCCCCTCTCACTTACCCCCTCTATTTCCCCCACTCTCTGTGTCCCTCTCTCTGTCCCCCTCTCCCTCTGTCCCCCTCCCTCTCTGTCCTCCTCTCTCTCTGTCCCCCCTCTCCCTGTCCCCCTCTCTCTGGAACCCCTCTATCTGTACCCCTCTCTATCCCACCCGCCTCTCTCTACCCCTCTCTCTCCCTCCCGCCTCTCTCTGTCCCTCCCTCTCTCTGTCGCGCTCTCTCTGCCTCCTCTCTGTCACCTCTCCCTGTGTCCCCATCTCTCTGTCCCCACTCTCTCTGTTCCCTCTCTCTCTCTGTCCCCATGCTTTCTCTGTCCCCATCTCTTTCTATCCCCCCTCTCTATCCCTCCTCTCTCTGTTCACTCCCTCTCCGTCCATCCCTGCCCCCCTCTGTCCCCCACTCAGTTCATCGCCCTCTCTATGTCCCCCTCTCTCTGTCCCACTCTCTCTACCCCACTCTGTACCCCTCTCTCTGTCCTCCACTCTCTGTCCTGCCTCCCTCTGTCCCCTTCTCGCTGTCGCCCTCTTTCGGCCCCCTCTCTGTCACCACTCTCTCTCTCCCCCCTATCTCTCTGTCCACCCTCTTGGCTGTCCCTTCCTCTCTCTGTCCCCCCTCTCCCTGTTCCCCCCTCTCTGTACCCCTCCCTCTGTAGCCCGCTCACTCCCCCTCTCTCTCCCCCTCTCTCTACCCAACTCTGTACCCCTCTATCTGTCCCACTCCTCTCTGTCCCCTCCTCCCTGTCCCCCCTCGTTGTCCCTTCCTCTCTGTCCCCCTCTCTATGTCTACCTCTCTTGGCCCCCTTCTCTCTGTCACCCTCTCTCTGTCCCCCTCTCTCTCTAACACCCTCACTCTGACCCCCTCTATCTCCCGCGCTCTCTGTCCCCCTCTCTCTGTCCCCTCTCCCTGTCCCCCTTTCTCTATCGCCCTCTCTCTGTCCCTCTCTCTCTATCCCCCCTATCTGTCCCCATCTCTCTCTGTTCATCTCTCTCTGTCCACTCTCTCTCCCCCACTCTGTACCCCTCTCTCAGTCCCCCACTCGCTGTTAACCCTCTCTATGACCCCCTCTATCTACCCCCACTCTCTGTCCCCTCTATCTCTGTCCCGCCTTTCTCTGTGCCTCTCTCTCTGTCCCCCCTCTCTCTGTCCCCCCTCCCTTTCCCTCATCTCTCTGTACTCTCCTCTCTCTGTTCCCGTTCTCTGTCCCCCTCTCTTTGTCCCCCACTCTCTCAGTCCCAACCTCTCTCTGTTTGTCCCCCACCCTCTGTCCCCCTCCCTCTGTCCCGCCTCTCTGTCCGCACCTCTCACTGCCCACCCATCTCTGCCCCCCCTCTCTGTCACCCCTCTCTCTGTCCCCGTCTCTCTGTCCCCCTCGCTCTGTCCCCCTCTCTCTGTCTCCCCTGTCTATCTGCGCCCTCTCTCTCTGCCTCCTCTCTCTCTTTCCCCCTCTCTCTCTGTCCCCCTCTCTCTCTGTCCCCTCTCTCTCTGTGACCTCTCTCTGCCCCCCTCTCTCTGTGCCACCTTCTCTGACCCCCTCTTTGTCCATTCCTATTCTGCCCCTCCCCTCTGTCTCCTCTCTGTCCTACCTCTCGCTGTTCCTCCTCGCTTTCTGACCCCCTCTCTGTGTCTCCTCTCTCTGTCCCCTCCCTCCCGTACCCCCTGCCACCCTCTGTCCCCCATTCTCTGCATCCCCCCATTCTCTGACCCTCCTCTCTCTGACCACTTCTCTCTCCCCCACTCTGTAACCCTCTCTCTGTCACCCACTCTCTGTCCCCCTCTATCTCCCCACCCTCTGTGCCCCTCTCTCTGTAGCCCTCTCTCTGTCCCCCTCTCTCTCTGTACCCCTGTCTCTCTAACCTCTCTCTCCCTGTCCACCTCTCTCTGGCGCCCTCTCTACCCCGTTCTCTGACCCCTCTCTCTGTCGCCCTTTCTCTGCCCCCTCACTCTCTGCCCCCCGTCCACTCTCTCTCTGCCCCCTCTCTCACTGCCTCCCTCTCTGTCCGCCTCTCTCTGTACCCCTCTCTCTGCCCCCACACTCTCCCACCCCCCTCTCACTGTCCCCCCTCTCTCTGCCCCCCCTCTCTCTGTCCCCCTCTCTCTCTGTCCCCCTCTCTCTGTCGCCGCCTGTCTCTATACCGCCCTCTCTCTACCAGCTCTCTCTGTCCACTCTCTCTCTGCCCCCTCTCTCTCTGTCCACTCTCTCTCTCTGTCCCCCTCTCTCTCTGTCCCCCCCTCTCTGTCCCCCTCACTCACTGTCCCCCTCAATCTCTGACCCCTCTCGCTCTGTCCCACTCTCTCTCTGTCCCCCTCCCTCACGGTCCCCCCCTCTCTCTGTCTTCCTCTCTATCCCACCCGCCTCTCCATAACTCTTTCTCTCCCACCCGCCTCTCTCTGTCCCTTCCCCTCTCTGTCCCCCTCTCTCTGTCTCCCTCTCTACCCCGTTCTCTGACCCCTCTCTCTGTCGCCCTTTCTCTGCCCCCCACTCTCTGCCCCCCGTCCACTCTCTCTCTGCCCCCTCTCTCACTGCCCCCCTCTCTGTCCGCCTCTCTCTGTACCCCTCTCTCTGCCCCCACTCTCTCCCACCCCCCTCTCTCTGTCCCCCTCTCTCTCTGACCCCCTATCTCTCTGACCCCCTCGCTCTCTGTTCCCCTCTCTCTTTCCCTCCTCTCGCTGTCCCCCCTCTCTCTGGCCCCCCTCTCTCTGTCCCCCTCTCTCTCTCTGTCGCCCTCTCTCTGTCCCCGCCTGTCTCTATACCACCCTCTCTCTACCCCCTCTCTCTCTGTCCCCCCCCCTCTCTGTCCCCCTCACTCTCTGTCCCCCTCAATCTCTGACCCCTCTCGCTCTGTCCCACTCTCTCTCTGTCCCCCTCCCTCTCGGTCCCCCTCCCTCTCTGTCCTCCTCTCTCTCTGCCCCCCCTCTCTCTGTCCTCCTCTCTATCCCACCCGCCTCTCCATATCTCTTTCTCTCCCACCCGCCTCTCTCTGTCCCTCCCCCTCTCTGTCCCCCTCTCTCTGTCGCCCTCTCTCTGCCCACTCTCTGTCACCTCTCACTGTGTCCCCGTCTCTCTGACCCACTCTCTCTGTTCCCACACTCTCTTTGTCCCTGTGCTCTCTCTGTCCCGATCCCTTTGTGTACCCCCTCTCTATCCCTCCTCTCGCTGTACCCACCTTCTCCTTCTCCCCTGCAGCCCCTCTGTCCCCCACTCACTCCATCTCCCCTCTCTCTGTCCACCTCTCTCTGTCCCTCTCTCTCTGACCCCTTCTCTCTGTCCCCCTCTCTCTCTGTCCCCCTCTATCTCCCCCAAACACTGGCTCCCCTCTCTCTTTCCCCCTCTATCGCTGCCCCACTCTCTCTGCCCCCTCTCTCTGTCCCCCTCTTTCTCTGTCACCCTCTTTCTCTGCCCCCTCTTTCGCTGCCCCCCTCACTCTCTGCACCCCCTCTCTCTGTCCCACCCTCTCTCTGTCCCCCTTTCTCTGTCCCCCTCTCTCTGTCCTCCTCACTCTGTCGCCCTCTCTCTGCCCCCCTCTCTCTCTCTGTCCCCCCCTCTCTCTTTCCCCCTCTATCGCTGCCCCACTCTCTCTGCCCCCCCTCTCTGTCCCACCCTCTCTCAGTCCCGCTCTCTCTGTCCCCCTCTCTCTGTCGCCCTCTCTCTGCCCCCCTCTCTCTCTCTGTCCCCCCCTCTCTCTGTCCCCCTCTATCTCACCCAAACACTGGCTCCCCTCTCTCTTTCCCCCTCTATCGCTGCCCCACTCTCTCTGCCCCCTCTCTCTGTCCCCGTCTTTCTCTGTCACCCTCTTTCTCTGTCACCCTCTTTCTCTGCCCCCCTCTTTCTCTGCCCCCCTCTCTCAGTCCCCCCTCTCTCTGTCCAACCCTCTCTCTGTCACCCTCTCTCTGTCCCTCTCTCTCTGCCTCCCTCTCTCTTCCCCCTCTCTATCTGCCCCCTCTCTCTCTGCCCCCCCTCTCTCTGTCCCCCTTCTCTCCGTCCCCCATCTCTGTCCTCCCCTCTCTCTGTCCCCCATCTCTCTGTCCTCCATCTCCCTCTCCCCCCAACTCTATGACCCCCTCTCTGTCCCACTCTCTCTGTCACCCTCTCTCTCTGCCCCCTCTCTCTGTCCCCCTATCTCTCTGTCCCACCGTCTCTGACCCTCTCTCTGTCCCTCTCTCTGTCCCACTCTCTCTGTCCCCCTCTCCTCTGTCCCCCATCTCTCGGTCCCCCATCTCCCTGTCCCCCCAACTCTATGTCCCCCACCTCTCTGTCACCCCCCTCTCAGTCCTCCCCTCTCTCTGTCCCTCTCTCTCTCTGTCCCCCTCTCTCTCTGATCCCCTCTCTGTCCCCCTCCCTCTGTCCCCCTGTCTCTGTACACCTCTGCTCTGTCCCCCACTCTCTCTGTGCCCCCTCTCTTGTTCTCCCCTCTCTCTGACCCCATCTATTTCCCCCACTGTCTGTCCGCCTCTCTCTGTACCACTCTCTCTGCTCCCACTCTCTGCCATCCGCCTCTCTCTGTACCCCCTCACTGCACCCCCCCCCACTCTGTGGCCCCTCTCCCTGTCCCTCTCTCTCTGGCCCCCCCTCTGTTTCCCCCTCTCTCTGACTCCCTCTATCTCCCCCACTCTCTGTCCCCCTCTCTCTCTGTCCCCTCTCTCTCTGTCCCCTCTCTGTCTGACCCCTCTCTCTCTATCACCCTCTCTCTGTCCCCCCCCTCTCTCTCTGACTCCCTCTCTGCCCCCACTCTCTTGGATCCCCCCTCTCTCTGAACCCATCTATATCCCCCACTGTCTGTCTGCATCTCTCTGTACCGCACTCTCTGCCCCCACTCTCTCCCACCCGCCTCTCTCTGTAGCCCTCACAGCACCCCCCCTCTGCCGCCCCTCTCTCTGTCCCCCTCTCTCTGCCCCCCCCCCCGTGTTCTCTCTCGCTCTGACTCCCTCTATCTCCCACCCGCCTTTCTCGGAACCCCTCTTTCTCCATCCGCCTATCTCTATCTGTCCCCCTCTCTCTGTCCCCCTCCCTGTCCACCCCTCTGTCCCCCATCTCTCTGTCCACCCATCTCCCTGTCCTCCCAACTCTATGTCCCCCACTCTCTGTCTCCCACGCTCTCTGCCCCCCCCCTCCTCTGTCCCCCACTCTCTCTGTCCCCCCTCTCTCGGTTCCCCCTCTCTGACCACATCTATCTCCCCCACCATCTGCGCGCCTCTCTCTGTGGCCGTCTCTCTGCCCCCACTGTCTCCCACCCGTCTATCTCTGTACGCCCTCACTGCACCTCCCCTCTGCCGCCCCTCTCTCTGTCCCCCTCTCTCTGGCCCCCCTCTGTGTTCCCCCTCTCTCTGACTCCCTCTATCTCACCCACTCTCTGTCCCGCTCTCTCTGACCCCCTCTACCTCCCCCTCTTTCTGTCACTCTCTCTCTGACCCTCTCTATGTCCCCCAATCTCTGTGCCCCTCTTTCTGTCCCCCTCCCTCTGACCCCCTCTACCTCCCCCTCTTTTTGTCCCCCTCTTTTTGTCTCCCTTTCTCTGTCCCCCTCTATCTCCCCCCTCTCTGTACCACTCTCTCTGTCCCCCTCAATCTCCCCCTTCTCTGTATCCCTCTCTCTGTCCCCCTCTCTCTCTGCCCCCCTCTCTGTCGCCCTCTCTCTGCTCCGTCTCTCTCTGACCCCCTCTCTCTCCACCACTATCTGTCCCCCTCTCTCTGTCCCCCTCTATATCCCCCTGCCTCTGTCCTCCTCTCTCTGACCCCCCATCTCCCCCAGTCTCTGTCCCCCTCCCTCTGTCCCCCTGTCTCTGTACACCTCTGCTCTGTCCCCCACTCTCTCTGTCCCCCCTCTCTTGTTCTCCCCTCTCTCTGACCCCATCTATTTCCCCCACTGTCTGTCCGCCTCTCTCTGTACCCCTCTCTCTGCTCCCACTCTCTGCCACCCGCCTCTCTCTGTACCCCCTCACTGCACCCCCCCCACTCTGTGGCCCCTCTCCCTGTCCCTCTCTCTCTGGCCCCCCCTCTGTTTCCCCCTCTCTCTGACTCCCTCTATCTCTGTCCCCTCTCTCTCTGTCCCCTCTCTGTCTGACCCCTCTCTCTCTATCACCCTCTCTCTGTCCCCCCCCTCTCTCTCTGACTCCCTCTCTGCCCCCACTCTCTTGGATCCCCCCTCTCTCTGAACCCATCTATATCCCCCACTGTCTGTCTGCATCTCTCTGTACCGCACTCTCTGCCCCCACTCTCTCCCACCCGCCTCTCTCTGTAGCCCTCACAGCACCCCCCCTCTGCCGCCCCTCTCTCTGTCCCCCTCTCTCTGCCCCCCCCCGCCCCCCCGTGTTCCCTCTCGCTCTGACTCCCTCTATCTCCCACCCGCCTTTCTCGGAACCCCTCTTTCTCCATCCGCCTATCTCTATCTGTCCCCCTCTCTCTGTCCCCCTCCCTGTCCACCCCTCTGTCCCCCATCTCTCTGTCCACCCATCTCCCTGTCCTCCCAACTCTATGTCCCCCACTCTCTGTCTCCCACGCTCTCTGTCCCCCCCCCCTCCTCTGTCCCCCACTCTCTCTGTCCCCCCTCTCTCGGTTCCCCCTCTCTGACCACATCTATCTCCCCCACCATCTGCGCGCCTCTCTCTGTGGCCGTCTCTCTGCCCCCACTCTCTCCCACCCGCCTATCTCTGTACGCCCTCACTGCACCTCCCCTCTGCCGCCCCTCTCTCTGCCCCCCTCTCTCTGGCCCCCCTCTGTGTTCCCCCTCTCTCTGACTCCCTCTATCTCACCCACTCTCTGTCCCGCTCTCTCTGACCCCCTCTACCTCCCCCTCTTTCTGTCACTCTCTCTCTGACCCTCTCTATGTCCCCCAATCTCTGTGCTCTCTTTCTGTCCCCCTCCCTCTGACCCCCTCTACCTCCCCCTCTTTTTGTCCCCCTCTTTTTGTCTCCCTTTCTCTGTCCCCCTCTATCTCCCCCCTCTCTGTACCACTCTCTCTGTCCCCCTCAATCTCCCCCTTCTCTGTATCCCTCTCTCTGTCCCCCTCTCTCTCTGCCCCCCTCTCTGTCGCCCTCTCTCTGCTCCGTCTCTCTCTGACCCCCTCTCTCTCCACCACTATCTGTCCCCCTCTCTCTGTCCCCCTCTATATCCCCCTGCCTCTGTCCTCCTCTCTCTGACCCCCCATCTCCCCCAGTCTCTGTGTCCCTCTCTCTGTTCCCCTCTCTCTGTCCCCCTCTCTCTCTGTCTCCCTTTCTCTCTGTCCCCCTCTATCTCCCCCACACTCTGTCCACCTCTCTCTTTCCCCCTCTCTCTCTGCTGCCCACTCTCTGTCCCCCTCTCTCCCTCTGCCCCGTCTCTCAGACTCCCTCTCTCTCCCCCACTCTCTATCCCCCTCTCTCTGTCCCCCTCGATATCCTAGTCTCTCTGTCCCCCTCCCTGACCCCGTCTCTCTGCCCCCTCGCTCTGTCCCCCTCTGTCTGCCTCCATCTCTCTCTCTGCCCCTCTCTCTCTGTCCCCTCTCTCTTTGCCCCCTTCTCTCTCTGTCCATCTCTCTCTGTCGACCTCTCTCTGCCCCACTCACTCTGTCCCCCTCTGTCTGCCCCCATCCCTCCCTGCCCCTCTCTGTCTGCCCCACTCTCTCGCTGCCCCACTCTCTCTCTGTCCCACTCTCTCTCTGTCCCGTTCTCTCTCTGTCCCCCTCTCTCTCTGTCCCCCACTCTTTCCATCCCCCACTTTCTGTCTCCCTCTCTTTGACCCCCTCTCTCTACCCCACTCTGTACCCCTCTCTCTGTCCCCCACTCTCTTTCCCCCTCTCTCTGTCCCTCTCTATATCCCCCTCTCGCTGTCCCCCTTTTTCTGACCCCCGCTATCTCCCCAATCTCTATGCACCTCTCTCTGTCGCCCTGTCTCTGACCCACTCTCCCTTCCACCCGCCTCTCTCTCTTCCCCCCTCTCTCTGTCCCCTCTCTCTCTGTCCCCCTCTCTCTCTGTCCCCCTCTATCTCCCCCACCCTCTGTCGCCCTCTCACTGCCCCCTCTCTCTGTGTCACCCTCTATCTCTGTCCCCCTCTATCTCTGTCCCCCTCTGTCTCTGACCCCCCGTCTCTCTGACCCCCTCTCTCTCTGTCCCCCACTCTCTCCATCCCCCCACTCTCTGTCCCCGTCTCTCTGTTCAGCTCTTTATCGTCCTGCCTCTGTACCCCTCTCTTTGACCCCCTCTATGCCCGCCATTCTCTGTGTCACTCTCTCTGTCACACACTCTCTGCTCCCCTCTCCCTTCGACCCGTCTCTCTCTTCCCCACTCTCTCTGACCCCCTCTCTCTCTGTCCCCTTCTCTCTGTCTTCCTCTCTCTGTCCCCCTCGCTCTGACTCCCTCTCTTTACCCCACTCTGTACCCCTCTCTCTGTCCCCGTCTCTCTGTCACCCCCTGTCCCCCTCTCTCTGTCCCCCTCTCTCTCTGACCCCCTCTCTCACTGTCCCGTCTCTCTCTGACCCCTCTCTCTGTGTCTTCCTGTCTCTGACCCCCTCTCTCTCTCTGACTCCCTCTCTTACCCCCCTCTCTCGGTCCCCCTCTCTCTGTCCCCCTCTATATCTCCCACTCTCTGTGCCCCTCTCTCTGTCTCTCCCTGTCACCCTCTCTCTCTGTCGCCCTCTCTCTCTGTCCCCCTCTCTCTGTCCCCCTCTATATACCCCTCTCTCTATCACCCTGTCTCTGACCCCCGCTATCTCCCCCACTCTCTGTGCCCCTCTCTCTGACCCCCTCTCCATTTCACCCGCCTCTCTCTCTGTCCACCTCTCTCTGTCCCCATCTCTCTCTGACCCCCTCTCTCTCTAACCCCCCCTCTGACCCTCTCTTTCTCTGTCACCTCTTTCTCTGTCCCCCTCTCACTGTCCTCCTCTCTCTGTCCCCATCGCTCTGACTCCCTCTCTTTACCCCACTCTGTACCCCTCTCTCCGACCCCCTCTATCTCCCCCACTCTCTGTGCCGCTCTCTCTGTTCCCCTCCTTCTTACCGACTATACCTCCCCCTATTTTTGTCCCCCTCTTTTTGTCCCCCTCTATCTCCCCCTCTCTCTGTACCCCTCTGTCTGACCCCCTCTATCTCCCCCACTCTCTGTCCCCCTCTCTCTGTCGCCCTCTTTCACCCACCCGCCTCTCTCAGACCACCTCTCTCTCCCACCCGCCTCTCTCTCTGTTGCCCTCTCTCTGTCCGCTCCATCTCTCACCCGCTCGTTGCCCCCCGTCCCCCTCTCTCTGCTCCATCTCTCTCTGCCCCCTCTCTGAACCCCTCTCTCCCTGTCCCCCACTCTCTTCATCCCCTCCTCTCTGTCCCCGTCTCTCTGACCACCTCTCTCTCCCCCACTCTCTGTCCCCCTCTCTCTGTCCCCCTCTATATCCTCCTGCCTCTGTCGCCCTGTCTCTGACCCTCACTATCTCCCCCATTCTCTGTGCCCCATTCTCTGTCGCCCTCTCTCTGCCCCCTCTCCCTTCATCCCGCCTCTCTCTTTCCCCATCTCTCTGTCCCCCTCTCTCTCTGTCCTTCTCTCTCTGTCCCCCTCTCTCTCTGGCCGCCTCTTTCTCCCCCACACTCTGTCCCCACTCTCTCTGTCCCCTCTATCTCTGTCCCTCCTCTCTCTGTCCCCTCTCTCTTTCTCCCTCTCTCTCTGTCCACCTCTCTCTGA
The DNA here is from genome assembly GCF_047496795.1 of Chiloscyllium punctatum. Lineage (NCBI taxonomy): Eukaryota > Metazoa > Chordata > Chondrichthyes > Orectolobiformes > Hemiscylliidae > Chiloscyllium > Chiloscyllium punctatum. The sequence goes on from NC_092744.1 coordinate 96,635,668, forward strand.
CGCCACTTTCTGCCACCCCCTCTCTCTCTGTCCAATTCTCTCTCTGTCACCCTCTCTCTGTCGCCACATCTCTGTTCCCATCCCACTGTCCCCCTCACTCTCTGACCCCCTCTCTCGCTGTCCCCCTCAATATCACCCTCTCTCTGTCCCCCTCTCTCTGTCGCCCTCTCTCTGTCCCCCTCTCTCTATCTCCCTCTCTCTCCCCCACTGTATACCCCTCTCTCTGTCCCACTCTCTGTCACCCTGTCTCTGTCCCCCTCTATATCCCCCTCTCTCTGTCCCCCTCTCTGACCCCGTCTCTCTCTGCCCCCCTCACTCTGTCCCCCTCTGTCTGCCCCCCTCTCTCTCTGCCCCCTTCTCTCTCTGTCCTTCTCTCTCTGTCCCTCTCTCTCTCACGCCTCTTTCTGCCACCCCCTCTCTCTCTGTCCAATTCTCTCTCTGTCACCCTCTCTCTGTCGCCACATCTCTGCCCCCATCTCACTGTCCCCCTCACTCTCTGACCCCCTCTCTCTCTGTCCCCCTCAATATCACCCTCTCTCTGTCCCCCTCTCTCTGACACCCTCTATCTCCCCCACTCTCTGTGCCCCTCTCTCTATACCCCATCTCTCTCTGCCCCCCTCACTTTGTCCCCCTCTGTCTGCCCCCATCTCTCTCTGCCCCTCTCTCTCTGCCCCGCTCTCTCTCTATCCCGCTCTCTCTCTGTCCCACTCTCTCTCTGTTCCGCTCTCTCTGTCCCCCTCTCTCTCTGACCCCCTCCCCTCTCTGGCCCCGCTCTCTCAGTCCCCCCCTCTCTCTGTGTCCCCACTTTCTCTGTCCCCTTCTCTCTCTCCCCCTCTCTCTCTGACCCCCTCTCTCTCTCTGATCCCCTCTATCTCCCCCTCTCTCTGTCCCCCCCTCTCTGACCTCCTCTCTCTCTCTGACTCCTTCTACATCCCCCTCTCTCTGTTCCCCCCTCTGAACTCCTCTCTCTCTCTGACCCCCGCTCTCTCTCTGTCCCACTCTCACTCTGCCCCTCTCACTCTGCCCCTCTCTTTCTGCCCCCCTCTCTCTGTCCCCCTCTCCCTGTCCCCCTCTCACTGACCCCCTCTAACACCCCCCCTTTTGTCCCCATCTCTCTGACCCCCTCTAACTCTCCCTCTTTTTGTCCCCCTCCTTCTGTCCCCCTCTATCTCCCCCACACTCTGTAATCCTCTCTCTGTCCCCTTCTCTCTGACCCCCTCTATCTCCCCCACTCTCTGTGCCCCCCTCTCTCCCCCTCCCTTTGACTACCTCTATCTCCCCCTCTGTCCCCCTCACACGGTCCCACTCTCTCTCCCACCCGCCTCTCTCTCCCTCCATTTGTCCCCCTCTCTCTCTGTCCCCCTCTCTCTCTGTCCGGCTCTCTCTGTTCGTCCTATCTCTGTCCCCCACTCTCTCCCACCCGCCTCTCTCGGACGCCCTCTCTCTCCCACCCGCCTCTCTCTCTGTCCCCCTCTTTCTGTCCCCCTCTCTCACTGACGCCCTCTCTCTGCCCCCCTCTCTGTCACCCTGTCTCTGCTCCGACTCTCTCTGCCCCTCTCTCTGACCCCCTATCTCTCTGTCCTCCACTCTCTCCATCCCTCACTCTCTGTCCCCCTCTCTCTGTCCCCCTCTATGTACCCCTCTCTCTGTCCCCATTTCTCTCACCCCCGCTAACCCCCCCACTCTCTGTGCCCCTCTATCTGTCTCCCTCTCTCTGACCCCCTCTCCCTTCCACCCAACTCTCTCTCTTCCCCCCTCTCTGTTCCCCCCTCTCTCCGTCCCCCTCTCTCTCTGACCCCCTCTCTCTAACCCCCTCTCTCTCTGTCCACATCTCTCTGCCCCCCCTCTCTCTGTCCTCCTCTCTCTGTCCCCCTCTCTCTGACTCCCTCTCTTTCCCCCACTCTGTACCCCTCTCTCTGTCCGCCCTCTCCCTGCCCCCCTCTCTCTCTGCCCGACTCACTCGGTCCCCCTCTGTCTGCCCCTATGTCTCTCTGCCCCCTCTCACTGTCCCCCCCTCTGTCTGACCCCCTCTCTCGCTGTCCCCCTCTATATCCCCCTCTCTCATTCCCCTCTCTCTGACACCATCGATCTCCACCACTCTCTGTGCCCCTCTCTCTGTCGCCCTCTCTCTGCTCCCCTCTCTCTTTCCCCTCTCTCTCTGCCCCCTCTCTCTATGCTCCCCTCACTCTCTCCCCCTCTGTCTGCCCCCATCTCTCTCTGTCCCCTCTCTCTCTGTCCCCCCCTCTCTGTCCTCCTTTCTCTGACCCCCTCTAACTCCCCCTCTTGGGGTCCCCCTCTCCCTGACCCTCTCTATCTCCCACACTCTCTGTGCCCATCTCTCTGTCCCCCTCCCTCTGACCGACTATACCTCACCCTCTTTTTGTCCCCTCTTTTTGTCCTCCTCTCTCTGTCCCCCTCTATCTCCCCCTCTCTCTATACCCCTCTCTCTGTCCCCCTCTTTCTGACCCCCTCTATCTTCCCCACGCTCTGTGCCCCTCTCTCTGTGCCCGTCTCTCTGACCCCCTCTATCTGCCCCACGCTCTGTGCCCCTCTCTCTCTCGCCCTATCTCTGTCCCCCTCTCTCTCTGTCCCCCTCTATCACCCCCACACTCTGTCGACCCTCACTCTGTCCCCCACTCTCTCTCCCCCTCTCTCTGTCCCCCCTCTCTCTGTCCCCTTCTCTCTGACACCCTCTATATCCCCCTCTCTCTGTCCCCCTCTCACTGTACCACTCTCTCTCCCACCCACCTCTCTATCCCTCCTTTTGTCCCCCTCTCTCTCTGTCCCCCTCTCTCTCCCACCCGCCTCTCTCTGTCCCCCTCTCTCTCTGTCGCCCTCTCTCTGCCCCCCTCTCTGTCGCCCTGTCTCTGCTCCGACTCTCTCTGCCACTCTCTCTGACCTCCTAACCGTCTGCCCTCCACTCTCTCCATCCCCCACTCTCTGTCTCCCTCTCTCTGTTCCCCTCTATATCGCCCTCTCTCTGTCCCCATTTCTCTGACCCCCGCCAACTCCCCCACTCTCTGTGCCCCTCTCTCTGTCGCCCACTCTCTGACCCGTCTCCCTTCCACCTGCCTCTCTCTATTTCCCCCCTCTCTCTGTCCCATCTCTCTCTGACCCCCTCTCTCTCTGTTCCCCTCTCTCTTTCCCCCCTCTCTCTCTGTCCTCCACTCTCTGTCCCACACTCTCTGACTCACTCTCTCCCCCCGTGCCCCTCTCTCTGTCACCCTGTCTCTGACTCCCACTCTCTGTCCCCCTCTCTCTGCCCCCCTCTATATCCCCCACTCTCTGTGCCCCTCTCTCTGTCACCCTCTCTCTGCCCCCCGTCTCTCTCTGCCCTGCTCACTCTGTCCCACGCTGTCTGTCCCTATGTCTCTCTGCACCTCTTTCCCTGTTCCTCTCTCTCTCTCTGCCCCCTTCTCTCTCTGGCCCCCTCTCACTGTCCACCTCTCTGTCTGATCCCCTCTCTCGCTGTCCCTTCACTGCCTGTCGCCCTCTCTCTGTCCCCCTCTCTCTGTCGCACTCGCTCTGCCCTCTCTCTGCCCCCTCTCTGTCACCTCTCTCTGTGTCCCCGTCTCTCTGTCCCCCTCTCCGTCCATTCACCTCTCTCTGTCCCCTCTCTCTATCCCTGTCTCTCTGTCCCCCTCTCTCTGACCCCCTCTCTCTGACCTTCTCTCTCTGACCCATTCTCTGTACCCCTCTCTCTGTCAGCCCCTCCCTCTGTCCCCCTCTCTCTGTCGCACTCTTTCTCTCGGTCTCCGTCTCTTGGTCCCCATGCTCTCTCTGTCCCCAACTCTTACTGTCACCCCTCTGTTGTCCCTCCTCTCTCTGTCCTCTCCCTCTCCGTTCCCCCGACCCCCGTCCCCCACTCTCTCCATCCCCCCACTCTCTGTCCCCTACTCTCTGTCCCCCACTCTCTATCCCCCTCTCTCTCTGACCCCCACTCTCCGACACCCTCTCTTTCCCCCACTCTGTACCCCTCTCTCTCTCCGACACTCACTGTCTCCACTCTCTGTCCCCATTCCCTCTGACCACCTCTCTCTGTCCCCCTCTCTCTGTCTCCCTCTATCTTCCCCTCTGTCTGTCCCTCTCTCTCTCTCCCCCTTTCTCTGTCCCCCTCTCTCTCTGTCCACCCCCTCTCTGTCCCCCTGTCTCTGACGCCCTCTGAGGCCCTCTCTCTGTCCCCCCCGTCCCACTCTCTCTGTCCTTCCTCTCTCTGACCCCTCTCTGTCCTCCTGTCTCTCTGTCCCCCTCTCACTGTCCCCTCTCTCTGTCCCACCTCTATCTGTCCACCCTCTCTGTCCCCTCTCTCTATCCGCCCTCTCTGTCCCACCACTATCTGTCCACCCTCTCTGTCGCCCTCTCTCAGTCGCCCTCTCTCTGTCCCACTCTCTCTGTCCCATGTCTCTCTATCCCCCTCTCTCTCTGCCCCACCTCTCTGTCCACGTTCTCTCTGTCCCCCTCTTTCTGACCCCAACTGTCTCCCCCACTGTCTGTCCACTTTCTCTCTCTCCCACCTATCTCTGTCCCCACTCTCTTTGACCCCATCTATCTCACCCACTGTATGTCCCCTGTCTCTGTCTCCCTCTATCTCTATCCCCTCTCTCTGTCGTCCCCCCCTGTCTCTGTCCCCCTTGTCTCTGTCCCCGCGCTCTCTGTCCCCCCAAGTCCCACTCTATCTGTCCTGCCTCTCTCTGACCACTCTCTGTCACCTTATATCTGTACCCCCTCTCTTTATCCTCCCCTCTCTGTCGCTCTCTCTCTGCCCCCTCTCTGTCACCTCTCTCTGTGTCCCCGTCTCTCTGTCCCCACACTCTCTGTTTCCTCTCCCTCTCTGTCCCCATGCTCTCTCTGTCCCCATCTCTTTCTGTCCCCCTCTCTATTCCTCCTCTCTCCGTCCACTCCCTCTCCGTCCATCCCCCTCTCTCTGTCCCCTCTCTCTATCCCTCTCTCTCTGTCCCTCTCTCTCTGATCCTCTCTCTCTGACCATCTCTCTCTGACCTTCTCTCTCTGATCCCCTCTCTCTGACCCATTCTCTGTACCCCTCTCTCTGTCCCGCATTCTGTGTCACCCCCTCCCTCTGTCCCCCTCTCTCTGTTGCACTCTTTCTGCCCCATCTCTTTCACCACTTTCATTGTCCCCATCTCTCTGTCCCCGTGCTCTCTCTGTCCCCATCTCTTACTGTCACCCCTCTGTCCCACCTCTCTCTGTCCTCTCCCTCTCCGTCCCCCCGCCCGCCCCCGGCCCCCACTCTCTCCATCCCCCCACTCTCTATCCCCCACTCTCTGTCCGCCACTCTCTGTCCTCTTCTCTCTGACCCGCTCTCTCTGCCAACCTCTCTTTCCCCCACTCTGTACCCGTCTCTCTGTCCCCCACTCACTGTCCCCACTCACTGACCCCAATCCCTCTGACCACCTCTCTCTGTCCCCCTCTCTCTGTCCCCCTCTATCACCCCCTCTCTCTGTCCCCTCTCTCTGTCCCCCCTCTCTGTCCCCCTCTCTGTTCCCCTCTCTGTTCCCCTCTCTCCCCCTCTCTCCCGCACTCTGTACCTCTCTCTCTGTCCCCCACTCTATGTCCCCCTCCCTCTGACCCCTCTCTGTCCTCCTCTCTCTGTCCCACTCTCTCTGTCCCCCTCTCTCTGTCCCCCTCTCTCTGTCACCTGCTCTCTCTGCCCCCCTCTCTCTGTCCCCCCTCTCTCTGTACGTCCCCGTCCCCGTCTCTCTGTCCCCGTCTCTCTGTCCCCCACTCTCTCTGTCCCCTCTCTCTGTCCCCTCCCTCTCTCCCCTCTCTCTGTCTCCCCTCTCTCTGAGCCCCTCTGTCTCTGCCCCCTCTCTGTCGCAGTCTCTCTGCGCCATCTCTCTATGTCCGCCTCTCTCTCTCTGTCCCCCTCTCTCTCCCACCCGTCTCTCTCTACCCTGCTCTCTGCCCCTCTCTCTCTGTCGCCCTCTCCCTGTCCCCTCTCTTTATATCCCCCCTCTCTTTGTCCCCCTCTCTCTGTCGCCCTCTTTCTGCCCCCTCTCTGTCCCCCTCTCTGTCCCCCTCCCTCTGTCCCCCTCTCTGTTACCCTTCTCTCTGTACCCCCTCTCTCTGTTCCCCCTCTCTCTATTCCCCCCTCTCTCTGCCCACTCTCACTCTGCCCCAATCTCTCTGCCCTCTCTCTGCCACCGTCTCTCTGTTCTCCCTACCTCTGTCCCCCTCTGTCTGTCTCACCCGTCCCCCCTCTCTCTGACGCCCTCTTTCTGCACCCTCTCTCTCTCCGCTCTCAGCCCCCCTCTCTCTGTCCCTCCTATCTCTGCCTTCATCTCTCTCTGTCACCCTGTCTCGCTGTCCCTCTCTCTCTGTCCCCCTCTCTCTGACCCCCTCTATCTCCACCACTCTCTATCCTCTCTCTCTGTCACCCTCTCTCTGCCCTCGTCTATCTCTTCCCCCTCTCTGTCCCGCCTCTCTGTCCCGCCTCTATCTGTCCACCCTCTCTGTCCCTCTCTCTCTGTCCCCTGTCTCTCTATCCCCCCTCTCTGACCCCATCTATCTCACCACTCTCTGTCCCCTCTCTCTCTGTCCCCCTCTCTCTCTGTCCCTTCTCTCTCTGTCCCCCTCTCTCTGTCCCACGCTGTTTCTGCCCCACTCTCTCTTCCCCCCTCTCTCTGTCCCACCCACTGTCCCACTTTCTCTGTCCTGCCTCTCTCTGACCCCTCTCTCTAACCGTCATTCTGTCCCTACACCGCCTGTCGCCCTCTCTCTGTCCCCCCTCTCTCTGTCCTCCAGCTCTCTCTGTCTCCCCTCTCTCTGTCGCCCTCTCCCTGTCCCCTCTCTCTCTGTCCCCTCTCAATCTGTCCCTCTCTCTCTGCCACCCTCTCTCTGTGCCTCACTCTCTGTCCTATCTCTCTGTCACTCTCTCTCCGCCCTCCTCTCTCTGTCCCCCCTCTACGTTTCCACCCTCTCTGTCCCCACTCTTTCTGTCCCCCTCTCCCTGTCCCCCCTCTCTCTGTCCTCCCTCTCTCTGTCCCCCGTCTCTCTGTCCCCCTCTCTCTCTGTCTCCCTCTCTGTCCCCACTCGATCTCTCCCCCTCTCTCTATCACCTCTCTCTGCCTCCTTTCTGCCGCCCTCTCTCTGCCCCCTCTCAGTCACCGTCTCTCTGTCCCCCTCCCTCTGTCCACCTCTCTCTGTCCGCCCCTCTCTCTGCCCCCCTCTCTCTGTCGCCCTCTCTGTCACCATCTCTCAGTCACCCTCTCTCTCTTTTCCCCCCTTCTATCTGATTCCCCTCTCTCTGTCCCCCTCTCTGTTCTGCCTCTATCTGTCAATCCTCTCTGCCCCCTCTCTCTGACCCCCCTCCTCTCTCTGTTCCCTATCCCTCTGTCCCCCTCTCCCTCTGTCCCCCTCTCTCTTTGTCCCCCTTCTCTCTGTCCCCCTTTCTCTGTCCCCTCCTCTCTCTCTCTCTGTCCCCCTCTCTCTCTGCCACCCTCTCTCTGTGCGCCACTCTCTGTTCTCTCTCTCTGTCACTCTCTCTCTGCCCTCCTCTCTCTGTCCCCCCTCTACGTTTCCACCCTCTCTGTCCCCACTCTTTCTGTCCCCCTCTCCCTGACCCCCTCAATCTCCCCTCTCCCTGTCCCCCCTCTCTCTGTCCTCCCTCTCTCTGACCCCGTCTCTCTGTCCCCTCTCTCTCTGTCTCCCTCTCTGTCCCCACTCGATCTTTCCCCCTCTCTCTGTCCCCTATCCCTCTGTCCCCCGCTCCCTCTGTCCCCCTCTCTCTCTGTCCCCCTTCTCTCTGTCCCCCTTTCTCTGTCCCCTCCTCTCTCTCTCTGTCCCCCTCTCTCTCTGTCCCCCTTCTCTCTGTCCCCCCTCTCTCTGCCCCCCCCTCTCTCTCTCTCACCCTCTCTCTCTGTTCCCCTCTCTCTGACCGTCTCTTTCTCCCCCACTCTCTCTCCCCTCTCTCTCTCCCCTCTCTCTCTGTCCCCCTTCTCTCTGTTCCCCCCCCCCTCTCTCTGGCCCCTCCACCCTCTGTCCCCCACCTCTCTGTCCCCTCTCTCTCTGTCCCCCCTCTCTCTGTCCCAATCTCTCTCTCTCTCTCTCTGTCCCACTCTCTCTGTCCACCTCTATCTTCCCCTCTCTCTGTCCACTCTCTCTGTCTCCCTTTCCCTGTCCCCCCTCTCTCTGTCCCCCCTCTCTCTATCCCCTCTCTGTGTCCCCCTCTCTGTGTGGCCCTCTGTCTCCCCCTCTTTCTCCCCAACTCTGTACCCCTCTCTCTGTCCCCCACTCTCTGTCACCCCTCGATCTCCCCATCTCTCTGTCCCCCTCTGTCTGCCCCATCTCTGTCACCATCTCTCTGCCCCCATCCCTCTGTCCCCCTCTCTCTGTTCGCGCTCTCTCTGTCCCTGCTCTCTCTCTCTGTCCCCCTCTCTCCCTGACCCCTCTCTCTGTCCCCACCTCTCTCTGTTCCCTCTCTCTGTCCTCTCTCTCTCAGTCCACCCTCTCTCTATCCCCCTTCGCTCTGTCCCCCTTCTCTCTGTCCCCTTCTCTCTTTCCCCTTGTATCTGTCCCCTTCTCTCTGTCCCCCTTCTCTTTGTCCCCCTCTCTCTGTCCCCCTTCTCTCTGTCCGAATTCACTCTGTCCCCCTCTCACTGCCCCCCTCTCTGACACCATCTGTCTGTCCCTTCTTTTTCTGTCCATCTCTCTGCCCCCTCTCCCTCTGTCCCGCTCTCTCTTTCACCCTCTCTCTCTCTCTCCCCCCAACTCTCTGCCCCCCGTCCCCTTCTCTCTGCCGCCCTCTTTCTGCCCCATCTCTGTCAAATTCTCTCTGTTCCCCTCCCTCTCTCCCCCTCTCTCTGTTCTCCCTCTCTCTATTCCCCCTCTCTCTGTTCCCCCTCTCTCTGCCCCCTCTCTCTGCCTCCTCTCTCTGCCCCTCTCTCTCTGCCCCCACTCTCTCTGCCCCTTCTCTCTGCCCCCTCTCTCTGCTCCCCTCTCTCTCAGCCCCCCTCTCTCTGTCCCCCTCTCTCTGTCGCCCTCTCTCTGTCGCCCTGTCTCTGACCCCCACTCTCTGTACCCCTCTGTCTGTCACCCTCTTTTTAACTTCTCTCTCTGTCCCTCTCTCTCTCCCAACCGCCTCTCTCAACCCACCTCTTTGTCCCCCTCTCTCTGTTCCCCCTCTCTCTCTGTCCCCCTCTCTCTCCCAGCCGCCTCTCTCTGACCCCCTCGCTCGCACCCGCCTCTCTCTCTGTCCCCCTCTCTCTCTCTCCCGCTCTCTCTGTTGCCCCTCTCTCAGTCCCCCTGTCTCTGTCCCCTATCTCTCTCCCCCACTGTCTGCCCCCTCTCTGCTGCCCTCTCTCTGTCCCTTTTCTCTTTCCCCCCTCTCTGTACCCACCTCTCTCTGTTCCCCACTCTCTCTCTGTCCCCCACTCTCTCCATTCCCCCACTCTCTGTCCCCCTCTCTCTTCCCCACTCTGTACCCCTCTCTCTGTCACCCTCTCTCTGACCCCCTCTGTCTCGCCCACTCTCTGTGCCCCACTCTCTGTCGCCCTCTCTCTGCCCCCTCGCTCTCTGCCCCTCCTCACTCTGTCCCAATTTGTCTGCCCCATCATTCTCTTCCCCTCTCTCTCTGTCCCCCTCACTTTCTGCCCCTTCTCTCTCTGTCCCCTCTCTCTGTCGCCCTCTCTCTGTGCCCCCTCTCTCTCTGTCCTCCTCTCTCTCTGTTCCCCTCTCTCTGACAACCTCTTTCTGCCCCCCTCCCTCTCTGTCCCTCTCTCTCTATGTCCCCCTCACTCTGCCCCATCTTTCTCTGCCCCTCTCACTCTGTCCCCCTCTCTCTCTGTCCCCCCTCTCTCTGTCCTTCTCTCTCTGGCCCCCATCTCTCTATCCCCCCTTCTCTCTGTCCCCCTCTCTCTCTGAGCCCCTCTCTCTCTGACCACCTCTCTCTCTGACCCCCTGTCTCTGTCCCTCTTTCTCTGACCCTTTCTCTCTGTCCCCCTCTCTCTCGTCACCCTCTCTCTCTCTCTCCCCCTCTCTCTGTCGTTCTCTCTCTCTGTGCACCTCTCTCTCTGTCGCCTTCTCTCTCTGTACCCCTCTCTCCCTGACCCACTCTCTCTCGGTCCCCCTCTCTCTCGCCCTCTCTCTGTCCCCCTCTCTCTGTCCCCTTCTCTCTGTCCCCCCTCTCTCTGACCCCATCTATCTCCCCCACTGTCAGTCCCCCTCTGTCTTTCACCCTTTCCCTGACCCCCACTCTCTCCCAAACTCCTGTCTCTGTGTCCCCTCTCTGTTCCCCCCTCTCTGTCCTCCCCTCTCTGTCCCCCCTTCTCTGTACCCCCTGTCTCTGTCCCCCTCTCTCGGGCCCCCCTCTCCGTTCCCCATCTCTGACTCCCTCTATCTCACCCACTCTTAGTCCACTCTCTCTTTGTCATCCCTCTCTAAACCCCTCTCACTCTGCCTCTCTCACTCTGCCCCTCTTACTCTGCCCCCTCTCACTCTGTCCCCCGCTCTCTGTCCACTCTCTCTCTGTCCCCCCTCTCTGTGCTCCCCCTTTCTCTGTCCCCCTACCTCTCTCGCCCTCTCTCTGCCCACTCTCGGTCGCCCTCTCTGTGCCACCTCCCTGTCACCGTCTCTCTGTCCACCCTCCCTCTGCCCCCTCTCTCTGTCCAACCCGTCGCCCCTCTCTCTGACGCCCTTTTTCTGCCCCCTCTCTCTCCCCCGCTCTCAGCCCCCCTCTCCCTCTGTCCCTCCTATCTCTGACCCCATCTCTCTCTGTCCCCCTGTCTCTCTGTTCCCTTCTCCCTGCACCCCTCTCTCTGACCCCCCTCTCTCTGTCCCCTCCTCTCTCTGTCCCACCCCTCTCTCTGTCCCCCCTCTCTCTGTACCCCTCTCTCTCTGTTGCCTTCTCTCTCTGTCCCACTCTCTCTATGACCCCACTCTATGTCCCCATTCTCTGTCCCCACTCCCTCTGAGCACCTCTCTCTGTCGCCCTCGCTCTGTCCACCTCTCTCTACACCCTCTCTGTTCCCACTCGAGCTGTTCCCTTCTCTCTGATCCCCTCTCTCTCTCTGATCCCCTCTCTTTCTGACCACTGTCTCTGCCCCCCTTTCTCTGTCCTCCCTCTCTCCGTCCCCCTCTCTCTCGTCACCCTATCTCTCTTTGTCCCCCTCTCTCTGTCGTCCTCTCTCTCTGTCACACCTCTCTCGCCACCCTTCTCTCTGTCCCCGCTCTCTCTGACCCCATCTATCTCCCCCACTGTCTGTCCCCCTCTATCTGTCACCCTTTCTCTGACACCCACTCTCCTAAACTCCTCTGTCTGTGCCCCCTCTCTGTTCCCCCCTCTCTGTCCCCCCCTCTCTGTACCACCGTCTCTGTCCCCCTCTCTCTTACACACCACTCTGTTCCCCTTCTCTGACTCCCGCTATCTCCCCCACTCTTTGTCCTCTCTCTCTGTCAGCCCTCTCTCTTTCCCCCGCTCTCTGTCCCCCTCACTCTGTCCCCATCTCTCTGTCAACCTCTCTCTCAACCCCTCTCACTGTGCCTCTCTCACTCTGCCCCTCTTACTCTGTCCCCTCTCTCTCTCTCTGTCTCCCATCTCTGTGTTCCCCATTTCTCTGTCTCCCTCTCTCTCGCCCTCTCTCTGCCCACTCCCCGTCAAAATCTCTATGCCACCTCCCTGTCACCGATTTTCTGTCCCCTCTCCCTCTGTCCCTCTCTCTCTGTCCCACCCGTCCCCCCTCTCTCTGGCGCCCTTTTTCTGCCTCCTCTCGCTCCCCCACTCTCAGCTCCCCTCTCTCTCTGTCCCTCCTATCACTGACCCCATCTCTCTCTGTTCCCCTCTCTCTGCCCCCTCTCTCGTGTCCCCCTCTCTCTGTCCCCCCTCTCTCTGTCCCACCCCTCTCTCTGTACCCCTCTCTCTGTACCCCTCTCTCTCTGTCCCTTCTCTCTCTGTCCCACTCTCTCTCTGTCCCCAACTCTCTGTCCACATTTTCTGTCCCCACTCCCTCTGACCACCTCTCTCTGTCGGCCTCTCTCTGTCCACCTCTCTCTGTCGCCCTCTCTCTGTCCTCCTCTCTCTACCCCTCTCTGTCCCCACTCGATCTCTTCCCTTCTCTCTCTCCCCTGCTCTCCCTCACCCATCTCTCAGTTCCCCCATTCTCTGGCCCCTTTCTCTGTCAATCTCTCTCTGTCCCCTCTCTATCCCCCTCTCTCTGTCACCCTCTCTCTGCCCCCTCTCTGTCGCCCTCTCTCTGCCCCCGTTTCTCTGTACCCCTCCATCAGTCCACCTCTCTCTGTCCCCTCTCTCTCTGCCCCCCTCTCTCTGTCGCCCTCTCTCTGCCCCCTCTCTGTCACCGTCTCTCAGTTACCCTCTCTCTCTCTGTCCCCCCCTCTATCTGTTCCCCCTCTCTCTGTCCCCCCTCTCTGTTCTGCCTCTATCTGTCCATCCTCTCTGCCCCACTCTCTCTGACCCCACTCCTCTCTCTGTCTACCTCTCCCTCTGTCCCCCTCTCCCTCTGTCCCCCTCTCTCTTATCCACTCGCTCTCTGCCCCCTCACTCTGTCCCCCCCTCTCTCTCTGTCCCCCTCTCTTTCTGTTCCCCTCTCTCTCTGTTCGCCTCTCTCTGACCGCCTCTTTCTCCCCCACTCTCTCTCCCCTCTCTCTCTCCACTCTCTCTCTCTGTCCCCCTTCTCTCCTTCGCCCCCCCCTCTCTCTGGCCACTCCACACTCGGTCCCCCACTTCTCTGTCCCCCCCTCTCTCTGTCCCCTCTCTCTGTGACATCCTCTCTTTCACCCACTCTGTACCACTCTCTCTGTCGTCCTCTCTCTGTCCCACTCTCTCTGTCCAACTCTATCTCTCTCCTTCACAAGTCCCCTCTCTCTGTCCCTCTTTCTCTGCCTCCCCCCTCTCTGTCCCCCTCTCTCGGTCCCCCTCTCTCTGTAGTCCTCTCTCTCCCCCTCTCTCTCCCCGACTCTGTCCCCATCTCTATGTCACCCCAACTCTAAACCCCTCTCACTCTGCCTCTCTCACTCTGCCCCTCTTACTCTGTCCCCTCTATCTCTGTCCCCCCTCTCTGTGTTCCCCCTTTCTCTGTCCCCTACTTCTCTCGCCCTCTCTCTGCCCACTTTCTGTCGCCCTCTCTGTGCCACCTCCCTGTCACCGTCTCTCTGTCCCCACTCCCTCTACCCCCTCTCTCTGTCCCACCCGTCCCCCCTCTCGATGACACCCTTTTTCTGCCCCCTCTCTCTCCCCCACTCTCAGCCCCCCTCTCCCTCTGTCCCTCCTATCGCTGACCCCATCCCTCTCTGTCCCCCGTCTCTCTGTTTCCTTCTCTCTGCCCCCCTTTCTCTGACCCCCCTCTCTCTGTCCCCTCCTCTCTCTGTCCCACCCCTCTTTCTGTCCCCCCTCTCTCTGTACCCCTCTCTCTCTGTCCCCTTCTCTCTCTGTCCCACTCTCCCTCTGACCCCACTCTCTGTCCCCATTCTCTGTCCCCACTCCCTCTGACCACCTCTCTCTGTCGCCCTCGCTCTGTCCACCTCTCTCTACCCCCTCTCTGTTCACACTCGAGGTCTTCCCTTCTCTCTGTCCCCCTCTATCTATCACCTCTCTCTCTCCCCTGCTCTCTCTCATCAATCTCTCAGTTCACCCATTCTCTGTCCCTCTCTCTCTGTCACCCTCTCTCTGCCCCCTCTCTGTCGCCCTCTCCGTGCCCACCTTCTCTCTGCCTCCCTCTCTCTGTCAACCGCTCTCTGCCCCCTCTCTGTCCCCCACTCTCTGTCACCCTCTCTCTGCCCCGTCTCTCTGTCCCCCTCCCTCTGTCCCCCTCGCACTGTCCCCGCCTCTCTCTGCTCCCCTCCCTCTGTCGCCGTCTCTCTGCCCCCTCCCTGTCACCGTCTCTCAGTCACCCTCTCTCTCTCTGTCCCCCCCTCTATCTGTTCCCCCTCTCTCTTTCAACTCTCTCTGTTCTGCCTCTATCTGTCCATCCTCTCTGCCCCCCCTCTCTCCGACCCCACTCCTCTCTCTGTCCCCCTCTCTCTATAGCACTCTCCCTGTCTCCCTCTCTCTCTCGCTGTCCCCCTTCTCTCTTTCCCCCTCTCTCTCTGACCCCTCTCTCTCTGACCACCTGTCTCTGTCCCCCCTTCTCTGTCCTCCTCTCTCTGTTCCCCTCTCTCTCGTCACCCTATCTCTCTGTCCACCTCTCTCTGTCGTCCTCTCTCTCTGTCCACCTCTCTCACTGTCCCCTTCTCTCTCTGTACCCCTCTCTTTCTGACAGCCTCTCTCTCTGTCCCCACCCCCTCTCCCCTCTCTCTGACACTCTCTCTTTCCCCCACTCTGTACCCCTCTCTCTGCCCCTCTCTCTCTGACCCACTCTCTCTGTCTCCATCTATTTCCCCCCTCCCTCTGTCCCCTCTCTCTGCCCCCTTCTCTCTCTGCCCCCTTCTCTCTCTGTCCCCTCCCTCTGTCGCCCTCTCTGTGTGCCCCCCATCTCTCTGTCCTCCTGTCTCTCTGTTCCCCTCTCTCTGACACCTCTTTCTGATCCCCTCTCTCTCTGTCCCTCTCTCTCTCTCTGTGTCCCCCTCACTCTGCCCCATCTTTCTCTGCCCCTCTCACTCTGTCCCCCTCTATCTCTGTTCCCCCTCTCTCTCTGTCCCCCTCTCTCTCTGTCCCCCCTCTCTCTGTCCCCCTTCTGTCTGTGCCCCCATCTCTCCTTGTCCCCCTCTCTCTCTGTCCCCCTCTCTCTCTGATCCCTCTCTCTCTGACCGTTCTCTCTCTGACCACCTGTCTCTGTCCCCCCTTCTCTGTCCTCCTCTCTCTGTTCCCCTCTCTCTCGTCACCCTATCTCTCTGTCCACCTCTCTCTGTCGTCCTCTCTCTCTGTCCACCTCTCTCACTGTCCCCTTCTCTCTCTGTACCCCTCTCTTTCTGACAGCCTCTCTCTCTGTCCCCCTCTCTCTCCCCCTCTCTCTGTCCCCCTCTCTCTGTCCCCCTCTCTCTGTCACACCACTCTCTCTCCCCCTCTCTCTGTCCCCCTCTCTCTGTCCCCCTCTCTCTGTCACACCACTCTCTCTCCCCTTCTCTCTGTCCCCCCTCTCTCTGACCCCATCGATCTCCCCCACTGTCTGACCCCTCTCTCTGTCACCCTTTCTCTGACCCCACTCTCTACCAAACTCCTCTCTCTGTGCCCCCTCTCTGTTCCCCCCCTCTCTATCCCCCCTTTTCTGTCCCCCCCCTCTCTGTACCCCCGTCTCTGTCTCCCTCTCTCTTACCCACCACTCTGTTCCACTTCTCTGACTCCCTCTATCTCCCCCACTCTTTGTCCTCTCTCTCTCTGTCACCCCTCTCTCTTTCCCGCTGCTCTCTGTCCCCCTCACTCTGTCCCCATCTCTCTGTCAACCTCTCTCTAACCCCCTCTCACTCTGCCTCTCTCACTCTGCCCCTCTTACTCTGCCCCCTCTCTCTCTGTCCCATTCTCTCTCTGTCCCCTCTCTCTCTGTCCCCCCTCTCTGTGTTCCCCATTTCTCTGTCCCCCTCTCTCTCTCGCCCTCTCTCTGCCCACTCTCCGTCACCCTCTCTATGCCACGTCCCTGTCAACGTCTCTCTGTCCCTCCTCCCTCTGACCCCTCTCTCTGTCCCACCCGTCTCCCCTCTCTCTGGCGCCCTTTTTCTGCCCCCCCCTCTCTCCCACTCTCAGCCCCCCTCTCTCTCTGTCCCTCCTATCTCTGACCCCATCTCTCTCTGTCCCCCTGTCTCTCTGTCTCCCTCTCTCTGCCCCCCTCTCTTTGTCCCCCTCTCTCTGTCCCCTCCTCTCTCTGTCCCACCCCTCTTTCTGTCCCCCCTCTCTCTGTACCCCTCTCTCTCTGTCCCCTTCTCTCTCTGTCCCACTCTCCCTCTGACCCCACTCTCTGTCCCCATTCTCTGTCCCCACTCCCTCTGACCACCTCTCTCTGTCGCCCTCGCTCTGTCCACCTCTCTCTACCCCCTCTCTGTTCACACTCGAGGTCTTCCCTTCTCTCTGTCCCCCTCTATCTATCACCTCTCTCTCTCCCCCTGCTCTCTCTCACCAATCTTTCAGTTCACCCATTCTCTGTCCCTCTCTCTCTGTCACACTCTCTCTGCCCCCTCTCTGTCGCCCTCTCCGTGCCCACCCTCTCTCTGCCTCCCTCTCTCTGTCAACCGCTCTCTGCCCCCTCTCTGTCCCCCTCCCTCTGTCCCCCTCGCACTGTCCCCGCCTCTCTCTGCTCCACTCCCTCTGTCGCCGTCTCTCTGCCCCCTCCCTGTCACCGTCTCTCTGTCACCCTCTCTCTCTCTGTCCCCCCCTCTATCTTTTCCCCCTCTCTCTTTCAACTCTCTCTGTTCTGCCTCTATCTGTCTATCCTCTCTGCCCCCCCTCTCTCCGACCCCACTCCTCTCTCTGTCCCCCTCTCTCTATAGCACTCTCCCTGTCTCCCTCTCTCTCTCTGTCCCCCTCTCTCTCTGTTCCCCTCTCTCTCTGTTCCCCTCTCTCTGTCCCCCTCTTTCCGCCCACTCCCTCTCCCCTCTCTCTCTCCACCCCTTCTCTCTGTCCCCCTTCTCTCTTTCGCCCTCTCTCTCTGACCCCTCTCTCTCTGACCACCTGTCTCTGTCCCCCCTTCTCTGTCCTCCTCTCTCTGTTCCCCTCTCTCTCGTCACCCTATCTCTCTGTCCACCTCTCTCTGTCGTCCTCTCTCTCTGTCCACCTCTCTCACTGTCCCCTTCTCTCTCTGTACCCCTCTCTTTCTGACAGCCTCTCTCTCTGTCCCCCTCTCTCTCTGTCCCCACCCCCTCTCCCCTCTCTCTGACACTCTCTCTTTCCCCCACTCTGTACCCCTCTCTCTGCCCCTCTCTCTCTGACCCACTCTCTCTGTCTCCATCTATTTCCCCCCCTCCCTCTGTCCCCTCTCTCTGTCCCCCCTCTCTGTGTTCCCCATTTCTCTGTCCCCCTCTCTCTGTCGCCCTCTCTCTGCCCACTCTCCGTCACCCTCTCTATGCCACCTCCCTGTCACCGTCTCTCTGTCCCTCCTCCCTCTGACCCCTCTCTCTGTCCCACCCGTCTCCCCTCTCTCTGGCGCCCTTTTTCTGCCCCCCCTCTCTCTCCCACTCTCAGCCCCCCTCTCTCTCTGTCACTCCTATCTCTGACCCCATCTCTCTCTGTCCCCCTGTCTCTCTGTCGCCCTCTCTCTGCCCCCCTCTCTTTGTCCCCCTCTCTCTGTCCCCTCCTCTCTCTGTCACACCCCTCTCTCTGTCCCCCCTCTCTCGGTACACCTCTCTCTCTGTCCCCTTCTCTCTCTGTCCCACTCTCTCTCTGTCCCCAACTCTCTGTCCCCATTCTCTGTCCCCACTCCCTCAGACCACCTCTCTCTACCCCTCTCTGTCCCCACTCGATCTCTCCCCCGCTCTCTCTCACCCATCTCTCAGTTCCCCCATTCTCTGTCCCCCTTTCTCTGTCACACTCTCTCTGCCCCCTCCCTGTCGCCGTCTCTCGGCCCCCGTTTCTCTGTCCCCCTCCATCAGTCCACCTCTCTCTGTCCCCCCTCTCTCTGCCCCCATCTCTCTGTCGCCCTCTGTCTGCCCCCTCTCTGTCACCGTCTCTCAGTCTCCCTCTCTCTCTCTGTCCCCCCCCTCTATCTGTTCCCCCTCTCTCTGTCCCCCCTCTCTGTTCTGCCTCTAACTGTCCATACTCTCTGCCCCCCTCTCTCTGACCCCACTCCTCTCTCTATCCACCTCTCCATCTGTCCCCCTCTCTCTCTGCCCCCCTCTCGCTATAGCACTCTCTCATTCCCCCCCCCTCTCTCTCTCTGTCCCCCTCTCTCTCTGTTCCCCTCTCTCTGACCCTCTATTTCTCCCCCTCTCTATCTGTCATCCGCTCTCTCTGTCCCACTCTCTTTCTTTCCCCTCTCTCTGACCCCCTCTCTCTGACACCCTCTCTTTCCCCCACTCTGTACCCCTCTCTCTGTCCCACTCTCTCTGTCCCACTCTCTCTGTCCCCCTCTATCTCCCCCCGTCCCCTCTCTCTGTCCCCCCTTCTCTGTCCCCCCTCTCTCTGTCCCCCTCTCTCTGTCCCTCGCTCTCCATAGTCCTCTCTCTCCCCGTCTCTCTCCCCTCCATCTCCCCCTCTCTCTGTCCCCTTCTCTCTGTCCCCCTCTCTCTCTGTTCCCTCTCTCTGTCCTCTCTCTCTGTCCACCCTCTCTCTGTCCACCTTCTCTCTGTCCCCCTTCTCTCTGTCCCCATATCTCTGTCCCCTTGTATCTGTCCCCATCTCTCTGTCCCCCTTCTCTTTGTCCCTCTCTCTCACTCCCCCTTCTCTCTGTCCCACTTCTCTCTGTTCCCCTCTCACTTCCCCCATTTCTGTCACCATCGCTCTGTCCCTTCTCTCTCTGCCACCGTCTCTCTGTACCCCCTCCTTCTCTCCCCTCTCTCTAACCCCCTCTCTCTGCCTCCCTCTCTCTGTTCCCCTCTCTCTGTTCCCCCTCTCTCTGTCCCCCCATCTCTGTACCCCTCTCTATCTGTCCCCTTCTCTCTCTGACCCCCCCTCTCTCTCTCTGTACCCAACTCTCTGTCCCCATTCTCTGTCCCCACTCCCTCTGACCACCTCTATCTGTCGCCCTCTCTCTGTCCACCTCTCTCTCTGTCTACCTCTCTCTAACCCCCTCTCACTCTGCCTCTCTCACTCTGCCCCGCTTACTCTGCCCCCTCTCTCTCTGTCCCCCTCTCTCTCTGTCCCCTCTCTCCCTGTCCCCCCTCTCTGTGTTCCCCCTTTCTCTGTCCCCTCTCTCTCTAGCCCTCTCTCTGCCCACTCTCTGTCACCCTCTCTATGCCACCTCCCTGTCACCGTCTCCCTGTCCCCCCTCCCTCTGTCCCCCTCTCTCTGTCCCACCCATCCCCCTCTCTCTGGCGCCCTTTTTCTGCCCCCTCTCTCTCCCCCGCTCTCAGCCACCCACTCTCTCAGTCCCTCCTATCTCTGATCCCATCTCTCTCTGTCCCCCGTCTCTCTGTCCCTCTCTCTGCCCCCCTCACTCTGACCCCCCTCTCTCTGTCCCCTCCTCTCTCTGTCCCACCCCTCTCTCTGTCACCCCCTCTCTCTGTCCCACTCTCTCTCTGTCCCCAACTCTCTCTCCCCATTCTCTGTCCCCACTCCCACTGACCACCTCTCTCTGTCGCCCTCTCTCTGTCCACCTCTCTCTGTCCCCCTCTATGTCCCCCTCTCTCTGTCCCCTCTCTCTGTCTCCCTCTCTCTGTCCACCTCTCTCGACCCCTCTCTGTTCCCACTAGATCTCTTCCCTTCCCTCTGTCCCCAGTCTCTCTGTCATCTCTCTCTCTCCCCCGCTCTCCCTCACCCATCTCTCAGTTCCCCCATTCTCTTCCCCCCTTTCTCTGTCACCCTCTCTCTGCCCCCTCTCTGTCGCCCTCTCCGTGCCCCCCTCTCTCTGCCTCCCTCTCTCTGTCAACCTCTCTCTACCCCCTCTCTGTCCCCCTCTCTCTGTCACCCTCTCTCTGCCCCCTGTCTGTCACTGTCTCTCAGTCATCCTCTCTCTCTCTGTCACCCCCTCTATCTGTTCCCCCTCTCTCTGTCCCCCCTCCCTATTCTGCCTCTATCTGTCCATCCTCTCTGCCCCACTCTCTCTGACCCCACTCCTCTCTCTGTCCACCTCTCCCTCTATCCCCCTCTCCCTCTGTCCACCTCTCTCTCTGTCACCCTCTCTCTATCGTACTCTCTCTGTCCCTCTCTCTCTCTCTGTCCCCCTCTCTTTCTGTTCCCCTCTCTCTCTGTTCCCCTCTCTCTGACCGCCTCTTTCTCGCCCACTCTCTCTCCCCTCTCTCTCTCCACTCTCTCTCTCTGTCCCCCTTCTCTCTGTCGCCCCCCCCCTCTCTCTGGGCACTCCACTCTCTGTCCCCCACTTCTCTGTCCCCCTCACTCTGTCCCCTCTCTCTCTGTTCCCCTCTCTCTCTGTCAGCCTCTCTCTCTGTCCCACTCTCTCTGTCCCTATCGCTCTGACCCCCTCTCTCTGACATCCTCTCTTTCCCCCACTCTGTACCCCTCTCTCTGTCCTCCTCTCTCTGTCGCACTCTCTCTGTCCAACACTATCGCCCCCTCCCTATCTCCCCTCTCTCTGTCCCCCTCTCTCTGTAGTCCTCTCTCACCCCCTCTCTCTCCCCCACTCTGTACCCCTCTGTCTGTCCCCACTCTCTGTCAACCCTCCATCTCCACCTCTCTCTGTCCCCCTCTGTCTGTCGCAATCTCTCTGTCCCCAGCTCTCTGTTCCCTCTCTATCTGTACCTCTCTCTCTCACCCGCCTCTCTCTGACCCCTTCTCTCTGTCCCCTTGTATCTATCCCCATCTCTCTGTCCCCCTTCTCTTTGTCCCCCTCTCTCTGTCCCCCTTCTCTCTGTCCCACTTCTCTTTCTCCCCCTCTCACTGCCCACCTCTCTGTTACCATCTCTCTGTCCCTTCTCTCTCTGTCCCCCTCTCTCTGTTCCCCGTCTCTCTGTCCACCCGCTCTCTGTACCCCTCTCTCTCTGTCCCCTTCTCTCTCTTTCCCACTCTCTCTCTGTCCCCAACTCTCTGTCCCCATTCTCTTTCCCCACTCCCTCTGACCACCTCTCTCTGTCGCCCTCTCTCTGTCCACCTCTCTCTACCCCTCTCTGTCCCCACTCGATCTCTTCCCTTCTCTCTGTCCCCCCACTCTCTGTCACCTCTCTCTCTCCCCCGCTCTCTCTCACCCATCTCTCAGTTCCCCCATTCTCTGTCCCCCTTTCTCTGTCACACTCTCTCTGCCCCCTCCCTGTCGCCCTCTCTCTGCCCCCGTCTCTCTGTCCCGCTCCATCAGTCCACCTCTCTCTGTCCCCCCTCTCTCTGCCCCCATCTCTCTGTCGCCCTCTGTCTGCCCCCTCTCTGTCACCGTCTCTCAGTCTCCCTCTCTCTCTCTGTCCCCCCCCTCTATCTGTTCCCCCTCTCTCTGTCCCCCCTCTCTGTTCTGCCTCTAGCTGTCCATACTCTCTGCCCCCCTCTCTCTGACCCCACTCCTCTCTCTATCCACCTCTCCATCTGTCCCCCTCTCTCTCTGTCCGCCTCTCGCTATAGCACTCTCTCATTCCCCCCCTCTCTCTCTCTCTGTCCCCCTCTCATTCTGTTCCCCTCTCTCTCTGTTCCCCTCTCTCTGACCCCCTATTTCTCCCCCATTCTCTCTCCCCTCTCTCTCCACACTTTCTCTCTGTCCCCCTTCTCTCTGTCGCCCCCCCCCCTCTCTCTGGCCACTCCACTCTCTGTCCCGCACCTCTCTGTCCCCCCTGTCTCTGTCCCCTCTCTATCTGTCCCCCTCTCTCTCTGTCATCCGCTCTCTCTGTCCTACTCTCTCTCTTTCCCCCTCTCTCTGACCCCCTCTCTCTGACACCCTCTCTTCCCCCACTCTGTACCCCTCTCTCTGTCCCACTCTCTCTGTCCCACACTCTCTGACCCCCTCTATCTCCCCCCGTCCCCTCTCTCTGTCCCCCTTTCTCTGTCACCCCTCTCTCTGTCCCTCTATCTCTGTCCCTCGCTCTCTATAGTCCTCTCTCTCCCCCTCCATCTCCCCCTCTCTCTGTCCCCCTCTCTCTGTTCCCCTTCTCTCTCTGTTCCTCCTCTCTGTCCTCTCTCTCTGTCCACCCTCTCTCTGTCCACCTTCTCTCTGTCCCCCTTCTCTCTGTCCCCATATCTCTGTCCCCTTGTATCTGTCCCCATCTCTCTGTCCCCCTTCTCTTTGTCCCTCTCTCTCTCTCCCCCTTCTCTCTGTCCCACTTCTCTCTGTCCCCCTATCACTTCCCCCATTTCTGTCACCATCGCTCTGTCCCTTCTCTCTCTGCCACCGTCTCTCTGTCCCCCCTCCCTCTCTCCCCTCTCTCTAACCCCCTCTCTCTGCCTCCCTCTCTCTGTTCCCCTCTCTCTGTTCCCCCTCTCTCTGTCCCCCCATCTCTGTACCCCTCTCTATCTGTTCCCTTCTCTCTCTGACCCCCTCTCTCTCTCTCTCTGTCCCCAACTCTCTGTCCCCATTCTCTGTCCCCACTCCCTCTGACCACCTCTATCTGTCGCCCTCTCTCTGTTCACCTCTCTCTGTCTACCTCTCTCTAACCCCCTCTCACTCTGCCTCTCTCACTCTGCCCCGCTTACTCTGCCCCCTCTCTCTCTGTCCCCTCTCTCCGTGTCCCCCCTCTCTGTGTTCCCCCTTTCTCTGTCCCCTCTCTCTCTAGCCCTCTCTCTGCCCACTCTCTGTCACCCTCTCTATGCCACCTCCCTGTCACCGTCTCCCTGTCCCCCCTCCCTCTGTCCCCCTCTCTCTGTCTCACCCATCCCCCTCTCTCTGGCGCCCTTTTTCTGCCCCCTCTCTCTCCCCCGCTCTCAGCCACCCACTCTCTCAGTCCCTCCTATCTCTGATCCCATCTCTCTCTGTCCCCCGTCTCTCTGTCCCTCTCTCTGCCCCCCTCACTCTGACCCCCCTCTCTCTGTCCCCTCCTCTCTCTGTCCCACCCCTCTCTCTGTCACCCCCTCTCTCTGTACCCCTCTCTCTCTGTCCCCTTCTCTCTCTGTCCCACTCTCTCTCTGTCCCCAACTCTCTGTCGCCATTCTCTGTCCCCACTCCCACTGACCAACTCTCTCTGTCGCCCTATCTCTGTCCACCTCTCTCTGTCCCCCTCTATGTCCCCCTCTCTCTGTCCCCTCTCTCTGTCCACCTCTCTCGAACCCTCTCTGTCCCCACTAGATCTCTTCCCTTCTCTCTGTCCCCAGTCTCTCTGTCATCTCTCTCTCTCCCCCGCTCTCCCTCACCCATCTCTCAGTTCCCCCATTCCCTGCCCCCCTTTCTCTGTCACCCTCTCTCTGCCCCCTCTCTGTCTCTCTCTCTCTGCCCCCGTCTCTGTCCCCCTCCATCAGTCCACCTCTCTCTGTCCCCCCTCTCTCTGCCCCCATCTGTCTGTCGCCCTCTCCCTGCCCCCTCTCTGTCACCGTCTCTCAGGCACCCTCTCTCTCTGTCCCCCATTCTATCTGTGCCCCCTCTCTCTGTCCCCACTCTCTGTTCTGCCTCTATCTGTCCATCCTCTCTGCCCCCCTCTCTCTGACCCCACTCCTCTTTCTGTCCACTTCTCCCTCTGTCCCCCTCTCCATCTGTCCCCCTCTCTCTCTGTCCCCCTCTCTCTATAGCACTCTCTCTGTCCCCCCTCTCTCTCTCTTTCTGTCCCCCTCTCTTTCTGTTCCCCTCTCTCTCTGTTCGCCTCTCTCTGATCCCCTCTTTCTCCCCCACTCTCTCTCCCCTCTCTCTCTCCACTCTCTCTCTCTGCCCCCTTCTCTCTGTCGCCCCCCCCTCTCTGGCCTCTCCACTCTCGGTCCCCCCATCTCTCTGTCCCCCCATCTCTCTGTCCCCCTCTCTCTCTGTCCCCCTCTCTCTCTGATCCCCTCTCTCTCTGACCCCTCTCTCTCTGACCCACTGTCTCTGTCCCCCTTTCTCTGTCCCCCTCTCTCTGTCCCCTCTCTCTCATCACCCTCTCTCTCTCTCCCCCCCCTCTCTCTGTCGTCCTCTCTCCCTGTCCACCTCTCTCTCTATCCCCTTCTGTCTCTGTACCCCTCTCTCCCTGACCCACTCTCTCTCGGTCACCCTCTCTCTCCCCCTCTCTCTGTCCCCTACTCTCAGTCCCCCTCTCTCTGTCACCCTTCTCTCTGTCGCCTTCTGTCTGTCCCCCCTCTCTCTGACCCCATCTATCTCCCCCACTGTCTGTCGCCCTCTCTCTCCCCCGCTCTCTGTCCCCCTCTCTCTGTCCCCCTCTCTCTGTCGCCCTGTCTCTGAACCCCACCCTCTGTACCCCTTTATCTGTCAACCTCTTTTTAACTCCTCTCTCTGTCCCCCTCTCTCTCCCAACCGCCTCTCTCTACCCCACTTCTTTGTCCCCTTCTCCCTGTTCCCCCTCTCTCTGTCCCCCTCTCTCTCCCACCCACCTCTCTCTGAAACCATCTCTCCCACCCGCCTCTCTCTCTGTCCCCTCTCTCTCCCAACCGCCTCTCTCTACCCCACCTCTTTGTCCCCCTCTCTCTGTTTCCCCTCTCAGTCCCCTGTCTCTGTCCCCTATCTCTCTCCCCCACTCTCTGCCCCCCTCTCTTTTGCCTCTCTCTGCCCCTTCTCTCTGCCCCCTCTCTGTACCCACCTCTCTCTGTTCCCCCTCTCTCGTTGTCCCCCACTCTCTCCATCCTTCCACTCTCTGTCCCCCTCTCTCTCTCCCACTCTGTACCCCTCTCTCTGTCCCCCTGTCTCTTACCCCCTCGCTCTCTGCCCCCTCACTCTGTCCCACTCTATCTGACCCATCACTCTTTCCCCCTCTCTCTCTGTCCCCCTCACTCTCTGCCCCCGTCTCTCTCTGCCCCCTCTCTCTGTACCGCTCTCTCTGTTTCCCCTCTCTCAGTCCCCCTGTCTCTGTCCACTATCTCTCCCCCACTCTCTGCCCCCCTCTCTGTTGCCCTCTCTCTGCCCCTTCTCTCTGCCCCCTCTCTGTACCCACCTCTCTCTGTTCCCCCCTCTCTCTTTGTCCGCCACTCTCTCCATCCCCCCCACTCTCTGTCCCCCTCTCTATCTCCCACTATGTAACTCTCTCTCTGTCCCCCTCTCTCTTATCCACTCGCTCTCTTCCCCCTCACTCTGTCCCACTCTGTCTGACCCATCACTCTCTTCCCCTCTCTCTCTGTCCCCCTCACTCTCTGCCCCTTCTCTCTCTGTCCCCTCTCTCTGTCGCCCTCTCTCTGTGCCCCCCTCTCTCTCTGTCCTCCTCTCTTTCTGTTACCCTCTCAATGACACCTCTGTCTGCCTCCCCTCTCTCTGTGCATCTCTCTCTGTGTCCCGCTTACTCTGCCACATCTTTCTCTGCCCCTCTCACTCTGTCCCCCACTCTCTCTGTTCCCCCTCTCCATCTGTCCCCCTTTCCCTCTGTCCCCCCTCTCTCTGTCCCCCCTCTCTCTGTCCCCCCATCTCTCTGTCCCCCTCTCTCTCTGTCCCCCTCTCTCTCTGACCTCTCTCTCTCTCACCCCCTTTCTCTGTCCCCCTTTCTCTGTCCCCCTCTCTCTCGTCACCCTCTCTCTCTCTCTTCCCCCTCTCTCTGTCGTCCTCTCTCTCTGTCCACCTCTCTCTCTGTCCCCTTCTCTCTCAGTCCCCCTCTCTCTCCCCCTCTCTCTGTCCCCCTCTCTCTGTCCCCCTCTCTCCGTTACCCATCTCTCTGTTCCCTTCTCTCCGTCCCCCTCTCTCTGACCCCATGTATCTTCCCCACTGTCTGTCCTGCTCTCTCTGTCACCCTTTCTGTGACCCCCACTCTCTCAGAAACTCCTCTCTCTGTGCCCCCTCTCTGTTCCCCCCCCTCCCCCACCTCTTCCCCCCCCCCCCTCTCTCTGTACTCCCTGTCTCTGTCGCCCTCTCTCTGGCCCCCCCCTGTTCCCCTATCGACTCCCTCTATCTCCCCCACTCTTTGTCCCCGCTCTCTCTGTCACCCCTCTCTCTTTCCCCCCGCTCTCTGTCCCCCCTCCCTCTGTCCCCCTCTCTCTTTCCCACCCATCCCCCCTCTCTCTGACGCCCTCTTTCCGCCCCGTCTCTCTTCCCCGCTCTCAGCCCCCCTCTCTTTCTGTCCCTCCTATCTCTGCCCCCATCTCTATCTGTCCCCCTGTCTCTCTGTCCCCCTCTCTCTGACTCCCTCTCTCTGACCCCCTCTATCTCCACCACTCTCTGTCCTGTCTCTCTGTCCCTCTCTCTCTGTCCCCCTCTCTCTGTCACCACTCACTCTGTCCCCTTCTGTCTGTCCCCCCTCTCTCTGACCCCATCTGTCTCCACCACTGTCTGTCCCCCTCTCTCTGTCGCCCTCTTTCCGATCCCCTCTCTCTGTCCCCCTCTATCTGTCGCCCTATCTCTGACCCCCACCCTCTGTACCCCTTTATCTGTCAAGCTCTTTTTAACTCCTCTCTCTGTCCCCCTCTCTCTCCCAACCGCCTCTCTCTACCCCACCTCTTTGTCCCCCTCTCTCTGTTCCCCCTCTCTCTGTCCCCCTCTCTCTCCCACCCACCTCTCTCTGACCCCTCTCTCCCACCCGCCTCTCTCTCCGTCCCCCTCTCTCTGTCCCCGTCTCTCTCTGACCCCTCTCTCTGTCCCGCTCTCTCTGTTTCCTCTCTCTCTGTCCCACTGTCTCTGTCCCCTATCTCTCTCCCCACTCTCTGCCCCTCTCTCTGTTGCCCTCTCTCTGCCCCTTCTCTCTGCCCCCTCTCTGTACCCACCTCTCTCTGTTCCCCCCTCTCTCTTTGTCCCCCACTCTCTCCATCCCCCCACTCTGTTCCCCTCTCTCTCTGTCCCCATCTCTCTGTCACCCTCTCTCTATCCCCCTCTCTCTCTGTTCCCCCTCTCTCTCTGTCGCTCTCTATCTCTCTGTCCCCTCTCACTCTATCCCCCCTCTCTGTGTTCCCCCTTTCTCTGTTCCCCTCTCTCTCGCCCTCTCTCTGCCCACTCTCTGTCGCCCTCTCTATGCCACCTCCCTGTCACCGTCTCTCTGTTCCCCCTCCCGCTGTCCCCCTCTCTCTTTCCCACACATCCCCCTTCTCTCTGACGCCCTCTTTCCGACACCTCTCTCCCCCCCGCTCTCAGCCCCCCTTTCTCTCTGTCCCTCCTATCTCTGCCCCCATCTCTATCTGTCCCCCTGTCTCTCTGTCCCCCGCTCACTGACTCCCTCTCTCTGACCCCCTCTATCCCCCTCACTCTCTGTCCTCTCTCTCTGTCCCCCTCTCTGTCCCCACTCTCTTTCCCGCCTCTCTGTCCCACCTCTATCTGTCCACCCTCTCTGTCGCTCTCTCTCTGTCCCCCTCTCTCTCTGTACGTCTCTCTCTGTCCCCTATCTCTCTCTATCCCCGTCTCTCTGACCCCATCTATCTCACCCACTATCTGTCCCCACTCTCTGTCACCCTCTCTCCCTTTTCCCTCTCTCTGTTCCTCCGCTCTTTGACCCCATCTATCTTCCCCACTGTCTGTCCCCTTCTCTCTGTCACCCTTTCTCTGACCCCCACTCTCTCCGAAACTCCTCTCTCTGTCCCCCCTCTCTGTTCCCCCCCTCTCTGTCCCCCCCTCTCTTCCCCCTCTCTCTGTACCCCCTGTCTCTGTTCCCCCTCTCTCTGGCCCTACTCTCTGTTCCCCCTATCTAACTCCCTCTATCTCCCCCACTCTTTGTCCCCTCTCTCTCTGTCACCCCTCTCTCTCTTTCCCCCCGCTCTCTGTCCCCCTCTCTCTGTCCCCATATCTCTGTCACCCTCTCTCTAACCCCCTCTCACTCTGCCCCTCTCACTCTATACCCCTCTCTCTCTGTTCCCCCTGTCTCTCTGTCCCTCTCTCTCTCTGTCCCCTCTCTCTCTATCCCCCCTCTCTGTGTTCCCCCTTTCTCTGTTCCCCTCTCTCTCTCGCTCTCTCTCTGACCACTCTCTGTCGCCCTCTCCATGCCAGCTCCCTGTCACCGTCTCTCTGTCCCCCTCCCTCTGTCCCCTCTCTCTGTCCCGCCACTCTGTCCCACCTCTATCTGTCCACCTTCTCTGTCGCACTCTCTCTGTCCCCCTCTCTCTCTGTCCCCCTCTCTCTGTCCCCTATCTCTCACTATCCCCGTCTCTCTGACCCCATTTATCTCACCCACGATCTGTCCCCACTCTCTGTCACCCTCTCTCTCTGCCCCCTCTCTCTGTCCCCCTCTCTCTATCCCTCCCTCTCTCTGCCCCCAGTCTCTCTGTTCCCCTCTCTCTGTCTCCCCCCCTCTCTCCCACTCTCTGTCCTGCCTCTCTCTGACCCCTATCTGTCACCATCTCTCTGTCCCCCCACCGCCTGTCGCCCTCTCTCTATCCCCCACTCTCTCTGTCCCCCCTTCTCTCTCTGTCCCCCCTCTCTCTCTGTCTCCCCTCTCTCTGCCCCCTCTCTGCCCCCCTCTCTCTGTACCCCCCTCTCTCTGCCTCCATTCTATCTGTCTCCCCTCTCTCTATCTCCACTCTCTTTGACCCACTCTCTCACTGCTCCCTCTCTCGGTACCCTCTCTCTATCGCCCTCTCTCAGCGCCCTCTCTCTCTGTCCCCCTCTCTCTGACCCCCATTATCTTCCCCACTTTCTGCTCCCCTCTCTCTCCCACCCGTCTCTTTCTCTCTACCCTGCTCTCTGCCCCCCCTGTCTCTTTCGCCCTCTCCCTGTCCCCTCTCTCTCTGTCCCCCCTCATTCTGTCCCCCTCTCTGTCTCCCATCTCTCTGCCCCGCTGTATCTGCCACACTCTCTGCCTGCCTCTCTCTGTCCCGCACCCTCTGTCCTCTCTCTCTGTCCTTCCCCACTATTTGTTCCCCCTCTCTCTGTCCCCTCTCTCTGCCCCCTCTCTGCTACCGTCTCTCAGTCACCCTCTCTCTCTCTCTGTCCCCCCTCTATCTGTCCACTCCTCTCACTATCCCACCCCTCTCACTGTCCCCTTCTCTCTCTGTCCCACTCTCTCTGTCCCCTACTCTTTGCCCCCATTCTCTGTCCCCACTCCTTCTGACCACCTCTCTCTGTCCCCCTCTATGTCACCCTCTCTCTGTCCCCTCTCTTTGTCCCCTTTCTCTCTCCCCCCTCTTTCTGTCCTCCCCACTCTCTGTCCCCCTCTCTCTGTCCCCTCTCTCTGCCCCCTCTCTCTGTCCCCCTCTCTCTGTCCCACTCTCTTTGTGCCCCTCTCTCTGTAGCCCTCTCTCTCTCCCCCCTCTCTCCCCCCCACTCTGTACCCCTCTCTCTGTTCCCCACTCTCTGTCCCCCCTCCCTCTGACCCCCTCTATTTCTGCCTGTCTCTGTCCCCCTCTCGCAGTCACCCTCTCTCTGTCCCCTTCTCTCTATCCCCCCGTCCCTGTCTCTCTGTTCCCGTCTCACTGTCCCCCCTCTCTCTTTCGCCACACTCTCTCTGTTCCCCCCGCTCTCCCCTGCTCTCTGTCCTCTCTCTCTGTTACCCCTCTCTCTGCCCCCTCTCTGTTCCCCATCTCTCTGTCCCCCCTCCCTCTATCACACTCTCTCTTTCCCCTCTCCCTCTGTCCCCCCTCTCTGCCCCCTCTCTGTCACCATCTCTCTGTACCCCCTCCCTCTGTCCCCCTCTCTCTGTCCCCTCTCTCTGTCCCCCTCTCTCTGTCCCCCTCTCTCTGCCCCTTCTCTCTGTCCCCCTTCTCTCTGTCCCCCTCTCTCTGTCCCCTTTGTCTCTCACTGTCCCCCTCTCTCACTGTCCACCTCTCTATGTCCCTCTCTCTCTCTGTCCCCTATCTCTGTCCCCTCCTCTGTCTGTCCCTCCCCTCTCTCTGTTCCCCCTCTCTCTATACCCCTCTCTCTCTGTCCCCTTCTCTCTCTGTCCCACTCTCTCTCTGTCCCCAACTCTCTCTCCCCATTCTCTGTCCCCACTCCCTCTGACCACCTCTCTCTGTCGCTCTCTCTGCGTCCACCTCTCTCGACCCCTCTCTGTCCCCACTCGATCTCTTCCCTTCTCTCTGTCCCCAGTCTCTCTGTCACCTCTCTCTCTCCCCCGCTCTCCCTCACCCATCTCTCAGTTCCCCCATTCCCTGCCCCCCTTTCTCAGTCACCCTCTCTCTGCCCCCTCTCTGTCGCCCTCTCACTGCACCCCTCTCTCTGCCACCCTCTCTCTGTCACCCTCTCTCTGCCCCCTCTCTGTCGCCCTCTCTCTGCCCCCGTCTCTGTCCCCCTCCATCAGTCCACCTCTCTCTGTCGCCCCTCTCTCTGCCCCCATCTCTCTGTCGCCCTCTCCCTGCCCCCTCTCTGTCACCGTCTCTCAGTCACCCTCTCTCTCTGTCCCCCGCTCTATCTGTTCCCCCTCTCTCTGTCCCCACTCTCTGTTCTGCCTCTATCTCTCCATCCTCTCTGCCCCCCTCTCTCTGACCCCACTCATCTCTCTGTCCACCTCTCCCTCTGTCCCCCTCTCTCTCTGTCCCCCTCTCTCTATAGCACTCTCTCTGTCTCCCCTCTCTCTCTCTGTCTGTCCCCCTCTCTTTCTGTACCCCTCTCTCTCTGTTCGCCTCTCTCTGACCGCCTTTTTCTCCCCTCTCTCTCCCCTCTCTCTCTCCCCTCTCTCTCTGCACTCTCTATCTCTGCCCCCTTCTCTCTGTCGCCCCGCCTCTCTTTGGCCTCTCAACTCTCTGTCCCCCCATCTCTCTGCCCCCCGCCCTCTGTCCTCCTTCTCTCTGTCCCCCCATCTCTCTGTCCCCATCTCTCTCTCTGTCCCCCTCTCTCTCTGATCCCCTCTCTCTCTGACCCCTCTCTCTCTGACCCTCTGTCTCTGTCCCCCCTTCTCTGTCCCCCTCTCTCGGACCCCTCTCTCTCATCACCCTCTCTCTCTCCCCCCCTCTCTCTGTACCCCTCTATCCCTGAGCCACTCTCTCTCTGTCCCCCTCTCTCTTCCCGTCTCTCTGTCCCCCTCTCCCTGTCCCCCTCTCTCTGTCACCCCTCTCTCTGTCGCCTTCTGTCTGTCCCCCCTCTCTCTGACCCCATCTATCTCCCCCACTGTCTGTCGCCCTCTCTCTCCCCCGCTCTCTGTCCCCCTCTCTCTGTCGCCCAGTCTCTGACCCCCACCCTCTGTACCCCTTTATCTGTCAACCTCTTTTTAACCCCTCTCTCTGTCCCCCTCTCTCTCCCAACCGCCTCTCTCTACCCCACCTCTTTGTCCCCCTCTCTCTGTTCCCCCTCTCTCTGTCCCCCTCTCTCTCCCTCCCACCTCTCTCTGAAACCATCTCTCGCACCTGCCTCTCTCTCTGTCCTTCTCTCTCTGTCCCCGTCTCTCTCTGCCCCCTCTCTCTGTCCCGCTCTCTCTGTTTCCCCTCTCTAAGTCCCCCTGTCTCTGTCCCCTATCTCTGTCCCCCACTTTCTGTCTCCCTCTCTGTTGCCCTCTCTCTGCCCCTTCTCTCTGCCCCCTCTCTGTACCCACCTCTCTCTGTTCCGCCCTCTCTCTTTGTCCCCCAATCTCTCCATCCCCCCACTCTCAGTCCCCCTCTCTCTGTCCCACTCTGTACCCCTCTCTCTGTCCCCCTCTCTCTTCTCCCCTCGCTCTCTGCCCCCTCACTCTGTCCCACTCTATAGACCCATCACTTTTTTCCCCTCTCTCTCTGTCCCCCTCACTCTCTGCCCCCGTCTTTCTCTGCCCCCTCTCTCTGTACCGCTCTCTCTGTATCCCCTCTCTCAGTCCCCCTGTCTCTATCCCCTATCTCTCTCCCCCACTCTCGGCTCCCCTCTCTGTTGCCCTCTCTCTGCCCCTTCTCTCTGCCCCCTCTCTGTACCCACCTCTCTCTGTTCCACCCTCTCTCTTTGTCCGCAACTCTCTCCATCCCCCCACTATCTGTCCCCCTCTCTCTCTCCCACTCGTTACCCTCTCTCTGTCCCCCTCTCTCTTATCCCCTCGGTCTCTGTCCCCTCAATCTGTCCCACTCTGTCTGACCCATCACTCTCTTCCCCTCTCTCTCTGTCCCCCTCACTCTCTGCCCCCTTCTCTCTCTGTCCCCTCTCTCTGTCGAACTCTCTCTGTGCCCCCAACTCTCTGTCCTCCTCTCTTTCTGTTCCCCTCTCAATGACAACTCTTTCTGCCCCCCTCTCTGTGCACCTCTCTCTCTGTCCCCCTCACTCTGCCCCATCTTTCTCTGCCCCTCTCACTCTGTACCCCCCTCTCTCTGTCCCCCCTCTCTCTGTCCCCATCTCTCTGTCCCCCTCTCTCTCTGTCCCCCTCTCTCTCCGACCCCTCTCTCTCGTTACCCTCTCTCTCTCTCTCCCCCTCTCTCTGTCGTCCTCTCTCTCTGTACCCCTCTCTCCCTGACCCCCTCTCTCTCGGTCCCCCTCTCTCTCCCCCTGACTCTGTCCCCCTCTCTCTGTCACCCTCTCTCTGTTACCCACTCTTTGTCCGCTTCTCTCTGTCCCCCTCTCTTTGACCCCATCTATCTTCCCCACTGTCTTTCCCGCTCTCTCTGTCAACCTTTCTCTGACCCACCACTCTCTCAGAAACTCCTCTCTCTGTGCCCCCTCTCTGTTCCCTCCCTCTCTTCCCACCCCCCCTCTTCCCTCCCCGTCTGTACCCCCTGTCTCTGTCCCCCTCTCTCTGGCCCCCCTCTCTGTTCCCCCTATCTGACTCCCTCTATCTCCCCCACTCTTTGTCCCCTCTCTCTCTCTGTCACCCCTCTCTCTTCCCCCCGCTCTCTGTCTCCCGATCTCTGTCCCCGTCTCTCTGTCACCCTCTCTCTAACCCCCTCTCACTCTGCCCCTCTCACTCTATCCCCCTCTCTCTCTGTCCCCCTCTCT
The DNA here is from genome assembly GCF_047496795.1 of Chiloscyllium punctatum. Taxonomy (NCBI): domain Eukaryota; kingdom Metazoa; phylum Chordata; class Chondrichthyes; order Orectolobiformes; family Hemiscylliidae; genus Chiloscyllium; species Chiloscyllium punctatum. Next base: position 96,667,944 of record NC_092744.1, read on the forward strand.
CTCTGTCCCCTCTCTCTCTATCCCCCCTCTCTGTGTTCCCCCTTTCTCTGTTCCGCTCTCTCTCTCGCCATCTCTCTGCCCACTCTCTGTCAGCCTCTCTATGCCACCTCCCTGTCACCGTCTCTCTGTCCCCCCTCCCTCTGTCCCCCTCTCTCTTTCCCACCCATCCCCCCTCTCTCTGATGCCCTCTTTCCACCCCCTGTCTCTTCCCCGCTCTCAGCCCCCCTCTCTCTCTGTTCCTCCTGTCTCTGCCCCCATCTCTATCTGTCCCCCTGTCTCTCTGTCCCCCTCTCTCTGACTCCCTCTCTCTGACCCCCTCTATCTCCACCACTCTCTGTCCTCTCTCTCTGTCCCTCTTTCTCGGTCCCCCTCTGTCTGTCACCCCTCTCTCTGTCCCCTTCTGTCTGTCCACCCTCTCTCTGACCCCATCTGTCTCCACCACTGTCTGTCCCCCTCTCTCTGTCGCCCTCTCTCCGATCCCCACTTTCTGTCCCCCTCTGTCTGTATCCCGCTCTCTGTCCCCCGCTCTCTGTCCCCCTATCTCTGTCCCCCTCGCTCTGTCGCCCTGTCTCTGACCCCCACCCTCTGTACCCCTTTATCTGTCAACCTCTTTTTAACTCCTCTCTCTGTCCCCCTCTCTCTCCCACCCACCTCTCTCTGAAACCATCTCTCCTACCCGCCTCTCTCTCTGTCCTCCTCTCTCTGCCCCATCTCTCTCTGCCCCCTCTCTCTGTCCCGCTCTCTCTGTTTCCCCTCACTCTCTGCCCGCTTCTCTCTCTGTCCCCTCTCTCTGTCGAACTCTCTCTGTGCCCCCATCTATCTTCCCGACTGTCTGTCCCTCTCTCTCTGTCACCCTTTCTCTGACCCCCATTCTCTCAGAAACTCCTCTCTCTGTGCCCCCTCTCTGTTCCCCCCCCTCTGTTCCCGCCATCTTCCCCCCACCCTCTCTGTACCCCCTGTCTCTGTCCCCCTGTCTCTGGCCCCCCTCTCTGTTCCCCCTATCTGACTCCCTCTATCTCCCCAACTCTCTGTCTCCCTCTCTCTGTCCCCCTCTCTCTGTCGCCCTGTCTCTGACCCCCACCCTCTGTACCCCTTTATCTGTCAACCTCTTTTTAACTCCTCTCTCTGCCCCCCTCTCTCTCCCAACCGCCTCTCTCTACCCCACCTCTTTGTCCCCCTCACTCTGTCCCCCTCTCTCTCCCACCCACCTCTCTCTGAAACCATCTCTCGCACCCGCCTCTCTCTCTGTCCCCCTCTCTCTGCCCCCGTCTCTCTCTGAACCCTCTCTCTGACCCGCTCTCTCTGTTTCCCCTCTCTCAGTCCCCCTGTCTCTGTCCCCTATCTCTCTCCCCCACTCTCTGCCCCTTCTCTGTTGCCACTCTCTGCCCCTTCTCTCTGCTCCCTCTCTGTACCCACCTCTCTCTGTTCCACCCTCTATCTTTGTCCCCCACTCTCTGTCCCCCCTCTCTCTCTCCCACTCTGTACCCCTCTCTCTGTCCCCCTCTCTATTACCCCCTCGCTCTCTGCCCCCTCACTCTGTCCCACTCTGTCTGACCCATCACTCTCTTCCCCTCTCTCTCTGTCCCCATCACTCTCTGCCCCTTCTCTCTGTGTCCACTCACTCTGTCGCCCTTCTCTGTGCCCCCCTCTCTCTCTGTCCTCCACTCTCTCTGTTCCCCTCTCAATGACACCTCTTTCTGCCCCCCTCTCTCTCTGTGCATCTCTGTCTGTGTCCCCCTGACTCTGCCCCGTCTTTCTCTGCCCCTCTCACTCTGTCCCCCGCTCTCTCTGTCCCCCCTCTCTCTGTCCCCCCTCTCTATGTCCCCCCATCTCTCTGTCCCCCAGTCGCTCTGTCCCCCTCTCTCTCTGATCCCTTCTCTCTGACCCCCAATCTCTCTGACCCCCTGTCTCTGTCACCCTCTCTCTGTCCCACTCTCTCTGTCCCCCCTCTCTGTCCCGCCTCTCTGTCCCACCTCTATCTGTCCACCCTCTCTGTCGCTCTCTCTCTGTCCCCCTCTCTCTCTGTCCCCCTCTCTCCGTCCCCTATCTCTCTCTATCCCGTCTCTCTGACCCCATCTATCTCACCCACTATCTGTCCCCACTCTCTGTCACCCTCTCTCTCTGTCATCTCTCTCTGTCCCTCTCTCTCTGTCCCTCCCGCTCTTTGACCCCATCTATCTTCCCCACTGTCTGTCCCCTTCTCTCTGTCACCCTTTCTCTGACCCCCACACTCTCCGAAACTCCTCTCTCTGTGCCCCCTCTCTGTTCCCCCCCCCTCTCTGTCCCCCCTCTCTTCCCCCCCCTCTCTGTACCCCCTTTATCTGTCCCCCTCTCTCTGGCCCCACTGTCTGATCCCCCTATCTGACTCCCTCTATCTCCCCCACTCTTTGTCCCCTCTCTCTCTGTCACCCCTCTCTCTTTCCCCCCGCTCTCTGTCCCCCTCTCTCTGTCCCCCTCCCTCTGTCCGCCTCTCTTTCCCACCCATCCCCCCTCTCTCTGACGCCCTCTTTCCGCCACCTCTCTGTCCCCCGCTCTCAGCCCCCCTCTCTCTCTGTCCCTTCTATCTCTGCCCCCATCTCTATCTGTCCCCCTGTCTCTCTGTCCCCCTCTCACTGACTCTCTCTGACCCACTCTATCTCCCTCACTCTCTGTCCTCTCTCTCTGTCCCCCTCTCTCTGTCCCCCTCACTCTGTCCCCCCTCTCTGTCGCTCTCTTTCTGTTCCCCTCTCTCTCTGTCCCCCTCTCTCTGTCCCCTATCTCTCTCTATCCCCGTCTCTCTGACCCCATCTATCTCACCCACGATCTGTCCCCACTCTCTGTCACCCTCTCTCTCTGTCCGCTCTCTCTGTCCCCCTCTCTCTGTCCCTCCCTCTCTCTGCCCCCAGTCTCTCTGTCCGCCTCTCTCTGTCTCCCCCCTCTGTCCCACTCTCTGTCCTTCCTCTCTCCGACCCCTCTCTGTCACCATCTCTCTGTCCCCCCACCGCCTGTCGCCCTCTCTCTCTATCCCCACTCTCTCTGTCCCCCCCTGCTCTCTCTGTCCCCCCTCTCTCTCTGTCTCCCCTCTCTCTGCCCCCTCTCTGCCCCTCTCTCTCCCCGCTCTCTGCCCCGTCTCTCTGTATCCCCCTCTCTCTGTCTCCATTCTATCTGTCTCCCCTCTCTCTATCTCCACTCTCTCTGACCCACTCTCTCTCTGCTCCCTCTCTTTGTACCCTCTCTCTATCGCCCTCTCTCTGCGCCCTCCTTCTCTGTCCCCTCTCTCTGACCCCCATTATCTTCCCCACTCTCTGCTCCCCTCTCTCTCCCACACGTCTCTCTCTCTCTACCCTGCTCTCTGCCCCACTCTCTCTGTCGCCCTCTCCCTGTCCCCTCTCTCTCTGTCCCCCCTCATTCTCTCCCCCTCTCTGTCTCCCATCTCTCTGCCCCGCTGTATCTGCCCCACTCTCTGCCCGCCTCTCTCTGTCCCCCACCCTCTGTCCTCTCTCTCTGTCCCTCCCCACTATTTGTTCCCCCTCTCTCTGTCCCCTCTCTCTGCCCCCTCTCTGCCACCGTCTCTCAGTCACCCTCTCTCTCTCTGTCCCCCCTTCTATCTGTCCTCCTCTCTCTGTCCCCCTCTCTGTTCTGCCTCTATCTGTCCATCCTCTCTGCCTCCCTCTCTCTGACAACCCTCCTCTCTTTGTCCCCCTCCGCCTCTGTCCCCCTCTCCCTCTGTCCCCCTTCCCTCTGTCCCACCATATCTGTCCACTCCTCTCTCTATCCCACCCCTCTCTCTGTCCCCCTCTCTCTGTCCCCCTCTCTCTGTCGCCCTCTATGTCCCCCTCTCTCTGTCCCCTCTCTCTGTCCCTCTTTCTCTGTACCCCCTCTTTCTGTCCCCCCACTCTCTGTCCACCTCTCTCTGTCCACTCTCTCTGCCCCCTCTCGTCCCCCACTCTTTGTGCCCCTCTCTCTGTAGCCCTTTCTCTCTCCCCCCTCTCTCCCCCACTCTGTACCCCTCTCTCTGTTCCCCACTCTCTGTCCCCCCTCCCTCTGACCCCCTCTATTTCTGCCTCTCTCTGTCCCCCTCTCGCAGTCCCCCTCTCTCTGTCCCCCTTCTCTCTATCCCACCGTCCCTGTCTCTTTGTTCCCGTCTCCCTGTCCCCCCCTCTCTGTCGCCACTCTCTCTCTGTTACCCCCGCTCTCCCCTGCTCTCTGTCCCCACTCTGTCACCGTCGCTCTGCCCTCCTCCCTCTGTCTTCTCTCTCTGTCACCCCTCTCTCTGCCCCCCCTCTCTGTGCCCCATCTCTCTGTCCTCCCACTCTCTCTGTCCCCTTCTCTCTGTCCCCCTCTCTCTGTCCCCTTTGTCTCTCTCCGTCCCCCTCTCTCTCTGTCCACCTCTCTCTGTCCCTCTCTCTCTCTGTCCCCTCTCTCTGTCCCCTCTCTCTGTCCCCCCCTCTCTCTGTCCACCTCTCTCTGACCCCCCTTCTCTCTGTCCACTTTCTCTCTGTCTCCCTTTTCTCTGTCCTCTTCTCTCTGTTCCCCTTGTCTCTGTCCCCCTCTCTCTATAGCCCTCTCTCTGTCCCCGTCTCTCTCTCTCGGTCCCCCTCTCTCTCTGTTCCCCTCTCTCTCTGTTCCTCTCTCTCTGACCGCCTCTTTCTCCCCCACTCTCTCTCACCTGTCTCTCTCTCCCCTCTCTCTCTGCCCCCCTTCTCTCTGTCCCCCCTCTCTCTGTCCCCCCTCTCTCTGTCCCCCCCTCTGTCCCACTCTCTCTCTGTCCCTCTCTGTCTGACCCCCTCTATCTGACCCGCTCTCTGTCCCACTCTCTCTGTCACCCTCTCTCTGAAACCCTATATCTGTCCCTCTCCGCCATCTTCTCTCTGTCCCCCTTCTCTCTGTCCCCCCTCTCTGCCCCCTCTCTCTCCCACCTGCCTCCCTCTACCCCCCTCTTTGTCCCCCCCTCTCTCTGTCCCCCCCTCTCTCTGTACCGCTCTTTCTCCCACCCGCCTCTCTCTGACCCACTCTCTCTCCCACCTACCTCTCTCTCTGTCCTCCTCTCTCTGTCCCCCTCTCTCTCTCTGCCCCCTCTCTCTGTCCCCCTTCTCTCTGTCACCCCCTCTCTGCCCCCCTCTCTCTCCCACCTGCCTCCCTCTATCCCCCCTCTTTGTCCCCCTCTCTCTCTGTCCCCCTCTCTCTCTGTACCGCTCTTTCTCCCACCCGCCTCTCTCTGACTCTCTCTCTCCCACCTACCTCTCTCTCTGTTCCCCTCTCTCTGTCCCCCTCTCTCTCTCTGCCCCCTCACTCTGTTCCCCCTCTCTCTGACCCCCTCTATCTCCCCCTCTCTCTGTCCCCCGCTCTCTGTCGCCTTCTCTGTGTTGCCCTCTCTCTGCCCCCTCTCTCTCTGACCCAATCGCTCTGAGCCACTCTCTGTCCGCCTCTCTCTGCCCCTCTCTCTCTCTCTCCCACCCATCTCCCTCTATTCCCCTTTTTGTCCCTTTCTCTCTCTGTCCCGCTCTCTCTCCCACACACCTCTCTCATAGCCCCTCTCTCTCCCACACGCCTCTCTCTCTGTCCTCCTCTCTCTCTGCCCCCTCACTCTGTCCCTCTCTCTGTCCCCCTCTCTCTGTCACCCTCTCTCTGTCCCCTCTCTCTCCCCCGCTCTCTACCACCCTCATCGACCTCTCTCTGCCCCCTCTCTCTCTGTCGCCCACTCCCTCTGTCCCCCAACTCCCTCTGTCCCTCTCTCTCTATGTCCCGCACTCTCTCCACCCCCCCCACTCTCGAACACCCTCTCTCACCCCACTCTGTCCCCCTCTCTCTGTACCTCTTTATCTCCCCCTCTCTCTGTCCCCCTCAATCTCACGCTCTCTCTGGTCCCCTCTCTCTGTCCCCCTCTGTCTCTGCCCCCTCACTCTGTCCCCCTCTCTCTGTCCCCCTCCCTCTGCCCCCTCTCTCTCTCCCCCGGTCTCTGCGCCCCCTCTCTGTCACCCTCTCTCTGCCCCCTCTCTCTCTTTCCCCCACTCTCTCCATCCACCTACTCTCTGAACCCTTCTCTGACCCCACTCTGTACCGCGCTCTGTGTCCCCACTCTCTGTCCTCCTCTCTCTGTCCCCCTCTATCTCCCCTTCTTACTGTCCCCCTCTCTCTGTCCCCCTCTACCTCCCCCACTCTCTGTGCACTTCTCTCTGTCGCCCTCTCTCTGCCTCCCTCTCCCCCACCTTTTCCCCCACTCTCTGTTCGCCCTTCTCTCTACCCCCCTCTCTCTGCCCCCCCCTCTGACGCCCTCACTCTGTCCCACTCTCTCTGCCCCCATCTCTCTCTGCCCCTCTCTCTATGTCTCCTCTCTCTCTGTCCCCCTCTATTTCCCCCACTCTCTGTTCCCCTCTCTCTGTGCCCCTCTGTCTGTCCTCCTCTCTCTGTCCCCCTCTATCTCCCCTTCTTACTGTCCCCCTCTCTCTGTCCCCCTCTACCTCCCCCACTCTCTGTGCACTTCTCTCTGTCGCCCTCTCTCTGCCTCCCTCTCCCCACTCTTTCCCCCACTCTCTGTTCGCCCTTCTCTCTACCCCCCTCTCTCTGCCCCCCCCCCTCTGACGCCCTCACTCTGTCCCACTCTCTCTGCCCCCATCTCTCTCTGCCCCTCTCTCTATGTCCCCTCTCTCTCTGTCCCCCTCTATTTCCCCCACTCTCTGTTCCCCTCTCTCTGTGACTCTCTGTCTGTCCTCCTCTCTCTGTCCCCCTCTCTCTCTGTTCCCCTCCCTCTCTTTCGCCCTCTCTCTCTCTGTCCCTCTCTCTCTGACACCCTCTATCTCCCCCACTCTCTGTCCCCCTCCCTCTGTCCCCTCTCTCTCTCCCCTGGTCTCAGCACCCCCTCTCTGTCACCCTCTCTCTGCCCCTCTCTCTCTGTCCCCCACTCTCTCTGTCCCCCTCTCTCCCTGTCCCCAACTCTCTCCATCCACCCACTCTGTGACCCCCTCTCTCACCCCACTCTGTACCCCTCTCTCTGTCCCCCACTCTCTGTCTCCCTCTCTCTCTCCGCCTCTCTCTGTCCCCCACTCTCTGTCTCCCTCTCTCTCTCCGCCTCTATCTCCCCCTCTCTCCGTCCCCCGCTTACTGTCCCCCATTATCTCTCCCTCTCTCTGTCCCCCTCTCTCTGACCCCCTCTATCTCCCCCACTCTCTGTGCCCCTCTCTCTGTTGCCCTCTCTCTGCCTCCCACTCCCTCCCACCCGCCTCTATCTTTCCCCCCTCTCTCTTTCCCCTCTCTCTGTTCCCCCCTCACTCTGTCCCACTCTCTCTGCCCCCATCTCGCTCTGCCCCTCTCTCTCTGTCCCCTATCTCTCTGTTCTCCTCTATCTCCCCCACTCTCTGTGCCCCTCGCTCTGTGCCCCTCTCTCTGTGCCCCTCTCTCTGACCCCCTCTCTCTGTATCCCCTCTCTCTGTCACCCCTCTCTCTCTCCCCTTCTCTCTCGCCCCCATGTCTCTGTCCCCACTTTCTCTGTCCCCATCTCTCTGTCGCCCTCTCTCTGCCCCCTCTCTGTCACCCTCTCTCCGCCCTCCTGTATGTCACCGTCTCTCTGTCCCTCTATCTCTGTCCCCCCTCCCTCTGTATCCCGCGCTCTGCCCTCCTCTCTCTGTCGCCCTCTCTCTGCTCCCTCTCTGTCACTGTCTCTCAGTCCCCCTCTCTCACTCGGTTCCCCCTCTATCTGTTGCCCCTCTCTCTCTGTCCCCCTTCTCTGTTCTACCTCTATCTGTCCACCCTCTCTGTCCCCCCTCTCTCTGACCCCCCTCCTCTCTCTGTCCCCCTCTCTCTATTGCCATCTCTCTGTACCCCCTCTCTCTCTCTCTGTCCCCCTCTCTCTCTGTGTGCCCCCCTCTCTCTCTGTGCCCCTGTCTCTCTGTCCCTCTCTCTCTCTCTGTTCCCCTCTCTCTGTGTTCCCCTCTCTCTCACCCCCTCTTTCTCCCCAACTCTCTCTCCCTTCTCTTTCCTCTCTCTCTGTCCCCCCCTCTCTCTGTCCCCCTCTCTCTGTCCCCTCCTCTCTCTGTCCCCCCTCTCTCTGCCCCCTCTCTCTGTCCCCTCTCTCTCTGTCCCCTTCTCTCTCTGTCCCCCTCTCTCTCTGTCCCTCCCTCTCTGACCCCCTATCTCTCTGACCCCCTCTCTCTCTGCCCCCTTCTCTCTGTCCCTCCTTTCTCTCTCCCCCCTCTCTCTGGCCCCCCTCTCTCTGTCTCCCTCACTCTCAGTCCCCCTCTCTCTCTGTTCCCTCCCGTCGCTCTCTCTCTCTCTGACCCCCCTCTCTCTCTGTCCCCTCTCTCTCTGTCCCCTCACTCTCAGTCCCCCTCTCTCTCTGTCCTCCCCGTCGCCCTCTCTCTCTGGCCCCGCTCTCTGTCCCCTCTCTCTCTGTCTCCTCTCTCTCTGACCCCCCTCTATCTTCCCCCTCTCTCTGCCCCCTCTCTCTTTCTGACCTCTCTCTCATTATGTCCTCCCCTATTTCTCTCTCTCCCCCCCCCCCCCCTTCACCTTATGTCTCTCTTCCCCTCTCTCTCCCTCTGTCTCTCCCTGCTTTTTCGTTCTCTCTCCATCGTCTCTCATTCTCAAATCCACTACCTTGGTCTTTCTCTCCCCACCTCCCCCCCCGTTTCTCTCTGACTGAATTTCTCTCCCTTCTGTCCCGCCCTTCTTCTCTCTCTGACACACTCTGTCTCCCTGGTCCTTCCCTCTCCCTCTGACCCAGAGACTGGTGGTTGGTGGTGAGGCTGCATATGGGGGGGTGGGGGTGAGATGATCGAGAGATGTGGGAAGTGGGAGGTGGGGAAAATGGGGTAGAGACGGAATTGCGGGAGGGAGACAGAGACGGCAGGAGAGAGAGAGAGAGTGAGGGTGAGGTGGAGAGAGAAGAATGGCGGCAGGTGGAGTAACTCATATTGGGGGTGTGAGAGAGAGAGAGGGAGAGAGTGAGGCAGAAAGAATAGTGGAGGCAGGTGGAGAAACCGGGGTTGGGGGCTGTCTGAGAGGGGACCAGAGAGAGTGAAAGGGAGAGGTGGTGAGAAAGAGACAGTGTGCAGAAAGAGAGAGAGAGAGAGGGAGAGAATTGAGGTGGAAAAGTGTGTGTGAGGAAATGGGGATGGCAGGTTGGAGTGGGGGGGGGGTGTCAGAGGGAGTTAAAGCCAGCTCATGAGTTCAGGGCGCGGTGCCCTCCCCTTCCCTGAGGACCAGGACTTGGGCTGAGTCTGTCTCTCTCCAGCTCAGCTTCTCCAACACAAAGACACACAACAAAATCGGTCACTCTGCTGCTCGGCACGCTTTAATCAACATTTTTATTGGTTACAAATGGAAGTGATGGATACAGTCAGTGGGATGGTACCTTTTCTCACTGGCCCCTGAGTTGTGAGAAACATTGAAATGTTTCCCTGTTACAACCCTGGGGGATAAGGATGGACAAACCAGCGCTACCCTCAGTCTGTTACCATAGCGACAGGCTGCTCCATCGCTGAAACACTGAACTGAAATGAGAAAATCCCGGTTGGATTGATTAATGAGGGAATTTGATGGATGGATGGATTTGGGTGAAGGGATATTTCAGCACATTCTTCAGCTGCTGCCTGAACTTAGTCTGGGTCACGTCATAAATCGCGGTGTTTGTGCAGCAACTGAGGAGCTGCAGCATGAAGCCCAATTCCAGTACAAAGTAATCGAGATACACAGACTCATACCCAATATCCCACATCCGGTACCATATAGAATACAGCATTAACATTGACTATAACAGGATGAAATTGGCCGAGATCATAAACAGTAAAATGACGGACTTTTTTCGGTTTCTCATTTCAGTGTCAGACTGAGCGTCCCCATTGGTGTGAGCGCGGAGTCTCCTGCGGGCTCTGCTGGTCACTAAAATGTGTCTGACGGTGAGAACATTGAGCAGCAGAATCAGGAGAAATGGGACACACGGGGTTAGAATGTGGTGGAGGAACTCGATCGTGACCCAGACACTGGAGAATAGGACAGCGCGTGTTACATCACAAAACCAGGGATTGTTCCACAGCCGATACCGAGCCTCGAGCATAAAATACCAGAAAATGTTCTTTAAACAGCTCAGCACAGTCAGTGCTCCCAGAACCACAGCCGCCGTTTTCTCACTGCAATATTTACTTTTCAGCTTCTTGCAACAAATGGCCACAAACCGATCAAAGGTGAAAGTGACGGTGAACCAGACAGAGCAGTCAGTGGCTGCATAAAGCAGGACGGCGTGGATATTACACACGGGGACGGAGTACAGGAAATAAAACTGTTCCTTATAAACAATGGGAATGTGTCTCAGGATCAGGTCGAGGATAATGACCAGGAGATCCGCCACTGCCATGGCCCCCAGGTAACGTCTGACACATGGAGACAATCCACAATCTTTATAAAGTAGGACTTAGATGGTCACTACGTTAACTGTGAGGAAGGAAAACAAACCCATTATCCATCAGCCTGGAGGCAAAGGGACCCGTTTGATCGGTGACCCAGTGAGATTTTCAAATGTGTCCCTGTATTCAGGGATTTATTAAAATAATTGGAGCTGGAATAACAAATGGGAAGGTCGGAATTACTGACAAAAATGTGACATAAACTACAAGAAACCCTCCCTCCCCAAACACACAGAGACACATCCATAAGGACAGATGGTTTCTAGAACATTCCCACACAGTCGATCACTCGAGAGCAGACACAGGTTACTCCTTCCCAGTTCCTAATACGGAGGGTGGAAACGTTGCTGTCCTGAAGGATTCTCTCCCAGTTTCCTGAAGACAAACGAAGTTTGGGAATTCCTGTATTTTGGTCTAAATTGTGGTCGATTCTGTGTCGTGGAGAAATGCAAACGCAGGGAAAACGTATTCACCCCTTTAACTGCCTGAGGGGCCTTCGGAACAGTGTCTCCTTCTCCCTGGAACGGGATATCTTCCCTCGGGATCTTATTATTTGTTTGTGAACGGCCGGACGTCAGTGAATTGAATTGTCAGTTATAGAATGTCAGGGACAGAACGCTCCGGGGAATGTCAGTTATAGAATGTTGGGGACAGAACGTTCCGGGGAATGTCAGTTATAGAATGTTGGGGACAGAACGTTCCGGGGAATGTCAGTTATAGAATGTCGGGGACAGAACGTTCCGGGGAATGTCAGTTATAGAATGTCGGGGACAGAACTTTCCGGGGAACCCCTTGACCTGTCCATCACCTTTCCCCCCTACCCACCCCACCAACATGATGTACTGTGCCTGGACACACTGTAACATTAATGGGGTGAGAGATGGAGGGTCCAATCACAGGAATGGGAACTAAAGGCATTGCCAAATCAGCTGAAATGGTTAGTTATACCACATTCTCAATCCACCTCACAGAGCCAGCCCAGACACCATACACCCAGAGGAGATATCTGTTCACTGTGGAACACTGTGTAGACCAGGCCAGTGTCCTGCTCAGTACAACCCAGCAATCTGTCCAGATTCATCCATTATACTGGTCAATACAACCCAGCAATCTGGCCAGAGTGGTACACTGCACCGATCAGATCAGAACATTGATCCATAAACCCAGACCATATATATTTGTCCAGCACTGGGAGCTGTGCAGACCACAGCAGGGCACTTATGTGTAAATTGAAACAAATATCCATCCAGCATGGGGAGCTACACAAACCACATCATTGCATTATCTATAAACCACAACCAGATAGTCTGACCAGCACAGCCACCAGTGCAGTGATCACCTGTGAATTAATCTGTAAACCAGGAGCAGTTACACTCCCCACATGTAGGACTGTGTACACCACCCCAGTGCATTGATCTGTAACCCAAGAGCAGTTCCCCTCCCAGCATATAGGACTGTGTACCCCACCCCAGTGCATTGATCTGTAACCCAGGAGCCGTTACCCTCCCAGCATGTAGGACTGTGTACACCACCCCAGTACATTGATCTGTAAACCAGGGGCAGTTACCCTCCCCGCTGTGTACCCCACCCAATGCATTGATCTGTAAACTTGGAGCAGTTACCCTCCCAGCATGTAGGACTGTGTACACCACCCCAGGGCATTGCTCAGTAACACTGTGTTAGATCACTGCCCAGCGTGGGGAAACTAGCAGCCCATGCTGGAAGTGACTGGATGTGCAGCTCACACCCATTTACAGCTCCATATCTCCATTGTTGCCCTGACAAGGGACTGCTGTGGGTGTGAACATCACTGGCAGAGAGAGATGGCTGGGGAATCAGTTTAAATATCACCAGATGGGAGGGGTTTGGGGTACAGACAGAGAGGGGCAGACTGAGAGACAGTGTCATGGAAGGATGTGTTCCCAGGTTGCAGAATACTGAAATGTAGACACTTCGATAACATCCTGTAACATGAGCCTGTCTTCCCAGGAAAGATGGGAAAAAGGGATATTGGTGTGAGGCCAGATGAGCATTTGTTGTGCATCTTTGTAACTGCAATTAGTTTCAACAGAATCAACGCCTCATTTGGGCAGATTCTAACAATAATTTCTCTTTGTTTGATTTTCCTTGAATGTGACAGAGGGATCGTCCTCACGAGGCTGAGCTCGTTTCCTGGTGCTATCAAACTCACCTCATTAACTACCCAGCCCATCCCATGGTGTCCCTCTCATTCAATACCAGCCCGATTCTCCCACCCATCATGACTGGAGGTACTCACTATTGACCGGGTGCCCCTAGATATTCTGTGATCCCTGGCACTGCTGCCATCTTTAAAAGATCAAGGGGCACACCGTTGAGCTTTCTCAGTTTGGAGCTGCCCTGCCCAGTTTACCCCGAGCATGGCAGATAAGGGGCACTTACACCACGGTTTGTCGACAGGGGCACGGAGGTCTTGGTAGATGGGCTAGTACAGAGGCGACCATTCACTTCCCAGAGGGGGCGACACCACCAGACCCACCGAGCATGGTCTGAGCTCCCCACCCAGCTCAGTGCAGTATCTGCGGTCTGAAGAAATGTCCAGCAACACAGGACAAGCATCAATAACCTTCCCTGCTCTGTCAGGATAAGGGTCACCATATTCTCTCTCCTCCCTCACACTCACTGTATATCTGTTATAGCACCGACCCCCGAACAAGGCTCATGGCCCACCGCTCTCACTGCCGCATGCTGCACCTTCTCTCTCTGTCTCTGTCTATGTCTCTGTCTTTGTCTGTCTCTGTCTATCTCTGTCTCTCTGTCTCTCTCCCCCTCCCTCCGCTTTACCCCCCATACACTAATAACACTGCATGGATACAACACTGTGGACTGACTCCCTCCGGACACCTCACCATGACCCCCTCCACACCTATACTCACACTAACAGCAGGACCACCCACTCCCACCCTCACTCTCTCCCTCCCTTTCTCCCATTCCAGGTGAAACAGTCTGGAATAGGACAGGGAGGGCCTATCCGGGTGGTGGAGTGCCCGATATCCGTTCCCTCCCCCTCTCCCCCCGCCATGTGGAGAGGACCCTGGTACGAGCCGGAGAGGACCGGGACACCTCGTGTGGAGATTCTGAAACATCCACGTCCCACCGACCAAGTCAGGAGCAAGGTTCAGTGAAGGGCAATTCTCACTTTAAACCCACTGGCAGCTCCGTTTCCCCCCGGCACAACTTAGAAGCCGTGGCCCTGATGCCATCTCCCTTTTGTGTCGAGCTGGTACAAATGGAATCCCCACGGTCTCGGTGGGCAGGAGGGTGGGCTCACAACACATCGTCACCACCACCTCCCAGGAAAGGAGCACGGTGACTCCCTCCTACACCTCCCCCTGTAAACATCTCAGATACTGAAACTAATCTGTGAGAGTTACTGCTCTCCCCACTTGTCCTGATATCTTCAATAATCTGTTCTCATATACACCCAGGGCCCTCTGCTCATGCACCCCCTTAAAAATGGCACAGCCTGTTTTAAACTGTCTTTCATTGTCTTTCCGACCAAAGTGTATCACCTCACACAGCTCTGCACTGATCCCCATCTGCCATAAACCTGAACACTACACCAATGTGTGATTGTCCTGTTAGAGTTCCACACTCTCCTCCATAGACTTCAGAGTTCTTCCAGGTTCGGTGCCACCTACAAACATTGGGATTGTCATAGTGTCACAGTCCCCATGAAACAACTGAAATCCTGCCCCACATTCACGAGTGTGAGCAAGTGAAATACTGATATATTCCCACGGACGGAGTTGAATAATGACATACTGTCAATGTAGCAACAAAAATACTGACACATACGAGACAGAGTAGACGAAATATTGACAACCACAGAGCAAGAGAAATCGGATAGGATCTACTTATCGACATTCATCAGGGTATAATGTGATGAAGTTGAAAGTGTGTATTGTACCTTTAAGAGAGAGGGAATGCTGTTCTGAACTGAGAGCTTACAATCACCTGAGATATGAGAAGATGGCAGACCCAGAAACAGTATATTGCTGTAGAGCTGGAGTCAGGTAATAAGCAGTTAAGAGAAAGGGGGTCCCAGAGTTGTGAATAGTTGATGTAAAATGTTCACTTTCAGAGTCAAAAAATAAATTGATGTTTTTATTTAAACAGTGGAATTTGGCAGATCTGTCCCTCATACTTTAATAGTTTACGAGGCGACTTGAGCACTTCTTTATGTTTCATTTAAATTACCAGATGAGCTTCACGCAGTGCCCGAACCATCCCCGTGTGTGTATCTGTGTGTCTCTGTGTGGGGCAGGCCTGCCAGTCCCTGTGGTGATTAAAGTGATTCAATGCCACCCTCTGCTGGCCTCCACACGCCACTGCACAGGCATTGGCAGAGAGTGAAAACCATTCATTCAGAGAGAGGTAGAGAGAGGGCAACGGTTTACAGCACCATCCAAACTGATGTCTTATCCCTGGACTGATCTAAATGTCCTTTAAACGTTGTAACTGTCTCTGCTTTCACCACTTCCTCTGGAAGTTCATTCCACAAACAAGCCAGATTAAAATATTTACTTCTCATGACTTTTTTAAAACTTTTTCCTCGCAGTTAAAATATCCCTCAGTTTTGAATCCCCAACTCGAAGGAAAAGACATCAGCCCTTTAGCTAATCTGTACCCCTCATTATTTTATAAACCTCTGAAAAGTTACCCCTTAATCTCATATTCTCCAGTGAAAAAAAGTCCCAGCCTATCCAGCCTCTCCTTATAGCTCACTCCCTCCATTCCCTGCAATATCCAGGTTAATCTCTTCTGAACCCTCTCCAGCTTAATAATATCAAGGTCAGTAATATCTGGGTGAATAGTCAAGGTATTCTCTAAGGGTACGGGTAGTCCAAAACTAGAGGACATAGGCTTAAGGTGAGAGGGGAAACATTTAAAAGTGACCTAAGGGGCAGCTGTTTCACCCAGAGGGTGGTGTGCCTATGGAATAAGCGGGCAGGATGACCAGGCTGGACACAATATTCCAGAAGAGGTTCCACGAATATCCTGCACAACCACTACATGACGTCCCAATTCCGATACTCAAAGTTCTGACTATTGCAGACAAATGTGTTAAACACCTTCTTAACCGCACTATCTATATGAAATGCAAATTTTAAAGGACTATACCTGACGGCCTAGGTCTCTGTTCTACAACACTGCCAAAGACCCTTCTTTTAATTGTATAGGTCCTGCTGTTGCTTGATTTACCAAATCCAATACCTCGCATTAATCCAAACTAAACTCCATCAACCACCCGTCAGCCCAGTGTGTGATATTATTGCCACCTCCCCACCCCCTTCAATTTTAAAATTCCCTCCCCATCTCCAGGAATCTCCTGCACACTGCAGCCTTGATTTTCACAAAGACCATGAGCTTGGTTTGCCTTGTGTGGTTAGAGGGAGGAGGGACAGATTGCTGACACAGTCAGTGGGAAGGAGAGGCTGGACAGTAATCACCGGCCTGGTGTCATTTCATGGTTTTAGGAAGAGGGCAGTTGCACGTTAGAGGTGGGTAATAGTGATCGGTGTTTTGGGACCAGAAAATCAAGCTCTTCCTTCGACTCTAGTGTTCAGTAATAAATATCCATTTGAGACCCTTCATTGTGCAGAGTGTGTCGGCAGGATTTCTTTCTCAAATCTGGCAGACTACAGACAATAGCGATTAAAGATGTTCATAGTTAATTTCGATAGCACAGCACGTACACTCAATATCCTACAGTTGAGACAAATATCTTGCATTTGTTTAACAATGCAAAGTGTTTTGTGTAGTTCAGTAGTGGTAACCTGATTATAATAATCCACACCGAGCTGAAAGTGGGCACTAAAATATGACCCAAAATCTGGGTATGGTTGTGTTATGGGTAGTGTCCCAGTCTCTGAGCCAGAGCTCTGGATTTGATTCCAATTCCTGAACAAACTGATTAAAATGGATTTAGAATTGTGACTTGATGGAGAAGGAAGAGGTGTCAGTATTGAATTTCAGAATTTAGGCCCGGGATGACTGAAAGTACAGCTATTCATGTTGATTGGAGTCACATTTCGCACCAGTAAAGGTGTATAAAATCAGAACGGTCATGGATAGGTGAATAGTCAGGGTTTTTCCCCAGGTTAGGGGCATCCAAAACCAGAGGGCCATTCGTTGAAAGTGAGAGGGGAAAGATTTTGAGGAGACCTGAAGGGCACCTTTTCACGCAGAGGGTGGTGTGTGTATGGAATGAGCTGCCAGAGGAAGGGGTGCAAGATGGTGGAACTACAGCATGTAAAAGGCATCTGGATGCTGACAGACCTGCCGAGCTGTTCCAGCAATTTCTGTATTTCTTTAAAAAATGCATTCATTTTAACAAAGGTATTCTGAATATATTTAACATTTTATTTTTTAATGACGCAGGGCCATGTAAACATATTTAAAATCGAACGAGACCATTTTCTGCGAAGGGTATGGCTCTGTGTATGACAGCAGCAATGATGCACCTACATGGAACAGGGAATGTGATGGAGACATAGTTGGACAATGCACAAGGAGACCTCACGTGACCCAGTTTGGGAGAGGATGACATTACTGTGTGATTCAACTCAGAGAGGGAGAAAGTGTAACCTGCCTGAGAAGGAATGGCCTATTGCACTCTCTCTCCTTCATTGTTCCTCATCACAGCAATGTGTGCGAGCTAAAAATATCCTCTACAGTCATCGTTACCATTCTAATAGAAATCCCTACAGTGTTGAAACAGGAATTCGGCCCAACAAATCAATACCAACCTTCCCAAACCATTCACCTATATAAACAACTGGCTAATGCTCCTAACCTAGAAATCCCTGAACAGTACAGACAATTTAGCATGACCAATCCACCGAACCTACACAGTTTGTGGTAGGAAACTGGATCACCCATTTGAAGCTCACACAGGAAAGTGGAGAATGTGTAAACTCCACACAGACAGTCACCCAAGGTTGGAATCGAACCCAAGTCTCTGGTGCTTTGAGGCAGCAGTGCTAACCACCGTGCTACCCTTTGGATGAGCCCTGACCAGAATTCATTGGAATCTCCTTACTGCCTAAAGCAAAGGGAATTCAGCCAAATCCAACTCTCCCAGGATGAAATCCCATTGCTAGCAACTGTGTGAGTACAATATCCTCAGAAGCAGAATAACGTTTTGGACAATCACTCAATTTTTCGTTTTGTCATGGGTTCCAATAATATCTGGACCGAAATATTAATTATATATTTGCAATATCCAAACAGTTTGCCATTCATCTTTCCATCATTGTTCAAGTAACATTGCTCTGGATCATAAACGTGTTGCTTTAGCAGATTAAAGAAACTAGCCTGACTTGTTCCTATAACTGACCCTGACCCAATCTGAGACCAATATCATGGGCCATATCACAAACCTGGTTCCATTTAACATTTGTTGTGCGCAGTGGAGGAGTGGAACTAGAAAAGCAAACAGTGACCCCAAAAAGCCAGGGAACTATAGACGGGTGAGCCTGATGTCAGTGGTGGGTAAGTTGTTGGAGGGGATTCTGAGGGATAGCATTTACATACATTTGGGAAGGCAAGGGCTGATCGGGGTAGACAATGTGGCTTTCTGCATGGGAAATCATGTCTCATTAATTTGGTTGAGTTTTTTGAAGAGGTGACAAAGAAGATTGATGAAGGCAATTTGTTAGACATTGTCTATATGGACTTCAGCAAGGTGTTCATTTAAAGAACAAAGACCAAAGAAAATTTACAGCCCAGGAACAGGCCCTTCGCCCTCCAAGCCTGAGCCGATCCAAATGTACTGTCTAAATCAGTCGCCCAATTCCTAAGCATCTGTCTTCCTCTGCTCCCCACCTACTCATGCATCTGTCCAGACGCATCTTAAATGAATCGACCGTGCCTGCCTCTACCACCTCTGCTGGCAACGCGTTCCAAACGCTCACCACCCTCTGTGTGAAGTACTTACAGCGTATATCCCCCTTAAACTTTCCACCTCTCACTTTGGAAGCATGACCTCTCGTTTTTGAACCCTTCACCCTGGGAAAAAGCTTGTCTCTATCCACCCTGTCTATACCCTTCATGATTTTGCAAACCTCAATCAGGTCCCCCTCAATCTCCTTTTTTCCACGTGAAAATAAACCTAACCTACTTAGCCTCTCTTCATAGCTAGTATTTCATTTTGATTGGGAGACAGATTAGTAAGTTTCAGTCACATAAGATCCAGAAGAAGCTAGTCACAAATGGCTTGAAGGAAGAGGGATATTTTTCAGCCTGGAGGCTTGTGAGCAGCAGTGTGCTGTAAGAATCAGGACTGAGTTCACTGTATTTTATCATTTATGTTAAGGATTTAGATGTGAATATTGGGGCAATAGTTAGTAAGTTTACAGATGACATCAGAAAGGTGATGTAGTAGATTATCTCAGAGTACAACAAGACCACAATTAGATGGGACAAAGGGGCAAAGAGTAACACATGAAGTTTAATTTAGAGAAATATGAAGCTTTGCATTTTGGGAAGGCAAATCAGGGCAGACATTATATACGTCATGGTCAGGTCCTGGCGCATGTTGTGAAACAAAGGGGCATAGGGCTGCAGGTGCATTGTTCCTTGAAAGTGGAGTCGCAGATAGACAGTGTGGTGCAGAACAAATTTGGCACATTTGCCTTAATCAGTCAGAGCATTGAGTACAGGAGTTGTGGTGGTATGTTGCATCTATACAGGATGTTGGTGAGGCCACTTTAAGAATACTGCGTACAACTCGGTTTTCTGCAGAAATAACTTACCCAGATGTCCCAGGACTGGAGGTTTGAGCTTTAGGGAGAGGTTTTTTAGGTTGAGGTGTTTCCCCTGGAGTGTCAGAGGCTGAGGGGTGACATTATAGAGGTTTATAAAACCATCAGGGGCATGGATATTCTGAACAGCCATGTTCTGCTCTCCAGGATAGGGGAGTCCAGAACAAGAGGGCATTGGTTGAAGGTGAGGGGGATTGACTTTTCAAAGACCTGAAGGTAAATGTTTCACACAGTGAGTGGTGTGTGTACAGAAAGTGCTGTCAGAGGAAGTAGTGAAGGTGGTTACAATCGCACATTTAAAAAGTATCTGAAAGAAGAGGGATATTGGCCAAATGCTGGCAAATGGGACTAGATCAGATTTGATATCTGATAGGAGTGAACAGATTGGACCAACGGGTCTGTTTCAGTTCTGCATGACTCTCTGATTCTATAAGAGGGATGCTGAAAAATTCTGTAAGGTCCTTTCAAATCGGAATTCTCTTCTCTGGACGTTTATCGTGGCTCTATGTTCACATTGATTGGAAGCTGCATTAGTTAAATATTTGACAAAGAAGTGAGTCACAGATAATGGGATACAGACAGGAAAGTGGGGCTGAGACCCCAACCTGATCAGCCACAATCTTACTGCCTGGTGGAGAAGGCTCATAGAGGAAGTGCTGAAGATGGTTATAATCGCACATTTAAAACGTATCTGAAAGAGGAATGATATTAGCCAAATGCTGGCAAATGGGACTAAATCAGATTTGATATCTGATCGTAGTGAACAGAATGGATTAATGGGTCTGTTTCCATTCTGCATGACTCTCTGATTCTATAAGAGGGATGACGAACAATTCTGAAAGGACCTTTCCAGTCGGAATTCTCTTCAGTGGAAGGTTATCGTTTCTCTATGTTCACATTGATTGAAAGCTTCGTTAGTTAAATATTTGACAGAGAAGTGAGTCATGCACAATGGGATATAGACAGGAAAGTGGGGCTGAGACCACAACCTGATCAGCCACGAACTTAGTGCCTGGTGGAGAAGGCTCAAAGTATCTAATGACCCGCTCCTGCTCCTCAGTCCCATTTTCCTGTGTGCCATTCAGCCCCTCATACCTGCTAGACAGGAGCAGTTGGAGGCCACTTACTCCTATAACCTGTTGCACAGAAACAGAGGAGACCATTCAGTCCCTGAAGACTGTCCCACATGCTTTGAGATGATTGGGAAATGTAATTGGAAAATCCAGGCTGGGTATGAAAGAGGCGCCTCATCTCTCTTTAGAAAGCTTCCCCTCTCTGCAGCTTGTGCTCCATTTGTTGGTCATGTTGTAGACCCAGATTCTCTGTGAATACAGCCCACATACCTCACCCAGAGATGGCTCACAAAATCCTCTGGTCTCCCTGACTGCAATATGCAATACCAGACCATTCATAAAAATAACACCCACTAACTTTCCAATAACAGAATATGAGAACATCAGAAACAGGGGCATGTCGTTCACTCCCAAACCTGCCTTGCCCTTCACTAAGATCATGACTGATCTGCTCCTGGCCTCAAATCCTCTTTCATACCCAATTCTTCATCGCCCTCAACTCTCTGACAGGTCAATATCCATCTATTTCCTCTTCAAGTACTTTCAGTCATCTCGCTCCCCGAACACACTTGAGAAGAGTAATCCTGACATTCAATCCCACCTGTTTGAAGAAAACACTTGCTGCTCCTATATCATGGTTTATTGATGTGAACAAAAGAGGTTGAGACAAGGGTTCAGGTAAAAATGACTGGCCCTAATATCAAGGCAATGGTTGACTTCTGTTGACATCAAGGAGCTTAACAAAACTGGACATAATGGGAATCAGAGTAAACTCTCCAGTGTTTGGAGTCAAACATGGCACAAAGGAAGATGTTCATCATCTCTGTCCTGGGTCATCTCTGTGGGAGATCCTCAGGGTAGCTTCATCTTCACAAATATCTTCAGCTGCTTCATAAATGTCTCCCCTCCCCCACCCTCCTCACCATAAGATCAGAAGTGGGGATGGTCACTGAAGGTTCCACAATGTTCAGAACGTTTTGTCCCCCGTCAGCTCCTGAACTGGTCTGTGTCTGTGTGCAGCAAGACCCAGGCTCCATTCAGGCTTGTGCTGTTAAAGTATCAGTAACATTCATGTAACAGTACTGCCTGACACTGCACATTCCCACAGTAAAATAAGAATTCATTCATCACCTAACACTGGTTTCACAGGAATATGAGGAAGCCATTTAGCCCATTGACACTATTGGAGATGAACAGGGACAGCCCATTCAGTGCCTCCAGCCTATTACTCAGGAAGAGAAGGAGTCTAGTGAGATGGACCACACCAGAGCCCCTCGAAAATATTTGACGGCAATAGCCTAGACTCGAATGTTTTCTTATTTTAAAGGAAACGTAAAGTGTCTGTTCCAGATGCAATGTGACTGGTCAAACTACTCGGTGTGAAGCAAAACACCATCTACTTAAATACGAAAGAAGAAATAAAACCACAGAAAGAGGAATTTAGAATAACGTAATTCTATTGGATAGCTTAACAGAATAATAGATCTAGGAACTATTACTAATGAACTGTTCCAATATAGGGAAATCTCATAAACACAGCCCTTGGCAAAAAGGAATATTCAGACACAGAATGCCACAAATATTTCTCCAATCCAGGAATTAAAAACACATCAAGAGAACTTTCAGAGAGGGTAGCAACCAGGAAACATTCACTGAAGTTTCCAACTCTGGCGACCCCAATAGTTTCTGATGTCACTGAGAAACCAAAACCCAGAGATCCTAACCTGTGAGAGCTGGCCACACCCATTAAGGCTGCATTAAAATAAACCTAAGGCCTCCCTCGCTGTTTACTCAAGTGGTCTTAACTACCCAGCTTGGTAATGATCGTTCAATCTCTCTCATAAAAGAAACCCCGACCAAATAACCTCTTTAAGCTGCAGTATTGTCATACTAGTCAGTACATCGAGCTGTCAAACAGGAACCAGGGGTAACTCAATCAGGCCCTTGGCCCTGTCCAATTGTACGAGGAAGAAGCCACTCAGTCCCTTGAGTCACTTACACAGGAACAGTAGGAGGTCATTCCCACCTCAATGCACTTACACAGGGGCAGAATGAAGTAAATGATTCTGATTCCTGATGAATGTCTTATGCCCAATACGTCGATTCACCTGCTTCAAGGATGCTGCCTGACCTGCTGTGCTTTTCCAGCAATCGACTCTCTACTCTGATCTCCAGTATCGGCAGTCCTCACTGTCTCTTAATTGATGCTCTAACATGATGAACAAGTGGAGCAGAGGGTACACAGACAGACTGCTCCACGTTGTTCCTCGTGGCTCCGTTGCTCATGATACACATGTAGGACTTTAACGTGGTTTTCTAGTGGTGATCAGGGAAGCCATATGTCTTGTGCGAAGCCTCAAGAAGGCATCTTTCATCTCTGAGAAGAGAGCCTGGTGTTCTCTATGTAGGGCGGAAGCTGGTGGGAATGGCTACCTGTTTCAGATGGAAGGTATTGTGGCTGCTGTTGGGGATTGTAAACAACATGACGTTCAGTACAGGGTTCACACACCGACTGCACAATAACATGGGGAGAGTTAGTAAAGGCATATAAACTATTAGGAAAGTCACGTTAGACTGATGAATGGATGCTCTCAGTTCAAATAATGGTGATCTTCTTCATGTTGATCTTGTCTAGTGCATGTCCTGTTCAGTGTCTCCTGTATGCCTTACTCTGTCCAAGTCTATTTCCACCCGATGATCTGTCTGGCCATGCTTACTGTGATCTTCCTCCACTGCTCATAAATAAAGTGTTTTCCTGTACTGAGGTACATGTGACAATAAATCAAACCAATCAATCCTGGGTAAAGTATGGAATTTCTCTCCCTGTCAATGTCTCTTTTGGAATAAGTGATCGCTGCCACTTCTCGTGTTTCAGCATCACCATTTCCTCGTCTCTCACAGCTCTACAGATTAAACACTCAGTTTATTCACTCTATCCTCATGTTACCATCACCCGTGTCTGTGGTAAGGAGATTATTCCTTACAAAGGAGATCAAATCTGTAGAGGGTGCCCCAAATGCTCTCTCAGCAAGGTTCTACAACAGCAGGAAGATGGCTTTACTTATGTTCTCGGATCATCTTACAATGAAGAACAGCATAACATTGTCTGCACCCATTACTTACACAGGGTTTGATTCAGAGCAGTCAGCATAGACTTTTGATTGGGAGATCATGCTTCCCAAATTTCTTAGAGTCCTCTGGTGGAGTGACCAAAATTGTTGAGGAGGGCAGTGGGGTAAATGTAGTCTCTATGGATTTCAGTAAGGCCTTTGATAAGGTTTCACATGGCAGGCTGCTCTGGAAGGTTCCATCACGTAGAATATTGGGGGAACTGGCCAATTGGATACACAGTTGGCTTGTTGATGGGAAGCAGAGGGTTTAGTGGAAGCATGCTTGTTAGACTGGAGGTTGGGTCCATAGCTTTTTGTTATGTATGATTTGGTTGAGAATGTACAAGGCATGATTAGTAAGTTTGCAGATGACACTAAAATAAGTGGGAGCATGATCAGTGATGAAGTTTCTCAGAAATTGCAGCAGGACCTTAATCAGGTGGGCAAGTGGGCTGAGAAATGGCAAATGGAATTTAATATAGATGTGTGAGGTCTTGCAGCTTGGAATCTCAAATCAAGGTAGGAGTTTCACGGTGAATGGGCGGGCCTTAAGGGGTGTAGTGGGCAGAGAGACCTTGGAATTCAGGTGCATGGTTCCCTGAGAGTGGAGTCACAGATAGGCAGGGCAGTGAAGAAGGCTTTTGGCACACTGGCCTTCATCAGGCAGAACATTGAGTATAGAAGTTGGGAATTTATGTTACAGTTACACAGGACTTTGGTAAGGCCGCACTTGGAGTATTGTGGTCAGTTATGTCAACTTGTTATAGGGAGGATATAATGAAATTAGAAAGAGTGTAGAAGAAATTTACAAAGACGTTGCCGGGACCCAATGGTCTGAGTTATAGGGAGAGGTTGGACAAGCTAGGACCTTTTCTTTAGAGTGTAGGAGACTGAGGGGGGGACCGTATAGAGCTGTATAAGATCATGAGGGACATGGATAGGGTGAATGCTCTCAGTCTTTCTCCAAAGTTTAGAGAATCGAGGGGAGATCAGTTTAAGGTTAAAGGGGAAGGAATAAAAGGGAACCTGAGGGGCCACTTCTTTACACAGAGGGCTGGTACATGGATGAGCTGCCGGACGATGTGGCTGGGGGGGGGGGGGGGGTGAATTAACAACATTTCAAAAGCATAGAAAATAGAACATAGAAAAATACAGCGCAGTACAGGCCCTTCGGCCCTTGATGTTGCGCCGACCGAAGCCCAATAACCTACACTAGCCCAATAACCTCCATATGCTTGTCCAATGACCGCTTAAATGACCATAAAGAGGGAGAGTCTACCACTGCTACTGGCAGGGCATTCCATGAACTCACAACCCGCTGAGTAAAAAAATCTACCCCTAACATCTGTCCTATACCAACCTCCCCTTAATTTAAAGCTGTGTCCCCGAGTAACAGCTGACTCCATACGTGGAAAAAGGTTCTCACTATCTAAACCCCTCATCATCTTGTACACCTCGATCAAACTCCCCTAAACCTTCTTTTCTCCAATGAGAACAGCCCCAAGTGCCTCAGCCTTTCCTCATACGATGTTCCTACCATGCCAGGCAACATCCTGGTAAACCTCCTCTGCACTTGTTCCAATGCCTCCACATCCTTCCTATAGTATGGCGACCAAAACTGCACACAATACTCCAGATGAGGCCGCACCAGAGTCTTATACAACTGCAACATGACCTCAGTACTCCGGAACTCGATTCCTCTACCAATAAAGCCCAGTACACCATATGCCTTCTTCACAGCACTATTTACCTGGGTGGCAACTTTCAGAGATCTGTGTACATGGACACCAAGATCCCTCTGCTCATCCACACTACCAAGTAGTCTGCCATTAGCCCAGTAATCCATCTTCTTATTACTCCTACCAAAGTGAATGACTTCACACTTAGCTACATTGAATTCCATTTGCCACCTTACTGCCCAGCTCTGCAACTTATCTATATCGCACTGTAACCTTCTTCGCTGTCCACAACTCCACCGACTTTCATATCATCCGCAAACTTGCTCACCGAGCCTTCAAGCCCCTCCTCCAGGTCATTTATAAAAATGACAAACAGCAATGGTCCCAAAACAGATCCTTGTGGAACACCGCTAGTAACTGCACTCCAAGATGAACCTATACTATCAACTACTACCCTCTGTCTCCTTCCAGCCAGCCAATTCCTAATCCAAACCTCTAATGCACCCTCAATGCCATACCTCCGTAGTTTTTGCATTAGCCTGCCATGGGGTACCTTATCGAACGCCTTGCTAAAATCCATATACACCACATCTACCGCTTTACCCTCGTCCACCTCCTTAGTCACCTTCTCAAAGAATTCAATAAGGTTTGTGAGGCACGACCTTCCCTTCACAAAACCATGCTGACTATCCTTGATCCCATTATTCCTATCCAGATGTTCATAAATCCTATCCCTTACAATTCACTCTAAGACTTTTCCCACAACAGAAGTGAGACTCACTGGCCTATAGTTACTCGGGCTGTCCCTGCTCCCCTTCTTGAACAAGGGGACCACATTCGCTATCCTCCAGTCTTCTGGCACTATTCCCGTAGACAACGACGACATAAAAATCAAGGCCAATGGCTCCGCTATCTCCTCCCTAGCTTCCCAGAGGATCCTAGGATAAATGCCATCAGGCCCAGGGGACTTATCTATTTTCATCCTTTCAAGTATTCCCCAGACCTCTTCCCTACGTACCTCAAGGCCATCCCTTCTAATCACTTGTGACTCAATATTCACATCAGCAACAGTGTCCTTTGGATAAATATGCGGATAGGAAAGGACTTGAAGGATATGGGCCAACTGCAGGGAAATGGGGTTAGTGTGAATGGACATTTACAAGGTGGAGTCAAATCCCTTTGTTAATTAAAACCAAACACCCAGAAAAGCTCGCCTCACATCGTAATCTTTTAAAATATGAGTGACACAGATCTCCTACATTCCACTATTTAAACAAAAATTAGCAAGTTAGTTTCTTAACTTTAATAGTGAACACTAAACAAAAACTATTCGCAAATACAAGCCCCTCTTTTCTTAACTACTTACTATCTGACTCCAACTCTGTAAAAAAATACTGTTCTAACAACCTACATATTAAACGTTACAATCTCAAGACCACACAGTCTCTATCTTCCCTGCTGTGTTCACTCTTTCAGCTGCTGATTTCACTGGGTCATGTTTTATTTTTAATGCAAGTAGGTTTACATGAACATGTGTCTTTGATAGAGAGTGTTTGAGATGGTCAGTTAGCACTCCTGCTCTACAGCAGTTAATCTGCTGTTGGATGGCAGCGGCTCTCACTCTATTTTCAAAATGCTGGGTTTATTTACTTCCCATGATACAATAATTATCATAATTTGATTGATTTCCAGGTGTACGAACAATAATATTCAAATTCCATTGACTTCTGATATTATGAGCATTATTTAAAGTCTTTGATTGCAGTTGAATTGCTGTCAAAACAGCAACCAAAACTCAGGCTTCCATTTCCCAGTTAATTGTTACATTTGGAACAGTCTGATCATTAGCTGGCATCTGTGGCTGTACTTTCGATTCAGCAAAATCCGTCCTATCTTAAAGTGAACAGACATTGATTAGATTCCAGGCCGTAACTCACTCTGAGCTATCTGTTATTCTGTATATAACCCACCCTGAACACCTCAATTCGATTCCAGGCTGTAAATCACTCCGGGGTATCCGTTATTCTGTTTATAAACCACTCTGAACCCCTCAATTAGATTCCAGGCTGTAACTCAGTCCGGAGTATCTGTTATTCTGCATATAAACCACCCTGAACCCCTCAATTAGATTCCAGGCTGTAACTCAGTCCGGAGTATCTGTTATTCTGCATATAAACCACCCTGAACCCCTCGATTAGATTCCAGGCTGTAACTCAGTCCGGAGTATCTGTTATTCTGCATATAAACCACCCTGAACCCCTCAATTCGATTCCAGGCTGTAACTCACTCTGGGCTACCTGTTGTTCTGTATATAAACCACCCTGAATACCTCGATTCGATTCCAGGCTGTAACTCACTGCAGGCTATCTGTTGTTCTGTATATAAACCACTCTGAACCCCTTGATTCGATTCCAGGCAGAAACTTCCTGTCAGGGTTGAAAGGGAAGGCTGGTAGTTATAGGGAATGCTGGCTGACTAAAGAAATTGAGGGTTTGGTTCAGAAAAAGAAGGAAGCATATGTCAGGTAAAGACAGGATAGATACTAACCCATGTCCATGGATTCCAGCTGTAACTCACTCCAGGCTATCTGTTATTCTGAATATAAACCACCCTGAACCCCTTGATTAGATTCCAGATTGTAACTCACTCCGGGGTATCTGGTATTCTGTATATTAACCACCCGAAACCCTCGATTAGATTCCAGTCTGGAACTCACTTATCAACTATTAGAGACTGAGCAGATCCCGTATCTCACAAAATTATAACTTCTTGTCCTTCTCCCCCTGTTCTTTCTGAGTAAACTTTATCTACAGCGGTGAATTCTTTCAGAGATCAGGTACTGACTCCATACCCAGCCCCTGCCCAGGCTGAGCACTCTCCTGCAGCTCCTCGGCTCCACTTGGGGTCCCCTTTACCAGTTTCACTAATGCCACTGGGCTTAGCCTCTTCTGCGACATCTTTCCCAAAGTTCCTTCCTTCAACGACCATCACAGTGTGTCCCAGCTCAATGAAAACACCTTTTCCCAGTGCCCTCCTTAAACCATCAGCACTGTCATTTTATGTGTTCCACTCCCTTATGGTGAGAACACCTGAGGCCTTTCACCTCCTTTCAACCCCGTTGGGCTTCTTTCTTCACCTGTGGTAAACTATTGTGCGCTACTGGTTGTTTTGTAATGTGTGAACTTCCCTTCTCCTAATTTCTATCCCTCATAGCATGTAAATTCTCCCGGAAGCTAAATTTCATCTCATGCACCAATGCATATTTACCTGCCATTTCTGCCGCGCTTCTCACTTCTTGAACTTTCTGTTCGTGCACATGAATTCTTACCATCTCTGGAAGTGAGTCTTTAAACTTCTCCAGCAGATTAATCTCCCTTCGAGCCTCACAGGTCTTATCTATTTTTAAGTCCAGCACCCATCTAACAAAATGACTGTAGTTAATTCTTTCAAACTTAACATAAGTCTGACCTGGTTCCGTCTCTATTTTTATGAATCTCTGTCTATATGCTTCTGATACCAATTCATAGCCAATCAAAATAGCCAATTTGACATCTGCATAATCTCTTGACCCCTCATCTGACAGCGCTGTACATACCTCACCAGCTGTGCCCACCAGCTTAGTCTGAACGAGCATTACCCACAAGTTCACTGGACACGTCATCTGCCGAGTCATTTTTTTCAAATGAAATAAAAAAGGTTTTGACATTTTTCTCACCGAAATATAGCAAAGCACGAACATAGTTGTATACATCCTGACGTTCTCCCTTCATCTCCATCCTGTTAATTTAACTTTCTTGTCTAATTCCCAACTTCTGAATCTCAAATTCTCTCTCTCTTTCTTTTTCCTCTCCTCACTTTTTTCTCTCTCTGTTTCCGTCTCTTTCTTTATCTTCTAACTTCAGTTGCCATATCTGCAATTTAAGTTTTTTCTAACTCGACTGCAGTTGTCTGTTTCTTTGATACATCAAAGTGCTTGACCAACTCCATTATAATTTCTGGTTTCCTTTTGTCCCTGGTTAAACCCAATTCCAACGTATTTGCTAATTCTAGAAAATGTCCTGCTTCTATCTTTCTAAACATTCTTGGCAAATTTGGGAACCTCTTTAGTAATGTTAAAAGTCATTTCCCTCACTTTTAATTTAAACAAACACAAGTAAACAAAATTAAACAGATTTTCCGACTGGTTTTATTTGAAGATCGAGGTCACTAATTGCAACGTGTTGGAATTTACTGGGACATTTTGTACCCGAAATCTGTTCAAATCTGTCCAAGTCCCTGACAGCAGGGCCCCAAACTGTAAAGACATCTATTTCGAGCCCTTCTGTTAATTAAAACCACAAACCCAAAAAAGCTCACCTCACCTCGTAATCTGTTAATACATGAGTGACAAAGAACTCCCAAATTCCACTAATAAAAGAAAAATAACAGTTTGTATATATGCAAGTTAGCTCGCTGTGCTTCAAGGTTTGTTTTCTGATGATTCGATACTATGACTAGGTAACATCATCAGTGAGACTCTGAGTCTCTGCTGAAGTGCTGGTGGTATGTCGCGCCTCTCTATTTATAGGTCTTGGATTCTTGAGATGGGTGATGTCATTTCCAGTTCTTTTGTTTACAAGAGAAGGTAGACAGGATCTAAATTGATGCGTTTATTGATGGACTTCTGTTCAGACTGCCATTCCTCTAAGAACATCCTTGCGTGTCTTAGTATGTGTGTGTGCATTGTCCCAATCAAAGTGGTGCCCTTCTTTGTCTGTATGTATGGAACATAGTGATAATGGGTCATGTCTTTTGGTGGCCAGCTGGTGTTCGTGTATCCTGGTAACATGACAACAGGACCATTTCAATGCCGGAAAATGATTTTCTATACACTGTTTAATGAATGTGTGTGTGCAGATATGTAATATTTTTCACATGTGCACAACACATTCTAAATGAAAAACGGAGACACACGAAAAGTGATGCATATGATGTATAAAATTTATAAAACATTATTGGATCCTCATCTAAAGTGATTGTCTGCAGGAAGTGAGGGTGTAAATCCTGTAGGATTTCATGGACCAGATGGAGCGATGGTTAAAGGTAATGAAGAATTTACAGGAGCCAGGGGTGGGGGTTGGGGGGTGGGGTGGTGTGTGATAGGTGGCAGTTTCAGAAAGGTAGGAAAACTGCCGATCCAGTCAGGTCGATGGGTTTCCTCTCGGAAAGGGAGGAGTGGAGGGCAAGTAGTGCAGGAGTCTCCTGTGTTTATTTCCATCTCAAACACGTTTACTGTTTTGGAAAGCATCGGGGGTCACACTCTCAGGGGAATATTGCACTGACAGCCAAGTTCCTAGTGGAATGGATCTAGTGTAGTGTGAGGTATATCAGGTTCCACATGATCGATGGTGATAGGGGGCTCTCTGGTCTGCAGCACAGACTGCAGTTTCTGTAGCTAACAGTGAGACATCAGAATGGGATGGTGCCTCCCAACTGTCTGGGTGAAGGATGGCTCCAAGGGTGCAGAATATTCTGAAAGGGGAGAATGATCAGTGGGAGGTCGCTGTACATTGGTACCAATGACATAAGAGAAAAGGATGAAGTCCTGATGACAGAATATATCAAATTAGCCTGTAGGATAATAAGCAGGTCCTTGTGGGTAGTAATATCTGGATTACTCCCGGTGCCACATGCTAGTGAGAGTAGGAATAGCAGGGTAGAGCAGATGAATGCATGGCCAAGGATCTGATACAGGGGAGAAGGATTCACATTTTTGGATCATTGGAATCTCTGCTGGGGTAGAATTGACGTGCATAAGAAGGATGGATTACACCTGAATTGGAAGGTGTCTAATATCCAAGCAGGGAGATTTGCTCGTGCTTCTCGGGAGACATTAAACCAGTGAGGGCGTGGGGGTAACCCTAAAGAGAGTGAAAAAGGAGGTAAGTCTGAGGCTGGTACAGTTTAGAAGTTAGACAGGCAAGGGCAAGGCACAGAATGAGGTAGGACTGACTAGGTACAATAGGTGCAGGAATAGGCCATTCTGCCCTTTGAGTCAGCACCACCATTCATTATGATCATGGCTGATCATCCACAATCAGTATCCTGTTCCTGTCTTATCTCCGTAACATTTGATCCCATTATCTTTAACAGCTCTATCAATCTCTTTCTTGAAAGTATCCAGAGACTTGGCCTCCGCTGCCTTCTGGGGCAGTGCACTCCATGTGTCCACTACTCTCTGGGTGAAGACGTTTCTCCTCAACTCTGTTTTAAATGGCCTCTCCCTTATTTTTAAACTGTGTCCTCTGGTTCTGGACTCACCCATCCGTGGAAACATGCTTCCTGCCTTCAGAGTGTCCAACCCTTTAATAATCTTGTAGGTCTCCATCAGATCCGCTCTCATTCTTCTAAACTCAAGTGTATACACGCTCAGTCGCTCCAATCTTTCAACATATGATCATTCTTCCATTCCAGGAATTGACCTCATGAACCTACCCAACACTCCCTCAATAGCCACAATGCTCTTCCTCAAATGTGGATACCAAAACTGCAGACAATACTTCAGGTGTGGTCTTACCAGGGCCCTGTACAGCTGCAGAAGGGCCTCTTTGCTCCTATACTCAATTCCTCTTGTTATGAGGGCCAGCATGCATTGAGCTTTTTTCACTGCCTGCTGTACCTGCATGCTTGCTTTCATTGACTGATGTATAAAAATAACTAGATCTCGGTGTACTTCCCCTTTACCAAACTTGACTCCTTTTAGATAGTAACCTGCCTTCCTGTTCTTGCCTCCAAAGTGGATAACCACACATTTATCCACATTAAACTGCATCTGCTATCCATTCGTCCACTCACCTAGCCTGGCCAAGTTAACCTGTATTCTCATAACATCCTCCTCACATTTCACCCTGCCATCCAGCTTTGTGTAATCAGCAAATTTGCTAATATTACTTTTAATATGTTCACCTATATTATTAATGTATATTGTAAACAGCTGCGGTCCCAGAACCGAAACTTCTCGTACCCCACTAGTCACTGCCTGCCATTCTGAAAGGAAACTACTCTTTGCTTCCTGTCAGCCAGCCAGTTTTCAATCCAAGTCAGTATATTCCCCTTTGTAAATCCATGCTGACTCTGATGAATCCTATTACTGCTATCCAAATGAGCCTTAATTTCATCTTTTATAATTGACTCCAGCATCTTTCTCACCACTGACATCAGGCTAACCGGTCTATAATTCCTTGTTTTCTCTCTCCCACCTTTCTTGAAAAGTGGGACAACGTTAGCCACCCTCCAATCTGACTCTACATATCCTGATTCTGTGTCTCCCCCTTCGCAAGGGACTGAACGTCATCCCTCTCCAACAGGGCCATCCCACCCCCTCTGCCCATCGGTCTGTCCTTTTTGATAGCACTGCACTGCATTTATTTCAATGCAAGAGGTTTTACAGGGAAAGCAGATGAGCTTAAGATATGGTTCTGAACATGGGACTGGGATATAGTGGGTATTACAGAAACGTGGCTTAGGTTGGAAAGGACAGGTAGCTTAATGTTCCACAGAATAGATGTAAGAGGAAGGATAGAAAGGGGGACAAGCGAGAAGGTGGAATGGTGTTTTTGATAAGGGATAACATTATTGTTGTGCTTAGGGAGGATATTCATGGGAGTTCGCCCGGTGAACATACTTGAGTGGAACTGGGAAATAAGAACAGGATGATCACCTTATTGAGGTTGTCTGTGTGGGTATCATCCAGGTGCTCTGGTTTCCTCCCACAGTCCAAAGATGTGCAGATTGAGTGTTTAATCCAGGCTGAATTGCCCATATTGTTCAGGGATGTGCAGGTTGGGTGGATTGGCCATGTGAAATTGCCTACAGTGTTCAGGGATGTGCAGGCTAGGTGGATTGGCCATGGGAAATGCAGCGTTACAGGGGTAAGATCGGAGGCTCTGAGGGTCAGTGTGGATGTGATGGGCCGAATGGCCTGCTTCCACACTTGGGATTCTCTGACGATAATTCTACTAGTTTTAAAATAGTTGCAGAAAATAATAGACCAGATCTAAAAGTTGGTGTTCAAAATTGGACAAAGGTGAATTTTGACGGTACAAGGCGAGATCTTTCAATATTTCTTTGCAACCCCCAGGTAAAGGGCCGGCTGGAAAGTGGGAACATAAGAACATAAGGAATAGGAGCAGGAGTAGGCTACCTGGCCCCTCAAGCCTGCTCTGCCATTCAATAAGATCAGGGCTGATCTTTTCATGGCCTCAGCTCCACATTCCTGCTCTCTCACCATAACCCTTAATTCCTTTCCTGTTTGCAAATCTACATTTAGCCTTAAAGACATTCAAGTTGATAACGTTAACTGCTACACTCAACAGGGAATTCCACCGATTCATAACCCTTTAGATGAAGAAGTTCCTCCTCAACTTTGTCCTAAATCAGATACCCCCTTATTTTGACGCTATTCTCTCTAGGTTGACCCCCCACCCCCCCCTCCCAATGGAAATGACCTCCCTGCTTCTATCTTCTCTATTCCGTTCTTAAATTTATTTTTTCCAATGCAGCCTCCCATTATTCTAAATTCCAACAAGTATAGTCCCAGTCTATTCAGTATCTCCACATAGAACAACCCTCTCAACTTCCGACTCAAACTCGTGACCCTCCTCTGCATCGCCTCCAGTGTCATTACATCTTTGCTGAAGTAAGGAGATCAAACCTGTACACAGTACTCCAGGTGTGGCCTCACCAGCACCCTGTACAGTTGCAGCATAACCATCCCTCTAGTAAGGAAGGTCAATAGACCCTTCACCATCTCTTTTAGTCCCCTGAGATGCATTCCATCACGGCCAGGAGACCCATGTACATTTGGGCTGTTATCTTTCCCAACTCTTTACTAAGAATGACTGTTTCCATGTCCTCATCTGCCATTGCCTCCATAGGCCTGTGAAAATGAGACAACAAGAGAACATAGACAGTATGTTCCTGTTAAGGCCAAGTCTGGTAGGTGGAGAGAATGCTGTGTGTCTCGAGAAATTGAGGGTCTGGTCAAAAAGATGGAGGGATATGGCAGGTACAGACAGCTGGGTTTGAGTGAATCCCTCGGAGTACAGGGGCAGTAGGAGTATACTCGAGGGAAAACAGGACGGCAAAAAGGATACATGAGAGCTTTGGAGGAAAGAGGCTTAAGGACAATCAAAGAGATTCTACAAAATACTGAGGACAAAAGAGTAACCAGGCAGAGAATGGGGACCCTCAAAGATCAACAAGGCTGTCTGTGGAACCATAGAAGGTGGGAGAGATACTATCCGAGGATTTCATGTCAGCTTTTACTGAAAGAGGGTATGGAAGCTAGAGACTTTGGAGAAATAAATAGTAATAACTTGACAACTGTCCATATTACAGAGGAGGTTGTACTGGATGTCTTATACATAAAGCTGAGTAAATCTGTGGGACCTGATCAGGTGTATCCCAAATCTTTGTGGGAAGTTAGGGAAGTGATTGCCGGGCCCCTCGCTGAGATATTTCTATCACCGATAGCCACAGGTGAGGTGCTGCAAGACAAGCGCCATTATTTGAGAAAGGTGATGAGGAAAGGCCAGGGAACAATACACTGGTGAGCTTGAAGTTAGTGGCAGACAAGGTGTTGGAAGGAATTCTAAAGGACAGGTTTATATGTAATTGGAAAGGCAAGAAGTGATTAGCGATAGTCAGCATGGCTTTGTACATAAATCACTAACATGGACTTCAGAAAGACATTCAAAAAGGTTCCACATAACAGGCTGGTTAGCCAGTTAGACACCTTGGGATACAGAGAGAACCAGCTATTTGGATACGAATTGGCTGGAAGGTTGGAGACAGAGGGTAGTGCTTTTCGGACTGGAGGCCTGTGATGAGCAATATGGTGTAAGGATCGGTGCTGGGTCCACTGCTTTTCATCATTTATATCAGTGATTTCTATGTGAATATATGAGGTATAGTTAGTGGGTTTACAGTAGACATCAAAATTGGAGGTGCACTGGACAGCGAAGAAGGTTACCTCAGAGTACAATGGGACTTCAATCAAATGGTTGAGGATTGTCAGATCGAGTTTATTTCAGATAAATGTGAGGTGCTCCATTTTGGAAAAGCAAATGAGGGCAGGAATTATACACTTAATGGGAAGGTCCTGGGGAGTGTTGCTGAACAAAGAGACCTTGGAGTGCAGGTTCATAATTCCTTGAAAGTGGAATCATAGGCAGGGTAGTGAAGAAGGTGTTTGCTGTAATTGCCTTTACTGGTCAGTACATTGAGTAGTGGAGTTGGGACGTCATTTTGCAGCTGCACAGCACATTGACTCAGCCACTTCTGGAATTCTGCTTTCAGTCCTGGTCTCTCTGCTATCAGAATGATATTGTGAAACTTGAAAGGGTTCGGAAAAGATCCGCAAAGATATTGCCAGGGTTGAGGGTTTGAGCTATATAGGTAGAGGCTGAATAGGCTTGGGCTGGTTTCCCTGGAGCATCGGATACAATTGTGAGGGGCATGGATAGGGTGAAATCCCAGGGTCTTATTCCCAGGATATGTGAGTTCAAAGCTTGGGGGCATAGGCTTCACGTGTGAGGGAAATGATTTAAAAGGGATCTAAGGGGCGATGTTTCCAGCTGA
Organism: Chiloscyllium punctatum; assembly: GCF_047496795.1. Lineage (NCBI taxonomy): Eukaryota > Metazoa > Chordata > Chondrichthyes > Orectolobiformes > Hemiscylliidae > Chiloscyllium > Chiloscyllium punctatum. The sequence continues at coordinate 96,703,609 of NC_092744.1, forward strand.
ACATGGTACGTTTGTGGAATGAGCTGCCAGAGGAAGTGTGGAGGCTGGTACAATTACCCAATTATGCCTTTGAGATGTTGTATGTGATTAGCAAACGTTTAGAAGGATATAGGCCAAGAGCTGGCATATGGGGTGAGGTTAATTTAGGATATCTGGTCGGCATGGACAAGGGTCTGTTTCTCTGCTGTACATCTTTATGGCACGACTCACATTAAGATAGGTTTCTCTTTTATGGAGAGTTAGCAGAAGGTCAGATAATTCTCCTTGGAGCTGAGAAGGTTAGGCAGTGATCTCGACCAGGAGCAGATTTGTTTCCAGGATATTTAATTTACAGAAAGACAGGGAGAAATTATTAACGTCACAAGTTTTAGTAACTAACTTCAGGTAACTGGCAAATAATGCAGGTTAAAAATGTGAAGATTATTTTACTCACTAAGTTCTGAGCATCTGGAACAGTTTGACCGACAGCTCGATGAAGATTCAGTAGTTATTGTCAAAACAAATTTGGAATTTAACTTGTTTAAGGAAGGATTTGGAGGGCTACAGACAAATGGGAGGTGGGTTGGGATAGACTGGCACCATCTCCAGAGGGAGAGAGTATAGCCCCAAACCCCTGTGCTCTGTGCTACTGCCCGTTCACTGTGAATGATGAAGCTCATCCCAGGGCAGAGTCACAGAGACCTACAGCATGGAATTAGGCCCTTAGGCCGACCAGATATCCCAAACTAATCTAGTCCCATTTGCCAACATTTGGCACATATCCCTCTACACCCTTCCTATTCACATACCCATCCAGATGCCAAATGGTGTAATTGTACCAGCCTCCCCCACTTCCCTGAACAGAAGATTCCATGCACGCACCAATCTTGGTGTGAAAAAAGTTGCCTCTTGGGTCCCTTTTAAACCTTTCCCCTCTCACCTTAAACCTACACCCTCTCGTTCTAGACTCCCCCACCCCAGGGAAAAGACCTTATCTACTTTTCCCATCCACACTCCTCATGATTTTATAAAGCTCTATGAGGTCACCCCTCAGCATCCAATGCTCTTGGGAGGACCCCACTCATGTCACAATGGGGCCCGGGTGATTTACAGTAGCTTCAGACCAATAGGAGAATAGGATCCTCCAGCCAATGGAAGTGAATTGGGGTGGGTCCAGCAGGCCAACACGTGGCCATAAGCTGTGCAGGCGCAGTGTCACGGTGAGGGGGGACCTAGTGAGTGTGAAGGGAGTGGGAGAGACTGCAAAGTCTGGGGAAGAAATGGAGCTATTGTGGACTGGGAGGGTTTATAAACGCACGGTTTTAGGCTGCTAGACCTGAATTAGAAATTCCTGGTAAATTAGAACCAAAAGAACTGCGGATGCTGTAAATCTCACACAACAACCGAAAGGTAAAGCTCAGCAGGTTTGGCAGCATTTGTGAAGAGAAATCAGAGTGAACATTTTGGATCTGCTGACCCTTCCTCAGAACTGATGTTACTGAAAAGAAATGTCGGTTTATATGCAGCAGGTAGGGGTTAAAATGATAGATGGTGATAGAGTCCAAAGAGATGGGTGCAATTGGACAACGGAGTGGATAACGATCTGGCTGGGGGAGGGTGAATAGCTGTTTATGGGGACTGTTAGTGGCTAACCATAGGTAATGTGTAATGGTAGGATATGTAATAACAAGGCCTGGCATGTGGGTTAAGAGGCTAGGGCGCTAGGACATTGGAGAGTTCAGGACCTAAAATTATTGAATTTGATATTGGGGCTAGAGGGGTGCAGGGTCCCCAAGTAGGAGATGAGGTGTTGTTCTTCCAGCTTGCGTTAACGTGTGGCACTGGAAAAGCACAGCAGGTCAGGCAGCATCTCAGGAGCAAGAGAATCAGCGTTTTGGGCATATTCCTTTGCATCAGGAATGCCGGGATTGGGGGCGGGGGGGGGGGGAGTAAGAGGGCTGAGAGATGAATAAGAGCGATGTGTGGGGTTGGTGGGAAGGGAGCTAGGAAGGCAATAGGTAGATGTAGGTGGAGGGTAATGGAGAGAGGGTGGAGTGGATAATTGGAAAGGAAGATGGACAGGTGGGACAGTTCAAGAGGGTGGTGTCGAGTTGGAGGGTTGGATCTGGGATAAGGTAGGGGAGGGGAGGGGAGATGAGGAAACCTTGATTCTGTGTTTAAAGGGTCCCAATGTGTAAGATGAGATTTTCTTCCTCCAGGCGTCGGGTGGCTGGGATTTGGTGGTGGAGGTGGCCCAGGACTTGCATGTCCTTGGCGGAGTGGGTGGGGAAGTTGACGTGGTCGGCCACAGGATGGTGGGGTTGGTTGGTGCATGTATCCCAGAAATGTTCCCTGAAACATTCCGCAAGTTGGTGTCCTGACTCCCCAGTGGAGAGGAGACCACATCGAAAACAAAGGCCATAATAGGTGAGATGTTTGGATGTGCTGGAAATTCTCTGCTGGATGTGGAAGGATCCATTATGGGTGAGGGGGAGGTGTGGGCACAGGTTTTACAACTCTTGCATTGGCAAGTGAAGGTGCTGGGAGTGGAGGGTGGATGGATTTGACTAGGAATTCACAGGGAATCATCTCTGTGGAATGCTGAAAGGAATGGAGAGGGAAATATATCTGGTGGGATCTGATTGTAGGTGGTGGAAATGGTGGAGGCTGATGCGTTTTATCTGGGTGGAAGGTGAGAACTGGGGGATTCTATACTTGTTGCAGTTGGAGAGGTGTGGTTCAATGGCAGATGTGTGGCAAGTGGTGGAGATACACTGGAGAGTATTGTTGACCACATGGGAGGGGAAATTGCAGTCCTTGAAATACGGGGGTGTTTTGGTATGTTCTGGAGTGTTCTACCAGCTTGCATCAAGCTTCACTGGAACACTGCAGTAAGCATGAGACAGAGATGTTGGCCAGGGAACAGACTCGTGTGTTAAAGTGACAGGCAGTTGGACGCTCAGGGTCTGTTTTGCAGCAGAACGTAGATCACCAGCTGCCATTTCCAGCACCTCCAATGAGATGCTGCCAGACACAGGTTCCTGTCCCCTCCATCAACAGCTATGCACCCTCCCAGTCAGATTATTATCCACTCCTTTGTCTTTCCAGATGTTCCTGTCTCTCTTTGGGCTCTGTCCTCATCTATTATTTACTCTTTATACCCCTATTTCTTGCAGTCCAAAGGTATGCAGGTTAGGTGAATTGGCCCAGCTAAATTTCTCGTAGTGTACAGGGATGTATAGGTTAGTTGCATTAGTCAGGAGAAATGTAGAATGATAGGGTCGGGGAATGTGTTTGGTTGAGAAACTCTTCAGAGGGTGGCTGTGGACTTGTTACCACACTGTAGGGATTCTAATTTTCCCAGCTGCCATTGGTTCTGAGGAAGGGTCAGTGGACCTAGAATGCAGGAGGAGGAAACAGGAGTTGGATCCAGTTTAGACTGGGAGGGTTTAATTACACTCTGAACAGGTAGTTAGGCCTGAATTATAAAGGCTTGGTCCCACGTTTACAGCAAATGGGAAAATGGCTGTGGCCCTCAGGTCCTGGGTTATGGCCACCATCTTTATTTGGGGCAAGGTACGGCGAGGCACATGGACATGTCCTCTTTCTGGGTGGGGGATTGGTGATTGAAAGCGGAGCATTTACACATCAAACACATACCAAGAGAATTTTTGTCTTTACTGTTCAGCCTGCACTGACTGTGAGGTTTGTTTTGTGAATTCATTTTATAGGATATTAATTGAGAATAATTGAGATCACAAAAGCAATTTTCTATCGTCAGCAGGTTCATCAGTATCTGAATACCATTGACATTTGACTGTGGAAGGAGACAGGTGTGTCTGTTCTGTCTGTGGGAAAGTATCTGTTTTTTTCAAGCAAAAAGCGGCACGGACAGCCCGGTCGCACAGTGGTTAGCACTGCTGCCTCACAGCGCTAGAGACCCGGGTTCAATTCCCGCCTCAGGCGACTGACTGCGTGGAGTTTGCATATTCTCCCTGTGTCTGCATGGGTTTCCTCCCACAGTCCCAAGATGTGCAGGTCAGGTAAATTGGCTGCGCTAAATTGCCCATAGTGTTAGGTAAGGGGTAAATGTATGGGTGGGTTGTGTCTCGGCGGTTTTAGTGCAGGCCATTCAGAAATTCACATGATCTCAATGGGAACAGGCAAGTTGTAAGCAATACCTGCTGAGTTTTCTTTTAAAACAGATTTTAAAGTATAAAATGTCAGCTTAATTAAAGATCGGGGCTTTCGATTATAATGGAAATGTCTGAAGAGAAGGAAGATTGCTAGCTCATTTAGATTCTCCTAATGGGAGTAACTAACTGAAACTAGAGAGACATTGTGGCAGGAGACCTTAGACCAGTGGTGTGCTCCTCTTGCACAATGTGCAAAATAAGGGACACTTCCAGTGTCCGTGATGGCTATGTGTGCAGGAAGTGTGTCCATCTGCAGCTACTGGGAAACTGTTTTTCAGACCTGGAGCTCAGAGTGAACTCACTGTGGAGCAATACTGAGAGTGTTATGGACAGCACGTCTAGTGAGTTAGTCACACTGCAGGTGAGGGTTACACAGGCAGAAAGGGAATGGGTGACCATCAGATCAAGTAAGTGGTCAGGAAGGAAGTGCAAAACTCCCCACTGATCGTTCCCCTTTTCAAACAGATATTGTGCACCGCTTGGGATTCTATAAGAGGGGAACAGGTGGGGTGGACTCTCCAGGGGAAATCAGCAACAGCCAGGTTCATGACACCACAGATAGCTCCGCTGCACTGAACGGGAGGAGGGAGAATGGCAGAGCTGTAGTGACAGGGGATGCAGTAGTCAGGGTTGGAGACAGGCGCATCTGTACGCACAGACATGAATCCAGGACAGTGGAATTGAACCCAGGTCCATTTATTAATAAGTGCAGAGACCAATAACGGCCAGCATCCCAAATGCAACTTTCAGCACTTGATCACGCTGAAGCTCTGCTTTCCAGGGTTTGTGCACTTGTTCTCAGCCCTTCAGAGGGATTGAAGGGGATAGGAAGAAAACAGGAACAGAGTTGTGTTGTAGATCTACAAAATAACGGTCACCCTCCCGTCTTGGTCTCTCCCCTCTGTCTCCCACCCCCATCATGCCTCCTCCCCACTTCAGGGAAAAGACCTTGTGTATTTACCCTATCCGTGCCCCGACTGATTTTATAAACCTCTATAACGTCACTCATCAGCATCTGACGCTCCAGGGAAAACAGTGTATTCAGCCTCTCCCGGTAGCTCACATCCTCCAACCCTGGCAACATGCTTGTAATACTTTTCTGGCCCTTTCAAGTTTCACAATATTGTTTTGATAGGAAGGAGACCAGAATTGCACGCAATATTCCAAGCGTGACCTAACCAATGTCCTGTAGAGCTGCAATATGACCTCCCAACTCCTATACTCAGTGCTCTGACCAATAAAGGAAAGCATACTAAACACCTTCGCTATCCTATCTACCTGTGATTCCACTTTCAAGGAGCTATGAACCTGCACTCCAAGGTCTCTTTGTTCAGCAGCACTCCCGAGGACCTTATCATTAAGTGTATTCACCCTGCTAATATTTGCTTTCCCAAAATGCAGCACCTCACATTTATCTAAATTAAACTCCATCTGCCAGTCCTCAGCACATTCAACCATCTGATCAAGATCCCGTTATAATCTGAGGTAATCCTCTTCACTGTCCACTACACCTCCAATTTTGGTGTCATCTTACTAACATTACTTCCTATATTCACATCCAAATCATTTATATAAATTATGAAAATTAGTGGATCCAGCACCAATACTTTGTGACACCCCACTGGTCACAGGTCTCCAATCTGAAAAGCAAACTTCCACCACCACCCTCTGTCTTCTACCTTTGAGCCAGTTTTGTATCCAAATGGCTAGTTCTCTCTGTATTGCATGAGATCTAACCTTGCTAACCAGTCTCCCATGGGGAACCTTGTTGAATGCCTTACTGAAGTCCATGTAGATCATTTCTACCGCTTTGCCGTCATCAATCCTCTTTGTTGTTACTTCAAAAAAATTGGCTCAAGTTCATGAGACGTGATTTCTCACACACAAAGCCGTTATTAATATCCCGGACTTAACTCTGTACATTGGGGTCTGTGTCACCCAGTTATGGGTGTTAATATTCTGGATAAAGTTCCCGTACACCAGCTTTGTGTTGTTGACTGTGTACTGAGTCTTGTTAATAACACCAACACAGGTGAGTTCCATTTGAAAGGCAGTCCCTATATCCCTAAACCCCCTCCCACCTACTCTGTCTCCTCCATTCCCACTGTAGACAGTAAGTGGGAGGAGCTCATGGAGTTTCCATGTGAGTGAGATTGAGAAAATCTTCCCTTCTTCCCACTAGCCCACCAAGAAATGGTGGTAGTGTCCTTACCTCTGGACCAAGAGTACCGGGTTCAGAGTTTGGTAACAGCGGCTTTGAAGAGGCTGATTGGAAAACATGCCCAAGCCACCAGACCATACTGTCTCCCAGCTGTCCCTGCCTGAGCCTCCAAACAGAACCATCCTGTCGTTTCTCTCCTGTCAGACTCTCCCATTGCTCAGTTTGTCCAGGATCGCCTCCTGCTGCTGCACTGCTCCTGTCCCTCACTGACCTGTCCATCCCCCAGTGTCCTCCACATTCATTCATTGTTTCCAATCTCATTGTCCGAGTCCTGCAGCCCCGCCCCCTCCACTCTATTGGGCACAGCTGCTGTCAATCACCCAGGCACCTGTGTGACCTGGAGCATGCTCTGTAGAAGGGGAGAGCAGTGTATGGGCGCAGTGCTGGCCAATTGTTGGCGTATGTGCAGTATGGGTCAGTGCCAGTGAGGGAGGCTGTGGATGTGTGGGATTAATCTGTCATTGGCTGCTCCCTCCCTTCCTCCCTCTGAGAACAGGACCCAGGGGAATGGTCCCTGCCCTGGTATCGTGACAAGTGGTCGGCATATCAGTGGGGGAGCATTTTGCAGAAAGTTATCAGAACTCGTGTGAAGATTCAGGAATGTTATGGAAAGGAACAAAGGTGGGGCCTGCAGTTAAAGTTCTAATTTGGTTCATTTTAGTTCAACCAGATATGATTTGTCCAGTGTGTGCAGGATGGTTCGCATCAGAGGGTCGGTGTAGGGAAAATAAATAAGAGGTTCCAGATTGGAAAAAAAAATCAATGTTGGTCTGACTAGGAAAGCTTGGGAGGTGGGGGGACGATTCACCAACACCCAGGAGGCTCTGAGTCAGATTCATTGATTTGATTAGATTAGATTTCCTGCAGTGTGGAAACAGACCCTTTGGCCCAGCCAGTCAACATCGACCCTTGGAAGTGTAGCCCACCCAGACTCATTCCCCCTGACGAATGCATCTAACAGTATGGGCAATTTAGCATGGTCAATTCACCTGACCTACGCATCTTTGGATTGTGGGAGGAAACCAGAGCACCCGGAGGAAACCCACGCAGACACTGGGAGAACATGCATATTGCACACCAACAGTCACCCAAGGCTGGAATCGAACCTGGGACCCTAGTGCTGTGGGGCAGCAGCGCCATCGTGCCACACCTTTGTTTTGGTTCTTAGTCTGCAGGCAGGAGCTAGGAAGCTGAATTCAACGAGAGGAGAGTGTATTAGAACTGGGTGTGGAGGAAAGGATTGAGATTTGGATTTCAGTTCACAGAAGGGAAAAATTGTGAGACTGAGAATTAAAGCTTTGGGGGCACAAAGAAACTATAATTTAATACTATAATTGTCCTGTGAATTTCCATCATGTGTTAACAATGGTGACTTGTTTTCTCTGTTGTAGAGCACTGAAAGGGTGGATTTGTGGATGAGAAATTCAGATTGAACTTCATGTTCAGCTTTGATAGTTACTTGATCCGTGCCGATCTGGATATCATTGGCCTTTTCATCTGGAAGGAAAGGTGTGTATTCTGTCTGTGGGCGAATATTTCAAATCTCAGTGTGACTGGAAAAGTACTGAGACACAGCCAAGTCCATGTTAGTGTGGTGACTGTGGAGAGAGATTTCATTTGTTTTTAAAAGTCTGAAAATACATGTCACATTTCCCAGGAACAATTAAGTTACAGATTTCTTTTGTATGAGGACAAGTTTTTAATTAATCATGCAACCAGAAAGACAGAAGGATACCTGCACCATGGAAAATACTATGAAAACGGGATTGTTGTAAAGGGGATAATTATCGATCATGGATTATAATCCGTTGGCGATGTCACGTCTGTTCCAGCGCCGTGGGGAGATACTGGAAATGTGATGAATGGAGTGTAGGTTTCAGTTATTCATCTGGAAAAGGTGCAGAAGAAATGGGCTCAGGGGTCTGAGTTAGAGGGAGATGTTGGACAAGCGAGGATTTTTTTTTGTTTAGAGCAGAGGAAACAGAGGGGAGATCTATTTCTGGCAGTGTATAATATCGTGATAGGCTTGGGTAAGGTGAATGCACTCAGCCTTTTTCCCAGGAAATCAAGGAGCAGAGGCTGTATGTCCATGCCGGCCAATATGTTTGAGGTTAGAGGAGAAATTATGAAAGGGAACCTGAGGGGCAACTGTTTTACACAGAGGGTGGTATGTATATGGACTGAGCTGCCAGTGGAAGTGGTTGAGGTGGGTACATTAACAACATGTAAAAGACATTTGGACAAATATATGGATAGCAAAGGGTCAGAAGCAGATGAGCCAAGTGTGCAGGGAAATTGGGTTCTCGTGGATGGACATATTGGCCGGCATGAACATACAGCCTCTGCTGTAGGAATCTGATTCCAAGTATATTTACTATTTCTCCCGCTATCTCTGGTAGTACCCTGGGATGTATTCCATCAGGGCAAAGAGACGTGTCTACCTTTAGCTCCATTAGCTTACCCAGCTCTAACCCTTTCGTGATAATTGTTGTTCCTTGGTCCTCGCCTTCCTCAGTCTCCTTATTAATTACTGGCATGTTCTTCGTATCCTCCATTGTGAAGACTGACTGCTGTGTACTCATATTCCTGAACCCTGCTGGATAGGAATAACTAGGCACAGAACTCTGAGAGGTCTTCTTTGAGTCTTTATTGATGAGACATGGCAGTTACTTGGATAGTGTACATGCAGAACACCTTCAGGCAACTCCCCGCCTGTCCGATGTATGGCTCCCATTCTTATACCTTTGTCGTTTTGAATGGACGCTGTCTCTCAATATTATCTCCATGGCAATGGCAGTTAAAAAGTCGAGTTCAGCTCAGCACTTTGTGGTTAAACCACATACCCCTCTCTCACGCCCCTGTGGCTCAGTCAGGTATCTGACAGGCACTTCAGTTGCAGTGGGGCTGTCTGTCAGGATTCTGATGTGGAAGAGCCGGTGTTGGAGCGGGGTGGGCAAAGTTAAAAACCACACGTCACCAGGTTATAGTCCAACAGGTTTATTTGGAAGTACAAGCTTTTGGGGTGTGCTGTGATTTTGAACTTGATCAGGATTATCTCTATGGTAACAGTTAAGTGCTTCAACAATTACAGAGGCCATATGTTCCCCACACAATAGGTTCCCCTCTAGCAGGGTAAACTGCTATTCTGGCCCTGGGAATAGCTACTTATCAGTTCTTTTCCCCCAATCCCATATGGGTTTCTGTTGATCTTTAAAGTTTTTCTAATCTCCTAGTTTCTCCTTGGTCTTTGCCAATTTGGATGCTTTCTATTTCAGTTTGATAGACTCCCTTATTTCCTTAGCCACCCACGGCAGATTACTCCTTTTCCTACAGTCCTTCCTTTTCAATGATATATACTTTTGCTGAGCAGTTTGAAAAATTCTTTGATATTCCTCCACTGTCTGTCAACTGTCCCACCCTAAACTCTTTGCTTCCAGTCTACATTAGCCAACTCCTGCCTCATCCTATTGTAGTCTCCTTTGTTTCAGCACAGGATCTTGGGATTGGATTCAATCTTCCCGTTTTCCAACTGTGTTCTAATTTCAACCAGACTTATCACAAGTCTTTTATCAGATTACGAGGTGAGGTGATGTTACCTGGGTGTTTTGGTTTCATTGTCAGTGACCTTGGCTTTGTAATAAAGTACAGGATAGATATTCACAACAGAGTATTCTGGACGGTGTGAATGTACTACACAGTCTAAAACCATAAATCACTGTCTCCCCTCAGTTTACATGATTTGGAGATGCCAATGTTGGACTGGGGTCTACAAAGTTAAAAATCTCTCAACACCAGATTATAGTCCTTCAGGTTTAATTGGAACCACACTAGATTTCGGAGCGTTGCTCCTTCATCATGATCCAATTGGTCTATAACCTGTTGTTGTGTGATTTTTAACTCCCCTCAGTTTAAAATTGCAAAATCATTATCTCCCACACGCTTCCTCACTCTCTAAGATTGGAATGCTAATCCACCTGACTATCCTGCTTTTTCCAAAAATCTCCTTTGGTGAAGGTGGTGAGTTTTGGAATCCTCTTTCCAGTTATTACCGTAAGAAGATAAGCCCTGGGCACAGGAGAGGCAATGCAGCCCTTCGAACCAGCTCCACCATTTAATACAGTGATGATTGAGCTCACCTCGGTCTCAGCTGGATTTTCCCACCTGCTCTCCCTCACCCTTCATCTCATTGCAAATTCAACATCTGTATCTCTTCAGTAAATTTGCTTATTCTCCTGGCATCCACCGCATTTTGAATAGGGAATTCCACAGATTCACAGCACATTGAGATAGGTACATTCTTCTTCATGAGTATAGAATAGAATCCCTACCGTGCAGAAACAGAGTAATCATCCATGGAGTCCGCACCAATCCTATAATGAGCATCCCATTCAGACTCACCCGTTCCCTGTACTTCCCATTGTTAATGGCTTAACCTGCACACGCATGGATACTGTGGGCAATTTAGCATCGCCAATCTACTTAACCTGTCCATCTTTGGACTGTGGGATGAAACTGGAGCACCCAGAGGAAACCCGCACAGATACGGGGAGAACATGTAAACTCCACACAGTGGCTTAAGGCTGGAACCAAATCCAGGTCTCTGACGCTGTGAGTCAACAATGCTAACCATTGAGCCACCTCTGCTTAAAATCTGCTCCTCCTATTAACCTCTCCACACCACAGTTGGCTGAATCTATATTCCTTACATCAGAAAATCAGGTTGTGGAAGCAGATGTCTCAGTAAAACCCAGTGACAGTCCATATGTTCTGTGTATCTGAATGGGGATACTATACACAACACCATCCAGTCCACACTTTTCTTTCACTTTCCTGAGACAGGGCTCCAGTGGCTACATGGGGACTACAACTCCCACAATCCCTGAGGCAGGGACCACACGTGTGCGGGGAAACCCGGCACTGTACATGTACAGAATGTGGGTGGGTTTTGGAGATGTGCTTTGGGTAAGTATACTTTGCGGAAAATATTTCACACTGTGATTGGCTGAAGGAGGAATGTATCTGCTTATAGTATTGATCTGTTGGGGGGTTGCAGTGTCACTACACCCATGTAGGACCACTCTCCATCCCCAATTCATTGTAATGCTGGGAATCACCTAATGGGGAACAAAGAAGAATCTGACCCATTGTCCCAGACTGAAGGTTCCTCTTCTGTCCAGGATCTGCCACCTCCCTTTCTGTTTCCTTTTGTTTCATTCTGCTGTTACATTATTGACTTGCACCAACTGAAGGGAAAAGAAATGAACCCGGAAAGGGGGCAGAGTCTAACCAGGGACGGGAAGTGGTGGCATGGATCTGTTGATCAGTTACTCCATGAGAATGGGGAGGGTGTACATTAGGGGCAGCAGAGTCAGAACGGTGGGAGAGAGTAAGAGGGCTGGAGGGTTACAGCTTTGGGGGAAGAAAGGGGAAAAAGATATTCCAGAGAGACTAGAATTGTCTGTTCTGAATTTCTAATCTGTACATATTCCTTTTATACAGGGTGCTAGATGGTGAAGATTTGCAGACTGAAATCTCAAAATCACGTGCAGATTGTGATTAAGTTAACCAGCATTTGAAGAAGCAAAGATGGAGAGTCACTGGGCCAAAATCCTGCAACACTCTCCCTCCCAGCATTGTCGGTCGATCTGCACCAAATGGACTGTGAATGGTTCAAGACAGCAGCTCACGACCATCTTCTCAAGGGTAACTAGAGATGGGGAATAAATACTGGCTGAGACCGTGATGCCCATATCCTGGAAATGGGTTCTATCTCTAGTTGCTGAAACCCAGTTGATGTTCCTGCAGGATGATGAGGGACGCTGAGTGCGTCCTCCAGGAGGCAGCACCATCACATTACTCCTCCCTATACCCACACAGTAACACAACAACGCCACTGGAACAAAAGGCAGTGAAACCAAAGGAGGACTTAGATATAGTTCTTCGAGGTAAAGCCATGAAAGGGGATTGGAACGCAGCAGGAATAGGAGTCTGAGCTGGATGGTCAGCTGATTCCCATTGAATGGTGGAGCAGGATTGAAAGGCCGAATGGTCTCCTCCTGCTGCTATCTCCCAGGTATGTATTTTGCTTTTGGTAAACATATAATCACCAGCAGTGCAAAAGTGAGGACTGCAGATGCTGGAAACCAGAGCCTAGATTAGGGTGGTGCTGGAAAAGGGCTTTTGCCAAAATGTTGATTTTCCGGCTCCTCAGATCCTGCCTGAACTGCTGTGCTTTTCCAGCACCACTCTAATCTAGACATATAATCACCAGCAGTAAACCATTTGTGTTACCAACTAAATATTTATAAACAAAGCCCATTATGGGCCAAGCAAACTATTACAAGTGACAGAGTGAGAAGTACTAAATTAAAGTAGAGTTGAGGGGAGGAGGGGGCAGCGGTGAAGATAAAGCACTATACCTCCTGCGGTGCCCACTTCTATCTGAAGGCAGAGAAGGCATTGATTCTCACCACATGCTCCTTCTCCAAGGACACCCTTCTGTGTAGCCTTTATCCTCAATCATAGAATAGAATCCCTACAGTGTGGAAGGAGAGCCTTGGCCCATCAAACCCCACCGACCATCCGCAGAACATCACGCCCAGAGCACTCTATCCCTGTAACACTGCATTTCCCATGGCTGATCCACCTAGTCTGCACAATCCTGGACACTGTGGACAATTTAGCACGACTGATCCACCTAACCTGCACATCTTTGGGCGGTGGGAGGAAACCAGAGCACCTGGAGGGGACCCACACTATCATGGGGAGAATGTGGGAACTCCACACAGGCCGTTGGCCAAGGCTGGACTCCAACCTTGAACCTGGTGCTGTGAAGCAGCCGTGCTACAGTCACAATTTAAATCCAAACAGATGATCCCTGCTCATTGTCACATTGCTGTTTGTGGAGACTTACTGCCCAGAGAGACATCCTGAGGTTCAGAAAGTGGCAATGTAAGTTCAGTCACCTCCAGCCCAGTTAATGTGATTAACAACAACATCAATACTCCAGCAGTGTCATCATGTACAAGGTCCACTCCTGACTCTGATGGACAGTAACATCAGAATCAGAGTCCTGCAGTCCACATGGAGCAGGGGGATGACCACTTCCCTGTGAGCACTCACTGGGCTCTCAATCGTGTTGAAGACGCAGCAAATCCCTTCTCACACAGAGGGGTGAACAGCTCCTACCCAGTGTGAACCCGCTGGGGTCTCAGGGTGTGGGATGAATAACTGAATCCCTTCTCCTATACTGAGTATCTGAATGTCCTCTCCCCCTGTGTGGGCTCACTGGGGACTCCGCAGGTGGTGCATTTGTGTGAATCTCCCCCACACTGGGAGCAAATGAATGGCCTTTCCCCAGAGTGAGCTCGCTGGTGTTTCAGCAGGTCACTGAGTGAATCCTTTCCCACAAACTGAGCAGGTGAATGGCCTCTCCCCTGTAGGAATGCACTGATGTCTCCGCAGGTGAGAGATTTGAATGAATCCTTTCTCACACATGGAGCAGGTGAAGGGTCTAAATCCGCTGTGCCATCTCTGGTGCCTCAGCAGGTTGTAAGATCGAGTAGTTCCCTTCTCATACATGGGGCAGGTGAACGGCCTCTCCCCAGTGTGACTGTGTCAGTCAGTGTCACACTAGGAGGTGTAAGTTAATCCCTTCCCACAGTCCTTACATGTACACAGCCTCACCTTGGTCCAAACACATTGGTGTCTTCCCAGATCACATGACCAGTTAAATATTCGACCACATGCATAACATAGGAATGATTTTTCTGGGCTGGGAATGCTGCTTTCCCCTTCCATATTACCGATAAGGATCAGGACCTGCGGAATTGGACGACTCTGCAGTTGATGTGATGTTAAAGCTGAGATTCCCATCTGGGAACTCTGTCTGTAAAACAAGGTTTCCCCTATCATTACTACAACTCCCAACACCAGCTCTCCCTTCAGTTCCCCTGAATTTCTAAATTTGGACTAATGCAATGACCTACTTATGGTGCCTTTCTCTCACTTGTATCTGAAAGTAAGTTGGGCCATTTTGAATAACTTTATACACTTTACCAGCAGAACTCGTACTTACTCTGTCACTTACGATTTTTAACCCATGGGAAATTTGTTACCATCTCCGATGACCGTTATAATGCTCTGCCCACTTCTCTGGAGCCAGTGCAAGTCAATTCTAACAATTACTAATAGATTGTATCTGAATGGGATGCCCCCACAACAGTCGGAGCTCTGACACTCCATGCCCATCATATAAATTATTTTTCTTAAAGCCCCTCATGTGTCTGGCAATCTGGCAATACAATCGAAGATATTTTATACAGTAACCTTTCAGTCTCAATTGCCAGTTCCAGTTCTTGAAGCAGCCAGTAACATGCCAATGAATTGAATTCTAACAGCAGCATTGCCTTGGCAGAAGAGATTGAGGAGAATGAAGCTGTCTTCTCTGGACTATCTAAACATGAAACATTTCAAATGAACAAACAGCTTAAAGAGATCAATATGGTAGACACAGCAATGGTGTCTGCCCTGGCTGGTGTGTCTGGAATGAAGTAAGCACCAACTGTGGTATCTTTACCCAGCATCCCCTTTAGCTGTATAAATGTTTAAGATTTATTTGCTGCTCTAATTCCACTCTCTTGATCACTCCCATTTGTAACTACTGTAATGTTGGTGGCCGTGCAAATTTATAACATTTGATTTATTCCATCCCAAAACCTCTCTGTATAGGTGTCTCACTTTTGTTCACCGAGACTCTCATTCAATCTGACCTCTTCACAATCCCTGCTCTGATAATTCCTTCGTGGGCTCAGAATGAAATGTTCACAGAAGGACAAAAGGAGGCTGATTGACTCATCAGCTCTCCAAAGGATCACCTCACCAAATGCCATTCTTTACCTTTACCCCAGAAACATTCCCAGTCATCCCCTTCCAATAACTGTTCAATTCTATTCTCGTCATTGTACCTGGCTCCACCTCGCTCTTTGGCAGTGCATTCCATAAACTTTCTCCGCATGAAACCGTTTTGTCTCATGTCACATGTGCTCCTTTTGTCAATTCCTTTCCATCGGTGCCTCCTCATTATTGATTCCCCCATGCATGTGAACGGTTTATCCCCATCTACTCTCACTAGATCCCTCTTGGAGATATCTTTACCCAGTATCTCCTGGGATGGTGAATATCATCTCTCCCGGTCACAGGAGACCAGTGAGAGTCCATTCAGGTGCTCTCACTGTGGTACTGGGTTCAGTACACCATCCAGCCTCGCTGTACTCCAGCGAATTCTCACTGGGAAGAGGCCATTCACCTGCCCTGAGTGTGGGAAGCCATGCACTCAGATATCCAGCTTGATGAAACATCGGCGAACTCACAAGTAAACCACAGTGATTGGATTTGTTTTGTTTGTTCATGGGTTCACGGCATCACTTGCTGGGGCAGCATTTGCCATCCATTCTAACTGCCCAGGAGATGGTTCAGAGTTGACCCCATTATTCAGGGTCTGGATTCACATGTAGGCTGGACCAGGTCAGAATTAGCACAATTTCCCAGACCCAGTGACATGAAGATTTCTGGTCTATTATCCTATTTCAGAAATATTGATGAATAATGTTTGCAGTTGAATTAAAAGTGAAAGACCAAAATGGGTTTTATTCTGATTGAGCATGTCCTCCTGTTTTCTCAGTTGTTATTGACGGTCTCATTCCCCTCGCACCAGAACCTCTTCCAGAGAGTGTTACAGAAAAGGCAGAATGGTCAGCTGCAGGTGGTCACCTGACCGGTCACTGGTCCCAAAGGTGCACTCTCCACAGATGTTGCAAGATCTGCTGATTTTTTTTTCCAGCGATGTCTGCTTTTGTTCCTGATCTCCCAGCATTTGCAGATGATCAATTTTTCAATATTCATCTTGTCTGTTGCAGAGGAGTTTATTGATGAGTTTGAAGGGTTTTGAAAATTGCAAGTTAAGCCACAAATCAGCCATGATCATCCTGAATGGCAGAGCAGAATTGAGGAGCTGAATGGCCTCCCCCTGTTCCAATGTAAGTTGTCCATCTGCAGCTTGTGGCAACATTTGGCCCTCACTGTTCACTTCACATCCATGTCGAACACACTGTTACTGACTGAACAAACCTCCTGTGTTTGAACTAAACCTGTTCATGTTCAGTTGCTCCCTCTCCGGCCACCTGCGTTTAACTCTCATCATGGAATGCTGTCTCATATTACTGCGGGAATGCCTACAAGGCCTCAGCCTGGAGTCTGTATCCCCGGGATCCACAAACCCCGTTTATTTCCTCCTTCCTCTTTCATTCTGGCCATTGAACTGTCAGTTTCAATCCATTCTCCTGTCATGCTCTTCAACATACCCATGTGGGTGGACTATCGGCAGCTGGGATTTAATGAAGGGAAGTGGGGATTAGGCAGAAACACTAAGAGAGGTGACAGCAAAGAAAGCTCTCATGATAACAGCAGAGTTTCTCTGTGACCCAGTGAGTGGTGAGGCACCTGAGATTGAATCTGCCTCTCCCCACAATCAGGGATTTGGGAAAACACTCAGATAATGACCTATCCATCTGATTGTTAACTCAGACAGAAAGAAAGATGCACATTTCGATAGCACCTTTGATGACCTCGGGCAATGAAACATGCTTCAACCCAATGATTTCAACCTCAAATCTCTGAAAATACAGACACAAAGCTTCCGACTTTTACCAGGTTGTCTCTCAGCTTCCTCTTTTCTTAAGAAAAGAGTTTTAAGCTATTCAACCTTTCCTGGTGATTATAACATCTACGTTTCTGTCAGATTTGTGACTGTATCTTTATTTTCCTGTTGTGAGTGATGCTAGTAGCAGAAACAGGTGAGGGGTTTTGGTTGGAGTATTTGTATTTACAAATTCATTCCCACCCTCACGTACAGTGTGAAATTGCTGTAAAACAGAAGGAAACGACTGCGTGAGCACCCACAGAAACACCAAGACAGCGTGTGTACCTGAGCTGAATGAACCTGGCATTAAGAAAATGTGATGACAATCACAACTAGTTAGAATCACAGAATCCCTTAGGCACACAAAGAGACTATTCGGTCCAACGAGTCTGCAATGACCTGCTGCCCCACCCTACCCCCATAACCCCACATTTACCATGGTTAACCCAACCCACCTAGCCTACACACTACAGGCCATGTTAGCACGGCCAATCCAGCAAACCTGTACATCTGTGGGAGGGTCTCAAGTAATGTCTAAGTGCTCAGGATTGTGGATGAAGGCTCAAAATACTTGACTCTGACGCAAATCCTCTTTTTTTTTCAAAATAAAATCTAGGGGAAGCTGCAGCCAGAAAGATTTCCGATTATCTCATGAGGAAGAGAATTCAAAACTCGTGCCACTGACCCAGGGGGTGCAGTGAAGTCACAGAGGTCTGGGAACCATCAGAAATGTAACAAGTTGTGAGCAAGGTGGGGGTGAGACAAGGACAAAAAGACAGTCTGGCACATGGGGGAAGGCAGGAGAGATTAAACAGCAGAAATGGTAGTCCCTCAAGGCCATGGGGAATGGAGTTAGGGCTGGGAAAGAAACCAGGAAACAAGGTATGCAGCTATGAAAGATATACATTATAAAAACAGATTATAACAACATAGAGAGCTGAGTTCACAGTCTGAAATTGTTGCTCTCGTTGGTGAGTACAGAACGCTGTAAAGCCTGGGTAGTTCTATCACAGCCAACACATGCAGGATGGGCCAAGTGGCCTCAATCTGTGCTGTAACTTTCTGATAAAGTTATTCTGACATTTGGAAGTCAGGTCGGGTGATGTTCATAAATTCTCAAATTGGACTGGAGTTTAATATTCTGGAGAAATGTCAAATAAATCACAATGATCCCATTCTGCAGACTTTAGTCCGCAGCCCTGCATCTTCCAGCATCTCAGTTACATCCATGTCCTTTTATTCTAATGTGATGTTGGTTACTGCCTCTGCCACCCCATCAATGAGTTCCTGCTCCCCACCATCTCTGAGGGAAATGAATTCTCCCCTCCCATTCTTTCTGAGAATTAGTTTCAATCAAAAACCTCCAGTTTCTGACCTCTCAGTTAATGAACAGCTCTTTCCTATCCACTCGATCTGGATTCCTCAGCATTTTATCACTTTAGTTAAATCTCAGCTCATCCTCCTCAGAAATCATTCCCAATCTATCCAACCTTTCCTCAGAGCAGAAATTTTCCAATTGTAGAAACATTCTGATCAATCTCCTCTGTACCCTCTCTGGTGTGATCACATCAACCCTGGAATGTGGGGATCAGAAGTGTGTGCAGTACTTTAACTGTGGTCAAACAAGTGTTCCTGACATTTCCCATATCACCTCTGTGTTCTTGTGGTTGTCGCTCAGACAAGAAGTGTCCTGGTTTTCCCACATGGAACTGGATGTGCACTTCGTGGGGCTGGGATTCCCTACCATGTGTTTATTTGTTAACACATCCTAAATTAACTTCAGATTAAAACAACATTATCAGCTCCCCACCAATCAACTTCTTCCATTATACTCAAGTCACCTTACTTTTTAAAATCTCTTTAAAATTATTACTATCTAAACACAACAGGCTTTAAGTGGAGTTAAGATGTCTCTACTGTTACAATCACTTGAAGGTTATCTTTACCTTCAGCTACATTTGGTGAATTGAACACTGATTGTAAATATATGAATATCAAACGGACTTGAGGTTTATGATAATTAATCCAGTCTGACATTCTTGTTGGTTAATATCTTGAAGAGAACTGTCCTCCGAACTCCAGCTGTGCTCTGACTTCATTCACAACTGGATGTGGTTGGACTGCAGATCTTAGATCTGTTCTGTTGTTTCCCAGATTGCTTCACTCTGTCTATCACTTGCTGCTTATGCTGTTTGGAACACAAGTAGTCCTCTTTGGTAACTTCATCAGGTTAACACCTCATTTTTAGGTATTCATGCTGCTGTTACTGACATGCCCTCCTGAACACTCTCAGTTGAACGAGGATTGATCCTCTGGTTTGATGGTAAGAGGCAAGTTGGGAATATACTGGGCCGTGATTCTGTAAGTTTTGTTGGAGTACAATTCTACTGCTGTTGGTGGAAGGAAAGGGCTAAACTCTTGCACTGTAAGCCATATATGTAAGAAGCTACATGCAGTATCATGAACACTCATAGGCCAAGAAATGAAATGTGAGCATCACTGTACAATGATGCAGGATCACAACTGCAGCAAGGGGAGATTAAGAGCCAACTTGACATAGGAGTAGGAAAGAAGCAGCTGATCAGATTGTCTCCTTCATAGTCACAAAGAGACTCTGTGAGATTATTGTACTGTTGGAGGTGAGGATGGAGGAGGTTGCGGAGATGGAGAGTCCTCCTACAGAAACTAATCTGCCTGAGAGTTATGGGATCGACTTGATTGCCATGCATTTAATAGAAAGCTAATTGAAACTGTTTTTATCCTCAAAGGATAGCAAGACAATAGAAACAAACCCCAGAATACATGGTTCAGAGATGGATGTCAATAGCCCATCAACATCCAACTCCTGCAATTATTCAGCAAACGTATGTGTAATTACCCTGTTCTGATGAACCAGAAAATCGCTGTTCACTCTGTGCAGATGGACAGTGATGTGGGGAAGTATTGGCCGAGCGGGATTGTCACTAAACAGTTAATCCAAAGCCCCAGATAACGTTCTGGAGACCTGGGTTCAAAGCCTGCTGCAGCACTTGGGGGAATTTGAATTCAGTAAAAAAAAGCTCTGGAATTTCAGAATCTAATGATGACCCTTAATCGATTGTCAGAAAAACCCCTCTGGTTCAGTAATGCCCTTTCAGGAAGGAAGCTGCCATCCTTATCTGGTCTGGCCTACATTGTGACCTCAGACCCACAGCAATGTGGTCGACTCTTACCTGCCCTCTGGGTAATTAGGGATGGGCAGTAAATGCTGCCGAGCCAGCGACACCCTCATCCTGTGAATGAATAAAGGAAAATAAAAATCTGTACCCAGTGTGAGTCTGTGCATGTTCAACAATATTGTGAACATTTCCAAAAGTAAGTTCTCTATATGCAAAACTTTATGAACTGCCAAAACCATTGTTCATCACTTGGTGTGAACAAGAGAAAAAAAGTCCTTCAACTTGTGGTTATGAGTAAATTCACTGGTGACTCAGCAGAATGGATGCCTGAGTGAATCCCTCCCCCCCCCCCCACACACACACACACACATCAGGTGAACAGCTTCTCCCCAGTCTGACTTGTTTGGCCAGTTTCCAGGTGGGATGGGTAAAGAATTCCCTTCTGGTATTCCCCACATTTCCAGAGTCTGTCCCTAGTCTGGCTGCACTGGTGTTTTGCCATTTCAGAAAAATGCTGGCAGAATGTTACACGCACCGTTCGTACCACCAACACCCACCTCCCCCCCACCACCCCCAGAACCCAGTATAAAGCAGTAAGCATTATCTCCTGCTGTGGAGGGACAGACTGTAATGGTCTGAGTAGGAACACTGAGCAGATTTACCTCAATGACAATTTAATTGGTGACCAGAGCAAGTTAAGCAAGTCCAAATAAAATGCATTATAGCACAGAAAGAGGGCCATCAAATCCAAACTGACTGGCTTTCTGTAGCAGAATCCAAAATTCTCATTCTCCATCCATCCCCCAAACTTTGCGATTTTATTTCCCTCAGATCTGGTATAATTGTTTTTTTTTTCTCCATTATTCATCTTCTCTCCTTGCACCACTGTAATAGGCAGCATGTTCTGCATATTACCAGCCAATACAGTCAGCAGAAACACTTACTCATCTCCCACTGTCTCAAAACCTCACATCTGGTCTTAATTCTTGTGCTATCACCTATCGAATACAGATATTTTTGTCTTCTATATCTAGGTCAGTTATAATCTTATACAGCTTTATCAAAAATATATTCTACTTCGTCACTTCAAAGAAAATAGCAATTTCTTCAAATCAATCCAGTGACTGCATTTTCTTCATCAGTGAACCACTCCAGTAAGTCTGTACTCCACACCCTGAAGATTACTCATATCCTTCCTTGTTAATGTCTGTTTTGTTCCACAAATCCAGACAACACAAGTTTTCTGTACAACAGCAGTAGTTTTATTATCGGACAGCTGGCAAGAATTTCAAAGCATCTCTAAAGAAGCCGAGTGTCTACTTGTACAGACTCATCTTCATGAATCTCTGCCTTACCCACAGAGACAGTATATTTAATAAGAATTAAACAAAGGCATATCAGTCACATGGGCGATTGGCATTACCAAGTTTAAAGCTGGTAATTATGAATTTAAAAAGCTTGATGAATGCCAATGTCCTGTGATAATGTGTGATGGATTACAGAAACTGATTATCGTATTGTCCATGATTATGTGTTGATGGGAAGAGATTAAGGCAGAAGGGTTCTTCCTTCAGTAAATGGGGGATTCACTTACCTGTGCTAATATGGAGGGGAGGTAAGACGATGGGAGCAGGAGGCAGTTTTACAGGGTTGTGCTCAGGGCTCTCAGTCTTGTCTGGAAAGGGAAAATTGCTCTATCTGGGGTTATGGTGGAATCCCCATGTGTGGCTCCAAGAGGTTCTATTTCGAAGATACGGTCTACCTCACCCCTACTGAGGTGTTCAGTCTGTATTGGAAGAGTACAGGCCTTGTATTCTTACAATACGGCAGGAAGATCTTTGGCAGGAGAATGTTTAACCCTTGAGTCACCAATGCATCCTGAAAGAGAAGCAAAGTATGGAACTGGTCCCTCTGTGGTATTTTAACTTCCTCATCCTGACCAGGAATCTGTTGACCACAATTGGATGCAATGATTGACTGTGACCTAACTAGAACTTTGTCAATGGTCAGCATCTTTTCCATGAGTATGTTATCATTCCCTCTATTAATTAAGCCCAGCATCCTAAATGTTTACTCAAAACACTTTATGTTCTCTCTCCTTTAAGGATTTGTACACATTGTCCCACATTCCTGCTGTCCTGTCTCTATCTCTGTGCCATTAAAATATATATTCCCTTTCTACATTGTTTCTCTTAAAATGCATCAACTTACTGTGTGTTCTAAAGAAGAGACATATTATACTCAAAATATTATCTCTCGCACCACACATTCCCCCCCCCCCCCCCCCCTGGAAAACAGAACAGGACAGCACCGGAATAATAGGCCCACCATGTCTGTGTGGATCATGATGCCATTCCAAACTGATTCCATCTGCCTGTATATGATCCATATCCCTGCCAACCCTTGCCTGCTTATCTGTCTGTCCAAAACCTCTTAAACATTGTGATTGTTTCTGCTTTTACCATCTCTCAGGCAAGTACATTGTAGTCACTGACCACCTCCTGCAGAAGAAACTTGTCTGACACAACTCCCTTTTAACTTGCACAGATGTTGTTGGAAATGCTCAGCAGGTCTTGCAGCATCTGTGAAGAGAAATCCGTTAATGTTTCGGGTCCGGTCCCCCTTCCTCAGAAATGTTAACTAATTTCTCTTCACAGATGCTGCTAGAACTGTTGAGATTTTTCAGAAACTTCTGTTTTTCTTTCTGGTTTACAGCATCTGCTGTTCTTTCGGTTTTCATTTCCTTTAAACTTGCCCCCTCTCCCCTTAAATCTATGGCCAGTGGAATTGGTAATTTCCACTTGGAAAAAGATTCAGATTATTCACTCTGTCTATGCCTCTCAGATCACTCCACAGCCACTGACTTTCCAAAGACAACAATCCAAGATTTTCCAACCTCTCCCAATCCAGGCAACATCCTGGTAAACCCATTTCCATCCTCTCCAAAGCCTCCACATCCTCCTTATAATGCGGTGCCCAACACAGCACACAATACCCCAAAGGTGGCCTAATGACAGTTTTATATTCACTCCCCTGACAGAAGGAGGCAAGCCTGCCATCCACCTCCTTCACCACATTCAGGGAGCTGTGAACTTGCACCTGAAGATCCCTCTGTATATCAATGCTGCTCAGGGCACTTCCTTTTAGTGTATACATTCCTCTTACAAAGAGCTGCCCAAAATGCATCACGTCACACTTGTCTGAATTAAAATCTATCTGCAATTTCTCCGCATAACCTTCCAACTGATCTCGTCCTTGATGTTTCCTTTGACAACATGCTTCACGATTCACAACTGCTTCACTTTGTGCCATCTACAAACTTGCTAATTAAATCATTTACATTTTCAGGCTAATCATTTATATGTATTACAAACAACAGATGTCCCAGCTCTGACCCTTGTGGAACAGAGGCACTGGTCACAGACCTCCAGCCACCAACATGCCCCTGCACAACTGTTACTGGGAGAAATATCAAAGAGGAGCCTTGAGTTCTGTGCTGAGCAGCACGACCAATGTTTACTCAGAGCTCCTTACTAATGCAGGATGGAAGAGTTCCATCTCTGGAATTCTGTGGCTCCCCCAGCCAAGTCCAGCATTTGGATGTGTTTCTTTCATACGTTCCACTAATATTTCTCCCCTGACCCGATCTCCTGGGTTCGGGATGTCAGCTCCGATGTTTATGAGCTCCCTTTCCCAGTCTCTGATTCTCTGTCCGTCTGCAACTTCCCCTCTCAGCTCATGCAGTTGCTTTGTCAGCTCTTTCATAAATTGTTTCACCCTATCCCTGCCATTGTACATCTCCTGCCCTCCCACTACCATACCCTCTGGCAGCTGCATAGTCCATCCGGTCACTAATTCAAAGGGGGATTGCTCAGTTCCCTTTGCTGGAGTTGACGTCAGTTTCATTCGGATTGTGGGGAGTACACTAACCCATCCCTGCCTGTCTCTGTCAGGGCCTTAGTCAGACTAGCTTTCAGTGTCTGCTTCATTCCTTCTACTGTCCCTGAGCTCTGGGGGTGGTATGTGAGATGGGATTTCTGCTCAGTACCAAACAGGCCACAGAGCTGCTTAACTTCATTTCCTGGAACATGTGTCCCTTGGTCAGAATCTGCAGGAGAATTCTCCCACCCACTGAGTAAACCTGTTTATTAAGACCCAGCAGGATTTCCTTCCTGAGATTGGGATGGGGGTGTATGTAAAATCCATCTGTAATTGTTCCCGTGGGTCCCTGGGTCCCTGCTGTTGCCTCCATTTTATTCTGATTGTTTTCCCTGGCTCACACTGTGTACAGACTACACTCCTTCAACAAAACCTTCTTGTTCTAGAACACTCCTGTAGTTGATCATCCGATATTGCATTTTATCCTGCTCAATATGGGCCATCCCATGATATGTTTTTAACAATGTTTGTCTTGTACAGTGGCACTGCTGGATCATCCTATGTCCTATTACTGTCCCACCCTTTTCCCATTCCTGTTTCTCCTGCTATGGGACTGTCTTCTGGAAATGTCTTTAAACTTTCCTTTCTCGCTTCTGTAGCTACTGCCACTGCATCCTCCTCAAATGTCTGCAAAGTTTCAGTAAGTATGCTCACCCATGCTCACCAACTACCCCGTTGGTGTGGGGTTTCTACTTTCCTGTGAGCTCTAATCTTCATTATTGCTGCTTCACTGGGAAAGTTAGCTGCTTCCACTAACTCTCTGACCTGTTCTTTATGCTCAATGTGGCCCCCAGACAGGGTGATATACCTTCACCGAGCCCAGTCATGAACTATACCAAAGGCATGCTGACTGTGTGCATTTTGCCTCCCTCACCCCTGGTTAATGTCCGCGCTTCTGCCAGGGCTCCTGATGGTTCTCTATTTCTGGATAATTCCTCACAAAATTCCCACAATAATTAAACAATCCTAAAGTTTGCCTGATCCCTTTACGGTGTGCGGGTGGATAGTTTTATAATCATAGTTTTTGTTCCCGCTGGGACTGTCCCCTCTCCCTTCCTGATTTGATCTCCCCAATATGATGTCCCAGTTCCGTCTCTCCCTACCTTCCCAGTTACACTCTCTGTGTGTTAATTTTAAGCCTGGCCTGGCTAACCTGATCCAATACTCTGTCTAATATCTGGATATGTTCTTTCTCACCGCTTGAGGTGATGAGGTGTTGGTAAGATCAGTGTGACTCAATCCATCAAACACACATCAGTGGGATATACTGGAATATTGCGGGATCCCTGAGGTAATAGTATCCTGGTGGACTGTTCTCCTCAGTCAGTAAACACCACTCTCTTCTGCAATTCAATGTCCACAGGTATGGACCCAGACTATTTCCAGCTTCTGTAAATCTATCACTGTCACAATTACTGCCTCCTCAGCCCCAGCTTTGATGAGATCCCGTTTGTGTGGGGAGTGAGAGGACCCTCGATCTCTACAGGGTCGATAGATAACAACCCACTTTCCTGTTTGAGTTACGCACACCGCTGAGTGGGTCCGAGCTATAACCCACCAGATTCTCTTACTGTCCCATTCTCCCTGCAATGTAGCTACTCCGGAGAGGTTGCCTCTCCTTTTCTTTCTGTCCCAGTCCTGGCCGGAGCATCCCCATGTTTAAATTCGGGTGTTGATGTCAATAGTTGCCATTTTAGAATAAATAGGAGCAACTCCCAGAATGGTCCCTTCTTGAGTGTCACACCTCCATATCTGAATATATTTTGTCATACTCCCGGTCTACATCGGGGCAGGTTTGCTTCATCCAGCTTCCTAGGTTCCCTCTCTGACTGCTCTCATTTTAGTCATTGAGGGGTTGAGGGGTAAATCCTTATCAGTAACTGACAAAGATGCTCCGGTGTTAGAATCATGCAAGTGTTGACACCTTAACAGCACGTCAATGAATATTCATGGGCTATGCATATACCTACATGAACACAGGCCACTCACAATTTGAACACCTATCTCCCACTCTGTGCCGACGTTCCTTGTCTATGTGCCCTTTCCTCCTTCCCTTGTAACATTGTGGGTCTGAATACCCTCCCTGTACTGCAGCTATTCCCCTGTGTTTCTGTGTTTGCCTCAGCTCTCATGGCCCAACTCAGAATGTGGTTAGAATTATCTCCCACTGGGAGTCCCATGTTTATAATTACAGTTAAATGGGGTCCCATGTCATCTTTTAAATACATCAAACCGATTTTATCATCACAGTTTGGTAATCCCCCATGGTCCTTACACACCTCAGGCTTCCTCTCTGTATGATCCTCGATATTACCCTTGCGTCCCTGAGTCACCAAGGTTATTTTAGCCCATTCAGCCTGTCCCGTCCCCAGTGTGTCCCTGTAATATCTGTAAATGCCTGGCGTCAAGGATCAGCTGTACTCTGGGGGGAACCATCTCGCAACCCATCCTCTCATTGCAGGTACAGCTTCTGCTGTACACTTCAGGGCATCTTGGGCCGAGGGAAGGTCCGTACATCATCTTCGGTGAGACTGTGTACCTCTACTAATTCATCCATATTGTCACAATAAGGCCTATTATTACCATTTCTCGATCAGGCTGGGTGTTCATTCACCAACATCTGTTATTCAGCGGGTGAACGGTTCAGGTTTGGTTTCTGTCAGTTCCCTTTGTTGCTCCCTACTGTCTAAGTTGAGCTTTGATGCCCAGTGATGCCATAGACACGGCCTTCTGGGCCTTACAGGGTGGTGGGTCATCCCACCCATTGCCGTCCCTCTGTCCATACGTGGCTGCTTCACCATCTAACTGATTCCAGTCAGTGTCACCATCCTCACTGCCTTCTGAGGAGAGCGGGGCACTAGGTACCTCCCCCACTGTAACTACCACCTGGCCCTTTGGCTTTAAGGCCTCACGTCTGAGAGCCACCACCTTCACTTGTTCCTGTTTCCCATAATAATTCAACACATCCTGTCATTCCTGGAATAAAACAGATCAAAATGTGAATTTGGTTTTACTTGAAATATTAATAATTTGACATTCACTTTACATATCGATAGACGTGAAAATTCTACTGTGATTATTTAAGTGAATTTAACATGATCATACAATGAAAATAACAGATAATCAATGACAATTAATGAACTGAATAATATGTGATATTTTGTACAAGTTCTTGCAATGAAAATTCAATTTTATTTAATGTTTGTCACCCATTACACCATGGGCATTCTTATAAGGGAATAAAATAATGGAATGATATCAGAGAAAATAAATAGACTTTAATTGTAGCTTCACTGCAATAATGAACCAAAACAATATTTGGAAATATGGTTGAACTACATAACAAAGTTTCCAGTGTCATTATTGACATGAAAACTATTTTAGTTTGCAAGTTGTTTTGCTCTAAGAATAATTGGAAATGAATTGTGATTTGGAATACACCATTTAAAATATATTTTGAAGAGAATAATCAGATACATTTTTTGGAGGAAATTAGGAATGGAAATAAATATATATTCATTGATATTAATAGTTTTAAAATGTTGAGAAGTTGACTGGGATTATTTTAATTGAGAGAGGCTGCATGATTATAAAGACTAATTCACCATTTTCATTGCACTGTTTGTTTCACTAGAATCTGTTGTGGTCTAAGCTCTTGTTGTGTGCAATGGACTGTCACTAATAGCTTAATTAACCTGCGAGTTCCTGATCAGGTTTCCTTTGTCTGTAAGTCAGTCTGTAAGTGAGCAACACACCTCCTTTTGTGAGGGGAAATAAGTGGCAGTTCACACTGAGAATGGTTTCTAGCACACACCATCAGCAGGGAAGGGTTTTTTTCTAAAGATTTCCAATCTCTATCTACAAATCTGATTTGTCAGTTTGTGGAGGATTCAGCCCCTTTGTTCTGAGCTGTTTTTATACAAGCAGTTGGTTCATTCTGGCTTTGCCAAGAATGTTGTTTACTCTTCCCTTTTACTGCGATTCTGCAGGTTCGCACATTCTGTGAGTCAATAATATTCAGTAACTGAACATTGATTGATTTTGTCTCTAACAGAGCAGTAGCCTTGTTTTCAGCTAATTATTCACTTTCCATTTCCTGGTTGTATTGAATGTTCCAGAACCAGACTCTATGTTTCCATTCACTTGTGTTGGAGTCACTGACAGCCACATGGTCAGTAAGTTTCAGGAGTTTGAATTCAATAATCATCTAGAATTATGAGTCTATTGATGAAATTATTCTCGATTGTCAGGAAACATCCAACTCGCTCACTGATGTCCTTTAGGGAATGAAGCTGCTATCCTTACCTGATCTAAAATACATGTGACCCCTGACCCACAGCAATGTGGTTGACTCTTACCTGCCCTCTGGGTAATAAATGCTGCCCATAGCCAGTGGCACCTACATCCAGTGAATGAATTTTCAACAAAGCTCTTCGTCCTGTGTCATGTGAGAAAGAAGCAGAAGGTGACCTCTCGGCCCCTCAAGTCCACTCCATCATTCAATAAGGCCAGGCCTGATCTGTTAGTCATTTATATTCCATCTTCCCCCAACGTCCCTTAACAAGAACCTATCAACCTGTGTCTTAAAAATATTCATTGAGCCCACCTTCTGGGGCAGAGAGTTCCAAAGTTGCACAGCCCTCTGAGAGGAAATAAATCTCCTCATCTCTGTCCTGAAAGGGTGAATCTAATTTTAAAGCAGTTCTCTCGAGTTCACGTATGACCCACAAGAGGAAACATCCTTTCCACATCCTCCTTAACAAACCATTCAGGATCTTAGACACTTCAGTCATGTCACCCCTCACTCTCCCAAACTCCGGCTGAAACAAATCCAGCCTGTCCAACCGATCCACATTTTATTACTGTCACGCCAGGTTGAAATGTTGTGTTGTGTTTATTATGCAGTGAATGTGTTGTTCCACTGTGTGGGGTCTAAGAGTCAACGTGAGCCATACTAGCTTTCCTGTCTTACTGTGTTACATATATCTTACATCACTGTGGTGATCCAATCCCTCCCTACCTCATATAACCAAAAAGAATGGCAGACAGAGATCAAGAAAAGTTGTTAGAAAATGTGTCGTCGCCTAAAAGGTACTTGGTCTGTTTGTAGAGATTGCATTGTAATTGAAATAACCAGTTAATGAAAAGTTACTGACAAAATATTTTAAGCGGAGTTGCTGCTGGTGATGGAAATGCCGCTGGTTGGTATAAGAGAGGGCTGGGGGGAATACTGTACTGAGGAGAAAGTTGAGCAAGGTAACCTTTTATCTTTGTCAATAAGAAGAGGCAGAGATTGCAGCTGGGACCGCGTTGGAGCTGTTTTGATCTTGCAGACATTATTTTAATATTTATTTGATGTGATTTGGTTGTCACTGGCTGGGTCCAGCATTTATTGCCCGTCCCTAATTACCCTTGAGAAATTGGTGCGGAGTTGTCTTCTTGAACCGCTGCAGTCTACAAGCTGTGGGTTGCCCCACGATGCCATTGGGGTGGGGATTTCCAGGACATTCACCCACCGACAGTGAAGGAATGGCGATACATTCCCAAGTCAGGGTGGGTTAGTAACTTGGAGGGGAACTTGAAGGTAGTTGTATTTCCATCGAGCTGCTGCCTTTGTCCTTCGAGATGGAAGTGGCCATGGGTTCCTTGAGTGTTGTTAGGGCTGCACTAATCCAGGCAAGTGGGGAGTATTCCATCACACTCCTGACTTGTGCCTGGTAGCTGTTGGGCAGGCTTTCAGGAGCCAGGAGTTGAATTACTCTTGTAGCCACTGTTTGTGTGGTGAAACCAATTCAGTTTCTGATCAATGATTATCCCCAGGATAATGTTGATAGTGGGTGTTCAGTGATGGTAACAGCATTGAATGTCAAGTGATGGTGGTTAGGCCATTTCTTATACGTGATGGTCACAGCCTGCATTTGTGTGGCATGTATGTTACTTGCCCCTTGTCAGCCCAAACCTGGATATTGTCCAGATCTTGTTGTTCTTAGGGTTGGACTGCTTCAGTACCTGAGGAGTTAATTGGTTATCAATGTTCAATAATTACAAAATTATGCAAATTCCTTTTTCAATCAAATGTCATGGACTGTATCTTGTGGTCACTCTGATATTCACTTTCGTTATCTCCTTATTTTCTTCCTAATTCAGACACGAATGTTTGAACATCGATCAGGATAAAATTAAATAATTTAAAAACATACGTCTCTACATGTAAACCAATTGAATGAAATACATTACTTCTGTATTGTCTGCATTTTGAGCAAAAGTCATTTCTTTTCAATAATTACTGAATGGTTCATTTATTGTCCTCAATCCATCAATCCAGCTGTTATATTTTAGTCTTCAGTTTACCGATCTTACTGATGTCTAATCAACATCAGAGCAAAGTGCTTTTAAAATGTTGAATCAACTTATTCTGATTACAACATTTATTATGAATTCATTATCCTTATAATAATTACAGAATAATTTGTTTGTCTTTCTAACATGTATGGTCAGATCCATATTTTAATTTAATTCATTGTTTCATTGAATCCATTGTAACAATACTATTGTTTTCAGGTCCCACAATGGAACCAATGATTTTGCACCCAACATGCTTTGAAAACTGACTTTTGCTCATTTGAATAATCACAGTAATCTCAGCCTTATAAGTTCAGAGAACTGTAATTACTTTTCACTGCAATGATTGCTGTTCATGTCTACACATTGCACAGTCACATAGCAACATTAAATATCTCCTTCTTTGAAGTGCACTGATATATTTTCAAAAATCTATGTGTTGCTAATATGTAACTATTGTTCAGTTCAGTAAGGGGTATAAATGTGCAATAATAGCTCAGTACATGAACTGATGTGAATATATTGCAGTGTACAAACTCACAATCATTGTGAAAATCAATTTTTATTTTAACCATGGAAACACAGTTGAATTAATTCAATTATATTTCACTTTAATGCTCGCATTCATTGTATTTCTAATCACAATAAGAGTGAACTATTTCATGTGACACAATTATTTAAAATTCATGTCACTTTTTTATGGACAAAAAATAGAATTAATACCCGTTTTTGCTTTCCTTTACCTATCACAGTCAAGTTTGAATTGTAGAAAGTTAGACTGATACAGCACGGAAACAGGCCATTCAGCCCAACTTGGCATTCCGGCCAGGTTTCCGAAACTAAACTAGTCCCATTTTCCTATGTTTGTCCCATATCCCTCTGGATGTTTTCTATCCATGTAACTGTCCGAAAGTCTTTTAGATGTTGTAATTGTACCAGCCGCTGCCTTTCCTCTCACAGCTCATCTCAATATGCCAAACACGCGTTGTGAAAAGAGTTGCCCCTCAGATCCCTTTTAAAACTTTCCCCCTCACCTTAATAACATTCATACTTTAATCAGTGACCTGAAGCAAATAAATTCAAGATATTGTGACCATTATAATCAACAACAGATACAAGTTGAGAAAATGTTGGATTGAAAAGTAATTCAATTGACACTTAGATATTTTCTAATCAACTCTGAGGTGCGTTGACACATCTCTGTTTAAGGTCGGAATTGAACGCCTGCCTCCTGGTCTATTAGTACAGACATTACCAGAACCCTCCATAATGTTCCCATGCGGGAAGGGCAGGGCGATAATCACATACTTACTGTGGTTACTCACAGGGAAAACTGCTCAGATATTTATCGTGATAATTGGACTAGGATTATATTAGACACTTCCAGTGTGTAATGGATAAAAAGAATTCCTAATTTCTAATAATGATGGAACGAAGCGACAATGATCTTAAATAAATATAAGTCTCATGATAATCAAATAATTCAATATGTTTGAAGCAGTTATTCATATACATAAATTAACATTGACCTGCTTTGTAATGCACATGAATTGGATATAAAGCATTCGCCATTCAACGTGACTACTCAGCGAAAGATAACTTTCCTCAGTTTCACAAAATTGTGATTTCTAAGAATTCAAGATTTATTGTAAAAGAATAGATCAAACATTTGTTAATTCAGGTTTGTGTACACAAGAAACACATGAAATTTAAATAATGTTAAATGTGAAAAATAGTTAGCTCTTTTGTAATAATCAGAAATATAGAAATGTTAGCATTGAAGTGAAGTACAATCAGTACAAGAACGCAAAAAACTGTGGATGCTGGAACTCAGAAACAAAATCAGTAATTGCTGGAAACCAACTCAGCAGGTCTAGCAGCATCTGTGGGAAACATTCATTCGGGCAGCACGTTGGCACAGTGATTAGCACTGCTGCCTCACAGCGCCAGAGAACTGGGTTCAATTCCCACCTCAGGCGACTGACTGTGTGGAGTTTGCACATTCTCCCTGTGTCTGCGTGGGTTTCCTCCCATAGTCCAAAAATGTGCAGGTCAGGTGAATTGGCCATGCTAAATTGCCCGCAGTGTTAGGGGTATGGGTGGGTTTCGCTTTGGCGGGGTAGTGTGGACTTGTTGGGCCGAAGGGCCTGTTTCCATACTGTAAGTAATCTAATGAATACTTTGGGTCCAGTGACCCTTCCTCAGAATGTATTTTTTCTCACAGCCAATTCAATCCAACTGAAAATTATTTTGCTAAGATTAAGAGATTGTAGAGTGCAATATTGTTTGTCAGTTGATGTATTGAGCCATTGTTCCACATTGACAGCTGGATATATTGCATTTAAACAATGATTACCAGTTAGACATTAGCAATAATTAGTTTTAAAATGAAACCAAATTTAAGGTTGATAAGAAAATCCTTATTGCAATGTAATTGTGCAGTATATCTGAAAAAACTGAAATATTGAAGTGAAAAATAATTAGCCATCCCTTAATTGATAAGGCTGATTAATAATCCTTCCATTAATACGAGAATTCAAATGAAAGAGAATGAGATCGTTACTATGAGTGTTGGGTGAGAAAACTCTGGTTGATTGCAGGTGTGTTGACCTGAAAAGAATGTTAATATTTCATTGTGATACTGACACTAAGAAATAATGGATTCAACTAAAATGTGAATCTCATGATGGTGTGAGAGTTGAAATGACAATCAAACAATAATTAATGTTAGAACTCAACACTTAAAATGATTCAATATATTCAAAGCAGTTTGTACTGGATATTCATTAAGATCAGTAAACTGAGAATTAAAATATTGGGTTAATTTAAAACAAAAATCACAACTTCAGAGATGATTCAGCAGAATTGTTTTGTCATTGAAAAAAAAACACATTTATTCAAGAAATTTCCCTCATTTTCTGTCTTTTTTCCACAGGGATCTGTACTGGAACCCTTCTGGTTACGGTACAAATATATAGAAGTGACATGAATTAAAACCTAATTGGGTGAGTTAATAAGCTTGCAGATGATACAAAGTTCAGTGCAGTTGTGAATAATGTAGAAGGTTCTCAAAGAATGCAACAGGAAAAAGATAAACTGCAGCTATGGGCAGAGAAATTAAAGGGAAAGCTTAATCTATACAAGTGTGAGGTGTCACACTTTGGGAGCTCAAATATTAAGGAAAAGTAGATAGTTAACGGCAGGACCCTGAACAGCTTTGTTGTTCAAAGGGATGTTGGCGTTCAAGACCATGGCTCCCTGAAAGTGTCCATGCAAGTAGATAGGGTGGTAAGGAAGGCAAATAGCATGCTTGCCTTTATTCGTCAGGGAACTGGTTACAAGAGTCAGGGTAACATTTTGCAACTTTGTAAGACTTTGGTTCAGGCATACTTAAAGTATTGTATTCACTTCTGTTCGCCACATTTCAGGAAGGGTATGGAGGCTTTGGAGATGGCACAGAGGGCGTTTACCAGGATGCTGCCTGGATTTGGAGAGGCTGCTTTTTTGTGGAGTGGCGGTGGCTGGGGCAAGAATTGATTGAAGTCTATGCAATCATGAGATACATAGGTAGGGTTGTCAGTCAGGAAGTTTCTTCCCAGAGTTGAAACATCAAAAATATGAGGCATGCATTTCAGGTTGTGGGGGGAAGTTCGAGGGGCATGTGAGGGGCATTTACTTTTTACACAGGGAGTGGTAGGTGTCTGGAATGAACTTCAAGGGTTGGTGGTGGAGGCAGATACATTAAGGCTATTTAATGTTCATTTAGATAATTTGGACGGATATGAACCAAGGACAGGCAGAAGGGATGAGTTTCTTTTGCATTATATTCAGCACAACGTTTTGGGCCAAAGGACCCATTCCTGTGCTGCACACATCTTTCAGAGAAAACTAATACCTCACTCATATGACATTTAATCTAATCAATATTTAGCCACTGGTGTCAGAAATAGGAAGAAAATAAGTAGAGAACGAACTTGACTATAATCTAAAGATAGAGTCAATAACATTTACAGAGGTAATTTTTTGATTTTTTTAAATTATAAGATTAATAACTTTGGAGATGTGTTGAAAATGTTTGCAGTTACTGATGTGCTGAGCCAAAATTACCCTTTTTAAATTGAAGATTGGACTAGAAATCTGTTAGAAAACTTGAAAATATTCAGTAAGGTGTGATGCACATCATAATTTAATCCATTGATTATTACTGCCGATACTACAATAAAAAAAATTCAGCTCTACACCAAAAATCATCAATTTTCCATCCAATGCTCATTGGAAATATTGGAATACTACTCATTTCAACAATCAAAGTAATCACAGCCTCATCGATTAAGAGATATCTAATGACATTTCACCAATAATTACTCTTTATTGCGACACATTGCTCGTTCAAACGGCAATGTGAACTTTCTCATTAATATTCAGTTCACTGACAGCATATTCATAATTTAGTTATTGCTAATATCTAACCATTGATCAATCCAGTCAGGGATAGAAAAGTGGAAATATGGCTCAGTACATCAACTGATGGAAAGATATTGCAGTGTTCACTCTGCCAATTATTGTGAATATCGATGTTATTTTGATTTGATTTGATTATATTTTTCTTCAACACAAAGATTTATTGTAATTCTGATCACAGTAAGATT
The DNA here is from genome assembly GCF_047496795.1 of Chiloscyllium punctatum. Lineage (NCBI taxonomy): Eukaryota > Metazoa > Chordata > Chondrichthyes > Orectolobiformes > Hemiscylliidae > Chiloscyllium > Chiloscyllium punctatum. The sequence continues at coordinate 96,738,792 of NC_092744.1, forward strand.
ATTTAAATTTGTGACTTTTTTGTAAACAACAAAATAGAATTTACAGGCGTTTGCTCTTTCCTTTACAATCAGAATACATTTGGAATTGTTGCAAGTTATACATTTGTGGAAGGAAGAGAAGATGTCTGCAGGTGAATAGTCACAGTGAATGACCTTTTCTTCCGATTCCGTCCGACTGCTAAACATTCTCATTATCTTTTTCTTTATAAGAAAAACTGCTTTAAACGTATTCAGCAGTTGTATTTTATATGAATTTACAATATGTCGATCTATCTTTCTTCCCATAATTCTGATATTAATTTGTAAGTAAGAGCATATGTGCTTAGTACCATTATTATAGTGAATTACTATTTCATTCTCAGTCCATTACACAGAAACAGTCTAATTAATTCCCAGCCCAATTATCGGAATGAACACTGGTTAGTTTTCATTTGAGTAATCCCAATTGATTATAATCCCAACCTTCGTTGTTGGGACGATAATGTGTATCTCTAGTAGTGTCTCTCCTAAGAGACCAGATCACCTGATGTAGAGCCATAGCCTTTAAAGCTAGTGCTTATAAATAAACCTGTTGTACTATAATCTGGTGTCATGTGATTTTTAACTTTGTCCACCCTAGTCCAATTCCGAGATCTCCAAATTACTGTTGCACAAAGGAATTCTCGTAATTTTTAAAAGAAAATATGACTTTAATTAAGATCTTTAACACACGATTATTAATCCCTTCCTATATTCTTAAAATATAGTTGTAATTGAAAAAAAATGCTCACTGAACACGGCACACACAGCTACACAAATGTCTTCCTGGTCATCTAATTACTGCTCCAGAGAAAAACCTGAGTAAGTATCTTATTGTTTCTGAAAACAAGAACCACAATAAACATTTGGTGAGCAGTTTCATCCAATAAATGCACTTGATTTCTTACATATCACTTCAGTAATTGCACACGAAATACTTCACTAAAACCAATAACAATGCTTTATTACAAATGAGCGAGGACGCTAACGTCAGCATACATAGCAGATTTCCAATCCAGTTGAAGTATCGCAAAATAAAATGATGTATTTTGGCTTAGTACAACCTGTAGGTGAAAACATTTTGAGCTTGCACCTTAAAAATCTGTACCTGCTTATTCAGAGAAAATAATGAAAGATGGCACTGTAAATTTATTTTGACTTTCACTCATGAAAATACTCATGTGAATCGCTTCTCATTTTCTTCCTAGTTCTGATACAAATGTCAAAATATTTACGATAATAAAACTTTAGGAATACTAAGAGTGTACTTTGCAAGAACGACATGAAGATGTTCAAGGTCCTCGAATTCCTGTTGAGTAGAATCCCCTTCATTAGGGTCTTATTGTCTCGCGCCGATGTTTTTTGTGACTGGTGACTGATGCATTTTCAAATCATGTGCACTGCAGAAGGATTTTTTAAATTTTCAATTTGTTATGAGCAAAAAAACTGCTTTGAACATGTTGATTTACTTTTTTTACTCCAAAGTTATTTATCAATGTACAATCATCACAAAATTATGGAAGTTCTCTGTATCTTACGTTCACTGTCATACGTACTTTCGCTATCTATGTATTAACTTCCTACTTCTGACAGGAATGTCGAAACATTGGTCATGATCAAAAGTATATAAATTAAAAGTACGTCTCAAGAAGCAAACCAATGGATGGTAATATGTCATTCTTGTAATCCTGCATGTTTGACCCAAAAAAAATTCTGCTGAATAATAACTGAATTGCTCGTTTTTGTGAATCCATAAAGCTAGCCATTATATTGTATTCCTCAGTTTACCGATCTTTATGAATATCCAATAATCTTCACAGCAAAGTGATTTAGAATATTAAATCAATTTTTTTTTTCAGATTATAATGTTATTTTTGCAGTCACTGCCATTATGATAATTGCACAATTATTGGAGTTAATCTTTCTAACAAATCTAGTGAAAATCGCATTTTAATTGCATCAATTGTTTCTGAGTACGAATCCTACAATACAAAAATCAATTTACTGTTCAGCTGAACGATCCCATAATGGAACCAATGACTTCCCATTCAATGCCTCATTGTAAATAATTGATGATTGCTCATTTGAATGATCACGGTAATCTCAGCCTGAAGTGTTCAGAAAATTATAATTACTTTTCATTAGAATAATTCCTGGTCGTTTCTCCACATTGTTCAGTGAAATAATCTACTAAGATTTCTCAGTATTCTTAAATTAACTGATAGAATTTTGACAATCCAATTACTGCTATTATCTAATCATTGTTCAATATAGTTCAGGGTATATCTGTGGAATTATGGCTCATGCATGAAATAATGTAAAGGTTTGCAGTGTGTGTTGTAAATATCAATTTTTATTTTAACCCTAGCAAAAGTTGAATTGATTTAATTATGTTTCGCTTACATGTTAACATTTACTGTATTTATAAACACGATACAAGTTAATCATTTTTCATGGAACAAAATCATTTAAAATTCTTGTGATGTTTTGAAGTACAACAAAAGGAGCTAACATCTCTATTGTTCCCTGAAATAGTCACAGTACATTTTGAACTTTGGGAATTTGAACATTTTGGGAAAGAAGGGAAGTTGTCTTCAGATGAATAGTTGTATTGTGTAACTAATTCATTTATTTTCCTATTCATTTATGTTGCAAAAGCATTTTAATTTTCTTGTTATTCTGTGAAAACTTGCTTTGAACATATGGAACTATTTTATTGATTTTTGTTCATCAGTGTACAATGATCAAATGATTAGGCTTTTTTTCCTATCATGGGTCTTCGTGAGATTCATATTTAATTAAAGTCATTATTGCTTTGTTACAACTTTACTGTAAATTACTAATTCATTTTGTCAGTTCATTACACACAGGAAATATGTAATTAATTCCCATACAAATTATTACAATAAACATCTGATTTGTTTTCATTCGTGTTGCCACAGAAAGCATGTGACTATGGTCCTACCCTTCCGGGGTGGGGACATTATGAAGGGTCCTTGCGGAGCTCTGACAGTGTCTCTACAACAAGATCAGGAGGAATGATTTCAATTCCCACCTTCAGCAGAGATGTGTCAGAGCAGCTTCAAATATTCATGAGAAAATACCTGAGCATAGATTGAACTGCTTTTCAAAACAACATGAAATATACTTCAATCTGCTGTGCATTTTAATCATCACCATATCTACTACTTATTTTCTTCAGGTCACTAATAAACCGTATCATATCTGCTAGTTCAACATTCCTTGAAAAAGTAATTGAGAATGTTGCAATCTTAAAGTTGGAAGAGTCTAAGAAATGATACTCACTGATTTTTTTTCTCTGTTTGAAAGAACCTAGTTCAGACATTTCAAGCACATAAATCCTTATTCTCCAGTGTTATAAAGATGAAAAAATAAACAGTCAAAATTCCTCTTCAGCAAAATAACCAAATACAACTTCATATTATTCATTGGTCAGTTGATCACCTACAATTGTTACTAAATATTGCAATTCATCTAAATATTGTTATGTGCTTTGAACAAATTAAATTTCTTATTACTATTCATTCTTGAATTGTCAGGAATTTGTTTTTTATTTTCCATCCACCAATTCATAATTCATAAGATTGATATGCTTTCAAAATATCGACGTGTTCATTTGAACATTTAAGTTGTCTCTCTCTCTCACTTATCTCACTTCATGCATGATAGCTTCAATGCATTTTGCTAATTAACTCTACGAAACTTAAAAATGTTGTTGACTTCTTTTGTATGCAAGAAAACAATGTAGGTACACCCATTTGTTCTTAAGCTCAAATAACACTAAATTTTAAATTATTGAAAAGACTACACTGGGGGAAAAAGAACGATTCTTCATCTCAAATATCACATTAAATGACACTTTTTTCAAATCAATACAAAATGATTTGTATTTTAATTTCATTATAAGAAAAAAAACTTTGGAAATGTTAGAATCTGTTTCTTTTACTTCCAGCATTAGTTGTCAATGAACAATAATCACGTAATTATCAGTCATTTTGTGCAAAATAATTTTCTGTACCAAATGTCATTTATTTGACCTTTTGTTCACAATAGTACTCATTTTCCCGGTCTAATTATTTTCTTCCTTATTCTGACACAGATGTCTAAACATTTATCACGATAAAAATAAAAAAAAACATGACTCAACAAAAAAACCCAATGTTGAAATGTGTCAATTGTTGCTGAGTATTTGTGATAATTATTAAAGCGACTTTTTATATATTAATTTTCTGTTTATCCAGCTTAATTATGATGCAATCGATGTCACAGCAAAGTACTTTCAAAATATTAAGTTAATTTATCTATCAATATTCTAGAAACAATTAACAATTACAATAATTACACAGCACTTTGTGCTTGTTACGAAGTCTAAGTTAATGTGTTATTAATGTTTTCTATATTTCTTATTGTGAATGCTACAATATAAAAACCTGTTTGGTCGGGCCAATACACCCAGAAAAGACCAATAACTGCCCTTGTGACATCCTTTGTAAATATCTGACTTTTGCTCATTTGAAAGATCACAGTCATCACAGTCATTGATATTCAGAGAACACCAGTTACTTTACACTGCAATATTTCTCTTCATTTCTGCACATTACTCAGTGGAATAGTAAGATGAGATACCTCATTATTCTTAAATTCATTAATAGTAGTTTTAAAACCAATTTGTTGCTAATATCAAATAATTGTTCAATTTGGCAAAGGATATAAGTGTGGAATTATGGTTCCATGTAATAACTATTACAAGGAATTAGCAATGTAGAATCTCTCAATCATTGTGAATATTGCTTTTCATTTTAAACTTGGAAACACTTCTGAAATGATTTGATTGTAATTCACTTCAATGTTAACATTTATTGTGCTTCTAATCACAATAATAGTTGAATATTTTTCTTGTGCACAATTATTTAAATTCTGATGAATTTTTTTGAAGTACACAATAAAAGGATTGACATCTTTCTTGTTTCATTAAACAATCACGGGAAATGGTGACTTCTTAGAAATCAGACATTTTCAGAAACAATGAAAGTTGTTTTCAGCTGAATAGTCCCATTGACTGACCAAGTCATCATTTTGTTCCAATTTACGTGTAGAACAAAAAAAAATTACGTTGCATTTTATAAAATGAGAAACTATTATGAACATGTAGAATGATTGTATTCATTTTTACTTATCAATTTACATTAATCACACAAATCTGTCAAATTGTCATTCCACAAATTATCATAAAATCATATTTAATTAAGACATCTGTTAATGCCCATCATTATTGTAAATTACTATTTAATTTTAAGCACATTATACACAGGATCCATCCATTTAATTCCAATCCAATTATCACAATAAACATCTGATTATTTTTCACTTGAGTAACCACAGTGAGCATATGATTTTCGACCTGCCCAGCCTTGGGAACATTATGAAGGAATGTTGTGCAGCTCTGATAGTGTCTCTGTTACCAGACCAGGAGGTAAAGTTTCAATTCCCACCTTGCACAGAGTTGTGCCAGAGCAGCTCTGAATGTTGATTAGAAAATATCTAAGAATCAATTGAATTGCCTTTCAATTTAATATTAGATATGCTTCCATCTGTTGTTCATTCCAATAATCACAGTATTTGCTATTTATTATTTTAAGGTCACTAATAACAGAATGTATCTAATTCCACTCAATCAATATTCATTGGAAAATATTTGAGAATGTTGCAGTCATATAGATGAAATATACAAAGTAATGATATTCATTGATTTTCTTTTGTTCTGAAGAGCTGAGTTCAAACAGTACATAGAACGTGATGCTCCAGTGCTATAAAAATGAGGAGAAAAAATAAATTTCTTGTTCAGTCAACTAAACAAATGCCAAATCCTTTTATTTATCAATTTTTAATTATTGATCTGTTTATGAATTGTGTGAAATTTGTTTTTCGTTTTCCACTCACCTACTTATATTGAATGTGAGATTGAACTGCTGTGAAAATATCCAAGTGCATTCATTTGAAATTTGATTTTGCATATTTATCACTGTGGGATATAGGTAAAGCAGTGTTACTTCTGCAATCATAATTGTTTATTCAAGGTAAATGAACTCGCACCAGTGTATAATTGTTTCAGCCAAGAGCTGAGTTAACAAGAATGAAAACTATGTGAAGGAACTATATTATTGCTTTTGTATTAGCTAAAATGTGCATACAAGAATGAAATGTGTCTGCAAATAATGGTAGATGTTATAGACAACTAGTTAAGGTGCTGTGAGGGGAGGGGGTGTAGGTTAAGCTAGATATGCCTGTACAAACAGTTACAAGCATCTGTTTCCTGCGTCAGCAGGAACAAAAAAAAACATCAAAAGGTCATAAGGCTTGGTGTAAATAAAGAATAAAAAGAAATTATGCTTTGGTTAGCACAGAAATAGATGGCAGTGAAGAAGGATAAATAACAATAAGACCACAGACGGAGGTGGTCAAACGGCCTTGTGAGGCCAGAGATAAACATTTTGTCAGGGGCAAGGCTGAATGAGTTCAGAGATAAACAGCCGGTTTAGATTAGAAATAGATGTAAACAGTGAAGGAGCAATGGGAGGAGGGAAGAGTAACGAATTACATAAATATTGTGTACTTGTTAAATTCAGTGTGTGTGTGTGCCTTGTGGACAGTGGACACCACACCCCTCTTGCAACAGCGTAATAAACGATACTACTGATTCAGGTCTTGTTCCGGACTGAAGTTATTGAAGTGACTGAACTTCGTTTCTCACAATCACTTATCTCATTTATTGCATGATGTCTGAAGTGTGTTTTGCTCAGCAATTCTATCAACTATTTAAGAAGTCTAATCTTAAATAAGATTCTTTACACCCAATTATCAATCTATTCCTAATTCATGTAAATATCTCAATTTTCTTGAAGTCAATGTTCACACAAAACAGTGCACATAAAGTGACACAAAGATATTCATCATCAGCTGATTACTGTTCAGTGGAATAACCTGAGTATCTTCTTGTTCCTGAGACTATTGACAACAGTAAGCATTTGTTTACTTGTCCATGCAGTAAGTACATTTGATATCTTATATTTCAGTTCAGTCGTTAATGACAATTTATGTTGTTTAAACCAATAATTCTAATTTATCATGGATATTGACTGTAATACAATAACACTGGAAACATTTTTTAAAAATATTCTAACAATCTTTAAGCTCCTCTTCTGTTGTATGTGTGCAAAAGATAATTCAAATTATTACCATTTTTGTTGCAAATTCAACAAACGCTACATTTTGAATTTATGAACTTCTTACAGTTTTGCAAAAAGGTTAGTCTTCACTGTATGTCATATTAAAAGACTGCTTTTTCCAAACATGCATGCTACAAAATGATTATTGCTTTCATTGCATTGTAAGAAAAGAAGTGTTGAATTTTTTGTTGTTTCAATTCCAACATTATTCATCATTGTACAATAATGACACAATTATTACAATCGCTTCATATACCACCCAGCAGTGACTTCATTGTTTGTTTATTTTCATGCTCATTTTCATGATCTATTAATTCTCTTCCTAATTCTGACACTTTGATTATAATCAACGTACCATCTCTACAAGGAATCCAGTGAAAGAAATTCGCAATTTGTATATTGCATATATTTTTGAGTTCAGAAAAGAATTTTGTTCAATAATCATTGAATGTCCCATTTTTTCTTTAATACATAAAGCTAGTTACTATGTTTTATTCCTTAGTTCACTGATCTTAATAAATATTCAATCGACATCACAGTAAAGTGCTTTTGAAATATTGAATCATGTTCATTCTTCGTATGTATTGCAGTGTACAATCTCTCATTCATTGTAACAATCAATATTTATTTTACCTGTTGAAACATAGTTGTATTAGTGTAAATATATTTCACTTCAATGCTAACACTTGAGACTTCAGCATTTTTCATGCAAAAAAATCCAATGAAAAAGCATCAGCATCTCTTTATTGTTTCATTAAACAATGACAATAAATTTAGAATTTTTGAAAGTTGAACATTTTTAGAAAGAAGGAATGTTGCCTTCAGTTGAATGTTCGCATGACTTCAGTTGAATGACTTCTTCACAGTATCTGCTGTTTATTCTCTTCTTCGGGTTCCCAAGAAAAGAAGTTAACTAGTTCTGCTGGTTCTAAATTCCTGAAAAATATTTGAGAATGTTACGGTCTTAAAGGTAAAAAGCTAAGTGATCATAAGTGATTAGTTTTTTGTTCGAAAGAGCTTGATTCAAACATTTCGGACATTCGCATTTTTATTCTGCTGTGTTACAAGGGTGGAAAACAAGTCGCTTTCTTCATCTGTAAAGTAAACATATGCCACTTCCAATTATTCATTAGTCAGCTAATTACCTACATTTGTTATTAAAAATTGCAATTCATCTAAATATTGGAATGACCTTTGATCAAATTAAATTTCTAATTATTTTTCAATCGTGAATTGTTGGGAGTTTTTTTTGTTTTCCATTTATCTATTCGTATTGAATGTAAATTTTACATGCTTTGACAATAGCGGAGGGTGTTTATTTGAAATTTGTCTTTGCATACCTCTCACTGATTTTACTTATTGCATGTAGTTGCACAGTGGCTCAGTCATTAACAATGCTGCCTCACAGTGCCAGGGATCTCAGTTTGATCCCATCCTCGGTGACTGTCTTTGTGTACTTTGCCCATTCTCCCCAAGTCTATGTGACTTTTCTGTGGTTTCCTCCAACAATCCAAAGACGTGCAGGTTAGGTGAGCTGGCCATGCTAAATTGCACATTGTGTTCAGGGATGTGTATGTTAGTCAGCAGTAAATGTCGAGGAATATGGTTGGGAAAGTGTTTGGATGGGTTATTCTTTGTAGGGTCATCTTTTTCAACGAAATGACCTGCTACCACACTGTGCTAACAGGGATTCTACAATAGTTTAATTGCGTTTCTCTAAGCAATTCTAACTTTTTAAAAGTTGACTTTAGTTAATACCTTTAACACTTGATTATCAGTGTTCCTAAATCTTGTGAAATATCTCAATTTTTTAAAAATCATTGCTCACACAAAACACTAAACATGAGGCCACACAAAGGTCTTCATGACCATCTAATTACTGTTCAGTGGAATAATCAGAATAACTATCTGATTGTTCCTGAGATCAATCCCCACTGCCACAGTAAGGATCTGGTTATCATTCCCTCCAATAAATGCAGAAGTTGTCCTCTGGTATTTCAGTTCAGTAATTACACACGATACTGGTTGTTCAAAGCAGTGGTTATTCTTTATTATGAATGGCAAAGGATTCTACCGGAAGAGGTGTTCATATGTCCTGATGTGTTGCATGATCACAAACAATTTTCTGTCCAAATATTGTACAAAAAAGTGTAAATTTGGTTTTGTTCAATTGCCAAGGCTAACAATTTCAGTTCATGTCTATTACAAATATTTGGAGAAAGTGAGGAAAGCAGATGCTGGAGATCAGAGTCAAGAATGTGGTGCTGGAATAGCACAGAATGTCAGGCAGCATCTGAGGAGCAGGAGAAACCATGTTTCAGGAATAAGCCTTCATCGGGAATCTCCGGCTCCATGGATGCTGCCTGGTCTTCTGTGCTTTTCCACCACCACACTTTCGACATAAAAAATATTTGCTTATTTGGAGCAAATACTCTCTGTTTGCTCTGTAATTTAAATTTACTGTGCTTTCTATTCACTCAAGTTCTCGTTTTAATAGGTCCTCGTTTTCTTCTTAATCTGATACAAATCTCAAAACTCTGGGCACAATAAAAGCGATATGAATTATAAAATTACTATCTGGACAAGAGAACCAATGAACAGCTACATAGACCTCTTGAACAACAAAGATATTAGAATGAAAAAGCAATGCCTTCCAAAAAAAAATCTCTGTACGTCTGTATCCTTTTTCAATTCAATAATCCTGCAATTAGCTTATAATTGTCAGTTGATCTCTCTTAATGACTATTTAATAAATGTCATTGTAAACCACTGATAAAATTGAAACATTTATTAAAATGCAAAGATTCATTCTCAATTCGTTATTACAACAATAAGTGAACCATATTTTATCTGTCCGCTAAGGTCAAGTGACCTGTGGCCCATAATTGAACATTCTAAATATTCCTACAGCTGGGGAAAGCAGAGCTAAAAAGGTCAAACTAAATGAAACAGTAGACAAAGTAACCAGCTCCAGAAAACAGTGGAAAGCCCGGTCAAAGAGCTCACAAAGGTTCGGGAGACCCTGTTACAACCAGCCCAAGAGCTGTGTTTTGGAGAGGTTGAAGCAGACTTCCTGGCACCTTGACTTCCAGCCAGTGCCTGAGCATTAGACACCTCACTTGAGAATGACGACAAGTGAAGGGTGTTTGCACGAAACCCATTGAATGCTTAGAATCCAGAATTTTGGTAAAATGTTGTGAAACATTTCCCAGATCATGGAAATCAGCTCAACATTATTGAAATCAAAGTACTCGTAATGGTCTTCAAGACCACCTAATTACTGTTCGGTGAAAAACACTTTGTACGTATCTTATTGTGCTCAGGGTGAATAAACATAGCAAACATCATAGTCTCACCAGATCCAAACATATGGAGGAGACACCTTATTATAATTTACACACTACATCTTTCCCAGACCCATGATGACACGTTATGACTCAGGATACTACGTGTAACATGTATCAAGATGAAGCAAGTCCTGAATATAGGAATTTTTTTCTGATAGATTTCCAATCCAAAAAGTATGATAATAATGATATTGTGGTTCATTACATTGTCAACAGATCCCCATTAAACGTATTTAACTGTTTATTCAGAGACAATATTGAAACCAATACGTTGATAAATGCTGTTGACTGTATGCTTCTGTGAAAATAAATCTTCCTTATTGAGTTATTTTCATTATGATTCTGACTCAAATGTCAAAATATTGATGATATGGAAAATTGCATGAATTAAATACAATGCAGAATTTGTTCTTGTTATATATTATATTTCTCCAGAAGAAAAGTAGAGAAACCATGTATAGAAATCTTGAAGATCTGAGAATTTTGAATGATAAACCATTTCTGATCAACGTTCACTGAATGTCTAATGTCTTTCCATGTCATCATGCCAGAATTTGCATTCTCAGCTGACAGATTAAGAAATATCTAGTCAACATCAGAGCAAATCCATTTGGAAATATTGAATCATTTACTTTGCCAAAGTTCTAAAATTAATTATCAATTCATTGTCATTCCAAAAATCACAGTAATTCAGTTTAGGTTTTGTAACAAACATCGTCAAATTCACATTTTAATTTAATCCATTATTTCTTAATGTCAATATTAAAAGAAGAATAATAGTTCTCTTATTCCACGATAACACAAACACAAACTAATTAATGATTCCCTATCCAACACTCACAGATAATATCTGTTCCCTTCTCATGTGAACGTTCACAGAAATCATTGGATTAATATTCGTCCTTACATATAAAGAGATGTCTGGTTATTTTACACTCCAATAAATGCTGTTCATTTTTACACATGACGGGCTGCTATATGAGATTTCTAATCATTTTTAAATTTGCTATGAAATGTTTCTAAGATTAATTGTTGCTTATATCTAATATGTAAGAATTGATCAAATCCAGTATATCTAGCTTTAAGTGTGAAATTAAGGCTCAGTAACGTAAACGTATTGCATTGTACTGAAACCAATGGTAGCGAATGGTGATTTTTGTTTCAATACTTGAATCTTAGTTGATTTGCTGTTCTGGGCATGGCCTGCCCCACCTGGAATAGAATGGCCCATATTGGCTCATACAAAATGCCTGACAATCAAAAACAGGCAGCCTACCTTAGGACTAAAATACAAGGTGTCAGGGGATGATAAACTAGACCAACATTCTTTTCCAGCCTTAAATTAAAAGAAAGCACACTACCAATGGACCTACTCCAACGCCAGGACTACAGCATTCCAGACATTTCTTGATAAGAGCATGCCAACATACAGACAAATGACCAATCCTGATCTTCATAAATGAAAGGATAATTGTCCCAGTAAATGAATAAACAGCAGCTGCAGGGTGCAGCCCAGTTAACTCACTAAGCAGCTATCATGACAACAGAAGAGTTCATTTGTCAGATATGGTTATTATTTTACAGTTACTCAGAATATTAAACAAAGTTTCTAATTACAGATTCTTGAGTATAATAGGGGAAATTTGCAACATAAGTTTGATATATGTTACCAATGCCTCCTAAAAACATTATGGAAAAGCATTTAGACAGAGATTTGAAGTTCGCTAATTTTAGGAATTAACTTCACGGTATGATGTTGACTGCTCATTAATTATAAAGTCCTGACAGAAAGAGTAGCTGTATAATTTTACACAATATAACAAACTTTATAGCACAAGTCATATTACTAATCTTACAGCAAGTAAGCTAAAATTAACGGTCTTTTCTATTTCTTTGTACATATATAATTAAGACAGTGAACGATATGAGGAGTAATTGGCTTTGATAAAATAAAATATAATGAATAGCAGAACTCAAAATGTCCCAGCTGATAAGGTATCCTGAGAGGCCCGAGGGAGTTCAGGAATAACTTTGAAATCTAAGTCAATAAGATACATGGAAAGATCCCAATAGAAATCTGGGGATGTCCATTAGAATGCTCATCTGCGATTATGTGTTTCAATTGGGTGGCTGGATGAGGAGGGAAGGGCTGTAATCACATTGCATGTGGCCATTGTGATGTAGAAAGTCCATAAAAATGCTGCTTTTTACTGTACATGTTACAGTGTGTTATGGATCTCCCTTCCGATATTGGCCTCGGGGGATGATCCCTTCATTAACTGATTGCTGCATGAGTAAACATCTTCCACATGCCTGAGCTCAGATTTCCTCCTGAGTCCTCTTTCCCTGCCAGTGAAAACAATTCTGCAGCTATGATGACATTTCAATTCAACACATACATTTATTGTGTGTGAAATGATTACATTCAGAGCGATATAATTTTCATGATAAAATTGCTTTACATTTACTTTTTTTGGTGTACAAGAAAACATTTTGATTATATCCATTTGTTCTTTTGTTCAACCAACACTAAGTTTTAAATTATTTTAAAGTCTACAATGGGGAAAACGGGGACGAGTCTTCAGCTCAAATGTCGTATGAAATGACTGTTTCCTTTTTTCAAACAAATTGCCCTACAAAATTATTTTTATTTTCATTTCATTATAAGAAAAAAATTGCTTGGAAATGTTGACAATTCTCCTTTTCCTCCCATATTAGATGTCAGTGAACAATAATCACACAATTATGAGAATTCCTTTCCGTATCAAATGTCAGTGACCCTGTATTTTGTTCACAATAATAGTCACTTTCATGGCCTAATTCTTTTCCTCCTAATTCTGAAATAAATATCGGAACATTTATTGTGGTAAAAATTACATCAACAGAATTGACATGACTCTTCAAGAAAACTATTGGAACCATATAAATCTTGCATTGCCTGCATTTTTAAACAAAATCATTTTTTTCACATCATACAGCTAAGTTTTATGCTTTAATTTTCAGTTTCTTAATCTTAACAAATATCCAATCAACATCAGAGCAATTGTTTTCAAAATATTAAGTCAAAATATCTGTCAGGATTCTAAAAGCAATTATCAATTACAATAATTGCACAGCAATTTAACATAGACTTTGTAAAAATGCAGTGTTTTTCTGAAAATTTCATTCATTATTTCTTATTGTCAATGCTACTATATTAATACCTATTTGTTCAGGCACATGCACAGACCAAACGACCAATAACATCCCTTGCAAAATTCTTTGTAAATGTCTGATTTTTGCTCAGGTGAAATATAACAATTATCTCAGCCTTTGAAATTCAGAGAACTCCAATTACTTTTCCCTGCGATATTACTCTTCATTTCTACATATTGCTCAGTCTAATATCAAGATGAGATATCTCATTATTCTCAAATTCATGAATATATATTTTTAAAATCCGTTTGTTGCTAATATATCTTATATCTAATAATTGTGCAATCCAGTAAGGGCTACAAATGTGGAATTATGCTTCTGTACAATAAATACGGCAAGGACATTGCAATGTACAATCTCTCAATCATTGTGAATATTGCATTTATTTTAAACTTGGAATCATCTTTGAATTGATTTGATTATAATTTATTTCGATGCTGACAAATACTGTATATCCAATCACAATATCAGTAGATTATTTGAAGGTATCATCGTCCATTCCAATAGTCACAGTATCTGCTATATACTTTCTTCTGGTCACTCAGAGCAAAATGTATCTAATTCCACTCAATCAAGTTTCCTCACAAAATATTTGAGCATGTTACAGTCATAGAGCTGAAATATACAAAGTCATGAGAGTCATTCATTTTCTGTTGTTCTGTAGATCTTAGTTAAAACAGCACAGAATTTTATGCTCCAGTGCTATAAATATGAGAAAAGATCAATTACTTCTCAGTAAAATAAACAAATGTCACTTGCTATTATTTATCAATTTTTAATTATTGGTCAGTTTATGAATTGTGTGAGATTTGTTTTTAGCTTTCCAGTTATCTATTTATATTGAATGTGATATTGAAATGGTGTGAAATTATCAGGGTGTGTTCATTTGAAAGTTCAATTTGCATATCTCTCACTTATCCCGTTGATTGCATGGTGGTTTAAGAACGTTTCACTCAGCAATCCTCGAAAAAAATCAAAAACTGTCTGATTTTAAATCAGATCATTCACACCCAATTATCAAACTGTTCCTAATTCATGCAAATATCTCAATTTTATCGAACTTATGTTCACACTAAACAATACACATAAAGCAACAGAAAGACTTCCATCACCATCTGATTCTTGTTCAGTAGAATAACCTGAGGAAGTAACGTTTTGCTCCTGAAACCAATGATAACAGTAAACAGTTGTTTACTATTCCATGCAACAACTGCAATTGATATCTTCTATTTCAGTTCAGTAGTTAAAGAGGATTTATGTTGCTTAAAACAATGCTTCTACTTTATTACTTATATTGACTGTAATACAATCATGCAAACAACAAATGTTTGTCATTCTAAAAATCTTTAAGTTTACTTATTTTAAATTTGTGTCAAGAGATATTTCAAATTATAACCATTTTTGCTGCATAATTCAGCAAACCTAAATTTTGAATTTGGGAAAATCTCCATTTTTGCAAAATGGAAGTAGTTTTCAATTTATATAACACAGTAAATGACTGTTTTTTTTTCAAAATCACGCGCTCTGCAAAATGTTTATTGGTTTCATTTAATTGTAAGAAAAGAACTGTTTTGAACATGTTGATTCTTTTTGTCTTTTCTATTCCAACATTATTCATGACTGTACAATAATAAACAATTATTATAATTCCTTTATGTACCAAATGTCATTGACTGCATCATCTGTTCACTTTCATGCTCACTTTCATTATCTATGAACTTTCTTCCAAATTCTGACACAAATGTCTGAACTCTGATCATAATATTAATCATCTCAATTAAAATAACAGGTCTCTTTGATAAAACTATTTGATAGAAATTCATATTTCTTGTGTTACCTTCATTTTTTTAGTAAAGAAAGAAAACATTTTTCTAGAATCACTGAATGGCTCATTTTTTCTTCAATTCATAAAGGGAGTTACTGTATTTTATTCCACAATTTACCAATTTTAATAAATATCCAGTCAACATAACAGCAAAGTGTTTTTGAAATATTGAATCATTTTAATTGCTCGTATAACAACATTATCAAGTCATTGTCATGATAATAATTGTGCAATTATTTAAGAAAGTGTTTTGAACAAGTAAAGCGAGACTCACATTTTAATTTAACCAATTGTTTCTGAGTACCAACACTGCAATATGAAACTTTATTTTCAGGTCAAGTTTCCCACAATGGAGCCAAGGACTTCCCATCCAACATTAATTATGAATGTCTAATGTTTGCTTATTTGAATGATCTCCGTAATCACAGACTTTAAATTCACAGACCTGCAATTACTTTTCATTGCAATAATTCCTGTTTGTTTGAATATAGTCCTCAGTCACATAGCAAAACGAGATTTCTCATTATTTCTAAATTCATTGATCGAATTTTATAATTCATTTGTTGCTCATACCTAATAATTATTCAATCCAGTACGTGCTGTGAATGTGGAATTATGGCTCTTTACATGAATAACTAATATAGTGTGCAATCTCTCATTTATTGTTTATATTAATTCTTATTTTACCCGCAGAAACATAATTGAATTCAGTTAAATATATTTCACTTTGATGCGAACATTTACTGTATTTCTAATCATCATAAGATTTAAGTATTTTTCATGACACAAAATCATGTAAAATTCCTGCGTTTTGTTAAGTCAAATGAAAATGAATTAACATTTCTGTATTGTTTCATTAAACAATGACAATGCATTTTGAATTTTTCGAAGCTGAGCATTTTTGCAAAGAAGGAATGTTGTCTTCAGCTGAATATTCACATTGAATGACTAATTCACAGTGTCTGTTGTTTATTCTCTTCGAGTTTCCAAGCAACCAAATTAACTAATTCTGCAGGTTCTAAATTCCTGGAAAGTATTTGATATTTTTGCAGTCTTAAAGATGAAGAAGTCAATGTGAATTTACTGATTTTTAAAATTGGAAACAGCTTAATTCAAACATTTTAGGCACATAAATTGCTATTCTGCAGTGTTACAAAGATGAAAAGCAAGTCAATTTCATCATCAGTGAAGTAAACAAATGTCACTTCCCGTTATTCATTAGTTAACTAATTCCCAAATTGTAATTAAACAATGCAATTCACCTGAATATTGTTGTGCCCTTTGATCATATTAATTTTCAAATTATTGTTCATTCATGATTTGTCAGGGATTTCTATTTTTTGTTTTCCATTCACCTATTCATATTGAATGTAAGATTGGTACGCTTTGGCAACATCAGAGTGTTCATTTGAAATTTGAATTTGCACGTCTCTCACTTATCTCACTTCTTGTATGGGGGCTGGGCATTGAGAACAGAGGATCAGTAAAGTAATTGAGAATGTGAGTCTTAAGGATGAAGAAGTCGATGTGATTGTATTGCTTTTTTTTAGCTCATTCCCAAATTTGTTGTTATACAATGCAATTCACCTGAATATTGTTGTGTCCTTTGATCATATTAATTTTCTAATTATTGTTCATTCATGATTTGTCAGGGGTTTTTATTTTGCACATCTCTCCCTTGTTTCACTTCTTGCATGGGGGCTGGGCATTGAGAACAGAGGATCAGTGGTTAGCACTTGTGACTTACAGTGTTATGCACTTGGGTTTGATTCCATCCTCAGCCACATGTTTGTGTGGAGTTTGCATGTTCTGATTTTCTCCCACAATCCAAAGATGCGCAGATTAGGTAAATTGGCCATGCTAAACTGCACGGTCTGTTCAGGGATGTGTAGGTTATGTGCATTAGTCAGTGATAAATGTCCAGTAATCTGAAAGCAGAATGGTGCTGAGTGGATTATTCTTGAGAACGTCAGTGTAGACTTGTTGGGTCAAATGACCTGTTTCCACACAGTAGGGATTCCATATAATTAGAATTGTGTTTCGCTAAACAAAACTGACAATTTTTTTAAAATGTTGCCTTTAAAACTTATCTTTAACAGGCAATTGTCAATCTTGTAAAATATCTCAATGTTACTGAAATCAATGTTCAAACAAAACACTGCACATAAAGCCACACAAATATCTTCATGACCATCTAATTACCGTTGAGTGGAATAATCACAGTAAATATCTTACTGTTCCTGAGATCAATCACCACTATCACAGTAAGGATCTGGTTATCATTCCCTCCAATAAATGCAATCGTTGTCCTCTGGTATTTTAGTTCAGGAGTTATACACCATACTGATTGTTCAAAGCATGGTTATTTTTTATTATGAATGGCCAAGGGTTCTAATGGCAAGAGATATTGTTCGATGTGATTTGTTGCATGTTCTCAAACAGGTTTTCACTATAAATATTGCAAAAAATGTGTTAATTTGGTCTTGTTCAACTGCTGATGCGAACATTTTCAGTTCGTGTTCATTAAACATATTTGGAGAAAGTGAGGAAAGCTGTAGCATTGGAAAAGGGCAGGCACATCCAAAGAGCAGGTGTATCAACCTGTCGGGCATTAGGCCATCATCAGAAAAGATTCCTGATGAAGGGCTCATGCCCAAAACGTCGATTCTGCTTCTCCTCGAATGCTGCCTGACCTGCTGTACTTTTCCGGCACCACTCTCTTTTGACATTAGAAATATTTGACTGAATATTCAGAGATAATACTAAAAGTTGCCTCTGTCAATTTAATTTACTGTGCTTTCTATTCACTGAAGTTTTCATGTTAATTGTTCCTCTTTTTCTTCTTAAATCTGATGCAAATTTCCAAATACGAACACATTTGAATTCACATGAATTATAAATTTGATTTCTCGACAAGAAAACCAGTGAAAGGCGATATAGAATTCTTGAAAAGCCTATACATTTGAATGAAAAAGCAATTCCTTCCAAAAAATGTTTGCACGTCTGAATCTTTCTTTCAATTCAATAATCCTGCAAATAATTTATAATTGTCAGTTGATCTCTCTGAATGAGTACCTAATAAATGTCAATGTAACCAGCTGAAACATTAACATCAGATTGATAACTGGGTGTTAAAGACCTTATTTGAAGTGAACAAATGTTTGGAATTTACTTGAATTTCACCAGAAAACATTCTTGAATCATAATACAAGAAATGAGATATGTG
Organism: Chiloscyllium punctatum; assembly: GCF_047496795.1. Taxonomy (NCBI): domain Eukaryota; kingdom Metazoa; phylum Chordata; class Chondrichthyes; order Orectolobiformes; family Hemiscylliidae; genus Chiloscyllium; species Chiloscyllium punctatum. The sequence continues at coordinate 96,757,650 of NC_092744.1, forward strand.
AGAGATGTGCAAACCTTATTTTTAAATGAACGAACTCCAATATTTTCAAAGCATTTCAATCTTACGGTCAAAATGAACAGGTGAATGGAAAAATAAAAACAAGTATCTGACAATTCATAAACTGAACAACAATTACAAATTCACTTTGATCAAAGGACAGAGTAATATTTAGATGAATCACAACATTTAGTTACAAAGTAGGCAATCAGCTGACTGACAAGTAATAGGTGGTAGAGTTTGTTAGTTTACTGAAGAAGGTATCAACTTTATTTCAAATTTATAGCATGAGAGAACAATGTTTAATGTGTTTCAATTGTTTGGACTTGCCCCTTTGCAACAAAAAAAATCAATCTAATTACTTAGACATCGTAATCTTGAATTCTGTAACATTTTCAAATATTCTCCAGGAATTTATAAGCGACAGAATTAGATACAGGTATCCCCACTATCCGAAAGTAAAGCGTTATTACGAAACCTTACATAATCTGAAAAGGCGTTAGTCAAAGAAGCATTAATTTATATGGGAAACATGTCCCCTTTTTTCGTAAAAGTGAAAATCCTCTTCATATTTCTTTCACTTAGAGAAAACAGGGACAGATGAAAGTCTTTTGTAAAAGCAAAGTGGCTAAAGCGAATTTTCCAACACATATTTCTTGGTAACCTGGTAATCTGATAAGTATCAGATTTTGTGATTATTGATATAATAGATAAAAGCAGATCTAATGTTGGATTGAATAGCAATTCAGTCTGTGCTTAGGCACTCTCTAATCAACATTCAGGTAGCTCTTGATATATTTCTGTTGAAGGTGTGATTTGAAACCTTCCCTCAGGTTTGGTAATAGAGACACTACCACAGCTCCATAAGCTCCTTTCATAATGTTCCCACTCAGGACGGCAGGACTGCAATATTGTGTTTCATGTAGTTTCTCAAATGAAAACTAATCAGCCGTTTATTGTTGTAATTTGAATGGGAATTAATTAGGTAGTTTCTGTGTGTAATGGACTGGAAATTAAACAATATTTTACAATAACAATAGAATAAATCAATGATGCTCTTAAATAAACAGGAATCTCATGACAATTCTTTGAAATACAAATTGACAAAACTGCGTGATCAATGCTTGGCACAAGGACTGCACAAAACACTACACAGGACAAACAGGAAGACAGCTAACGATCCGTATCCATGAACACCAACTAGTCACGAAATGACACGACCAGCTATCCTTAGTAGCCACACACACAGATGACAAGCAACATGAATTCGACTGGGACAACACTATTATTATAGGACAAGCCAAATAGAGAACAGCCAGGGAATTCCTAGAGGCATGGCACTCATCCACAGACTCTATCAACAAACACATCGACCTGGACCCAATATACCGGCCACTACAGCGGACAGCTGGAACTGACAACTGGAAGCAGCAGAGACAGGGCACTATAAATGCCGAGGGAAACGGCACAGAAGTGCTTCACAGGAGGCTCCCAAGCACTGAGGATGTCACCTAGACAGGGGACGAAACGTTTGCAAGACAAATTCCCAGCTCGGCGAACAGAACCACAACAATGAGCACCCGAGCTACAAATCTTCTCCCAAACTTTGAACATCCAGGATTAGTCCTTGTGGGCATTCCTGCAGTAATACAAGACAGCATTCCATAATGAGAGTTAAACCCGGGTGGCAGGAGAGGGAGCCACTGAACATGAGCAGGTTTAGTTCAAACACAGGAGGTTTGTTCAGTCAGTAACAGTGTATTCGACATGGAGGTGAAGTGAGCAGTGAGGGGAAATGTAACAACAAGCTGCCGATGGGTAACTTTCATTGGAACAGGAGGAGGCCATTCAGCCCCTCAACTCTGCTCTGCCATTCATGATGATCATAGCTGATGTGTGACCTAACGTACAACTTTCAAAACCGTCTAATTTCATCAATAAACTCCTCTGAAACACACAAAATGGGTATTGGAAAACTAAACATCTGCAAATGCTGTGAAATCAGAAATTGCTAGAAAAATTCAGTAGGTCTGGCAGCATCTGTGGAGAGTGAACCGTTCGTGTCCAGTGATCAGTCTGGTGACCAGCTGTAGCTGACCATTCTGTTGTTTCTGTAACACTGGAACAGGCTCTGGTGCGAGGGGAATGAGATTGTCAATAACAAATGAGAAAACAGGAGGAAGTACTCAATCAGAATTAGGAATTCACTTACCCCTCCCAGTGGGACACCCACCGACACAGTCACACTGCGGAGAGGCCGTTCACCTGCCCCACATATGGGAAGGGATTTACACGATCTTACAACCTGCTGAGGCACCAGATTTGGCACAGTGGAGTTAGACCCTTCACCTGCTCCATGTGTGAGAAAGGATTCAATCAAATCTCTCACCTGCGGAGACATTAGTGCATTCCCACCAGGGAGAGGCCATTCACCTGCTCAGTGTGTGGGAAAGCATTCACTCAGTCCTCTGACCTGCTTAAACACCAGCGAGCTCACTCTGGGGAAAGGTCATTCACTTGTTCCCAGTGTGGGGGGAGATTCACTCAAATGCAGCACCTGCGGAGTCCCCAGTGAGCCCACAAAAGGGGAGAGGACATTCAGATGGTCAGTGTGGGAGAGGGGATTCAGTGATTCATCCCTCCTGCTGACACCTCAAGGAGCCCACCAGAGGAGAGGCCATTCAGATGATTAGCGTGGGAGAAGGGATTCAGTGATTCATCCTGCCCCCAAGACCCCAGCGCGTTCACACTGGGTAGGAGCTGTTCACCCCTCTGTGTGACAAGGGATTTGCTGCATCTTCAACATGATTGAGAGCCCAGTGAGTGCTCACAGGGAAGTGGTCATCCCCCTGCTCAGTGTGGACTGCAGGACTCTGATTCTGATGTTCCTGTCCATCAGAGTCAGGAGTGGGCCTTGTACATGATGACACTGTTGGAGTATTGATGTTGTTGTTGTTAATCACATTAACTGGGCTGGAGGTGACTGAACTTACATTGCCACTTTCTGAACCTCAGGATGTCTCTCTGGGCAGTAAGTCTCCACAAACAGCAATGTGACAATGAGCAGGGATCATCTGTTTGGATTTAAATTGTGACTGGAACACGGCTGCTTCACAGCATCAGGCACAAAGTTGGAGTCCAGCCTTGGCCAACGGCCTGTGTGGAGTTCCCACATTCTCCCCATGATAGTGTGGGTCCCCTCCAGGTGTTCTGGGTTCCTCCCATAATCCAAGGAAGTGCAGGTTCGGTGGCTCGGTCGTGCTAAATTGACCACACTATCCAGGATTGTGCAGAATAGGTGGATCAGCCATGGGAAATGCAGTGTTACAGGGATGGAGTGCTCTGGGAGTGATGTTCTTCGGATGGTCGGTGCGGTCTGATGGGCCAATGCTCTCCTCCCACACTGTAGGGATTCTATTCTATGATTTTATTCTAAGGCAGGGTGTTTGGAGAAGGAGCATGGAGTGTGGATCAATGCTCTCGATGCCTTTAGATAGAGGTGGGCACCGCAGGGGATACAGTACTTTATCTCCACCGCTGCCCCCTCCCCACAACTCTACTTTGATTTAGTCCCTTCTTACTCTGTCACTTGTAATGGTTTGCTTGACCCGTAATGGGCTTTGTTTGGAAATATTCAATTGGTTACACAAATGGTTTACTGCTGGTGATGATATGTCTAGATTAGAGTGGTGCTGGAAAAGCACAGCAGGTCAGGCAGGATCCAAGGAGCTGGAAAATCAACGTTTTGGCGAGAGGCCTTTTCCAGCACCACCCTAATCTAGGCTCTGGTTTCCAACATCTGCAGTCCTCACTTTTGCACTGCTGGAGATTATAGTTTAACCAAAAGCAAAATGGCGTAATGATGATTTTGATGGTGGGAAGGTTGTTGTGCTCACGTTTCGGAGTCAGAGAAATGGGGACAAAGTACGCTTCACACCTCACAGAATGACAACTGAAAAGCAGTTAAATCAAACCAAAGGTTCAGACAAGGAGGGAATATTTCCCTGAGTTTGAGTAGCTGGAAAGTGATGGTGTCCGGGAATAGACAGGATTTTGTTTTACAGGAGGATGACAGCTTTAAAACTGTTATATTCAGACAGTGTACGTTATTTTCTTTAATTTTATTTGCTGTGCAAAAAGCTTTTGCAACATTTTAAAGCCAAAATTTAGAAACCTTGTGTTAAAGATAAATGTCAAATAAAATCCATCAAACCATCCCTCACTGAAAACTGTTGTGGAAGTGCAATCGCCTGGAGAATCCCTGCCTACTTCTTCCTACATGGGCTCCATGACTATATACATACCTGGAAGATAGCAGCAGGAGGAGGCCATTCAGCCTTTCAATCCTGCTCCACCATTCAATGGGAAACAGCTGACCATCCAGCTCAGTCTCCTGCTGTGTTCCAATCCCCTTTTCATGACTTTACCTTGAAGAACTATATCTAAGTCCTCATTTAGCTTCACTGCCTTTTGTTCCAGAGGTGTTGTGGTGTTACTGTGTGGGTGTAGGCAGGGGTAATGTGATTGTGCTGCCTCCTGGAGGATGCACTCAGCATCCCTCATCATCCTGCAGTAACATCAACTGGGTTTCAGCAAAGAGAGATAGAACCCATTTCCAGGATATGGGCATCACTGGCTCAGGCAGCATTTATTCCCCGTCTCTCGTTACCCTTCAGAAGATGGTAGTGAGCTGCTGTCTTGAACCATTCACAGTCCATTTGGCGCAGATAGACTGACAATGCTGGGAAGGAGAGTGTTGCAGGATTTTGGCCCAGTGATTCTCCAGCTTTGGTTCATCAAATGCTGGTCAACTTAATCACAATCTGCACCTGATTTTGAGATTTCAGTCCGCAAATCTTCACCATCTAGCACCCCGTATAAAGGAATATGTACATATTAGAAATTCAGAGCAGACAATTCTAGTTTCTCTGGAATATCTTTTTCCCCCTTTCTTCTCCCAAAGCTGTAACCCTACAGCCCAATTACTCTCTCCCACCATTCTGACTCTACTACCTACTAATGTACACCCTCCTATTTCTTATGGAGTAACTGATAAACAGATCCATGCCACCACATCCCGTCCCTGGTTAGACTCTGCACCCTTTCTGGGTTCACTTCCTTTCCCTTCAGTTGCTGCAAGTCAATAATGTAACAGCAGAATGAAACAGACGGAAACAGAAAGGGAGGTGGCAGATCCTGGACAGAAGAGGAACCTTCAGTCTGGGAGAATGGGTCAGATTCTTCCTTGTTTCCCATTGGTCAATTCCCAGTGTTATGACAAGTTGCGAATGGAACTTGGTCCCATCTAGGCGTAGTGACACTTTGACTCCACCCCCACCCCACCCCCACAACTGATCAATACTATAGGCAGATGCGTCCCCTTTCCTGCCAATCACAGTGTGAAATGCTTTCCGCTAGTTACTCCAAAGAACATGCTTCAAAACCCGCCCACATTCTGTACATGTACAGTGGTGGGTTTCCCCGCACATGTGTAGTCCCTGCCTCAGGGACTGTGGGAGTTGTAGTCCCCATGAAGCCTCTGGAGACCTGTCCCTGGAAAGTGAAAGAAAGTGTGGGGTGGAGGGTGTTGTGTATAGGATATCTATTCAGACACACAGGACATGTGGGCTGTCACTGGGAATTACTGAGACATCCGCTTAGACACCTCGATTTCTGACGTAAGGAATATACATTCAGCCAATTGCGGGGTGGGGAGGTTAATAATGGGCAGCAGATTTTAAGCAGAGGTGGTTCAGTGACTAGCACTGCTGCCTCACAGCGTCAGGGACCCAGGTTTGATTCCAGTGTTAGGCAACTGTGTGGAGTTCACACATTCTCCCCATGTCTGCATGGTTTTGTTCGGTGCTCCAGTTTCCTCCCACAGTCCAAAGACGTGCAGGTTAGGTGGATTGGTCAGGCCAAATTGCTCACAGGGTCCATGCGTGTGCTGGTTAGGCAATTAGCCACGGGAAATGCAGGGTTACAGGGAATGGGTGGGTCTGAATGGGATGCTCATCATAGGGTTGGTGTGGAATCGATGGATGAATACCCTGTTTCTGCACTATAGGGACTCTATTCTATTCTCATGAAGAAGAATGTACCAATCTCAATGTGTTGTGAATCTGTGGAATTTCCTATTCAAAATGCGGTGGATGCCATGACAAGAGCAAATTTAATGAAGAGATACAGATTTTTAATTTGCAATGAGTTGAAGTGTGAGAGAGAGCAGGCGGGATAATCCAGCTGAGACCGAGGTGAGTTCAATCATCACCGTATTAAATGGAGGAGCTGGTTCGACGGGCTGCATTGCCTCTCCTGTGCCCAGTGCTTATCTTCTTACGGTAATAACCAGAAAGATGAATCCAAAAATCACCATCATCACCAAAGGAGATTTTCAGAAAGAGCAGGGTGGTCAGGTGGATTAGCATTCCTAACTTAGGTAGTGAGGAAGCGTGTAGGAGATAATGATTTTACAATTTTAAACTGAGGGGTGACAGTGATTTATGGTTTTAGACTGTGTAGTACATTCACACCGTCCAGAATACTCTGTTGTGAATATCTATCCTGTACTTTGTTACAAAGCCAAGGTCACTGACAATGAAACCAAAACAGCCAGGAAACATCGCCTCCCCTCATAATCTGATAAAAAGACTTGTCATTAATCTGGTTGAATTTAGAATACAGTTGGAAAGCGGGAAGATTAAATCCAATCCCAAGATACTGTGCTGAAACAAAGGAGACTACAATAGGGTGAGGCAGGAGTTGGCTAATGCAGACTGGAAGCAAAGACTTTACTGTGGGACAGTTGATGGACAGTGGAGGAATATCAAAGTAATTTTTCAAATTTCTCAGCAAAAGTATATATCAGTGAAAAGGAAGGACTGTAGGAAAAGGAGTAATCTGCCATATCTAAAGGCAATAAGGGAGTCTATGAAATTGAAGGAGAAGACATACAAACTGTCAAAGACCAAGGATAAATTCGGAGATTGGAAAAACTTCCAAGCTCAACAGAAAGCATGATGGAATTAGGGATAAAAAGTGATGAGTAACTATCCCCAGGGACAGAATAGCAGTTTACCCTGCTAGAGGGAAACCTATTGTTTGGGGAACATATGGCCTCTGTAATTGTTGAAGCACGTAACTGTTACCATAGAGATAATCCTGATCAAGTTCAAAATCACAGCACACCCCAAAAGCCTGTACTTCCAAATAAACCTGTTGGACTATAACCTGGTGATGTGTGGTTTTTAACTTTGTCCGCCCCACCCCAACTCCGGCTCCTCCACATCAGAATCCTGACAGACAGCCCCACTGAAACTGAAGCGCCTGTCAGGTACTTGAGGGAGCCACGGGGGTGTGGGGGAGGGGTGTGTGGTTTAACCACAAAGTGTTGAACTGAACTAGACTTTTGAACTGCCGTTGCCATGGAGATAATTAGATTAGATTAGATTACTTAGATTACTTACAGTGTGGAAACAGGCCCTTCGGCCCAACAAGTCCACACCGCCCCGCCGAAGCGTAACCCACCCATACCCCTACATCGACATCTACCCCTTACCTAACACTACGGGCAATTTAGCATGGCCAATTCACCTGACCTGCACATCTTTGGAGTGTGGGAGGAAACCGGAGCACCCGGAGGAAACCCACGCAGACACGGGGAGAACGTGCAAACTCCACACAGTCAGTCGCCTGAGGCGGGAATTGAACCCGGGTCTCTGGCGCTGTGAGGCAGCTGTGCCACGATATTGAGAGACAGTCTGTATTCAAAGTCACAAACCACAAAAAGGTATAAGAAGGGGAGCCATACATTGGACAGGTGGGGAGTTACCTGATGCTGCCTGAAGGTGTTTTACATGTACACTATCCAGGGAGTTGCCGTGTCTCATCAATAAAGACTCAAAGAAGACCTCTCAGAGTTCTGTGCCTAGTTATTCCTATCCAGCAGGGTTTAGGAATATGAGTACACAGCAGTCAGTCTTCACAGTGGAGGATACGAAGAACATGCCAGTAATTGATAAGGAGACTGAGGAAGGTGAAGACCAAGAAACAACCATTATCACGAAAGAGTTAGAGCTGGGCAAGCTAATGGAGTTAAAGATAAACAAGTCTCCTTGCCCTGATAGAATGAATCCCATGATACCAACAGAGTTAGGGGGAGAACTAGCAAATGCACTTAGAGTTATAATGTCCTGCAGCAAAGACAGGCCCTTTGGCCCATACTGGCCCAAGCCAATCAGAATGTCCATCCACACTGACTCCATTTCCCTGCACTTGGCCCATCTGCTTCTGAAACTTTCCTATCCATGTATTTGTCCAAATGTCTTTTACTTGTTGTTAATATACCCACCTCAACCACTCCCACTGGCAGCTCATTCCATATACATACCACCTTTGTGTAGAACAGTTGTCCCTCAGGTTCCCATGTATTCTTTCTCCTCTAACTTTAACCTGATGCCCTCCAATCCTTGAGTCCCTGGGAAAAAGATCGAGTGCATTCACCTTACCCACGCCTCTCATGGTCTTATACACTTCTATAAAATATTCCCCCTCGGTTTCCTCTGCTCTAAACAAAAAAGTCCTCGCTTGTCCAACCTCTCCCTGTACCTCAGACCCCTGAGACCTGGCATCATCCTTATAAATTTCTTCTTCACCTTTCCAGTTGAATAACTGAAACCTACACTGCACTCATCACATTTCCAGTGTTTCCCCACGGCACTGGAACCGATGTGACAACACCAATGGATTACAATCAATGATCGATAACTCACTCCATTACAACAATCCCATTTTCATAGATTTTTCCATGATGCAGGAATCCTGTTGTCTTTCTGGTTTCATGGTTAATTGTCCTCATACAAAACCAATCTGTGTCTTACCTTTTCCAGGGAAATGTGCCATGATTTTTTAGACTTTCAAAAACCAAGTCCCCACGCTAATATGGACTTCACTGTCTCAGTACTTTTTTCCAGTCACACGGACATTTGAAATATTCGTCCATGGACAGAATGCAAAACCTTTCCTTCCAGATGAAAAGGTCAATGATATTCAGATCGGCATGGATCCAGTAACATGAAGTTCAATTTGAATTTCTCAACTGCAAATCCCCCCTTTCAACACTCTATAACAGAGAAAACAGAAAGTGCTGGAGATCCTCAGCAGGTCTGGCAGCATCTGAAATGGGGACAGATGCAGGAAACATTGCAGCCTTGAAGAAGTGTTGAGATGATCACACCAGGCATGTGTGCTTGATGACCATTATGGATAAGATGGGGACAGGGATCCCTTTCTGGAAGGGCCTTGGTGAGACCACACCTGGATTACTGTATATACCTTTGTTCCCCTTTTCCAAGGAAGGCTCTCCTGGTTATTGAGAGAGTGTAAAGGAGGATCACCAGATGAGTCCTGGGATGTGAAGATAGTTAAGGACTGCAGATGCTGGAAGTCAGAGTCTGTACAATGTGGACCTGGGGAGGTGCAGCAGGTCAGGCAGCATCAGAGGAGCAGGAAGGTTGATGTTTTGGGTCAGGACCCTTTGTCAGTCCTGATAAATAGCCCTGACCCGAAACGTCAACTTTCCAGCCCCATCGTATTCATGCTGGTCATCAAGCAGCTATTTATTCTAGTCCCATGTTCTGGCATTCAACGTGTAATCGATATTGTAGTGCTTGGTGTGATCATCTGAACACTTCTTTAAGGCTGCAATGTTTCCTGCATCTGTCACCATTTCAGATGCTGACAGACTTGCTGAGGATCTCCAGCACTTTTTGTTTTTTTTGCAGATTTCCACCATTTTGCTGAAGCACAGAGTCATAGACATGTAAACAGCTCCAGATTTTGTTGAGTCACCTTCCTGGGATGTCAGGACTGATGGCTGAAGAGGGACTCAATCTTCGTTTAATCCTCCTTTCCTTTGACTTTCTGAGCCGCTAACTACATCACTAATATTCTACCTCCCATTCCCTGTCCTGAATCTGACCCATCTAAGCCGACACTTTCGTTCCCAACCCCCTGCCAGACTAGTTACAAACTCACCAATAGAACTGGCAAAAGCCCCCACCAGATTTGTCTCAGCTCTGCCCAGGGGTAACCGGTCAGGCTGGTACAGGTCCCACCCAGAAACAGTCCCAGTGCCTGAAGAATCATAACCCTTCTCTGGTACACCATTTCCCCCAGCCACACATCCAGCTGATCTACCTTCTCATTCCTGCTCTCATTACCACATGGCACTGGGAGTAAGTCTGACATTAGTACATTTCAGGAGCTACATTTTAATGCATCGCTGCTCTCCCTATATCCAGCTTTCAGGCCCTAATCCCTCTGTTTAGCGATATCGTTGGTATCTGTGTGTTGCACCACCACGGCCTGTTTAACCTCCAGCTCCAGAATGTCCTGCAGCCACTCCATGATATCATGGATCTTGGCACCAGGGAGATTACATACCATCCTGGATTCATGTCTGTGGGCACAGAAGTGCCAGGCTGTACCCCTGATTATTGAATCCCCTGCCACTATAGCCCTACCACTCCCATTCCTCTTGTTCTGATCAGCAGAGCTCTCTGTGGTGTCATGAACCTGGCTGATGCTGATTTTCCGAGAAGCTACCCCACCCATTCCCGCCCTTACAGAATCCCAAGCGGAATACAGTATCTGTATGAGAAGGGGATAACAACAGGGGACTCCTGTACTCACTTCCTGAGCCTTTTACTAGATCTGATGGTCACCCATTCCCTTTCTGCCTGTGTAACCCTCACCTGCAGGGTGACTAACTCACTAAACGTGCTGACCATAACATTCTCAGTATTGCAGATGCTCCACAGTGAGTCCACTCACAGCTCCAGCTCTGAAAAGCAGTTTCCCAGAAGCTGCAGATGGGAACCCTTCCTGCACAAATAGCCGTCAGGGACACTGGAAGCGACCCTTATTTCCCACATTGTGCAAGAGGAGCACACCACGGGTCTGAGGGCTCCTGTCACAACGTGTCTCTACATTCATCTAGTTACTCCCATTAAGAGAATTTAAATGAGTGAGTAACCTTCCTTCACTTCAAACATGTCCATTATAATAACAAAAAAAATCTTTACTTAAGCTGATATGTCATACTTTAAAAACTTAAATACTCCACAGGTATCACTGACAAATTGGCTATTCCCATTGGGACTGTGAATTTCTGAAAGGCCTGAGCTAAAACGGAGTTTCAGCTTCACCTTCTCCCTGTCTCACCTCACTCTGTTTACACCCAACTCCAAAACACACTCATTGAGCCAGGCAGCCCTCATAGTGCAGCCCTGTCATTTTCATTGTCTGCTCACACCTACACTGCCCTCAGCCTCCTGTACTGTTCTAATGCATCTCAATGGGAGCTCAGATCAGCACTGCATCTTTCAATTCAGCCCAATTCAGACTCAATTCAGAGTCAAAATGGACTTCAGCAGTTTCTGAATGAACAGACAGTTGTCAGAATTTGGAACGTTCCACCTGAAATGGTGCTGGAATTTGAGTCCACGAGAAATTTGCGGAGAATTGGAAGTAGGGAGTTTACAGATTAACATTATAAAGTGGATGATTGAGACGAAATCTGACAGTTCCTGCAAAAGGACGAGGTGTAATTTGGATAAATCTGTGCTCTCTCTCAGGCCAATACCTCCTTCCGCAGCTACAGGGCCAAGAATTGAACGCAAGGGAGATCCAACCATGAACTTGAACATCTTTCTGCTTTTGGCTTGACAAAAATATTGAAGATATTTTCCCACAGTCAGAACAGACAAACTTTTCTCGTTCCACAGTTAAATGCCAATGATATTCAGATCCCGATGACTCCGCTGACTGTAGAAACTTGTTTTTTGGAGATCCCAGTCTCAATTATTCTCAATTAATATCCTATAAAATGAATTCACAAAACAAAGCTCACAGTCAGTGCAAGTGAAGGCAAACATTTCTCTTGGTATGTGTTTGATGTGTAAATGCTCCTCTTCAAATCACCCCGCCCCCACCCAGGAAGAGGACACGTGCATGCTCCTTGCTGTACCTTGCCCCAATAAAGATGGTGGCTATAACCCAGGACCTCTCACTGCCTGAGGCCCATGCCATCTTCACCTTTGCTGCAAACATGGGACCAAGAGTTTCTAATTCAGACTAACTACCTGCCCAGAGTGTACCTAAACCCTCCCAGTCTACACTGATACATTTCATCCGGTTTCTGCTGCCACTTTCCCCTTTACGCCTCCTGCACACACCATGGGTTATCGCGGGCCCAGTGACCCTTCCTCAGAACCGATGGCAGCTGGGAAAATTAGAATCCCCACAGGAAACAGGCCCTTCGGCCCAACAATTCCACACCCACCCAGACCCATTCCCCTACCCTATTACTCACCATTTCCCCTGACTAATGCACATCCCTGAACACTACGGGAAATTGAGCTGGGCCAATTCTCCTAACCTGCACATCTTTGGACTACTGGAGATAGGGGTTAAACAGCAAATAATAGGTGGGGACAGAGCCCAAAGAAACACAGGAACATTTGGAAAGATAAAGGAGTGGCGGTGGTGGAAATGGTGGCTGATGATCTACATTGTGCCTGCAAAAAGGACCCTGAGCTTCCAGTTGCCTGCTCTTTAACACACAAGACTGTTCCCTGTCCAACATCTCGGTCTCATGCTTACTGCAGTGTTCCAGTGAAGCTTGATGCAAGCTGGTAGAACAATTCAGAACATACCAAATGGCTTCCTATTTCAAAGACTGCAATTTCCCCTCACATGTGGTCAACAATGCCCTCCAGTGTATCTCCTCCACTTCCCACACCACTGCCTTTGAACCCCACCCCTCCAAATGCAACAAAGATGGAATTCCACCATCCTCACCTTCCACCCAGATACAACGCATCATCCTCTGCTCTTTCCACCATCAGATCCAACCACCTGAGATATATTTCCCTCCCCATCCCTTTCAGCATTCGACAGAGACCATACCTTCTGTGCCTTCCACGTTAGATCCACGGTCCCCACCAACCCACCCTCCACTCTAAGCACATTCGCTTGCCACTGCAAGAGGTGGAAAACCTGTGCCCACACCTTCCCCTCACTTCCAACCAAGGCACCACTGGATCCTCCCATATCCAGCAGAGATTTCCCTGCCCAACCAAACAACTCACATATTGTGTCCCTTGCTCTCAGGACACCAAATTGTGGAATATTTCAGGGAACATTTCTGGGACACATGCACCAACCAACCCCACCGCCCTATGGCCGACCACTTCGGCTACCCCCCAACCCATCCGCCACCACGCTGCCAAGGACATGCAAGCCCTCCATCCCAAATCTGAGCCACCCGAAACCTGGAGGAAGAACACCTCATCTTCCACCTTGGGAACTTCCAACCACACGGCATCAAGGTTTCCTCATCTCCCACTCCCCAACTTATCTCAGATTCAACCCTCCAACTCGGCACTGGCCTCTTGAACAGTCCCACCTGTCCATCTTCCTTCCCAATTGTCCATTCCACCCTCTCACCACGACCCTCCATCTACAACCACCTATTGCCTCCCTAGCTCCCTTCCCCAACCCCAAACACCCCTCCCTATTTATCTCTCAGCCGTATTCCAGCACCCACATTTCTGATGAAGTGCTGACATGCCCAATACGTCAATTCTCCTGCTCTTTGGATGCTGCCTGATCTGCTGTGCTTTTCCAGAGCCACACTTTAACACAAACTGGAAGAACAACACCTCATCTCCCACTCGGAGACCCTGCAACCCTCTGGCTTCAACATCAAATCCAATAATTTTAGGTCCTGAACTCTCCCACATGTCTTTGCCCCCTACCCCACATACCAGGCCTTGTTATTACGTAGCCTGCCATTACACACTACCTATGGTTAGCCACTAACAGTCCCCATAAACAGCTATTCACCCTCCCCGCATCAGATTGTTATTCACTCCTTTGTCCAACTTCTCTTCTCTCTCTTTGGACTCTATCCCCACTTATCATTTACTCCTTAACCCCTACCTTCTGCATAAAAACACAGACTTTCTTTTCTCAGTAACATCAATTCCTGAGGAAGCATCACTGGATCGAAAATGCGAACTGATTTCTTTTCACAGATGCTGACAGATGTGCTGAGCTTTTCCAGCACCTTCTGGTTGTTGTGTGTGATTCACAGCATCCGAAGTTCTTTTGGTTCTCATTTACCCGGAGTATCTAATTCAGGTCCAGCAGACTGAAACAGTGTTTATCAACCTTCCCAGTCCACACTAACTCCATCTCTCTCCCAGTACCTGCTGTCTCTCCCACTCCTTCACATTCAGTCCCCCCTCACAGTGACACTGCACCTGCAAAGCTGATGGTCATGTGTTGGCCTGCTGGACCCACCCCTCATTCACTCCCATTGGCTGGAGGATCATGCCAACTCTCCTATTGGTTTGAAGCTGTGTCAATCAGCCAGGCCCCATTGTGACCTGAGTGGTGGGATCCTCCCAGGTGCATCAGAGGCTGAGGGGTGACCTCATAGAGGTTTATAAAACCATGAGGGGCCTGGGTAGGATAAATAGACAAGGTCATTTCCCTGGGGTGGGGGAGCCCAGAATGAGAAGGCATATGTTTAAGATGAGAGGGGAAGAATTTAAAATGGATCTGAGGGGCAATTTTCTTTCCTCACTGAGATTGGTGCATGTATGGAATCTTCTGTCATAGAAGTGGAGGATGTTGGTACAATTAAACCATTTGGCATTTGGATGGGTATATGAATAGGAAGGGTGTAGAGTGATATGTGCCAAGTGTTGGCAAATTGGTCTAGATTAGGTAGGGATATCTGGTCAGCATGGACCAGTTTAACCAAAGGGTTTATTTTCATGCTGTACATCTCTACGGCTCTGCCCTGTGATGAGCTTCATCATTCACAGTGAATGGGTCAGTATCACAGAGGCCTGAGGATGGTCAATACAGTGTGTGAACAATCGTGTTGCCTGAGGTTGTTCAATACCATTTATTAATAATCCTGTGGCCTGAGAATGGTCAGTATAGTGTGAGAATAATCCTGTTGCCTAAGGATGATCAATACTGTGTAGGAATAATCCTGTTCCTTGAGGATTGTGAATACGTTGTGTGGATAATTCATGGCCTGAGGATGGTCAATACTGTGTGTAAATAATCCTGTGACTTCAGGATGGTCAATACTATGTGGGAATAATCCTGTGATCTGTAAATGTTGAAGACAGAGCATTCATTAATCCTGTGGCCACGTGCTAGTCAATGCTGTGTGTGAATAAACCTGTGCCCTGTGAATGGTCAATACTGTGTGTGAATATTGCTGTGGCCTGAGAATCGTCAATACTGCGTGGAAATAATCCTGTGACGTGTAAATGAACAAGACAGTGTGTGCATTAATCCTGTGGCCGTCTGCTGGTCAATACTGTATCTGAATAATCCTGTTGGCTGAGAATATTGATCATTGTGTGTGAATGATCCTGTGGTTTGTGTTTAGTCAATACAGTGTGTGAATAAACCTGTGGCCTGAGGTTAGTCAATACTGTGTGTAAATACTCCTCTGGCCTGTGAATCATCAATACTGTGTTTGACTAATCCTTGGACTGAGTATGAACAATACTATGTGTGAACAATCCTGTGGACTGTGAATGGTCAATAGTGTGTCAGAGTAATCCTGAACTTGAGGATGTTCAATACTGTGTGGGAATATTCCTGTGACCTGTTAATTGGTAAAGAGAATGTGTTCATTTATCCTGTGGCCTCAGGTTGGTCAATACAGTGTATGAATGATCTAATGGCCTTAGGATGGTCAATACTGTGTGTGAATAACCGTTGACCTGAGGATGATCAATACTGTGTGTGAGTAATCCTGTGGACGGAGGATGGTCAATACTGTGTGTGAGTAATCCTGTGGACGGAGGATGGTCAATACTGTGAGTGAATAATCCTGTGGCCTGTGGATGGCCAATGCTGTGTAATAATAATCCTTTGTGATGTGGATGGTCAATACTGTGAATCAATAATCTGTGGCCTGTGCATGTTCAGTACTGTTTGTACTGAATCGTCAAGGCAATGTGTTCATTAATCCTGCAGCCATATGTTTGTCAATGCTGTGTGTGAATAATCCAGTGGGCTGAGAATGGTCAATACTGTGTGTGAATTAACCTGTAGCCTGAGAATTGTGAATACAGTGTGGGAATAACCTGCGCACTGTGAGTGCTCAATACTGTGTGTGAATAATCCTGTGGACTGAGGGCAGTCAATAAAGTCTGTGAAGAATCCGATGGCCCGTGAGGCATAAATATTGTGTGTGAATAACCCTGGCCTAAGGATAGTCAATACTGTGTGTAAATAATCCTTTTGGACTGTGAGTGGTCAGTACACTGTGTGAATAATCCTACGGCCTGAGGTTGGTCAATACTGTGTTTGAATAATCCTGTGGCCTGTGAATTGTCAATACTGTGTGTGAATAGCCCTTTGCCTAAGGGTGGGCAATACTGTGTGTGAATAATGTGGCCTGTGGATGTTCAATGCTGTGTGATAATAATCCTGTGGGCTGTGGATGGTCAATACTATGTGTTAATAATCTTTGTCCTGAGCAATGTCAGTATTGTTTGTAAATAATCCTGTGGCCTGTGGATGGACAATACTGTGTGTGAACAATCGTGTTGCCTGAGGTCGTTCAATACTGTGTGTGAATAATCCTGTGGCCTGAGAATGGTCAATACAGTGTGAGAATAATCCTGTTGCCTGTGGATGGTCAATACCATATAGGAAAAATCCTGTGGCTTCAGGATTGTCAATACTGTGTGTGAATAATCCATGGCCTGAGGATGGTGAATAATTTGTGTAAGTATTCCTGTTCCTTGAGGATTGTCAATTCTATGTTGGAACAATCCTGTGACCTGCAAAATCCTGTGGCCGTGTGCTAATCAATGCTTAATGTGAATAATCCTGTGCCCTGAGGATGGTCAATACTGTGTGTGAATATTGCTGTTACCTGAGAATCGTCAATACTGCATGGGAATAATCCTGTGACGTGTAAATGATCAAGACAGTGTGTTCATTAATGCTGTGGCGAATGGTGGTCAATACTGTATGTGAATAATCCTGCGGACTGAGAATGTTCAATACTGTGTGTGAATAATCGTTGGGGCAAAGGATAGTCAACACTGTGTGTGTTAAATATCCTGCTGCCCGAGGATGTTCAATACAGCGAGTGACTAATCTTGTGGCCTGAGAATGCTCCATACATTGTGTGTGAAAGATAATGTTGCCTGAGGACAGCCATACTGTGTGTGAATAATCCTGTGGCCTTAGAATAGTCAATAATGTATGGGAATAATCCTGTGAATCGTCAGTACTGTGTCTGAATAACCTTTGGCCTGAGGATGGTCAATACCGTGTGTGAATAATCCTTTGGACAGTGAATGGTCAATACCATGTATGCATAATGCTCTGGCCTGTGAATCATCAATACTGTGTGTGAACAATCCTGTAATTTGAGAATTGTCAATATTGTGAGTGAATATTCCTGTAGCCTGATGATGGTCAATACTGTGTAAATATAATCATGTGCCCTGAGGATAGTCAATACTGTGTGTGAATAATTCTGTGGCCTGAGAATGGGCAATACTGTGTGTCAATAATCCTGTGGCCTGAGGATGGTCAATACTGTGTGTGAATAATCCTTTGGACAGTGAATGGTCAATACCATGTATGCATAATGCTCTGGCCTGTGAATCGTCAATAATGCGTGTGAACAATCCTGTAATTTGAGAAGCAAGAGAGGAAATTGCAGTACCGTTGGCAATGATCTTCTCGTCTTCACTGGCAACGGGGGTGGTACCAGGGGACTGGAGAGTAGCGAATGTTGTGCCCCTGTTCAAAAAAGGGAATAGGGATAACCCCGGGAATTACAGGCCAGTTAGTCTTACTTCTGTGGTAGGCAAAGTAATGGAAAGGGTACTGAGGGATAGGATTTACGAGTATCTGGAAAGACACTGCTTGATTAGGGACAGCCAGCACGGATTTGTGAAGGGTAGGTCTTGCCTTACAAGTCTTATTGAATTCTTCGAGGAGGTGACCAAGCATGTGGATGAGGGTAGAGCAGTGGATGTAGTGTACATGGATTTTAGTAAGGCATTTGATAAGGTTCCCCATGGTAGGCTTATGCGGAAAGTCAGGAGGCATGGGATAGAGGGAAATTTGGCCAATTGGATATAAAACTGGCTAACCGGTCGAAGTCAGAGAGTGGTGGTAGATGGTAAATATTCAGCATGGAGCCCAGTTACAAGTGGAGTTCCGCAGGGATCAGTTCTGGGTCCTCTGCTGTTTGTAATTTTTATTAATGACTTAGATGAGGGAGTCGAAGGGTGGGTCAGTAAATTTGCAGATGATACGAAGATAGGTGGAGTTGTGGACAGTGAGGAGGGCTGTTGTCGGCTGCAGAGGGACTTAGATATGATGCAGAGCTGGGCTGAGGAGTGGCAGATGGAGTTCAACCCTGCCAAGTGTGAGGTTGTCCATTTTGGAAGAACAAATAAGAATGCGGAATACAGGGTTAATGGTAGGGTTCTTGGTCAGGTGGAGGAACAGAGGGATCTTGGGGTCTATGTACGTAGATCTTTGAAGGTTGCCACTCAGGTGGATAGAGTTTGTAAGAAGGCCTATGGAGTATTATCGTTCATTAGCAGAGGGATTGAATTCAAGAGTCGTGAGGTGATGTTGCAACTGTACAGGACTTTGGTTAGGCCACAGTTGGAGTACTGTGGGCAGTTCTGGTCGCCTCACTTTAGGAAAGATGTGGAAGCTTTGGAGAGGGTGCAGAGAAGATTTACCAGGATGTTGCCTGGAATGGAGAGTAGGTTGTACGAGGATAGGTTGAGAGTTCTCGGCCTTTTCTCGTTGGAACGGCGAAGGATGAGGGGTGACTTGATAGAGGTTTATAAGATGATCAGAGGAATAGATAGAGTAGACAGTCAGAAACTTTTTCCCCGGGTACAACAGAGTGTTCCAAGGGGACATAAATTTAAGGTGAAGGGTGGAAGGTATAGGGGAGATGTCAGGGGTGGGTTCTTTACCCAGAGAGTGGTGGGGGCATGGAATGCGCTGCCCGTGGGAGTGGTAGAGTCAGAATCATTGGCGACCTTTAAGCGGCATTTGGATAGGTACATGGATGTGTGCTTAATCTAGGATAGAAGTTCGGCACAACATCGTGGGCCGAAGGGCCTGTTCTGTGCTGTATTGTTCTATATCTATATTACCTAATTGTCAATACTGTGCGTGAATATTCCTGTGGCCTGAGGATGGTCAATACCATGTGAAAATAATCATGTGCCCTGAGAATGGTCAATACTGTGTGTGAATAATCCTGTGGCTTGAAGATAGTCAATATTGTGTGAAAGTAATTCTGTAGCCATATAAATGGTTAAGACAGTGTGTTCATTAATCCTGTGGCTGTGTTCCAATCAATACTGTGTGTGAATAATGCTGTGGGCTGGGAATATTGAATATTGTGTGTGAATACTAGTGTGTCCTGAGGATGGTCAGTACTGTGTGTGGATAATCCAGTGGCCTGAGGATGTTTAATACAGTCTGCGAATAATCCTGTGGCCTGAGAATTGTGAATACGGTGTGTGAATAATCCTGTGGCCTGTGAATGTTCAATACTGTGTGCGAATTATCCTGTGGCCTGTGAATTGTGAATACTGTGTGTGAGTAATCCTGTGGCCTGGATACTGTCAATATTGTGTGTAAGTAATCCTGTGGTCTGAGGATGATCAACACAGTGTGTGAATAATCCTGTGGCCAGAGGATTGTCAATATTGTGTGTGAAAAATCCATGGCCTGAGGATGGTCAATACGGTGTGTGAACAATCCCATGGCTTGATGATTGTCAATACTGTGTGGGAATAATCCTGTGACCTGTAAATGGCCAAGACAGTGTGTTCATTAATCCTGTGGCCATGTGCTAGTCAATGCTTTGTGAATAATCCTGTGCCCTGTGAATGGTCAATACTGTATGTGAATATTGCTGTGGCCTGAGAATAGTCAATACTGGTAATAATCCTGTTACGTGTAAATGACCAAGACAGTGTGTTCATTAATACTCTGGCCGTATGGTGGTCAATACTGTGGGTGAATAATCCTGCCGCCTGAGGACTGTCCGGACTGTGTGTGAATAATCCTGTGGCTTTAGAATGGTCAATAATGTATAGGAATAATCCTGTTGGCCTGAGAATGGTCAATGCTGTGTGGGAATAATCCTGTGGCCAGAGGATGGTCAATACTGTGATTTAATAATCATGTGGACAGAGAATGGTCAGTACTGTGTGTGAATAATCCTGTGGCTTGAGGATGGTCAATACTGTGTGGGAATATTTCTGTGACCTGTAAATGGTCAAGACAGTGTGTTCATTAATCCTGTGGCCATATGCTGGTCAATACATGTGCGAATAATGATGTGGCTGTATGCTAGTCAGTACTGTGTGCGAATAATCCTGTGGACTGAGAATGGTCAATACTGTGTGGGAATAACCATTGGGCTGAAGGATAGTCAATACTGTGTGTGTTAAATATCCTGCTGCCTGAGGATGTTCATACAGTGTGTGAATAATCCTGTGGCCTGAGGATTGTCAATACTTTGTGTGAATAATCCTGTCATCTAAGGACTGTCCATACTGTGTGTGAATAACCGTGTTGGCCTGAGAATGGTCAATGCTGTGTGGGAATAATCCTGTGGCTTGAGGATGGTCAATACTAGGTGGGAATATTTCTGCGACCTGTAAATGGTCAAGACAGTGTGTTCTTTAATCCTGTGGCCGTATGTTAGTCAATACTGTGTGCGAATAATCCTGTGGCCTGAGGATTGTCATTACTGTGTGAGAATAGTCCTGCGGTTTGAGGATGGTCAATACTGTATGTGCAAAATCCTGTTGCCGGAGGACGGTCAATACTGTGTGTGAATAATCCTGTGGCCTGAGAATGGTCACTACTGTGGGAGAATAATCTTGTGGCCCGAGAATGGTCAGTACAGTCTGTGGACTATCCTGTGCACTGAATACTGTGTGTGAATAACCCTTGGACTAAGGATGATCATTACTGTGTGTGAACAATCCTGTGGCCTGAGGGTAGTGAGTACTATCTGCGCATAATCCTGCGGCCTGAGGGTAGTCAAAACTGTGTGTGAATGAATCTGTGATCTGTAAATGGTCAAGGCAGTGTGTTCATTAATCCTGTGGCCTAGGGGTGGTCAGAGCTGCGTGTGAATAATCCTGTGGCCTGAGGATGATCAATACCATGTGTGATTCATCCTGTTGTGTGAGGATGGTCAATACTGTGTGTGACAAATCCGGTGGCAGGAGGATGGTCAATACTGTGTGTGAAATACTCCTGTTGACTGAGGATGGTCAATACTATGTCAGAATAATTCTGTAGCGTGAGTATGGTCAATACTGTGTGTGAATATTCCTGTTAAATGAGGATGGTCAATACTATGTCAGAATAATTCTGTAGCGTGAGGATGGTCAATACAGTGTGTGAATAATCCTGTGACTTGATGGTTAATACCATGTGAAAATAATCCTGTGGCCTGAGGATCATCAATACTGTGTGCAAAAAGTCCTGTGGCTTCAGGGTGGTCAAGACCGTGTACGAATAATCCTGTGGCCTGATAATGGTCAATACTGTGTGTGAATAATCCTGTTGCCTGAGGATGGTGAATACTGTGTGTGAACCATCCTGTGGCTTAAGGATGGTCAATAATGTGTGTGAATAATGCTTTGGACAGTTAATGGTCAATGCCATGCGTGCATAATCCTCTGGCCTGTGAATCGTCAATACTGTGTGTGAATAACCCTTGTCTGCGTGGGTTTCCTCCGGGTGCTCCGGTTTCCTCCCACACTCCAAAGATGTGCAGGCCAGGTGAATTGGCCATGCTAAATTGCCCGTAGTGTTAGGTAAGGGGTAGATGTAGATGTAGGGGTATGGGTGGGTTACGCTTCGGCGGGGCGGTGTGGACTTGTTGGGCCGAAGGGCCTGTTTCCACACTGCAAGTAATCTAATCTAATCTAAAAAAAAAAGTTGCAGGATCAGTTCATTTCTAAAAGGAAGAAAGATCCCAGGAGGAGACATGGGCGGCCGTGGCTGAGGAGGGAAGTAAAGAAACATATAAAGTTAAAGGAGAAAAAGTATAACTTAGCGAAGATAAGTGGGAAAACTGAGGACTGGGAAGCTTTTAAAGAACAACAGAGGATTAGTAAGAAGGAAATACGCAGAGAAAAAATGAGGTACGAAGGTAAACTGGCCAAGAATACAAAGGAGGATAGTAAAAGCTTTTTTAGGTATGTCCAAGGCAAAAAAAATGGTTAGGACAAAAATTGGGCCCTTGAAGACAGAAACAGGGGAATATATTACTGGGAACAAAGAAATGGCAGAGGAATTAAATGGGTACTTCAGATCTGTGTTCACTGGGGAAGACACAAGCAATCTCCCTGAGGTAACAGTGGCTGAAGGACCTGAACTTAAGGGAATTTATATTTGCCAGGATTTGGTGTTGGAGAGACTGTTAGGTCTGAAGGTTGATAAGTCTCCGGGACCTGATGGCCTGCATCCCAGGGTACTGAAGCAGGTGGCTCGGGAAATCGTGGATGCGCTGGTGATTATTTTCCAGAGTTCAATAGAATCGGGGTCGGTTCCTGAGGATTGGAGGGCGGCTAATGTTGTGCCACTTTTTAAGAAGGGTGGGCGGGAGAAAGCAGGAAATTATAGACCAGTTAGTCTGACCTCAGTGGTGGGAAAGATGCTGAGGTCTATTATAAAGGATGAAATTACAGCACATCTGGATAATAGTAACAGGATAGGACCGAGTCAGCATGGATTTATGAAGGGGAAATCATGCTTGACTAATCTTCTTGAATTTTTTAAGGATGTAACTCGGAAGATGGACGAGGGAGATCCAGTGGATGTAGTGTACCTGGACTTTCAGAAAGCTTTTGATAAAGTCCCACACAAGAGGTTAGTGAGTAAAATTAGGGCACACGGTATTGGGGGCAAAGTACTAGATTGGATAGAGAATTGGTTGGTTAATAGGAAACAAAGGGTAGTGATTAACAGCTCCATTTCGGAATGGCAGGCAGTGACCAGTGGGGTACCGCAGGGATCCGTGCTGGGACCGCAGCTTTTTACAATATATGTAAATGATATAGAAGATGGTATCAGCAATAACATTAGCAAATTTGCTGATGATACAAAGCTGGGTGGTAGGGTGAAATGTGATGAGGATGTTAGGAGATTACAGCGTGACCTGGACAAGTTCGGTGAGTGGGCAGATGTATGGCAGATGCAGTTTAATGTGGATAAATGTCTGGTTATCCACTTTGGTGGCAAGAACAGGAAGGCAGATTACTACCTCAATGGTATCAAATTAGGTAAAGGGGCTGTTCAGAGAGATCTGGGTGTTCTTGTCCACCAGTCAATGAAGGCAAGCATGCAGGTACAGCAGGTCGTGAAGAAGGCTAATAGCATGCTGGCCTTCATAACAAGAGGAATTGAGTATAGAAGCAAAGAGGTTCTTCTGCAGCTGTACAGGGCCCTGGTGAGACCACACCTGGAGTACTGTGTACAGTTCTGGTCTCCAAATTTGAGGAAAGACATTCTGGCTATTGAGGGAGTGCAGCGTAGGCTCACGAGGTCAATTCCTGGAATGGCAGGATTGCCTTACATGGAAAGACTGAAGCGACTGGGCTTGTATACCCTTGAGTTTAGAAGACTGAGAGGGGATCTGATTGAAACGTATAGGATTATGAAAGGATTGGACACTCTGGCAGGAGGAAACATATTTCCGCTGATGGGGGAGTGCCGAACCAGAGGACACAACTTAAAAATACGGGGTAGACCATTTAGGACAGAGATGAGGAGAAATTACTTCACCCAGAGAGTGGTGGCTGTGTGGAATGCTCTGCCCCAGAGGGCAGTGGAGGCCCAGTCTCTGGATTCATTTAAGAAAGAATTGGATAGAGCTCTTAAAGATAGTGGAGTCAAGGGTTATGGAGATAAGGCTGGAACAGGATAATGATTGGGAATGATCAGCCATGATCATATTGAATGGCGGTGCAGGCTTGAATGGCCTACTCCTGCATCTATTGTCTATTGTCTATTGTTAAGTAAGTTAAGTAAGTTTTTTGGGTGACACCGAAATTGGTGGTAAACTGGACAGTGATGAAGGTTATCTGTGATACAACAGGATGAACAGTACTGCTGGGATAGTGGGCTGAAGAATAGTAGATGGGGTTTAATTAGATAAATGTGAATTGTGTCATTTTGGTGAAACACACCTGGGTGTTACTTGTCCAGTTAATGTTCGAACCCTGGGTCGTGTTGTCAATCAGTGACCCAGGTGCACCGTTCTTTAAAAGTGGTGTCACAGATAGACAGGCTGGTGAAGAAGGTGTTTGAGATGGTTTCCTTCACTTGGCAGAACATTAAGAGTCAGAGTTGGGATGTCATGTTGTATCTGTACAAGACATTGGTCAGGTCACCATAAAAGCATTGTTGATCAGTGGGAAGAACTCATCTGGTTCACTGACCTCCTTTTGTGTCGAACATCTGACATTCTAACTTGGCCTGGCTGACATGTGACTCCAGACCCACTACAACATGGCTGACTCTGAGCTGCCCTCTGTGTAATTAGCAGTGACACCCACATCCCATGAATGAATATATAAAAATACCTATGTCCCTCCCTGCCTCTGCAAACCCCTCCAGCTGCAGCAATCCGTACTGGCTTTGTAACACCGTTCAGGCCCTGACCACTCTCTGTAACACTCTCACCACCTCCAGCACCTTCACCTCTCCCTGTTCCTTTTGTGACATTAGACCCTTACACTGATTCCCCTTCCCACTGCCCAACCTTTGCGAGCAGACCCTTTGCAATCCCTTTAACACTTACTCCTAGAACATTCTCTCACTTCAGGGATTTAAGTACTTTTTGGTGATCTTCTAAGCCTCATAATGTAATATGATCCATTTTGTCCTCAATGAGGGGCCGGTGGGAATTTCTTGCTGAGATTTTGTCTGTTTCAATGGAATGTTCTTTTGTTGAGGGATTTACACTGTTCCTTCAAACTGTTCATTTACAGGCACATATTTCAGTCTGTTTCGCCTCTTTACCTTGGTTAGTTCTCATCTGAAACCCATGTAATTGGCTGTTTTTGTTTATAGTTGTAGCTTATCCTTTCTGTGGTTCACTTTAAAACTTTATATTTCTTTAAACTGCACTTTATTACAATTTCTCGGAGGATCTCTCCAGGGGACATTACTCATTCACTAAGTTTGATCACACAACGGTCGCTCTGAGATAGTTAGATCCCTAGCCAGTTGCACAATTTGTTATTCAAAAAAAACACCGAAAGTTTTTTTTTCTGAACTCCTCTTCCAATATCACTGTTGTCAGTGTGACTGTCCCAGATTATGTGAATATTGAAGTTTCCCAAAATTATCACAATGTGTTTGTTAAAAAATTCCAATGTGTTCCTGTTTAATGCAGTGATGAGCAATGGAATGCTGTTCAGTGGCCTAAAACTGTTCTGCAGCTTGTGTCCTTTGCAAGTAGTAACCAGAATTTACATTCAGACTGACTCTACTTCATGATCTGATGCCAAATGCTTTCTCTGTAATGCCTTTGTTATCCATTATTGTTTGCGTTACCCATTTTGCCTGAGTTTGCACAAGGTTGTGAACCATTGAATATTTATGCCCACCTTTTGTTCGCCCTGTAATTACGTCTCTCTGGTGTCTAAATCTCTTTTATCTCTGTGTCACAAATCCATCTACCTTGTTGAAGAGACATTATCCCATTTTTCCAGAGTTCAATAGAATCGGGGTTGGTTCCTGAGGATTGGAGGGCGGCTAATGTTGTGCCACTTTTTAAGAAGGGTGGGCGGGAGAAAGCAGGAAATTATAGACCAGTTAGTCTGACCTCAGTGGTGGGAAAGATGCTGGAGTCTATTATAAAGGATGAAATTACGGCACATCTGGATAATAGTAACAGGATAGGACAGAGTCAGCATGGATTTATGAAGGGGAAATCATGCTTGACTAATCTTCTTGAATTTTTTGAGGATGTAACTTGGAAGATGGACGAGGGAGATCCAGTGGATGTAGTGTACCTGGACTTTCAGAAAGCTTTTGATAAAGTCCCACACAAGAGGTTAGTGAGTAAAATTAGGGCGCACGGGATTGGGGGCAAAGTACTAGATTGGATAGAGAATTGGTTGGCTAATAGGAAACAAAGGGTAGTGATTAACGGCTCCATTTCGAAATGGCAGGCAGTGACCAGTGGGGTACCGCAGGGATCCGTGCTGGGACCGCAGCTTTTTACAATATATGTAAATGATATAGAAGATGGTATCAGCAATAACATTAGCAAATGTGCTGATGACACAAAGCTAGGTGGTAGGGTGAAATGTGATGAGGATGTTAGGGGATTACAGGGTGACCTGGACAAGTTAGGTGAGTGGGCAGATGCATGGCAGATGCAGTTTAATGTGGATAAATGTCTGGTTATCCACTTTGGTGGCAAGAACAGGAAGGCAGATTACTACCTCAATGGTATCAAATTAGGTAAAGGGGCTGTTCAGAGAGATCTGGGTGTTCTTGTCCACCAGTCAATGAAGGCAAGCATGCAGGTACAGCAGGTCGTGAAGAAGGCTAATAGCATGCTGGCCTTCATAACAAGAGGGATTGAGTATAGAAGCAAAGAGGTGCTTCTGCAGCTGTACAGGGCCCTGGTGAGACCACACCTAGAGTACTGTGTACAGTTCTGGTCTCCAAATTTGAGGAAAGACATTCTGGCTATTGAGGGAGTGCAGCGTAGGTTCACGAGGTCAATTCCTGGAATGGCAGGATTGCCTTACATGGAAAGACTGAAGCGACTGGGCTTGTATACCCTTGAGTTTAGAAGACTGAGAGGGGATCTGATTGAAACGTATAGGCTTATGAAAGGACTGGACACTCTGGCAGGAGGGAACATATTTCCGTTGATGGGGGAGTGCCGAACCAGAGGACACAACTTAAAAATACGGGGTAGACCATTTAGGACAGAGATGAGGAGAAACTACTTCACCCAGAGAGTGGTGGCTGTGTGGAATGCTCTGCCCCAGAGGGCAGTGGAGGCCCAGTCTCTGGATTCTTTTAAGAAAGAATTGGATAGAGCTCTTAAAGATAGTGGAGTCAAGGGGTATGGAGATAAGGCTGGAACAGGATACTAATTAGGAATGATCAGCCATGATCATATTGAATGGCGGTGCAGGCTCGAAGGGCAGAATGGCCTACTCCTGCATCTATTGTCTATTGTCTATTGTCTATTGTCTATTTCAAAAAAACATAATTTACTCTTTCCCACAATTTCCTGTCACAAACCTATTCCCTGGTGTACATTTTTAGTTAAACTCTGTCCCATCCTGTTCCTTTCTGCTTGTCTTCAGACACATTCCCATGCTGCTCCCATACTTCACCTTTTCTCTTTGCATTTGGAAAGCTCGTTTCACCTGAACCCTGTCCCAGCATCCTCTGTGTCAGTTTAAAACCCTGTCACACAAACCTACCGTCACGATTGGCCAGGACATTGGTTCCGGTACAGTTCCAGTGGGACCATCCTAATGGATTATTTATTAAATCGGGTATGGGATGTGGGTATCTCTGGCTGACCAGCCTTTCTTGACCAGCCCTAGCTTTCTTCGAGCTAAGTAACTTGCTCGGCCATTTCAGAGGGTAATTGAGAGGCAAACACTTTGCTGTGGGTACGTCGTGTAGACCACGTGATGATGAGCAGATGTCCTTCTCGAAAGGAGAAGTATTTGGTATTTTTGTACATCAGCAATGGTTTCATATTTATTTATGGATTGTTAATTACTATTTTTAAAATTATTAATTTCAAACTCCACCATTTCTCATGGTGGGATTCAAACCCTCTTCCCCTGAACCTGAGCTGAGGTTTTGGATACATACTCTAGCAATAATACCACTCGGCCATCACTTCGCCTGCTCACTGGTTGCTCATCCCTGAGCACTGATACATGAAGCTAAACCCATTCTTCCACCATGACTGTGTGATCCTGAAGTCTTGCAGCGCTCTGGTGATATCACTCAGTCTCTCTCCATGTGGTATCCCTCACTGTCTGGGTCTAATTGCTGCCTCTGTCAGCTCCTCCCGCTCTTCCAGTTACTCCAGATCCTGAGCCAACAGAATTCTCCACTCCAGAGAAATGCAACAGCACAACCCAGGGATGGAGTGGGATTTTCCAGATATCTGTGGGGCTCATTTCCATTCTCCATGTGTAACCCTCACTGCATCAGTCTAATTTTCTATTCTGTCTATTTCTCTGTCTTAATAGGTATTTAGGAAGTTCCTGACTCAATACACCTCCCAATTGCTGGGGGTCTCGTCCATCACCTCATTGAAGATGATTGGTCAGCCAGAGAGACAAAGGGCACGGAGATTTGGAGTCTTCAATAAATCCTGCAGTGAGGTAAGATCACTCACAGTGCACAGAGCAGGGAGCAATGAGAGGACTCCAAACATCACTAACAGGACATGACATCGATACAGTGCCGGATGGGGAGCACAGTACAATACAGACACACCCCAGACTCAATCACCACCTCTACTTTAATGTATGTTGCACTGAGACAGCATGGGGAGTTCATAGTTATCAATCCAGGCCTGTGCTGTCTTAGTGAGCATCAGGACAACAGAGGGGCAAGCAGGCCTCCGACGAGGGTTTGGGAATGCTGCCTGGGATCTTTCTGTTCTGTGTTCTCCCTCCATCACTGTGCTAAGACTCACTATTCTGCAACTCTGTGTCTATGGCATGGCTTGAGCACCAGTGTCTTAAGTAATTTTTAATTCCTATAATAGTTCCTGTCCCTGTAACTACCTCCCTTCCCGATAGTCCTCCATATATTTGAAATGTATTGCATTCCAGACTACCATCCTTATCGCTGTAAATTGCTTCAGTGTTTACAACATACTTTATATTGGTACTGTAATCCTCTTTAACTGGATACAGAGTGATACAGCACGGAAACAGAACCTGTGGTACAACTGATCAATGCTCTCCATGTTTCCTATAATGAATGAGTCTCATTTGCCTGCGTTTGGACCTTATCTCTTCAAACCTTCTCCCCTCCATGTACCTGCCCAAATGTCTTTTCCATGTTGTCATTGTTCTTGTTTGTCCCATGTTCCCCTGGCAGTCTGTGCACCATCCTCTGTGGATAATGTTGCCCCTCAGCTCCCTCTTTAAATCTTTGCGCTCTCATGTCCCATTTGTACTGTCGAGTTTTGGACTCCCTTACCTTTGGCTATTCACCATTCTTAGGCCCAATCCTTGTGGAACTCCACTGGTCACAGACCTCCAGTCTGATAAGCAAATCTCCTCCACCACCCTCTGTCTTCTACCTTTGAGCCAGTTCTGTATCCAAATAGCTAGTTCTCCCTGTATTCCATGAGATCGAATCTTGCTAATCGGCCTTCCATGGGGAACCTTGTCGAACGCCTTACTGAAGTCCATATAGATCACATCAACCGCTTAGCCCTCTTCAATCCTCTTTGATACTTCTTCAAAAAACTCGATCAAGTTTGTAAGACCTGATCTCCCACGCACAAATCTCTATCTCTAATCAGTCCTTGCTTTTCCAAATACATGTACATCCTGTCCCTCAGTATTCCCTCCAACATCTTGCCCACCAGCGACGTCAGGTTCACTGCTCTATAATTCCCTTGCTTGACCTTACCACTCTTCTTAAACAGTGGCACCACGTTAGCCGACCCAAGTCTTCCGGCACCTCACCTGTGACTATCGATGATACAAATATCTCAACAAAAGGCCCAGTAATCACATCTCTAGCTTCCCACAGAGTTCGAGAGCACACCTGATCAGTTCCTGGGAATTTATCCACCTTTAGCATTTCAAGACATCCAGCACTTGCTCCTCTGTAATATGGACATTTTGCAAGGTGTCACCATCTATTTCCCTACATTCTATATCTTCCATATCCTTTTCCCCAGTAAAAACTGATGCAAAATATTTGTTTAGTATCTCTGTCTTTTAATCGTTGTAATTGTAACCACGTCCACCCTTCCTCAGGAAGTTCATTCCACAATCAAAACACTCTCTGTGTAACAATTTGCCCCCATGTCTTTTTTTTTTGAACATCTCTCTCTTCTAACCTTAAAAATGTGGTCCCTCCTCTTGAGACTCCCCCATCCTACGGAAAAGGCAACTACCATTAAATCGATCTATATCTCATTTTAAAAAAAATAAACTTTTCTAACATCACATCTCAAACTCCAGGCTCCAGTGAAAAAAGACTCAGCCTATCCAGCCATTTTTCAGAATTCAAGTCTTTCATATTCAGCAGCGTCTTGGTAAATGTCTTCTGAACCCCCTGCAGCTTAATAATATCCTCCCTATAACTGGGCGACCAGAACTCGACAGAGTAGTGCAGAAGAGGCCTCCTAAATGTCTGCATAATCTCAACATGACGTCCCAAATCCTCCACTCAATGGACTGAGCAATAATCAGGCATGCCAAGCACTGTCTTATCTGTCCTGTGATGCAAACTTCAAGGATTATGTACCTGAACCCGGAGGTCCCTCTGCTCTAAAACAATAACTGAGGCCCAAACATTAATTGTATAAGCTCTACTCTTGTTTGTTTTACCACGTGCACTTCCTCGCATTTATTCAGATTGAATACCATCTACATTCACCCATTTCATCAAGATCCCTTTGTCATCTCAAAAAACCTCCTTCACTGCCCACTATGCCACCCTCCAGCCTTTCCAGCACATCACACATGGTTGTCAATGGTACAAATATCTTTGCTCGCGGCTCCAGAATTTCTTCCCTAGCATCGCACAATGTTCTGTGATACACTTAATCAGGTCCTGGGTCTTTCCATTCCTTTGTGTTGTAAAATCTCCAGCACCACCTCTTCTATAACATGCCTCTTTTTAAGTCATAGAGAGGGACAGCATGGAAACAAACCCTTTGGTCCAACTCATCTATGCTGACCAGAAGATCTAAATAAATCCATCCCATTTACCAGCATTTGGCCCATGTACCTCTCAAACCTTATTATTCATATACCCATCCAGATGCCTTTTAAATGTTGTCATAGGATCAGTATCTGCTACTTTCTCTCTCAGCTCATTCCATACATACATCACAATGTGCATAAAAAAGCTGTCCCTTCAGTGCCATTTAAACCTTTCCCCTTCAACCTTAAACCTATGCTCTCTAGTTTTGGACTCCCCAACCCCTGGGAAAAGACCTTGACTGTTTACCCAATCCATACCCCTCACGTTTATATAAACGTCTGTCAGGTCACCCCTCAGTCGCTGATGCTCCAGGGAAAATAACCCCAGCTTATTCAGCAACAATCCTGGCAACATCTTGTTAATCTTTTCTGAACACTTTCAACTTTCACAGCATCCTTCCTATAGCAGGGACACTGGAATTGCAGAGAACTCCAAATGTGGTCTAACGTATTACTCTTGTTCCCTGAGTTCCCCAGTCTTTGTCCACAGTAAATTCTGGAATAGAAAATGTGTTCAAGTTCTTAGCCATATCCTGCTGTTCCACACATCAATGGTCTCATTGATCTTTAAGGGACACTATTTGTCTGGAATTACTCTTTTATTCAATATATTTATACAATCACTCTTGGATTCTCCTTATCATTTTCTGCTGAGGCTATTTCATGTACCCTTTCTGTATTCCTGATTTCTACCCAAAGTGTAATCCTATAGCCCCTGTGATCCTCGGGGATTCCCTTGATCCAGCTGGCTATACCTGACATGTGCCCCCTTTTCCTTGACCAGACCCTCAGTAGATAGCCAATGTTTCCTAATGCTGTCAGCATTGACCTGCACACAAACAGGAACATGCTGGTGGTGATCGCTCAATTTATCTCACTTTTAAAATATTCTCACTTGCCAGACTTCCCTTTCTCTGCAAATAGACTCTCCAGTCACCTTTTGAAAGTTCATGGCTACTACGATCATGATTGGTCTGGCCCCATTTTATAACTTGAACCTGTGGACCAGCCCTGTCCTTTTCCATTGCTGTTTTCAAACTAATGGAACTGTGGTCACTTTGGCAAAATGCTTTACTCACACCTTAGTCCCTTTCCCGACCTTGTTTCCCAAGGGGAGGTCAGGTTTTGCCCCTTTCTCTTTTCAGGCCATTTACATATTGATTGGGAGTTTTCTGGAACACAATTACCAAATTCCTCCCTTAAACACTGAACACTGGCAGTCCCAGACTAGGTTTGGAAAGTTTAAAAACCCCAACCATAACAGCCGTATTATTATGATTGATATTTGAGATCTCCTGATATATTTGTTCCTCAGTCTGCCACGGATTATTCGGGGTCAGTAGGAAATCGTGTCAGAGTGATGACCCATTCTTATTTCTCAGTTTCACTAACATAGCGTCACCGGGTGATCCCACAGGAATATCCTCTCTAAGTACTGCTGAGATGATTCATGCAATCAAAACCCACCACCACGCGTCCTCTCTTGCCTCCCCTTCGATGCTTCCTGTAGCATCTCCACCTTGAAACAATGAACTGCCAGCCTTGTCCCTCCTTCAGCTGTGTTTCTGTGATAACTATAATATCCCAGTCCCATGTTCCAATCCATGTCCTGAGTTCATCTTCCTTAGCTGCCAATCCCCTTGTATTGAAATAAATGAAGTTTAATTATCAGTTCCCCCCCCCCCACAATTCCCTGCGATGTTCTTGCCTGCCTTGTCAGTTGAAATTGCTGTCTTCAACTTGTGCACCAACCTGAATCTTCTTTCTGGCCTTATGACTGTTTACAGTCCAACACCCTGCCAGATTAGATTATATCCTCTCAAGCAGCTCTAACAATTTGCCCCATCAGGATGTGGGTCCCCCTCCTGCTCCCAGTTCAGGTGCCTTCCCCACCCTGTCAACCTGTGCTGACACCTTCAGACATCCAGGGACTTGCCCATCTGTGCTCCTCAGTTTATCATCTGATCGATATCTGACTGCAGCCTGAGACCATCCTCCTCACCTTTCATGTCATGTGCACACCTACTAATGATTCCTTCAGCTTTCACATTGGAGTTATTATTCCACAGAATAACCAACAATGGTTGCTGCACAGATCCCTGTGATACACCCGATGGTGAAAGCATTTCAAACACGAAGAAGTCTATCCAATAATTTTGTATCCAAATTATCAAAATGCCTTGGATCCCAGTGGCTCTTCCCTTTTGGACCAGCCTTCTATGAGGGACCTTGTCAAAGGTCTTATTCAAGTGCATGTAAACCGCATCATCTGCACTGCCCTCATCAATATTTTTACATACTATTTCAAAAAAACTGAACTGAATTCCTCACACAGTATCTCCCTCTACCAAATCCGTGATGACGCTGCCGAGGTGATCCTTGCCTTTGGAAGTGTTGATTCATCCTCACAATTGTTCCCAATAATATCCCTCCCCCTGCTGACAGACTATCTGCTCTGTAATTACCTGGCCTACCCCTGCTGCTATTCTTGAACAAATGACCCACATTCGCGATCCTCCAGTCATTCAGCACTTCACCTATGGCCAGCAAAGTATTAAATATATCCACCAGGGCCCCAGCAATCTCCTCCCTTACCTCCCATAGCAGCCTGGGATACATTTCATTGGGCACTGGGGATTTCTGCACCTTTATGACTGTGATAACAGTTAATACCTCCTCCTTATTGATCTTTACATGACCTCACCATCCCAACTGAAATCCCCAGCTACAATGCCTTTCTCCTGTGTGAATACAGACGGAAAGTATTCATTGAAGACCTCACCTATTTCCTCTGGCTCCATGCACAGAGTGTCCCTTTGGTTTCTAACAGGCCTCGCTGTTTGCCTGGGAATCCTCTTGCTCCAACTATACTCATTAAATACCTTGTGGCCTCTCCTTTACAGTATCTGCCAAGGATATTTCATGTCCATTATTTACCCGTCATTTTAAAGATCCCCTTGCATTCTCTATACCTTGGTCAGTCTTTGCCTGTTTTCATCGCATTGTATTTCCATTATTAAACTCATGATATCGCTTGACCAGTATTCACTGGAGTTACTGCCTTTGTCATTCACTCTTTGGAGAACACACTGGCCTTGAATTCTCCCTGTATCACTTTAACATACTTCCTCTTTCTGAATATGAACCCAACAGCAAATAGTTCCTCCCAGTCTGTGTTTGGCAGATCCTGTTCCATGATCGTGATAATGCCCAGTGATGGTGATATTCTAACGATTAGGGGGCTTCCACAAAAGTGGCCTCTTCACTTCTGCCCTATCCTTATATTTTTCCAAAACGACTTTGAAACCTAGTGTTATGACCATATCACCAAAACCCTATAAAAATCCTTACATCTGTCATCACCAACAGCCCACTCTGTCTGTAACATCCAGCTCTTACTGACCTCCACATCTATGTACCTTCCACCACCCTCTCCAGCACATCATGCCACTGTAACCTTCTCCAATCACCACAGCACTCCTCCATCCTGTCCTATAGCACCTCATTACCTCTAACCTTCCACCATCCATTTCACCTCACTGTCTGTACAGAGTCCTCCAGTTCCTACAGCGTTTCCTACCAGCCCTCCCTATGTGTAACGTTCTGAAGCCACCTGAACGCTCCCGAGATCTATAAACTTTCCCTCTCTCTCTCTTTAATCTTCTCTGTCTCTGTGACTAACTCCCATCACTACAATATTCCTTACCTCTGACCACCTCCAGTCACTACTAGGCTTCCGAGCTCTCGAACATCCTGCAGCCACTAAAGCCATCCATGTGCCTGAAGTATCCTCTCAATTGTTGTAACAACTCTCAACTGCATCTGTCCATAAACTCAGCCAGTCCGTAGAATCCTTGCTAACTCAGTAACCTCACCCAATGTGTACAACTCTGAGTATGACGAACTTCATCCAGTCTCCCCAACTGTCCCTACCTTTAATTGTAGAGAGAATCCACAACCTTCCCTATTGCGTTAACCTCCTCCAGCCCCTCTCATGGACACCATCTATGTAAACTTCTCCTGTTCCTGACTATTTTCCTCCTGTTCCAATAAACCTTTGTGACCTAGTCCAATCTCTGCAGTGCTCTGTATAATCAGCCTCACTGTGCCTGGAACCTGGCTTCAATTCCAGCCTTGGCCGATTGTCTGTGTGGACTTTGCATGTTCTCCCCCTGATGTGTGGGTTTCTTCTGGGTGCTCTGGTTTCCTGCCATAGCCCAACATTTGCATGATACGTGGATGCGCCATCATAAATTGGCTGTAGTATTCAGGCAAGTGTGGTTTAGGTGTGTTCACCATGAGGAATGCAGGAGAGGGATGGGTCTGGTTAGGATGCTCTTTAGAGGGGTTGGTGTGGACTTGTTGGGCCAAATGGCCTGTTTACACACTGTGGAGATTCTATTCAGGTTATTGTCCAGTCCTGTCAACCATCCTTGTCTCTTGAACCTTGCCTCATCTCCAATACTCTCCTTATATGTGTAATCTCCAACAGTTTCTAAAACACTCCTTGGCGATGTCAGCTTCTCCAGTCCTTACCACGATCGATATGACTGTCACCTCTTCCTGCTTTTAGAACAATCCCTATAACTGTTGCCATTTGTTACATCACTCCCAATCACTGTTCCATCCTGAAGCCCCCAAAAACATTTATATCTCTGTAAACCCATCTGGACTCTCTATACTTCCTTTCAACAGTCCCGTTCTGAGACTTTCTCTATATCAAAAAAGTCATTAAGAGTCGGTAACGCTTATTATTGTAACCTCCCACCAGCCTTACAGCACTGAGGATCTGTAGAAGCTCTTTTCAAACAGGCAGCCATCTCTGTGTCTGTACTCTCCTCCACTCCCCATAATTCATTCTCTCTGAGCTCCTCTGTAATCCATTAAACACTCCCTAACACTGTCTGTATCAGTGTAACCTTCTAAAAAAACACAACCTTCCCTATCTGTGTAAATCCCTACACCAGTCCCTATCCCTCTAAGCTCTGTCTAACAATACAACCCTCCATGTCTGTGTATTCACCTTCAGTCCCTACTCACCTCCCTATCGGTGTAACCTTCTCCATGCATTTTTGCTTCAGTCTCTTCAACTGTTCCCGTCAGTGTAATATCTTTCGGACCCGAAAGCTCTCCAGCTCTTTAACTTTCTCAGGCCAGTATCTGTGACCTACTCCTGTCAGAGAACCCTCCCTCTGTGAACTGCTCCAACTTTTCAACTCTCCACAAGCTCCTGCAGCTCTTATAGCCCTCCCTATCTACATAACCTCTTCCAGTCCCTAAAACGCCATCAGTCTATGGAGACCCTACCACCATCCCTATCTGTGTTATCCTCTCAGGTCCCTGCAACACTCCCGATCTGAAGATCCCACTCCAATGCCTCTGCCTCTCCCGGTCCTGTTCCTACAAGACTCATTAACAATGTCACATCCTCCCGTCACTATCACTCACCCTGTAAATGTAAGTTCCTCCTGTACCTCCATCCATTTACCCATCTCCATAACCTTCTCCAGCTCTTACACCCCTATCTGTGTAAACATCACCCTTCCCTCCAACCCTCCCTACCGCAGGAACTTCCTCCTGATTTTGCTATGCTCCCTTATCTGTGAAACTGTCTCCAACCAAACTTGCAACCCCAATGTCTCAAAAAAGAATCCAGATTCCACAGCCTCCATGTCTAAATAACCCCTAGAACCTAAGCCTTCCTATATCTATAAACATCTTCAGTCACAATGACCCTCCATATCTCTGTTTGTTCTGCTAGATTGTACAAACCTCTTTATCTCTGTAATCTGCTCGGCTCCCTAAAATAGTCCCTGTCTGTGTAATCCAGCCCTGTCCTACAAACATCCTTTTCCCTGTAAACTTCTCCATCCCTCCCAACATTCCCAACTCCATGAACCTGTCAGACCTACAGCTCTCCACATTTCTGTAACCTCCTGTGGGTCTACGGTCCTCCCTCCCTCCCTGTGAAACCACCTCCAGTCCCCACATCCCTCCCAATCTGGGTCCTCTGCTCCAGATCAGACCATTGCTGTCTCTGTCAACACCTCCCCTCCTGACAACTCTTCCCATTTGTGTAACCTCATTCAGACCCCATACTCTCCAGCTTCCTGAATCCTCTTCATGCCATTGCAACCAAAACCACATGTTTATGTAATATCCACCAGTGCTTACACCCTCCCCAACTCAGTAACCTCTTACAGTCCTAACAAACCACCTAAACTGTGAAACCTCTTCATTCCCTACAATCCTCCCTGTCTCCCCCCTCAAATACCTTCATCACCATGAAACCTCACAATTACTGAAGCCTCCTTTTGGCGCTGCAACCCTCCGAATGCCTGCAAAATCCTCCTGTCCTGATATTCCTCTCTATCTCTGTAACCCCCACCACCCTCCAGTGCCCTTCTGGGGAACATTGCAGAGGAGGGAAGATTTGTAAAGTCCGGGACATGTTACGGAGGTAGAATTCTGGGAATTACAGATTTGGTCGAATGTCTGTGGTGTGCAGATTATTGGCGAGGACTCTAAAGACAGGTTTTATGACTACTTGGAAAACCATAGTTAAGTTAGTGATAGTCAGCATGGGTTTGTGAGGGGTCAGGTCATGCCTCACAAACCGTATTGAATTCTTTGAGGATATGACAGAATACGTTGATGGCTCATTCAGAAAAGAAGGATGATTGGGATACAGGGAAATCTGTCTGTCTGGATACAGGATTGGATGGCCCAGAGATGACAGAGGGTGGCAGCAGATAGGCAGTATTGAGCCTGGAGCTCAGTGACCAGTGGGGTTCTGTAACAATCGGCTCTGGGACTCTGCTCTCTGTGATTTTTATAAATGACTTGGATGTGGATGTTGGAGAGTGGGTTAGTAAGTTTGCCAATAACATGAAGGTTAGTGGAGTGGTGGGGAATGTGGGGGGCTGTTGTAGGTTGCAATGGGACATTGACAGGACGCAGAGCTGGGCTGGAAGTGACAGATGGAGTTCAATCTGGAAAAGTGTGAAGTGATTCATTCTGGAAGGTCGAATTTGAATACAGAATACAGGGTGAAAGGCAGAATACTTGGCAGTGTGGAGAACAGAGAGATCATGGGGTCCGTGTCCATAGATCCCTCAAAATCGCCACGCACATTGGTAGGGTTGTTAAAAAGGCATATGTTGTGTTGGCTCCCCTTAGAAGGGGATTGACTGTAAGAGCCGTGAGGTTTTACTGCATCTTTATAGCATCCTGGTGAGACCATACTTGGAATATTGTGTTCAGTTCTGGTCCCCTGTTTACAGGAAGGATGTGCAAGTTTTAGAGAGTGTACACAGGAGATTTACCAAGATGCTGCCTGTAATAGAGGGCAGTTCTTAGGAAGAAAGGTTGAGGGAGCTAAGGCTTTTCTCATGGGAGTGAAGAAGGGAGTGGGGCGACCTGGTAGAGGTGAACAAGATGATGAGAATCACACAGAGAGAGTGAATAGTCAGAGACTTTTCCTCCTATGGAATAAATGGCGATTACAAAGCGACATCATTTTAAGGTGATTGAAGGATGGAAAAGAGGATAGAGAATGGTCGGTGGTTGGAATGCACTGCCAATGGTGGGAGTAAAATTAGATACTTTCGGAACATTTAATAGACTCTTGGATAGACACATGGATAACAATAAAATAAAGGGTATGTAGGTTAGTTTGATCTTACAGTTGGATAAAAGGTTGGCATTAAATCATGGCCAAAGGGCCTTGGGCTGAACTGTTCTGTGTTGTGTGTTCTGTCTAGTAAACTGGGTAATAAGCTCAGATCAGTGTAAAAAGGATATGGCAATCAGGAGGAGCTAGTGAACAGGAAACAAAATTGGCCTGATGGTAGGAGACAGAGGGTGATGGGAGACATGTTGTTTTTCTGACTGGAGGCATGTGACCAGCGGTGGAGTGGGTCCACTGTTGTTTGTCATTTCGATAAATGGTTTGGATGGGAATATTGGTTTCCTGGTAAGTAAGGTTTTTGGGTGACACTGAAATTGGTGGGAAAGTGGACAGTGAAGAAGGTTATCTATGATACAACAGGATGAACAGTACTGCTCGGATAGTGGGCTGAAGAATAGCAGATGGAGTTTAATTAGATAAAGGTGGGGTGTTCCATTTTGGTGAAACTTGTACAGTTAATGTTCGGGCCCTGGGTAGTGTTGTCAGTCAGTGACCCAGGTACACAGTTCTTTGAATGTGGTGTCCCAGGTAGACAGGCTGGTGAAGCAGGTGTTTGGGATGGTTACCTTCATTGGGGAGAGCATTAAGAGTAAGAGTTGGGATGTCATGTTGTGGCTGTAAAAGACATTGGTGAGACCACCATAAAAACATTGTTGATCAGGAGGAAGAACTCATCTAGTTCACTCACCTCCTTTAGGGAAGGACATCAAATATTCTAACCTGGTCTGGCCGACATGTGACTCCAGACCCACAGCAATGTGGCTGACTCTGATCTATCCTCTGGGTAATTAGCAGAGGGGTCAAAGAACGTTCTTTCATGCAGTGACACCCACATCCCATGAATGAATATATAAAAATACCTATGTCCCTCCCTGCCTCTGCAAACCCCTCCAGCTGCAGCAATCCATCCTGGCTTTGTAACACCCT
This sequence comes from Chiloscyllium punctatum, assembly GCF_047496795.1. NCBI lineage: Eukaryota > Metazoa > Chordata > Chondrichthyes > Orectolobiformes > Hemiscylliidae > Chiloscyllium > Chiloscyllium punctatum. Next base: position 96,797,349 of record NC_092744.1, read on the forward strand.
GAGCACTCTCTGTAACACTCTCACCACCTCCAGCACCTTCACCTCTCCCTGTTCCTATTGTGTCAATGAACCCTGACCGTGGCTCCCCTTCCCACAGCCCTCCTCCTGCGAGCAGACTCATTGTAATCCATTAAGATTTACTCCCAAAGTACTCTCCCACTTCAGGATTTTAAGTACTTTTTGGTGATCTTCTCAGCCTCATAATCTAGTATGATCCCTTTTGTCCTGAGTGAGGGATCAGTAGGAATTTCTTGCTGAGGGTTTTACTGTTTCAATCGAATGACCTTCTATTGTGTTTTACACTGTTCCTTCAAATGTTTTCCACTGTTAATTTCCAGCCACATATTTCGGTCTGTTTAGCCTGTTTACCTTGGTCAGTTCTCCTCTCACACGCATGTAATTGGCTATTTTTGTTTCTAGTTGTAGCTTGTCCTTTCTGTGATTCACTTTAAAACTGTATATTTATTTAAACTGCACTTTATCACAATTTTCCGAAGGATCTCTGCAGGTGACATTACTCATTCACGAAGTTTCATTGCACGGTCGCTCTGCGATAGTTATGTCTCTAGCCAGTTGCACAATGTGTTTTTCAAAGAAACACTGAAAAAAAATTCTCCGAACTCCTCTTCCAATATCAATGTTGTCAGTGTGATTGTCCCAGATTAGATAAATATTGAAGTTTTCCAAAATTACCACAATGCCCTTTTTAGAAAATTCCAATGAGTTCCTGTTGAATGTAGTGATGAGCAATGGAATGCTGTTCGGTGGCAAATACTGTTCTGCTGTTTGTGTCCGTGGCAAGTAGTCGCCAGAATTTACATTCAGACTGACTCTACTTCATGATCTGAAACCAAATACTTTCTCTGTAATGCCTTTGTTATCCATTATTGTTTGTGTTGTCCGTTTTGCCTGAGTTTGCACAAGATTGTGAACCACTGAATATTTTTGTTCACCCTGTATTCATCTCTCCCAGCTGTCTAAATTACTTTTATCTCTGTGTCTCAAATCCATCTACCTATTACAGCGACGTTGTCCATTTTAAAAAAAACCACAACTTACTCTTTCCCACAATTTTCTGTCACAAATCTATTTGCTAATGTACAATTTTAGTTCACCTCTGTCCCTTCCTGCTCCGTTCTGCTTGTCTTCAGCTGCACTCCCATACTGTTCCGATGCTCCATGTTTTCTCTCCGGATTTGGAAAGCTCCGTTCACCTGAAGCCTGTCCCTGCATCCTCTCTGTCATTTGAAAGCCCTGTCCATAAACATACCTTCATGATTGGCCAGGACACTGCTCCCAGCACGGTTCCAGTGGGACCATCCTAATGGATTATTTATTGAATCAGGTATGGGATGTGGGTGTCTCTGGCTGACCAGCCTTTCTTGCCCAGCCCTCGCTGACCTTGAGCTGAGAAACTTGCTCGGCCATTTCAGAGGGTCTTTGAGAGGCAAAGACTTTGCTGTGGGGATATCGTGCAGACCATATCTGGATGGGCAGATGTCTTTCCCAAAAGGACAAGTGTTTGGGTTTTTTGTACATCAGCAATGGTCTCATACTTATTTGTGGATTGTAAATTACTATTTTTAAAATTACTGATTTCAAATTCCACCATTTCTGATGGTGGGATTCAAACCTGTCTCCCCTGAAGATTAGCTGAGGTTTTGGGTACCTGCTCTAGCAATAATACCATTCGGCCAGCACTTCACCTGCTCACAGGTTGCTCATTCCTGACCGGTTATACCAGTGCATGATGAAGCAAAACCTGTTCTTCCAACACAGTTGGGTGTGATCCTGATATCTTCCAGCACTCTGGTGACATCACTTAGTATCTCACGCTTTCTCTCTCTCTCTCTCTCTCTCTCTCTCTCTCTCTCTCTCTCTCTCTCGAAGCTACACCAGAACCTGAGGCAACAGAATTCTCCACCCCAGAGAGACGAGGCACGTACCTGCCCAAATTGAACATTTCTCTACCACTTCCCCTGGAAGCTCATTCCATAACTGCACCATCCTCTGTATAGAAACTTTTCTCCTAAAATCGCTTTTAAGTCTTTCCTCTCCACCCCATATTTTTGCCCACTAGAACACAGAACATGACAGCGCAAGACAGACCCTTTGGCCTTCGATTTTGCACCAACGTGTGGAACCAATCTGAAGCCCAAGTAGCCAACACTATTCCAATTCTTGTCCAGATGCCCATCCAATGACCGTTTAAATGCCCTTAAAGTTGGTGAGTCTACCATTGCTCCAGATAATTCATTCCATGCCCCGACTGTTCTGAGTAAAAAACCTACCTCTGGCATCTGTCCCATATCTATATATCTATTATATCTACCTCAATGTAAAGCTATCTCCCCTCGTGGTAGGCATCGCCACCCAAGAGAAAATACTCTCACTGTCCAACCCATCTCACATGCTGATTATCTTATATGTCTCAATTAATTGACCTCAAACACATTCTTTTGAACAAGAACAGCTTGAAGTCCCTCAGCCTTTCCTTTCATAAGACCTTCCCTTCATACTGGGTAACTTCCTAGGAAATCTGCTCGGAATCATTTCGAAAGTTTACACATCCATCCTGTAATGCAGTGACCTGAAAAAATGTGGCCACACCCAGACTTTTGTACAGCTGCAGCATGATTTAATGGTTCTGAAATTCAATCCCTCTACCAAGACAAGCTCACACACTGAATGGCTTCTTAAAAAAACCCATAAACCTGGGCGGAAACTTTCAAGGATCTCTGTACATGGACATAGAGATCTCCATGTTCATCTATACTACCAACAATCTTACCATTATCCCAGTACCCTGTGTTCCTGTTACTCCCTCCAGAGTGAATCTCCTCATACCTTTCCACATTAAACTCCATTTGCGAACTTTCAGTCCAGCTGTGCAGCTTATCTAAACCTTTCTGTAACCTATAACATCCTTCGTCAATATCCACAACTCGACTGACCTTCGTGCTTTCTGCAAATTTACTAACCCATCCTTCAATGCCCTCATTCCGGTCATTTATATAATTGACAGCAACAGTGGACCCAAAACACATCCTGGCAGTACCCACCAGTAACTGAAATCCAGGATCGATATTTCCCATCAACTACTACCCTCTGCCTTCTTTCAGTGAGCCCATTTCTGATCCAAACTGCTAAATCACCCACAATCCCATGCCTCCGTATTATCGGCAATAGCCTACCGTGGGGAACCTTAACAAATGCCTTCCTGAAATACATACGCACCACATCAACTGCTTTACCCTCATCCATCTCTTTGTTCACCTTCTTAAAGAACTCAATAAGGTTTGTGAGGGCACGATCTACCCTTCACAAAACTGTTTTGACTATCCCTAATCAACTTACTCATCTCCAGATGATTATAAATCCTATCCCCTACAAGCCTTTCCAACACTTTACCCAGAATCAAAGTAAAGCTCACAGTTCTATAACTACCAGGATAGTCTCCACTCCCCTGCTGGAGGTGGCACGGTGGCACAGTGGTTAGCACTGCTGCCTCAGAGCACCAGACACCCAGCTTCAATTCCTTCTTCAGCCAACTGTCTATGTGGATTTTCACATTCTTTTCGTGTTTGTGTGGGTTTCCTCCTGCTGTCCCGGTTTCCTCCCACAATCCAACATGTGCAGTTTAGGTGAATTGGCCACGCTAAATTGCCCATAGTGTTAGGTGAAGGGGTAAATGTATATAAACATATTTATATAAATGTCTGTAGGTTCACCCCTCAGTCTGCGATGCTCCAGGGAAAATAGCCCCAGCCTATTCAGCAACAACCCTGGAAACATCTTATTAATCTTTTCTAAACCCTTTCGAGTTTCACAACATCCTTCTGACAGCAAGGAGACTAGAATTGCACAGTGTACTCCAATTGTGTTGTAACGTAGTAATCTGAGTACCCCAGTCTTGGTGCACAGTAAGTCCTGGAATGAACAATTTGTTTAGGATCTTAGCCATATCCAGAAGTCATACACATCGATGGCTTCATTGATCTTTAAGGGCCTCTACTTTGTCCCGAGTTAGTCGTTTACTCTTATTGTATCTATATTATCTAAAATCAGTTTTGGATTGTACTCGTCCTTCTTTGCCGAGGCGATTTCATGTCCCCTTTCTGCATTCCTGATTCCATCCTACAGTCCCTGTGATCCTCAGGGATTCCCTTGATCCAGCTGGCTATACCTGAAAAGTGCCCCCTTTTCCTTGACCAGACCCTCAATATACAGCCAGTGTTTCCGAATGCCGTCAGCATTAACCTGCACACAAACAGGAACATGCTGGCACTGATCGATCAGTTTATCTCACTTTTAAAATATTCTCACGTGCCAGACTTCGCTTTCCCTGTAAATAGACTCTGCAATCACCTTTTGAAAGGTCCTGGCTAATACGATCAAGATTGGTCTGGCCCCATTTTATACCTTGAACTTGTGGACCAGGCCTGTCCTTTTCTGTAGCTGTTTCCAGACTAATAGAACTGTGGTCACTTTGGCAAAATGCTTTCCCACTAGCACCTCAGTCCCTTTCCCTACCTTGTTTCCCAAAGGGAGGTCAGATTTTGCCCAATTCTGTTTTCAGGCCATTTATATATTGATTGCAAGTTTACTGGAAATCAATTACCAAATTCCTCCCTTGCAAACGCTGAACACTGGCCGTCCTGGTCTAAGATGGAAAGTTAAAAAAACATCTACCATAACAGCCCTATTATTATGATTAACATTTGAGATCTCCCGACATATTTGTTCCTCAGTCTGCCACTTGTTATTAGGGATTAGTAGGACAATCAAATCGAAGTGATGACCCATTCTTATTTCTCAGTTCCACTAACATAGCTTCGCTGGGTGATCCCACAGGAATATCCTCTCTAAGTACTGCTGGGATGAGTCATGCAATCAAAACACATCACCACACATCCTGTCTTGCCTCCCCTTCGATGCTTCCTGCAGTCCCTCTACCTTGAAACAATGAACTGCCAGTCCTGTCCCTCCTTCAGCTGTGTTGCTGTAATAACTATCATCTCCCAGTCCCATGTTCAAATCCATGTCCTGAGTTCATCTTCCTTAGCTGTCAGGCCCCTTGCATTGAAATAAATGCAGTTTAATCATTAGTTTTCCCCCATTCCCTGCTATGTTCTTGCCTGCCTTATCTCTTGAAATGGCTCTGGTTAACTTGTGTACCAGCCTCAATCTTCTTTCTGACCTTTCGACTGTTTAAGATACAATACCCTGCCAGATTAGATTATATCCTCTCAAGCAGCTCTAGCAATTCGCCCCATCAGGATATGGGCCCCCTCCTGCTCCCAGTTCAGGTGTCTTCCCCACCCGGTCCACCTGTGCTGACACCTTCAGGCATTTTTGGGTTGTCCACTGAGGTCCCTGTGTTCCTCAGCACTCCGCAAGGTCCAAGCATTCATTTTGTCTGTCCTTCACTTATCGTACCTCCCACAGGGTATGACCTCACATTGATCAGAACTAAACTCTGCTCAGATTATCATCAGATCATCATCAGACTGCAGACAGAGGCCATCCCCTTCACTCTGAACAATACCCTCACCTTTCATGTCATCTGCAAACCGACTAATGATATCTTCTGCTTTCACATCGAAGTTATTCTTCCCCAGAATAACCAGCGATCGTTCCTGCACAGATCCCTGTGGTACACGCGCAGGTGAAACAATTTCAAACACGAAAAAGATTATCCACCAATTTTGTTACCAATTTGCCAACTTGCCTTGGATCCCATGGGCTCTTTCCTTTTGGATCTGCCTTCCATGTGGGAACTTGTCAAAGGCCTTAATGAACTCCATGTAACCCACATCTTCTGCACTGCCTTCTTCAGTATTTTTAGACACCATTTCAAAGAGCTAAACTGAATTCCTCCTACAGTATCTTCCTCTATCAAATCCGTGATGACTTATCCGAGTTGATCCTTGCATTTGCAAATTTTGATTCATCCTCAGGGTGGTATCCAATGATTTCCCTCCCCCTGCTGTCAGACTATCTGCTCTGTAATTACCTGGCCTATCCCTGTTGCCCTTCCTGAATAAAGGAACCTCATGAGCGATCCTCCAGTCATTCAGCACTTCACCTGTGGCCAGCAAAGTAGAAAATAAGTCCACCAGAGCCCCAGCAATCTCCTCCCTTACCTCCCATAGCAGCCTGGCATACATTTCATTGGGCACTGGGGATTTCTGCACCTTTTTATGCCTGTGAAAATATTTAGTACCTCCTCCTAGAACCTCACCATCCTGTCTGATATCCCCGGCTACAATGCCTTTCTCCTGCATGAATACAGATGGGAAGTATTCATTGAAGACCTCACCTATTTCCTCTGGCTCCATGCACAGATTGTTTCTTTGGTTTCTGACAGGCCTCACCCTTTCCTCAGTTACGCTTTTAATCTAACTATACTGACAAAGTACCTTGTGGCTTTTCCTTCATAGGATCTGACAAGGATATTTCACAGCCATTTCTAAGGACCCCGTTGCACTCCCTATCCTTGTGAATGGCTTCACCTGGTTTTATTGCACTGTGTTTTCTTCATCAAACTCACAATATCGCCTGATCTGTATTTGCTGGACTTGCTGCCTTTACTACTCCCTCATCATGAACACAATGGGATGGGGTCCTGTGAAATGAGTATCAGGCGTTAGGTAAGAAGTTAAAAAGCAGGACCCCAAGGGCAGTGATCTCTAGGTTACTCCTAGTGCCACCTGCCCCAGTGAGGATAGACATAGAAAGATAGGCCGGGGGGTGGATGTATGCCTGAGGAGCTGTTGGAGGGGGCAGGGTTTTCAGTTCTTGGATCATTGGGATCTCTTCTGGGATAGAGGTGACCTGTATAAGGGGGGGGGGGGGAATAGATTAGACTTGAACCAGAGGGGCACCAGTATCACTGTGGGGAGATTTGCTTGTGTTACCCTGGGAGGTTTAAACTAGTTTGGCAGGAAATTGGGACTCTGATTAAGAGAGGGACCATCGAAAAGTCAGGGGAAAATACATTAGCCATCGAGAGCAAGTTTCCTGTTCAGGATATTTAGGGGCACAGACGAGGGAGGGAAAAGACTTCTGGTTTAAAGTTCATTTATTTCAATGCATGAGGCCTGACTGGTAAGGCAGATGAGGTCAGAGCATGGATTAGCTCTGGGGACTGGGATATTATAGCTATAACTGAAACATGGCTGAGAGAAGGGCCGGAAAGGCAGCTCTGTGTTCCAGGATACAGAAGCTACAGGCGGGACAGAAGGACAAGTAAGTGAGGAGGGGGAATTGTCCTTTTGATGAGGGAAAACATAACAACAGTGCTTAGAGAGGATACACTTAAAGAGTCATCAAATGAGGCCACACGTTTAGAACTTAGAAATAAACCAGGGGTGGTCACTCTGTTGGGACAGTATTATAGACTCCCAAATAGCCGGCAGGTACTAGAGGAGCAGATGTGTAGAGAGATTGGAGATACCTGTCGGAATAATGCAGTAGTATTGGTTCGAGACTTTAATTTTCCCAGCATTGACTGGGTCACCCACAGGGTAAAAGGCCTGTACTGAGTGCAATTTATCAAATGTGTCCAAGAACATTTCCTAAATCAAGGTACAACTCTAACAAGGCCCAAATTTACTCAGGCGGGTGCAATACTGGACCTCCCCTCAGAAAATGTTGTCGGGCAAGTGACTGAAGTGTCAGTCGGAGAGCACTTTGCGTCCAGTGACCACAACTGTCTTAGTTTTAACATAGTAATGGAAAAAGATCAGACAGATCCACTGATTAAGGTGTGAAACTGGAGCAGGGCCAGGTTTGGGGCCATGAGGCAGGATCTAGCAGAGGTCGATTGGGTGAATTAAAAATAACACAAAACCAGGTTATACTCCAACAGGTTTATCTCAAAGCACCAGCTTACAAAGCGCAGGTGATCATCTTAAAAGATGAAAACTTAAACTAAATGTGTTTAGTATTACATTCCATGACACTGCTATCCCGTTGCTATAAATTCTGTGCCTTATGATTGTGCTCCACAACCACCTGATGAAGAAGCGAACCAAAACCAATCGCTCCCAAATAAACCTGTTGGCTGGAAGCTGGTGTTGTGTGATTTCTAACTTTGCCCATCCCAGTCACCACTGGCTCCTCCACATCATGGTACCGTCAACTGGGTCAGTCTGTTTCAAGGAAAAGGAATGACTGGCAAATGGGAGCCTTTTAAATGTGTGATATTAAGAATCCAGGGCAAATTTGTCCCTGTTAGAGTGAACGGAAAAGCTGGCAGGTTTAGGGACTCGTGGCTTATGAAGGATATTGAAGTTCTGGTCTGGAAAATGAAGATGGTATACATTGGATTTAAGCTTTCCATATCTACCTCACCGAGCTCACCAGACTGACTGACACAATCAATCTGTGAAGACCCTACAATCCTCTCAGGTCCCTGCAGCATTCCGATCTGTAGAACCCGCTCCAATGCCTGTGACTCTCCCAATCCAGTTCCTATAAGATTCCCTATCTGTGTGACACCCAACCGTCGCCAGCACACACCCTGTCAATGCAAGCTCCTCCAGTCTCTCTATCTATCCACCCATCTCTATAACCTTCTCCAGCTCTTACACCCCTATCTGTGTAAACATCACCGTCCCCTACAACACTTCCCACTTTGACCAACTGTAAGAGATCAGTAATGCTCCCTTACCTGTAAAACTTTCTCCAACCAAAATTGCCCTTGTTATCTCCAGGAAAATCTGCCTGATTCCACATCCTCCATGTCTAAATAACCTGCACAACCTAAACCTTCCTGTATCTATAAACATCTAATGTCATGACTATCCTCCATATGTCTGTATGTTCTTCTCGTCTGTACAACCGTCTTTATCTCTGTCATCTACTCCGGTCCCTAAACAATCCCTGTCTGTGTAAACCTCCCCAATCTAACAACATCCTCATCCCTGTAAAGTGCTCCACCCCTCCCAATCTTCTTTGTTCAGTGAAACCCCTCCAGCTCTCCACATCTCTGCAGGATCCTGCAGTTCCACAAAACATCCCTCTATGTGGAACTTCCACCAGAGACCACTACCCACCATATTTCTAATCCCCTGCTGATCCCTCTATCTCTGTTCCCAGCTTCAGTCCCGACAACCCTACTTCCATATACAACATCATCAAGTCCTTGCAATCCTCCAGATCTGAGGAAACTCCAGCAGACATTGTCACTCCCTCATGATCTCTGACTGCCTACAGTGATTTGAAACTTCTACAATTCGATAACATCTCCAGTCTCTGTGCCCCTGACAATCATGATGAATTGCTCCAAACCTCTCAACCCTCCCTGCCTGTGTTCATCATCAAGTTGATACAACTCGTCTCATGTCTGTAGTGCCCTGCAGACCCCACAATCCTCCCCGTTTTTGTGAATTCTGCCTATCACTATTACTGTCCCTATCTGTATAGCTGCCTCCAGTTACTAAAACCTCTTTACTGTGTAGCCCCTATCAGACCCTAAAGCCATGCTATCTGTGTAACCTCCTTCAGGTCTATATCCTCCAACTTGCTTAAACCTGCTGTTACCATTGCAACCCCCATTATTATTCAACACTGCTTTGTCTTTAAAACCATCCCTATCAGTGTGATCTCCTCCACTGCGTACAACACTCCCAGTCTGTGCAATGGGCGATGCGTGGTTTTATAAATGGGGAATTTTAAAAAAATCTTGGATTCTATATTTTGGTGTGACCATAATAGGCAGAATATATAAGGGTGGGGGAGGCTTGTAGCGGTCGAAGTATATTTGAAGTTTAGGAAGCATTTTGATAAGTTTCAACAAGGGCTAAATATTAGCTCGGGAGAGAATAGGGACCCTGAAAGGTCAATGAAGCTGACTGTATGGAATCACTGCTGATGGGGGAGATCCAAAACAAATATTTTGCATTTTGATTTACTTTGGAGAAAGACATGGAAGCTCGGGAACTTGGGAAAATACATAGTGATGTATCGAACAGAGTTCACATTGGATAACAGGATGGTTTAAATGGAAAAAAGGTTGATAAAACCTTGGGACATGATCAGATGTATCCCAGCGCTCTGTGAGAAGTTCGGGAGGAATTTACAGGGCACGTCACAGAAATATTTGTATCATCAACAGCCACTACAGCCCAGTGAGACTGATGGAAGAGGTGGGTAAGTTGTTGGACGAGATTCTGAGAGAAAGGATCATCATGCATTTGGAAAGGCAAGGATGGATCAGTGATAGTCAGCATGGCTTTGTGCACAAAAAACCATGTCTCACAAACTGGATGGAGTGTTTGTGGAGGTAGAAAAGTGATAGACCGAGGCAGAGTAGTGGATGATGTCCACATGAACTTTAGCAAGGCCTTTGACAAGGTTCTGCATGGCAGACTGGTTAATAAGTTTAGATCACACATAACCATGGATCACTCACCAACTGGATACAAAACAGGATTGACTGTAGGAGACAGAGCATGCTCATAGAGAGTTGCTGCTCAAACTGAAGGCCTGTGACCAACGGTGTGTCATGGGGTTCGGTGCTGGGTAATTGTTGTACATCATTTATATGAACGATTTGGATGATAATACAGGAGTCATGGTTAGCAAGTTTGTAAGTGAGACTGGAAGTGGTGGTAAAGTGGACAGTGAAGAGGATTATCTGAAAGTGGGCCAGTGAGTTTACGAATAGCAAGTGGAGAAATACACAGTGTTGCACTTTGGTAAAGCTGACCAGAGCTGGACTTGTACAGTCAGAGACCCAGGGATGCAGGTAAAAGGTTCTTTGAAAGTTGTGTCACAGGTAGACAGGTTGGTGAAGCAGATGTTTGGGATGCTTACCTTCATTGGTCAGTGCTTTGAGATTAGGAGTTGGGATATCATGTCATGTTATATCTGTACAGGACATTAGTGAGGCCACCATAAAAATAGTGTTAGTTAACTGGAAAAACTTAACTGGTTCACGCCTGTCCTTGAAGGAAGGATATCTGACATTGTTACCTGACATCTGACACCATGGCTCACGTGTGACTCCAGACCCGTAGCAATATGGCTGACTCTGAGCTGCCCTCTGGGAAATTAGCTGTGGGGCAAAGAATGCTGACTCAATCAGTGACATCCTTATTGAATGAATGAATAAATAGAAAATATGTGTCCCTCCCTACCACTGCAACCCCCTCCAGCGCAGCAATCTGTACTGGCTTTGTAACACCGTTCAGGCCCTTGCCCCTCTCTGTAACACTCTCACTACCTCCAGCACCTTCACCTCTCCCTGCTCCTATCATCTGATTAAACCTTGACAATGTTTCCCCTTCCTACTGCACTCCTCCTGCTAGTAGACCCATAGCAATCCCTTTGACAAATACTTCCATATTTCTAAAGCATTGGCTTCTTCAGAATTGTTAGGTTTTTTTGTCTTCTGCGCATCGCTTAATGAAGTCTGGTAAATCCTGGGAATTACTGAGCCAAGACCGTCCAAAGTGGGGGAGGAGCATTGGGACGGCGTCGAGCAGTTGGACACTTGATGTGGGGAAAAAGGGGAATCCAGGAGAAAACAGCACAAGGAGCGCGCTGTCACACCAACATCCCAACCATCCCCATCCCACAGCCACCTTCTGCCCCAAGTGTGGAAGGCCACATCAGTCTGTACAGCCACCCACAGACTCCCCTGAGAGTGGGAGAGAGTCAGCCTCGTTTGTAACCCACCGCCAATGAGATGGTGAGATAGGGACGTTGAATCCCCTTTCAGTTGTCCTACTGTCTTTGTTACAAATTCCAATAACTCCCTGTCCAGTGCCATGCCTCACAATGTAATGCTGTAATGGGGCCTTAACACTGCCCTTCACCTTCTGTGTTCTGAGTCTTATTACCCAGAATTTGGTTTCCTAATGATTGATAATCTGAGGCCCCATATAATCCCATTGTTATCCCTAACGATGAGAGTTTCCCATTCTCCTTCCCACTCTGCCTGACTTTCCACAATGTTGTGTAGCCGTGAACATTAAGGCCCCACCTTTTGTTCACCCTGTGACCACGTCTCCCTGATGGTGATTAGTTCGAAATCACAGTCACACGAGCATATCCCTTATTACAAATGCTTCGTGCATTCAAATTATGAAATAGTAATTTACTTTTGAAATCCCAAATACCTGTCACAAACCTATCTGCTGATGTATAGTTTTAGTTAAACTTAGTCTATTCCTGTTTCTTCCTGTTTTTCCTCAGCCACAGCCCCATGTTTCAATATTTGAACATTTCTCTATGGAATGGGGAATTTCCTTTCAGCTGAGCCCTGTCCCTCCTTGTCTGTGTCAGTTTAAAGCACTCTACATTGTCCTGGTCATATGATTGACCAGGACACTGGTCCCAGCATTGAACCATCTCAATAAAATAGCTGACTCCTCCCTGAGTACTGGTGGCAGTGCCCACTGCATCAGACCCACTTCTTCTGACACCATGGTTTGATCCTGAAATCTTCCAGTACTCTGGTGATATCACTCAGTCTCTCTCCATGTGGTTTCCCTCACTGTGTGGGTCTAATTGCTGCTCCTGTCAGCGTCTCTCACTCTTACAGCTACTCCGGATCTGGAGCCAAAAGAATCCTCCAATCTGCAACAGTACAGACCAGGGATGGAGACTGGGATTTTTGTGATCTCTGTTAGACTCAGTGCTACTCTACATGAGGTATCCTCACTGCATCAGTCTAATTTCCCATTCTGTCTTTTTCTGTCTCATGCAGTTAATCAGGATGTTTCTAACTCCTGTCTCATCCATCACCTCATTGAAGACGCTTGGTCAGCCAGAGAGAGATGGAGAGGGAGATCTGGCGCCTTCAGTAAATCCTGCAGCCGGTAAGATCACTCACAGTAAACAGCACAGGGTGGAGTTAGTGGCCATCTTTATTCAGACCTGGAACACAGGACATAGTTACAATACTGGGCAAGGAACAGCAACATTCTAGGCTTCATTCCCACCATATTGCGAGGGCCCTGCTGTCACCTCTGCTGGACTGGAACTCCCTGAGACTGCACAGGAGGTCCCAGGCATCAGTCTTGGCACATACTCTATGAGTGATCTCAGTAATATACTACAGTCCCGATAATCCTTCCTCTATTTGGAATCTCCTCGAGTACACACAATGCTGTCTGTCTCTGTCAGGTTCTCCAATCCCTGACACCCTAATCCCTAAACTTTTCCACTAGATACTAAATTCCTTCATCCCTGTAATTGCCGAGCCCTGTCTATCCCTGGGATAAGCTCCTCCTACCAATGCCACCCTCCATGTAAATGTGTTTTGTCTCTAACCTCTCCATCCATCCCTATCTGGGTAAACTTCTCCAGCTCTTACAACCCTTCCTTACCTGTGAAAAAAAATCGTAACCGCCTTATTGTTCTACTAATCTTCGATCTTAATCTATTTAAACTTCACCCTCTCCCCACCAACCCTCCCGACCACAGGAACCTCGTTCATTTTGTTCAACGCTCCCCATTTGTGTAACTGTCTCCAACCCAGTAACCTGGCATTCTCCATTGCCTTCCTATCTATGCAGCCTCCAGAACCTAGAAGCCTTCTTATATCTGTAAACATCTGCAGTCACTACAATCTTCCATATCTCTGTCAATATACACAATAATCTCCCACTGAAACACTCCCTGTCTGTGCCTCTCAGTCTGCCTGCCTCTCCCTATATCCATCCCTATCCCGATCTCCAGAATCTAATCCAGCTCCCTCTATCTCTGTAAATTCCTCGAATCCGCAAACCCCTTTGTCCCATGGATATTATTGCCCAGATTTAGCTCAAAAATTCTCGAGTCCCTGTAAGCCTCCCTATCTCTGCAATCTCTATCCATCTGTTCAACCCCCCACGACTGAGGAATGACACCCTGCATTCGCCATAAGGGAGATGGAATGACAGTGAACAGATATGATGGAACTGTCATTCTGGAGATGTAGCTGTAGAATGACCATCACTGGGAAGGGAATATTGAAGGGTTGTTGGGTTGTTGGCAAAAATCCAACAAGTTGTGAGGAAAGGATGAAGTTAATGCATTAATGAGATCGCCACGTGGAACTGAAGATCAAAATTTGGAGTCTATTTGGATGGAGCTGGGAATGAACAAGCAGCAGCAGCAATCATTGGCTGGAATTCTTTCAAAGGAATCAAGCAGTGATGGGAATGTCAATATGGTTACAGTCAGGACACTGAATGTACTTGTAGCGAGGGCAGTACAGTAACTGTGTGTGATAGTGGTCTCCATCCCGACTGGATAACTAATGAGTATCAGGGCTGTAATGGATGGAATCCTGGATTGGATACGAGATGGTTTTCTATAACATCACATCAAGGAGCCAGCAACAAAATTTATCCATTGGAGTTCAAATGCTGTGTAGTAATAAATATCCAATAGACCCATTTTAGAGGAGTTTTGTGAGGAAAGACCCATAGTGTTATAATGCAGATATTGAGTTTGAGTTAAGACCATAAGATGTCGGAGCAGGATGAGGCCATTTGGCCCATTGAGGATGCTCTGCCCTTCAATCAGATCATGGCTGATCTGATACTCTCCAACTCTACATTCCTGCCTTTTCCACAAAACCCTTGTTTCCCTGATCCATTAACATCTGACCATCTCTGCTGTCAATATCCTTAATGACCCAGCCTCGACAGCCCCCTGCAGTCAGGAATTCCCACAGATTCCCTACCCTCTGAGTGAAGACATTCCTCCTCATCTCCATCTTAAATGGGTGAGCTCTTGCTGGGATTTTCTGCCGTCTGGTTACACATTCTCTCACAATTTAAAAGAAAGGAAGTGACAAAGGTAATTATTACAGATGATATGAAAATTGGTGGAGTTGGGGTGAATGAGCAAGGAGATCCAAGGTTGCAGGGGGATACTGATCAATTGGAAAGACGTGTAGAGAAATGGCAAATTTAGTTTAATCTGTACAAGTGTGACGTCATGTCAAATTCAAGAAGAAAGTTAGGATACTGAGGGACATTGATATCCAGAAGGATCTTGGTGCACTGAGTGGTAAGGTCCTAGGGAGTGTTACTGACAAAGAGACCTTGGAGTCCAGGTTCAGAGTTCCTTCCAAGTATGATCCCAGGTAAATAGGATAATGAAGAAGTTGTTTATTCTGCTTGCGTTTACTGATCAGAGCACTGAGTCGAGGAGTTAGGAGGTCATGTTGTGGCTGTACAGGACATTGGATAAGCCACTTTTGGAACATTGCATGCAGTTCTTGTCCTCTCCCTATCAGAAGGATGTTGTATAAATTGCAAGGTTTCAGAAAAGATTTACAAGGATGTTGCCAGGATTGGAAGATTTGACATAAAGGGGGAAGTTGAATGGGCTGGGGCTACTTGAGGCTGAGGGGTGACCATATAGAGATTTATGCAACCATGAGAGGCATGGATAGGTTTAACAGACAAGGTATTTTCCCTGAGGTAGTGGAGTCCAGAACCAGACGGCCTAGGTTCAGGGTGAGAAGGGAAATATATAAAAGGAACCTAAGGGGCAACTTTTTCAGGCAGAGGGAGATGCGAGAATGCAATGAACTGCGAGATGAAGTGGTGGAGACTGGTACAATTACTGCATCTAAAAGGCATCTGGATGGGTATACGAACAGGAAGGGTTGAGGGGAATTTGGGCCAAGTGCTGGCAAATGAGACAAAATTATGTTAGCGTATGTGGGTAGCGTAAACGAGATGGACTGAAGAGTGTTTCTGTGCTGTCCATCTCTATGACTAAATGTTTTGTAAAGTCCATTTCCAGCCATACACTTCACTGTTTCCCCTGTTTACCTTGGTCAGTTCTCCTCTCAAACACGTATCAATGGTTTTGGTTGTGATTGTAGGGTGTGCTTTATGGTCACTTTAAAAATCCATCATCTCGCTGAATTCCACTACGCTACAATTTCTCAGAGGATATCTCAGTGTGACATTACTCCTTCACTCAGCACCATCACCCAATGGTCGATCTGAGATTGTCACATCCCTGGCCATTTACACAATGTGTTATTCAAAGAAACACTGACACAAACACTTGAAGAGGAGTTCGGAGAATATCATTTTTGACAAAGATTGAAGTCTCCCAAAATTATCACATTGCCTTTGCATTAGACATGAATTCATTGGAAAGTGTAACAGTGTTGAGCAATGAAATGCTGTCAGGCAGCCTAAAAACTGTTCTCCTGCTTGTGTTTTTGACACGTGTTACTCATAATCTGCATTCAGGCTGATTCAGCTGCATCATCAGATGCCAAATGCTTTCTCTGTAATGCCTTTGTTCCCTATTACTGTCAGGGTTACCCATCCTGCACTCCCTGAGATCCCTCAAGGAAGGGTACAATTGAATACTTCTGCCTTTTGCTTCTCCTCTATCCACATCTTCCTAATGACTAAATCTTATTTATCTCTGTGTCACAAGTCTATTACCTTATTGCAGATACTTTGTCCATTCCAAAAAAGACCATTGTAATTGACTTTTTCCCAGAATGTCCTGTCACAGCCTAATTCACTGATGTACAGTTTTAGTTAAACTCTGTCCCTTCCTGTTCCTTTCTGCTTGTCTTCAGCTACATTCCCATGCTGTTCCAATGTGTCCCCTTTTCTCTTTGGATTTGGAAAGCTCCTTTCACCTGAACCCTGTCCCTGCATCTTCTCTGTCAATTAAAGCCCTGCCCATAAACCCACTGACATAATTTGCCAGGACACTGGCCCCAACAGAGTTGTTTTTAATTCACTCCATGGGATGTTGCTGTCTCTGGCTGGCCAGCATTTCATGCCCACCCTCGAGCTGCCATTGAGCCGAGTGCCTTGGGAGACTATTAGAGAAGGCAGTTTAGAGTCAACCCCATTGCTCTGGGTCTGTAGTCATATGTAGGTCAGACCAGCTGCCTATTGCAGATTTCGTTCCTGAAAGGATATTGAGCATTCAGATGGGTATCCCTGCCACTGTCATTAAATTCTGGATGAACACTCTAGTGAGAGTAACACTAGGCCATCACCTGTCCCACTGATAGCTCCCTCATCCCTGAGTACTGATCCCAGTGCACCATGAATCAAAACCCTTCTTCTTAACCGTGGTTTGATCCTGATACCTTCCTGCAATTTGATGCTATCACTCAGTCTCACTCAATGTGGTATCTGTCACTGTGAGAGTCTAATTACTGCCGGTGACTGCAGCTTTTGTAGTTACTCCAGATCCTGAGCCAACAGAACTCTCCACTCCAGAGAGACGCAGCAGCACAGGCCAGGGATAGAGACTGGGATATTCCAGATCTCTGTGGTACTCAGCGCCATTCTCCCTGTGCAACCCTCACTGCATCAGTCTAATTTCCCATTCTATTTCTCTGTCTCGTGCAGGTACTTAGGATATTCCTGACTCAATAAACCTCCCAATTGCTGGGTGTTGCATTCATCATCTCATTGAACACGATTAGTCAGCCTGGGGCAGGGAGATCTGGTTTCTTCAATAAATCCTGCAGCAAGGTAAGATCACTCACAGTGAACAGAGCAGAGCAAATTTAAGGGATCGAAGTTTAGTCCGGAAGACATGACACAGATATAGTATTGAAGGGTGAATACAGAGCTTGATGGGCCCAGACTCAATCCACACTCTCTTGTTTACTTACATCTCTGCTGTACTGAGCCTTCCTATGTCAATATAGGAAGTTGACAGTTATCAATCCAGGCCTGTGCTGTCTTAGTGAGGATCAGGACAACAGAGGGGCAAGCAGGCCTCCCTTAAGGAAATGGTATTAAAACCTGGGGTCTTTCTTTTCTATATTCCCCCACTCACACTGTCTCTTGTCGTGTGATAGAGTCATACAGCAAGGAGACATACCTTTCAGTCCAACGCATCTGTGCCAGTGTCTTGAATGCTTGTAATTCCCAGAAAAGTTCCAATTTCTGTCACCTCCACCTCTCCCATAATCCTGCTGTTTATTTGAAACCTACTCCAATGCTGACGATGCTCCCTATGTATAATTTGCTCCAAACTCAGTAACGTTCCCAATCTCAGTCACCTCATCCTGCACTCAGTACAATAATTTCTATTTCTGTAGTTTTCCACAATAACTACAGTCCACCCTGTCTCTGTAAAATCCTCCATCCTGGACCAAAATACCCATCTGTGTACTTTCCCAAGCCCCAAGAGAACATGATATCACTGTAACCTTCTGCAGGTCCGATCACATTCCTGCCTCCTGGCCTATAGCACCACATGACCTCTGCAATCATCTCCCATCCCGACCGGACTCCTTATTTGTGAAAAAACCTCCAGACCCTTTTTCAGCTGCAACAACACTTCCCATCTCTGTGTGCTCCTCCCTGCCCCTCAAATACTCTCTCTTTGTGTAGCTCTGCAGTTTAGGGTGGTTCAGTGGTGAGCACTGCTGCCTCACAGCGCCAGAGACGCAGGTTCAATTCCAGCCTCGGTGACTGTCTGTATGGGGTTGGCACATTGTCTCCGTGTCTTCATGGGTTTGCTCCCACAGTCCAAAGATGTGCAGGTCAGATAAATTGGCCATTCTAAACTGACTGAGCTTTAGGTGCATCATTCAAAGGGAAGTGGGTCTGGGTGGATTACTCTTTGGAGAGTTGGTGTGGACGTGTTGGGCCAAAGTGCCATTTCCATATTGTAGGGAATCTAATAAAATCTAAACTCTCCATCTGCGTTCCATATTAATGACCCTAAAATCCCTTTAACAATTAAACAGCTCCAAACATCCCAATCTCTGTAAACTACGAAAGCTCCAACATCCCTCCTTATCGATGTAGCCTCTTCCTGAAAACCTCTCAACATATGGAGACCCCACAATCCTCCCTATCTGTGTAATCCAACAGGTCCCTGCATTACTCCCGATCTGAAGAACCCAATCCAATGCCTGTGACTCTCCTCCAATCCAGTTCCTGCAAGACTCACTATCTGTGTAACAGTCTCCCGTCACTATCGCCCCACCCTGTCAATGTAAGCTCCTCTAGTATCTCCATCTATCTAATCATCTCCATAACCTTCTCCAGCTCTTGTACCCTATCTAGTAAATGCCACCCTCATCTATAACCCTCCCTACAGTAGAAACCGTTCCACAGATTCATCACCCTCTAGCTGAATACATTCCTCCAGATCTCCATTCAAAAGGGTTCTTCCTTCACTCTGAAGCCGTGCTCTTGAGCCCTGGTCTCTCCAGCAGTGAAAACATCTCCCCACCCCCGTCCACTCCATCTAGGCCCCTCAGTATTCTATAAGTTTGAATGAGATCCTGCCACCGCCACCTCTGAAAATTCACCACGTAAAGACTCAGAGACTTCACCTGCTTCTCATATGACAAACATTTCATCCTGGGCTCTTTCTTATAAAACTAGTTGTTGTACCCCTTCACATCCTTTGTCCAGACTGTTAATGTATAACATGTACAGCGTGGTCCCAACACTAACCCCTGCGGAGTTCCCCTCGTCACTAGTTCCCATTGTGAAAATGACCCCTTTATACCTACTCTGTCTTTTGCTAAACAGCCAATCCTCTACCCATGCCAAGCATGTTGTTCTGAAACTGAACTTTTATTTCACAAACCCTGCTGGATTTGTTTTCTTGTCTGGCTGTGAAT
Organism: Chiloscyllium punctatum; assembly: GCF_047496795.1. NCBI lineage: Eukaryota > Metazoa > Chordata > Chondrichthyes > Orectolobiformes > Hemiscylliidae > Chiloscyllium > Chiloscyllium punctatum. The sequence goes on from NC_092744.1 coordinate 96,816,943, forward strand.
AAGCAGAGTAGATAAAAGGGAAGAATGGTTTGTCGGGGTTTTCAGAAACATTTCAACAAGATCCCACTGAAGATGTGGATAAGCAAAATTGGCAAATCTGGGATTGGAGGGAATGTACTGGCATGGATTGGGAATTCTTTACCAGAAAACTAAGTGAGAATAAATGGATTAGTGCTTGACCCCTAACTATTCACAAAGGGATTTAATACATTTGATGGATGGGCAAAATCTACTGCTTCCATGTTTGTTGCTGACACAGAACGAGATGGGAATGTGGATTGTTGGAGGAAACAAAGGTGACATGAACAGTCCATGAGTTTCCCTTGTACAAATACATTGATGGGATGTGGCCTTCACTTGCTTGGCCATCATTACCTTTCCATTTGTAAGTTCCTGGAGAAGGTGGTGGGAAGCTGCCTTCCTTTAGGTGTAGGAGGCTGGAGCGTGGCTTGGAGAGCACCTTGGAAATGCTGAAGTTACCGTGCACCTGGAGCTCCTGTCCTTCCAGGGTATAGTTGCTCCGGGTTTGTGAAGTGGTTCTGAAAGGGCCTTCCTGAGTGACCTCAGTGCTACTTGTTGGTACTTTATTTATTTATTTATTCACTCGCAGTCATGAACATTGCTGGATATATTGTTGATTTGGAGTTGTCCCTGAGAAGGTGGTGGGGGGCTGCCTTCCTGAACCACTGCATCAGCTGTTGGAACTGTTGTTATCTGTGTACCCTCCAGCAGGCGCTGCAATACTCCTCATGTCTGTAACTGCATACAGACAATGCAGCTCTTCCTGTATATGTGACATCCTCCTCTGCCGACAACTCTTATTGTTCATCAGAATGTCTCACCACCTCCATTCCCATCTGTTCTAGTGATCTCTCAAATTTCTTTATTCTTGTTTAAGCTTCCGATCACCTATAACCTCTTCCTTTCTAAATTTGTAACTTCTCAGTATCTGTAACTCTCCATATAACTGTATTCAATGACAGGTTCCCTTCCTTAAATCTCTGTGAATTACAGCGGCTGGTTGTGCGAAATTGGTACTTTTCATTCTCCTCGTCCATCTTAGCTCTTCCAGCCCTTGCAATCCCACTATTTAGAATGGTCCCATTCTCTGTACCTCCTTATGTTCTGAGGGTCCTTGAACACCATGAGTGCTTCAAACATCTGTAACCCTCCCCTTCTCCCCCCCCCCCCCCCCCCCCCCAGTTACTGCGAGTCTTCTAACTCTGTAACATCCAATAGTCTCCAGTGCCATACAACACTTACTGGCAATCAATTTGAATTTGTTGAAGTCTTCACATCTCAGTAAGCAGCTCACAAAAATCCCTTTAGACTCTACAAGGCTCCATCACCAACAAGCTGCCATCTCTCTACTTCTTTTGCTTCCCTCAGTGCCTACAACCCTCCCTGTATCTTCTAGTAACCTGCTTTAGACACTGCAGGTCTGCACCTCTCCAGATAACCTGTTCTATCACATACAGCTCCCTCAATCACTGTAACACCCTCTGCTCTGTCTAATCCTTCTCTTTTCCACTGTCTTCCAGGCACAGCGGCGATCCTGTGAGGGACCAGTGTGCAATGGGATGTTATACATCTCAGTTGAGGCTTGAGGCCTACCATTACCTGGAAGTCACAAAGGGAGAGAACCTGAGAGAGAGAGCACCACAGAGCTGGACAATATTAATCAGCAGCGAGGATCGAGGCCGACTGGGACTTGGAGTTGGAGAAACAGCAAAGCAGGAGGTGCAAAATCAGCACCGAGTCACAGAGGGAGTGTCCATGTGAGGGAGTAACCTGAAGCAGGATCATGAGGTTTACTCAAGCCTGGGAGTTACAGAAGCACAAAAGTGGGAGGATATAAATCAGCACTGAAGATCGAGGCCTAGTCATACCTGGAAATCACAGAGACGGTGACCCTGTGAAGGAGCAGAGTGGAGTGGGAGCTGGAGGATTACACGTCCCTGGGAGTCACAGAGATGGTGACCCTGTGAGGGAGCAGAGTGGAGTGGGAGCTGGAGGATTACACGTCCCTGGGAGTCACAGAGATGGTGACCCTGTGAGGGAGCAGAGTGGAGTGGGAGCTGGAGGATTACACGTCCCTGGGAGTCACAGAGATAACTTTCTGCTGCTGGGACCTGCCTGCACTGAGTTTGAAAGAAGTGCAAGCGCCATCACAGAAAATGCTGTAAGTTCATTGGCAGATAGATTCGCTGTTATTAGCGACTGTCAGTTAATTGCTATAAGTTAGCATTTTTTTTTCAACTTCTGAAATAAGGGTTGAACACAGAAATAAGAGGGAGAAGTAAAATTGTGAGCCAATATAATAAATTACCCTCATTAAGCCACAGTTGAATAAGGGATTTAAGCATATTGTTATTTCCTGGATGTTAACTTCATTCTAAGTATTAATTAAGTAACTCGAGACAAAATACATTTTAGGACATGTTTGTCAGATGGAAAATGTATTCTGTTAATTGGGAAATCATAGCCCCTGCTCGTGTCCTAGATGAACACTGGCCGTGGAGCTCAGACAATGACTAGAGACACTATGGGACATCTGTGATGCAGAGATTAAGTGGCAAGCACACACACACAGCAGATCACTTTGCAGACTTGACGGCCTGGAAGAAGGAAGGGTCTGGGGGACTAGGCAATCGGAGAGAAACAGCCTGGGAATACAAGCATATCCTGGTGTTTCCCTCCCAATTTAGTTTCCCAGTTTGGAAGCTGATGAAGGTGTAGGCTGCTCAAGGGAGGGCAGTCAGAGCCATGTCTGTGGCTCCACAAGCAGCCTGACTGTACAGGGGGGGAGGGAGAAGGAAGGCGGGGCAATAGTCACAGGGGAGTCAGGAAAATGAAGAAGGTGTCAGTGTGTCTGTAATTCCAGGGTAGTGGGGTTAAGAATGTCACTGTGTCTGCAGAACATTCGTCTGGGGGACAGTAAGTAGTCAAAGGTTATGCCCATGTTGGTAGGAATGACCTGGGTAGGAAAGGTGAAGTGGTCCGGGAGTCAGAATTTAGGGAGCTAGGTGGATGGTTAGCAAGCCGGTCCACAAATGTAGCAATCCCTGGAATACTCCCAGTGCCATGTCCAAGTGAGAACAGGACTCGGAGTTTTAGGTAGATCAGAGTGTGACTGGAACGATGGTGCAGCAGGAAGGGCTTCAGATTCCTGGGACATTGGAACTGGTTCTCGGGAAGTCAGCAATTGTACAAGCTGGATGGGCTAACGTGACAGAGCTGGGACTGAATTTCTTATGGGTTTTTTTTTGGAAGGGATTGTAAATAACTTGGTGTGTGCTTGGTGCAAAAAGAAATAGTAGAGGAGAGTACCAGGATTCTCAAAATAATGGGAGATATGGTTGGTAATAATTTACAACAACAGGATTAACAGTGGAAGACGGAGTGAGAAAGAAAGCCTTAATCTGAGGTACTCTGTATGGACCTGAATACTGGGAGTGTGCAGAGTTACAGATGCAGTTTGGTGTGTGGTAATCTGATGTACTGATCACCGAGAGCTGGTTCAAGGGATGGCAGGACGGCATGTTAAATATTGCTGGGTATAAAATATTCCAAAACGATAGAAGGAAAGGGAAGGTATTAAGGTAGAAGTATTGGTTTAGATTAACGTTAGTTAAGGAGTCCAAGAGAAAGAGAATCCGTCCAAGGACAGAATGAATTTGGCTGGAGCTACAGAACAAAACGTGTACAATTACACTGTGAGGTACAGTCTGTCAGCCAGCAACCAAAGAAATGATGGAGAGAATAAATATGCAGGGTCATTTGAGAGCGATGACAGTATTACAGATTAGTTATAATGAGAAACTTAATATTTTCAGATATTGACTGGGTTACTGGTGGTGCAGCGTCCTGAGGGGTGAGTGTTCCTGGATTACATGGAGGAGAGATCACTGCAGGAGTATGTGTCCAGCTCAAGAGAGCATGTGCTGTTGGACCTGGTCCTTGGGGAAGAAGTGGGGCAAGTGGATCCAGTGTCAGTAGGGGATCATTTTGAGGGGCAGCGATCATTTTATTGTAACGTTCAGGATGATGATAGAGAATGCTATGCAATAATTGAGAGTGAGAAACATTAGTTGACTGAGAGCAGCCTTCAATGGGGCAAGAATGAAGCTGGGAACTTTTCAACGAGGCCAGTGAAATGTTAGCTTTAAACAGTGTGAACCAGCTCAGATGTAGCTGGGATTATGGAGATGGGGTTGCAGTGTGACCATGACTGGGAACTGTTTAATTAAAGGTTTTCCCCATTTCTACAGGAAGGGTAAATAGGCCAACACAGTGATGGAGCATTGTGTATAAAGGATGGGATCAGTAATATTGTGATGCTAATCAATTCACACACTGCTCCTCCCTGCCCTCACCCTCATCTCTGCGTATTGATTCTATCAGATATTGGTAACCTTTGAAAACTTCAGAAAAAAGCACAGTATAGACAAGATCAATCTGTCCACTGTCTGCATTGGACAAGAGGTAATGTTGTTTTTTAAAGTCCTAGTTCTGTCTCCCCGGATACTATAGGACTTCAGCTGCAGATCCCGGCACCTTTATAAAATGATTTGAGAGTTTCTGCCTCTACTCCGCTTCCATGTGTGCCTCCCAGATCCCGACCATGCTCTGGGTGAAATAACAAATTTCCTCACCACTTTTCTGATATTTCAGTCAATTATATTAAATGTTCACCACTGGTAATGCAGTTTACCAACAGGAATAAGATGTTATTTCCCTCTCTACACAGGCCCCTAGCTGCATGTGCACCCCAATCAAATCTCCTCTCAGCATCCTCCATTCCTATCTTTCCTCAGAACTGCACTTCCACTGTCACAGGGTAACGGATCTTTTATGTACCCTCTCCAGTCCAATTCCATCCTTCCATGTGATGTAGTGACCAGAACTGCACATCATCCCCAAGCTGTGACTGAACTCATTATTTATGCAGTGAGAACATAGAACAATACAGCACAGAACAAGCCCTTCGGCCCACGATGTTGTGCCGAACTTCTATCCTAGATTAAGCACCCATCCATGTACCTATCCAAATGCCGCTTAAAGGTCGCCAATGAATCTGACTCTACCACTCCCACGGGCAGCGCATTCCATGCCCCCACCACTCTCTGGGTAAAGAACCCACCCCTGACATCTCCCCTATACCTTCCACCCTTCACCTTAAATTTATGTCCCCTTGTAACACTCTGTTGTACCCGGGGAAAAAGTTTCTGACTGTCTACTCTATCTATTCCTCTGATCATCTTATAAACCTCTATCAAGTCACCCCTCATCCTTCGCCGTTCCAACGAGAAAAGGCCGAGAACTCTCAACCTATCCTCGTACGACCTACTCTCCATTCCAGGCAACATCCTGGTAAATCTTCTCTGCACCCTCTCCAAAGCTTCCACATCTTTCCTAAAGTGAGGCGACCAGAACTGCACACAGTACTCCAACTGTGGCCTAACCAAAGTCCTGTACAGCTGCAACATCACCTCACGACTCTTGAATTCAATCCCTCTGCTAATGAACGATAATACTCCATAGGCCTTCTTACAAACTCTATCCACCTGAGTGGCAACCTTCAAAGATCTATGTACATAGACCCCAAGATCCCTCTGTTCCTCCACCTGACCAAGAACCCTACCATTAACCCTGTATTCCGCATTCTTATTTGTCCTTCCAAAATGGACAACCTCACACTTGGCAGGGTTGAACTCCATCTGCCACTCCTCAGCCCAGCTCTGCATCATATCTAAGTCCCTCTGCAGCCGATAACAGCCCTCCTCACTGTCCACAACTCCACCTATCTTTGTATCATCTGCAAATTTACTGACCCACCCTTCGACTCCCTCATCTAAGTCATTAATAAAAATTACAAACAGCAGAGGACCCAGAACTGATCCCTGCGGAACTCCACTTGTAACTGGACTCCATGCTGAATATTTACCATCTACCACCACTCTCTGACTTCGACCGGTTAGCCAGTTTTATATCCAATTGGCCAAATTTCCCTCTATCCCATGCCTCCTGACTTTCCGCATAAGCCTACCATGGGGAACCTTATCAAATGCCTTACTAAAATCCATGTACACTACATCCACTGCTCTACCCTCATCCACATGCTTGGTCACCTCCTCAAAGAATTCAATAAGACTTGTAAGGCAAGACCGACCCTTCACAAATCCGTGCTGGCTGTCCCTAATCAAGCAGTGTCTTTCCAGATACTCATAAATCCTATCCCTCAGTACCCTTTCCATTACTTTGCCTACCACAGAAGTAAGACTAACTGGCCTGTAATTCCCGGGGTTATCCCTATTCCCTTTTTTGAACAGGGGCACAACATTCGCTACTCTCCAGTCCCCTGGTACCACCCCAGTTGCCAGTGAAGACGAGAAGATCATTGCCAACGGTACTGCAATTTCCTCTCTTGCTTCCCACATAATCCTAGGATATATCCCGTCAGGCCCGGGGGACTTGTCTATCCTCAAGTTGTTCAAAATGTCCAACACATCTTCCTTCCTAACAGGTATCTCTTCTAGCTTATCAGTCCGTTTCACACTCTCCTCTTCAACAATACGGTCCCTCTCGTTCGTAAATAAGTTCCAGCATAAGTTTCCTGCTCCGAAATTCTGCCCTTTGGCTGATTGAGGAAATTATGCCATTTGCTACATTAACGAGATTATTGATGTTTCCAGCTATCTTCATTTATCTGCCCACACTGACCATACTCTCATTTATTTTCCATTCCTCACTATTGTTGATGTCCCCAAATGCCTTGCCTTGCATTTCTCTGGGTTGTTTGCTCCATTCCCCTGGACCCCATAGTTTCTGTTTTTTATCTGTCTGCCATGTGATCTCTCGTCAAATCCAATTAAGTCACATGCAGTTCCAAGTTACTGCCTCAGACTGATACAGTTAGATTAAGAACACACGATCTTCCTTGCACAAATCCAGACCGACTGTCCTGGAGTCCGTGAGACTTCCTCAGTGACCGTTTATCCACTGTCTCAGAATTCCAGCCTCGACCTATTCAGTCAGTCCACATTAAACAAAGTTGCGGTATTAGTTATTCTCCAGGCCACCAGCACCATTCCTTCATCCAATGAGGATTGGATAATGTAGGTAACTATAAGGCAGGAATTTTCCCTGGCTCATTTTAACAGTTTGGAACGTTGTGTTACCCCTTTTTGAGGATTTGAATCTCCTTTGTAATTCTCCGCTCCAAGTTTGTTGTTCCCAGTGTTTCACACTGCATCCCTACTTTGATTCAGACAAACAGAGGCCGAACCCATCTTATGATTTGGTCAAGTCTCACTTTAGTCAGGATTTATGGAGGGTTTCTCGCCACAAAGTGAAGTGCATTTTCTCACGATACAATCCCCAATCTGCCTCATTAACTACCGTCCCTGCCCACATGGATATCTTCTCATCTGACACTAACGCGATGATTTTCCCCTTCGTCATAACAACTGTTCACTGCCTGGATATCCCAGAATGCACTGGCCTCCCTGTTCCAGGTGCCATTAGTAAAAAGTCATTACACTCTTAGATTGTCAATTAGAAACACCCTGGACATGGCATAGGGGGTAAAACTGGGGCTTCACTTTGAGACCAAGCCGCTGAGGTTCTGGTGGATGGCATGGTGCATGAGAGGGACATTATCTTCCTCCTGGACTGGCAGGGGAGGCCATGATACTATACCTTGCCAGCTTGGTTGGTGGTTGACCCCTGTGTCAGTGAGGTGCCAGTGTTGGAAGGAGGTCAGTGACCTTCTCCACTCCACCATGGTAATTACCACCATCTGCACTTTGTGAGCTCGCCCTCACTGTCTCTCTGTTACTGCACCCACCTCCCACCAAGGCTCATGTTCTCCCACTCTCACTGAATGCAGCACCTTCTCTCGGTCTGTACCAGCTGTAACAAACAATTCTACCTCCCTTAATACCGCTTGGTAATTGTCACATTTCGGAAGGAACCACCCCACACGAGAGCAGAAAGAGCCAAGAGGGGTAGGGGGCTCCCAACATTCTGCTCCTCGCCCCCTAACTGGGGAAGGATCCTGACCCTAACAACCACGAGAGGCTGTCTGACCGTGTCCGAGCTCCCGGACTGGGATCTGAGACTCCCCCTGTCTCACTGTGCTGGGCACCGTGACTGACCGTGTCCAAGCTCCCGGACTGGGATCTGAGACTCCCCCTGACTCCCTGTGCTGGGCACCGTGACTGACCGTGTCCAAGCTCCCGGACTGGGATCTGAGACTCCCCCTGACTCCCTGTGCTGGGCACTGTGACTGACCATGTCCAAGCTCCCGGACTGGGATCTGAGACTCCCCCTGACTCACTGTGCTGGGCACCGTGACTGACCATGTCCAAGCTCCCGGACTGGGATCTGAGACTCCCCCTGACTCACTGTGCTGGGCACCGTGACTGACCATGTCCAAGCTCCCAGACTGGGATCTGAGACTCCCCCTGACTCACTGTGCTGGGCACCGTGACTGACCGTGTCCGAGCTCCCGGACTGGGATCTGAGACTCCCCCTGACTCACTGTGCTGGGCACCGTGACTGACCGTGTCCGAGCTCCCGGACTGGGATCTGAGACTCCCCCTGACTCACTGTGCTGGGCACCGTGACTGACCGTGTCCAAGCTCCCAGACTGGGATCTGAGACTCCCCCTGACTCACTGTGCTGGGCACCGTGACTGACTGAGGACAATGATATCAAGCTTCCTGAGTTTGTGTCTGCGCTAAACATAAAGACAATACAGCAGGCGGGTGAGTCTGGTAGCTCTGGCTGCGGGGAAACACTGCTAAAGACAGGGTAAGGCCACGCAATAATTCTGTGAACATTCAAGTCAGCTCAAAGTGAGTGTGTACAAACACGGAGTGAGCAGCCCAGAGGGACAGACCATGAGCTGGGTGTGGGTCCCTGAGCACAGTGTCCTTGTAGCAGCATTGCAATGAGAGTTGTCAGTGCACCCTGAGCTGCAGTATTGCAGTGCAGAAGCGTACTGTCAGTGGGTCGGAGATGTGCTGGGATGGCATGTGTCAGATATCAGCATTGGTGGGTGTGGAGTACATGCAGCTTCTGTTCATGCAGTGTCCCCCGAGATGTTGGTGTCCAGGATAGAAGTCTGCAGGAGCGAGCAGCAAGATGGAGTCACCAGATACCAGGTCTGACTTTCATGTCAAATTCTCTAAATTGAGTTTCCCCACAGTGGGGGAGGATATGAAGCTGCAGGGTGATTGGGGGAGGTGGGGGGGGATCCACAATAATGTGCCTTTTGATCATCAGTAATCATTCAGTGAGTATCTCGTCACTCCCGCTCTCAAATCTTGTCTTAATGAACAGTCCAGTACAGGAACAGGCCCTTCAGCCCAGCAAGCCCGCATGACACATGATGCCTTTCAAAAGTTGAAACAAAAGTTTTTTGCTCCAACACCCTCTATGTCATTCTGTTCCCTACTTACTCATATTTGTGTCAAGATCCCCCTTAAACCTTGCTGTATTGGCTTCTTCCCCTCTATCAGTGCATTCCAGGCACTTTCACATTCTGTCCAAAAGCAAAAAGAAAAGCTTACCTATCACATCTCCTGAACTTTCTCCCTTTTACCTAAAAGCTACGGTCCTGAGGAATTGATATTCCTACTCTGGGGGTAAAAAAGCCTCTAACTGTCCTTCTATCTATACCTCTGATAATTTTGTAAATATCTATCAGGTAGCTCTGTAGCCAATGATGGCCTGGTGCAAACAAACCATGTGTGTTCAATTTCTCCTTTTGGCTAATACCCTCCAAACCAGATAACATGCTGGTAAAACATTTCCGTACCCTCTCCAACACTTCACATCGTGTGGCAACCAGTACTGTACCCAATATTCTAAATGTACCTCGAACTAAGTTTCTCTACAGCTGCAATATGACCTGCTAATTTTCATACTGCATGCTCCGATGCCTGTCTGCAAGTTTACCATCAGTCTTCTTGATCACCCTATCCACCCGTGTTGTCACTTTCAGGCAACTGTGGAGATGTACACCAAGATCCCTTCGGATGTTGATGTAATCAGTATTTTTCCATCCACTTTATACTTCTCTCCTGCATTAGACCTTCTAAAATGCATCACGTCACAATTGTACAAATAAAGTTACATCTGTGTTTTCTCTATCCAAGTCTGCAGCTGACCAATATCCTGCTGTATTCTCTGGCAATCATCCTCACAACCTGCAACTCCGCCAATCTATTTACAGATCTCCAGTCACAAAAACACTGTTCCATCACTTCTCTGTCTTCAATGGCCAAGCAGTTCTCTATCCATCTTACTAACTGTCCGCTGATCCCATTTCACTTCACCTTCTGTATGAGCCTGCCATAAGGAACCATATCAAAGGCCTTGCTAAGGTCCAAACGGCCAACATCCAGCCCCATGCCCTCATCAATCAATTTTGTCACTTCCTCGAAACGTTCAATCAAGTTTGTGAGACATGATCCTCCCCACGCAACTGTGTTGCCTGTTGCTAGTAAGTCCATACTAGAGTACTGTTGGAGCTACACTCATTCAGACAAGTGATTATTCCATCATATTCCTGACTTGAACCTTGGAGAGTAGTTTAGATTCCTTAGAGTGTGGAAACAGGTCCTTTGGCCCAACCAGTCCACACCAACCCTCCAAAGAGTAACCCACCCACACCCATTTCTCTATGACTAAAACAATTCGCAATTTAATGTGGCCAATTCACCTGACCTGCACATTTTTGGACTGTGATAGGAAACCCATGCAGACACGGGGGAAATGTGCTCACTCCACACAGTTAGTTACCCAAGGCCTGAATCGAACTGACGACCTTGGCGCTGTGAGGGAGCAGTGCTAAACACTGAGCCACCATGCCGCTCTTGATGGCACCCGTAGACTGGGAGGTATATTGGGCCGTGACGGTTACTGTACAGTGGGAGGTATGTCAGGCCGTGATGGTTACTGTACAGTGGGAGGTATGTTGGGGTGTGATGGTTACTGTACAGTGGGAGGTATGTTGGGCCGTGATGGTTACTGTACAGTGGGAGGTATGTCAGGCGGTGATGGTTACTGTACAGTGGGAGGTATGTCGGGGTGTGATGGTTACTGTACAGTGGGAGGTATCTCGGGCTTTGATGGTTACTGTACAGTGGGAGGTATGTCGGGGTGTGATGGTTACTGTACAGTGGGAGGTATGTTGGGGTGTGATGGTTACGGTACAGTGGGAGGTATGTCGGGCCGTGATGGTTACTGTACAGTGGGAGGTATGTCGGGCTGTGATGGTTACTGTACAGTGGGAGGTATGTCGGGGTGTGATGGATACTGTGCAGTGGGAGGTATGTCGGTCCAGGAAGTTGCAGACTGTATGAGTTGTACAGAATGCGATGCTGCTGCTGCCGCCGATGGGCCATTGTACCTCATGGATGCACCATCATTAGTTGTTTAACCTGTTTAAAGTCAGTACCATTCAGTACATATCATTGTGTGGAAGGTCTGCATAATGTGAAGATAGCCCTTGCTCCCTATAAGGACTGTGTCGTGGCCATTTTTACAGATATATGAAATGGAGGGGTGTATCTGCAGCGGCAGAAAGGCGACAATGTGACGGATTATAGGTTTCCCTTTTATTGATTCCCGCAAAATCCGCTGCAGAGCAGTCTCACAGCCACAGGATCCAGCCTCAATGATTAGAATAGGTTCCTGTACTGGACAGTGTGGGAACAGACCCTTCGGCCCAACCAGTCCGCACTAACCCTCCCGCGAGCAACCCACCACCATGACCCATTCACCTGAGCTGCACATATTTGGACTGTGGGAGGAAACCCACGCAGACATGGGGAGAATGTGTAAATTCCACACAGGCAGTTGCCCAAGTCTGGAATCGAACATGGATCCCTGGTGCTGTAAGGCAGCAGTGCTAACCACTGAGCCACCATGTTGCCCTCTTCTGCCTGGCTGTGTCCTTTCAGTGGGACAGAACCTACCAGAGAGGGTGCTGATGTTGCCTGGGACATAGTCCTGTTCAAATAATCTTGCTTTCCAGACAATATTGATTGTTGCTTGATTAGTCTGAGGGAAATATGCAGCAGGTCAATTTTACATTTTATATAGTGAAGAGTTAATATCACTTTATTTCTTACATATTTTAAAATAAACCAAACATTAATATTTTTCAGTTGAAAATAATTGAAGTGAACAATAATTGAAATACCAGAGCGCACATCGAAATATTACACAATTCAATGACTGTAGTAAACAGCCGATTCATGTTCAGATCAGTGAACACACCATATTGCAGGCAGCAAAGCTGTTGGAAATGACTTTGAGGAAAAGCCTGAATTCAGACACAGTGTTACTGGCCCTCACCATGACCACCAAAACACTGGCCAGCTCCAAAATCTGTCCAGAGAGCTTCCAAACTGGAGCTGGGCAGTTACTCACACAATCCCTTACAATAGACTGGTTAGAGACATACCTGAACAACAGGGAGATGTGAGTGGGGCAGACTGGTCAATGGACTAGCACATGGCGTTGGTCCAGACGCAGGTCAATATTTATAACAGTGACCTGTAAATAGCCATGTCTTGCAAGTATATTTCTTCTGGTGTGTCCCTAAATTCTGTAATTCTGAACCTTGGACCCGATCCTGAATGACGGTGTTATAAAGGTGATGGTCTCCCGCAGCACATGGCAGTTTATATTGAATCCCTCATAAACCATATCCAGTGTATGTTAGCCCCACAATGTCAGTATCCAAACAGAAGTGTGCAGCTCCATTGATGGCCGGCATCATCCTAGCCCAACTTCCTTGTGTGTGACCTGAGCTGGAAATCTCTGTGTAAATGTTTGCAGCATTGTTCTAACCATTAACAGCAAAGTCTCTTTACTGAATTTCCGACATCCTTTCATCATACCAGCTTTTAGATTGTCCAATATGCATAAAATCCACCCATTTATTCTGTTCACTTTTATAATAACAATATGATGAAAACAGTGCCCAACTCACAGTAAGGAACATTGAAATGATGAATATCATTCCCACACCCAAGAGCACATTATTATTAAGTGCAATCACTTTGAAAATATACAATTATTTTCCTTTGTATTAATGTTGTGAACTAATAGTCGACTCTCCTGCTCCTCAGATGCTGCCTGAACGGCTATGTTTTTTCAGAACCACATTTTTTTACTCTGATCTTCAGCATCTGCAGTCCTCACTTTCTCCCTGGTAATATTCAATCATAATCATTTTTGTGGTAACAATTTCACCGTGTGTTTAAACATGTTAGTCAGATATGAATACATTTTGAATTGCTTATGTCTATCTCAGAGCTCAGTGATGTTGGGTGTGAATGTCAATGTCTGTGTGATGCTCGGTATGTAGGCCATGCCTCTGAGAGACTGACAGATTAACCCTTTAGCTGTTCACAACAAGCAAGTTACAGACTGAACCCAACCAGCCTGAGCTCACAAAACCCAAAGCATAGTGTCCAGCATTGGGCATATTTGAACAATATTTTTCATTTTAATTTATTCATAGAATATGATTGGGCCAGTATTTATTGTCCATCTCTTGTTGCCCTTGAGAAGGTGGTGGTGAACTGCCGCACTGAACCACTGGAGTCCATGTGTTGTAGTTGGACTTCCATTACCACTCAGGAGGGACATTGAAACAGTAACACTGTAGGAACAGCAGTGTACTTCCCAATCATAATGGTGAATGGCTTGGAACAGAACGCGAACATAGTGGGGGTCCCATGTATCGGCTCCCCTTGTCCTTCTTGATGGTCGGGTTTCAGAAATACGTTGTAAGGATCCTTGGTAAATTTCTGCAGAGCACCGTGAAGATGGCAGGTGTTGCTACTACTGAGTATCAGTGAATGAAGGGTGAAGCTGCACTCATCCAAGGAAATGGGGGTGGGGGGGTGTATTTCATCACACCCATATTCAACATGTGTCTTATCGATGGGGGACAGGCTTTCGGAGATCATGGAGTGAGTTATTTCTGCCAGACTCCTAGCCCCTGGCATATTCTTGTGGCCAATTAATTTTCATACGTCAATGTGTAGCGCTGGTAAAGCATAACAGGTCAGGCCACATCTGAGGTACAGGAGAGTCAATGTTTTAGCATAAGCCCTTCACAGGAATGGGTAATGAATCATATGGTCAGTCCAGTTCTGGTTAATGGTAATCCCCAGGATATTGCTAGTTGGGTGTTCAGTGATGGTGGTGGCATTGAACGTTAGAGCGTACGGTTCAATTTTCTATTGTTAGAGGAAATCGTTGTCTGGCATATGTGTAATGGAAATGGTACTTGTCACTTTTAAGCACACACCTGCATATTTCCAGGTTCTTATTGCATTTAGACAAGGACTGCTTCAGTATCTTAGTAAATCATGAATGGCATTAAACATTGGCAAACATCAATGGCAAACATCCCCACTTGTGTATTTACACTGTCGGGATGGTCATTTATGATTGGGCCTAGGGCAGCGATCACTCTTATAGCTCACTGATACTGTCCCTCTCTCTGATTTAGGAAGTTTGCTTCTAGTTCCACCTGCTCCAGTGGTGTTTCACAACATATCTGAATGGAATAATATTACAATATCTACCACAAGGAGCTGAGTGAGCACTCGGTTAGCTCAATCAGTTGGACGGCTAGATATTAATGCCAACAATGTGGGTTCAATTCCTGCACTGACTGGGGTGAGTTAAAGGACTGTCCTACTCAACCTTTCCCTTACTTGAGGCATGATGACTGTCCAGTTAAACTACCACCAGTCGTCTCTGTCTAACGAGAGAGCAGCCTGATCACCCCATAAGAGAATGGTGCCTTACCTTTCCATTTCTGATTTACAGGCTTACCCAGAAACCCCACCCCTGGGGAACTGCTGCTGAGATGGCTGACCTCCACCAACCCCCAACCACCGTCATTTGTGCCAGGTATAACTTCAGCCAGTGCAGACAAGACTTATTTGCTCTAGTTTTGCCGTTAATCCTGGATACGACACCTGGTCAAATGCAGTTATGAGAATGTTAAAAATGCAGTCACTGTCGCCTCACCTGTAGAATTCAGTTGCGTGTTTTCTTGTTGTACATCGTTAAACCAAGGTGTCAATGTGCCCAAGGGATGAGTGGCCCTGGCAGAGTCTAAACTGAGTTTCAGTGAGCAGGTTGGTGCTGAGGAAGTGCTACTTGATCCCACTATAGATTCCAATAACATTGCAACACTTTATTAGTGATATGGATTAGAGCAATGGGGCAGTCATTGATTGTCTGATGTTTTGTCTGTGTGTGTACAGGACCCGCCCGGATAGTTTCCCACATTGTCAGGTAGGTCCCAGTGCAATATCCCTGCAGGAACAGCTTGAATGGAATGTTCTCAGGGCCCACAGCTTTTGTATTATCCCATCCCTCCAGCCACTTGGAGATACCAAACAAAAATGAATTGAATTTGCTGACGGCTGCCATCTGGAGGAGATTAAAATAGATCATCCCATCGATACTTCTTTCTGAACATTGTTGTGAATGTTTCAGCCTTATCCTTTCTATTGTTGTGCTGGCCTCTTCCATCACTGAGGAAGGTGATATTTGTAGATCCTCCTCCTCCAGTGAGTTGTTTGATTGACCACACAATTCACCCTGATTTCATGTGACAGGATTGCAGAGATTAGATATGATTTGTTGGTTAGATCTGTCTGTCACTGGCTGTTTATGCTATTTGGTCAATAAGTGGTAACATCACCTCATTGTGAGGTGTAGCTGGTGCTGCTCTTGTCAGGCCCTCCTGTATTCTCCATTGAACAAGGGTTTATCCCCTGGCCTGCTGGGCAGGGTAACGTGGAGCATATGCTCGGTAGTGACAGTGGAAATTGTTCTGGAATACAATTCTACTGCTGTTGGTAATGACTCGAAACACCTCACAAAGGTCAGTGCTGCGTTCTAGACCTATTCAAAATCTGTCCCATTTAGCATGGTGATAGTTAGTATCTCTCACATGTGTGTGCATTTATGTGTGACCTTGTCTCCCGAAATACTGTGCGTGGTAGTCACCGTTGCCAATATGGTCATCATCAATGTGCCTGCAGCAGTAGGTTGGTGAAGATGAGGTCAAGTGTGTTTCTCCCTCTCAGTCGTTCCCCCCTGCCCCAGTGCAGACTCAGTCTCACAGCTATATCCTTTTGGACACGACCATCTCGATCAGCAGTGCTGCTGCTGAACCCCTCTTGGTGGGGTTTGAAATGGCCCGCCCAGTATACATTCTCCAACTCTGTCACCCTCTCCGTGCGTCCTCCGCGTTTTGTTCAATGTGGAGGGACACTGATCCATCAGCTGAGGGAGGGGAGTCAGCAGGAGGTTTCCGTGTCAGTGTTTGATCTGACACCGTAAGGTGTTGTTATGTCACATTGTTGTTTGAACAGTCTATAGGACACCTCTCCCAAATCTAGCCCTTGCCCCAGATGTTAGGAAGGAGGGGTTTCCAGGGTCTGCAGGGCTTTTTATTTGTGTCGCTGTCAACCGAAGGGCCTGTCCTGTGCTGTATGACACTGACTGTATTTCTCTCGTGATTGGATAATCCAAGGTCTCACTTCTTCAGTTCCTCCCAGTGCCTTGTCTATTCCAAAGATTTCTATAATATTTTCTCTATTAAGACATCGCTCAATTCCATTTTTAAACTACCTACGTGTATGTCTGTATTTTTCCCTGTCATCTCCTACAGCCGATGCATCCATCTGTATCTCAGTAACCCTCCATATCTCCACAATCTTTATCTCAAACTCCAGACCCATCTATCGCTGTAAATTCTGCCAGCCCCTACATCTCTCCCTATCTCTCCCTATCTCTATAACTTCCAGCTGATACACCTCTCCCTGTATCCTGTGATTGAATTTAAAATACCTCACTAACCTGTTCTAGCATGCGCAGGCCACGCTATCTCTCGGCCATCTCCAGCCATGTTTTCCTATCACTGTAATATCTCTGTAACATCACCAGCCTTGCTTTCTTATCTCTGTAACATCTCTAGCCTTGCTTTCCTTTCTCTGTGACATCTGCAAACTTGCTTTCCTACATACCTCAGGTTATATATTTTCTCCTGTATTTTCATCTTTCTGGGGCTCTATAAAATATCCCCAGCAGTGTGTTCTGTCATCGTTTTGATCCTAATTTGATCCCTCATTTGAAGACACATCCAAGATATTGTCCCTCCTTACTGCAGTAACTGACTCCTTAATTAATAATCCAACACCACCTTCTATTCAACCCCCTCTCATGTCCTGCCCATATTTTACAGTATAACAGAATATTGAGTTGTTGGCCCTGACCTCTCTCAAACACATCTCTGTCATGGCAAAAATATCACACCTCCACATGTCAATTCATTCCCTTACCACATCAGTCTGTCTGATAATATTCCCAGCATTAACGTAAGCTAGAATAGAACACCTGGAATATTCTGTATCTCGGAGTTCTTCAGTCATTCACGATTTCTTATCAGGCTGCTCAAACCATGATCCAAAATTATAACTCTGGCACTGAATGAACATTTGTTGAACTGTAATTTCTTTTTTAAAAAAATATATTCATCAAGTGCAACTTTCCAGAACTGAGCAGTCAGCTCCACATACAATGAGTTTATGATGGTTAATTCCCCGCTCAGTGTGCAGAGGGGACAGCCCTCAGTAATGGAGAAAGTGAGCATTGCAGTTGATAGAGATCAGAGTCGAAAAGTGTGGTGCTGGAAAAGCACAGCAGATCAGGCAGCATCCGAGGAGCAGGAGAGTTGATGATTCGGGCATAAGCCCTTCATCAGGAAGGCATTGGTGTATTCCTTTTTTTCATTCTGTGATTCAGAGGACATTGGAAATCGTAATTACTCGGACAGACAACACTCTATATTGCATTGAAATGGAAACAGTGTATCAGTTGGTTGGACAAGGTGTAGAAAAGTTGATAAGAAGTACAGACTGGTTTAAGTACAAACATAAGGATAGATATATGACCTGGATCAGATGGGGTATACCCGAGGTTACTCCAGGAAGTGATGGGAGAGCATTGTGTGCCTTTGGTGATAATCTTTGCATTGTCATTGTCCACTGGAGTAGTGCCAGATGATTGGAGGATGGCAAATGTTACTCCCTTGTTCAGTAAAGGGAATAGGGATAACCCTGGGAATGACAGAACTGTCAGTCTTACATCAGTGGTGGGCAAAGTATTGGAGATGCTTCTGAGAGGCAGGATTTACAATTACTTAGAAAACCATAGTTTGATCAGAGATAGTCAGCATGGCTTTGTGAGGAGCAGGTCATCCCTCAGAAACCTTACTGAATTCTTTGAAGATGTGAAAAAACACACTAATGAAGGTAGACTAGTAGATGTGGTGAACAACAATTTTAGCAATACAATTGATAAGGTTCCCCATTGTAGGCGCATTCAGAAGGTAAGGAGGCATGGGGCAAAGGGAAACTTGGATGTCTGGATATGGATTTGGCTGGCCCATAGAAGACAGAGGGTAGTAGCAGATGGAAAGTATTCGGCCTGGACATCAGTGATCAATGGTGATCCACAGGGATCCGCTCTGGGACCTGTGCTCTTTGTGATTTTTATAGACGACTTTGACGAGTAAGTGGAATGGTGAGTTAATAAGTTCGCCGATGACATGAAGGTTGGTGGAATTGTGGATAGTGTGGAGGGTTGGTACAGATTACCAGAGGACATTGACAGGATGCAGAGCTGGGCTGAAAAGTGGCATATACAGTGGAACCTTAAGAATTGTGAAGCGATTTATTTTGGAAGGTTGTATTTGCATACACCACACAGAGTTAAAGGCAAAATTCTTGGCAGCGTGGAGTGACAGAGGGATCTTTGGCTCTATGTCCATAGATCCCACAAAGTTGCCACCCAAGTTGGCAGGGTTGTTCAGAAGGTGTATGGTGTGTTGGCTTTCATTAACAGGGGGATTGAGATGAAGAGCGGCTAGGTTAATGCTTAGCTCTTTTAAGCTGTGGTTCAACTACACTTGGAATATTGGGTTCAGTTCTGGTTGCCTCATTATAGGAAACATGTGGAAGCTTCCGAGAGTGTGCAGAGCAGATCTACTAGGATGCTGTCTGGATGGAGGACATGTCTTAGGAAGAAAGGTTCAGAGAGTTAGGGCTTTTCTCACTGGAGCGAAGAAGGATGACAGGTGACATAATAGAGGTGTACCAGATGTTGAGAAAATAGACAGAGTGAATAGCCAGAGCCTTTTCCCAGGGCAGAATTGGCTATCAACAAAGGGCATAACTTTAAGGTGATTGGCAGAAGGTTTAGAGGAGATGTCAGAGGTAGGTTCTTTATTCAGAGAGTGGTGGGTGGGTGTAATGCACTGCAAGCGGTGGTAGTAGAGTCAGATACATTCGGGATAGTTAAGAATGGATAGGCACATGGGAGTTAGTACGTTGAAGGTCATGTAGGTTAGTCTGATCTAAGAGTAGGATAAAAGGCCAGAAAAACATTGAGGGCTGAAGGGCTCTTACTGTGCTGTACTGTTCTGGGTTCCAAGTATCACTCAGTTTGTGGATTCTCATGATTTGGTAATTGTTTGAGGGAGTGAGGTGTGCGAGAGAGTGAGGTGTGCAAGGGAGTGCGGTGTGTGAGGTCAGGGAGCTGGGGTGGGACGTTAGACCAAGACTTCCAGTTTTGATGTGCATTGTTACATTCACCTAAATGCCAGCACAATCTGCGTGGTTACCTAGACCAGACAAAATCCACCAGGTTCAGTGATTAAAACGATTCTTGGCTTGCTGTTAACTCCTGGTTTCTTCAGATACATTCTGTTGGATGACTCATGAATTAGTATCTGACCATCCACAGACATGTACAATTTTATTTTGAGACTGTTTAATATGAAGGTGCATTTATTGGATACAGTTTCAGAGGGTTCACTGTGAGACACAAAATGCTGCAATAGACTGTCAATTGTGAACATTTTCACCCAGTGTCTGGTCCACGGGACAAATGTATGGAGTCTGGGGGACATGCCAGATGTCATCACCATCAGTAACTTGTGTGGTGTGATTCTGAGACTCCATGTCCATACATCTTCTCCATGGGCCAGACTCTGACTGAGGATAAATTTGTAAGACCTGGTTCCTGGTCAGTCGCTGGTATCTAATTTAGACAGCATTTGTACCTACACTGAGAGCATTGATAGCCTGTTGGCTAGTTTCCTGCTGCTGAAGGTGGATTCCAAATGATTCTCTGTGAGGGAATATTTGGATGACTGCCCTGACTCAGGTTGGAAACTCTCTGGACAGATTCAGGAGCAGGCCAGTGTCTCACTCAGTGCCACAGGCAGCTGTGAGGTCCAGTAGACTGTACCCGAATTCAGGCCTTTTGGAATCTACTTTTAATGTCGGTCATGATGTAAAGTGATGGGTTTACTGATCTGAACATTGATCAGGAGTTTGCCATGTTTGTGAATTGGGAAACAATAAGGTACGAGCTACAATTATTCAACTGCACAATAACTGCAAAATCTCTGAAAACAATTAAGTTGATTCTACATTGAGGGAATTAAATTTTAAACACCAATCAACCTTTTATGATACAAAGGTAAAGAATGCACATTTTGTTTTGTATCGAAAAAGAACATGTTGTCTGACTATTTTGCTGATCACAATTACACGTTGAATCTCAGTGCAATAATGTATGCATTTCAATACTATCATTTGCAAAGTGGTTGACCTCTGACTGATTGCATATTCAGAGTGAGCAAATGATTGAACAATCAAATCGACTTATCGTTCTTACACATTTCAATATAATCAATCTATTTAATTTCTCACTGAAATGTGTGACCTCCAGCTATTTGCCAACAAATCTATTAATTTTAAAATAACAATGGAAAAGGACAGGCAAGTACTTTAAGTTGAAGTTCTAACTTGGAGAAAGGACAATTTCAACGTTATTTGGCAAGAACTTATAAAAGCTGATGGCAGCAGATGTTCGCGGGGAAAGGGATGGCTGGAAAATGGAAAGCGTACAGAAATGAAATAACGAGAGTCCAGAGACAGTATATTCTTGTTAGTGTGAAAGGAAAGGCTGGTAGGTATAGAGAGTGCTGAATGACTAAAGAAATTGATGATCTAGTTAAGAAAAAGAAGGAAGCATATATCAGGCACAGGCAGGATAGATCGAGTGAATCCTCAGAAGAGTATAAAGGCAGTAGGAGCATACTAAAGAGGGAAATCAGGAAGGCAAAAAGGCAACATGAGATATCTTTGGCAAATTGAGTTAAGAAGAATCCAAAAGGATTTTACAAATACATTGAGGACAAAAGGGTAAATAGGGAGAGAATAGAGCCCTCAAAGATCAGCAAGGTGCGTTTGTGTGGAGCCGCAGGAGATGGGGTAGATACTAAACGAGTATTTTGTATCAGTGTTTACTCAGGAGAAGACATGAGAGATGTAGATATACAGAGAAAGAGATGGTAACATCTTGAAAAATGTCCTTATTACAGAGAAGAAAGTGATGATGTCTTGAAACGCATAAAAGTGGATAAATCCCCAGGATCTGATCGATCAAGTTTACCCTACAACTCTGTGCGAAGCTAGGGAAGCAATTGCTAGGCCTCTTACTGAGATACTTGTACCATTGATAGTCACAGGTGAGGTGTCAGAACACTGGAGGTTGGCAGACGTGGTGTCACTGTTTAAGAAAGATGGTAAGGACAAGTCAGGGAGCTATAGACCATTGAGCCTGACGTCAGTGGAGGGCAAGTTGTTGGAGGGAATCCTGAGGGACAGGTTGTACATTTACTTGGGAAGGCAAGGACTGATTAGGGAGAGTCAATATGGCTTTGTGCGTGGGAAATCATGTCTTACAAACCTGATTGAATTTTTTTACAGAAGTAGCAAAAAAGGATTGATGAGGGCAGACCAGTAGACGTGATCAAAAAGGACTTCAGTAAGGCATTTGAGGTTTGCAAGTGTAGATCTCGTGGGATACAGGGAGAACTAGCCATTTTGATACAGAACTGACTTAAGGTAGAATGCAGACGGTGGTGGTGCTGAGTTGATTTTCAGATTGTTGGCATGTGACCAGTGGAGTGTCACAAGGATTGGTGCTGAGTCCACTACTTCTCGTCATTCATAGAAATGATTTGATTATGAGTATAAGAGGTATAGTTAGTAAATTTGCTGATGACACACAAATTGGAGGTGTACTAGACAGCGAAGAAGGTTACCTCACATTAAGATGGGATTTTGATCAGATGGGCCAATGGGCTGAGGAGTGATAGATGGAGTTTAATTTAGGTAAGTGTGAGATGCTGAAGTTTGGGAAAGCAAATCTTAGCAGAAGTTATATTCTTAATGGTGAGGTCCAATGGAGTGTTGCTGAACAAAGAGAACTTGGAGTGCAGGTTCATTGTTCCTTGAAAGTAGAGTCACACATAGATGAGACAGTGAAGAAGATATTTGGTATGCTTTTCTTAATTGGCCAGAGCATTGAGTACAGTGGTTGGAAGGTCATGTTGCGGCTGTACAGGAGGTTAGTTCGGCCACTTTTGGAATATTATCTGCAATTCTGGTCTCCATCCTAAACTTGAAAGGGTTCTGAAAAGATTTACAAGAATGTTGCCAAGGTTGGAGGTTTGAACTATAGGTGGAGGTTGAATAGGCTAGGGATATTTTCCCTGGAACGTTGGAGGCTGAGGGGTGACTTTATAGGGGTCTATAAAACCATGAGGGGCATGACGGGGGAAATAGGCAAGCTATTTTCCCTGGTGTGGGGGAGTCCAGAACTAGAGGGCATAGGTTTAGGTTGGGATGGAAAAATGTAAAAGTGACGTAAGGGGCAACATTTTCACACACAGGGTGGTATGTGTATGGAATGAACTGCCAGAGGAAGTGGTGAAGGCTGGTACAATTGCAACATTTAGATGGCGTCTGGATGGGTATATGAATAGAAAGTGTTTCGAGGGATATGGGCTGAGTGCTGGCAGGTGGGACTAGATTGGGTTAGGATATATGGTCAGCATGGACGGGTTGGGTGGAAGGGTCTGTTTCCATGCTGTACATCTGTATGACTCTATGTCTGAAATTTAGCAATGACAATAATTTGACATGGACTGCCAAATAAATAAATGGTTTGTATTATTAAATTGTAGCATACAATAAGTTGAAAACTTGCAATTTTTAGAATGAATGATAAAGAACAAAGAGCATTCCAAAACAGGAATAGACCCTTCGGCCCTCCAAGCCTGCACTGATCCAGATACTCCTATTTTCTAAACCTGCCACCTATTTTCTAAGGGCCTGTATCCCTCTGCTCCCCGCCCATTCATGTATCTGGCAGACACATCTTAGATGACACTATCATTCCTGCCCCTACCACCTCCGAGGTTCCCACATATATCCCTCAGGCCCTAAACCTTTCCCTCTCACTTTGGAACTCAATTACTAGGGATCATGAGTTCACAATTTGTGGTAGAGCTTCTTGGTATCTACCCTGTCTATCTCTGTCTTGATTTTGTAGACCTCAATCAGGTCCCCCCTCAACCTTTGTCCTTATAATTAAAATAATCCTAATGTACCCAACCTCTTTCCTTAAGAATGCACCCTCCATCCCAGGCAACACCCTGGTGAACCTACTCTGCACTCTATTCAAACATCCACAGCCTTTTGATAATGAAGACACCAGAACTATATGCAGTATTCCAAATGTGGCCAAACCAAAGTCCTAAGCAACCGTAAGATGACCTGCCAGCGCTTGTACTCAACAACTGATCTAATCAAGGAAAGCATGCCAAATGCCTTATTGACCACTTTACTGACCTGCATTGTCAGATTCAGGAAACAATGAACAGAACACCCAGATCTCTCTGTACGTCAATTTTCCCAAGGACTTTTACATTTAATGCACAGTTCGCTCTAGAATTGGATCCTCCAAAATGCATCACCTCGCATTTGCACAGATTGAACTCCATCTGCCGTATCTGTGCCCAATTTCTCCAATCTATCTATATTCTGCTGCATTCTCGGGCAGTCCTCTTCATTATCTGCTTCTCCAACAATCTTGGTATCATCTGCAAACTAGGAGAAAGTGAGGACTGCAGATGCTGGGGATCAGAGCTTAAAAATGTGTTGCTGGAAAAGCGCAGCAGGACAGGCAGCATCAAAGGAGTGGGAGAATCGACACTTATGCCCGAAACATCAATTCTCCTGCTCCTTTGATGCTGCCTGACCTGCTTCGCTTTTCCAACAACACATTTTTTATCATCCACAAACTTGCTAATCAGGCAAACGATACCTTCTTCCAAATCATTGATATATATCATAAACAACAGTGGTCCCAGCACAAATCGCTGTTGCACACCACTGGTCATAGGTCACCATTTTGAGAAATCTTCTTCTATTACTACTCTCTGTCTCATGTTGCCCAGCCAGTTCTCTTTCCATCTCGACAGCACACTTTGAGGCCCATGCGACTTCACCTACTCCAACAGCCTACTATGGGGAACCGAATAAAACACCTTACTCAAGTCCCTCAGTAGCTTCTCCAGCAGTTTCCCTACCACTGATGTTAGGCTCGCCGGTCTATAATTACCTGGATTATCCCCACTACCCTTCTTAAACAAGGAGGCGTCATTAGCAATTCTCCAGTCTTCCAGGACCTCAACAATGTTCAAGGATCCTGCAAAGATACAAGTTAAAGCCCCACTTATTTCTTCTCTCAATTCCCTTAGTAACGTGTGGTAGATCCCATCCAGATCTGGGGGCTTGCCTACATTACTACCTTTTAGAATATCCAAAACCTTCTCCCTCTTTTTGTCAACTTGACCCAGAGTACTCAAAGATCTCTCCTTAACCTCAACATTCAAATGTCCCTCTCCAAGTGAATACAGATGCAAAGTACTTGTTAAGAATCTCACCCATTTTCTCTGACACAACGCATAACTTTCTTCCTTCGTCCTTGTGTTGGCCAAACATTTCTCTATTTACACTTTTGCTCCTTATATATGAAAACAAAGGCTTTGGGATTTTCCTCAACCCTGTTTGCTAAAAATATCTCATGACCACTTTTAGCTCTGTTAATTCCTCAATATTTACTGTGAAATGTGGTTAGTGTAAAGAAAATAAACATTTGTTTGTGCAAGTGGGAACTCAGACCTTTTCAAACTGTTTTGTGTCAAAACATGTTTGAAATCCGTCTCAGTGCAAATAAAAAGCAAGAGAAGAAACTTCTTGGGAAGGGTAATTTTCAGCCACTGTCCCCCCAAAGTACTTCTGAGGTTGAAAAGAGTGAGGGTTTGTAACAAGGGCACAACAGTAACTATGGGTGGTTTGAACATGCAAATTGACTCAATTAATCAACTTAACAGTAATAGCCTCGAATAAAGATTCATAGAGTGTATGAGAGATTATTTCTAAGAGCAGGACATCATGGAACCAACCAGAGAATGGGCTAATATAGATTTGATATTATGTTACAAGGAAGGTGGATGAGCTTTGCCTTGGAAAGAGGAACCACAACTTGCTGTAGTTTCACATTCAGATTGAAAGAGTGAAGACTGAGTCATAAATGAGAGTTTTAGTGTTAGGCAATGATAATTATACTAGGCTAAGGAAGGATTTGGCCTGGGTGGAACTGGGGGAGAAAAGAACAGTCAAAGGCAGGACAGATGAAGACATTTTTGGCAAATAACTAGGGAGATACTAAAGACTGAAGAGGAATTGCATAACGGGGAAAAATCATCCATAAGGAAGTCAAAGTTAACATAAAGGCAAAACATAGGGCATGTCATACTGTGCACGTTAGTTACACTGTGGAGGATTGGGCAAGATAGTGGCCTCGTGGTGTTATCACTGAATTCGTATGTTTTTTAAACCCAGATAATGTTCGAATGACCTGGCTTCAAATGCTGCCACAGCAAGTCATGGAGCTTAACTTCAAATCTGGAATTAAGAGACTGATGGTGGTTATGAATCGATTGTCAAGAAAAACTCACCTGGTTCACTGATGTCCTGTAGGGAATGAAACTGCCATTCAACCACTGTCAGGCTGAAGGTATTTCTCCTTATCTCTGTTCTAAAAGATCTTCTCTTGACTCTCAGGCTATGTCCTTGAGTCCCTTCTCTCCT
Source organism: Chiloscyllium punctatum (assembly GCF_047496795.1). Lineage (NCBI taxonomy): Eukaryota > Metazoa > Chordata > Chondrichthyes > Orectolobiformes > Hemiscylliidae > Chiloscyllium > Chiloscyllium punctatum. The sequence continues at coordinate 96,843,078 of NC_092744.1, forward strand.
AACAGTGGAAGCATCTTCCCAACATCTACTCTGACCAGGCAACCAGTATTCTGTAAGTTTCAATTAGATCCACCTTCATCCTTCTAAACTCCAGCGAGTATAGACACAGAGACCTCATATGTTAAGTTTTTCATTCCTAAGACCATTCTTATGAAGCTCCTCTGAACACTGTCCGGGGCAGTACATCCTTCCTGAGTTATGGGGCCCAAAACGGTAGACAATTCTCCATGCTGCTTTAATATTCAAGCCCTCTGAAAATAAATGCCATCACTGTATTTGCATTTCTGACCAGGTGGACCACCTGAAATAATAATCTTATGATGGAGAATAATGAATTTACCATGGAGTTACAAAAATGAACAATGATTAAAGCATGCTGGGAAGTAGAACCCAGCCTTGACTAAAGTCTCTGTGGTAATGCACATATTACAGAATCCAGGCAGGCTGTATCTCCCTACAAATGCCAACAAACTTGACAGCTACAGACCCTGTAACACCTGCATGAAGTTGGACCTGAATGGGACAATGGAATGCCGTCCTTGGGCCATCAATGTGACAACCCCAGGTTGAGTCCGATTGATCAGGGTAAATGAACCTGATCATTCCATTGTCAGATCCTCCATACCCTCCAAAAAAGGCGTGAAGACTTGGAAGGATAAGAATTGTTGCAAAACCCCTCGATAATAACCACTTGAAGAGAAGACCCCTCCCAGAGACGATCAGAAGAACAAAAAATCTTCACCACATGGAATCCGGTCACCTCCTAGTGGGGGTGGGATGGGATCATCCAAAGGTACGTTAGTTTGGAGTGTTTTTCTTTACATTATAATGCATTTTATTGTTCTAATATTAAATGTGTTCAATAAACAAATATTATTGTTTATAAGAGTTGATTCAGTTCTTTTTTCTGAATGTAAGATTTCCAACACACTGTGTGGCAGATATAACACCTTCCTAGATACTGACTCAACTTGCACATTTACCTTGAGGCAATCCCGGACTGGATCTAGAAAATCTATTTGTATTTCAGATTTCTGAATTTTCTCCCAGTTATAAAATAGTCCATGCCTCTGTTCTATCCTATAAAGTGCATCACCGCGCACTTTCTCAGGTTGAACTCCATCTGCCACTTCGTTGCCCATTCTCCTACACTATCTAAATCCTTCTGCCTCCTCAATCTTACCTGTCCCTCTACCTACCTTTGCGAAATCTAAAAGCCTCGCCGGAATCAGTTCCTTCATCTAGATCCTTAATGTTCAAAGTAAAAAGTTGTGGTTTCCTTGTGGAACACCAGTTGCCATCGTCTGCTGTCCAGAGAAGGACCCTTATATTCCCACTCTCTACTTTCTGCCAGACAGCTGAGCTTCTGTACACGCTAGTACCTTGTCTCTGATACCATGGGCCTCCTGACACTCAGCAGCCTCCTGTGAAGCACATTGTCAACGTCCTTCTTGTAGTCCAAATAGATAGTATTCAATAGCTCTCCTTGGTCTAACCTGTTTGTTACATCCTCAAAGAATTCTAACAGATTCATTAGCATCATCTCTTTTGACAAAACCATCCTGACTTTGCCCTACTTTACCATGCACTGGCAATTATTCAGAAATCTCATTCTTCACAATGGATTCCAGGAACTTACCCACGACCGAGGTTCGGCTGATCAGTTTGTAATTTTCTGTCTTTTGCCTTATTCCTTTTTTTAAACAGGGTGTCAGGGAGATGCAAAATGGCGGTGACCCAGGAGGTATGAGTCTGCAGAGCTCTGCCCAAGACTCTGGCAAAGTGGGGTACCCACCCTCACCTCACCTGTTAAATTGTTTAAACCAGTTTTTGCCCAGCAACCTTGGCTATTCCACATCAAACTTTAGAATTTGATGCTTTTTAAAATGACCGAAGGCAAAGGTTCTCGGAGTTCACAACGGAGAGGGACCCCTCCCCCAACCCCGCAGCAAGACAGATGTCTGCGGCTGCCCCGGGGGACTCACCTGCAGGGGCGAGCCTGATCTCGGCGCTTGTTAAACTCCGAGAGAAGATTGATACATCCATTGAAGAGACCAAGTCCAGGTGGGAGTCAGTCTCGGTCATACTGCAGAAACATGACTAAGAGATCGAGAAACTCGGGCAGCGTGTCAGGGAGATGGCCTCCAAGATCACTGCTGAGTCATCCATGGGTCAAGTCTGGGCTCTGGAAAATCGAGTCCCGAACTTAGAGGAACATATTGATGACATCGGAAATCCAGGTCATTGGAAACATATTCGGTTGCTTGGCCTTCCCGAACAGGAGGAGGAAGGCCCACGTGTTGATTTCCTGGAGCAATGGCACCCACATCTGCTGTAACTGGAGTCAGAGCAGGGCCGGGTTTGGGCTGAATGGGCCCACCAGTTTGCCGTGCGCCGGCACAGGTCGGACCAGCGACCCCGCCCAGTCCTAGTTCAACGACAGCATTACAGGGAAAAACAGATGCTGCTAGAGGCCTCCATGGTCTCGGGGAAGGATTCTCATGACATGATATAAAAGAGCTCCAGGATTATGCAGTTCCAGGACTTTTCTCCATCTGTGGACCGCAAGAGGAAGGCATTTGATGAGGCGAAGAAGCGTCTGAGGGATTTAAATATTCAATATTCTGTGCAATATCCGGCAACGCTGTGCTGCAGTCATGGAGGATCTGTGCATAACTTCGGATCACCAGAAGAAGGAAACTAATTCCTGGATGCTCTCAAGTAGACTTTGGGACTTGAACTGTATGGATAATGACTTTATTTTGCCCTCCATTTGGTTTTTTTTCATCCTCCTTTCTTCCTCTTTCTCTTCTCCATCTTTCCTTGGTGGGTGGGGGTGGGGGTAGTGTGTGGATCATTCCTTATCCTTTCTATGGACTCTTATCTATAGCTCGTGCGGGTTGGGAATGTTTCTGGGTTTTAAAAAAAATGTTTGCTTATTACTTGCTGGGATTGTAATTTTGTAATTTTATGTATTTTCATGTTGTGTTGTTTTGCTAAGTGTATCTAGGTGATGGTGTGGGGGGGGGGGGGGTGTGTGGGCGGATCACCCATCTTTAACTTCTGTCTTATAAGACATTGGAATTTATTTGCTCTAATTTGTAATGCCTTGTCCAAGGGCATGTCTCTGGCTGGGAGATGTTATGGTGGGATTATTGGGAGGTAGCAGTGCCTCCTGTGAACAAGGGGGAAAGTCTTCTTTTAAGTATGTTTTATGTTATTTATTTTTAGGAGTAGTTCTTGGTTGTTTTGATTTAGCTGTTTTAAAGCTTGTTTTACGTGTGAATCATTTTTGGTTTTATTCATTGTCTTTGGGTGGGGATCTCCCTCCTGGGGGGTCTCGGGCTTACTTGGACGATCATGGCTAGTCATTCATTTCGGTGGTGCAACTGGAATGTCAAGGGGTGCCACTCTCCAATCAAAACGAAAAAAATGTACTATCAAGTCTTAAAAAAAGAAAGGGTGGATGTAACCCTTCTACAGCAGACACATCTACTTGCTAAGGAGCATTCGAAGCTGCAATAGGGTGGTTTTGGCCAGGTGTTCTTTTCATCTTTCAGCTCAAAAAGTAGGAGAGTAGCCATTCTTATTCGGAAGAATCTTCCCTTCCAAATGGTAAGCCGGATAAAAGATGAGGCTGGATGGTATATATTAATTAATGCATTAATATATGGACAGGAATATGGGATTTTGAATCTTTATTGCCCCCCGGTGCACACTTTTAAATTTGTAATGGCAGCATTCTCCAAGTTGATGGCGCTCAGGGTGCACCACACCATTATAGGGGGTGATTATAATTGTATCATCGACCCAGGAGTGGCGAGAATACCTAAGAGCTCTGTGGGCATATCTTTGAGATTTAGGCAGTTGGCAGATCTGAGTAGGGAGTTGGGGATGGTAGATGTGTGGAGGTGTCTTCAGCCGGAGGCTAGAGACCTTACGTTTTATTCTAACCCACACAAGTGCCATACCTGAATCGATATGTTTCTGTCCCCTCGATCCTTTTGAACTCAATATTGTTTTGTGAAGTAGGTAATATATATATTTCCGACCATGCCACAGTATAAATGGAGATGAAGACTAGTAATAATGAGATAGCTTCCCGACATTGGCATATGGACCCTTTCGTATTGAAGGATAGTAAGTTCATAACATATTTCTTGAAGAATTTAAAACCTTCTGGGATATCAACTCAGGCACGGCCAGTAACCCGTCGGTGATGTGGGAGACTCCTAAAGCACACGCATGAGCTTGGTTATCTCATATTCTGTGCCCGAGAAAAGACAAAAGGGAGAATAACAGTGTCTGCTCGAGGCTCACCTGAAGGTGGCTGAGACAGCGTATGTGGATAGACCCTCCATTACTAAACTACAGCGGGTCACAGCACTTTTACCACACTTAATCAAACAGCAAAGAGGGATATAATACTGATGAAGCAGAGACTATTTGAATACGGTGACAAGCCTGGCAGATATCTAGCATACCTTGCCCGAAAGAAAAAGGATGCCCAAGCCATGACGTCTTTAGAAAGAGTGCTGGTACATTGACCTGTGATCGTAAAAAAAGATCAATGCAGTCTTTAGAAGGGTCTATTATGCATTTTGTAGGCCACAGGGCTGTGAGGATAGAACAAGTAAGACAAAGTCTTTATTTAAAAAAAAAGGCTTGCCCTCCCGGCCCTAACCTGGAAGCAGGTGTTGTTCTTCAATGCCCCCCTAGCAACCCAGGAAATACAGGAGGCAGTGAAGCAGCTCCAGAGCGGCAAAGCGCCCAGACCAGATGGATTCCAGGCTGAGTTCCATCACGAATTGATTGGGGAATTGGTCGGGCCTCTTATAAATATGTATAATTACTCACATCGTCAGGGCTGCCTTTTGCCTTCTCTGAGAGAAGCAAATATTTGTCTTATTCTCAACAAGGAAAAGGCTCCAAATGACTGCTCTTCATATAGACCTATATCCTTGTTGAATGTGGATTTTAAAATTCTCTCAAAAGTGTTGTAATGAAGACTGGAGAGGGTTTTGCCATTCATTATTAAAGAAGGTCAGATGGGGTCGCAGATCAACTAATAAAATTAGAAGAGTCTTAAATATGGTACAAGCCTGCCAGCAGGAAGCGATGCCAGGATTAGTTGTCTCTCTAGAGGCAGAGAAGGCATTCGATCGGAGAGAATGGCCATATCTCGTTTATATGCTGGAATGGTTTGGTGTTGGAGAGGTCTTTACTAAATGGGTTGCAGTCTTATATAATGATCCCAAAGCAGCGGTGATCACCAAAAGTTTAAGTTCAGATAGCTTTCACGTTGGCAGAGATTGTCGTCAGGAATGCCCTGTCTCACCATTATTATTTACGCTAGTGATTGAGCCGTTAGCGGAATCTGTACAAGTTGACCATAATATAATGGTTCCGGAGGTTGGATCGGGTAAGCACAAAATTACTCTCTATGCAGTTGATGTCGTCCTTTTCTTAAATGATCCATTGATATCTGTGCCCCGCTTAATTCAAGTGGTTAAATTATTTGGCATGTTCTCAGGTTATAAAATCAATTTGTGAAATCAGAGCCCATGCCGCTGGGAGGTCTTGCCAGTATATCCAATTTTCCAGATGAATCCCGTTTTGCCTTTGAGTGGTCACTGGGAGGTTTTCTTTACTTAGGTATTTTATATACTCCGGCGTTTGGTCAACTATATAAATTCAATTATACACATTTATTGGAGACATTATGATAGGACCTTCAACGCTGGGAAGATCTCCCAATATCCTGGCTAGGTAGAATAGCTTTGTTCAACATGAACATCCTACCTGGCTTTTTATACGCTATGAGAATGCTCCCCTTGATGCTGCCGAGACAAGCGCTGCATAAGCTTTATGGTTGGCTCGGCTCCTTTATTTGGAGTCATAGACGGCCCCTAATTAAATTAGAAAAGCTGCAGCTTCCACAAGTAAGGGGTGGGCTGGATTTTCCGGATTTGAGGAGGTATGAATTGAGCTCTCTATTAGCTACGTCGCTGTTTGGGTCTCTTGTGGTCCACAATCAATCTGGTTCGATATTGAGGCATCCCAAGCAAAATATCCCCTCATCAATCTACTATTTGTGGACAAGATGAGAGTTATTACGTATCTTTGTAAAATTCCTATTGTATTAAATACATTCAAATCCTGGACGATAATGCGTCAGGATGAGGGTAACCGACAAAAATCCTCCCCCATACCCCTATAGTGGGAATGTTGGGATTCCAGCCAGGGCTGAGTGATGCTGTATTCAGAATCTGGGAGTTCAGTGGTATCTCCTGTTTGGGAGATCTGTTCGATGGGGAGGTCATGATGTCCATCAAATAGCTGCGTCAGAAGTTTGGATTGCATAGCAAAGATCTTTTTCGATATTTTCAAATACGAGACTTTATACAAAAGAAAACCATGTTGATAACTGATCCCTATAATTCGGATAGGGAAAGGAGAGTGCAACGGCCGATGGGTCCGCCCGTGGTCAGTACTCTCTACCATAAACTATTTAATAAGTTATCAAAGGACATGGAATGGTTATATAAAATCTAGAGTCAAGAATTGGGGTGGAAATCTCCTTAGAGATGTGGGAGGACGTCTGGGAAAACGTCAGGAAAATGTCTATCTGTAACAGAACTCAGGCTATCCAATTCAAGATACTTCATTGGGCTCAGATGGCACCTGAGTGACTTGTAAAGTTCAATGCAGGAGCATCTTCAATGTGTCCCATATGCAAAACAGAAGTTAGTACTCTCAGGCATTGTCTGAGGACATGACGTAAGATCTGCATGTGTTGGGACAGAGTAGAGAAATCCTTGTGAAAGATTTTGGGTACTGAGATTGGGTGGGACCCAGTGCCTCTACTTTTGGGCTCCCCAAATTTCCCTTCTTTAGATGTATACGGGAGGAAATTATTCATTCTCCTTTTCTTTTGTCCAGGCAAAAACGTTTTAGTGAATATGATATCCGAAGGTTCCCCAGGGCTTTCAAATTGGAGAATAGATTAGTAATTTGTTTTTAAATTCTATATTGGGGTTGTTATTATATTGTAAAGCAGAATACACTAGTTTGTACTATTTTTGTAATTTTGTAATTTTCTCATCTTCAGGGACCCTCCCTGATTCAAATGATTTCTGGAATATCACCATTAATGTCTCCAACCAGCTTATTTATCCACTTAATTTTTCGAGCAACTTCTCCTAATCAGATCTGCCTCCTCACTCTCTTGAATTTTTCGGATATTATTCATGTCTTCCGCCGTGAAATAATTATTCAGTTTCTCATCTCTTGTTTGTTCCACGCGTCATTTTCCAGTGCCCCAGTATCCACTTCTGCTTCCCGTTTTTGCCCTTAATATATTTAAAGAGACTCTTTCAGTCATCTTTTCTTTCACTGGATAGCTTAACTTCATATTTAATCTTGCCCCTCCTTATTTCTTACTTTGTTGCCTTCTGTTCCTTTTTGTAAGCTTCCGAATCCTCTGGTTTCCCACTGCCATTTGCCATGTTATCTGCTTTCTCTTTTTCTTTTACCCTAGCCATGCATTCCCCAGTCATCCATGGTTGCCCCATCATCCCTGTACAATGCATCTATTACCTCGGGATGAATCTCTGCTGTGACTCCTAAATTGCTCCAAGAAACTCCCGCCATTACTCTTCCACTGTCTTTCCTGCTCAGCTCCTCTCCCAGTCAATTCCACCCAGCCACTCCCTCATGTCTTTGTCGGTGCCATTATCCAGCTGTAATATTAACTCTGATTCTATTTTCTTCCTCTCAAATTGAAGTTGAGGTTCAATCATATTACGATCACTGCCTCCGAAGGGTTCCTTCACCTTAAGCTTCCTTCTCACGTCTGACTCACTGCACAACACTAAATCCAGGATTGCCGTTCCCTTGTTGCCTGCACCATAAGCTGCTCCAAAAATCCATCGTGCAGACATTCCACAAATTCCTTTCCTTGCAAATCACTACAGTCTGATTTTCCCAATCCACCTGCATATCGAAACCCCCCCACTCATTGTAACTTTGCCTTTTCTACATATATTTTCGATCTCCTGCTCTATCATGCGCTCCAACTCCTGACTATGATTCAAAGGCCTGTACATTACTCCAACCATGGTTTTACACATTTGTGGTTCCTCTATTCTACCCACACACAGTCCACGCCATCTGACCCTACATTGAGTAATGGGAACTGAGTGATAGCACTGCAACACTCTTTAGCTTTGTCTTAAATTTTTAGTTTAGACATGGAGTAAAAATATTTCATTTTAAATTACTTTGAAATGTCGCCACAGTGTGTTTCTTTGTCCAAATATTCTCTCTGTATTAGGGAAGAATACAAACTGTTGAAACTGTTGGAGAAGGAAGATAAGAAGAGGACATAATTCTATTAAGAGATATAGGTTGGGCCAAGTGAACAGGCAAATATTTGTGTATGGAACATAGTAGGAAAAATGTGTCTGTGCTCAAAGATATTGGCGGGTTGAATGGAAACATAATGTATTATTTCAGTGGCGAGATTGGCTTTAGGCACAGAGGAACCAGGCACCTTGATTACAAAATAAAAACTTTATGTGTACATCAAACGTTTAGGGAGATAAGATAAATGTTGAATCTTTCTGAAACAGAATACATTTAAAAGTAGGGGCAATTTTCTACAGATCTACAAGGTAATGGTGTTAGCACATTGAGAGAGCGATGGCCACAATGATATGAAATGTAATCCATAGAATATTCACTCAGCTGACTCCTGGGAGGAGCGTGTATTTCTGGAAGAAATCTTGAATTGACTGGCCCTGGATCTGCTGGGCTTTAGGCGAACAACATGTGATCTTGTTTAATCCCAGAATATTCCAAGTAGTCTTTTAAGTTGAATTCTGAAACAATGTTTCAGCTTGTATGAGAGATTACCATGATCGGATGTAGTATAAAACTGAAGAATGTCTCTGTTAAGAAGTTGGTGATTTGGTGTAATCATCTCCTTGTGTTGTGTCTTTGTGGAATTCTCTTCCCAGATAGCGTTGGAGAATAAGACATTGAATATTCCTAAGGCAGAGGCAGGCAGACTATTGACTAAGAATGACGCACTAACATTGTAAGAGCAAAGGAGGAATGTGTGATTGAGGTCACAATCAGATCATCCATGACCTTCTCTAATGACGGAGTTTTTTTGATTCCTTACTCCTGATGCTAGTTTCTACATTTGAAAGACAGTGACAAGCTCATCAGATCAATAAAATGTCCTCGTTGTTTAAAATTATTAGAAATTCGGATTGTCTTTTTAGTTCATTTGGGATTTTAATGGAGGTAGACCAGCGTTAATTGCCCTTAAGAAGTTCCAGTCCAGTTGACGTTAGTCCATTCAAGTGGCTGTTGAGGGAGTACCAGCAGTGCATCTCATGTGCTGGTTTAACTGGGTGTAAATATTATTGGTGATGGATGGAGTGTTAAACCAGCCGCCACACTGTGAGGAACAGCTCGCAGGATAACAGACTCTTTGTCAATACAAATATATGGGAAGGAATTTATTCGTCTTCAGAGAAATAAAAACCTTACACGAGATGTCTATATAATAATGAAGCGAAGTCTGTTTTTTGGTGAACTTAAAATAATGCTGTCAAACAGCTGGAATAATGTGGATGCTGTGTTGGACGATTCTTACACTGAGCATGTGAATTATCCTGGATGATTTCAGAGATGGCTGGGCTGTCCTAGGTTGGGGAAGTGCTGATACTCCATGGGATGATGCTTGTTTGTAATCTCACCACTTACTGAGCACAGTTCGATTTAACAAACCAACAAGTCTAATTGGCTGCTGCTTCGGAATATACCAAAGCTTTCATGGCTGCCACCACATGGAATCATGTAATAAAGATAAGGCCCATCGGGTCTGCACCACCCTGTGCTGATACAAGTGTTTTATAACGTTTGTGAGGTTGCCTTCCTGAACCACGCTCCCAGGCAATACACTTTAGACACATATCAGGCTCTGTGTTCAAAACAGATTTCACAAATTTCTCTTTCACTTCAAACGTATTTCCTCTTATTTTTGACCCTTTAGCGAAGGGGAATGGTTGTTATCTGTTCAGTCGTCCCATACCTCTCATGCTGTAATACACTTCTGTCAGGTTCACCCCTCACTCTCTTCTCTGCTCCAAAAGCAAATGCAACGGATCTTCATGGTTTGACTTCTCTCTTGTTTTGTTACATCTTCCAAAGTGCAGCATCTCGCATATTTCAGAGTTACCGTTTGTCAGTCATTGATCTGACCATCTGACAATCCGTTTGTACCCTCTTGTAAATAACACATTCCTGATCACTGTGACCCACCCGGCTAATCATTGTGTCATCTACAACATGGTTCATCATTCCCCAACATCCCCTCCATCTCCCACATTCTTATCATCAACATTTATGAATTTCAGAAACAAACCTTGATTTTCTTCCTGTTCTACAGATGTTGTTGCAGAATTGGGAATTCCAGTCTCTTGTTTTTTTCTATTTTGGTGAATTTACAGTATGAATCACCTGTGCTCTTTTGTGAGGGAGCCACAAATATTATTTTGGATATCGAGCTGAATTCTGCTTTTATACTCCACCCCTCTGTATGTATTATTCCTATGGTTTGGACATCATAAACCTTTGACTAACTTTTGGCACCTTGCCCTGCAATATTTCCATTTTACGTGGGTCTGCAGCTTATTCTTTACAACATTCATTGCAATAGTCAAAGATAAAATAACTTTTTAATCTGAAGGATGGACATAGACTCATTCATTAATTTTGCTTGAAAGAACGAGAGCAATGATGATAAGGATTGATTTAAATTCTGGATTATAAACACACTATAGAAGATCAATTCACGTTCTTATTTCAACGTTGAATTGGAAGCAAATTAAAAGAACAAATACCCACCATTCTGAATATTGTTTAAAACGTGATGTCATGTTGAAATAATGCCTTAAGGAAGACTGTGCATCAATTTTCTTTTGAATATTGCGAGGACATTGTTCTAACAAACAGTGTTCTTGTCCTTTGCTCTTTATTCTTTCAACTGATCTTCCCGTGTAATTTGAGGTGAGATCAGAGTGACTTCCCTTTCAACCGAAGCAGGACTTGACTGAGGGTGGAATCAAGGACCCTGAGCAAAACTGTGAAAGATGGGAATTAGAGAACATTCTGCACTGGGAATGGGAACAAGAGAAAAATCAGTCTCTGAAAGGTATCTTCCAAGTTGCATGTCATCCTGACTAGGGACTAACTTTTCTGTTCCTTCACAAGTATTTGTTAAAAATCTTGGAATGCCCCTACAAACAGCTCTGTCTCGATCTGCATCACTTTGGATTGAGGAGTTAAAACAGGGCAACTCTGTGTCACTTATTCCAGAGTAATTGGGGATGACAAATAAAGTCTGCCCTTGCTAGTGCCTTCCAAAACCCTGGATGAATATATCTTGTTAAAAATACAAAGATTTTTTTTTTGTTTTCATTGCTGTATGTAAACTTTCGGAAAGGTAAGACCTTGCTGGATGAGTATGATGCCTGTGACATCAGGAGCTTGATAAGACATTGATAACAATTGGGATCAGTACTTCAATCAGTTACTTTCAGAGGATTGATCATGTGATGTCATGACCACCAAGTTCAACATTTTCATAACGGATTATGACAGTGGCAATAAACTATCGGTATTAGGGGAGGTGTCAGGCACATAGTTTTTCATTTTTCGTTCAAAAACCATAACCAAATTCTTGAGCGTCAACAGAAATGGCAGCTTCGCTGTTCCCTTTCAGATCAGACAAATATCCACTGTCCAGAAGAGTAACTAAATTGAAAGTTCAGGAAAACATTTGCAAGTTCTGAACAGAGAGAAACATAATTAACTTTGAGTCCGATATGAGTTTTTCAGAAGAGGATCATATCAGATTCAAAATGCTGCCTCTGTTTCTACCTCCAGATCCTGACACATCTGTGGTGTTTTGTCACTGTTTACTGTTTAGAACACAGAACATAGAACAGTACAGCACAGAGCAGGCCCTTCAGCCCACGATGTTGTGCCGACCATTGATCCTCATGTGAGGTACACCTAATGTATGAACTCTCAAATTTCTGTGACCATATGCATGTCCAGCAGTCTCTTAAATATCCCCAATGACCTCACTTCCACAACTGCTGCTGGCAACGCATTCCATGCTCTCACAATTCTCTGTGGAAAGAACCCGCCTCTGACATCCACTCTCTACTTTCCGCCAAACAGCTTAAAACTATGACCCCTCGTCTTAACAATTTCTGCCCTGAGAAAAGGTTTCTGGCGATCAACTCTATCTATGCCTCTCATTATCTTGTACACTTCAATTAGGTCCCCTCTCCCTTTTTTTTCCAACGAAAAATGTCCGAGCTCAGTCAACTTCTCTTCGTAAGATAATCCCTCCATTCCAGGCAGCATCCTGGTAAACCTCCTCTGAACCCTCTCCACATCTTTCCTATAATATCAGAAGTGGACACTGTATTCCACGTGCGGTCTAACCAAAGTTTTATAGAGATGCAACAAGATCTCACTACTCTTAAACTCAATCCCCCTGTTAATGAAAGCCAAAGCACCATATGCTTTCTTAACAATCCTGTCCACCTAGGTGGAAATTTTAAAGGATCTATGTACCTGCACACCAAGATCCCGCTGTTACTCCATACTGCCAAGAATCCTGCCTTTAATCCTGTACTCAACTTTCAAGTTCGACCTTCCAAAATGCATCACCTCACATTTATCCAGTTTGAATTCTATCTCCCAACTCTCAGCCCATCTCTGCATCCTGGCAATGTCTCACTGCAGCCTACAATCGGCCTGTATAATGTCAACGACACCTCCAACCTTTCTGTCGTCTGAAAACCTGCTAAACCATCCTTCAATCCCCTCATCCAAATCATGAATAAAATATTACAAAGAGTAGAGGCCCAAAAACAGAGCTCTCTGGAACACCACTCACCACTGACTTCCAGGCAGAATATTTTCCTTCCACTACCACTCGCTGTCTTATGTCGACCAGCCAATTCTGTATCCAGACAGCTAAATTTCCCTGTATCCCATTCCTCCTGAACTTTTGAACTAGTCTACCATGGGGAACCTTATCAAATGCCTTACTGAAGTCCAGATGCACAACATCAACCTCTCGATCCTCATCAACAGTAACATCCTCAATGCAGTCTGATATTATAGTAGTTTCATTTTCCCCAACTAAATATCCTCACATTGTGCCTGCTTCTTTCCTTCTCCATAGCTATGTAGAATATGAGGCAGTTGTGGTCACTATCACCAGAATGCTCTCCCACCACATCATCTGATACCTGCCCCGGCTCATTGCCGAGCACCAAATCCAAAATGTCCTCTCCCCTCGTCGGCCTGACAACGTACTGAGTTAGGAAACCCTCCTGAACACACCTTACAAAATCAACTCCTTCGAAAACATCTGCTGGAAGGAGGTTCCAATCAATATTGGGAAAGTTAGTCACCCATTACAACCACCCTATTCCATTCACACCTTTCCAAAATCTGCCGACCTATGCTTTCTTCAATCTCCCTGCTTCTATTGGGGGGCCTGTAATTAACCCCTAATGAGGTGATTGCTGCCTTACTGTTCCACCCATTTCCACCCATATTGACTCAGTAGGCAGACCCTCCTCGATAATGGTAACTTCTGTAGCTGTGATATCCTCTCTGACGAGCAGTGCTACACCCCCTCCTCTTTTTACCACATCCCTATTCTTTTTAAATGTTCTTAACCCTGGAATATCCAGCAACCATTCCTGCCCCTGAGAAACCCACGTCTCTGTTATGGCCACAGCATCATAGCTCTAAGCTCATCACTTTTATTCACATTTTCCCCAGTATTACCTAGGCACAGTGACTCCGTTTTGGGGGACGGGGCGGGGGGGGGGGGCATGGTGTCTCAGTGGTTAACATGGCTGTCTCACAGTACCGGGGACCCGGTTTGGGAGGGAGATTGGGAGGGGGCCATCGTGTCTCAGTGTTATCCCAGCAGTCTCTCAGTAACAGGGACCCGGTTTGAGGGGAGGGGGAGGGGGGCATGGTGTCTCAGTGGTTATTACGGCTGTCTCACAGTACCGGGGACCCGGTTTGAGGGGTGGAGGTGGCGAATTGGGACATGGTGTTTCAGTGGTTAACACGGCTGTCTCTCAGTACCAGGCACCCGGTTTGAGGGGTGGGGGAGGGGGGCATGGTGTCTAAATGGTTAGTACGGCTGTCTCACAGTACCAGGGCCCCGGATTGAGGGGTGTGGGTGGGATATTGGGAAATGGTGTCTCAGTGGTTAACACGGCTGTCTCAAAGTACCAGAGAACAGGTTTGGGGGGAGGGGAGGGGGGCATGTTTTCTCAGTGGTTAGCACAGCTGTCTCACAGGACCAGGGACCCGGTTTTGGGGAGGGGGGCATGATGTCTCAGTGGTTAGCATGGATGTCTCAAATGACCAGGCATCCGGTTTGGGGGGAGGGGGAGGGGGGAATGGTGTCTCAGTGGTTAGCACGGCTGTCCCACAGTACCAGGGACCCGGTTTGGGGGCAAGGGGGAGCGGGAGGGGGCATGGTGTCTCAGTGAATAGCAGGGCTGTCTCAGAGCACCAGGGATCCGGTTTGGGGGGAGGGGGAGGGGGCATGGTATTTCAGTGGTTAGCACGGCTGTCTCACAGTACCAGGGACCCGTTTGGGGGGGAGAGGGAGGGGGAAAGGGGAATGGTGTCTCAGTGGTTAGCACGGCTGTCTCATAGTACCAGGGACCCGGTTTGGGGGGGGTGGGGGTGGGGGCATGGTGTCTCAGTGGTTAGCACGGCTGTCTCACAGTACCAGGGACCCGGTTTGGGGGGGTGGGGGTGGGGGTTTGGTGTCTACGTGGTTTGCACGGCTGTCTCACAGTACCAGGGACCCCTTTGGGGGGAGGGGGTGGGGGGCATGATGTTTCAGTGGTTAGCACGGCTGTCTCATAGTAGCAGGGACCCAGTTTGCATCTGCCCTCAGGACTTTTTGTGTTGAATTTTCTCATTCTCCCGGGTCTGCAAGTGTTTCCTCTAGTGGTCCAGGTTCTTCCCACAGTCCCACCAATCATGTGCAGCTCGGTGTAATAGATATGTGAGATGTAGGGGTAGATTAGTAGTCGGGTTAGCCATGGGAAATGCAGGAGTAGTGTATGAGGTGGGTCTGGGACCAATGTTTTTCAGTTTGTCAGTGTGGATTCGAAAGGTCTCTGTCCCATAAAGTCAGGGAAAATATGTTAAATCAAACAATGGAAGGTACTGGAAGCCTGAACCAAAAGGAAACAGAGTGCAGGGGAAATGGAGCAGGTTGGGCAGAGTGGGGCAAGAGAAAAACAAAGTGAACACTTTGAGTCCACTCACCATGTATCAGATCCGAAAGCAGCTGGGAATTAATGTAATGTGTGTTGGTGAGGTGAGATAAATATACGGGGAAATAGAGAGATAGAATAAATAAACAAAGGGATTATTGATAATCAGCTGGGATGGAAATAAAATGTGACATTATTTTAATTTATATTTCACCTCCTCCCATATTCCTGAGTTTCATGCACGTGTGGGCACATATGCACGTCCCTGTTTGAAGTGATTTCTGTCCCCTCGATCTCTTTCCTCAGCGTGGCCATCTTGTTTCCTTTATGAATAGGACAAGTTTGATGTTGGCTGCGCCAGAATTTATTTCTCTTTCCTATTTGCTTTTGAGAAGCTGTTGGGGGACTGCCTTTTTGAATCACTGTACTTCGATGTGCTGTCGGCTGCCAGTGCTCAGGTCTATCTGGTTTCACTTCTTTGAGATCTTGTAGTGTTATAACTGAATGGTTGACTTGGCCATTTCAAAGGGCATTTGAGAATCTACCATTGCTGAGGGTCTGGAGTAACATGTAGGTCAGACCAGTGACGATAGCAAGTTTCCTTCCCTGAGGGATACGAGTGAGCCAGGGGTTTTTAGTTTTAACAACCATCAATGTTTCATTAGATTGTTACTTCCAAATAATATATTGTATTCAAATTCTACCATCTGCTATACGGAGATTGAAGGTACCTGGGTCCCTGGATTTATTGTCTGGAGAAAATAATACGAGACCATCACCACCCCCCCCCCCCCCAACAACTCCATCAGAAATAGCAGTGTTGCTATTATCATGACAGATAAAGAAAATTGTGCAGTTACATTGTCAAATACTTCCATGGAGAAAAAAGGTGTTAATATTTCAGGTGCCAGCGACATTGCAGAGATCCTATGGATTTTCAGCCCAGAATAGAAACTGAAGTGAAAAGCATTTTTAACGTTGAGTGGATGTGCCTGTCTACAGCGTTTTGACTTGTTCCTGTCGTGGAAAGTCAGTCGAGGTTCTGTGGATGATTTTCTCGGATTTGTGGTGTCAGCTGCTGCGATCATTCAGGGAGATTCGAGTGTCTAGTGTTCCCACTCTGGACAAGGTGTGGGCATTGCATTTATAGAGTGTCTGGGTCTACAGGGAGGAGCAGGACACGGGTTTTTTCTGAAACTTCTACAAATATTTCCCAATTACATACTTGTCCAGATGCAAAGTTTGAAGCCAGTTTATTTCAACAATGTGGAGGTCCTTCAGCATATCCAATAGTCTCACACCAGGGAGAGGACTGTACTCACAATCTCCAACAATGGTTTTACTCTGGAACATTCCAGGCAGGAGTGGGTGACATAACCATTATGCCACAGTGCCATCCTCTCGTGTATTCATGAGGTGACAGAGGCTATATCTGTCTGGCGAGGTAAATATGTTGGTTCTGTCTCCACCGAGGAAGAAACAGAAAATCCTCCTGAAATATTGAGGAGCAGAGTGACTGGGGAAAATGAGGAACTGCAAGAAATTAGAATTATTAAAGTGGAAATATTGGGGATAAAAACTCATTGTATTGAAGCTTGATACATTTCTGGACCAGATGAGTGATGAATTGAGAGGGTCACAGATTTAGGGCTGGAGAGTTGCGTTTGCTGGATAGATAGGTCCGGAGCAGGAACAGAACAATGGGTCAGTGTATTCCTTCTGTACTGTCAATTCCATAACTCTATGAGGGAGGTCAAAGTTGGTCAAAGCGCTTTATATTATCGAAAGGGTCCTGCAGATTTGAAAGTAGCTACTGTTGTCGTAAATACTTAAAACAGGAGAGAGAGAGAGAGAGAGAGAGAGAGAGAGAGAGAGAGGAACAACAGATTATCAACTGATTGATAAATTGATGTCAGGTATGAGGAAAAAAAAGATTTTTTTGTCATTCACAACAACTAGAATAATGATATGATTTGCAGAGTCAGTCTAGATTCAGGGAAGGGAAAATCGTTTTTGATAAACTATTAGGAGTTTTTGGAGGATGTAGATTGTGACATCGACAAATGCGAACGAATGGGAATGGTGTCTTTGAATTTTCAGAAGGAATTTGAATGGTGAGCGAAGAACGTTAGAGTCCTTCAGTTAGGGGTGAATATAATAATTGGATTGAGAATTGGATAATGGGGAGAATACAGAGAGTAATGTCCTGCTCTGAACTGAAGATCATTGCTCATAGGGTATCAAATGTATCAGTTCTTGGAACACAGCTGATCACAAGGCGAAAAAGTAATTTGAATGTGAGCAACAAACGCAGTCATTTCCATTTTGTATTGGTTAGATGATGAGAGGTTGGGAACTGCAGTTGTTAAAAGGCAAGTAATCAGGACAGTGAATGGTATGTTGTCATTCATTATAAAATTATTCAAGTAAAGGAGTAAAGACATCTTCCTGCAGTTGTAGAGTATTGCTGGGACAGTATTTGGGGCACTGTTGGCAGGTTTACTCTCCTTTGTAAGGAATGATTTTGTTGCGATCGAGAGTGCAAAGGAGTTTCATCCAGGAGTATAATTCCTGGATGAGGAAGAGAGTGTAAAGGAAGTGAGTGTTTAATCTGTAGCACTGCGAGAGAATAGCAGGCGTTTCCATTTAAACTTGAGGATTATGGACTAACACTCATTACGTCAAGAAAAACTGTGAAAGATTGAATTTTCCACATGATACATTTTTCCCAATATTTCACATACCTGTGTCGAATCTCCATGTTGGTTGAAATGGAGTATTATGCTCTAACTAAACCCTCAGTGTCTCAGTGTGCAGTTGTGTGCACCCCTGAACTGTTCATAAATCTGTCGTAGGCACAATGGCTTATTCCTGAAAGAGTTAGCCATTCCCACCAGCTTCTGACCTCCACAGGAACGCCAGTCTGTCTTCTCAGAGATAGAAGGTATTTTCTTGAGACTTTGCACAAAACATCCATTTTCCATCCTCACCTTCAGCAAACCACATTAAAGTGACACGTGTCTACCACGAGCAATAGAGCCAGGAGGAACAACATGCAGCAGTCTATCTGTGGGGTATCAGTAACATCCTCCTATTTCTGAACAAGTAGCTTTACAGGCTGCATTGCCTCTTCCTGGTCATATGGAAGTGGCTCAAGGACCTTACTTAGCGACTCCTGGTTCCTCTTTAACACCTTTGTGCTGTCTACACTCATTCCCTACTTGTGTAAGAGGCAGAAAGGACTGAATGGGCTTATCCAATAGTTTCAATTGGTTGAATGGCGTCCTTATATTCCGTTAAAACTAGCGTGAGGTGCTGAATGAGCTCCTCATGTTTATATGTGGAGATGAGCAATGTCTAGCAGGACTGTTATATGAATGTTACCAACAGCACAATTTAAATGCTATCCAGGTCTTGCTGCACGTGGGCACAGACTGCTTCAGCGGCAGAGAAGTGACAACTTATTCTGAACATTATGCGATCTTCAGAGAATATCTCCCACTTATGTCTGTATGCTCTGGAAAAGATGTTGAAGTAGCTGAAGAAAACTACTTCGAGGATGCCTGCAGAGATGTCCTGTGACTGAGATGGTTGATCCTCAACAAGCACAAGCATCTTCCCTTGTGCTCTGAATGGCCTCTAACCAATGGGGAGTTTACACATCATTCCCATTACATTCATTTCTGTTCGGGTTCCTTGATACCATCTTCAGTTAAATCCTGCTTTGATATCAAGGCGTACCTTACCTTGTGTTCATATTTTGATTAATATCCATATGTCATGGTGTGTGCGCGCGGAGTGTTTCCTTCTCACAGAGGGTAGTGACAATCGGGACTTCTCTATTCCAGAGGGTTAAGGGAGATGGATCACTGAGAAGATTGGGGGAGTGGGGTGCACAACGGATATTTGACGCATCAGAGAGTTGAGGGCTGCAGGAATTGGGCACAAAAGAGGAATAGAGGTATTGAGCAGATTAATCATGATTTTATTGAAGGGAAAGACATGCTTAAAGGGCTGAATAACTCATTTGTGTTTCTGTTGTTCTCACATTCGGTTATTGGAAAGTTATTTCCCTGGAAATCCTGTTATTGAAGATTGCAGTCAGGGAGACCAGATGATTTTGTGAGACACCTCTGGGTGAGGTATGGGAGCTGTACACATAATGAGTCAGGGTCTGTAACATAACCAACAAATGAACACAGTTCTGTAAAGAGAGAGGAGTAGGATGTTTCACACTGGCACCGATTCCTGATGAACTGTTTATGTCCAAAACGTCGATTCTCCTGCTCCTTGAATGCTTTCTGACCTTCTGTGCATTTCCAGCACTACACTATCAAGTTTTCAGGCCCTGAATGGTCTGCTCTGTTTCTGTGTACCAGCTTATCGAAGTAAATGACCTCCAAATGCTCTTGTCTGGCAGGTTTGAGGAGCTGAATGGAACATAGGGACGTTGGACTAAGGAGCAGGAGTGGGTAATTAAACACTTTGAGCCTTCTCCAGCAGTCAGTAAGAGTGTAGCTGACCAGTTTGTGGTCTCAGCCCCAGTTTCCTGTCTGTAGTTCATTGTCCTTTACTGTCCAATATCTAATATATAGTTTTTACTAAACACAAACACACAGGCAATACAAACTTCCGGGGAAGAGCATTTACTCTCAAACAGCCCTTTGTGAATTTCTCCTCATCCATGCTCAGACTATGGTTAGAGGGGTCACTGTTTTATTTTCTAGTGCCGCTACTCCACTGGGCATTATAAATTTTAAATGCAGCCCGGTTTGTGTTATGGCCAATGATATAGGTCTCAGACTAGGTCACATTCTTTGTGAGGGACAAATCAGTTCGATATCAAACATTTGCAAAAATAACTCACCTAATCAAAGATACTGAAAGTAAGATGGAAACATACATGACAAGCAGTTTGGACAGATTTGTGCATTAATATTTACCTTACAATGCATACACCAACACACTTTGTGCATACACACAAACACATACACAGGTGCACACAGACACACCCATACACATGCCTGAAGACAGATAGAAAAAACTCTGCAGAATACCAGCTCAAAAGAGCTTTACAAGAAATAGTTAAATTCAAGACAAAAAAAGGAAAAAACAAAATAAATGGTATTCTGCATCTGAGGTTATTCTGCTCACACAAGCTGTTGGCAATCGGATTCCTTCCTGTGACATTTGTAGTTGGCTGAATTCCCTTTGCTTCAGGCAATGTGGAGATTCCAATGAATCCTCAACAGGAATTCTTCATGAATGGTAAAGATGACTGACAGGTTTTCACCTCTCATACGTTGCTGTGAGAAGGAAGAAGGAAAGAGAGGGAGCAAAAAGCTGAGACTTCTCAAGCAGGTTGCATTCTCTCGATCTTTTAGCTGAAATATGTAATAATGTTATCTGACCACGATACTGGATCATGTGAAGCCTCGTTGAACATTCTAGGGATTGTATGACTCCATCCCTGTAACCTGCTCCCTGTAGGAGCAATTTATAAAGTATAATTTGAAGATACGTTTGTATGTGCCCTCATAATTTTTGTCCAATAAATTGATGTCCTCAAAGTATCTGTTTTAAAATAAGTACATCTTTCTCTTAATTTTGAATCCTTAGTTCTTGTCTCACATAACCGTAGGAAATGTCCATCAGCTACGCAACTAATACGCTATCCTCAAGAAATTATATGGTTCAGTCTGAACATCACCCATTCTCAATCCTGAAGTACTCTGGTCCTGCAGAGGTTTATAAAATGACGAGGGATTTGGAAATGGTGACATTTCCTTGATTGGGTGAATCCAAATCTAGATCACATAAATTTAAGGCGACAGGGGAAAGATTTAAAAGAGACAAAAGTGGTAACCTTTTCATGAAATGTAAGGAATGAACTGTCAGAGGAAGTGTTGGAAGCTGGGACACTTACAGTATTTAAAGCCCATTGGTTTGGTGCGTGAAGAAGCAGTGTTCAGTGGGATATGGGCCAAATACTGGCAAATGGGACTAGATTAATTTAGCACATCCAGTTGGCGTGGACAAGTTGGACCAAAGTTTCTGTTTCCATGGTGTATGACAGAATAAGGCCTTCATTCCAGGAAAAAAAAAGTGAAGCATTTTTACAAAGACTCGAAAACAATTGAGTATACTTACTATTCTGTTTAGGGAATCGTAGCTATATTCAATGCATCTAATGTGGCCTCAGGAATGCCCTGTACAGTTGCAGTAAAATGTCCTGACAGACTTTGTAAAAGTAGAGGCATTCCATTTACCTTCCTAAACACTCGCTACTTTTGCATAATAACTTTGTTTGATGTCTGTACCTGGATTTATAAATCCCTTTGCACACTGAGTTTTGCGACCTCACGCCATTTAAACAGTTTACTGTTGTTTTACCTTTCTTTCACAGTACAAACCTCGGTAGCCCAGCTTATATTGTTTCTGTTGAAGGTTTACACACTAAACTCCCCTGTCTATATCCCATTACAGACCCTCTACCTCCACTTGGCATCTGATTGAATGACTATCCTGGTGGCTGAGATAATTGAGCTCCAATTCAATCAGTGCACACATCCAAGTCATTGACAGGTTCGAAATAGTTGTTGACCTTGCACTGATCTCTGAGGTACTACACGAAGTTCAAGTTTTCCAACATGAAAATTAACATTTATCCCTTATGTCAATTTCCTGGTAGTTACTCAGGGCTCCACGTTCCTGTGAAGCAAGCTGGAAAGGTTGGACAGCCTCCTCCTGTGCTGTGTATTGTACTCAACAGCTGAATGACTTCATCCTCTCCCTTTATAAATCCTTAGGGGGAGCAGAGGTCTCCTCGTGTCTCATTGTGGCGATCCTGACTGGCTGAATGGGATCTTCCTCTCTCTGTAACAGCCTCGAGAGGTTGAGTGAGAGAACAACACATGGGGCAGGAGCAGCAGTTGGCCACTCAGCCCCTCGAGCATGCTGCACCATTCGGAATGTGCATTGTTGACGTGATTGTAACTACACATCCCCTTCCTGTCTGTTCCCAATAAACATGGATTCTCTTGTTCATCAAAGGGCTATGGAACTCAACCTTGAGTGTTTTCAGGAACCCAGTCTTCACTGCTCCCTGGGGATGAGAACACCACAGATCACACAATCACAAAGAGAAAGGAACATCCCCGTCTCAAGTCTGAAATTGGGAAGGTTCTTATTCTCAAAGTGTGTTCCCCTCAAACCAATCACCATTGTTTCTAAACACAAGGACACAACAATTAGGAACAGATATAGACCATTCAGTCCCTCAAACCTGTCCACATTTCCATTAACTCTCTTCAATCAAATACTTACCAAATGTAACCTCCACTGAAGTTAAAGGAATTCCAGATACTATAAGCTCACAAGAGTGTAGGAAATAAAAACATAGAACAATACAGCACAGTGCAGCCCTTCAGCCCTCAAAGTTCTGCCATGCTTTTAGCTTACTTTAAGATACAACTAAATGATATACCCATAATTTTACTTTCTTCCATGTGCCTATCCAAGAGTCACTTGATTGTCGCTAATGTATGTGATTCTATTACCACCGCTGGCAGTGCATTCCACGCACCCATCACTCTCTGTGTAAAGAAAACCCTGCCTTTGACATCTCCTAAAACCTTTCCCAAACATCTTAAAATTATGCTCACATCGTGACAACCATTTCAACCCTGGGAAGAGGTATCTGGCTATTTACTCTGTCTGTACCTCTCACCATCTTGTTCAGGTCTATCAAGGTTACCTCTCATCCTTCTTTACTCCAGTGAGAAAAGCTATAGCTCCCTCAAGCTTTCTTCATAAGACAAGTCGTCTAGTCTAGGCAGCATCCTGGTAAATCTCCTCTGCAGCCACTCTAAAGCTTCCACATCCTTTCTATAATGAGGCGACCAGAACATTTCAAATGTGGTCGCACCAGGGCTTTATAGACCTGCAGCATAATCTCGTGGCTCTTAAACTCAGTCTCCCTGCTAATGAAAACCAACTAAACATACGCCTTCTTAACAACCCTATCAACTTAGGTGGCAACCGAGAGACGTACAGACATGGACCCCAAGATCCGTTTGTTCCTCCACACTGCTACCATCCTACATTTGACCCAGTAATCTGCATTCAAATTCAACTCCCAAAATGAATCCCTTCACAAAATAGGACATTGGAACAGGATGAGGCCATTTGGCCCCTTGGATCTGCTGTGCCGTTTGATCACGGTTAAAATGTTTCTCAGCCACATTCTCCTGCCTTCCCCAACTAACCATTGATTCCCTTATTCATGAAAAACGTACTTATCTCTATCTTAAAGAATCACTGTGTGGGTGTGCTGGCGTATGCATGTGTTTGTGTCTAAGTGTCCATATGTATATGTGTTGTGTGTTTAATGTGTCTATGTGTGTTTGTGTGCATCTCTGTGAAATGATGGCTCTGTGGTTTTGGGGGTAAATCCAGTCAAATTGAGATAAACCCTTACTCCCCTCCTCCACCTCTACGTCTGTCCCTGTGAAGTTTATAGACATACAATGCCACCCTCTGCTGGTCTCCCCATGCCACTGCACAAGTGTCAGTTTTTTGTCGATCAGAGGACATCAAATACTGTGAATCTCTCACATTGCACAGCTGTTTGATTTTTCAAATATTTCTGGATGCACAGAACAGTTTTGTCTGATACCTAGATATATTACCACCACCACTGGGTCAGTTTCAGGACTTTTCAATCCTTTCTCACTTACGCCTTGTAGGGGTGAATTATAAGATATTTCAATTTAAAGAACGTGTAATAAATTCATCGCATCACCTTACAAATGATTTGGACAGAGTTGCTTGGATGTAGTTGCAGTGGAAATACTATTTTAGGTGTACACTCTGTGTAACGAATAATTTTCAAAGGCAAATCATTTCCACATTGCAGAGCATGCACAGATATTACTCCTCTGGAGCATTCGCCACTCTGAGCGTCCTCAGTACAATTATGATCCTTCCTACACCCAACTGTATGTGTGTGTGTGTGTGTGTGTGTGTGTGTGTGTGTGTGTGTGTGTGTGTGCAGATGGTGCTGTCAGTTTGGATGGTGCTATGATCTACCTCCCTCTCCCCACCTCCTCGACTGAATCCCTTATGGTTTTCTCCCTCCACTGCCATCAATGCAGTAGAGTGTGAAGGCCAGCAGAGGCGGACATTGCATCACTTTAAACACCACAGAGGCTGGCAGATCCGCTGTGCACACGGATACGCACAGAGACACGCAGATACACAAAGATATGCAAATAGATTCACATGCACACATCGAGACTGGTGCAGTCACACAGATACTAAAGCACACGGAGACAAATGCCAATACACTGAAGCATGTGCACGCACAGATATACAGGCATCAGTACAGACACACCACAAACACTGACACACTGGAGTTTATACAGACATGGAGAATCTGCCAGTATTTATTTTTCATGCAGTGTCTTCCTCAATATTTCACTCGATCATGTGGTGTGTGCCAATATTTCTATTGATCCGTTGGGATTCCTCTGTACCCTCACTATAGCTTCCACATCTTTCCTATAACAAGGCGACCAGCACTGAATACAATGTTCCAATGAACCCATTTGTTAATCAAACCAAACACCCAGAAAAGCTCACCCTGCCTTATAATCTGTTAAAGCACGAGTGACAGAGAACTCGAAAATTCCACTATTTAAAGAAAAATATTATCAATTTATTTCTTAACTCTAAAAGTGAACATTGAACAACAACTATTCTCAGCTCTAAGCTCCCTTCCTCTGGCCGGTTTGTTATCTGCCTCCACCTCTATAAAAACATACTGTTCCCATTTAAAACAAAACTAACTTAAAATTACATCAATTTAATTTCAAAACCAGGAAGTGGCTGTCATCTCCAATGTCCTCCTTCTTCCAGCTGAGAATCTCACTGGGCTGTCTTCTGTCTTTTTACTGTAAGGAGGTTTCATGCAAAAAAAAACCATAATTTTACGAGAGTGTTTTACATGGCAGTCTCTGTCGATGGCAGTTTACTCTCTGTCTAACTTTCATAATGCTTCCCTCTTTATTCCCTCAAAATCAAATCATCTCATTGGTTCAATGTTGGCAAAACAGTAAATTCAAAATCTGTTGGTTTATTATCCTGAAGCATAATTTAAACAGATTCGTTAAATATGAAAAGTTGTCAAAAGCACAAACAAATCTCAGGGAATGTGTTTCACAGCCAAATGTTGCATATTTTCAACTTTCCCGTACACTCTGAAACAGCTAGCTACTCATATGATAGGTGCTTGCAAGCTCTCAATGCAGAAGAGCACTAAACTTCATAGAGCTGCAGCATAACCTCACACTCTGAAACCCAGTTCCCCGGCTTGTGAAAGCCAACACACCTTGCGTCTTCTCAACAACCACATCAACCTGGGTGGCAGCTTTGTGGATCTGTGGACATGCAACTCAAGATACCTCTGGTCCTTAACACTGCCAAGAATCCTGCCTTTAACCCTCTTCACTGCATGCAAATTTTACCTTCCAAAGTGAATCACTTCACACTTTTTCAGATTTAACTCGATCTGCCACTCATCAGCTCAGTTATGTCAATGTCTCGTTGCAACGTAGAACAACT
Organism: Chiloscyllium punctatum; assembly: GCF_047496795.1. Classification (NCBI taxonomy): domain Eukaryota; kingdom Metazoa; phylum Chordata; class Chondrichthyes; order Orectolobiformes; family Hemiscylliidae; genus Chiloscyllium; species Chiloscyllium punctatum. Next base: position 96,869,057 of record NC_092744.1, read on the forward strand.
TTCCACAATATCCACAACTCCACCAACTCCGTGTCATCGGCAAGCTTCCGAACCCACCCTCGCTATTCCCCATCAACTCTGTTATAAAAATCACAAAGAGCAGAGTTCCCAGAACTGATCCCTGCAGAACATCCCTGGTCACCGAGCTCCAGGCTGAGTACTTTCTATCTATAACTACACTCTGTCTTTTATGGGCCAGCCAATTCTGTATCCAGAGAGCCAGATTTCCCTTATTCCATGCCTCCTTACGTTCTGCATGAACCTACTGTATCAAATGACTTGCAAAAATCCAAATACACCATATCCACTGCTCTGCCTTCATCAATGTGTTTTTTTTTTCACATCCTAAAAAAAATCAATAAGACTTATAAGGCATGATCTGCTCCTCACAAAGGCATGCTGACTGCCTCTAATCAAACTCTGGTTTTCCAAGTAAGCATAAATCGTGTCTCTCAAATCATCTCCAATACTTTGCCCATCACTGGCGTAAGACTGATTGGCCTCTAATTCCCAGGATTATCCCTATTCCCTTTCCTGAACAAGGGAATAACATTTGCCAACCTTTTATCATCTGGCACATATCCAGTGGACAGTGAGGATACAAAGATCATCACAAAACACACAGCAACCTCTTTTCTCGTTTCCTGTGCTATCCTAGGTTATATCCCATCTGGCCAAGAAGGTTTATCTATCCTTGTGTTTCTCATAATTATCAGCACATCCTCCTGTTCTAGCATATATGACTGTTTCACGCTGTACCCCAAAACGTGAAAGGCCCTCTCAGTACTAAATACTGAAGCAAGGCATCCATTAAGAACCTCCGCTACCTCCTCCGACTCCTGGCGCAAGTTCCCTCCACTATCCTGATGGGTCCGACCCTCACTCAGGCCATCATCTTGCTCCTCACATAAGTGTAGAATATCTTAAGATTTACTTTACTCCTACTCGCCAAGTCTTTTTTCATGCCCACTTCTCGCTCTCCTGAGAATATTTTTCTCTTCCTTCCTGACTACCTTGTAACCCTCTAGACCCCTGTCTGATCCTTGCCTACTTAACCTAAATTCATCTTCCTCCTTCCTGTTGACATATTCTGCATCCACTGACACAATGGAGATATGGAGCTGTAAATGGATGGGAGCTACACATCCTGTCACTTCCAGCAAGGGCTGCAAGTTTCCCCACGCTGGGCAGGGATCTAACACAGTGTTACAGAACAATGCACTGGGGCAGTATACACTGCTCTACATGCTGGGCAGGTAACTGCTCCTGGTTTACAGATCTATTCCCTGGGGTTGCGTACACTGCTGTACATGCTGGGAGGATCAATGCTCCTAGTTTACAGATCAATGCACTGGGGTGGTGTCCACAGCTCTACATGTTGGGTGGGTAACCGTTCCTGTATTAAACATCAATGCACTGGAGTGATGTACATAGGTCGACATGCTGGAAGTGTAACAGCTCCAGGTTTAAAGATCAATGCACTGGAATGTTGTACAGAGCTCTACATGCTGGGAGGGTAAATGCTCCTGGTTTACATAACAATTCACTGCTGTTCAATGCATAGCTCCCAGTGCTGGAGAGGCAGTTCATGGACTGGTGTGGTCTGCACAGATTGCTGGATTGTATTGAGCAGTACACTAGCCTGGTCTGAACACTGCTACATGCTGCACAGATATATCATCTGGATCATGGTGTCTGATTCTGTGACGTGGATTTCAGCTGATTTGTCAGCACATTTACTTTATATGCATATTTTTGTTATTTGACCTTATAAAGTACTACTCATCTAGTTAATCCCATTTGTCAGAGAGGAGCCACGTTTACTGAACTTGTCGATCAAGTAATCATCCAGTTATAACATGAATATCCGTCCTTCTGTACCTTAACCCGGCCGTTGGAGCTCATATTCCTGAAACCCGGGGAAATCATTATGAAGCTGAGAAACAATGTGCAAAATGTATGGCTCATGCTGTCCTGTACGTTCCGGCTGTGCGTCCCATTTGGCTCTCTAGTGTATGGAGAGCTGGCATTGTGAAGCTCAGAAACAATGAAATGGTGTGTATTAGGCAGTTCACTTCCTGGTGTGTCCCACGTGGTGCTCCATAGACAGGGAGGTGTGTGCTGCGCTGTTGTTCACTTCCCAGTGTGTCCCATCTGGTGCTTCATGGACACGGATGTGTGTGTTCTGGACTGTTGTTCCCTTCCCAGTGTGTCCCATGTGGTACTCCATGGACAGGGGTGTGCGTGTTCGACTGTAGCTCACTTCCCAGTGTGTCCCATGTGGTTCTCCATAGACAGGGAGGTGTGCGCTGCGCTGTTGTTCACTTCCCAGTGTGTCCCATGTGGTTCTCCATAGACAGGGAGGTGTGTGCTGCGCTGTTGTTCACTTCCCAGTGTGCCCCATGTGATACTCCATGGACGGGGTGTGTGTGTGCTGGGCTGTTGTTCACTTCCCAGTGTGTCCCATGTGATACTCCATGGACACGGGTGCATGTGTTTGACTGCTGTTCCCTTCCCAGTGTGCCCCATGTGGTGCTCCATGGACGGGGTGTGTGTGTGCTGGGCTGTTGTTCACTTCCCAGTGTGTCCCAGGTGGTATTCCATGGACAGGGATGTATGTGTTTGTCTGCTGTTCACTACCCGGTGTGTCCCACGTGGTGCCCCATGGACAGGGGTGTGTGTGTGTGTGTGTGTGTGTGTGTGTGTGCTGGGCTGTTGCTCACTTCCTGGTGCTTCCCATGTGGTGCTCCATGGGCAGGGGTGTGTGTGCTGGGCTGTTGTTCACTTCCTGGTATGCCCCATGTGGGTCCATGTTGGACAGAGGTTCCAGCAACTTTAGACATGCCTTTGAACTTTGGACTGTGTGTGTCCACTGAACCCCTGTGCTTATCCCTCTCAGATGATTGTGTGGTCAGAAACACGAGGAAAATCCTGGAGTATAATTGTAAAGGACCAGGCATCTACCTTGTAGCTGAGGAGTTTCTGACTGACTCCTGTTATTGAAAAGTTCATGGAGGTGCTGGGGATGGTTTGCTTCCCGCCTCAGACATTCAGGGAGACCTGAGGATTTGGTGACCCAACTCAAAATGGAGCATAGGGACTGTGGTTACAACGTCTTTGTCTGTAAGATGAACAACAAATGGAGCAGAGGCTGCACAGAGAGGAAGATCTGAAACCAGGAGTCAGTGTGTGTGAGGAAAGGGATCTGCTGTATCCAGGAACGGCTTCCCAAGTTACATTTAACTCAGGAGTAGAGTGTGAGGGGACCCTGATTGAACAAGGAGCTGGTCACAGAGTGGTTTCACTTTCTTCAACACGACCTGCAACTTCACACCGGGGGAGGACAGTGCTGCCAGTGGCTGTTAGGGTCACTGTTCCATTCAGCTTCTATGATTCGGAATGTTCCGGGCAGGAGTGGGTGACAGCTCCATCATCTCCCAGTATATCGACGTCAACATCACCATTTGGAGTCGGAGGATATATATGGTGTTTGAGAGAAATGGAGTCCCTGGGAACATCAGGGAGATGGAGCAACACTTCTCGTGTCTGATCAGGTCAGAATGAACCATCCAGTACACACTGCATCACTAAGTCCTGTAATCTTTCTCTGTTTCAGTAAAATACTGCCTGTCATTCTTTCTAACAAAAATGACAGACTATATATTACCTTAAATCCCATTTGCTAAACTTTTATCCATTGACTTTATCTGTCCATATCCAATTACAGACTTTCCACCTTCCCTTGATAATTTAGTTTCCATTTTATCTTAGTTTAATTGGTAATTTTAGTTACAGTACATTTGTTCCACTCCTCCCGATCATTGATACAGATTGTAAAGAGCTGTAGACTCAGCACTGGTCACTGTGTGACTCCACTGCTGGTGTTCTGTCAAACCGACTAAGGCTGATTTATCCGTAGTGCCTTCTTCCTGTCTGATAACCAGTCCTCCCCCAATTATGTGTAACACATTTGAAGGGCTGAATAATAACGAGGAACATCAGTTCGGTAATTCAGCCCCTCAGGCCTCTTCTGCCATTGAATACAATCATGGTTGATGTCATTGCGGTCTCAGTTCCACGTTCCTGTCCGCTCTCCATATTCCTTCATTTACTCAATATCCCTACTGACTCTGGGGCAGTGAATTACACAGATTCCCAACCCTGTGAGAGAAGTAGGTTCTCCTCACCCCTGTTGCAATTCTCCCAGACCTCATCCTAAAACTGTGGTCTTAGAATCTTTCGAGATTGTCCCACATGAGGAAATACCAACTTCACATCTACTTTGTCAATCACCTTTAACATCGTCCAGATCTCTGACATCTTCTCTCATTTTTCTATACTCCAGGCAGAGTTGGCCTGAACTGCTCAATCTCTCTTCAAAGGAGAAACTTCTTATCTCTGGAATCAATCTAATAAACCACTTCTTAACTGCCTCCATGGCAAATACATCCCTCCTACAGTCAGGTCACCAAGACTGCACACAGTACTCAGTTGCGATCTCACACCTCCCGCCCTTTATAATCCATTGTTTTAGAAATAAATGCCAAAGTTGCACTTGCCTTTCTCATTATCTGCTGTCCCTACATCGGAGTATTCTGTAGTATGGACGCGGACAGCCAGATCCCTCTGTACCTAATCATTCTGAAGTCTCTCTCCATTTGGATAATAATTTGTCTTTCTGCTACACCAATCCAAACGGATACACTTATACTTTTCCTTGTTCAGTTTCTTCTGTCAAATGTTGCCCCAACCTATCCATATACATTTTCTAACTTTCTTGCATCTTCATTGCAATTTCTCACCTGAGTTAGTGTCATCTGTTAATTTGGTTATAACATGTTCTATCCTCTCAACTACATAAGACTATAGATTGTAAATAGTTGGGGCCTGGAGACCAAGACATATGGTTTCCTAAAAGTTGAATTTTGCTAAACAGAAAATGACCCGTATTTTTTCCATCTCACTGAATTTTGTTGCTTCACCAAGCCTGTATCCAAGCTGAAAAATTACTTTTAATCGTAAATGATCTTATTCTGCAGATTAATCATTTGTTCAGAGCTATTCAATGCCTTCTGAAAGTCCAAATATTTCATCTCTCGGATCCCCATGATCGAAATCATGTTGATTGTGAGGGATTGTGGCTTGACTTTTCAAATTTCTTGTAATTAATTCCTGAATAATCGACTTTAACAATATTTCTTAAATTTCAACATTTTTCTCACTACAATATATTCCATCGTGAAGGTGATAATTCTAAATTATTAGTTCTCTATAACCTCTTTGTTCGCTCCAATACCATATAATTGACACATGGCATGAACTGACCTACACTGATTGCTCTGTAAGAGGTCTGAGTCGCTGAATGGACTCATTCTCTTCCTTGTGCACAAACCCAATGGCTGATGTCTTTCTGGTGTTCCACGTCACCATCTTGATTGTCTGCCTGTCCTCTTCCTGTTGATGCGTAAGAATCGTGAGGGCTTATGCAATCTTCCTGTTGCTGTGTAACAGTTTGAGGGGCTGAAAAAAACTTCTCATATTCCTCCATCACAGGCTGGAGATACTGACTGGTCTCTCCTGATTCCCTGATATAGGACTGAGGGAATGATTGGCCTTCTTCTGTTCCCATACACCAGACACGTGAGGGAAACTTATTCCTCCTTTCCCATAAGAAATCTTATAGGTTGCATCCTTCTCCACTTCCCGTGCAACCGGCTCGATGGGACTGAATATCCTCCTGGTATCCCAGTGCATCAATCTCCTTTCCCTGTGTGACCTCTTCCAGTTCCTATGTTACAGACTTGAGGAGGCTAAATAGACTGATCCTATTGCTGCATAACAGGGCACTGGTGCTGCATGGCCTACTCTGGGCCCAGTGTTATCGACTCGAGGAGCTGACTGACCTCCTCCCGTAACTGTATATCAGGCTCCGGGGCTGAATATCCTCTTCCTGTTCTGGTGTAACAGTGTCAATTTCCTTCGAGACACTACCTCCTAATAAATGTCAGAAGGCGCTAACCAAGAGAGTGCCCATGGACTGAAGCATTCTTGTCTCCATACCTGACATACAAAGACAAACCATTAATATAGTCTTTTTTCTGTATAAAGTCCTGAAGCTGAAAGTAACAGAAGAGGTCCCTCCCAGATACCACTTATTCCTGACACAGATGCTCAACATTCATCATGATCTCCCCATGAAAAAATTCTCCCAAACAGGAAACTTATCTGGACTCCCAAAGCCTAAAGCCAGAATCCATCAATCCCGGCTGGAATCCTACCAATCCGACAATGGGAGTGAAAGCCGAAGTGTTTGTTTTGTAAAGTGCCCTCAACTTGTCACATCATTCTCCATGCTTTCACTTGTTATTGACAATCAGTTTCTGCAATTCTCCATAACAGTCCTCATCTTGTCCATGAACGACAGATTAGTGAGGGGACAATTTGATTTTAATGCCTAGATGTCCAGCCAAATTGACCATGGGTCCTGACAAGCCCAATCAGCCGCATCAGATAGCAAGGAACTTAATTGGTATTTCTTAAAGTCTGGAAAGTCAACACTCCCCCATTCATTGTGGAAGCTGCAATTTGTCCAGCATAATAGGAGGCCATCTGTGACACCAGATGAAAGATCAAAGCCAACTGTTAAGCCTCCGAGCGCCTGCCTTTGCAGCATCAAAGGGAACATTGGCATGGGGTATCATAAACAAGGAAGGACATTCATTTGAACCAGAGCTAACCCAAACAGGATATTGGAAGATTCTGTCTTATCTTCTCGAGCAACTGCACGAAGTTAGCTTTATATAATTGATTGAAGGCTTGGATAATAAAAATACCTAAACCTCCTTGTCTGGAAGGGAATCAGATTCCACCCCAAGGTCGGGTATGCTAATAAGACCCCCAACAGGGATGGCCTCTGATTTCATAAAATTGATGTTATACCCTGAGAAAGATCCAAATAAATTAATCATTTGTATTAAACAGGACAGAGATATCATTGGGTTACTTAGAAAGAAAGGAACGCCATCTGCTTAAAGGGAGATCTTACGCCTTCCTGATCCTACCTCCACGGCAGTGATATCGGCGTCCCTCTGGATGGCTTCTGCCAACGGCTCAATCATAAACGTAAATGGTAACAGTGAAAGGGGGCAACTTTGTTGGCTGCCACTGTCAATACTAAAATTGTCAGACCTTATACCATTAGTGAAATCAGCTCCTTTTTGGGTCAGTATATAACACTGCCACCCACCTGGCAAAGACCCCTCCAAGACCAAACCATTCAAGGACATAAAAGTTGCACATCCACTCAATCCGGTCAAATGCTTTCTCTGCATCCAGGGAGTCTACCGAGCCTGGAATCGAACCTTGCTGGCACACTGGAACCATATTTAGCACTCTTCTAATATTATCAGAGGAATAACTGCCCCTAATACAAATGGTCCTCTTTCACAATGGACCTTCAAAGTCAGCAGTTTCAACAAAATTTTAAAGTCCACGTTTAATAATCATATAGGCATATGCAATTCTCTGGGACTTTCCCTCTCTTGAGAATAAGAGAAATATTTCCTTCTTTCAGAGAGGATGGGAGGCAGTCCTGACTGTACAAATAATTGTACATATCCAACATTGGCCCAGCCAGCATGTCTACGAACTCTTTCTAAACCTCACTCCGAAAATCCATCTGTGCCGGGGGCTTGACCACTCTGGAGCAGCCTCAGTGTCTCCTGTACCTCTCGGATTATCAGAGGTGCATTCTAAATAGACCCCCCTGCTCTGAACTTACACCTGGGAGGTTCCAGGTCTTAATAAAGGACTCCATCGTCGCCAATCTGTCCTCCCGTCCCGCTGACTGGAACAACCTAGAGTAGAACTTCCTGAACGCTGCATTAATATTTTTGAGATCGCAGGTGAAAATAGCAGCAATATTATTTCTGGTCAAGTATGCCTAATATCTACCTGGTTATCACCATGCTTGAATAACTTCTATTTTGCAAAAGAAATCGCTCTCTTTGCTGTCTGGGCGAGTGTAGCATTCAGAGAAGTCTGGTGGGCTGTAATCTGCTGCAATTAGTTACATACGGTCTGATAAAATATGGTGTCTCAGCTCTCTTCAACAGAGCCTCAAGCATACGCTGCTGCTCTCCCTTCTGCCGCTTCTGAGTCATCGAGTAAGAAATAATCAAATCCCTTGTATAGGCTTTGGCAGTCTCCCAGAGCACCGTCGTATGACTGGCCGTACACAAGCTAATGTTCCAAAAAAATTTAAATTACCCCGAAAAATACTCAATGAATTTGCTATCCTTCAGGAGGAAAGGATCCACGTGCCAGTGCCGTGAGCCTGTCCCATCGCCACCATCCTTGACCTCCATGTACACTGCCACTTGATCATAAATGGCTATGTTCCCAATTATACAGGACAGCACCGAATTTAAAAAGACCAATGGGGCAAACAACATGTCAATCCTAGTACAGCGTTTATGTGGGTTAGAAAAAAAGGTGAAGTCCCTATCTTCAGGGTGAAGACATCTCACACATCCACGAAGCCAGCTACCTGTTCATGTCCACCAGCTGCCTGGGTGGCGGGGAAATTCCCGCAAAACCCCTCGACATCCTATCCACCTTGGGTTTATTCGTCAGTTAAAGTCTCCCCTTAATTGTACGACGTTGTACGATGATCCCCAAGGATCATCAACCTGGAGAGCCCATCTTTTTGAAATTTGAGGGGTGTGCTGTGGCCAATATTAATCAAGGTCCCATATTCCTCTCCACTTTAAGGATCAGAGACCACCCATATTCATTCTTAATTTGTTCAAACAACTGAAGTGGAAGGTTCTTATGAATGAGTATTGCTACTCCTCTACTTGTTGAATTAAAGGATGAGAAAACACCTGGCTGAACCTTCCCTGCTGGAACTTTAAATGCTCCTTATCAGTCAGATGTGTTTCTTGCAGCAAGGTTACATCAACCATTTCCTTTTTAAGGCTTGAACGTATATATTTTTTTCTCTTAATCAGTGAATGACTCCCTTTAACATTCCAGGTGCACCATTTAAGCGAGCGGTTATCCATAACCATCCAAAGCAGCCATGACCCACTGGGAGAAGAAGCCCATTTATAGCCTGCCAAGTGAAAGCTGTAAACAGTTCGTATAAACATGAAAATATAATACAAAAACAACCAAATCAACACTTTAAACAACTACTTCGACCATGAACCAACATAGAACACAAGTAAGCAGAGACTTTCCCCCTTGCCCACAGGGGGCGCTCATACAACGCACTAATCCCCCGTGGCTCTTCTTAGCTGAAGCCGCTCCCAACCCAGACAAAACAAAGTTAAAAAAACGTTACATGGGTCTTACAACAAGAAAATTGAAAGTTGGCATTCAACCCCAGCCCATCCATATTTTGACCCGAGGCAGTCCTGGTGAAATAAAATGTAACCACGCCACCTCCCCAAACCCCGTTCCCATTCCATACTAAGAGAGAGAAACGAAAAGCAAATTATAGAAAAACACAAAGGATAATGGGAGCGGAGGAAGAAAGGAGGAGAGAGAAAAAGGAAAAATGGAACCTCCACATACTAAAAAAAACCCAAAACGAGGGAAACCAGGCAAACCCCAGAGAAAACAAAGGGAACACATTTGTCCATATTATTTGAACCAGCCAGTCTGTTTTAATGAGTACCGGAACTCCTTTGCGTTTTCTAGTGAGTCAAAATGAAACACAGACCCTCCATGGCTGACACGTAATATTGCTGGATATCTTACCAAGTACATAATATTAACGTCCCTCAGCCTCCTTTTTGCCTTATCAAAGGCTTGCCTCTTGCGGATCACAGCCGTAGAAAGCTTTTGAGAAAAACATAATTCGTGATCCTTTGGAGATCAGAGCCTATGGATCCTTCCGCAGACGTCAAGAAGCTTCCAGCACCTGTTTTGCTCTATCGTGCTGGAGTTGCACTCGCACCGGGCAGGGATGCTGGTCCGATCTGGGCCTGCACACTGCAACCCGTAGGGACGGCTCGAGCCGCACCCAGGCTGCCTTGACTTTCAGTTTCAAAAATTGTGAGCCATTGTTCCAAGAAGCTGACGAGCTGGCTTCCTTGTTCCCGTTCCGGGAGCCTGATCAAGCTAATGTTCTTCTGACGGCTCCAATTTTCGAGGTCGTCGACCTACTCTACACAGGTCTGTACCTAACGTTCCAGGGCTTGGACCGGACCCGCTGAGGATTCTGCCATGGTTTCCTAGCCGCGGTCCCTTCTTCCGCTTTCTCGATGTGTGGCCCGAGACGCTGGATCTCCTGGCCATGCTACTGCAGCTTGGCTGAGATCAGTTCCAGCATGGTTCTGATCTCATCCACTGCTGAAGCAATCTTCTCTCACAGGCTCCTACACTTCGAGACCCGGCTCTGTTCCACAAATAATTAATCCCTGGGGCGTTCGCAGAGGCCAACATCACAGCCGCGGGCGGATCCACTGTTGCAGTTCCCTGCTGATTGTGATTCTCATTGTCATTTTCCCTTAGTCATTTTCCTTAATCACTTAAAATGGCCTAGAGTAATACTGGCCTAGAGTAAAACGACCGATTTTACCCAAGAGGGAAGAAAGAGAGGGTGAATGCAGCATTTTGTCTCGGTTCTGGTGCAAAGCTCAGCAGAGCAGAACGACTGGATCGCCGCCATCTTGGATGTCACCCAAATAATCACTGTTCACAAACTTTTTTTGAAATGGTTTGAAGATGTTTCTTGTAGGGGGAGACAATGGAAAACTATTGGATGCGATATATGTAGATATTCAGGTGGATGTTTCAGAGTTCAGAAAGTGAGTAGTAAATAAAATTGGACCAACGTAGTTCAGGGGTGACTTTTGCAAATGGAAAGGTAAAAGTGAAGTTGGTCTTCAGTTAACGGAAATTGGAATATCGAAGTAAAGGCGTTCTGCACAGATTGCATGCAGTGTGGATGAGATTATATTTGTGTTCTGTACTGTTTCAAAGAATGAAAGGTGATCTCAGGGAAACGTAGAAAATTCACCCACAGCAGATTGACTAATACAGGGGCATGGAGAAGTGCAACAGGCAAAGTTAGGGGGGACACAGATGTTCTACAAAAACATCAAGCTGAACAGAATAACCAGGGAAAAAATAGGACCCATTTCGAAACCAGGGTAATAATCAGTACGTGAAACTGGGGAACATTCATAGACTGTGACATGAGAGCTTCACACCTGTTTTAGTTGGGAGAAGGAAGATGCAGGTACAGAATTCAAGAAGATGGACTGGGAAGCTCTCGAACAGTTTGATATAAGATGCAAGTTGGGATTGATGGTTTTGGATGATGTAAAGTCCAGATGAGTTGCATCGCAGGATGTTGTTGGAGACAAGAGAGGAAACGTCCTGACCTCATGTTTCAGTCGAATCTGACCACATGAGGGAGGTGCGAGAGGACTGGAGAACAGATATGTGGTCCCAAGTTACTGGAAAGGTGGTAGAGATAGACCAGTGTCTGGTTGTGTACCACAGCGAGAAGTGCAGTATATCAAATTATTTGTGGTATTCATAAATGATGTAAATGTGAATGTGGAGGGGGTGGGGGTGGGGTTGGGGGCTGAGCGTAATAAGTAATTTTGTGTTTGACACAAAGTTTGGCCAGGTAGTTAGCAGTGAGGAAGAAGGCCTTATGTTATAGGAAGATACAGGTGGAGTGGTCAGATGGTCAGATCAATGACAGATGGAATGGAACCCTGATAAATATGAGGTGATGCACTTTGTAAGAAGAAACTGGACAGAGGAGAATTCAATGAATGGCAGAACACGAGGGACGTCAGAGGGTGTTTCTCCACACATCCGTGAACGTGACTGGACAGGGTAATAGCCCGTTAAGAAATCACACGGGACTGGAGGCATAGTGTTTATTCATCGAGGCGACATAATATAAGTTAAACATGCCATTGGTTAGGCAATAGATAGAATACTGTGTGCAGTTCTGGCACCAACATTACAGGAAGTGCTTTGGTTTCTCAGTAACATCAGAAGCTATTGGAGTCTCCACAGATTTGGAAGCTTCAGTGGAAGTCTCCTGGCTGCAAGTCTCTCTAAATTTTCACTTGATTTGTTTTCCCTCCATGATTGGAGAACTGCATCTGAGAATCTGAGTCTGATCTTTCCTTTTTGCCAAGTACGTGTTTATGGGATATTACTGTATCAGAACACTTAATTATTAATACGGTCTAGGCCAACGCCTTCAAATATTTTTGAATAGCTCTGCTGTCGTCCATAACACGTGACTCCTTCTCTTCCTGTGTAATTGGTTGGAGGCACTAAATGGGCTATCTGTACACTTCTCCAATAATTTCATTGAGCTGAATGACTTCCTCATATTCCTGTGAAGCTAGAGTAAGACGCCGAATAATCTCCTCCTTTTAACTGTGGAAATGTGCAGTGTCCAGCAGCACTGTTACATGAATGTTACTGATATTTCCAACAGCACAAGCCTGATTGTTGTCCAGGTCTTGCTGCACATGGACACAGACTAGTTCAAGAGCTGAAGGAGGACATTTTACCTGAATATTGTGTGATCTTCACTGACCAGCCCCACTTCTAATCTTATGGTGAGGGAAAGACATTTATGAAGCAGCTGAATATGTTTGTGCTGCGGAAGCTACCTTGAGGATCTTTTGCAGATATGTCCAGGACTGAATGGAGCTTTCTATACAAATCACAATCGTTGTGCTTTATGCTTTAAATCACTCTAACCAGGGAAGTTTACAACTCATTCCCATTAAGTGCAATCCTGCAAAGGCTCCTTGAGACCGTCCTTAGTTAAATGATGCCTTGATGTTCAGGTCCAGTCACTCTTCCCTGAGCCCTTGTGTTCACGTCTTTTGCTCATATCAATAGGTCACAGTGTGGGGACAGGGAGTGCTTTTTTTAACCAGTCAGAGTTGAGGGTTGTGAAGAATTGGACATGAAAGAGGATACCAAACCTTATGATCATATTGTGGGTGAAGACCTGCTTGGGGGGGGGGGGGGGGGGGGGGGGGGGAGGGGATGGTGGCGTGTGGATGAATAACATATTCCTGTTTGTGGCGTTCTCACATTCTATTATTAGAAAGTAGAGGCTGTTATTTTCCTGAAAGCTCTGTTATTGAATAGTACCAGACTGTCTGGACTATCTCTGGGTGAGGAATGGGGGCTGTATTCACAGTGAAAATTGGTCTACAACTTGACCAACAAACGAAGCACACGTTGCAGAAAGGGGAAGGGGAAGCTCAATTAGGAGTGATGAGAAACCTCTTCCATACCCCAGCCTAGATTTTCCAATTACACTTTCGAAACCAGACCAAACTGGGTTTGACAGTTTTGAGGGGCTGAATGGTCTCCTCTGTTTCTGTGCACGAGGTGATAGGAGTAAGTAGCCTCTAATTGCTCGTGTCTAGCACGTTTGATGGGCTGAATTGAACACAGAAACATGGGACTGAGGAGCAGGAGTGGGTCATTAGACACTTTGAGCCTTCTCCACCCAGGGACTAAGATTGTGGCTGATCAGGTTTTGGTCTCAGCTCCACTTTCCTGTCTGTATGTCTTCAGCCAAGAATCACTTCTCTGTCCCATATTTAACTAATTCAGCACTGAATAAATATAAACAAAGAGACATCTCAAACTTGTGGGGAAGATGCATTTTCATTTGCCGGTTTGTATTTCCAGATGCGTTATAAATTCTCAAAAAAATATGCCATTTGTAGATCGTCAGTCAATGCGATATTTTATGAACTCCTACTTTGGAAATAAAGCCAAACTAATTCCAGGTGAAGACACATACAGACTCCAAACAAGACCGCATGCCTAAAATACGTTGTCTGATTGGAGGGGTCACCTTCTTTACATCGATAATACCTGAAGGTAGGACTTGAAAGGAACTCTTGGATTTGTATATTCATCAATCAAAACCTGCATCGCCATTCTAAACGATTAAAGCTTTAGCTGCCATCTTAGATGTGTTCAATTCATGTGCATGTGTTGTACAGTCCCTTCATCTTTTCCTTATAAATTTTGTGCCTAAGGTCTTCTCTCTCTAACACCTGACTAAGGAGCAGGACAATGAAAGCTTATGTTTTCAAATATACCCGTCAGACTATAACCTGGTGCCATGCGATTATTGACCTTACTCAACCCAGTCCAAAGCTAGCAGCTCCATATCATGATTTTTATTGATTAGCCAACTTTCTCTCCAAGCAAAAAAATTGTCCTAACCCCGTGTGCTCTTGTGTTGCATATTAATCTTTTGTCAAGCATATTATGCTTTGCCTTCTTGAAGTCCAGATATAATAGATCCTTCAGATATCCGTTATTCAACTTGTTTGTCACATTCTTTAAATAAAAAAATTCGGAAAAGTATTCAAACATGATTTATCCTTAATAAAATCATGTCGACTTTGATGGATTGTGGTTTGACTTTCAACATCTCCTGTTGTTAATTCCTTAATAATAGATTCGAACAATTTGTCTTCAGTCCCAATTGTTTTCTCATACCTTTCCATGCCCGACTGAAGTTGGTTATTCGAAGTTCTTCCCTTTCCATAACCTCGACAGTCCATTTCAATTCCTGTGAAATAGGCACAAGGATGTAAAAGATCGGCACCAATTGCTGTGAGGGGCGTGGGTGGCTGATTAGACTCATTATGTTCCTGCTTTACACACACGATGGGCTGAATGTCCTCCTGATGTTCCTACACTATAGATTCGATGGCTTGCATATCCTGTGCCTGTTCCTGACCAAGCCGCTCACAATCTCAATGTCCTCCTCCTGTTGCTCAATGACAAGTTTGGGGACTTATGGAATCTCCCTGCTGTTATGCGACATTTCGAGTGTTGAATTGTGCAGGCAGGTTGTGTTGTCCACAATGGGTAGCTCAGTGGTTAGCACTGCTGCCTCTCAGCACAGAGATCTGGGTTTAATTTCAGTCTCGGGTCACTGTTTATGTGGAATTTGCACATTCTCCCTGTGCCTGCAAACAATGCCATGGACTACATAAATCGTTAAACCGTATATTGTAATGAATTAGTACAGTAAATGTCACACTTGAACACTATAGTCACTGACTACAGCACTGTAACTTTCAACAAGATCTTCACCAGAAAGCGCGAGCTGACTGACCACGTGATGCCGATGCAGAATTCCGGTTCTCTCCAAGATATTTCCTTCCCAGTTTGAAATTAATTTCCTTCTAAATGTAAATAACAAATCGCACATTGTGGCACAGTTTCAAGGCTCGCAGAGCGGATTATATTCCTGCTTTAGCTGAACACACTGAGGGTGCATTTGGCAGACAGAGGATCCTGAGACTGGGATTTGGTGTTCAGCTGGTGCCAGAGACGGACTCCCATAACAGTGAATGGGAGCTCGCTTTATAAAGGAAGGGACACAATTCACTAATTGTGTTGCAGCGAAATTGTGTTTAATAAACACACCTTTACTGGATAACTACCTCTATATTGAATGGAGGATAAAAATTGATGGAGCAAAGAGAATACAGTAGTTCCTATTTTATATGTTCCGATGTTTAAACATACTAAAGGATATGAACACTATGTGGGGAATACTGAATTAAGGAGATTTTCACCATGAACCAGAATAAAGGATACTCAGTGTGTTGATTGACCTACTCCTTTCCCGAAGTTTCTGGGCAGTCTGTGGGAAAGCTCTGTAACTGCTGCCACAAACTCTCAGACGTTGGGAAGGAAATCTCTGCAGGGTCAACACGGTAATATTTCCCATTCCAATACTGAGACTGGAGTCGGGTGATCTGTCCAGTTTATCCTTTAAGACCCCGGAACAGTTTGATACAATAGAGTGTCTTGCTTGGCCATTTCCGAGACCATTGAAGAGTTTATCACATGTCTGTGTGTCTGGAGGCATGCTTAGGCAGACTAGGAAAGCAAAGGAGATTCACTTTCTGAAAGTACAATGAGGAAAGAAATTGGTGTTTACAAACGACATTGGCTTCAAGTTCACTGTTAATGACTCCAGGTTTTACATCTCGATATTTTATTAATTATAACGTCCACCAGCTGTCACAGTATTAGCCTGGTCTGGATTAGTAATCCAGTGACATCCCCACAACAGCACCATCTCCACATGGGGACCTATCAGACACCACACTGAGCTGGTTATTTCTGTGCTGCTTGACAGCTCAGTCAAAAAAAACTCCCACCAATATGATGATCGCGATGGGACTCAGGGCGTGGTAAGTGGTCAGACTGTTCGCTTGTTATGGGATTGGACGTAACTGAGTAAATTTCTACATTGCCAGGGTGATGTCAGAGTTGGAGCTGTAATGAAACAGCTTCTTCAGGGACTCGGCTTGTTGTGCAGCACAAGTCTTCAGTCCCAGTGCAGGAATGGGGTCAGGGCCCATTGCCTTTGTCTTATCTACTGTGTTCAGCTGTTTCTTCATGTCAGATACAGCAAATCAGATCAATTAAAGACTGGCATTTGTGATTCTGCCGGCAGCATGGCGAGGGTGAGGTGGATCATCAACTCAACACTTTAGGCTGAGGAAGGTGCAGATAATACAACCATGTATTTTACACTGATGTACCGGGCTGTCCCGTTATTTAGGATGGCGATATTTATGGAGTCCTCTCCTCAGTGTGTTGTTTAATAATCCATCGACATTTATGTCTGGATATGGCAGCACTGCAGAACTTCGATCTGATCTGTTAGTCTTGGGATCATTTCGCCCTCTGTATCAGATGTTACTCCCATTGTTTCGAATGTAACCAGTCAAGTGCAGTAGCTTTAATGGATTGTCATCAGGTTCAGGTACACATGGTTCCAAAACTATCATGTTCACCCGCACTCATCACTGAACCATAGATCAACTTGATGTTAATGGTAGGCTGAGGGATTATCCTGGGGAAAATGTTACAGATTGCAGTTGAATACAATTCTGCTGCTGCTGTGATTCTACCGCACCACATGAATGCCCACTTTGAGCTGCAATATGCTCAAATCAATTCGACTGACAGTCCCCCAGTTCATACCAAGACCTATTCACCCATCATCCCCGTACTCAGTGTCTTAACCTGCTTTCTGATGTCGTAACACTTCCATTTTCCTATTCTCATTCTGCTCTCCCTGGTGTCACGCCTCCAAGTTGTTACTTTACTCAAACCCCTTAACATATGCATCTCAATCGTTTCCATTCCCCCAAAGCCATCTTCTGTGTTTGATGTGAATGTGTTTCCCTCTGTTTCTCTCCCTGACCATGATTAAGAGCTCTGCAGTGTCAGTGATGCCTGCATTATGGAGTTTCAGATCAAGGAATTTGTGCACCTTGCATTATCGGTCACTTCCCAGTGCGCAGTGTTCCGTGTTAGTCAAGAGGTTTGAGCAGCTTTAACACACGTCTATGGAACTTGTTCAAAAATAGAACTTACTGATGAAACTCAGCAGGTCTGGCATCATCTCGTGGAGTGAAAGAGTTAATCTTTCAGGGCCAGTGACCCTTCTACAACGCTCCCATTTTCTCTAGAAAATTTTGCATTTTCATTTCCAGTATCCATAGTTATTTGTTTAATTGAAAATTTGTTCTGAACTTATTCATTTCTAGAGAATCTCAGCAGGTCTGGCATCATCTGCAGAGACAGAGAAACAGAGTTAGCGTTTCAAGTCCAGTATGACACTTCTTCAGAACTGAAAAGGATCGGAAAATGAGCTTTTAATTCCTTGACAGATGTGGGGAATGGGTTGAGGGGTAAAAGAGGGTGTGGCAAAAGATAAACATGCTTTTCGTAGTGGTGAACGAGAAGATCATGTGAAGTTGACTAGCAATTAAAACGTGAATAGGGAAAAAGGGTTCGCTCTATTGAGTGAACGATAAAGAAGATACAACCACACAAGGTCATAGGGAGGACGGGAGGGTGAATATACGGAAACTGGAGAACAGTTATGGGGTCAGACTGTGAAGTTATGAAATTGTACATTACCTCCTACAGGATGTAACGTACAAAAGTGTAAAGTGAGTTGTTACTCGAGCTAGGGTTGTGCTTCCTTGGAACATTGCAGAAGCCCAGGGCCGAAAGGTTAGCATGAGAGCAAGATAGGTTATTGAGATGGGAAGCAATGAGAAGCACAGGGTTATTTCTACGGACAAAGTGGGAGTGTTCCTCAAAGCAATTTCTTTTGGTCTCGCCAATATAGAGAGACTCATTCTGATCAGCAATGAAAGGAGACCAGATTGAATGTTTACAAGCGAAATGCTGCTTCACCTGGAAGATATGTTTGGTGACTTGGACAGTGAGGAGGGAAGAGGTGAATGAGCAAGTGTTGCAGCTTCTGCAATTGCATAGGATGGTGCCATGGGGTGGGGGGGGGGTGCAGGGAAGTGTTCTGGGTGATTGAGATGGCAGAGAGGGAACGATTCCTGCGAAAAACTGACAGTGGGCGGGAAGTGAAGATGGGTTTGATGATGCTGTCCTGCTGGAGATGGTGGAAATGGCGTAAGGTGATTATGTGAATGTGTATTCTAGTGCAGGATGGAGTGTGGACAAGGAGGAATCTATCATCGTTCTGGGATGAAGGGGTGGGATTGAGGGCAACGCTGTGGGAGATGTGAGAGTGACAGCTGAAGGCCCTGTCCACCAGAGTTAGGGGATTTCTGGTTTGAAGGAAAATGAGGTCACGTTAGATGCAACTCACAGGAATATGGCATGCTCAAACAGAAATAACAGATATGGAGAAACTTGGAGAATGGAGTCAGCCTCCGCTGATCATGTGTTAAACCACATGCAGAGGTTCCCCCTTAATGATTGAAAAGAATCAGGCATCTACATTGAGGATTTCTGCCTCACATCTGGTCTGAAGCGGAATGTGAAAATAGACCCAGAGGATGTTCAGTGAGTATACGTGAGCAGATATTCAAGCAGATATCCCAAACCGCTCAGTTAATTATTGTTTCTGTTCAAAAGAAGAACTCTATAAGCAGGTGAACCACACATGGTTGACAAAAACTCTCAAGGATACTATTGATGAGCATTAGTGGAGGGCCAGATATATAATGTTTATTTCAGGGACCATAAGCTGATGTTAGGCATGAATTTCAGCTGTGCTTCCTGATTTACCACCCAGAAAACACTGCCATTTCTGCTCCATCCTCTTCCCTGCTCATCTCCCCTTCCTGGTTCCAGTTTCTCCCTCTCAAATTACAGAATACATTCTCTCATATTATGGTCCCTACCCACTTCACCTGAAACTCTTTGATTAGGTCTACCTACTCTGCTATAGAATCAAGCTGCGTTTTGTGCTGCTACTATGCTCTGGTCTCAGTGTGGCTCTGTCTCTCCATTTATTCTGTTTTACACTTCCCACTCACATCTCATTCTGGAAAGTTTCCTTCTTGGCGTAAACCTTATTGAAAACACCTCTCCCCCCTTGCACTAATTTCACTAATTTGATCCAAATTTCTCCGAATCACAAATTATACTCAGCCTTCATCTCACGATGCTAAAGGTAGACGCTGACCGTGTGGTACAAGAATTCCCCTTCTTATATGGTTCAGGCCAGAGATGCGCTTTCACTGTAGAGATAATCACACGATTTGGACATAGCAATTCAGGTGTTTGACCTCTTATTGGCACTAGTAAGAGTTTCATGCTGCCTGAGTATTGTAACATGGAGAAAAACAAATCACAGTACGAAGCAAGGGCTGAGTGTTATTCACCTGTCATTCGTATACTGTTTTAAATTTGCAGTGCTGATCTTCAAATGCTTGTTCGTAAAGTTAATGTCAGAGAGTGTGTACGAGGTTGAGGGATGACATTGTAGAAGTTTATAAAATCATGAGAGGTATGAATTGAGTGGCCAGCCAAAGTCTTTCCCACGGGATGGGAGAGTTCAATCATAACAGGCGTAGGTTCAAGGTGAAAGAGGGGAGATTTGAAATGGACGAAGGGTCAATGTTTTCAAACAGAGGGTGATGTGTGTATATGGAATGAGCTGTCAGAGGAAGAGTGGGAGATGCAAGTACAGCTACAACATTTAAAACTCATTAGGACAAACATATGAATGGGAAAAGTTTAGAGGCATATGGACAAAATGCAATCAGATGGGACTAGTTTAGTTTGGAAAACCTGGTCAGCATGGACAAGTTGGACTAAAGGGTCTGTTTGTGCGCTGTATGACTGTAAGAATCGAGAAAGCGATGAGAAGGGGAGAAAAGCCATGATGTCGTAAATTGGCAAGAAATACAAAAACAAGCAGCACGTGCTTTTCCGAGCATATAAAAAAAGTTCAAGATGAGT
Organism: Chiloscyllium punctatum; assembly: GCF_047496795.1. Lineage (NCBI taxonomy): Eukaryota > Metazoa > Chordata > Chondrichthyes > Orectolobiformes > Hemiscylliidae > Chiloscyllium > Chiloscyllium punctatum. Next base: position 96,889,355 of record NC_092744.1, read on the forward strand.
GTGTGACCTTAGGTGAAATTAAGGCAGGAAAGTATATTGAGGAACTGAAGAATTGGCTACAAGGCGCAGACATATAATTTACACCCATGTTCTACATCTTTCCTCACAAGGGAAGGTACAGTAAGTAATTCAATGAAGTAAACAAAATGGTAATAGGAGGGAAGTTCTTGAACAGTCTCTAACAAAAGGAACAACGATTTTTCTAACAGATAAGACTAAGGGTAGACAGGTCAGCAGTAATTCACAGCTGGTTTTGAAAGAAATTGTCACAGTCTTGGGGTCATGGCGCCCTCTCTATCAGATGTTAGCTCTGCTGTTTATTAATGTAAGCAGTAAGTGCGGTAGCTTAAATGGATTGTCATCAGGTTTAGGTACACACTGTTCTGACCGTGGCATGTTAACCCACACTCATCACTGAACTAGCGATCAGCTTCATGCTAATGGTAGACTGAGAGATTATATTGTGGTTGAATATAATTCTACTGCTGCTGCTGCTACTACAGCTGCTATGATTTGCAGCATCACATGAATGTCCAGTTTGAGCTGCAATATCTGCAATACAATTCTGTTGCCTGTCCTCAACTCGCACGGGGTCCCGGTAACCCTTCTCCCCTGTACACAGTGCCCTATCCCAGTTTCTGATGTGGGAACGCTTCCTTTTTTTTTACAATTCTCATCCTGTTACGGTATCTTCATGATGCCATGCCTCCAACTTGTCACATTCCTCAAAAGCATTTAACGTTTTCACCTGAATCTTTGCCCCTCCAGTAATGCCATCTTCTGTTTAAAGTGAATATGTTTCCCTCTGTTTCTCTCCATGACCATGATTAAGAGCTCTGTAGTGTCGGTGATGACAGCCTTGTGTAGTTTCAGAACAAATGAATTTGTATACCTTGCATTATCATTCACTCCCAGTGTATGGTGCTCTATGTTGGACAGGGCGTGTGAGCAGCTTTGACACACATGTTTGAAACTTGTTCAAAAACAGAAATTGCTGAAGAAACTGACAAGTCTGACAGCATCTGTGGAGTGAAAGCAGATTTACTCTTTTGAGTTCGCTGACTGTTCCTCAAAACACCCAGTAAGTCCAACAATTTTTGTTTTTGTTTCAGATTTCCTGTATCCAATGATCTTTGCTATATTGAAAATGTGTTCTGCATCTTTTCATTTTTGAAGGAACTCAGTGGGTCTGGCAACATCTGCAGAGACAGAGAAACAATACTAATGTTTCAAGTCCAGTATAAATCTTCTTCAGACGTGTAAAGGATTGGAAAGTGAGTGTTTTAGTATCTTGGCAGAGGTTGGAAAGAGTGTTTGGAAGCCCAGTGTGAAGACAAACGGGCTTGTGGTGAAGATATATAATGGGTGTAAATTAATGTGTAAATATTAGAAATTGATTTTCTCTGTTGCATACAACATAAACAAGACACAAACTTAGGGAGCCCAGGAGGGAGAGTGTACAGAAAATGGAGAACAGCCATAATGGGTTCAGGCTGTGAATTTATGGAATGAAATATCAACTCCTACAGACTGTAACGTACCAAAGTGTAAAGTGAGCTGTTACTCGAGCTTGCGTTGTGCTTCATTGGAACATTGCAGCAGTCTGCATTTTCTTAGACTCCCTACAGTGTGAAAACAGGCCCTTCAGCCGAACAGATTTATACTGACCCTCCAAAGTGTATGCGAACCAATCCCATTCTCTACTCTAATGCCATATATAGAGCCTTGGCTATTGCACCGAACATCAACATCCCTGAACACAATCGGCAATTCAGCATGGCCAGTTCACCTAACCTGCACAACTCGGAACTGTGACAGGAAACTGGAACAGAGGAAACCGAACCCATTTCCCTGATGCTGTGAGGCAGCTGTGCAAACCACTGAGCCACCGTGTCATCCAGGAGCGAAATATTATAAGACCACACCTCTATATGAGCAGAAATGAAGCCATTTGGACCATCAAGTCTGTTCCACAATTCGATCACGAATGATCGATTTTCAACCCATTTTCCGGCTTCCTCTCAGTAACCTTTGATCCCCTGGTCAATCAAGACCTTAACTGTCTCCGTTTTAAATATACTAAATAGAACGTAGACCATAGAACAGTACAGCACAGAACAGGCCCTGTGGACCACGATGTTGTCCCGAGATTTAATCCTAATGTAAAATATAGTAATTTAACCTCTGCATCCCTCATCTCACTGCTATCCATGTACATGTCCAGCAGTCGCATGAATGTCCCCAATGACTCTGCCTCCACCACCAGAGCTGGCAATGCATTCCATGCATTCACAACTCTCTGCGTAAAGAACCTACCTCTGACGTCTCCCTTTTACCTTCCTCCTAATATCTTCAAACTGTGACTTCGCTTACTAGTCAATCCTGCCCTGGGGAAAGGTCTCTGGATATTGACTCTGTCTATTCCTCTCATTAGTTTGTATATCTCGATCAGATCTCCTCTCTCCTCCTTGTCTCAAGAGAGAAAGGTCCAAGCTTGTTCAACCTTTCTTCATTAAGCAAGCCCTCCAGCCCAGGCAGCATGGTGGTAAACCTTCTTTGCACCCTCTCCAAAGCCTCTGTATCTTTCCTATAGTAGGGCGTCCACAACTGGACACAATATTCCAAGTCTGGTCTCATCAGGGACTTGTCGAGCTGCAGCAAAACTTTGCGGCTCTTAAACTTGATCCCCCTGTTAATGAAAGCCAAAACACCATATACTTTCTTGACATCCTATCCACTTGGGTGGCAACTTTGAGGGATCTGTGCATTTGCGCACCCAGATCCCTCTGTTTCTCCACCTGCCAAGAATCCTGTATTTAATGTTATTTTCAGGATTCGAATTTGACCATCCAAAAGGCATTGCTTCGCATTTATCCAGGTTGAACTGCATCTGCCATTTCTCAGCCCAGCTCTGCATCCTGTCGATGTCTCGCTGCAGCCTACAAAAGCCCCCTTTACTATCGACGACACCTCCAACCTTTGTGTCATCTGCAAATTTACTAACCCATCCCATAACCTCCTCATCCAAGTCATTTATAAAAGCTACAAAGAGCAGAGGCCCAAGAACTCAGCCCTTTGGATCCCTCTCAACATTGTCCTCCAAGCAGAATACTTTCCATCTACAACCACTGTCTGCCTTCTGCCAACCAGCCAATTCTGAATCCAGATAGCCAAATCCACCTGTATCCCATACTTCCAGACTTTATAAATGAGTCTTCCATGGGGAACCCTATCAAATATCTTGCTGAAGTCCACATGTACCACATCCACTGCTTGACCGTAGTCGACCTGTCTTGGCAACTCCTCAAAGAAATCAATAAGGTTTGTGAGGCATGACCTGCACCTCACAAAACCATGCTGACTGCCTTTCGTCACACTATGCTTTGTCAGATAGTCATAAATCCTATCTCTCGGAATGTTTTCCAAACTTTGCTGACCACAGACATATGACTGACTAGTCTCTAATTGCCAGGGATTTCCCTATTACCCTTCTTGAAATAAGGAACAACATTCGCCTCCTTCCAATCCTCCGGTAGGACTCATGTGGGGAGTGAGGAGGCAAATATCCTGACCAGCAGCCTAGCAACCTCCTTTCCCGCTTCCCAGAGCAGTCTCGGATAAATCCTGGGGACTTATCCATCTTAATGTTTTCTAAAATTGCGAGCACATCAACTTCATCACTCTTGATCTGGTCAAGACTGATCTGGCCCAGCTCCTCTAAGTTTTCATTTACAACAAGCTCCCTTTCTTTGGTGAAAGTCGAAGCAAAGAAAACTAATTTAGGGCTACCCATATCTGCTCAGAATCCACGCATAAGTTCCCTACACTATCCCTGATCAGCCCTACCTACTCCCTGATTATTCTCTTATTCCGCACGTATGAGAAAAATGCATTTGGATTCTCCCTAATCCTTCTTGCCAAGCCTTTTTTGTGCCCCATCATGGCTCTACTCAGTCCATTACTGAGCTCCTTTCTAGCAAGCCTGTCATCCTCTAAAGCTGTGCTCGATTCTTGCTTCCTCCATCTTACGTAAGCGGCCTGCTTCCTTTTGACGAGACGTTCCTCTGTTCTCATCATCCAAGGTTCCTTAATCTTACCCCTTCTTACCTGTCTCATAGGAACAAATTTGTGTATCACTCGCAACAACTGCTCCTTAAACAGTCTCCACATGTCTCCTCTCCCCTTTCTGTGGAACAATTGCTTCCAGTCTGTACTTCCCAATTCCTGTCTGATAGCATCATAGTTTCCTTTTCCACAATTAAATATCTTCCATCGGAAACTGCTCCTTTCACTCTCCCAGACTATGCTAAATGTGAGGCATTTGTGATCACTTTCACCAAAGTACTTTCCCACCGTGAGTTCTGACACCTATCCTGACTCATTGGCGAGCACCAAATCCAAAATAGCCTCTCCCCTGGTCAGTCTGTCTACATACTGAACAAGGAAACCCTCTTGAACACACCTGACAAAAACGGCTTCATCCACACCATCTGCACTTAGGAGTTTCCAGTCGATATTGGAAAAGGTGAAATCACCCATAGCAATAACACTTTTCCATTTTTCCAGAATCTGCCCGCCTATGAGATCTTCAATCGCTCTACTGCTATGAGGTGGTTTGTAGAAAACCCCCAATGCGGTGACTGTTCCCTTGGTGTTCCTAACTTCCACCCATACTGACTCAGTAGGCAAGCCTTCCTCAACAACCTTCATTTCTGTAGCTGTGACGCATTCTCTGATTAGCAATGCTACACCACCTCCTTGTTTTCCACACACCCTGTTCTTTTTTTAGATTACTTATAGTGTGGACACAGTCGCTTTGGCCCAACAACTTCACACCAACCCTCCATAGAGCAACCCACCCAGAACCATTCCCTTACCACCCTTTCATCGAACACTACGGGCAATTTAGCATGGCCAATTCACCTAATCTGCACATCTTGGGATTATGGAGGGAAACGGGAGCACCAGGAGGAAACCCACAGTGAAAATTTGCAAACTCCACACAGACAGTTCCCTGAGTTGGGAATTGAACCCGGGTCTCTGGCGCTGTGAGGCAGCAGTGCTAACCACTGTGCCGCCGTGCTTCCCTGAAACATTTTTAAACATTTTAAACCCTGGAACATCAAGCAACCATCCCTGTGAAACCTACTTCTCTGCTATGGCCACGAAATCGTAGCCCCAAGTACTAATTCATGCTCTAAGTTCGTCACTCTTATTTCGAACATTCCTTGTAATAAAGCAGATGCATTTCAACTGATCCCTTTGTTTCATTGCGTGAGAAACCTTCCTGATAGGTTCAATATACCCTGTCACTGTCCCATCTGCAACTAACCCCCTCTCAGACATGTGGTCTGATTCCTAACCCCCTACCAAACTAGTTTAAACCCGCCAGAATCACACGAGCAAACCTCCCAAACAGGACATTTGTGCCCCTCCAGTTCAGATGCAACCCGTCCTTCATGTAGAGGGCCCACCTTACGTAGAAGGTATCCCAACGGTCTAGGTATCTGAAGCCCTCCCTCCTGCACCAGCCTTGCAGCCACGTGTAAAGCTGCATTCGCTGACTGTTCCTCATCTCACTAGCTCTGGCACTGGTAGCAAACCTGAGATCACTCCTCTACTCGTCCTGCTCTTCAGCTTCCAAACTAACTCTCTGTAGTCACTTTTCAGATCCGCAGTCCCTTTCCTGGCTATGTCGTTGGTGCCAAGTAAACTGGTTTCCACAGCCTTCTGTGGTAAGGAATTCCACAATGTTACCACTCTCTGGCTAAAGACATTTCATCTTATCTCCGTACTAATGGGTTTTCCCTTTGCTCTAAGCCTGTGTCCTCCTGCCAGTGCAAGCATCCTCTCAAATTTGTCTGTATCCAGGTCATTTAGTATTCTGTAAGTTTCAACTGGATCCCCCCTCATCCTTCTAATCTCCGTCGAGCACAAACCCAGAGTTCTCCAATGTTCCTCATGTGTTCAGCTTTTCATTTCTGGTGAACCTTCTCTTGACACACACCAAGGCTAATACATCCTTTCTGAGGTACGAGGCACAAAATATTGGAAATGTGGTCTGACCAGAGCCTTAGAAAGCCTCAGAATCCCCACCATTATATCCTACTCCTCTCGAGATGAATGACAACATTGTACCTGCCTTCTTAACTACTGACTCAACCTGCAAGTGTATCTAAGGCGAATCCTGCGCTTGGAATCCCAAGTCCCTTTATTACTCAGATTTCTGATTTTTCTTTTCCATTTAGTAAATAATCTATGCCTATATTCTTCATATCAAAGTGCATGACCTCATAGTCTCCCACATTGTATTCCATCTCCTACTCCTTTTCCAACTCTCCGAAAACTGTCGAAATTTTTCTGCAGGCTCCTTGCCTCCTCAATATTACATGTGTCTCCACCTATCTTTGCTTCATCTGCAAACGTAGCCAGAATGCCTTCTGTCCCGCCACTCAGATCATTAACCTATAAAGTGAAATGTTGTGGTCCCAACACTGACTCTTGTGGAACACTGCTTGTCACCGGTTGCCATCCTGAAAGGGACAATTTTATCCTCACTCTGCATCCTGTAAGAGAGCCAACCTTTTATGCATGATAATACCTGTCCTCTGACACAATGAGTCCTTATCTTACTCTGCAACCTCCTGTGCGGTAACATATCAGAGGCCTTCTGGAACTTCAAATAGGTAATTTTCTTTGATCCAACACTTCGTTACCTCCTCAAAGAATTCTCATTATCTTGAGAGCAATGTAGGTTATTGAAATGGGGAGCAATAAGAAGGTCAGGGTCATTCCAACAGACAGAGTGGAGATGTTCCACAAAGCAGTCTCTATTTGGCTCACTAAAGTAAAGGAGACTGCATTGTGAGCAGCAATGACAGGAGATTGGATTGAAAGTGTACAAGTGAAATGTTGCTTCACCTGGAAGGTGTGTTTAGAGCCTTGAACAATGAAGAGGGAAGAGATGAATGGACAAATGCTGCAGCTTCTGCATTTACATGGGAAGGTGCCATGGGGGTGTGGGGAAGTGTTCGGGGTAATGGAGCGTGCCTCAGAAGGAGTCGTCGCTGTGAATTTCTGACAGTGGACGGGAGGGGAAGATGTGTTTGATGGTGTTGTCCTGCTGGAGGTGGTGGAAGTGGCAGAGGATGATTCTGTGAATGCAGATTCTAGTGCAGTAGGAAGGGAGGACAAGGGGAGATCTATCATTGTTCTGGGAAGGAGGGGACGGAGGGAGGGCAGAAACGAAATGGGACAGACTGTAAGCTCAGTCTATCAGATTTAGGGGATTTCTCGTTTGTGAGAAAAGGAAGACATGAAGGAAGCTTCCCAAAGGAATGTGGCATTATCGAACGGAAATGACATAGCCAGGGAAACTGGGAGAGTGGAGTCACCCTTAGCTGATCATGTGTTCTGCCACATATGTAGGTTCCCCCTGAATGTCATATATAGGATGTCATATATCTGCAGTGTGAAAATAGACACAGATGAAGGTCAGCAGATGTGTGTGTGTGTGTGGGGGGGGGGGGGGGGGGGAGACATTTAAGCAGGTACTGATTAATAACTCTCAGTAATGTTTGGCTCTGGTGAAAAAGAATATGAGATGAAGATGTGAAGATGAACCACCCATGATGCACAAAGGCTGTGAAGGTTTCTAATCAATCACAAACTCAAGAATTCAGATTGTTGAGCTCTAGCGTCGTCCACATTTGGGAAGTTTACTTTTGGAACAAGAAGCAGATTGTATAAACCAAAATGCAAAGAAAAACATTTCAAAATTGGCAAGAAATATGAAAAGAAACTAACCGCAAGAATTTTCCCATATTGAATTGAAAACGATCATGATATGTGTGTGACCCTTGGAAGGACGGCAGGAAAGAATATGTGGGACAACTGTAGGATGTGACTGGGGAACTGGTTTCAAGGAAGAGGCAGATAATTTAAAACAGTATTTTACATCGTTCCTTGCAGGGGAATGCACGAAGAGTTTCAATATTATAAACAAAATTGTAGTCAGATGAAAGTTTTGCCCTGTCTCGAACAAAATGAACAAGGCTTTTCTCAAACAGAAAAGACCAAAGGTAAACAGCTCATCAGCAATTCATAGCTTGCTTTAATAAAAGTGGTTACAGAGTGACTGGTGGCACTGTGTGAAATACTCCATAACTCTCGGGATTACAGGCATGTTCCAGTGAAACTGGCGAAACTCCAAAGAGGAGCCTGTCTTCAAGAAGAGAGTGAGTCTTCAAGTGTTTAGGTGCTCCCTTTGTCTGAATAGTGGAGCATATTTGAGAGGCTTAACGGCCTCATGATGCACTTTCATCCTGAGTGATTGTAAAAAAAGTAAAACTCTGCTCCTTCCTCTGATGCGTTACATACTTGGGGATGAACATTTTGCTGAAGTTGAATTATTTTGAATATTATCTGGAACATTGTACAAACGACATCATCCAGAGAATTCTAGAAACTTCACTCATAAGAACATTTTAAAGCCATGTGGGGGTATTGCGTCGGTGAGAGAGAGAGAGAGAGAGAGAGAGAGAGAGAAGGTGCTACATTGCAGTGGTGAGAGTGTGAGTGTGAGAGAGTAGAGAGAATACTTATCCTGACAGAGCGGAGAAGGATATTGATGCTTTTCCTGTATTGCTGGACTTTTCTTCGGACCGCAGATACTACACTGAGCTGGGTGGTGAGCTCAGACCATGCTCTGAGACGAGAAAGGTACCCCACTGTACTAGACTATTCTCCAGGACCTCCATGTCCCTGTCGACAAGCTGTGGTGTAATTTACCCTTATCTGCCATGCTCGGGTAAACTGCCATGCCGGAAGAAACATCACAGAAGCGCTTCACTGGAGGCTCCCAAGGACTGAGAATGTCACTTAGACAGGGGACGAAACGTCTGCAACACAAATTCCCATCTCGGCGAACAGAACCACAACATCGAGTAAACTATGCAGGGCAACTCCAAACTGAGAAACTCAACCGTGTGCCCATTGGCCTTTTAATGATGGCAGCAGTACCAGGGATCACTGAATATCCAGGGGCATCTGGGCGATGGTGAGCACCTCCAGCCATGATGGGTGGGAGAATTGGGCTGGGATTGAGGTGGGTTGTTAATGAGGTGAGTTCGATAAGATAACACCAGGAAACTAGCTCTGCCTCGTGCAGACATTCCTTCTGTGGCATTCAATGAAAATGGCACTGAGACAAATTATTGTGTGATTCAGCCCAATGAGTCGAAGATTCTGCTGATCCTACTCCCAGTTCCAACGCTGCAGGACAAATGCTTATCCAAGACTCTCAATCATCTTAACTTACACCAATATTCTGCTCCCCCATCATTCCTAGAAAGAGTGGCTTATATTGCAAGATGCTATCGAAATGATTTCATTTCACAATTTTTAAACGTACCATCAGATCCTTTTGTGAAATTCTCTCTTAATCTCCCCCTCTCTTTTAACCAAGCTCCTCCCAGTTGTTGGTATTTAAACTGATTCTCCCGCTATCTCTCTCTGGCAGTGAGTTTCACACCCACAGCACTCCTGTGTCATGCCACAATGTAGATATGGAGCTGTAAATGGAGAGGTGCTGCACATCCTGTCACTTCCAGCATGAGCTGCAAGTTTCCCCACACTGGGCAGTGATCTAACACAGTGTTACACAGCAATGCAGTGATTGGTGTACACAGCTGTGTATGCTGGGAAGGTAATTGCTACAGATTAATGGATAAATTCACTGCTATTCACTGCACAGCTCCCCATGCTGCACAGATATCCAGTCCGTGTGTGTAGAACAATGCCTTTGTGTGTTCTTTACAACGCCCTGTGCTGAACAGATCATCTAGTCCAAGTTTATATATCAGTGCACTGTTGGACACGTAAGTAGTGAAATGGTGAGCTCTAAACAGTGTTCGATCCTGGACGGATTGCTAAGCAATGCCTCATGCTGAGCAGGGACCTCATCTGGGCTTATGCGTGTCTGGGATGGATCTGAGAGGTGGATTGAGTATCCGATATAATTCCTGACATGATTATCACTCCTCTGGCTCGGCCCATTCCGCTGGTAAATGTGAGGTGTTGTGTTTGAGATAGAATTTACTTTGTCAAAATATTTGACATTAAGCCAAACACAATTTATTCGAAGACTGTCTATAAAAGACAACAAAAGGAAGAGGAACTTGCAATAACTTAATTCTGTTGGAAAACTTAGCAGAATAATAGTTTATTGAACTACTATACAGTAACTGTTCCAATATGGTATCAACCGATAAGCACACAAATGTCAAAAAACAAATGCAAGAAACAGATTGTCTGACAAGTAGTTCTCCAATCCAGGAGGTAAGAACATCAAACCACAGTTCTGAGAGAAACCACAGAGAGTGTGTGTAGCACCAGGGAGAGATTTACTGCCTTCCAACCATGCTGAGACACCAGCAATAACTGGTGAAAGGTAAAACTAAGGATCCTGGTTCTGTAAGAGTTTGACCATCACTCCACAAGACAAGGTTGTGGCTGCAAGAACACAAGGAATGGACTGTACCTACATCGTCTATGGCTCTGTAGGTGTCTCTCAAAAATGCCTAAATCCACCTCAGCCGTTTAATGCTGGACAGACAGAAGTCAAAGTCAAACTTAAATAAATAAAACAAAAAGATGCAGCAGGCCTGGTGAACAGACACAGATGGCCTCGGGACCCCAGCAATTCCTACACTGCAAAAACACAGCAGAATCATCGAGCTTGTGAAGAGAAAGAATTATGTCTCTCCCCCACCTCGTTGTTTACAACTGGAGATGTGCCATGAGCCCAATAATCTGTGATATCAAAATCCCACCCACATCAAGTATTATTGTGATATATCAAAGTTGCCGTGAAATGGGGTTGACTGGGGCTGTTTGTTCAGTGACTGTGATTAATATCAGTCTTCCTGGACCTAACTGGGTCACTGGAGGATTTCGCTCTTCCATAATTAGGGACTTCTTTCAACTTGTTATGCCATAGTATTCGGGGCAGAGTCAAACTCAACAAGATTGGGATCAGCAGCGACAGAGAAAGAGAGAGAGATCAGAACCTGAGAACATTATAATGGTCCAACAATGGATTTTAATTTGAGAACATTACACTGGAATCTTCCAACAATGAATCAGAATCTGAGAACATTAGACTGGAATGTTACAACAATGGACAGGAGTTTATTCTGGGCTCTTCACTGGCTTTCTCAGGATTGGGCGAGTTTACAGTTGCGGATACGATCCGTACTGATAATTATTCAAGTTGGGTACTATCCCATCCTCGCTATTATTGGTGTGCCTGGTAAGTCTATCCCTATCAATTCTATGTATGATGCTGAATGTTATTGCTATTCTGGTTGATTATATTTAACAAAAACATAAACTTTCAGTCACAAACGCCATTTCCTTCTCATGCATTTCCAAAATACTTACTCATAAACATCTAAGAAGGTAAAAGACTGTTCAGAACCTTGAGTCTCCATTTAGGGTGAACTGTTTAGTATCTCCATATTCTCTCTGTCATCAAACCTGCCGACACCCACCTATATAATATCCCCAACCTCCAGCTCTGCCTGAGTTCTGTTGCTGACTTTGCCATCATCTAACCCTTTCTTAACGACAGATTTTATGGCTCCAGTTCTATTCTGACCTCTCTTCCAGTTACAAATAGTTTGACCACAATCTTGTTCTTGTCTCTACAGTTACTTCACAACAGGGACTCTGAAACAGATGAATAATATCACTGACTGTGTAATTCAGAGGCACGGGTTATGACTCTAAATGCATTGTCTGAAATTCTATCACAGCTGATGACTAAATTTAAATTCCAATATCAAAAATTGGAATGAAGCCTATTTTCACTCATGGCAAGCATAAACCACCGGGATTTCTTTTCTTATTTTATTGATAACCTTTGGTAAAGAAACCTAACATGCTTGCCCTGTCTGAACTAAGTGTCACCTCAGATCCACAACAATATGGTTGCCTCCATATTGCCTTGACAAATGGCCCCGTGGTCAAGGGCAGTTAGGATGGACAATAAATGCTGCCCTTGCCAGTGATGCTGGCATCCCGCGAAACAACAACATTAAAGGTGAAATAACCAAGGAAATGTGGATGCTGGCGATCTGAAATAAAATTCTCCACCGTCTGAAAGAATGTTGGCAAATCTCAGCTGGTATGGCAGTCTGTCGGAAAAAAAAACAAATAACGTTTCGAGTTCAGTGAACCTAGCAAAACTGAATGCAACTGAGAAATAATATTATTATATCAGGGATGGATGGAAGGGTGAGCGGGAGGTTTGTGTTGAGTGGATGATGTCCAGCAAATGAGAGAAAGTGAGAGCGAGAGAGAGAGAGATGGAGAGAGAGAGAAAGGAAAATCAAGCAAATGATGGACTGGAAGGAAAACAGAATGGGAAGTTATTCTACCATTTCCCCTTTTCACATATTCCTGAGTATCATATTTATTATGGGATGTCCCTGCTTACCGTGAGTTATGTTCCCTCTCTCTCTCGTCTCTGAGTGTGGTGATCAACTCCATCAGCAATACTTATAGTCGCTGAGATATAGAGAAACATAATGTTCCATTGTCAACTGCTTCTTTGGAGAGAGTAACTGTTACTGTGCGACTGTGTGGAGATGTAAGAGCTTTCTCAGCCAGGAAGAGAAACTGAGGAACTGAAAAATGTGTTGCTGGAAAAGCACAACAGGTCAGGCAGCATCCAAAGATCAGGAGAATCGACGTTTCGGGCATGAGCCCTTCTTCAGGAATGAGGAAAGTGTGCCAAGCAGACTAAGATAAAAGGTAGGGAGGAGGGACTTGGGGGAGGGCCGTTGAAAATGCGAGAGGTGGAAACAGGTGAAGGTGAGGGTGATAGGCGGAGAGGGGGTGGGAGCGGAGAGGTCAGGAAGAACATTGCACGTCAGGAATGTGGTGCTGATTTCGAGGGTTGGGATTAAGACAAGGTGGGGGAGGGGAAATGAGGAAGCTGGAGAAATCTGAATTCATCCCTTGTGGTTGGAGGGTTCCCAGGCAGAAGATGAGGCATGTTCGTGACACGTGGGAGAGAGCAGACTCCCAACTTCCTGTGAAACAGGCAGGAGGGACTGAATGATCGATCCTTTTTTTGCCCAGTAGTTTTGATGGGATGAATGGCTTCCCCACATTCTTGTGAAACCAGATTGAGGTGCTGAATGAACTCCTCATTTTACTGTGGAAATGTACAGTGCTGTTACATAAATGTTCCCCAGACTTTAACAGCACGATCCTGAATGTTATCCGAGTCTTGCTGCACATGGTCACAGACAGATTCAAGAGCTGAAGAGGGACAACTTGTTCTGAAAATTTTGTAAAGTTCAGTGAATGCCCCCTCTTCTGCTGGCACGGTGGCTCAGTAACTAACACTGCTGCCTCACATCACCAGGGTACCAGGTTCGATTGGGCAACTGTCTGTGTGGAGTTTGCACATTCCCAACATGTCTGCATGAGTTTTCTCCAATGCTCCGGTTTCCTCCCACAGTCCGAGGATGTGCAGGTCAGGTGAATTGGCCATGCTAAATTGTCCATTATGTTAACTGCATTAGTCAGAGGGAAATGTGTCAGGGTGGGTTACTCTTTGGAGGGTCGGTATGGTATGGCTGGGCCAAGGGTCCTGTTTCCACACTGTAGGGAATCCAGTCTGGTCAGTTTAGACTCAATGGGCTGAATAGCCTCCTTCCCCACACCGTCGGGGTTGTATGATGACAAACTGGAGGTGCCTGGGCTGAGGAAGCTACACTGAGGATCTCGTGCAGATGTGTCCTACGGCTGAGATAATTGATGCCCACCAATGATAATCAACTTCCCTTGTGCCGTGAATGATACCAAACACTGGAGAGGTCACAATTATTTCTCAGTAAGTGTGATTTTGTTCAGGTTCCTTGACGTCATCCTCAGTCAAATACTGCCTTGAGTTCAGGACCAGTCTCTCTTACCTGAGCCCCTGTGTTACCTCTTTGTTCGTCTCAATGGGTCATGGTGTAGAAGCAGAAAGGTTTTCTTCAAACAGAGGGTAGTGAATGTCAGGAATTCTATTACACAGAGAGTTAGGAGAGGTAGATCACTGAAAGGGACTACTGATGTCCCGCAATTGGATATGGGTGTTGAAGAGTGGGGTAATAAATCTGCCGGTGACACAAAGGTGGTTGGAGTGGTACAGAATATGGAGGGCTATTGTAGGTTGCAACGGGACATTGAAAGGATGCAGAGCTGGGCTGAGAATTGGCAAATGGAGTTCAAACGGAAGTGATTCATCTTGCAAGCTCGAATGTGAATGTAGAATACATGGTTAAAGAAAGGATTCTTGGCAGTGTGGAGGAACAGAGGGTTCTTGGGGTCCGTGTCCACAGATTCCTCAAAGTTGCTATCCAGGTTGATTGGGTTGTTAAGAGGCGCATGGTGTGTTGGCTATCAATTGCAGGGGGATTCAGTTTAAGAGACACGAGGTTATGCTGCAGCTCGATAGAGCCCTGTTCAGACAGCACAGGGAATATTGTGTTCAGTTCTGGTCTCCTTATCATAGGAAGGATAAGAAAGCTTTGCAGAGGATAAAGAGGAGATTTACCAGGATGCTGCCACGACAGGAGGGCAGGTCTTATGAAGAAACCGTGAGGGAGCGAGGACTTTTCAAGTACAAGTTAATGAGAAGCATAGAACATAGAACATAGAACGTTATAGCGCGGTACAGGCCCTTCGGCCCTCGATGTTGCGCCGCCCTGTCATACTCAGCTAAAACCCATTCCACCTACACTATTCCATGTACGTCTATTTGCCTGTCCAATCACGACTTAAATGCACATAAACATGGCGAATCTACTACAGATGCAGGCAAAGCATTCCATACCCTTACTACTCTCTGAGTAAAGAAACTACCTCTAACATCCGTTCTATACCTATCTCCCCTCACTTTAAAGTTGTGTCCCCTGGTGTTTGCCGTACCCATACTTGGAAAAAGAGAGTGAATGGCCAGAAACATTTTCCGAGGGCAGAAATGTCTATCACTAGGTGGCATAATGTTAAGGTAATTGGAGGAAGTTTTAAGGGAGATATCAGAGGTAGATTCTTTACACAGAGAGTATTGGGTGTGTCGAATGCACTGCCAGCGGTGGTAGTAGAGTCAAATACTTGAGGGAAACTTAAGAGACTTTTGGATAGGCACATGGAACAAAGTGAACTGAAGCATGTAGGTTAGTCTGATCTTGGAGTAGGATGAACGGCACAACGTCGAGGGCTGAAGGTCCTAACTGCATGCATTTATGTAGAACTCTGAGCTCAAAAACTGCATGAATTCATGTAAAACTTCGTTATTTCACTTTTTAGATTAGAATCAATGTAAACATCATGGCACAGACAGACAACACAGGGGGGCACCACTTTCAACATATTGTCTTGCTATCACCATTATTAACAGCTAACCTGAGAATGCAACTTTTAAAAAAAGGTTTTGTGATTTACATATGAAAGAAGTGAAACTATCATAGTACTCTTACAGATGAAAGGCTTAACAGATAATCAATTTTTCATTGTATAATTTCAGTTAAATTACACTGTAAATTTCTGCTATAAATTCTCTTTTAGGCGTGAGTACCCCACTATCACCTGATGAAGGAGCGACGCTCCAAAATCTAGTGTACTTCCAATTAAACCTGTTGGACTATAACCTGGTGTTGTGTGATTTTTAACTTTGTACACCCCAGTCAAACACCAGCATCTCCAAATCAGTACTTTTCTTTGTTCTGTGTTCT
This sequence comes from Chiloscyllium punctatum, assembly GCF_047496795.1. Taxonomy (NCBI): domain Eukaryota; kingdom Metazoa; phylum Chordata; class Chondrichthyes; order Orectolobiformes; family Hemiscylliidae; genus Chiloscyllium; species Chiloscyllium punctatum. The sequence goes on from NC_092744.1 coordinate 96,905,149, forward strand.
ATGGAAGTGCTCAAGAAGACTTGAACATTAAGGGAGATTTGAGACTTGGAGCAGGTCAGCCTTGATCTTAGTGAAGGGCAAGGCAAGCTTCGGATGTGAATGACCTGTCCCTGTTTCTGATGTTCTCCCATTCTATTTTTGGAATGTTAGTTGGTGTTATTTTCCTGGAAGGGCTTTTATGAAAAGTTGCAATCAGGGAGACCAACGGATTTTATGAGCCATTGCTGGGTGAGATTTGGTATTCACTGTGAATCTGGGTCTCAAACATGATCAACAAAATGAAGTACAAGTTACAGAGAGAGGAAGCTCTGTAAAAAGAGATTAGCGACCTCTTTCATATCCAGCCTGGGCCTTTCAATTACATTTTACAAATCTCCCAAACCGTGTGGGACAGTGTTGAGGGACGAAATGGTCTCCTCTATTTCTGTGCACTATGCTATAACAGTAAGTGAACTCTAACTGCCCCTGTCTAGCAGGCTAGAGGGGTTGAATGGAGCACAGAAACATGGGACTGAGGAGCAGGATTGGGTCATTAGAGAATTTGAGACTTCTCCACCAGGCATTACGATTGTGGCTGATCAGATTTTGGTCACAGCCTCATCTTCCTCTCTGTGTCCCATTATCCGTGACTCTGTTCTCTGTCAAATCTTTAACTAACTCAGCTGTGAATACTTGTAATCAGAGAAGCATCACAAACTTTTGGCGAAGAGAATTCCCATTTGAATAGCCCTTTTAGAATTTTTCCTCATATCGCTGTGAGAATAAGAGAGTCATACAGAGTGAAAACAGATCCTTTTGTCCAAATTATCCTTGCCAATCAAGCATCTTAATCAGATCTCTTCCCACTTGCCACATCCCTCTGAACCATTCCTATTTATGGACCTATCCAGATAAATTTTAAACGTGTAATTGTACCAACTTTCACCACTTCCTCTGACAGTACACCCACCAGCCTCTGTATGAAAAAGTTTCACCTCAGGTCCCTTCTAAGTCTTTGTCCTAAGTCACCTCCACCCTATGCCGTCTAGTTATGGACGCCCCTACACTGGAAAAAAAGATCTTGCCCATTCAGACTATCCATGCCCCTCAGGAGTTTTTAAACCTCTGTCATGTCACCATTCAGCCTCTGACAGGCCGGGAAAAAGCCTCATCCTGTTCATCATCTCCCTGTAGCTCAAACCCTCAGGTTCCAGAAAATCCTTGTAAATCTTTTCTGCACCCTTTCAAGCTTGACAACATCCATCGTTTAGCAGAGTCAACGGACATGTTCGCAATATTCTTAAAGTGACCTCACCCACATCCTGTACACGTGCAACACACTATCCCAACTCCTGTACTCAATGTTCTGACTGATTAAGGCAAGCATGCCAACCACGTTCCTGAGCACTCTACCGACCTAAACTCCACTTTCAATGAACTATGAATCTTCACCCGTCGGACTCTTTGTTCAGCAACATTCCCCAGGGTACTACCCTGCTTTAACTTACCAAAATGCAAAACCTCACAAATATATAATTAAACTCCATCTGCCAGTCCTTGGTTCCTTGATGGTCAAGGATCCCGTTATATTCGGAGATAATCTTCTTCACTCTCCACTGCACCACTTTGGTGATGTTATCTGTAAACTTACTAACCATGCCTCCGATAATCACATCAAAGTTGTTTATAGCCATGATGAAAAGCAGTGAGCTCAGCATTGATTCTTTCAGCAGACCGCTGGCCACAAGAGTTCAGTCTGGAAAATAATCCATTACCTTCAATCCAATTTTGTATCCAATTGGTTAGGTTTTCCTAGATTACATATAAAATAATTTTAGTATTCTGTCTATGATGAGGTACAGTATTAATTGTCTTGCTGAAGTCTGTGTAAACAATCTTCTTTGTCACCTCTTCATAATACTTAATCACATTAATTAGACATGATTTCCATCTCACAAATCCATATTGACTATCCAAAATCAGTCCTTGTCTTTGTAAATAGATGTAAATCCTATTCCTCAGAATCCCCTCCAACGAACTCCTCGACACTGACGTTGGCTGATTGAGTCAATAATTCCCTGTGTTTTTTTTTTGTTGGCTTATTGCTCCCTTTTCTAGCCCCAATCGTCCACTGGCCACAAAAAAAATATATAACTAGGTTGGTGATATGACCAATGATATAGTTCTCAGAGTGTGTCAGGGTCAGTGTTAGGAACAAGTCAGGCAGATTTCTTTAATCTACTAAACCAACATGTTTATGACCAAAACAATGTTGCTCAAACCATGATGGAAAGAGGAATGACGAGAAGATATTGCAAATATGTACCTCATTTCCCAGCAATTGGTCCATAGCATTCTCGTCCTTTCCTGTCCATGTACTTGCCCAAATGCCCTTAAAATATCGTTAAAATAAATGCTTCAACCACGTCCGTTGGCAGCTCATTCCTTTTGTGTACCACTCTCTTTGAAAAATACTGAGAAACGCACACACACACACACACACACATTGTTGATAACAAACTGAAAAGCAAAATATCTGCAAAGTTAACTTGAAATAACATTGTCCAAATATGATTCGAACTCATGACCAAAGGAAAAATGAGAGTTTGACCCAATTGCTGTTTTATTTATAAAGTCATCAAGTCCTACAGCATGGAGAGAGGCAGAGAGGCCCTTTGGCCCAAACTTGTCCATGCTGACCCAAATATCCAACCACACTAACCTCATTTCCCAGCACTTGGTCCATAGCATTCTCGTCCTTTCCTGTCCATGTACTTGCCAAAATGTCGTTGAAATATCGTTAATATAAATGCTTCAACCACTTCCGTTAGCAGCTCATTCCCTTTGTGTACCACTCTCTGTGTAAAACAGTTTCCACTAGTTTCCCTTTTATTCTTCCCCCTCTCACCTTAAACTGATGCCCTCTCCTCCTCGATTCCTCAACTCCAGGAAAAAAGGCTGGATGCATTCACCCTATCCATGTAAACTTCTATAAGATCCCTCTCAGTCCCCTATTCTCTAAAGAAAAAAGTCCTCGCTTGTCCAATATCTCCCTATAATTCATATTGTTGAGTTCTGGCAACATTTTTGTAAATTCCGTCGGCACACATTACAAATTAAAAACATCCTTCCGATCGCAATGTGACTAAAACTGAACACAGCACTACAAGTGCAGCCTCACCAACATCCTGTATTACTGGAACATAACTTCCCAACTGCTCTCCTCCATGTCCTGACCGATGCTTGCTCGTGTGGCAAAAGCCTTCTTCACTGCCATGTCCAACTATGACCCCACTTTCAGAGAACGGTGGAACTAAACTCCATGGTCCCTCTGCTCAACTACACTCCTTAAGGTCCTACCAATCGCCATGAAACTCCTACCTTGATCTAACATTGCCAAAATATTCCTCGGCCCACTTCTCCAGTTTGATCAAGGCCCTGCTGCAATTTCTGATATACTTCCTCACTGTCCGTGATACCACCTATTTTAGTGTCAACTTCAAGTTTCCTAATCATGCTTTGTACATTCGCAAGAATATCATCGTTACAGATAACAAACAGTAATGTGCCCAGCACTGACCCCTGAGGCACTTCATGTGTCACAGGCCTCCAGTCCTAGAGCATCCTTCCACTAGTACCTATTGCTTACTACCATGAAGCCAATTCTGTGTCCAATTTGCAAACTCCCTCTGGATTTCATGCAATTCTAACTTTCCAGACCAGCCAATCAATGGTAAGCTTGTCAAAGGCCTTACTGAAAACTGTACAGACTACGGCTACCGCCCTACCCTCATCAACATTCCTGGTCATTTCATCAATGAACTCAAACAAATTTGAGAGGCATGATCTCCCACTCACAAAGCCATGCAATGTTTCCAGTCTAAAAACAACTATTAATAATAATTATTAAAATTAATAATAACAAACTAATAAATTATAATAAGATGACATTTTCAGTGGATAATAAATTATCCATTGTATGTGATATTGGAACGTGCATCATGGGTGAAGGGCAGAATAGATTTTGTCCCTGTGTCATTGAACTGTATTGAAAAAAGCAAGGGTGGCATGGTGGTTCAGTGGCTAGTGCTGCTGCCTCATAGTGCCATGGATCCGGGTTTGGTTCCAGCTTCAGGTGACTCTCTGTGTAGAGTTTGCACATTCTCACTGTGTTTGTGTGCGTTTCCTCTGGGTACTCCATTTTCCTTCCACAATTCAAAGATATATCGGACAGGTGAATTAGCCATGTTAAGTTACCCATAGTTGTATGTGCATTCGTCAGGGGTAAATATAGGTGTGGTCTTGTTTGGCCAAATAGCCTATTTCCATACTGTCGGGAACCTGTCAAAAAAAAACTATTTCTAAACAAACTTTATCTTTCCAAATGCATGTATATCTCATCCTTCAGAGACTTCTCAAGTAACCTACCTACCACAGATGTTAGGTTTCCTAGTCTATAGATCCCAGATTTTTCTTTGCTTCCCTTCTTGAATAATGCCACCACATTTGCTAATCTCCAATATTCTGGAGCTTAAACTGTAGCTAACGATGATGCAAAAATATCAACCAGCGTCCCCGTAGTTTCTTCTGTAGCCTCTTGCAGTGTTCTTGGATCCATCTGTTTAGAACCAAGAGATTTATCCACCTTCATACATTCTAATGCATCCAACACGTCTTTTCATTTGATATTGACTCATCACAAAATAACACTACGACTTTTGTTCACCTCCCAAATCTTCATTTATTTCTCCACGGTTAAGGCAGAAGAAAAATATTCATTGAGAATCTCACACATCTCCTATGGTTCTAGAAATGCATGTTCATTTTGGACATTGTGGGGTCATATTCTCATTTAGTTATTCATTTTACTTTAATATACTTAAAAGAACCTTTTTGGATTCACCCTAATCTTCTCAGCCAAGGCTATCTTGTGCCCCCTTTTCGCCCTCCTGATTTCCTTCTTCAGTAAACTACTGTATCCCCTGTACACCTCCAGGTATTCCCTCGATCCCAGCTGCCTGGACCTGATCCACGCCTCCGTTTTACTGGTCCACGCCTCAATATATTTTGACATCCATGCTTCCCTCTTCCACCAACCTTGCCCTTTACGCTCACAGGACCATATTGACCTAGAACTCTAGACGTTTCACGTTTAAATGCCTCCCACTTGCAGGAGGTCCCTTCGCCTGCAAACAAACTCCTCTAACCAATCCCTACAAGCTCCTGTCTAATTCTGTCAAAATTCGCCTTTCCCCAATTTAGAACTTGAATATGTGGAGCAGTTTTGTACTTTTTCATAACTATTTTAAAATTAATACAACTATGGTCACTGGTCCCAGAGTGCTCCCCTTATGTCACCACAGTCACCTGTCCTGCCCTAGTTCTGAGAGTAGGTCACGGTTTGACGCTTCCCCAGTTGCACCCTCTACATACTGCTTGAGGAAATTTTTCTGAACACACTTAATAGTTGCACCCCTTCTCAGTCTTTAATTCTATGTCATTCCCAGTCTATGTTAGGAAAATTATAATCTCCTACTAATGCAATCCCATTAGCCCTGCAAGTCTCCCCAATCGCTCTACATATTTTTGTTCCGCGAATTCCTCGTTTACTATTTGGGGGCCTATGGAACAACACAAATGATATCGCTATTCCCTTATTATTTCTAAGCTCCCCCACAAATCCTCACTGGATATTCCTTCAGTTATTTTATCTCTGATCACTGCTGTGATGCTCGCCTTAATCAAAAATGAAACTCCCCCTCCCCTCCTTTCACCATCTCTGTCCCGCATAAAGCAACTTTACCCTGGTACATTAAGCTGCCAGTCCTGTCCCTCCCTTAGCCATGTTTCTGTAATGGCTATAATATCCCAGTCCCACATGCATATCCACGCCCTTGGTTCATCGGTCTTATTTGTCAACCATCTTGCATTGAAACAAATGCAATTTAATCCAACAGACATTCCTTACTCCCTGCCGTGTTCCAGCCTGACCTGTCTCTTCACTTTGCTGTTTCTGATTACTGTATCGACTTCCAGCCTCGCACTTGCCTCCCTGCTGTTGAGGATCCCACCCCTCCCCAACCCCAGCCAATCGATTTGCAATCCGCCCTTGCAGCACTAGCAAACATGCCTGCCAGAATATTGGTCCCCTTCCAGTTCAGGTACAACAGTTCAAGCCCTTCCTGAACAGGTCACCTCTGCCCCACAAAAGATCCCAGTGATCCAAAAATCTCTGCCCCCTGCACCAATTCTTTAGCCACACATTCATCTGCCATATCCTCCTGTTCTTACCATCACTAGCACGGAGCCCTGAAAGTAAACCTGATATTACCCACTGTCGTGGTCCAGTCTTCTACCCCTTTTCCGAGCTCTATATAATCACTCTGCAGGAGCTTATCACTATTTCTACATGTGTCATTTCTACTAAGGGGCACAAAGACTTCTGGCTGCTCCCCGATCCGGCGAGAACGTTCTGCAGCCGCTCCGAGACATCCTGGACCCTGGCGCGGAGGAGTCTATACACTATCCGGGATTCCTCTTTGCAGCCACGGAATCACTTGCCTGTTCCCCACACTATCGAGTCTGATTAATTACCTCTGAAGTTATTCTGCACGCACAACCTTCTGACCATGGGATTTCTTCCTGAAACAGTTGGATTTGGTCGAATTGCTTTGCTTCAGGCAATGGGGAGATTCCAATGAATCCTCATCAGGAATCCTCCATGAGTGGGAAAGAAGACTAGGCTTTTAATTTCACTCCAACACATTACTGTGATGAGCGACAGGGAAACAGAAAGGAAGCAAATGACAGTTTCTTCACAGATAGGCTACATTTTTCCATCTCTAAATTAAACCAGTAATATTATCAGACCCCATACTGGACCATGTGAGCTCTCCTTGAATATTGTCCGAACTATACGACTCCATCACATTCTCGACTCCAAGTCAGTGCATTATTGCTGTTGTTGTACACAGAATCAACTCATTAACAATAAATGATCCTGCTTGTTTTGAAGATGTGCTAGTATGTGCCTGCATAATGTAAAAATAAGCGTTTCGTTTCTTCACAATATCTGTGCTAAGATGAGTATGTTTTTCCTTCAACAAATACAGAAATTACTGGAAAAGCTCGGCCTGTCTGACAGCATATATGAAGAGAAATCAGAGTTGATTTACTTCCACAGTTTTATTCTACCACACAAGAAGAAATATCCATCCATATTCACCAAATACACTCTTCTCAAGATCTTATATGGTCAATAAAACATCCCTCAGTCTCAGGCTGAACTGTTAATTCTTCATAACGGAATGCCTTCATCCCAAGAACGAGCAAAGGGCAACATCTTTGAAACGTTTCTAAACCATTTTTTTTTTCAGTTTAGGCAATTATAACTACACATGGCACATCAGATGTGATCTCAGCAATGCCCTGTACTGTTGCAAAAACATGGCTTAGATCATACCCAACACCCCTTGCATGAAACAGAATCATTCCATTTCCCTTCCAAATCACTTGCAACATCTTCAGAGTACTTTGATGTGAATCATGTACTAAAACACAGAAATCCCTCTGTACCACTGAGTTCTGCATTCTCCCTGCATTTAAATAATTTTCTGCTGTTTTGTCTTTTCCACGAAACAAAAAGTTCCCATCGCCTACATTACACTGATTTTTTTTTGCTGAAGTTTTGCTCACAGCTGTCTTCTGACTGTATGCCATTGCAGATGCGCTGGTCTCCCCCTCACTGTATCCCATTGCATACGCGCTGCCGTTCCCCTGTCTGCATCCCATTGTAGATGCTCAGCCCTCCTCCTGCCTGTATCCGAATGCAGTCGCTCTGCCCTCCCCTGTCTGCCTCCCATTGCAGACGCTCTGCCTTCCACTCTCTGTATCCAAGTGCAGACGCTCTGCCCTCCCATTGTAGGCGCTATGCCCTCCAACGTCTATATCCAATTGCAGACGCTCTGCCCTCCCCTATCTGTCTTCCACTGCAGATGCCCTGTCCTCCCCTTGTCTGCATCCCATTGCAGACGCTTTGCCCTCCCCTGTCTGCATCCCATTGGAGATGCCCTTTCCTCCTCTGTCTGCATCCCATTGGAGATGCCCTGTCCTCCCCTGTCTGCATCCCATTGGAGACGCTCTGCCCTCTCCCTGTATGTATCCCATTGCAGACACCCTGCCCTCCCCCTCTCTGTATTTCATTGCAGACGCTCTGCCCTCTCCTGTCTGCATCTCATTTCAGATGTTCAGCCCTCCCCTGTGTCTATCCCATTGCAGATGCTCTGCCCTCCCCCGGCTGTGTCTCATTGCAGATGCTCTGCTCTCCCCCTGTCTGTACCCATTCCAGACGCTCTGCCCTCCCCTGGGTCTGTATCCCATTGTCGACGCTCTGCCCCTCCCCAGTCTGTATCTCATTGCAGACGCTCCGCCCTCCCGCTATCTGTGTCCCATTTCAGATGCTCTGTCTCCATTTGACATCTTATTGAATGACTATCCTGATGCATGAGCAATCCAATTCATTTGTATGGGTTGTAATTTTTGATGACCTCACAGTGATCCCTGAAGTATTCTACTAGTTACAGCTTTCCAATCACAAAATGAATAATGATCTCTACTCTGTATTTCCTGACAGCTCCCCATGGTGCCCCTGCTCCTGCATAACAGCCTGGGATGGTTACATGGCGTCCTCGTATGCTGTGTAATTTACTGAAATGACTTGAGTACTTCATTCTATTCTTATCGAACCCCATGGATGGGCATTATGGCCTTCTCCTGCTGCGTTGTCACGATGCTGACTAGCTGTATGGGATCATTCTCTCCCTCTGTAACAGTCTTGAGTGTAAATTGACAGAACAACGTGTGAGTTAGGAGCAGCAGTTGGCCATTAGGACCCTCCAGCCTGTTGCTTAATTTAGAAACATCATGGCTGGTCTGACTGTAGCTGACCACCCCCTCTCCTGTCTGCTCAGTCAAGGTCAACCTTGAATATCCTCCATGACCCAGACTTCACTGTTACCGGGGGATGAGAACGCCACAGATCACACAATCCAAAGGAGAAAGGAACAACGTTATCTCAAATTGAAATGGGAGTCCTCTTTCATTTTAAACTGTGTTAACCTCACAGCAAGTCACCTACTCTTTTCAGAAACAAGGGCACAGCAAATAGGAACAAACATATACCATTCAGCCCCTCAAACGTATCCCACAGTCCCATTGACTGTTCAGTCAAGTATTTAGAAAACTTAGCTTTTTCTGCATCCTTGGAAAATAATCCTGACACCTTAAGGCCACAGATCATAGGAAATTGGAATTAGGCCATTTGGCCCATCAGGTCTCCTTTGCAGTTTGATCCTGTCTGGTGTCTTTCTCAACACAATTTCTCCACCTTCTCACTGTAACCCTTGATCGTGGTTTTAATCTAACCTTTGTCTTATAAACATGTTTGCATCAGTGTCTCTGTATGTGTGTGTGATTGCGTGTGTGTTTCTGTGTATATCTGTTTAATGGCAAGAGACAGGGTGGTGGTGGATGGTTGTTTTTGAACTGGAAGCCGGTGGGCAGCGATGATCCAGAGGCAAAATTGTTGGGTCCACTTTTGTTTGTCATTTATATAAATGATTTAGATGAGAGTTATAGAAGGCATATTTCGTAAATTTGTGGATAACATCGAGTTTGGGTGTCCAGTGGACAGTGTTTGTATGATGGTGAACAGCTGAAGATTATAAAGAGACCTTCATTAATTAAATCAATGATTCATAGAGATGTACAACAGGAAAACAGACTCTTCAACTCTCTCATGCCATCCAAATATTCTAAATTAATCCACTCCCGTTTGCCAGCATTTGGCCCATATCCCACTAATCATAAAGCCAGCCTTCATCAGTTTCTCTGTCAGCTTATTCCATCGAAGCACCACCCTCTGCAGGAAAAAAAAATGTTGCTCTTCATTGTCATTCAAAAATTTCTCTTCCTACCTTAAACCTATGCCTTCTAGTTTTACACTCTCCTATCTTGGGGGGAAGGAACCTTGACCACTCACCCTATCCATGTCTTTCAAAATTTTATAAACCTCTAGAAAGTGTAAATGTGACTCCAAACAAGACGGTTGGCTGTGCTTTCAGTCATCCTGGGTCTATAGTCTCAAATTCAGTAGTCGTACCTCTTCCTTCTCCATCAAGGCACAATTCCAAAAAAGTTTAATCAACTTGTTCAGGCATATTATGAAACAGCTCTGTAGGATTTGTAACTAGAATTTTCGGCGCAGTGATAGGGACACTACCATCATTCAGCATTAACCAAGGCTTTTGTTTGTAGACCTAATGGTAAGGGGAGTGTCGTTTTAATCCGAAGGGGGAATGTAGAAGGGGTTGTGATATCACTCACTGGGCTGATGTATGGCAGATGGAGTTTAACTTGGATACATACGAGGTATCGCATTTTGATAAATCAAACAAGTGGAGGGTTTGTACAATTAATGCTGGACTTTGGTAGTTATGTAGAAAAGAGGGACCCGGGGCGCAGGTTTAATTCTTTGAAGTTTGTGCTGCAGGGTATTTGAGGTTATTTAATTGCTCCGAACTTTGAGATTAGAAGTTGGAAGTAATGCTGAGGTTTTGCAGAACACTGATGAAGCCTTTTCTGTTGTACTGTATGCAATTCTAGTCGTTATGTTATAGGAGGGATATTATTATGCTGCAGAGGGTTGGGAAGAGATTTATCAGGTTGTTACCATGAACACTTCATCTTCTGCCTTGGGAGCCTACAAACACAAGGCATGAGCAATGAATTGAACAGTTTCCAACCAACCCTCACCCACCTAGATCCCAAATCCAACTCTCCAACCCATATCAGCCCTCTCGAGGTGACCTCCCTGTCCATGTTCCTTCCCATCGACCGCTCCACACTCCCAAGCGACCTATCACTATCACCTCCCACCTTCATCCTCGTATCACCTACCTTTACCCAGCCACACCCCCTACCACCCATTTTCTCTCAGCCATCTTCCCCCTCCCCAGTCATGAAGAAGAGACCTGACTGAAAAGTTGACTCTCCTTCTCCTCGGTTATTGGCTGACCAGCCGTGCCTTTTCCACCACCACACTTTATCTATACTGAATTCTCCAGCATTTGCAGTCCCCATTGTCTCTTAGCTATAATTCTCTATTAACATAATGTCATTCTCTTTTGTAAACGCCCATAATCTAAGGGATATTTTCTTCAAGAACGTGGACAATAGCAGTTCTCTCAATGTTTTATTGATATTGTAATGCCTGAGCAACAGGTACAGGATGTATGCTTCCATTTATAAACAGGGAAGCATGTTCATGTTCCGATAAATCTCCAGTATTACTCCCATATCCAAGGCAGATTGAATTGAATTGCCCTACAAGCCCCAACATTCGTTGCATCAGTCAGCCTCACATATCCCTATCAGAACGTGTAAATATTAATCGTTATTTTGAATTTTAATAAGATAATATTGAATTGAAACGGGTTAACTGGAACTATTAGCTCAGCGATTGTTATTGATGTCAGGATCCTAAATGTGTCTTGGGAGGATTTGCCTCTTCTATTAATTAAGGATTCGGTTCAATGAGTTATCTCATAGTATGAGCAGGAGCTCACCGACAGCACTAACAGGGATCAGCTACTCCAGAGAGAGGGGGAGGAGAGATCATAATCTGAGAACATTAGACTGGAATGTTCCAACAATGGATTAGAATCTGAGAACATTAGACTGGAATGTTCCAACAATGGATCAGAATCTGAGAACATTAGACTGGAATGTTCCAACAATGGACAGGAGTTTAACGTATGGCCTTTACTGGATTTCCCAGCCTGGAATATCATTAGCTTGGTAGATCTATAATCTTCTGCTGGTTATTCAAGCTGGTTATCATCCCATCCTCGCTATAGTTGGTGTTCCTGGTAAATTATTCTATCTGTTCATTAAGCCAGGTTAAACTGAATTGCTGTCGATATTATATAAAATTTAGAAAGGTGGATGTCAACATTTTCAATTTCAATGAAATATTCCATTCCTCACAAATTGTATCGAGCAAATTACTCATGACAAATTATTCACCAATATGTGAGGAGAACCAGACTGTTCTCAATCTCCATAATCCTTCTAGCCCTGCACAGATGTACATTTCCATATCCTCCCCACTCACTAATCCTGTCCAATAGGGCCATCATGATATCTCCGTCTCCTTCTCCGCCTCAGTGCATCTTCTGAATAAACTATCAATTGTGTCTTTGTTAAATCTGGATACACGTTACCAAGTCCCTTCTGACCACATGTTAATTACAGAATAATTGCTCTTGAGTATGTTGAACTTGTTCACTGCACAGAATCAGTCAGACAGGCAGGAACTGCATGCTGCTTAAGACATTGCACATAATCTAGATGCACAGAATAATAATCTGTTGATATCTCATGAAGGAAATTAATGTAATTGAAATGAAACTATCATCATTTGTGAGAAAACGCCCATCTGCTTGCATCATGTCCATCAAAGAAATCAATGGGTTATCCTTCCCCAGTCAGGTCTGTGCACCTCACAGCCATGTGTTTTACTCTTTACTGTCCTGTGGAACAGCTGAACCAGTCACTCAGTTCAAGATCCATATAACATGCTGGCCTGGCCAGGGCTGCACATATTACGTGCGAGAAGAACAAAGGTAAAGTTAGTTCCCTTCCTGTGCCTGTTTTCCTTATTCCGACATTTCATTTCCATTCAGGTAGGTGACCATTCCCTATTTCAAGAGAAATCTTTCTCACTGAGTCTATCCCCAAGAGTGATGGTCATCTGCACGGGCACTTCTGCTGCTGGCTTTAATGATGCTGACATACAAATGTAAGAAACTTTTAAATTCCACGTCAGTGGCAGTGCACAGAGACGGAATGGGGTTTTACATCATAATAAAGAAATGGAGACCGGGAAGTGGGGGAAAGGAATTATTATGATCATCATTGATATTGTTGTTGAGGCAGTATTTGGGATACTGTGGATAGATTTTCTCTCCTTTAAAAGGAATGATCTCATTTCAACAGTGACAGTATAAAGAGATTTCACCAGAGTAATCCCTGGGCTGATGGTAAAAGAGGAGTGAGTGAAGGTTAATTTGTAGCACTGTCAGAGAATAAGAGATCATTGCTTTGAAACTTGACAGTGATGGACAATCACTCGTTATGTTCTACACAGACACTGAGAAGATGATAAATTTTATGGCTTTTTAAAAAAATTTATTCGGGATGCATGATTCTGGATGTTTAAGTGCCTCTGAGGATAAAATCTTCAATCATATCCTGCCTTGATATCGGGGTCAATCCCTCAAACCTGAGCAGATCAGTTCACCCCATCTGTTAATGTTAATAGGATGGTATCTGTCTGGAGAGTGTTTTCTTCTCATAGAGGGTAGTGAATGTCAACAATTCTCAGGTCTAGAAAGTTAGGGGAGCTAGACCACTGCAAGTATTTAACGAGGTGATAGATGGATTTTTGACCTGTCAGAGTGCTGAGGGGGTGTGAAGAATTGGCCATTAAAATGGAGTTAATGACAACAGTTGGTCAGAGATGATCGCATACAATGGCGTGAGCATCGGAATTATCTACTCCTGTTTCCTGTTTGTGGGTGGCACGGCGGCACAGTGGTTAGCACTGCTGCCTCACAGCGCCTGAGACCCGGGTTCAAATCCCGCCTCAGGCGACTGACTGTGTGGAGTTTGCACGTTCTCCCCGTGTCTGCGTGGGTTTCCTCCGGGTGCTCCGGTTTCCTCCCACAGTCCAAAGATGTGCAGGCCAGGTGAATTGGCCATGCTAAATTGCCCATAGTGTTAGGTAAGGGGTAGATGTAGATGTAGGGGTATGGGTGGGTTACGCTTCGGCGGGGCGGCGTGGACTTGTTGGGCCGAAGGGCCTGTTTCCACACTGTAAGTAATCTAATCTAATCTAATCTAATGTTATGTTCTCATATTCTTTCTTTGGAAAGTGAATGGTTTCAATTTTCCTGGAAGTGCTGTTATTGAATGTTGAAGACAGTGAGAGACATGTATTCTGTGAGACATCTCTGGGAGAGATATGGGCCAGATATTCACAGTGAATCTGAGTCTACAACCTGACCAACAAATGAAACCCCAGTTGTAGTGAGGAGACACTCTGTAAAGAGATAGGAGGCCTCTTTCATAACCAGCCTGGATTTCCCATCACATTTTCCATCCCACACCAAACCACGCAGTGGTAATGACTGAATGGTATCCTGTGTTACTGCGGACCAGGTATTTGGAGCAAGTGGTCTCTATCTGCTCCTGTACTGGTGGTTGTGAGGACTGAAGGGAACATAGGAAATAGGACTGAGGAGCAGGAGTGGGTCATTAGACACTTTATCATTGCTCAACCAGACAATAAGATCATGGCTGATCTGATTGTGGTCTCCGCAGCACTTTTCTGTCTGTCCACAATTTTCCTCCATTCACGTGTCTGTTAAATGTTGAATAAGCTCAACTTTGAATAAATACTAGGAAACTGCACAAAGTCAAAGTGCACAGGCAGAACAATTCTGTAAGGCACCAATGATTTATCTATCGGTTGTTCCTATCCAATTAATTCTGCTGCAGTTTATCATTGTTGATATGTTCATGGAATGTGTCTGTTGTTGATCGGTCAACATTTATAGACCATGTGTAATTACACTGGAAGTGGTGGAGATGAGCTGACATCTTGGGATGAAACTTCGGGGGAAAAGAATTCCTATTTCAACAGCCCCATGAGAATTTTTCATTCCTGCTCCGACCACTGTTGGAAAGTCACTGTTTCCTTTACCAGCCCCACTTCTCCACTGGTTACAACCGATTTGAAGTGTAACCTAGGACATTTTCCCGAAAAATGTGAGACACTGAGTCAAGCACGTACAGACACATACACAAATGCCCGTCTTAAGACGAAAAAGAATAAGGAATGGTTTCCAGAGTTGCATAGTAGTTGAACTCATATCAAATGGAAAAGTGATAATGTGTCCCAACTGCTATTCTGTCTCCGATATTATTCTACTCAAAGAAACTGCAGATATAAGACTTCTTCCTGGACCAGTTGGATTTGGCAGAATTTCCTTTCTTTCAAGCAGTGGAGTGATTCCCATGAATCCTCAACAGGAATCCTCCATGTTTGGTAAAGATGACTCAGGGATTTTTTACTCTTGCACTTTGCTGTCAGGAGGGTCAAAGTGATAGAGAGGAAGCTATCGGCTGCGGTTTACAACCATAAGATCATCGGACATAGGAACAGAAATTCGGCCATTCAACCCATCGAGTCTGATCCACCATTCAATTATGCCTGACACGTTGCTCATCCACATTCTCCTGCTTTCTCCCTGTAACCCTTGATCTCTTTGATACTCAGGAACCTATCTATCTCTGTCTTAAATATACTCAATGACCTAACCTCCACCGCCTTCTGTGAAAATGAATTCCATAGATTCTCCATTCTCTGGCTGAAGACGTTTCTCCTTATCTCCATTCTAAAAGGTTTTCCCTTTACTCAAAGGCTGTGTCCTTGGGTCATAGAGTCTCCTACCAATGAAAGTCTTCTCAACATCCACACTATCCAGGCCATTCAGTATTCTGGATGCTTCAATTAGATCCCCCTCATCCTTCTGAACTCCATCAGGAACAGACCTAGAGTCCTCAAACGTTTCATATGTTAAGCTTTTCATTCCTGGGACTATTCTCGTGAATCTCCTCTGAACCCATTCCAAGGCCAGCACATCCTTCCTGAGATATGGGGCTCAAAACAGCGCACAATACTCCAAATATGGTCTGACAAGAGCCTTATACAGCCTCAGAAGTACGTCCCTGCTTTAACATTCAAATTCTTTCAAAATAAATGCCGTCATTGCATTTGCCTTCCTAACTAATGACTATACCTGCAAGTTTACGTTGCGAGAATCCTGGAGTAGAACTCTCAAGTCCCTTTGCACTCCAGATATCTGAATTTTCTCCCCATTTAGAAAGTAGTCCATGCTTTTATTCTTTCTACCAAACTGCATGTTCCCACAATTTCCCACTGTGTACTGCATTTATCACTTCTTTGCCCATTATCCTAATCTGCCCAAATCCTTCTTGAGCCGACCTGTCCCTACGCCTATCATTGTATCATCTTCAACTGTAGCCAGGATATCTTCAGTTCCTTCATCTGGATTGTTAGTGCATAAAGTGAAAACTTGTGGTCCCAACACTGAGCCTTATGGACCATCACTTGTCACCTACTGTCAACCTGAGAAGGACACTTTCATCGACACTCTTTGCTTCCTGCCAGACAGCCAAACCTCTATCCATGCTCGTACCTTGCCTCGAACACAATGGGCCCTTGCCTTACTCAGTAGCCTCCTGTCAGCACATTGTCAAAGACCTTCTGGAAGTCCAGGTGGATGATATCCATTGGCTTTCCTTGTTCAAAGCAGTTCTTTACATCCTCAAGGTATTCTAGCAGATTTCCCAGGCATGATCTCCCCTTGATGAAACCATGCTAACTTTGTTCTACTTTACAATCCACCTCCAACTATTAAGAAATCTCACCTTTCACAATGGATTCCAGGATCATACCCACCACCAAGTTTAGATTAGTCAGTCTGTAAGTTTCCGTATTTTGATTTACTCCCTTTTTTAAACAGGGGCATCACATTTGCGATTTTCCAGTCCTCTCGGAATCTCCCTGATTTGCGTGACTCCTGAAAGATCACTACCAATGCCGTCACTGTGTCATCAGCTGTCTGCCTTAGAACTTTGGATTGGAATCCATCTGGTCCAGGTGATTTACTTACCGTCAGGCCATTCAGTTTTTTCCCAGCACTTTCTCCTTGGTGATGGCCACCGTACCTAGCTCTGTCCACTCACTCTTTTCTAAGGTAGAGGAGAATTTATTGTGGGGGAAAAGGAAAAGGGCAGAGAAACTAACCAGTTACTTCACATCTGTCATCATGGAGAAAGCTCCAGGAAATCTCCGATGTACAGCAAGTGGTCACATGGGACTTCTGGAACAAAAGACATAAAGTCAATGCGTGTCAGCAACAACGCAGTATTTGAAAGTCTAGCTAGGTTGATCATTGCGAAGTCTGATGGGCCAGATGTACTTCACATGAAAATGTTAGATATAAAACAGTATATTAATTGAACAGTCGGTGACTGTGTTTTATTTTCCTGTAGATCCTGCAAAGGCCGTACGCCATTGTAGCTAACTGGAAGGTAGTAAATATGATCCAACGATATACGCAGGCAAGAAGAGATAATGTAGCTGACTGCAAACCAATTAATTTTACATCTGTAGGGAAGCAGTTGGAATCTAATATATAAGATGTGATATTGGGCATTTAGAAATGGACAGCAACATTTCAGAGACTCACTATTTCTTTCTGACAAAGAAATTATACCTGACAACTTTGAAATTGTTTGATGTTGTTTCTTGCAGCATAGACAATGGACAACCTGTGGAAGTGGTGCATTTGGATTTTCAGAAGTCTTTCTGTAAGAACTCATACAATGAGTTCGTAAATGCAATTATCGTGAATAGTATTTGGAAGAATACATGTAATTGGAAAATTAAAGTTAGGTTGGCCTTCGTTTAAGCGAATCTGAATATTGATGTAGAGACATCATTAAGCAGTTGCATAGAGCGTTGGTGAGAGTATACTCGGACAATTTTGTACAGTGTTGGTGACTAATCTAAAAAAGATTACACTGATCACAGAGGACGTGCAATGGACATTCTCCAGATTAATCCCTCAGATGACAAGATTTTCCGTGGGGGGGCTTGTGTTGTGACCTCCCCAGTTTCAAACAACACAATGAAATTTAGAAAATATACGAAACATGTGACAAGGTGGAAACAAACAGAATGTTTGTCTGGCTGTCTACTCTACACTTAAGGCAAATAGTGGCAGGATAAGGGACAGGCCATTTAAGACCCCAATAAGGAGGAAAATCTTCACTCAGAGGGGACTGACACATGCAGGGCAATGGAAACCTGCAGGCAGGGCTAGATTAAGGAGAATCCCCAGATATTCCACAGGTATATCATCTGGAACAGTAAAACCAGGGAAAAGGTGGGACCTATTAGTGACTTGCCAAGTTGCATCCAAACTCAACTTTGTGGTAGAAGGCTGTTTGTGTGACTGGAGACCAATGTCCCCTGGTGTACTGCACAGATCAGTGCTGCATCCCTTATTATTCGTGGTAACCTTAAGTGATGTGAATGTGAAGTGGGTAGGGGGAGCGTGATAAGCAAGTCTGTGTTGCAAACAAAGATTGACGGGGTGGTTGGCAATGAGGAGGAAGGCCTTATATTACAGAAGGATGCTGATGGATTGGTCAGATGAAAATGATCAATGGCAGACGGAATGTAACCCTGATAAATATGAGTTGATGCACTTTGGAAGATGGAACTAGATAGGGGAGAATTCAATGAATGGCTGCACATTAGGAAGTTCAGAGGCTGCTTCTACACACATCCTTGAAAGTGACTGGATATGATCATTGATGAGTTAAGCAGGACCGTAGATATAGCCTTTGTTCATTGACGCAAAGATTATAAGAGGTATATAGCACTTTGGTAAGGCCAAATTAAATACTGTGTGCAGTTCACGTAGCCATATCACATGAAGGATGTGATTGTATTGGATGAGGTGCAGAGGAGATTCACTGAGATGTTCCCTGGGATGGGACATATGAACTGCGGAGAAGGGGCTGGATAAGCTCGAGTTGTTTCCCTTGGAGAAGAGAAAGTTGAGTGGGTAAGTAATTCAGGTTTAAGATTAAAAGAGGCAAGGACAGGGTGAATAGACAGCAACTGTTCTTTCCAGTCAAAGTGTCAGCTTCCGTACAGTCTGAAACCAGGGAACGGAGAATGGAGAACAGAGAAACATGACACAACTACTTCACTTCTGTCTTCACAGAAAAAAAGATATAAACAAAACCTTCCCAGCAATAGGAGAAAACCTGAGACTGAAAATATATATATATAGTATGAAATTAGTAAATAGACTGATTTGGGAAAATTATTGGAACTGAAAATATGGGCATAAAAAAAACTTCAACATACATTGATGAAATGGGAAGCATATTTAAGAAACTGACTGGTAGATTAATTACGAGAAAGCATTAGAGGAACTAAACTTGGATTTTCAGAAAGATTTTTAATATAGTCCCTTTTGGCTAAGATCAAGTATCTTTACATATCAGGACGGGTGTCGAGTTGCGAGTCATCAGAGCTCATCGAGATCATCGCTGGATCGTGATTGGACGGTGGAGGATTGTTTGGTTGTGCTGTCCTGCTCTTGGTGGATCTTTCTGCTGGCTTCGGCCTAACACCAATTCAGGGACCAGCCAAGCTAGGAGCTATGGCCTCAGCAACAGCCCGGACCCCAGGCCAGGGCATTCGCAACACAGTCAGGGTAACTGTGCAGAAGGTGGACGATCGTACGCCTGTCAATCGGATGGCGTTCGTGAAGAAGATTTTGTTCGAGTGCTGTGGGTTTGAAGCAGACGAAGCGGCTGGGGGGGGGGGGGGGGGGTCGAGACTGTCACGCATCTCCTGGAATGTGCCTATGCAGAAGACGTCTGGAGAGGAATGCAGTGGTGTTTATCGAGCTTCGTCCCGAGCAGCGCTGTGACACGGCACTCCGTGCTCTATGGAATGTTCCACAGGACGCACACCAAGACGAACATCAACTGAGCCTAGAGGATCGTCAACTCAGTGAAGGACGCTCTCTGGACCTTCCAGATGAAGGAGTTGATCCCGACTGAGTGCTGCAGACAGGCACATTCCAAGGTCCAGGAAAACATGTTGAAGGACGGGTTGAAGCTTGGGGCAACTGCCGCCAAGGTGCGGTGGGGAAAGACCACCGTGTAACATCTGGCTCCCTAAGAACAGGGGGCCCACGCAGTGATTTGGACTATGCTGACGCCTCAGCTAAATATATGGACATATTTTTGATAAATGTACATACCTGTATAAAAAATGATAAACTCTAATATCTGCATTTAAATATTTTTGCATGTATGGCATGACAAACTGTACAGACCATCAAATTATTTTATGAATAAAGTATATTTTTGAAATAAAAAAATATGTGTGCTGCATGTAGCATTTTCCTGGGGCAGGCAATTTCGATGTGACCTTGAGGAGCGTGAAGCAGTGCGAGCAGCTCCTGAAGGTCTTCAAGGAGAAGGAAGGGGAGCCTCTGTTCTCCAACTTATCAGCTGTTGTGTGTGCGTCCTGCACAGGGCAGTCATGTTAATGTGATTCATATGTACAGCCCCCATGTTCCAGCAGCTGATGTCCTCACCTTCCTGGGAATATACGTCCAGGTTGAGGCAGAAAGCACTGATGTGGTTGACCCTTTGAGAATCTGGACCAGCAATCGGCAGGTCAGGGTAACCCTGAGGGTCAATGCCATGGGAACATCCTCTACCCACCCTCCAGTTTTGCAATCGGAGAGAGAAGAGTGTACTTGACATACGGAGTGCAGCCAAAACTGTGCCAAACCTGCGGGAGGTCAGGCCACATTACGGCTGACTGTACGGTTACTATCTGTCAGAACTGCAAGCAGGAAGGTCATCCGACCAAGGAATGCAAAGAGGCCAAGAACTGTAATCTGTGTGGAGAGGCGGACCACATGTACATGGCCTGCCCAAGACGAGCGTCTGCCACCTATGCACAGACTGCCAGAGGTGGACGGTAAAAGATAAGCAAGGCACCACAAAACAGCAAGGGAACTGTGTCTGATGGCACCCAGAAGAAAGGACAGTCTGAAGCGGAGCAGACAGCAGCCAGCAGGTAGGGACAGCACTGATCCAAGCTCCGACAGGACAGATGGAGGCAATGGAGGAGGGGGAACCAAGGAGGCAGAGAATTGGATTCCTTTCAAATAAAGGAGGCGGAAAATGCGCCAGACCACCAAAACCTCCTAGCAAAGGGGGAAACGACAGCTGCACAGTAAGGATACAGGCAGATCCTCGAATGGTGAAGATCGGCAGCATGGTAGCACAGTGGTTGACATTGCTGCCTCACAGCGCCAGAGACTAGGGTTCAATTTCCGCCTCAGTGACTCTCTGTGTGGAGTTTGCACATTATCCCCGTGTCTGCGTGGGTTTCCTCCGGGTGCTCCGGTTTCCTCCCACAATCCAAAAATGTGCAGGTTAGGTGAATTGGCCATGCTAAATTACCCGTTGTGTTAGTTGAAGGGGTAAAATGTAGAGGAATGGGTCTGGTTGGGTTGCGCTTCGGCGGATCGTTGTGAACTTGTTGGGCTGAAGGGCCTGTTTCCACACTGTAAATAATCTAATCTAATCAAAGATGGGCTCAGGGAGGGTAATCATCAGAAGATGAAACAGAGCGCTGCGGGGAGAAAGGAGGGCAGAACCTCCCAAACAGGAAACGACGAACCCTCTGAGGTGACTGGTAAAGGCCACCCACCACCAAATGAAAACTAGGAGGGAGCCACCACCCCACAGCTCCAGCTGGGAGCAGCGACCCTCTTCTGATGTGAGCTGAGGATTAAGGAAACCATTGCCTTCTCATGTCAAAGCCAAATTTGAGGAAGATCCTTTGGTACTCTCCCTGCTATAAACAATTTTTGCTTGAATTAATGTCCATTCCCTGTGCTTCCAGAGTCTTTGTCCCTCGCAGGGGAATCACGCTCCTACAATAAGCAAGGACATACAGATCAGAGGGTAAACTAAAAACAGACTGAGGCATACAGGCTACACCACAAATGGCATGCAATCGGCAAGATCAACGTGAATAAGATCAGCACTATTTGAATTCAGAGTTTCCACTACTCAGTTTAATAATGGGCTGGGAAGATACTGTTCATGAGACGCTGGTTTGTATGTTTAAGCTTCTGTACTGTCTGCCTGATGGAAGAGATTGTAGGTGATCCAGTGTGCGAATGGTCTTTGGTTGCCAGTCTTTCGGCGGCAGCGAGCCTTGTAAATGGAGTCAATGGATGGGAGGTTGGCTTCCTTCACGGCATGGGCTGTGCACACAACCTTCTGTCATTTCTCTTACTGTCCTGGGCTGGGCTATTGCAACACCAGACCATTATGCACACGAATGGTTTGTTCTCAGTGGTGCATTTGTAGAAATTGGTCAGGATCCTTGTGGGTATGCCAAATGTCCTGAGCTGCCAGAGAACGAAGATGCCTGGTTGAGCCATCTCGACTGTTACATCTAACTGGGAAGTCCAGGACAGGATGTTGGTTATCGTCACTCCGAGGAACTTAATGATGCCACCAATTCAACTTCAGTTCCATTGATGAAGATGGAGGCATGTTCTCCTCCTTTCTTTCTGAAGTCATTGATCAGTTGGTTAGTTCTGCCGATGTTGAAAGAGAGGTTGGTCTCAGTGCAGCACATCACAAAGTCCTCTATTTCCATTCTGTATTGGCTTGCCATCATTACATGTCTGTCCTACTATGATGGTGTCATCAGTGAACATGGAGATGGCGTTCATTCAAAATTTGGCAATACAGTCGTGGGTGTACAGGGTTATCGTAGGAGGCTGAGGACACATCTTTTGGGATTTCAGTGTTGACTGTTATCATGGAAGAGACACACTTACCTATTTTCACTGATTGTGAACTGTAGGTCAGAAAGCTGAGGATCCAATTTCAGAGGGCGGAGCCAAGACTAAGGTCAGGTAGTTTTGTGATTATTCTGAAGGGAATAATTGAATTGAAGGTGAACCTATAGTCAATGAGCAGGAATCTGTCGTGGAATTGTAGGGGATCGAGGCAGGCTTGGAGACTAGAACGGATGTGGGCCATGACACGCCTCTCGAAGCACTTCATGCCGCCCCTCAATTTCCTGCGCTCAAACGAGAAATGTCCCAGCTTATCCAACCTCTCCCTATGACTCAGACCTTTGAGTCCTGGCAATATCCTTGTAAAGTTCCAGTTTAGTAGCATCCTTCCCATAGCAAAGTGACCAAAAATGAACACAATGTTGAACTTCAAACTATTTGCAACTGTAAGTTTTACTCTGCTGCTAATCATTATGCTGCTGTGATATTATTTTATTATTTGTGTTATTCTGAAATCATGTTATTCATTGAATCCTCTGACGGTAATCCCCTCGGGTGAACGTCCTTCTGACTACATGAATTTGAATCAATCTATTTTGTTTGGACTCATATTTTGAGGCCGCTGTATATCAGACAACAGGAAGAGATGATGGATGTTTCTGCTGTGTGTGTCCTTTACTGGACCAGCTTGTCTCTCCAGACACCTAAAGCTTTTATTGTGGGTCAGAGTCCCTCCGAATTGTTAATCACAGAAGGAAGCTATTCAGCCCATTGTAGGTCCAGGAACATAGAACATTACAGCTCAGTACCGGCAACATTCTTCAGCAGTACCCATCTCTCCACCAACCTTACAGCGAACCCTAAATTTATTAATTCATCCTTCTATTCCCTCATTAAGGTCATTTTCAAAAAGACAAACAACAGTCATACCCAAACAGATTTTTACAGTATACCACTAGCGACTGAACTCGAGGATGGCCATTCCCCATCAACTACCACCCTCTGTCTTCTTTCAGCTAGCCAATTTCTGATCCAAAACGTTAAATCACCCTCAATTCTACGTCTCCGTATTTTTCTGTGAGAAAGTAAGGACTACAGATCTTTGAGAACAGATTTGAAAGTGTGGTGCTGGGAAAGCACAGCAGGTCAGGCAGCATCCGAGGAGCTCGGAGAAAGTGAAGACTGCAGATGCTGGAGACCAGAACACTGATTCCTGGTGAAGGCTTTACAAGTGAAACATCGACTCTCCTACTCCTTAGACGCTGCCTCATCAGTTCTGCTTTTCCAACACCACACTCTCCATATTTTCTGCAATAGCCTGACATGGTGGACTTTTCAAATGTTTTACTGAAATACTTATACCCCACTTTACCCTGACCCACCTGTTTGGTTACCTCTCAATGAATTCAGTAAGATTTGTGAAGCATGACATACCCTTCACAAAACCTTGTTGACTATCCCTAATAAAGGATTCCTTTCTAGGTGAGAATAAATCCTATCTCTTATACACCTTTCCAACACTTTACCCATAACCAAAGTCAACCTGTATATAATTACCAGGGTTGTCTCTTCACCATTTCTTGAACAAAGGGACAACCTTTGTTGTCGCCCAGTCTTCTGGCACTATTCCTGTAGACAATGGCGATGTAAAGATTCGAACCAATGGTTGTGTCACCTCCTCTCTAACTTCACAGAGAATCCTAGGATTAATTCCATCTGGCCAAGGGAACTTATCTATTTTCACACTCTCCATATTTGCTAACATCTCCACCTTACGAACCTCAATCCCATCTAGTCTAATAGACTTTACTGCATATATGCCCAGACAGCATTGTCTTTCCATTGTGAATATTGATTCAAATATTTATTTAGTGCCTGTGCGATCTCCTTGGACTACACACACAACTTCACGCTACTGTCCATGATTGACCCTAATCTTAATTTGGTCATTCTTTTATTCGTGACATACTGATACAAAGCTTGAGGGTTTTCCTGGATCCTACTTGCCAAAGACTTCTCATACTCTCTCTTGGCTATTCTTATCTCTTTCTTTAAGTCCTTCCAGGATAACTTGTAACTCACAAGCATCCGAACTGAACCTTCACGTTTCATCTTTACATAAGCCTCCTTCTTCCTCTTGACAAGAGATTCAACTGCTTCAGTAAACAAAGCAGCCTCACTCGACCACTTCCTTCTTTTCTGACATGCGTAAACTTATCAAGGACACACAGTAGCTGTTGTTTGAAATAGCTCCACATTTAAATTGTGCCCATCCCCTGCAGTTTCCTTCCCCATCCTATGTATTCTAAAACCTTTCCTAATCGCATCATAATTGCCTTTCCCCCAGCTATAACACTTGCCCTGCGGTATAGACCTGTCCCTTTCCAAAGCTAAGGTAAACATAACTGAATTGTGGTCACTATCAGCAAAGTGTATACCTACCTCCAAATCTAATACCTGGTCTGGTTAATTACCCAGTACCACAACCAATTTGGCCTTGTACCTTGTTGGCCGATGTACATACTGTGTCAGGAAACCATTCTGCACACATTGGACTAAAACTGACCCGTATAAAGTAATTGAACTGTATCGTTTCCAGTCACTATTTGGAAAAGAAAAGCCCTCCATAACAACTACTCTGTTATTTTCGCTCCTATCCAGTATCATCTTTGTAATCCTTACGCTACATCTCTGGAACTTTTCAGAGGGCTGTAGAGAAATAAAAACAGGGTGACCTTTCTGTTTTTGTTTCTAATCCCTTCCCATACTAACTCAGTGGACGAGTCCTTACCAAACATCCTTTCTGCCACCGTAATATTGTCTTTGATTAACAATGCCTCCACCTCCCGCCACTTTTAGTACCTTCCTTGTTCTTAATGAAGCATCTAAACCCCGGACCAACCAACGATCAGTCCTGTCCCTGCTCTATCCATTTCACCAAAATAGCCGCAACGTTTGTGAAAAGATTCGTAGCTCGGGCGCTTGTTGTTGTGATTCTGTTCACCGAGCTGGGAATTTGTGTTGCAGACATTTCGTCCCCTGTCTAGGTGACATGCTCAGTGCTTGGGAGCCTCCTGTGAAGCGCTTCTGTGTTGTTTCCTCCGGCATTTGTAGTGGTTTGTCTCTGCCGCGTCAGGCTGTCAGTTCCAGCTGTCCACTGCAGTGACCTATGCATTGAGTCCAGGTCGATGTGTTTATTGATAAAATCCGTGGATGAGTGCCATGCCTCAAGGAATTCACTGGCTGTTCTCTATTTGGCTTGTCCTATAATAGTTGTGTTATTCCAGTCGAACATCAAGCTGTGCAACTGCACAATTTTGAAACAGGGAGCGATTGGAGGGATGGTAAAACGAGGGTGAGTTGGATAGATCAGAAGACAGCATGAGGGGAGATAGACAGGAACAGACAGAAATTGGAAGTTTTATTGAGACATTCTCACGGTCTGCAAGGCCTTTATCTATTGCCATACCCTGTGTGCGCTGTGCAGATACTGACTGTTGTCCCAGAACATTTACCTTCAATAATATCATACAGCTGAGTTGCTGACAGTTAAAGAGAGTTCGAAAGGCCAAGTTATTTTTTTAGAGTGAGAAGGTGGTTAAATTTAAACAGACTGGGTGAAAGCAGCAGGAACTGAGAATCCTGCTCGATACTAAGATACTGTGCTTAAGAATCTCAATGAGGTGGATCACTGACAGAGGGGAAATCAGCATCTCAGCTGTGGGCAAAATAATGATTGAGAAAGATTGTACACCACTTCCGTGGTTTTGTAATACACTTTTCAATTTATGTAGCTCAGTATCATGAATATATCTTATCTCTTTATACTTTCCATAGTTTAGTATGGACAGAAAATCATTTTGTCCTTTATTTTGTGATCAATAAACAGATTTTACTCCTCATTCCTCACTTTAAATGTATCCTTGAATCTGTTCTTCATATGAGTTATAAAGGGTAACATTCCAATACTGATGACTGGGGAATATTATTGTCCCTCCCTCCAGTCTGAACTGCCATGTCCCACAATTCTCTCTGTTTTCTGTCTCCTCCACAATGCCATAATCACACTGTAATTGAAATCCAGTAAATGACACTTCATCACAGTTCACTAACATCGAGGACATCAATAGCACAGGCCTCATCTGCCTCTCTCTGAACCTGGAATAACAATCTGAATTGCATTTGTCACGTTCAATTCTCTGTTAGCATATCTATGCCATTTGTCTGTTATAATCCCACGTTTCTCAGACACACACTCCCCTCAGATCATGAAGTATAAAAATTGTCTCAATATTTAATTGAAATTATGATGCTTGATCAATAGTTCCAGGATGTATGTTTCCATTTATAAACAGAGAAGCATGTTTGCGTTCTGACAAACTTATGACATTTCTCCTGCATCCAAGTCAGATTGAATAGTTTTCTCAATTGATCTACCGGTCTCAAGATTTGTTCCATCAGTCACCCTCACAAATCCCATTCAGAATGCGAAAGTTTGAATCATTGTTTTGTATTTTAATAAAACAATATTGAATTGAAAGGCGTTGGCTGGAGCTATTTGTTCAGAGACTGTGATTGATGTCCGTCTCCGTGGATCAGAAATGTGTCACTGGAGGGTTTGCCTCTTCTGTTAATTAAAGACTCGGTTCAATGTGTTATCCCAGTATGGGCGGGAGCATCATTGACTGGACTAACAGAGGTCAGCAGCTCGAGAGTCAGGGAGAGGAGACTTCAGAATCTGAGAACATTAGACTGGAATGCTCCAATAATGGATCTGAATCTGAGAACATTGGACAGGAATATTACAACAGACAGGAATTTATCCTTCGGTCTTTAATACCTTTCTCAGCCTTGGATATCATTAGCATCATAGATCGAAGATATCCTTTGGATTATTCAACGTGGTTACTATCCCATCCTTGCCATAGTTGGTGTTCCTGGTAAGTCATTCCATCTGACTATTAAGCTGAATTGAACTGAATTGCTGTTCATATTCACATTTTAGAATTTGGAAGTCATCATTTTCAGATACAGTCAAACATTTTATTCCTTACAAATTATAACTAGCAAATTACTATTCACAACTTACTCAACAATATGCGAGGAGAAACCAGACTGTTCTTAAACTCCATGATCTTTTCTCTCCATACAGATTTACATTCCTACATATTCTCCCCACTCACCAATCCTGCCCAAGGCCACTATCAGGATATTTCAATCTCCTTCTCAGCCTCAATGCGACTGCTGAATAATCCATCGTTTGTGCCTTTGGTAAATCCAGATATAACCGTTTCAAGTCTCTTCTAACTATGCTTACGTCACAAAATATTTGTACTTGAGATGATTAATTTGTCCTCTCCACAGAATCTGTAAGATGGACAGACAGTGCATGGTGGTCAAGTCATTGACTCATAATCAAGCGGCACAGAATAATAATCTTTCAGTGTCTCTTGAAGGAAGTTGATGGAATGTAAATTAAATCATCACCACTTGTTTTGAACAAAGCCTATGTGTTTGCCTCATGTCCTGTAGAGAGGTTCATGGGTCATCCATCCCTGGTCAGGACTCTGTGTGACTGCAAATGTACTGCGATGTGTTTTACTTTGTACTAACCTGTGGAACAGCTGAAACAGTTACTCAGTTCAGGATCAGTATAACATACTGGTCTGACCAGGGCTGCACACATCCCGTGAGAGCAGAATAAAAGAAAAGATCCCTCCCTTCCCCTGCCTGATTTCCATGTTCCTGCAAGTCATTTCCATTCAGGTGGGTGACCATTCCCTGTTTCGAGTGAAGACTTTATAATAGAGTCTCCCTCCGAGAGTGATATTCATCTCCATCGGTACCTCTGGTGATGACTTTATTGATGCTGACGTACAAATGTAAGAAATGTCTAAATTCCACATCATTCGCAGTGAGAGAGAAGTAATGGCTTTTTACAGCACAGGAAACAAGCTGAGACAGCTAAGTGAGGGAACAGAATTATTGCGATCAACCCTGAGAGTGTTGATGAGATAGTATTTGGAGTATTGTGGACCAATTTTCTCTCTTTTATAAGGAATAATCCTCTTGGCAGCAAGAGTGTAAAGGAGCTTCACCAGCCTCATTGTTAGGATGATTGTACCATCGGGAGTGCATGAGGATTAATGTGTAGTGCTTTGAGGGAATAAGATTATTGCATTGAACCGTAAGGGGATGGACTGTCACGCATTATATTCCAAACAAACAATGATACGGTGATAAATTCCATGGCTTGTTTATTACTAGGTTTACATGATTGTCGATTCGTTAAAAGCCTCTGGGCACGTTCCTCTCACCCCACGCCACTCCCCATTTTGATTGAGAGAGAGAGAGAGAGAGAGCGAGTCAGTCTTTGACTAACCTCTCTCCACATTATGAACGTCATGTAATCCACAATCCCGACAGGAGCCTCAATACTTACATGGTAAAACAGTTAACTATTTCCATCAACTTCTGACCCCCACGGAGAACATGGATCTGTCTTCTCGGAAATGGAAGATGCCTCTTTGAGACTTGGTAGAAAACATTTGGTTTCCTTCCTCACTGCCGGCGAAACAGAACATGTGTCCCACAGGCAATGGAGCCACGAGGAAAATCGTGAGCTGTCTATGAGTGCAGTGTCTGCTCAATTGGTCTTTCAGGTTGGAGCATCAATGACACCCACATGTTCCCGTATAAATGTCTTAAGGGGCTGAATGGCCTCTCCTGCTCCCATAAAACAGTATCAAATGTCTGATTGGGCTCTGCCTGTTCCTGTTTAACAGCTCAATGTACTGACTGGAGCCCTCCTCTTCCTGGGGAACAGGCAGCACGATTGAATGGGCTGTCCCTGCTTTTGTTCAGTCGTTTAGATGGGCAGAATGGCTTCCATATATCATGTAACCAGCTTGTGGTGCTGAATGAGTTCATGTTTTAACTGTGGAAATGTGCAGTGTCTGGCCGTGCTGTTACATGAATGTTACTGACACTTTAACAACACAAACCTGACTGCTGTCCAGGCTTTGCTGCACATGGACATAGAGACTGGTTCAGGAGCTGAGGGGGGACAAAATGTTCTGAACATTGTGTGACCTTCAGTGATCACCCCGCTTCTGATCTTATGATGGATCGGTGGAGGGGGGGGTGGGGAGTGGAGTGGAGTGGTACCAGGGATGTGGCCCGCGTAAACGTTGATAAAGGAGCTGAAGATGTTTATACTGAGGAAGTTAACCTGAGGATCACCTCAACAGATGTCCTGGGACTGAGAGGATTGTCAGCCACCGCCCACATACATCTTCCTTTGTGCTCTGAAAGACCCCAACCAATAAGGAAGGAACACCTGATTCCCATTAAACGCAAATAAGTAGGTGGTCGCGATGACACCCTCAGTCAAATACTGTCTTGGTAATCTGTCCTGAGACCTTATGTTCACCTCTTGTTCCTTTCAATAGGTGACGGTGTCTGTGGGGGGAGTCTTTTCCTCTCACAGAAGGAAATCAATGTCTGAAATTATCTGGTCTAGAGAGTTAAAGGAGCTTAATCACTGAAAGTATTTAAAGAGGAGGTAGATGCATTTTTGACCTGTCAGAGAACCCATGGGTGTGATTGATTGGGTATTAAAGAGGAGGTAACGCTAACGGTAGATCTGCCATGGTCGTATACAATGGCTTTACCGTCCAAAATACCTGATCCTGTTCCTTATGTTCATATTTTCTGTAATTAAAATGTTCATGGTTGTAATGTTCCTAGACTATCTATTATTGAATGCTACATTCAGAAAGGGCATAGCACTTTGAGTCATCTCTGGGTGAGGTATGGGGCTTTATTCATAATGGATCTTGGTCTAGACCATGACCAACAAATGAAGCACAAGTTGCAGAGAGGAGGCGCTTTGTGAAGAGACCAGGGGCATCTTTCGAAGCGAGGCTGTATTTCAAAATAACATTTTACAACACTCACCAAACCGTGTGTGACAGTCTGGAGGGATTGAAAGAGAGCCTGTGTTACTGTGGACCAGGTATTTGGAGCAAGTGGCCTCCATCTGCCCCATACACAAAGCCGTGCTTGCTGCTCCTAATCACACCCTGCCTTTCCAAATGTATGTATATCTTATCTCTCAGAACCTTCTAAAGTAGCTTACCTACTTCAGATGTCCGTTTTACTGGTCTATAGTTACCAAGTTTTTCTTTGTAGCCTTTCTTGAATAAGGGCACAGCATTCCCTGTCCTCCAGTTATCTGGGATATCACCCGTGGCCAGCGATGATATAAAAATATCAGCCAGGCTCCCGCAATCACTTCTCTGTCTTCTTGCAATGTTCTTCGGTACATATCTGTTACATTGAAATACTGCAACGTTTGAAACAAAAGTCTATTTATTTAATGTAAAAACACCAAAGAGTGATAAAGTGACTTAATGATGGTTAACATAACAAATTGAAGATTATTTTAATTATAAGAAGTGACTTCATAAGAATTCCAGACATTGTGGAAACCTGAGAAATGTCAGAAATTTACAATACAGAAAAGGAGGGCGATGAAAATGATAAGGAAATCAAAAAGCGAACCTGCATGCTCACACACGGGAATACCAGGACTGCACAAATCTACAATCTGTATTTCAAAGGAAACAAAACAAAAATAAGGTCAAATGTGGAAATTTGTAATCGGGAGAGGAGAGTTTATTGTGGAGAAACGTTACGCTGCATCTGTCATCATGGATGCGATATTGGATATTTAGAAATTAACAGCAACATTGGAGAGAATCTGTCTCCATTTCTGAAAGGAAAAATACACTTGATAACTTCGGAATTTTTTGAAGGGTATTGAGAACAATGTATGTAAGTGGCAAGTTAAACTTGGGTTCACCTTCAATTAAAGGCGTCAGAATATCGATGCAACGACATGTTGAAGTAGTTTCACAGCATGTTGGTGAGAGTGTACCTGGAGTATTGTGTACAGACTTGGTGAGACGGTCCCTGGAGTATTTTGTACAGGGTTGGTCAGACTGTACCTGGAGTATTGTGTGCAGGGTTGGTGAGACTGTACCTGGAGTATTGTGTACAGGGTTGGTGAGACTGTACCTGGAGTATTGTGTACAGGGTTGGTGTCCTAATCTGAGAAAGAATATACTGACCACAGAGGAAGTGCAATAGACATTCTCCATATTAATCCCACAGGTGACGAGATTGCCTGATGAGGAAACTTGGCCTACGAGCTCTGGAGTTTCAAAGAATGAGAGGTGATCACAGTGAAATTTAGAAAATTCACAAAACATATGACAAGGTGGAAATAAACAGAATGCTTCCCTGGCTTTCTACTCCACATTTAAGACAAATAATGGCAAGATAAGGGACAGGCCATTGAAGACCGCAATAAAGAGGAATTCGTTCAGTCGGAGAGGACTGACTAACACAGGGGCATTGAAATCTGCTGGCAAGGCAAGATTAGGGCGAATCCTCAGATAATCTACAATGTGTCAATCAGAAAAGAATAACAAGGGAACAGGTAGGACCCATTAATAACTTGCCAAGTTGCATCTAAATCAACTTTAGTGGTCGGAGACAGAGGGTGGTGGTAGAAGGCTGTTTGTGTGACTGGAGGCTGGTGTCCAATGGTGTACCACGGGAATCAGTGTTGTGTCCCTTATTATTTGTGATTCGGAGGTGCCAGTGTTGGACTGGGGTGGACAAAGTTAAAAATCACATAACACCAGGTTATAGATCAACGGGTTTATTTGGAGGCACGAGCTTTCAAAGTGCATATCCACCTGATGAAGAAGCAACACTTCAAAAGCTATTGTCTGCGAATGAACATGTTGGACTATAACCTGGTGTTGTGTGATCTTTAACCTTATTATTTGTGGTATTCATAAATGGTGTATCTGTGATTATGGACGGGGTGGGCAGAGTGAGATGAGCAAGTTTGTGTTGGACACAAAGATTGGCTGGGTGGTTGGATGTGAGGAGGTAGGTCTTATGTTACAGGAAGATACAGATGGAATGTTCAGATGGGTAGATCAATCACAGATGGAATGTAACCCTGATAAATATGAGGTGGTGCACTTTGGAAGAAGGAACCAGACAGGGGAGTACTCAATGAATAGCAACACACTAGGAAGCTCAGAGGGTGCTTCTCCACACATCCCTGAATGTGACTGGACAGGGTAATACACAAGTTGAGAATGCATAGGGGCCCGTAAACGTAGCCTTCATTCATCGACACATAGATTATAAGAGCTTTTCAAATGTTAGGCTGCCGTTCTCTTTTTCCCATCAAAGGGCACAACGTCACATCTACCCACATTGCCCCGTCTTTGCACAGACACTCCACTTGCCTCAGGCACATTGGAGCTTTTGTTTTCATCTTCCTCACCCACTCACAGTCCGACATTGAATAGTGCACTCAGTAGGCTTGGAAATATTGCATTTGATTCCATCTAACAAAGGTTTGGTGTGTATTTGAAATAGCTCGGGCCCAAGCACTGAATCCTGCTATACCCCCGGGTCCTCCGCTCTAAACGAAAACATTGTTTTATTCCTACTCTCTGTTTCCTGTTAGCTCTCCCATTGTAAAACCATGCCCTTCTATTAGCCCCAGTCTCATATGTTTCTAATTTGCATAGTAGGCTTGGGGCTTTATCAATCAGCTTTCTGAAAATCCAATCGTATTGCATTGTTTGCTTTTCCATAATTTTGCTAAAAGTCAGTTTCTCAAATGTGATTCCCATTTGATAAATCACTTTGCCTCAGCCCATTACTTTCAGTTAAATTACTTTTTCCATAACGTTTATTTGCTAATTTCATTCTATTCCCCACCTTCCCACCAGATTAAACTTTCCTAGTATTGCTGGGAGGATTGCTTTTCGTTTTGATTTCGTCTGTGAAGACATAACTGAAATATTTGCTGCATAGTTCTGCCACTTCCCTGTTCTCCATTCTCCATTTTGTGGTATCAGACTGTAACGAAGCTGCACGTTGTTTTCCCTTAATTTTGACATTGACATACTTTATGAAGTGGTTAAAGTTCACTCCTATTACCCTTATGCATATAGAGTATTCTGAAACCCAACAATTCCTGTCATAAGCTTTTCGATGATTGACCTTGTACAACCATACACTCATAGAAGCATAGACTCTGCACCATCAGACGTACAGCATGGTCTCCATTAGAACCACTTTTCTACACTAAGCCCCATAGCTGGGAATGTTATGACACTTCAAGAGGTCGTCCAAGTACTTTGTAACAGATGTGAGGTTACCCGTGACAGCTCCCTCTCCGATAGTACATTCCAGACCGCAAAACCCTCTGGGCGCAAAATGATCCTCAAATCCCCTCTAAATCTCAAACCCTTCACTTTAAGAATGTGCTCCCCCTTGTTCTTCTCCCGCTGACTAAAAGGTCAGCTGCTGTCTGTCCACACTGTCCATGCCCCTCATAACCTTATCTTTCTGAATCATGTCACCCTCAGCCTTCTCTGCTCCAAACGTAAACATCTCAAGCTTATTCAGCCTCTCTCCATAGCTGATATGCTGCATCCCAGGGAACATCCTGGCGAATCTCCTCTGCACCCTCTCCAGTTCAATCACATCCCTCCTGTAATGTGTCTCTCAGAACTGTACACAGTATTCAATCTTGGCCTAACAGATCTATGCCTCGATGAATGAAGACTATGTTTACGTGCCCCTATGCTTTTTCAACTTGTATATTACCCTGTCCAGTCACATTCTGGGATGTGTGGAGAAGAACCCTTTGAGCTTCCTAGTGTGCTTCCATTCATTGAGTAGTCACCTGTCTGGTTCCTTCTTTCAAAGTGTATTTGAAAAGGTTGGAAAATGTTACTCTATAAAGGGACTTACGCTTCCTTTTGTTTCATTCTTCACCAACCTCCGCCGTCCATACAGGGCAGTGAGTTCTGAAGCCAGAAGTCAATACTGGGAATGGCACTGGGACACTTACCAGTGCATATAGACCCACCAGGTGGGTAGCTGTAACATTGAAATGTATCTGGATTTCCCTTTACAACAGCCACTGAATAAATATTACAGGATCAGAAAGCAGATAGGAAGATGAATGGGGTGTTGACCTTCATTTCAGGGGGATTTGAGGCCAGGAGTAAGGGGGTCTTACTGTTGCTTTACAGGGCCTTGGTGAGCCCCCATCTTGAATATTGTGCAGTATTGTGTGCAGTTTTGGTCTCCTTACCTAATAATGCACAAACCTGACATTGAGGGAGAGCAGTGAACGATGACCAGACTGAACTCTGGGATGACAGGTTTGTTGTGGGAGCAGGGTTTGGGGCGACTGAACCTGTATTCCATGTGTTTTAACAAAATGAGTGGAGACCTCAGTGAAATAAATAAAAGTCTGACAGGGCGAGACAGATTAGAAGCAGGCATGATAATTTTAGAGCCATTTCAGAGACCATTGAAGAGTTGATCACATCTCTGTGTGTCTGGAGACACTTTTCAGCCAGACCAGGAAAGCCGGGAGATTCACTTCCTGAAAGTACATTGAAGAAACAAACCACTGTTGACAATCGACATTGGCTTGAGGGTAACTTATACTAACACCAGATTTTAGATTTCGATAATTTATTATTTGTTTTTAATTTCCACCTGCTGCCAGAGCATTATCATGGTCTGGATTCGTAATCCAGTGACATTTCCACAACAGCACCATCTCCACATGGGGACCTGTCAGAAACAACATTGAGCGGATTATTTCTGTGCTGCGTGACAGCTCTGTCAAAAATAACTCCCAACAATTTTACTGTCGTGATGGTACTGAGGGAATAGTAATTGTTCAAATTGTAAGTATTCCCCTTTTAGGGGACTGGACATATCTGAGTAATTTTCCACATTGCCAGGTAGATGTCAGAGTTGGAGCTAGAATGAAACAGTTTCTCCAGGGACACAGCGTGCTGTGCAGCACAAGCCTTCAGTTCCCTTGCAGGAATGGTGTCAGCGTAAAAGACAAGGATGTTGTATCTGCACCATCCTCAGCCAGAAATGTTGAGCCGATGATCCAACTCACCCTCGCCATGATGCCCACAAATCGCAGATGCCAGCCTTCAAACAAGTCGATGCGCTGCAATTGATATGAAGAAACAGCTGAACACAGTAGATACGATATTTGTTCAGCTCTTTCTTCATGTCAATTGCAGCGGATCGACTTGGTTGAAGGCTGCCATCTGTGATTCTGTGGGCATCATGGCGAGGGTGAGTTGGATCATCTGCTTAACACTTCTGGCTGAGGATATTGCAGATATTACATCCTTGTTTTTTACATTGAGGCAGCAGGTCTATTTGATTATTTAGGATGGGGATGTTTGTAGACCGCTTTCCTCTGTCGTTTGTTTAATCGTCCATCACCATTTATGACTGAATGTGGCAGGACTGCAGAGCTTCGATCAGATCTGTTGGTCAAGTACTGTAGCTTTAATGGGTTAGCATCAGGTTTCGGTTCACATAGTTCTGACCCTGACATGTTCACCCACACTCATCACTGAGCCATAGATCGTGTTGATAGTAATGGCAGACTGAAAGATTAACCCTGGGCAAAAATGTTGCAGGTTGTGGTTGAATGCAGGTCTGCTTCTCCTGCTGCTGTGGTCTGCAGCACTACATGATTACATAGTTTTGGGCTGCAATATCTGCAATGCAATTCTGCTGTCTGTTCCCCAGTTCACATCGAGACCCATTCATCCATCAGCCCTCTACTCAATGACTTACTCTGGTTTCTGATGTGATAGTACTTCCGTTTTCTAATTTTCGTCCTGCTGAGGGTCTCTCCCGGGTCATGCTTTCTCTGATACATTCCACAAAAGCATTTAGCTGATTTTAATTCAATTGTTTAATTCATCTAAATCTTTTCCTTGAGTAATGCCATCTTCTGTGTTTAAACTGAATGTGTTTCCCTCTGTTTCTCTCCCTGACCATGATTATGAGCTCTGTAGTGTCAGTGATACCAGCCTTATGTAGTTTCAGAGCCAATGAATTATCTGGATTCCCAATAATCTTCATCACATTGTATGTTTTCTCTTTTGGTTTGATGCTGTCCCTGACTTGCCTTATCGCTCGTGGCTGCCTTGTCCTCCCATGTGTATGTTTCATCTTCTTCTTCATTTTATTATCTTCTGAATTATCTCAAGATAAGGGGATGGTCTTTCCTGCTCGGCTCTCCTTCCAATTAACTCTGGCCAGCTCCTCCCGAATGTCTTTGTAGTTACATTGCTCAATTATAATCACAGTATCTGAAGAAGAGAACAATAGACAAAACCTAAAGAAGGAGTTTTGAGAGAAGGGACACGATGAATAATTGGGGGATTTCTTAACTAGATAAAAAGAGAGAACGAGAGAGAGGATATAGATGTGGAGATGTGTGAAATGCGAAAACTAGATTATCGAAAGAAGTAGATGTATATCTACTACTTGGCAATTCCTGTGTGCTGTGGTCCTTTGTACAGTGCATGCATGCACAACAGAGCAATATGTTCAAATGCTGGGTCTGTTGCCAGAATTTTTCTCTCCAATAATATGACAGAACACTAGCTTTGGAACGAACCCAACAGGCCATATATTTACTTCCTGATAGAAAGGGGATTAACTGAAATAATTTGGGACACCATAAGCAAGACTTAACACACATCCTGATAAGAATGAGAGACAGGAGTAGGGAACACCAGAAAAGGGGAGCTTTGAGAGAAGGGGAACATATAACTTCAGATGAGGATCAGATAATGTGTTAATGCGTTTATAAATGTTAAACATCATGTGCACCCATTTTTCATTAACTGTGTCTCCGTTATCCATTCAGAATGTGTTGTACACATATGAACAATCTTCCTTATCTGAACACACACTGATTAAACAGTGTCTATAAAATCATTATCCTGCTACCAGGATACATGAACACCAACTGGCCACCAAAAGACATGACCCACTATCACGAGTTTCCATACATACAGACAAGGAAGAACACCACTTTGACTGGGACTACACATACATCCTAGGCCAGGCAAAACAAAGACATGCACGAAAGTTCTGAGAGGATGGCAATCTAACCAGAAGTACTGTTCGCCGAGCTGGGAATTTGTCTTGCAAACGTTTCGTCCCCTATCTAGGTGACATCCTCAGTGCTTGGGAGCCTCCTGTGAAGCGCTTCTGTGCTGTTTCCTCCGGCATTTATAGTGACCTGTCTCTGCCGCTTCCGGTTGCGGCAGAGACCGGAAGCGGCAGAGACAGGCCACTATAAATGCCGGAGGAAACAGCACAGAAACGCTTCACAGGAGGCTCCCAAGCACTGAGGATGTCACCTAGACAGGGGACGAAATGTTTGCAAGACAAATTCCCAGCTCGACGAACAGAACCACAACAACGAGCACATTAGCTACAAATCTTCTCCCAAACTTTGATAACCAGAAGTACATTAATGAACACAGCAATGTAGTTCCTATCTACCTTCACTTGAAAAAAAGAACTGGAAATGACATCACCTACCTTAAGAAACCAAAACCTATAAATAGAGAGGTAGGACATACCACCAGGGTATCACCGGAGACTCTCACTGATGATGTTACCTAGTCATGGTGACGAAACATCTGAAAGCAAACCTTCAAGCCTAGCGAGTTAACTCTTATATTTATAAATTGTTATTTTTCTTTTAATAGTGGAATTTGGGACTTCTCTGTCACTCATATTGAACAGATTACGAGGCGAGGTGAGCTTTTCTGGGTATGTGGTTTTAATTAATAAAGGGGCTCAACATCGACATGAAAACAGTTTGATGGCTTGTTGTATGGGATTTTGACAGATTGGGGGTCGAAAAGGCCCCATCAGATTCCATCACTTGACAGTTAAATAAAACAGGTGAGAAAATTCATTTAATTTTGTTTCCTTGTGGTTGGTTAAATTAAAAGAAATTGTTTTAAACATCGCTAAACAAGATCTGGGGTTTGAAGATCATTTCCAAGATTGACAAGAAAGTTTAGAAAGACAGAGGAAGGAAAAACTTTTAGAATTAACAAATAGATTAGAATTGGGTTGCACCAGGGACAAAAGGAAATTGAAATTGTAATGGAATTAATCAAGCACTTTGGTGTATCATAGAAACAGGTAACTGCAGACGAGTGAGAAAAACTTAAATTGCAAATATGCCAAGTAGAGTTAGAAGTTAAGGAAAGAGACAGAAAGTGTGAGAGAGTAAAAAAGAGTAAGAGAAAGAGACGAAAAAGAAAGAGAGAGAATTTGAGATTCAGAAGTTGGGAATTAGGTAAGAAAGTTAAATTAGCAGGATGAAGATGACGGAAGGACATGGGGATGTATACAACTATGTTAATAAATTGCCATATTTCGGTCAGAAAAATGTCAAAACCTTTTTTATTTCATTGGTAATATTGGCTCGGCAGATGGTGTGTCCAGTGAACTTATGGGTAATGCTAGTTCAAACTAAGCTGGTGGGCACAACTAGTGAGATATGTGCAGCACAATCAGATGCGGGATCAAGAGATTATGCAGATGTCAAACAGGCCATTTTGAGTGTTTATGAACTGGTGACTAGAAGCATATAGACAGAGGTTCAGAAATATAGAGACCGAACGAGGTCAGAGTTATGTTGAGTTTGAAAGAATTAAACACAGTCATTTTGATAGATTGGTGTGAGCCTTAAAATGGGGCTTGAAGGGAGATTATTCTGCTGGAGAAGTTTAAAGACTCATTTCCAGTGATGTTAAGAATTCATGTGAATGAACAGAAAGTTCAAGAAGTGAGAAGCGTGGCAGAAATGGCAGATAAATATGCATTAGTGCATGAGATTAAATTTAGCTTCTGGGAGGATTTTCATCCTGTGAAGGATAGAAATTGGGAGGAGGGGAGATCCTACGCTACAAGACATAGAGTAAATCACAGTGGCAATAGTTTACCACAGGTGAAAAAAGAAGCCCAAAGGGGTTGAAAGGTGGTGAAAGGTCTCAGGTGTTCTCACTATAACGGAGTGGGACACATAAAATTACAGTGCCGATGGTTTAAGAAGGGTAAAGCTGTTTTCACTGCAGTAAGTTGGGACACACCGTACTGGGCGTTAAAGGAAGACACTTTGGGGAAAGATGTGGTAGAAGAGGCTAAGCCCAGTGGCATTAGTGAAACTGGTAAAGGAGACCCCAAGTGGAGCCGAGGAGCTGCAGGAAATTGCACAGCCTTGGCAAGGGCTGGGTATGGAGACAGCGCCTGATCTCTCTAAAGAATTCACCTCTGTAGATAAAGTTTACGCACAAAGGTGGGGGCGGGGGAGGGAGGTGTCGATGAGAAATTATAATTTTGTGAGATACAGGACCTGCTCAGTCTCTAACAGTTGAGAAGTGAGGCGCCGGAAAAGCACAACAGATCAGGGGACATCCAAAGAGTAGGACAATCGACATATCAGGCATAAACCCATTGCCAGGAATTTAGTGGGAGGGACAAGGGGGCTGAAAGATAAATAGGAGTGTAGGAGATGGCTGGCGGGAGGATCACTGGGAAGGTGATCGGATGATTTTGTTGGGATTGATAGTGATACGTCGGAGGTGAGGGTGGAGTTGATAGGTGGGAAGGAAGATGTAAAGTTGGGACAGTTCAAGAGGGTGAGGCTAATTTGAACGGTTGGATCTGGGATGAGGTTGGGGAGAGGAGATTTGTAAATTGGTGAAGTCAACGTTGATAGTTTGAGGGTTCCAGCTATCCGACCACCTATCCACTTTACCCTCCTCTCCGACCTATCACCACCACACCCTACCTGTAACTATCTATCGCCTTCCAAGCTACCTCCCACCCAGCTCCACCCCCACCCTCCTATATATTTCTCAGCCCCCTTCCCCCTCCCTTGCCCCCCACTTTCCTGATGAAGGATTTGTGCCTTAAACGTCAACTCTCTTGCCCCTCGGATGCTGCCTAAACTGCTGTGCATTTCCACCCAGACAGTTTTCAACTCTGATCTCCAGCATCTGCAGTCCTGTCAGGTGCTCCATTAAATTGCTTGCCATCGGAGATGCCCCAAATAACTCTACTCACTTTACTTCTTTTGAGTTAATGTTCGTACATGAAGTGAGAGGTCCTTTGAAATTAATTATATATTAATTGACAGGACCGAAGTCGGAGATCTCAGACTTGGATTATGTATGTGAGGTGAGGGCGAGATTAGATGGAGCAGGTGAATTAGCTAAACAGCACCTGCAGATGGCTCAGCATAGAGTGATGCAGGAGGCTGATAAAAACTCTGAAACTCTGACGATTTCCCATGGGGATGACATATTATTATCGCCAACAATGGTAGGAAATCCCTTCAAAGCCAGGTTTAGTGGCCCCCTTCAAATTAAAAAAATGTTGAGTCAGTTCAACTATCTGGTAAAGATACCAGATATGACAAAAAAATGTTATCGTGTATGCCACATTTTAGACTCAGGAACAGAGCTGTGGCCAAATGCACAAATTGTGCAGCTTATCTGTATAATGTAGTGATCTTTAGCAAGTGATTGAAAGCTCACATATTACAGTTGCCAGAGCATGTTGAACGATTACAAAAAGCAAACTTGGTAATAAACTTAAAGAAAACAGAATTCACGAAGGCAGAGGTGACGTTCTTGGGACATTACATTGGACGTGGAAGGTTGACCCCATGGAACAGAAGGGCTTTGAGGAATTTCCACGTCCATCCTCGAAGAAAGAGGTGCTTCGATTATTGGAACTGAGTGGATTCTATTGGAAGTTTGTTCCAAACTTCAGCAGCGTATTGGCACCACTGATGGATTTATTAAAGAAGAACACAGAATTGTGGTGGACAGAACAATGCCAGGAGGCATTTGAGAATTTTAAAGCAGGATTAATCGCCCCACACCAGCTTTAGCTGAACCAAATATTTGGAATCCCCTTGAAAATTGTGTTTGATGCTCGGGATATTAGGGTCGGACATGCATTGATACAGACAGAGGATGATGGAATTGATTGGCCAATTAGCTACTTATCGATAAAAACTCACATCCACCAGATAA
This sequence comes from Chiloscyllium punctatum, assembly GCF_047496795.1. NCBI lineage: Eukaryota > Metazoa > Chordata > Chondrichthyes > Orectolobiformes > Hemiscylliidae > Chiloscyllium > Chiloscyllium punctatum. Next base: position 96,946,724 of record NC_092744.1, read on the forward strand.
AAATCCAAAATCTCCATTATTGAAAAAGAATGATTGAGTTTGGTACTGGCCTGACAACATTTTAATGTTTATTTGAAAAACACACTGTCAGAGACGGTTGTGCACAACAACAACAATCCTCTTGCATTTTTTTTGGAATATTTAAATATCAAAATATGAGACTATTTCCTTGGAGCCTTATGTTACCAACTTTAAACTTACAAAATGTGCATGCTCTGGGTCCTAAAAATGTAATAGCAGATGTGTTATCGCAGATCGAAAGGAAATAATGTGGATAAGATTTGAGTTATTCCAGTGTTAGATAGGTGTGCAGAATTAATATGAATGGTATAACTGAGATTCATACTTTTATATTTCATAATGATGGGATTAAGAATTAGAGGAAAGTAAATGAAAACATCTTTTCATTCTGCTGGGTCATTTTATTTTCTGAAGGGGGGTGGTGTTTTGAAGCCGAAAGCATGTCTGGTCACTTTAAGACAGAACGGGTTTTGCTGAATGGAATATACAGCCACAGATACCAGCTAAAGGTCAGGTTGTTTTGGTTGCTGTTTTGACAGCAATTCAATTGCAACGAAAGAGTTTAAATAATGCTCAGGAAACCAGAAGCCAACGGATTTGAATATAATTGATTGAAACCTGGAAAGCAATCAAATTGTGAGAATTATTGTACCATGGGGAGTGCATAAACCCAGCATTTTGAATACGAGAGGGAGAGCCACTGCCATCCAACAGCAGAGTAACTGTTCATGTAAATACATGTTCATGTAAACCTACTTGCAGTAAAAAAATACATGACACAGGGAGATCAGCAGTTGGAAGATTGAACACAGCGGGGAAAGATAGAGATTGTGTGGTCTTGAGATTGTAATGTTCAATATGTGGGTTGTTGGAACAGCATATTTTTACAGAGTTGGAGTCAGATAGTAAGTAGCTTAAACTAGTGGTGCTTGTATTTGTGAATAGTTGTTGTTTAGTGTTCACTATTAAAGTTAAGAAATTAACTTGCTATTGTTTAAATAGTGGAATGTAGGAGATCTGTGTCACTCGTATGTTAACAGATTACGATGTGAGGCGAGCTTTTCTGGGTGTTTGGTTTTAATTAACAGAGGGGTTCATCTCCACCTTGTTAATGTCCATCCACACTAACCCCATTTCCCTGCAGTTGGCCCATATCCTTCTAGTCCTTTCCTATCCACATATTTATCCAAATGCATTTGAAATGTTGTTAGTACACTCCCCTCAGACACATCTTCGAGCTGCTCATCCACGTACCAGCCATTTATGTAAATAAGTGGTCCCTCAGGTTCCCTTTTATTCCTTCCCCTTTAAACTTAAACTGATCACCTCTAATCCTCAATTCTCTAAACCTTGGAAAAAGACTGAGAGCATTAACCCTATCCATACCCCTTGTGATCTTATACATCTCTATAAGGACTCCTTCGTCTCCTACACTCTAAAGAAAAGGTCCTAGGTAGTCCAACCTCTCCCTTTAACTCAGATCGTTGGGTCCTGGCAACGTCCTTGTAAATTTCTTCTGCACTCTTTCTCATTTAATAACATCCTCCCTAAAACAAGGTGAGAAAACCTAACTCAATACTTCAAGTGCGGCCTTCCCAAAGTCCAGTGTAACTGCAGCATAAATTCCCAACTTCTGTACTCAATATCCTGCCTGATGAAGGCCAATGTGCCAAAAGCATTCTTCACTGCCCTGCCTATCTATGACTCCACTCTTCAAGAACCGTGTGCACCTGAACTCCAAAGTCTGTGGAACCTTATCAAACTGCCATGTGGAACCTTATCAAAGGCCTTACTGAAATCCATAGAGACTACATCTACCGCTCTGTCCTCATCAACCTTCCTGGTCACTTCATCAAAGAACTCTAACAAATTTGGGAAGCATGATCTCAAGTCTATGCTGACTGCTCCAAATCAAACCCTCTGTAAGTAATGGATGCAGTCAATGGTATGCTGTCCTTCATTGTAAGATGATTCGAGTACATAAGTAAAGCCATCTTCCTGCTGTTGTAGAGCCTTGCTGAGAGAGCATTTGGGGCACTCTCTGCAGAGTTGATCTCCTTTGTAAGGAATGATCTCCTTACCACAGACACAGGTGATGGTAACATGAGGATCGTGTGAATAAGCTGAGTGTTGAATCTGTAGAGCTGTGACAGATGAAGAAATGGTGATGCTGAAACAAGAGGAGTGGCAGCGATCACTTATTTCCAAAAGAGACATTGATAGGGTGAGAAATTCCATACTTTACCCAGGATTAATCAGTTACATTTATTGCCATGAGTACCTCAGTACAGGGAAACACTTTGTTTCTGAGCAGTGGAGGCAGATCATAGTAAGGATGGACAGGCAGATCATAGGGTGGAAACAGACTTGGACAGAGTAAGTCGTACATATTACACTGAACAGGACATGCACTAGACAAGATCAACATGAACAAGATCAGCATTATTTGAACTTAGAGAGTCCATTCATCAGTCTAACTTGACTTTCCTAATAGCTTATATGCCTTTACTAACTCTCCCCATGTTATAGTGCAGTCGGTGTGTGAACCCTGTACTGAACATTATGTTGCTCACAATCCCCAACAGCAGCCATAATACCTTTCATCTGAAACAGGTAGCCATTCCCACCAGCTTCCGACCTACATAGAGAACACCAGGCTGTCTTCTTGGAGATGGAAGGTGCCTTCTTGAGACCTCACACAACACATATGGCTTCCCTCTTCACCGCAAGAAAACCACGTTAAAGTCCCACGTGTGTATCATAAGGGATGGAGCCACGAAGAACAACGTGGAGCAGTCTGTCTGTGCAGCCTCTGCTCCATTTGTTCATCATGTTAGAGCAACAATTAGGAGACAGTGAGGACTGCCCATGCTGGAGATCAGAGTAGAGAATGGATTGCTGGAAAAGAACAGCAGGTCAGCCAGCATCTGAGAAGCAGGAGAAATCATGTTTCGGTCATAAGCCATCAGCATCAATTATCTCACTCTGTCCCTGTGTAAGTGCGTTGAGAATAGCCTCCTCCTGTTCCTGTATAAGTGGCTCAAGGGGCTGAATGGCTTCCTCTTGTTCCTGTGTAATTGACTCAAGGGGCTGAATGGCTTCGTCTTGTTCCTGTGGCAGTGAGTCAATGGACCGACTGGCTTATTCATCGTCCAATTGGACAAGGCCAAGGGCCTGACTGGGTCACCCCTGGTTCTTGTTTAACGGCTCGATGTACTGACAATTGTGATGATGCTGTTGCTTTAAGAGGTTATTTTGTCCTGAATTATTTTAAGAGAGAGATTGAACGATCGTTACCAAGCTGGCTAGTTAAGACCACTTGGGTAAACAGCTAGGGAGGCGTTGGGTTTATTTTAATACAGCCTGAGTGGGTGTGGCCAGCTCTCACAAATTAGGATCTCTGGGTTTTGGTTTCTTAGCAACATCAGAAACTATTGGGGTCTCAACAGAATTGGAAGCTTCAGTGGATGTCTCCTGGCTGCTACTCTGTCTGAATGTTCTCTTGATGCTGTTTTTAATTCCTGGATTGGAGAAATGTTTGTGATAATCTGTGTCTGAATTTTCCTTTTTGCCAGGGGCTGTGTTTATGGAATTTTTCTATATTGGAACAGTTCATTAGTAATAGTTCCTAGATCTATTATTCTGTTAACTTGACCAATAGAATAAAGTTATTCTATATCCCCCTTTCTTTGGTTTCATTTTATCTTCCATGTTAAAATAAATGGTGTTTTGCTTCACACCGAATAGTTTGACCAGTCACATTACATCTGGAACAGACAGTTAAATCTCCTTTAAAATGTGAAAACATTAGAGTTTAGGCTACCGCATTCAAATATTTTCGAGGGGCTCTGGTGTGGTCCATCACACTGGATTCCTTCCCTTCCTGAGTGATAGGCTGGAGGCACTGAATGGGCTGTCCCTGTTCATCTCCAATAGTGTCAATGGGCTGAATGACTTCCTCATATTCCTGTGAAACCAGCGTTAGGTGCTGAATGAACTCTTATTTTACTGTGGCAATGTGCAGTGTCAGGCAGTGCTGTTACATGAATGTTACAGACCATTTAACAGCACAAGCCTCACTGGAGTCTGGGTCTTGCTGCACATGGACACAGACCAGTTCAGGAGCTGACGGGGGACAAAATGTTCTGAACATTGTGGAATCTTCAGTGACCATCCCCACTTCTGATCTTATGGTGGGGAGGGTGGGGGTGGGGAGACATTGACGAAGCAGCTGAAGCTGTTTGTGAAGAGGAAGCTACCCTGAGGATCTCCCACAGAGGTGACCCAGGACTGAGATGGTGAGCATCTTCCTTTGTGACACGTTTGACTCCAAACACTGGAGAGTTTACTCTGATTCCCATTATGTCCAGTTTTGCTAAGCTCCTTGATGTCAACAGAAGGCAACCACTGCCATGATATCAAGGCCGGTCATTTTTACCTGAACCCTTGAGTCAACCTTTTTTGTTCATATCAAGAGGCCATGATATAGGAGCAGCAAGTGTTTTCTTCAATTGGTATTGAATGTCAGGATTTCTCTTTTCAAGGGTGTTCGGGATGCTAGATGACTGAAAGTATTTGTAGAGGAGGTCGATGGATATTGACCTGTCAGAGAGTTGAGGACGATGATGAATTGGGTATGAAAGAGGATTTCAGACCAAGAGTGGATCAGTCATGATCTTAGTGAAAGGCAAGGGAGGCTTGGGGGTGAACAATATGCCCCTGTTTCTGATGTTCTCACATTCTGTTATTGGAACGTTCGTGGGTGTTATTTTCATGAATGTGCAATTACTGAATATTGCAGCCAGGAGACCAGAGGATTTTGTGAGCCATCTCTGGGTGAGGTATATGGGCTACATTCGCAGTGAATCTGGGTCTATTCATGATCAACAAAAGAAACACAAGTTTCAGAGATGGGAATCTCTGTAAAGAGAGATGAGGGGCCTCTTTCATACCCAGCCTGGGTTTTTCAATTACATTTCCCAAATCACTTCAAAGCATGTGACAGCCTTGAAGGGCTGAATGGTCTCCTCTATTTCTGTGCATCAGGTTATAGATGTAAGTAGCCTCCAACTGTTCCTGTCTCGCAGGTTTAAGGGGCTGAAGAGAATACAGGAACATGGGACTGAGGAGCAGGAGTGGGTCATTAGATGCTTTGACCCTTCTCCACCAGTTAATAAGATTGTGCCTGATCAGGTTGTGGTCTCAGCTCCACTTTCCTGTTTGTGTCCAATTATCTGTGACTCACTTCCCTCTCAATTAATTAACTAACACAGCTTTGAGTCCATGTGAACATAGAGGCACAATAAAACTTCCACTGAAGAGAATTCTGACTTGAAAAGTCCTTTAAAATGTTTTCGTCATCCCTCTTATAAAATCAGAGAGTCATGCAGAACTGAAACAAACCCGTTAGTCCAATCTGTTCACTCCGATCAGATATCAAATCTGATTTAGTCCCATTTGCCAGCATTTGGCCAATATTCCTCCTGTACCCGCCTTGACCACTTCCTCTGACAGCACTGTCTGTGCACACACCACTCTCTGTGTGAAATATTAACCTTCAGGTCCCTTCTAAATCAATCCCCCTCGCCTTCAACCTATGCCCTCTTGTTCTGGACCCCCCTACCCTGCAGAGCAGAACGTGGCTGTTCAGAATATCCATGCCCCTGATGGCTTTATAAACCTCTGTAATGTCACTCCTCAGCCTCTGACACTCCAGGAGAAAGCACCTCAACCTAATCAACCTCTCCCCGAAGCTCAAACTTCCAGTTCTGGATCATCTGTGTAAATCTTTTCTGCAGACAACCGAGTTGTATGCAGTATTCTCGGGAGAGTTTGGATTTGGCTGAATTCCCTTTGCTTTAGGCAGTGAGTAGATTCCAGTGAATTCTGGTTAGGGATCATCCAAAGGGTAGTACGGTGGTTAGCACTGCTGCCTCACAGCACCAGGGACTTGGGGTCGATTCCAGCCTTGGGTGACTGTCTGTGTGGAGTTTGCACATTCTCCCCTTGTCTGTGTGAGCTTCTAATGGGTGATCCAGTTTCCTACCACAAACTGTGTAGGTTCGGTGGATTGGTCATGCTAAATTGTCTGTAGTGTTCAGGATTTCTAGGTTATGTGCACTAGTCAAGGGTAAATATAGGGAAATGGGTTGGGAAGGTTGGTATGGACTTGTTGGGCCGAAGGGCCCGTTTCAACACTGCAGGGATTCTATAAAAATAAGAATGGTAACGATGATTGTAGATTTTTTTTTAGCTCGCACAAGTTGCTGTGATGAGGAACAATGAAGGAGAGAGAGTGCAATAGGCCGTTTCTTCTCGGGCAGATTATATTTTCTCTCTCTCTGAGTTGAATCACAGAGTAATGTCATCCTCTCCCAAACTGGACCATGTGAGGTCTCCTTGTACATTGTCCAAACTATGTCTCCATCAGATTCCCTGTTCCATGTAGGTGCATCATTGCTGGTGTCGTACACAGAGCTATACCCTGAGCAGCAAATGGTCTCGGTCGATTTGAAATATGTTTACATGGCCCTGTGTCATTAAAAAATAAAATGTTTAATGTACTCAGAATACCTTTGTTAAAATGAATGCATTTAAAAAATGCAGAAATTGCTGGAAAAACTCGGCAGGCCTGTCAGTACCCAGATGTCTTTTACATGCTGTAGTTGTACCAACCTCCACCACTTCCTCTGGCAGCTCATTCCATACGCACACCACCCTGCAGAAGTCCTGCAGATATACTCAGCCCAATGAAGGGTGTCGAATAGATTTTATTCACTGAACACCACAGACGAAGAAAAAGCATATTTTCTGGTCCCAAAACACCGATCACAATTACCCAAATGTAACGTGTTACTGTCCTCTTCCTAAAACCATGAAATGATACCAGGCCGCTAATTACTGTCCAGCCTCTCCTCCCCACTGACTGTGAAATGGTGCCCTTTAGACCTCATTAAAACTTTTCCCCTCTCACTTTCCACCAATGCCCTCTAGTTTTCGACGCCCCTAAACTGGGGAAAAACCCTGACTACTCACCCTACCCATGACCATTCTGATTTTATAAACCTTTACTGCTGCGAAATGTAACTCCAATCAACACGAATGGCTGTACTTTCAGTCATCCTGGGCCTAAATTCTGAAATGCAATACTGACACCACTTCCTTATCTATCAAGTCACAATTCTAAATCCATTTTAATCAGTTTGTTCAGATGCATCCTGAGACACTTCTGTGGGCTTTACACCTAGACCTTTGTGCCCGGAGTTAGGGACACTAGCATCACTCAGCAACACCCATAAAGCTGTAACAGTATTCTCCTGTGTGTTTGTTCATCAGCCTGTTCTGACATGCTGTGACATATCTCTGCAACAGGCAGGATTTGAATCCAGTCCTACTAGACCAGAGCTAGGAACACTACCACACAAGTTCAAGAATTGGAATCAAATCCAGAGTTCTGGCTCAAAGGCAGGGACACTACCCACTACACCACATTACCTAGACTTGAGTCATATTTTAAGGGCCAGCTTTCAGCTCAGTGTGGATTTATTATAATCAGGTTACCATTACTGAGCTACACAAAACAATTCGTATTGTTAAACAAATGCAAGACATTTGTCTCAACTGTAGGATGTTGAGTCCAAGTGCTGCGCTACCGAAACTAACTCTGACCATCTTTAATCGCTATTAACTGTCGTCTGCAATATTAGGGAAAGAAGTCCTGCAGATATACTCAGCCCAATGAAGGGTGTCGAATAGATTTTATTCACTGAACACCACAGACGAAGAAAAAGCATATTTTCTGGTCCCAAAACACCGATCACAATTACCCAAATGTAACGTGTTACTGTCCTCTTCCTAAAACCATGAAATGATACCAGGCCGCTGATTACTGTCCAGCCTCTCCTCCCCACTGACTGTGTCTGCAATCTGTCCCTCCTCCCCCTAACCACACAAGGCAACCCAAGCTCAGGGTCTTTGTGAAACTCCAAACCGAAGTGTGCAGGCCTTCTGGAGACGGGGAGGATATTTTAAAGGGGGAGAGTGAGGTGGTGGTAATATCACACACTGGGCTGAGGGGTGGCAGATGGAGTTTAGTTTGGATTAATGTGAGGTATTGGATTTGGTAAATCAAACAAGAGCAGGACCTATACAATTAAAAGCAGGGCCTTTGGCAGTGTTGCAGAACAGAGACCTAGGCCGTTAGGTATAATTCTTTAAAATTTGCATCTCAGATAGATAGAATGGTTAAGGAGGTGTTTAACACACTTCTCTTCATTGGTCAGACCTTTGCGTATTGGAATTGGGACGTTATGTTGAGGTTGTATAGGACATTGGTGAGACCTCTACTGGAATACTGTGTCCAATCTAGTCATCCTGCCCACTCATTCCATAGGCACACCACCCTCTGGGTGAAAACGCTGTCCTGTAGGTCACTTTTAAATGTTTCTGTTCTCTCCTTAAGGCTATGTCCTCTAGTTTTGGTCTCCTTTACCCTTAGAAAATACCTTGACTATTCACGTTGATATTACTGACCTTGATATTATTAAGCTGGAGAGGGTTCAGAAGAGATTAACCTGGATGTAGCAGGGAGAGGAGGGATTGAGCGATAACAGAGGCTGGGTAGACTGGGACCTTTTTTCACTGGAGAATATGAGGTTAAGGGGTAACTTTACAGAGGTTTATAAAATAATGACAGGTACAGATAAGCTGAAGGGCTGACGTCTTTTCCCTCGAGGTGGGGTTTCAAAACTGAGGGATACTTTAAGGTGCGAGGAAAAAGATTTACAAAAATCATGAGAGGAAATTATTTTAGACAGAAGCTGACAGGTGTGTGGAATGAACTTTCAGAGGAAGTGGTGAAAGCAGGGACAGTTACAATGTTTGAAGGACATTCAGATCAGTACATGGATAAGACTACAGTTTGGATGGTGCTGTGAGCATCTGCCCTCTCCCTCCCCCTCTCTGAATAAATCCCTGTTGGTTTTCACCCTCTGCCAATGCCTCTGCAGTGGCATGTGGAGGCCAGCAGAGGGTGGCATTGCAACACTTTAAGCACCACAGAGACTGCCAGACCTGCCCCACACACAGACACACACAGCAATTGTTAGGGCACGGCGTGAAGCTCATCTGGTAACTTAAATTAAACATAAAGAAATACTCAATTCGTCTCGTAAACTGTTAAAATATAAGGGACAGAGAACTCCCATATTCCACTGATTAAATAAAAATCCCAATTTATTTTTTAACTCTGAAAGTGAACATTTTACATCAACTATTCACAACTCTGAAACGCTCTGTCTTTTAACTGCTTATTACCTGACTCCAGCTCTGCAGCAATATATTGTTTCTGGGTCTGCCATCCTCTCATACACACAGATGCTTGTAAGCTCTAAGTTCAGAACAGCGTTCACCCTTTCTTAAAAGTACAGTACACGCTTTCAAATTCATCACATTATACCCTGATGAATATCGATAAGTGAGACCTATCCGGATTTTTTTTGCTCTGTGGTTTGTCAATATTTCATCTACTCTGTATCGTATGTGTCAGGGTTTTCGTTGCTCCATTGACAGCATGTCATTATTCGACCCTGTCCATAGGAACATATTAGTATTTCACTTGCTCACACTCGTGACTATGGCAGGATTTCAGTTGTTTCATGGGGACTGTGACACTATGACAATTTCAGTGTTTGTAGATGGCACCAAACCTGGAAGAATTGTAAAGTCTATGGAGGAGAGTGTGGAACTCGAACAGCACAGTGACACTTTGGTGTTGTGTTCAGGTGTATCGCAGTTGGGTATCAGTGCAGAGCTGTGTAAGGTGATGCACTTTGGTCGGAAAGACAATGAAAGACAGTTTAAAACAGGCTGTACCATTATAAAGGGGGTGCAGGAGCAGAGGGCGCTGGGTGTATATGAGCACAGATTGTTGAAGATGTCAGGACAAGTGAGGAGAGCAGTAACTATCACAGATTAGTTTCAGTATCTGAGCTGTTTACAGGAGGAGGTGGAGGAGGGAGTCTCCGTGCTCCCTTCCTGGGAGGTGGTGGTGACGATGTGTTGTGAACCCACCCTCCTGCCCACCGAGACCGTGGGGATTCCATTTGTACCAGCTCTACACAAAAGTGAGATGGCATCAGGGCCACAGCTTCTAAGTTGTGCCGTGGGGAAACGGAGCTGCCAGTGGGTTTAAAGTGAGAATTGCCCTTCACTGAACATTGCTCCTTACTCGGTCGGTGGCACGTGGATGTTTCAAAATCTCCACACGAGGCGTCCCTGTCCTCTCCGGCTCCTACCAGGGTCCTCCCCACATGGAGGGGGAGGGGGGGGTGAGGGAACGGATATCGGGCACTCCACCACCCGGCTTGGCCCTTTCTCTCCTATTCCAGGTTGTTTCTCCTGGAATGGGAGAAAGGGAGGGCCGTAGGGTGGGAGGCTGGGAGTGGGTGGCCTTGTTAGTGCTGGCGCAGGAGGGGATAATGGCAAATGGTGAGGGAGTCTGTCTGTCGACATTGTTGTATCCATGCATTGTTATTGATGTGGGGGTTAAAGTGGACGGAGTGACAGAGAGAGAGAGAGAGAGGTGCTGCATGGTTTACATATCAATGCACTGGGGTAGTGTAAACAGTCCTACATGCTGGGAGGGTAACTGCTCCTGGTTTACAGATCAATGCACTGGGGTGTTGTACACTGTCCTACATGCTGGGAGGGTAACTGCTCCTGGTTTACAGATCAATGTACTGGGGTGTTGTACACTGTCCTACATGCTGGGGGGAGGGTAACTGCTCCTGGGTTACAGATAAATGCAGTGGGGTGGGGTACACAGTCCTACATGCTGGGGGGAGGGTAACTGCTCCTGGTTTATAGATTAATTCACGGGTGAGCAGTGCACATGCTGCTGTGCTGGTCAGACTAACTGGTTGAGGTTTATAGATAATGCCCTCCTGTTGTCTGCACAGCTCCTGGTGCTGGACAGATATCTAATCCGGGGTTATAGATCAATGCACTGCTGTGATTTGCATAGTGTTTCACTCTGGACCGATTGCCAGATTGTATTGATCAGTGTAATAGATGAATCTGGACAGATTGCTGGGTTGTACTGAGCAGGACACTGGCCTGGTCTACACAGTGTTCCACAGTGAACAGATATCTCCTCTGGGTTGATGGTGTCTGGGCTGGTTCTGGGAGGTGGATTGAGAATGTGGTATATCTAACCATTTCAGCTGATCTGGCAATGTCTTTAGTTCCCATTCCTGTGATTGGACCCTCCATCTCTCACCTCATTCATGTTACAGTGTGTCCAGGCACAGTACATCATGTTGGTGGGTAAGGGGGAAAGGTCATGGACAGGTCAAGGGGTTCCCCGGAACGTTCTGTCCCCGACATTCTATAACTGACTTTCCCCGGAATGTTCTGTCCCCGACATTCTATAACTGCCATTCCCCGGAACGTTCTGTCCCCGACATTCTATAACAGACATTCCCCGGAACGTTCTGTCCCCAACATTCTATAACTGACATTCCCCGGAATGTTCTGTCCCTGACATTCTATAACTCACATTCCCCGGAACGTTCTGTCCCTGACATTGTTTGTGAACGGCCGGACGTCAGTGAATTGAACAAACGATAAGATCCCGAGGGAAGAGATCCCGTTCCAGGGAGAAGGAGACACTGTTCCGAAGGCCCCTCAGGCAATTAAAGGGGTGAATACGTTTTCCCTGCATTGATATTTCTTCACAACACAGAATCGACCACAATTTAGAACAAAATACAGGAATTCCCAAACTCCGTTTGTCTTCAGGAAACTGGGAGAGAATCCTTCAGGACAGCAACATTTCCACCTTCTGTATTAGAAACTGGGAAGGAGTGACCTGTGTCTGCTCTCGAGAGATCGAGTGTTTGGGAATGTTCGAGAAACCATCTGTCCTTATGGATGTGTCTCTGTGTGTTTGGGGAGGGAGGGTTTCTTGTGGTTTATGTCACATTTTTGTCAGCAATTCCCAACTTCCCATTTGTTATTCCAGCTCCAATTATTTTAATAAATCCCTGAATACAGGGACACATTTGAAAATCTCACTGGGTCCCCGATCAAACGGGTCCCTTTGCCTCCAGGCTGATGGATAATGGGTTTGTTTTCCTTCCTCACAGTAAACGTAGTGACCATCTACGTCCTGCTTTATAAAGATTGTGGATTGTCTCCATGTGTCAGACGTTACCTGGGGGCCATGGCAGCGGCGGATCTCCTGGTCATTATCCTCGACCTGATCCTGAGACACATTCCCATTGCTTATTGGCAAAACTTTTATTTCCTGATGTTCTCCGTCCCCGTGTGTAATGTCCACGCCGTCCTGCTTTATGCAGCCACTGACTGCTCTGTCTGGTTCACCGTCACTTTCACCTTTGATCGGTTTGTGGCCATTTGTTGCCAGAATCTGAAAAGTAAATATTGCAGTGAGAAAACGGCGGCTGTGGTTCTGGGAGCAGTGACTGTGCTGAGCTGTTTAAAGAACATTTTCTGGTATTTTATGTTCACGGCCCGGTATTCCCTGTGGAACCCTCAGAACACCCCCTGGTTTTGTGATGTAACAGCCGCTGTTCGATCCTCCAGTTTCTGGGCCACAATCGAGTTCCTCCACAACATTCTAACCGCGTGTGTCCCATTTCTCCTGATTCTGCTGCTCAATGTTCTCACCGTCAGACACATTTTAGTGACCAGCAGAGCCCGCAGGAGACTCCGTGCTCACACCAATGGGGACGCTCAGTCTGACACTGAAATGAGAAACCGAAAAAAATCCATCATTTTACTGTTTGTGATCTCGGCCAATTTCATCCTGTTATGGTCAACGTTCATGCTGTATTCTATATGGTTCCGGATGTGGTATATTGGGTATCGGTCTGTGTATCTCGATCGCTCTGTGCGGGATTTGGGCTTCATGCTGCAGCTCCTCAGTTGCTGCACAAACACCGCGATTTATGCCGTGACCCAGACGAAGTTCAGGCAGCAGCTGAAGGATGTACTGAAATATCCCTTCACCCAAATCCACACATGCATCAAATTCCCTCATTAATCAATCCATCCGGGATTTTCTCATTTCAGTTCAGTGTTTCAGCGATGGAGCAGCCTGTCGCTATGGTAACAGACTGAGGGTAGCGCTGATTTGTACATCCACAGGGGGGTTACAGGGAAACATTTCAATGTTTCTCACAACTCAGGGGCCAGTGAGAAAAGGCACCATCCCACTGACTGTATCCATCACTTCCATTTGTAACCAATAAAAATGTTGATTAAAGCATGCCGAGCAGCAGAGTGACCGATGTTGTTGTGTGTCTTTGTGATGGAGAAGCTGAGCTGGAGAGAGACAGACGCAGCCCCAAGTCCTGGTCCTCAGGGAAGGGGAGGGCACCGCGCCCTGAGCTCAGGAGCTGGGTTTAACTCCCTCTGTCCCACCACTGCAGCCTGGCCTCCCCATTACCTCTCCCCTACTCTTTCTCCTCAATTCTCTCTGTAGCTCTCTCTTTCAGCACACACACTCTTTTTCAACCTTCTCCCTCATCCCCCCTCTCTCGCACACACACACACCCCAACCCTGGTTTCTCCACCTGCCTCCACTCTTCCCTCTCCCCCCTCTCTCCCTCCCGCAACTCCATCTCTATTTTGCCCACCTCCCACATCTCACCCCCTCCCCTCACACGCAGCCTCACCCCCAAACACCCCAAGTCTCTGGGTCAGAGGGAGAGGGAAGGACCAGGGAGACAGAGTATGGCAGAGAGAGAGGGAGGGAGAGAGATGCAGTCAGAGGGAAAGAGGGAGCTGGGAGGAGAGAGACACCGAGGGAGGTGGAGAGCGAGAAGGGGGAGAGAGAGAGTTAGGGTGAGGGAGAGATAGAGAGAGAGAGACACGGGAGGAGATAATGAGAGAGAGGGGCGAGAGAGAGAGTGAGACTGAGAGAGGGGCGAGGGAGGGGCAAGAGAGAAAAAGAGACAGAGACAGAGGGGCGACGAGAGAGAGAAACGGGGCAAGAGAGATAGGGGAGACGAGAGAGAGAGAGAGAAAAGGACAGGACAGAGAGAGAGAATGAGGGGGCGAGAGAGAGACAGGGGTTGGGAGATGGGGGCAAGAGAAAGCAGGATGGCTAGAGACAGAAACAGGAGGGAAGAGAGAGAGAGATAGAGGTGTGAGAGAGAGAGAGTGTCGAGAGATGGAGGAGAGAGGGAGAGGGAGAGACTGGATGAGAGAGAGCAAGGGCGGCAGAGAGAGAGATGGTGAAAGAGAGGAAGGGCACAAAGGAGAGAGGGGTGTGTGAGAGGGCGAGAGAGGGATTGAGTGGTGAGAAAGAGAGAGGGGAGAGAGAGAGAGAGGGGGTAGAGAGAGAGGGAGGGAGGGGTTGAGAGAGAGAGAGGGGAGCTAGAGAGAGAGGGGGGTAGAGAGAGAGGGAGGGGGCGAAAGAGAGAGAGGAAGGGGGCGAGAGAGAAAGAGGGAGGGGGTCGAGAGAGAGAGGGGTCGAGAGAGAGAGAGGGGGCAAGAGTGAGAGGGAGGGGGTGAGAGAGGGGGGAGCAAGAGAGAGGGAGGGGGTCATAGAGAGAGAGGGAGGAGGGTGTTAGAGAGAGGGAGTGTGGCGGGAGAGAGAGGGAGGGGGCGAGAGAGAAAGAGGGAGGCGCAACAGAGAGAGAAGCAGGGGGGGCGAGAGGGGGAGGGGGTGAGAGAGAGAAGGTGGGGGCGAGAGAGAGATAGAGGGAGGGGGCGAGAGAGAGGGAGGGAGCGGGCGAGGGGGGGCGAGAGAGGGGGGAGGGGAGAGAGGGGGAGGGGGAGAGAGAAAGGGAGGGGGCTAGAGGGAGGGGGCGAGAGAGAGTGAGAGGGAGGGGGCGAGAGAGAGGGAGGGGGCGAGCGGGAGAGAGAAGGAGGGTGTGTGAGAGAGAGAGAAGGAGGGTGCGAGAGAGAGAGAGCGAAAGGGCGAGAGAGAGAGGGGGCGAGAGAGAGGGAGGGAGGGGGCGGGGGGCGAGAGAGGGGGAGGGGAGAGAGAGGGAGGGGGAGAGAGAGAGAAGGAGGGAGGGGGCTGAGAGAGAGAGGGGGCGGGCAAGAGAGAGAGGGAGGGGGACGAGTTGGGGGGCGAGAGATAAAGAGGGTGGGGACGAGAGAGAGGGAGGGGGCAAGAGAGAGAGGGAGGGGGCGAGAGAAAGCGGTTGGGGGCGAGAGAGAGAGGGGAGGGGGCAAGAGAGAGGGAGGGGAGTGAGAGAGAGGGGGAGGGGAACGAGAGAGAGAGGGAGGGGGCGAGAGAGAGAGGGTTGGGTGAGAGAGAGAGGGAGGGGGCGAGAGAGAGGGAGGGGAGTGAGAGAGAGAGGGAGG
Source organism: Chiloscyllium punctatum (assembly GCF_047496795.1). Lineage (NCBI taxonomy): Eukaryota > Metazoa > Chordata > Chondrichthyes > Orectolobiformes > Hemiscylliidae > Chiloscyllium > Chiloscyllium punctatum. The sequence goes on from NC_092744.1 coordinate 96,962,087, forward strand.
GGAACGAGAGAGAGAGGGAGGGGGCGAGAGAGAGTGGGTTGGGTGAGAGAGAGAGGGATGGGCGAGTGAGAGAGGGAGGGGGTGAGAGAAAGAGAAAGGGGACGAGAGAGAGCGGGGGGCGAGACTGAGAGAGGGAGGAGGCGAGAGTGAGAGGGAGAGGGTGAGAGAGAGAGAGAGGGGTGCGAGAGAGAGTGTGGGAGGGGGCGAGATAGAGAGGGAGGGGGGAGAGAGAGAAAGGGAGGGGGGGCGAGAGGGAGAGAGATGGGGTGAGAAAGAGAGAGGGAGGACTCGAGAGAGGAAGAGGGAGGGGATGAGAGAGAGAGAAGGAGTGGGCTAGAGAGAGGGGGGGCAAGACAGAGAGAGGAAGGGGGCGAGAGCCAGAGAGAGGGAGGGGACGAGAGAGAGAGGGGATCGAGAGAGAGAGTGGAGGTGAGAGAGAGGGCAGGGTGCGAGAGAGAGAGCGGGAGAGGTAGAGAGAGAGGAGGGGCGAGACAGAGGGAGGGGTGCGAGAGACAGAGGGATGGGGCAAGAGAGAGAGGGAGGGGGCAAGAGAGAGAGAAAGGGGTCAGAGAGAATGAGGGAGGGGGGCGAGATAGAGAGGGAGGGGAGAGAGAGAGAAAGGGAGGGGGCTAGAGAGAGAGAGGGAGGGGGCTAGAGAGAGAGAGGGAGGGAGCTAGAGAGAGAGGGAGGGGGCAAGAGAGAGAGGGAGGGAGGAGGCGAGAGAGAAAGAGGGAGGGGGGCAAGAGAGCGAGGGGGGATGAGAGAGAGAGAGCGAGAGCAGAGAGAGAGGGAGAGGGTGAGAGAGAGAGAGAGGGAGGGTCAGGTGAGAGAGAGAGAGGGGGTGAGAGAGAGAGAGAGGGAGGGGGAGAGAGAGGGAGGGTCAGGTGAGAGAGAGAGAGAGGGGAGGGGGTGAGAGAGAGGGAGGGGGACGAGAGAGAGGGAGGGAGGGGGCGAGAGAGAGAGAGGGGTGAGAGAGAGGGAGGGAGTGAGAAAGAGAGGGAGGCGGCGAGAGAGAGGGGAATGGGGTGTGAGAGAGAGAGGGAGGGGGCAAGAGAGAGAGAGGGAGCGTGCGTGAGAGAGGGAGGGGGTGAGAGGGAGAGAGAGAGAGAGGGAAGGGGAGAGAGAGAGACGGAGAGGGAGGGCTGAGAGAGGGAGGGGGCAGGTGAGAGATAAAGGGTGGTGGCGAGAGAGAGAAGGAGGGAGGGGGCTGAGAGAGAGAGGGGGGCGGGCAAGAGAGAGGGAGGGGGACGAGATGGGGGGCGAGAGATAGAGAGGGTGGGGGCGAGAGAGAGGGAGGGGGCAAGAGAGAGAGGGAGGGGGCGAGAGAGAGAGGTTGGGGCGAGAGAGAGAGGGGGAGGGGGCGAGAGAGAGGGAGGGGAGCGAGAGAGAGAGGGAGGGGAATGAGAGAGAGAGGGAGGGGGCGAGAGAGAGAGGGTTGGGCGAGAGAGAGGGGGATGGGCGAGAGAGAGAGGGAGGGGGTGAGAGAAAGAGAAAGGGGACGAGAGAGAGCAGGGGGCGATACTGAGAAAGGGAGGAGGCGAGAGTGAGCGGGAGGGGGCGAGAGAGAGAGAGGGAGGTGTGAGAGAGAGAGGGATGGATGTGAGAGAGAGAGGGAGTGGGCTAGAGAGAGAGAGGGAGTGGGCTAGAGAGAGAGAGGGAGGGGGCGAGAGAGAGAGGAGATTGAGAGAGAGAGTGGAGGTGAGGGAGAGAGGGAGGGGTGCGAGAGAGAGGGAGAGAAAGAGAGGGACGGGTGTGAGAGAGAGAGGCGGGGTGAGAGAGAGGGAGGGGGCGAGAGAGAGAGGGAGGGAGCAAGAGAGAGAGGGAGAGGGCTAGAGAGAGAGAGGGGGCTAGAGAGAGGGAGCGGGGCGAGAGGGAGAGAGTCGGGCTGAGAGACAGAGAAGGGAGGAATTGAGAGAGAGAGGGAGTGGGTGAGAGAGAGAGGGGAGGGGCGAGTGAGAGAGAGTGAGGGGGTGAGAGAGAGAGAGAGTGAGGGGGTGAGAGAGAGAGAGGGAGGGGGCGAGAGAGAGAGGGGGAGGGGGGGCGAAAGAGAGAAAGGTAGGGGGCGAGATAGAGGAGGGGCAAGAGGGGGGCAGGGAGGGCGAGAGAGAGACAGAGAGAGAGGGGCGAGAGAGAGAGGGAGGGGCGAGAGAGAGAGGGAGGGTGCAAGAGAGAGAGGGGGAGGGCAGGAGACAGAGAGAGAGTGAGGCAAGAGAGAGAGGGATGAGGCGAGAGAAAGAGGGAGGCGGCGAGAGAAATAGGGAGAGGGCAAGAGAGAGAGGGAAGGGGAGAGAGAGAGAGAGGGAGGTGGTGCGAGAGGGAGAGGGAGAGAGAGAGAGTGAGGGTGCGAGAGAGAGGGAGGCAGGGGGCGAGAGAGAGAGAGGAGGGCGAGAGAGAGAGGGAGGGGGCGAGAGAGAGGGGGAGGAGATGAGAGAGAGGGAGGTGTTGAGAGAAAGAGAAAGGGCGCAAGAGAGAGTGGTAGAGGGGCAAGAGAGAGATGGAGAGGGGCGAGAGACAGAGAAGGGAGGCGTTGAGAGAGAGAGGGAGTGGGTGAGAGATAGACGGGGAGGGGGCAAGAAAGAGAGGGAGGGGCGAGAGAGAGAGGGAGGGGGTGCGAGAGGGAGAGGGAGGGGGTGAGAGAGAGAGAGGGAGGGGGCGAGAGAAAGAGGGGGGAGGGGGCGAGAGAGAGAGGGAGGGGGGCGAGAGAGAGAGGGAGGGAAGCGAGAGAGAGAGGGGGAGGGGACGAGAGAGAGAGGGAGGGGGCAAGAGAGAGAGGGCGCGGGGTGAGAGAGAAAGGTGGGGGTGAGAGAGAGAGAGTGGGGGCGAGAATGAGAGGTGGGGTGAGAGAGATAGGGAGGGGGAGAAAGAGAGAGAGGGATGGGGCGTGAGGGAGAGTGAGGGGACGAGAGAGGGAGGGAGGGGGCGAGAGAGAGGGAAGTGGGCGAGAGAGTGGTGAAGGAGGCGGCAAGAGAGAGGGAGGGAGCGAGTGAGAGAGGGAGTGAGGCGAGAGAGAGAGGGAGGGGGTCGAGAGAGATAGGGAGAGTGAGAGAGGGAGAGAGGGAGGGTGAGAGAGAGATAGAGGGAGGGCGAGAGAGAGAGAGGGAGTGAGGCGAGAGAGAGAGGGATGAGGTGAGAGAGCGGGGGAGGGGGCGAGAGAGAGAGAGGGAGGTGTTGAGAGAAAGAGAAAGGGGGCGAGAGAGAGTGGGAGAGGGGTGAGAGAGAGAGGGGGAGAGGGGCGAGAGAGAGAGGAAGAGGGGTGAGAGAGAGAGTGAGAGGGGCGGGAGACAGAGAAGGGAGGGGTTGAGAGAGAGAGGGAGTGGGTGAGAGAGAGAGAGGGGGAGGGGGCAAGAGAGAGAGAGGGTGGGGATGAGAGAGAGAGGGAGGGGGCAAGAAAGAGAGGTAAGGGGTGAGAGAGAGAGAGAGGGAGGGGTGAGAGAGAGAGAGAGGGAGAAGGAGATGGAGGGGGCGAGAGAGAGAGGGAGGGGGCGAGAGAGAGAGTGGGAGGGGGTCTAGAGAGAGAGGGACGAGATGAGACAGAGAGAGGGAGGGGTGTGAGAGAGAAAGGGAGGGGGGATGAGAGAGAGAGAGCGAGGGGGCGAGAGAGAGAGGGGAGGAGCGAGAGAGAAAGGTGGGGGTGAGAGAGAGAGTGTGGGGGCGAGAATCAGAGGGGTGTGAGAGAGAGAGGGAGGCGGCGAGAGAGAGAGGGAGGTGGCGAGAGAGAGAGAGGGGTGTGTGTGAGAGAGAGTGAGGGGTGAGAGAGAGAGGGAGGGGGCAAAAGAGGGAGGGAGGGGGGCGAGAGAGGAGGGGTGTAAAGGGGGATTGAGAGAGAGAGAGTGAGGAGTGAGAGAGAGAGGGAGGGGGCAAGACAGAGAGGGAGAGGGCAAGTGAGAGAGGGAGGGGTCGAGAGAGAGGGAGGGGGTGAGAGAGAGAGGGAGGGGTGCGAGAGGGAGAGAGACAGGCTGAGAGAAGAGAGGGGTTGAGAGAGAGAGGGAGTGGGTGAGAGAGAGTGGGGAGGGAGCGAGAGAGAGAGAGGGAGAGGATGAGAGAGAGGGGGAATGCGTGAGAGAGAGGGCAGGGGGCGAGAGAGAGAGAGAGTGGCGACAGCGAGAGGGAAGGTATGCGAGAGAGAGAGTGGGGGCAAGAGAGAGAGGGAGGGGGTGGGAGAGAGAGGGAGGGGGTGAGAGAGATGGAGTGAGGGGCGAGAGAGAAGAATGGGGTGAGAGAGGGAGGGAGTGGGGCGACAGTGAGAGGGAGGAGGTGAGAGTGAGAGAGAGGGGGCGAGAGAGAGAGGGAGTGGGGCGAGAGAGAGGGAGGGGGCGAGAGAGAGAGTGAGGGGATGAGAGAGGGTCACGAGAGAGAGACAGGGGGCGAGAGAGAGAGGGGAGTGAGCATGAGAGAGGGGGGTGGAGGGGTGAGAGAGGGAGGGAGGAACCTGAGAAATTGGGATGTGGTGAGAGAGAGAGGGAGGGGAGCGAGAGGGGGGCGAGAGAGAGGGGGGCGAGAGAAAGGGGAGGTGGTGAGAGAGAGGGGAGGGGGCGAGAGATAGAGTGACAGGACAAGAGAGAGTGGGAGGGGGCAAGAGAAAGAGAGATGGGGGTGAGAGAGTGAGAGAGAGAGGGAGGGAGGGGTCGAGAGAGAGGGAGGGGGAGAGAGATTGGGAGGGGGGTGAGAGAAAGAGGGGAGGGGGGCGAGAGTGAGAGTGGAGGGGGGCAAGAGAGAGAGAGAGGAATGTGGCGAGAGAGAGAGGGTGTGGGCGAGCGAGAGAGGGTGTGGGCAAGAGAGAGAGGGAGGGGCGAGAGAGCGAGAGGGAGGGTGTGCGAGGGTGAGTGTGGGGCGAGAGAGGGAGGGAGGGGGCGAGAGAGAGAGGGATGGGGTGAGAGAGGGAGGGAGGGGAGGCGAGAGAGAGAGGGAGGGGGGCGAGAGAGAGGGACGGGGATGAGAGAGACGGAGGGGGTGAGAGAGAGGGAGGGGGTGAGAGACAGAGCGGGAGGGGGGCAGGAGAGAGTGGGAGGGGGCGAGAGAGACAGAGAGAGGGGGGCGAGAGGGAGAGGGACGTGTTGCGAGAGAGCGAGAGGGAGTGGGGAGAGAGAGAGGGGGAGAGGGGCGAGGGAGAGATAGGGAGGGGGCGTGAGAGAGAGAGGAAGTGGGGGCGAGAGAGAGAGGGAGAGGCCGTGAGAGAGGGGGGGAGAGAGTGAGGGTGGGCGAGAGAGTGAGTGGGGGCGAGAGAGAGAGAGAGGCGGGCGAGAAAGAGAGAGGGAGTGGGCGAGAGAGAGGGAGGAGGCGAAACAGAGTGGGAGGGGTCGGAAGAGAGAGTGGGAGGGGGTGGCGAAAGAGAGAGGGGGGTTTGAGAGAGAGGAGGGCGAGTGAGAGGAGGGCGAATGAGGGTGCCAGCGAGAGAGAGCCAGAACGAGAGCAAGAGACACAGAGAGATGAACAAAGGGGGCGAGCAAGAGAGAGACAGCGAGAGAACGAGGCGGCGAGAGAGAGAGAGGTGCCAGAGAGACAGAGAGAGGGGGCAAGAGAGAGAGTGAGAGACAGCGAGAGAGAGAGAGGATTGGTAGAGAGAGAGAGAAAGGGTCAGGATAGAGAGAGAGAGAGAGGGCTACAAAGAAAGAGGGGGGAGAGTGAGAGTGAGAGAGAGAGAAGCCGCGAGAGAAGGGATAGCGAGATGGAGAGACGGGACGAGCGAGATGTAGAGCAATGAGAGACGGACGAAAGAAAGAGAGAGGAGGCGAGAGACAGAGGGAAGGCCCAGACAGGCAAAGACAGAGGGGTGAGAGAGGAAGAGAGGATGCGAGGGCAATGAGGCAAGAGCAAATGAGGGAGAGAGGTGGCGAGAGAGAGAGAGAGAGGGGTGCCAAAAATAGAGAGGGGCAAGAGAGAGCGGCGGGAGAGAGGGATAGAGTGGGGAGAGAGAGAAAGGAGTGAGTCGGAGAGGGGGAGAGAGAGCGAGAGAGATGGGGGGGCGTGATATGGAGAGAGGGAGAGAGTGACTGAGAGTGAGTGAGACAAAGAGAACAAGCGAGAGAGATTGAGAGAAAGAGGGAGAGAGTTGCAAGAAAGAGGGGAAGAGGGGGCAAATACGAGAGAGAGAGTGAGAGAGTGAGGGAAAGAGAGAGGGAGAGAGGGTGTGGGAGAGAGGGTGAGGGAGAGAGTGATCGAGAAAGAGCAAGCGAGTGGTTAGAGAGGGGCGACAGAGAGAGCGAGAGAGTGAAAGGAGCGAGACAGAGAGGTGATAGAGATAAGGATAGAGAGAGAGCGAGAGAGGTGAGCGATGGTGAAGGGGGAACAAAGAGAGAGATACAGAGAGACACAGGGGCAAAAGTGGGTGTAAGAGAGAGAAGGTGACAGTGATGGGGTGAGAGAGGAGAGAAAGGGGGTGTGGGGGGGAAGAGAGCGAGAGAGAGAAGGAGTGAGAGAGAGAGAGATGGGGAGAGCGAGAGGGCAAGAGAAAGAAGGGGCGAGTGAGAGACAGAGGGATGAGAGAGAGGGGTGTGAGAGAGGGAGGGAGGGAGGGAACGGTGGCCCGGGGGGGCCGGGGGGGCGGAGTGAGAGGGGGGGAAGGGTGGCCTGGGGGCGCGAGAGGTGGAGTGAGGGAGGGTGCGGGGTGGGGGCGAGAGGGGGGTGGGGGAGAGGGGGGAGCGATGGGGGCGAGAGGGGTGGTAGAGGGGTGGGGGTTAAGAGGGGTTTGCGGGGGCGCGTGAGAGGGTGGGGGAGGGGGATGGGACGGGAGGAGTGAGTGGGAAAGGGGGGAGAGAGGGAAGGAGAGTGCTGGCTGTGTCATTTCATCAGCTGTGAAACACATTAAGACCGGCGAAGTCCCTCAAACTGATGATTTTCTGGTCAGGACTCCAGTCACTAACTTGCTGCCAGGTTCTGATAATAACCAAAAACACAACAGGAGTTGCACTTGCAGAGAATAAGGGTGCCATGGTTACATCAACATCAGAGCACGAGGAGGCTATTTAGCTTCTTGAGCCTATTCCACCATTCACCCAAATCATGGTAATCTTCATCATCATGACAAATCCCTGTCTTTGTCCCATAATCCTTCAGTATTTTCATTCGAAATCTGCCAATCTCAGATTTAAAATTTGCAAATGATTTCCAATCAATCGCTGTTTGTGGAACTTTATCAAACTTTATCCATTTCTGTGTATAAAATTCTTCCCTGATATCACACCTCAATGTTCTGACTCTAACAGTTTATCTGTTTAATCTTTCTTCTTAAATTAAGCCTTGGAATCCAAGTATCACATCAGTAAATCTACACTGCCCTTCCACTCAGAGTGATACTCTCCTTAAGCCATGGTGCCCAGCCCTGACAGCTTGGTCTAACTAGTTTCGGATTTGCTGAAGCATGACTTCTAATCCTTTGGTATCCCATCTTCTGTCGAGATCAATGTCAACATTCTACCGGCCCCTTGGTCACGTTTCTGAACCTGTTTGTGACATTTTCATGAATGATACATCTGGATCAATCCCACCAAGTTTCCTTGGAGTCCACTGTCTCTATTTTCACAATCAAGAAATATCCTATTTTGATCCAACCTATCACTTGCAGACACAAACTCATCTGTCGTTTTTTTTCATTTACTGAATCTATCAATATTACTTTCTAATGCTATGCTTCCATTTACCTACACTTGGAATCGCAGTAATCTGCAGAGTGGCCCCAAATTTTGAATGTGGCTTTCGTTTCATTATGAATAGTGAATAATTCGGGCTCCAACATCGATCCGTGCAGGATATCACTAAACATATCCTTCCAATGAGAATATCTCTTATTATCTGCACAAATGTCTCTTGTTCAAATTAAGTTCCTCTGCAAGGACATCTTTTGCATCTTATTACCTTTAATGGACAGTAGAAAGATGTAAATTTAGGGACATTCTTCGCAGTCAAATTTGCCTTGTGTTTATCTGATTGGGGGAGCAATGAATCCCATTAAATATTAATCTTTGTCTTCACGACATGGTAACTCAATCACAAAGATTAACAATGTTAAATATTTATTCTCCTTCATGATTGATAAACTCTGGGCACAATGTTACCGAGTGATACTTGCTTTTTTTTTCAAAAACACAGGCCCCGCCCAACTGTTGGCTCACACCCGTTACACCACATGGTCCTCGTCCTCTCCATCTGAATCTCATGGCTAAGGCCCTCGAAAATGGAGAGGAGCAACTATTCCAAGCACTGAGATCCCAGTAATTGGTACCACAACTCACCCTAATCCATTGGAGAAGCCGATTGGTCCCGCACTATGTCCTCATCTGAATCGTCCAGCTGGCTGTGTTTCTTCCCCTGATTAAAGTGGTGATGTCTCTCTGATGGCAGAAGGGAATGGACGGATTTCTCTTCAATCTCATCTTTCGTCATTGACTCGTCGAACTTAAGGGAGTACTCAGTGGCAACAGAAGCAGAGTCTGGAGAGACAATAAATGATTGACATTGTTCTTTGTTATTTTCCATTGCTCACTGAAAGGTTTAGAACTTGAACTTGAAGTTAGGGGCTGAGCAAGAATCCTTGGATTAATTATCTGCTCAAGGAGCAGAGTTGGGTTACAATTATTGATTCAACACAACTTTGATATTGAATCACACATTGTTTAAGTTTCCTTATGCACAACCACAGATCAAGGGGAAACACAAGGAAGTTGGATTGAATAGCTTAAGCACATGACTGAATAAAGGAATCTTGAAATAAATCAGTGCAGGACATGTGCCTATTTGACCCACATATCCTTTGGGTAGGGAAGGAGTGCTCACGTAGCAAAAGATTTGATTGATTCAAATCATCGAACTGAAGAGACACATTTCCCTGCTTAAGTCATGAGATCAGTGGAAGGACAAAACATCATTTCTGGTTAAAGAATTCACCTTTCTCACCAGGTAATGAAGGCACACTGTCTCTGCGAGCGAGTTGTTGGCCACTGTTTGAACCACCTCCTCAATAGAGCTATTTCCCTTTTGTGTGGCCAGAGGTTCTGCTTTTCTCCAAGAATGGTAAGGGTGAGCTGCCTTGTTTACTACTGCCGCTGCTGCTCCTAAAGAAATGTCACAGAACAACACAGATGCATAGTTTCAGGACACAAAAACAGGTTCTCAGTATTTGTGACTTACACAGGCTTCCTTCCCAACCTAAACCCATCCACATAGTTTCTTCGATTTCTTATATTCCAAGCTCCTCCTTGAATTCATCTGTTACTTGCTTCAATTATTCCTGATGAAGTAAGTTCTACATTCAAACCCCTTTTTGGTAAAGACTTTGTCGCCCTCTGCAAATTCCCCATTAGATTTAATCGTGATTACAATTATATCCCCAGATCCAGTGGATTCTGTCATTCGCAAGCAGAAACATCTTTTCCATGTCTACTCGATCAAACGTAACTGGACCATGTCACTCTTTTACAATGAGACAACACTGCCCAATCTTACTTGATGAATTCAAACTCAGTTTGGATATAATTCCAGTAACTATTCTTTACCTTCCCAGATTCGAACTGTTTGCAGTGCTCCAAGGGTGATCTGTCCATGGTCCTACACATATCGAACACATTTCCATTCTGTCGCCCCAGAAATAAACCCATGACCTACTTCTCCATCTAACCTCACAAACCGGTGCCATTTGCTGCCAGTGACTCATTCCTATCTCCAGATCCCTCTGCCCTATTTAAGGACATATTTCCAAAGAGGAAGTGGTCCCTTTAGTCTTTTGATCACAGTGTACTACCTCACATATGGGTGGAGGTTAATCTTCCACAGCTTTGACTGCAATATTCCCTTAACCAAATCTTCCCAACAATAAGTCTTCCTAAAAACAAAACTCCAATATATTAATGTACTTAATCTCATCAACTATTTCTTATTTGAAAAGCACGAACTGTCCAGCTCAGTTTTGAACAAACATCCTCTGCCACAATTATTAAAATGTCACAAGCTGAACTACAAACACTATTTCCATTCATATTCATTGGAGCCCAAGAATGAGAGGTGGTATCATTGAGGGTCTATAAAATGGTCAAGGGATTGACCAAGTAGATGCAGAGAAGCTGATTCAATCTACAATGAGTCGTTGTAAGTTTACAATAAAGGGAAAGTTGGAGGAATTACTTCTCTCAGAGAATGGGGAATCTTGGGAATTCACTACCTCAGAACTAGGTGGATTCTGGGACATGAAGTAAATTTAAATAAGAGACACACGGGTTTTTAATTAGTAATGGGTTGAAGAATTAAGGAGAGCTGGCAGGAAAGTGGTGTTCAGGCCAAGATTAGATTAACCATGTCTGTATCAAATGGCAGAGCAGGTACTAGGGGCTGGATTAATACTCCTGCTCCTAATTCTGATGCTCTTATGTTCTTATTTCAAAAGGAGGAAGAAAGAGGAATGGACTAATACAAGGTGTTTAATGGGCATGGTATTGGAAAGACTATGGTGAGAGGCTGTTTGATTTGGTGAGGTGAGGCACAATATCTCTACAGTAGTGTCAGCAGACCAGCTGGGCCCAGCACAGAGAAAAGACCATGATGTCTCCTTTGCAGCATCTTTCCCCACCTATCTATTTCTAGCCTCTACCTTATTCCTCCCCCCCCCCCCCCTTTCAGCCTGAAGCTCCTTGACCAAAAACCTTGCAGCCTCTTTCTTCAAACCCACCATCACCGAATCCCCCACCATCAACATTCTGGAGGTTAACTATTGACTAGAAATTGAAGTGGACTTTCCATATAACTACGGTAAGTAAACCACCCTCCAAATCACTGAAGCTTGTCCTCCATCTCCAAGAATCAACTCAGGAGTGCAATAGGATATTCACTACTTGGCTAGCTTTGGGTGCAGCTCCAAGAACACTCAAGAAGCTTACCGTGTCAGGAAAAAGCAGACTGCTTGATTGGCACCACATTCACTCCCTCCTCCACTGATGCCCAGAGCAGCACTATGTACTATCTACAAGATACATTACATCAATTCATAACACTTCAATAGCATCTTCCAAACCTATGACCAATACCAAATAAAAGGAAAAGGGAAGCAGATTCATGGGAACATCACCTCCTGCAGGTTCCCTTCCAAGCCACTACCATCTGGAGGTGAAAATCTTTCAGCAGTCCTGAAGTGTCATTGAGCCAAAATTCTGGAATTCCCTCCCAACCGCAGTACCAATAGGCCTACAACCCACACGGACGGCAGTGATTCAAAAAGGGAGCTCACAACCACCTTCTCAAGGGCATTAGAATGAGGCAATAAATGTTTGCACAGCCAGTGACACCCATATTCCATAAATTCATTAATTCCTTCATGCCTTCACCTTACTTCCACAACACCCCCACCCATAGACAGCTGCGCTGCGCAAATACACAGCCTTGAGCAGCATGTGGTAACCCACAAGGAGGCCCAAGCTACATTCAAGCCGTGCTCAGACAGGGGTGGTCCTGAACGAACAATCATCCCCAGTGCTTCACACACCGTAGTCAACAGTGAAACTATCAGTTGCTAACATTTTCACAAAGAGATTGGTTGGGACACAGGATGAACGGCCAGAGGAAGTGGTAGATGCAAGTACAGTTACAACATTTAAAAGACATTTAGAGAGGTACATGAATAGGAAAGGTTGAGGAATATGAGCCAAATGCAGTCAAACCGCACTGGCATAGTTTGGGAAATTTGGTTGACATGGATGAGTCGGACCGAAGGGTTCATTTCCATGTTGGTGACTATGATTCTATTCTTTTCAACCACAGTGGCATTTTGCAATTGTCCCAAACTATGGTATGATTGAGCAAGTCAATAGAGGCTTTTGATACCAGGGCCACAGTACTCTGTAGGTAAGGTGTTGAGTAGTAGCTGCAATTTAGTGTACATTTAATAAACAACATAATGAAGAAGTAGAGAAGGAAATTACTACAGATGGTGGAATCTGTCCTGAAAACAGCAAATGCTGGAGCTGACAGCAGGTCAGAAAGCATCCCTGGAGACCAAGCAAGCTAACGATGTGTCTCGATGACTCAATCAGAGATCTGATGTCCAATCATCTGGATTCAAAATGTTAGCTTGGTCTCTCCATCTTTTTTTTTTAAAATGTAGTTCATGGGATGAGGGTGTCATTGGCTCAGCAGCATTCATTGTTCATCCCTAATTGCCCAATGGGCAGTTAAAAGTCAAGCTCATTGCTGTGTGTCTGGAGTCGCATGTAAGACAAACTGGGTAAGGACAGTAGCTTCTTACTTCAAGTACGTTAGTGAACCAGATGGGTTTTCTGTAACCCAACAAAGGATTCATGGTCATGAGATTCTTAATTCCACATATTCACTGAATTCAAATTCCACCATTTCCTGTGGCACGATTCGAACCTGGTGTTCCAGAATGCAACCTGGATCTTTGGATAAACAGTCTAGCAGTAATAACACTCAGCCATCGGCTCCCTCCTGTAATCTTCAGTATTTGTTGTTTTCAGTTCTCAAGAAATACGTTATGTATTAATTTTGAACTCTGTAAAAGCATCCACAGTGAACACAAAAAGCCCACCTTCAGTTATGATGGTTGAGTCTGGATGACTCAGTCAGACTGGCTAATGAGGCAGAGTTACGCATTTTAATATCTGGCAGTTTCTCCGCAGTTTCGGCTGGCGTTAGGCTGTTCTCATTCCTTCTGCGATGAAACAAACAGAGATAACAGTCGATACTCCTCGCTAAATCTCTAAATTCAATTGCACCGCAACCAAAGTAATTTATTTTAATTCAAAAATGTTTCAGTAAAAGACATTTCAGCAAGCTCACCACCACCTGTCTCAGTTTAATGGGAAATGGGATCAATTCTGTAGTGCCTACTGTCCAAGTGGAAAAGGCCACTGGTTTAAGCTCTTGAACAGGCTATCAGCTGATCTGAGTTTTCAATCTTGTTCTTTGACAGATTGTAACATGTTTTGCACAAGGCGGCATGCAGACAGGACAAACTTCAATTATATTCAACACAAGAAAAGGCAATTCCATTTAAATGAGGCAGTTTAATTGAGATCAGGCCTCAGGTGAGGATACAAAACAGTCATGTTTGGAATTTCCAGAGACCATCAAAATTGTCCATTCAATGACTGAAGTTTGTCTCATATTGCTTTCCCAATCAACCTATTTCAATGCATTATGTCACCTCTGCAACAGGTGGGACAGTTTCAGGCCTTCTGGCTCAAAGTTGGAGACACGACCACAGCATCACAAGAGCACTGTGTTTTAGGCTGAGTAACTGGTGGGTTAATTTGCCCAATTATCTTACTAATCTGGAAGATACTGTTACCATCCTAATGCTGGGAAATAACCAATGTATTAATGGCAGCAAAGATGTTACAACAGTCTCTCTGACAAGGGACAAAATATCTTCCAACTGTTGTTTTGTTCATCCTTCGACAGTTTGAAATTTTTAAACCTTCTGGTCTACCATCATCTTTGCAGTTTTGTACACCCTTTCTTTCAATTTGATGTCACTCATAATTCCCTCAGCTATGCACCGCTGTTCATCGTGCATTTCTTTTACAAGTTAATATGTATTGTTGAGAATTATAAAATAACTGAATATATTCTTCTGCTTTAACATTCTAACTAGAGTCCCATTCCAGTTTAGGGAACTACTACCTTATCCCCTTGTGACTGCCTTCAAGTTTAGATACTAGTTGAATAACCAAATTCCTCACCCTAAAGATAGATTCTATCATGCTGCATTGCATCTTACCAAAAAGGTCTTTTACTCTGAGCTCATTAATCAATCATATTATCAGGTCTAAAATAGCTGTTCCATGATTGGTTCCAGAGCATCTGTTCTGTGAAATTGCACAGAGCAGTCTACCTCAAACTGCTTCAGAAGGTAATGTTAGCTGAGTGTACAATACTATTTTAACTAACAGAGAATCCTCTGAATACCAGGATTCTGTTAGATCCCCAAAATTACTCAGAGCATGGAATCCCGACGTTGTGGAAACAGGCCCTTCAGCCCAACAAATCCACACCAACCCTCCAAAGAGTATCCCAACCAAACCTATTCCTCAATGTTTACCCCTGATTAATGCACCGAAGCTGTGCATCGCTGGACACTATGGCAATTTAGTATGACCAATTCACCTAACCTGCAGTTCTTTGGATTGTGGGTTTGCAGCCGTGGTTCGCAGTTGCTTCATGAAGTCTGAATGTTGTTGCCTCTATTAGTCCAAAAGTACTGTCACTGACACAGGGGCTGTTCCCCGAAATCGGTTTGTGGCAGTCAGACATCCTGCTACAACCTGCACACATGCGAACCCAGTCATCTCGAACAGAAAGAATTAGTACAGCACAGATTAGAAGACAACTTGGATCACATTGTGCTTTTGAAATCAGAGGCCCATATTCAACCCATCACAACTGTGCCACCTTTTTAAAATAGCTATTTGGCTCGATCCCTGCTCTCACAGTCATACAAATAATTTCTTTTTGCAAGTATCCAAATTAATTTTGGAAATTAACAGTGAATCAGCTGTCACCTCCTTTCCAGATGATCTCAGATCTTCTTTGAAACAGCAAAACCCAATGAGAACATTAAGGCATCCAATGTTTAAAAAAATCACATGCTCAGTCACTGTAATATGATGAGTTTTGTTTTACATAATTCTTAGCAAAAGTTAATTTGAAGCAAAAAGGAGAACTCGAAGAGAGAGGTGAACCACCCGTGGGTAACAAAGGCAGTCAAGAGCAGTACCCACAAGGAAAAGAATGACATAACCACAGATGACAAAAAAGGGAGGAAACTGATCATGTAATTAAATTGACAAGAAACAAAAATGAATGGCAAGAGTTGTACAGGTATATAAAAATGGAGTATCGAAAGTCAGCATCGAACCCTTGGAGGTTCTGACTGTGGAATTGATCATGGGTACAAGGAAACAGCAGATAATTTAAACCTATATTTTACATTGATCTTCATGAAGGAGGATGCAATTATCATCCTAAAGGTAGCAAATAAGCAAGTTAATCATAAGTAGAAAAATGTTATAACAGTCTTTGTCACAAGGGACAAAGTATTGACCAACTAATAGGACTAATGGCAGACAGGACCTAATGGCCTGGATCAAACACTTTTAGGGCAACTGACTGCAGAGATATTCAAGGCATCGATTGGAATATTCCAGAATCAGGGGATACAGGAAGCATCCAGTGGATTGATGTACCTGTTCAAGAAGGGAATGCAGACAGAAATCAGGAAACTATAGACTAGTTAGTTTAATATCTGCTTTTGTAATACGGCAGAGTCGAATATTAAAGTAATAAATAGCAGGACATTTAGAAAAGCTTATCATTTAACATGGTAGACTGGGTTTTGTGAAAGAGACACTATGACAAATTTGCGACAGTTCATTGAGGAGATAACAAGCAGAGCTGATAAAGGGCAATCCAATGCTGTTCTGTATTTGGATTTAAAAAATGCAACTGATAAGGTGCTACAGAAAAGTTAATTGCATAATACAGGAGCTCACTGTGTCAGGGGTTACGTATTTGCATGGAGTGAGGATTGGTTAACCACACTGGCTGTTGCCGAGACCTCACTTGGAGTACTGTATACAATGTTAGCTCCCAAATTTAATAAGGGATAAACCAGTATTGGAGACCATTCAAAAAAAGATTCAGCTAGCTGCTTTGAGAACGAAAAGGTTGACCTATCAAGAATAGCTAAACAGGTTAGGTCATTATTCAACAGAATCTCGACAAACAGATTACTTACAGTGTGTAAACAGGCCCTTTGGCCCAACAAGTCCACACCGATCCGCCGAAGCACAACCCACCCAGACCGATTCCCCTAAATTTACCCCTTCACCTAACACTACAGGCAATTTAGCATTGCCAATTCACCAAACCTGCACTTTTTTTTGGATTGTGGGATGATACCAGAGCACCCGGAGGAAACCCACGCAGACAACGTGCAAACTCCACACAGAGTGTCACCTGAGGCAGGAATTAAACCCAGGTCTCTGGCACTGTGAGACATCAGTGCTAACCACTGTGCCACCCACATAATATAAGGGGTCATCTTATTCTGAGGAGCTTGACAGGGTAGACGTTGATGAGATCTTCTAGCACCAATGAAGTCTCAAACCAAACATTACATAAGGGAACATACATTTTGTAAAAAATGTAAAGAATTTTTTTTCTCTCAGTGAATGGCTAGAATTTTCTAGCCCAAACAATTGTGAAAGTTAAATGTGGTAGGGGAATGGATCTGGTTGGGTTACTCTTCAGAGGGTCAGTGTGGCTTGTTGGGCCGAAGGGCCTGTTTCCACACAGTAGGGAATTTATGATTCTATCTCAAATTATTCTAAAAGAAGGCAGATAGATTTTTGAAATATTGAGCAGTTAAGGGCTATGCGAATCAAGCATAAAAGAGGTGTTGAGATCTGGGTTTGCCCAGCCATGATCTCATAGAATGGGGGAACAAGCTAGAGGCGATGAATGTCTTTTTTTTATTTCAAAAATATACTTTATTCATAAAATGATTTGATGGTCTGTACATTTGATCATGCCATACATATGTCCACATTTACAAACACAGATTCGAATTTATCAATTTCATTTACAGGCCTGCGCATTTTTCAATCTTGTACATATACATATATTTGGCTGAGGCATCAGCAGAGCCCAAAAAAACGTTCGCATGGGCCCCCTGTTCTCCTTTAGGCAGGCCGATCTTACACGGTGGTCTTTCCCCACCGTGCCTTGGCGGCAGCTGCCCCAAGCTTCAGCACGTAGTCTTGGACCTTGGAATGTGCCAATCTGCAACACTCGGTCGGGGTCAACTCCTTCAGCTGGAAGATCAACAGGTTTCGGACCACCCAGAGAGCGTCCTTCACCGAGTTGATGATCCTCCAGGCGCAGTTAATGTTCGTCTCGGTGTGAGTCCCGGGGAACAGGCCGTAGAGCACGGAGTCCCGCGTCACGGCGCTGCTCGGGATGAACCTCGACAAGCACCACTGCATTCCTCTCCAGAGGAGATGAATGTCCTCCTCCTGCTCCAATTCCTTGAGGCTCCATTTCATGCTTTTTTTTATCTCCAAAGAAGAGTGTGATACAATGTGCTGAACATCTCAGATGTTGTGAAAATGATGTGTTTATGTACTGGTTCAGATGGCATTGATTCATCAATCACAGCTATACAGTCATGTGTAGGAAGGCAAATCCCTCCATGAATAAAGGAAATCTACTGCAGAGCTCACACAAAGGGATCCTTCCCCTCTGTAAACTCTCCCATCACATTACCCAACATATCAGCAAATGCAGGACGCACTGCGCATGCTCTAACCAACAAAGGGACCCCGGGTGATTGATGTCAGCTCCGAACCAATGAAAGGACTGTGGGCGGATCTGGAGGACCCGGCGGAAGGTTGGTCCTCCAGCCAATCAAAGTGAACGAGGGGCAGAATGAGACTAAACCACGTCATCACCCTGGCGCGTGGTGGAGAGTCGGTGGAATGGATGCTCAGGAAGTTATGGAGCGAAAGGATACGGTAAGGAAAGAAATAAATAAACAGAGGCAAACGGGAGACAAACTGTGTTACTATGAGCGGAGAGGTTTTACAAACATGTTGTGCACGTCGGAAAACACAAATTTGAACGTCCCAGTCCCGTGTTTGGAGTAAACGGGGAATTGCCTCAGCGCGGCTGCAGGCCTGAGTGAGCGCCGCCATCTTTATTCGGGGCGACGATTCACTGGACACGTGTGCGGCCGCCATCTTTATAGGGGGCAAGGTGCAGCCAGGCGCATGTGCAGCCTTTCTCTGGAACAGAGTCATTGGGCAGAATTTATACAGAGAACATTCAAACTCAGAGAAATGGATGTTTATTTCTGGATTTGTTTCGTCATTCATTTAAATGACTTGCTATTGTAACTGAGTTTGCAGGTCATTCAAAATTGGAGGTATTGTGCACAGTGAAGAAGGTTACCTCCGGTTACAGTGAGATATCGATCAGATACGGATTAATTTCGATAAATGTGAGGTGCTGCATTTTGGAAAAGCAAGTTAGTGCAGGACTTATACACTAGGGGAAAGTGAAGACTGCAGATGCTGGAGATCAGAGCTGAAAAATGTGTTGCTGGAAAAGCACAGCAGGTCAAGCAGCATCAAGGGCTCATGTCCGAAACGTCGATTCTCCTGATCTTTGGATGCTGCCTGACCTGCTGTGCTTTTCCAGCAACACGTTTTTCAGCCCAGGACTTATACACTGAATGGCAAGGCCCTGGAGACGCTTGCGGAACAAAGAGACCTTGGACTGCAGGTTCATAGTCCTTGCAAGTCAAGTTGCAGGTAGATAGGATGATGAAGAAAGTGTTCAGTATATTTTCCTTTATTGGTTCGAGCATTGAGTATAGGATGTGGGAGGTCATGTTGCTGTACAGGACATTCGTTAGGCCACTTTTGGAATATTGTGTGCAATTCTGGCCTGCCTGCTATCAGAAGGGTGCTGTGAAACTTGAAAGGTTTCATAAAAGACTTACAAGGATGTTGTTAGGGTTGGAGGATTTGAGCTACAGGGTGAGGCATAAAAGGCTGGGGCTGTTTTCCCTGGAGTGCCATAGGCTGAGCGGTGATGTTATGGAGGTTTATACAATCATGAGGAGCATGAACAGAGTAAATGAACAAGATGGTTTTCCTGGTGTAGTGGTGTCCAAAAGTAGAGGGCATTGCTTTAGGGTGAACGGGGCAAAAATTCAAAGGGGACTAAAGGAAAACTCTTTCATGCAGTGGGTGGAATGAGCTGCCAGAGAAAGTGGTGGAGGCTAGTACAATTAAAACTTGTTGAAGGCATCTAAATAGACACATGATCTGATTACGAAGCATTTACGGGGATATGGGCCAAGTGGTGGCAAATGGGAATGGATTAGGTTCGGATACCTGGTTGGCATGGATGAGTTAGACCGAAGGCTCTTTTTCGGTGCTATACATCTCTATGACTGTGGGATCATAACAGCTTATCCAACTCTGCTTCATCCCTGGGCTCCCTTATGACCACTTTGTCAGTATCTAGCTTGCTCAGTATTGAACAATGGGTGTATGTTTGGTCTGTTTGGTATTTTACGATTACTTTTACAGACATTTTTGTAATTTAATTTTTCACTGCCGCCCAGCCCCGACCATGTGCTGCTTATTAATTTTTTTCTGAAAAATGTTTGACAGTCAAGAATTATTTCTTCCAATAAGCAAGTGTATTTTCCTTCCATTTCTGACTATCAAGTTCTGCACCATTTTCATTCCCTGTAATCCGTTTTGCACTCCCTGAAACATCAACTGTGTTTCTCCTTCCACAGATACCAGTGATTAATGCCAAAGCACTGTTGCCTGTGGAGAGGGTGTTGTTTGACTTTCTTGTACAGCTGCAGTTTGTGTGGTGAAGGTGCTCCCATAATGTGGTTGGGTAAGAGATATTACAGAGTATTCATTACAGCAACAGTGATGATTTGAAGGTAATGTCCAAATCAAGAACAGTTTGTAGTTTTATTATCCTGCTTATAATTTCACAAAAATATTATTGGGAACTTTAGACATAAGGTCAGAGACTGATGATATTAGGTCAGGTGACCAAAAGCATTACCAAATAAGCAGGCTTTGAGGAATGTCTTAAAGGAGGAAAGCAGACCTGTGAGGTTTTGGCTGCAAATTTCGGAAAATGTTGCTTTGGTAACTGTAAAAGCAGCCAGACAGATGAAGTAATGAATTAACAGATCATTGGGAGTCTCGAACAGAATGGGTTGTCGAGGTCTTCAAGGATGTGTGATGCGGCGAGCTAGGGATGATCACAATCAGGAATTAAATTAAGGGTGAGAATTTTAAATTGAGGGATGTGGGCCGGATGCTGGCAGGTGAGACTAGATTGGGTTGGGATATCTGGTTGGCATGGATGGGATGGATTGAAGGGTCTCTTTCCATTCTGTACATCTCAGTGGCTCTATGTTGTTGATTATGAATAGAAGCCTTTTGATGGATCAACAAGTTTTGGTACGAGGGAGTACTTGGGCAGCAGAGATTTAGATTTTCTTAAGATTACAGGGAGGTTGAATGTGGGAAGCTGGCCAGGAGTGTGTTTGGATACTGAAGTCTGGAGATAACACAAGGTGGATGAGATGTTTTGAGCTGAGACAAGGGTAGAATCAGCTAGAAATAGTGATCTTGGAGTGGGACTGGGCTGTCACACTCCCCACACCTCTGGGATTCAGTTAGTTGTCAGATTGTGAATCAGGGCAGTAACACAATCGGGAACTGAGTGGCCCTGGTGGAGCCTAAAATGAGTGTCGCTCAGCTGGCTGTTGCTGAGCAGCTGCTCCTTGATAGCCCTGTTGATGACATCTTCCATCACTTTACTGCTGATCGAGTGTGGACTGATAGATGGAACTTGCCTGGGTTGGATTGCCCTGTGTTTTTGTGTTGAACATCCCTGGGCAATGTTCCACATTGTCGGTAGATGCCAGTGCTGGAGTGGTACTTGGCTTGGTGGGTGGTAAGTTCTAGAGCACAAACCATCAGTATTATGGCCAGAATATTGGCAGGGCCCATAGCCTTTGCACTACTTAACCATTTCTTGATGTTATTCAAACTGCATCAAACTGGCTTAAAACTCGCATCTGTGATGTTGGAAACCACTGGAGAAGGCTGAGATGGATCATCCCACTTTGCACTTCTGGCTGAAGATTGCAGCAAATGCTGTTGTCTTATCTGGTGCATGGGTGTGTGATACCTCTCCATCATTACGGGTGGGGATTTCTGTAATACTCCCTCCAGTAAGTTGTTTAATTGTCCATCACCGTTTACAACTGGGTGTGGCAGAACTGCAGAGCTCCGATCTGACCTATTGGTTGTGGGATCGTTTAGCTCTGTTGCTTGCTGCTGATGCTGTTTGACATGAAATAGCTTCAGGAAATGGGTTAAGTAGAATCCAAAGAGGTTAAACAAATATATCACAGACAAAAGATGAACTGCACCAGAGAATAGGACCCTTTAAAGATTAACAAGGCTGTCTATGGAACCACAGGGGGTGGGAAAGATATGCAAATATTTCATGTTATTTTTACTGGAGAAAGATATGGAATCTCGAGAGGTTGGAGAAACAAACCGAGAACTTGAAAAGTATCCATGTTACAGTGGAGGTGTTACTGGATGTCTTGAATCGCATCAAGGTGGATAAAACCCTGGGACCTGATCAGATGTATCCCAGAACTTTCTGGAAGTGATTGTTGGGCCTCTCCTGAGGTATTTGTATCATTGATAGTGACAGGTGAGGTGCCATTATTTTAAAAAGGTGATAAGGAGAGGCCATAGAACAAGAGAATAGTGAGCCTGAAGTCAGTGGCACGCAAGTTGTTGGAAGGGATTCTGAGGGACAGGATATCCATCTGTTTGGAAGAGTAAGGATTAATCATTGACTGTTGTCAATGTGGAGCTGAAAATGTGTTGCTGGAAAAGCGCAGCAGGTCAGGTGGCATCCAAAGAACAGGAGAATCGACGTTTCGGGCATCAGCCCTTCTCGAAACATCGATTCTCCTGTTCCTTGGATGCTGCCTGACCTGCGCTTTTCCAACAACACATCTTCAGCTCTGATCTCCAGCATCTGCAGTCCTCACTTTCTCCTTTTGTCAATGTGACTTTGTACTTGCACAATCGTGTCTCACTAACTTGACTGAACGTTTTGAAGTGACAAAGAAAATTGATTAAGCCAGGCGGTGAGCATTGTTTATATGGACATTCAACAAGGTTCCACAAAGCAGACAGGTTAGCAAGGTTACATAACATGGAATGAAAGGAGAACAAGCCATTTGGGTACAAAACTGGCTTGATGGTAGGAGACAGAGGGTGATGATGGAGGTTTGCTTTGTGGACTGGAGGACTGTGAGCAGCAGTGTGCTACAAGGATCGATTATTGGGTCTTTAAATAAATGACTTGGATGTGAATATGAGGTATGGTTAGTAGCTTTACACAAGACACCAAAATTGGAGGTGTAGTGGACAGCGAAGAAGTTTAGTTCAGAATACAACAGGATCTTGATCAGATGGGCCAGCGGAGCAAGGAATGGCAAATAGAGTTCAATTTAGATAAATGTTAGCTGTTGGATTTTGGAAAGGCAAATCAGGGCAGGACTTATACACTTACTGGTAAGGTTGGGGAGTGTTGCTGAGCAAAGAGACCTTGGAGTGCAGGTTCATAGTTCCTTGAAAGTAGAGTCACAGGTAGGTAAGGGAGTGAATGCAGCGTTTGCTATGCTCTCCGAAATGTTGTGGCTGTAGAGGACATTGATTAAGGCTCTTCTGGAATTCTGTTTTCAGTTCCATTCTCCCTGTTCTTGGAATGATGTTGTGAAACTTGAAACATTTCAGAAAATGTTTGCAAGGACTTTGCCAGAATTGGACAGTTTGAGGGCAGTGCATGTTTGGAGTGAGCTGCCAAGGGACGGGGTGGAGGCTAGAACAATTACAACATTTAAAAGACATTGATGAAGCCATTTCTCGTATTCTGTTTTCAGTTTGAATTTCCCTGTTCAGGGAAGGATGTTGTGAAACGTGAAAAGGTTCGGACAAGATTTACAAAAACGTTGCCAGGATTGGAGGATTTGGGCTACAGGGAGAGGCTGAATATGCTGGGGCTAATTTCCCTGGAGAGTCCAAGACTCAGAGGTGACTTCATGGATATTTATAAAATCACGAGGGGCATGGATAAGGTGAGCAGCAGCGGTTGTTTTTACTGAGGTGAGGTGGGTCCAAAACTAGAGCACATGGTTGAGAGGGCAACGATTTAAAAGGAATCTAAGGACAACGTTTTCAAGGTGAGTGTGGTGTGTGGATGGAATGAGCTGCCAGATGAAGTAGTGGACGCTGATAAAATCACAACTTTTAAAAGGCATCCAACTGGGTACGTGAACAGTAAGGGTTTTGATGGATACAGGCCAATAGCTGGCAAATGGGACTCCAGTAGTTTAGGATTTCTCGTTGGCATGGACGAATTGGACCGAAGTTCTGTTTCTGTGCTGTACATGTCTATGACGTTAATAAACTAAGATGCGTTCCTCTTTTGTGGAGAGCAAGCTGCAGCACAGATAATTGTCCTTGGAGCTGCGAAGGTGAAGCAGTGATTTCGACCTGGTGCAGATTTGGTTCCAAGGTCTTGAATTTGCAGAGAGAGAGAGGAATTGTTAACACTGTCACAATTTTTAGTAACTACTTTCAAGTAATTAGCAAATAATATAAATTGAAAATATGAACATTATTGTACTCAGTAAGTGCTGAGCATCTGGAACATTCTGAACGACAAAGATTCAGCAGGTATTCTGAAACAGACTTGGAATTTTAATTTTTAAGGAAAGATTTGGTGGGATGTGGGCAAATAGGAGGGGATTTGGGACAGACTTGCAGCATCTCCAGAGGGAGAGAGTACAGCCCCAATGGGCTGAATAGCCCCCAGGCCCTGTGATGTGTGTATCTGTGATACTGCCCCATTCACTGTAAATGATGAAGCTCATCCCAGAGCAGAGAGAGGGATTAGCCCTCCACTCTCATCACAATGGGGCCTCGCTGATTGACGGCAGCTCCAGACCAATGGGAGGAGAGTCTGTATGGTCCTGCAGCCAATGGGAGTGAATGAGGGGTGTGACCAGCAAGATGACACATGTCTATGAGCTGTGCAGGTGCAGTGTCACTGGGTGGGGTTGGGAGAGACAGGGACAGAGGCTGTGGGACCTGAATTACAAACTCCCGGTAAATTAGAACCAAAAGAACTGCAGATGCTGTAAATCAGAAACAACAACCAGGAGGTTCTGGAAAAGCTCAGCAGGTCTGGCAGCATCTGTGAAGAGAAATCAGAGTTAACGTTCAGATTCGGTGTCCCTTCCTCAGAACTGATACTGAGAGAAAAAAATGTTGCTTTATATGCAGAAGGTAGGGTTTAGGGGAGGATGTAAGGAGTAAAGGATAGGTGGAGATAGAGCGAGAAGAAGGGTTGGATAAGGGAGTGGATAACGATCTGGCTGGGGGAGGGCGACTAGCTGTTAATGGAAACTGTTAGTGGCTAACCATAGGTAGTGTGTAATGACAGGCTGTGAGAACAAGGACTGGTGTGTGGGGTAGGGGGGGCTAGGACATGGGGTTGCTAAACTATGGTCAGCCACTAACTGTCTCCGTTGTAAGCTGTTCTCCACAGACATCACTCCATGATTGGAGCTGCAGAGGACAGAGTTTGCAGATGGGCGGCACGGTGGCATAATGGTTAGCACTGCCGCCTCACAGCGCCAGAGACCCGGGTTCTATTCCCACCTCAGGCAACTGTCTGTGTGGAGTTTGTACATTCTCCCAGTGTCTGCGTGGGTTTCCTCCAGGTGCTCCGATTTCCTCCCATAGTCCAAATATGTGCAGGTTTGGTGAATTGGCCATGATAAGTTGCCCGTAGTGTTAGATGTAGGGGAATGTGTCTGGGTGGGTTGCTCTTTAGATGGTTTGTCTGATCTAAAAACCTCTTCAATATCCTTCCCAACCCCCTCTATTCTCATCAAAGATGTATCTTAAAGTTGTTCTCTTTAATCAATGTTTCCAGCATTCGTGAAGCACTTTAGGAGAATTGTCAGTGTGAAAGGCTCCATACAATGCAGGTCGTTGTTGTTAATGTCCGACATTAGGAGAAACAGGAATGAACGCTCTCTTATACCTGATGAACAGCAGCAAAAGCAGGGAGCACTGAGCATGCTCCAGCCCACAAAGGGCCTCTGGTGATTGATCTCGGTGCAGGACCAATAAGAGTATGAGGACGGGGCTGGAAGACAAGGTAGTGGCGGTTGGTCTGAGTGAATGAGGGGCGTGGCTACACTCAAACACGTGATAAGCTTCTCGATTCGTGGTGCTGGAAGAGCACAGCAGTTCAGGCAGCATCCAAGGAGCAGTAAAATCGACGTTTCGGGCAAAAGCCCTTCATCAGGAATAAAGTGATACCACATCATAAGCTTCACTGGCAGCACTGTGATGTTGTGACCAAGGCATTGGAAATGTGTGAAGGTGCAGGGCATGGTTAAGGAAAGACATATTGACCAGGAAGAGAAGGAAATTTCAATGGAACGGGGTGAGACGTTTTACAGAACTTCGTGCACGTCGGAAAACACAAATTTGAAAATCCCAGGCCTGTGTTTGTGGCAAACAGGAAAATGCTTCAAACGGTGAAAGGTGTGAGTGATCACCGCCAACTTTATTGGGGGCAGTGATCCGTGGGACACGTGTGTGTCTGCCAACTTTGAGAGGGGCAAGCTGTAGGGGGACGCATGTGCAGCCTTCCTTGGCCGGGAGTGATAGGGCAGGATTTACACAGTGTCAGAGTCAGGATGTTTTCAATGTCAAAGAGTGTGATGCTAGAAAAGCACAGCAGGTCAGGCAGCAGCCGATTGGTGGGAAGGAAGATGGAAACGTAGGACAGGTCAAAAGGGTAGTGCCGAGTTGGAAGGCTGGATCTGGGATAAGGTGGGTGGAGTGGAAATGAGGAAACTGGTGAAATCCACATTGATCCCATGTGGTTGGAGGATCTGAACACAGATGATGAGGCGTTCTTCGTCCAGGCATCAGATGCCTGGGATTTGGCAGTGGAGGTCGCCCAGGACCTGCATATCTTTGGTGGATCGGGAAGGGGAGTTAAAGTCTTTGGGCACAGGCTGTTTGGCTTGTTTTACTGTTTAGTGTTTTACTGTTACTTTCACAGACCTTTTGTAAGTTAATTTTCCTCTGCTGCCCAACCCCTGACAATGTGCTGCTCTCTAAACGGACTAAATTTTCCACAGTATCTTTGCCAGTGAATAATTCTTTTTTTCAACAAAAGAGTGCATTTTCCTTCCATTTCTGACCATCAAATTCTGCAACATTCTCACTTCCTGTAATGCATTTAGCACTCCCTGAAATATTAACTATGTGTTTCTCTCTCCACAGACCCCAGTGATTAATGCCAGAGTCCCATTGCCTGTGGAGAGGGTGATGTTTGACTTCCTTGTACAGCTGCAGTTCGTGTGGTGAAGGTGCTCCACAATGTTCTTGGGTAAGAGATGTTACAGATTATTCACTCAGCGACAGTGAAGAGTTGACAATGTGTGTGCAAATCAACAACAGTTTGTATTTTTATCATTTTTATAATTTCACAGAAATTGAGAATTTCTGACATAAGGCCACAGATGGGGATATTAGGTCAGGTGATCAAAAGTATTGCCAAATAAGCAGGTTTTCAGGAATACCTTAAAGGAGGAAAGCAAGTCTGAGAGGGTCAGGGTGCGAATTCCAGACCATGTTGCCTTGGCAACTGTCAAAACAGCCAGACTGGTGAAGCAATGAATAAATGCATCTTTGGGAGTCTGAAAGAAACTGAGTTGTCAAGGTCTCACAGGTTGTGTGGTGCAGGGAGACAGGAATGTTCACAGCCAGGAATTACATCAAGGGTGAGAATTTTAAATTGTTGCTTGTTAATAGGAGCCTTTTGATGGATCAACAAGTTTTGGTACAAGTGAGCACTTGGGCAGTAGGGTTTTAGATACTCTTGAGCTTATATGTAAGTTGAATGTGGGAGGCTGGCCAGGAGTGTGTTTGGGTAACGAAGTCTGGAGATAACACAGGGATGGACGAGTATTTCAGTAAATGAGCTGAGACTAGGGTGGAGTTGGGTGATGTCACTGATGTAGAAATAGCAGTTTTGGAGTCGGGCTCCTCCTCATCACTCCCCCTCCCCAATTCACAAATATTGTTCCTTGTTCTGTCTGTCTTTTCTGGTTATGTCCTTCTTTCCAATTCTGCTAAGAACTAATATTTGACCTCAAGATTGTTCGAAAATCCTGCTCCATCTCCACTCTCCCTTTCCTTTCTGAATTCCTCATATGTAGTGTCCATCCAGGATCTATCTTTGTCCCCTCCTGTATCTCACCTACATACTGCCAGGAGGTGACATCGTATTGGTTTCCCATGTACACTGACAATGCCCAGCTCTCTCTCCCGATCATCCCTCTCCATTGCTCCACTGTTACTCATTCATCAAACTGGTTACCACACGCCTACAACTCGATTGGCTGCAATTTCCTCCAGTGAAACACTGCAATCGTTAAACCCATTGCCTTCAGTTGCTATTCCAAATTCCTTTCCCTTACTGCTGAGCCCCTCCCTCTCACTGGGAAATGCCTGAGGCAGAACTACACTCTTCACAATATTGCTCTCATATTCTGACCCCAAGGTGATCTTCTGATCACACATCTACACAATCGCAAACACTAGGAACTCCAATCTCTAAAATGTTGCTTTTCGCCACCTCACCCCAGCTCCATTTGCTATTGAAACCCCTTACCCATGTCTGTGTTGCATTAAAGTTGACAAATCTAAAACAAAACCCTTAATTCTGCAACTGACCCAGAGACTGGTTCCAGGTTCCCTCGTGATGGGACACAGATTCTCAGTATTTACCCTGTCATATCCCTTAGTACGCCTATATGTTTCAATAAGATCTTCTCTCATTCTACCCCAAATCCAGTGAGTCGAGACCCAACTTCTTCAGCCTTTTCTTTAAAAGAGAGTCCCTGCAAACCAGGGATCATCCCAGTCAATCTTCTCTAAATGCCTCCGATGAAGTGATGTATTTCCTTAACGAAAGGGACCAAAATGTCTCTCATTACTCCATATGTGGTCTCACTCGCACTTTATAAAGTTGCTCTCAGGTATATACTCCAAACTCTTATACTGAAAATCCCTTCAAACAAGAAACAACGTTTCATCTCCCTTCCTGATGACCTGTTGTAACTGTGTGCTAGTTTTCTGTGTTTCCTGCACAATTATCTCCTCGTCTCTTTTGTGTTGCAGCTTTCTACAGTTTCCACCATTTAAATAGTCCTCTGTTCTTTTCTTACCTCCTCCAAAATGAACAACTTCACATTATCCCAAGTTATGCTCCATTTGCCAACTTGGTGTTCACTTCTCCAACAAATCCGTCTCTGTAAACAGTTTATAATCCTTTTGGAAGTTTACTGTTCTACATTTTGTCGGAGATTCCCCCCTCATTATTCTAAACCTTTGCAGGGAGCACCGGACAGTGGGAAGCATGCTGAGTTGCTGTCTTTTCAGAGAGACTCTTTGGAATGACTGGGAGGATCTTGCTGCCCATTGGTCAGAATGGAGACAACTTGCCCATCAAGCTGCATGAGCCTTTCACACCCCCATGTCTTATTGAGGAGGCACAGCGGCAGAACGGAAGGAAAGAAAAGGAAGCAAATCCTGCTCTCCACATCTCACTGACCCTTGGAACATTCTGTCCCGTGTGTCAAAGATCTGTCCTGTTCAGTCACATGAAGTCCCAAGGTGGAAACTCATAGAAACCCACATAGATTTCCCCCTGAACTGACTGCTGGTCTCCACAAGGGGTAATGTGTCCAGTCATCCTGGACCAGGAGGAGGGGATGGTGTGAGTTTCTAACCTGACCTAACAGTGACAGATTTTATAAACTTGTATTTCAGGATACTACAGGTGGATATTCAGATGGGAATCTCAGTAATTGTAACGCCAAACTCTGATTGAATTACTCCATTCATCAGGACATGGATATTTGCACTGTGTGTGAGTATTTTGTTCCAGCTCAATTCCATTTTCTGCATAAAAAGTCTCCTTTGAATCAAACCACCCTGTCAATAGATCTCCCCGAAATCTTCAATATGTGTCCAGTAATCCTTTTATGATGAGTTAATGAGTGTAAGGCTTAACATCCTAATGTATATGTTTTGCAAACACTTGTCTCTCAGCTCCCCTCAATTGCCTTTGCTACAAGGAGAACAATCTCAGTTTTCCCAAACCCCGGATTCACCAATGTCTGTTTCTGTGCCTTATAGACAACATCAGGATTGTGTTGGAACATTCTCCACTTGCCTGCATCAGATTAGATTAGATTACTTACATTGTGGAAACAGGCCCTTCGGCCCAACAAGTCCACACAGACTCTCCGAAGAGCAACCCACCTAGACCCATTCCCTACATTTACCCTTTCACCTAACACTACAGGCAATTTAGCATGGCCAATTCACCTAACCTGCACATATTTGGACTGTGGGAGGAAACTGGAGCACCATTTCTTCTGCAAACAACATAATAGGAAAATTGTTTTGAAAATTTCAACAGGAAATCCTGAGAATTTGGAACGCAGATACAGAAGTAGGGTCCTCAAGCCTGCTCAGTCATTCATGGCCAATTTGTGGCCAACTCCATATACTTGATTTCTCCCCTGCTTAATAATTAACAATTTCAAATTTAAAAGTCGACAATTAACCCAGCATCAGCTACAATTGGTGAGACACTTCTAAGCTTCAAACACCCTTTTGGAGTCGAACTGTTTTCAAACTCTACAGAAAGGCAACACTCCAATTTTGGGCTCTTCTGTATATATGGGGGTCTAGATTAGAGTGGTGCTGGAAAAGCACAGCAGGTCAGGCAGCATCCGAGGAGCAGGAAAAATCGACATTTTGGGCAAAAAGCCCTATATATGTTTGTCAGGCAGAGGTAAGTATACGCATTTGGAGAGAGGTGAAACTGGCCATCAACCACTGGATTTGAGCAATCTGGATCCTCTACCACTAATAATATTTACCTTCTCCCCGCATTAGAATCCAAAGGGTGATTTTAATGCTAACCTTAGAAAATAAATAAAACTAGCATTGTCATTAGGTTAATCTCTTCCTGCTCAAAACACTCCCTGTTTATTCCTTCCATCATAATTTTTACCCATATTTATAACAAAATTTATCCATGTAAAATTCCCATTTACAGCATACAGAGTATAACATCAGCTGTTTGTAAAGCCATACTTACTGAAATAAGCCCACAGCGGAGGACCAAAGAACATTTTGTATATCCTGATTTTCCCACAGTCTATAATGCCATTTGTATTTGAGTGATGACTCTCATAAGATTACGCAAAAATCTCTACAGGAACAAAAGTCTGAAATCTTTAAGTGTGACAAAGTGTACAAGAAATATAATATGATATGACATTTCCTCATCAGATAGATCATAGGCTCTTAACATTTCCAGGTTTGAGACTGTATTGGAATAATGCATCCAAATGGTTTCCTGGT
Source organism: Chiloscyllium punctatum (assembly GCF_047496795.1). NCBI lineage: Eukaryota > Metazoa > Chordata > Chondrichthyes > Orectolobiformes > Hemiscylliidae > Chiloscyllium > Chiloscyllium punctatum. The sequence goes on from NC_092744.1 coordinate 96,992,191, forward strand.
GGCCACACAGATGTCCATTCAAATCTGTCATACCCCAAAACCTTACATTTTGAATCATTCTCTGCTACCAATATTAAATACTAAAGATAACTGTCTAAACCAAAATTGTAGTGAGATATTTTTTCAATTAACCACCTTCCATTAAAGGCCCCACCACTGATTACTAAATCTCCACATCTATATACTCAATTCAAACTCAATTAACCCTGTCTAAATATAGTGCAGCCCTCAACAGTATTAAAGAAAGCGAACATCCTCCAGGAGAAAGCACTGTGCCTGAGTGTTGTCCCATCCACCAACTTCAACATTCCCTCTCTCCACCCCCGATGCACATTGGCATCACTGTCTGAAAGGTAAAGTCATCATTGTCCTACCAGACCATAGGGCTGCTCTCTCTTTAGGGAGAGATGTCTGGTGTTGGTTTAACCTGAAGGTTACCACAGCCCAGGCAAGGGGAGAGGTTGAGAACGAGAGTCCATCTATTGTAGATGGATATTCTTGATATGTATTAACAACACCCATGTCCCTGCAACTAAAATCCCCCATTCCTTGAACCATCCTGGTAACTCTCCTGTGCCCCCTCTCAGGGACCCTGCCATCCTTCCCAATGTATGGGCGATCTCTGGTTTGCACAGACCCAGCTGCTCTGTGTTCCTGTGGGTGATGTCATCATCGAGCAACAGTTGCACTAAACCTCACTGTCTGTGAGGGTGGGAGACATAAATCCCCAAAACATTTGAGATGTATTTAGTGTGCACTTGCTATGCCATGATAGTTGACACTTTTCCAGAAGTACTGGAAAGTAGATGAGGATAGTAGTATGGTGGTAGTTTTCGGTGATAATTTTCTTTCTCACAGACTCGATGGACCACCAGATCGTTTTTCTGTTCTGTAGACCGCTGAGATGTTTATTATAGGAATATGACAGGCTCCATTGGACATCAGGTCAGAAAAGGTGATACTAGAATAGATGACACGTGATTGGTCGATTTTCTTGGGAGGAAAGTGAGACGCAGAGGTTTAAGAGGAAATTCAGAAGCTCAGCGCAGGAATTGTAAAGGGCTATTATCAAGTGAGAAATAAACATTGGGCATCCTGAAAGCTGGAAATAACGAAAGGCACATATAGCAGAGCTTTGAGAGACTGGAGAGGATTAGACATTCGGAGGATAATGAAGCTGGAGGAGATGCAAGTTGGAAAGGATTGTGTGGATGGAGGATGTTACAGAGCTAGAGATATTTGTGATAGAGGTTTTTGGATTTTGAGGCTGGAGTGGAATTATAGAGCTGAGGAGGATTTGTAAGGCTGGATGAGGTGGCACTGATAGGGAGAGTTCCAAGCATAGAGGAATTTATAGAGATAACGAGTCATAAAGTTACACAGCATCGACACAGACCCTGTGGTCCAACCAGTCCGTGTTGACCATAAATTCGAACTGAACTAATCGCACCTGCCTCCACTTGGTCCAAGTCCATCCTAGCATTCCCTATTGATATACGGGTCCAAATGTTTTTTTCCTATTAGAATCCCATTTCCCTCCCCTTTTGCTCTATGTTTACACCTGACTAATTCACTCAACCCAATCATTCCTGAACACTATGGGCAATTGAACACGGCCAGTTCACCTACCCTGTACATCTGTGGATTGTGGGAGGATATGGGAGCTCCTGGAGGAACCCACGCTGTCATGGGGAGGAATATGCAAACTCCACATGGACAGTCACCCAATACAGGAATTGAGCCTGTGTCCCTGGCGCTGAAAGGTAGCAGTGCTAACCGTTGAGCCACTGTGCCACCCTGAAATTGTAATTGTATTCACATCTACCACGTCCTCTGCAAGTTTATTCCACATGTGAACCACTCTTTGTGCAAAAACAAAAAATAAAATCCGGAACTTCTTTTTAAAGCCTTACTTTTTAACGTGAGAAACGTATGTCCCCAATCTTGAATCACGCCCCCTCCTGGAAAGGGCACCTGCTGCTCACATTAGCGAAACTCTTCAGGATTTTATAAACCTCTAATAAGGTCACCCCTCAGCCTCCTGTGCTCCAGTGAAAAAGGACCCAGCCTATCCAGACTCTGCTTATAACTCAAACCATCCATTCCCATCACCATCCTGGTAAATCTATTCTGAACCTGCTCCAATTTAATAATATCCTTCCTATAACAGCACAAACAGAACTGGGCACAGTATTCCAGAAGAGGCCTCCCCAACATCCTGTACAACCTCAACATAACGTCCTAACTCCTATATTCAAAGATCTGAGCAATGAAGGCAAATGTGCTAAACCCCTTCTGAACCACCCTGTCTGCATGTGACAGGTAGTTCAAAGACCTGAACCCCTCGGTCTCTTTGTTCCATATCACTATCCGAGGCCCAACTTTTAATCAGTGTAAGTCCAGCCTTCGTTTGTTTTGTCAAGATGTAATATTTCGCATTTATTCCAATCCAAACATCACAAACATCCTTTGAGTATAAAGGCAAAAGGAGTATACTTCAGGGTAAAATCAGTAAGGTAAAACGGGGACAGGAGACCGCTTTGGCGAATAGGGAAAGGGTTTTTAGAAATACATTAAGAGCAAATGGGTCACTAGAGAGAGAATAGGCCACCTCAAAGATCAGCAAGGCAGCCTATGTGTGAAGACGCAGGAGATGGGGTTGTTGGGGGGATACGACACGTGTGGCATCAGTGTTTAATGTGGAGAAGGACAGATTTGTGGAGGTTGTCAAGATTAGAGATCGTGAGGGTGATGAGACAGGAGGAGATTGGAGGATGTATTCCAGGCTGAAGTGCCCATATTCCAGGCTGAATTGCCCATATTCCAGGCTGAATTGCCCATATTGTTCAGGGATGTGCAGGCTAGGTGGATTAGCCATGGGAAATGCAGCGTTACAGGTTTAAGGTAGGAGGCTTTGAGGGTCAGGGTGGATGTGATGGGCCGAATGGCCTGCTTCCACACACTCAGGATTCTATGATAATTCTCCTAGTTTTAAAATAGTTGCATAAAATAATAAACCAGATCTAAACGGTGTTCTAAATTGGACAAAGGTGAATTTTGACGGTACAAGGCGAGAACTTTCAATATTTCTTTGCAACCCCCAGGTAAAGGGACGGCTGGAAAGTGGGAACATAAGAACAGAAGGAAGAGGAGCAGGAGTAGGCCATCTGGCCCCTCGAGCCTGTTCTGCCATTCAATAAGATCAGGGCTGATCTTTTCATGGCCTCAGCTCCACTTTCCTGTTCTCTCAACATAATCCTTAATTCCTTTCCTGTTGACAAATCTACCTTTTGACAAAACGATAGTCAAGTTGATAACGTCAACTGCTGCACTCAGCAGCAAATTCCACAGATTCACAGATTTATCTGAAGATGTCCATCCTGTACTCAGTCCTAAATCTGATATCCCCTTATTTTGACTCTCTGCTCGCTAGTTTGCTCCGTCCCCAGTGGAAATCACCTCCCTGCTTCGAGTTTATCTACTCCATTAATAATTTCAATTTTTTTCCTAACCAAACCCCCATACTTCGAAATTCCAATGAGTATAGAACTAGTTTTCTCAATCTCTCCGCATATGTCAACCCTCTGAAATCCTGACTCAAACTAGTGATCCTCCACCGCACCCTCTCCAGTGCCAGTACATCCTTCCTGAAGTAAGGAGACCAAACCTGTACACAGTACTCCAGGTGTGGCCTCTCCAGCACCCTGTACAGCTGCAGCATAACCATCCCTCTAGCAATGAAGGACAATATTCCCTTCACTGTCTTATTTACCTGCTGCACCTGCAAACCAACTTCCTGTGATTCATGCACAAGGAAACTCAGCTCCCTCTGTACAGCAGCGTGCTGCAAGTTTTCACCATTTCATCAGTTAGCTGTTAGTCCGACCAAAATGGATGACCTCACATTTCCCAACATTGTCCTCCATCTGTTCGACCCTCACCCACTCACTTAAACTATCCGTATCCCTCTGCAGACTTACCATTGGCCTCTACATACATTGCTCTACCACTCAGCCTAGTGTTGTCTACCTTTCATGAATCGATGCTGGGTCTGCTCTGAGACAATTTCGATCCAGATAGCTCACTTATTCTTCCTTGAGAGATCGAGCATTTCCCCCACTACAGAAGTTATGCTAACAGGTCCATTTTAAAATATTGGCATCACATTTGCAGCTATCTAATCTGTCAGAACCGTCCCAGAGTCCAGCACATTTTAGTGAATTATCACGAGTGTGTTTGCTATTTAGCCTCTGCCATCTGTTATAGTCCCCTGGGATGCACTCCATCATGGCCAGACGACCCATCTACCTTTAGGCTGTTATCTTTCCCAACACCACCTCTTTACTGAGAATGATTGCTTCTCTGTCCTCATCTGCCATTGCATCCATAGGCCTGTAACAACGAGAGTACACTGACAGTATGATCCTGCTAAGGCCAAGGCTGGTAGGTGTAGGGAATGCTGCCTGTCGAGAGAAATTGAGGGCCTGGTCAAGAAAATGAAGGAGGGATATGGCAGGTACAGACAGCTGGGTTTGCGTGAATCCCTCCAGGAGTAAAAGGGCAGTTGGAGTATAGTCGGGGGAAACCATGAGGGCTAAAAGGGGACATGAGATAGCTTTGGGAAATAGGTTTAAGGAGAACCCAAAGAGATTCGACAAATACACCTAGGACAAAAGAGTAACCAGGCAGAGATTCGGGACCCTCAAAGATCAGCAAGGCTGTCTGTGGAACCATCGGAGATGGGAGGATTTCATGTCAACTTTTACTTCGAGAATGTGGAAGTGAGACAGTTTGGAAAAATAAATAGTGATAACTTGACAAGTGTCCATATTACAGAGAATGAGGTACTGGATATCTGATAATACATAAAGCTGAATAAATCCCTGGGACCTGATCAGGTGTGGCCCAGAACTTTGTGGGAAGTTAGGGAAGTGATCGCCGGGCCCCTCGCTGAGATATTTGTATCACCGATAGCCACAGGTGAGGTGCTGTAAGACGGGCGCCATTATTTGAGAAAGGTGATGAGGAAAGTCCAGGGAACAATACACCGGTGAGCCTGAAGTCAGGCAAGTTGTTGGAAGAGCTTCTCAGGGACAGGATTTGGATGTAATTGGAAAGGCAAGAAATAATTAGGGATAATCAGCATGGCTTTGTGCATGGAAATCACTAACTTGGACTTCAGAAAGATGTTCAACAAAGTTCAACATAACAGACTGGTTAACAAATTATACAAAATTGGCTGGAAAATTGGAGACAGAGGATCGTGGTGGAGGGTTGCTTTTTGGACTGGAGGCCTGTGATGTGCAATATGGTGTAAGGATTGGTGTTGGGTCCACTGCTTTTCATCATTTATATAATGATTTCGATGTGAATATAGGAGCTATGATTAGTGACTTTACATAGACACCAAAATTGGAGATGCAGTGGACAGGGAAGAAAGTTACCTCAGAGAACAATGAGACTTCAATCAACTGGGCTGAGGAGTGGCAGATGGAGTGTAATTCAGATAAATGTGAGGTGCTGCATTTTGGAAAAACAAATCAGGGCAGGACTTATACGTTTAATGGGAAGGGCCTGGGGAGTGTTGCTGAACAAAGAGATGTTGAGGTGCAGGTTCATAGTTCTTTGAAAGTGGAATAGGCAGGGTGGTGAAAAAGGCGTTTGGTTAACTTGCCTTTATTGGCCTATGCATTGAGTATAGGAGTTGAGATGTTATTTTGCAGCTGTACAGGACATTGATTCAGCCATTTCTGGAATTCTGCTTTCAGTCCTGGTCTCCCTGCTATCGGAATGATATTATAAAACTTGAAAGGATTCAGAAAAGATGTGCAAAGATGTTTCCAGGGCTAAGGGTTTGACCCATACAGAGAGGCTGAATAGGCTCGGGCTGTTTTCACTGGAGCATCGGATGCTGAGAGGTGACCTTCGAGGTTGATAAATCGTGAAGGACATGGTTAGGGTGAACAGCCAGGGTCTTATTCCCAGGTTAGGGGAGTCCAAAACCAGAGAGCACAGACATGAGTTGTGAGGGAAAAGATTTAAATGTTATCTAAACAGCAATTTTTTCAAGCTGAATATGGTACGTGTATGGAATGAGCTGCCAGAGGAAGTGTGGAGGCTGGTACGATAACATTTAAAAGGCATCTGATTGGGCTCGTGTTTAGGAAACTTTTAGAAGGATATGGGCAAAGTGTTGGCAAATGGGACGAGATTAATTTAGGATATCTGGGCGGCATTGATGAATTGGACCGAAGTGTCTGTTTTGTGCTGTGCATCTCTATGACACTAATAAATTCAAATTAAGATAGATTTCTCTTTTATGGAGAGTTAGCAAAAGACCTGACAATTCTCTTTGGAGCTGAAAAGCTTAATCAGTGATTTCAACCAGAAACAGATTTGTTTCCAGGATAATTAATTTATAGAGACACTGAGAGAAATTATTGTCACAATTTTTAGTAACTACTTTCAGGTAATTGGTAAATAATGCAGGTTAAAAATGTGAAGGTTATTTTACTCAGTAGGTTCTGAGCATCTGAAACAGTTTGAACCACAGCTGGATGCAGCTTTTGTTATTATCAAAACAGATTTGGAATTTAACTATTTAAGGATAAATGTGGAGGGCTACTGGTAAATGGGAGTGGAGAAAGGGCAGATTGGCAGCATCTCCAGAGGAAGAAGGTACAGCCCCAATGGGCTGAATAGCCCCCAGCCCCTGTGCTCTGTGATCCTGCCCCATTCACTGAATGATGAAGCTCATCCTAGGGCAGAGCCACAGTCATGTACAGCAAGGAAACAGACCCTTTAGTCAAACTCGTCCACACTGACCAGATATCCCAACCTAATCTAGTCCTATATGACAGCAGTTGGCCCATATCACTCTACGCCCTTCGTAATCACATACCCATCCAGCTCCCTTTCAAATAGTGGAAATATACCAGCTGTCACCACTTCCCTGATAGTAGATTCCTTACACGCACATGAAAAAAGTTGCCCCTTGGGTCTCCTTTATATCATTCTCCTCTCACCTTAAACCTATGCCCCCTTGTTCTGGACTTCCTAACCCCAGGGAAAAGGCCTTGTCTCTGTATCCCATCCACGCCCCTCATGATTTTATAAACCTCTGAGGTCACCCCTCAGCCTCCTACCACTCAAGTCACAATGGGACCTGGCTGATTGATGGCAGCTTCAGACCAATAGGGGAGTTGGTGTAATCCTCCCGCCAATGGGACTGAATGAGGGGTGTGGCCAGCAGGCCAACATGTGACCATGAGCTGTGCAGGTGCAATGTCACTGTGAGGGGGGACCCAGTGAGTGTGAAGGGAGTGGGAGAGACAGCCGAGACTGGGAGAGAAATTGAGTTTGTGTACTGGGTGGGTTGATAAACACACGATGTAGGCTGCTAGACCTGAATTACAAAGGAATTGCGGATGCTGTAAATCAGAAACAACAACTAGAAGATCCTGAAAATGCTCAGCAGGTCTGGCAGCATCTGTGAAGAGAAGTCAAAGTTATCATTTCTGATCCAATGACCCTTCATCAGAACTGATGTTCCTGAGAAACAATGTCGGTTTATATGCAGAAGGTAGGGGTTAAGGTGTAAATGAGAGGTGGTGATAGATTCCAAAGAACGCGATGGGAGCAGTTGGACAAAGGAATGTATAACGATCTGGTTGGGGGAGGGTGAATAGCTGTTTATGGAGACTGTTAGTGGGTAACCATAGGTAGTGTGTAATTGCAGGCGATGTAATAACAGGGCCTGGTCTATGGGATGGGGGCTAGGACACGAGTACGTAGGAGACTTATGACTTAAAATTATGGAATCCAATATTGAGGCCAGAGGGCTGAAGGGTCCCCAGGTACAAGATGAGGTGATGTTCTTCCAGCTTGTGTTCAAAGTGTGGCGCTGGATGTGCTCAGCAGGTCAGGCAGTATGCAAGGAGCAGGCAAATTGACATATTGGGCCTAAGCACTTCTTCAGGAATGTGAGGGTGGGGAAGAGGACAGATAATAGGATGGGTGTGTCGGGCTGGTGGGAAGGTAGTTGGGAAGGCAATAGGAAAATGCAGGTAGGGGTAATAGTGAGAGGATGGAGTGGATAATTGGGAAGGAAGATGGACAGATCGGACAGTTTGAGGGCGGTGCTGAGTTGGAGGGTTGGATCTGAGATAAGGTCGGGGAGAGGAGATGAGTGAATGTTGCCATGTTGTTGAAGGGTCGCTCCATCCCACCTATTATTTACTCTTTTACCCCTATCTCCTGCAGTCCAAAGATGTGTAGGTTAGGTGAATTGGCCAAGCTAAATTTCCCATCGTGTTCAGGGATGTGAAGGTGAGGTGCATTGTTTTGGAGAGTAGCGGAATGGGTCTGGGTGGGATACTCTTCGGAGGATCAGTGTGCATTTGTTGGACCGAATGGGCTGTTTCCACACTGTAGGGAGTCTAATTTTCCCAGCTGCCATCGGTTCTGAGGAAGGTCACTGGACCCAGGATGGCCCTTGGTGTGTGCAGGAGCCGGAAACTGGGAAGAGGGAGTGGCAGCGGAAACCGGGAGAAAATGATTCAGTTGAGACTGGGAGGTTTTATTTACACGTCTGTACATGGTGTTAGTCCTGAATTAGAAACTCTTGGTCCCATGTTTACAGCAAATGGGAAAACGGCTGTGGTCCTCAGTCAGTGATAGGTCCTGGGTTATGGCCGCCATTTTAATTGGGGGCACGGTACAACAAGGTGCATGGGCATGTCCTCTTCCTGGGTGGGGGAGGGGTGATTTGAAAGAGGAGCATTTACACATCAGACACATACCAGAGAAATATTTGTCTTTCTAACTCATCCTGCACTGGCTGAGATTTGTTTTGTGACTTCTTTTTTGGGATATTAATGGAGAATAATTGAGGACGGGATCTCAAAAAAGCAGATTTCTGCACTCAGCGGAGTCATCAGGATCTGATATCATTAGCATTTTACTGTGGAAGGAGTAAGGGTTGTCTGTTCTGTCTCTGCGAAAATATCTCCAATACTTTTGTAAAGCAAAATGCAGAAAGATGTTCATATTTGTGGTTGAATCCCCCATGGGCGATTTGGCCTGAGTGGGAGCACAGACTTATCCAAATTATTCCTAGTATCTTTGCAGGAACTGTCAGATTTAGTCCCAATCACTCCCTTCATGATGTTAACCTGTAAACTCCTAATTTTCAACTTGCTGCAAAATTCTCATTAAAATTCTTTGTGAACTCAAATTCCAGCACATTTTCAGGTGGAATGTTGCAGGTTCTGACAACTGTCTGTTCATCCAGAAACTGCTGAGGTCCATGTTGACTCTGGGGTTACAAAGGGCTGAGCTGAAAGATGAGATGCAGTTCCTGAGCTCCCATTGCGATGCATTGGAACAGGACAGGAGGCTGAGGGCAGTGTAGGTGTGACCAGACAATGAAAATGACAGGGCTGCACTGAGTGTTGCTTGACTCAATGAGTGTGTTTTGGAGTTGGGTGAAAACAGAGGGAGGTGAGATAGGGAGAAGTTGAAGCTGAAACTCTAGTTTAGTTCAGGCCATTGAGAAATTCACATGGTCCCAATGGGAACAGCCAATTTGTAAGTGATACCTGCAGAGTATTTGTTAAGTTTTTAAAATATAACGTATCAGCTTAAATAAAGATTGGGGCTTTTGATATATAATGGAAATGTTTGAAGTGAAGGAAGGTTGAAAGCTATTTTAAATTCGCTTAATGGGAGTAATTAGCTGAATCTAGAGAGACGTTGTGACAGGAGCCCTCAGACCCGTGGTGTGCTCCTCTTGTACAATGTGGGAAATAAGGGACACTTTCAGTGTCCCTGACGGCTATGTGTGCAGGAAGTGGGCCCACCTGCATCTGCTGGGAAACTGCTTTTCAGACCTGGAGTTATGAGTGGACTCACTGTGGAGCATCTGAGAATGTTCTTGACAGCACATTTAGTGAGTTCGTCACACTGCAAGGCAGAAAGGGAATGGGTGACCATCAAACCAAATAAAAGGCTCAGGAAGGCAGTGCAGGAATCCCCAGTGATCATCCACTTCTCAATAAGATACTGAATCCTGCTTGGGATTCTGTTGGGGGTGAATGCGTGGAGTAGCTTCTCGGGAAATCAGCAACAGCCAGGTTCATGATACCACAGAAAGCTCTGCTGTACAGAACCGGATAAAAGACAGTGGCAGCGCTATAGTGACAGGGGATTCAATGGTCAGGGGTACAGGCAGTCACTTCTGTGGCCACAGACATGAATCCAGGATGGTATGTTATCTCCCTGGTGCCAGCCCACGATTATCATGGAGCAGCTGCAGGAAATTCTGGAGCTGGAGGGTAAAGCCAGTGGTTGTGGAACACACCGATACCAATGACATCACTAAACAAAGGGATGAGATCCTGAAAGCTGGATATAGGGAGATCAGGGATACAGTAAAATGTAGCTCCTGAAATAAAATAATGTCAGACTTACTCACAGTGCCATGTGCTAGTGAGAGCAGGAATAAGAGGATAGATCAGCTGGACGTGTGACTGGCAAAATGGTTGACTAGAGAAGGGTTTAGATTCTTCAGGCACTGGGACCGTTTCTGGGTGGGTCCTGCACCAGCCTGACCGGTTACCCCTGGGCAGAGCTGGGAGAAATCTCATGGTGGAGGCTTTTGCCAGTCCCATTGGTGCGGTTTTAACTTGTCTAACAGGGGGATGGGAACTAAAGTGTAGGCTTAGATGGGTCAGATTCAGGACAGGGAATGGGAGGTAGAATATTAATGATGTAGTTAGCGGCTCAGAAAGCCAAAGGAAAGGAGGATTAAATGAGGATTGAGTCCCTCTTCATCCATCCATCCCAGGAATTATAGTCAGCAAAATATGGAGCTGTACAGCTCTCTGACTCTAAGTGTTTGAGCAAAATGGGGGAAATCCAAAATAAAAACAGAAAGTGCTGGAGATCCTCAGCAGGTTGGGCAGCATCTGAAATGGTGACAGATGCAGGAAACATTGCAGCCTTGAAGTGTTGAGATGATCACACCAGGTACTACAATATCGGTTACATGCTGAGTGCCAGAACAGGGGACTAGAATTAATAGGTGCTTGATGACCAGCATGAATACGATGGGGCTGGAAAGTTGCCATTTCGGGTCAGGACTATTCATCAGGGCTGACAAAGGGTTTCGACCCAAAACGTCAACCTTCCTGCTCCTGTGATGCAGCCTGACCTGCTGCACTTCCCCAGATTCACATTGTATAAACTCTGATTTCCAGTGGCTGCAGCCCTTAACTATCTCCACATACCAGGACTCAGGCTGGTGACCCTCCTTTACTCTCTCAATAACCAGGGTAGCCTTCCTTGGGAAAGGGGAACGAAGGTATACACAGTACTCCAGATGTGGTCTCACCAAGGCCCTTCCAGAAAGGGATCCCTGCTCCTGTACACGAATCCTCTCACTAGGAAGGTCACCCATCATTTACATTCTCCACTGCTTTCCACTCCTGCCTGCTTCCGAAAAGAGGGAATCGCAGAGAAACATGGAATCAAATGAGGTCAGAGTCTCTGGTATAAAACTGTTGAACACAATGCCCCCATCTTCTACAAACTGGCCATCAAGCGCACGTGCCTGGTGTGATCATCTAACCACTTCTTCAAGGCTGCAATGTTCCCTGCATCTGTCAGCGTTTCAGGATTTCCAGCACGTTCACTTTTCTCTGTTGTGCAGTACTGAAAGGGGGGATTTGCAGTTGAGGAATTCAAATTGAACTTCATGTTCAGTTTGGATAGTTACTTGATCCGTGCCGATCTGAATATCATTGGCCTTATCTGGATGGAAAGGTGTGCATTCTGTCCGAGGACGAATATGTCAAATGTCAGTGTGACTGGGAAAAAAGTACTGAGACAGTGAAGTCCATGTAAGCGTGGGGACTGTGGAGAGAGATTTCATTGGTTTTGGAAAGTCTAAAAAATCATGGCCCATTTCCCAGGAACAGTTAAGCCACTGGTTTTGTATTAAGAAAATTAACCATGAAACCAGAAAGACAAAGGGATTCCTGCATCGTGGAAAGAGCTATGAAAATGGGATTGTTGATACGGGGTAAATTATTGGTCATTGATTGTAATCCATTGGCGTTGTCATGTCTGTTCCAACGCCGTGGGGAAACACTGGAAATGTGATGAATGCAGTGTAGGTTTCAGTTATTAAACTGGAAAAGGTGCAGAAGAAATTTACAAGGATGACGCCAGGGCTCAGGGATCTGAGTTACAGGGAGAGGTTGGACAAGCGAGGGCTTTTTTGTTGAGAACAGAGGAAACCGAGGGGGAATATTTCATAGAAGTGTATAAGATCATCTTTTCCCCAGGGAACCAAGGACTGGAGGGCATCAGTTTAAGGTTAGAGGAGAAAGAATAAAAGGGAAGCTGAGGGGCAACTGTTTTACACAGAGGGTGGTATGTATATGGAATGAGCTGCCAGTGGAAGTGGTTGAGGCGGGTACACTAATAACATGTAAAAGGCATTTGGACAAATACATGGATAGCAAAGTTTCAGAAGCAGATGAGCCAAGTGCAGGGAAATGGGGTTAGCATGGATGGACATTCTGATCGGCGTGGGCCATTTTGGGCCAAAGGGCCTGTCTCTGCTGTAGGATGCTGTAACTGAGTGCATTTGCTATTTCTCCCACGAACTCTGTTGGTATCCTGGGATGTATTCCATTAGGGGAAGTAGACTTGTCTACCGTTAGCGCCATTAGCTTGCCCAGCTCTAACTCTTTCATGATAATGGTTATTATCTAGGTCCTCACCTTTCTCAGTCTCCTTATCAATTACTGGCATGTTTTTCGTGTTCTCCACTGTGAAGTCTGACTGCTGTGTATTCATATTCCTGAACCCTGCTGGATAGGATTTACAAGGCACAGAACTCTGAGAGGTCTTCTTTGAGTATTTATTGATGAGACATGGTAGTTACCTGGGTATTTTACGTGCAAGACGCCTTTAGGCAGCATCAGGTCCAATGTACGGCTCCCATTCTTCTACCTTTGTGATTTGTGACTTTGCATAGAGACTGTCTCTCAGGATTATCCCCATGGCAACAACAGTTGAAAAAGTCTAGTTCAGTTCAACTCTGTGGTTGAACCACACACCCCCACCCCCCACACCCCCCTGGCTCCCTCAAGTACCTGACAGGCGCTTCAGTTTCAGTGGGGCTCTCTATCAGGATTCTGATGTGGAGGAGCCGGAGTTGGGGTGGGGTGGACAAAGTTAAAAACCACACAACACCAGGTTATAGTCCGACAGGTTTATTTGGAAGGACAAGCTTTTGGAGTGTGCTGTGATTTTGAACTTGATCAGGATTATCTCTATGGTAACAGTTAAGTGCTTCAACAATTACAGAGGCCATATGTTCACCAAACAATAGGTTTCCCTCGAGCAGTGTAAACTGCTATTCTGTCCCTGGGCATTGCTACTCATCACTTTTTATACCCAATCCCATCAAGTTTTCAGTTGACCTTTGAAGTATTTCTAATCTCCTCATTTCTCCTTGATCATTCCCAATTTGTATGCCTTCTATTTCAATTTGATAGATTCCCTTATTTCCTGATCCACCCATGGCAGATTACTCCTTTTCCTACAGTCCTTCCTTTTCACTGATATATACTTTTGCTGAGCACTTCGAAAAATTGCTTTGATATTCCTCCACTGTCTGTCAACTGTCCCACCGTAGTCTTTGCTCCCAGTCTACATTACCAACTCCTCCCTCGTCCTATTGTAGTTTTCTTTCTTTAAGCACAGGATCTTCGGACTGGATTTAATCTACCCACTTTCCATCTGTGTTCTGAATTCAACCAGATTTATCACGCGTCTTTTGTCAGATTACGAGGTGAGGCGATGTTTCCTGGGTGTTTTGGTTTTCATTATCAGTGACCTTAGCTTTGTAATAAATTACAGAATAGATATTCACAACAGAGTATTCTGGACAGTGTGCATGTACCACACAGTCTATAACCATAAATCACTGTTACCCCTCAGTTTAAAATTGCAAAATCATTATCTTCTACACACTTCCTCGCTATCTCAGTTTTGAATGATACTCAACTTGACTATCCTGCATTTTCCGAAAATCTCCGTTGGTGAAGGTGGTGAGTTTTGGATTCAGGTTTCCAGTTATTACTGTAAGAAGATAAGCACTGGGCACAGGAGAGGCAATGCAGCCCTTCTAACCAGCTCCACCATTTAATACGGTGATGATTGAGCTCACCTCGGTCTCAGCTGGATTTTCCCGCCTGCGCTCTCTCTCTCTCACTCTCTCTCTCTCTCTCTCTCTCTCTCACCCTTCAGCTCATTGCAAATTGAAAATCTGTATCTGTCCATTAAATTTGCTCACTGCCTTGGCATCCACTGCGTTTTGAATAGGGAATTCCACAGATTCACAACACATCGAGATAGGTACATTCTTCTTCATGAGAATAGAATAGAATCCCTACAGTGCAGAAGCAGGGTATTCATCCATCGAGTCCACACCAATCCTATAATTCAGACTCACCCATTCCCAGTATTTCCCATGGTTAATGGCTTAACCTGCACATGCATGGACACTGTGGTTTAGCATGGCGAATCCACCTAACCTGCACATCTTTGGACTTTGGGAAGAAAGTGGAACACCGAACAAAACCATGCAGCCACTGGGAGAACGTGTAAACTCCACACAGTCACCTAAGGCTTGAATCAAACCAGGGTCTCTGAAGCTGTGAGGCAGAGGTGCTAGTCACTGAGCCACCTCTGCCTAAGACTGCTTCCCCTTATTGACCCCTCCACCCCGCAATTGACTGAATCTATATTCCTTACGTCAGAAACTGGGTTGTCTAACCAGATGTCTCAGTCAAACCCAGTGTCAAGCCATATGTCCTGTCTGTCTGAATGGGGATCCTATACATAATACATATACGATGGGGCTGGAAAGTTGCCATTTCGGGTCAGGACTATTCATCAGGGCTGACAAAGGGTTTCGACCCAAAACGTCAACCTTCCTGCTCCTGTGATGCAGCCTGACCTGCTGCACTTCCCCAGATTCACATTGTATAAACTCTGATTTCCAGTGGCTGCAGCCCTTAACTATCTCCACATACCAGGACTCAGGCTGGTGACCCTCCTTTACTCTCTCAATAACCAGGGTAGCCTTCCTTGGGAAAGGGGAACGAAGGTATACACAGTACTCCAGATGTGGTCTCACCAAGGCCCTTCCAGAAAGGGATCCCTGCTCCTGTACACGAATCCTCTCACTAGGAAGGTCACCCATCATTTACATTCTCCACTGCTTTCCACTCCTGCCTGCTTCCGAAAAGAGGGAATCGCAGAGAAACATGGAATCAAATGAGGTCAGAGTCTCTGGTATAAAACTGTTGAACACAATGCCCCCATCTTCTACAAACTGGCCATCAAGCGCACGTGCCTGGTGTGATCATCTAACCACTTCTTCAAGGCTGCAATGTTCCCTGCATCTGTCAGCGTTTCAGGATTTCCAGCACGTTCACTTTTCTCTGTTGTGCAGTACTGAAAGGGGGGATTTGCAGTTGAGGAATTCAAATTGAACTTCATGTTCAGTTTGGATAGTTACTTGATCCGTGCCGATCTGAATATCATTGGCCTTATCTGGATGGAAAGGTGTGCATTCTGTCCGAGGACGAATATGTCAAATGTCAGTGTGACTGGGAAAAAAGTACTGAGACAGTGAAGTCCATGTAAGCGTGGGGACTGTGGAGAGAGATTTCATTGGTTTTGGAAAGTCTAAAAAATCATGGCCCATTTCCCAGGAACAGTTAAGCCACTGGTTTTGTATTAAGAAAATTAACCATGAAACCAGAAAGACAAAGGGATTCCTGCATCGTGGAAAGAGCTATGAAAATGGGATTGTTGATACGGGGTAAATTATTGGTCATTGATTGTAATCCATTGGCGTTGTCATGTCTGTTCCAACGCCGTGGGGAAACACTGGAAATGTGATGAATGCAGTGTAGGTTTCAGTTATTAAACTGGAAAAGGTGCAGAAGAAATTTACAAGGATGACGCCAGGGCTCAGGGATCTGAGTTACAGGGAGAGGTTGGACAAGCGAGGGCTTTTTTGTTGAGAACAGAGGAAACCGAGGGGGAATATTTCATAGAAGTGTATAAGATCATCTTTTCCCCAGGGAACCAAGGACTGGAGGGCATCAGTTTAAGGTTAGAGGAGAAAGAATAAAAGGGAAGCTGAGGGGCAACTGTTTTACACAGAGGGTGGTATGTATATGGAATGAGCTGCCAGTGGAAGTGGTTGAGGCGGGTACACTAATAACATGTAAAAGGCATTTGGACAAATACATGGATAGCAAAGTTTCAGAAGCAGATGAGCCAAGTGCAGGGAAATGGGGTTAGCATGGATGGACATTCTGATCGGCGTGGGCCATTTTGGGCCAAAGGGCCTGTCTCTGCTGTAGGATGCTGTAACTGAGTGCATTTGCTATTTCTCCCACGAACTCTGTTGGTATCCTGGGATGTATTCCATTAGGGGAAGTAGACTTGTCTACCGTTAGCGCCATTAGCTTGCCCAGCTCTAACTCTTTCATGATAATGGTTATTATCTAGGTCCTCACCTTTCTCAGTCTCCTTATCAATTACTGGCATGTTTTTCGTGTTCTCCACTGTGAAGTCTGACTGCTGTGTATTCATATTCCTGAACCCTGCTGGATAGGATTTACAAGGCACAGAACTCTGAGAGGTCTTCTTTGAGTATTTATTGATGAGACATGGTAGTTACCTGGGTATTTTACGTGCAAGACGCCTTTAGGCAGCATCAGGTCCAATGTACGGCTCCCATTCTTCTACCTTTGTGATTTGTGACTTTGCATAGAGACTGTCTCTCAGGATTATCCCCATGGCAACAACAGTTGAAAAAGTCTAGTTCAGTTCAACTCTGTGGTTGAACCACACACCCCCACCCCCCACACCCCCCTGGCTCCCTCAAGTACCTGACAGGCGCTTCAGTTTCAGTGGGGCTCTCTATCAGGATTCTGATGTGGAGGAGCCGGAGTTGGGGTGGGGTGGACAAAGTTAAAAACCACACAACACCAGGTTATAGTCCGACAGGTTTATTTGGAAGGACAAGCTTTTGGAGTGTGCTGTGATTTTGAACTTGATCAGGATTATCTCTATGGTAACAGTTAAGTGCTTCAACAATTACAGAGGCCATATGTTCACCAAACAATAGGTTTCCCTCGAGCAGTGTAAACTGCTATTCTGTCCCTGGGCATTGCTACTCATCACTTTTTATACCCAATCCCATCAAGTTTTCAGTTGACCTTTGAAGTATTTCTAATCTCCTCATTTCTCCTTGATCATTCCCAATTTGTATGCCTTCTATTTCAATTTGATAGATTCCCTTATTTCCTGATCCACCCATGGCAGATTACTCCTTTTCCTACAGTCCTTCCTTTTCACTGATATATACTTTTGCTGAGCACTTCGAAAAATTGCTTTGATATTCCTCCACTGTCTGTCAACTGTCCCACCGTAGTCTTTGCTCCCAGTCTACATTACCAACTCCTCCCTCGTCCTATTGTAGTTTTCTTTCTTTAAGCACAGGATCTTCGGACTGGATTTAATCTACCCACTTTCCATCTGTGTTCTGAATTCAACCAGATTTATCACGCGTCTTTTGTCAGATTACGAGGTGAGGCGATGTTTCCTGGGTGTTTTGGTTTTCATTATCAGTGACCTTAGCTTTGTAATAAATTACAGAATAGATATTCACAACAGAGTATTCTGGACAGTGTGCATGTACCACACAGTCTATAACCATAAATCACTGTTACCCCTCAGTTTAAAATTGCAAAATCATTATCTTCTACACACTTCCTCGCTATCTCAGTTTTGAATGATACTCAACTTGACTATCCTGCATTTTCCGAAAATCTCCGTTGGTGAAGGTGGTGAGTTTTGGATTCAGGTTTCCAGTTATTACTGTAAGAAGATAAGCACTGGGCACAGGAGAGGCAATGCAGCCCTTCTAACCAGCTCCACCATTTAATACGGTGATGATTGAGCTCACCTCGGTCTCAGCTGGATTTTCCCGCCTGCGCTCTCTCTCTCTCACTCTCTCTCTCTCTCTCTCTCTCTCTCACCCTTCAGCTCATTGCAAATTGAAAATCTGTATCTGTCCATTAAATTTGCTCACTGCCTTGGCATCCACTGCGTTTTGAATAGGGAATTCCACAGATTCACAACACATCGAGATAGGTACATTCTTCTTCATGAGAATAGAATAGAATCCCTACAGTGCAGAAGCAGGGTATTCATCCATCGAGTCCACACCAATCCTATAATTCAGACTCACCCATTCCCAGTATTTCCCATGGTTAATGGCTTAACCTGCACATGCATGGACACTGTGGTTTAGCATGGCGAATCCACCTAACCTGCACATCTTTGGACTTTGGGAAGAAAGTGGAACACCGAACAAAACCATGCAGCCACTGGGAGAACGTGTAAACTCCACACAGTCACCTAAGGCTTGAATCAAACCAGGGTCTCTGAAGCTGTGAGGCAGAGGTGCTAGTCACTGAGCCACCTCTGCCTAAGACTGCTTCCCCTTATTGACCCCTCCACCCCGCAATTGACTGAATCTATATTCCTTACGTCAGAAACTGGGTTGTCTAACCAGATGTCTCAGTCAAACCCAGTGTCAAGCCATATGTCCTGTCTGTCTGAATGGGGATCCTATACATAACACCCTTCCACCCCACACGTTTCATTGACTTTCCAGAGACAGGGCTCCAGTGACTTCATGTGGACTGCAACACCCACAATCCCTGAGGCAGGGACAATACGTGTGTGTGGAAACCCGGCACTGTACATGTGCAGAATGTGTTCGGGTTTTGGAGCACGTGTTTTGGGGTAATTAGGGGAAAGTATTTCACACTGTGATTGGCTAGAGGAGGAACGTATCTGCTTGTAGTATTGATCAGTTGGGGGGGTCAAAGTGTCACTACACTCACGTGGGACCACTCCCCATCCCCAGTTCGTTGTAATAGTGGGAATAAACTAATGGGAAACAAGGAAGAATCTGACCCATTCTCCCAGACTGAAGGTTCCTCTTCTGTCCAGGATCTGCCACCTCCCTTTCTGTTTCCGTCTGTTTCATTCTGCTGTTACATTATTGACTTGCAGCAACTGAAGGGAAAGGAAGTAAACCCAGAAAGGGTGCAGAGTCTAACCAGGGACGGGAAGTGGTGGCATGGATCTGTTTATCAGTAACTCCATGAGAATGGGGAGGGTGTACATTAAGGGCAGCAGAGTCAGAACGGTGGGAGAGAGTAAGAGGGCTGGAGGGTAACAGCTTTGAGGGAAGAAAGCTGGAAACGATATTCCAGAGAAACTAGAATAGTCTGTTCTGAATTTCTAATCTGTGCGTATTCCTTTCTACAGGGTGCTAGATGGTGAAGATTTGCAGACTGAAATCTCAACATCATGTACAGATTGTGATTACGTTAACCAGCATTTGAAGAACCAAAGATGGCGAATCACTGGGCCAAAATCCTGCAACACTCTCCATCCCAGCATTGTGGGTCCATCTGCGCCAAATGGACGGTGAATGGTTGAAGACAGCAGCTCATGACCATCTTCTCAAGGGTAACTAGTGATGGGGTATAAATGCTGGCTGAGCCAGTGATGCCCATATCCTGGAAATGGTTTCTATCTTTATTTGCTGAAACCCAGTTGATGTTACTGCAGGATGATGAGGGACGCTGAGTGTGTCCTCCCAGAAGAGCACCATCATATTACTCCTGCCTACACCCACACAATAACACAGCAACATCACTGGGACAAAAGGCAGTGAAGCCCAAGGAGGACTGAAATATAGTTCTTCAAGGTAAAGTCATGAAAGGGGATTGGAACACAGCAGGAACAGGAGACTGAGCTGGATGGTCAGCTGTTTCCCATTGAATGGTGGAGCAGGATTGAAAGGCTGAATGGTCTCCTCCTGCTGCTATCTCCCAGGTATGTATATAGTCATGGATCCCGGGTAGGAAGAAGTAGGCAGGGCAAGGATTCTGCAGGAGATTGCACTTCCACCTCAGTTTTCAGTGAGGGATGGTTTGATGGATTTTATTTAACATTTTTCTTTAACACAAGGTTTGTGAATTTGTTTTTTTATAGTACAAGTTTATTCCACAATAACTAAAACTTAAAGAATTGAAACTATCTGCATATAACAGTTTTTTAAAATTTAAAATGCCCTTTAAACAAAATCCTGTCTCCTCCCGGACACCATCACTTTTCAGTTACTCAAACTCCAGGGAAATATTCCTTCCCTCTCTGAACCTTTGGTTTGATTTCACTACTTTCAGTACTTGTTCTATGAGCTGTGAAGCATTTTTCTCCCATTTGTCTTACCCAGAAGTGTTATCTCACCCAGCTGAGCAACCTTCCCACCATCAACATCATTATTCCATTATTTTGTTTTTTGTTAACATATAATCACCAGCAGCAGCACACCAGTGTCATCAGTTGAATATTTACAAACAAAGCCCATTATGGGCAAAGCAAACCATTACAAGTGACAGAGTGGGAAGGGACTAAATCAAAGTAGAGTTGGGGGTGAGGGGGTGGCGGTGGCGGTGGAGATAAAGCACTGTATCCCCTGCGGTGCCCACCTCTATCTAATGGCATAGAGAGCATTGATACACACCACATGCTCCTCCTCCAAGGAGACGCTGAGAATATTCTTGATCCTCAATCATACAATATAATCCCTACAGTGTGGAAGGAGAGCATTGGTCCATCAAATCCTAACAACCATCCCTGTAACACTACATTTCCCATGGCTGATCCACTTAGTCTGCAAATTCTGAACACTGTGGACAATTTATGACGACCGATCCACCTAACCTGCATATCTTTGAATTGTGGGAGAAAACCAGCGCACGTGGAGGGGACCCCCACTATTATGGGGATAATGTGGATACCCCACATAGGCCCCGTTGACCAAGGTTGTACTCTAACCTTTTACCTGGTGCTGTGAGACAGCAGTGCTATGATCACAATTTATATCAATACAGATGAACCCTGCTCCTTGTCACATTGCTGTTTGTGGTGACCTACTGCCCAGAGCGGCATCCTGAGGTTCAGAAAGTGGCAATATAAATTCAGTCAACTCCAGCCCAGTTAATGTTGTTAACAACAGCAACATCAATACTCCAGCAGTGTCATCATGAACACGGTCCACTCCTGACTCTGATGGACAGTAACTGCAGAATCAGAGTCCTGCAGTGATGTGTGAACTCTACACCACATGGAGGAGGGGGATGACCACTTCCCTGTGTGCACTCACTGGTCTCTCAGTCGTGTTGAAGTCTCAGCACATCCCTTGTCACACAGAGAGGGAAACAGCTCCTACCCAGTGTGAACCCGCTGGTGTCTTGGGCGTCAGGATGAATCACTGAATCCCCTCTCACACCCTGACCATCTGAATGGCCTCTCCCCCTGTGTGGGCTCACTGGGGTCTCAGGGAGTCAGGATGAATCACTGAATCCCCTCTCACACACTGACCATCTGAATGGCCTCTCGCCTGTGTGGGCTCACTGGGGTCTCAGCAGCTGGTGCATTTGAGTGAATCTCTCCCCACATTGGGAGCAAGTGAATGGTCATTCTCCAAAGTGAGCTCGCTTGTGTTTCAGCAGATCAGAGGACAGAGTGAATCTTTTCCCACACATGGAGCAGGTGAAGGATCTAAATCCATTGTGCCCCCTCTGATGCCTCAGCAGATTATAAGATCGAGTAAATCCATTTCCAAACGTGAGGCAGGTGAACAGCTTCTCCCCAGTGTGACAGTGTCAGTGATTGTCCCACTGGGAGGGGTAAGTAAATTTCTTCCCACAGTCCCCACATTTACACAGCTTCGCCCTGGTCCCATTACATTGGTGTCTTCCCAGATCACATGACCAATTAAATATTCGACCAGCTGCCTAACATGGGAATGATTTTTCTGAGCTAGGAACGTTGCTTTCCCCTTTTATATTACTGATAAGGATCAGGACCTGCAGAATTGGACGACTCTGCAGTTGATGTGATGTTAAAGCTGAGTTTTCCATCTGCGAACTCTCTCTGTGAAACAAGTTTTTTTCCCGATCATTACTACAACTCCCAACACCAGCTCTCCCTTCAGCTCTCCTGAATGTCTAAATTTGGACTAATGCAAAGACCTCAGTAATGTGCTTTTCTCTCACTTGTTTCTGAAAGTAAATTGGAGCCGTTTTGAACAAATTTATACACTTTCCCAGCAGAACTCATGCCTACTCTGTCATTTTCAATTTGTAACCACTGGGAAATTTGCTACCATCTTCGATGACCGTTATAATGCTCTGCCCACTTTTCTGGAGCCAGGATAAGTCAATTCTAACAATTACCAATAGATTGTATCTAAACAGAATGTCCCCACAACAGTTGGCACTCTGACACTCAATGCCCATCATTTAAGTTCTTTTTCTTAAAGCCCCTCATGTGTCTGGCAATCTGGCAATACAATTGAAGATATTTTATACAGTAGCCTTTCAGTCTCAATTGCCAGTTCCAGTCCTTGAAGCAGCCAGTAACATGCCAGTGAATTGAATTCTAACAGCAGCATTGCCTCGGCAGAAGTGATTGAGGAGAATGAAGCTGTCTTCTCTGGACTATCTAAACATGAAACACTTGAAATGAACAAAAATCTTCAAGAGATCAATATGGTAGACACAGCAAGGATGTGTGCCCTGGCTGGTGTGTCTGGAATGAAATCAGCACTAACTGTGGTATCTTTACCCAGCATCCCCTTTAGCTGCATAAATGTTTAAGATTTATTTGCTGCTCTAATTCCATTCTCTTGATCACTCCCATTTGTAACTGCTGTAATGTTGACAGCCGTGCAAATTGATAACATTTGATTCAATCCATCCCAAAACCTCTCTGTATCTGTGTCTCACTTTGGTTCACTGAGACCCTCATTCAATCTGACGTCTTTACAAACCCTGCCCTGATATTTCCTTAGAGGGCTCAGAATAAAATGTTCACAGAATTGTTAATGCTGAAAGGAGGATGCTGAACTCATCAGCTCTCCAAAGGTAAGAGGGCTGAGAGGCAAATAAGAGGGGTGTGTGGGGTTGGTGGGATGGGAACTCGGAAGGCAATAGGTAGATGTAGATGGGAGGTTATGATGAGAGGTTGGAGTGGATAATTGGGAAGGAAGATGGACAGGTGGGACAGTTCAAGAGGCCAGTGTCGAGTTGGAGGGTTGGATCTGAGATAAGGTGGGGGGAGGGGAGATGAGCAAACCTTGATGCCGTGTGGTTGAAGGATCCCCAGGTGGAAGATAAGGTGTTATTCTTCCAGGCGTAGGGTGGCTGGGATTTGGCGATGGAGGCAGCCCAGAACCTGCTTGTCCTTGGTGGAGTGGGAGAGGGCGTTGAAGTGGTCGGCCACAGGGTGGTGGATTTGTTTGGTGCATGTGTTCCAGAAATATTCTCTGAATCAAGTTGGCGTCCTGACTCCCCAATGTAGAGGAGACCACATCGAGAGCAAAGGATAAAATAGGTGAGGTATCTGGACGTGCAGGGAAATCTCTGCTGGATGTGGGAGGATCCTTTGGTGCCGTGATTGACGTGAGGGGAAGGTGTGGGCACAGGTTTTACACCTCTTGAACTGGCTATCAAAAGTGCTGGGAGTGGAGGGTGGGTTGCTGGGGAGCATGGATCTAATGAGGGAGTCGCAGAGGAAATGGTCATTGTGGAATGCTGAAAGGGGTGGGAAGGGAAATATATCTCTGATGATGCGGTCTGATTGAAGGTGGTGGAACTGGCACAGGATGATGTGTTGCATCTGGGTGGAAGGAGAGGACTGGGGGGTTCTATCCTCGTTGCGGTTGGAGGTGTGGGGTTCAAGAGTAGAGGTGCAGTAAGTGGAGGAGATACACTGGAGGGCATTGTTGACCACATGGGAGGGGAAATTGTGAATCCTTGAAAGAGGAGGCAATTTGGTATGTTCTGGAGGGTTCTGCCAGCTTGCATCAAGTTTCACTGGAACACTGCAGTAAGCTTGAGACAGAGATGTTGACCAGGGAACAGGCTCGTGTGTTAAAGTGGCAGGCAACTGGAAGCTCAGGGTCTTTTTTGTTGCAGAACGTAGATCATCAGCCACCATTTCCACCACCGCCACTGAGATGCTGCCAGACACAGGCTCCTGTCCCCTCCATTAACAGCGATGCATCCTCCCAGCAAGATCATTATTCACTCCTTTGTCTTTCCAAATGTTCCTGTCTCTCTTTGCACTCCATCCCCACCTATTATTTACTCTTTATCCCCTATCTCCTGCAGTCCAAAGATATGCAGGTTCGGTAAATTGGCCAAGCTACATTTCCAGTAGTGTTCTGGGATGCTTAGTTTGGTGCATTAGTCAGGGGAAATGTTGAGTAATAGGGTCGGGGAATGGGTTTGGGTGGGATAATCATCGGAGGGTGGGTGTGAGCTTGTTGGGCCGATGGCCCAGTTTCCACACGGTGGCTGGGAAAATTTAGAATTCCTACAATCGGATCTAAGGAAGGGTCACAGGTACCGGAATGACCCTTGGTGTGTGAAGGAGATGGAAACGGGAAAGGGGAAGTGGCAGCGGAAACCGAATGAAATGTACCAGTTTAGCCTGGGAGGGGTTTAATTACACTCTGTACAGGTCGCTAGTCCTGAATTAGAAACTCCTGCTCCCACGTTTGCAGCAAATGGGAAAATGTCTGCGGCCATCAGGCAATGATAGGTCCTGGGTTATGGTCACCATCTTTATTGGGGGCAAGGTACAGTGAGGCGCATGGACATGTCCTCTTCCTGGGTGAGGGCGGGGCGATTTGATGAGGAGCCTTTACACATCAGACACATACCAAGGAAATATTTGTCTTTAATATTCATCTTGCACTGACTGTGGGCTTTGTCTTGTGAATTTTTTTTATCAGATATTAATTGAGAATAATTGAGACCGGGATCTCAAAAACATGTTTCTACAGTCAGCAGAGTCATCAGGATCTGAATATCATTGGCATTTAACTGTGGAACGAGAAAGGTTTGTCTGTTCTGTCTGTCGAAAAGTAGCTCATATTTTTAGGTAAAAACAATGTGCTGTGGCCCAACATTTCAACTCCCCTCCCACTGAGCAATGACATGGAGGTCCTTGGCCTCCTTCACCGCCGCTCCCTCACTTCCCGACGCCTGGAGGAAGAACGCCTCATCTTCCGCCTATGAACACTTAAACCACAGGGCATCAATGTAGACTTCACCAGTTTCCTCATTTCGCCTTCCCCCACCTCACCCCAGTTCCAAACCTCCAGCTCAGCACTGTCCCCATGACTTGTCCTACCTGCCTATCTTCCTTTCCACCTATCCACTCCACCCTCCTCTCTGACCCATTACCTTCAGCATCACCCCACTCACCTATTGTACTCTTTCCTACGTTCTCCCCACCCTCACCCTCCTCTCATTTATCTCTCCACACTGCAGGCACCCTGTCTCTATTCCTGATGAAGGGCTTTTGCCCGAAACGTCGATTTTACTGCTCCTCGGATGCTGCCTGAACTGCTGTGCTTTTCCAGAACCACCCTATTCCAGACTGTCATATTTTTGTCAAACAAATAGCAGAAAGATGTACAAATTCATGGTTGGAGCACCTTTGGGGTATGTGCTCTGTTCTGGGCCGTGCAGCCCGGGAAGGAGATATTGGTCTGAGAGGGAACATAGATTTATCCAAACTACACCTCGACTCGTTGCAGGAACTGTCATGTTTAGATCCAGTCAACCACTTCATGACTTTAACCTGTGAACTCCTTGTTTTCAATTCCCTGTAAATTTCCCATTAAAATTTCTTATGGACTCAAATTGCAGTAACCTTTCACGTGGAATTTTCCAGATGCTGACAATTATCTGTTCATCCAGAAATTGCTGAAGGCCATGTTGACGCTGAGTGCTGCTTGGCTCAATGAGAATGTTTTGGAGTTGGGTGAAAACAGAGGGAGATGAGACAGGGAGAAGGTGGCGCTGAAACTCAGTTTTAGTTCAGGCCATTCAGAATTTCACATGGTCCCAATGGGAACAGCCAATTTGTAAGCGATACTGTGGAGTATTTGTTAACAGTTTTTAAAGTATAATATATCAGCTTAAGTAAAGATTGGGGCTATTGATTATAATGGACATGTTTGAAGTGAAGGAAGGTTGAAAGCTCTTTAAAATTCTCTTAATGGTAGTAACTAGCTGAATCTAGAGAGACATTGAGACAGGAACCTTCAGACCCGTGGTGGGCTCCTCTTGCACAATGTGGGAAATAAGGGACGCTTCCAGTGTCCTTGACGGCTATGTATGTAGGAAATGTGTCCATCTGCGCTACTGGGAAACTGCTTTTCAGACCTGGACTCACTGTGGACCATCTATGATACTGAGAATATTATGGACAGCACGTTTAGTGATATCGTCACACTGCAGGTGAGGGTTACACAGGCACAAAGGGAATGGGTGACCATCATATCAAGGTAAATGCTCAGCAAGGGAGTGCAGGAGTCCCCAGTGATCATCCCCTTCTCAAACAGATACTGTATACCGGTTGGAATTCTGTTGGGGGTGAATGGTTGGGGTGGCCTCTCGGGGAAATCAGCAACAGCCAGGGTCATGACACCACAGATAGCTCTGCTGCACCGAACAGGAGGAAAGATAGTTGCAGGGCTATAATGACATGGGATCAATGGTCAGAGTAAGGGCAGGTACTTCTGTGGCCACAGACATGAATCAAGGATGGTATGTTACCTCCCTGGTGCTAGGATCTGTAATAGCATGGAGTGGCTACAGTGAGTTCTGCAGCTGGAGGGTAAATAACCAATGGTTGTGGAACACACGGATACCAACGACATCGCGAAACAAAGGGATGAGGGCCTGAAATATGCATAAAGGAAAATCAGAGATATATTAAAATGAAAAGTAATAATGTCTGACTTACACCCAGTGCCATGTGCTAGTGAGAGCAGGAACAAGAGGATAGATCAGCTGGATGTGTGGCTGGAGAAATGGTGTACCAGAGAAGGGTTTAGATTTTCCAGGCACTGCGACCATTTCTGGGCTAGGTGAGACTTGTACCAGCCTGACTGGTTACCCCTGGGCAGGGCTGGGAGAAATCTCTTGGTGGGGTGATTGCCAGTTCCATTGGTGAGATTGTAACTAGTCTGGCAGGGGGTTGAGAGCTAAAGAGTGGCTTAGATGGGCCAGATTCAGATCAGGGAATGGGAGATAGAGTATTCGTGATGCAGGCAACAGCTCAGAAAGACAAAGGTAAGGAGAATTAAACAAAGATTTAGTCCTCTTCATCCATCAGTCCTGCCATCCCAGCGGTGAGAGACTACAAAATATGAAGCCTTTTAAATGTCTATGACTCTAAGTGCCTCAGCAAAATCGTGGAAATCTTTAATAAAAACAAACAAAAAAAAATTGCTGGAGATCCTCAGCAGGTCTGGCAGCATCTGAAATGGTGACAGTTGCAGGACACATAGCAGTTTTGAAGACGTTGTATAATGCCATCCCACAACGTCCACTACTCCAGGCAAAATGTCCTCAGCCCCTCCTTATGGTTCACATGTTTCAATACTGGCAGCACACTTATAAATCTTTTCTGGACTTTTTCAGGTTTCCCAACATCTTTCCTATAGCAAGGAGACTAGAATGTAAAGCAGTCTGGGCATTCCAAAAGTGGCTGAGCCAATAAACTGTACAAACGAACCATGATCTCCCAACTCCTATACTCAATGCACTGCCCAATAACAGCTAGCATACCAAACACCACCTTCACCGACCTGTCTACCTTCAGCCTCACTTTCAAGGAACTATCAAACCACTCTGCACAATGTATTTGTTCATCAACACTTCCCAGGAACTTGTTATTATGGCGCTGAGTCCAACATTCCTGAAATCAGGGAGACTAGAATTGAATGTTGTATTCTAAAACTGGCCTCACCAATGCCCTGTTCAGCCACAACGTGACCTCCTAACTCTTATACTCAGTGACAGAATCCATACAGTGTGGAAGCAGCCCATTCAGCCCATGAGACCTTACCAACCATCGGAATAGCATCCCACCTGAACCATGTGACCCAGCATTACCCACAGTTAATCCACCTAACCTGCACGTCTTTGGATTTTTTTGAGGAAACCAGAGTGCCCAGAGGATGCCCGTGCAAACACACAGAGGGAGAATGTGCAAACACGACACAGAGTGGAATCGGACCCAGGTCCCTTTATTGATGAGTGCACAGACCAATAAATGTAGGCGTCCCAAATGCAGTCTTCAGCACCCAGTCTCCCTGAAATTTGACTTTCCAGGAACTATGCAGTTCTGAGCTCTTCAGAGGGATTGAAAGTGAGGAGGAGAAAACAGGAACAGCATTGAGTTTTAGATCTATAAAATAACTCTCTGTTCCCCCCCTCTGTTTCCCTCCCCCTCTGTTCCTCTCCCCGTTCTCTGATTCTCCCCTGCCTCTGCCTGTCCTCCCCTGCCCCCATCTCTGTCCTCACCTGTGCGACCACTCTCAATCCCCACATTCTCTCTTTCCCCCCACCCTCCGCCCACCCTCACTGCCTACTCTCCCCTCTCTCTCCCCGAGTTCTGTATACCCCAACCACAGGGAAACGACCTTGTCTATTTGCCCTACCCATGACCGGCTGATTTTATAAATCTCTATAAGGTCACCCCTTAGCGTCCGACGCTGCAGGGAAAAAACCCTATCCAACGCTGGCAACATCCTTGTAATTCTTTTCTGACCCCTTTCAAGTTTGATAACATCCTTCTGATAAGAAGGAGACCAGAATTGCTGGAATATTTCAAAAGTTGCCTAATCAATGTCCTGTACAGCCACAGTATGACATCCCAACACCTATACTACATTCTCTGACCAATAAAGGAAAGCATACCAACTGCCTTCTTCACGATCCTATCCACCTGTGACTCTACTTTCGAGGAACTATGAACCTGCACTCCAAGGTCTCTTTGTTTCGCAACACTCCCTAGGAAGTTACTATTAACTGCAAAAGTCCTGCTCAGGTTTGCGTTCCTAAAATGCAGCATCTCACATTTTTGTAAACTGAACGCCTCAGCCCATTCACCCATCTGATCCAGATCCCATTGTACTCTGAGGTAATCTTTTTCACTGTCCACTACACTGTCAATATTGGTGTCATCTGCAAACATGCTAACATTACATCTTATGTTCTCTTCCAAATCATTGATATAAATGGCAAATAGTAGTGGGTTCAGCACCGATCTTTGTGACATTCCATTGGTCACAGGCCTCCAGCCTGAAAAGCATCACTCTACCACCACTCTCTGTCTTCGACCTTTGAACCAGTTCTATATTCAAGTGGCTAGTTCTCCCAGTATCCCATGAGATCTAACCTTGCGAACCAATCTCCCATGAGGAACCTTGTTGAATGCCTTACTGAAGTCCATGAAGATCATGTTCACCGCTCTGTCCTCATCAATCCGCTTTGTTACTTCTTCAGTAAACTCAGTCCAGTTCATGAGACATGATTTCCCACGCACAAGGCTGTTATTGATATCCAGGACTTAACTCTGTACATTGGGGTCTGCGTCGCCCAGTTATAAGAGTTAATATTCTGGATAACGTTCACGTACACCAGCTTTGTGTTTGTGACTGCGTATTGAGTCTTGTGAATAACACCAATACAGGTGAGTTCCTTTTGAAAGGCAGTCCCGATCTCCCTACTCCCTCCCACCTGCTCTGTCTCCTCCATCCCCACCGTAGACAGTAAGTACAAGGAACTCATGGAGTTTCCATGTGAGTGAGGTTGAGAAAATCTTCCTTTCTTTCCACTAGCCCGCCATGAAATGGTGGTAGTGTCCTTACCTCTGGAGCAAGAGAATCGGGTTCAGAGTTTGGTAACAGCGGCTTTGAAGAGGCTGATTGGAAAACATGCCCAAGCCACCAGGCCATACTGTCCCCCAGCTGTCCCTGCCTGAGTATCCAAACAGAACCTTCCTGTAGTTTCTCTCCTGTCAGACTCTCCCATTACTCAGTTTGTCCAGTATTCCCTCCTGCTGCTGCACTGATACTGTCCCTCACTGACCTGTCCATCCCCCAGTGTCCTCTACATTCATTCATTTTTACAATCCCATTATTTCCCGTCCTCCAGCCTCGCCCCCTCCACTCTATTGGGCAGCAGCTGATATCAATCCTCCAGGCTCCTGTGTGATCGAGAGCATGTTCCATAGGAAGGGAGATCAGTGCACGGGCGCAGTGCTGGCCAATTGTTGGCGTATGTGCAGGGCGGGTCAGTGCCAGGGAGGGAGGCTGTCGGTTGTGTGGGATTAATCTGTCATTGCCAGCTCCCTTTCTTCTTTCCTCTGAGGACACGACCCAGAGGAATAGCCCTTTGCCTGGTGTCCTGACGAGTGGTCAAAGTATCAATTGGGGAGCATTTTGCAGCAAGTTGCCAGAACTCTTAGAACATAGAACATAGAACATAGAACAATACAGCACAGAACAGGCCCTTTGGCCCATTATGTTGGGCCGAACTTCTAACCTAGATTAAGCACCCATCCATGCACCTATCCAAATGCCGCTTAAAGGTCGCCAATGATTCTGACTCTACCACTCCCACGGGCAGCGCATTCCATGCCCCCACCACTCTCTGGGTAAAGAACCCACCCCTGACATCTCCCCTATACCTTCCACCCTTCACCTTAAATTTATGTCCCCTTGTAACACTCTGTTGTACCCGGGGAAAAATTTTCTGACTGTCTACTCTCTCTATTCCTCTGATCATCTTATAAACCTCTATCAAGTCACCCCTCATCCTTCGCCGTTACAACGAGAAAAGGCCGAGGACTCTCAACCTATCCTCGTACGACCTACTCTCCATTCCAGGCAACATCCTGGTAAATCTTCTCTGCACCCTCTCCAAAGCTTCCACATCTTTCTTAAAGTGAGGCGACCAGAACTGCACACAGTACTCCAACTGTGGCCTAACCAAAGTCCTGTACAGCTGCAACATCACTTCACGACTCTTGAATTCAATCCCTCTGCTAATGAACGATAATACTCCATAGGCCTTCTTACAAACTCTATCCACCTGAGTGGCAACCTTCAGAGATCTATGTACATAGACCCCAAGATCCCTCTGTTCCTCCACCTGACTAAGAACCCTACCATTAACCCTGTATTCCGCATTCTTATTTGTTCTTCCAAAATGGACAACCTCACACTTGGCAGGGTTGAACTCCATCTGCCACTCCTCAGCCCAGCTCTGCTCCATAACTAAGTCCATTTGCAGCCGACAACAGCCCTCCTCACTATCCACAACTCCACCAATCTTCGTATCATCTGCAAATTTACTGACCCACCCTTCGACTCCCTCATCTAAGTCATTAATAAAAATTACAAACAGCAGAGGACCCAGAACTGAACCCTGCGGAACTCCACTTGTAACTGGGCTCCAGGCTGAATATTTACCATCTACTACCACTCTCTGCCTTCGACCGGTTAGCCAGTTTTCTATCCAATTGGCCAAATTTCCCTCTATCCCATGCCTCCTGACTTTCCGCATAAGCCTACCATGGGGAACCTTATCAAATGCCTTACTAAAATCCATGTACACTACATCCACTGCTCTACCCTCATCCACATGCTTGGTCAGCTCCTCTACGAATTCAAGAAGACTTGTATGGCAAGACCTACCCTTCACAAATCCGTGCTGGCTGTCCATAATCAAGCAGTGTCTTTCCAGATACTCGTAAATCCTATCCCTCAATACCCTTTCCATTACTTTGCCTAACACAGAAGTAAGACTAACTGGCCTGTAATTCCCGGGGTTATCCCTATTCCCTTTTTTGAACAGGGGCACAACATTCGCTACTCTCCAGTCCCCTGGTACCACCCCCGTTGCCAGTGAAGACGAGAAGATCATTGCCAACGGTACTGCAATTTCCTCTCTTGCTTCCCACATAATCCTAGGATATATCCCGTCAGGCCTGGGGGACTTGTCTATCCTCAAGTTGTTCAAAATGTCCAACACATCTTCCTTCCTGACAAGTATCTCTTCTAGCTTATCAGTCCGTTTCACACTCTCCTCTTCAACAATACGGTCCCTCTCGTTCGTAAATACTGAAGAGAAGTACTTGTTCAAGACCTCTCCTATCTCTTCCGACTCAATACACAGTCTCCCACTACTGTCCTTGATCGGACCTACCCTCGTTCTCGTCATTCTCAGGTTTCTCACATACGCATAGAATGCCTTGGGGTTATCCTTGATCCTATCCGCCAAGGATTTTTCATGCCCTCTCTTAGCTCTCCTAATCCCTTTCTTCAGGTCCCTTCTGGCTATCCTGTATCCCTCCACTGCTCTGTCTGAACCCTGTTTCCTCAACCTTATGTAAGCCTCCTTCTTCCTCTTTACTAGACATTCAACCTCCCTCGTCAACCAAGGCTCCCTCACACGACCTTTTCTTTCCTGCCTGATCAGTACATACATATCAAGGACACGTCGTATCTGCTCCTTGAAAAAGTTCCACATTTCCACCACATCCTTCCCTGACAGCCTATGCTCCCAACATATGCTCCTCAAATCCTGTCTTACAGCATCGTAATTTCCCTTCCCCCAATTGTAAAATCTTCCTTGTTGTGCGCACCTATCTCTCTCCATATCTGTGCGCACCTATCTCTCTCCATAACATGAGAGTCTTATGAATAGTCAGGATTGTTATGGAAAATGACAAGGGTGGGCCTCTAATTAGAGTTGTAATTTGGTTAATTTTAGTTCAACCAGATATGATTTGGCCAGTGTGTGCAGAATGGTTCTCATCAGAGTATTTACTATCATATTTACTATCATGATCTATGCCGATCTGAATATCATTGGCCTTTTCCTCTGGAAGGAAAGCTGTGCATTCTGTCCGTGGGCGAATATTTCAAATGTCAGTGTGACTGGAAAAGTACTGAGACACAGCCAAGTCCATGTTAGAGTGCTTTGTGGCTTTGAATGGAGGTTGGTTGTCAGGATTATCTCCGTGGCAACGGTAGTTTAAAACGTCTAGTTCAATTCAGCACTTTGTGTTTAAACAACACACCCCTCCCCAACACCTCCGTGGCTCAGTCAAGTACTTGACAGGTGCTTCAGTTTCGGTGGGGTTATCTGTCAGGATTCTCATGTGGAGGAGCCGGTCTTGGAATGGGGTGGACAAAGTTAAAAATCACACGACACTAGGCTATAGTCCAACAGGTTTATTTGGAAGCACTGGCTTTCCAAGCACAATGTAATTTTTAACTTTATCAGGTTCATCTCTATGCTGACAGACTTCTTCAGATAAGTACTTCAACAATTAAATAGGCCATATGTTCCCCACGCAATAGGTTCCCTCGAGCAGTGTAAACTGCTATTCTTGACCTAGGGATAGCTGCTCATTTGTAGACCCAGTCAAAATCCCATCAAGCTTTTTGTTGATCTTTAAAGTTGTTCTAATCTCCTAGTTTCTCCTTGGTCTTTGCCAATTTGTATCCCTTCTGTTTCAATTTGGTAGACTCCCTTATTTCCTTCGACACAAATGGCAGATTATTCTTTTTCACTAATATATATAATTTTGCTGTACACTTTGAAAAATTACTGCCTCATCCTGTTGTAGTCTACTTTGTTTAAGCACAGGATCTTGGGATTGGATTTAATCTTCCAGCTTGCCAACTGTGTTATAAATTCAATCAGACTTCTCACAAGTCTTTTATCAGATTACGAGGGGAGGCGATGTTACCTGGGTGTTTTGGTTTTCATTGTCAGAGACCTTGGCTTTGTAATAAAGTATAGAATAGATATTCACAACAGAGAATTTTGAATGCTGTGAATGTACTACGCAGTCTAAAATCATAAATCACTGTCTCCTCTCAGTTTAAAATTGCAAAATCATTATCTTCTACAAACTTCCTCACTATCTAAGTTTGAACCGTAAGAAGATAAGCACTAGGCACAGGAGAGGCAATGCAGCCCTTTGAACCAGCTCCACCTTTTAATACGGTGATGATTGAGCTCACCTCAGCCTCAGCTGGATTTTCCCGCCTGCTCTCTCTCACCCTTCAACTCATTGCGAATTAAACATCTGTATCTCTTCATGAAATTTGCGCATTGCCCTGGCATCCACCACGCTTTGAATAGGGAAGTCCACAGATTCACAACACATTGAGACAAGTACGTTCTTCCTCATGAGAATAGAGTAGAGTTCTTATAGTGCAGAAACAGGGTATTCGTTCATCGATTCCACACCAAACCTATGATGAGCATCCCATTCAGACCCACTCGTTCCTGTAACCCTGCTTTTGCAATGGATAATGGCTTAACCTGCAAATGTATGGCAATTTAGTATGGCCAATTCACCTCACCTGCACATCTTTGGACTGTGGGAGGAAACTGGAGCACCCAGAAGAAACCCACGCAGACATGGGGAGAGCGTGTAAACTCGACCCATTCGCCTATGGCTGTAATCAAACCCAGGTCCCTGAAGCTCTGAAGCAGCAGTGCTATCCACTGAGCCACCTCTGCTACAAATCGACTTTGCCTCATTAACCTCCCCACCCCCACAATTGGTTGAATCTATGTTGCTTATGTCAGAAATCAGGTTATGGAAGCAGATGTCTCAGTAAAACCCAATGACAGCCCATATGTCCTGCGTGTCTGAATGGGGATTCTATACACAACAACATCCAGCCCACACTTTCCAGAGATAGGGCTCCAGTGGCTTCATGGGGACTACAACTCACACAATCCCTGAGGCAGGGACTACACGTGTGAGGGGAAACCCGGCACTGCACATGTACACATTGTGGGCCGATTTTCGAGCATGTGCTTTAGGGTTACTCGCGGAAACTATTTCACACTGTGATTGGCTGGAGGAGGAATGCATCTGCTTGTCGTATTGATCTGTCAGTGCGTTAAAGTGTCGTCACACCCATGTGGGATCAAGTTCCATCCCCAACTCATTGTCATGCTTGGAATCGAACAAGGAGAAACACAGAAGGATCTGACCCGTTCTCCCAGACTGAAAGTTCCTCTTCTGTCCATGATCTGCCACCTCCCTTTCTGTTTCCGTCTGTTGCATTCTACTGTTACATTATTGACTTCCAGCAACTAAAGGGAAAGGAAGTGAACCCAGAAAGGGTGCAGATCTAACCAGGGAGGGAATTGGTGGCATGGATCTGTTTATCAGTAACTCCATGAGAATGGGGAGGATGTACATTAGTGGTAGCAGAGTCAGAACGGTGAGAGAGAGTAAGTGGACTGGAGGATTACAACTTTCGGGGGAGAAAGGGTAAAAAGATATTCGAGAGAAACTGGAATAGTCTGTTCTGAATTTCTAATCTGTACATATTCCTTAATACAGGGTGCTAGATGGTGAAGATGTGCAGACTGAAATCTCAAAATCGTGTGCAGATTGTGATTAAGTTAACCAGTATTATAAGAACCAAAGATGGAGAATCACTCAGACAAAACCCTACAACACTCCCCCTCACAGCATTGTCGGTCTATCTGTGCCAAATGGACTGCGAGTGGTTCAAGATGGCAGTTCATGACCATCTTCTCAAGGGTAACTAGAGATGGGGAATAAATGCTGGCTGAGCCAGTGATGCCCATATCCTGGAAATGGGTTCTATATCTATTTACTGAAACCCAGTTGATGTTACGGCAGGATGATGAGGGACGCTGAGTGTGTCCTCCAGGAGGCAGCACCATCACATTACCCCACCTACACCCACACAGTAACACAACAACGCCTCTGGAAAAAAAGGCAGAGAAGCCCAAGGAGGACTGAGATATAGTTCTTCGAGGTAAAGTCATCAAAGGGGATTGGAATACAGCAGGAACAGGAGACTGAGCTGGGTAGTCAGCTGTTTCCCATTGAATGGTGGAGCAGGATTGAAAGGCTGAATGGTCTCCTCCTGCTGCTATCTCCCAGGTATGTATATAGTCATGGAGCCCGGGTAGGAAGAAGTGGGCAGGGATTCTCCAGGAGATTGCACCTCCACAACAGTTTTCAGTGAGGGATGGTTTGATGGATGTTATTTAACATTTATCTTTAACACAAGGTTTGTGAATTTGTTTTTTTAAAGCAAATGTACAAGTTTATTCCACAATAAATGAAACTAAAAGAATCGAAACTATCTGCATATAACAGCTTTTTAAAATTTCAAACTCACTTGAGAACAAAATCCTGTCTACTCCTGGACACCACCACTTTCCAGTTCCTCAAACTGGATTGGCTGGAGGAGGAATGCATCTGCTTGTAGTATTGATCTGTCGGTGCGTTAAAGTGTCATCACACCCATGTGGAACCAAGTTCCATCCCCAACTCATTGTAATGCTTGGAATCTACCAAGGGGAAACACAGAAGGATCTGACCTTCCCTCCCTATCTGAGCCTTTGGTTTGATTTAACTCTTTTTCATTTCTCATTCTGTGAGCTGTGAAGCATTCTTTTTTCCCCATTTCTCTTACCCAGAAGTGTTATCACACACAGCTGAGCAACCTTCCCAGCATCAACATCATTATTCCATTATTTTGTTTTTTGTTAACATATAATCACCGGCAGAAGCACACCAGTGTGATCAGTTGAATATTTACAAACAAAGCCCATTATGGGCAAAGCAAACCATCACAAGTGACAGAATGGGAAGGGACTAAATCAAAGTAGAGTTGAAGGTGAGGGGGCAGCGGTGGAGATGAAGCACTGTATCCCCTGCGGTGCCCACCTCTATCTCAAGGAATCGAGAGCATTGATATACACCACATGCTCCTTCTCCAAGGACACCGTGCTGCATCGCCATTATCCTCAATCGTAGAATAGAATCCCTACAGTGCGGAAGGAGAGCATTGGCCCATCAAACCCCACCGATCATCCGAAGAACATCACGCCCAGAGCACTCCATCCCTGTAACACTGCATTTCCCATGGCTGATCCACCTAGTCTGCACATTCTTGGACACTGTGGAGAATTCAGCATAAGTGGTCCACCTAACCTGCACAACTTTGGACTGTGGGAGGAAACCAGAGCACCTGGAGGGGACGCACACTATCCTGGGGAGAATGTGGGCTCTCCACACAGTGTGTTGACCAAGGCTGGACTCCAACCTTGTACCTGGTGCTGTGAAGCAGCCGTGCTACGATCATAATTTATATCAAAACAGATGATCCCTGCTCATTGTCACATTGCTGTTTGTGGAGACTTACTGCCCAGAGAGACACCCTGAGGTTCAGAAAGTGGCAATATCTATTCAGTCAACTCTAGCCCAATTCATGTGATTAACAACAACATCAATACTCCAACAGTGTCATCATGTACAAGGTCCAGTCCTGACTCTGATGAACAGTAACTCCAGAATCAGAGTCCTGCAGTGACGTGTGAACTCTATCCTACATGGAGCAGGTAGATGATCACTTCCCTGTGTGCATTTACTAGTCCCTCAGTCGTGTTGAAGACTGTGCAAATCCCTTGTCACACAGAGAGGTAAACAATTCCTACCCAGTGTTAGGGAGCAGGATGAGTCACTGACTCCATTCTCACACACACAACATCTGAATGGCCTCTCCCCCTGTGTGGGCTCACTGGGGTCTCAGGGAAGCAGGATGAATCACTGAATCCCTTCCCACACACTGACCATCTGAATGGCCTCTCCCCCTGTGTGGGCTCACTGGCGTCTCAGCAGGTGCTACATTTGAGTGAATCTCTCCCCACACTGGGAGCAAGTGAATGACCTTTCCCCAGAGTGAGATTGCTGGTGTTTCAGCAGGTCACTCAGTGAATCCCTTCCTACACACTGAGCAGGTGAATGGCCTCTCCCCGGTGGGAATGCACTAATGTCTCCGCTAGTAAGAGATTTGAATGAATCCTTTCTCATACATGGAGCAGGTGAAGAATCGAAATCCATTGTGCCCCCTCTGATGCCTCAGCAGATTGAAAGATCGATTAAATCCCTTCCCATATGTGAGGCAGGTGAACCGCCTCTCCCCAGTGTGACTGTGTCAGTGAATGTCCCACTGGGAGGGGTAAGTGAATTCCTAATTATAATTAAGCCCAATCTCATTCCGGTCGGACTAGAACCTGTTCCAGAGAGTGTTGCAGGAAAGGCAGAATGCTCAGCTGCAGCTGGTCACCTGATCAGTCACCAGACCCGAAAGGTTCACTCTACACAGATGCTGCCAGACCTGCTGAATCTTTCCAGCAATTTCTGTTTTTGCTTCTGATTTTCCAGCATTTTCAGATGTTTAGTTTTCCAGTACTCATCTTGTCTGTTGCAGAGGGGTTTATTGATGAAGTTGGAGGGTTTTGAAAATCGTACGTCAGGACACACATCAGCTATGATGATCATGAATGGCAGAGCAGGGTTAAGAGGCTAAATGGCCTCTTCCTGTTCCGATGGAAGTTATCCATCGTCAGCTTGTGGTAAAATTTCCCCTCACTGTTCACTTCACCTCCATGTCTAACACACTGTTACTGATGAACAAACCTCCTGTGTTTGAACTAAACCTGCTAATGTTCAGTGGCTCCCTCTCCTACCACCCGGGTTTAACTCTCATCATGAAATGCTGTCTCGTATTACTGCGGGAATGCCCACAAGGACTAATCCTGGAGTCTGTATCCCCTGGGATCAACAAAGCCCGTTTATTTCCTTCTTCCTCTCTTATTCTGGCTATTGAACTCTTGGTTGCTATCCATTCTCCTGTCATGCTCTTCAACATGCCCATGTGGGTGGACTAGAGGCAGCTGGGATTTAATAAAGGGAAGTGGGGATTAGGCGGGTACAAGGAGCGGTGACAGCAGAGACAGTTCTCATTGTAACGGCAGAGTTTCTCCGTGACCCAGTGAGTGGTGAGGCACCTGAGTTTGTGGGGGAGGCAGATTCAATCAGGGATTTGGGAAAACACTCAGAGACTGATCTATCCATCCGATTGTTAACTCAGTTAGATAGACATAAAGCAGAATACACATTTAGATAGCACCTTTGATGACCTGGGGCAAGATAACATGTTTCCAGCCAATGATTTCAACCTCAAATCTCTGAAAACGCAGGCACAAAGCTTCCTATTTGTATTAGGCTGTCTCTCAACCTCCTCTTTTCTTGGGAAAATTGTTTTAGGTTGTCTAGCCTTTCCTTGTGATCATAACCTCTATGTTCCTGTAGAATTTGTGACTGAAAGTTTATTTTCCTGGTCCTTGTGAGTGATGCCATCAGCAGAAACAGTTCCTGATCTGTGAGGAATTTCGGTTGGAGTATTTGTATTTACAAATTCATTCTCACCCTCACGTACAGTGTGAAATTGCTGTAAGACAAAAGGAATGGAATGAGTGAGAACCCACAGAAACACAAAGGCAGTGTGTGTACCTGAGCTGAATGAACCTGGCATGAGGAAAACGTGACGACAATCAAAGCTAGTTAGAGTCACACAATCCCTTAGGCACACAAACAGGCTATTCGGTCCATCGAGTCAGCAATGACCTGCTGTCTCACTCTACCCCCATAACCCCACATTAACCATGGCTAACCCAACCCACCTAAATTGTACACTACAGACCATGTTAGCATGGCTAATAGAGCAAACCTGCACATCTGTGGGAGGGTCACAGATTACATCCAAATGCTCGGAATTGTGGATGAAGGCTCACAAATACTTTTGTCTAATGCAAATGCTGTATTTTTCAAAATAAAATCTGGGGGGCACTGCAACCAGAAAGATTTCCAATTATCTCTAGAGGAAGAGAATTCAAAACTCGAGCCACTAATCCAGGGGGTGCAGTGTAAGTTACAGAGATCTGGGAACCATCAGAAATGTTACAGGTTGTGAGTAAGGTGGGGGTGAGACAAGGACAAAAAGACAGTCTGTCACACGGGGGAAGGCAGGAGAGATTGAACAGCAGAAATGG
Source organism: Chiloscyllium punctatum (assembly GCF_047496795.1). NCBI lineage: Eukaryota > Metazoa > Chordata > Chondrichthyes > Orectolobiformes > Hemiscylliidae > Chiloscyllium > Chiloscyllium punctatum. Next base: position 97,032,162 of record NC_092744.1, read on the forward strand.
TAGTCCCTCAAGGCCACGGGGGATAGAATTAGGGCTGGGAAAGAAACAAGGAAACAAGGTGTGCAGCTGTCAAAGATATACATTGAGAAAATAGATTATAACAACAGAGAGGGCAGAGTTCACAGTCTGAATTTTTTGCTCTCATTGGTGAGTACAGAACGCCGTAAAGCTGGGGTAGTTCTCTGATATCCAACACATACAGGATCGGCCAAGTGGCCTCGATTTGTGCTTTAACTCTCTGATAATTTTATTGTGACATTTGGAATTCAGGTCAGATGAGGTTTAACTTCTCAAATTGGACTGGAGTTTAATATTCTGGAGAAATGTCAAAGAAATCGCATTGATCCCATTCTGCAGACTTTAGTCCATAGCCCTGCACATTCCAGCATCTCAGTTACATCCATATCCTCTTATTCTAATGTGATGCATGTTACTGCCTCTATCAGCCCATCAGTGAGTTCCTGCTTTCCACCATCACTGAGGGAAATGAATTCTCCCTTCCTCTTTTTTTCTGAGAATTAACTTCAATCTAAAACCTTCAGTTCCTGACAGCTCTGTTAATGAATGACTGCTTTCTTTCCACTTTACCTGGATTCCTCAGCATTTTATTACTTCAATCAAATCTCAGCACATCTTCCTTGGATACACTCCCCACCCCCAGCCTATCCAATCTTTTGTCAGAGCAGAATTTGTCCAATCGGAGTAACAATCTGATCAATCTCGTCTGTACCCTCTCTGGTCAGAACACAACAACCCTGGAATGTGGGGACTAGGAGTGAGTGCAGGACTTTAGCCGTGGTCAGACTAGTGTTCCTGACATTTCCAGTGTCACCTCCATGTTCTTGTGGTTGTCGCTGACACAAGAAGTATCCTGGTTTTCCCGCATGGAAATGGATGTGCACTCCATGGGACTGGGATTCCCTACCATGTGCTTATTGTTAACTAATCCTAAATTAACTTCAGATTTAAACAAGATTATCAGCTACCCACCAATTAACTTCTTTCATTATACTCAAGTCACCTTACTTCTTAAAATCTCTTTAAAATTATTGCTATCTAAAAACAACAGGGTTTAATTTGATGAACAATTATTCAGGTGTATTCACTGTTACAATCACTTGAAGATTATCTTTACCTTCAGCTACATCTGGTGAATTGAACACTTATTGTAATTGTATGAATATCAAATGGACTTGGGTTTTATGCTAATTAATCCAGACTGACATTCTTGTTGATTAATATCTTGCAGAGAACTGTCCTCAGAACTCCAGCTGTGCTTTGACTTCAATCACAACTGGATGTGGATGGACAGAGATCTTAGATCTGTTCTGTTGTTTCCCGAATTGCTTTGCTCTGTCTATCACTTGCTGCTTGTGCTGTTTGGAATACAAGTAATCCTCTTTGGTAACTTCATCAGGTTAACAGCTCATTTTTAGGTATTCATGCTGCTGTTACTAGCATGCCCTCCTGAATTCTCACAGTTGATTGAGGATTGATCCTCTGGTTTGATGGTAAGAGGCAAGTTGGGGGATATGCTGGGCCGTGATTCTGCAAATTTTGTTGGCGTACAATTCTACTGCTATTAATGGAAGTAAAGAGCGAAACCCTTACACTGTAGGGCCTATATACAAGAAGCTACATGCAGTATCATGAACACTGATAGGCCAAGAAATGAAATGAAGGACCATCACTGTACAATGATACAGGATCACAACTGCAGCAAGGGGAGATTAAGAACCAACTTGACATAGGAGTAGGGAAAGAAGCAGCTGATCAGATTGTCTCCTTCATAGTCACAAAGGGACTCTGTGAGATTATTGTATTGTTGGAAGTGATAATGGAGGAGGTTGGGGAGATAAAGAGCCCTTCAAAAGAAACTAATCTGCCTGAGAGTTATGGGATCGACTTGATTGCCATGCATTTAACAGAAAGCTAATTGAAACTGTTTTTATTCACAAAAGATAACAAAACTGACAGTGTTTCCAATCATCATCAGAAACAAACCCGAGAATACACAGTTCCGAGATGGATGTTAATAGCCCATCAACATTGAAACTCCTGTAATCATTCAGCAAACTTATGCATGATTAATGAGTCCTGATGAACCAGAAAATCACTGTTCACTCTGTGCAGATAGACAGCGATGTGGGGAAGTATTGGTCGAGTGGTATTGTCGTGAGACAGTTAATCGAAAGTACCAGGTAAAGTTCTGATGACCTGGGTTCAAAGCCTGCTGCAGCAGATGGTGGAATTTGAATTCAATAAAAAACCTCTGGAATTTCAGAATCTAATGGTGGCCATTAATCGGTTGCCAGAAAAACCCATCTGATTCACTAATGCCCTTTCAGGAAGGAAGCTGCCATCCTAACCTGGTCTGGCCTACATTGTGACCTCAGACCCACAGCAATGTGGTTGACTCTTACCTGCGCTCTGGGCAATTAGGGATGGGCAGTAAATGCTGCCGGGCCAGCAACATCCTCATCCTGTGAATGAAAAAAGGAAAATAAAACTCTCTACCCAGTGTGAATCTGTACATGTTCAACATTGTTGTGAACATTTCCAAAACTTAGTTTTCTATATATATAAAACTTTATGAACATTACAACGGCCAAAATTATTGTTCACTCCTTGGTATGAACAAGAGAAAAAATGTCCTTCTCCTGTGGTTATGAGTAAATTCCCTGATGTTTCAGCAGGATGGATGCCTGAGGGAATCCCTCCACCCCACACACAGAGCAGGTGAATAGCTTCTCCCCAGTCTGACTGGTTTGTCCAGTTTCCCGGTGGAATAGATAAAGAGTTCCATTCTGGCATTCCCCACATTTCCAGTCTCTCCCTGGTGTGGCTGCACTGCTGTTTTGCCATTTCAGATAAATGCTGGCAGACTCTTACACACACCGTGTAGGTGTGATACTTCCCAGTCTGAATGCTGCTGTTTCCTGTTGAAAACCTTTTGATAATTTGGTTCCAATGATCTGTTAGCGGCTGTGGAAACCCCGTCCCCCCCATTCCTGAGGAAGGGTTTACGCCTGAAACATCGATTCTCCTGCTCCTCACATGCTGCCTGACCGGCTGTGCTTTTCCAGCACTACACTTTTTCACACTGACAAACAGAATGACTGTCAGAGCTGGATGTGGTTTTGCCTGAATCCTTTGACCCAGCCCTTCACAGGATTGGGACAGTTCAAGACACGTCTGTATGAAATGGGATGGATTTGCAGATTCCAAACAGGTATTATGTAGTAACTCCTTGCACCAGGATATAGATATCATCGCCCTGATGACTGTGGAAGGAACCATTGTTCATTTCCTCAATCTGTCAGAAAGCATTTCAGGTATTGGTGTGGCTGTAGATGTTCTGAGATATTTACAATCCTGGGTAGACCATCCTGGAGCAGGTGTTCAGTTCAGTGTACCCGAACTGCCCGCCCCCCCCCCCCAACCAACAACCCAGCATAAAGCAGTAAACATTATCTCCTGCTGTGGAAGGACAGCCTGTATTGGTCTGAGAAGGAACACTGAGCAGATTTACCTCAATGATAATTTAACCCCATGAAGGCAAGAGACCAGAGCAGGTTAAGCAAGTCCAAATAAAATGCATTATACCACAAAAAGAGGCCCATCAAATCCAAGCTGGCTCTCTGTAGCAGAATCCCAAATTCTCATGCCCCATATGTCCCCTACACTCAGCAAGTTCATTACCCTCAGACCTCTTATCATTGATTTTATCAATCATTGATCTTCTCTACTTACATCACTATAACAGGCAGCATGTTCTGAATATTTCCAACCAATGCAGTCAGCAGACACACTTGCTCATCTCCCGCTGTCTCAAAACCTTACATCTAATCTTAATTCTTGTGCCATCTGAATATCATTGACTTTTCCTTGTGGAAGGAAAGGTGTGCATTCCGTCTGTGGTTGATTATTACAAATGTCGGTGTGACTGGATAAAGAACTCTGTGGTTTATGGCTTTGAATGGAGGCTGTCTATCAGGATTATCTCCAAGACAATAGCACCTCACGTTTATCCCCCTCCATCCACGCATCAATGAATTTAGTATACGCTGTGATGTCAAACACTTCTTCTGCCACCTCCGTGCTCAGTTTTACAATCAGGACTCCCGCCCACCTTCCCAGGACCCCTTTCCCAGCCTCCAACACACTCCATCCACCTGGATACCCCGTGCTGGCCTATTCACTGGCCTATATGTCTACATTTCCAACTGCCGCTGAGACATTAACTACCTCAACCTGTCTACCCCCTCCCCCACTCCAAACTCTCACCATCGTGACGCACAGCACTCCACTCCCTCTGCTCCAATTCAAACCTCACCATCAAACCAGCAGATAAAGGGGATGCAGTGGTAGTTTGGCGCACTGACCGCTACGCTGCTGAAGTCAGATGCCAACTTGAAGACACCTCCTCCTTCTGCTCCCTTGACCATGACCCCACCCCTATCACCAAACCGTCATCTCCCAGACCATACAGAGCCTCATCACCTCAGGAGATCTGCCAACCACAGCTTCCAACCTCATAGTCCAGGAACCCTGCACCGCCCGATCCTAACTCCTTCCCAAGATCCAGAAGCCTGACCACTCCAGCCGACCCATTGTCTCATCTCCACCTACCTTGACACTGTCCTATCCCCCCTATCCAGGAACTCCCCACGTATGTTCAAGACACCACCCACGACCTCCACCTCCTCCAAGATTTCGGTTTGCCCGGCCCCCAACACCTCATCTTCACCATGGATATCCAATCCCTCTACACTTCCATCCGCCATGATCAGGGCCTCCAAGCCCTCCATTCCTTCCTCTCCCGATGTCCCCAACAGTACCCTTCCACTGACACTCTCATTCGATTGGCCGAACTGGTCCTCAACCTTAACACTTTCTCCTTCAAATCATCCCACTCCCTCTAGACCAAAGGAGTAGCCATGGGCACACGTATGGGCCCCAGCTATGTCTGTCTCTTTGTTGGCTACGTAGAACAGTCGATCTTCCGTATTTACAACAGCACCACTCCCCACCTCTTCCTCCGCTACATTGAAGACTGCATTGGCACCACCTCATGCTGCCGTGAGGAGGTTGAGCAATTCATCAACTTCACCAACACATTCCACCCCAATCTTAAATTTACCTGGAACATCTCTGATACCTCCCTCCCCTTCCTGGACCTCTCCATCTCCATTAATGACGATCGACTTGGCACTGACATTTTTGACAAACCCACCGACTCCCACAGCTACCTGGATTACAACTCTTCCCACACTACCTCCTGCAAAAATGCCATCCCATATTCCCAATTCCTCCCCTGTATCTGCTCCCAGGAGGACCAGTTCCACCACAGAACACACCAGATGGCATCCCTCTTTAGAGACCGCAATTTCCCTTCCTACGTGTTTAAAGATGCCCTCCAATGCATCTCGTCCTCAACCCGCACCTCCGCACTCAGTGCCCACCCCTCCAACCGTAACAAGGACAGAAGACCCCGGTGCTCACATTCTACCCTCCTAACCTTCGCATAAACCAAATTATCCACCGACATTTCCACCACCTCCAAACAGACCCCACCACCAGGGATATATTTCCCTCCCCACCCCTTTCCGCATTCCACAAAGACCGTTCCCTCCGTGACTACCTGGTCAGGTCCACGCCCCCCTACAACCCACCCTCCCATCCTGACACCTTCCCCTGCCACTGCAGGAATTGCAAAACCTGCGACCACACCACCTCCCTCACCTCCATCCAAGGCCCTAAAGGAGCCTTCCACATCCATCAAAGTTTTACCTGCACATCCACCAATATCATTTATTGTATCCGTTGCTACCGATACGTTCTCCTCTACATTGGGGAGACTGGACGCCTCCTAACAGAGTGCTTTAAGGAACATCTCAGGGGCCCCCAGCACCAATCAACCACACCGCCCTGTGGCCCAACATTTCAACTCCCCCTCCCACTCTGCCCAGGACATGGAGGTCCTGGGCCTCCTTCACCGCCGCTCCCTCACCACCAGACGCCTGGAGGAAGAACGCCTCATTTTCCACCTCTGAACACTTCAACCCCAGGACATCAATGTGGACTTCAACAGTTTCCTCATTTCCCCTTCCTCCACCTCACCCTAGTTCCAAACTTCCAGCTCAGCACTGTCCCCATGTCTTGTCCTAATTGCCTATCTTCTTTTCCACCTATCCACTCCACACCCCGACCTATCTTCATCCCCTCCCCCACTCACCCATTGTACTCTATGCTACTTTCTCCCCACCCCCACCCTCCTCTCACTTATCTCTCCACCCTTCAGGCTCTGTGCCTGTATTCCTGATGAGGGGCTTTTGCCCGAAACGTCGATTTTACTGCTCCTCGGATGCTGCCTGAACTGCTCTGCTCTTCCAGCACTGCTAATCCAGAATCCCCCCCCCCCCCCAGGCCTTGCCCATCTGGCACCATTCCACGAAATCCCAGAATGTGTAATGCTGCTCGCTTACGATGCCTCTCTTCATTGTGTAAGGTTCCAATGATTTATGTGCTCATCACTCAATTTAGTAAACTGCATTTCCTACTCACAATCTGATCTCATCTAGACTGGGGAGAGAAAAACAGCACAGGTGACAAAAGTGAATATACCTACATTCTGTCTGCAAGCAAAAAAAGACCCTGAGCTTCCAGGTTCCTGTCACTGCAACATCCCACTGTGTTCCCATGCCTTCATTTCAGTTTGATCTGCTGCACAGCTCCCGCATATCACAGAGCAAGTGGGAAGAGTGGTAAGTCATTTCCTGCTGAGAGACCGTGCAATCTTCAATACCCAGTATCGAGTTCAATCATTTTAGGCCCTGTGCACCTTCTTTCACGTTCTTGCCCCACCCACACATGCCATTCTTTCCAAAGGCGGATCGTTTGGCTCGAAAATCTATCCCAGGATGCACGAGACCAGCTGATTTTGTTCAGATATTTCTGCTTTTCCTTTGGATAACTTTATTCAGTTCTGATCGCCAGCCTTCAGGAAACGTGTGTTTGCACGGGATGGTGGTCAGAGGAGATTTACCAAGGTGGTATCTGAGCTCGACCATTCCCCCTGCAAAGATAAGCGAAAGTGATGGCTGCAGGTGCTGGAGCTCAGAGTCGAGAAGGTAGAGCTGGAAAAGCACAGCACGTCAGACATAATCTGAGGAACCGATGCTTCGGGTGCAAGCCACCGCCATTCCATTACCAGCCGATGCCTGGAGGAAGAACGTCTCATATTCCACCTTAGGACTCTGCAACTACACGGGTCATTTCACCTACCCCTACATTATCCCAGTGCAAAGCCTCCAACTAGGCGATGCGCTCTGGACCCGGCCATCAATCCTACCCGCCCCCCCACCCCGAACTATCACATTCTCCAGCACCTTCATCCACCTGTCGCTTTCCCAGCTACCTGACAACCAATCCTATTCCCCTCCCTCAACCCCGACTCAAAAGTCTCATTCCTGATGAAGGGGTTATGCCCGTAACATCGATTCTCTTGCGCCTCGGATGCTGCCTGACTTGTTGTGCTTTGAAAGCACTACACTCTCGCCAATGCAAAGATAGATGAGCTAAACTGGGGCTCTTCATCTGAGAGTGGAGAAAGCTGAGACAGAAATTGATTAACGTGCATATAAAGGGATAGATATGTGTGACAGGAACAAACTTCTTATGGGAAGGGTTAATAACCAGGGATATAAATGAAACGCGAGAGAGAGGATGTTCATGGAATATTTAGGAAGGATGTTTACATCCTGAGAGTGTTGTTTGTCTCGAAGTCACTTTTGAACGTGTGGTAAAGCGAAGAGTCATCAAAACACTTCAGGCGTATTTAGCCGAACACTTGAGGAGCTAGAGCATGTATGGATAAGGACCAGGTACTGGAAACTGGGGCGAGGATAAACAGATGTTTGATGAAATACTTGAACACCATAACTCTGGGTGCAGTAAAATGGAGGCTAGTACAGCTCTGTGGCACAGTGAAAGACGTGTTGGACTTCTACTGCATTTTTAAGATTGGGATTCAAAGTTTGTGGGTTTGAGTCCCACCAGAATCGGAGTTTAGTTCAGATTTCTGCTGATTCAGATTTCTGCTGATTCATCATCAGTTCCCATCGTCTGGACTTCTCCTCCCTGCTACTGGCCAGAGAAGATTCCTCACTTTCTGGATGGTGAGTTTTGAGGGAATCATGTCACTTGAAACATGATCAGCCCAGAATCGGCTTCGCATTCACAATACACACTGCAGAAGCCCACTGTCTCTAAACACATTTCCCTCCCACAGTTGCAGAGTTTTTCGGTTTATTCAGTGTCTTTCTTCCCTTTGGGGGACAGGTTTTATTGGATGGGCTGGTAAAAGACATTGACGTGTTCGGTCAGCCATGATGATAACAAATGGCAGGGTAGCGCTGGCGATCGAAATGGCCCCCTCCTGTTCCTCTGTGTCTCTGCTGTTTCTGACAGAGGGTTTTAAACAATAACATGATGAGGACACTGTGAATCTACACCATGGAATACCAAGGTCCTCCCCTTTACCCCACTGCTCCCACAGCTGGAATGCACAGCTCTTGTTGTAGCTTTAGATCAGACAGTGGAGGATTCTCCCAGGCGATCTGTCAGACTGCATGGTCCTTCACACAGGTTTCCAACTGGGCACATGGAGCAAACGGCCGTGCAGGTATTGGGGATTCAGGGACAGATTTCCCCTTTGCCTGGCTAGAGTTCTGGCCATGGTAATAATCATGAATTTGGGAAATTCAGTATCTTACTCTGGATTCTTATCATTTTATAATTTAAACTGAAATTCAATTTAATCTTGCATGACATTCTTATATCTTCAGTATTGATGAAAACTGTGCATCATGTCCTTGGATGTAGCCATGATGAAGATTGATGATGAGTGCAGTACGTTTCATGTTGTCTGTAGGACCTTGCAGAAGGAAGTTAGTGAAGTGTCGTTGAATCGAATCCTGCGCCAAATTGAAGCCGACCGAATGAGAAGCCCTGTGACAGCGACAATATAACATTGTCTGTAAACAACGCAGCGATAGACAGAAATCCAGTTTTCAATCGAGTCTATTTTGTGCATCATTTTTCTGTGTCCCATTTCTGAACCTGATGCTCGAAAAGTCACAGGTCCATATCAGTTCCTCCTCTTCTGCCGAAACTTCAACTTCAGAACCACAGCAAAATTAGAACATGCGGGTCGAAGGTCCCAGAGGTACGAGTAGGGCATGTTATCGGCTTGTTGCCGGCGGCTCCAGTGGAGCAACTGATCAGCGCTTGGTACTAAACAGCGTGTTAAAATGCCGCAGTTGTAATTTCAATCCTTATCTAACGCTGGTTTTACTGACGTTGATCAGGAATTATAGGAGCATCAGACTGAAGCGTAGTTGAAGAATAATGTCGAATAAAGCAGCATCTAATCTAAAACTCCAGTTTCTGATTTGTGGGATTGTTCTGTCTTTGGGAAAGGTATCAATTATTAACTGTAAAACTGCACATATTCCCCAGGTAACTATCCATCTGTGGATCGAGAAACAGAGGTGATATTTTAGCTTGATGACCTTTTTCAAATCTCTGACACTGCACTGAATTACATTCTTGAAAAGGCTGTTCAACTCGTTTCCTATCATCCTGTTTGCTGCAAACTCACACAGCTCATTAAACGGTTCGAAAGGAATTAGATTTATCTCTTTGGGTAGACTGAATGTTGTCAGTGATACTGGTAACGTCATGACAAATATTTTTGCTGCTGTGCAGAACAGAGAGTTCGAACAGGAATAAGGACGAGTCTTGTCGCTGGATTTTTAATGAGGAGATCAGTGAGTATTAAATGGACTCAGTCCCGTTCCTGGTCATTGTGACCAAATGTTCAAGGCAGCAGATGGCTTGACATCGACAGGTCCGTTCCTACTCACTAGAGTAATAACTGTATTACAGATCACATGAGTGGTGGGGATGATGATGCTTATGGCAATCTGAGAGAGTGCGGCAATTAATCCCACGTTGTTAGTCTCACTCTATACCATAAACCAGTTAGCCAGCGGACTGAGCTAACCGGCTTCCATTTAATGCAAAGCTAAAACAAGCAGCTCAGTACATTCACACTTTGTAATAGTTCACGTCGAACCAGCTGCTGAACCTTTCAACACCACCAGCTCTTCTTATACTTAACATGTTCAGTTGCAGGTGTTATGCAATTTCTTTCCGATGAACGCTAAACAATTCGTGAGTGTGTCACTTTTGCCTCCCCATCCAGGCAGCCCAGAATCCCTGCCCCGGTTAAATTCGCTCCTTCTGTGTCTGCATGTGGCCTTTCAAATATGCTGGAATCATCTTCTAAAATGTTTTTTTCCTTTCTGAAAAATCATCACCGATTTCAAAAACTCAGGATAAAAAGTACCTGCTGCAAACGTCTTTGTCGTTCCTCGCTGGTTATGAAGTTCTAACCTCTAGTTATCCACTGACCTGAACGAGGTAATTTGCCTCTTATTTGCCCTTACCAACCTCACATCCGCAAGAAAACCTCCATTAGGACACAACTCAGTCGTTCCTGATTTATGTCTCATGAATCTTCATCTATTCCACTATCCCATTAAACCTCTTTCTTTTCTTTTCTCGTGTCTTTATCTCCCAGTAAATCTCATTTCCGTCGTCTCTAACGATATTGTATCAAGGGAACTCTGACCATATCCTTCCTAACCAAATGGAACCCCCCAAACCCCGTGTATTTCATCATGTCTTTATATCCCAGTAAATTTCGTTCTGAGAAACGATGTTGGGTCTAATTCAACTCATTAAAACTTACCACTTTGCAATGCAATCTCATTAACTGTACAGGAAAGATGAGGGTTATTTCCCTTACAGCTGAATTGTTGTCTGCAGCAACATTGGGTCAAATCGCAGTCACACGGTGACTGTTGTTCTCATTTTCATTTCTTCTCAGCGTGTGCTGAAGTAACACAGTGAGACATCAATTAATATTGTTAGACATAAGTAAGGGGGCATGTTAAATCTGAGGTTATGAGAATAGGGCAGTTTTGATTAACATACACCAAAGATTGTTCAAATCTCAGGCACATCCGATATCAGATTGATAGAGAGCGATGTTGAGCGAAATAGACTGTCTTAGCAAATGCCGGTGTCATGAAGTTGTGGGTTTAACGTACGTTAAATGGTGCTGAAATGTCTGGCTAGCACAAGGAGTCCAGAACAAGGCAACAACATAACATTTGCTCGAAACAACTAAGAACTGTGTTACATGGATACAAAAAACAAATTCGAATTTGGACAATCAGTTTAAATTATGCCCCAATCAGGTTTGAATTTGGTAGTTTTACAATATTAAAACCAATGAAACGATCCAACGTTGTGTGGGACAAATATCGGACAATTTGAATAATTACCCAGAGCGGCAAAGAATAGCAAAGAGAGCAGCTAAAAGACCAACAGATGTAGGATGTTAGTAAAATCTCCAAAAGGTGCCTATCTGGAGAAATAGATTGCATAGAAAAAAAGCATCAACACCGACCTGGAGAAAAAAATCTACAGAGGAAGATACAAAGACAAGATTCGACAACTAGCAAGTTTTTAAATTTGAATGTTTTTGTAAAAGTTATTGGGGTCGAAGTTGGGGAAGGTATTGTAGAGCATATGTTTTAGAGAAAGGAGTTGTAGGTTGATTGTTCTCTGCCAATAAAAAACAATCAAGTTGCTATTTTTAACTTTAAGTAGTGATTATTGTGTTAGTTCTTTGCCTGTTGAATTTTAACAGAAGACAGCACGGGTAAATCATTTCTGTCTTGTTGGTTTACATTAGCAGAGGAGGTTTACCCCGTCACGTCACACCAGTTCCTGTGGTTGCTTTATTGTTTCGCTCATTTGTGCGTTTTGCCTCAGTAAGGATTTTGAAGTTGTCCCCTCTACACAAAAGGTCCGTGCTTTTGTACCATTGTACAAAAGGAACAGTGGGTCTCGGCGACAGGGCTCCCTACAATAACATTCGACGCTGATTCAGTTTATCTAACCTGATATTGATCCATGGAAACAGCACTGCCCACCCTCCTCCAGTCTGGAAAACGATTTCTTCACAGATAATGTTGCATTCCGCTCTCAAGGGGCTTTTCATTCCATCGCTTTCAATTCCTCACAGAATCCGTTTCAACAGGTTTTGTCACTTAGTCATTCCTTTGTTTGTGCTCAAATCCTGTGAGCAGAGGGTCACAGTTGGAGCGTGCTGAGCCCATAAACCAGAGGTCCGACCATACTCTGTGAACTGTAAGCTGCTGTTCATCATTGCACTAACGGCAGGTAGATGTATCTATGTTCTGCAAATTTTCACCCCTGTTTTAGAAGCAAGACAATCAGTTCCTGGTTCCTCGTTTTGTTGTCACACAGACCAAGATTTTAAATGCTGGCAACATGCACTGGTCGGGACTGTTTGCTCTACCACATCCATTTTCTCCCCAGCAGGTGGTAAGATGATGGTCTGAATCGCCTTTTTCTGTTCCCTGTCACTCTGGGATGATGTGAGCTGTGAAATCTACTCTCTGAGCTGGGGGTAACGTGATAAAGCTTATACACATCAGGTGCAATGTGCCCGAGCGACAGGACTCGCTGCAGTAATATTCCATGTTGATTCAGACAGAACAGTCCTCCTGTGAATTCGAGAAGGACACATAAACTGTTCCCAATGACTGAGAGAGATTCTCTCTTTCCCTGCAGTTCCACACACTCCTATTTATCTCCGATGGCGTTATTTGCTCAAGGTTCCCAAAAGGAGATGAGGTCCTGTGAATGCGTGATCTCCATTTTGTTCCACTTTCCAGAATTTCCATAACTCCCACTCGCCCCCTCCCGCGCTCCATAAGTCCGTGTTTGATAGGAAGCTCTCCCACGACACTGATTGCCAAGAAAAGATGAGTTCATCCAGCTGCCACTGTGGGGGCCCACTCGCGGGTAAAGTGGCTAACACTGCCTCCGGGGAATCAGAATTCAGAATGGCAAGGAACTGTTATTAAAACTCAAGTGCTACCTTCACTCCGAAGCAACAGAATTGTTTTTTTTTAAACAAGCAAACTCACCTGATTTATTGATCATGCTTCTGCTGCGGTCTGGCTTGTTGGTCTTGGGTGTGATATCGCCTCGGGTGGGTGATGCAAGTGAGAGAAGTTACACTTGAACCCTGGAGTTTTGCATCCAGTTCCATGTTTGACTCAGAAGGTATAATTGTGATCAGATCGAGGTCAGATAAAGATACCGAAGCTTAAATACACACAACAGCCATTTCTTGTAGGCCGTTACTCGGCGGAGAAATGGATTCTCTAACTTCAAATGATGATGATCCTGTTCATGTGGATTTTTCCGAGTGCACATCCTGTGCGGAGTAACTGAAAGCCTTAATCTGTTCAAAGTTTTGTTTTTCTCATGATGTGATCTGCATGCCTTTGATTCCTATGATCTGCCTTTACCAATCGCAAACAAAGGTTTTTACTGTACCCGGGTTCATGTGACAATCAATCAATCAAATAACGTCAATCAGTCGAACCACACAGACATTTCCTAGTCGCAGAGAAACCCACCGACTCTCTCAAACAAAATCTAACAAATTTAAAAGACCCGGTACAACCCATGGACAAAACTAACGTCATCTACAAAATTCGATACAAGGACTGCCACAAACACTACGTAGGACAAACAGTAAGAAAGTTAGCCACCAGGATACATGACACCAGCTGGCCACAAAAAGACACGATCCTCTCTCCCTCGTAGCCCTACACACGGATGAAAAAAAAAACACAATGTCGACTGGGACAGCACATCTATCCTGGGTCAGGCTAAGCAAAGACATGCCAGAGAGTTCTTCGAGGCCTGGCACTCCAACCACAATGCCATAAACAAATGCATAGATCTAGATACCATGTATCAACCACTCAGAAAAGGAACAGGAAATGACATCACCACAAACCCCAGGAACCTCATCCAACAGAAAGATATAAATAGAAAGCAGGAGACAACAGCTTCGCTTCACTTGGAGGTCGCCACTGATGATGTTACCTAGCCAGGTAATAAAAGGTCTGGATATCAGACCTGCAGCTCAGCGAGCAAACCTACACCCTACATTTCCTTAATGTTTGATGCCAGCACAGCGAAGGCGGACTGAATGGCCTCACTTTGCACTGTGACATGTTTTGAGATTCTGAGTAAAATCATAGTTAAACCAACAGAATGTAAAACGTTACTCAGAGGTTATATTGACACAGACAAAATACATCTGCGCCACAGAGTATTAGTGAAGACCTTTTGTAATCGTCCTCTGTGGTTCATGCCACACGCCAAACGAAAAGTTGAAGACTGTGTGAAACTTCTATGGTCAGCGCTAACAGAGCGGCCCAGGGGGAGCGTATTCGGCTCATAGCCCTAAGATTAATGGATTGAAAACATCCTCTGGTCGTTGACCATTCCCGCTTTCAGTGTGTGTACTGCCCCTGCCAGTGTTTCTCTGAAACAGAGCTTCATTCCACGTATTGCATGTTGTTTCACTTTCTGCTTCCTTTCTCAATGTATCTGAAATGAATATTTCGTACTGAAAAGCCAGGGAAATTTACACAATTGAGAAAACACTCTTGTGAAGTTCTGGAAGCTCTTTTCCTGTTCACTGTCGGTCTGCTCTGATCTGATTCGCAAAATAACTTGCCAGAGCTGGGACTAAACTGGAGAAGGTGCGATATATCAGTTGCAGAGTGCTCTATGCGCATGACGCCCTGCAGTTATTCCTCACGCTGTTTCACACAGCAGTGTCCTCCCCGTGAAATGAAAAGCCATGAGTGACAATTGGTCAACTTGTTGGAGACCGCATTACTATACGGACACAGCTTCGCAGTATTATGACATACATCACCAACTATGAATAACCACAGAGACACACAAGCGACAGAGAATCGCCATGGACTCGATGGGCTGAACACCTTAAGTCGGCGCTTGAGTGACGCCACACATTGATGCTGCCCCTCTTCCTGTCTCTGGGACAGAGTGGCTGATGATGAAACAACGTCCCATTGTTAACCTATCGTCTGCGTTAGAGAGTCTGCAGCCCCGCAGTTGAGGGCCGTGGGGATGACTCTCAGTGAGTGAGGATTTCACTCGGATTGTCTTCATCTGTGACAGCTGGGGATCAGGTGTTCACTGCTGCCCGATTGCAGCAAAGAAACCAATGTCACTGCCAACAATAAAGGTCATTTAGAACGTTGGGACAGGTCTCCCTGGAGAGTTGAAGGACCAAAGCTGGACTTGTTAAACCTTTCCACATGAGCGGTTTAGACGGAGGAAATAAGGAAGGGAGAATGCTCCCTACGCCTGAAAGGGTCGAGAACGATTCGGCAGAGTTTTAAATTCATTAATAAAAGAAGAGAAATGTACATGAGGAGAAATGTTTTCACATAGGGATTGGTTAGGGTCTGTAAATCACTGCTTGACATTGACAAAGACGCAGTTTCAATCGAGTTCTTTAAAAACTAGTTCGATATTTATGTTGAAAGTAAATGTGTGCAGAGTTACAGGGAGAAGGCAAGAAAATGGTCCCAAAAGAGAAACACATTTACCTCTGTGGAGAGCCAGCACATCTAAGGTGGTTTGTGACACATTTGTGATTCTGAGTGGAATCACAGTTCGACCAGCAGAATGTAGGTAGTTAGACCATGGCGATATTGGCAAAGGCGGGACACGACTTCACAACCGAATCTTCGCCAGCACGTACATGTCACAGGGAGGATGGCGTTGTCTGAAAATCCTGCAGGGCGTCCTGTGGTTTCATCAAGGACAGGTAGTGTCTCACAAACTTCACTGATTTTTTGAAAATGCAATCAAGCATGTATATGAGGGTAGGGCAGTTGACGTAGTACACACAGACTTCAGGAAAGCCTTTGATAAGGTTCCACATGGTAGGCAATTGGAGAAAATGCAGAGACGTGGAATTGAGGGTGATTTAGGAGGTTGGATTAGAAACTGGCTTTCTGAAGGAAGGCAGCGAGTGGTGGTTGATGGAAAATATCCAGCCTGGAGTCCGGTTACTCGTGGTGTGCCACAAGGATCTGTTTTGCAACGACTGCAGTTTGTCATTTGTGTAAATGACTTAGACGCAGGCATAGGTAATGGATTAGTAAATTTTCAGACGACTCTAAAGTCGGTGGTGTAGTGGATAGTGTGGCAGAATGTTACAGGTTGCAGGGGAACTTGGATAAACAGCAGAAGTGGGCTGAGAGGTGGCAAATGGAGTTCAATGCAGCTAAATGGGAGGTGATGCACTTTGGGAAGAATAACAAAAAAAGCAGAGAACTGGGTTAATGAAAAGAGTCTTAGTAGTGTGGATGTGCAGAGGGATATTGGAGTCTATGTACATAGATCCCTGAAAGTTGCCACCCAGGTGGATAGTGCTGTTAAGAAGGCATAAGGTGTGTTAGGTTTCATTCATAGAGGGATTGAGTTCCGGAGCTGCAATATCATACTGCAACTACACAAAACGCTGGTGCGGCCACACTTGGGATATTGTGTGCAGTTCTGCCTCCCATGTTTCGGGAAGGATGTGGAAGCATTGGAAAAGGTGCAGAGGAGATTTACCAGGATGTTGCCTGGTCAGGAGGGATGGTCGTATGAGGAAAGGTTGAGAAACTTGTACCTGTTCTCATTAGCAAGAAGCCTAAGAGGAGATTTGATGGAGACATAAAAGATTATCTGAGGCTTAGATAGGGTAGACAGTGAAAGTCTTTTTTCCGAGGATGATGATATCAGTGTGCACAAGGGATCATAACTACAAATTGAGGGGTGAAAGATTTAAGACAGATGTCAGAGGCAGGTTCTTTCGTCAGAGAGTAGTTAGGGCGTGGAATGCACTACCTACCAATGTAGTTAACTCAGCCAATTTAGGTCGATTTAAACAATCCTTTAGTTAAGCACATGGGTGATTTTGGGATAGTATAGAGTGACGAGCTGAGAATAGTTCACAGCTTGGCACAACATCAAGGACCAAAGGGCCTGTTCTGAGCTGTATTGTTCTGTGACTATAGTGCTACAAGAGATTTCTACTGTCTTAACCTGAGTGACAGATCTTGTATTGTGGGCTTACGAAATGCCACTGATCTCTACCAAACATATATGAGGTAGAGCTAGGGCAATAATACGACGCTGAAACAGGAGTGGAACAGGTAGCTCCATACAAAACCTTCTCACATATTTTCACCTCCAAAATCGAACGCCTTCCACAAAAGCACCTCTATATCCCACCACAACACTTTGCCCCACAATCATGGTATCTGGTTATGCACCAGGTGTGCAACCGTCTGTTCAGGGGCCCTGAAACACTTGCTAAAGACTACAATCATGTGACATTGAGAGCCCCACCACATTGCATGCATTTTCTATCATTTCAATTCTGTTCCTGACTTCCCTTGTTTTTTCCTAATAAGCCTGTTCAAAGTTGTTATTACACACACCTGCACAAGCTGTGAATTGAACCCAGGCCTCTCAGTACAAGATTCGGGGTATTTTCACCGCATCCTTCACAAGGCATCGACTCTAACTTTTCTTGTCCCTTAGCCTGTGAGTCACGCCTAAATCAACTCTCTAATTGGGAGGAAGGAGCAGCACTGGAGGACCGAGCAGCAGCCGGTACTCCAAATAGAGTGAATGAGGAGCGGGACCAACGCATTCTCGGGGAGTGAACGCTTCAGGATTGGTCAGAAAGCAAGCAGTTTTGCAGGATTGATCATTCTCACTACATAGTGGAGCATAAATCAATGTGAGATTTTAAGAAATATTTGAGATGGAAATCTGATAACATACATGTTTCCAATCGATTTTCACAAGTCGAGTAATAAACTTCTTTTCAAACTCCCAGAACAATTGGTAATTTACATACCTGGCTGTTATGGGTTGTGTTGGGCCGAACAGTCTGTTTGCATGCAAAACATCTCTATGACTGTAGCTCGAGAGAGCGAATGTTAATGTCAAAGATTTCACCCATGATTCCGTGCGGATATGAATATTGTGTATAAACCCACCAATAACCTCAGACGCATGTGCAGTTTGGTTTCTATGGACAGCATGCGCAGTGTCACACTGATCATGAGAGAGAGAGAGACGTGGAGCTGCTTTCTCCAGCAGCCGTTGCGATCTGCTTCCGAGAGCGGCGCCCAGAGCCGGTGTGTAGGAGTCTCGCTGGGAGAAAGGAGCGGAGAGAATTCAATAATCCGGGAAAAATGGTTAAAAAGACCCTCTATGCCCGGTTAAGGAGGTTGTGGTCTCTGATCAGGGAAGTGGCCCTGGGTCACGGCCGCCATTTGTTTGAGGGAAGAGGGAGCGCGAGCCTGAGGGCCACCATCTTGAGAAGGTCAAGGTGCAGGAGGGTGGGGCTCCCGGGGTCTATAGAACAATCAGAGGAAAGGGAAGACCCATTGTTATTGATTAATTCCACGAACACAGCTTCACTGGGCGATCCTGCAGGAATATCCTCTCTCAGTCCTGCTGGGATGTTTCACCCCATCAGAACCAACAGCTCTCCTCCTCTCTCAGCTCCCCTTCTGTCCTTCCTGCAGCATCTGTCCCCTGGAACATTGAGCTGCCTGTCCTGTCCCTCCCTCAGCTGTTGTTCTGTAATAACTATGATATCCCAGACCCATCTTAGAGTACTTCACTTAAGACTTGACTGCACCTGTTGGATTTTTCTTAACATCAGCAATTGTTTAATACTCACTTACAGGTTTTTAATTACATCTTTTTGAAGCAATTAATTCACATTCAATCATTTGCAATGGTGGGATTTGAACCTGTGTCCAGAGAACATTCACTGAGTTTCTGCATAAATTACCTCACAGTAATACCACAGGGCCATCACTTCGCCTGCTGACAGGTTGCTCATCACAGTGCAATATGAATCAAAACCCCTTCTTCCTGCACAATTATTTGATACTGACACCTTCCTGCACGCTGGTGATATCACTCAGTATCTCTCCATGTGGTATCCATCACAGTGTGAGACTAAGTGCTGCCTCTGTCAGTGCCTCTCACTCTTGCAGATACTCCAGGTCCTGAGCCAACAGAATTCTCCATTCCAGAGAGACGAGGCGCATAGGCCAGGGACGGAGCTTGGGATTTTCCAGATCTCTGTAGGACACAGTGCCATTTGCAGTGTACCCCTCACTGCATTAGATAATTCCCCATTCTGTCCATTTCTCTGTCTCCTGTACATACTCAGGAAGTTCCTGACTCAAAAGACATCCCAACTGCTGAGTGTCTCATCCATCACCTCATTGAAGATGATTAGTCAGCCAGAAGTACAAAGGGCAGGGAGATCTGGAGCCTTCAATAAATCCTGAAGCGAGGTAAGATCATTCACAGTGTACAGAGAGCAATGAGAGGGCTCCAAACATTAGCTAACAAAACATGACACAGATACAGTGCTGGAAGGGGTGCACAGTACAGACACACACCAGACTCAATCACCACCCCTACTTTAAGTAATATTGTACTCGGACAGCATTGGGAGTGTCACAGTTCTCAATCCAGGCCTGAGCTGTCTTAGTGAGCATCAGAACAACAGAAAGGAAAGCAGACCTCCCACGAGAGAGTGGGACTGCTGCCTGGGAACTTTCTGCTCTGTGTTCCCTCTCCAATGCTCTATCTACGCATGTCTTGTGGATCAGTGACTTTAATCATTCTAACGCCAAAAACAGTTCCTATCTCTGTCTTCTCCTCCCCTCTCACCAATCCCTTCACATATTTGAATTTTGATCCAGTCCAGGTTACCATCCATATCTCTCTAACATGCTTCAGTCTTGACAACATGTCTGTCTTGATAGTCTCTCCTCCAATAACTGAGATATAGGGTCTGTTTCTGTGCTGCATGACTCTTTGGCTGAACTTGTCCATGCTGCCCAACTTTCCTACATGTGACCAGTCACGTTTCCCTGCATTTGGTCCATGGCCCTTCAAACCAGCTCCTCTCCATGTTCCTGCCCAAGTGTCTTTTTCATGTTGTCATTATACTTGTTTTTACCATTTCCTCTGGCAGTCCATTCTGTCTATGCACCATCCTCTGTGGAACATGTTGTTCCTCAGCTCCTTCTTTAACTCTTTGCTCTCTCACCTCGCATTTATACCCTCTAGTTTTGGACTCACCTATCCTTGGCTGTTCACCTTACTTATGGCCCGCACGGTTTTACAAAGCTGTATAAGGTCACCCCGTAGCCTCCTCTGCCTAGGAGAAATAGTGATGACAATGTTACAAATATCTGCAACTCATGTACTCAATTCTCTGACCCATGAAGTGAACCAAATGCTGCTTTCACCACGCTGTCCACCTGTGATGCCACTTCCAAGGGACAATGTCACTGCACCCCTTGGTCTTTCTCCATTCGAGCACACTGGCCAGGGCCCAACCATTAACTGTGTTAATCCTCCCTGGTTTGTCTTAACAAAAATCCAACATCTGAATTAAATTTCATCTTTCACTCCTTGGCCTAGTGGCCCCGTGGATTAAGACCCCCTTCGATAACCGAAATACCTGCCCACTATCCCACTAATCCTGGTATCCACAAACATACTAACAGGGGCTCCTATATTTTCACTCATATCTTTTATGTATTTGATGCACAATAGTTGTCCCTGCACCAGTCTTTGTGGCACACCGCTGGTCAGAGGCTTCCAGTCTGAACAACAACCCTCTACCACCACCCTCTGCCTCCCACTGTCATCCCATTTTGTATGCAGATGGCTAGCTCTCCCTGATCCCTTGGGATCCAACCTAAATAACCAATGTATCATGCTCAACCGTTTTCATTCCCTTGCTGAATCGAGAAAGGGTGTCTGTTGCTCTGTCTTCATCTCTCTCCTTGCTCATATAGAGTCATAGAGATGTACAGCATGGAAACAGACTTTTCGGTCCAATCTGTCCATGCCGACCAGATATCCCAACCCAATCTCGTCCCACTGGCTAGTACCCGGCCCATATCCCTCCTCACCCTTCCTATTCATATACCCATCCACATCTTCAACAAACTTAGTTAAGTTTCTGAGATATGTTTTCCCTTTCACAAAGCCATGCTGTCTGTCCGTGCTCAGTCCTTGTCTTTCCAAATGCATGGGTATGCTACCTCTGTGAATGATCTCCAATAACTTACCCACCCTCATCGATCTGTTGTTCCCTGGCTTTCCCTTGCATTCCGTATCAAATAATGACACATTATATTTCGAGTCATACAGCATGGAAGCTATTCAGCATCAACTGAATAAAATCAAAAACTAATCCCATCCCACCTGCCTGTTTCTGGATCATATCCCTTCAAACCTTTCCTATTCCTGTACTAATCCAAATGTCTTTTCAATATTGTAATTGACCTGACATTCACCCCTTGTTCGCAAAATTAATTCCACATGCAAACCTCCCATGTGCAACAATTTTCCCCTCATGTCTTTCTTTTTAATGTCTCTCTTCTAAACTTAAAAATGTACATCGTTTTGAAACTCCCCTGTCCACGGTAAAAGATAACTATATCTATCTCTCTCATTATTGTATAAACTTCTATCAGGTCGCCTCTCAACATTCAGACCTCAATGAAAAATTCCAGTCTGTCCAGCCGTTCCTTATTACTGAAATCTTCCACACCCAGCAGCATCTTGGTACATCTCATCTGAACACACTCCAGTTTAATAATATCATTCCTGTAACTGGGCGGCCAGAACTGGACACAGTATTCCAGAAGAGGCCCCACCAGTGGCCTGTACAATCTAAACGTGACTTCCCAACTCCTGTACCCAAAGGACTAAGCAATGAAACCAAGTGTGGCAGCACCTTCATAACCATCCTGTCTCTCCATGTGGCACACTTCGAAGAATTGTGTACCTGAACCCCGAGGTGTCTCTGTTTTACAATACTACTGAAGGTCCTGTCATTTATTAAATATGATCTACCCTTGTTTGTTCTACCAATTGTATTACCTCACATTTATTCAGATTGAACTCCATCCAAGGGTTTTCAGCCATTTCACCCATATCCTCAAGATCCCTTTGTAATCTTAGCAAACCTCCTTCACTGTCCACTATTTCACCCTCCAGTCTTCCAGTACATCATGCACATGATGTCAATGGTACAAATATCTTTGATCCTCTTGCCGCAATCTCTTTCCCAGCTTGCCAAATGTCCTGAGATACTCTGGATCAATCCTGGGGATTCATCTACCTTTGAGTTTTACAGCCTGCAGCACCTCCTCTTCTATAAAGTGGACTCATTTAAAAACATACAGTCATAGAGATGTACAGCATGGAAACAGACCCTTCGTACCAGCTCCTGCATGATGTTTCTAGTCCCATTTGCCAGAATTTTGCCAAAATCCCTGTAAACTCTTCCTGTTTATATACCCATCCAGATGCCTATTAAATCTGTACCAGACTCCATTACTTCCTCTGGCAGCTTATTCCATACATGTGCCACCCTCTGTTGGAACCAGCTGTCTCTTAGGTCGCTTTTAACAGTTCCACGCATACTTTTAACGCTATTCCCTGTAGTTTGGACTCCCCAAGTCGGGAGAAAATGTCTTGACTATTCACGCCCATCATGATTTTAAAGACCGTTATAAGATAACTCCTGCACCTCCCATGTTCAAGTGAAAATCGCCCAGTTAATTAAGTATTTCCTTGTAGCTCAAACCCTCCAACCCTGGCAACATCATTGCTCATTTTTTCGGAACCTTTTCAAGTTCCACAGCATCCTTCTGATGGCACTGAGACCAGAATTGCACACAGTATTCCAGACGTGGTCAAGCCAAACACTAGTTAGTTGCCAGAGCTCCTCAGTCTTTATCCACAGTAAGTCGCAAAGTGAAATATTTGTTTAGGATCTTGTAGTTTCACACACCGTTGACTTCGTTGATCATTATGGATAATGGTTTTGTCGCTCGCTATTCTTTTGTTCTTAACACATGTGTAAACTTTCTTTGGATTCTCCTTAACCTTATCTGCCAAAGCTATCTCATGACCTTTTTTGCATTTCTGATTTCCATCCAAAGTGTATTCATGCAGCCCCTGTGATCCTCAGAGATTCCCTTGATCCAGCTGGCTCTACCTGACATGTGCTCTCTTGTTCTTGATCAGAGCTTGAACAGTCAGCCAGTGTTTCCTAATTCTGTTAGCATAGAGCTGCACACAAACGGGACCATGCATTTTATCTCTCATTTAAAATATTCTGACTTGCTAGAGTTCCCTTTACCTGCAAATAGCTTCCACTTTTTAAAATCATTATGTCTAATAACATCAATACTGGTCTTGCTCAATTTTCTAACATGAACTTGTGGACCAGCCCTGTGATTCACCAGAGCTATTTCTAATCTAATACAATTGTGGTGACTTTCCACTGTAGTGCTCCCTCACTAACACCTCAGTCCCGTTCCCTAATTTGTTTACAAAGGGGCGGGCAGGTTTAGCCCCATTCTCCAGTTGGGCCGTTTACATATTGACTGGAGTTTCTGGAACGCACTTAACAAATTCTTTCCATCCAAATGTTTAACACTGCAGCAATGCCAGTCCAGGTTTGGAAAGGTTGAAATCCCCTACGATTACAACTCTCTTATTCAAACAGATATCTGAGATCTCCTGACAGAATTGCTGTTCCATCTCCCACTAACTACCGCTGTAGTACGATTTCAGTACAATCATAGCAAACCGATGAACATTTTTTCTCAGTTTCACTAATATTATTTAACTGGGTGATTCCACGTGAATATTCTCTCTAAATACTGCTGTGATGTTTCCCCCAATCAAACCCATCACCGCTGCTCCTCTTCTGCCTCCTGTTCCATCCTTCCTACAGCATCTATTCCATGCAACAATGAGCTGTTGCTAGTCCATCTGTTGTGCAATTCTACAATACCTATTATATGCCATTTCCAGGACCCCATCCGTGCACTGAGTTCATCTGCCTTAACTGTTGAGGGCCCCACAGCCCTGCCAGAGAAGTTTAAATCTTCTCGAGCAACTCCAGCAACTCACCCCATCAAGATATGGATCACCGTCCTGCTCCCAGTTCAGGTGCCTTCCCCACCCGGTCTATCTGTGCTTACACCTTCAGGGATCTATGGACTTGGACACCAAGTCCTCGGTGTTCCTCAATACTTCACAAGGACTTCTGTTCATTCTGTCCATCCTTCGCTTATCATACCTTCCACAGGATTTGACCTCACACTGATCAGAAGTAAACTACATTCGAATTTACTCTGCTCAGTTTATCATCTGATCGATTTTAGACTGGAACGTGAGACCACCTTCCTGACTGTGAACAACACCCTCACCTTTTATGTCATTTGCAAACCTACTAATGATACCTTCTGCTTTCACATCCAAGTCATTAATGTACATAATAACCAGTAATGGTTCCTGCATAGGTCCAAATACTGTGCTTCCAAATACAAACACAGGCCTCCACCAGGTGCAGATCCAATTTGCCAACTTGCCTTGGATCCCATTGACTCTTCCCTTTTGGACCAGCCTTCCATGTGGGACATTGTCCAAGACCTTACTGACCTGCATGTAACCCACATCATCGGCACTGCTCTCCTCAATATTTGGAGAGGCCATTTCAAAACATTCAACTGAAATCCTGAGGTGGCATCTTCCTCTACCAAATCCGTGATGATGCAGCCAAGTTGATCCCTGCCTTTCCAAGTGTTGATACATCCTGTCCCTCAGAATTGCTCCCAATAATGTCCCTCCCACTGCTGTCAGACTATCTGCTCTGTAATTACCTGGCCTATCCCTACTGCCCTTCTCGAACAACTGAACCACATTAGCGATCCTCCAGTCATTCTGCACTTCACCTGTGGCCAGTAAAGTATTAGATATATCCACCAGAGCCCCAGCAATCTCCTCCCTTACCTCCCACAACACCCTGGGATGCATCTCATTGAGCACTGGGGAATGCTCCACCTTTATGCCTGTTAAAACTTTTAATACCTCCTCCTGATTGATCTTTACATGTACCACAACCTCACCATCTCAACTGAAATCTACAGCTACAATGCCTTTCTCCTGTGTGAATACAGATGAGAAGTATTCATTGAAGACCTCACCTACTTTCTCTGGCTCCATGCACAGATCGTCCCTTTAGTTTCTAACAGGCCTCACTCTTTCACCAGTAATCCTCTGACTCTAACTGTACTGGTAAAATACCTTGTGGCTTTTCCATAACACTATCTGCCAAGGATATTTCATGACCATTGTTTAACCCTCTTTTCTAAGGACCCCCATTGCCCTCTCTATACTTGTAAAGGGCTTCACCTGTGTTTATTGCACTGTATTTTATTTATCAAACTCACGATATCACTTGCTCAGTATTTGCTGAACTTGCTGCCTTTGCCATTCACTGTTCAAGGAACATACTGGCCATGGATCCTCACGGTATCCCTTTAAAATACTCCCACTTTGCAAATAAAGCCCCAACTGCAGGCATTTCCTCCCAGTCTCTGTTTGTCAGATCCTGTCTAATGATAGCAGTAATGACAGGAGACTCCATTGTGAAGGGGACAGACAGGAAATTGTGTGGCTGCAGAACCAGGACGGTGTGCTGCCTCGCGGGTAACAGTGTCAAGGATGTCTCTGAGCGATTACAGAACATTCTGAAGTTGGAGAGTGAATGTCCAGAGGTCATTGTGCACATCAGTGCACATGACAGAGGTAGACAAAGGGAATGGGATCCTGTGAAATGAGTATCACGCGTTAGGGAAGAAATTAAAAAGCTGATCTCAAGGGTAGTGATCTCCAGATTGCTCCCAGTGTCACTCACCAGTGGATAGAGAAATAGAAAGATAGGTTGGATGGATTTGTAGCTGAGGAGCTGGTGTACGGGCAAGGGTTTTCAATTCTTGGATCATTGGGATCTCTTCTGGGTTAGGGGTGTCCTGGACAAGAGGATGGGTTGGACTTGAACCAGAGGGTCACCAGTATCACTGGAGGGGGATTTGGTAGTGTTACTGTGGAATGTATAAACTAGTTAGGCAGGAATTTGGGACTCTTAATAAGAGAGGGGAAAATACATTAGCCATCAGAGCAAGTTTCATATTCAGGATATTCTGGGGCACAGTCAAGGGACGGAAAAAATAATTGGTTTAAAGGGCATTCGTTTCAACACACGAGGCCTGACTGGTAAGGCTGACAAGCTCAGAGCATGGATTATTGTGGGGACTGGGATATTATAGCCATAACAGAAACAGGGCTGAGAGAAGGGCAGGACTGGCAGCTCATTGTCCCAGGATACAGAAGCTACAGGCGTGACAGAGGGACAAGTAAGTGAGGAGAGGGAGTTGTCCATTTGATAAGGGAGGACATAAAAACAGTGCTTAGAGAGGACACTCTTAAGGGGTCATAAAATGAGGACATATGGTGAGAAGTTAGAAACAAAGAGGGGATGGTCAGTCGACTAGGATGGTGCTCTAGACCCCCAAAGAGCCAGCGAGTACTAGAAGAACAGATGTGTAGAGAGATTGCAGGTACCTATAGAAATAATAGAATAGTGCTGTTTGGAGATTTTAACTTCCATTGTATTGACTGGGACATTCAGAGTGTAAAAGGCCCCTATTGGGTGGAATTTGTTCAATGTGTCCAAGAAATTTCCCCAGATCAATATATAGGAGGCCCCACTCTACTCAGGTAGGAGCAACACTGGACCTCCCCTCAGAAACCGAAGTCGGACAAGTGACTGAAGTGGCAATCGAAGAGCACTTTGGGTCCAGTGACCACAACTGTCATCGTTTTAACATAGTTATTGAAGAAGATCAGACATCTCCACAGATTAAGGTCTTTAACTGGAGCAGAGCCAGTTTTGGGACCATTAGGCAGGATCGAGCAGGGGTCGATTGAGTGAATTAAAAATCACACAACACCGGGTTATTTCAAAACACTAGCTTTCAAAGCGCAGGTGATCAACTTTAAAGATAAAATTAACATTTAATTTGTTTGATTTTACATTCCACGACGCTAGGACCCTGTTGCTATAAATTCTATGTCTTATGATTGGGCTCCACAACAACCTGATGAAGAAGCTGCTCTCTGAAACCTATTGCCTCCAAATAAACCTATTGGACTGGAAGCTTGTGTTGTGTGATTTTTAACATTGTACATTCCAGTCCAACACAGGCTACTCCACATCATGCTCCCATCAACTGGGTGAGTCTACTTGAAGGAAAAGGAATGACTGACAAATTGTAGACTTCTAAAAGTGTCATATCAAGAATCCAGGGTCAGTGTGTCCCTGTTAGTGTGAAGGGAAAAGCTGGCAGGTTTTGCGATCCCTGGCTCGTGAGGGATATTGAGGCACTGTTCAAGAAAAAAGAAAACATTGTCTTCAATGTTTCTGTATCAACGTTACCTCTTCCAGTCGTAAAGACAGGATCACTCGCTGGAGACTCTACAATCCTTTCAGGACCCTGCAGCACGACCGATCTTCAGAAACCAGTGAAAGCCTGTGACTCTCCCAATCCAGTTCTGACAAGACTCACTATCTGTGGGACATCCTCCTGTAGCCAGCACCCACCCTATCAATGTAAGTTCCTCCTGTATCTCTATGCATTTACTCCATAACCTTCTCCAGCTCTTACACCCCTATCTGTGTAAATGTCACCCTCCCCTACAAACCTTCCCACTTTGACCAAACTAGAGATGATTACTAATGCTCCCTTATCTGTGAAACTGTCTCCAAACAAGATTACCGTCCTTCTGAAAAATCCTTCAGACTCCACACCCTCCATGTCGAAATTATCTGCAAAAGTAAACCTTCCTATATCTATGAACATCTTCAATCAAGACTACCCTCCCTATCTCTGTTTGGTCCTCCAGTCTATATAACCCGCTTTATCTCTGTCATCTGTTCCATTCACCGCACTCTGGGGAAAAATAAGCTTCTTGCTCTCCACCCTGTCTGTACATCCCATGATTTTGTAGACCTCAATCAGGTCCCCAGTCAACTTTTGTCTATCTAATGAAAATAATCCTAATCTATTCTAACTTCCTAAATAACTAGCCCCTTCCATACCAGACAAAATCCTGGTGAACTTCCTCTGCACCCTCTCCAAAGCAAAGCATCCACATCCTTTTGGTAATGTGGTGATCAGAACTGCATGTATTATTCCAAATGTGGTCGAAGCAAAGTCCAATGCAACTGTAACATGACCTGCCAACTCCTTTACTCAATATCCCATCCAATGAAGGAAATCATGCCGTATGCTGCCTTAACCACTTTACTGACCCTCGTTGTCACCTTCAAGGAACAATGGACCTGAATACCCAGATCTCTCTGTACGTCAGATTTCACCAAGACCTTTTCATTTACTTTGGTCTTGAATTGGATTTTCTGAAATGCATCATCTTGCATTTGCCTAGATTGGGCTCCCCATTTGCCATTTCTCTGCCCATCTCTCTACTGCTGTATTCTCTGACCCTTGACTATCTGCTACTCCACCAATCTTCGTGTCATCTGCAAACTTGCTAATCAGGCAAACTATTCCTTCCTCCAAATAATTTATGTATATCACAAAGACAGTGGATCCCGCACGGATCCTTGTGGAACAGCATTGGGCACTGGTCTCCATTTTGAGAAATTCATTTTACTATAATCCATGTACATGTCCAAAAGTTAAGTAAATGTCCCTAATGTAACCATCTCTACCACCAACGCTGGCAGTGCATTCCACACACCCACCACTCTGCATAATGCACCTACCTCTGACATCTCCCATAAACCCACCTCCAATTACCTTAAAATTATGCCCCAACGTAATAGCCATTTTCACGATGGGAAAATTCTCGGGACACCCACTCTCTGTATACCTCGCATCATCTCGTGCACCTCAATCAAGTCAGCTCTCATGCTATTCATTCCAATGGGAGAAGCCCTGGCTTCCCCAACATTTCTTCATTAGACCTACCCTACAATCCAGAAAACATCCTGATAAGTCTCTTCTGCGCCCTCTTCAAAGTTTCCACAACTTTCCTATAATGAGGCGACCAGAACATAACACAATATTCCAAGAGTGGACTACCCAGGGGTATATGGAGCTGCAGCCTCACGTCACTGGTCTTAAACTCAATATCCTTGCTAAAGAATGCTAAGACATCACACGCCCTCTTCACACCCTTTCAACATGGCTGGCATATGTGAAGGATCTATGGACGTGAACCCCAAGATTCTTCTCTTACTCCACACTACCTAGAACCCTACCTTTAACCCAATAGAAGTTCTCAGCAGAAACCTTCAATCTTCAACCTTCCCTATTTTGGTACCTTCCTCCAATCCCCACAAAATCCACAAACTGTGAAACGTCTTCCAGTCCCTACAATCCTCCTTAGCTCTGTAACCTCCTTTATTAGCGAGAACTGTTAAAATTATCGACGCCAATTTTAGCCACTTCAATATTACTAATAACTACAAAATCGTCTAATCCTGATATTCCTCCCTAACTCTGTAACCTCCACCATCCTACAGTACCATTCTCGGGAATATTGTAGAAGAAGGAAGAGTTTTATAGTACGGGTCATGATAGGAGGTAGGAAGGACTGCAGAATCTGGAGGGTGGTCCAAATATAGGAGGGGATAGGGATCTTGCAACACGTTAGAGGGAGCGAGATTCATAGAACCTGCAGGATGAGACCGGGAATGGGTTGTGGAACCTGAAGGATATATTAGTCTGAATGACTGATTTATTTTTGATTAGAATTTTAGGCCAACCTTGATGACCTAATTTTGGAGATGTTTACCAGAATGTCTGTGCACAGCTTCAGATTGCCAGGCTGGGAGATGTGAGATCAGATGTGAATCTATTTGCCCATTCTGTCTGTGTGCCTGATCCTGACCTGGTGCTGCTCTGATGGAAAGCACTCTCCGTGCATCTGGTGGTCTCCAGATCTACATGGCTGACCAGAGCTCACCTCATCAAAGCCTTCATTTAGAATGTGCTTTATTTTTTCATTATTTTCAAATGGCAGTTTCGTGAGATGCTGGAATTGGGGATTGGGAAATTGAAACCTTTATCATTGGAAGATGGGAAGCCTTCAAAAATGAGATTACGGCTTTCCAGAGACAGTATACAGTATTCCTATTAGGGTGGAAGGAAATGCTGGTGGGTGTAGGGGATGCTGGATGACGAGAGAACTAAGCTTTTGGTTAAGAAAAAGGAGGAAAAAAATTGTCACGAAAAATCTCGAGAAATCAAGCGAATCCTCAGACTATAAAGGCTGGAGCAGTGTACTTAAGAGGGTAATCAGGAGGTTAAAAAGGGGACTCGAGATAGCTCTGACAAATAGGGTAAAGGAGAATCCAAAGGGTTTTTATAAATACATAAAGGACAAGAAGGTAAGGAGGGAGAAAATAGGGTCCCTCAAAGATCAGCAAGGCAGCCTTTGTGTGCAGACACAGGAGATGGGTCCGATACTAAACAAGTGTTATTCATTAGTGTTTACTGTGGCGAAGGAAATGGAAGAGAAAGAATGTGGGCAAAGAGATGGTGACAACTTGAAAACATTCATCTTAAAGAGGAGGATGTGCTGGATGTCTTGAAACACATAAAAGTGGATAAATCCCCAGGAACTGATCAGGTGTACCTTGGAACTTTGCGGGAATCTAGGGAAATGATCGATGTGTGCCTCGCTGAGAGATTTGTATAATCGATCATCACATGTGAAGTATTTGAAATTTTGAGGTTGGATAACATGACGCCACTATTTAAGAAAGGTGGTCAGCGAAAGCTAGGAAACTATAGACCAATGAGCATGACATCAGTAGTTGTTAAAGTGTTGGAGGGAATCCTGAAAGATAGGATTTACATGTATTTGGAAAGGCAAGGAGTGATTAGGGATAGTCAGCATGGCTTTGAGTGTGGGAAAACATGTCTCAAGAAATTGATTGCGTTTTTTGAAGAAGTAACAAAAAGGATTGATGAGGGGCGATCACTGGATATGATCTATATAGACTTCAGCGAGGCATTTGAAAACGTTCCTCCTGGAAGATCGGTTCGCAAGGTTAGATCTCATGGAATACAGGGAGAACTAGCCGTTTGGATAGAGAACTGGCTTGAAGGTTGAAGACAGAGGGTGGTGGCGGATGGTTGCTTTTCACACTGGAGGCCGATGGTGTGCCACAAAGATCAGTGCTGGGTCCGCTACTTTTCGGCATTATATAAAAGATTTGGACGTGAATGTAGGAGGTACAGTTAATAAGTTTGTAGAACACACCAACATTTGAGATATAGCGGACAGTGAAGAAAGTTGCCTGAGATTACAACGGGATTTTGATCAGATGGGCAAATGGGTTGAGGAGTGACAGATGGAGTTTAGTTCAGATAAATGTGAGGTGCTGCATTTTGGGAAAGCACATCTGAGCAGGACTTATACATTTAATGTCTAGGTCCTAGGGAGTGTTGTTGAAAAAAGACACCTTGGAGTTCCTTAAAAGTAGAGTCGCAAATAAGCAGATAGTGAAGAAGGTGTTTGGTATGCTTTCTTTTAATGGTCAGATCATTGAGTACAGGAGTTGGGAGGTCATGTTGCAGCTGTACCGGACACTGGTTCGGACACTTTTGGAATATTTCGTACAAGCCTGGTCTTTTTATTATTGGAAAAATGTTGCGAAACTTGAAAGTGTTCAGAAAAGATTTACAAGGATCTTGCCAGGGTTAGACGATTTGAGCTATTGGGAGAGGCTGAAACGACTGGGACTGTTTTCCCTGGACCGTCAGAGGCTGAGGGGTGACATGCTTCAGGTTTATAAAATCATGAGGGGCATGGATAGGATAAACAGGCAAGGTCTTTTCTATGTGGTGGTGGAGACCAGAGCTAGAAGGCATAGGTTTAGGGTGAGAGATGAATGATTTAAAAGGGACCTAAGGGGCAACGCTTTCACGCAGAGTGTGGTGTATGTATGGAATATACTGCAGAGGAAGTGGTGGAGGCTGGTACAATTGCAGCATTCAAAAGGCATCTGGATTGGTATATGAATAAAAAAACGTAGTGGGATATGGGTCAAGTGCTGGCAGATGGGACGAGATTAGGAAAGGATATCTGGGCGGCGTGGACGAGTTGGACCGAAGGGTCCGTTTATGTGCTGTACGTCTCTAGGTCTCTCTGGCTCTAAATGTGTTCCACTGTTCATTTACAGCCTGACATTTCAGTCTGTTTCCCCTGTTTACCTTGGTCAGTTCTCTCTCAATATCATGTAATTGGCTTTGTTACTGATGCTTTAGTATGCTTTATGGTCAGTTTAAAATGTCATAATCACTTTAAATTCCGGTATAATTTCTTGGAGGATCTCGATGCAATATTATTCATTCACTCAGCTTTATCACCCAACGGTCGATCTGAGATAGTTATATCCCTAGCCAGTTGCACAATGTATTATTCAAACAAACACTGACTAAGACATTCAAGAAGGATCTCGGATAATATCACTCTTGCCAATGTGTCTGTTCCAGATTATACAAAGATTGAGGTCTCCCAAAATTATCACACCACCTTTGTTACGAAGTGCAATGAATTCCTGTTTAATGCAGGGATGAGCAACGAAATACTGCAAGGCAGTTTAAAAACTGTTCTCTTGCTTTTGTTTTTGACACGTTGCATCCAGAATTTGCATTTAGGCTGATTCAGCTGCATAATCTGAGGCCAAATGCTTTCTCTGTAATGCCTTTGTTATCCATTAGTGTCAGGGTTCCCATCTTGCTTTTCCATTCTCCCTGAGATCCTGTACGGTTGTTTACTGTTGAATATTTATGTTCCACCTTTTGTTCACCATGTAATCACGTCTGTCTGCTGACTAAATCTCATTGTTCTCTGTGTCACAAGTCACCATAATACAGATACTTTGTCCTTGTAAAAAAAACACTTCATAATTTACATTTGCCCACAATGTCCTGTTACAATCCTATTCGCTGGTGTACAGTTTTCTTTCAACTCTGTCCCTTCCTTTTCCTTTCTGCTTGTCTTCAGCCACATCCCCATGTTGTTCTGATGCTTCACCTTTTCTCTTTGGATTTGGAAAGCTCCTTTCACCTGAACCCTTTCGCAGCATCTTCTCTGTCAGTTTAAAGCCCTGTCCATAAACCTACCGACATGATTGGCCAGGACACTGGTCCCAGCACGGTTGGTTTTAATGGTACTCATGGCATAGAACATAGAAGAATACAACGCAGTACAGGCCCTTTGGCCCTCGATGTTGCACCGATCCAAGCCCACCTAACCTACACTAGCCCACTATCCTCCATATGCCTATCCAATGCCCGTTTAAATGCCCATAAAGATAGAGAGTCCACCACTGCTACTGGCAGGGCATTCCACGAATTCACGACTTGCAGAGTAAAGAATCTATACCTAACATCTGTCCGATACCTACCACCCCTTAATTTAAAGCTATGCCCCCTCGTAATAGCTGACTCCATACGTGGAAAAAGGTTCTCATGGACAACCCTATCTGAACCCCTAAACTTCTTGTACACCTCGATCAAGTCACCCCTAAACCTTCTTTTCTAAAATTAAAACAGCCCCAAGTGCCTCAGCCTTTCCTCATACGATCTTCCTACCATACCAGGCATCATCCTGGTAAACCTCCTCCGCACCGGTTCAAGTGCCTCCACTTCCTTCCTTTCGTATGGCGACCAAAACTGCACACAATACTCCAGATGCGGCCGCACCAGAGTCTTTTACAACTGCAACATGACCTCAGGACTCCGGAACTCAATTCCTCTACCGATAAAAGCCAGTACACCATACGCCTTCTTCACTGCACTATTTACCAGGGTGGAAACTTTCAGAGATCTGTGTACATGGACACCAAGATCCCTCTGCTCATCCACACGACCAAGTATCCGACCATTAGCCCAGTACCCCATCTTTTTGTTACTCTTACCAAAGTGAATCGCCTCACACTTAGCTACATTGAACTCCATTTGCCACCTTTCTGACCAGCTCTGCAGCTTATCTATATCCCGCTGTAACCTGCCACATCCTTCCTCACTGTCAACAACTCCACCGACTTTCGTACCATCCGCAAACTTGCTCACCCAACCTTCTAGCACTTCCTCCAGGCCATTTATAAAAATGACAAACAGCAATGCTCCCAAAACAGTTCCTTGCAGAACACCGCTAGTAACGGCACTCCAAGATGAACCTTTTCCATCTACTACCCTCTGTCTTCTTCCAGACAGCCAATTCCTAATCCAAAACTCCAACTCACACTCAATGCCTAAACACCGAATTTTTTTCAGTAGCCTACAATGGGGCATCTTCTCAAACGCCTTACTGAAATCCATATACACCACATCTACCGCTTTCCCCTCGTACACCTCCTTAGTCACCTTATCGAAGAATTCAATAAGGTTTGTGAGGCACGACGTGCCCTTCACAAAACCAATGCTGACTATCCCTGATCACATTATTCCTATCCAGATGTTCATAAATCCAATCCCTTACAATTCTCTCTAAGACTTTGCCACAACAGGAATGAGACTCACCGGCCTTTAGTTACTAGGGTTATCCTTACTCCCCTTCTTGAACAAGGGAACCACATTTGCTATCCTCCAGTCTTCCGGCACTATTTCTGGAGACAACGAGGACATAAAAATCAAGGCCAGTGGCTCTGCAATCTCCTCCCTTGCTTCCCAGAGAATCCTGGAATAAATGCCATCAGGCCCAGGGGACATCTATTTTCACCCTTTCCAGAATTTCCAACACCTCTTCCCTACATACCTTAAAGCCGTCCATTCTAATTAATTGTGACTCAGTATTCACATCGGCAACAATGTCCTGTTCCTGAATGAATACTGACGAAAAGTATTCATTCAGTATCTCCCCAGTCTCTTCAGCCTCCACACACAACTTCCCACTACTATCCTTGACTGGACCTATTCCTACCCTAGTCATTCTTTTATTCCTGACATACCTATAGAACGCCTTAGGGTTTTCCCTAATCCTACCAACTAAGGACTTTTCATGTCCCCTCGTTGCTGCTCTTCGCTCTCTCTTCAGATCCTTCCTGGCTACCTTATAACACTCAATTGCCCCAATTGAACCTTCACGCCTCATCTTTACATACTCAATCCAGTATGGCCTCACATCTTGTTGTTCTGTCTACATATTGTGTCAGGAAACCCTCCTGCATACATTGGACAAACACCGAACCATCCAACGAACTCAAGCTATCGCTTTCCCAATCAATATCAGGAAAGTTAAAGCCCCCATTACAACCACCCTATTACTTTCATTCTTCTCCTGAACCATCCTCCCAATCATTTCTTCTACTGGCCTCATCTTTACATGTTGCTGTCTCTGGCTGAGCAGCATCTCAGGCCCACCCTGACCAACCTTTGAGCTAAGTGGATTGCCAGATCATTTCAGAGGGAATTTTGAGAGTCAAACCATTTGCTCTGGGTCTGGATTCATATGTTGGCCAGACCAGCAACCTAAAACAGATTTCCTTACTTAAAGGGTATTAAGTAGCCAGAGGGGTATCCCTGCTACCGGGATTAAATTCTGGATGAACAGTCGAGTGAGTTACCCGAGGCCATTGCCTGGCCCACTGACAACTCCCTCATCCGTGAGTGCTGATCCCAGTGCACCGTCATCGTGACCGTGGTTTCATCTTGATACCTTCCTGCACTCTGGTGATAGCTCTCCATGTGATATCTGTCACCGTGAGGGTTTAATTGATGCCAGTGACTGCAGCTTTGCAGTTACTCAAGATCCTGAGCCAACAGAACTCTCCACTCCAGGGAGACGAGGTAGCACAGGCCAGGAACGGAGACTGGGATATTCCAGATCTTTGTGGGGCTCAGTGCCATTTTCCATATGTAACCCTCACTGCATCAGTCTAATTTCCCATTCTCTCTGTTTCTCTGTCTCCTGTAGGTAATCACGATGTTTCTGACTCAGCAGAATTCCCAATTCCTGTTTCCTTCATCACCACACTTAAGATATTTGGTCAGCCAGAGAGAAGGAGAGAGAGAGAGAGAGATCTGGAGCCTTCAGTAAATTCTGCAGATAGGTAAGATCACACACAGTGAACCGAGCAGAGTGCATGTAATGTATCGAACTTTGGTCCGGAAGACATGACATCGATACAGTGTTGAAGCACGAACACAGAACATGATGGTTTCCAGGCTCAATCCCCACCCTCTTGTTTACTTTCATCACTGCTGTACCGAACCTTCCCATGTCAATATGGGAAGTTGACAGTTATCAATCCAGGTCTGTGCTGTCTTAGTGAGAATCAGTACAACAGAGGGGAAAGCAGGCCTCCCCTAAGTAGATGGCATTGAAACCTGGGATCCTTCTGTTCTATATTCCCGCTCACGCTGTCTCTTGTCGTGTGATAGAGTCATACAGCAAGGAGACATACATTTCAGTCCAACTCATTTGCGCCAGTGTCTTGAATACTTGTACTTCCCAGAAAATTTCATGTTTCTATAATCTCCACCCTCCCATATTCCCACTGTATATTTCAAATCTACTCCAATGCTGACGACTCTCCCTATGTGTAAATTGCTTCAGTTTCGGTAACATGCCCAATCTGAATAATCTCATTCTGCACTCGGTACAATAATGCCTATTTCTGTAGTCTTGAACAATACTTACAGTGCCCCCGTCTCTATTAAATCCTCCAGCCTGGACCAAGATGCCCACCTGCCTACCTTCCTCAAGCCCCAGGAGAACATGATATCACTGTAATGTTATACAGGCCATATAACGCACCTGCCACCTGGCCTGCAGCACCACACGATCACAGTAACCTCCTCCCATCCCTACCGCGCTCCTTATGAACATAAACATTTTCCAAACCCTTTTCAATCAACAACAGCACTTCACATTTCTGTTTGCTCCTCCACTCCCTACATCCCTCCCAGCACCTCAAACACCCTCTCTATGTGTAATTCTGCAATTTGGGGCAGCCCGGTGACTCAATAGTGAGCAATGGTGCCTCACAGCGCCAGCGACCCAGGTTCGTTTGGTGACTGTCTTTGTGGTGTTTGCACATTCTCCCTGTGTCTGTGTGGGTTTCCTCTGGGTGCTCCGGTTTCATATAGAAGGCCAAAGATGCACAGGAGAGTTCAAGTGGCCATTCTAAGTTGCCCATAATGTTTGTTGCAATGTCAGAGGGAAGTGAGTTTGGGTGGGTTACTCTTTGGAGAGTTGTTGTGGACTTGTTGGGCTGAAGTACCTGTTCACATGTTGAAGGGAATCTAATCTAAACTCTCCCTCTGCATTCCATATTACTGTCCCTAAATATATACATCTATCCATAAACAGCCCCAAACTCTTCAAACCTCCGAGTCTCTGTGAGCTCCCACGGCTCCCTCCTTAACTGTGTAACGTTTCCAGTCCTGGAACACTGAAAATGTGAACATCCTACAATCCTCCCTATCTGCGTAATCCTCTCAGGTCCCTGTAAAACCCCCGATCTGTGGAACCAACTCCAATGCTTGTGACTCTCCCAATCAGTTTCTACAAGACTTACTATCTCTTTTACATCCTCCCGTCACTATCACCAGCCCTGTCAATGTTCGCTCTTCCGGTCCCCCCATCAATCTAATCATCTCTATAACCTTCTCCAGCTCTTACACCCCTATCTGTGTAAACATTACACTCCCCTACAACCATCCCTAAAGCAGAAACCTCCTCCAGTGTGTGCAAGTCTCACTATCTGTGTTTGTGTCTCCAGTCTCTATTGCTGTTCCCGTCTCTGTAAGCTGACAGATTGTCCAGCTTTCCAGTCCAATTAATTTCCAGAACCTCAGCATCCGACATCAACAAATGTTTTCATTAACTACAGCCTTTCTTATCTCTGTTCGTTCCTCAATGCCATACTAATTCATAATCTCTGTAAATAGCACCATTCCACAAAATACTCCCTGTCTGTGTAAACTACCCCAATCCTACAGTGAGAAGCCTCACTGCCCTTTTGATCACCTGTGGCCCCTTCAGATCTCCATGTATCTTTCCTGACTCCATTGAATACAGCTCATCTCATGTTATAACTACTCGAAATCATCTGTTTCTCACCATCTCTGTGATATTCTTCAGTTACTGCAATTCTCATTCTTTATCTCCAGATCTTCCAATCCCCCTGGTCAATGTAAGGTTACTGATCCCTTGCAGCATGTTTAATACCTGCAGCAGCCTCCAACTCTTCAATACAGCCTGTCGTTGCAACCTCCTCAAATACTACAGTATTTGTAATATCTTCCAGTATCTGCAACCCTGTTGATTTCTGTAACCTCCTCCAAAACAGCACTCCACGTCTCTGTGTAACTGATGGGAATTTTGCAAACCTGCCTTTACAGTCCTCACTAACTCTCTGAACTCCTGCTGCCCTATAACCCTCAGTATCTCTGGCTCCTCCAATCCCTACACTTCTCCCAGGCTGTGTGAACTTTTCCAGCCCCTTTAACCCTCCCTATCTCACTCACTCCTGCAACTTCAACTATTGTCCATGTCAGTGTAATTTCCAGCACCAACAATCCTCCCGGTCTCTATAAACTCCTGCAGCTCCAACTACCACCCCTATCAGTGTAATCTCCAGTCCGTCCAACCCTCCCTTTCGCTATAAATTCCTGTAGCTCCCAATACCATCCATTCTGTCGAATCCACATTGCCTATAACCCTCCCTTTCGCTAAACACCTCTGTAGCTCCAACTAGTACTGTGTAATCTGTAGTCCCTATATCCCTCCTGATCTCTGTAAATCCTTCAGAATTGATAACCCTGTAACTCTC
The DNA here is from genome assembly GCF_047496795.1 of Chiloscyllium punctatum. Taxonomy (NCBI): domain Eukaryota; kingdom Metazoa; phylum Chordata; class Chondrichthyes; order Orectolobiformes; family Hemiscylliidae; genus Chiloscyllium; species Chiloscyllium punctatum. Next base: position 97,070,959 of record NC_092744.1, read on the forward strand.
CTTGACATCTTTCAGCCCGACAACCGATCTGATCTCTCACCACCAACAGTGATCTCAAACCACCCGAACTCTGTATCATCCTCCAGTCTCTCCCACCCAGCTCTGTTTTTTTTTCTCTGTTAGCTTCTCTGGTAACTGTATTCCCCTTTATCTCCGGTTACAGATCCTTTTTCAGGGAAACAATGTTTCAGTACCGAATCTGTAAGAACAAAATAATCTTTTGTGTATCAATAAATTTGCCTCATTTAATAAATTTTAACGACTGCAAGTTCAACCTTCTCCACCTCTTCTCATCAATATCCCTCCATTTTGAAGAACAGCCTGGTGAACCTTCACTGGGCTGCCTCTAATGCAAAGACATTTTCCCTCTAGATAGGGGACTAAACCTGTTCACCGTATTGTCAGTGTGGGCTGACTGGAGTCCTCTATATTTATTACAAGCTTCCTCTATTTTTATTCTCCATTCCCTTTGAAATCAATGCCATCATTCCATTTACCTTCTCTATGACCTGTTTTCCCTGTATTCCACTTTTCTGAGATTTATACACAAGGATTCCCACGTTACTCAGTGGCAGAGCTTTCTGCCATTGATCTGAAACCAAGAGGCGACAGCGATAATCAGGAAAGTGCTGGAATGTATGGTAAAAGATATGCCAGAAATGCTAACTGCACACTTAGAAACCCATGGAATAAGCGCAGTCCATAAGACCATCATGTATAGGGGTAGAATTCGGCCATTTATTCCATCAGGTATATTCCACTATTCGAATATGGATGAATTGATTCTCAACACCATTCTCCCATTTACTCCCTGTAACCCTTGATCCCCTTGCTCATCAAGAACCGAGCTATCTCGGAGTTAGATACACTGAATCACTTAGCAATCACAGCCCCGTGAGGCAGTGAGTTCCACAGGTCCATCACCCTCTGGCTGAATAAATTCCTCCACATCTACATACCAAAGGGTCATCCCGTCACTCTGAAGGAGTGCCCTTGGACCCTAGACTCTCGTACTAGTGGAAACATCCTCCCCACGTCCGGTCCATTCAGGCCCCTCAGTATTCTTTAAGTTTGAATGAGGTTCTGCCGCCCCCTCTGAAACTTCATCCAGTACAGACCCAGAGACTTCACCTGGTCCTCATATGGCACGGATTTCATCCCTGGGATACTTCTTGGAAACGCATTTCTCGTACCCCTTCACATCCTTTGTCCAGACTCTGAATGATTAACGTGTAGAGTGTAGTCCCAACACTGACCCCTGCGGAGCTCCCTTCATCACCAATTTCCATCGTGAAAAAGACCTCTTTCTTCACACTCTCTGCCTTGTGCCAATCAGAGAAATCCTCTCTCCATGTTAAGCATGTTGTTCTGAAACGGAAATTTTATTTCACACCCACTGCTGGATTTATTTTTCTGTCTGGCTGTAAACAACAGAGTTTCACCATTACCTGCCCATCTGTAATTCCCTGGAGAAGTTGGTGGTGAGCTGCCTTCCTGACCCACTGCAGTCCTTTGGGTGTAGGGACAGACACATTGCTGGGAGGATGGAGCGTGTCTTGGAGGGCACCTTGGAAATGCTGGTGTTCCCGTGCACCCGGCGCTCCTGTCCTTCCAGGGTATAGTGGTTCCCGGTTTGTGAAGTGCTATTGAAAGACCCTTCCTGAGTGACATCAGTGCTACTTGTAGATCTTTTATTCATTCATGAACATGAGCTTTGTTGGCTGGACCAGCGTTTATTGTTGATTTGGAGTTGTCCCTGAGAAGGTGATGGTGGGCTGCCTTCCTGAGCCACTGCACCAACCGTTGGAGCTGTTGTTATCTGTGTCCCCTCCAGCAGGCGCTACAACACTCCTCATGGCTGTAACTGCAGACAGACAATGCAGCTCTCCCTTTCATATCTGACATCCTCCTCGCCCTATAAATCTGACAATTCCTCACAATATCTCACCTCCTCCATTCACATCTCTGCCTGAGATCTCTAAAATTTCTTTAATCTTGTATAAACATCTGATCGCCCAAACTCTCTCCTTTTTAAAATTTGTAACCCCTTCAGTTTCTGTAACTCTCCATATCACTGTAATCAATGGCAGCACAGATTCCCTTCCTTAAATCTGTATAATTACAATGGTTGTGTGTGTAAAATTGACACTTTTCATCCTCCTTATCCATCTCAGGACTTCCAGCCCCCACAATCCCACTATGTGGAATGCTCCCATTCTCTGCACCTCCTCATTTCCTGAGGGTCCTTGAAAACCATCAGTGCCCAAACGTTTATATTACCCCCAGTTACTGCAAGTCTTCTCACTCTGTCACATCCAAGTCTAAAAGACCAGTCAACACTTGCTGGATGTCAATTTGCATTTGTTGAAGTCTGCACATCTCTGTAAGCAGTTCTGAAAAAAACCCTTTAGGCTCTACAAATCTGCGTCATGAACAAGCTACCATCTTTCTATTTCCTTTGCCTTCTTCGATGTCTGAAACTCTCACTGTCTCTTCAGTAAACTTCTTTAGTTGCTGCAGGTCTGCCTTGCTCCCCACATAACCAGTTCCATCCCATACAGCTTGCTCAATCACTGTAACACCCTCTGATCTGTCTAATCCTCCTCGTTTCCACTGTTTTCCAGACACAACAGCGATCCTATAAGAGAGCAGTGTGGAATGGGACGTTATAAATCTCAGCTGAGGCTTGAGGCCTAACATTGCGTGGGAGTCGCAAAGGGAGGGAACCTGAGTGAAAGCAGCACAAAGCGGAAGAATATACATCAGCAGCGAGGATCGAGGCCGACTGGGACTTGGAGTTGGAGAAACAGCACAGCAGGAGGCTTAAAATCAGCACCGAGCCACAGAGGGAGTGATCGTGTGAGGGAGCAACTTGGAGCAGAGGCTTGAGGCTAACTCACACCTGGGAGTTAGAGGCAGCAAAGTGGGAGGATATAAATCAGCACTGAGGATCGAGGCCTAATTGTGCCTGGGAGTCACAGAGACGGTGACACTGTGAGGGAGTGGAGTGGAGTGGGAGCTGGAGGATTATACGTACCTGGGAGTCAGAGAGACGGTGACCCTGTGAGGGAGCAAAGTGGATGGGACCTTGAGGGATTACACGTACCCGGGAATCACAGAGATGGTGACCCTGTGAGGGAGTGGAGTGGAGTGGGAGCTGGAGGAGTACACGTACCTGGGAGTCACAGAGACGGTGACCCTGGGAGGGAGCAGAGTGGATGGGACTTGGAGGATTACACGTACCTGCGAGTTTTCGTGACTGTGACCCTGTGAGGGCCTAGGGTAGAGTGGGAGCTGGAGGATTACACGTCCCTGGGAGTCACAGAGACGGTGACACTGTGAGGGAGCAGAGTGGAGTGGGAGCTGGAGGATTACACGTACGTGGGAGTCACAGAGATAACTTTCTGCTGCTGGGACCTGCCTGCACTGAGTTTGACAGAAGTGCAAGAGCCATCACAGAAAAGGCTGTAAGTTCATTGGCTGATAAATGCACCGTTATAAGCAACTGTACGTTAATTGCTATAAGTTAGCAAATTTATTTTTTCAACTTCTGAAATAAGGGTTGAGCACAGAAATAAGAGGGCGAAGTCAAATTCTGAGCTAGTATAGTAAATTTCCCTCAGTAAGCCACAGTTGGATAAGGGACTTAACCATATTGTTATTTCCCTGATGTTAACTTCATTCTAAGTAATTAGTTAAGTTACACTAGACATGTTGCATTTCACGACATGGCAAGACATATTTGTCAGGTGGAAAATGTGTTCTGTTACATTGGGAAGTCATAGCCCCTGCTGATGTCCTGGATGAACACTGGGTCTTGGAGCTCAGACAGTGACGAGAGACGGTCATGCTGAGAGTTAGGGGGATAGCACACATACAGAGCAGATCAGACTGCAGACATGACGGCCTGGAATACGGAAGGGAATAGGGGACTAGGCAGTTGAAGAGAAACAGTCAGGGAATCCAGGAATAGCCTGATGTCTCCCTCCCAATTAAGTTTCCCAGTTTGGAAGCTGATGTAGGTGTTGGCTGCTCAGGTGAGTGTAGTCAGAGCCATGTCTGTGGTACCACAAGCAGCCTAAATGTACAGAAGAGGAAGGAGGAGCAAAAGGCACAGGGGAGACAGGAAATTGAAGACGATGTCAGCATGTATATAATTCCAGGAAAAGTGGGGTTACGAATGTCACTGTGTCTGCAGGACATTCGTCCGAGGGCCAGTGAACAGTCAAATGTCATGTCCAAGTTGGTCGGAATGACCTGGGTAGGAAGGGTGAAGTGGTCTGGGCATCAGAATTTAGCGAGCTAAGTGGATGGCTACAAGCGGGACCTCAAATGTGGCAATCCCTGGAATACTCCCAGTGCCGTGTCCAAGTGAGAACAGAACTCGGAGTTTTAGGTAGATGACACTGTCACTGGAATGATGATGCAGCAGGAAGGGTTTCAGATTTCTGGGAAATTGGGACTGGTTCTGGGGAAGGCAGCAACTGTACAAGCCGGATGTGCTAACGCCACAGAGCTGGGACTAAATGTCATACGGGGTGTGTGGGAGGGGTTGAAAATAACTTGGTGTGTGCTTAGGAACAAACAGGAATCGTAGAGTAGCCTACCAGGATTCTCAAAATAATGGGGGATGTGGTTGGTACTAATTTACGGCAACAAGTTTATCAGTGGAAGATGGAGTAAGAAAGAAAGCCTTAATCTGAGGTTCTCTGCATAGACATGAATACCCGGAGTGCGGGGAGTTCCAGATGCAGATTGGTGTGTGGAAATCTGATGGATTGATCACCGAGAGCTGGCTCAAGAATGGCAGGACTGGGTGTTAAATATTGCTGAGTATAAAGGATTCCAAAATGATAGAAGGGAAGGGAAAGGTTGAAGGTAGAAGTATTGATTTAGATTAGCGTTAGTTAAGGAGTCCAAGAGAAAGACGATCCATCCAAGGACAGAATGAATTTGGCTGGAGCTACAGAACAAAAAGTATACAATTACACTGTGAGGTACAGTCTGTCGGCCAGCAACCAAAGAAATGCTGGAGTGAATAAATATGCAGGGTCATTTCAGAGCGATGACAATACTACAGATTAGTTCTACCGAGAAACTTAATTTATCCAGATATAGACAGAGATGCTGGTGGTGAAGAGTCACGAGGTGCAAGTGTTCCAGGATTACATGGAAGAGAGCTGACTGCAGGAGTATGTGTCCAGCACAAGAGAACCCAAGAGACCTGCTATTTGGGAAAGAGGTGGTGCAAGTGGATCCACTGTCGGTAGGGGATGGTTTTGGGGCACAGCGATCATTTTATTGTAAAGTTCAAGATGATGGTAGAGAATGACATGCAATAATTGAGATGAAGAAACATTAGTTGATTGAGAGCCGCCTTCAATGGGGCAAGAATGAAGCTGGAAACTTTTCAGTAAGGCCTGTGAAATGGTAGCTTTAAATAGTGTGAACTCAGTCAGGTTGAGCTGGGGTTATGGAGATGCGGCTGTAGTGTGGTCACGACTGAGAATAGCAAATTTACCAAATTTGTAGAAATCTAACAGGCTTTTCATTGCACCACAAAGTTTGTGAATTTGAACCGCACCAGAATTGGAGTTTAGTTCAGTTTTCAGCTGAATCATTGACTGTTGTGCTGATTCATCGCCAATTCCTGTCTTCTGGAGTTCTTGTCCCTGCTACTGACCAGAGGCAATTCCTTACCTTCTTGGTTGTGAGTTTTCACGGAATCATGATCAGACCAGAACCAGATGCTCACTCGCAAAACCTGCAAATTTCGTGCAGAAACCCATTGTCTCTAAACACATTTCCCTCCCAAATGCATAGAAATGTTCGATTGCTTAAATGTCTTTATCCCGTTCTGTGGCAGGATGTTGTGGATGAGCTGGGTAAAGACATTGACGTGTTTGGTCAGCCATGATGATATCAAACGGTGTGTAGGACACGTATTTGGACAAGCCTCCTACTGTTCCTGTCTTTCTGTGCTGTTTCTTACAGAAGGTTTTCAAAATTAACCTGATGGGGGCAATGTGAACCTACACAACGGAATATCAAAGTCCTCCTCTTTACCCCACCGCTCTCACAGCCAGAACAGACAGCTCCTATTGCTGCTTTAGATCAGACAGTGAAGGATTCTCTCAGGTGCTCTGTCAGACTGCGTGCTCCTTCACACAGGTTTCCAACTGGGTACATGGAGCAAGCAAACGTGTGGATATTGGGATTCAGGGACAGGTTTCCATTCTGCTGGGCTGCAGTTCTTGTCACGTGAATTTCTGTCATGCTGAGACTTTCTGTGAATTCTTCCTACTTTACGATTTAAACTGTAATTGATTTTTGTTATTGCATAACATTCTTACATCTTCAGTATTCATGCAAACTGTGCAACGTGTTTTTGAATGTAGGAATAGTGAAGACTATTACTGAAAGCAAAATATTTCATGTTACCTGTATGAATTTTCAGAAGGAATTTGGCGAACTTTCATTGATTCGAATTCTGTGCCGAATGAAGCCGATCGAAGGACAATCCCTGCGACAGCGGCAATTTAACATTGTCTGTAACCACCCCAGAACCAACAGAAACCCATTTTTCAATGTTGTGTATTTTTTTCACATTTTTGGTGTCCCTTTTTTTTATCCTTTTCGTGAACCTGATGCTTCAATAATCACAGGTTCATGTCAGTTTCACCTTGTCTGCAATAGCTTTAATTTCAGAACCAGACGGTTCAGTGAAATGAAGCAGGGTGAGTGACTGAGGTACCAGTGGGGCAGCACACCACCACCAAAGATCCCACAGTGTTGTGGTCCAATGGTTTGTACTGCTGCCTCAACAGGGTCTAAAGTTCGATTCTAGCCTCGGTGGACTGTCTGTGTCGAGTTTGCACATTCTCCCGTGAATGTGTGGGTTTTCTCCGGATGTTCCAGTTTCCTCCCATAGTCCAAAGGTTGTGCAGGTCAGGTGAGTTGGTCATTCTAAATTGCCCATAGTACATTTGTCAGAGGGGAAATGTTTCTGGTTGGGTTACTATTCGGAGGGTTGGTGTGGACTTTTGGGTCCGAAGCGTCTGTTTCCATACTGTAGGGAATATAATAATCACAGCAAAACTAGAGCAGTTGAGTTACAGTTCCCAAGGTACGTGAAGGTCACATGACAGGTTCGCTGTCTGCGGCTCCAGTCACACAATTCGTCCGCGCCGTATACTTAAAGGTGCATAACATGCCAAGGTTGTAAGTTCAATGCTTATCTAAAGATGCTGTTACCAGGGATTATTGAAGTATCAGACTGAAGCGCAGTTGGAAACAATGTTGAGTAAAGTAGTATTGGCTTGGAAATTCCAGTTTCTGATGTGGGGAAATGTTTTGCCGTTGTTAAATATGCCAATTATTAATAGAAAATCTGCAAATATTCCCCAGGTGAATATCCATCTGTGTATAGAGAACCAGAGGTGAAGTTTTAGCTTGATGACCTTCCTAAAATTGCTGACCCAGCACTGGATTACATCCTGGGAAAGTCTGTAAAAATCGTTTCACATCATTCAACTTCCTGCAAGCTGCACAGCGCATTCAATCAATCGAAAGTATAAGATTTAACTCCTTGTGGAGTTTGACTGTTGTCAGTAAACCTGGTAAAGGATCTGGGAAAGTAGTTTTGCTGTTGGGAGGAACAAAGGATCAAACTGGAATCAGGTTGAGTCTTCGTGCAGGATTTTTCAAGCGGAGATAAAAGAGAATTAATTGGACTCACTCCCCTTTCGGTTGATTATGACCAAATGTTCAAGACGACAGATAGCAATGACAATGATATTTTACATCGACAGGCCAAATCTTGCTCACTAGAGTCACCACAGTATTACAGACCAGGTGAGCGAGGGACATGATGATCCTTGTGGAAACCTGAGACAGTGAGAGAATTAATCCCACGCTGTTGGTCTCATTTTTCTCTTAAACCAGTTAGTCAATGGACTGAGCTAACTGACTTCCATTCAATGCAGAGCTAAACCAAACAGCTCAGTGCATTTACAGTATTAAATATTTCATGTCGAATGAGTTGCTGCACCTTCCAACTCCACCAGCTGTTCTTATACTTAACATTTTCACTTGCAGGTGTTATGCAATTTCTTTCCTATGAATGTTAACCAATTCGAGAATGTTTCCATTTTGCATCTCCATCCAGGAAGTCCAGAATCACTGTCGCTGTTTAATTCTCCCTGTGGCTGCGTGGGTTTGCTCAGGGTGCTCCTGTTTCCTCCCACAGTCCAAACATGTGCAGGTTAGGTGAATTAGCTGTGTTAAATTGCCCGTACTGTTAGGGGCAGGGGTAAATGTAGCGGAATAGGTCTGGGTGGATTGCACTTCAGCGGGTCGTTGTGGACTTGTTGCTCAACAGGGCCTGTTTCCAAACTATAAGTAATCTAATCTAATCTAATCTAATCTAATATAATTCATGCCTTGTCTGCTTGCATTCGCTTTCCAACCTTCGTTATCATGTCCCGATGTGTTTGAAGTTCTAACGTCTAGTTTCCACTCATCTAAACGACGGAATTTCCCTCGTGTTTACTCGTAACAAATTAACACATCAGCTGAATAACCTCTCTTCGGGCACAACTAAGTCTTTCCTGAGTTCTCCCGCATTATTCCTTATTTAATGCTACCATCCCTTTAAACCCCCTCTTTTCATTTCTCGTGGCTTTATCTACCAGTAAACCTCATTTCCATCGTTAATAACGACATGGTATCATGGCCGTGTCATTCCTCGCGTCTTCATAGTCCAGTAAACACTGACCGTGTCTTTCATCATGTCTTTATATCCCTGTATATTTCAACCTGAGAAAGGATGCTGGGTCCAATTCAATGAATGAAAACTCACCACTAAGCTATGCAACCTATAACCGACACAGGAACGGTGGAAACAATTTCAATTACAGCTGAATCGATTGGTTGCAACAGAATCGGGTCAAATCCCAGTTACATACATGACTGTTGCTCTTATAGTTATTTGTTCTCGACGTGTGCTGAAGTAACACAGTGAGGGATCAATTACTATTGCCAGTCATACTTAAGCGGTTAGGTATGAAATGCTGAAGTTGTGAGATCAGAGCAGTTTTTATTGACATAGACCATTCACTGTTCGAATATCAGTCTTAGGAATTAGACAGAGAGCGATTTTGAACGAAATTTGAGCAGGGAAGTTTACTCCATGGCGTAACACCAATTTGTGTGGTTACTTTGTTCTTTACCTCATTTGTGTGTTTTGCCTCTTTGGGGATTTTGAAGTTATCCTCTCTATACAAAAGTTCCGTGCTTTTGCACCATTATACAAAAGATGCTTTACAATAACACCCAACGCTGTTTCGGTCAACTTGCACAGATATTGACCCCTGGAAAGAGCACTGTGCACTCTTCTCGAGTCTGGAAAATAATTTGCTGCATTCCCGCTCTTGTGGCTCTTTTCATTACATCGGTTTCTGTTCTTCACGGAATCCAATTCAGCAGATCTTGTCACTGAGTCATTTCTTTATATGTGTTCAGATCATGTCAGCAGAATATCACAGTCCATAACCCAGAAGTCAGGGAACCGTACTCTGCTCTTGATCATTTCATGAACATCAGGGAGAAATATCAATGCTCTTCAAAATTTAATAACCTGTTTTTCAGAAGCAAGATAAACAGTTCCAGGTTTCTGCTTTTGTTGTCACACGGACCAAGATTGTAAATGCTGGAACCAGTTGAGACTGTCAGCTCTCCCACATCCATTTTCTCCCCAGGAAGTGTTCACCTGATGGTCTGAATTGGATTCTTCTAAAAAGAAGAATCTTTTTATCCATTGATTTCTGGTTTTGTGGCCCACAAGGCTCCCGCTGGGCCTCTGTACATCGTGCTGACGACAGCAGTTTCCCGCAGTCTTCCTTTTTTTTGGAGAAAGTACCTTCGAGGATGACATCAAAAGATGTTGGCTGTTACTGTGTGATACTCCACCAATGGAGACAGCTCTATCAATGGAGGCAGCTCAGTCCGCTGGGATGGGATAATTTCTGCAGTGTGTCCTGCGGATCAGATACAGTGCACAGATCATACAGAGTGCGAGCGCTCAAAAAGGCCAATTGGTCACTCGTACCTGTGTCAGCGCGGGAGTTACAAAATATGGGTTAAAGCGGAAACACTGGGGATTGGATCATGTTTCAAGTGTTTACGTGAGGCAGGAAGCAGAAAAAGATACACTGTGAAGCGATTGGGATCTGACGACAGGAGCAGCAAATAGGTTGTACAGCGCAGAGGAGAGCTTTGAAGTATTGAATTCTGATTGATGGGCCGATCATGCTTTCACTAGGCCACGCTACTACAGTTGATAATATGTCAGTGTCTCTCAGCATTGTGATGTCACAGGCAAATATCACCGTTACACTGCAGGAAATTCCTTTTTCCAATGTGAGGGCAATCTTTATGTAAAATAGCTTCAATATTGAATTCTTTCTCATAAATAATTCCACTCCATCTCAGTGTATTGTATTGTCTTCTTTCCACTGTATCTGTCATTGTGCCTGCACTGAAGTTGATTTGCTCCTTCTGCGTGTCTTTTACAGTCTGGGTGATATGATGCATTTGTACTGATCCACCTTCTGACTGAATTTTCCACTTCACTTCAGCCCGCCCTAACGTCTGTATCTGATACCATTCCCGTTGTCTGGGTGTTAAGTGCTCGTCTCAGATCCAGCCTGCCCTCACCCAAAATAAACGCAAAACTCAGACACACTGTGATCAATGCAATCCAGGGACATCTTCACTCCGAGGTCATTGATTATTCCTAGGAGAAAGTTCGGACAGCAGATGCTAGAGATCAGAGTCTGGAGTGTGGTGCTGGAAAAGCACAGCAGGTCAGTCAGCATCTGATGAGCAGGAGAATGCACATTTCAGGCATAAGCCCTTCAACAAGAATAAGGTTTGTGAGTCGGGACTGAGAGATAATTGGAAGGGATTTGGGGATGGGGGGGATGGGGGAAAGCGGTGGTTGGATGAAGGTGAGGGAGAAGATGAAAGTTCAGAAGGAACAGTGATGTAATGGGTTCAGAGGGCCGTGCCAATTTTGAGGCTTGGGACTTGGGGCAAGGGAAATGAGGAAACTGTTCAAATCCACACTTATCCCGTGAGGTGACAGAGTCACAAAGCGCAATATATGGCGTTCGTCTTCCAGGTATTCGGTGGTTATGGTTTTGCGCTGAAGGAGGCCCAGGACCTGCACTCTTTGATGCAGTGGGAGGGGGAGTTGAAGTGTTCAGTCACTGGATGGTGAAGTTGCTGGGAACGGGTGTCCCAAAGATGTTCTCTGAAATGATCTGCAAGAAGGTGTCCTGTCTCCCTACTGTTGAGGAGACCACACTGGATTCAACAGATGCAGTAGATGACATTGTAAGTTGTAGGTGAATTTCTAACTGAAGTGGAAGGATCCCTTTGTGCCTTAGACGGAGATGAATGGAGTGGTGTGGGAGCTGCTTTTACCCTTCCTGCGGTGGCAGTGAAATATGCCAGAAGTGGGGTGTGTGTTTATTGGGGGTTGTAGACCTGACAAGGGGTTCGTGGAGAGAATGGTCTTTTCAGAATGCTGATAGGTGTGTGGAGGGAAATATATACCTGATAGTGGGGTCTGTTTGGAGATTGCAGAAGTGGTGGAGTCTTATATGATTTATGCTGAGTTTGGTGGGATGAAAGTTGAGAACCATGGGATTCTGTCCTTGTTGCGGGAGGGGTGGGGTTTAAGGGCGGTGGTGAGTGAAGTGGAGGAGATGCACTGGCGGGCATGGAGACCAACTTGGACTTTCTGAGGTGGAATTGGTCATCCTGGGAAGAAATGCACTAGAGGCGGAGGAATTAGGAATAAGGGATTCTGTTTTTACACGAGGTGGGGTGGGAGGAGGTGTAGTATTGTTAGCTGTGGGAGTCAGTGGGGTTTAATATATGTCTGTCATTGGTCATTCCAAGAAATGGAAGGGAGTTGCCAAGAAGATCCAGGTGAATTTGAGGTCGGGGTGAAAGGTGTTGGTTGGTGAACTGTTCAACCTCCTCGTGGGAGCACAAAAGTGACGCCCAACACATTCATCAATGTAGCAGAGGATCAAGTGGAGAGAGGTGCCAGAGTAACTGCGAAACATGGATAATTCCACATATCTGACAAACAGGCAGGCAGGTATAGCTCGGTCACATGTGGGTGCCCATGGCTACCCCTTTGGTTTGGAGGAAGTGGGAGGATTGGAAGGAAAAGTTGTTGAGGGTGAGGACCAGTTCAGCCAGCAGGATGAGGGTGTCGGTGGAAGGGTACAAGTTGGGATGGGGCGAGATGAAGAACCAGAGGGCTTGGAGACTTTCGTCATGGCAGATGGATGTGCAGATGGACTGGATCTCCAAGGCGAAGATGACGCGTTGTCGACCAGGGAAACAGAAGTCTTTAGTGAGATTAAGTACATAAGTGGTGTCACAAACGTAGGTGCGAATTTCCTGGACTGGGGAGACAGGAAGGTGTTGACGTAGGAAGAGATGAGTCGGGTCAAACAGGCGCAGGCAGAGACAGCAGGTCTTAGGAAGGAGGTAGAATCGGGCAGTGTGGGGTTCATGGACAATGAGGTTGGAGGCTGTGAATGGGAGATTGGCCAAAGGTGATGAGATTGTGATGGTCTGGGAGATTATGTCATATCCTTTCATGCATGCACGACGAGGTGGCCGAGAGGTTAAGGCGATGGACTGCTAATCCATTGTGTTCTGCACGCGTGGGTTCGAATCCCACTCTCGTCGCTATTTTCGGATTACCATACTGTCGTATTGAAATTGGAACTCCAATGGTTAGTTTGTCTGCATCGACCACATTATAAAACCTCAAAGATTAATTTGAGACTGATGCCTGAACTTAACGAAATGTAGACTGAAAGGGGATAATGAAAAGGAACGCGATTTTCTTTTCCAAGTCAAGTTGCTGTGAACGTTAATCTTATGAAAGAGATCCAGGGAAATCAAATAACGAGAGATGCGATATGCATCTTTAATGCTATGGGATTCTTAATGAGTGTTTTGTCACATGAAATCTGGAGCAGGTTGGGTAGAAGTGATTCATCTTGGTGGTAAGAGCACAGAGAGACACCACAAAATAATAGAAATATTTCAAAAGGTGCAGGGGGTGGGTGTAGCGGCACAGAAAACTGGTGTGAATGCACAGTAGAGAATTGCCGATGTGGGTGCCGTGATTGGCATGGACAGACTTACACATTGATCTCGCCCTTTCCCCCTTGCTCTTGCCATTGATGAAGGCTGGATATAAGACACAGATAAACACAAGATGTGGGAAGCAAGCTCCCTCTCGTTATGCACACACTGGATGCATCACACTGAACTATGAACAACTGGAGAAATCAGCATGTTAACTGCAGGAAGTGAACGTAAACTGTGGATCAATAACCACAGAATGATGCAGCATAAACATCTAAAGTGTCTTTAAACGAATGTCATTAACAGACGTTTCGTTCTAATACCTAACATGGCTTTCATGGGAAACCAAGTCTCACAAACTTGATTGTGTTTTTTGAAGATGTAACAAAGAAGATTGATGAGGGCAGAGAAGAAGATGTGATCTATATGGACTTCATGGAGGACTGATTAGGAAGGTTAGATCTCATGGAATAAAGGGAGAACCAACCACTTAGATACAGAACTAGTTCAAAGGTAAACGACTGAGGGTGCCAGTGGAGCGTTGTTTTTCAGACTGGAGGCCTGTGACCAGTGGAGTGCCACAGTGATCGGTGCTGGGTCCTCGACTTCTTATAATTTACATAAATGATTTGGATATCAGCATAAGAGGTACAGTTAGTAAGTTAGAGATGACACCAAAATTGTAGGTGTAGTGCACAACGAAATGGGTAACCTCAGATTACAACAGGATCTGGCCAGATGGGCCAATGGGCTAAGAAATGGCAGATGGAGTTTAATTCGCATAAATGTAAGGTGCTGCATTTTGGGAAAGCAAATCTTAGCAGGATTTATAAAAATAAGGATAAGGGCTTGGGAATGTTGCTGAAGAAAGAGACCTTGGAGTGCAGGTTCATAGCTCCTTGAAAGTGGAGACGCAGGTAGATAGGATAGGGAAGAAGGCGTTTGGCATGCTTTCCTTTATTAGTCAAAGTATTGAGTACAGTAGTTGGGAGGACATGCTGCGGCTGTACAGGGCATTGGTTAGGCCACTGTTGGAATATTGCGTGCAATTCTGGTCTCCTGTCTATTGGAAAGATATTGTGAAACTTGAAAGGGTTCAGAAAGGATTTCCAAGGATGTTGCCAGGGTTGGAGGATTTGAGCGTTCGGGGGAGTCTGAACAGGCTGGCGCTGTTTCCACTGGAGCATTGGAGGCTGAGGGCTGACCTTATAGATGTTTACGAAGTTATGAGGGGCATGAATACGATAAATGGACAAAGTATTTCCCTGGAATCGGGGAGTCCAGACTTAGAGGGCATAGGTTTAGTGTGAGAGGGGAAAGATATAAAAGAGACCTAAGGGACAACGTTTTCACACAGACGGTGGTAGGTGTATGGAATGAGCTACCAGAGGATGTGGTGGCTGGTACAATTTCAACATTTAACTGGCTTTTGGATGGGAATATGAAGAGGAAGGGTATGGAGGGATATGGGCTGGGTGTTGGCGGGTGGGACTAGATTGGGTTTGGATATCTGTTCGGCCATGGACAGGTTGGACTGAAGGGTGTATTTCAATGACATCTCTATGACCACATTTCAAGGTGAATGCCAACAATACCAATGTTGTTTTGAAATTTTACACAGCGAACAAGTTCAATTTAAATAATACAAATCACGTTCACTCACAGGGAATAAAACTGTGATTTCATTACAAGCATTGTCCTTTTTAAGTAGCAGTTACTCAACATGAAAAATAAGATGTAATTTTTATTGAACATCCGTCAATTAACACCATTATCTTACTTCGGATTGACTGCAATATGCACATGCTAAATAAGGTTGAAGAAAGGAAGTATTTTAGTATGATTCGGGGGTGATGAAAAATAATATTAGGTTTTCTTGGTGCGGATATTCCACCAATGGCTCCAGTGGTGGAAATGGTCAGTGAGCAATATTACTATGATGGTATAGAGGTGAGGGAGCTGACAGGGATGGGAGCTCCCACCTCATCTGGAGCAGCGTCTGTAGACATGGACCAGGGAGCATTGTGACAGCAGACTGGGAGGTCCAACCACACCTGGAGCTGCTTTTATTAACATGGACCGGCAGGGAGCATTGGGACATCAGACTTCGAGATCCAACCTCATTTGGAGCAGCATCTTTTGACATGGACCAGGGAGCTTTGCAAGATCAGTCTCAGAACTCCAACCTCATCTGGAGCAGCTTTTCATGACATGGAGCAGCAGAGAGCATTGGGACATCAGACCACAAGATCCAATCTCATTTGGAGCAGCTTCATTTGAAATGGAGCAGGGAGCTTTGCGAGATCAGTCTGGGAGCTCCACTCTCACCTAGAGCAGCTTTTAATGACATGGAGCAGCAGGGAGCATTGGGACATCAGAGTGGGAGTTCCAATCTTACTTGCAGCAGCTTCTATTGACATGGAGCAGCAAGGAGCAATGGAACGTCAGGTTGGGAGCTGCAACCTCACCTGGAGCAGCTTGTATATACATGGAAGAGGAGGGAGGATTGGGATATTAGGCTGGGGGAAAGGATATTCAACCAATTTAATCTGAAGTAAAATAAGTCTCAACACCTCAGATGTTAGTTGATTTATGAAGAAGCTGTCGTGGGAAAAAAAAAATTCTTTAGATATTGAAGTCAAGTCCTGGAAATATTCAGCTCAGGAACATGCAGTAATATAGAGAGAAATGCGAGTGATGTTTCAGGTCTTTGACTTTTCTTTTCTGACCGACTCTACACTGGATTACATCACCAAAAGGACTTCTTCACTCATTTAATGTGACTTATTTCCTGCAAATATGAACAGGTCATTGACGCAATCTAAATATGAAAATTGTCAGAAATGCGATATTGTCATTAGGCTGGAGTTTACCTCGAATTATAGTGGAATTATAGTGGAAACGCAGCAAAATAAGTTGAAATTTCCTCGATCAGCAGTGATCTCGTTGAATGGCCGATCAGATTGTGAATGGTAGTTTTATTTGAGGACAACTTGAAGTGAATAATTGATGGTGATTATGTTTGATTTTTGTTCGTATTGGGACTGTTACAGTTATTGCTCATGTCCTTGTTAACACCAAAGGTCTGCAGAGTGTAAAATCTCAGCTGTGCATCTGGCCAGTGTTACAACCATTCGTATACCTGGCTACGGATGAGATGGTTATAGGTTCGAAATGTACTTGGCGCAAGAGCGTTGTGGAGATTCACAGTACATCCAAGCTTTTTTTTTGTTACACTGAGGTGGATAATATTTGGAATTTTCATCTCTACGAACGAAAATTATTTCACTGTCTTCGATAAGATAAACATTACCAAGGACAATCAGAGTCAAAAATCCCACAGCACCAAGTTTCATTGAACAGGCGTATTTGAAAGCAACAGCTTCTTCGACAGATGGTTGACAATTGTTGGACTCTAATCTGGCTTTGCGTGATTTTCAAATTTGTCCACCCCAGTCCAACATCAACACATCCAAGTCAGGGGTACCCTCGACACCACGAACGATCGGTTAAAGTCCAGATGATCTTCCAAAAGATCACGCACGTTGACACATACATCAAGTTTCGGCAGAAAGACACCCACCTGATGAAGGAGCGGCTCTCTGAAAGCTCGTGCTTCCAAATAAACCTGCTGGACTAAGCTCCGATGTTGTGTAATTTTTTACTTTGTCTACCCAACTCAAACACTGCCATTTCCATATCATAGAGAACATCAGGCATGTCCCAGCGCTGTCAGAGAAAACAATCCTGAAATAGCAACGCACATTGTTCATAGGTACGTTTCATTTTCAGATACCAACCCATTCAATCGCTGCAGCTTCTGTGTATGAAAAGCACAGAAAGAAAATAGCTGAGACTCAGTTTTGACAGTATTTGAAACTCTTTGGGAAGTGGACTCAGAGGAGAATGAAGTATGAAATGTCCGACTGCGCAGAGAGGAGGAAGGCACTTTTCCCTTCTTTCAAGGGCTAGGGTATTGACTGATGTAAGGCATTAAACAGATTCCTGATACAGCTGATCTCTCTGCTTCAGGGACAAGAATTCCTGATTTTCTGAACGGTAATGAAACCCAGGCCACTCAGTTAAGGCGCCGAATACTAACAACTAGGCCACCAGGGATGAGGGCAGAAACTGTTGCACCGTTTCCTCATAACACAGTTTTTAAAAATTATGTCACTGCAGATATGTTTCCCCTCAAAAATGAATGAGTAATCAAGTGTTTACAGCACAGAAATGGGTCCCATCATTTCCCTTCCCAGCACCTGGTCTGTAACCTTGTAAACTCTGATGTTTCACGTGTTCATCTCAATGCTAATTACCCTGGAACGTTTTAATCTTGTAAGATGCAATAAATGGGATTGAGGTTTGAGATGGGAAAAATATGTTCACACCCAGTCGGGGAACTGAAGCCCATTTTTACGCACAGAATGAGGCACGCAGGCACATTTCCCCAAGAGTGAAACAGGCCTCGGGAGAAAACGAACAAAAAGTAAGATTTCGCCTGCTTGGCTGATGTTGTCCAATTTCAGACTTCAACACCAGTGTCTGGTTACAGCCAAGAAAGGAACTATCCAGCCTCTCACGTCGCAGTGTTCCTTGCCCATTGTTTCCCATTACTCTGTAGTTTATACTGTCTCACCACGTTCTTGCAGTAAAACTAGATCGGTGCTCACGCCCGCTATTTCCTGTCCTGTCGAACGGTTTTCCTCAAGTTCTTGGACTGACAAACAGGAATGGGTTATTTCAAACATTCTTCTCGTTTACAAGGCCAGTGTTATCACCACTGAGCCAGCACATTGCCAGCTCAGAGGTAAGGTCTCATACATTAGAAACTTCAATGCAACAGATGATTGCTTAGCCTCAGTGTTATAAGCCAAACAACAAGACTGGAATAGATCCGAGGGCATCATGCACAGAAGGATGAGAGAATAGAATGATGAATCTCATGGTGTCCAGGGTGGTGTTAACAGAAATCTTCCCTGGTAGTATAGTGATGAGGATTCAATGTTTTCACTGTCATGGCATGTTAAATGTTAACATGTACAGTAATCGATGTGAAATACTGCCTGATCCTTCGAAGCAGAATGATGTTGTGCAGCAGTCAGAACCGCTTCCCTGTATGTTACAGTTCCGCATCAGCAACGTCAGCTGCAAGTGCCTCACGTTCAATCAGTTTTAATGAAGATTGGAGGGGGCGTCACTAAAATGGAAGGGGAATGGTGGTTTGTGAGAGTTAACTACATGCCTCGTGGAGCCAGTTTCAATGTCGATACTGATTATCGGTTTTCCTGTTTACCTTGGTATACTGCTCACTCCGGATCAATTATCCATATTATCTGCCATTTGTGATGTTCTTTGTTCATTTCACCTCGGTTCAGTGCTCCCGGGGGACCACGCTTTTTTAAAATTTGGCACGTTTTACCCAGGTCGGTTTTGCAGCTTCATATTAAGGCCAACAATTTTAGGAACAGAAAGACAACATTCAGGCCATCAAATCTGCTCCGCTATTGAATGGTTTCATATCTGATCGGATAACCTTGAACTGCACTTTCTTTCCTTTACTCATAACGCTTGATGTCTGTGCGGTTTGAAGATCTGGCGATCTCAGCCTCATTTCACCTAAATGACACTTCCTCAACAGCCTTCTGCTACAAGAAATTCCACAGATCCAGAACTGCCTGAGATATGAAAAGCTTCCTCACCTCTGTTTTAATTGTGAGATCCGCATTCTAATAGGAAGTTATAAATCAAACAACACCAGGTCATAGTCTAATAGGTTTAATTGGAAGCATTAGCTTGTGAAGAGCTGCTCCTCTATCAGGTGTTCGTGGAGTACACAGTTATAAGACACAGAACTTATAGCAAAAGTTTACAGTGTGATGTAATTCAAATTATGCATTGAAAAATATCTTGATTGATTGTTAAATCTTCTATCTTTTAGAATGACCATGTTAGCTTCACTTCTTTCTTATGTAATTTGCAAAACTTTATTTGAAAGTCACATTCTCAGGTGAACTTTAACAAATAGTGTCAGCCCCGATAATATTTTGAAGGTGTTAGTCCCTGTGTACTGTGTCCGTGCCATAATGTTTAGGCTGACGCTAATCTCCGCACAATGGTTAGCACTGCTGCTTCACAGCGCCAGAGACCCAGGTTTAATTCCCGCCTAAGGCGACTGACTGTGTGGAGTTTGCGCATTCTCCCAGTGTCTGTGTGGGTGTGCTCCGGTTTGCCCCCACAGTCCAAAAATGTGCAGGTTAGGTGAAGTGGCCATATTAAATTGCCCGTAGTGTTAGGTGTAGGGGAATGGATCTGCGTGGGTTGTGCTTTGGCGGGTTGGTGTGGCCTGTTGAACCGAAGGGCCTGTTTCCAAACTGTAAGTAATCTAATCTAAAAAAAAAACACGCTGCAGGCAAGGATGTTTTGAGGCATGGTACATTGGTGAAACCGAGCAAAGGGTACAGCAACAGATGAATGGAACTGCACATCAATCACAGACAGTTGTGCCCCTTCCCAGCTGGAGAGCACTTCCGTGGTCCAGGACATTCGACCTCAGACCTTCAGGTGACAATCCTCCAAGGCGGACTTCGACACAGGCAGCAGCTAAATGTGCCTTAGCAGAGGCTGTGAGCAAATTTCGGAACCAATGTTGATGACCTCAACTGCGACCTTGGGTTCATGTCACAGTCCAGGTGATCCCATTGCCCTATCTCCACAGAGCGACCCTCCTACACATACACACACGGTCGCATATATACGAATGTGGGGTGAATTTGTACTTGCAGAGTTACATTGCACTTTGGTCAAAAACTGCATGAATCCATGTCAGTCTCTGGTAACTCATTTTATAAAATTAGAATCAGTCTAAACATTACGGAACAGACAACAGCACACTGGGACTGACACCAATTCTTCAAGCACACCTGAGAATGTAACTTTTAAATAAAGAGTTTGGCGCTTTACAAATGAAAGAAGTGAAGCTAACATGGTTATTCTAACAGATGTGAAACTTAGCATAAATGAAGGTATTGTTCAACGTACACTTTCAGTTCCATCACACTGTAAACTTGCGCTTTAAATTCTGTGTCTTTCAACTGTGTATTCCACAACCACCTGATGAATGAGCAGCAGTCCGAAAGCTAGTATTTCCAATTTAACCTGCTGGACTATAACCTCATGTTCTGTGATTTTCAAATTTGCATACCCTAGTCCAAAACCTGCATCTCCAAGTCATTCGATCCAAGGCATTCTGGTCACAGAACCAACCTTTGGTCATTCAACTTATCAAATCCTTGAAAAAAACTGAATGTCTCAGTAAGCATTATTTTTTGTCGTACTGAGTCTGAGCAGGCAAAGGCAACTGATTTCAACGTTTATTTCCATTTGAACTCATCTCCGATATGAAATTCTCCCTGGCTCTGACAGCACTGATATCTTTGCTATTTTGTAATGTCAAGAATTCATGTTCAATTTACGACTTTCAAGCGGAACAACAAATATTTTCCCCTGACTGGAAATCAACGTTGGGAAATAGCAGTGAGACAGCTGAATTTGAACACATTCGCACCAAGGAAGAGATATACAAAGTTTACAAATTTTCTTGGTGACTTTGTTTTTGCCTTATTGGTTCAGTTGAAAATTGACAGTCATTGAGTTTTTAAAAGCATGGCGAGAGGCCCTTCAGCCGATTGCATCATTATCAGTCATCAAACATCTGGCTTGTAAACACAGTTTCCCGCACGTGACTGATCGCCTGGTGTGTTCTAACATTTCAAGTCTTCAATTAAATTGTTATTCAATTTCTTAAGTGCATAAGTGGAACAAAAACACCTCTGTAAACAACAGTTCTGAGAGTGTAACTCTTTCTCAGATCCGTTTGTCAGTTTTCCTCAAGATGCTGTGGAAAATCTTTCTGTACTCACATTGGAAGTGGTTTACCCTGTTTCTTCTTCAGCTCTCTTCTTCTTTCTATTAAATGGTTTAGATTCCAAATACAGACACACGGT
This sequence comes from Chiloscyllium punctatum, assembly GCF_047496795.1. Lineage (NCBI taxonomy): Eukaryota > Metazoa > Chordata > Chondrichthyes > Orectolobiformes > Hemiscylliidae > Chiloscyllium > Chiloscyllium punctatum. Next base: position 97,092,147 of record NC_092744.1, read on the forward strand.
GCAGGTTGCAGAAGTCACGTGTTTGTACTTCCACTGACACTGTCTCGCCGGGAGCTGCAGGCCTTCCCCACGCTGATTCAGACAGCACTGTCCTTCCTGTGACATGCCCCATGGAGAATGGAAGGACAGGTATTAATAACCCGCGCTTTAGATATTAGCGACAGTTTTAAAACATTTGCACTGCCCCATAGAGGAATTGAGCTCGTATCTCCCACATAACATGCGGCGACACGAACCACTATAATACCGAGGACAACAGTTTCAAAGGAGACCCCTCAGCCCGTTGTGACTCCATTTGTCAAAAACAACTGCTTAACGACTCGAATCGTTTAGCCCATAGCCTTATAGTATTGGCAGAACATATTCACATCTGAATATTTCTTCAGTTTCTCAGGGTTCCTGCCTCCCTGACCCTAACAGACACAGTGTTGCAAATTCCAACACCCGCCGGCCTATAACGCTTTTCCACACATCTACTTAAACCTTTATGTCTTTCTCATTAAATTTCTGCCCCCCTGTGATCGATCTCTCCGTCGATGGGAAACGTTACTTTCAGTCTACCTTATCCACACCCCTCATTATTTTGTACATCTGAACCCTGCCTTCTCCCAATGTCTCTGCACCGTGACAACCAACCCCAGTCTATCCTGTCTCTCTTCATGACCAAATCTCTTCAGCCTAGACACTATCCGAGTGAATCTCTTCTGCAGCTTTCCCAGTGTGATCACATCCCTGGACTTACGTGAACTGCAGACAATTGTCGAGGTAGAGTCAAATGAACCTTTTTTTAACATTCTGCACCAGCATGCAGTGTGGCTCTGCTGCATATATTGCCTAGCGGTCTGGAGTCACATGGAGGCCAGCATGGACAGCTGATTTTTTCCCTCAAGGCCTTTAGTGAAACCGATGGGCTTTTCAGACAACGGGTTTAGCGTATTCTTAATTGGAGGTATTTGTTGCATTTATATTCTAGCACCGGCGTGGTGTGGTGAGAATTGAACCCGTCTCACCAGAATGTGACCTGGCCTTTTGTGTTAACAACCCAGCGATAATACCAGTAGGCTATTGCAGAAAGCAGTCATGGCTGATCTTTTCCAATAGAGCCTCTTTTCCCCAATTATTCTCTGTGTCCGTTTATTGAGCCTCACGCTCCAATAAACTCTGGTCCATTTCAGTAAAAGCTGCGAAAGAGAATTGATCTCACAGCCACGATATCCAAACGGATCGAATGATTTGAAGGTGCCAATGAAGAGATTGGGGCATGGTCGCCCAGCAACAGTGAGTTCAACGGCACAGACTGGATGGTTTCAACGTGAAATTGTATGTTAGATTGTGCAATGCCTCAGTCAAATGGGACGAGGGATGGAAAAGAGAGTGAGGGCGAGTGGGAGGGAGGGACATCTTCGAGAACTTTTGGGTTTAAATCCTGATACTTGAAACGCTGAAATATCAGAGAACGACATTCGATGGAAAACAAATCATCACCTCGGAGAACATTATTCTGTAAAAACGAGTTATTTCTTACCGAGTTTCATCAAAAGTAAAACTTTGTGAGAACTGACCGCTATGATATGGATTCGATACGAAGTCGCAGCAATCACAACGCAGAAAACGAAATACTAAATGGTTCCAGCACTCCACAGACCACACTTGCAAACTGCAGCCAGTATCGTAGCAGAGGAAATGTCAGGAAGAATACACAATATCAGGACTTAGCGACAGGCATGTGGCAACTCAGAATTGGCTGAATTTTTAACTTTAACGCCCCCAGAGTCTGTGGAGATTCCATGAATGAGAGTTTTGGAGAATGGGATTAATGAAACTCTCCAAACTCATGTGACAGATCAGGACATTGTTGAAACGTATGCTTCAATCGCATCATAGTTTAACATCGGCCACTTCATCACTTTGCCCACACAAGGCAGTACCAACTGCTTCACGCAATCAGACTTAATTCCAGTTCCAGACCCGATATTAGGGAAACTGGGTGAAGCAGCCACGAAGATCCAATTGGAAGTTGGGATGGAATGACGGGAGAGCGGCGTGTGTTTTTCAAGGTTGGGACTGGTCCTGGTCAAAAGCGGGGCGAAAGGGAATACTTGCCCCCATTTATAATATTATAGCCATAAGCAGTACATGTTGCTGATACAGACAACAGGCGTATCTAAATCGTGTTGAATCTTTAACTTTGGAGAATCAATGTTCGAAATTTCATGTTCCTATTTGGATCAGTGTTCGTGACATTGACAGTAGCAGCTGCTTATGTTTGCATCAGCTCAGGATCAACTTATTGCTCCCAGTAAATTCTGCAACCTGGAGAAGGTGGTGTTGTGTTTATATAATAAACGAGTCATTCTTGGGCACTCAGACACGGAACTGGTAATGTTAAAGTTCGACGATTAAAACCTGGAATGGAAGCCTGACCTCAGGAACATTGAACATGCCTTTAATTTCCTGCAATCTTAATCATACATGTCGCTTATACAGGGGATGCTACCATCTTTACCCAATCCTGCCTACTTGTGACTCCAGGTCCAGAACAATTTGGCTGACCCTTAATCCGAGAATGCCGACACTTTGGTAGGCTTGCCATTCGGCCCATTCCAGTCGACACCATCCCTCCGAAACACATCCTATCAGACGTGGCCACACTCCATAACTATTCCGTTCCTCTTCATTTCCCAAGGCTGATCCCAGTAACCCGCACACCTTCAGATTGTGGGAGGAAACTCACACAAGCAAAGAGAGACTGTGCAAACTGCAAATAATCACACAAGACAGGGATCGAATCCATGCCTCTCATGCAGCGAGGCAGCAGCGAATCAGGATGAACAACAAATGCTGTCCTGAACAGCGACATCCACACCCTGTTGGTATATCAGGAAGAATAAAAACATATTCACCACATGGACAACGGGACTTACGTCTGTGTGAACATGATTTGAACCAATCGTTCACCCTGTGTCGATACAAAGACACCGATATCACAGAGAAACCAGCGCAATGCGGGATTCAATTACCTGCTGCAGTTGAAACTCATTTACTCAGTCAAACTATGGACAGACTGTTAAACAGTCCCGTGTGTGGGAAAGGCTCAATGAGCAATAAAAACTCCAGAGTAACCAGCAAGATTACATATCCCAGAAAGAGATCAATTAAACTGTCGATGCTGCTGTTAATCCCAACCAGCTTCCAGTTTCATAGCGTCAAAGTCATAGACTCAGGCAGCATGAAAACAGGCCTTTCACTCCTATCAGTTCATACTGTACATAATGCCAAACTAAACGAGTCGCATCTGACGGCTCCTGTAATTGCTGAGTGTTACTAATGCCCTTGTAATATTACTACTGCATTGTTAATATGAATGTCCAGATATAATTCTATGGACAGCCGTTCAAATCCTGGCATGGCAGATGCTGGAATGTTATTTCAATAAATACCAAGAGTTGAAGAGTCTAATGATGATGTTGAATCAGTTGTTGTAGATCTGATTCTCTAATGCCTGATAGGGAAGGAAACTGCCATACTTATCTGGTCTGGTTGGTATGTGACTCCAGATCCATAATATCGTGGTTTATTCTGAACTGCACCTAAAGCATTTACCCGCTCGTCTTGAAGTGCCCCTCCTTGGAGAAAAGACAGTTACAGTTAACTCTGTCCGAACTCTCAATAATTTATAAATTTCTATCACGTCACCTTTCAACCTCCAGTGCTCAAGTGAAAATATTCTCAGCCTTTTCCAACCTTTCGTTATAAGTCGAAACTTCCCAACGATCAATACGCTGGTTTACCACTTCCAAACCTACTCCAGCTGAATAATTTCCTTGCTATAAGTGGGCGACAAGAACTGGACGCAGTATTCCAGAAGAGGCCTCACACAATGTCCTATTCAACAGCAATGTAACGTAGCAGCCCCTACGCTCAAAGTACTGTGCAACCGCGAGGGTGGAGAAATAAACGGGAGGACTGGGTCTGGGAAGAATTCAGCTGAGCGTGCAAGAGGTGGATAGAGTTGGGGTTAAAGGTGATAGGTCGGAGAAGAGGTTGAAGAGGATAGGTGGTAAGGAAGATAGACAGGTGGGACAGGTCAGCAGGATGGCGCCACGCTAGAAAGTTGGAACTCAATAAGGTGGGCGTGGGGAGATAAGGAAACTGGTGAAGACCACGTTGATGCCCTGAGATTGAAAGGTTCCGAACTGGAAGATGAGGCATCTGGTGGTGAGGGAATGGCGGTGGAGTAGGCCCAGGAACTGCATGTCCTCGGGAGAGCCGGGGGGGGTGGTGGGGCGGGAGTTGTTGATGTTTTTAGTCATGGGGTATTGGGGTCGAATGTTGCGGGTGCCCTGGAAATGTTCTCTGAAGCGCTCTGCGAGAAGGTGTATGTTGGCCCCAATGTAGAGGAGACCGCATCGGAGCAACAGATGCAATACATTACACGTGTGGAAGTGCACATGCACATCTGATGGATGTGGAAGGCTCATTGGAGCCTTGGAAGGATGTGAGGGGGAAGATGTGTGTGCAGGTTTTGCAATTCCTTCGGTGGCAGCGGAAGGTGTCGCGAGTGGAGGGTCATTGGAGGGCGTGGACTTGACTAGGTAGTCGTGGAGGAAACAGTCTTTGTGAAAAGTGGATAGGGGTGGGGAGGGAAATATATCCCTCGAGGTCAGTGTTGCTGACACCCTTTACAAACCCACTGATTCCCACAGCTATCTGGATTTTACCTCCTCCCACCCCACCTCTTGCGCAAACGTGACCCTGTATTCCAAATTCCTCCACCTCAATCGCCTCTGCTCCCAAAGGTTCAGTTCCACCACAAACCACACCAGAGAGCCTTCATGTTTAAAGACCAGAACTTCCCCTCCTATGTGGTTGAAGATGCCCTCCAACGCATCTCATCCATGTACCGTACATCCACCCACAAACCCCACACCTCCAACCACAATAAGGACAGAACCCCCGGTCCTCACCTTCTATCCCACCAACCTCTGCATAAATTACACCATCCTCTGACAGTTTCGCCACCTCTAAACAGATCCCACCACCAGGGATATGTTCCCCTCCCCACCCCTCTCCACATTCTGCCAAGACCATTCGCTCTGTGACTATCTCGTCAAGTCCACGCCATCCAATGACCAACACTTCCCTCCTGGCACCTTCCCCTGTCACTGCAGGAATTGCAATGCCTGCATTCACATCTACCTCCTCATCTCTGTACAAGGCTCTAATGGAGGCCTCCACATACATCAAAGTTTCTCCTGCACTTCCACACATGTCATTTCTTGTCTCCGTTCCTCCCGGTGCGTTCTCCTCTTAGTTGGAGAGAGGAGATGTGTTCTCACAGGGCACGTCAGAGAATATCTCCAGGATACCCGCAAGAATCAACCCCAGTGCCCCCTGGCCAAACATTTGAACTCTCTCTCCCACTCTCTCGAGGACTTGCAGGTCCTGGGCCTCCTGTATCGCCACTGCCTCACGACCCGATGCCTGGAGGAAGAAAGCATTATCATCCGCCTCGGGTCCCTTTAACCCCATGGCATCAATTTGGACATCCCCCGTTGCCTAATTTCCCCTCCCCCTACCTTACCCCAGTTCCCACTTTCCAGCTCAACACCGTCCGCCTGACTTGTCCCATCTGTGCATCTTCATTCCCACCTATCCAGTCCACCTTCTTCTCTGCCATATCATGTTCACCCCCCACCTGCATTCACCTACAGCACTCTCCGCTACCTTCTCCCCAGCCCCACATTCTTCCCATTTATCTCGCTGTCCCATATGCTCCCAGTCTCATTCCTGATGAAGTGTTTTTGACTGAAACGTTCATTGTTCCTGCTCCTCAGATGCTGCTAGACCTGCTGTGCTTCTCCAACACCTGTCTAATCTTGAGGGGAAACATTTGATTGAGAGGTTTTTCGGTTATTTTCTATTGTTGACCACAGGCTGTGGATGATAGCAGAACATTAGCAACCACCAGGTCAGGGAACAGCTAAAGGACTGAGCACAAGTCTGGTCACGCATAAATCAACATTTAAAAAAAAAGGTTAGATAAAAGATGGATAGCTGAAGTATGCAACTTTGCACATCAAGACCGTTTCACCAATGAGTTTATCACTGATTCCTTTCCAAGTCAGAGTGCTATGGGCCTTGGAGGGTAATTTGAAAATGGTGGCGTTTCGTTACATCTTCCAACCTTGTCCTTATAGTCAGTACAGCTGTTGAGCTTTGAAGGTTCTGTCAAAAGTACACGAATGACTTACTCTAGTGCATCTTGTAGTTCGTGCACTCTGCTGCAATTGTGCCTTAACAGTGAAGGGAATGAATATTGCAGGTGTTGAAGAGGGTACACTCAAGTGACTGCATTGTCGTGGACGTGTCCAGTTCCTTAAGTGTTATTGAAGTTACACCCATCTCGGCAAATGGAGAGAGTGATGTTCCACGTATTGCAAACGATGTAGGATTCACGGACCAATGAGTTTAATTTATAATCAAAGAATGTCTCAAGAACATGTTGTTGTCCAAGTGTTTATGTAACCTGTTTCTATCCGTTTTTTTTCTCGAAATACTAGTTCTGTGGAAGATTACAAGGGGTAATTTGTTTACAGTAAAGCCATTGAATGTCCGTGGGATATGATTAGATTGTCAGAGTTATCATTACTCTATTTCGTCCTTGTGTGGACCAATCCGATTCCAGTCCCTGTCTGATTTCAAGTTCCAATTCCCGTCTGTGCTTGAAATTTCAACCGTTTCTTCGCATAAATGTCTCCACCTGCCTTAAGAATGTGTAAGGACGCTGCAGGGGACAGCAGAGATTTACAGACATGTTGTCAACACTGGATAAAATGGAGAAAGTGGAATGATTGGTTAGGCTGGGATTATTCTCCTTGAAACAAAGGAGACGGAGGGGAGCTCTATAATCACATAATAACATTTATAAACGTTCAATATTCATGGGATCTTGACAGGGTAGTTACGTGCAGGTGGTTTTTCCTCTGGTATGAGGAGAGTACCGGAGGACATGAACTCAGAATTAGATATTACCCATTTAATTCAGAAATGAGGAGTAATTTCTTTGCTCAAGGGCCAGTGAATCGGTGGAACTCCTTACCGAAACTATTGTTAAGGCTCAGTTGTTGTGTATTTTCAAACTGTGCCAGACAGATATTTAAACAGAAAGACGATAAAGCTTTGTCAAGGCAATGCTGGAGAATGGAGTTGAGGATTATCAGATTACTCATGAGATCGTTGAATGGTGGAGCAGACTCGATGGGCTGAAAGGCCGACTTCCAATCCTACATCATTTCATCTAATGCTTTATTTTATTGATACCTTTAGAATTCTGAGGGGATGGGCTGAAGTGATAGAAAAGGTTTCTCAAACTGTTCAGACAGATCAGGAACTAGGCTCATAAGCTCATGAACAAGAAATGTGCTGTGGCCTGGAGACAACAAATGGCACTGGGCACACCACAGATGGGTATGTGCAGAAGTCATGTTTGCTAAAGAAAATTGGTGGATCTTATATTGTTGCCAACTTGGTGATCACGCTGGATGATGCATCACGGTATGATTTACACACAAAAGGTTGTGAAAGAATGAAAGATTCGTTTCATTGCAAACGTTTCTGCAGTTCCAATTCCAATTGACTGTTTAAAATACTGATCAGAACGTTGTGTGGAGTATTACATTAAAATTCACTATCCCACTGGATAAACTATTGCACCCGATCTCTCCTTATTTGTGTCACTTTCATTCGATGTAAATTCATAGAAAGTCAAGATGGAATGAAAGGAGGAAAGAAACGTTTGCACTCCTTTTCATTATCCCAATTTAACTTTCAACAGAATCAAATTGCTTTATTTCGACCTTGATGTCATATCGATTTGTCATAAATCTCCGGTGCAATGAAGAGCAAGAGCAAGATTCTCCATCCAGTGTACACTAAAGATGCGAGGAACAAAGGGAAAACTTTGATAGAAGTAACATCTGGAGTCGGATTCAAATCCGCACATGCGCAATGGAAGAGCAACCCGTCGCCTTAACCCCGTGGCCACTTCAGCCCATTGCAAAGGGGCTCGCATGTCACCCTGTCAAGATCACATATGGTGCACCTAGGCGATAAGAAATTCCCTGAGCGGAATTGAATCCATAGCATTATGTTTTTGCTTTCAGTGGAATAAAAATACCAGCAAAATCCAAGAATTTTACCTCGTCCTTGGAAGGAATACCTGGTCCTTGATTCATTCCGTGTCGGTACTGTCTCAGAATGAACCAGCAAACATGAAATTCCCATCACATTCACACGCACATTTAGTCTTGACACATAATTACTTCAGACAGTTTCTCTCTCACGTGAAGAAATATATATGGAGAGAGAAGTGAAGGTGATGTTTTAGCTCGATGGTCTTTCTCATATGGCTGAACCTGAACTGGGTAAAATTACCGGAAATGCAGTGTTATTCGTTTCATTTTAATAATATTGCTTCAACTTTACTCTGTTCATTCCAATGATCTGAAGTAAAATGGATTTATGTGATTGGAACGTTTAATGTTGCATTCAATTTTGATCCGAATTTATTTCAGCTTAAAGAAAATACTGATGAGAAAAAAAAGAAGGTTAAACTACAAAACAAGATGTCAGTTTTGATGCTCAGTTACGTTGGCAGATTTCATTGGGTATCAAATGAACCCAACATCATGGCGATTGTCCTCCCATCTTTAAGGCATGGGATGAAAGCAGGAAATCGATCTCCAAGAGACGGGTCACTTCCTATTCATTGTAGAATATCTGTCCTTGGCAATATACAAAATCTGCTCAGTTCTATTTATAATGCTTCATGTAGAATATTAATATAAATCTTAAAAAAAACTCTGAGGTTTTTTGCTGAATCTTACTCAGCTGCATACGTTTCCAATATTCCTTTACATCTAAAGTCGTCCAAATTAGACATTGTTTTCTCGCACCTTCCAACCTCAACACCCCACTTTTACACTTTTAACTGGCCACAGGCTGTCTCTCTCATGGTGAAACTCACTGCTTGTGTGTCTCTAAATATGCCTTTCCAAATATTTTGAAAACGGATTCTCCGAGTAACAGAAATTCTGATCCCATCATTTCTTTGTCCTACATCGATGGATTTGAAAGCCTGACGTTCAGAAATTTACGAACTTGAAAGAGTCAATTTACCACCTATTTACACTCTCCAAACCTCAAATACTCTGGAAAACTTCCATTCCGTTTTGCTTGGTTCAGTGTCAAATTTTCCAAAACACAAATAAATAAAATCCCATCCCCACTAAACGCTGTCAGCATCGTCTCTAATGTCTTAGCACCCCAGTAAACGGTGGCAGTGTCCTCTCTGATAGAATCACAGATTCCCTACAAGGCAGAAATTACAGTTCAGCCAATCGAGTCTGTGAGGACTCTCTGAAGAGCATCTCAACTAGACCGAGCTCCCGTCTCTATCTCCGCAGGCTTCTGGCTTGTGATTTCAAATAAACCTGCTGGTATAAAACCTGGCATCGTGTGACTGCTGACCTTATCACTCCGTTACCCATGGCTAATTCACTGAACTTAATGAATTCACTCCCTGATCACATCAGCGCAATTTAACACGGCCAATTCACCTCACCTACAGACTTAACAGCAGTGCGTACCACTGAGCAAATGTACCATCATATTGATCACTACCTGTATCATGTGTAATGGCTTTACACACTGGTAACTCAGCCTGGTGAAAGCAAGCTGCGCCCACCAACCCGAATTCAATGCATCCAAACGCTGTATAACCACATTAGTGCAGCTGTAAATGTTTCTGCACTCATATCTGAATGAGTTTACTCTGTTTTCGTCCTCAGATTCCTGCTTTAAAAAAGCATATCTGTCAGGAACAACTCTATATAATGGTTTTCATTACAACACAAACGCAATGTGTAGTTTGCAGAAGTTACGTCTTTGCACTTTCACTGACACTCTCTCCCCAGGAGCTGCAGTCCGTCTCCACGCTTATTCAGACAGCACTGTCCTTGCTGTGACATATCCAATCGAGAATGGAAGGCCAGGTATTAATAACCTTCACTGGGGAACAGAGCGATAGGTTTAAAACATTTACTATGTCCCCAGCGGAGAATTCAACTCTGTGACAGGCGGGACACTAACCATGATACTGTGGAGGACAACAAAATCGAAGGAAGCCCTTCAGCCTGCTGTGGCTGCACTTGTCCAACACAAATGCTAAACGACCTGAATCAAGTTTTCCGTTATTTAGCCCATAGTCTTTTATGTTTTGGCATCACAAATTCACATCTGAATTCACTGTTCGATTCTCAGTCGTAGGAATTAGAGCGGGATTTTGAGCAAAATTTGAACAGGGAATTTTACCCCATGACGTAACACCAAATTATGTGGTTACTTTGTTGTTTACCTCATTTGTGTGTTTTGCCTCATTGAGGATTTTGAAGTTATCCCCTCTACACAAAGGTTCCCTGCATTTGCACCATTATACAAAAGATGCAGTGCAATAACACCCAACGCTGTTTCAGTCTACTTGAACAGATATTGACCCTTGGAAACAGCACTATGAACTCTCCTCGAGTCTGGAAAATAATTTGCTACCTTCCCACTTGTATGGCTCTTTTCATTACATCACCTCACACTTGTCCACATTAAACTCCATTTGCCACCTCTCAGCGCAGCTCTGCATCTTATCTATATCTCTCTGTAACCTACAACATCTTTCGTCACTATCCACAACTCCACTGACCTTAGTGTTGCCTGAAAAGTTACTAAACCACCCTTCTACTCCCTCATCCAGGTCGTTTATAAAAATGATGTACAGCAGTGGACCTAACACCGACCCTTGCGGCACATCACTACTAACTGGAATCCAGGATGAACATTTCCCATAAACCACCACCCTCTGTCTTCTTTCAGCAAGACAATTACTGATCCAAACTGCTATATCTCCCACAATCCCATTCCTCCGCATTTTGAACAATAGCCTACTGTGGGGAACCTTATCAAATGCGTTGCTGATATCCATATACACCACATCAACCGGTTTACTCTCATCTTCCTGTTTGGTCACCTTCTCAAAGAACTAAATACGGTTTGTGAGGCACTACATAACCTTCACAAAACCGTGCTGACTATCCATTATCAAATTATTATTTTCTAGATGATTGTAAATCCTATCTCTTATAACCTTTTCCAACACTTTACCAACAACTGAAGTAAGGCTCACTGGTCTATAATTACCAGGGTTGTCGCTACTCCCCTGCTTGAATCGGGGAACCACATTTGCTATCCTCCAGTCTTTTGGCACTTTTCCTGTAGACAATGACGATATAAAGATCAATGCCAAAGGCTCGGCAAACTCCTCCCTGGCTTCTCAGAGGATCCCAGGCTTATCTATTTTCAAACTCTGCAGGATTTCTCATACCTCTTCCCTGTGAACCTCAATCCAACCTAGTCTAGTAGCCCGTATCTCAGTATTCTCCTCGACAACATTGTCGTTTTCTAGAGTGAATACTGTCGAAAAATATTCATTTACTGCTTCCTCTAACTCCTCCGACTCCTCACACAACTTCCCATTAATATCCTTGATTGTCCCTAATCTTACTCAAGTCATTCTTTTATTCTTTAAATACCTATAGAAAGCCTTATGGTTTACCCTGATCCTATCAGCCAACAACTTCTCATGTCTCCTCCTGGCTCTCTCTTTATGTCTTTCCTGGCTACCTTGTAACCATCAATTGCCCTAACTGAGCCTTCGCATCTCATCCTAACATAAGCCTTCCTCTTCCTCTTAACCAGAGATTCCACTTCCTTTGTAAACCACAGCTCCCGCGCTCTACAGCTTCCTCCCTGCCTGCCAGGTACATATTTATCTAGGACACTCAGGAGCTTTTCCTTGAATAAGCTTCACATTTCTAATGTGCCCATTACCTGAAGGTTCCTTCACCATCCTATACTTCCTAAATTTTGCCTAATCGCATCGTAACTGCCGCTCCCTCATATGTAAATTTCGTGGAAGGTTGTGTGTGTATATATCTCCATGTATAACTGTTTGATGACAGGAGACAGGGTGGTCAAGGAGATTTGAGTGACTGTGTGTGTGTGCGTGTGTGTGTGTGTGTGTGTGTGTTTGTGTTTCCGTGTATATGTGCTTACTGGCACGAGACAGTTTGGTGTGTGTGTGTGTTTTTATGTATATCTGTCAAATGGCAGGAAGCAGGGTGTTCATGGAGTTGTGTGTGTGTATATGTGTGTGTGTGTGTGTGTATGTGAGTTTCTGCATATATCATTTTCATGGCAGGAGACAGGGTGGGGTAAGAGGGTAGGTTGTCTGTGGTTCTGTGTCTATGTGCTTACTGGTAGGAGACAGGGTGGTTGTGGGGTGTGTGTGTGTGTTTCTGTGTATATCTGTTTAATGTCAGGAGACAGAGTGTTGGTGGGGGGGGGGGGGATGTTTGTCCGTGTGTGTTTTATTTCCTGTGTCTGTATGTATAATGTTAGGTGTTAGGTGGTGGTGCAGGGTTGTGTGTGTTTTTCTGTATATATCTGCTTAATTACAGGAGACAGACTGGTGGTGGTGGTAGGTTGTGTCTGTGTTTCTGTGTAAAATCGATTAATTGCAGGAAACATTGTGGTGGTGCAGGGTTGTGCGTGTGTTTCCGTGTGCATCTATTTAATGGCAGGAGGCAGGGTGGTCGTGGAGGTTTGTGTGTGTGCGTGTTTCTGTTTATATCTGATTAACGGCAGGAAACAGGGTGGTGGTTGAGGGATGTGTGTGTGTTTCTGTGTATATCTGTTTAATGGCAGGAGACAGGGTGGTCGTGGAGGGGTGTGTGTGTGCTTCTGTGTATATCTGTTTAAGGGCTGTGCGTGTGTGTTTCTGTGTATATCTGATTAACGGCAGGAAACAGAGTAGTGGTTGAGGGATGTGTGTGTGTTTGTGTGTATATCTGCTTAAAGGCAGGAGACAGGGTGGTGGTGCAGGGTTGTGCGTTGGTTTTGGTGTCTACCTGTTTAATGTCAGGAGGCATGGTAGTCATATTGGGTTGTGTGCATGCGTGTTAATGTGTATATCTATTTAAGGGCTACGGACAGGGTGGTGGTGGAGGGTGCTGTGTGTTTTTCTGTGTATAACTGCTTAATGGCAGGTGGCATATTGATGGTGGAGGGTTGTGTGTGTGTGTTTCTGCGTATATGTGCTTAATGGCAGGAGACGTGATGGTGTGTGTGTGTTTCTCTGTATACCTGTTCAATAGCAGGAGGCAGGATGGTCATGGAAGGTTGTGTGTGTTTCTGCATATCTCTAATCAATGTCAGGAGACACGGTAGTGTTAGAGGGTAGAGTGTCTGTGTTTCTGTGTCTGTGTGCTTAGTGACAGGTGACAGGGTGGTGTTGGAGGGTTGTGTATGTTTCTGTGTCTATCTGTTTAAGGTCAGTGGACAGGGTGTTCGTAGAAGGTTGTGTGTGTGTTTCTGTGTTTATCTGTTTAATGGCAGGTCTCATGGCATTAGTTTACACATGGGAAAGGAAACCTCCTGCTGATTACCATATTCCAGCCTCTTTTAACTGATGAATCAGTACTCCTCCATGCTGATCAACACTTGGAGGAAGCACTGAGGGCAGCACAGACGCAAGATGTACTCTGGGTGGAGGGTTTCAATGTCTACCTCCAAAAATATCTCAGCTACAGCATTACTGATCGAGCTGGCCGGGTCCTAAAGGATATAACTGCTTGGCTGGTTCTGCGGCAGATGGTGAAAGATTCCACAAGAGGAAAATACATACTGACCACAGCCTTACTAATCTGCCAGTTGCAGAAGTATCTGTCCTTGACAGTATCGGTAAGTGGTGCCATCGCATAGTCATTGTGGAGACAAAATCACACCTGCACATTGAGAATATCCTCCACCATTTTGGGTGGTACTATCACGGTGCTAAATAGGACAGACTTTGAACAGACCTAGCAGCTCAAGTCTGGGTGTCCATAAGGTGCTGTTGTTCATCTATAGGAGCAGAACTGTACACCCACACAACCTCATGGCCTGGCGTATCCCCCTCACAACAATTACTATTAATCCAGAGGATCGACCTTGGTTCAATGGAGTATGCAGGATGGCAGGAGCAGCACCAGGCATACCTGATAATGCGATGTCAGGCTGTTGAAGCCACCAAACAGGACTACTTGTGCGCCAAATAGCATAAGCAGTAAGTGATAGCCAGAGCTAAGTTATCCCACAAGCAAAGGATCAGATCTAAGCTCTGCAGTCCTTCCACATCTAGTTGAAAAACGTTGGGGACAATTAAACAATTCACTGGAGGAAGAGATTCCACAAATAACCCCTTACTCCATGAAGGAGGAGCCCAGCACTTCAGTGTATAAGATAAGGCTGATTCATTCGCAACAATCTTCAGTCAGAAATGCTGAGTGGATGATCCATCTCAGCCTCCTCCAGTGGTCTGCAGCGATTCAGTTACCAGTCATCAACCAATTTGATTCAGTCCACGTGATATCCAGAAACGGTTGGAGATACTGAATACTCCAAAGTGTCAATACTCTATCAACATTCTGACAATAGTACTGAAAACTTGTGCTCCATAACTTGCCACTCCCCGAGCCAAACTGTTTCAGTATAGTTACAACAATGACATTTCCCCAGTTATGTGGAAAATTACCTCAAGTATCTCCTGTATATAAAAAGCAGAACAAATCCAATCCAGCCAATTACCACCCCATCAGTCTACTCTCGATCACCAGTAAAGTGATGGAAGGTCTCAGTGTTTTATAGCAGCACCTGCTCTGCAATACCCTGGTCAATAACGCTCAGTTTGGGCTCCAACAGGGACACGCAGCTCCTGACCTCATTACCGTGGTTCAAACATGGACAAAAGAGCTGAATTCCAGAGATGGTGTGAGAGCGATAGCCCTTTAAATCAAGGCTGCCTTCGACCAAGTGAGGTATCAAGGGGTTTTAGCAACGCTGGAATCAATGGGTATCAGAGGCAAACTCCCTACTGATTAGAATCATACCTGACACCTAGGAAGATGGTCATGGTTGATGAAGGTCGGTCAACTCAGCTCCAAGTCTGTAGGAGTTCCTCGAGCAGTGGCCGAAAACGTCTTCAGGGCTACTTCATCAATGACCTTCCCTCCATTTTAAAGTCAGAAGTGGGGATGTTTGCCAATGATTGTACAATATTCTGCAAGATTTGTGGCTCCTCAGACACTGAAGCAGTCCATGTTCAAATGCGACAAGATCTGAACAGTATCCAGGCTGACAACTGGCAAGTAATATTCAGGCCACACAAAAGCCAGACCGTGACCATCACCAATAAAATACAAAAGAACCTGCCCCTTGGCATTCAATGGTGTTACTATCACTGAATCCCCCAGTATCAAAGTCCAGGTGGGTAATCATTGTTCAGAAACTCACTGGTCTCACCACATGAACACAGTAACTATAAGAGCATGTCCAGAGCTAGGAATACTGCAGCGAGTAACTCACATCCTGACTTCCAAAGGTCTGTCCATCATCTACGATGCATAAGTCAGAAGTATGATAGAAGACAACACTGAAGAAGCTTTACACCATCCAGGACAAAGCAGCCAGTCTGACTGTCCCTTCATCCACAATGCTCCACCACCAACGCTCAGCAGCAGCAGCAGTGTTTTACTATCTACAAGCTGCAAAGAAATGCTTCACCAAAGATCCTCAGAGACCATCTTCCAAACTCACGACCACGTCTATCTTGAAGGACAAGGGCTGCAGATGTATGGAAATACCATCATCTTTAGGTTCCCCTCCAAGCTATTCCCCATCCTGACTTGGAAATATATTACCCCTCTTTCACAGTCGCTGGGTCAGAATCCTGGAATTCTCTCCTTAATGGCATTGGAGGTCACCCGCATCAGGTGTACTGCAGTGTTCAACAAGGCAGCCTTCTCAAAGCCAACTAGGGACAGGCAATAAGTGCTGGCCCAGCTAGTGACACCCAGATTCACGAAATAAATAAATAGAAATTAACAGAGGAAGTTTGCTGAGGTGTCACAGGGATCAGTGTTTGGGGCCCAGCTGCTCACAATGCCCTTTAAACATTTGGTTGCTGGAATCATGTACAATACCTCCCAGCCTGCTGACAGCACTAACGGATGTGGGGTTGTGAGTGGGTAGGAGGTTGTAAAAAAGCACCGGGAAGATGAAGAGAAGTGGAGTGAATGGGTAAATACGTGACAGAGGGAGAACAATTTGGATAGAGGTGACGGTGTGCCCATTGGTGGAAACGATACATTGGCAGCCTACCATTTGAAAGGGATTGGATGAAACATATTGATTTACAAAGGGACGTATGATCCTTTCTGTTGTTTCCTTCTGCATAAACATCTGAGCTTCCTGCAGGGCAGTGAATTCTGTAACCAGAAGTCAATACTAGGAATGCCATCACCAAGCTGACCAGTGTATATAGAACCAGCAAGTGGGGAGCTGTAACACTGAAAAGGATCTGGATCTCCTTGTATACCAGTCACTGAAAGCAATATTGCAGGAGAGAAAGCAGTTAAGAAGATAAATGGTGTGTTGACCTTCATTTCAAGGGGATGTGAGTCCAGGAGAAAGGGTGCCTTACTGTAGCTGTACAGGGCCTTGGTGAGACACCATCTTGAACATTGTACAGTATTGTGGGCAGTTTTGGTCTCCGTACCTAATAAAGGACAAACCTGACATTGAGAGAGAGCAGTGAAGTGTGACCAGACTGATCTCTGGGATGACACGCTTGTTGTGGGAGCAGAGTTTGGGGTGACTGGGCCAGTATTCCATGGGGTTTAGGAAAATGAGTGGAGATATCAGTAAAATATACAAAACTCTGACAGGGTGAGATAGATTGAAAGCAGGAACGACAATTCCCCAGGCTGGGACATCTAAAACAAGGAACCACAGTATTAGGTACAGACAGACCATTCTGCATTGAGATGAGCATAAATGTCTGCACTCACAGACTGGTGAACATGGGGAATTCTCTCGCACCTTGAAACGAAGACACTGATTATAGATAAGGATTTACAGACAGTAAAGGGATGGCGGGAGAGCAGGAGTACGGAGTGGAAATGAAGGGCCAACCATCTCTACGTTGAATTGGGTAGCAAACCCGATGGACCAAAAGTACTACTGCACTTTCTGTTTTATAGTTTCCCAAGGTTACTCACATTTACGGATATGTACATCGTGTGGGGTAAGTGCATTGAGGAGATTTTTTTCCATGAACTAGAATGGGAGAGGCTCAATGTGTTGTATACAACATAGAACATAGAACAATACAGCACAGAACAGGCCCTTCAGCCCACGATGTTGTGCCGACCATTGATCCTCATGTATGCACCCTCAAATTTCTGTGACCATATGCATGTCCATTAGTCTCTTAAATTCCCAATGACCTTGCTTCCACAACTGCTGCTGGCAACGGATTCCATGATCTGACAAATCTCTGTGTAAAGAACCCGCCTTTGACATCCCCTCTATACTTTCCTCCAACCAGCTTAAAACTATGACCCCTCGTGTTAGTCATTTCGGCCCTGGGAAATAGTCTCTGGCTATCGACTCTATCTATGCCTCTCATTATCGTGTTTACATCATTCCCGATGTTTCTGTGCACTCTGTGGGAAAGGTCTGTAAATGTTGTCACAAGCTCTCAGATGTTAGGAAGGAGGTCTCTGCAAGGTCGACAGGACTGTGTTCCCATTCCTTTTTTGGACACTGTTGCTGAGGCCGGGTGTTCTGTCCAGTTTCATCCTTTCAGACCTCGGAGTAGTTCGATACAAATGAGTGCCCTTGCTTGGGGTTCAGAGACCAATGAAATGTTTATCACATGTCAGGGCCTTTGGAGTCACTTTTAGGCCAGCCCAGGAAATCACGGGAGATTCACTTCATAAAAGTACATTGGAGAAGGAAATTCTGTTTACAATCGATATTGGCTTCAAGGTCACTGTTACTGACACCAGATTTGAGGTCTCGATATTTTATTAAATATTTTTTTCCACCCGCTACTTCAATTAGCCTGGTCTAGATTAGTAACCCAGTAACATTTCCACAACAGCACCATCTCTACATGGGGACCTATCAAAAACCACACTGAGCAGGTTATTTCTGTGCTCCTTGACAGCTCTGTCAAAAAGAACTCCCACCAATTTGATGGTCGTGATGGGACAGAGGGGGTGATAATTTGTCAGATTGTAATTATTCCCCTCTTAGGGGACGGTACATATCTGAGTAATTTTCCACATTGCCTGGGAGATGTCGGAGTTGGAGCTGGAACGAAACAGCTTCCCCAGGGACACGGCTTGTTGTGCAGTAAAAGTCTTCAGTTCTATTGCAGGAATGGTGTCAGGGCGCTTTCCTTTGTCGTATCTACTGTGATCAGCTGTTTCTTCTTCTCACATGCAGCAAATCAAATTAGTTGAATACTGGCATTTGTGATTGTGTGGGCATCATGATGAGGGTGAGGTGTATCATCGACTCAACACTTCTGGCAGAGGATAGTGCAGGTAAAACATCCTTCACTTTTACACTGATGTAGAGGTCTGTTCCATTATTTAGGATGGCGATGTTTGTGGAGCCCTCTCCTCCACTCATTTGTTTAATCGCCCATCACCATTTATAACTGAACGTGACAGGACTGCAGGGCTTCGTTTAGATCTGTTGGTCAAGTCTGGTAGCTTTAATGGGTTCGCATCAGGTTAAGGTTCATGTGATTCTGACTCTGACATGTTCACCCACTCTCGTCACTGAGCCATAGATGGTGTTGATGGTAATGACAGACTGAGGTGTTATCCTGGCAAAAAGTTACAGGTTGTGGTTGAATGCAGATCTGCTTCTCCTGCTGCTGTGGTCTACAGCACTACATGAATACGCAGATTCGAGCTGCAATATCTGCAATGCAATTCTGCTGCCTGTTCCCCAATTCTCACTGAGACCCATTCACCCATCAGCCCTGCACTCAGTGACCTAATCTGGTTTCTGATGTGGAAATACTTCAATTGTCAAACCTCGTTCTGCTGAGGGTATGTCTCCCCGGGTCTTGCTTCCAATCTGACACATTCCGCAAAAGCATTTAACTGATCTTAATTCAAATGTTTAATTCACCTGAATCTTTTTCCTTGAGTAATGCCATCTTCTGAGATGGAAGTGTTGCCCTCTGTTTCTCACCCTGATCATGATTAAGAGCTCTGTAGTGTCAGTGATGCCAGCCTTACGTAGTTTCAAAGCCAATGAATTCTCTAGATCCCAACCATCTTCACCAGATTGTCTGTTTTCGCTATTTATTTGATGCCGTATCACTCATATTGCCTTGTCCTCCCATGAGTATGTTTCATCTGCTTGCGATTGAATTTCTGGTATTATCTTCCGAATTATCCCCAGAAACTCCTCCCATTGCTGCTATATGGTCTTTCTTCCTCGACTGCCATTCCAATTAACCCTGGTCAGCTCCTCCCTTATGTCTTTGTAGTTACATTGCTCAATTATAATCACATTACATCGAGAAGAGAGCAATAGATATAAACCGAAAGAAGGAGTTTTGAGAGATGGGACACAAAGAATAATTGGTGGGTTTCTTAACTAGATGCAAAGGGAGAACAAGAGAAAGGATATAGATATGGAGATGTGGAAAATGAGAAAATTACATTATCGAAAGAAGTAGCTGTACTTCAATGATTTGGCAATTCCTGTGTGCTATGGTCATTGTACAGTGCACGTACAACAAAGCAATATGTTCTAATGCTGGGTCTGATGCCAGAATTTTTCTCTCCAATAATATGACAGACAATAATTTCGGAAAGAACCCAACAGGTCAACATATGTACTTCCTGGTAGAAAGTGGATTAACTGAAATAATTTGGGACACCAGAAGCAAGAAATTATAACACACATCCTGATAAGAATGAGAGATTAGAGTTGGGAATCCAGAAAATGGGGAACATTGAGAGAAGGGGAACCTATCACTTCAGATGAGGATCAAATAATGTTTTAATGCATTATAAATTTGATACATCATGTGCATCATTCTTCGTTAACTTTGTCTCCGTTGTTCATACAGAATGTGTTGTTCACATATGAACAATCTTCTTTCTCTGAACACACACTGATTAAACAGTATATTTAAAATCACTTTCCTCCATTTAAAACTGTCCTGTTGTGCTATCAGGATATATGAACACCAACTGACCGCCAAAAGACATGACCCATTATTACTAGTTTACATACATACAGACAAAGAAGGACACCATTTTGATTGTGACAGCACACACATCCTAGGATAAAGCCACACATGAAAGTTCTTAGTGGCATGACAGTCTATCCAGAAGTACATCAATAAACCCTTCAATTTAGAGCCTATCTACCTTCCCTTGAAAAAAAGAACTGGAAATGATATCACGCACCTTAAGAAACCAAGACCTATAAATCGAGAAGCGAGACATACCACCAGTGCGTAACCAAAGACTCTCACTGAGGATGTTCCCGAGTAATGGTGATAAAACATCTGAAAACAAACATTCAAGCTCAGCGAGTTAACTTATATACTTATAAATTGTTTTCTTCTATAAATAGTGGAATTTGGGACTACCGTGTCACTCATGTTTTAACAGGTTGCGAGGTGAGGTGAGCTTTTCTGGGTGCGTGGTTTTAATTAACAGGGGAGTTAGATAGCGACATCATAACAGTTTGAGGGCTTGTTGTATTGGGATTTAGACAGATTTGAGCAGATTTGGGGTACAAAAGTTCCCAGCAGATTCCATCACTTGGCAGTTAGTGATCTAGATCTTCAAATTAAACAGGTGAGAAAATTCATGTAATTTTGTTTCCTTGTGGTTGGTTACATTTAAAAAAAAATGGCTTTTAACATTACTAAAGAGGTTCTGAGGTTTGAAGATGTTTCCCAAATTTGCCAAGAAAGTGTAGAAAGACAAAGGAAGGGCATACTTTTAGAATTAACATGTAGATTAGAATTGGGTTTCACCAGGGACAAAAGGAAAGCTGTCACCATAATGGAGTTGGTCAAGCACTTTGGTGTATCAGAGAAGCAGGAAACTGCAGTCGAGTTGAAAAAACTTAAATTGCAAATATAGCAACTGGCGTTAGAAGATAAAGAGAACGACAGAAAGAGAGAGAGAGAGAGAGAAGATAGAGAAAGAGAGGAAAAAGGAAGAGAGGAAGTATTTGAAATTCAGAAGTTTGGAATTAGAGAAGAAAGTTAAATTAGCCCGATGAAGATGAAGGGAGAACTTAGGGAGGTATGCAACTATGTTAATACATTGCCATATTTTGGTGAGAAAAATGCCAAAATCTATTTTATTTCATTTGCAAACTTGACTCTGCAGATGGCGTGTCCAGTGAACTTGTGGGTAACGCTAGTTCAGAATAAGATGGTTGGCACAGTTTGAGAGGTATGTGCAGTGCTGTCACAGGAGGGAGCAAGAGATTATGCAGATGTCAAACAGGCTATTTTGAGTGCTTATGAATTGGTACTAGAAGAATGTAGACAGCGGTTCAGAAATATAGCGACGGAACACAGGTTCGACTTATATTGAGTTTGAAAGAATTAAGCACAGTCATTTTGATAAATGGGTGCTGGCCTTAAAAATAGATAAGACCCATGAGGCCCGATGGGAGATTATTCTGCTGGACGAGTTTAAAGACTGACTTCCAGAGATGGTAAAAATTCACGTGAGTGAACAGGAAGTTCAAGAAGTGAGAAGCGCGGCAGAAATGGAAGGTAAATATGCATTGGTGCATGAAATGAAATTTAACTTTTGGGAGAATTTTCATTCAGTGAGGGATAGAAATTGGGAGAAGGGGAGATCCTACACTACAAAACACAGAGAAAAGCACACTGGCAATAGTTTACCACAGCTGAAAAAAAGAAGCCCAAGGGGGTTGAAAGGAAGTGAAAGGCTTCAGGTGTTCTTACAGGAACACATAATATTACAGTGCTGTTGGTTCAAGAAGGGCACAGGGAAAAGGTGTTTTCACAGCAGTAAGCTGGAAAACACAGTGCTGGGCATTGTAGGAAGAGACTTCGGGAAAGGATGTGGGAAAAGAGGTTAAGCCAGTGGTATTAGTGAACCTGGTAAAGGAGACCCCAAGGAGCTGCAGGAGAGTGCACAGCCTAGGCAGGGGCTGGGTATGGAGGCAGTGCCTGATCTCTATTAAGAATTCTCCTCTGTAGATAAGCCTTACCAAGAAAAAATGGGGTGTGGTGGGAGGACAAGAAGTTATAATTTTGCAAGTTACGGGACCTGTTCAGCATCTAATAGTTGAGTCGTGAGGTGCCAGAAAATCACAACAAATCAGACAGCATCCGAAGAGAGGACAATCGACATATCAGGCATAAACCCATCGTCAGGAATGTGGTTGGGGGACAAGGGGGCTGAAAGATAAATTGGAGGGTAGGAGCTGGGCTGGCTGGAGGATCACTGGGAGGCCGATAGGAAAATGTAGGTGGGAATGACAGTGATATGTCGGACGGGAAGATGGAGTGGATAGGTGGGAAGGAAGATGGACACTTAGAACAGTTCAAGAGGACAGAGCTAAGTTGAACAGTAGGATCTGGGATGAGGTTGTGGGAGGGGCGATTTGGAAATTGGTGAAGTCAATGTTGATGCTGTATAATTTGAGGGGTCCAGCTGTCCTACCACCTATCCACTACACCCTCCTCTCTGACGTATCACCATCAGACCCCATCTGCATCTACCTATCGCCTTCCAACCGACCTTCCACCCAGCTCCATACCAACCCTCCTATTTAATTCTCAGTCCCTTACCCCTCCCTTACTTCCCACTTTCCCGATGAAGGACTTACGCCTGAAACGTCAACTCTCCTGCCCCTCGGATGCTGCCGACGTGCTGTGCTTTTCCAGCCCCACAGTTTTCAACTCTGATCTCCAGCATCTGCAGGCCTCACTTTCCCACGGCCTC
Organism: Chiloscyllium punctatum; assembly: GCF_047496795.1. Taxonomy (NCBI): domain Eukaryota; kingdom Metazoa; phylum Chordata; class Chondrichthyes; order Orectolobiformes; family Hemiscylliidae; genus Chiloscyllium; species Chiloscyllium punctatum. The sequence goes on from NC_092744.1 coordinate 97,115,117, forward strand.
TAATCGTAAGAGGTGGAAGTATTTTCACTCCTTCTGACATTTCACTCAAGAGCGTCATAATTTGTGAAATGGGGTCAGAAATTAAGCATTCCCTTGTGTAACATTTGGTTGGAGTGCCAAATCAAGATTGGGGAAGTAACAGTGAGATTGAATGATAGACTGTCAGTTCCAGGAATACAGTTTGTTCTTGGGAATGATTTAGCAGTATCCAAGGTTTGGGAGGCACTCCGTGTTGTGGAGAAGCCAAAGTAAGACAAGGGAACTGAGGAATTACGAGAAAAATACCAGGGACTTTTCCAGACTATGTAGTAACAAGATCCCACTGTCATAAGTTACAGCAGGAAGGAAAACCGAAACAAAAAAGCAAAGGACTTGATGCACTGAAGACTCTGGCTAAAGCATTTCTAGTGGCTGGAATGCACAAGGACTTGGTTAATTATTGTTGTACATGTCATACATGCCAAATGGTATGTAGGTCAAAGGCAGTAATAAAACCAGCACCTTTGTTGCCAATTCCTGTATTCAAAGAACATTTCGCATGGGTTCTGATTAATTGCAGAGCTCTCCTTTCCAAAATAAAAGTGGAAACCAATATCTGCTGATCATAATGGATGTTTCTACCCGATATCCAGGGATAATTCCATTACGGAGTGTTAAGGCAAAAAGGGAGGTGGAGGAGTTGGTAGCTTTCTTTACTCGCTGTGGGCTACGCAGTGTGATTCAATCAGACCAAGGGTCTCATTTTACCGCTCAGCTGTTTAAGGACGTCGTGGATAGCTTTGGCAGACAGCAGTTTAAATCAAGTGCATCGCATCCCAAATCCCTGGGAGCATTGGAAATTTGGCATCAGATGCTGAAGACAATCTTAACAGCGTACTCTCAGAATTACCTGAATGATTGGAATAAAGGTGTCTCATTATATTGTTTGCCATTAGAGATGCCCCAAATAAATCTACTCACTTTACATCCTTTGAGTTGATATTCGTACATGAAGTGAGAGGTCATTTGAAATTAATTAAATATATATTGACAGGACCGAAGTCAGAGATCTCACACTTGGATTATGTATCTGAGGTGAGGTAGAAATTAGATGGAGGAGATGAGTTAGCTAAACAGCACCTGAAGAGTGAAGCAGGTCGCAGATAAAAACTTTGAAACTTTGAAGATTTCCCGTGGGGATGACCTATTAGTGTTGCCACCAGTGGTAGGAAATCCCTAAAAAGTCAGGTTTAGTGGCCCCTTTCAAATAAAAATAATGATGAGTCAGTTCAACTATCTGGTAAAGATACCGGATATGACAAAAAAGGTGACAGAATGAATAATGCTTCAGACCCATTGAATCCTCAGGAATAGAGTTGCGACCAGATGGACAAATTGTGCAGTTTATCTGTATTATGTAGTGATCTTTTACAAGAAGCAAAGTTGGTAATAAACTTCAAGAAAACAGAATTCGCGAAGGCAGAGGTGACATATTTAGGACATTACATTGGCCATGGAAGGTTGACCCCATGGAACACAAAGACGAAGGGCTTTGAGTAATTTCCACGACAATCCTCGAAGAAAGAGGTGATTCAATTTTTGGAACTCAGTGGATTTTAACAGAAGTTTGTTCCAAACTCCAGAAGAGTATTGGCACCACTGTTGGATTCATTAAAGAAGGAAACAGAATTGTGGTGGACAGAACAATGCCAGGAGGCATTTGAGAATTTAAAAGCAGGATGAATCACCACACCAGTTATAGCTGCACCAAATATTTTGAAAACCTTTGAAAACTGTATTTATTACTAGGGATATAGGGCTCGAAGATGTATTTATACAGAAAGATGATGATGGAATTGAATGGCCCATTGGCTACTTATCAAAAAACCTCAATACCCACCAGAAAAAAAATCCATTATTGAAAAAGAATGATTAAGTTTCGCACTGGGTGGACAATATTTTAATGTTTAGAGACAAACAAATTGTCAGACATGATTGTGAATAACGACAAACCTGTCGCATTTTTAAAAAATATTTAAAGGCCCAAATATGAGAGTATTTCATTTGAGTCTTATCTTACCGACTTTAAACTTACAAAATGTACAAGCTGTGGGTCCTAAAATGTAATAGCAGATGTGTTATCGTAGATTTAAAGGAAAAACTTAAATAAGGTTTGATTTATTGCAGTGTTATATATGTGTGCAAAATTAATATGTATGGTTTAGCTGAGATTAATACTTTTGTAATCCATAATAATGGGAATAAAAATTAGAGGAAAAGAAATGAAGCCACCTTTTCATTCTGCTCGTTCATGTTTTTTTTCTAAACGGGGGAGGTGTTATGAAGCCGAAAGCATATCCGGTAACTTTAAGACAGAACCGATTTTGCTGAATAGAAAGTACAGGCACAGATGCCAGCTAAAGGTCAGCCTGTTCCACATGCCACCATTAGCTGAGAAATGGATACCTGAGTTTTGGTTGCAGTTCTGACAACAATTCAAATACAACAAAAGAGTTTAAGTAGCTCTCAGGATTCCAGAAGCCAACGGAATTTGAATATTATTGTTTGGATACCTGGAAAGCAATCAAATTATGAGAATTATTGTATCATGGGAATTATATAAACCCAGCATTTTGAAATTAGAGGGAGAGCCACTGCCACCCAACAGCAGAGTAACTGCTGTAGAGCAGGAGTGCTAACTGGCCATCTCAAACACTCTCTATCAAAGATACATGTTCATGTCAAAGCTACTTACAATTAAAAAAATGACCCAGAGAGATCAGCAGCTGGAAGAGTGTACACAGCAGGGAAGATGGATTCTGTGTAGTCTTGCGATTGTAATGCTTAATATGTGGGTTGTTGGACTAGGATATTTTTACAGAGTTGGAGTCAGATCGTAAGTAGCGAAGAAAAGAGGGGCTTGTATCTATAAATAGTTGTTGTTTAGTGTTCATTATTAAAGTTAAGAAACTAACTTGTTATTTTTTATTTAAATGGTGGAATGTGTCGCTCATATTGTAACAGATTACGAGATGAGGCGAGATTTTCTGGGTGTTTGATTTTAATTAATAGATGGGTTCGACTCCACCTTGTAAATGTCCATCCACGCTAAGCCCATTTCCCTGCAGTTGGCCCATATCCTTCCAGTCGTTTCCTATCCACATATTTATCCAAATATTTTTGAAATGTTGGTAATGTACCCCGCCCACCCCCCCGCCTCAACTACATCTGCTGGCAGCTCATCCACGGCCCCTCAGGTTCCCTTTTATTACTTCCCATTTAACCTTAAACTGATCCCATCTAATCGTCAATTCTCTACACTTTGGAAAAAGACTGAGTGCATTAGCCCTATCCATACCCCTTGTGATCTTATATAGCTCTATAAGGACTCCCTCAGTCTCCTAAACGCTAAAGAAAAGATCCTAGCTTGTCCAACCTCTCCCTATAACTCAGACCATTCAGTCCTGGCAACGCCCTTGTAAATTTCTTCTGCACTGTTTCTAATTTAAAAACATCGTCCCAAGAAAAAGGTGACAAAACTAAACAGAATACACTAAGTGTGGCCTTAGCAAAGTCCTGTGTAACTGCAACATAAATTCCCAACGTCTATACTTAATATCCTGCCTGATGAAGGCCAATGTGACAAAAGCCTTCTTCACTGCCCTGTCTACCTGTGACTCCACTCTTAGAGAACCGTGCACCTGAACACCAAGGTCTCTCTGGCCATTGCACCACTTAAGACCCTTCCATTCACTATGAAACTCCTAACTTGATTTGAGTTTCCAAAATGCAAGACATCACACTTCTATATTAAATTCCAATTGCCATTTCTCGGCCTACTTCCCCACCTGATTAAGGACCTGCTGCAATTTCTGATTAAATTCCTCACTGATCATGCTCCCACTTACTTTAGTGTCATCTGCAAACTCACTAATCATACCTTGTGCATTCTCAAACAAATCATAGATAACAAACAGCAATGGACCCAGCCTCCAGTCTGATAAGCATTCTTCCACTAAAGCCTCTGTTTCCTACCATCAAGCCAACTATGTATTCAATTGGCCAGTCTCTCCAGCATTCCAGGCGATGTAACCTTCCTGAGCAGCCTGCCATGTGGAACCTTATCAAAAGCCTTACTGAAATGCAAAGAGACTACATCTACCACTCTGTTCTCATCAACCTTCCTGGTCACTTCATCAAAGAACTCTAACAAATTTGGGAAGCATGATCGCCCACTCACAAGTCTATGCGGATTACTCTGCATCACTGTGTAAGTAATGGGTGCAGTCAATGGTATGCTGTCCTTCATTGTATGACGATTCGAGTACATAAGTAAAGCCATCTTCCTGCAGTTGTAGAGCCTTGCTGAGAGAGTTGATCTCCTTTGCAAGGAATGATCTCCATACCACAGGCACAGATGATGTTAACATGAGGATAGAGAGAAGAAGCTGAGTGTTTAATCTGTAGAGCTATGAGAGATGAAGAAATGGTGATGCTGAAACAAGAGGAGCGGCAGCGATCACTTATTTCCAAAAGTGACATTGATAGTGTGAGTTGGTTTGATTTATTGCCACGTGTACCTCAGTACAGGGAAACACAATATTTATGAGCAGTGGAGGCAGATCATAGTAAGCATGGCCAGACAGATCATAGGGTGGAAATAGGCTTGGACGGAGTAAGGCATACAGGTTACGCTGAACAGGAAATGCACTAGACAAGATTACCATGAACAATATCAGCATTATTTGAACTTAGAGAGTCCATTCATCAGTCTAAAGTTACTTTCCTAACAGTTTATATGCCTAAATTAACTCTTCCCACATTAATGTGAAGTCGACGTGTGAATACGTACTGAACGTCATGTTGATCACAATCCCCAACAAGCAGTCACAATACCTTTCAGCTGAAACAGGTAGCCATTCCCACTAGCTTCCGCCCAACATAGAGAACACCAGGCTGTCTTCTCAGAGATGGAAGATGCTTTCTCGAGACTTCACACAAGATATATATCTTCTCTGTTGTTGTGGTTCTGTTCGCCGAGCTGGGAATTTGTCTTGCAAACGTTTGGTCCCCTGTCTAGGTGACATCCTCAGTGCTTGGGAGCCTCCTGTGAAGCGCTTCTGTCCTGTTTTCTCCGGTATTTAGAGTGGCCTGTCTCTGCTGCTTCCGGTTGTCAGTTCGAGCTGTCCACTGTAGTGGCCGGTATATTGGGTCCAGGTCGATGTGTTTGTTGATAGAGTCTGTGGATGAGTGCCATGCCTCTAGAAATTCCCTGGCTGTTCTCTGTTTGGCTTGCCCTATAATGGTAGTGTTGTCCCAGTCGAATTCATGTTGCTTGTCGTCTGTGTGTGTGGCTACTAAGGATAGCTGGTCGTGTCGTTTCGTGGCTACTCGGTGTTCATGTATACGGATCGTTAACTGTCTTCCTGTTTGTCCGATGTAGTGTTTTCTGCAGTCCTTGCATGGGATTTTGTACACTACATTAGTTTTGCTCATGTTGGGTATCGGGTCCTTTGTTCTGGTGAGTTGTTGTATGAGAGTGGCTGTTGGTTTGTGTGCTGTTATGAGTCATAGTTATGAGCCAGTAGTCTGGCTGTCAGTTCAGAAATGCTCCTGATGTATGGAAGTGTGGCTAGTCCTTTGGGTTGCGGCATGTTCTCGTTCCGTTGTCTCTCCCTTAGGTATCTGTTGATGAAATTGCGAGGGTATCCGTTTTTGGCGAATACTTTGTATAGGTGTTCCTCTTCCACTTTTTGTAGTTCTGGTGTGCTGCAGTGTGTTGGGCCCTTTTGAATAGTGTCCTGATGCAACTTCGTTTGTGTGTGTTGGGGTGGTTTGCTTTCATAGTTTAGGACTTGGTCTGTGTGTGTGGCTTTCCTGTAAACCTTTGTGGTGAATTCTCCGTTCGGTGTTCTCTGTACCATCACGTCTAGGAATGGGAGTTGGTTGTCCTTTTCTTCCTCTTTAGTGAATCGGATTCCTGTGAGTGTGGTGTTGGTGAACTGGTGTGTGTTCTCTATTTCTGTGTTTTTAATTACTACAAAGGTGTCATTCACGTATCTGACCCAGAGTTTGGGTTGAAGTTGTGGTAAGACTGTTTGTTCTAACCTTTGCATTACTGCTTCTGCTATGAGTCCAGAGATCGGTGAGCGTAATGGGTGTTCCGTTGATTTGTTCGTATATTTGGTTATTGAATGTGAACTGTGTTGTGTGGCACAAGTCTAGTAGTTTAAGTATGCCGTCTTTGTTGATAGGTTCGACGTCCTGTTGTCTGTTATGTCTGTCCAGCAGGTTGGCTATTGTTTCTTTGGCTAGTGTTTTGTCGATGGAGGTGAACAGTGCCGTTACATCGAATTAGACCATAGTTTCTTCCTTGTCTATGTGTATATTTCTGATGATGTCCAAGAATTCCTGTGTCGATTGTATAGATTGTCTGGACCCGCTGATCAGGTGTTTCAGTTTCTGCTGTAGTTCTTTGGCCAGTTTGTGTGATGGTGTCCCTGGTAGTGATATTATGGGTCTGAGTGGGATGTCTGGTTTGTGCACTTTCGGTAGTCCATAGAATCTGGGGGTGTTGTTGCTTTCAGGTTTCATTCTTTGTAGGTCAGACCTGGTTATCTGTCCACAGACTCTATCAACAAACACATCGACCTGGACCCAATATACCGGCCACTACAGTGGACAGCTCGAACTGACAACTGGAAGTGGCAGAGACAGACCTCTATAAATACCGGAGAAAACAGGACAGAAGCGCTTCACAGGAGGCTCCCAAGCACTGAGGATGTCACCTAGACAGGGGACGAAACGTTTGCAAGACAAATTCCCAGCTCGGCGAACAGAACAACAACAACGAGCACCCGAGCTACAAATCTTCTACCAAACTTTGAATATATCTTCTCTCCTCACCACAAGGAAACCAGGTTAAAGTCCCACGTGTGTGTCATGAGCAATGGACCTCTGCTCCACTTGTTCATCATGCTAGAGCATCAATTAGGAGAATGCGAGGACTGCAATTCTGGAGATCAGAGTAGATTAGATTAGATTAGATTACTTACAGTGTGGAAACAGGCCCTTCGGCCCAACAAGTCCACACCGCCCCGCCGAAGCGTAACCCACCCATACCCCTACCCTTACATCTATATCTACCCCTTACCTAACACTACGGGCAATTTAGCATGGCCAATTCACCTGACCTGCACATCTTTGGACTGTGGGAGGAAACCGGAGCACCCGGAGGAAACCCACACAGACACGGGGAGAACGTGCAAACTCCACACAGTCAGTCGCCTGAGGCGGGAATTGAACCCGGGTCTCTGGCGCTGTGAGGCAGCAGTGCTAACCACTGTGCCACCGTGCCGTGGATTGCTGGAAAACCACAGCAGGTCAGGCAGTATCCGAAGAGCAGGAGAATTTATGTTTCGGGCATTGGCCTTTCATCAGGAAACAGCACCAATTATCTCATTCTGTAAGTGCGTTGAGGGGGAATGGCCTCCTCCTCTTCCTGTATAAGTGACTCGAGGGAATGAATTGCTTCCTGTTTTTCTTCTGTAATTGACTCAAGGGGATGAATGGCCTCATCTTATTGCTGTGTCAATGACTCAGCGGACTGACTGGCTTCTTCCTCGTCCACTTGGACAGGGCCCAGGGCATGATTGGGTTACCGTGGTTCCTGTTTAACAGCTCGAAGTGCTGACAAGTATGATGATGCTGCAGCTTTAAGAGGTTGTTTTGTCCTGGTTTCTTTTAAGAGAGATTGAACGATTGTTACAAAGTTGGCTGCTTCAGACCACTTGAGTAAACAGCTAGGGAGGCCTTAGGTTAATTTTAATGCAGTCTTAATGAGTGTGGCCAGCTCTCACAGATTAGGATCTCTGGGATTTAGTTTCTCAGTAACATTACAAACTATTCGGGTCGACATAGAGTTGGAAGCTTCAGTGGATGTCTCCTGGCTGCTTCTCTCTCTGAATTTTCTCTTGATGCTGTTTTCAATTCCTGAATTGGAGAATTTATTGTGACAATCTGTGTCTGAATATTCCATTTTACCAGCGACTGTGTTTATGGGATTTTCCTAATATTTGAACAGTTCATTAGTAACAGTTCCTAGATCTATTATTCTGTTAACTTGTCCAATAGAATTAAGTTATTGTAAATACCCATTTCTTTGACTTCATTTTCTCTTGCGTGTTTAAATAAATGTTTTGCTTCACACCGAGTAGTTCGACCATTCACATTACATCTGGAACGACAGTTTACATTTCCTTTAAAATATTAAAATATTAGAGTCAAAGCTACCGCTTTTAAATATTTTCGAGGGGCTCTAGTGTAGTCCATCAGACTAGACTACTTCTCTTCCTGAGTAATAGGCTGGAGGCACTGATTGGGCTGTCCCTGTTCTTCTCAAATACTGTCAATGGGCGGAATGACTTCCTCATATTCCTGTGAAACCAGCGTGAAGTGCTGAATGAACTCTTGTTTTATTGTGGCAATGTGCAGTGCTCGGCAGTGCTGTTACATGAATATTGCAGACACGTTAAAAGAACAAACCTGAGCGGAGTCTGGGTCTTTCTGCACATGGATACAGACCAGTTCAGGAGCTGAGGGGGGACAAAATGTTCTAAACATTGTGGAATATTCAGTGACCATCGACAGAGGTAGGAAGAGGGGTGAGGAGGTCATTCAGGAGCTCAGAGAGCTCGGGTGGAAGTTAAAAGATAAGACGGACAGAGTCGTCATCTCTGGGTTGTTGCCAGTGCTACATGACAGTGAGGCAAGGCATAGGGAGAGAGTGCAGTTGAGCACGTGGCTGCAAGGATGGTGTAGGAGGGAAGGCTTCAGGTATTTGGACTGCATTCTGGGGAAGGTGGGACCTGTACAAGCAGGACGGGTTGCACCTGAACCAGAAGGGCACCAATATCCTGGGAGGTAGGTATGCTATCACTCTTCGTGGGGGGGGGGGTTAAACTAATTTGGCAGGGGGATGGGATTCGTCCTTGTGGTCCAGCAAGTAGGTCAGCTATTTGTCAGGATGTCCAAGAATGTAGGGAGGCTGTGGAGAAGGTAGCACTGACAGGGAATACTTGTGGACACAGAGTTGGGTTCAAGTGTGTATACTTTAACGCAAGGAGTATCAGAAATAAGGTGGATGAACTTAAGGCGTGGATTGGTACTTGGAACTACGGTGTTGTGGCCATCACGGAAACGTGGATAGAAGAGGGACAAGAATGGTTGTTGGAGGTTCCTGGTTACAGATGTTTCAGTAAGATTAGGGAGGGTGGTAAAAAAGAAGGTGCGGTGGCGTTGCTAATTAGAAATGGTATAACGGCTGCAGAAAGGCAGTTCGAGGGGGATCTGCCTTTGGAGGTAGTATTGGCTGAAGTCAGAAATAGTAAGGGACCAGTCACCTTATTGGGTCTTTCCAATAGGCCCCCCAATAGCAGCAGAGATGTGGAGAAACAGATTGGGATACAGATTTTGAAAGGTGCAGAAGCCACAGGGTAGTAGTCATGGGAGATTTCAACTTCCCAAATATTGATTGGAAGCTCTTTAGATCAAGTAGATTGGATGGGGAGGTGTTTGTGCAGTGTGTCCGGGAAGCTTTACCAACTCAGTCAGTAGATTGTCCGACCAGATGGGAGGACGTATTGGATTTGGTACTTGGTAACGAACCGGGGCAAGTGATGGGCTTGGTAGTGGGTGAACATTTTGGTGATGATGACCACAATTCTGTGACTTTCACCTTGGGTATGGAGAGAGATAGGTGCGTGTAACAGGGTAGGTTTTACAATTGGGGGAAGGGTAAAAACGATGCTGTAAGATAGGATCTGAGGAGCATAGGTTGGGTGCATAGGCTGTCAGGGAAGGATGACGTGGAATGTGGAACTTTTTCAAGGAATAGATACGACGTGTCCCTGATATGTATGTACTTGTCAGGCAGGAAAGAGATTATCATGTGAGGGAACCTTGGTTGACGAGGGAGGTTGAATGTCTTGGAAAGAGGAAGGAGGAGGCTTACATAAGGTTGAGGAAACAAGGTTCAGACAGAGCATTGGAGGGATACATGATAGCCAGAAGGGAGCTGAAGAAAGGCATTATGAGAGCTAAGAGAGGGCATGAAAAATCTTTGGCGGATAGGATCAAGGATATCCCCAACGCATTTTATGCGTATGTGAGAAACATGAGAATGACGAGAACGAGGGTAGGTCCAATCAAGGACGGTAGTGGAAAACTGTGTATTGAGTCGGAAGAGAGAGAAGAGATCTTGAATGAGTACTTTTCTTCAGTATTTACAAACGAGAGGGACCGTATTGTTGAAGAGGCTAGTGTGAAACGGACTGGTAAGCTAGGAGAGATGCTTGTTCGGAAGGACGATGTGTTGGACATTTTGAACAACTTGAGGATAGACAAGTCCCCCGGGCCTGATGGGATATATCCTAGGATTATGTGGGAAGCAAGAGAGGAAATTGCAGAACCGTTGGCAATGATCTTTCCGTCTTCACTGTCAACTGGGGTGGTACCAGGGGACTGGAGAGTGGCGAATGGTGTGCCCCTGTTCACAAAAGGGAAAAGGGATAACCCCGGGAATTACAGACCAGTTAGTCTTCCTTAGGTGGTAGGCAAAGTAATGGAAAGGGTACTGGGGGATAGGATTTATGAGTATCCGGAAAGACACTGCTTGATTAGGGACAGCCAGCACGGATTTGTGAAGGGTAGCTCTTGCCTTGCAAGTCTTATAGAATACTTTGAGGAGGAGACCAAGCATGTGGATGAGGGTAGAGCAGTGGATGTAGTGTACATGGATTTTAGTAAGACATTTGATAAGGTTCCCCATGGTAGGTTTATGTGGAAAGTCTGGAGGCATTGGATCGAGGGAAATTTGGCCATTTGGATAGAAAACCGGCTAGCCGGTCGAAGTCAGAGAGTGGTGGTAGATGGTAAATATTCAGCCTGGAGCCCAGTTACAAGTGGAGTTCCGCAGGGATCAGTTCTGGGTCCTCTGCTGCTTGTAATTTTTATTAATGACTTGGAAGAGGGAATCGAAGGGTGGGTCCGTAAATTTGCAGATGATACGAAGTTTGGTGGAGTTGTGGATAGTGAGGAGGGCTGTTGTCGGCTGCAAATGGACTTAGGTATGATGCAGAGCTGGGCTGAGGAGTGGCAGATGGAGTTCAACCCAGTCAAGTGTGAGTTTGTCCACTTTTGAAGGACAAATAAGAATGCGGAATACAGAGTTAACGGTAGGGTTCTTAGAAAGGTGGAGGATCAGAGTGATCTTGGGGTCTATGTTCATAGATCTTTGAAAGTTGCCACTCAGGTGGATAGAGCTTGTAAGAAGGCCTATGGTGTATTCGCGTTCATTAGCAGAGGGATTGAATTCAAGAGTCGTGAAGTGATGTTGCAGCTGTACAGGACCTTGATTAGGCCACATTTGGAATACTGTGTGCAGTTCTAGTCGCCTCACTTTAGGAAAGATGTGGAATCTTTGGAGAGGCTGCAGAGAAGATTTACCAGGATGTTGCCTGGAATGGAGAATAGGTCGTACAAGGATAGGTTGAGAGTGCTAGGCATTTTCTCATTGGAACGGCGAAGGATGAGGGGTGACTTGATAGAGCTTTATAAGATGATCAGAGGAATAGATAGAGTAGACAGTCTAAAACCTTTTCTCCGGTTACAACAATTTGTTACAAAGGGTCATAAATTTAAGGTGAAGGGTGGAAGGTATAGGGGAGATGTCAGGGTTAGGTTCTTTACCCAGAGAGTGGTGGGGGCATGGAATGAGCTGCCTGTGGGAGTGGCAGAATCAGAATCATTGGCGACCTTTAAACGGCAGTTGGATAGTTACATGGATAGGTGCTTAAGCTTGGACAAATGTTCGTCATAACATCGTGGGCCGAAGGGACTGTTCTGTCCTGTATTGTTCTATGTTCTATGTTCTCAGTTCTACACACAGGAGCTTGTCAGCTGTCAGTTCAGAACAACATTTCCTCTCTCTTAAAGGTACAGTACACACTTTCAACTTCATAACATTAACACACTGATGTCAATGAAGATAGCTGGAGGCTATCTGGATTTCTGTTGTTACGTGTTTTGTCAATATTTCATTCACTCCGTGTCGTGTGTGTCAGGACATTTGTTGTTCCATTGACAGCATGTCATTATTCGACTCTGCCCCGGGAATGTAACAGTATTTCACTTGCTCACACTCGTGAGTGTGGCAGGATTTCAGTTCTTTCATGGGGGCTGTGACGCTCTAACAATCTCAATGTTTGTAGATGGCACCAATCTTGGACGAACTGTGAAGTCGATGGAGGACAGTGTGCGACTCAAACAGGACAGTCACACGTTGGTGTAGGTTTTGGGCAGATGGGGATCACTGTGGAGCAGTGTGAGGTGATGCACTTTAGTAGAAAGGACAATGAAAGACAATATAAAACAGGCTTACATTTATAACGGGGCTGCAGGAGCAGAGGGCCCTGGGTGTATATGAGCACAGATTATTGAAGATATCAGGACAGGTGGGGAGAGCAGTAACTATCACAGATTAGTTTCAGTATCTGAGCTGTTTACAGGAGGTGGTGTAGGAGGGAGTCTCGGTGCTCCCTTCCTGGGAGGTGGTGGTAACGATGTGTAGTGAGCCCACCCTCCTGCTCATCGAGACAGTGGGGATTCTATTTGTACCAGCTCGGCACAAAAGTGAGATGGCAACAAGTCCACGGCTTCTAAGTTGTGCCGGGGGGAAACGAAGCTGCCAGTGGGTTTAAAATAAAATTGCCCTTCACTGAACATTGCTCCTTACTTGGTCGGTGGCACGTGGATGTGTTAGAATCGCTACACGAGGTGACCCGGTCCTCTCTGGCTCGTGCCAGGGTCCTCCCCACATGGAAGGGGGAGGGGGTGAGGGAACGGATATCGGGCACTCCACCACCTGGCTTGGCCATTTCTCTGCTATTCCAGGCTGTTTCTCCTGGTATCGGAGAAAGGAAGGGAGAAAGGGTGGGAATGGGTGGCCCTGCTGTTAGTGCTGGTGCAGGTGGGAGTGGGGGGAGATATGTGTAGTGTCCGGGGGGAGTCAGTCCACAGTATTGTATCCATGCAGTGTTATTAGTTTGGGGGGGAGTAAAGTGGAGGGCGGAAGAGAGAGTGAAAGGGAGAGAAGGTGCTGCATGCAGCAGTGACAGTGTTGGAGCATGAGCCTTGTTCAGTGGAAGGTGTTATAACAGATATATAGTGAGATTGAGAGAGCAGAGAGAACACGGTGACCCTTATCCTGACAGAGCGGGGAAGGTTATTGATGCTTGTCCTGTTTTTCTGGGCATTTCTTCATACCGCAGATACTGCACTGAGCTGGGTGGTGAGCTCAGACCATGCTCGGTTGGTCAGGTGGTGTGGCCTCCTCTGGGAAGAGAATTCCCCCCCTCTGTACTAGCCCATCCACCAGGACATCCGTGCCCCTGACGACAAACCATGGTCTAACTCTCCTTTATCTGCCATGCTTGGAGTAAACTGTGTAGGGCTGCTCCTAATGGAGAAAGCTCAATAGTGTGTCCAAAGGCCTTTTAAAGAAGGCACCAGTGCCTGGGATCATGGAATATCCAGGGTTACCCGGTCGATGTTAAGTACCTCCATGCATGATGGGTGGGAGAATCGGGCTGGCATTGAATAAGAGGGACACCATGGGGTAGGGTGGGCAATTAATGATATGAGTTCAATAAGATACGACCAGAAAACTAGCTCAGCCTCATGCGGACAATCCCTTTGTCACACTCAATGAAAATGTCACTGTGACAAGTAATTGTTAGAACCTACCCAATGAGTCATAGATTCTGTTGAAACCACTCCGATTTACAAAGCTGTAGAACAAATGCTCCTCCAAAACTCTCGATCATCTCACCTTACATCAATATCCCTTTTTCCCATCTTTCCTGGGAAGACTGGATCATGTTACAGGATGCTATCGAAGTGTCTACATTTCAGCATTCTGAAACCTGAAAACACATCCTTCAATGACACTGTGTCTCAGTCGCTCCCTCGCTGTCTATTTCACAAACTCCTCCCATCCGGTGATATTCAAACTAATTCCCCCTGCCATCTCTCTCTGGCAGTGATGTTCATACCCACAGCACCGCCTTGTCATGGCACAATGGAGACATGGAGCTGTAAATGGGTGGGAGCTGTACATACTTTCACTTCCAGCATGGACTGCAAGTTTCCCCACGCTGGGCAGTGATCTAAGACAGTGTTACTGGACAATGCACTGGGGATGTACACAGTCCTACATGTTGGGAGGGTAACTGCTCCTGGTTTACAGATCAATGCACTGGGGCGGTGTACACAGCTCTTCATGCTGGGAGGCTAACTGCTCCTTGTTTACAGATCAATGCACTGCGGTGGTGTACAGTCCTACATGCTGGGAGGGTAACTGCTCCTGATTTGCAGATTAATTTACAGGTGATCCCTGAACAAGTCGCTGTGCTGGTCAGACTATCTGGTTGAGGTTTATAGATAATGTAATGATGTGGTCAGTGCAGCTCCCAGTGCTGGATGGATATGTAACCTGTGCAGAGTATATCATGTTGGTTGGGTGGATGGGGGGAAAGGTGACGGACAGGTCAAGGATCTCCCCGGAACGTTCTGTCCCCAATATTCTATAACTGACATTCCGCAGAACGTTCTATCCCTGACATACTAGAATTGATATTCCCCAGAAGGTTCTGTCCCCAACATTCTATAACTGACATTCCCCGGAATGTTCTGTCCCCAACATTCAATAACTAACCTTCCCCAGAATGTTCTGCTGCAACATTCTATAACTGACATTCCCTGGAACGTTCTGTAACCAACATTCTATAACTAACATTCCCCGGAGCGTTCTGTCCCTGACATTGTTTGTGAACGGCCGGACGTCAGAGAATTGAACAAACGATAAGATCCCGAGGGCACAGATCCCGTTACAGGGAGAAGCAGAAGCTGTTCCGAAGGCCCTTCAGGCAGTTAAAGGGGTGAATGCGTTTTCCCTGCATTTACATTTCTTCACGACACAGGACCGACCACAATTTAGACCAAAACACAAATTTCCAAACTCCGTTTGTCTTCAGGAAACTGGGAGAGAATCCTTCAGGACAGCAACGTTTCCACCCTCCGTATTAGGAACTGGGAAGGAGTGACCTGTATCTGCTCACGAGTGAGTGGGAATGTTCTAGAAAACATCTATCCTTATGGATGTGTCTCTGTGTGTTTGGGGAGGGAGGGTTTCTTGTGGTTTATGTCACATTTTTGTCAGTAATTCAGACCTTCCCATTTGTTATTCCAGCTCCAATTATTTTAATAAATCCCTGAATACAGGGGCACATTTGGAAATCTCACTGGGTCCCCGATCAAACGGGTCCATTTGCCTCCAGGCTGATGCATAATGGGTTTGTTTTCCTTCCTTACAGTTAACGTAGTGACCATCTACGTCCTGCTTTATAAAGATTGTGGTTTGTCTCCATGTGTCAGACGTTACCTGGGGGCCATGGCAGCGGCGGATCTCCTGGTCATTATCCTTGATCTGATCCTGAGACACATTCCCATTGTTTATTGGGAACAGTTTTATGTCCTGAGTTACTCCTTCCCCGTGTGTAATATCCACGCCATCCGACTTTATGCAGCCATTGACTGCTCTGTCTGGTTCACCGTCACTTTCACCTTTGATCGGTTTGTGGCCATTTGTTGCCAGAAGCTGAAAAGTAAATATTGCAGCGAGAAAACGGCGGCTGTGGTTCTGGGCGCAGTGACTGTACTGAGCTGTTTAAAGAACATTTTCTGGTATTTTATGCTCACGGCTCGATATTGGCTGGTGAACGAGACCTGGTTTTGTGAGGTGACAGATGCTGTTACATTCTCCAGTTTCTGGGCCACAATCGAGTTCCTCCACAACATTCTAACCCCGTGTGTCCCATTTGTCCTGATTCTGCTGCTCAATGTTCTCACCGTCAGACACATTTTAGTGACCAGCAGAGCCCGCAGGAGACTCCGCGCTCACACCAATGGGGACGCTCAGTCTGACACTGAAATGAGAAACCTAAAAAAATCTATCATTTTACTCTTTGTGATCACGGCCAATTTCATCCTGCTATGGTCAACTTTAACGGTGATTTCAATATGGGGCAGGATGTGGGCTATTGGGTATCGGTCTGTGTATCTCCATGACTTTGTGCACGAATTGGTCTTAATGCTGCAGCTCCTCAGTTGTTGCACAAACACTGTAATTTATGCCGTGACCCAGACTAAGTTCAGGCAGCAGCTGGAGAATGTGCTGAAATATTCCTTCACCCAAATCCATCCATCAATCAAATTCTCTCATTAGTCAATCCATCCAGGATTTTCTCATTTCAGTTCAGTGTTTCCGCGACGGAACAGCCTGTCGCTATTGTAACGGACTGAGGTTAGCGCTGTTTTGTCCATCCTTATCCCTCAGGAGGGTCACAGGGTCAATGTTTCTCACAACTCAGGGGCCAGTGAGAAAAGTTTCCATCCCACTGACTGTATCCATCACTTCCATTTGTAAACAATTACAATGTTGATTAAAGCGTGCCGAGCAGCAGGGTGATCGATGTTGTTGTGTGTCTTTGTGTTGGAGAAGCTGAGCTGGAGAGAGACAGACTTCGCCCCTAGTCCTGGTCCTCAGGGAAGGGGAGGGCTCTCTGCTCTGAGCTCAGGAGCTGGGTTTAACTCCCTTTGTTCCCCCCCACTCCAACCTAGACTCCCCATTTCCTCTCCCCTACTCTTTCTCATCACTGCTCTCCTCTCTCTCTTTTTGCTCACTGTCTCTTTCTCACCACCTCTTCCTTTCACTCTCTCTCGATCCCTCTCTCTCTCTCACCCCCAACCTCAGTTTCTCCACTTGCCTCCACTCTTCCCTCTCGCCCTCACCTTCACTCTCTCTCTCTCGTGCCCTCTGTGTCTCCTTCTGGTAATTCCGTCTCTACCCCATTTTTCCCTCATCTCATTTCCCACATCTCTCTATCATCTCACCCCAACCCACCACATGCAGCCTCACCACCAACCCCCAGTCTCTGGGTCAGACGGAAAGGGAAGGACCAGGGAGACAGAGTGTATCAGAGAGAGAGGATGGGAGGGAAAGGAGGGAGAGTCAGTCAGAGAGAAACGGAGGGAGGTGGGGAGAAAGAGACACCGAGGAAGGGTGATCGAGAGTGAGAGAACAGGGAGAGAGGCTAAAGATGCAGAGAGAGAAAGCAGGGGGCAAGAGAGAGCTAGGGGGAGGGAGGGGGAGAGAGAGAGACAGGGGAGGAGATAATAAGAGACAAGCGAGAGAGAGAGAGAGAGAGAGAGAGAGAAGTGCGAGGGAGGGGCGGGAGAGAAAGTGGGCAAGTCTTAAAGAGAGAGGGGCAATGAGAGAAAGTGGACGAGAGGGAAGGGGAGGCGAGAGAGAGAGAGAGAAGAGGAGACAGGGAAGAGAGAGCGAGAATGAGGGGTGAGAGAGTGAGGAGGCGAGAGAGAGAAGCGGGGTGACAGATAGAGGGAGGGGCAAAAAAGCGGGATGTCACGAGAGAGATAGAGGCAGCAAGAGAGAGAGAGGGTCGAGAGGGAGAGGGGGTCGAGAGAGAGGGGCAAGGAAGAAGGCGAGAGAGCGTGAGAGAGAGCGTGAGGGCTAGAGAGAGTGGGCAAGAGAGAGTTAGAGTGGGTGAGAGAGTGATGAGGTGAGTGAGAGAAAAGAAAGACGGGATGAGCGAGACATAGATGAGAGAGAGAGGCAGTGAGAGAGAGGAGGGCAAGAGAGAGAGAGGAGGGACAAGGAGAGAGGGGGTAAGAGAAAAAAGAAGCGAGAGAGAGGTGTTTAGAGAGCAACAAAGAGAGAAGGGCAAGATACATTGAGGGGGGACGAGAGGGAGAGCACAGGGGCGAGACAGAGGGAGAGGGAGCAAGAAAGAGAGAAACAGGGTTCGAGAGAGAGAGAGAATGATGGGACAGACTGAAGTTGGCGAGAGCAAGATAGAGAGAGAGAGTTAGGTTCAGAGGCGTGCGTGTGTGAAAGAGAGAGAGATGGGGAGAGAGAGAGAGACAGGGCGAGTGAGAGAGAGAGATGGAGAGACGGTGAGAGAGCGCAAAGAGAGAGGAAGAGTAAGAAGGAGAGATAGTTGCGAGAGAGTTGTCAAGAGAAGGGGAAGACGGCTGCAGCAGAAAAGAGAGGATGAGTGTGAGGAAGCGAAAGATGGGGCGAGAGCGAGGGGGTGAGAGAGGGAGATAGCGAGAGAGTGACATACGAGAAGAGAGAGAGAAGGATAGGCAGAGGGCAAGCAGTAGAGAGAGGGTGAGAGAGAAAGGACGAGAGAGAGAGTGAGAGAAAGAAAAAAGAGGTTGACAGAGAAAGATTGAGACAGAGAGGAGCTGAGCAAACCAGAGAGAGAGGAGAGAGGGATGGAGTCGAGAGAGGGGGCAAGAGAGAGGGGGGATGACGGCAAGAGAGAGAGAGAGAATGGGCGAGAACAAGAGAGAGACGGGGAGAGAGAGGGAGATGAGGCGACAGTGACTTGATAAAGAGTGTGAGTGAGCAAGGTGGGATTGGTGCAGAGAGAGAGAGTGAAATGGACAGAAAGAGAGAGAGACACACACACACAAAGACAGAGGGACGAGATGGTGGGGACAGAGCGACAGAACGAGGGTGGGCGAGAGAGAGAGTATGTGCAGGGAGAGTGCATGAGCAGGGAGAGATAGGGTGAGTGAGAGAGAGAGGGGTGCAAGAGAGAGAGAGGGGGCAAGAAAGTGAGGGGGCGAGAGAGACACAGGACGAGAGAGAGGGGAGAGAGAGAGGAGGAAGAGAGAGAAGGGGCTGAGAGAGGAGAGAGGGAGTGGGAGAGAGGGGGTTGAGATAGGGGTGGTGTTGAATGGGGTTGGAGAGGGGGCGGTGTTGGAATGGGTTGGGGCAAAGGGGGATGTTGGAGGAAGTGGGCGGTGCCAGACGGGGTTGGGGTAGGGGATGGTGTCAGACGGGGTTAGGTAGTGGGCAGTGTTGGATGAGGGGCAGTGTAGGATGGGGTTGGGAAGGGGTGGAGTTGGAGGGGGCGGTGTTGGATGGGTTTGGGGGGCGGTGTTGGGGATTTGTTGAGGGAGCGATGCTGGACGGCGGTGAGGGTCAGGCTGTGTCAGTGTGTGGGAGGTGGTGAGGGTGAGGCTGGGGGCGTTGTGTGGATGGCGGTGAGGGACAGGCAGGTGGCGGTGTGTAGATGGCGGTGGGGGGCAGGCTGGGGGCTGTTTTTGGACGGCAGTGAGGGCCAGGCTGGGAGTGGTGTGTGGACGGCAGTGAGGGTCAGGCTGGGGGCAGTGCATCAACGGTGATGAGGGTTAGGCTGGCAGCATAGTGTGGACGGTGGTGAGGGTCAGGCAGGAGGTGGTGTTGGACAGTGGTGAAGGTCAGGCGGGGGGGTGATGTGTGAACGGTGGTGAGGGTCTGGCTGGGGTCTGTGTTTGGATGGCAGTGAGGGTTAAGCTGGGGGCGATATGTGGACGGCAGGGAGGGTCAGGCTCGGGCTGTGTTGGATGCTGATGAGGGTCAGGCGTGGGGTAGTGAGGGTCACACTGTGTGCGGTGAGTGGATGGTGGTGAGGGCAAGGCTGGTGGCATTGTGTGGACGGCGGTGCGGGTCAGGCAAGGGCAGGTGTTGGAGGGTGGTGATGGGTCAGGCTGGGGCGTTGTGTGTACAGCAGTGAGGGTCAGGTTGGGGGCGGTGTGTGGACGGCAGTGAGGGTCAGGCTGGGGCGTTGTGTGTACAGCAGTGAGGGTCAGGTTGGCGGCGGTGTGTGGAGGGCAGTGAGGGTCAGGCTGGGGGCGTTGTGTGTACGGCGGTGAGGGTCAGGATGGGTGTGGTGTTGGATGGCGGTGAGGGTCAAGCTGGAAGTTGTGAGTGGATGGTGGTGGCGGTTAGCCTGGGGGCGGTGACTGTGTACAGCGGTGAGGGTCAGGCTGAGGGCGATGTGTGGACAGTGGTGATGGTCAGCCTGGGGATGGTTTGTAAACGGCGGTGATGGCAAGGCTAGTGGCATTTTGTGGATGGCAGTGAGTGTCAGATTGGGGGCAGTGTTGGATGGTGGTGAGGGTCAGGCTGGGGGCGTTGTGTGGGAGGCAGTGAGGGTCAGGATGGGGGCGATGTGTGGATGGCAGGGAGGGTCAGGCTGTGGGCGGTGTGTGAACAGCAGTGAGGGTCAGGCTGGGGTCATTCGATGGCGGTGAGGGTCTGGCTTGGGGCAGTGTGTGGATGGCGGTGAGGGTCAGGCTGAGGGCAGTGTGGGTGGCGGTGAGCGTCAGGCTAAGGGTGGTGCGTGGACCGTGGTGAGGGTCATACTGGGGGCATTGTCTGGATGGCGGTGAGGGTCAGGCTGGGGGCAATATGTGGATGGCGGTGAGTGTAAGGCTGGGGGCAGTGTGTGTGAACAGTGGTGAGGGTCAGGCTGAGGGCGGTGTGTGGGTAGTGTTGAGGGTCTGGTTCGGGGCAGTGTATGAACGACAGTGGGGGTTAGCCTGGGTGTGTTGTGTTCACGGTGAATTGGGTCAGCCTGGGGTCATTGTCTGGATGGCGGTGAGGATCTGCCTGGGGGTGGTGGGTGGACGGCAGTGAGGGTCAGGCTGGAGGCGGTGTTGGATGTCAGTGAGGTCAAGCTGGGGGCGGTGTCTGGACCGTCGTGAGGGTCAGGCTTGTTGTAGTGTGTGCACAGTGGTGAGTGTCAGGCTGGGGGCATTGTGTGGATGGCGGTGAGGCTCAGACTGTGGGTGGTGTGTGGACGGCATGAGGGACAGGCTGATTGCGTTGCATGGACGGCGGTGAGGGGCAGACTGAGGGCGTACTGTGGACGGTGGCGAGGGTCAGATTAGAGGTGGTGTTGGATGGCAGTGAGATTCAAGGAGGGGCGGTGAGTGGATGGTGGTGAGGGTCAGGCTGTGCGTGTTGTGAGGACGGCGGTGAGAGTGTGGCTGGGGCAGTGTGTGGATGGTGGAGAGGGTCAGGATGGGGGCGGAGTGTGAATGGTTGTGAGGGTCAGACTGGGGACGGTGTGTAAACATTGGTGAGGGTCAGGCTGAGGGCAGTGTGTGGATGGCAGTGAAGGTCAGGCTGTGGGCAGTGTTGGATAGCGGTGAGGGTCAGGCTGTGGGAGGTATTCGATGGCAGTGAGGGTCAAGCTGTGGGTGGTTTGTTGACATCGGTGAGGGTCAGGCTGTGGGTGGTGTGTGGATGGTGGGGAGGATCAAGCTGGGGGCTTTGTGTGGACAACGATGCGGATCAGACTGAGGAAAGTGTGTGGACGCCGGTGAGGGGCAGGCTGGGGCGTTCTGTGGACGGTGGCGAGGGTCAGATTGGGGGCGGTGTTGGATGGCAGTGAGGTTCAAGGAGGGGCGGTGAGTGGACGGTGGTGAGGGTCAGGCTGGGGTTGTGTGTGGATGGTGGTGTTGGTCAAGTTGGGGGCGGTGAGTGGACCGTGGTAAGGGTCAGGCTGGATGTAGTGTGTGGCCGGTGGTGAGGGTCAGGCTGGGGGCATTGTGTGGACGGTGGTGAGAGTTAGGCTAGGGCTGGTGTTGGATAGTGGTGAGGGTCAGGCTATGTTGGATGGCGGTGAGGAACAAGCTGTGGGTGGTTTGTGGACATCGGATAGGGTCAGGCTGGGTATGATGTGTGGATGGCAATGAGTATCAAGCTGATGACGGTCTGTGGTCGGCGTGGAGTGTCAGGCTGATCGCGGTGTTTGGAATGCGGTGAGGGTCAGGTTGGGGTGGTGTGTGGACTTCGGTGAGGGTCAGGCTGGGGGTGGCTTGTGTGCGGCAGTGAGTGTCAGGCTGGGGGCAGGCAATGCACGCCGATGAGGGTCAAGCTGAGGGTTTTGTTGGACGGTGGTGAGGGTCAGGCTGGAGGCAGTGTGTGGCCAGCAGTGAGGGTCACGCTGTGGGCTGTGTGTCGACAGCAGTGAGGGTCAGGTTGGGGCACAGTGTGTGGGCAGCATTGAGGGTCAGATTTGGAGCCGTGTGTGAACGGCAGTGTTGGTCAGGCGGTGCGGGTCAGGCTAGGGGCGGGATTGGACTGTAGTGAGGGTCAGTCTGGGAACGGTATGTGGAAGGCCTTTGTGGGTCAGGTTGGGGCTGTGTGTGGTTGGTGGTGAGGGTCAGGCAGGGGGCGGTGTGTGGACGACGTCGAGGGTGAGTCTGGGGGTGGTGTGTGAACAGCAGTGGGGGTCAGGCTGGGTGAGGTGTTTGGACGGTGGTGGGGGTCTGTCTGAGGGCGGTGTGTGGACGGTGATTAGGATCCGGCTGGGGGAGATGTGTGAACGGGAGTGGGTGTCAGTCTGGGGGCGATGTAAGGATGTCAGTGCGGGTCAGGCTTTGGGAGGTGTGTGGACGGCAGTCAGGGCCGGGCTAGGGGTGGTATTAGACTGTGGTGAGGGATGGGCTGAGTGCCAAGATAGATGGTGGTGGGTGTCAGGCTGGGGGCGGTGTGTGGAGGGGCAGTGAGGTTCATGCTGGGTGTGGTGTTTGAAAGCAGTGTGGGTCAGGGTGGTGGCGGTGTGTGGATGGCAGTGAGGGCAAGGCTGGGGGCAGCGTGTGGGTGGTGGTGAGAGTCAGGCTAGGGGCGGTGTTGAACGGTGGTGAAGGTCAGGCTGGGGGCGGTGAGGGTCAGACTGGGGGCATTTTTGTGCGGCATTGAGGATCAAGCTGGGGCAGTGTTTGGACGGCAGTGAGCGTCAGGCTGGGACGGTGTTGGACGGCAGTGAGAGTCAGGCTGGGGCATCGAGTGGACGATGGTGAGGGTCAGGCTGGGGGCTGTGTTTCGATGGCGATGAGGGTCAGGCAGGGGGTAGTGTGTGGAGTTTGGTGAAGGTCAGGCTGGGACATTGTATGGATGGCAGTGCATGTCAGGCAGAGGGCAGTGTTGGACGGTGGTGAGGGTCAGGCTGGGGGTGTTGTGTGTACAGCGGTGGGGGTCAGGCTGGGGACGGTGTCTGGACGGTCGTGAGGGTCAGGCTGATGGCGGTATGTGGACTGCGGTGAGGGTCAGGATGGGGGTGGTGTTGGATGGCGGTGAGGGTCAAGCTGGGGACTGTGAGTGGACGACGGTGATGGTCAGGCTGGGGGCTGTTTGTGGATGGCAGTGAGGATCAGGCTGGGGGCAATCTGTGGGTGGCAGTGAGGGTTAGGCTGAGGTCAGAGTGTGGACTGCGGTGAGAGTCAGCCTGGGGGCGGTGTGTGGACGGCATTGAGGGCCATGCTGGGGGTGGTGTGTGGATGGAGGTGAAGGTCAGGCTGGGGGCGGTGTGTGGACAGCGGTGAGGGTCAGGCTGTGGGTATTTTGTGGACGGCAGTGAGGGTCAGGCTGGGGGCGGTGTTTGGACAGAGGTGAAGGTCAGGATTGGGGCGGTGTTTGGACGGCGGTGCGGGTCAGGTTGGGGGCGTGGTGTGGAGGCGGTGAGGTTCAGGCTGGGGGCATTGTGTGGACAGTGGTGAGGACCAGGATGGGGGCGATGTGTAGATAGCAGTGAGGGTCAGGCTGGAGGCGTGTGTGAACAGTGGTGAGGGTCAGGCTGGGGGTGTGTGTGGGAAGCGTTGAGGTTGTGGTTTGGGGCAGTGTGTAAACGGCAATGGGGGTTAGGCTAGGAGTGGTGTGTGGATGGTGGTGGGGGTCAGTCTGGGGGTGGTGCATGGATGGCGGAAAGCGTTAGACTGGGGGCGGTGTGTGAATGTCGGTGAGGGTCAGGCTGGGGTCATTGTCCGGACAGCGGTGAGGATATGACTGGGGGCGGTGTGTGGACAGTGGTGAGGGTCAGGCTGGGGGCGGTGCTGGATGGCAGTGAGGGTCAGGCTGGGGGCGATGTGTCGAATGCCGTGAGGGTCAGGCTTGGTGCGGTGTGTGGACTGCAGTGAGGGTCAGGCTGGGGGCGTTGTGTGGATGGCGGAGAGGCTCAGGCTGGGAGTGGTGTGTGGATGGCGGCGTGGGACAGGCTGATTGTGTTGCATGGACGGCGGTGAGGGTCAGGCTGGGGGCATTGTGTGGACAGCATTGAGGGTGAGGCTGAGGGCGTTGTGTGGACGGCAGTCAGGGTCAGTCTGGGCTGTGCATGGATGGTGGTGAGGGTCAGATTGTAGGCGGTGTGAAGACGGCAGTGAGGGTCAGGCTGTGGGTGGTGTGTGGACAGCAGTGAGGGTCAGGCTGGTGCGTTCTGTGGACAGTGGTGAGGGTACGATTGGGGGCAGTGATGGATGGCAGTGAGGTTCAAGGAGGGGGCGGTGAGTGGATGGTGGTATGGGACAGGCTGGGCGCGTTGTGAGGATGTCAGTGAGGGTGTGGCTGGGGTAAGGTGTTTGGATGGTGGAGAGGGTCAGGATGGGGGCGGTCTGTGGATGTCAGTGAGGGTCAGGCTGGGGGCATTGTGGGGATGGTGGTGAGGGTCAGGGAGGGGGCGGTGAGTGGACACCAATGTGGGTCAAGCTGTGGGAGGTGTTGGACGGTGGTGAGGGTCAGGCTGGGGGCAGTGTGTCGTCGGCGATGAGGGTCAAGCTGCGGGCTGTGTATCGACAGCAGTGAGGGTCAGGCTGGGGGGTGGTGTTCGGGCAGTGTTGAGGGTCAGACTGGGGTCATGTGTGAATGATAGTGGTGGTCAGGCTGGGAGCGGTGTTGGATGGCGGTGAGGGTCAGGCTAGGGGCAGTATTTTAACTGTGGTGAGGGTCAGTCTGGGGACAGTGTCTGGATGGCCTTTGTGGGTCAGGATCGGGCGATGTTTGGATGGCGGTGAGGGTCAGGCTGCGTGCGGTGGGTGGACAGCAGTGGCTGTCAGGCTGGGTATGATGTGTGAACGGTGGTGGGGGTCAGTCTAGGGGCGGTGTGTGAACGGCAATGGGTGTCAGTCTGGAGCAATGTGTGGACATCAGTGCGGGTCAGGCTAGGGGTGGTGTGTGGACAGTGGTGGAGTTAGTCTGGGGGCAGTGTGTGGAGGACGGTTAAGATCAGGTTGGGGCGATGTGCGAACGGCAGTGGGTGTCAGGCTGGGAATGATGTGTGAACGGTGGTGGGACTCAGTCCAGGGACGGTGTGTGAACAGCAGTGGGTGTCAGTCTGGGGCGATGTGTGGACATCAGTGCGGGTCAGGCTGGGGGCGGTGCATGGACGGCAGTCAGGGCCAGGCTAGGGGTGGTATTAGATGGCGGTGAGTGACAGGCTGGGTTCCAAGATAGATGGTGGTGGGTGTCAGGCTGGGGGCGTGTGTGGAGGGGCAGTGAGGTTCATGCTGATGGCGGTGTTTGAAAGTGGTGTGGGTTGGGTTGGGGCGGTGTGCGGATGGCGGTGAGGGCCTGGCTGGGGGCGGGATCTGGATGGCGGTGATGGTAAGGCAGGGGGCAGTGTTAGGGCGATGGTGAAGGTCAAGCTGGTGACGGTGTTGAACGGTGGTGAAGGTCAGGCTGGGGGTGGTGAAGGTCAGGCTGGGGGCATCGTTGGGTGGCGCTGAGGATAAAGCTGGCGCGGTGTTTGGACAGCAGTGAGCGTTCGGCAGGGGGCGGTGTTGGACGGCAGTGAGGGTCAGGCTGGGGGCATCGTGTGGACGGCGGTGAGGGTCAGGCTTGGGCTGTGCTTGGACAGTGATGAGGGTCAGACCGGGGGCTCTGTTTGAACGCTGGTGAGGGTCAGGCTAAGGGCGGTGTGTGGAAGGCAGTGAGGGTCAAGCTGGCGGCGGTGTGTGGACGACGGTGAGGGTCAGGATGGGGGTGGCGTTAGATTGTGGTGAGGGTCAAGCTGGGGGCTGTGAGTGGACAGCGGTGACAGTCAGGCTGGGGCGGTGTGTGGATGGTGGTGAGGATCAGGTTGGGTTCAATTTGTGTGCGGCGGTGAGGGTTACCTGGGGGCAGAGTGTGGACAACGGTGAGGTTCAGGATGTGGGCATTTTGTGGACGGCGGTGAGGGTCAGGCTGGTGTCGGTTTTTGGACAGTGGTGAAACTGGGGGCGCTGTGTGGACAGCAGTAAGGGCCATGCTGGGGGGCAGTGTGTGGACGGAGGTGAAGGTCAGGCTGAGGGCTGTGTGTGGATGACAGTGCAGGTCAGGCTGAGGGTGGTATGTGGTCGGCGGTGAGGGTCAGCCTGAGGCCGGTGTGTGGATGGCGGTGAGCGTCAGGCTGGGGATAGTTTGTGAATGGTGGTGAGGGCCAGGCTGGGGGCGTTGTGTAGATGGCAGTGATTGTCAGGTTGGGGCTGGTGTTGGCTGGCAGTTAGGGTCAAGCTGGGGGCGTTGAGTGGACGATGGTGAGGGTAAGCTGGGGGCAGTGTGTGGATGGCAGGGAGGGCCATGCTAAAGGCGGTGTGTGGACAGAGGTGAAGGTCAGGCTGGGGGCGTTGTGTGGACGTCAGTGAGGGCCAGGCTGTGGGTTTTGTGTGGACGGTGGTGAGGATCAGGCTGGGTCATTATGTGGACGGTGGAGAGGGTCAGATTAGGTGCGGTGTTGGTTGGCAGTGAGGTTCAAGCAGGGGGCTGTGAGTGGACAGTGGTGAAGTTCAGACTGGGCGCGTTGTTAGGACGGCGCTGGGGGTCTGGCTGTGGGCAGTGTGTGGATAGTGGAGAGGGTCAGGATGGGGGCGGTGTGTGGATGGCAGTGAGGGTCAAGCTTGGGGCAGTGAATGGACCGTGGTGAGGGTCTGGCTGGGTGCATTGTGGGTGGTGTTGGGTGGCAGTGAGGGTCAGGCTGGGGGCGGTGTGTGGACATTGGTGAGGGTCAGGCTGGGGCTGGCGTGATGAGGGCAGTGAGGCTAACCCTGGGGACATTGTATCAACGGCAGTGAGGGTCAGGGTGGGGATGGTGTGTGGACGGCAGTGAGGGCTAGGTTGGGGGCAGCGTGTGGACAGGGGTGAGGGTCAGGCTGGGGGCAGTGAGTGGATGCCAATGCGGATCAAGCTGGGGGCAGTGTTGGAAGGCGGTGAGTTTCAGGCTGGGTGCAGTGTATGGGCAGCGTTGAAGGTCAGGCTGGGGGGGGTGTGTGGAGTTCAGTGAGGGCCATGCTGGGGGCGGCGTGTGGACGAAGGTGAAGGTCAGGCTGAGGGCGGTGTGTGGACGGCGGTAAGGGTCAGGTTGGGGGTGGTTTCTGAACGGCAGTGAGGGCCACGCTGGGGGCGTTGTGTGGATGGTAGTGAGGGTCAGGTTGGGGGCTGTGTTGGATGGCAGTAACGGTCAAGCTGGGGGCGTTGAGTGGACGGTGGTGAGGGTCAGTCTGGGATCATTGTGTGGACGGCGGTGAGGGTCAGGCTGGTGCGTTGTGTGGACGGCGGTGAGGGTCAGGATGTGGGTGGTGTGTGGACGTCGGGGATGGTCAGGCAGGAGGTGGTGTGCGAGCGTCAGGCTGGGGTCATTGTCTGGACGGGGTGAGGGTCTGACTGGGGGCGGTGTGTGGATGGCAGTGAGAATCAGGCTGAGGGCGGTGTATGGACAGCAGTGAGCGTTAGGCTGGGGTTGTTGTGTGGATGGCAGTGACGATCAGCCTGGGGGCAGTGTGTCGGCGGCGGTGAGCGACAGCGTAAGGGCAGTGTGTGGACCATGGTGAGGGTCATGCTGGGGGCATTGTGTGGATGGCAGTGAGGGTCAGGCTGGGGGTGGTGTGAACAGCAGTGAAATTTAGGCTGTGTGCAATGTGTGGGCATCATTGAGGGTCAGGCGGTGGGCGCCGTGTGGATGGCAGTGAGGGCCTGGCTGGGGGTGGTGTGTAGACGGCAATGAGCATCAGGCTGTGGGCGGTATGTGGATGGTGTGGTGTTGGATGGTGGTGGGGTTTAGGCTGGGGGCGGTGTGTGGACGGTGATGAGTGCCAGGCTGGGGGCGCTGTGTGGGTGGAGGTGAGGGTCAGGCAGAGGGCAGTGTACGAACTGCGGAGAGTGTCAGGCAGGTGTGGTGTGTGTTGACGGCGGTGAGGATTATATTGGGGGCGGTGTGTGGATAGCGCTGACATTCAGGCTGGGTACGGTGTGTGGATGGCAGTGTGGGTCAGGCTGGGGCAGTGTGCAGGCGGCAGTGAGGGTCAGGGTTGGGGCGGTGTTGGATGACGATGAAGGTCAGGCTGCGGGTGGTGTGTGGACGGTGGTGAGGTTCATGCTGGGCGTGGTATGTGGATGCCAGTGAGGGTCATGCTGGG
Organism: Chiloscyllium punctatum; assembly: GCF_047496795.1. Lineage (NCBI taxonomy): Eukaryota > Metazoa > Chordata > Chondrichthyes > Orectolobiformes > Hemiscylliidae > Chiloscyllium > Chiloscyllium punctatum. The sequence continues at coordinate 97,143,236 of NC_092744.1, forward strand.
GGCGGTGTGTGGATGGAAGTGAAGGTCAGGCTGGGGACTGTGTGTGGATGGTGGTAGGGGTCAGGCTGGGGGCGGTATGTGGACGGCAGTTCGTGTCAGGCTGGGGGTGGTGTTGCTTGCACTGTTTGGCATGCAGGTTGGGTAGCTTCACCAGGTTGGCACCACATTTTTAGTATGCCTGGTATTGCTCCTGGCATACCCTGCGGAACTCTCCATTGAACTAGGGTTGATTCCCCTGGCTTGATGTTAATGGTTGACTGGGGAATATACCAGGCCATGAGATTTCAGATTGGGCTGGAGTACCGTTCTGCAGCTGATTAATACAATGAGTAATTTGATGGGCCACTGTCAGGAATGCAACTTTTAAAAAAAGGTTTTGTGATTTACATATGAAAGAAATGAAACTATTATGGTATTCGAACAGATGAAAGACTCAACAGACAATCAAGATATTTTTCAATGGATAATTTCAGTTACCTCACACTAAATTTTTGCTCTAAATTCTGTGCCTTAGAATTGTGCCCTCCACAATCACCTGATGAAGGAGAGGTGCTCGGAAAGCTCGTGTGCTTCCAATTAAACCTATTGGACTATAACCTGGTGTTGTGTGATTATTAACTGAGAATATTACAGCACTACTAACAGGGCAGCATGTAAACAGGCTCAGTCCAGTTAATGAATACATTCGGAAGGATTTCCTCCAAGTTTGATGACACAATATTCGTCCAAACCGTCAACTTCAACCTGCAATGTTGTTATTAACAAAACCTCAGGCAGAGACAAAGCTCCCGATCCAACTGCAATGTGGTAACCGAGCCCGGCCCAGGAATTGGAACTGGGACATTTGTGGACTGTGATCTCAAAGGAAGGGAGCAAACACAATTCTGACAGATTAGTCCTCAAAGATGAGTAGCAAGTTTGAGACAAGGCAGCAAGGCAGGTTGTATGCCTGCTTGCACTTAGCTTAATTGCATTTCTATTTATAGTTGTGTTTTGCAACGTATAAAGAACTGTGTTTTTTTTCATGGTTGGGGAGTTTTATTCTAGTTGATCACAGTTGCTGCCTCTCGTTCCCCAAGTCAAATCATAGGATCGATAACAAAACAATAAACTGCAGGTGCTGGAGATCTGAACCCCAGAAACAAAGTGCTGGAGAAACTCAGCAGTTCTGAGGGCATTGGTGAAGAGAAAAATAATGTTGCATTTCATTTCAGTGACTCTTTGTTTGAACGGAAAAATGGTCATGAGACTTGGAGCTTCCAATGTTTTATTCCCCTCAGAGATGCTGCTGGACCTGCGGTTCTCCAGCATTGTGCTTTCGATAGTGAACTTTATTTACAAACCAGATCGGAAAAATACTAATCTCCAAAAGTGAAAGGTTCATTGCAAACATGAGCATAGTTTCCACACTTGAGTTACTCAAGCATGCCTCAGTTTAAAAACAAGATTTAACTCAAAATAATATTCCATCTCAAAATTAGCCAAGTTACACCAGTAATAAAGCTCCTCCACCCAATGAGTCACTTCAGCACAACATCCTGCAGTGTTACACACAGCCACCTTTACCAAAGAATAATCACATGCCACAAAATTGAAGGCCAAGAGCATGTCGCTTTAATGGAGCTGAAGTCAAACTCAATTTTTGGAAGGATTTTTTTTAAACCTGATTGAACATTTAAATCTCAGAGCATATCTTTGCTTTTTTAAACAAAGTGTGTGGGAAACATCCCACATCTTGCTGAAGGTTCAGTTCGGTCTGATACATAGAGCCAAAGGTAAAGCAAACATCACACTTTCCATTCACTTCTACAAAGGGCTGACATCATATTTCTTCAGGATTTAAAGTATTTCATAAATTGTTTGTAAAATCAATTGTCACATTAAAGAACTGGACAATAAATGTCATTGTTTGGAATAAGAGTGAATCCTGTGACAGCAGATGTATCTTTGGAGGGCAGTGTGTGCGCTTTCTAAGTTGTGGGAGCACTTTAGGAGACTGCTCCCAGATGGTGATAGTGAGCATATCTGGAATGCACTGATTAGATTTGGGAATCCATGGGAGACAACTGTGGTTTCACTAATACTTGGCTTACGTTGTTGGTCTACAGGAATCAATTCATAAAGTTAATTATGTATTGTTGTCGACTACCTGAATGGTATTCAAATCTGCCAGGCTGCCTTCAATAGTGTAAATGCATCTATGGTAAATATTTGGAATATTCCAGAACTGCCCAGTGCTTGGCAAATTCAGGGAGGACAAAAAAATCACATTGAGTAATTTGAAATTAAGAATCCAAGAGGACGTAACCACTGAAGTATTCAATTCAAATAGTTAAATGGAGTGCTGACATTTAAAATATCTGTTATCCATATGAATAGATGGACTGACAGAATTGGGACCAAATTCCTAGCTGGGCATGTGAAATGTGCTTTGATAAAGTCACCTGCATTTACCAACAATAATTTAGCAAGCTCGGAAATTTAAAAAACAATACGAGCTTCATTGCTGCTCCAGTCTGGTCCCAAGCTCTGTGAAAAAATACAATGTTCAGGTTTATTGCATACACTCTGAAACACGTGTTTTTCTCCTACAGATCCTGCAAGTTTCCCCAATGAGCAAAGCAAGTCAGGCAGCATCCGAGAAGCAGGAGAGTTGATGTTTCGGGCATAAGTCCTTCATCAGGAATCACAGGTTTCTGAAAAATTACTGGCATAGACTTATGCCAATACATATGTAGAAGGGTCAGATTAGAGGCTAATTTCAGATTTGGTACCATTCAGTGCAACATTTCAGTATGATATTTACATATGTACCTTAAAGAGAAGTTGTCTAAAATTACAAGCTCTAGAATGATTATAGAATTACCCCACCTGGAAGTAAAGCTGGTGAACAAGAATGGCAAAGTGAAGTCCCATCAGTATCGCCTTGGGCAGTGTCAAGTAAGAATTTGACAACAGAGTTGCCACTTTGGTGTAACCTGCAATCTGGCCAAATTGCAGCAAACATCTGCTCAATTTTATCGGCAAACTATTGAATGCAAAATCCTCCTTGCACAATAATGAGGCAGCATTTTGGGATGTCATTTTAAAAATATATTATTTTCAAATTTACTGACAATTAAGAGTGATCACTTGGTGCTGTCTGCATAACACAGTCCGAAAAGGAATTTACAAAAAAAAACATTATAACCCAAATTCAGAGTCATTAATTCATTGATATTGCATGGGTCCAGCATTTATAAGTAATCAATTGTTAAAAATAAATACAGATACATTTACTAACTATATTGGAGTACAGTCAAGTTTCTTACTGAACAGTGACAGCATTGCACAGAGTCTGCATTAATTTAAGAGCGGGGAATCATACTTAGCAAATCTATTGAAAGAATCTACAGAGTCAAATATTAAAAAAGAAATTTCAGGACATTTAGAAAAGCTTATCATTAAACATGGTAGACTGCGTTTTGTGAAAGAGAAACTATATTTGACAAATTTACGACATTTTATTGAGGAGATGACAAGCAGCGGTGATAAAGGGCAATCCAATGATGTTCTGTATTTGGATTTTAAAAATGTAAATGATGAGGTGCTACATAAAAGTTAATTGCACAATTTAGGAGCTCATGGTATCGGGGTAATGTATTAGCATGGACTGAGGATTGGTTAACCACACTGGCTGTTGCTGAGACCTCACTTGGAGTACTGTATACAATGTTAGCTCCCATATTTAATAAAGGATAAATTAACATAGGAAACCAAACAAAAAAGATTCACTTAGCTGCTTTGAGGACAAAAGGGTTGACCTATCAAGAATAGATAAGCAGGGGTGGTCTAATGGAAACAAGATTCTGAGGAGCTTGACAGAGTAGATGTTGACTAGATCTTCTAGCATAAGTGAAGTCTCAAGCCAGGGGACATTACATAAGGGAACATTCATTTTAGAAAAAGTAAAGATTTTTTTTTCCCTCAGTGAATGGCTAGAATTTTCTCACCCAAACAATTGTGAAAGTTAAAGGTGGGAAGGGAATGGTTGGGTTACTCTTTGGAGGGTTGTTCTGGCTTGTTGGGCTGAAGGGCCTGTTTCCACATAGTAGGGAATCTGTGATTCTATCTCAAATTATTTTAAAAGAGGGCAGATAGATTTTTGAAATATTGAGCTGTTGAGGGCTATGCCGATCAAGCATAAAAGAGGTGTTGAGGTCAGGGTTGGCCAAGCCATGATCTGATAGAATGGGGGAACAAGCTGAAGGCGATGAATGCCCGACGCCTGCTCCAATTCCTTGAGGCTCCATTTCATGTTTTTTTTTGTTTCCAAAGAAGAGCGTGATGCAATGTGCTAAAGATCTCAGAAGTTGTGAAAAGCAGTGAAAATGGCGTGTTTATGTATTGGTTCAGATGGCATTGATTCATCAATCACAGCAATAGAGTCATGAGAAGGAAGGGATTTCCCTCCATGAATAAAGGAAATCTACTGCAGAGCTCACACAAAGGGAATTCTTCCCCTCAGCAAACTCTCCTATCACATTACCCAACATATCAGCGAAAGCAGAACGCACTGCGCATGCTCTAGCCAACAAAGTGTCCGGCGGGTAATTGATGTCAGCACCGGACCAATGAAAGGTCGGTGGGCGGATCTGGAGGACCGAGCGGGATGTTGGTCCTCCAACCAATCAAAGTAAATGAAGGGCGGTGCGAAACTAAGCCATGTGATCACCCCCGCGCGCGGCGCAGAGTCGCTGTAATGAATGTTCGGGAAGTTATGGAGAGATAGGATACGGTAAGGAAAGAAATCAACAGGGAAACGGGAGAAAAACTGTGTTGCTGTGAGCGGAGAGATTTTACAAACAAATTGTGCACGTCGCAAAACACAAACTTGAATGTGCCAGTCACGTGTTTGCAGTAAATGGGGAATTGCCTCAGCGCGGCTGCAGGCCTGAGTGAGCGCCGCCATCTTTATTCGGGACAACGATTCACTGGACACGTGCTGAGCCGCCATCTTTGTAGGGGGCAAGATGCAGCAAGGCGCATGTGTAGCCTTTCTATCGTATAGAGTCATTGGGATCAGAGCAGCCAATACTGCTCTGATTCACTGCTGGGCTCCCTCATGACCACTTTCTCAATATATATCTTCGTCAGTCTCGAAAGTAATTTATAGACAAAGGGTTTTTCACTGCGGCCCAGCCCCTGACCATGTACTGCTCTATTATCAGATTACTTTTTTCTTGAATATTTTTGGCAGTCAAGAATTCTTTTTTCCAACAAGCAAGTGTATTTTCCTTCCATTTCTGACTATCAACTTCTGCACCATTTTCATTCCCTGTAATCCGTTTTGCACTCCCTGAAACATTAACTGTGTTTCTACTTCCGCAGATACCAGTGATTAATTCCAAAGCCCTGTTGCCTGTGGAGAGGGTGATGTTTGACTTTCTTGTGCAACAGCAGTTTGTGTGGTGAAGGTGCTCCTACAATGTGGTTGGATAAGAGACGTTACAGAATATTCATTCATCAACAGTGATGATGATTTGAAAATAAAGTCTAAATCAAAAACTGTTTGTATTTCTATATTCATGCTTATAATTTTACAAAGATACTATTGAGAACTGTAGACATAAGGCCAGAGATGGAGATATTAGGTCAGGTGACCAAACATCTTGCCAAAAAGCAGGTTTTAAGGGATGTCTTAAAGGTGGAAAGCAGACCTGTGAGGTTTTGGCTGCGAATTTCAGACCAAGCTGCTTCAGCAACTGTAGAAACAGCCACACAGGTGAAGTAATGAATTAACAAATGGTTGTGAGTCTCGAAGAAAATGGGTTGTCGACGTCTCAAAGTGTGTGTGGTGCCGGGAGCTAGGGATTATCACAGCCAGGAATTAAATCAAGTGTGAGAATTTTAAATTGAGGGATATTGGCCAGGTGCTGACAGGTAAGACTAGATTGGGTTGGTGTATCTGGTTGGCATGGACGGGTTGGACCGAAGGGTCTGTTTCCTTGCTGTACATCTCTATGGCTGTATGCTGTTGATTCTAATTAGGAACCTTTTGATGATTCAACAAGCAGAGATTTCGACTTTCTTGAGATTACAGGGAGGTTGAATGTGGGAAGCTGTCCCTGAGTGTGTTTGGAAAATGAAGTCTGGAGATAACACACAACGGATGAGAGCTTCAGGATATGAGCTGAGATGAGGGTGGAATCAGCAAGAATTAGTGATCTTGGAGTGGGACTGAGTTGTCACACTCACCTCACCTCTGGTATTCACCTGGTTGTCAGGTTGTGAATCAGGGCGGTAACACAATCGGGAGCTGAGTGTCCCTGGTGGAGCCGAAAATGAGTGTCACTCAGCTGGCTGTTGCTGAGCAGCTGCTGCTTGGTAGCCCTATTTATTACATCTTCCATCACTTTACTGCTGATCGAGTGTGGACTGACAGAGGGAAATTGCCTGGGTTGGATTGCCCTGTGTTTTTGTGTTGAACATTCCTGGGCAATGTTCCACATTGTCGATAGGTGCTAGTGCTGGAGTGGTACTTGGCTTGGTGGGTGGCAAGTTCTGGAGCACAAGATATCAGTATTATTGCCAGAATATTTGCAGGACATGCAGTCTTTGCACTACTTAACCATTTCTTGATGTTATTCAAACTGAATCGAACTGGCTTCAAACTCACATCAGTGATGTTGGAAACCACTGGAGAAGGTTGAGATGGATCAGCCCACTTTGCACTTCTGGCTGCAGATTGCTGCAAATGCTGTTGTCTTATCTGGGGCATGGTGTGTGAGGCTCCTCCATCAGTAAGCGTGGGGATATCTATGATGCTTCCTGCAGTGAGTTGTTTAATTGTCCATCACCGTTCGCAACTGGGTGTGGCAGAACTGCAGAGCTCCGATCTGTTCCACTGAATGTAGGATCATGTAGCTCTGTTGCTTGCTGCTGATGCTGTTTGATATGCAGGTAGTTCTGTTTGGTAGCTTCACCAGGTTGGCACTTCGTTTTTAAGTCTGCCTGGTGCTGCTCATGGCATGCCCACCTTTACTGTCCATTGTGATGGGTGAGAGCGGGATTTACAAACCCATGAGATTACAGATTGTGCTGGAGTACAGTTCTGCTGCTGTTGATGTCCCATAGTGCCTCAGAGATACCCAGTTTGAGATCCTACATCTCTTCGAAGTCTATCCCATTTAGAATGATGATAGTGCCACTCAACACAGTGGAGGTTTTTCTCAACTTTAAGGCAAGACTTTGTCTCCAAAAGGAATGTGTGATGGTCGCTCGTACCGATACTGTCATGGACAGATATATCTGCAGCTGGTCAATTCATACCAATGAGATCAAGTATGTTTTTCCCTCTTGTTGGTTCCCTCACCACTTGCTGCAGATTCAGTTGAGCAGCTATACCATTTAGGACCTGGCCAGCTCAGTCAGTAATTCTGTTGCAGAGCAAGTCTCGATAGTGGACATTGAAATCCTGTACCCAGAATACGTTTGACACCATTTTACTTCCTCAGTGCTTCCTCCAAGTGTTGTTCAAAATGAAGGAGAACTGATCCATCAGCCAAGGGAGGACGGTACGTGGTAATCAGCAGGAGCCATGAGACCTGCTGGTCTCCGGAGCCAATGCTGTGTACTCCAGGTCAAATCCTCCCTGTCTGTAGACCACTGTGCCACCACCTCTGCCTGGTCTGTCCTGCCGGTGGGACAGGACATATCCAGAGATTTCAGGAGAAAGTGAAGACTGCAGATGCTGGAGATCAGAGTCAAGGGTCTGGTGCTGGAAAAGCACAGCATGTCAGGCTGATGAAGGGCTTAGTCTTGAAACATCGATTCTCCTGCTCCTCGGATGCTGCCTGACCTGTTGTGCTTTTCCAGCACCACACTCTCGATATCTAGGGATGGTGATGGTGGTGTCTGGTCATCTTTGTAAGGGATGATTCCATGAGTATGACTATGTCAGGCTGTTCCTTGACTGGTCTGTGAGACAGCTCTCCACATTTTGGCACCAAAAACCATATGTTAGTGAGGAGGACGTTGCACCATCAAGAGGGCTGATTCTGTGGTTGTAATTTCTGCTGCTGTGTTCGTTGCCAACTGGTCCATCCAGTTTCATTCCTATGTTGAGACTTTGCAGTGATTAATACAGTGAGTAGCTGGCTGGGCCGCTATCAGGTTGGCAGGATTTTTTTCGCCATTGACAATGGTTTCATGGAGATCAGGAGATTCCTAATACATTGTTTTTTTCTTGAATTTAGATTCCACCATCTGCCAAGATGGGATTCGAATCAGGACTTCAGTCGTTTGTTTTAATATTCTGGATAAAAGCTAAATACATCAGGATTGTTCACTCATTTTAAATTTCACTAACCCTGGTTTTGTTTCTTTGTAAAACACTGCCCATCATCCTGTGTCCTCCGTCCTCTATCCTCCAATCCAACAACGAGTGAGGAGCACATGGAGTTTCTCTGTCACTAAGACTGAGATAATCCGATCTGCTGCTTCTCTCTATCCCACTCGCCCACTGAGTCAAACTGCCTCACGTGGTGTTCCTGGTTTTTGTCCTAAAACTACATCTTTCTCCAGTCTCTTGTCAAGCCTTATCAGAGCTCACCTTGACCCTTTACCCTAATCTCGTTAAACTTAGTGGGCGGCACGGTGGCACAGTGGTTAGCACTGCTGCCTCACAGCGCCAGAGACCCGGGTTCAATTCCCACCTCAGGCGACTGACTGTGTGGAGTTTGCACGTTCTTCCCGTGTCTGCGTGGGTTTCCTTCGGGTGCTCCGGTTTCCTCCCACACTCCAAAGATGTGCAGGTCAGGTGAATTTGCCATGCTAAATTACCCGTAGTGTTAGGTAAGGGGTAGATGTAGGGGTATGGGTGGGTTGCGCTTCGGCGGGTGCGGTGTGGACTTGTTGGGCCGAAGGGCCTGTTTCCACACTGTAAGTAATCTAATCTAATCAAATCTCACTTTCCAAATCTCTTTTCTCCGCTGCCGCCTCATCACACCCCTTCGCCAATTCATAGATATTGTTCCTTGTTCTGTCTGTTGGTCTTTTTTTGGTTATGTCCTTCTCTCCCATTCTGTGAAAAACTAATATTTGACCTCACCGTTGTTGGAAAATCCTGCTCCCTTTCCTTTCTGAATTCCTTGCATTTGGTGTCCCTCAACGTTCTATCCTTGGTCTCTCCTGAATCTCACGTACATAGTGCCAGGAGGTGATATCATCCAAAAACACTGTGTTAGGTTTGACATGTACACTGACGATGCCCAGCTCTCCCTCCCCATCATCCCTCTCCATTACTCCACTGTTAGTCAGTTATCAAACTGCTTTTCGCATTCCCACTACTCAATTAGCTGCAATTTCAGCCAATGAAACATTGTCATGGTTAAACCCATTGCCTTACCTTTACCTTTCTGCTGAGCCCCTCCCTCCTACTGGGAACTCTCTGAAGCAGAATGACACTCTTCACAACATTGCTGTTTTATCTGACCCCAAGGTGACCTTCTGATCAGACATCCACGCAATCACAAACACCAAGAATTCCAATCACTTCAACGTTGCTTTTCTCCACCTCACCCCAGCTCCATTGCTACTGAAACCCCTTACCCGCGTCTGTGTCGCCTTAACTTGAATCCAAGACAGAACCCTTGATTCCGTGACTCATAATCTCAGTATTTACCCTCAGACACATCCTCTCAGTATTTATCCTGTCAAACCCCTAAAGAATCCCATCTGTCTCAATGAGATCACCTCTCTTTCTCCAAAATCCATTGAGTAGAGTCCCAACCTTTTCATCCTTTATTTAAAAGATAATCCCTCCAACCCGGGGATCATCTTACTGAATCTTCCATGAAATGCCTCCAATAAAATGACACATTTCCTTATCTAAAGGGACCAAAACTGCTCTCATTACTGCAGATATGGTGGTCTCACCAGCACTTCCACACGTTACTCTCAGGTAGAGACTCCAAACTCTAATACTGAAAACCTTTGAAACAAAACATTCGAATCCCCTTCCTGATTCCCTGTTGTAATTGTGTGGTAGCTTTCTGTGTTTCCTGAACAATTACCCCCGGTCCCTGTGTGGTGCAGCTTTCTACAGTTTCCACCATTTAAATAGTACTTTGTTCTTTTATTATCTCCTCCAAAATGAGCAATTTCCCATTTTTCCCAAGTTACACCCCATCTGGCAACTTATTGCCTCCTTCTCCTGTGCATATCTCCCTTTTCATAATCCTCTTAGACCTTTACAGTTATGCCTTTTCTAGGAGATATCCCCCCTTCCCATTCTTCCAAACATTTACTGGGAGCACTGGGCAGTGGGAAGCAGGCAGAGTTGCTGTCTTTTTAGGGATACGCTTTGGAGTGATTGAGAGGATCTTCCTACCCATTGGTCAGGATGGAGACAACTTGCCCATCGTTAGGCATTAGCCTTTCACACCCATATGATTGATGAGGCAGAGCGGCAGCACGGAATGAAAGAAAAGAAAGTCATTCTTGTTCCCCATATCTCACTGACGCTTGGATCATTTTCTTAAATGTGTCAAAGAACTGCTGTGTTCAGTCACATAAGATCTCAAGTTGGAATCTCCTAGAAACCCACAGATTTCCCCCTGAGTTGACTGCTGATGTCGTCAAGGGTAATATGTACAGTAATCCTGGGCCACGAGGAGGGGATGATGTGAGTTTCTAACTTGAACTGATAGTGACAGATTTTATAAACTTGTATTACAGGATATTACAGGTGGACATTCAGGTGGTAATCTCAGTAAATATTCTGCTAAACTCTGATTGAATTACTCAATATATCAGGATGTATATATTCGCATTGCGTGTGTGAGTATTGTGTTCCAGATCAATCCCATTTGCTGCTTAAAAATTCTCCTTTGAATCATCGCATTCTCTCAAAAGGTCTCCCCAAACCTTAAATGGGTCCTGTAATCCTTTTATGCTGACCTGATGAGTGTAAGGTTTATTATTCGAATGTGTAATTTTTATATAAGGATGTCTCAGAGAGGGAACAGAATATTCTTAAAGGGGAGAATAACCATTTTGAGGGGAGGCTGCCGTTTATAGGTATCAATGACATGGGAATAGAAGAGTTCACATTATTGCACCATTGGAATCTCTTGTGGGGTAGAATTGACCTCCATCAGAAGGATAGATTGTACTGGCACTGGAAGGGAATAGTTGCTAGTGCTATTCAAGAGGCATTAAACCAGTGAAGGAATGTGGGTAAACCCAGAGAGAGAGAGTGAGGGAAGAGCTAAGTCTGACGCTGGTACAGTTCAGACGTCAAACAGTCAAGGCAGGCAAGGGCAAGGCACAGAATGAGCAGTTACACTGCATTTATTTCAATGCAGGAGGCCCGATAGGTCGGGCAGAGGAGCTCAGGGTATGGTTTTGAACATCGCACTGGGATATTATAGCAATTACAGAGGCATGACTTAATGATGGATAGGACCAGCAACTTAATGTTCCAGTGTATAGATACTATAGCAAAGATAGAAAGGGGGCAACAGAGCAAGGGGAGAGGTATTTTTGATAAGGGATAACATTACAGCTGGGCTTCAACAGGGTATTCCTGGGAGTACATCCAAGCAGGTTATACAGGTGGAACTGAGAAATAAGAAAGGGATGATCTCCTTATTGGGATGGTACTATTGACCGCCCCCCACTTCCCCAATAGTCGGCACAGGGTTGAGAAGCAAATTTGCTAAGACATCACTTATCTGTAAGAATAGTCTGGTTGTATACAAGACTTGACCTTCTTTGTTATTCATTCACAGGATGAGGGTATCACTGGCTGGGCCCAAAGGGCAGTAAAGAGTCAACCACATTGCTGTGGGTCTGGAGTCACATGTAGGCCAGACCAGGTAAGGATGGCAAATTCCTTCCCTGTAGGATATTAGTGAATCTGATGAGGTTTTATTTTGCAATAATCAACAATGGATTCATGGTCTTTAATAGATTATTAATTCTACATTTTTAATGGATTCACATTCCACTGTCTGCCATGACGGGATCCAAACCCTGGGCCCCAGAACGTTATCTGAGTGTCTGGATTCTCCATCTAGTGATAATCTCACTAGGCCATTTGGCAGGGTGAGTGACTGAGGTATCCGTGGTGCAGCACATCAGCACCAAAGATCCCATGGTCTCTGCAGAAGACAGAAAGGGCTGGGGAGGGAGATATATCCCTGGTGGTGGGGTCTGACTGTAGGTAACGGACATAGCAGAGGTTAATGGAGATTAGTGGGTGGCCGGTGAGGACCGGGGGATTATATTCTTATTGTGGTTGGAGGGGTGGGGGGAAGTCGGAGGTACAGGAAGTGGAGGATATACGTTGGAGTGCATTGTTGATCAAGTGTGAGGAAAATGCGGTACTTGAAAGAGGAAACCTTTCTGGGATGTCCTGGAGTGGAATTGCTTCTCCCGGGAGCAGATATGGTAGCGGGGGAGGAATTGGGAGTACAGGATCACGTTTTTACAGGAATATACTCGAGGGTAATCAGGAGAGCAAAAAGGGGACTTGAAATATCTCTCGGAAATAGTTTAAGGAGAATCCAAAGAGATTCTACAAATACATTAAGGATAAAATAATAACCAGAGAGAGAATCGGACCCCTTAAAGATCAGCAAGGCCATCTATTGAACAACAGGAGTTGGGAGAAATACTATGCTATTCTATTCTGGAGAGTTTGGAGAAATAAATAGTCATAACTTGAAAAGTGTCTATATTACAGAGGAGGAAGTACTGGATGTCTTAAACAGTAGCAAGGTGGATAAATCCCTGGGACCTGATCAGGTGCATCGCAGAAATTTGTGGAAAGCTAGGAAGGTGATGGCAGTGCCCCTCCCTGAGGTATTTATATCATTGTTTGTGACAGGTGAGGTGCTGGAAGATGGGTGCCATTATTTAAAAAAGGTGGTAAGGAAAGGCCAGGGAACAAGAGAACAGTCAGCCTAACGTCAGTGGTAGGTAAGTTTTTCGAAGGGATTCTGAGGGACAGGATTTACATGTATTTGGAAAGACGAGGATTGATTAGGGATAGTCAACATGGTTTTGTGTGTGGGAAATTCTCTCTCTCGAACTTGATTGAGTTTTTTTTTGAAGATGTGACAAAGATGATTGATGAAGGCAGACTGTGGACGTTGTCTATATGGACACTGAACGATGTTCCACAAAGCAGAGTGATTAGCAAGGTTAGATAACATGAAATGTTTGGAGAACTAGTCATTTGGATACAAATCTGGCTTGAAGGTAGGAGGCAGAGGGTGGTGATGGAGGGATGCTTTGCGGACTGGAGGCCTGTGAGCAGCATTGTCCTGCAGGAATGGATTTGGGTCCTTGAATAAGTGAATTGGATGTGAATATGAGATATGGTCAGTGGGTTTACAGAAGACACCAAAATTGTAGGTGTAGTGGACAATGAAGGAGGTTAGGTCAGAATGCAACAGTATCTTGACTAGATGGGCCATTGGAGTTAGGAATGGCAGACTGGGTTCAATTTAGACAAATGTAAGCTGTTGGATTTTGGAAAGGCATATCAGACCAGGACTTGTACACTTAATGGTAAAGCCCTTGGGAATGTTGCTGAACATAGAGACCATGGAGTGCAGGTTCATTGTTCCTTGAAAGTAGAGTCACAGGTAGGCAGACTAGTGGAGGTGGTGTTTGGTATGCTTATATTTATTGGTCAATGCATTGAGTACAGAAGCTGGGACGTCAAATTGTGGTTGGACAGAACATTGATTAAGCCATTTCAGGAATTATGTTTTAAGTTCGAAATTCCCTGTTCTGGAAAGGATGTTGTGAATCTTGAAAGAGTTCAGACAAGATTTACAAAGACTTTGCTAGGTTTGGAGGATTTGGGCTACAGGGAGAGGCTGAATAGGCCAGGGTTAATTTCCCTGGAGAGTCAAAGACTGAGAGGTGACTTCATGGAGATTTATAAAATCATGAAGGGCGTGGATAAGGTGAATAGCCAGGGTCTTTTCCCCCCAGCTAGGTGGGTTCAAAACAAGATCACATGGGCTAAAGTTGAGAGGGCAAAGATTAAAAACGGATCTAAGGGGCAAAGTTTTCAAGTTGTGTGTGGTGTATGTGTGGAATGAGCTGCCAGTTGAAGTAGTGGAGGCTGATACAATTACGACATTTGAAAGGCATCCGATTGGGTACGTGAATAGGAAGAGTTTCCAATGATACGGACCAATAGCTGGCAAATGGGACTCCGTTTGTTGAGGATTCCTCGTTGTCATGGACAAATTGGACCAAAGGTCTGTTTCTGTGCTGTACATCTCTATGACACTAATACATGAAAATAAGATATGTTCCCCTTTTGTGGAGAGCTAGCAGAAGCACAGGTAATTGTCCTTGGAGCTGAGAAGGTTAAGCAATGATTTTGACCAGGTGCAAATTTGTTTCTAGGATATCTAATCTGCAGAGAGAGCGGAATTGTTAACAATGTCACCATTTTAGTAACTATTTTCAGGTAATTGGCAAATAATGTGAATATGTGAACATTTTTTTATTCAGTAAGTTCTGAGTATCTGGAACAGTCTGAATGGCAGCTGGACACAGACTCAGCAGTTATTCATAAACAGATTTGCAGCATCTCCAGCGGGAGAGGGTACAGCCCCAATGGGCAGAATAGCCCCAGCCCCTGTGATCTGTGATAATGCCCCATTGACTGTGAATGCTGAAGCTCATCCCAGGGCAGAGAGAAGGAGGATCCCACCACTCACCTCACAATGGGCCTCGATGATTGATGTCAGCGCAGGCCAATAGGGGGCAGAGAGCAGGACTGGAGGACCAGGTCGGACCAGTTTGTCCTCCAACCAATCGGAGTGAATGAGGGCATCCTCAGGGCTGGAACTAAAGAAAGGCACATATTGCAGAGATTTGAGAAACTGGAGGACATGAGATAGGGAGTGTTCTGTGGCTGGTGAGGAATTCTATAAATAAGGAAGAGTTGTGAGGCTGGATGAAGTGACAGTGATCGGGAGAGTTGAGGATGGAGGAATTTAGAGTTAGTGAGGATTAGAATCGTATTGTTATACAGCAAGGAAACAGGCCCTGTGGTCCAACCAGTCCATGCCGACCATAATTCCAAACTGAACTAATTGTAACCTGCCTCTGATTGGTCCACATCCATCCAAATATTTCCTATTTATGTACTTATCTGAAGGTCTTTTAAATATTGTAATTGTATTCACAGCTACCTCTTCCTCTGGAAGTTCATTTCACAAGTATATTTTTTTTAAAAACCCTAATGTCTTTTCTCAAATCTTTCTAATTTCTTCTCAAAATGAATTCACCCGAGTTTTGAACCCCCTCTCACCCGGCTATTCACCTGCTCTACACTCCTTCTGATTTTGTAAACCTCTAATAAAGTCACCCCTCAACCTCGTGCACGCCAGTGAAAAAAATTCCCAGCCTATCCAGCCTCTCCTTACAACACAATCCCTCCATTCATGCCAACATGCTGGTAAATCTCTTCTGAACCTGCTCCAATTTAATAATATCCTTCCTATAACAGCACAACCAGAACTGGACAGAGTAGTCCAGAAGAGGCCTCCCCAAGGTCCTGTACATCCTCAACATAACGTCCAAACTCCTGGACTCAAAGGTCTGAACAATGAAGGTAAGTTTGCTAAGCACCTTCTTAACCACCCTGTCTACATGTAACACAAACTTCAAAGAGGTTATGCCCTCGGTCTGTTTGGTTCCATATCACTACTAAAGGCCCTACTTATATAGAGTATAAGTCCTGCCCTCGTTTGTTTTGTCAGGATGTTATATTTTGCATTTATTCCAACTCAAAAAAATTTTGTGTATAAAGGCGGTAGGAGTATAATTAAGAGGGAAATTAGGAGGCAAAAAAGAGACGTGAGATAGCTTTGGCAAATAGGGTTAAGGATAATCCAAAGGGCTTTTGTATATACATGAGGAACAAAAGCTAACTAGAAAGAAAATAGAGACCCTCAAAGGTCAGCAAGGCAGCCATTGTGTGGAGCTGCAGGCGATGGGCGAGATGGGAAACAAGTATTTTGCATCAGTGTTTACTGTGAAGAAGTACATGGGAGATATAGAATGTGGGGAAATAAATGGTGACATCTTGAAAAATGTCCATGTTACAGAGGAGGAGGAGGTGCTCAATGAGTGGCTAAGGAGCTGGGGCAGGGGAAAAGGTTTCACGTTCTTTAGATCGTTGTGATCAACTCTGGAGTAGAGTTGACCTACATAAGAAGGATGGATTGTACCTGAATTGGAAGGTGTCTAATATCTAGGCAGGGAGACTTGCTGGTGATAGTCGGGAGGCATTAAACCAGTGAGGAAGTGGGTGTAAACCCAAGAAGATAGTGAAGGAAGAGATATGTCTGAGGCTGTTACAGTTCAGAAATCAAATAGTCAAGGCAAGCAAGGGTCAGTGTTAATATGATGGGCTGATTGAAGTCGGACTAAGCAGTTGCACTGCATTTACTTCAAGAGAAGAGGCCTGACAGGGAAGGCAGATGAGCTCAGGATATGGTTTTGAACATGGCACTGGGATATTATAGCAATTACACAGGCATCACTCAGGGATGGATAGGATTGGCAGCTTAATGTTCCAGGGTATAGATGCTGTAGGAAAAATAGAAAGGGGGACAAGAGAGGAGGGGGAGTGGCATTTTTGATTCGGGATAGCATTATGTTTTTGCTTCGGGAGAATATTCCTGGGAGTACGCCCTGTGAAGTTATTTAGGTAGAACTGGGAAATAAGAAAGGGATAATCACCTTATTGGGGTTTTCTGCATGGATTTCGTCCGGGTGCTCTGGTTTCCTCCCATAGTCCAAAGATGTGCAGGTTGGGTGCATTGTCCAGGCTGAATTGCCCAGAATGTTCAGGGATGTGTAAGTTGGCTGGCCCTGGGAAATGCAATGTTACAGGGGGAGGATAGGAGGCTCTCCAGGTCACTATCAATGTGATGAGCTGAATGACCTGCTTCCACACTGTTTGGAATTCTCTGATATTTCTACTAGTTTTAAAATAGTTACAGAAAATAATATACCAGATCAAAATTTCTGACCGGGCGGGCCACCTGAAAGAATAATCTTACGATGGGCAATAATGAATTCACCATGGAGTTACAAAAATGAACAATGATTAATGCATGCTGGGAAAGGGATCCCAACCTTGACTAAAGTCTTTCTGCTAATGCACAAGCTGCAGAATCCAGACAGGCTGCAGCTACCCACAGATGGTTTGCAAACAAACCTGACAGCTACAGACCCTTAAATACTCACCTGATGTTGGACCTGAATGGGATAATGGAATGCTGTCCTTGAGCCAACCCATGGTTGAGTCTGATTGATCAGGATAAATGAACCTGATGATTCCATTGACAGAT
The DNA here is from genome assembly GCF_047496795.1 of Chiloscyllium punctatum. NCBI lineage: Eukaryota > Metazoa > Chordata > Chondrichthyes > Orectolobiformes > Hemiscylliidae > Chiloscyllium > Chiloscyllium punctatum. The sequence goes on from NC_092744.1 coordinate 97,160,614, forward strand.
CCTCCTTACCTTCCCAAAAGGGCGTGAAGACTTGGAAGGATAAGAATCACCACAAAACCCCACACAGTGCTGTAACTGGAGAATAACCAGGGAAAGAGAAGACACCTCCAAGATCATCAGAAGAACAAGAAGACATCACCAAGTCAAGCCCGGTCAACTTCTAGTGGGGTAGTTTGTGATCATCCAAAGTTAAGTTAAAGCATAATATAATGTGTAGCATTTATCATTGCATTATAATACGTTTTATTGTTCTAATATTAATTGTGTTCAAAAAACAAATATTGTTTGTAAGAGTTAACTCGGCTTGTTTGCTGAATATAAGATTTTAATCACCTCAATCATATTGTGCACCAGAAACAACACCTTCCTAATTGCTGACTCAACCTACAAGTTTATCTAGAGACAATCCTGAACTGGAACTCGCAACTCTCTTTGCACTTCAGACTTCTGATTTTTCTCTCCAGTTACAAAGTAGTCTATGCCTGTATTCTTCCTACTAATGTGCATCACCTCGCACTTTCCCAAGTTGTACTCCATCTGCCACTTCTTTGCCCAGTCTCGTAATAGTTATTCAGTTTCTCATGTATTATTTGTTCCACACAACTATCTCACCAGCGTCATTTTCCAGTGCCCCAATATCCACTTCTCCTTCTCTTTTGACTTTTATATGTCTAAAGTAACTGTTACAGTTGTCCTTTATATCACTGGATAGCTTTACCTCATATTTAATCTTCTCCGTCCTTATTTCTTATTTTGTTGCCATCTGTTCATCTTTGAAGCTTCCAAACCTTCTGGTTTTGCATTGCTATTTGCTATGTTATCTACTTTCTATTTTCCTTTTACCGTAGCCATGACTGTCCCAGTCATCCATGGTTGCCTCATCCTCGCTGTACAATGCATCTTTTACCTCGGGATAAATCTCTGCTGTAACTCCTAAATTGCTCCGAGAAACTCCCGCCATTATTGTTCCACTGTCTTTCCTGCTCGGCTCTTCTCCCAGTCAATTCTATCCAGCTCCTCCTTTGTGTCATTGAAGGTGTCTTTAGTTAGCTGTAATATTAACTCCGATTCTACTTTCTCCATCTCAAATTGAAGAGTAGGTTCAACCATAGTATGATCACTGCCTCCGAAGGTTCCTTTACCTTAAGCCCCCTTATCAAGTCTGCCTCACTGCACAGCTCTCAATCCAGTATTGCCCGTTTCCTCGTTGCCTGCACCATAAGCTGCTCCAAAAAGCCATCTTGTAGACATTTCACAAATTCCTTTCCTTGCAAACCACTACCACTGATTTTCCCAGTCCACCTGCGTAATGAAATCCCCTCAGTCACTGTAACTTTGCCTTTCCTACATATCGTTTCTATCTCCTCGTCTCTCATGCACCCCAGCTTCTGACTACGATTTGTAGACCTGCACATAACTCCAACCACGGGTTTTCACCTTTACGGTTCCTCAATTCTACCCACACACATTCCACACCATCTGACTCTATTTTAAGTAATGGAACTGAGTGATGCGAGTGCAAAACATTTTAGCATTGTCTCAAATTTATAGTTTAGACATGAAGTAACAATATTTCATTGTCAATTACTTTGCAATATGGCCACAGTGTATTTCTTTGGCCAAATATTCTGTCTTTATTACGGAAGAATACAAACTTCAGCGTGGGTTTCCTCCGGGTGGTCCGGTTTCCTCCCACAGTCCAAAAATGTGCAATTTAGATGAATTGGCCAAGCTAAATTGCCCGTAGTGTTAGGTGAAGGGATAAATGTTGGAGAATGGGTCTGGGTGAGTTGCGCTTCGGCGGGTCCGTGTGGACTTGTTGGGCCAAAGGGCCTGTCTTCACACTGTAACTAATCTAAAAATAAAACTTGAAACTGTTCGAGAAGGAAGATATGAAGAGGACATGAGTCTATAAGGAGATTAAGGTGGGTCAAGTGAACAGGCAAATATTGGTGTATGGAACATAGTAGGAAGAATGTGTCTGTGATAAAAGATATTGGCGGGTTGAATGGAAACGGAGTGTATTATTTCAGTGAAGAGATTGGCTTTAGGCACAGAGGAACCGGGCACTTGGATTACAAAATAAAAATTTTATGTGTACATCAAAGTTTAAGGGAGGTAAGACAAATGTTGAAACTTTCTGAAACAGAATACATTTAAAAGTTGGGACGATTTTGTACAGATTTACAATGTAGTGGTGTAACCACATCGAGAGAGCGATGGCCACAATGATATGAAATGCAATCCAGAGAAGATTCACTCAGCTGATTTTTGTGAGGAGCGTTTATTTCTGGAGGAAATCTTGAAATGACTGGCTCTGGATCTGCTGGGGTTTAGGCAAACAACATGTGGTCTTGCTTAACCTCAAGATATTCCAAAAGTCTTTCAAGTTGAATTGTAAAACAATATTTCACCTTGTGTGAGAGATTACCATGAGTGGATGGAGAGTAAAACAGAAAAATGTCTCTGTTAAGAAGATGGTGCTTTGGTGTCATCCTCTCAGAGTGTTGTGTCTTTGTGCAATTCTCTTCCCAGATAGCGATGGAGGATAAGGCATTAAATATTCCTAAGGCAGAGGCAGGCAGATTCTTGACTAAGAATGATGCACGAACATTGTAAGGGCAAATGAGGAATGTGCGATTGAGGTCACAATCAGATCATCCACGACCTTATCACATCATGGAGTTGTTTTGATTCCTTACTCCTGATGCTAGGTTTTACATTTCTGTTGTCTTTCGATACTGAAAATAAAATAACACAGTTCTCACAATTTCAAAGACAGCGACAAACTCTTCAGATCAACAAAATGCCCTTGTTGTTTAATAATTATTCGAAAATCGGATTGTCTTTTTAGTTCATTTGGGATTTTAATGGAGCTCGACCAGCATTAATTGCACTTGAGATGTTCCAGACAAGTTGATGTTGGTCCATCCAAGTGGCTGTTGGGAGGGAGTGCTGGCAGTGCATCTTATGTGCTGGTTTAACTGGGAGTAAATATTACTGGTGAGGAAGAGCTCGCAGGATAACAGACTGTTTGTCAATACGAATATATGGGAAGGAATTTATTAGTCTTCAGAGAAATAACAACCTTACTCGAGAAGTCTATATAATAATGAAGCGAAGTCTGTTTCTTGGTGAACTTAAAATAATGATGATAAACAGCTGGAATAATGTTGATGCTGTGTTGGACGATTCTTACACTGAGCATGTGAATTATCTTGGATGATTTCAGAGATGGCTGGGCTGTCCTAGGTTGAGTAGGTGCTGAAACTCCATGGGATGATGCTTGTTTGTAATCTCACTACATACTGAGCACAGTTCGTTGGAACAAACCAAGTCCAATTGGTTGCTGCTTCAGAATATATCAGACATTTCATGGCTGCCACCACATGGAATCATGTAATAAAGACAAGGCCCGTCGAGTCTGCACCACCCAGTGCTGATACAAGTGCTTTATAATGTTTGTGAGGTTACCTTCCTGAACCATCCTCCCAGGCAATGCATTTTTGACACATATCATGCTCTGGGTTCAAAACAGATTTCACAAATCCTCTGTTAGTATCTTCTCTTTGACTTCAAACGTATTTCCCATTGTTTTTGACCCTTTGACTAAGGGGGATAGTTGTTGTCTGTTCACTCGTTCCATACCTCTCACGCTGTAATGCACCTCTGTCAGGTTCACCCCTCACCTTTCTCTGCTCCAAAAGCAAATCTAACCTATCTTCATGGCTTGTGTTCTTCCTTGTCTTGTTACATCTTCCAAAGTGCAGCATCTCTCATATTTCAGTGTTACCTTTTATCAGTCATTGATCTGGCGATCTGAAAATCTGTTTGTAACCTCCTGTAACCAACACGTTCCTGCTCACTGTGACCCAACTGGATAATCATTGTGTTATCTACAACATTGTTTATCATCCTCTAACATCTCCCCCCGCCACATATACCACATTCTTATCATCACAGTTTATGAATTTCAGAAACAAACCTTGATTTTCTTCCTGTTCTACCGATGTTGTTGCAGAATTCGGAATTCCAGTCTCTTGTTTTTCCTTTTTTGGTGAATTTACAAAGTGAATCAGTTGTGGTCTTTTGTGAGGGAGCCACAAACAGTATTTTGGACAGGGAGCTGAATCCTGCTTTTATACTCCGCCCCTCTGCATGTATTATTCATAATGCGTGGACATAATTAATCTTAGCCTAGCGTTTGGCACCTTGCCCTGCAGCATTTTCATTTTACGTGGGCCTGCAGCTTATTCTTTACAACATTCGCTACAAGAGTCAGAGCTGAAAGAACTTTTTCATCTGCAGGATGGACACAGGCTTATTCATTAATTTTGTTTGAAAGAGCTAGAGCAATGATGATAAAGATTGAATTAAATTCTGGATTGTAAACACACTATAGAAGATAATTCACGTTCTCATTCCTACACTGAATTGGAAGCAAGTTAAAAGAACAAACACCCACCGATTTGAATATTGTTTGAAAAGTGATGTCATGTTGAAATAATGCATTAAGGAAGATCATGCATCAATCTTCTTTTGAATATTGTGAGGATATTGCTCAAACAAACAGTGTTCTTGTCTTTTGCTCCTTATTCCTTCAACTGATCCTCCCGTGTAATTTGAGGTGAGATCAGAGTGACTTCCCTTTAAACCGGAGCAGGACTTGACTGAGGGTGGAATCAAGGACCCTGAGCAAAACTGTGATTAATGGGAATTAGAGAACATTCTGCACTGGGAATGGGAACAAGAGAAAAATCAGTCTCTGAAAGGTATCTTCCAAGTTGCATGTCATCCTGACTAGGGACTAATTTTTCTGTTACTTCACAAGTATTTGTTAAAAATCTTGGAATGCCCCTACAAATAGCTCTGTCCGGTTCTGCATCACTTTGGATTGAGGAGTTAAAACAGGGCAACTCTGTGTCGCTTATTCCAGAGTAATTGGGGATGACAAATAAAGTCTGCCCTTGCTAGTGCCTTCCAAAACCCTGGATGAATATGTTCTGTTAAAAATACAAAGATATTTTATGTTTTCATTGCTGTATGTAAACGTTCAGAAAGGTAAGACCTTGCTGGATGAGTATGATGCCTCTGACATCAGAAGCATGATAAGACATTGATAACAATTGGGATCAGTACTTCAATCAGTTACTTTCAGAGGATTGATCATGTGATGTCATAACCACCGAGTTCAACTCTTTCATAATGTATTATGACAGTGGAAATTAACTATCGGTATTTGGGGAGCTGTCAGGCACATAGTTTTTCATTTTTCATTCAAAAACCATAACCAAATTCTTGAGCGTCAACAGAAATGGCAGCTTCGCTGTTCCCTTTCAGATCAGACAAATATCCACTGTCCAGAAGAGTAACTAAATTGAAAGTTCAGGAAAACATTTGCAAATTCTGAACAGAGAGAAACACAATTAACTTTTTGAGTCCGATATGAGTTTTTCAGAAGAGGATCATATCAGATTCAAACTGCTGCCTCTGTTTCTACCTCCAGATCCTGACACATCTGTGGTGTTTTGTCACTGTTTACTGTTTAGAACACAGAACATAGAACATACAGCACAGATCAGGCCCTTCAGCCCACGATGTTGTGCCGACCATTGATCCTCATGTGAGGTACACCTAATGTATGAACTCTCAAATTTCTGTGACCATATGCATGTCCAATAGTCTCTTAAATATCCCCAATGACCTCGCTTCCACAACTGCTGCTGGCAACGCATTCCATGCTCTCACAACTCTCTGCGTAAAGAACCCGCCTCTGACATCCCCTCTATACTTCCTGCCAAACAGCTTAAAACTATGACCCCTCGTGTTAACAATTTCTGCCCTGAGAAAATGTTTCTGGCAATCAAATCTATCTATGCCTCTCATTATCTTGTACACTTCAATTAGGTCCCCTCTCTTCCTTTTTTTTTCCCAACGAAAAATGTCCGAGCTCAGTCAACTTCTCTTCGTAAGATAATCCCTCCATTCCAGGCAGCATCCTGGTAAACCTCCTCTGAACCCTCTCCAAAGCATCCACATCTTTCCTATAATAGGGCGATCAGAAGTGGACACAGTATTCCACGTGCGGTCTAACCAAAGTTTTATAGAGATGCAACAAGATCTTACTGCTCTTAAACTCAATCCCCCTGTTAATGAAAGCCAAAGCACCGTATGCTTTCTTAACAATCCTGTACACCTGGGTGGAAATTTTAAGGGATCTTTGTACCTGCACACCAAGATCCCGCTGTTCCTCCATACTGCCAAGAATCCTGCGTTTAATCCTGTACTCAACATTCAAGTTCGACCTTCCAAAATGCATCACTTCACATTTATCCAGTTTGAATTCTATCTAACAACTCTCAGCCCATCTCTGCATCCTGGCAATGTCACGCTGCAGCCTACAATAGGCCTGTATACTGTCAACGACACTGCTAACCTTTGTGTCGTCTGAAAACTTGCTAAACCATACTTCAATCTCCTCATCCAAGTCATTAATAAAAAATTACAAAGAGTAGAGGCCCAAAAACAGAGTTCTGTGGAACACCACTCACTACTGACTTCCAGGCAGAATATTTTCCTTCCAGTACCACTCGCTGTCTTCTGTCGACTAGCCAATTCTGTATCCAGACAGCTAAATTTCCCTGTGTCTCATTCCTCCTGAGCTTTTGAACAAGCCTACCATGGGGAACCTTATCAAATGCCATACAGAAGTCCAGATGCACAACATCCACCGCTCGATCCTCATCAACCTGTCTAGTAACATCCTCAAAGAACTCGATAAGGTTTGTGAAGCATGACCTGCCCCTCACAAAGCCGTGCTGACTGCCTTTAATCAATCCATGCTCTTCCAGATAGTCATAAATCCTATCACTCAGAATCCTTTCTAACACCTTGCAGATGACAGACGTGAGACTGACTGGTCTGTAATATCTGTGGATTTCCCTATTTCCTTTCTTGAAGAGAGGAATTACATTTGTCTCCCTCCAGTACGAATCCGGTGGAGAGCAAGGATGCAAAGATCTTCGCAAGCGGCGAAGCAATCACATTTTTCGCTTCCCAGAGCAGCCGAGGACAAATCTAGTCTGGCCTTGGCGACTTGTCAATCTTAATGTTTGTCTAAATTTTCAACACATCAGCTTCCTCAATCTCTATCTGTTGCAGCATGCTTACGTGCTCCTCAATGGTTTCATTCACTACAAGGTACTTTTCTTTCGTAAAGACAGAAGCAAAAAAACTCATTTAGGGCTTCCCCTACCTCCTCGGACTCTATACACAAGTTCCCTATGCTATTCCTGATCGGCCCTACTCTTTCATTGATCATTCTCTTACTCCTCACATGTGCAAAATGCCTTTAGATTCTCCATAATACTTCCTGCCAAGCCTTTTTCCTGCCCTCTCCTGGCTCTCCTCAGACCATTCTTGAGCTCCTTCCTCGCCTGCCTGTAATCCTCTAGAGCTGAGCAAGACCCTTCACCTTATGTAAGCTGCCTTCTTTCTTTTGATGAGAAGCTCCACCGCTCTTGTCATTAAAGGTTCCTTTATCTTACCCCTTCTTGCCTGTCTTAGAGGAACACATTTATGCATCACTTGCAACAACTATTCCTTAAACAGTCTCCACATGTCTATAGTGTCCTTTCCATGGAACAATTGCTCCCAGTCCATGCGTCGCAATGCAGTCTGATAGTAGAATAGTTTCCTTTTCCCCAACTAAATATCCTCCCATTGTGCCTGCTTCTTTCCTTCTCTATAGCTATGTAGAATATGAGGCATTTGTGGTCACTATCACCAGAATGCTCTCCAACCACAAGATCTGATACCTGCCCCGGCTCATTGCCGAGCACCAAATCCAAAATGTCCTCTCCCCTCGTCGGCCTGTCAACGTACTGAGTTAGGAAACCCTCCTGTTACAAAAACAGCTCTATTCAAATCATCTACTGGAAGGAGGTTCCAATCAATATTGGGAAAGTTAGTCACCCATTACAACTACCCTATTCCATTCACACCTTTCCAAAATCTGCCGACCTATGCTTTCTTCAATCTCCCTGCTTCTATTGCGGGGCCTGTATTTAACCCCTAATGAGGTGATTGCTGCCTTACTGTTCCTAATTTCCACCCATACTGACTCAGTAGGCAGACCCTCCTCGATAATGGTAACTTCTGTAGCTGTGATACCCTCTCTGACGAGCAGTGCTACACCCCCTCCTCTTTTTACCTCCTCCCTATTATTTTTTAAATGTTCTAAACCCTGGAACATCCAGCAACCATTCCTGCCTCTGAGAAACCCACGTCTCTGTTATGGCCACAACATCATAGCTGTAAGCTCATCACTTTTATTCACATTTTCCCCAGTATTACCTAGGCACAGTGACTCCGTTTTGGGGACAGGGCGGGACGGGGGCATTGTGTCTCAGTGGTTAACATGGCTGTCTCACAGTACCAGGGACCCGGTTTGGGAGGGAGATTGGGAGATGGCCATCGTGTCTCAGTGTTATCACGACTGTCTCTCAGTACCAGGGACCCGGTTTGAGGGGAGGGGGAGGGGGGCATGGTGTCTAAGTGGTTAGAACGACTGTCTCACAGTACCAGGGTCCCAGTTTGAGTGGTGGGGGTGGGAAATTGGGAAATGGTGTCTCAGTGGTTAACACAGCTGTCTCAAAGTACCCGAGAACAGGTTTGGGGGGAGGGAAGTGGGGCATGGTTTCTCAGTGGTTAGCACAGCTGTCTCACAGGACCAGGGACCTGGTTTTGGGGGAGGGGGGCATGATGTCTCAGTGGTTAGCACGGCTGTCCCACAGTACCAGGAACCCGGTTTTGGGGAGGGGGAGAAGGGCATGGTGTTTCAGTGGTTATCACGGCTGTCTCATAGTAGCAGGGACCCAGTTTGGGGTGTGGGGGTGTGGGGCATGGTGTGTCAGTGGTAAGCATGACTGTCTCATAGTAGCAGGACCCAGTTTGGGGGGAGGGGGTGTGGGGCATGGTGTGTCAGTGGTAAGCATGACTGTCTCATAGCAGGGGCCCAGTTTGGGGGGAGGGGGTGGGGGTCATGGTGTTTCAGTGGTAAGCATAACTGTCTCATAGTAGCAGGGACCCAGTTTGGGGGGTGGGGGTGTGGGGCATGGTGTGTCAGTGGTAAGCATGACTGTCTCATAGTAGCAGGGACCCAGTTTGGGGGGAGGGGGTGGGGGTCATGGTGTTTCAGTGGTTAGCACGGCTGTCTCATAGTAGCAGGGACCCAGTTTGGGGGGAGGGTGTGGGGGGCATGGTGTGTCAGTGGTTAGCACGGCTGTCTCATAGTAGCAGGGACCCAGTTTGCTTCTGCCCTCGGGACTTTTTGTGTTGAATTATTTCATTCTCCCCGGGTCTGCAAGTGTTTCCTCTCGGTGCTCCAGGTTCCTCCCACAGTCCCACCAATCATGTGCAGCTCGGTGTAATAGATATGTGAGATACAGGGGTAGATTAGTAGTCGGGAAATGCAGGAGTAGTGTATGAGGTGGGTCGGGGAGCAATGCTTTTCAGTTTGTCAGTGTGGATTCGAAAGGTCTCTGCCCCATAAAGTAAGGAAAAATATGTTAAATCAAACAATGGAAGGTACTGGAAGCCTGAACCAAAAAGAAACAGAGTGTAGGGGAAATGGAGCAGGTTGGGCAGAGTGGGGCGAGAGAAAAACAAAGTTAACACTTTGAGTCCACTCACCATGTATCAGATCCGAAAGCAGCTGGGAATTAATGTAATGTGTGTTGGTGAGGTGAGATAAATATACGGGGAAATAGAGAGATAGAATAAATAAACAAAGGGATTATTGATAGTTAGCTGGAATGGAAATAAAATGTGACATTATTTTAATTTATTTTTCACCTCCTCCCATATTCCTGAGTTTCATGCACGTGTGGGCACATATGCACGTCCCTGTTTGAAGTGAGTTCTGTCCCCTCGCTCTCTTTCCTGAGCGTGGCCATCTTGTTTCCTTTATGAATGGGACATGTTTGATGTTGGTTGCGCCAGAGTTTATTTCTCTTTCCTATTTGCTCTTGAGAAGCTGTTGGGGGACTGCCTTTCTGAACCACTGTACTTCGATGTGCTGTCGGCTGCCAGTGCTCAGGTCTATCTGGTTTCACTTCTTTGAGATCTTGTAGATCTTGATAACTGAATGGTTGACTTGGCCATTTCAAAGAGCATTTCAGAATCTACCATTGCTGAGGATCTGGAGTAACATGTAGGTCAGACCAGTGACGATAGCAAGTTTCTTTCCCTGAGCGACATTAGTGAGCCAGGGGTTATTAGTTTTAACAACCAGCAATGTTTCATTAGATTGTTACTTCCAAATAACTTATTGAAATCAACTTCTACCATCCGCTATAGGGAGATTGAAGGTACCTGGGTCCCTGGATTTATTGTCTGGAGAAAATAACACGAGACCATCACCCCCAACCCCCCCCAACAACTCCATTAGAAATAGCAGTGTTTTTATTATCATGACAGATAAAGAAAATTGTGCAGTTACATTGTTAAATAGTTCCATGGAGGAAAAAGCTGTTAATAATTCAGGTGCCAGCGACAATGCAGAGATCCTATGGATTTTCAGCCCAGAATAGAAACTGAAGCGAAAATCATTTTTAACCTTGAGTGGATGTGCCTGTCTACAGCGTTTTGACTTGTTCCTGTCGTGGAAAGTCAGTGGAGGTTCTGTGGATGATTTTCTCGGATTTGTGGTGTCAGCTGATGCGATCATTGAGGACGATTCGAGTGTCTAGTGTTCCCATTCTGGACAAAGTGTGGGCACTGCACTTAGAGTGTCTGGGTCTACAGGGAGGAGCAGGATGCGGATCTTTTTCTGAAACTTCTACAAATATTTCCCCATGACCTTTTTTTCCAGATGCAATGTTTGAAGCCAGTTTATTTCAACAATGTGGAGGTCAAAGAGCTGAGAACCTCCTTCAGCATATCCAATAGTCTCACACCAGGGAGAGGACTGTACTCACAATCTCCAGCAATGGTTTTGTTCTGGAACATTCCAGGCAGGAGTGGGTGACATACCCATCATGCCACAGTGCCATCCTCTCGTGTATTCATGAGGTGACAGAGGCTATATCTGTCTGGCGAGGTAAATATGTTGTTTCTGTCTCCACCGAGGAAAAAACAGAAAACCCTCCTGAAATATTGAGGATCAGAGTGACTGGGGAAAATGAGGAACCGCAAGAAATTAGAATTATTAAAGTGGAAATATTGGGGAAAATACTCATTGTATTGAAGCTTGATAAGTTTCTGGACCAGATGAGTGATGAATTGAGAGGGTCACAGATTTAGGACTGGAGAGTTGAGTTTGCTGGATAGATTTGTCCGCAGCAGGAATAGACACAATGGGTCAGTGGCTTCCTTCTGTACTGTCAATTCCATAACTCTATGAGGGAGGTCAAAGTTGGTCAAAGCGCTTTATATTATCGAAAGGGTCCTGCAAATTTGAAAGTAGCTACTGTTGTCGTAAATACTTAAAACAGGAGAGAGAGAGAGAAAGGAACAACAGATTATCAACTGATTGATAAATTGATGTCAGTTATGAGGAAAATAATTGATTTTGTTGTCATTAATAACAACGAGAATAATGATATGATTTGCAGAGTCAGCCGAGATTCAGGGAAGGGAAAATCGTTTTTGCTAAACTATTAGGAGTTTTTGGAGGATGTAGATTGTGACATCGACAAATGCGAACCAATGGGAATGGTGTATTTGAATTTTCAGAAGTCATTTGAATGGTGAGCGAAGAACGTTAGAGTCCTTCTGGATGGGGTGAATATACTAATTGGTTTGAGAATTGGGTAATGGGGAGAATACAGAGAGTAAGGTCCTGCTCTGAACTGAAGATCATTGCTCATAGGGTATCAAATGTATCAGTTCTTGGAACACAGCTGATCACAAGGCAAAAAAGTAATTTGAATGTGAGCAACAAATGCAGTCATTTCCATTTTGTATTGGTTAGATGATGAGAGGTTGGGAACTGCAGTTGTTAAAAGGCAAGTAATCAGGACAGTGAATGGTATGTTGTCATTCATTATAAAATTATTCAAGTAAAGGAGTAAAGACATCTTCCTGCAGTTGTAGAGTGTTGCTGAGACAGTATTTGGGGCACTGTTGGCAGGTTTACTCTCTTTTGTAAGGAATGATTTTGTTGCGATCGTGAGTGCAAAGGAGTTTCATCGTATAATTCCTGGATGAGAAAGAGAGTATAAAGGAAATGAGTGTTTAATCTGTAGCACTGCGAGAGAATAGCAGGCGATTACATTTAAACTTGAGGATTATGGACTAACATTCATTATGTCAAGAAAAATTGTGAAAGATTGAATTTTCCACGATACATTTTTTGCAATATTTCACGTACATGTGTCGAGTCTCCATGTTGGTTGAAATGGAGTATTATGCTCTAAATAAACTCTCAGTGTCTCAGTGTGCAGTTGTGTGCGCCCCTGCACTGTTCATAAATCTGTCAGTAGGCACAATGGCTTATTCCTGAAAGAGTTAGCCATTCCCACCAGCTTCTGACCTCCACAGGAACGCCAGTCTGCCTTTTCAAATATAGAAGGTATTTTCTTGAGACTTTGCACAAAACATCTATTTTCCATCCTCACCTTCAGCAAACCACATTAAAGTGACACGTGTCTACCACGAGCAATAGAGCCAGGAGGAACAACATGCAGCAGTCTATCTGTGGGGTATCAGTAACATCCTCCTATTTCTGAACAAGTAGCTTTACAGGCTGCATTGCCTCTTCCTGGTCATATGGAAGTGGCTCAAGGACCTGACGTAGCGACTCCTGGTTCCTCTTTAACACCTTTGTGCTGTCTACACTCATTCCCTACTTGTGTAATAGGCAGAAAGGACTGAATAGGCTTATCCAATAGTTTCAATGGGTTGAATGGCGTCCTTATATTCCGTTAAAACCAGCGTGAGGTGCTGAATGAGCTCCTCATGTTTAACTGTGGAGATGAGCAATGTCTAGCAGGACTGTTATATGAATGTTACCAACAGCACAGTTTAAATGCTATCCAGGTCTTGCTGCACGTGGACACAGACTGCTTCAGCGGCAGAGAAGTGACAACTTATTCTGAACATTATGCGATCTTCAGAGAACATCTCCCACTTATGTCTGTATGCTCTGGAAAAGATGTTGAAGCAGCTGAAGAAAACTACCTAGAGGATGCCTGCAGAGATGTCATGTGACTGAGATGGTTGATCCTCAACAAACACAAGCATCTTCCCTTGTGCTCTGAATGGCCTCTAACCAATGGGGAGTTTACACATCATTCCCATTACATTCATTTCTGTTCGGGTTCCTTGACACCATCCTCAGTTAAATCCTGCTTTGATATCAAGGCCTGCCTTACCTTGTGTTCATATTTTGATTCATATCCATAGGTCATGGTGTGTGTGCGCGGAGTGTTTCCTTCTCACAGAGGGTAGTGACAATCGGGACTTCTCTATTCCAGAGGGTTAAGGGAGATAGATCACTGAGAAGATTGGGGGAGTGGGGTGCACAACGGATATTTGACGCATCAGAGAGTTGAGGGCTGCAGGAATTGGGCACAAAAGAGGAATAGAGGTGTAGAGCAGATTAATCATGATTTTATTGAAGGGAAAGACAGGCTTAAAGGGCTGAATAACTTATTTGTGTTTCTGTTGTTCTCACATTCGGTTATTGGAAAGTTATTTCCCTGGAAATCTTGTTAATGAAGATTGCAGTCAGGGAGACCAGATGATTTTGTGAGACACTTCTGGGTGAGGTATGGGAGCTGTACACATAATGAATCAGGGTCTGTAACATAACCAACAAATGAACACAGTTCTGTAAAGAGAGAGGAGTAGGATGTTTCACACTGGCACCGATTCTTTCTTTTCCCAAGAAAATTTTCCAACACCATACCAACCTGTGTGTGACAGGTTTCCGGTGCTAAAAAAAAGTGAGGACTGCAGATGCTGGCGATCAGAGTCGAGTGTGCAGTGCTGGAAAAGCACAGCAGGCGAGGCAGCATCCAAGGAGCAAGAGAATCAACATTTCGGGCATAAGTCCTTTGTCAGGATTCCTGATGAACAGTTTATGCCCAAAACGTTGATTCTCCTGCTCCTTGAATGCTGTGTGACCTGCTGTGCTTTTCCAGCACTACACTATCGAGTTTTCAGGCCCTGAATGGTCTGCTCTGTTTCTGTGTACCAGCTTATCGATGTAAATGACCTCCAAATTCTCTTGTCTGGCAGGTTTGAGGAGCTGAATGGAACATAGGGACGTTAGACTGAGGAGCAGGATTGGGTAATTAGACACTTTGTGCCTTCTCCAGCAGACAGTAAGATTGTAGCTGACCAGTTTGTGGTCTCAGCCCCAGTTTCCTGGCTGTAGTTCATTGTCCTTTGCTGTCCAGTATCTAATATATAGCTTTTACTAAACGCAAACACACAGGCAATACAAACTTCCGGGGAACAGCATTTACCCTCAAACAGCCCTTTGTGAATTTCTCCTCATCCATGCTCAGACTGTGGTTAGAGAGGTCACTGTTTTATTTTCTAGTGCTGCTACTCCACTGGTCATTATAAATTTTAAATGCAACCCAGTTGGTGTTATGGCCAATGATATAGGTCTCAGACTAGGTCACATTCTTTGTGAGGGACAAATCAGTTTGATATCTTCCATTTGTAAAAATAACTCACCTAATCAAAGATACTGAAAGTAAGATGGAAAGATACATGACAAGCAGTTTGGACAGATTTGTGTATTAATATTTATCTTTCAATGCATACACCAACACACTTTGTGCATACACACAGACACATACACAGGTGCACACGGACACACCCATACACATGCCTGAAGACAGATAGAAAAAACTCTGCAGAATACCAGCTCGAAAGAGCTTTACAAGAAATAGGTAAATTCAAGACAACAAAAGGAAAAACAAAATAAATGGTATTCTGCACCTGAGGTTATTCTGCTCACACAAGCTGTTGGCAATCGGATTCCTTCCTCTGACATTTGTAGTTGGCTGAATTCCCTTTGCTTCAGGCAATGTGGAGATTCCAATGAATCCTCAACAGGAATTCTTCATGAATGGTAAAGATAACTGACAGGTTTTCACCTCTCATACATTGCTGTGAGAAGGAAGAAGGAAAGAGAGGGAGCCAAAAGCTGTGGCTTCTCAAGCAGGTTGCAGTCTCTCGATCTTTTAGCTGAAATATGTAATAATGTTATCTGACCACGATACTGGATCATGTGAAGCCTCGTTGAACATTCTAGGGATTGTATGACTCCATCCCTGTAATCTGCTCGCTGTAGGAGCAATTTATAAAGCATAATTTGAAGATACGTTTGTATGTGTCCTCATAATTTTTGTCCAATAAACTGATGTCCTCAAAGTATCTGTTTTAAAATAAGTACATCTTTCTCTTAAATTTGAATCCTTAGTTCTTGTCTCACATAACCGTAGGAAATGTCCATCAGCTACGCAACTAATACGCTATCCTCAAGAAATTATATGGTTCAGTCTGAACATCACCCATTCTCAATCCTGAAGTACTCTGGTCCTGTCGAGGTTTATAAAATGACGAGGGATTTGGAAATGGTGACATTTCCTTGATTGGGTGAATCCAAATCTAGATCACATAAATTTAAGGCGACAGGAGAAAGATTTAAAAGAGACAAAAGTGGTAACCGTTTCATGAAATGTATGGAATGAACTGTCAGAAGAAGTGTTGGAAGCTGGAACAATTACAGTATTTAAAGCCCATTGGTTTGGTGCGTGAATAAGCAGTGTTCAGTGGGATATGGGCCAAATGCTGGCAAATGGGACTAGATTAATTTAGCACATCCAGTTGGCATGGACAAGTTGGACCAAAGTTTCTGTTTCCATGGTGTATGACAGAATAAGGCCTTCATTCCAGGAAAAAAAAAGTGAAGCATTTTTACAAAGACTCGAAAACAATTGAGTATATTTACTCTTCCGTTTAGGGAATCATAGCTATATACAATGCATCTAATGTGGCCTCAGGAATGCCCTGTACAGTTGCAGTAAAATGTCCTGACAGACTTTGTAAAAGTAGAGGCATTCCATTTACCTTCCTAAACACTCGCTACTTTTGCATAATAACTTTGTTTGATGTCTGTACCTGGATTTATAAATCCCTTTGCACACTGAGTTTTGCGACCTCACGCCATTTAAACAGTTTACTGTTGTTTTACCTTTCTTTCACAGTACAAACCTCGGTAGCCCAGCTTATATTGTTTCTGCTGAAGGTTTGCACACTAAACTCCCCTGTCTATATCCCATTACATACCCTCTACCTCCACTTGACATCTGATTGAATGACTATCCTGGTGGCTGAGATAATTGAGCTCCAATACAATCAGTGCCCACATCCAAGTCATTGACAGGTTCGAAATAGTTGTTGATCTTGCACTGATCTCTGAGGTACTACACGAAGTTCAAGTTTTCCAACATGAAAATTAACATTTATCCCTTATGTCAATTTCCTAGTAGTTACTCAGGGCTCCACGTTCCTGTGAAGCAAGCTAGAAAGGTTGGACGGCCTCCTCCTGTGCTGTGTATTGTACTCAACGGCTGAATGACTTCATCCTCTCCCTTTATAAATAATTAGGGGGAACAGAGGTCTCCTCGTGTCTCATTGTGGCGATCCTGACTGGCTGAATGGGATCTTCCTCTCTCTGTAACAGCCTCGAGAGGTTGAGTGAGAGAACAACACATGGGGCAGGAGCAGCAGTTGGCCACTCAGCCCCTCGAGCCTGCTGCACCATTCCGAATGTGCATTGTTGACGTGATTGTAACTACACATCCCCTTCCTGTCTGTTCCCAATAAACATGGATTGTCTTGTTCATCAAAGGGCGATGGAACTCAACCTTGAGTGTTTTCAGGAACCCAGTCTTCACTGCTCCCTGGGGATGAGAACACCACAGATCACACAATCCTAAAGAGAAAGGAACATCCCCGTCTCAAGTCTGAAATTGGGAAGGTTCTTATTCTCAAAGTGCGTTCCCCTCAAACCAATCACCATTGTTTCTAAACACAAGGACACAACAATTAGGAACAGATATAGACCATTCAGTCCCTCAAACCTGTCCACATTTCCATTAACTGTCTGCCATCAAATACTTACCAAATGTAACCTCCACTGAAGTTAAAGGAATTCCAGATACTATAAGCTCACAAGAGTGTAAGAAATAAAAACATAGAACAATACAGCACAGTGCAGCCCTTCAGCCCTCAAAGTTCTGCCATTCTTTTAGCTTACTTTAAGATACAACTAAACGATATACCCATAATTTTACTTTCTTCCATGTGCCTATCCAAGAGTCACTTGATTGTTGCTAATGTATGTGATTCTATTCGCACCGCTGGCAGTGCATTCCACGCACCCATCACTCTCTGTGTAAAAAAAAACTGCTTCTGACATCTCCTAAAACCTTTCCCAAACATCTTAAAATTATGCTCACATCGTGACAACCATTTCCACCCTGGGAAGAGGTATCTGGCTATTTACTCTGTCTGTAAATCTCACCATCTTGTTCAGATCTATCAAGGTTACCTCTCATCCTTCTTTACTCCAATGAGAAAAGCTATAGCTCCCTCAAGCTTTCTTCATAAGACAAGCCGTCTAGTCTAGGCAGCATCCTGGTAAATCTCCTCTGCAGCCACTCTAAAGCTTCCACATCCTTTCTATAATGAGGCGACCAGAACATTTCAAATGTGGTCGCACCAGGGCTTTATAGACCTGCAGCATAATCTCGTGGCTCTTAAACTCAGTCCCCCTGCTAATGAAAACCAACTAAACATACGCCTTCTTAACAACCCTATCAACTTAGGTGGCAACCGAGAGATATACAGACATGGACCCCAAGATCCGTTTGTTCCTCCACACTGCTACCATCCTACATTTGACCCAGTAATCTGCATTCAAATTCAACTTCCAAAATGAATCCCTTCACAAAATAGGACATTGGAACAGGATGAGGCCATTTGGCCCCTTGGTTCTGCTGTGCCGTTTGATCACGGTTAAAATGTTTCTCAACCACTTTCTCCTGCCTACCCCAACTAACCATTGATTCCCTTATTCATGAAAAACGTACTTATCTCTATCTTAAAGAAATTACTGTGTGGGTGCGCTGGCGTATGCATGTGTTTGTGTCTAAGTGTCCATATGTATATGTGTTGTGTGTTTAATGTGTCTATGTGTGTTTGTGTGCATCTCTGTGAAATGATGGCTCTGTGGTTTTGGGGGTAAATCCATTCAAATTGAGATAAACCCTTACTCCCCTCCTTCACCTCGACGTCTGTCCCTGTTAAGTTTATAGACATACAATGCCACCCTCTGCTGGTCTCCCCATGCCACTGCACAAGTGTCAGTTTTTGTCTATCAGAGGACATCAAATACTGTGAATCTCTCACATAGCACAGCTGTTTGATTTTGCAAATATTTCTGGATGCACAGAACAGTTTTGTCTGATACCTAGATATATTACCACCACCACTGGGTCAGTTTCAGGACTTTTCAATCCTTTCTCACTTACGCCTTGTAGGGGTGAATTATAAGATATTTCAATTTAAAGAACGTGTAATAAATTCATCGCATCACTTTACAAATGGTTTGGACAGAGTTGCTTGGATGTAGTTGCAGTGGAAATACTATTTTCGGTGTACACTCTGTGTAACGAATAATTTTCAAAGGCAAATCATTTCCACATTGCAGAGCATGCACAGATATTACTCCTCTGGAGCATTCGCCACTCTGAGCGTCCTCAGTACAATTATGATCCTTCCTACACCCAACTTTGTGTGTGTGTGTGTGTGTGTGCAGATGGTGTTGTCAGTTTGGATGGTGCTATGATCTACCTCCCTCTCCCCACCTCCTCGACTGAATCCCTTATGGTTTTCGCCCTCCACTGCCATCAATGCAGTCGAATGTGAAGTCCAGCAGAGGCGGACATTGCATCACTTTAAACACCTCAGAGGCTGGCAGATCCGCTGTGCACACGGATACGCACAGAGACACGCAGATACACAAAGATATGCAAATAGATTCACATGCGCACATCGAGACTGGTGCAGTCACACAGATACTAAAGCACACAGAGACAAATGCCAATACACTGAAGCATGTGCACGCACAGATATACAGGCATCAGTACAGACACACCACAAACACTGACACACTGGAGTTTATACAGACATGGAGAATCTGCCAGTATTTATTTCACTCGATCATGTGATGTGTGCCAATATTTCTGTTGATCCGTTGGGATTCCTCTGTACCCTCACTATAGCTTCCACATCTTTCCTATAACAAGGCGACCAGCACTGAATACAATGTTCCAAGTGTGCTGTTACAACACAGCAATGAACCCGTTTGTTAATCAAACCAAACACCCAGAAAAGCTCACCCTGCCTTATAATCTGTTAATGCAGGAGTGACAGAGAACTCGAAAATTCCACTATTTAAAGAAAAATATTATCAATTTATTTCTCAACTCTAAAAGTGAACATTGAACAACAACTATTCTCAGCTCTAAGCTCCCTTTCTCTGGCCGGTTTGTTATCTGCCTCCACCTCTATAAAAACATACTGTTCCCATTTAAAACAAAACTAACTTAAAATTACATCAATTTAATTTCAAAACCAGGAAGTGGCTGTCATCTCCAATGTCCTCCTTTTTTCAGCTGAGAAACTCACTGGGCCATCTTATAGAACATAGAACATAGAACAATACAGCGCAGTACAGGCCCTTCGGCCCTCGATGTTGCGCCGATCAAAGCCCACCTAACCTACACTAACCCACTATCCTCCATATACCTATCCAATGCCCGCTTAAATACCCATAAAGAGGGAGAGTCCACTACTGCTACTGGCAGGGCATTCCATGATCTTACGACTCGCTGAGTGAAGAACCTACCCCTAACATCAGTCCTATATCTACCCCCCCTTAATTTAAAGCTATGCCCCCTTGTAATAGCTGACTCCATACGCGGAAAAAGGTTCTCACTGTCAACCCTATCTAACCCCCTAATCATCTTGTACACCTCTATCAAATCACCCCTAAACCTTCTTTTCTCCAAAGAAAACAACCCCAAGTGCCTCAGCCTTTCCTCATAGGATCTTCCTACCATACCAGGCAACATCCTGGTAAACTTCCTCTGCACCCGTTCCAGTGCCTCCACATCCTTCCTATAGTATGGCGACCAAAACTGCACACAATATTCCAGAAGCGGCCGCACCAGAGTCTTATACAACTGCAGCATGACCTCAGGACTCCGGAACTCAATTCCTCTACCAATAAAAGCCAGTACGCCATATGCCTTCTTCACTGCACTATTTACCTGGGTGGCAACTTTCAGAGATCTGTGTACATGGACACCAAGATCCCTCTGCTCTTCCACACTAACAAGTAGTCTACCATTAGCCCAGTAATCCATCTTTTTATTACTCTTACCAAAGTGAATCACTTCACACTTAGCTACATTGAACTCCATTTGCCACCTTTCTGCCCAGCTCTGCAGCTTCTCTATATCCCGCTGTAACCTGCCATATCCTTCCTCACTGTCTACAACTCCTCCGACTTTCGTATCATCCGCAAACTTGCTCACCCAACCTTCTAACCCTTCCTCCAGGTCATTTATAAAAATGACAAACAGCAATGGTCCCAAAACAGATCCTTGCGGAACACCACTAGTGACAGCACTCCAAGATGAATCTTTGCCATCAACTACTACCCTCTGTCTTCTTCCAGAGAGCCAATTCCTAATCCAAACCTCCAACTCACCCTCAATGCCATATCTCTGTATTTTCTGCAGTAGCCTACCATGGGGGACCTTATCAAACGCCTTCTGTCTTTTTACTGTAAGGAGGTTTCATGCAAAAAAAAAACATAATTTTAATAGAGTGTTTTACATGGCAGTCTCTGTCGATGGCAGTTTACTCTCTGTCTAACTTTCATAATGCTTCCCTCTTTATCCCCTCAAAATCAAATCATCTCATTGGTTCAATGTTGGCAAAACAGTAAATTCAAAATCTGTTGGTTTATTTCCTGAAGAATAATTTAAACAGATTCGTTAAATATGAAAAGTTTTCAAAAGCACAAACAAACCTCAGGGAATCTGTTTCACAGCCAAATGTTGCATATTTTCAACTTTCCCGTACACTCTGAAACAGCTAGCTACTCATATGATAGGTGCTTGCAAGCTCTCAATGCAGAAGAACACTAAACTTCATAGAGCTGCAGCATAACCTCACACTCTGAAACCCAGTTCCCCGGCTTGTGAAAGCCAACACACCTTGCATCTTCTCAACAACCACATCAACCTGGGTGGCAGCTTTGTGGATCTGTGGACATGCAACCCAAGATCCCTCTGGTCCTTAACACTGCCAAGAATCCTGCCTTTAACCCTGTTCACTGCATGCAAACTTTACCTTCCAAAGTGAATCACTTCACACTTTTTCAGATTTAACTCGATCTGCCACTCATCAGCTCAGTTATGTCAATGTCTCGTTGCAACGTAGAACAACTTTCCACAATATCCACAACTCCACCAACTCCGTGTCATCGGCAAGCTTCCGAACCCACCCTCGCTATTCCCCATCAACTCTGTTAGAAAAATCACAAAGAGCAGAGGTCCCAGAACTGATCCCTGCAGAACATCCCTGGTCACCGAGCTCCAGGCTGAGTACTTTCTATCTATAACTACACTCTGTCTTTTATGGGCCAGCCAATTCTGTATCCGGAGAGCCAGATTTCCCTTATCCCATGCCTCCTTACTTTCTGCATGAACCTACTGTATCAAATGACTTGCAAAAATCCAAATACACCATATCCACTACTCTGCCTTCATCAATGTGTTTTTTTTCACATCCTAAAAAAAAATCAATAAGACTTATAAGGCATGATCTGCTCCTCACAAAGGCATGCTGACTGCCTCTAATCAAACTCTGGTTTTCCAAGTAAGCATAAATCGTGTCTCTCAAATCATCTCCAATACTTTGCCCATCACTGGCGTAAGACTGATTTTTTCTAATTCCCAGGATTATCCCTATTCCCTTTCCTGAACAAGGGAATAACATTTGCCAACCTTTTATCATCTGGCACAAATCCAGTGGACAGTGAGGATACAAAGATCATCACAAAACACACAGCAACCTCTTTTCTCGTTTCCTGTACTATCCTAGGTTATATCCCATCTGGCCAACAAGATTTATCTATCCTTGTGTTTCTCATAATTATCAGCACATCCTCCTGTTCTAGCATATAGGACTGTTTCACGCTGTACCCAAAAACGTGAAAGGCCCTCTCAGTACTAAATACTGAAGCAAGGCATCCATTAAGAACCTCCGCTACCTCCTCCGACTCCTGGTGCAAGTTCCCTCCACTATCCTGATGGGTCCGACCCTCACTCAGGCCATCATCTTGCTCCTCACATAAGTGTAGAATATCTTAAGATTTACTTTACTCCTACCTGCCAAGTCTTTTTCATGCCCGCTTCTCGCTCTCCTGAGATTATTTTTCACTTCCTTCCTGACTACCTTGTAACCCTCTAGACCCCTGTCTGATCCTTGCCTACTTAACCTAAATTCATCTTCCTCCTTCCTGTTGACATATTCTGCATCCACTGACACAATGGAGATATGGAGCTGTAAATGGATGGGAGCTACACATCCTGTCACTTCCAGCAAGGGCTGCAAGTTTCCCCACGCTGGGCAGTGATCTAACACAGTGTTACAGAACAATGCACTGGGGCAGTGTACACTGCTCTACATGCTGGGCGGGTAACTGCTCCTGGTTTACAGATCTATTCCCTGGGGTTGCGTACACTGCTGTACATGCTGGGAGGATCAATGCTCCAAGTTTACAGATCAATGCACTGGGGTGGTGTACACAGCTCTACATGTTGGGTGGGTAACTGTTCCTGTATTAAACATCAATGCACTGGAGTGATGTACATAGGTCGACATGCTGGAAGTGTAACAGCTCCGGGTTTAAAGATCAATGCACTGGAGTGTTGTACAGAGCTCTACATGCTGGTAGGGTAAATGCTCCTGGTTTACATAACAATTCACTGCTGTTCAATGCATAGCTCCCAGTGCTGGAGAGGCAGTTCATGGACTGGTGTGGTCTGCACAGATTGCTGGGTTGTATTGAGCAGTACACTAGCCTGGTCTGAACACTGCTACATGCTGCACAGATATATCATCTGGATCATGGTGTCTGATTCTGTGAAGTGGATTTCAGCTGATTTGTCAGCACATTTACTTTATATGCATATTTTTGTTATTTGACCTTCTAAAGTACTACTCATCCAGTTAATCCCATTTGTCAGAGAGGAGCCACGTTACTGAACTTGTCGATCAAGTAATCATCCAGTTATAACATGAATATCCGTCCTTCTGTACCTTAACCCGGCCGTTGGAGCTCATATTCCTGAAACCCGGGGAAATCATTATGAAGCTCAGAAACAATGTGCAAAATGTATGGCTCGTGCTGTCCTGTACGTTCCGGCTGTGGGTCCCATTTGGCTCTCTCGTGTATGGAGAGCTGCCATTGTGAAGCTCAGAAACAATGAAATGGTGTCTATTAGGCTGTTCACTTCCCAGTGTGTCCCACGTGGTGCTCCATAGACAGGGAGGTGTGTGCTGCGCTGTTGTTCACTTCCCAGTGTGTCCCATGTGGTACTCCATGGACAGGGGTGTGCGTGTTCGACTGTAGTTCACTTCCCAGTGTGTCCCATGTGGTTCTCCATAGACAGGGAGGAGTGTGCTGCGCTGTTGTTCACTTCCCAGTGTGTCCCATGTGATACTCCATGGACGGGGTGTGTGTGTGCTGGGCTGTTGTTCACTTCCCAGTGTGTCCCATGTGATACTCCATGGACGGGGTGTGTGTGTGCTGGGCTGTTGTTCACTTCCCAGTGTGTCCCATGTGATACTCCATAGACGGGGTGTGTGTGTGCTGGGCTGTTGTTCACTTCCCAGTGTGTCCCACGTGGTGCTCCATAGACAGGGAGGTGTGTGCTGCGCTGTTGTTCACTTCCCAGTGTGTCCCATCTGGTGCTTCGTGGACACGGATGTGTGTGTGCTGGACTGTTGTTCCCTTCCCAGTGTGTCCCATGTGGTACTCCATGGACAGGGGTGTGCGTGTTCGACTGTAGCTCACTTCCCAGTGTGTCCCATGTGGTTCTCCATAGACAGGGAGGTGTGTGCTGCGCTGTTGTTCACTCCGCAGTGTGTCCCATGTGGCGCTCCATGGGCAGGGGTGTGTGTGCTGGGCTGTTGTTCACTTCCTGGTATGCCCTATGTGGTGTCCATGTTGGACAGAGGTTCCAGCAACTTTAGACATGCCTTTGAACTTTGGACTGTGCATGTCCACTGAACCCCTGTGCTTATCCCTCTCAGATGATTGTGTGGTCAGAAACACGAGGAAAATCCTGGAGTATAATTGTAAAGGACCAGGCATCTACCTTGTAGCTGAGGGGTTTCTGACTGACTCCTGTTATTGAAAAGTTCATGGAGGTGCTGGGGATGGTTTGCTAGAGGTTGTGCTGTGACCCGCCTCAGACATTCAGGGAGACCTGAGGATTCGGTGACGCAACTCAGGATGGAGCATAGGGACTGTGGTTACAACATCTTTGTCTGTAAGATGAACAACAAATGGAGCAGAGGCTGCACAGAGAGGAAGATCTGAAACCAGGAGTTAGTGTGTGTGGGGAAAGGGATCTGCTGTATCCAGGAACGGCTTCCCAAGTTACATTTAACTCAGCAGTAGAGTGTGAGGGGACCCTGATTGAACAAGGAGCTGGTCACAGAGTGGTTTCACTTTCTTCAACACGACCTGCAACTTCACACCAGGGGGAGGACGGTGCTGCCAGTGGCTGTTAGGGTCACTGTTCCATTCAGCTTCTATGATTCGGAATGTTCCAGGCAGGAGTGGGTGACAGCTCCATTATCTCCCAGTGTGTCGACGTCAACATCACCATTTGGAGTCGGAGGATATATATGGTGTTTGAGAGAAATGGAGTCCCTGGGAACATCAGGGAGATGGAGCAACACTTCTCGTGTCTGATCGGGTCAGAATGAACCATCCAGTACACACTGCATCACTAAGTCCTGTAATCTTTCTCCGTTTCAGTAATATACTGCCTGTCATTCTTTCTAACAAAAATGACAGACTATATATTAACTTAAATCCCATTTGCTAAACTTTTATCCATTGACTTTACCTGTCCATATCCAATTACAGACTTTCCACCTTCCCTTGATAATTTAGTTTCCATTTTATCTTAGTTTAATTGGTAATTTTAGTTACAGTACATTTGTTCCACTCCTCCCGATCATTGATACAGATTGTAAAGAGCTGTAGACTCAGCACTGGTCACTGTGTGACTCCACTGCTGGTGTTCTGTCAAACCGACTAAGTCTGATTTATCCGTAGTGCCTTCTTCCTGTCTGATAACCAGTCCTCCCCCAATTATGTGTAACACATTTGAAGGGCTGAATAAGAACGAGGAGCATCAGTTCGGCAATCCAGCCCCTCAGGCCTCTTCTGCCATTGAATACAATCATGGTTGATGTCATTGCGGTCTCAGTTCCACGTTCCTGTCCCCTCTCCATATTCCTTCATTTACTCAATATCCCTACTGCACTCTGGGGCAGTGAATTACACAGATTCCCAACCCTGTGAGAGAAGTAGGTTCTCCTCACCCCTGTTGCAATTCTCCCAGACCTCATCCTAAAACTGTGGTCTTAGAATCTTTCGAGATTGTCCCACATGAGGAAATACCAACTTCACATCTACATTGTAAATCACCTTTAACATCGTCCAGATCTCTGACATCTCCTCTCATTTTTCTGTACTCCAGGCAGAGTTGGCCTGAACTGCTCAATCTCTCTTCAAAGGAGAAACTTCTCATCTCTGGAATCAATCTAGTAAACCACTTCTTAACTGCCTCCATGGCAAATACATCCCTCCTACAGTCAGGTCACCAAGACTGCACACAGTACTCAGTTGCGATCTCACACCTCCCTCCCTTTATAATCCATTGTTTTAGAAATAAATGCCAAAGTTGCACTTGCCTTTCTCATTATCTGCTGTCCCTACATCGGAGTATTCTGTAGTATGGACGCGGACAGCCAGATCCCTCTGTACCTAATCATTCTGAAGTCTCTCTCCATTTGGATAATAATTTGTCTTTCTGCTACACCGATCCAAACGGATACACTTATACTTTTCCTTGTTCAGTTTCTTCTGTCAAATGTTGCCCCAACCTATCCATATACATTTTCTAACTTTCTTGCATCTTCATTGCAATTTCTCACCTGAGTTAGTGTCATCTGTTAATTTGGTTATAACATGTTCTATCCTCTATATTGTAAATAGTTGGGGCCTGGAGACCAAGACATATGGTTTCCTAAATGTTGAATTTTGCTATACAGAAAATGACCCGTATTTTTTCCATCTCACTGAATTTTGTTGCTTCACCAAGCCTGTATCCAAGCTGAAAAATTACTTTTAATCGTAAACGATCTTATTCTGCAGATTAATCATTTGTGCAGAGCTA
Organism: Chiloscyllium punctatum; assembly: GCF_047496795.1. Classification (NCBI taxonomy): domain Eukaryota; kingdom Metazoa; phylum Chordata; class Chondrichthyes; order Orectolobiformes; family Hemiscylliidae; genus Chiloscyllium; species Chiloscyllium punctatum. Next base: position 97,187,199 of record NC_092744.1, read on the forward strand.
TTCAATGCCTTCTGGAAGTCCAAATATTTCATCTCTCGGATCCCCATGATCGAAATCATGTTGATTGTGATGGATTGTGGCTTGACTTTTCAAATTTCTTGTCATTAATTCCTGAATAATCGACTTTAACAATATTTCTTAAATGTCAACAGTTTTCTCACTACTATATATTCCATCGTGAAGGCGATAATTCTAAATTATTTCTTCTCTATAACCTCTTTGTTCGCTCCAATACCATATGATTGACACATGGCATGAAATGTCCTGCACTGATCGCTCTGTAAGAGGTCTGAGTCGCTGAATGGACTCATTCTCTTCCTTGTGCACAAACCCAATGGCTGATGTCTTTCTGGTGTTCCACGTCACCATCTTGATGGTCTGCCTGTCCTCTTCCTGTTGATGCGTAAGAATCGTGAGGGCTTATGCAATCTTCCTGTTGCTGTGTAACAGTTTGAGGGGCTGAAAAAAACTTCTCATATTCCTCCATCACAGGCTGGAGATACTGACTGGTCTCTCCTGATTCCCTGATATAGGACTGAGGGAATGATTGGCCTTCTTCTGTTCCCATACACCAGACACGTGAGGGAAACTTATTCCTCCTTTCCCATAAGAAATCTTATAGGTTGCATCCTTCTCCACTTCCCGTGCAACCGGCTCGATGGGACTGAATATCCTCCTGGTATCCCAGTGCATCAATCTCCTTTCCCTGTGTGACCTCTTCCAGTTCCTATGTTACAGACTTGAGGAGGCTAAATAGACTGATCCTATTGCTGCATAACAGGGTACTGGTGCTGCATGGCCTACTCTGGGCCCAGTGTTATCGACTCGAGGAGCTGACTGACCTCCTCCCGTAACTGTATATCAGGCTCCGGGGCTGAATATCCTCTTCCTGTTCTGGTGTAACAGTGTCAATATCCTTCGAGACACTACCTCCTAATAAATGTCAGAAGGTGCTAACCAAGAGAGTGCCCATGGACTGAAGCACTCTTGTCTCCATATCTGACATACAAAGACAAACCATTAATATAGTCTTTTTTCTGTATAAAGTCCTGAAGCTGAAAGTAACAAAAGAGGTCCCTCCCAGATACCTCATATTCCTGACACAGATGCTCAACATTCATCATGATCTCCCCATGAAAAAATTCTCCCAATCAGGTAACTCATCTGGACTCCCAAAGCCTAAAGCCAGAATTCATCAATCCCGGCTGGAATCCTACCAATCCGACAATGGGAGTGAAAGCTGAAGTGTTTGTTTTGTAAAGTGCCCTCAACTTGTCACATCATTCTCCATGCTTTCACTTGTTATGGACAATCAGTTTCTGCAATTCTCCATAACAGTCCTCATCTTGTCCATAGACGACAGATTAATGAGGGGACAATTTGATTTTAAGGCCTAGATGTCCAGCCAAATTGACCATGGGTCCTGACAAGCCCAATCAGCCGCATCAGATAGCAAGGAACTTAGTTGGTATTTCTTAAAGTCTGGAAAGTCAACACGCCCCCATTCATTGTGGAAGATACAATTTGTCCAGCTTAATAGGAGGCCATCTGTGACACCAGATGAAAGATCAAAGCCAACTGTTAAGCCTCCGAGCGCCTGCCTTTGCAGCGTCAAAGGGAACATTGGCATGGGGTATCATAAACAAGGAAGGACATTCATTTGAACCAGAGCAAACCCAAACAGTATATTGGAAGATTCTGTCTTATCTTCTCGAGCAACTGCACGAAGTTAGCTTTATATAATTGATTGAAGGCTTGGATAATAAAAATACCTAAACCTCCTTGTCTGGAAGGGAATCAGATTCCACTCCAAGGTCGGGTATGCTAATAAGACCCCCAACAGGGATGGCCTCTGATTTCATAAAATTGATTTTATACCCTGAGAAAGATCCAAATAAATTAATCATTCGTATTAAACAGGACAGAGACATCATTGGGTTGCTTAGAAAGAAAGGAACGCCATCTGCTTAAAGGGTGATCTTACGCCTTCCTGATCCTACCTCCATGGCAGTGATATCGGCGTCCCTCCGGATGGCTTCTGCCAATGGCTCAATCATTAATGTAAATGGTAACAGTGAAAGGGGGCAACTTTGTTGGCTGCCACTGTCAATACTAAAATTGTCAGACCTTATACCATTAGTGAAATCAGCTCCTTTTTGGGTCACTATATAACACTGCCACCCACCTGGCAAAGACCCCTCCAAGACCAAACCATTCAAGGACATAAAAGTTGCACATCCACTCAATCCGGTCAAATGCTTTCTCTGCATCCAGGGAGACTACCGAGCCTGGAATCGAACCTTGCTGGCACACTGGAACCATATTTAGCACTCTTCTAATATTATCAGAGGACTTACTGCCCCTAATACAAATGGTCCTCTTTCACAATGGACCTTCAAAGCCAGCATTTTCAACAAAATTTTAAAGTCCACGTTTAATAATGATGTAGGCATATGCAATTCTCTGGGACTTTCCCTCTCTTGAGAATAAGAGAAATACTTCCTTCTTTCAGAGAGGATGGGAGGCAGTCCTGACTGTACGAATAATTGTACATATCCAACATTGGCCCAGCTAGCATGTCTATGAACTCTTTCTAAACCTCACTCCGAAAATCCATCTGTGCCGGGGGCTTGACCACTCTGGAGCAGCCTCATTGTCTCCTGTACCTCTCGGATTATCAGAGGTGCATTCTAAATAGGCCCCCTGCTCTGAACTTACACCTGCGAGGTTCAAGGTCTTAATAAAGGACTCCATCGTCGCCAATCAGTCCTCCCAGCCCGCTGACTGGAACAACCTAGAGTAGAACTTCCTGAACGCTGCATTAATATTTTTGGGATCGCAGGTGAAAATAGCAGCAATATTATTTCTGGTCAAGTATGCCTAATATCTACCTGGTTATCACCATGCTTGAATAACTTCTATTTTGCAAAAGAAATCGCTCTCTTTGCTGTCTGGGCGAGTGTAGCATTCAGAGAAATCTGGTGGGCTGTAATCTGCTGCAATTAAGTTACATACGGTCTGATAAAATATGGTGTCTCAGCTCTCTTCAACAGAGCCTCAAGCATACGCTGCTGCTCTCCCTTCTGCCGCTTCTGAGTCGTCGAGTAAGAAATAATCAAATCCCTTGTATAGGCTTTGGCAGTCTCCCAGAGCACCGTCGTATGACTGGCCGTACACAAGCTAATGTTCCAAAAAAATTTAAATTACCCCTAAAAATACTCAATGAATTTGCTATCCTTCAGGAGGAAAGGATTCACGTGCCAGTGCCGTGAGCCTATCCCATCGCCACCATCCTTGACCTCCATGTACACTGCCACTTGATCATAAATGGCTATGTTCCCAATTATACAGGACAGCACCGAATTTAAAAAGACCAATGGGGCAAACAACATGTCAATCCTAGTCCAGCGTTTATGTGGGTTAGAAAAAAAGGTGAAGTCCCTATCTTCAGGGTGAAGACATCTCACACATCCACGAAGCCAGCTACCTGTTCATGTCCACCAGCTGCCTGGGTGGCGGGGAAATACCCGCAAAACCCCTCGACATGCTATCCACCTCGGGGTTTATACGTCAGTTAAAGTCTCCCCTTAATTGTACGACGTTGTACGATGATCCCCAAGGATCATCAACCTGGAGAGCCCATCTTTTTGAAATTTGAGGGGGTGTGCTGTGGGCAATATTAATCAAGGTCCCATATTCCCCTCCACTTTAAGGATCAGAGACCACCCATATTCATTCTTAACTTGTTCAAACAACTGAAATGGAAGGTTCTTATGAATGAGTATTGCTACTCCTCTACTTGTTGAATTAAAGGATGAGAAAACACCTGGCTGAACCTTCCCTGCTGGAACTTTAAATGCTCCTTATCAGTCAGATGTGTTTCTTGCAGCAAGGTTACATCAACCATTTCCTTTTTAAGGCTTGAACGTATATATTTTTTTCTCTTAATCAGTGAATGACTCCCTTTAACATTCCAGGTGCACCATTTAAGCGAGCGGTTATCCATAACCATCCAAAGCCGCCATGACCCACTGGGAGAAGAAGCCCATTTATAGCCCGCCAAGTGAAAGCTGTAAACAGTTCGTATAAACATGAAAATATAATACAAAAACAACCAAATCAACACTTTAAACAACTACTTCGACCATGAACCAACAGAGAACACAAGTAAGCAGAGACTTTCCCCCTTGCCCACAGGGGGCGCTCATACAACGCACTAATCCCCCGTGGCTCTTCCTAGCTGAAGCCGCTCCCAACCCAGACAAAACAAAGTTAAAAAAACGTTACATGGGTCTTACAACAAGAAAATTGAAAGTTGGCATTCAACCCCAGCCCATCCATATTTTGACCCGAGACAGTCCTGGTGAAATAAAATGTAACCACGCCACCTCCCCAACCCCCGTTCCCATTCCATACTAAGAGAGAGAAACGAAAAGCAAATTATAGAAAAACACAAAGGATAATGGGAGGGGAGGAAGAAAGGAGGAGAGAGAAAAAGGAAAAATGGAACCTCCACATACTAAAAAAAACCCCAAAACGAGGGAAACCAGGCAAACCCCAGAGAAAACAAAGGGAACACATTTGTCCATATTATTTGAACCAGCCAGTCTGTTTTAATGAGTACCGGAACTCCTTTGCGTTTTCTAGTGAGTCAAAATTAAACACAGACCCTCCATGGCTGACACGTAATATTGCTGGATATCTTACCAAGTACATAATATTAACGTCCCTCAGCCTCCTTTTTGCCTTATCAAAGGCTTGCCACTTGCGGATCACAGCCGTAGAAGGCTTTTGGAAAAAACATAATTCGTGATCCTTTGTAGATCAGAGCCTATGGATCCTTCCGCAGACGTCAAGAAGCTTCCAGCACCTGTTTTGCTCTATCGTGCTGGAGTTGCACTCGGACCAGGCAGGGATGCTGGTCCGATCTGGGCCTGTACACTGCAACCCGTAGGGACGGCTCGAGCCGCACCCAGGCTGCCTTGACTTTCAGTTTCAAAAATTGTGTGAGGCATTGTTCCAAGAAGCTGACGAGCTGGCTTCCTTGTTCCCATTCCGGGAGCCTGATCAAGCTGATGTTCTTCTGACGGCTCCAATTTTCGATGTCGTCGACCTACTCTACACAGGTCTGTACCTAACGTTCCAGGGCTTGGACCGGACCCGCTGAGGATTCTGCCATGGTTTCCTAGCCGCGGTCCCTTCTTCCGCCTTCTCGATGTGTGGCCCGAGACGCTGGATCTCTTGGCCATGCTACTGCAGCTTGGCTGAGATCAGTTCCAGCATGGTCCTGGTCTCATCCACTGCTGAAGCAATCTTCTCTCACAGGCTCCTACACTTCGAGACCCGGCTCTGTTCCACAAATAATTAATCCCTGGGGCGTTCACAGAGGCCAACATCACAGCCGCGGGCGGATCGATTGTTGCAGTTCCCCGCTGATTGTGATTCTCATTGTCATTTTCGCTTACTCATTTTCCTTACTCACTTAAAATGGCCTAGAGTAATACTGGCCTAGAGTAAAACGAATCGATTTTACCCAATAAGGAAGAAAGAGAGGGTGAATGCAGCATTTTGTCTCGGTTCTGGTGCAAAGCTCAGCAGAGCAGAACGACTGGATCGCCGCCATCTTGGATGTCACCCAAATAATCACTGTTAACAAACTTTTTTTGAAATGGTTTGAAGATGTTTCTTGTAGGGGGAGACAATGGAGAACTATTGGATGCGATATATGTAGATATTCAGGTGGATGTTTCAGAGTTCAGGAAGTGAGTAGTAAATAAAATTGGACCAACGTAGTTCAGGGGTGACTTTTGCAAATGGAAAGGTAAAAGTGAAGTTGGCCTTCAGTTAACGGAAATGGAATATCGAAGTAAAGGCGTTCTGCACAGATTGCATGCAGTGTGGATGAGATTATATTTGTGTTCTGTACTGTTTCAAAGAATGAGAGGTGATCTCAGGGAAACGTAGAAAATTCACCCACAGCAGATTGACTAATACAGGGGCATGGAGAAGTGCAACAGGCAAAGTTAGGGGGGACACAAGATGTTCTACAAAAACATCAAGCTGAACAGAATAACCAGGGAAAAAATAGGACCCATTTCGAAACCAGGGTAATAATCAGTATGTGAAACTGGGGAACATTGATAGACTGTAACACGAGAGCTTCACACCTGTTTTAGTTGGGATAAGGAAGATGCAGGTACAGAATTCAAGAAGATGGACTGGGAAGCTCTCGAACAGTTTGGTATAAGATGCAAGTTGGGATTGATGGTTTTGGATGATGTAAAGTCCAGATGAGTTGCATCGCAGGATGTTGTTGGAGACAAGAGAGGAAACGTCCTGACCGAATGTTTCAGTCGAATCTGACCACACGAGGGAGGTGCTAGAGGACTGGAGAACAGATATGGGGTCCCAAGTTACTGGAAAGGTGGTAGAGATAGACCAGTGTCTGGTTGTGTACCACAGCGAGAAGTGCAGTGTATCAAATTATTTGTGGTATTCATAAATGATGTAAATGTGAATGTGGAAGGGGTGGTGGGGGGTGGGGGCTGAGCGTAATAAGTAATTTTGTGTTTGACCCAAAGTTTGGCCAGGTAGTTAGCAGTGAGGAAGAAGGCCTTATGTTATAGGAAGATACAGGTGGAGTGGTCAGATGGTCAGATCAATGACAGATGGAATGGAACCCTGATAAATATGAGGTGATGCACTTTGTAAGAAGAAACCGGAGAGAGGAGAATTCAATGAATAGCAGAACACGAGGGACGTCAGAGGCTGTTTCTCCACACATCCGTGAATGTGACTGGATAGTGTAATAGCCCGTTAAGAAATCACACGGGACTGGAGGCATAGTGTTTACTCATCGAGGCGACATAATATAAGTTAAACATGCCATTGGTTAGGCAATAGATAGAATACTGTGTGCAGTTCTGGCAGCAACATTACAGGAAGTGCTTTGGTTTCTCAGTAACATCAGAAGCTATTGGAGTCTCCACAGATTTGGAAGCTTCAGTGGAAGTCTCCTGGCTGCAAGTCTCTCTAAATTTTCACTTGATTTGTTTTCCCTCCTCGATTAGAGAACTGCATCTGAGAATCTGAGTCTGATCTTTTCTTTATGCCAAATACGTGTTTATGGGATATTACTGTATCAAAACACTTAATTATTAATACAGTCTAGGCCAACGCCTTCAAATATTTTTGAATAGCTCTGCTGTCGTCCATAACACGTGACTCCTTCTCTTCCTGTGTAATTGGTTGGAGGCACTAAATGGGCTATCTGTACACTTCTCCAATAATTTCATTGAGCTGAATGACTTCCTCATATTCCTGTGAAGCTAGCGTAAGACGCCGAATAATCTCCTCCTTTTAACTGTGGAAATGTGTAGTGTTCAGCAGCACTGTTACATGAATGTTACTGATATTTCCAACAGCACAAGCCTGATTGTTGTCCAGGTCTTGCTGCACATGGACACAGACTAGTTCAAGAGTTGAAGGAGGACATTTTTCCTGAATATTGTGTGATCTTCACTGACCAGCCCCACTTCTAATCTTATGGTGGGGGCAAGACATTTATGAAGCAGCTGAATATGTTTGTGCTGAGGAAGCTACCTTGAGGATCTTTTGCAGATATGTCCAGGACTGAATGGAGCTTTCTATACAAATCACAATCGTTGTGCTTTATGCTTTAAATCACTCTAACCAGGGAAGTTTACAACTCATTCCCATTAAGTGCAATCCTGCTCAGGCTCCTTGAGACCGTCCTTAGTTAAATGATGCCTTGATGTTCAGTCACTCTTCCCTGAGCCCTTGTGTTCACGTCTTTTGCTCATATCAATAGGTCACAGTGTGGGGACAGGCAGTGCTTTTTTTAACCAGTCAGAGTTGAGGGTTGTGAAGAATTGGACATGAAAGAGGATACAAACCTTATGATCTTATTGTGGGTGAAGACCTGCTTGGGGGCGGGGGGGGAGGGGATGGTGGCGTGTGGATGAATAACATATTCCTGTTTGTGGCGTTCTCACATTCTATTATTAGAAAGTAGAGACTGTTATTTTCCTGAAAGCTCTGTTATTGAATAGTACCAGACTGTCTGGACCATCTCTGGGTGAGGAATGGGGTCTGTATTCATAGTGAAAATTGGTCTACAACTTGACCAACAAACGAAGCACACGTTGCAGAAAGGGGAAGGGGAAGCTCAGTTAGGAGTGATGAGAAAGCTCTTCTATACCCCAGCCTAGATTTTCCAATTACACTTTCGAAACCAGACCAAACTGGGTTTGACAGTTTTGAGGGGCAGAATGGTCTCCTCTGTTTCTGTGCACGAGGTGATAGGAGTAAGTAGCCTCTAATTGCTCCTGTCTAGCAGGTTTGATGGGCTGAATTGAACACAGAAACATGGGACTGAGGAGCAGGAGTGGGTCATTAGACACTTTGAGCCTTCTCCACCCAGGGACTAAGATTGTGGCTGATCAGGTTTTGGTCTCAGCTCCACTTTCCTGTCTGTATGTCTTCATCCAAGAATCACTTCTCTGTCCCATATTTAACTAATTCAGCACTGAATAAATATAAACAAAGAGACATCTCAAACTTGTGGGGAAGATGCATTTTCATTTGCCGGTTTGTATTTCCAGATGCGTTATAAATTCTCAAAAAAATATGCCATTTGTAGATAGTCAGTCAATGCGATATTTTATGAACTCCTACTTTGGAAATAAAGCCAAACTAATTCCAGGTGAAGACACATACAGACTCCAAACAAGACCGCATGCCTAAAATACGTTGTCTGATTGGAGGGGTCACCTTCTTTACATCGATAATACCTGAAGGTAGGACTTGAAAGGAACTCTTGGATTTGTATATTCATCAATCAAAACCTGCATCGCCATTCTAAACGATTAAAGCTTTAGCTGCCATCTTAGATGTGTTCAATTCATGTGCATGTGATGTACAGTCCCTTCATCTTTTCCTTATAAATTTTGTGCCTAAGGTCTTCTCTCTCTAACAGCTGACTAAGGAGCAGGACAATGAAAGCTTATGTTTTCAAATAAACCCGTCAGACTATAACCTGGTGCCATGCAATTATTGACCTTACTCAACCCAGTCCAAAGCTAGCACCTCCATATCATGATTTCTATTGATTAGCCAACTTTCTCTCCAAGCAAAAAAATTGTCCTAACCCCGTGTGCTCTTGTGTTGCATATTAATCTTTTGTCAAGCATGTTATGCATTGCCTTCTTGAAGTCCAGATATAATAGATCCTTCAGATATCCGTTATTCAACTTGTTTGTCACATTCTTTAAATAAAAAAAATCGGAATGGTATTCAAACATGATTTATCCTGAATAAAATCATGTCGACTTTGATGGATTGTGGTTTGACTTTCAACATCTCCTGTTGTTAATTCCTTAATAACAGATTTGAACAATTTGTCTTCAGTCCCAATTGTTTTCTCATACCTTTCCATGCCCGACTGAAGTTGGTTATTCGAAGTTCTTCCCTTTCCATAACCTCGACAGTCCATTTCAATTCCTGTGAAATAGGCACAAGGCTGTAAAAGATCGGCTCCAATTGCTGTGTGAGGGGCGTGGGTGGCTGATTAGACTCATTCTGTTCCTGCTTTACACACACGATGGGCTGAATGTCCTCCTGATATTCCTACGCTATTGATTTGATGGCTTGCATGTCCTGTGCCTGTTCCTGACCAAGCCGCTCACAATCTCAATGTCCTCCTCCTGTTGCTCAATGACAAGTTTGGGGACTTATGGAATCTCCCTGCTGTTATGCCACATTTCGAGTGTTGACTTGTGCAGGCAGGTTGCGTTGTCCACAATGGGTAGCTCAGTGGTTAGCACTGCTGCCTCTCAGCACAGAGATCTGGGTTTAATTTCAGTCTCGGGTCACTGTTTATGTGGAATTTGCACATTCTCACTGTGCCTGCAAACAATGCCATGGACTACATAAATCGTTAAACCGTATATTGTAATGAATTAGTACAGTAAATGTCACACTTGAACACTATAGTCACTGACTACAGCACTGTAACTTTCACCAAGATCTTCACCAGAAAGCACGAGCTGACTGACCACGTGATGCCGATGCAGAATTCCGGTTCTCTCCAAGATATTTCCCTCCCAGTTTGAAATTAATTTCCTTCTAAATGTAAATAACAAATCGCACATTGTGGCACAGTTTCAAGGCTTGCAGAGCGGATTATATTCCTGCTTTAGCTGAACACACTGAGGGTGCATTTGGCAGACAGTGGATTCTGAGGCTGGGATTTGGTGTTCAGCTGGTGCCAGAGACCGACTCCCATAACAGTGAACGGGAGCTCGCTTTATAAAGGAAGGGACACAATTCACTAATTGTGTTGCAGCGAAATTGTGTTTAATAAACACACCTTTACTGGATAACTACCTCTATATTGAATGGAGGATCAAAATTGATGGAGCAAAGAAAATACAGTAGTTCCGATTTTATATGTTCCGATGTTTAAACATACTAAAGGATATGAACACTATGTGGGGAAAACTGAATTAAGGAGATTTTCACCATGAACTAGAATAAAGGATACTCAGTGTGTTGATTGACCTACTCCTTTCCCGAAGTTTCTGTGTAGTCTGTGGGAAAGCTCTGTAACTGCTGCCACCAACTCTCAGACGTTGGGAAGGAAATCTCTGCAGGGTCAACACGGTAATATTTCCCATTCCAATACTGAGACTGGAGTCGGGTGATCTGTACAGTTTTATGCTTTAAGACCCCGGAACAGTTTGATACAATAGAGTGTCTTGCTTGGCCATTTCCGAGACCATTGAAGAGTTTATCACATGTCTGTGTGTCTGGAGGCATGCTTAGGCCAGACTAGGAAAGCAAAGGAGATTCACTTTCTGAAAGTACAATGAGGAAGGAAATTGGTGTTTACAAACGACATTGGCTTCAAGGTCACTGTTAATGACTCCAGGTTTTACATCTCGATATTTTATTAATTATAACGTCCACCCGCTGTCACAGTATTAGCCTGGTCTGGATTAGTAATCCAGTGACATCTCCACAACAGCACCATCTCCACATGGGGACCTATCAGACACCACACTGAGCTGGTTATTTCTGTGCTGCTTGACAGCTCAGTCAAAAAGAACTACCACCAATATGATGATCGCGATGGGACTCAGGGCGTGGTAAGTGGTCAGACTGTTCGCTTGTTATGGGATTGGACGTAACTGAGTAAATTTCTACATTGCCAGGGTGATGTCAGAGTTGGAGCTGTAATGAAACAGCTTCTTCAGGGACTCGGCTTGTTGTGCAGCACAAGTCTTCAGTCCCAGTGCAGGAATGGGGTCAGGGCCCATTGCCTTTGTCTTATCTACTGTGTTCAGCTGTTTCTTCATGTCAGATACAGCAAATCAGATCAATTAAAGACTGGCATTTGTGATTCTGCTGGCAGCATGGCGAGGGTGAGGTGGATCATCAACTCAACACTTTTGGATGAGGAAGGTGCAGATAATACAACCATGTATTTTACACTGATGTACCGGGCTGTCCCATTATTTAGGATGGCGATATTTATGGAGTCCTCTCCTCAGTGAGTTGTTTCATAATCCATCGACATTTATGTCTGGATATGGCAGCACTGCAGAACTTCGATCTGATCTGTTAGTCTTGGGATCATTTCGCCCTCTGTATCAGATGTTAGTCCCATTGTTTCGAATGTAACCAGTCAAGTGCAGTAGCTTTAATGGATTGTCATCAGGTTCAGGTACACATGGCTCTGAACCTATCATGTTCACCCGCACTGATCACTGAACCATAGATCAACTTGATGTTAATGGTAGGCTGAGGGATTATCCTGGGGAAAATGTTACAGATTGTCGTTGAATACAATTCTGCTGCTGCTGTGATTCTACCGCACCACATGAATGCCCACTTTGAGCTGCAATATGCTCAAATCAATTCGACTGACAGTCCCCCAGTTCATACCAAGACCCATTCACCCATCAGCCATGTACTCAGTGTCTTAACCTGCTTTCTGATGTCATAACACTTCCATTTTCCTATTCTCATTCTGCTTTCCCTGGTGTCACGCCTCCAAGTTGTTACTTTATTCAAACCCCTTAACATATGTATCTCAATCGTTTCCATTCCCCCAATGCCATCTTCTGTGTTTGATGTGAATGTGTTTCCCTCTGTTTCTCTCCCTGACCATGATTAAGAGCTCTGCAGTGTCAGTGATGCCTGCATTATGGAGTTTCAGATCAAGGAATTTGTGCACCTTGCATTATCGGTCACTTCCCAGTGCTCAGTGTTCCGTGTTAGTCAAGAGGTTTGAGCAGCTTTAACACACGTCTATGGAACTTGTTCAAAAACAGAACTTACTGATGAAACTCAGCAGGTCTGGCATCATCTCGTGGAGTGAAAGAGTTAATCTTTCAGGGCCAGTGACCCTTCTACAAAGCTCCCATTTTCTCTAGAAATTTTTGCATTTTCATTTCCAGTATCCACAGTTATTTGTTTAATTGAAAATTTGTTCTGAACTTATTCATTTCTCGAGAAACTCAACAGGTCTGGCATCATCTGCAGAGACAGAGAAACAGAGTTAGCGTTTCAAGTCCAGTATGACACTTCTTCAGAACTGAAAAGGATCGGAAAATGAGCTTTTAGTTCCTTGACAGATGTGGGTAATGGGTTGACGGGTAAAAGAGGGTGTGGCAAAAGATAAACATGCTTTTCGTAGTGGTGAACGAGAAGATCATGTGAAGTTGACTAGCAATTAAAACGTGAATAGGGAAAAAGGGTTCGCTCTATTGAGTGAACGATAAAGAAGATACAACCACATAAGGTCATAGGGAGGACGGGAGGGTGAATATACGGAAACTGGAGAACAGTTATGGGGTCAGACTGTGAAGTTATGAAATTGTACATTACCTCCTACAGGATGTAACGTACAAAAGTGTAAAGTGAGTTGTTACTCGAGCTAGGGTTGTGCTTCCTTGGAACGTTGCAGCAGCCCAGGGCCGAAAGGATAGCATGAGAGCAAGATAGGTTATTGATCTGGGAAGCAATGAGAAGCACAGGGTTATTTCTACTGACAAAGTGGGAGTTTTCCTCAAAGCAATCACTGTTTGGTCTCGCCAAGAAAGAGAGATTCATTCTGATCAGCAATGAAAGGAGACCAGATTGAATGTTTACAAGCGAAATGCTGCTTCACCTGGAAGATATGTTTGGTGACTTGGACAGTGAGGAGAGAAGAGGTGAATGAGCAAGTGTTGCAGCTTCTGCAATTGCATAGGATGGTGCCATTGGCGGGGGGGGGGGGGGGGGTGCAGGGAAGTCTTCTGGGTGATGGAGATGGCAGAGAGGGAACGGTTCCTGCGAAATACTGACAGTGGGCGGGAGGTGAAGATGGGTTTGATGATGCTGTCCTGCTGGAGATGGTGGAAATGGCGTAAGATGATTATGTGAATGTGTATTCTAGTGCAGGATGGAGTGTGGACAAGGAGGAATCTATCATCGTTCTGGGATGAAGGGAGGGATTGAGGGCAACACCGTGGGAGATGGGAGAGTGACAGCTGAAGGCCCTGTCCACCAGAGTTAGGGGATTTCTGGTTTGAAGGAAAATGAGGTCACGTTAGATGCAACTCACAGGAATATGGCATCCTCAAACAGAAATAACAGATATGGAGAAACTTGGAGAATGGAGTCAGCCTCCGCTGATCATGTGTTAAACCACATGCAGAGGTTCCCCCTTAATGATTGAAAAGAATCAGGCATATACATTGAGGATTTCTGCCTCGCATCTGGTCTGAAACGGAACGTGAAAATAGACCCAGAGGATGTTCAGTGAGTATACGTGAGCAGACATTCAAGCAGATATCCCAAACCGCTCAGTTAATTATTGTTTCTGTTCAAAAGAAGAACTCTATAAGCAGGTGAACCACACATGGTTGACAAAGCTCTCAAGGATACTACTGATGAGCATTAGTGGGGGGCCAGATATATAATGTTTATTTCAGGGACCATAAGCTGATGTTAGGCATGAATTTCAGCTGTGCTTCCTGATTTACCACCCAGAAAACACTGCCATTTCTGCTCCATCCTCTTCCCTGCTCATCTCCCCTTCCTGGTTCCAGTTTCTCCCTCTCAAATTACAGAATACATTCTCTCATATTATGGTCCCTACCCACTTCACCTGAAACTCTTTGATTAGGTCTACCTACTCTGCTGTAGAATCAAGCTGCGTTTTGTGCTGCTACTATGCTCTGGTCTCAGTGTGGCTCTGCCTCTCCATTTATTCTGTTTTACACTTCCCACTCACATCTCATTCTGGAAAGTTTCCTTCTTGGCGTAAACCTTATTGAAAACACCTCTCCCCCCTTGCACTAATTTCACTAATTTGATCCAAATTTCTCCGAATCAAAAATTATACTCAGCCTTCATCTCACTATGCTAAAGGTAGACGCTGACCGTGTGGTACAAGAATTCCCCTTCTGATATGGTTCAGGCCAGAGATGCGCTTTCACTGAAGAGATAATCACACGATTTGGACATAGCAATTCAGGTGTTTGACCTCTTATTGGCACTAGTAAGAGTTTCATGCTGCCTGAGTATTGTAACATGGAGATAAACAAATCACAGGACGAAGCAAGGGCTGAGTGTTATTTACCTGTCATTCGTATACTGTTTTAAATTTGCAGTGCTTATCTTTAAATGCTTGTTCGTAAAGTTAATGTCAGAGAGTGTGTACGAGGTTGAGGGATGACATTGTAGAAGTTTATAAAATCATGAGAGGTATGAATTGAGTGGCCAGCCAAAATCTCCCACGGGATGGGAGAGTTCAATATAACAGGCGTAGGTTTAAGGTGGAAGAGCGGAGATTTGAAATGGACGAAGGGTCAATGTTTTCAAACAGAGGGTGATGTGTGTATATGGAATGAGCTGTCAGAGGAAGAGTGGGAGATGCAAGTACAGCTACAACATTTAAAACTCATTAGGACAAACATATGAATGGGAAAAGTTTAGAGGCATATGGACAAAATGCAATCAGATGGGACTAGTTTAGTTTGGAAAACCTGGTCAGCATGGACAAGTTGGACTAAAGGGTCTGTTTGTGCGCTATATGACTGTAAGAATCGAGAAAGCGATGAGAAGGGGAGAAAAGCCATGATGTAGTAAATTGGAAAGAAATACAAAAACAAGCAGCACGTGCTTTTCCGAGCATATAAAAAAAGTTCAAGATGAGTGTGTGACCTTAGGTGAAATTAAGGCAGGAAAGTATATTGAGGAACTGAAGAATTGGCTACAAGGCGCAGACATATAATTTACACCCATGTTCTACATCTTTCCTCACAAGGGAAGGTACAGTAAGTAATTCAATGAAGTAAACAAAATAGTAATAGGAGGGAAGTTCTTGAACAGTCTCTTACAAAAGGAACAAGGATTTTTCTAACAGATAAGACTAAGGGTAGACAGGTCAGCAGTAATTCATAGCTGGTTTTGAAAGAAATTGTCACAGTCTTGGGGTCATGGCGCCCTCTCTATCAGATGTTAGCTCTGCTGTTTATTAATGTAAGCAGTAAGTGCGGTAGCTTAAATGGATTGTCATCAGGTTTAGGTACACACTGTTCTGACCGTGGCATGTTAACCCACACTCATCACTGAACCAGAGATCAGCTTCATGCTAATGGTAGACTAAGAGATTATATTGTGGTTGAATATAATTCTACTGCTGCTGCTGCTACTACAGCTGCTATGATTTGCAGCATCACATGAATGTCCAGTTTGAGCTGCAATATCTGCAATACAATTCTGTTGCCTGTCCTCAACTCGCACGGGGTCCCGGTAACCCTTCTCCCCTGTACACAGTGCCCTATCCCAGTTTCTGATGTGGGAACACTTCTTTTTTTTTACAATTCTCATCCTGTTAGGGTATCTTCATGATGCCATGCCTCCAACTTGTCACATTCCTCAAAAGCATTTAACGTTTTCACCTGAATCTTTGCCCCTCCAGTAATGCCATCTTCTGTTTAAAGTGAATGTGTTTCCCTCTGTTTCTCTCCATGACCATGATTAAGAGCTCTGTAGTGTCGGTGATGACAGCCTTATGTAGTTTCAGAACAAATGAATTTGTATACCTTGCATTATCATTCACTCCCAGTGTATGGTGCTCTATGTTGGACAGGGCGTGCGAGCAGCTTTGACACACATGTTTGAAACTTGTTCAAAAACAGAAATTGCTGAAGAAACTGACAAGTCTGACAGCATCTGTGGAGTGAAAGCAGATTTACACTTTTGAGTTCGCTGACTGTTCCTCAAAACACCCAGTAAGTCCAACAATTTTTGTTTTTGTTTCAGATTTCCTGTATCCAATGATCTTTGCTATATTGGAAATGTGTTCTGCATCTTTTCATTTTTGAAGGAACTCAGTGGGTCTGGCAACATCTGCAGAGACAGAGAAACAATATTAATGTTTCAAGTCCAGTATAAATCTTCTTCAGACGTGTCAAGGATTGGAAAGTGAGTGTTTTAGTATCTTGGCAGAGGTTGGAAAGAGTGTTTGGAAGCCCAGTGTGAAAGACAAATGGGCTTGTGGTGAAGATATATAATGGGTGTAAATTAATGTGTAAATATTAGAAATTGATTTTCTCTGTTGCATGCAACATAAACAAGACACAAACTTAGGGAGCCCAGGAGGGAGAGTGTACGGAAAATGGAGAACAGCCATAATGGGTTCAGGCTGTGAATTTATGGAATGAAATATCAACTCCTACAGACTGTAACGTACGAAAGTGTAATCTGAGCTGTTACTCGAGCTTGCGTTGTGCTTCATTGGAACATTGCAGCAGTCTGCATTTTCTTAGACTCCCTACAGTGTGAAAACAGGCCCTTCAGCTGAACAGGTTTCTACTGACCCTCCAAAGTGTATGCGAACCAATCCCATTCTCTACTCTAATGCCATATATAGAGCCTTGGCTATTGCACCGAACATCAGCATCCCTGAACGCAATCGGCAATTCAGCATGGCCAGTTCACCTAACCTGCACAACTCGGAACTGTGACAGGAAACTGGAACAGAGGAAATCGAACCCATTTCCCTGATGCTGTGAGGCAGCTGTGCAAACCACTGAGCCACCGTGTCATCCAGGAGCGAAATATTATAAGACCACACCTCTATATGAGAAGAAATGAAGCCATTTGGACCATCAAGTCTGCTCCACCATTCGATCACGAATGATCGATTTTCAACCCATTTTCCGGCTTCCTCTCAGTAACCTTTGATCCCCTGGTCAATCAAGACCTTATCTGTCTCCGTTTTAAATATACTAAATAGAACGTAGACCATAGAACAGTACAGCACTGAACAGGCCCTGTGGGCCACGATGTTGTCCCGAGATTTAATCCTAATGTAAAATATAGTAATTTAACCTCTGCATCCCTCAACTCACTGCTATCCATGTACATGTCCAGCAGTCGCATGAATGCCCCCATGACTCTGCCTCCACCACCAGAGCTGGCAATGCATTCCATGCATTCACAACTCGCTGCATAAAGAACCTAACTCTGACGTCTCCCTTTTACCTTCCTCCTAATATCTTCAAACTGTGACTTCGCTTACTAGTCAATCCTGCCCTGGGGAAAAGTCTCTGGATATTGACTCTATCTATTCCTCTCATTAGTTTGTATATCTCGATCAGATCTCCTCTCTCCTCCTTGTCTCAAGAGAGAAAGGTCCAAGCTTGTTCAGCCCTTCTTCATTAAGCAAGCCCTCCAGCCCAGGCAGCATGGTAGTAAAGCTTCTTTGCACCCTCTCCAAAGCCTCTGTGTCTTTCCTATAGTAGGGCGCCCACAACTGGACACAATATTCCAAGTCTGGTCACATCAGGGACTTGTCGAGCTGCAGCAAAACTTCGCGGCTCGTAAACTTGACCCCCCTGTTAATGAAAGCCAAAACACTATATACTTTCTTGAAATCCTATCCACTTGGGTGGCAACTTTGAGGGATCTGTGCATTTGCGCACCCAGATCCCTCTGTTTCTCCACCTGTCAAGAATCCTGTATTTAATGTTATATTCAGGATTCGAATTTGACCATCCAAAAGGCATTGCTTCGCATTTATCCAGGTTGAACTGCATCTGCCATTTCTCAGCCCAGCTCTGCATCCTGTCGATGTCTCGCTGCAGCCTACAGAAGCCCCCTTTACTATCGACGACACCTCCAACCTTTGTGTCATCTGCAAATTTACTAACCCACCCCATAACCTCCTCATCCAAGTCATTTATAAAAACTACACAGAGCAGAGGCCCAAGAACTCAGCCCTTTTGGATCCCTCTCAACATTGTCCTCCAAGCAGAATACTTTCCATCTACAACCACTGTCTGCCTTCTGCCAACCAGCCAATTCTGAATCCAGATAGCCAAATCCCCCTGTATCCCATATTTCCAGACTTTATGAATGAGTCTTCCATGGGAAACCCTATCAAATATCTTGCTGAAGTCCACATGCACCACATCCACTGCTTGACCGTTGTCGACCTGTCTTGGCAACTCCTCAAGGAAATCAATAAGATTTGTGAGGCATGACCTGCACCTCACAAAGCCATGCTGACTGCCTTTCGTCACACTATGCTTTGTCAGATAGTCATAAATCCTATCCCTCGGAATGTTTTCCAAACTTTGCTGACCACAGACGTATGACTGACTGGTCTCTAATTGCCAGGGATTTCCCTATTACCCTTCTTGAAATAAGGAACAACATTCGCCTCCTTCCAATCCTCCGGTAGGACTCATGTGGGGAGTGAGGAGGCAAATATCCTGACCAGCAGCCTAGCAACCTCCTTTCCCGCTTCCTAGAGCAGTCTCGGATAAATCCTGGGGACTTATCCATCTTAATGTTTTCTAAAATTGCGAGCACATCAACTTCATCACTCTTGATCTGGTCAAGACTGATCTGGCCCAGCTCCTCTAAGTTTTCATTTACAACAAGTTCCCTTTCTTTGGTGAAAATCGAAGCAAAGAAAACTAATTTAGGGCGAACCATATCTGCTCAGAATCCACGCATAAGTTCCCTACACTATCCCTGATCAACCCTACCTTCTCCTTGATTATTCTCTTATTCCTCACGTATGAGAAAAATGCATTTGGATTCTCCCTAATCCTTCTTGCCACTTTTCCATTTAGTAAATAATCTATGCCTATATTCTTCATATCAAAGTGCATGACCTCATAGTCTCCCACATTGCATTCCATCTCCTACTCCTTTTCCCACTCTCCGAAACTGTCGAAATTTTTCTGCAGGCTCCTTGCCTCCTCAATATTACATGTGTCTCCACCTATCTTTGCTTCATCTGCAAACGTAGCCAGAATGCCTTCTGTCCCGCCACTCAGATCATTAACCTCTAAAGTGAAATGTTGTGGTCCCAACACTGACTCTTGTGGAACACTGCTTGTCACCGGTTGCCATCCTGAAAGGGACAATTTTATCCTCACTCTGCATCCTGTAAGAGACCCAATCTTTTATCAATGCAAGTACCTGTCCTCAGACACAATGAGTCCTTATCTTACTCTGCAGCCTCCTGTGCGGTAACATATCAGAGGCCTTCTGGAACTTCAAATAGGTAATTCTCTTTGGTCCAACACTTCGTTACCTCCTCAAAGAATTCTCATTATCTTGAGAGCAATGTAGGTTATTGAAATGGGGAGCAATAAGAAGGTCAGGGTCATTCCAACAGACAGAGTGGAGATGTTCCACAAAGCAGTCTCTATTTGGCTCACTAATGTAAAGGAGACTGCATTGTGAGCAGCAATGACAGGAGATTGGATTGAAAGTGTACAAGTGAAATGTTGCTTCACCTGGAAGGTGTGTTTAGAGCCTTGAACAATGAAGAGGGAAGAGATGAATGGACAAATGCTGCAGCTTCTGCATTTACATGGGAAGGTGCCATGGGGGTGTGGGGAAGTGTTCGGGGTAATGGAGCGTGCCACAGAAGGAGTGGTCGCTGTGAATTTCTGACAGTGGACGGGAGGGGAAGATGTGTTTGATGGTGTTGTCCAGCTGGAGGTGGTGGAAGTGGCAGAGGATGATTCTGTGAATGCAGATTCTAGTGCAGTGAGAAGTGAGGGCAAGGAGAGATCGATCATTGTTCTGGGAAGGAGGGGACGGAGGGAGGGCAGAAACGAAATGGGACAGACTGTAAGCTCAGTCTATCAGATTTAGGGGATTTCTCGTTTGTGAGAAAAGGAGGACATGAAGGAAGCTTCCCAAAGGAATGTGGCATTATCGAACAGAAATGACATAGCCAGGGAAACTGGGAGAGTGGAGTCACCCTCAGCTGATCATGTGTTCTGCCACATACGTAGGTTCCCTCTGAATGCCATATATAGGATGTCATATATCTGCAGTGTGAAAATAGACACAGATGATGGTCAGCAGATGTGTGTGTGTGTGGGGTGGGGGGGGGGGGGGGGAGACATTTAAGCAGGTACTGATTAATAACTCTCAGTAATGTTTGGCTCTGGTGAAAAAGAATATGATATGAAGATGTGAAGATGAACCACCCATGATGCACAAAGGCTGTGAAGGTTTCTAATCAATCACAAACTCAAGAATTCAGATTGGTGAGCTCTAGCGTCGTCCACATTTGGGAAGTTTACTTTTGGAACAAGAAGCAGATTGTATAAACCAAAATACAAAGAAAAACATTTCAAAATTGGCAAGAAATATGAAAAGAAACTAACCGCAAGAATTTTCCCATATTGAATTGAAAACGATCATGATATGTGTGTGACCCTTGGAAGGACGGCAGGAAAGAATATGTGGGACAACTGTAGGATGTGACTGGGGAACTGATTTCAAGGAAGAGGCAGATAATTTAAAACAGTATTTTACATCGTTCCTCGCAGGGGAATGCACGAAGAGTTTCAATATTATAAACAAAATTGTAGTCAGATGAAAGTTTTGCCCTGTCTCGAACAAAATGAACAAGGCTTTTCTCAAACAGAAAAGACCAAAGGTAAACAGCTCATCAGCAATTCATAGCTTGCTTTAATAAAAGTAGTTACAGAGTGACTGGTGGCACTGTGTGAAATACTCCATAACTCTCGGGATTACAGGCATGTTCCAGTGAAACTGGCGAAACTCCAAAGAGGAGCCTGTCTTCAAGAAGAGAGTGAGTCTTCAAGTGTTTAGGTGTTCCCTTTGTCTGAATAGTGGAGCATATTTGAGAGGCTTAACGGCCTCATGATGCACTTTCATCCTGAGTGATTGTAATAAAAGTAAAACTCTGCTCCTTCCTCTGATGCGTAACATAATTGGGGATGAACAATTTGCTGAAGTTGAATTATTTTGAATATTATCTGGAACACTGTACAAACGACATCATCCAGAGAATTCTAGAAACTTCACTCATAAGAACATTTTATAACCATGTGGGGGTATTGCGTCGGTGAGAGAGAGAGAGAGAGAGAAGGTGCTACATTGCAGTGGTGAGAGTGTGAGTGTGAGAGAGTAGAGAGAATACTTATCCTGACAGAGCGGAGAAGGATATTAATGCTTTTCCAGTATTGCTGGACTTTTCTTCGGACCGCAGATACTGCACTGAGCTGGTTGGTGAGCTCAGACCATGCTCTGAGAAGAGAAAGGTACCCCACTGTACTAGACTATTCTCCAGGACCTCCATGTCCCTGTCGACAAGCTGTGGTGTAATTTACCCTTATCTGCCATGCTCGGGTAAACTGCCATGCCGGAGGAAACATCACAGAAACGCTTCACAGGAGGCTCCCAAGGACTGAGAATGTCACTTAGACAGGGGACGAAACGTCTGCAACACAAATTCCCATCTCGGCGAACAGAACCACAACATCGAGTAAACTATGCAGGGCAACTACAAACTGAGAAACTCAACCGTGTGCCCATTGGCCTTTTAATGATGGCAGCAGTACCAGGGATCACTGAATATCCAGGGGCATCTGGGCGATGGTGAGCACCTCCAGCCATGATGGGTGGGAGAATTGGGCTGGGATTGGGGTGGGTTGTTAATGAGGTGAGTTCGATAAGATAACACCAGGAAACTAGCTCTGCCTCGTGCAGACATTCCTTCTGTGACATTCAATGAAAATGGCACTGAGACAAATTATTGTACGATTCAGCCCAATGAGTCGAAGATTCTGCTGATCCTACTCCCAGTTCCAACGCTGCAGGACAAATGCTTATCCAAGACTCTCAATCATCTTAACTTACACCAATATTCTGCTCCCCCATCATTCCTAGAAACAGTGGCTTATATTGCAAGATGCTATCGAAATGGTTTCATTTCACAATTTTTAAACGTACCATCAGATCCTTTTGTGAAATTCTCTCTTAATCTCCCCCTCTCTTTTAACCAAGCTCCTCCCAGTTGTTGGTATTTAAACTGATTCTCCCGCCATCTCTCTCTGGCAGTGAGGTTCACACCCACAGCACTCCTGTGTCATGCCACAATGTAGATATGGAGCTGTAAATGGAGAGGTGCTGCACATTCTGTCACTTCCAGCATGAGCTGCAAGTTTCCCCACACTGGGCAGTGATCTAACACAGTGTTACACAGCAATGCAGTGATTGGTGTACAGAGCTGTGTATGCTGGGAAGGTAATTGCTACAGATTAATGGATAAATTCACTGCTATTCACTGCACAGCTCCCCATGCTGCACAGATATCCAGTCCGTGTGTGTAGAACAATGCCTTTGTGTGTTCTTTACAACGCCCTGTGCTGAACAGATCATCTAGTCCAAGTTTATATATCAGTGCACTGTTGGACACATAAGTAGTGAACTGGTGAGCTCTAAACAGTGGACGGATTGCTAAGCAGTGCCTCATGCTGAGCAGGGACCTCATCTGGGCCTATTCATGTCTGAGATGGATCTGAGAAGTGGATTGAGTATCCGATATAATTCCTGACATGATTATCACTCCTCTGGCTCGGCCCATTTCGCTGGTAAATGTGAGGTGTTGTGTTTGAGATAGAATTTACTTTGTCAAAATATTTGACATTAAGCCAAACACAATTTATTCGAAGACTGTCTATAAAAGACAACAAAAGAAAGAGGAACTTGCAATAACTTAATTCTGTTGGAAAACTTAGCAGAATAATAGTTTATTGAACTACTATACAGTAACTGTTCCAATATGGTATCAACCGAAAAGCACACAAATGTCAAAAAACAAATGCAAGAAACAGATTGTCTGACATGTAGTTCTCCAATCCAGGAGGTAAGAACATCAAACCACAGTTCTGAGAGAAACCACAGAGAGTGTGTGTAGCACCAGGGAGAGATTTACTGCCTTCCAACCCTGCTGAGACACCAGCAATAACTGGTGAAAGGTAAAACTAAGGATCCTGGTTCCGTAAGAGTTTGACCATCACTCCACAAGACAAGGTTGCGGCTGCAAGAACACAAGGAATGGACTGTACCTACATCGTCTATGGCTCTGTAGGTGTCTCTCAAAAATGTCTCAATCCACCTCAGCCCTTTAATGCTGGACAGACAGAAGTCAAAGTCAAACTTAAATAAATAAAACAAAAAGATGCAGCAGACCTGGTGAACAGACACAGATGGCCTCGGGAGCCCAGCAATTCCTACGCTGCAAAAACACAGCAGAATCATCGAGCTTGTGAAGAGAAAGAATTATGTCTCTCCCCCACCTCGTTGTTTACAACTGGAGATGTGCCATGAGCCCAATAATCTGTGATATCAAAATCCCACCCACATCAAGTATTATTGTGATATATCAAAGTTGCCGTGAAATGGGGTTGACTGGGGCTGTTTGTTCAGTGACTGTGATTAATATCAGCCTTCCTGGACCTAACTGGGTCACTGGAGGATTTCGCTCTTCTATAATTAGGGACTTCTTTCAACTTGTTATGCCATAGTATTCGGGGCAGAGTCAAACTCAACAAGATTGGGATCAGCAGCGACAGGGAAAGAGAGAGAGATCAGAACCTGAGAACATTAGAATGGTCCAACAATGGATTTTAATTTGAGAACATTAGACTGGAATCTTCCAACAATGAATCAGAATCTGAGAACATTAGACTGGAATGTTACAACAATGGACAGGAGTTTATTCTGGGCTCTTCACTGGCTTTCTCAGGATTGGGCGAGTTTACAGTTGCGGATACGATCCTTACTGCTAATTATTCAAGTTGGGTACTATCCCATCCTCGCTATTATTGGTGTGCCTGGTAAGTCTATCTCTATCAATTCTATGTATGATGCTGAATGTTATTGCTATTCTGGTTGATTATATTTAACAAAAACATAAACTTTCAGTCACAAACGCCACTTCCTTCTCATGCATTTCCAAAATACTTACTCATAAACATCTAAGAAGGTAAAAGACTGTTCAGAACCTTGAGTCTCCATTTACGGTGAACTGTTTTGTATCTCCATATTCTCTCTGTCATCAAACCTGCCGACACCCACCTATATAATATCCCCAACCTCCAGCTCTGCCTGAGTTCTGTTGCTGACTTTGCCATCATCTAACCCTTTGTTAACGACAGATTTTATGGCTCCAGTTCTATTCTGACCTCTCTTCCAGTTACAAATAGTTTGACCACAATCTTGTTCTTGTCTCTACAGTTACTTCACAACAGGGACTCTGAAACAGATGAATAATGTCACTGACTGTAATTCAGAGGCACGGGTTATGACTCTAAAAGCATTGTCTGAAATTCTATCACAGCTGATGACTAAATTTAAATTCCAATATCAAAAATTGGAATGAAGCCTATTTTCACTCATGGCAAGCATAAACCACTGGGATTTCTTTTCTTATTTTATTGATAACCTTTGGTAAAGAAACCTAACATGCTTGCCCTGTCTGAACTAAGTGTCACCTCAGATCCACAACAATATGGTTGCCTCCATATTGCCTTGACAAATGGCCCCGTGGTCAAGGACAGTTAGGATGGACAATAAATGCTGCCCTTGCCAGTGATGCTGGCATCCCGCGAAACAACAACATTAAAGGTGAAATAACCAAGGAAATGCGGATGCTGGCGATCTGAAATAAAATTCTCCACCGTCTGAAAGAATGTTGGCAAATCTCAGCTGGTATGGCATTCTGTCGGAAAAAAACAAATAACGTTTCGAGTTCAGTGAACCTATCAAAACTGAATGCAACTGAGAAATAATATTATTATATCAGGGATGGATGGAAGGGTGAGCGGGAGGTTTGTGTTGAGTGGATGATGTCCAGCAAATGAGAGAAAGTGAGAGCGAGAGAGAGAGAGATGGAGAGAGAGAGAAAGGAAAATCAAGCAAATGATGGACTGGAAGGAAAACAGAATGGGAAGTTATTCTACCATTTCCCCTTTTCACATATTCCTGAGTATCATATTTATTATGGGATGTCCCTGCTTACCGTGAGTTTTGTTCCCTCTATCTCTCGTCTCTGAGTGTGGTGATCAACTCCATCAGCAATACTTATAGTCGCTGAGATATAGAGAAACATAATGTTCCATTGTCAACTGCTTCTTTGGAGAGAGTAACTGTTACTGTGCGACTGTGTGGAGATGTAAGAGCTTTCTCAGCCAGGAAGAGAAACTGAGGAACTGAAAAATGTGTTGCTGGAAAAGCACAGCAGGTCAGGCAGCATCCAAAGATCAGGAGAATCGACGTTTCGGGCATGAGCCCTTCTTCAGGAATGAGGAAAGTGTGTCCAGCAGGCTAAGATAAAAGGTAGGGAGGAGGGACTTGGGGGAGGGGCGTTGAAAATGCGATAGGTGGAAAGAGGTGAAGGTGAGGGTGATAGGCCGGAGAGGGGTTGGAGCGGAGAGGTCAGGAAGAAAATTGCACGTCAGGAATGTGGTGCTGATTTCGAGGGTTGTGATTAAGACAAGGTGGGGGAGGGGAAATGAGGAAGCTGGAGAAATCTAAATTCATCCCTTGTGGTTGGAGGGTTCCGAGACAGAAGATGAGGCATGTACGTGACATGTGGGAGAGAGCAGACTCCCAACTTCCTGTGAAACAGGCAGCAGGGACTGAATGATCTATCCTTTTTTTGCCCAGTAGTTTTGATGGGATGAATGGCTTCCCCACATTCTTGTGAAATCAGATTGAGGTGCTAAATGAACTCCTCATTTTACTGTGGAAATGTACAGTGCTGTTACATAAATGTTCCCCAGACTTTAACAGCACGATCCTGAATGTTATCCGAGTCTTGCTGCACATGGTCACAGACAGATTCAAGAGCTGAAGAGGGACAACTTGTTCTGAAAATTTTGTAAAGTTCAGTGAATGCCCCCTCTTCTGCTGGCACGGTGGCTCAGTAACTAACACTGCTGCCTCACATCACCAGGGTACCAGGTTCGATTGGGCAACTGTCTGTGTGGAGTTTGCACATTCCCAACTTGTCTGCATGAGTTTTCTCCAATGCTCCGGTTTCCTCCCACAGTCCGAAGATGTGCAGGTCAGGTGAATTGGCCATGCTAAATTGTCCATTATGTTAACTGCATTAGTCAGAGGGAAATGTGTCAGGGTGAGTTACTCTTTGGAGGGTCGGTATGGGATGGCTGGGCCAAGGGTCCTGTTTCCACACTGTAGGGAATCCAGTCTGGTCAGTTTAGACTCAATGAGCTGAATAGCCTCCTTCCCCACACCGTCGGGGTTGTATGATGACAAACTGGAGGTGCCTGGGCTGAGGATGCTACACTGAGGATCTCGTGCAGATGTGTCCTACGGCTGAGATGATTGATGCCCACCAATGATAATCAACTTCCATTTTGCCGTGAATGATACCAAACACTGGAGAGGTCACAGTTAATTCTCAGTAAGTGTGATTTTGTTCAGGTTCCTTGACGTCATCCTCAGTCAAATACTGCCTTGAGTTCAGGACCAGTCTCTCTTACCTGTGCCCCTGTGTTACCTCTTTGTTCATCTCAATGGGTCATGGTGTAGAAGCAGAAAGGTTTTCTTCAAACAGAGGGTAGTGAATGTCAGGAATTCTATTACACAGAGAGTTAGGAGAGGTAGATCACTGAAAGGGATTAATGATGTCCGGCAATTGGATATGGGTGTTGAAGAGTGGGGTAGTAAATTTGCCAGTGACACAAAGGTGGTTGGAGTGGTACAGAATATGGAGGGCTATTGTAGGTTGCAACGGGACATTGAAAGGATGCAGAGCTGGGCTGAGAATTGGCAAATGGAGTTCAAACGGACGTGATTCATCTTGCAAGCTCGAATGTGAATGTAGAATACATGGTTAAAGGCAGGATTCATGGCAGTGTGGAGGAACAGAGGGTTCTTGGGGTCGGTGTCCACAGATTCCTCAAAGTTGCTATCGAGGTTGATTGGGTTGTTAAGAGGCGCATGGTGTGTTGGCTATCAATTGCAGGGGGATTGAGTTTAAGAGACACGAGGTTATGCTGCAGCTCGATAGAGCCCTGTTCAGACCGTACAGGGAATATTGTGTTCAGTTCTGGTCTCCTTATCATAGGAAGGATAAGAAAGCTTTGCAGAGGGTAAAGAGGAGATTTACCAGGATGCTGCCACGACAGGAGGGCCGGTCTTATGAAGAAACCGTGAGGGAGCGAGGGCTTTTCAAGTACAAGTTAATGAGAGGCATAGAACATAGAACATAGAACGTTATAGCGCGGTACAGGCCCTTCGGCCCTCGATGTTGCGCCGCCCTGTCATACTCAGCTGAAACCCATTCCACCTACACTATTCCATGTACGTCTATTTGCCTGTCCAATCACGACTTAAATGCACATAAACATGGCGAATCTACTACAGATGCAGGCAAAGCATTCCATACCCTTACTACTCTCTGAGTAAAGAAACTACCTCTAACATCCGTTTTATACTTATCTCCCCTCACTTTAAAGTTGTGTCCCCTCGTGTTTGCCGTACCTGTACTTGGAAAAAGAGAGTGAATGGCCAGAAACATTTTCCGAGGGCAGAAATGTCTATCACTAGGTGGCATAATGTTAAGGTAATTGGAGGAAGTTTTAAGGGAGATATCAGAGGTAGATTCTTTACACAGAGAGTATTGGGTGTGTCGAATGCACTGCCAGCGGTGGTAGTAGAGTCAAATACTTGAGGGAAACTTAAGAGACTTTTGGATAGGCACATGGAACAAAGTGAACTGAAGCATGTAGGTTAGTCTGATCTTGGAGTAGGATGAACGGCACAACGTCGAGGGCTGAAGGTCCGAACTGCATGCATTCATGTAGAACTCTGAGCTCAAAAACTGCATGAATTCATGTAAAACTTCGTTATTTCACTTTTTAGATTAGAATCAATGTAAACATCATGGCACAGACAGACAACACAGGGGGGCACCACTTTCAACATATTGTCTTGCTATCACCATTATTAACAGCTAACCTGAGAATGCAACTTTTAAAAAAAGGTTTTGTGATTTACATATGAAAGAAGTGAAACTATCGTAGTACTCTTACAGATGAAAGGCTTAACAGATAATCAATTTTTCATTGTATAATTTCAGTTAAATTACAATGTAAATTTCTGCTATAAATTCTGTGTTAGGCGTGAGTACCCCGCTATCACCTGATGAAGGAGCGACGCTCCGAAATCTAGTGTACTTCCAATTAAACCTGTTGGACTATAACCTGGTGTTGTGTGATTTTTAACTTTGTACACCGCAGTCGAACACCAGCATCTCCAAATCAGTACTTTTCTTTGTTCTGTGTTCTATGGAAGTGCTCAAGAAGACTTGAACATTAAGGAAGATTTGAGACTTGGAGCAGGTCAGCCTTGATCTTAGTGAAGGGCAAGGCAAGCTTCGGATGTGAATGACCTGTCCCTGTTTCTGATGTTCTCCCATTCTATTTTTGGAAAGTTAGTTGGTGTTATTTTCCTGGAAGGTCTTTTATGGAATGTTGCAATCAGGGAGACCAACGGATTTTATGAGCCATTGCTGGGTGAGATTTGGTATTCACTGTGAATCTGGGTCTCAAACATGATCAACAAAATGAAGTACAAGTTACAGAGAGAGGAAGCTCTGTAAAAAGAGATTAGCGACCTCTTTCATATCCAGCCTGGGCCTTTCAATTACATTTTACAAATCTCCCAAACCGTGTGGGACAGTGTTGAGGGACGAAATGGTCTCCTCTATTTCTGTGCACTATGCTATAACAGTAAGTGAACTCTAACTGCCCCTGTCTAGCAGGCTAGAGGGGTTGAATGGAGCACAGAAACATGGGACTGAGGAGCAGGATTGGGTCATTAGAGAATTTGAGACTTCTCCACCAGGCATTACGATTGTGGCTGATCAGATTTTGGTCACAGCCTCATCTTCCTCTCTGTGTCCCATTATCCGTGACTCTGTTCTCTGTCAAATCTTTAACTAACTCAGCTGTGAATACTTGTAATCAGAGAAGCATCACAAACTTTTGGCGAAGAGAATTCCCATTTGAATGGCCCTTTTAGAATTTTTCCTCATATCGCTGTGAGAATAAGAGAGTCATACAGAGTGGAAACAGATCCTTTTGTCCAAATTATCCTTGCCAATCAAGCATCTTAATCAGATCTCTTCCCACTTGCCACATCCCTCTGAACCATTCCTATTTATGTACCTATCCAGATAAATTTTAAACGTGTAATTGTACCAACTTTCACCACTTCCTCTGACAGTACACCCACCAGCCTCTGTATGAAAAAGTTTCACCTCAGGTCCCTTCTAAGTCTTTCTCCTAAGTCACCTCCACCCTATGCCGTCTAGTTATGGACGCCCCTACACTGGAAAAAAGATCTTGCCCATTCAGACTATCCATGCCCCTCAGGAGTTTTTAAACCTCTGTCATGTCACCATTCAGCCTCTGACAGTCCTGGAAAAAGCCTCATCCTGTTCATCATCTCCCTGTAGCTCAAACCCTCATGTTCCAGAAAATCCTTGTAAATCTTTTCTACACCCTTTCAAGCTTGACAACATCCATCCTTTAGCAGAGTCAATTGACATGTTCGCAGTATTCTTAAAGTGGCCTCACCCACATCCTGTACACGTGCAACACACTATCCCAACTCAATGTTCTGACTGATTAAGGCAAGCATGCCAACCACGTTCCTGATCACTCTACCGACCTAAACTCCACTTTCAATGAACTATGAATCTTCACCCGTAGGACTCTTTGTTCAGCAACATTCCCCAGGGTACTACCCTGCTTTAACTTAACAAAATGCAAAACCTCACAAATATATAATTAAACTCCATCTGCCAGTCCTTGGTTCCTTGATGGTCAAGGATCCCGTTATATTCGGAGATAATCTTCTTCACTCTCCACTGCACCACTTTGGTGATGTTATCTGTAAACTTACTAACCATGCCTCCGATAATCACATCAAAGTTGTTTATAGCCATGATGAAAAGCAGTGAGCTCAGCATTGATTCTTTCAGCAGACCGCTGGCCACAAGAGTTCAGTCTGGAAAATAATCCATTACCTTCAATCCAATTTTGTATCCAATTGGTTAGCTTTTCCTAGATTACATATAAAATAATTTTAGTATTCTGTCTACGATGAGGTACCGTATTAATTGTCTTGCTGAAGTCTGTGTAAACAATCTTCTTTGTCACCTCTTCATAATACTTAATCACATTAATTAGACATGATTTCCATCTCACAAATCCATATTGACTATCCATAATCAGTTCTTGTCTTAGTAAATAGATGTAAATCCTATTCCTCAGAATCCCCTCCAACGAACTCCTCGACACTGACGTTGGCTGATTGAGTCAATAATTCCCTGTGTTTTTTTTTGTTGGCTTATTGCTCCCTTTTCTAGCCCCAATCATTCACTGGCCACAAAAAAAATATAACTAGGTTGGTGATATGACCAATGATATAGTTCTCAGAGTGTGTCAGGGTCAGTGTTAGGAACAAGTCAGGCAGATTTCTTTAATCTACTAAACCAACATGTTTATGACCAAAACAATGTTGCTCAAACCATGATGGAAAGAGGAATGACGAGAAGATATTGCAAATATGTACCTCATTTCCCAGCACTTGGCCCATAGCATTCTCGTCCTTTCCTGTCCATGTGCTTGCCCAAATGCCGTTAAAATATCGTTAAAATAAATGCTTCAACCACGTCCGTTGGCAGCTTTTCCTTTTGTGTACCACTCTCTTTGAAAAATACTGAGAAACGCACACACACACACACACACACAGACGCACACACGCACACACACACGCATACACACAGACATACGCACACACACACACACACGTATTGTTGATAACAAACTGAAAAGCAAAATATCTGCAAAGTTAACTTGAAATAACATTGTCCAAATATGCTTCGAACTCATGACCAAAGGAAAAATGAGAGTTGACCCAATTGCTGTTCTATTTATAAAGTCATCAAGTCCTACAGCATGGAGAGAGGCAGAGAGGCCCTTTGGCCCAAACTTGTCCATGCTGACCCAAATATCCAACCACACTAACCTCATTTCCCAGCACTTGGCCCATAGCATTCTCGTCCTTTCCTGTCCATGTATTTGCCAAAATGCCGTTGAAATATCGTTAATATAAATGCTTCAACCACTTCCGTTAGCAGCTCATTCCCTTTGTGTACCACTCTCTGTGTAAAACAGTTTCCACTAGTTTCCCTTTTATTCTTTCCCCTCTCACCTTAAACTGATGTCCTCTCCTCCTCGATTCCCCAACTCCAGGAAAAAAGGCTGGATCCATTCACCCTATCCATGTAAACTTCTGTAAGATCCCTCTCAGTCTTCTATTCCCTAAAGAAAAAAGTCCTCGCTTGTCCAACCTCTCCCTATAATTCATATTGTTGAGTTCTGGCAACATTTTTGTAAATTCCGTCGGCACACATTACAAATTAAAAACATCCTTCCGATCGCAATGTGACTAAAACTGAACACAGCACTACAAGTGCAGCCTCACCAACATCCTGTATTACTGGAACATAACTTCCCAACTGCTCTCCTCCATGTCCTGACCAATGCTTGCTAGTGTGGCAAAAGCCTTCTTCACTGCCATGTCCAACTATGACCCCACTTTCAGAGAACGGTGGACGTAAACTCCATGGTCCCTCTGCTCAACTACACTCCTTAAGGTCCTACCAATCACCATGAAACTCCTCCCTTGATCTAACGTTGCCAAAATATTCCTCGGCCCACTTCTCCAGTTTGATCAAGGCCCTGCTGCAATTTCTGATATACTTCCTCACTGTCCGTGATACCACCTATTTTAGTGTCTACTTCAAGTTTCCTAATCATGCTTTGTACATTCGCAAGAATATCATCGTTACAGATAACAAACAGCAATGTGCCCAGCACTGACCCCTGAGGCACTTCATGTGTCACAGGCCTCCAGTCCTAGAGCATCCTTCCACTAGTACCTATTGCTTACTACCATGAAGCCAATTATGTGTCCAATTTGCCAACTCCCTCTGGATTTCATGCAATTCTAACTTTCCAGACCAGCCTATCAATGGTAAGCTTGTCAAAGGCCTCACTGAAAACTGTACAGACTACGGCTACCGCCCTACCCTCATCAACATTCCTGGTCATTTCATCAATGAACTCAAACAAATTTGAGAGGCATGATCTCCCACTCACAAAGCCATGCAATGTTTCCAGTCTAAAAACAACTATTAATAATAATTATTAAAATTAATAATAACAAACTAATAAATTATAATAAGATGACATTTTCAGTGGATAATAAATTATCCATTGTATGTGATATTGGAACGTGCATCATGGGTGAAGGGCAGAATAGATTTTGTCCCTGTGTCATTGAACTGTATTGAAAAAAGCAAGGGTGGCATGGTGGTTCAGTGGCGAGTGCTGCTGCCTCAGAGTGCCATGGATCCGGGTTTGGTTCCAGTTTCGGGTGACTCTCTGTGTGGAGTTTGCACATTCTCACTGTGTTTGTGTGCGTTTCCTCTGGGTACTCCATTTTCCTTCCACAATTCAAAGATATATCGGCCAGGTGAATTGGCCATGTTAAGTTACCCATAGTTGTATGTGCATTCGTCAGGGGTCAATATAGGTGTGGTCTTGTTTGGCCAAATAGCCTATTTCCATACTGTCGGGAACCTGTCAAAAAAACTATTTCTAAACAAACTTTATCTTTCCAAATGCATGTATATCTCATCCTTCAGAGATTTCTCAAGTAACCTACCTACCACAGATGTTAGGTTTCCTAGTCTATAGATCCCAGATTTTTCTTTGCTTCCCTTCTTGAATAATGCCACCACATTTGCAAATCTCCAATATTCTGGAGCTTAAACTGTAGCTAACGATGATGCAAAAATATCAACCAGCGTCCCCGTAGTTTCTTCTGTAGCCTCTTGCAGTGTTCTTGGATGCATCTGTTTAGAACCAAGAGATTTATCCACCTTCATACATTCTAATGCATCCAACACGTGTTTTCATGTGATATTGACTCATCCCAAGATAACACTACAACTTTTGTTCACCTCCCAAATATTCATTTATTTCTCCACGGTTAAGGCAGAAGAAAAATATTCATTGAGAATCTCACACATCTCCTATGGTTCTAGACATGCATGTTCATTTTGGACATTGTGGGGTCATATTCTCATTTAGTTATTCATTTTACTTTAATATACTTAAAATAACCTTTTTGGATTCACCCTAATCTTCTCAGCCAAGGCTATCTTGTGCCCCCTTTTCGCCCTCCTGATTTCCTTCTTCAGTAAACTACTGTATCCCCTGTACACCTCCAGGTATTCCCTCGACCCCAGCTGCCTGGCCCTGATCCACGCCTCCTTTTTGCTGGTCCACGCCTCAATATATTTTGACATCCATGCTTCCCTCTTCCGCCAACCTTGCCCTTTACCCTCACAGGACCATATAGACCTAGAACTCTAGCCGTTTCACGTTTAAATGCCTCCCACTTGCAGGAGGTCCCTTCACCTGCAAACAAACTCCTCTAACCAACCCCTACAAGCTCCTGTCTAATTCTGTCAAAATTCGCCTTTCCCCAATTTAGAACTTGAATATGTGGAGCCGTTTTGTACTTTTTCATAACTATTTTAAAATTAATACAACTATGGCCACTGGTCCCAGAGTGCTCCCCCATTGTCACCACAGTCACCTGTCCGGCCCTAGTTCTGAGAGTAGGTCAAGGTTTGCCGCTTCCCCAGTTGCACCCTCTACATACTGCATGAGGAAACTTTTCTGAACACACTTAATAGTTGCACCCCTTCTCAGTCTTTAATTCTATGTCATTCCCAGTCTATGTTAGGAAAATTATAATCTCCTACTAATGCAATCCCATTGGCCCTGCAAGTCTCCCCAATCGCTCTACATATTTTTGTTCCACGAATTCCTCGTTTACTATTTGGGGGCCTATGGAACAACACAAATGATATCACTATTCCCTTATTATTTCTAAGCTCCCCCACAAATCCTCACTGGATATTCCTTCAGTTATTTTATCTCTGATCACTGCTGTGATGCTCGCCTTAATCAAAAATGAAACTCCCCCTCCCCTCCTTCCACCATCTCTGTCCCGCATAAAGCAACTTTACCCTGGTACATTAAGCTGCCAGTCCTGTCCCTCCCTTAGCCATGTTTCTGTAATGGCTATAATATCCCAGTCCCACATGCATATCCACGCCCTTGGTTCATCGGTCTTATCTGTCAGCCATCTTGCATTGAAACAAATGCAATTTAATCCAACAGATATTCCTTACTCCCTGCCGTGTTCCAGCCTGACCTGTCTCTTCACTTTGCTGTTTCTGATTACTGTATCGACTTCCAGCCTCGCACTTGCCTCCCTGCTGTTGACGATCCCACGCCTCCCCAACCCCAGCCAATCGAGTTGCAATCCGCCCTTGCAGCATTAGCAAACATGCCTGCCAGAATATTGGTCCCCTTCCAGTTCAGGTACAACAGTTCAAGCCCTTCCTGAACAGGTCACCTCTGCCCCTCCCCTGTCTGCCTCCCATTGCAGACGCTCTGCCTTCCACTGTCTGTATCCAAGTGCAGACGCTCTGCCCTCCCATTGTAGGCGCTATGCCCTCCAACGTCTATATCCAATTGCAGACGCTCTGCCCTCCCCTATCTGTCTTCCACTGCAGATGCCCTGTCCTCCCCTTGTCTGCATCCCATTGCAGACGCTTTGCCCTCCCCTGTCTGCATCCCATTGCAGACGCTTTGCCCTCCCCTGTCTGCATCCCATTGGAGACGCTCTGCCCTCTCCCTGTATGTATCCCATTGGAGACGCTCTGCCCTCTCCCTGTATGTATTCCATTGCAGACACCCTGCCCTCCCCCCTCTGTATTTCATTGCAGACGCTCTGCCCTCCCCTGTCTGTATCTCATTTCAGATGTTCAGCCCTCCCCTGTCTCTATCCCATTGCAGATGCTCTGCCCTCCCCCGGCTGTGTCCCATTGCAGATGCTCTGCTCTCCCCCTGTCTGTACCCATTCCAGACGCTCTGCCCTCCCCTGGGTCTATATCCCATTGTCGACGCTCTGCCCCTCC
This sequence comes from Chiloscyllium punctatum, assembly GCF_047496795.1. NCBI lineage: Eukaryota > Metazoa > Chordata > Chondrichthyes > Orectolobiformes > Hemiscylliidae > Chiloscyllium > Chiloscyllium punctatum. The sequence goes on from NC_092744.1 coordinate 97,222,663, forward strand.
CCAGTCTGTATCACATTGCAGACGGTCCGCCCTCCCGCTATCTGTGTCCCATTTCAGATGCTCTGTCTCCATTTGACATCTTATTGAATGACTATCCTGATGCATGAGCAATCCAATTTATTTGTATGGGTTGTAATTTTTGATGACCTCACATAGATCCCTGAAGTATTCTACTATTTACAGCTTTCCAATCACAAAATGAATAATGATCTCTACTCTGTATTTCCTGACAGCTCCCCAGGGTGCCCCTGCTCCTGCATAACAGCCTGGGATGGTTATATGGCGTCCTCATATGCTGTGTAATTTACTGAAATGACTTGAGTACTTCATTCTATTCTTATGTAACCCCATGGATGGGCATTATGGCCTTCTCCTGCTGCGTTGTCACGATGCTGACTAGCTGTATGGGATCATTCTCTCCCTCTGTAACAGTCTTGAGTGTAAATTGACAGAACAACGTGTGAGTTAGGAGCAGCAGTTGGCCATTAGGAACCTCCAGCCTGTGGCTTAATTTAGAAACATCATGGCTGGTCTGACTGTAGCTGACCACCCCCTCTCCTGTCTGCTCCAAATAAACATTCCCTCCCCTGTCCATCAAAGGACAGTCAAGGTCAACCTTGAATATCCTCCATGACCCAGACTTCACTGTTACCAGGGGATGAGAATGCCACAGATCACACAATCCAAAGGAAAAAGGAACAACGTTATCTCAAATGGAAATGGGAGTCCTCTTTCATTTAAAACTGTGCTAACCTAACAGCAAGTCAACTACTCTTTTCAGAAACAAGGGCACAGCAAATAGGAACAAACATATACCATTCAGCCCCTCAAACGTATCCCACAGTCCCATTGACTGTTCAGTCAAGTATTTATCAAACTTAGCTTTTTCTGCACCCTTGGAAAATAATCCTGACACCTTAAGGCCACAGATCATAGGAAATTGGAATTAGGCCATTTGGCCCATCAGGTCTACTTTGCAGTTTGATCCTGTCTGGTGTGTTTCTCAACACAATTTCTCCGCCTTCTCACTGTAACCCTTGATCGTGGTTTTAATCTAACCTTTGTCTTATAAACATGTTTGCAGCAGTGTCTCTGTATGTGTGTGTGATTGCGTGTGTGTTCTGTGTATATCTGTTTAATGGCAGGAGACAGGGTGGTGGTGGACGGTTGTTTTTGAACTGGAAGCCGGTGGGCAGCGATGATCCAGAGGCAAAATTGTTGGGTCCACTTTTGTTTGTCATTTATATAAATGATTTAGATGAGAGTTATAGAAGGCGTATTTCGCAAATTTGTGGATAACATCGAGTTTGGGTGTCCAGTGGACAGTGTTTGTATGATGGTGAACAGCTGAAGATTATAAAGAGACCTTCATTAATTAAATCAATGATTCATAGAGATGTACAACAGGAAAACAGACTCTTCAACTCTCTCATGCCATCCAAATATTCTAAATTAATCCACTCCCGTTTGCCAGCATTTGGCCCATATCCCACTAATCATAAAGCCAGCCTTCATCAGTTTCTCTGCCAGTTTATTCCATAGAAGCACCACCCTCTGCAGGAAAAAAAATGTTGCTCTTCATTGTCATTCAAATATTTCTCTTCCCACCTTAAACCTATGCCTTCTAGTTTTACACTCTCCTATCTTGGGGGGAAGGAACCTTGACCACTCACCCTATCCATGTCTTTCAAAATTTTGTAAACCTCTAGAAAGTGTAAATGTCACTCCAATCAAGACGGTTGGCTGGGCTTTCAGTCATCCTGGGTCGATAGTCTCAAATTCAGTAGTCGTACCTCTTCCTTCTCCATCAAGGCACAATTCCAAAAAAGTTTAATCAACTTGTTCAGGCATATTATGAAACAGCTCTGTAGGATTTGTAACTAGAATTTTCGGCGCAGTGATAGGGACACTACCATCATTCAGCATTAACCAAGGCTTTTGTTTGTAGACCTAATGGTAAGGGGAGTGTCGTTTTAATCCGAAGGGGGAATGTAGAAGGGGTTGTGATATCACTCACTGGGCTGATGTATGGCAGATGGAGTTTAACTTGGATACATACGAGGTATCGCATTTTGATAAATCAAACAAGTGGAGGGTTTGTACAATTAATGCTGGACTTTGGTAGTTATGTAGAAAAGAGGGACCCGGGGCGCAGGTTTAATTCTTTGAAGTTTGTGCTGCAGGGTATTTGAGGTTATTTAATTGCTCCGAACTTTGAGATTAGAAGTTGGAAGTAATGCTGAGGTTTTGCAGAACACTGATGAAGCCTTTTCTGTTGTACTGTATGCAATTCTAGTCGTTATGTTATAGGAGGGATATTATTATGCTGCAGAGGGTTGGGAAGAGATTTATCAGGTTGTTACCATGAACACTTCATCTTCTGCCTTGGGAGCCTACAAACACAAGGCATGAGCAATGAATTGAACAGTTTCCAACCAACCCTCACCCACCTAGATCCCAAATCCAACTCTCCAACCCATATCAGCCCTCTCGAGGTGACCTCCCTGTCCATGTTCCTTCCCATCGACCGCTCCACACTCCCAAGCGACCTATCACTATCACCTCCCACCTTCATCCTCGTATCACCTACCTTTACCCAGCCACACCCCCTACCACCCATTTTCTCTCAGCCATCTTCCCCCTCCCCAGTCATGAAGAAGAGACCTGACTGAAAAGTTGACTCTCCTTCTCCTCGGTTATTGGCTGACCAGCCGTGCCTTTTCCACCACCACACTTTATCTATACTGAATTCTCCAGCATTTGCAGTCCCCATTGTCTCTTAGCTATAATTCTCTATTAACATAATGTCATTCTCTTTTGTAAACGCCCATAATCTAAGGGATATTTTCTTCAAGAACGTGGACAATAGCAGTTCTCTCAATGTTTTATTGATATTGTAATGCCTGAGCAACAGGTACAGGATGTATGCTTCCATTTATAAACAGGGAAGCATGTTCATGTTCCGATAAATCTCCAGTATTACTCCCATATCCAAGGCAGATTGAATTGAATTGCCCTACAAGCCCCAACATTCGTTGCATCAGTCAGCCTCACATATCCCTATCAGAACGTGTAAATATTAATCGTTATTTTGAATTTTAATAAGATAATATTGAATTGAAACGGGTTAACTGGAACTATTAGCTCAGCGATTGTTATTGATGTCAGGATCCTAAATGTGTCTTGGGAGGATTTGCCTCTTCTATTAATTAAGGATTCGGTTCAATGAGTTATCTCATAGTATGAGCAGGAGCTCACCGACAGCACTAACAGGGATCAGCTACTCCAGAGAGAGGGGGAGGAGAGATCATAATCTGAGAACATTAGACTGGAATGTTCCAACAATGGATTAGAATCTGAGAACATTAGACTGGAATGTTCCAACAATGGATCAGAATCTGAGAACATTAGACTGGAATGTTCCAACAATGGACAGGAGTTTAACGTATGGCCTTTACTGGATTTCCCAGCCTGGAATATCATTAGCTTGGTGGATCTATAATCTTCTGCTGGTTATTCAAGCTGGTTATCATCCCATCCTCGCTATAGTTGGTGTTCCTGGTAAATTATTCTATCTGTTCATTAAGCCAGGTTAAACTGAATTGCTGTCGATATTATATAAAATTTAGAAAGGTGGATGTCAACATTTTCAATTTCAATGAAATATTCCATTCCTCACAAATTGTATCGAGCAAATTACTCATGACAAATTATTCACCAATATGTGAGGAGAACCAGACTGTTCTCAATCTCCATAATCCTTCTAGCCCTGCACAGATGTACATTTCCATATCCTCCCCACTCACTAATCCTGTCCAATAGGGCCATCATGATATCTCCGTCTCCTTCTCCGCCTCAGTGCATCTTCTGAATAAACTATCAATTGTGTCTTTGTTAAATCTGGATACACGTTACCAAGTCCCTTCTGACCACATGTTAATTACAGAATAATTGCTCTTGAGTATGTTGAACTTGTTCACTGCACAGAATCAGTCAGACAGGCAGGAACTGCATGCTGCTTAAGACATTGCACATAATCTAGATGCACAGAATAATAATCTGTTGATATCTCATGAAGGAAATTAATGTAATTGAAATGAAACTATCATCATTTGTGAGAAAACGCCCATCTGCTTGCATCATGTCCATCAAAGAAATCAATGGGTTATCCTTCCCCAGTCAGGTCTGTGCACCTCACAGCCATGTGTTTTACTCTTTACTGTCCTGTGGAACAGCTGAACCAGTCACTCAGTTCAAGATCCATATAACATGCTGGCCTGGCCAGGGCTGCACATATTACGTGCGAGAAGAACAAAGGTAAAGTTAGTTCCCTTCCTGTGCCTGTTTTCCTTATTCCGACATTTCATTTCCATTCAGGTAGGTGACCATTCCCTATTTCAAGAGAAATCTTTCTCACTGAGTCTATCCCCAAGAGTGATGGTCATCTGCACGGGCACTTCTGCTGCTGGCTTTAATGATGCTGACATACAAATGTAAGAAACTTTTAAATTCCACGTCAGTGGCAGTGCATAGAGACGGAATGGGGTTTTACATCATAATAAAGAAATGGAGACCGGGAAGTGGGGGAAAGGAATTATTATGATCATCATTGATATTGTTGTTGAGGCAGTATTTGGGATACTGTGGATAGATTTTCTCTCCTTTAAAAGGAATGATCTCATTTCAACAGTGACAGTATAAAGAGATTTCACCAGAGTAATCCCTGGGCTGATGGTAAAAGAGGAGTGAGTGAAGGTTAATTTGTAGCACTGTCAGAGAATAAGAGATCATTGCATTGAAACTTGACAGTGATGGACAATCACTCGTTATGTTCTACACAGACACTGAGAAGATGATAAATTTTATGGCTTTTTAAAAAAATTTATTCGGGATGCATGATTCTGGATGTTTAAGTGCCTCTGAGGATAAAATCTTCAATCATATCCTGCCTTGATATCGGGGTCAATCCCTCAAACCTGAGCAGATCAGTTCACCCCATCTGTTAATGTTAATAGGATGGTATCTGTCTGGAGAGTGTTTTCTTCTCATAGAGGGTAGTGAATGTCAACAATTCTCAGGTCTAGAAAGTTAGGGGAGCTAGACCACTGCAAGTATTTAACGAGGTGATAGATGGATTTTTGACCTGTCAGAGTGCTGAGGGGGTGTGAAGAATTGGCCATTAAAATGGAGTTAATGACAACAGTTGGTCAGAGATGATCGCATACAATGGCGTGAGCATCGGAATTATCTACTCCTGTTTCCTGTTTGTGGGTGGCACGGCGGCACAGTGGTTAGCACTGCTGCCTCACAGCGCCTGAGACCCGGGTTCAAATCCCGCCTCAGGCGACTGACTGTGTGGAGTTTGCACGTTCTCCCCGTGTCTGCGTGGGTTTCCTCCGGGTGCTCCGGTTTCCTCCCACAGTCCAAAGATGTGCAGGCCAGGTGAATTGGCCATGCTAAATTGCCCATAGTGTTAGGTAAGGGGTAAATGTAGATGTAGATGTAGGGGTATGGGTGGGTTACGCTTCGGCGGGGCGGCGTGGACTTGTTGGGCCGAAGGGCCTGTTTCCACACTGTAAGTAATCTAATCTAATCTAATCTAATGTTATGTTCTCATATTCTTTCTTTGGAAAGTGAATGGTTTCAATTTTCCTGGAAGTGCTGTTATTGAATGTTGAAGACAGTGAGAGACATGTATTCTGTGAGACATCTCTGGGAGAGATATGGGCCAGATATTCACAGTGAATCTGAGTCTACAACCTGACCAACAAATGAAACCCCAGTTGTAGTGAGGAGACACTCTGTAAAGAGATAGGAGGCCTCTTTCATAACCAGCCTGGATTTCCCATCACATTTTCCATCCCACACCAAACCACGCAGTGGTAATGACTGAATGGTATCCTGTGTTACTGCGGACCAGGTATTTGGAGCAAGTGGTCTCTATCTGCTCCTGTACTGGTGGTTGTGAGGACTGAAGGGAACATAGGAAATAGGACTGAGGAGCAGGAGTGGGTCATTAGACACTTTATCATTGCTCAACCAGACAATAAGATCATGGCTGATCTGATTGTGGTCTCCGCAGCACTTTTCTGTCTGTCCACAATTTTCCTCCATTCACGTGTCTGTTAAATGTTGAATAAGCTCAACTTTGAATAAATACTAGGAAACTGCACAAAGTCAAAGTGCACAGGCAGCACAATTCTGTAAGGCACCAATGATTTATCTATCGGTTGTTCCTATCCAATTAATTCTGCTGCAGTTTATCATTGTTGATATGTTCATGGAATGTGTCTGTTGTTGATCGGTCAACATTTATAGACCATGTGTAATTACACTGGAAGTGGTGGAGATGAGCTGACATCTTGGGATGAAACTTCGGGGGAAAAGAATTCCTATTTCAACAGCCCCATGAGAATTTTTCATTCCTGCTCCGACCACTGTTGGAAAGTCACTGTTTCCTTTACCAGCCCCACTTCTCCACTGGTTACAACCGATTTGAAGTGTAACCTAGGACATTTTCCCGAAAAATGTGAGACACTGAGTCAAGCACGTACAGACACATACACAAATGCCCGTCTTAAGACGAAAAAGAATAAGGAATGGTTTCCAGAGTTGCATAGTAGTTGAACTCATATCAAATGGAAAAGTGATAATGTGTCCCAACTGCTATTCTGTCTCCGATATTATTCTACTCAAAGAAACTGCAGATATAAGACTTCTTCCTGGACCAGTTGGATTTGGCAGAATTTCCTTTCTTTCAAGCAGTGGAGTGATTCCCATGAATCCTCAACAGGAATCCTCCATGTTTGGTAAAGATGACTCAGGGATTTTTTACTCTTGCACTTTGCTGTCAGGAGGGTCAAAGTGATAGAGAGGAAGCTATCGGCTGCGGTTTACAACCATAAGATCATCGGACATAGGAACAGAAATTCGGCCATTCAACCCATCGAGTCTGATCCACCATTCAATTATGCCTGACACGTTGCTCATCCACATTCTCCTGCTTTCTCCCTGTAACCCTTGATCTCTTTGATACTCAGGAACCTATCTATCTCTGTCTTAAATATACTCAATGACCTAACCTCCACCGCCTTCTGTGAAAATGAATTCCATAGATTCTCCATTCTCTGGCTGAAGACGTTTCTCCTTATCTCCATTCTAAAAGGTTTTCCCTTTACTCAAAGGCTGTGTCCTTGGGTCATAGATTCTCCTACCAATGAAAGTCTTCTCAACATCCACACTATCCAGGCCATTCAGTATTCTGGATGCTTCAATTAGATCCCCCTCATCCTTCTGAACTCCATCAGGAACAGACCTAGAGTCCTCAAACGTTTCATATGTTAAGCTTTTCATTCCTGGGACTATTCTCGTGAATCTCCTCTGAACCCATTCCAAGGCCAGCACATCCTTCCTGAGATATGGGGCTCAAAACAGCGCACAATACTCCAAATATGGTCTGACAAGAGCCTTATACAGCCTCAGAAGTACGTCCCTGCTTTAACATTCAAATTCTTTCAAAATAAATGCCGTCATTGCATTTGCCTTCCTAACTAATGACTATACCTGCAAGTTTACGTTGCGAGAATCCTGGAGTAGAACTCTCAAGTCCCTTTGCACTCCAGATATCTGAATTTTCTCCCCATTTAGAAAGTAGTCCATGCTTTTATTCTTTCTACCAAACTGCATGTTCCCACAATTTCCCACTGTGTACTGCATTTATCACTTCTTTGCCCATTATCCTAATCTGCCCAAATCCTTCTTGAGCCGACCTGTCCCTACGCCTATCATTGTATCATCTTCAACTGTAGCCAGGATATCTTCAGTTCCTTCATCTGGATTGTTAGTGCATAAAGTGAAAACTTGTGGTCCCAACACTGAGCCTTATGGACCATCACTTGTCACCTACTGTCAACCTGAGAAGGACACTTTCATCGACACTCTTTGCTTCCTGCCAGACAGCCAAACCTCTATCCATGCTCGTACCTTGCCTCGAACACAATGGGCCCTTGCCTTACTCAGTAGCCTCCTGTCAGCACATTGTCAAAGACCTTCTGGAAGTCCAGGTGGATGATATCCATTGGCTTTCCTTGTTCAAAGCAGTTCTTTACATCCTCAAGGTATTCTAGCAGATTTCCCAGGCATGATCTCCCCTTGATGAAACCATGCTAACTTTGTTCTACTTTACAATCCACCTCCAACTATTAAGAAATCTCACCTTTCACAATGGATTCCAGGATCATACCCACCACCAAGTTTAGATTAGTCAGTCTGTAAGTTTCCGTATTTTGATTTACTCCCTTTTTTAAACAGGGGCATCACATTTGCGATTTTCCAGTCCTCTCGGAATCTCCCTGATTTGCGTGACTCCTGAAAGATCACTACCAATGCCGTCACTGTGTCATCAGCTGTCTGCCTTAGAACTTTGGATTGGAATCCATCTGGTCCAGGTGATTTACTTACCGTCAGGCCATTCAGTTTTTTCCCAGCACTTTCTCCTTGGTGATGGCCACCGTACCTAGCTCTGTCCACTCACTCTTTTGTAAGGTAGAGGAGAATTTATTGTGGGGGAAAAGGAAAAGGGCAGAGAAACTAACCAGTTACTTCACATCTGTCATCATGGAGAAAGCTCCAGGAAATCTCCGATGTACAGCAAGTGGTCACATGGGACTTCTGGAACAAAAGACATAAAGTCAATGCGTGTCAGCAACAACGCAGTATTTGAAAGTCTAGCTAGGTTGATCATTGCGAAGTCTGATGGGCCAGATGTACTTCACATGAAAATGTTAGATATAAAACAGTATATTAATTGAACAGTCGGTGACTGTGTTTTATTTTCCTGTAGATCCTGCAAAGGCCGTACGCCATTGTAGCTAACTGGAAGGTAGTAAATATGATCCAACGATATACGCAGGCAAGAAGAGATAATGTAGCTGACTGCAAACCAATTAATTTTACATCTGTAGGGAAGCAGTTGGAATCTAATATATAAGATGTGATATTGGGCATTTAGAAATGGACAGCAACATTTCAGAGACTCACTATTTCTTTCTGACAAAGAAATTATACCTGACAACTTTGAAATTGTTTGATGTTGTTTCTTGCAGCATAGACAATGGACAACCTGTGGAAGTGGTGCATTTGGATTTTCAGAAGTCTTTCTGTAAGAACTCATACAATGAGTTCGTAAATGCAATTATCGTGAATAGTATTTGGAAGAATACATGTAATTGGAAAATTAAAGTTAGGTTGGCCTTCGTTTAAGCGAATCTGAATATTGATGTAGAGACATCATTAAGCAGTTGCATAGAGCGTTGGTGAGAGTATACTCGGACAATTTTGTACAGTGTTGGTGACTAATCTAAAAAAGATTACACTGATCACAGAGGACGTGCAATGGACATTCTCCAGATTAATCCCTCAGATGACAAGATTTTCCGTGGGGGGGCTTGTGTTGTGACCTCCCCAGTTTCAAACAACACAATGAAATTTAGAAAATATACGAAACATGTGACAAGGTGGAAACAAACAGAATGTTTGTCTGGCTGTCTACTCTACACTTAAGGCAAATAATGGCAGGATAAGGGACAGGCCATTTAAGACCCCAATAAGGAGGAAAATCTTCACTCAGAGGGGACTGACACATGCAGGGCAATGGAAACCTGCAGGCAGGGCTAGATTAAGGAGAATCCCCAGATATTCCACAGGTATATCATCTGGAACAGTAAAACCAGGGAAAAGGTGGGACCTATTAGTGACTTGCCAAGTTGCATCCAAACTCAACTTTGTGGTAGAAGGCTGTTTGTGTGACTGGAGACCAATGTCCCCTGGTGTACTGCACAGATCAGTGCTGCATCCCTTATTATTCGTGGTAACCTTAAGTGATGTGAATGTGAAGTGGGTAGGGGGAGCGTGATAAGCAAGTCTGTGTTGCAAACAAAGATTGACGGGGTGGTTGGCAATGAGGAGGAAGGCCTTATATTACAGAAGGATGCTGATGGATTGGTCAGATGAAAATGATCAATGGCAGACGGAATGTAACCCTGATAAATATGAGTTGATGCACTTTGGAAGATGGAACTAGATAGGGGAGAATTCAATGAATGGCTGCACATTAGGAAGTTCAGAGGCTGCTTCTACACACATCCTTGAAAGTGACTGGATATGATCATTGATGAGTTAAGCAGGACCGTAGATATAGCCTTTGTTCATTGACGCAAAGATTATAAGAGGTATATAGCACTTTGGTAAGGCCAAATTAAATACTGTGTGCAGTTCACGTAGCCATATCACATGAAGGATGTGATTGTATTGGATGAGGTGCAGAGGAGATTCACTGAGATGTTCCCTGGGATGGGACATATGAACTGCGGAGAAGGGGCTGGATAAGCTCGAGTTGTTTCCCTTGGAGAAGAGAAAGTTGAGTGGGTAAGTAATTCAGGTTTAAGATTAAAAGAGGCAAGGACAGGGTGAATAGACAGCAACTGTTCTTTCCAGTCAAAGTGTCAGCTTCCGTACAGTCTGAAACCAGGGAACGGAGAATGGAGAACAGAGAAACATGACACAACTACTTCACTTCTGTCTTCACAGAAAAAAAGATATAAACAAAACCTTCCCAGCAATAGGAGAAAACCTGAGACTGAAAATATATATATATAGTATGAAATTAGTAAATAGACTGATTTGGGAAAATTATTGGAACTGAAAATATGGGCATAAAAAAAACTTCAACATACATTGATGAAATGGGAAGCATATTTAAGAAACTGACTGGTAGATTAATTACGAGAAAGCATTAGAGGAACTAAACTTGGATTTTCAGAAAGATTTTTAATATAGTCCCTTTTGGCTAAGATCAAGTATCTTTACATATCAGGATGGGTGTCGAGTTGCGAGTCATCAGAGCTCATCGAGATCATCGCTGGATCGTGATTGGACGGTGGAGGATTGTTTGGTTGTGCTGTCCTGCTCTTGGTGGATCTTTCTGCTGGCTTCGGCCTAACACCAATTCAGGGACCAGCCAAGCTAGGAGCTATGGCCTCAGCAACAGCCCGGACCCCAGGCCAGGGCATTCGCAACACAGTCAGGGTAACTGTGCAGAAGGTGGACGATCGTACGCCTGTCAATCGGATGGCGTTCGTGAAGAAGATTTTGTTCGAGTGCTGTGGGTTTGAAGCAGACGAAGCGGCTGGGGGGGGGGGGCGGGGTCGAGACTGTCACGCATCTCCTGGAATGTGCCTATGCAGAAGACGTCTGGAGAGGAATGCAGTGGTGTTTATCGAGCTTCGTCCCGAGCAGCGCTGTGACACGGCACTCCGTGCTCTATGGAATGTTCCACAGGACGCACACCAAGACGAACATCAACTGAGCCTAGAGGATCGTCAACTCAGTGAAGGACGCTCTCTGGACCTTCCAGATGAAGGAGTTGATCCCGACTGAGTGCTGCAGACAGGCACATTCCAAGGTCCAGGAAAACATGTTGAAGGACGGGTTGAAGCTTGGGGCAACTGCCGCCAAGGTGCGGTGGGGAAAGACCACCGTGTAACATCTGGCTCCCTAAGAACAGGGGGCCCACGCAGTGATTTGGACTATGCTGACGCCTCAGCTAAATATATGGACATATTTTTGATAAATGTACATACCTGTATAAAAAATGATAAACTCTAATATCTGCATTTAAATATTTTTGCATGTATGGCATGACAAACTGTACAGACCATCAAATTATTTTATGAATAAAGTATATTTTTGAAATAAAAAAATATGTGTGCTGCATGTAGCATTTTCCTGGGGCAGGCAATTTCGATGTGACCTTGAGGAGCGTGAAGCAGTGCGAGCAGCTCCTGAAGGTCTTCAAGGAGAAGGAAGGGGAGCCTCTGTTCTCCAACTTATCAGCTGTTGTGTGTGCGTCCTGCACAGGGCAGTCATGTTAATGTGATTCATATGTACAGCCCCCATGTTCCAGCAGCTGATGTCCTCACCTTCCTGGGAATATACGTCCAGGTTGAGGCAGAAAGCACTGATGTGGTTGACCCTTTGAGAATCTGGACCAGCAATCGGCAGGTCAGGGTAACCCTGAGGGTCAATGCCATGGGAACATCCTCTACCCACCCTCCAGTTTTGCAATCGGAGAGAGAAGAGTGTACTTGACATACGGAGTGCAGCCAAAACTGTGCCAAACCTGCGGGAGGTCAGGCCACATTACGGCTGACTGTACGGTTACTATCTGTCAGAACTGCAAGCAGGAAGGTCATCCGACCAAGGAATGCAAAGAGGCCAAGAACTGTAATCTGTGTGGAGAGGCGGACCACATGTACATGGCCTGCCCAAGACGAGCGTCTGCCACCTATGCACAGACTGCCAGAGGTGGACGGTAAAAGATAAGCAAGGCACCACAAAACAGCAAGGGAACTGTGTCTGATGGCACCCAGAAGAAAGGACAGTCTGAAGCGGAGCAGACAGCAGCCAGCAGGTAGGGACAGCACTGATCCAAGCTCCGACAGGACAGATGGAGGCAATGGAGGAGGGGGAACCAAGGAGGCAGAGAATTGGATTCCTTTCAAATAAAGGAGGCGGAAAATGCGCCAGACCACCAAAACCTCCTAGCAAAGGGGGAAACGACAGCTGCACAGTAAGGATACAGGCAGATCCTCGAATGGTGAAGATCGGCAGCATGGTAGCACAGTGGTTGACATTGCTGCCTCACAGCGCCAGAGACTAGGGTTCAATTTCCGCCTCAGTGACTCTCTGTGTGGAGTTTGCACATTATCCCCGTGTCTGCGTGGGTTTCCTCCGGGTGCTCCGGTTTCCTCCCACAATCCAAAAATGTGCAGGTTAGGTGAATTGGCCATGCTAAATTACCCGTTGTGTTAGTTGAAGGGGTAAAATGTAGAGGAATGGGTCTGGTTGGGTTGCGCTTCGGCGGATCGTTGTGAACTTGTTGGGCTGAAGGGCCTGTTTCCACACTGTAAATAATCTAATCTAATCAAAGATGGGCTCAGGGAGGGTAATCATCAGAAGATGAAACAGAGCGCTGCGGGGAGAAAGGAGGGCAGAACCTCCCAAACAAGAAACGACGAACCCTCTGAGGTGACTGGTAAAGGCCACCCACCACCAAATGAAAACTAGGAGGGAGCCACCACCCCACAGCTCCAGCTGGGAGCAGCGACCCTCTTCTGATGTGAGCTGAGGATTAAGGAAACCATTGCCTTCTCATGTCAAAGCCAAATTTGAGGAAGATCCTTTGGTACTCTCCCTGCTATAAACAATTTTTGCTTGAATTAATGTCCATTCCCTGTGCTTCCAGAGTCTTTGTCCCTCGCAGGGGAATCACGCTCCTACAATAAGCAAGGACATACAGATCAGAGGGTAAACTAAAAACAGACTGAGGCATACAGGCTACACCACAAATGGCATGCAATCGGCAAGATCAACGTGAATAAGATCAGCACTATTTGAATTCAGAGTTTCCACTACTCAGTTTAATAATGGGCTGGGAAGATACTGTTCATGAGACGCTGGTTTGTATGTTTAAGCTTCTGTACTGTCTGCCTGATGGAAGAGATTGTAGGTGATCCAGTGTGCGAATGGTCTTTGGTTGCCAGTCTTTCGGCGGCAGCGAGCCTTGTAAATGGAGTCAATGGATGGGAGGTTGGCTTCCTTCACGGCATGGGCTGTGCACACAACCTTCTGTCATTTCTCTTACTGTCCTGGGCTGGGCTATTGCCACACCAGACCATTATGCACACGAATGGTTTGTTCTCAGTGGTGCATTTGTAGAAATTGGTCAGGATCCTTGTGGGTATGCCAAATGTCCTGAGCTGCCAGAGAACGAAGATGCCTGGTTGAGCCATCTCGACTGTTACATCTAACTGGGAAGTCCAGGACAGGATGTTGGTTATCGTCACTCCGAGGAACTTAATGATGCCACCAATTCAACTTCAGTTCCATTGATGAAGATGGAGGCATGTTCTCCTCCTTTCTTTCTGAAGTCATTGATCAGTTGGTTAGTTCTGCCGATGTTGAAAGAGAGGTTGGTCTCAGTGCAGCACATCACAAAGTCCTCTATTTCCATTCTGTATTGGCTTGCCATCATTACATGTCTGTCCTACTATGATGGTGTCATCAGTGAACATGGAGATGGCGTTCATTCAAAATTTGGCAATACAGTCGTGGGTGTACAGGGTTATCGTAGGAGGCTGAGGACACATCTTTTGGGATTTCAGTGTTGACTGTTATCATGGAAGAGACACACTTACCTATTTTCACTGATTGTGAACTGTAGGTCAGAAAGCTGAGGATCCAATTTCAGAGGGCGGAGCCAAGACTAAGGTCAGGTAGTTTTGTGATTATTCTGAAGGGAATAATTGAATTGAAGGTGAACCTATAGTCAATGAGCAGGAATCTGTCGTGGAATTGTAGGGGATCGAGGCAGGCTTGGAGACTAGAACGGATGTGGGCCATGACACGCCTCTCGAAGCACTTCATGCCGCCCCTCAATTTCCTGCGCTCTAACGAGAAATGTCCCAGCTTATCCAACCTCTCCCTATGACTCAGACCTTTGAGTCCTGGCAATATCCTTGTAAAGTTCCAGTTTAGTAGCATCCTTCCCATAGCAAAGTGACCAAAAATGAACACAATGTTGAACTTCAAACTATTTGCAACTGTAAGTTTTACTCTGCTGCTAATCATTATGCTGCTGTGATATTATTTTATTATTTGTGTTATTCTGAAATCATGTTATTCATTGAATCCTCTGACGGTAATCCCCTCGGGTGAACGTCCTTCTGACTGCATGAATTTGAATCAATCTATTTTGTTTGGACTCATATTTTGAGGCCGCTGTATATCAGACAACAGGAAGAGATGATGGATGTTTCTGCTGTGTGTGTCCTTTACTGGACCAGCTTGTCTCTCCAGACACCTAAAGCTTTTATTGTGGGTCAGAGTCCCTCCGAATTGTTAATCACAGAAGGAAGCTATTCAGCCCATTGTAGGTCCAGGAACATAGAACATTACAGCTCAGTACCGGCAACATTCTTCAGCAGTACCCATCTCTCCACCAACCTTACAGCGAACCCTAAATTTATTAATTCATCCTTCTATTCCCTCATTAAGGTCATTTTCAAAAAGACAAACAACAGTCATACCCAAACAGATTTTTACAGTATACCACTAGCGACTGAACTCGAGGATGGCCATTCCCCATCAACTACCACCCTCTGTCTTCTTTCAGCTAGCCAATTTCTGATCCAAAACGTTAAATCACCCTCAATTCTACGTCTCCGTATTTTTCTGTGAGAAAGTAAGGACTACAGATCTTTGAGAACAGATTTGAAAGTGTGGTGCTGGGAAAGCACAGCAGGTCAGGCAGCATCCGAGGAGCTCGGAGAAAGTGAAGACTGCAGATGCTGGAGACCAGAACACTGATTCCTGGTGAAGGCTTTACAAGTGAAACATCGACTCTCCTACTCCTTGGACGCTGCCTCATCAGTTCTGCTTTTCCAACACCACACTCTCCATATTTTCTGCAATAGCCTGACATGGTGGACTTTTCAAATGTTTTACTGAAATACTTATACCCCACTTTACCCTGACCCACCTGTTTGGTTACCTCTCAATGAATTCAGTAAGATTTGTGAAGCATGACATACCCTTCACAAAACCTTGTTGACTATCCCTAATAAAGGATTCCTTTCTAGGTGAGAATAAATCCTATCTCTTATACACCTTTCCAACACTTTACCCATAACCAAAGTCAACCTGTATATAATTACCAGGGTTGTCTCTTCACCATTTCTTGAACAAAGGGACAACGTTTGTTGTCGCCCAGTCTTCTGGCACTATTCCTGTAGACAATGGCGATGTAAAGATTCGAACCAATGGTTGTGTCACCTCCTCTCTAACTTCACAGAGAATCCTAGGATTAATTCCATCTGGCCAAGGGAACTTATCTATTTTCACACTCTCCATATTTGCTAACATCTCCACCTTACGAACCTCAATCCCATCTAGTCTAATAGACTTTACTGCATATATGCCCAGACAGCATTGTCTTTCCATTGTGAATATTGATTCAAATATTTATTTAGTGCCTGTGCGATCTCCTTGGACTACACACACAACTTCACGCTACTGTCCATGATTGACCCTAATCTTAATTTGGTCATTCTTTTATTCGTGACATACTGATACAAAGCTTGAGGGTTTTCCTGGATCCTACTTGCCAAAGACTTCTCATACTCTCTCTTGGCTATTCTTATCTCTTTCTTTAAGTCCTTCCAGGATAACTTGTAACTCACAAGCATCCGAACTGAACCTTCACGTTTCATCTTTACATAAGCCTCCTTCTTCCTCTTGACAAGAGATTCAACTGCTTCAGTAAACAAAGCAGCCTCACTCGACCACTTCCTTCTTTTCTGACATGCGTAAACTTATCAAGGACACACAGTAGCTGTTGTTTGAAATAGCTCCACATTTAAATTGTGCCCATCCCCTGCAGTTTCCTTCCCCATCCTATGTATTCTAAAACCTTTCCTAATCGCATCATAATTGCCTTTCCCCCAGCTATAACACTTGCCCTGCGGTATAGACCTGTCCCTTTCCAAAGCTAAGGTAAACATAACTGAATTGTGGTCACTATCAGCAAAGTGTATACCTACCTCCAAATCTAATACCTGGTCTGGTTAATTACCCAGTACCACAACCAATTTGGCCTTGTACCTTGTTGGCCGATGTACATACTGTGTCAGGAAACCATTCTGCACACATTGGACTAAAACTGACCCGTATAAAGTAATTGAACTGTATCGTTTCCAGTCACTATTTGGAAAAGAAAAGCCCTCCATAACAACTACTCTGTTATTTTCGCTCCTATCCAGTATCATCTTTGTAATCCTTACGCTACATCTCTGGAACTTTTCAGAGGGCTGTAGAGAAATAAAAACAGGGTGACCTTTCTGTTTTTGTTTCTAATCCCTTCCCATACTAACTCAGTGGACGAGTCCTTACCAAACATCCTTTCTGCCACCGTAATATTGTCTTTGATTAACAATGCCTCCACCTCCCGCCACTTTTAGTACCTTCCTTGTTCTTAATGAAGCATCTAAACCCAGGACCAACCAACGATCAGTCCTGTCCCTGCTCTATCCATTTCACCAAAATAGCCGCAACGTTTGTGAAAAGATTCGTAGCTCGGGCGCTTGTTGTTGTGATTCTGTTCACCGAGCTGGGAATTTGTGTTGCAGACATTTCGTCCCCTGTCTAGGTGACATGCTCAGTGCTTGGGAGCCTCCTGTGAAGCGCTTCTGTGTTGTTTCCTCCGGCATTTGTAGTGGTTTGTCTCTGCCGCGTCAGGCTGTCAGTTCCAGCTGTCCACTGCAGTGACCTATGCATTGAGTCCAGGTCGATGTGTTTATTGATAAAATCCGTGGATGAGTGCCATGCCTCAAGGAATTCACTGGCTGTTCTCTATTTGGCTTGTCCTATAATAGTTGTGTTATTCCAGTCGAACATCAAGCTGTGCAACTGCACAATTTTGAAACAGGGAGCGATTGGAGGGATGGTAAAACGAGGGTGAGTTGGATAGATCAGAAGACAGCATGAGGGGAGATAGACAGGAACAGACAGAAATTGGAAGTTTTATTGAGACATTCTCACGGTCTGCAAGGCCTTTATCTATTGCCATACCCTGTGTGCGCTGTGCAGATACTGACTGTTGTCCCAGAACATTTACCTTCAATAATATCATACAGCTGAGTTGCTGACAGTTAAAGAGAGTTCGAAAGGCCAAGTTATTTTTTTAGAGTGAGAAGGTGGTTAAATTTAAACAGACTGGGTGAAAGCAGCAGGAACTGAGAATCCTGCTCGATACTAAGATACTGTGCTTAAGAATCTCAATGAGGTGGATCACTGACAGAGGGGAAATCAGCATCTCAGCTGTGGGCAAAATAATGATTGAGAAAGATTGTACACCACTTCCGTGGTTTTGTAATACACTTTTCAATTTATGTAGCTCAGTATCATGAATATATCTTATCTCTTTATACTTTCCATAGTTTAGTATGGACAGAAAATCATTTTGTCCTTTATTTTGTGATCAATAAACAGATTTTACTCCTCATTCCTCACTTTAAATGTATCCTTGAATCTGTTCTTCATATGAGTTATAAAGGGTAACATTCCAATACTGATGACTGGGGAATATTATTGTCCCTCCCTCCAGTCTGAACTGCCATGTCCCACAATTCTCTCTGTTTTCTGTCTCCTCCACAATGCCATAATCACACTGTAATTGAAATCCAGTAAATGACACTTCATCACAGTTCACTAACATCGAGGACATCAATAGCACAGGCCTCATCTGCCTCTCTCTGAACCTGGAATAACAATCTGAATTGCATTTGTCACGTTCAATTCTCTGTTAGCATATCTATGCCATTTGTCTGTTATAATCCCACGTTTCTCAGACACACACTCCCCTCAGATCATGAAGTATAAAAATTGTCTCAATATTTAATTGAAATTATGATGCTTGATCAATAGTTCCAGGATGTATGTTTCCATTTATAAACAGAGAAGCATGTTTGCGTTCTGACAAACTTATGACATTTCTCCTGCATCCAAGTCAGATTGAATAGTTTTCTCAATTGATCTACCGGTCTCAAGATTTGTTCCATCAGTCACCCTCACAAATCCCATTCAGAATGCGAAAGTTTGAATCATTGTTTTGTATTTTAATAAAACAATATTGAATTGAAAGGCGTTGGCTGGAGCTATTTGTTCAGAGACTGTGATTGATGTCCGTCTCCGTGGATCAGAAATGTGTCACTGGAGGGTTTGCCTCTTCTGTTAATTAAAGACTCGGTTCAATGTGTTATCCCAGTATGGGCGGGAGCATCATTGACTGGACTAACAGAGATCAGCAGCTCGAGAGTCAGGGAGAGGAGACTTCAGAATCTGAGAACATTAGACTGGAATGCTCCAATAATGGATCTGAATCTGAGAACATTGGACAGGAATATTACAACAGACAGGAATTTATCCTTCGGTCTTTAATACCTTTCTCAGCCTTGGATATCATTAGCATCATAGATCGAAGATATCCTTTGGATTATTCAACGTGGTTACTATCCCATCCTTGCCATAGTTGGTGTTCCTGGTAAGTCATTCCATCTGACTATTAAGCTGAATTGAACTGAATTGCTGTTCATATTCACATTTTAGAATTTGGAAGTCATCATTTTCAGATACAGTCAAACATTTTATTCCTTACAAATTATAACTAGCAAATTACTATTCACAACTTACTCAACAATATGCGAGGAGAAACCAGACTGTTCTTAAACTCCATGATCTTTTCTCTCCATACAGATTTACATTCCTACATATTCTCCCCACTCACCAATCCTGCCCAAGGCCACTATCAGGATATTTCAATCTCCTTCTCAGCCTCAATGCGACTGCTGAATAATCCATCGTTTGTGCCTTTGGTAAATCCAGATATAACCGTTTCAAGTCTCTTCTAACTATGCTTACGTCACAAAATATTTGTACTTGAGATGATTAATTTGTCCTCTCCACAGAATCTGTAAGATGGACAGACAGTGCATGGTGGTCAAGTCATTGACTCATAATCAAGCGGCACAGAATAATAATCTTTCAGTGTCTCTTGAAGGAAGTTGATGGAATGTAAATTAAATCATCACCACTTGTTTTGAACAAAGCCTATGTGTTTGCCTCATGTCCTGTAGAGAGGTTCATGGGTCATCCATCCCTGGTCAGGACTCTGTGTGACTGCAAATGTACTGCGATGTGTTTTACTTTGTACTAACCTGTGGAACAGCTGAAACAGTTACTCAGTTCAGGATCAGTATAACATACTGGTCTGACCAGGGCTGCACACATCCCGTGAGAGCAGAATAAAAGAAAAGATCCCTCCCTTCCCCTGCCTGATTTCCATGTTCCTGCAAGTCATTTCCATTCAGGTGGGTGACCATTCCCTGTTTCGAGTGAAGACTTTATAATAGAGTCTCCCTCCGAGAGTGATATTCATCTCCATCGGTACCTCTGGTGATGACTTTATTGATGCTGACGTACAAATGTAAGAAATGTCTAAATTCCACATCATTCGCAGTGAGAGAGAAGTAATGGCTTTTTACAGCACAGGAAACAAGCTGAGACAGCTAAGTGAGGGAACAGAATTATTGCGATCAACCCTGAGAGTGTTGATGAGATAGTATTTGGAGTATTGTGGACCGATTTTCTCTCTTTTATAAGAAATAATCCTCTTGGCAGCAAGAGTGTAAAGGAGCTTCACCAGCCTCATTGTTAGGATGATTGTACCATCGGGAGTGCATGAGGATTAATGTGTAGTGCTTTGAGGGAATAAGATTATTGCATTGAACCGTAAGGGGATGGACTGTCACGCATTATATTCCAAACAAACAATGATACGGTGATAAATTCCATGGCTTGTTTATTACTAGGTTTACATGATTGTCGATTCGTTAAAAGCCTCTGGGAACGTTCCTCTCACCCCACGCCACTCCCCATTTTGATTGAAAGAGAGAGAGAGAGAGAGCGAGTCAGTCTTTGACTAACCTCTCTCCACATTATGAACGTCATGTAATCCACAATCCCGACAGGAGCCTCAATACTTACATGGTAAAACAGTTAACTATTTCCATCAACTTCTGACACCCACGGAGAACATGGATCTGTCTTCTCGGAAATGGAAGATGCCTCTTTGAGACTTGGTAGAAAACATTTGGTTTCCTTCCTCACTGCCGGCGAAACAGAACATGTGTCCCACAGGCAATGGAGCCACGAGGAAAATCGTGAGCTGTCTATGAGTGCAGTGTCTGCTCAATTGGTCTTTCAGGTTGGAGCATCAATGACACCCACATGTTCCCGTATAAATGTCTTAAGGGGCTGAATGGCCTCTCCTGCTCCCATAAAACAGTATCAAATGTCTGATTGGGCTCTGCCTGTTCCTGTTTAACAGCTCAATGTACTGACTGGAGCCCTCCTCTTCCTGGGGAACAGGCAGCACGATTGAATGGGCTGTCCCTGCTTTTGTTCAGTCGTTTAGATGGGCAGAATGGCTTCCATATATCATGTAACCAGCTTGTGGTGCTGAATGAGTTCATGTTTTAACTGTGGAAATGTGCAGTGTCTGGCCGTGCTGTTACATGAATGTTACTGACACTTTAACAACACAAACCTGACTGCTGTCCAGGCTTTGCTGCACATGGACATAGAGACTGGTTCAGGAGCTGAGGGGGGACAAAATGTTCTGAACATTGTGTGACCTTCAGTGATCACCCCGCTTCTGATCTTATGATGGATCGGTGGAGGGGGGGGTGGGGAGTGGAGTGGAGTGGTACCAGGGATGTGGCCCGCGTAAACGTTGATAAAGGAGCTGAAGATGTTTATACTGAGGAAGTTAACCTGAGGATCACCTCAACAGATGTCCTGGGACTGAGAGGATTGTCAGCCACCGCCCACATACATCTTCCTTTGTGCTCTGAAAGACCCCAACCAATAAGGAAGGAACACCTGATTCCCATTAAACGCAAATAAGTAGGTGGTCGCGATGACACCCTCAGTCAAATACTGTCTTGGTAATCTGTCCTGAGACCTTATGTTCACCTCTTGTTCCTTTCAATAGGTGACGGTGTCTGTGGGGGGAGTCTTTTCCTCTCACAGAAGGAAATCAATGTCTGAAATTATCTGGTCTAGAGAGTTAAAGGAGCTTAATCACTGAAAGTATTTAAAGAGGAGGTAGATGCATTTTTGACCTGTCAGAGAACCCATGGGTGTGATTGATTGGGTATTAAAGAGGAGGTAACGCTAACGGTAGATCTGCCATGGTCGTATACAATGGCTTTACCGTCCAAAATACCTGATCCTGTTCCTTATGTTCATATTTTCTGTAATTAAAATGTTCATGGTTGTAATGTTCCTAGACTATCTATTATTGAATGCTACATTCAGAAAGGGCATAGCACTTTGAGTCATCTCTGGGTGAGGTATGGGGCTTTATTCATAATGGATCTTGGTCTAGACCATGACCAACAAATGAAGCACAAGTTGCAGAGAGGAGGCGCTTTGTGAAGAGACCAGGGGCATCTTTCGAAGCGAGGCTGTATTTCAAAATAACATTTTACAACACTCACCAAACCGTGTGTGACAGTCTGGAGGGATTGAAAGAGAGCCTGTGTTACTGTGGACCAGGTATTTGGAGCAAGTGGCCTCCATCTGCCCCATACACAAAGCCGTGCTTGCTGCTCCTAATCACACCCTGCCTTTCCAAATGTATGTATATCTTATCTCTCAGAACCTTCTAAAGTAGCTTACCTACTTCAGATGTCCGTTTTACTGGTCTATAGTTACCAAGTTTTTCTTTGTAGCCTTTCTTGAATAAGGGCACAGCATTCCCTGTCCTCCAGTTATCTGGGATATCACCCGTGGCCAGCGATGATATAAAAATATCAGCCAGGCTCCCGCAATCACTTCTCTGTCTTCTTGCAATGTTCTTCGGTACATATCTGTTACATTGAAATACTGCAACGTTTGAAACAAAAGTCTATTTATTTAATGTAAAAACACCAAAGAGTGATAAAGTGACTTAATGATGGTTAACATAACAAATTGAAGATTATTTTAATTATAAGAAGTGACTTCATAAGAATTCCAGACATTGTGGAAACCTGAGAAATGTCAGAAATTTACAATACAGAAAAGGAGGGCGATGAAAATGATAAGGAAATCAAAAAGCGAACCTGCATGCTCACACACAGGAATACCAGGACTGCACAAATCTACAATCTGTATTTCAAAGGAAACAAAACAAAAATAAGGTCAAATGTGGAAATTTGTAATCGGGAGAGGAGAGTTTATTGTGGAGAAACGTTACGCTGCATCTGTCATCATGGATGCGATATTGGATATTTAGAAATTAACAGCAACATTGGAGAGAATCTGTCTCCATTTCTGAAAGGAAAAATACGCTTGATAACTTCGGAATTTTTTGAAGGGTATTGAGAACAATGTATGTAAGTGGCAAGTTAAACTTGGGTTCACCTTCAATTAAAGGCGTCAGAATATCGATGCAACGACATGTTGAAGTAGTTTCACAGCATGTTGGTGAGAGTGTACCTGGAGTATTGTGTACAGACTTGGTGAGACGGTCCCTGGAGTATTTTGTACAGGGTTGGTCAGACTGTACCTGGA
Organism: Chiloscyllium punctatum; assembly: GCF_047496795.1. NCBI lineage: Eukaryota > Metazoa > Chordata > Chondrichthyes > Orectolobiformes > Hemiscylliidae > Chiloscyllium > Chiloscyllium punctatum. The sequence continues at coordinate 97,245,895 of NC_092744.1, forward strand.
GTATTGTGTGCAGGGTTGGTGAGACTGTACCTGGAGTATTGTGTACAGGGTTGGTGAGACTGTACCTGGAGTATTGTGTACAGGGTTGGTGTCCTAATCTGAGAAAGAATATACTGACCACAGAGGAAGTGCAATAGACATTCTCCATATTAATCCCACAGGTGACGAGATTGCCTGATGAGGAAACTTGGCCTACGAGCTCTGGAGTTTCAAAGAATGAGAGGTGATCACAGTGAAATTTAGAAAATTCACAAAACATATGACAAGGTGGAAATAAACAGAATGCTTCCCTGGCTTTCTACTCCACATTTAAGACAAATAATGGCAAGATAAGGGACAGGCCATTGAAGACCGCAATAAAGAGGAATTCGTTCAGTCGGAGAGGACTGACTAACACAGGGGCATTGAAATCTGCTGGCAAGGCAAGATTAGGGCGAATCCTCAGATAATCTACAATGTGTCAATCAGAAAAGAATAACAAGGGAACAGGTAGGACCCATTAATAACTTGCCAAGTTGCATCTAAATCAACTTTAGTGGTCGGAGACAGAGGGTGGTGGTAGAAGGCTGTTTGTGTGACTGGAGGCTGGTGTCCAATGGTGTACCACGGGAATCAGTGTTGTGTCCCTTATTATTTGTGATTCGGAGGTGCCAGTGTTGGACTGGGGTGGACAAAGTTAAAAATCACATAACACCAGGTTATAGATCAACGGGTTTATTTGGAGGCACGAGCTTTCAAAGTGCATATCCACCTGATGAAGAAGCAACACTTCAAAAGCTATTGTCTGCGAATGAACATGTTGGACTATAACCTGGTGTTGTGTGATCTTTAACCTTATTATTTGTGGTATTCATAAATGGTGTATCTGTGATTATGGACGGGGTGGGCAGAGTGAGATGAGCAAGTTTGTGTTGGACACAAAGATTGGCTGGGTGGTTGGATGTGAGGAGGTAGTTCTTATGTTACAGGAAGATACAGATGGAATGTTCAGATGGGTAGATCAATCACAGATGGAATGTAACCCTGATAAATATGAGGTGGTGCACTTTGGAAGAAGGAACCAGACAGGGGAGTACTCAATGAATAGCAACACACTAGGAAGCTCAGAGGGTGCTTCTCCACACATCCCTGAATGTGACTGGACAGGGTAATACACAAGTTGAGAATGCATAGGGGCCCGTAAACGTAGCCTTCATTCATCGACACATAGATTATAAGAGCTTTTCAAATGTTAGGCTGCCGTTCTCTTTTTCCCATCAAAGGGCACAACGTCACATCTACCCACATTGCCCCGTCTTTGCACAGACACTCCACTTGCCTCAGGCACATTGGAGCTTTTGTTTTCATCTTCCTCACCCACTCACAGTCCGACATTGAATAGTGCACTCAGTAGGCTTGGAAATATTGCATTTGATTCCATCTAACAAAGGTTTGGTGTGTATTTGAAATAGCTCGGGCCCAAGCACTGAATCCTGCTATACCCCCGGGTCCTCCGCTCTAAACGAAAACATTGTTTTATTCCTACTCCCTGTTTCCTGTTAGCTCTCCCATTGTAAAACCATGCCCTTCTATTAGCCCCAGTCTCATATGTTTCTAATTTGCATAGTAGGCTTGGGGCTTTATCAATCAGCTTTCTGAAAATCCAATCGTATTGCATTGTTTGCTTTTCCATAATTTTGCTAAAAGTCAGTTTCTCAAATGTGATTCCCATTTGATAAATCACTTTGCCTCAGCCCATTACTTTCAGTTAAATTACTTTTTCCATAACGTTTATTTGCTAATTTCATTCTATTCCCCACCTTCCCACCAGATTAAACTTTCCTAGTATTGCTGGGAGGATTGCTTTTCGTTTTGATTTCGTCTGTGAAGACATAACTGAAATATTTGCTGCATAGTTCTGCCACTTCCCTGTTCTCCATTCTCCATTTTGTGGTATCAGACTGTAACGAAGCTGCACGTTGTTTTCCCTTAATTTTGACATTGACATACTTTATGAAGTGGTTAAAGTTCACTCCTATTACCCTTATGCATATAGAGTATTCTGAAACCCAACAATTCCTGTCATAAGCTTTTCGATGATTGACCTTGTACAACCATACACTCATAGAAGCATAGACTCTGCACCATCAGACGTACAGCATGGTCTCCATTAGAACCACTTTTCTACACTAAGCCCCATAGCTGGGAATGTTATGACACTTCAAGAGGTCGTCCAAGTACTTTGTAACAGATGTGAGGTTACCCGTGACAGCTCCCTCTCCGATAGTACATTCCAGACCGCAAAACCCTCTGGGCGCAAAATGATCCTCAAATCCCCTCTAAATCTCAAACCCTTCACTTTAAGAATGTGCTCCCCCTTGTTCTTCTCCCGCTGACTAAAAGGTCAGCTGCTGTCTGTCCACACTGTCCATGCCCCTCATAACCTTATCTTTCTGAATCATGTCACCCTCAGCCTTCTCTGCTCCAAACGTAAACATCTCAAGCTTATTCAGCCTCTCTCCATAGCTGATATGCTGCATCCCAGGGAACATCCTGGCGAATCTCCTCTGCACCCTCTCCAGTTCAATCACATCCCTCCTGTAATGTGTCTCTCAGAACTGTACACAGTATTCAATCTTGGCCTAACAGATCTATGCCTCGATGAATGAAGACTATGTTTACGTGCCCCTATGCTTTTTCAACTTGTATATTACCCTGTCCAGTCACATTCTGGGATGTGTGGAGAAGAACCCTTTGAGCTTCCTAGTGTGCTTCCATTCATTGAGTAGTCACCTGTCTGGTTCCTTCTTTCAAAGTGTATTTGAAAAGGTTGGAAAATGTTACTCTATAAAGGGACTTACGCTTCCTTTTGTTTCATTCTTCACCAACCTCCGCCGTCCATACAGGGCAGTGAGTTCTGAAGCCAGAAGTCAATACTGGGAATGGCACTGGGACACTTACCAGTGCATATAGACCCACCAGGTGGGTAGCTGTAACATTGAAATGTATCTGGATTTCCCTTTACAACAGCCACTGAATAAATATTACAGGATCAGAAAGCAGATAGGAAGATGAATGGGGTGTTGACCTTCATTTCAGGGGGATTTGAGGCCAGGAGTAAGGGGGTCTTACTGTTGCTTTACAGGGCCTTGGTGAGCCCCCATCTTGAATATTGTGCAGTATTGTGTGCAGTTTTGGTCTCCTTACCTAATAATGCACAAACCTGACATTGAGGGAGAGCAGTGAACGATGACCAGACTGAACTCTGGGATGACAGGTTTGTTGTGGGAGCAGGGTTTGGGGCGACTGAACCTGTATTCCATGTGTTTTAACAAAATGAGTGGAGACCTCAGTGAAATAAATAAAAGTCTGACAGGGCGAGACAGATTAGAAGCAGGCATGATAATTTTAGAGCCATTTCAGAGACCATTGAAGAGTTGATCACATCTCTGTGTGTCTGGAGACACTTTTCAGCCAGACCAGGAAAGCCGGGAGATTCACTTCCTGAAAGTACATTGAAGAAACAAACCACTGTTGACAATCGACATTGGCTTGAGGGTAACTTATACTAACACCAGATTTTAGATTTCGATAATTTATTATTTGTTTTTAATTTCCACCTGCTGCCAGAGCATTATCATGGTCTGGATTCGTAATCCAGTGACATTTCCACAACAGCACCATCTCCACATGGGGACCTGTCAGAAACAACATTGAGCGGATTATTTCTGTGCTGCGTGACAGCTCTGTCAAAAATAACTCCCAACAATTTTACTGTCGTGATGGTACTGAGGGAATAGTAATTGTTCAAATTGTAAGTATTCCCCTTTTAGGGGACTGGACATATCTGAGTAATTTTCCACATTGCCAGGTAGATGTCAGAGTTGGAGCTAGAATGAAACAGTTTCTCCAGGGACACAGCGTGCTGTGCAGCACAAGCCTTCAGTTCCCTTGCAGGAATGGTGTCAGCGTAAAAGACAAGGATGTTGTATCTGCACCATCCTCAGCCAGAAATGTTGAGCCGATGATCCAACTCACCCTCGCCATGATGCCCACAAATCGCAGATGCCAGCCTTCAAACAAGTCGATGCGCTGCAATTGATATGAAGAAACAGCTGAACACAGTAGATACGATATTTGTTCAGCTCTTTCTTCATGTCAATTGCAGCGGATCGACTTGGTTGAAGGCTGCCATCTGTGATTCTGTGGGCATCATGGCGAGGGTGAGTTGGATCATCTGCTTAACACTTCTGGCTGAGGATATTGCAGATATTACATCCTTGTTTTTTACATTGAGGCAGCAGGTCTATTTGATTATTTAGGATGGGGATGTTTGTAGACCGCTTTCCTCTGTCGTTTGTTTAATCGTCCATCACCATTTATGACTGAATGTGGCAGGACTGCAGAGCTTCGATCAGATCTGTTGGTCAAGTACTGTAGCTTTAATGGGTTAGCATCAGGTTTCGGTTCACATAGTTCTGACCCTGACATGTTCACCCACACTCATCACTGAGCCATAGATCGTGTTGATAGTAATGGCAGACTGAAAGATTAACCCTGGGCAAAAATGTTGCAGGTTGTGGTTGAATGCAGGTCTGCTTCTCCTGCTGCTGTGGTCTGCAGCACTACATGATTACATAGTTTTGGGCTGCAATATCTGCAATGCAATTCTGCTGTCTGTTCCCCAGTTCACATCGAGACCCATTCATCCATCAGCCCTCTACTCAATGACTTACTCTGGTTTCTGATGTGATAGTACTTCCGTTTTCTAATTTTCGTCCTGCTGAGGGTCTCTCCCGGGTCATGCTTTCTCTGATACATTCCACAAAAGCATTTAGCTGATTTTAATTCAATTGTTTAATTCATCTAAATCTTTTCCTTGAGTAATGCCATCTTCTGTGTTTAAACTGAATGTGTTTCCCTCTGTTTCTCTCCCTGACCATGATTATGAGCTCTGTAGTGTCAGTGATACCAGCCTTATGTAGTTTCAGAGCCAATGAATTATCTGGATTTCCAATAATCTTCATCACATTGTATGTTTTCTCTTTTGGTTTGATGCTGTCCCTGACTTGCCTTATCGCTCGTGGCTGCCTTGTCCTCCCATGTGTATGTTTCATCTTCTTCTTCATTTTATTATCTTCTGAATTATCTCAAGATAAGGGGATGGTCTTTCCTGCTCGGCTCTCCTTCCAATTAACTCTGGCCAGCTCCTCCCGAATGTCTTTGTAGTTACATTGCTCAATTATAATCACAGTATCTGAAGAAGAGAACAATAGACAAAACCTAAAGAAGGAGTTTTGAGAGAAGGGACACGATGAATAATTGGGGGATTTCTTAACTAGATAAAAAGAGAGAACGAGAGAGAGGATATAGATGTGGAGATGTGTGAAATGCGAAAACTAGATTATCGAAAGAAGTAGATGTATATCTACTACTTGGCAATTCCTGTGTGCTGTGGTCCTTTGTACAGTGCATGCATGCACAACAGAGCAATATGTTCAAATGCTGGGTCTGTTGCCAGAATTTTTCTCTCCAATAATATGACAGAACACTAGCTTTGGAACGAACCCAACAGGCCATATATTTACTTCCTGATAGAAAGGGGATTAACTGAAATAATTTGGGACACCATAAGCAAGACTTAACACACATCCTGATAAGAATGAGAGACAGGAGTAGGGAACACCAGAAAAGGGGAGCTTTGAGAGAAGGGGAACATATAACTTCAGATGAGGATCAGATAATGTGTTAATGCGTTTATAAATGTTAAACATCATGTGCACCCATTTTTCATTAACTGTGTCTCCGTTATCCATTCAGAATGTGTTGTACACATATGAACAATCTTCCTTATCTGAACACACACTGATTAAACAGTGTCTATAAAATCATTATCCTGCTACCAGGATACATGAACACCAACTGGCCACCAAAAGACATGACCCACTATCACGAGTTTCCATACATACAGACAAGGAAGAACACCACTTTGACTGGGACTACACATACATCCTAGGCCAGGCAAAACAAAGACATGCACGAAAGTTCTGAGAGGATGGCAATCTAACCAGAAGTACTGTTCGCCGAGCTGGGAATTTGTCTTGCAAACGTTTCGTCCCCTATCTAGGTGACATCCTCAGTGCTTGGGAGCCTCCTGTGAAGCGCTTCTGTGCTGTTTCCTCCGGCATTTATAGTGACCTGTCTCTGCCGCTTCCGGTTGCGGCAGAGACCGGAAGCGGCAGAGACAGGCCACTATAAATGCCGGAGGAAACAGCACAGAAACGCTTCACAGGAGGCTCCCAAGCACTGAGGATGTCACCTAGACAGGGGACGAAATGTTTGCAAGACAAATTCCCAGCTCGACGAACAGAACCACAACAACGAGCACATTAGCTACAAATCTTCTCCCAAACTTTGATAACCAGAAGTACATTAATGAACACAGCAATGTAGTTCCTATCTACCTTCACTTGAAAAAAAGAACTGGAAATGACATCACCTACCTTAAGAAACCAAAACCTATAAATAGAGAGGTAGGACATACCACCAGGGTATCACCGGAGACTCTCACTGATGATGTTACCTAGTCATGGTGACGAAACATCTGAAAGCAAACCTTCAAGCCTAGCGAGTTAACTCTTATATTTATAAATTGTTATTTTTCTTTTAATAGTGGAATTTGGGACTTCTCTGTCACTCATATTGAACAGATTACGAGGCGAGGTGAGCTTTTCTGGGTATGTGGTTTTAATTAATAAAGGGGCTCAACATCGACATGAAAACAGTTTGATGGCTTGTTGTATGGGATTTTGACAGATTGGGGGTCGAAAAGGCCCCATCAGATTCCATCACTTGACAGTTAAATAAAACAGGTGAGAAAATTCATTTAATTTTGTTTCCTTGTGGTTGGTTAAATTAAAAGAAATTGTTTTAAACATCGCTAAACAAGATCTGGGGTTTGAAGATCATTTCCAAGATTGACAAGAAAGTTTAGAAAGACAGAGGAAGGAAAAACTTTTAGAATTAACAAATAGATTAGAATTGGGTTGCACCAGGGACAAAAGGAAATTGAAATTGTAATGGAATTAATCAAGCACTTTGGTGTATCATAGAAACAGGTAACTGCAGACGAGTGAGAAAAACTTAAATTGCAAATATGCCAAGTAGAGTTAGAAGTTAAGGAAAGAGACAGAAAGTGTGAGAGAGTAAAAAAGAGTAAGAGAAAGAGACGAAAAAGAAAGAGAGAGAATTTGAGATTCAGAAGTTGGGAATTAGGTAAGAAAGTTAAATTAGCAGGATGAAGATGACGGAAGGACATGGGGATGTATACAACTATGTTAATAAATTGCCATATTTCGGTCAGAAAAATGTCAAAACCTTTTTTATTTCATTGGTAATATTGGCTCGGCAGATGGTGTGTCCAGTGAACTTATGGGTAATGCTAGTTCAAACTAAGCTGGTGGGCACAACTAGTGAGATATGTGCAGCACAATCAGATGCGGGATCAAGAGATTATGCAGATGTCAAACAGGCCATTTTGAGTGTTTATGAACTGGTGACTAGAAGCATATAGACAGAGGTTCAGAAATATAGAGACCGAACGAGGTCAGAGTTATGTTGAGTTTGAAAGAATTAAACACAGTCATTTTGATAGATTGGTGTGAGCCTTAAAATGGGGCTTGAAGGGAGATTATTCTGCTGGAGAAGTTTAAAGACTCATTTCCAGTGATGTTAAGAATTCATGTGAATGAACAGAAAGTTCAAGAAGTGAGAAGCGTGGCAGAAATGGCAGATAAATATGCATTAGTGCATGAGATTAAATTTAGCTTCTGGGAGGATTTTCATCCTGTGAAGGATAGAAATTGGGAGGAGGGGAGATCCTACGCTACAAGACATAGAGTAAATCACAGTGGCAATAGTTTACCACAGGTGAAAAAAGAAGCCCAAAGGGGTTGAAAGGTGGTGAAAGGTCTCAGGTGTTCTCACTATAACGGAGTGGGACACATAAAATTACAGTGCCGATGGTTTAAGAAGGGTAAAGCTGTTTTCACTGCAGTAAGTTGGGACACACCGTACTGGGCGTTAAAGGAAGACACTTTGGGGAAAGATGTGGTAGAAGAGGCTAAGCCCAGTGGCATTAGTGAAACTGGTAAAGGAGACCCCAAGTGGAGCCGAGGAGCTGCAGGAAATTGCACAGCCTTGGCAAGGGCTGGGTATGGAGACAGCGCCTGATCTCTCTAAAGAATTCACCTCTGTAGATAAAGTTTACGCACAAAGGTGGGGGCGGGGGAGGGAGGTGTCGATGAGAAATTATAATTTTGTGAGATACAGGACCTGCTCAGTCTCTAACAGTTGAGAAGTGAGGCGCCGGAAAAGCACAACAGATCAGGGGACATCCAAAGAGTAGGACAATCGACATATCAGGCATAAACCCATTGCCAGGAATTTAGTGGGAGGGACAAGGGGGCTGAAAGATAAATAGGAGTGTAGGAGATGGCTGGCGGGAGGATCACTGGGAAGGTGATCGGATGATTTTGTTGGGAGTGATAGTGATACGTCGGAGGTGAGGGTGGAGTTGATAGGTGGGAAGGAAGATGTAAAGTTGGGACAGTTCAAGAGGGTGAGGCTAATTTGAACGGTTGGATCTGGGATGAGGTTGGGGAGAGGAGATTTGTAAATTGGTGAAGTCAACGTTGATAGTTTGAGGGTTCCAGCTATCCGACCACCTATCCACTTTACCCTCCTCTCCGACCTATCACCACCACACCCTACCTGTAACTATCTATCGCCTTCCAAGCTACCTCCCACCCAGCTCCACCCCCATCCTCCTATATATTTCTCAGCCCCCTTCCCCCTCCCTTGCCCCCCACTTTCCTGATGAAGGATTTGTGCCTTAAACGTCAACTCTCTTGCCCCTCGGATGCTGCCTAAACTGCTGTGCATTTCCACCCAGACAGTTTTCAACTCTGATCTCCAGCATCTGCAGTCCTGTCAGGTGCTCCATTAAATTGCTTGCCATCGGAGATGCCCCAAATAACTCTACTCACTTTACTTCTTTTGAGTTAATGTTCGTACATGAAGTGAGAGGTCCTTTGAAATTAATTATATATTAATTGACAGGACCGAAGTCGGAGATCTCAGACTTGGATTATGTATGTGAGGTGAGGGCGAGATTAGATGGAGCAGGTGAATTAGCTAAACAGCACCTGCAGATGGCTCAGCATAGAGTGATGCAGGAGGCTGATAAAAACTCTGAAACTCTGACGATTTCCCATGGGGATGACATATTATTATCGCCAACAATGGTAGGAAATCCCTTCAAAGCCAGGTTTAGTGGCCCCCTTCAAATTAAAAAAATGTTGAGTCAGTTCAACTATCTGGTAAAGATACCAGATATGACAAAAAAATGTTATCGTGTATGCCACATTTTAGACTCAGGAACAGAGCTGTGGCCAAATGCACAAATTGTGCAGCTTATCTGTATAATGTAGTGATCTTTAGCAAGTGATTGAAAGCTCACATATTACAGTTGCCAGAGCATGTTGAACGATTACAAAAAGCAAACTTGGTAATAAACTTAAAGAAAACAGAATTCACGAAGGCAGAGGTGACGTTCTTGGGACATTACATTGGACGTGGAAGGTTGACCCCATGGAACAGAAGGGCTTTGAGGAATTTCCACGTCCATCCTCGAAGAAAGAGGTGCTTCAATTTTGGAACTGAGTGGATTCTATTGGAAGTTTGTTCCAAACTTCAGCAGCGTATTGGCACCACTGATGGATTTATTAAAGAAGAACACAGAATTGTGGTGGACAGAACAATGCCAGGAGGCATTTGAGAATTTTAAAGCAGGATTAATCGCCCCACACCAGCTTTAGCTGAACCAAATATTTGGAATCCCCTTGAAAATTGTGTTTGATGCTCGGGATATTAGGGTCGGACATGCATTGATACAGACAGAGGATGATGGAATTGATTGGCCAATTAGCTACTTATCGATAAAAACTCACATCCACCAGATAAAAATCCAAAATCTCCATTATTGAAAAAGAATGATTGAGTTTGGTACTGGCCTGACAACATTTTAATGTTTATTTGACAAACACACTGTCAGAGACGGTTGTGCACAACAACAACAATCCTCTTGCATTTTTTTTGGAATATTTAAATATCAAAATATGAGACTATTTCCTTGGAGCCTTATGTTACCAACTTTAAACTTACAAAATGTGCATGCTCTGGGTCCTAAAAATGTAATAGCAGATGTGTTATCGCAGATCGAAAGGAAATAATGTGGATAAGATTTGAGTTATTCCAGTGTTAGATAGGTGTGCAGAATTAATATGAATGGTATAACTGAGATTCATACTTTTATATTTCATAATGATGGGATTAAGAATTAGAGGAAAGTAAATGAAAACATCTTTTCATTCTGCTGGGTCATTTTATTTTCTGAAGGGGGGTGGTGTTTTGAAGCCGAAAGCATGTCTGGTCACTTTAAGACAGAACGGGTTTTGCTGAATGGAATATACAGCCACAGATACCAGCTAAAGGTCAGGTTGTTTTGGTTGCTGTTTTGACAGCAATTCAATTGCAACGAAAGAGTTTAAATAATGCTCAGGAAACCAGAAGCCAACGGATTTGAATATAATTGATTGAAACCTGGAAAGCAATCAAATTGTGAGAATTATTGTACCATGGGGAGTGCATAAACCCAGCATTTTGAATACGAGAGGGAGAGCCACTGCCATCCAACAGCAGAGTAACTGTTCATGTAAATACATGTTCATGTAAACCTACTTGCAGTAAAAAAATACATGACACAGGGAGATCAGCAGTTGGAAGATTGAACACAGCGGGGAAAGATAGAGATTGTGTGGTCTTGAGATTGTAATGTTCAATATGTGGGTTGTTGGAACAGCATATTTTTACAGAGTTGGAGTCAGATAGTAAGTAGCTTAAACTAGTGGCGCTTGTATTTGTGAATAGTTGTTGTTTAGTGTTCACTATTAAAGTTAAGAAATTAACTTGCTATTGTTTAAATAGTGGAATGTAGGAGATCTGTGTCACTCGTATGTTAACAGATTACGATGTGAGGCGAGCTTTTCTGGGTGTTTGGTTTTAATTAACAGAGGGGTTCATCTCCACCTTGTTAATGTCCATCCACACTAACCCCATTTCCCTGCAGTTGGCCCATATCCTTCTAGTCCTTTCCTATCCACATATTTATCCAAATGCATTTGAAATGTTGTTAGTACACTCCCCTCAGACACATCTTCGAGCTGCTCATCCACGTACCAGCCATTTATGTAAATAAGTGGTCCCTCAGGTTCCCTTTTATTCCTTCCCCTTTAAACTTAAACTGATCACCTCTAATCCTCAATTCTCTAAACCTTGGAAAAAGACTGAGAGCATTAACCCTATCCATACCCCTTGTGATCTTATACATCTCTATAAGGACTCCTTCGTCTCCTACACTCTAAAGAAAAGGTCCTAGGTAGTCCAACCTCTCCCTTTAACTCAGATCGTTGGGTCCTGGCAACGTCCTTGTAAATTTCTTCTGCACTCTTTCTCATTTAATAACATCCTCCCTAAAACAAGGTGAGAAAACCTAACTCAATACTTCAAGTGCGGCCTTCCCAAAGTCCAGTGTAACTGCAGCATAAATTCCCAACTTCTGTACTCAATATCCTGCCTGATGAAGGCCAATGTGCCAAAAGCATTCTTCACTGCCCTGCCTATCTATGACTCCACTCTTCAAGAACCGTGTGCACCTGAACTCCAAAGTCTGTGGAACCTTATCAAACTGCCATGTGGAACCTTATCAAAGGCCTTACTGAAATCCATAGAGACTACATCTACCGCTCTGTCCTCATCAACCTTCCTGGTCACTTCATCAAAGAACTCTAACAAATTTGGGAAGCATGATCTCAAGTCTATGCTGACTGCTCCAAATCAAACCCTCTGTAAGTAATGGATGCAGTCAATGGTATGCTGTCCTTCATTGTAAGATGATTCGAGTACATAAGTAAAGCCATCTTCCTGCTGTTGTAGAGCCTTGCTGAGAGAGCATTTGGGGCACTCTCTGCAGAGTTGATCTCCTTTGTAAGGAATGATCTCCTTACCACAGACACAGGTGATGGTAACATGAGGATCGTGTGAATAAGCTGAGTGTTGAATCTGTAGAGCTGTGACAGATGAAGAAATGGTGATGCTGAAACAAGAGGAGTGGCAGCGATCACTTATTTCCAAAAGAGACATTGATAGGGTGAGAAATTCCATACTTTACCCAGGATTAATCAGTTACATTTATTGCCATGAGTACCTCAGTACAGGGAAACACTTTGTTTCTGAGCAGTGGAGGCAGATCATAGTAAGGATGGACAGGCAGATCATAGGGTGGAAACAGACTTGGACAGAGTAAGTCGTACATATTACACTGAACAGGACATGCACTAGACAAGATCAACATGAACAAGATCAGCATTATTTGAACTTAGAGAGTCCATTCATCAGTCTAACTTGACTTTCCTAATAGCTTATATGCCTTTACTAACTCTCCCCATGTTATAGTGCAGTCGGTGTGTGAACCCTGTACTGAACATTATGTTGCTCACAATCCCCAACAGCAGCCATAATACCTTTCATCTGAAACAGGTAGCCATTCCCACCAGCTTCCGACCTACATAGAGAACACCAGGCTGTCTTCTTGGAGATGGAAGGTGCCTTCTTGAGACCTCACACAACACATATGGCTTCCCTCTTCACCGCAAGAAAACCACGTTAAAGTCCCACGTGTGTATCATAAGGGATGGAGCCACGAAGAACAACGTGGAGCAGTCTGTCTGTGCAGCCTCTGCTCCATTTGTTCATCATGTTAGAGCAACAATTAGGAGACAGTGAGGACTGCCCATGCTGGAGATCAGAGTAGAGAATGGATTGCTGGAAAAGAACAGCAGGTCAGCCAGCATCTGAGAAGCAGGAGAAATCATGTTTCGGTCATAAGCCATCAGCATCAATTATCTCACTCTGTCCCTGTGTAAGTGCGTTGAGAATAGCCTCCTCCTGTTCCTGTATAAGTGGCTCAAGGGGCTGAATGGCTTCCTCTTGTTCCTGTGTAATTGACTCAAGGGGCTGAATGGCTTCGTCTTGTTCCTGTGGCAGTGAGTCAATGGACCGACTGGCTTATTCATCGTCCAATTGGACAAGGCCAAGGGCCTGACTGGGTCACCCCTGGTTCTTGTTTAACGGCTCGATGTACTGACAATTGTGATGATGCTGTTGCTTTAAGAGGTTATTTTGTCCTGAATTATTTTAAGAGAGAGATTGAACGATCGTTACCAAGCTGGCTAGTTAAGACCACTTGGGTAAACAGCTAGGGAGGCGTTGGGTTTATTTTAATACAGCCTGAGTGGGTGTGGCCAGCTCTCACAAATTAGGATCTCTGGGTTTTGGTTTCTTAGCAACATCAGAAACTATTGGGGTCTCAACAGAATTGGAAGCTTCAGTGGATGTCTCCTGGCTGCTACTCTGTCTGAATGTTCTCTTGATGCTGTTTTTAATTCCTGGATTGGAGAAATGTTTGTGATAATCTGTGTCTGAATTTTCCTTTTTGCCAGGGGCTGTGTTTATGGAATTTTTCTATATTGGAACAGTTCATTAGTAATAGTTCCTAGATCTATTATTCTGTTAACTTGACCAATAGAATAAAGTTATTCTATATCCCCCTTTCTTTGGTTTCATTTTATCTTCCATGTTAAAATAAATGGTGTTTTGCTTCACACCGAATAGTTTGACCAGTCACATTACATCTGGAACAGACAGTTAAATCTCCTTTAAAATGTGAAAACATTAGAGTTTAGGCTACCGCATTCAAATATTTTCGAGGGGCTCTGGTGTGGTCCATCACACTGGATTCCTTCCCTTCCTGAGTGATAGGCTGGAGGCACTGAATGGGCTGTCCCTGTTCATCTCCAATAGTGTCAATGGGCTGAATGACTTCCTCATATTCCTGTGAAACCAGCGTTAGGTGCTGAATGAACTCTTATTTTACTGTGGCAATGTGCAGTGTCAGGCAGTGCTGTTACATGAATGTTACAGACCATTTAACAGCACAAGCCTCACTGGAGTCTGGGTCTTGCTGCACATGGACACAGACCAGTTCAGGAGCTGACGGGGGACAAAATGTTCTGAACATTGTGGAATCTTCAGTGACCATCCCCACTTCTGATCTTATGGTGGGGAGGGTGGGGGTGGGGAGACATTGACGAAGCAGCTAAAGATGTTTGTGAAGAGGAAGCTACCCTGAGGATCTCCCACAGAGGTGACCCAGGACTGAGATGGTGAGCATCTTCCTTTGTGACACGTTTGACTCCAAACACTGGAGAGTTTACTCTGATTCCCATTATGTCCAGTTTTGCTAAGCTCCTTGATGTCAACAGAAGGCAACCACTGCCATGATATCAAGGCCGGTCATTTTTACCTGAACCCTTGAGTCAACCTTTTTTGTTCATATCAAGAGGCCATGATATAGGAGCAGCAAGTGTTTTCTTCAATTGGTATTGAATGTCAGGATTTCTCTTTTCAAGGGTGTTCGGGATGCTAGATGACTGAAAGTATTTGTAGAGGAGGTCGATGGATATTGACCTGTCAGAGAGTTGAGGACGATGATGAATTGGGTATGAAAGAGGATTTCAGACCAAGAGTGGATCAGTCATGATCTTAGTGAAAGGCAAGGGAGGCTTGGGGGTGAACAATATGCCCCTGTTTCTGATGTTCTCACATTCTGTTATTGGAACGTTCGTGGGTGTTATTTTCATGAATGTGCAATTACTGAATATTGCAGCCAGGAGACCAGAGGATTTTGTGAGCCATCTCTGGGTGAGGTATATGGGCTACATTCGCAGTGAATCTGGGTCTATTCATGATCAACAAAAGAAACACAAGTTTCAGAGATGGGAATCTCTGTAAAGAGAGATGAGGGGCCTCTTTCATACCCAGCCTGGGTTTTTCAATTACATTTCCCAAATCACTTCAAAGCATGTGACAGCCTTGAAGGGCTGAATGGTCTCCTCTATTTCTGTGCATCAGGTTATAGATGTAAGTAGCCTCCAACTGTTCCTGTCTCGCAGGTTTAAGGGGCTGAAGAGAATACAGGAACATGGGACTGAGGAGCAGGAGTGGGTCATTAGATGCTTTGACCCTTCTCCACCAGTTAATAAGATTGTGCCTGATCAGGTTGTGGTCTCAGCTCCACTTTCCTGTTTGTGTCCAATTATCTGTGACTCACTTCCCTCTCAATTAATTAACTAACACAGCTTTGAGTCCATGTGAACATAGAGGCACAATAAAACTTCCACTGAAGAGAATTCTGACTTGAAAAGTCCTTTAAAATGTTTTCGTCATCCCTCTTATAAAATCAGAGAGTCATGCAGAACTGAAACAAACCCGTTAGTCCAATCTGTTCACTCCGATCAGATATCAAATCTGATTTAGTCCCATTTGCCAGCATTTGGCCAATATTCCTCCTGTACCCGCCTTGACCACTTCCTCTGACAGCACTTTCTGTGCACACACCACTCTCTGTGTGAAATATTAACCTTCAGGTCCCTTCTAAATCAATCCCCCTCGCCTTCAACCTATGCCCTCTTGTTCTGGACCCCCCTACCCTGCAGAGCAGTACGTGGCTGTTCAGAATATCCATGCCCCTGATGGCTTTATAAACCTCTGTAATGTCACTCCTCAGCCTCTGACACTCCAGGAGAAAGCACCTCAACCTAATCAACCTCTCCCCGAAGCTCAAACTTCCAGTTCTGGATCATCTGTGTAAATCTTTTCTGCAGACAACCGAGTTGTATGCAGTATTCTCGGGAGAGTTTGGATTTGGCTGAATTCCCTTTGCTTTAGGCAGTGAGTAGATTCCAGTGAATTCTGGTTAGGGATCATCCAAAGGGTAGTACGGTGGTTAGCACTGCTGCCTCACAGCACCAGGGACTTGGGGTCGATTCCAGCCTTGGGTGACTGTCTGTGTGGAGTTTGCACATTCTCCCCTTGTCTGTGTGAGCTTCTAATGGGTGATCCAGTTTCCTACCACAAACTGTGTAGGTTCGGTGGATTGGTCATGCTAAATTGTCTGTAGTGTTCAGGATTTCTAGGTTATGTGCACTAGTCAAGGGTAAATATAGGGAAATGGGTTGGGAAGGTTGGTATGGACTTGTTGGGCCGAAGGGCCCGTTTCAACACTGCAGGGATTCTATAAAAATAAGAATGGTAACGATGATTGTAGATTTTTTTTTAGCTCGCACAAGTTGCTGTGATGAGGAACAATGAAGGAGAGAGAGTGCAATAGGCCGTTTCTTCTCGGGCAGATTATATTTTCTCTCTCTCTGAGTTGAATCACAGAGTAATGTCATCCTCTCCCAAACTGGACCATGTGAGGTCTCCTTGTACATTGTCCAAACTATGTCTCCATCAGATTCCCTGTTCCATGTAGGTGCATCATTGCTGGTGTCGTACACAGAGCTATACCCTGAGCAGCAAATGGTCTCGGTCGATTTGAAATATGTTTACATGGCCCTGTGTCATTAAAAAATAAAATGTTTAATGTACTCAGAATACCTTTGTTAAAATGAATGCATTTAAAAAATGCAGAAATTGCTGGAAAAACTCGGCAGGCCTGTCAGTACCCAGATGTCTTTTACATGCTGTAGTTGTACCAACCTCCACCACTTCCTCTGGCAGCTCATTCCATACGCACACCACCCTGCAGAAGTCCTGCAGATATACTCAGCCCAATGAAGGGTGTCGAATAGATTTTATTCACTGAACACCACAGACGAAGAAAAAGCATATTTTCTGGTCCCAAAACACCGATCACAATTACCCAAATGTAACGTGTTACTGTCCTCTTCCTAAAACCATGAAATGATACCAGGCCGCTGATTACTGTCCAGCCTCTCCTCCCCACTGACTGTGCCCTTTAGACCTCATTAAAACTTTTCCCCTCTCACTTTCCACCAATGCCCTCTAGTTTTCGACGCCCCTAAACTGGGGAAAAACCCTGACTACTCACCCTACCCATGACCATTCTGATTTTATAAACCTTTACTGCTGCGAAATGTAACTCCAATCAACACGAATGGCTGTACTTTCAGTCATCCTGGGCCTAAATTCTGAAATGCAATACTGACACCACTTCCTTATCTATCAAGTCACAATTCTAAATCCATTTTAATCAGTTTGTTCAGATGCATCCTGAGACACTTCTGTGGGCTTTACACCTAGACCTTTGTGCCCGGAGTTAGGGACACTAGCATCACTCAGCAACACCCATAAAGCTGTAACAGTATTCTCCTGTGTGTTTGTTCATCAGCCTGTTCTGACATGCTGTGACATATCTCTGCAACAGGCAGGATTTGAATCCAGTCCTACTAGACCAGAGCTAGGAACACTACCACACAAGTTCAAGAATTGGAATCAAATCCAGAGTTCTGGCTCAAAGGCAGGGACACTACCCACTACACCACATTACCTAGACTTGAGTCATATTTTAAGGGCCAGCTTTCAGCTCAGTGTGGATTTATTATAATCAGGTTACCATTACTGAGCTACACAAAACAATTCGTATTGTTAAACAAATGCAAGACATTTGTCTCAACTGTAGGATGTTGAGTCCAAGTGCTGCGCTACCGAAACTAACTCTGACCATCTTTAATCGCTATTAACTGTCGTCTGCAATATTAGGGAAAGAAGTCCTGCAGATATACTCAGCCCAATGAAGGGTGTCGAATAGATTTTATTCACTGAACACCACAGACGAAGAAAAAGCATATTTTCTGGTCCCAAAACACCGATCACAATTACCCAAATGTAACGTGTTACTGTCCTCTTCCTAAAACCATGAAATGATACCAGGCCGCTGATTACTGTCCAGCCTCTCCTCCCCACTGACTGTGTCTGCAATCTGTCCCTCCTCCCCCTAACCACACAAGGCAACCCAAGCTCAGGGTCTTTGTGAAACTCCAAACCGAAGTGTGCAGGCCTTCTGGAGACGGGGAGGATATTTTAAAGGGGGAGAGTGAGGTGGTGGTAATATCACACACTGGGCTGAGGGGTGGCAGATGGAGTTTAGTTTGGATTAATGTGAGGTATTGGATTTGGTAAATCAAACAAGAGCAGGACCTATACAATTAAAAGCAGGGCCTTTGGCAGTGTTGCAGAACAGAGACCTAGGCCGTTAGGTATAATTCTTTAAAATTTGCATCTCAGATAGATAGAATGGTTAAGGAGGTGTTTAACACACTTCTCTTCATTGGTCAGACCTTTGCGTATTGGAATTGGGACGTTATGTTGAGGTTGTATAGGACATTGGTGAGACCTCTACTGGAATACTGTGTCCAATCTAGTCATCCTGCCCACTCATTCCATAGGCACACCACCCTCTGGGTGAAAACGCTGTCCTGTAGGTCACTTTTAAATGTTTCTGTTCTCTCCTTAAGGCTATGTCCTCTAGTTTTGGTCTCCTTTACCCTTAGAAAATACCTTGACTATTCACGTTGATATTACTGACCTTGATATTATTAAGCTGGAGAGGGTTCAGAAGAGATTAACCTGGATGTAGCAGGGAGAGGAGGGATTGAGCGATAACAGAGGCTGGGTAGACTGGGACCTTTTTTCACTGGAGAATATGAGGTTAAGGGGTAACTTTACAGAGGTTTATAAAATAATGACAGGTACAGATAAGCTGAAGGGCTGACGTCTTTTCCCTCGAGGTGGGGTTTCAAAACTGAGGGATACTTTAAGGTGCGAGGAAAAAGATTTACAAAAATCATGAGAGGAAATTATTTTAGACAGAAGCTGACAGGTGTGTGGAATGAACTTTCAGAGGAAGTGGTGAAAGCAGGGACAGTTACAATGTTTGAAGGACATTCAGATCAGTACATGGATAAGACTACAGTTTGGATGGTGCTGTGAGCATCTGCCCTCTCCCTCCCCCTCTCTGAATAAATCCCTGTTGGTTTTCACCCTCTGCCAATGCCTCTGCAGTGGCATGTGGAGGCCAGCAGAGGGTGGCATTGCAACACTTTAAGCACCACAGAGACTGCCAGACCTGCCCCACACACAGACACACACAGCAATTGTTAGGGCACGGCGTGAAGCTCATCTGGTAACTTAAATTAAACATAAAGAAATACTCAATTCGTCTCGTAAACTGTTAAAATATAAGGGACAGAGAACTCCCATATTCCACTGATTAAATAAAAATCCCAATTTATTTTTTAACTCTGAAAGTGAACATTTTACATCAACTATTCACAACTCTGAAACGCTCTGTCTTTTAACTGCTTATTACCTGACTCCAGCTCTGCAGCAATATATTGTTTCTGGGTCTGCCATCCTCTCATACACACAGATGCTTGTAAGCTCTAAGTTCAGAACAGCGTTCACCCTTTCTTAAAAGTACAGTACACGCTTTCAAATTCATCACATTATACCCTGATGAATATCGATAAGTGAGACCTATCCGGATTTTTTTTGCTCTGTGGTTTGTCAATATTTCATCTACTCTGTATCGTATGTGTCAGGGTTTTCGTTGCTCCATTGACAGCATGTCATTATTCGACCCTGTCCATAGGAACATATTAGTATTTCACTTGCTCACACTCGTGACTATGGCAGGATTTCAGTTGTTTCATGGGGACTGTGACACTATGACAATTTCAGTGTTTGTAGATGGCACCAAACCTGGAAGAATTGTAAAGTCTATGGAGGAGAGTGTGGAACTCGAACAGCACAGTGACACTTTGGTGTTGTGTTCAGGTGTATCGCAGTTGGGTATCAGTGCAGAGCTGTGTAAGGTGATGCACTTTGGTCGGAAAGACAATGAAAGACAGTTTAAAACAGGCTGTACCATTATAAAGGGGGTGCAGGAGCAGAGGGCGCTGGGTGTATATGAGCACAGATTGTTGAAGATGTCAGGACAAGTGAGGAGAGCAGTAACTATCACAGATTAGTTTCAGTATCTGAGCTGTTTACAGGAGGAGGTGGAGGAGGGAGTCTCCGTGCTCCCTTCCTGGGAGGTGGTGGTGACGATGCGTTGTGAGCCCACCCTCCTGCCCACCGAGACCGTGGGGATTCCATTTGTACCAGCTCTACACAAAAGTGAGATGGCATCAGGGCCACAGCTTCTAAGTTGTGCCGGGGGGAAACGGAGCTGCCAGTGGGTTTAAAGTGAGAATTGCCCTTCACTGAACATTGCTCCTTACTCGGTCGGTGGCACGTGGATGTTTCAAAATCTCCACACGAGGCGTCCCTGTCCTCTCCGGCTCCTACCAGGGTCCTCCCCACATGGAGGGGGAGGGGGGGGTGAGGGAACGGATATCGGGCACTCCACCACCCGGCTTGGCCCTTTCTCTCCTATTCCAGGTTGTTTCTCCTGGAATGGGAGAAAGGGAGGGCCGTAGGGTGGGAGGCTGGGAGTGGGTGGCCTTGTTAGTGCTGGCGCAGGAGGGGATAATGGCAAATGGTGAGGGAGTCTGTCTGTCGACAGTGTTGTATCCATGCATTGTTATTGATGTGGGGGGTAAAGTGGACGGAGTGACAGAGAGAGAGAGAGAGAGGTGCTGCATGGTTTACATATCAATGCACTGGGGTAGTGTAAACAGTCCTACATGCTGGGAGGGTAACTGCTCCTGGTTTACAGATCAATGCACTGGGGTGTTGTACACTGTCCTACATGCTGGGAGGGTAACTGCTCCTGGTTTACAGATCAATGTACTGGGGTGTTGTACACTGTCCTACATGCTGGGGGGAGGGTAACTGCTCCTGGGTTACAGATAAATGCAGTGGGGTGGGGTACACAGTCCTACATGCTGGGGGGAGGGTAACTGCTCCTGGTTTATAGATTAATTCACGGGTGAGCAGTGCACATGCTGCTGTGCTGGTCAGACTAACTGGTTGAGGTTTATAGATAATGCCCTCCTGTTGTCTGCACAGCTCCTGGTGCTGGACAGATATCTAATCCGGGGTTATAGATCAATGCACTGCTGTGATTTGCATAGTGTTTCACTCTGGACCGATTGCCAGATTGTATTGATCAGTGTAATAGATGAATCTGGACAGATTGCTGGGTTGTACTGAGCAGGACACTGGCCTGGTCTACACAGTGTTCCACAGTGAACAGATATCTCCTCTGGGTTGATGGTGTCTGGGCTGGTTCTGGGAGGTGGATTGAGAATGTGGTATATCTAACCATTTCAGCTGATCTGGCAATGTCTTTAGTTCCCATTCCTGTGATTGGACCCTCCATCTCTCACCTCATTCATGTTACAGTGTGTCCAGGCACAGTACATCATGTTGGTGGGTAAGGGGGAAAGGTCATGGACAGGTCAAGGGGTTCCCCGGAACGTTCTGTCCCCGACATTCTATAACTGACTTTCCCCGGAATGTTCTGTCCCCGACATTCTATAACTGCCATTCCCCGGAACGTTCTGTCCCCGACATTCTATAACAGACATTCCCCGGAACGTTCTGTCCCCAACATTCTATAACTGACATTCCCCGGAATGTTCTGTCCCTGACATTCTATAACTCACATTCCCCGGAACGTTCTGTCCCTGACATTGTTTGTGAACGGCCGGACGTCAGTGAATTGAACAAACGATAAGATCCCGAGGGAAGAGATCCCGTTCCAGGGAGAAGGAGACACTGTTCCGAAGGCCCCTCAGGCAATTAAAGGGGTGAATACGTTTTCCCTGCATTGATATTTCTTCACAACACAGAATCGACCACAATTTAGAACAAAATACAGGAATTCCCAAACTCCGTTTGTCTTCAGGAAACTGGGAGAGAATCCTTCAGGACAGCAACATTTCCACCTTCTGTATTAGAAACTGGGAAGGAGTGACCTGTGTCTGCTCTCGAGA
Source organism: Chiloscyllium punctatum (assembly GCF_047496795.1). Lineage (NCBI taxonomy): Eukaryota > Metazoa > Chordata > Chondrichthyes > Orectolobiformes > Hemiscylliidae > Chiloscyllium > Chiloscyllium punctatum. Next base: position 97,267,797 of record NC_092744.1, read on the forward strand.
GATCGAGTGTTTGGGAATGTTCGAGAAACCATCTGTCCTTATGGATGTGTCTCTGTGTGTTTGGGGAGGGAGGGTTTCTTGTGGTTTATGTCACATTTTTGTCAGCAATTCCCAACTTCCCATTTGTTATTCCAGCTCCAATTATTTTAATAAATCCCTGAATACAGGGACACATTTGAAAATCTCACTGGGTCCCCGATCAAACGGGTCCCTTTGCCTCCAGGCTGATGGATAATGGGTTTGTTTTCCTTCCTCACAGTAAACGTAGTGACCATCTACGTCCTGCTTTATAAAGATTGTGGATTGTCTCCATGTGTCAGACGTTACCTGGGGGCCATGGCAGCGGCGGATCTCCTGGTCATTATCCTCGACCTGATCCTGAGACACATTCCCATTGCTTATTGGCAAAACTTTTATTTCCTGATGTTCTCCGTCCCCGTGTGTAATGTCCACGCCGTCCTGCTTTATGCAGCCACTGACTGCTCTGTCTGGTTCACCGTCACTTTCACCTTTGATCGGTTTGTGGCCATTTGTTGCCAGAATCTGAAAAGTAAATATTGCAGTGAGAAAACGGCGGCTGTGGTTCTGGGAGCAGTGACTGTGCTGAGCTGTTTAAAGAACATTTTCTGGTATTTTATGTTCACGGCCCGGTATTCCCTGTGGAACCCTCAGAACACCCCCTGGTTTTGTGATGTAACAGCCGCTGTTCGATCCTCCAGTTTCTGGGCCACAATCGAGTTCCTCCACAACATTCTAACCGCGTGTGTCCCATTTCTCCTGATTCTGCTGCTGAATGTTCTCACCGTCAGACACATTTTAGTGACCAGCAGAGCCCGCAGGAGACTCCGTGCTCACACCAATGGGGACGCTCAGTCTGACACTGAAATGAGAAACCGAAAAAAATCCATCATTTTACTGTTTGTGATCTCGGCCAATTTCATCCTGTTATGGTCAACGTTCATGCTGTATTCTATATGGTTCCGGATGTGGTATATTGGGTATCGGTCTGTGTATCTCGATCGCTCTGTGCGGGATTTGGGCTTCATGCTGCAGCTCCTCAGTTGCTGCACAAACACCGCGATTTATGCCGTGACCCAGACGAAGTTCAGGCAGCAGCTGAAGGATGTACTGAAATATCCCTTCACCCAAATCCACACATGCATCAAATTCCCTCATTAATCAATCCATCCGGGATTTTCTCATTTCAGTTCAGTGTTTCAGCGATGGAGCAGCCTGTCGCTATGGTAACAGACTGAGGGTAGCGCTGATTTGTACATCCACAGGGGGGTTACAGGGAAACATTTCAATGTTTCTCACAACTCAGGGGCCAGTGAGAAAAGGCACCATCCCACTGACTGTATCCATCACTTCCATTTGTAACCAATAAAAATGTTGATTAAAGCATGCCGAGCAGCAGAGTGACCGATGTTGTTGTGTGTCTTTGTGATGGAGAAGCTGAGCTGGAGAGAGACAGACGCAGCCCCAAGTCCTGGTCCTCAGGGAAGGGGAGGGCACCGCGCCCTGAGCTCAGGAGCTGGGTTTAACTCCCTCTGTCCCACCACTGCAGCCTGGCCTCCCCATTACCTCTCCCCTACTCTTTCTCCTCAATTCTCTCTGTAGCTCTCTCTTTCAGCACACACACTCTTTTTCAACCTTCTCCCTCATCCCCCCTCTCTCGCACACACACACACCCCAACCCTGGTTTCTCCACCTGCCTCCACTCTTCCCTCTCCCCCCTCTCTCCCTCCCGCAACTCCATCTCTATTTTGCCCACCTCCCACATCTCACCCCCTCCCCTCACACGCAGCCTCACCCCCAAACACCCCAAGTCTCTGGGTCAGAGGGAGAGGGAAGGACCAGGGAGACAGAGTATGGCAGAGAGAGAGGGAGGGAGAGAGATGCAGTCAGAGGGAAAGAGGGAGCTGGGAGGAGAGAGACACCGAGGGAGGTGGAGAGCGAGAAGGGGGAGAGAGAGAGTTAGGGTGAGGGAGAGATAGAGAGAGAGAGACACGGGAGGAGATAATGAGAGAGAGGGGCGAGAGAGAGAGTGAGACTGAGAGAGGGGCGAGGGAGGGGCAAGAGAGAAAAAGAGACAGAGACAGAGGGGCGACGAGAGAGAGAAACGGGGCAAGAGAGATAGGGGAGACGAGAGAGAGAGAGAGAAAAGGACAGGACAGAGAGAGAGAATGAGGGGGCGAGAGAGAGACAGGGGTTGGGAGATGGGGGCAAGAGAAAGCAGGATGGCTAGAGACAGAAACAGGAGGGAAGAGAGAGAGAGATAGAGGTGTGAGAGAGAGAGAGTGTCGAGAGATGGAGGAGAGAGGGAGAGGGAGAGACTGGATGAGAGAGAGCAAGGGCGGCAGAGAGAGAGATGGTGAAAGAGAGGAAGGGCACAAAGGAGAGAGGGGTGTGTGAGAGGGCGAGAGAGGGATTGAGTGGTGAGAAAGAGAGAGGGGAGAGAGAGAGAGAGGGGGTAGAGAGAGAGGGAGGGAGGGGTTGAGAGAGAGAGAGGGGAGCTAGAGAGAGAGGGGGGTAGAGAGAGAGGGAGGGGGCGAAAGAGAGAGAGGAAGGGGGCGAGAGAGAAAGAGGGAGGGGGTCGAGAGAGAGAGGGGTCGAGAGAGAGAGAGGGGGCAAGAGTGAGAGGGAGGGGGTGAGAGAGGGGGGAGCAAGAGAGAGGGAGGGGGTCATAGAGAGAGAGGGAGGAGGGTGTTAGAGAGAGGGAGTGTGGCGGGAGAGAGAGGGAGGGGGCGAGAGAGAAAGAGGGAGGCGCAACAGAGAGAGAAGCAGGGGGGGCGAGAGGGGGAGGGGGTGAGAGAGAGAAGGTGGGGGCGAGAGAGAGATAGAGGGAGGGGGCGAGAGAGAGGGAGGGAGCGGGCGAGGGGGGGCGAGAGAGGGGGGAGGGGAGAGAGGGGGAGGGGGAGAGAGAAAGTGAGGGGGCTAGAGGGAGGGGGCGAGAGAGAGTGAGAGGGAGGGGGCGAGAGAGAGGGAGGGGGCGAGCGGGAGAGAGAAGGAGGGTGTGTGAGAGAGAGAGAAGGAGGGTGCGAGAGAGAGAGAGCGAAAGGGCGAGAGAGAGAGGGGGCGAGAGAGAGGGAGGGAGGGGGCGGGGGGCGAGAGAGGGGGAGGGGAGAGAGAGGGAGGGGGAGAGAGAGAGAAGGAGGGAGGGGGCTGAGAGAGAGAGGGGGCGGGCAAGAGAGAGAGGGAGGGGGACGAGTTGGGGGGCGAGAGATAAAGAGGGTGGGGACGAGAGAGAGGGAGGGGGCAAGAGAGAGAGGGAGGGGGCGAGAGAAAGCGGTTGGGGGCGAGAGAGAGAGGGGAGGGGGCAAGAGAGAGGGAGGGGAGTGAGAGAGAGGGGGAGGGGAACGAGAGAGAGAGGGAGGGGGCGAGAGAGAGAGGGTTGGGTGAGAGAGAGAGGGAGGGGGCGAGAGAGAGGGAGGGGAGTGAGAGAGAGAGGGAGGGGAACGAGAGAGAGAGGGAGGGGGCGAGAGAGAGTGGGTTGGGTGAGAGAGAGAGGGATGGGCGAGAGAGAGAGGGAGGGGGTGAGAGAAAGAGAAAGGGGACGAGAGAGAGCGGGGGGCGAGACTGAGAGAGGGAGGAGGCGAGAGTGAGAGGGAGAGGGTGAGAGAGAGAGAGAGGGGTGCGAGAGAGAGTGTGGGAGGGGGCGAGATAGAGAGGGAGGGGGGAGAGAGAGAAAGGGAGGGGGGGCGAGAGGGAGAGAGATGGGGTGAGAAAGAGAGAGGGAGGACTCGAGAGAGGAAGAAGGAGGGGATGAGAGAGACAGAAGGAGTGGGCTAGAGAGAGGGGGGGCAAGACAGAGAGAGGAAGGGGGCGAGAGCCAGAGAGAGGGAGGGGACGAGAGAGAGAGGGGATCGAGAGAGAGAGTGGAGGTGAGAGAGAGGGCAGGGTGCGAGAGAGAGAGCGGGAGAGGTAGAGAGAGAGGAGGGGCGAGACAGAGGGAGGGGTGCGAGAGACAGAGGGATGGGGCAAGAGAGAGAGGGAGGGGGCAAGAGAGAGAGAAAGGGGTCAGAGAGAATGAGGGAGGGGGGCGAGATAGAGAGGGAGGGGAGAGAGAGAGAAAGGGAGGGGGCTAGAGAGAGAGAGGGAGGGGGCTAGAGAGAGAGAGGGAGGGAGCTAGAGAGAGAGGGAGGGGGCAAGAGAGAGAGGGAGGGAGGAGGCGAGAGAGAAAGAGGGAGGGGGGCAAGAGAGCGAGGGGGGATGAGAGAGAGAGAGCGAGAGCAGAGAGAGAGGGAGAGGGTGAGAGAGAGAGAGAGGGAGGGTCAGGTGAGAGAGAGAGAGGGGGTGAGAGAGAGAGAGAGGGAGGGGGAGAGAGAGGGAGGGTCAGGTGAGAGAGAGAGAGAGGGGAGGGGGTGAGAGAGAGGGAGGGGGACGAGAGAGAGGGAGGGAGGGGGCGAGAGAGAGAGAGGGGTGAGAGAGAGGGAGGGAGTGAGAAAGAGAGGGAGGCGGCGAGAGAGAGGGGAATGGGGTGTGAGAGAGAGAGGGAGGGGGCAAGAGAGAGAGAGGGAGCGTGCGTGAGAGAGGGAGGGGGTGAGAGGGAGAGAGAGAGAGAGGGAAGGGGAGAGAGAGAGACGGAGAGGGAGGGCTGAGAGAGGGAGGGGGCAGGTGAGAGATAAAGGGTGGTGGCGAGAGAGAGAAGGAGGGAGGGGGCTGAGAGAGAGAGGGGGGCGGGCAAGAGAGAGGGAGGGGGACGAGATGGGGGGCGAGAGATAGAGAGGGTGGGGGCGAGAGAGAGGGAGGGGGCAAGAGAGAGAGGGAGGGGGCGAGAGAGAGAGGTTGGGGCGAGAGAGAGAGGGGGAGGGGGCGAGAGAGAGGGAGGGGAGCGAGAGAGAGAGGGAGGGGAATGAGAGAGAGAGGGAGGGGGCGAGAGAGAGAGGGTTGGGCGAGAGAGAGGGGGATGGGCGAGAGAGAGAGGGAGGGGGTGAGAGAAAGAGAAAGGGGACGAGAGAGAGCAGGGGGCGATACTGAGAAAGGGAGGAGGCGAGAGTGAGCGGGAGGGGGCGAGAGAGAGAGAGGGAGGTGTGAGAGAGAGAGGGATGGATGTGAGAGAGAGAGGGAGTGGGCTAGAGAGAGAGAGGGAGTGGGCTAGAGAGAGAGAGGGAGGGGGCGAGAGAGAGAGGAGATTGAGAGAGAGAGTGGAGGTGAGGGAGAGAGGGAGGGGTGCGAGAGAGAGGGAGAGAAAGAGAGGGACGGGTGTGAGAGAGAGAGGCGGGGTGAGAGAGAGGGAGGGGGCGAGAGAGAGAGGGAGGGAGCAAGAGAGAGAGGGAGAGGGCTAGAGAGAGAGAGGGGGCTAGAGAGAGGGAGCGGGGCGAGAGGGAGAGAGTCGGGCTGAGAGACAGAGAAGGGAGGAATTGAGAGAGAGAGGGAGTGGGTGAGAGAGAGAGGGGAGGGGCGAGTGAGAGAGAGTGAGGGGGTGAGAGAGAGAGAGAGTGAGGGGGTGAGAGAGAGAGAGGGAGGGGGCGAGAGAGAGAGGGGGAGGGGGGGCGAAAGAGAGAAAGGTAGGGGGCGAGATAGAGGAGGGGCAAGAGGGGGGCAGGGAGGGCGAGAGAGAGACAGAGAGAGAGGGGCGAGAGAGAGAGGGAGGGGCGAGAGAGAGAGGGAGGGTGCAAGAGAGAGAGGGGGAGGGCAGGAGACAGAGAGAGAGTGAGGCAAGAGAGAGAGGGATGAGGCGAGAGAAAGAGGGAGGCGGCGAGAGAAATAGGGAGGGGGCAAGAGAGAGAGGGAAGGGGAGAGAGAGAGAGAGGGAGGTGGTGCGAGAGGGAGAGGGAGAGAGAGAGAGTGAGGGTGCGAGAGAGAGGGAGGCAGGGGGCGAGAGAGAGAGAGGAGGGCGAGAGAGAGAGGGAGGGGGCGAGAGAGAGGGGGAGGAGATGAGAGAGAGGGAGGTGTTGAGAGAAAGAGAAAGGGCGCAAGAGAGAGTGGTAGAGGGGCAAGAGAGAGATGGAGAGGGGCGAGAGACAGAGAAGGGAGGCGTTGAGAGAGAGAGGGAGTGGGTGAGAGATAGACGGGGAGGGGGCAAGAAAGAGAGGGAGGGGCGAGAGAGAGAGGGAGGGGGTGCGAGAGGGAGAGGGAGGGGGTGAGAGAGAGAGAGGGAGGGGGCGAGAGAAAGAGGGGGGAGGGGGCGAGAGAGAGAGGGAGGGGGGCGAGAGAGAGAGGGAGGGAAGCGAGAGAGAGAGGGGGAGGGGACGAGAGAGAGAGGGAGGGGGCAAGAGAGAGAGGGCGCGGGGTGAGAGAGAAAGGTGGGGGTGAGAGAGAGAGAGTGGGGGCGAGAATGAGAGGTGGGGTGAGAGAGATAGGGAGGGGGAGAAAGAGAGAGAGGGATGGGGCGTGAGGGAGAGTGAGGGGACGAGAGAGGGAGGGAGGGGGCGAGAGAGAGGGAAGTGGGCGAGAGAGTGGTGAAGGAGGCGGCAAGAGAGAGGGAGGGAGCGAGTGAGAGAGGGAGTGAGGCGAGAGAGAGAGGGAGGGGGTCGAGAGAGATAGGGAGAGTGAGAGAGGGAGAGAGGGAGGGTGAGAGAGAGATAGAGGGAGGGCGAGAGAGAGAGAGGGAGTGAGGCGAGAGAGAGAGGGATGAGGTGAGAGAGCGGGGGAGGGGGCGAGAGAGAGAGAGGGAGGTGTTGAGAGAAAGAGAAAGGGGGCGAGAGAGAGTGGGAGAGGGGTGAGAGAGAGGGGGGAGAGGGGCGAGAGAGAGAGGAAGAGGGGTGAGAGAGAGAGTGAGAGGGGCGGGAGACAGAGAAGGGAGGGGTTGAGAGAGAGAGGGAGTGGGTGAGAGAGAGAGAGGGGGAGGGGGCAAGAGAGAGAGAGGGTGGGGATGAGAGAGAGAGGGAGGGGGCAAGAAAGAGAGGTAAGGGGTGAGAGAGAGAGAGAGGGAGGGGTGAGAGAGAGAGAGAGGGAGAAGGAGATGGAGGGGGCGAGAGAGAGAGGGAGGGGGCGAGAGAGAGAGTGGGAGGGGGTCTAGAGAGAGAGGGACGAGATGAGACAGAGAGAGGGAGGGGTGTGAGAGAGAAAGGGAGGGGGGATGAGAGAGAGAGAGCGAGGGGGCGAGAGAGAGAGGGGAGGAGCGAGAGAGAAAGGTGGGGGTGAGAGAGAGAGTGTGGGGGCGAGAATCAGAGGGGTGTGAGAGAGAGAGGGAGGCGGCGAGAGAGAGAGGGAGGTGGCGAGAGAGAGAGAGGGGTGTGTGTGAGAGAGAGTGAGGGGTGAGAGAGAGAGGGAGGGGGCAAAAGAGGGAGGGAGGGGGGCGAGAGAGGAGGGGTGTAAAGGGGGATTGAGAGAGAGAGAGTGAGGAGTGAGAGAGAGAGGGAGGGGGCAAGACAGAGAGGGAGAGGGCAAGTGAGAGAGGGAGGGGTCGAGAGAGAGGGAGGGGGTGAGAGAGAGAGGGAGGGGTGCGAGAGGGAGAGAGACAGGCTGAGAGAAGAGAGGGGTTGAGAGAGAGAGGGAGTGGGTGAGAGAGAGTGGGGAGGGAGCGAGAGAGAGAGAGGGAGAGGATGAGAGAGAGGGGGAATGCGTGAGAGAGAGGGCAGGGGGCGAGAGAGAGAGAGAGTGGCGACAGCGAGAGGGAAGGTATGCGAGAGAGAGAGTGGGGGCAAGAGAGAGAGGGAGGGGGTGGGAGAGAGAGGGAGGGGGTGAGAGAGATGGAGTGAGGGGCGAGAGAGAAGAATGGGGTGAGAGAGGGAGGGAGTGGGGCGACAGTGAGAGGGAGGAGGTGAGAGTGAGAGAGAGGGGGCGAGAGAGAGAGGGAGTGGGGCGAGAGAGAGGGAGGGGGCGAGAGAGAGAGTGAGGGGATGAGAGAGGGTCACGAGAGAGAGACAGGGGGCGAGAGAGAGAGGGGAGTGAGCATGAGAGAGGGGGGTGGAGGGGTGAGAGAGGGAGGGAGGAACCTGAGAAATTGGGATGTGGTGAGAGAGAGAGGGAGGGGAGCGAGAGGGGGGCGAGAGAGAGGGGGGCGAGAGAAAGGGGAGGTGGTGAGAGAGAGGGGAGGGGGCGAGAGATAGAGTGACAGGACAAGAGAGAGTGGGAGGGGGCAAGAGAAAGAGAGATGGGGGTGAGAGAGTGAGAGAGAGAGGGAGGGAGGGGTCGAGAGAGAGGGAGGGGGAGAGAGATTGGGAGGGGGGTGAGAGAAAGAGGGGAGGGGGGCGAGAGTGAGAGTGGAGGGGGGCAAGAGAGAGAGAGAGGAATGTGGCGAGAGAGAGAGGGTGTGGGCGAGCGAGAGAGGGTGTGGGCAAGAGAGAGAGGGAGGGGCGAGAGAGCGAGAGGGAGGGTGTGCGAGGGTGAGTGTGGGGCGAGAGAGGGAGGGAGGGGGCGAGAGAGAGAGGGATGGGGTGAGAGAGGGAGGGAGGGGAGGCGAGAGAGAGAGGGAGGGGGGCGAGAGAGAGGGACGGGGATGAGAGAGACGGAGGGGGTGAGAGAGAGGGAGGGGGTGAGAGACAGAGCGGGAGGGGGGCAGGAGAGAGTGGGAGGGGGCGAGAGAGACAGAGAGAGGGGGGCGAGAGGGAGAGGGACGTGTTGCGAGAGAGCGAGAGGGAGTGGGGAGAGAGAGAGGGGGAGAGGGGCGAGGGAGAGATAGGGAGGGGGCGTGAGAGAGAGAGGAAGTGGGGGCGAGAGAGAGAGGGAGAGGCCGTGAGAGAGGGGGGGAGAGAGTGAGGGTGGGCGAGAGAGTGAGTGGGGGCGAGAGAGAGAGAGAGGCGGGCGAGAAAGAGAGAGGGAGTGGGCGAGAGAGAGGGAGGAGGCGAAACAGAGTGGGAGGGGTCGGAAGAGAGAGTGGGAGGGGGTGGCGAAAGAGAGAGGGGGTTTGAGAGAGAGGAGGGCGAGTGAGAGGAGGGCGAATGAGGGTGCCAGCGAGAGAGAGCCAGAACGAGAGCAAGAGACACAGAGAGATGAACAAAGGGGGCGAGCAAGAGAGAGACAGCGAGAGAACGAGGCGGCGAGAGAGAGAGAGGTGCCAGAGAGACAGAGAGAGGGGGCAAGAGAGAGAGTGAGAGACAGCGAGAGAGAGAGAGGATTGGTAGAGAGAGAGAGAAAGGGTCAGGATAGAGAGAGAGAGAGAGGGCTACAAAGAAAGAGGGGGGAGAGTGAGAGTGAGAGAGAGAGAAGCCGCGAGAGAAGGGATAGCGAGATGGAGAGACGGGACGAGCGAGATGTAGAGCAATGAGAGACGGACGAAAGAGACAGATAAAAGGCCCAGACAGGCAAAGACAGAGGGGTGAGAGAGGAAGAGAGGATGCGAGGGCAATGAGGCAAGAGCAAATGAGGGAGAGAGGTGGCGAGAGAGAGAGAGAGAGGTGCCAAAAATAGAGAGGGGCAAGAGAGAGCGGCGGGAGAGAGGGATAGAGTGGGGAGAGAGAGAAAGGAGTGAGTCGGAGAGGGGGAGAGAGAGAGAGAGAGAGAGATGGGGGGGCATGATATAGAGAGAGGGAGAGAGTGACTGAGAGTGAGTGAGACAGAGAGAACGAGCGAGAGAGATTGAGAGAAAGAGGGATAGAGTTGCAAAAAAGAGGGGAAGAGGGGGCAAATACGAGAGAGAGAGTGAGAGAGCGAGGGAAAGAGAGAGGGAGAGAGGGTGTGGGAGAGAGGGTGGGGGAGAGAGTGATCGAGAAAGAGCAAGGGAGGGGTTAGAGAGGGGCGACAGAGAGAGCGAGAGAGAGAGTGAAAGGAGCGAGATGGAGAGGTGATAGAGAGAAGGATAGAGAGAGAGTGAGAGAGGTGAGCGATGGTGAAGGGGGAACAAAGAGAGAGATATAGAGAGAGACAGGGGCAAAAGTGGGTGTAAGAGAGAGAGGGTTACAGTGATGGGGTGAGAGAGGAGAGAAAGGGGGTGTGGGGGGGGAAGAGAGCGAGAGAGAGAAGGAGTGAGAGAGAGAGAGATGGGGAGAGCGAGAGGGCAAGAGAAAGAAGGGGCGAGTGAGAGACAGAGGGATGAGAGAGAGGGGTATGAGAGAGGGAGGGAGGGAGGGAACGGTGGCCCGGGGGGGCCGAGGGGGCGGAGTGAGAGGGGGTGAATGGGGGGGAAGGGTGACCTGGGGGCGCGAGAGGGGGAGTGAGGGAGGGTGCGGGGTGGGGGCGAGAGGGGGGTGGGGGAGAGGGGGGAGCGATGGGGGCGAGAGGGGTGGGAGAGGGGTGGGGGTTAAGAGGGGTTTGCTGGGGGCGTGTGAGAGGGTGGGGGAGGGGGATGGGACGGGAGGAGTGAGTGGGAAAGTGGGGAGAGAGGGAAGGAGAGTGCTGGCTGTGTCATTTCATCAGCTGTGAAACACATTAAGACCGGCGAAGTCCATCATGCTGATGATTTTCTGGTCAGGACTCCAGTCACTAACTTGCTGCCAGGTTCTGATAATAACCAAAAACACAACAGGAGTTGCACTTGCAGAGAATAAGGGTGCCATGGTTACATCAACATCAGAGCACGAGGAGGCTATTTAGCTTCTTGAGCCTATTCCACCATTCACCCAAATCATGGTAATCTTCATCATCATGACAAATCCCTGACTTTGTCCCATAATCCTTCAGTATTTTCATTCAAAATCTACCAATCTCAGATTTAAAATTTGCAAATGATTTCCAATCAATCGCTGTTTGTGGAACTTTATCAAACTTTATCCATTTCTGTGTATAAAAGTGTTCCCTGATATCACACCTCAATGTTCTGACTCTAACAGTTTATCTGTTTAATCTTTCTTCTTCAATTAAGCCTTGGAATCCAAGTATCACATCAGTAAATCTACACTGCCCTTCCACTCAGAGTGATACTCTCCTTAAGCCATGGTGCCCAGCCCTGACAGCTTGGTCTAACTAGGTTCGGATTTGCTGAAGCATGACTTCTAATCCTTTGGTATCCCATCTTCTGTCGAGATCAATGTCAACATTCTACCGGCCCCTTGGTCACGTTTCTGAACCTGTTTGTGACATTTTCATGAACGATACATCTGGATCAATCCCACCAAGTTTCCTTGGAGTCCACTGTCTCTATTTTCACAATCAAGAAATATCCTATTTTGATCCAACCTATCACTTGCAGACACAAAGTCATCTGTCGTTTTTTTTTCATTTACTGAATCTATCAATATTACTTTCTAATGCTATGCTTCCATTTACCTACACTTGGAATCGCAGTAATCTGCAGAGTGGCCCCAAATTTTGAATGTGGCTTTCCTTTCATTATGAATAGTGAATAATTAGGGCTCCAACATCGATCCGTGCAGGATATCACTAAACATATCCTTCCAATGAGAATATCTCTTATTATCTGCACAAATGTCTCTTGTTCAAATTAAGTTCCTCTGCGAGGACATCTTTTGCATCTTATTACCTTTAATGGACAGTAGAAAGGTGTAAATTTAGGGACATTCTTCGCAGTCAAATTTGCCTTGTGTTTATCTGATTGGGGGAGCAATGAATCCCATTAAATATTAATCTTTGTCTTCACGACATGGTAACTCAATCACAAAGATTAACAATGTTAAATATGTATTTTCCTTCATGATTGATAAACTCTGGGCACATTGTTACCGAGTGATACTTGCTTTTTTTTTCAAAAACACAGGCCCTGCCCAACTGTTGGCTCACACCCGTTACACCACATGGTCCTCGTCCTCTCCATCTGAATCTCATGGCTAAGTACCTCGAACATGGAGAGGAGCAACTATTCCAAGCACTGAGATCCCAGTAATTGGTACCACCACTCACCCTAATCCATTGGAGAAGCCGATTGGTCCCGCACTATGTCCTCATCTTAATCATGCTGCTGGCTATGTTTCTTCCCCATATTAAAGTGGTGCTGGCTCTCTGATGGCAGAAGGGAATGGACGGATTTCTCTTCAATCTCATCTTTCGTCATTGACTCGTCGAACGTAAGGGAGTACTCAGTGGCAACAGAAGCAGAGTCTGGAGAGACAATAAATGATAGACATTGTTCTTTGTTATTTTCCGTTGTTCACTGAAAGGTTTAGAACTTGAACTTGAAGTTAGGGGCTGAGCTAGAATCCTTGGATTAATTATCGGCTCAAGGAGCAGAGTGGGGTTACAATTATTGATTCAACGCAACTTTGATATTGAATCAGACATTGTTTAAGTTTCCTTATGCACAACCACAGATCAAGGGGAAACACAAGGAAGTTGGATTGAATAGCTTAAGCACATGACTGAATAAAGGAATCTTGAAATAAATCAGTGCAGGACATGTGCCTATTTAACCCACATATCCTTTGGGTAGGGAAGAAGTGCTAACGTAGCAAAAGATTTGATTGATTCAAATCATCTAACTGAAGAGACACATTTCCCTGCTTAAGTCATGAGATCAGTGGAAGGACAAAACATCATTTCTGGTTGAAGAATTCACATTTCTCACCAGGTAATGAAGGCACACTGTCTCTGCGGATCGAGTCGTTGGCCACTGTTTGAACCACCTCCTCAATAGAGCTATTTCCCTTTTGTGTGGCCAGTGGTTCTGCTTTTCTCCAAGAATGGTAAGGGTGAGCTGCCTTGTTTACTACTGCCGCTGCTGCTCCTAAAGAAATGTCACAGAACAACACAGATGCATAGTTTCAGGACACAAAAATAAGTTCTCAGTATTTGTGATTTACACAGGCTTCCTTCCCAACCTAAACCCATCCACACAGTTTTCTTTGATTTCTTATATTCCAAGCTCCTCCTTGAATTCATCTGTTATTTGCTTCAATTATTCCTGATGAAGTAAGTTCGACATTCAAACCCCTTTTTGGTAAAGACTTTGTCGCCCTCTGCAAATTCCCCATTAGATTTAATAGTGATTACAATTATATCCCCAGATCCAGTGGATTCTGTCATTCACAAGCAGAAACATCTTTTCCATGTCTACTCGATCAAACGTAACTGGACCATGTCACTCTTTTTCAATGAGACAACACTGCCCAATCTTACTTGATGAATTCAAACTCAGTTTGGATATAATTCCAGTAACTATTCTTTACCTTCCCCGATCCGAACTGTGTGCAGTGCCCCAAGGGTGACCTGTCCATGGTCCTACACATATCGAACACATTTCCATTCTGTCGCCCCAGAAATAAACCCATGACCTACTTCTCCATCTAACCTCACAAACCGGTGCCATTTGCTGCCAGTGACTCATTCCTATCTCCAGATCCCTCTGCCCTATTTAAGGACATATTTCCAAAGAGGAAGTGGTCTCTTTAGTCTTTTGATCACAGTGTACTACCTCACATATGGGTGGAGGTTAATCTTCCACAGCTTTGACTGCAATATTCCCTTAACCAAATCTTCCCAACAGTAAATCTTCCTAAAAACAAAACTCCAATATATTAATGTACTTAATCTCATCAACTATTTCTTATTTGAAAAGCACGAACTGTCCAGCTCAGTTTTGAACAAACATCCTCTGCCACAATTATTAAAATGTCACAAACTGAACTACAAACACTATTTCCATTCATATTCATTGCAGCCCAAGAATGAGAGGTGGTATCATTGAGGGTCTATAAAATGGTCAAGGGATTGACCAAGTAGATGCAGAGAAGCTGATTCAATCTACAATGAGTCGTTGTAAGTTTACAATAAAGGGAAAGTTGGAGGAATTACTTCTCTCAGAGAATGGGGAATCTTGGGAATTCACTACCTCAGAACAATGTGGATTCTGGGACATGAAGTAAATTTAAATAAGAGGCACACGGGTTTTTAATTAGTAATGGGTTGAAGAGTTAAGGAGAGCTGGCAGGAAAGTGGTGTTCAGGCCAAGATTAGATTAACCATGTCTGTATCAAATGGCAGAGCAGGTACTAGGGGCTGGATTAATACTCCTGCTCCTAATTCTGATGCTCTTATGTTCTTATTTCAAAAGGAGGAAGTAAGAGGAATGGACTAATACAAGGTGTTTAATGGGCATGGTATTGGAAAGACTCTGGTGAAAGGCTGTTTGATTTGGTGATGTGAGGCACAATATCTCTACAGTAGTGTCAGCAGACCAGCTGGGCCCAGCACAGATAAAAGACCGTGATGTCTCCTTTGCAGCATCTTTCCCCACCTATCTATTTCTAGCCTCTACCTTATTCCCCCCCCCCTTTCAGCCTGAAGCTCCTTGACCAAAAAACTTGCAGCCTCTTTCTTCAAACCCACCATCACCGATTCCCCCGCCATCAACATTCTGGAGGTTTACTATTGACTAGAAATTGAAGTGGACTTTTAATATAACTACGGTAAGTAAACCACCCTCCAAATCACTGAAGCTTGTCCACCATCTCCAAGAATCAACTCAGGAGTGTAATAGGATATTCACTACTTGGCTAGGTTTGGGTGCAGCTCCAAGAACACTCAAGAAGCTTACCGTGTCAGGAAAAAGCAGACTGCTTGATTGGCACCACATTCACTCCCTCCTCCACTGATGCCCAGAGCAGCACTATGTACTATCTACAAGATACATTACATCAATTCATAACACTTCAAGAGCATCTTCCAAACCTATGACCAATACCAAATAAAAGGAAAAGGGAAGCAGATTCATGGGAACATCACCTCCTGCAGGTTCCCTTCCAAGCCACTACCATTTGGAGTTGAAAATCTTTCAGCAGTCCTGAAGTGTCATTGAGCCAAAATTCTGGAATTCCCTCCCAACAGCACTACCAATAGGTCTACAACCCACACGGACTGCAGTGATTCAAAAAGGGAGCTCACAACCACCTTCTCAAGGGCATTAGAATGAGGAAATAAATGTTCGCACAGCCAGCGACACCCACATTCCATAAATTCATTAATTCCTTCATGCCTTCACCTTACTTCCACAACACCCCCACCCATAGACAGCTGCGCTGCGCAAACACAAAGCCTTGAGCAGCATGTGGTAACCCACAAGGAGGCCCAAGCTACATTCAAGCCGTGCTCAGACAGGGGTGGTCCTGAACGAACAATCATCCCCAGTGCTTCACACACCGTAGTCAACAGTGAAACTATCAGTTGCTAACATTTTCACAAAGAGATTGGTTGGGACACAGGATGAACGGCCAGAGGAAGTGGTAGATGCAAGTACAGTTACAACATTTAAAAGACATTTGGAGAGGTACATGAATAGTAAAGGTTGAGGAATATGAGCCAAATGCAGGCAAACCGCACTGGCATAGTTTGGGAAATTTGGTTGACATGGATGAGTCGGACCGAAGGGTTCATTTCCATGTTGGTGACTATGATTCTATTCTTTTCAACCACAGTGGCATTTTGCAATTGTCCCAAACTATGGTATGATTGAGCAAGTCAATGGAGGCTTTTGATACCAGGGCCACAGTACTCTATAGGTAAGGTGTTGAGTAGTAGCTGCAATTTAGTGTACATTTAATAAACAACATAATGAAGAAGTAGAGAAGGAAGTAACAACAGATGGTGGAATCTGTCCTGAAAACAGCAAATGCTGGAGCTGACAGCAGGTCAGAAAGCAAGCTAACGATGTGTCTCGATGACTCAATCAGAGATCTGATGTACAATCATCTGGATTCAAAATGTTAGCTTGGTCTCTCCATCTTTTTTTTAAAAAAATGTAGTTCATGGGATGAGGGTGTCATTGGCTCAGCAGCATTCATTGTTCATCCCTAATTGCCCAATGGGCAGTTAAAAGTCAAGCTCATTGCTGTGTGTCTGGAGTCGCATGTAAGACAAACTGGGTAAGGACAGTAGCTTCTTACTTCAAGTACGTTAGTGAACCAGATGGGTTTTCTGTAACCCAACAAAGGATTCATGGTCATGAGATTCTTAATTCCACATATTCACTGAATTCAAATTCCACCATTTCCTGTAGCACGATTTGAACCTGGTTCTCCAGAATGCAACCTGGATCTTTGGATAAACAGTCTAGCAGTAATACCACTCAGCCATCGGCTCCCTCCTGTAATCTTCAGTATTTGTTGTTTTCAGTTCTCAAGAAATACGTTATGTATTAATTTTGAACTCTGTAAAAGCATCCACAGTGAACACAAAAAGCCCACCTTCAGTTATGATGGTTGAGTCTGGATGACTCAGTCAGACTGGCTAATGAAGCAGAGTTACGCATTTTAATATCTGGCAGTTTCTCCGCAGTTTCGGCTGGCGTTAGGCTGCTCTCATTCCTTCTGCGATGAAACAAACAGAGATAACAGTCGATACTCCCCGCTAAATCTCTAAATTCAATTGCACCGCAACCAAAGTAATTTATTTTAATTCAAAAATGTTTCAGTAAAAGACATTTCAGCAAGCTCACCACCGCCTGTCTCAGTTTAATGGGAAATGGGATCAATTCTGAAGTGCCTACTGTCCAAGTGGAAAAGGCCACTGGTTTAAGCCCTTGAACAGGCTATCAGCTGATCTGAGTTTTCAATCTTGTTCTTTGACAGATTGTAACATGTTTTGCACAAGGCGGCATGCAAACAGGACAAACTTCAATTATATTCAACACAAGAAAAGGCAATTCCATTTAAATGAGGCAGTTTAATTGAGATCAGGCCTCAGGTAAGGATACAAAACAGTCATGTTTGGAATTTCCAGAGACCATCAAAATTGTCCATTCAATGACTGAAGTTTGTCTCATATTGCTTTCCTAATCAACCTATTTCAATGCATTATGTCACCTCTGGAACAGGTGGGACAGTTTCAGGCCTTCTGGCTCAAAGTTGAAGACACGACCACAGCATCACAAGAGCACTGTGTTTTAGGCTGAGTAACTGGTGGGTTAATTTGCCCAATTATCTTACTAATCTGGAAGATACTGTTACCATCCTAATGCTGGGAAATAACCAATGAAATAATGGCAGCAAAGATGTTACAACAGTCTCTCTGACAAGGGACAAAATATCTTCCAACTGTTGTTTTGTTCATCCTTCGACAGTTTGAAATTTTTAAACCTTCTGGTCTCCCATCATCTTTGCAGTTTTGTACATCTTTTCTTTCAATTTGATGTCACTCATAATTCCCTCAGCTATGCACCGCTATTCATCGTGCATTTCTTTTACAAGTTAATATGTATTGTTGAGAATAATAAAATAACTGAATATATTCTTCTGCTTTAACATTCTAACTAGAGTCCCATTCCAGTTTAGGGAACTACTACCTTATCCCCTTGTGACTGCCTTCAAGTTTAGATACTAGTTGAATAACCAAATTCCTCACCCTAAAGATAGATTCTATCATGCTGCATTGCATCTTACCAAAAAGGTCTTTTACTCTGAGCTCATTAATCAATCATATTATCAGGTCTAAAATAGCTGTTCCATGATTGGTTCCAGAGCATCTGTTCTGTGAAATTGCACGGAGCAGTCTACCTCAAACTGCTTCAGAAGGTAATGTTAGCTGAGTGTACAATACTATTTTAACTAACAGAGAATCCTCTGAATACCAGGATTCTGTTAGATCCCCAAAATTACTCAGAGCATGGAATCCCGACGTTGTGGAAACAGGCCCTTCAGCCCAACAAATCCACACCAACCCTCCAAAGAGTATCCCAACCAAACCTATTCCTCAATGTTTACCCCTGATTAATGCACCGAAGCTGTGCATCGCTGGACACTATGGCAATTTAGCATGACCAATTCACCTATCCTGCAGTTCTTTGGATTGTGGGTTTGCAGCCGTGGTTCGCAGTTGCTTCATGAAGTCTGAATGTTGTTGCCTCTATTAGTCCAAAAGCACTGTCACTGACACAGGGGCTGTTCCCCGAAATCGGTTTGTGGCAGTCAGACATCCTGCTACAACCTGCACACATGCCAACCCAGTCATCTCGAACAGAAAGAATTAGTACAGCACAGATTAGAAGACAACTTGGATCACATTGTGCTTTTGAAATCAGAGGCCCATATTCAACCCATCACAACTGTGCCACCTTTTTAAAATAGCTATTTGGCTCGATCCCTGCTCTCACAGTCATACAAATAATTTCTTTTTGCAAGTATCCAAATTAATTTTGGAAATTAACAGTGAATCAGCTGTCACCTCCTTTCCAGATGATCTCAGATCTTCTTTGAAACAGCAAAACCCAATGAGAACATTAAGGCATCCAATGTTTAAAAAAATCACATGCTCAGTCACTGTAATATGATGAGTTTTGTTTTACATAATTCTTAGCAAAAGTTAATTTGAAGCAAAAAGGAGAACTCGAAGAGAGAGGTGAACCACCCGTGGGTAACAAAGGCAGTCAAGAGCAGTACCCACAAGGAAAAGAATGACATAACCACAGATGACAAAAAAGGGAGAAAACTGATCATGTAATTAAATTGACAAGAAACAAAAATGAATGGCAAGAGTTGTACAGGTATATAAAAATGGAGTATCGAAAGTCAGCATCGAACCCTTGGAGGTTCTGACTGTGGAATTGATCATGGGTACAAGGAAACAGCAGATAATTTAAACCTATATTTTACATTGATCTTCATGAAGGAGGATGCAATTATCATCCTAAAGGTAGCAAATAAGCAAGTTAATCATAAGTAGAAAAATGTTATAACAGTCTTTGTCACAAGGGACAAAGTATTGACCAACTAATAGGACTAATGGCAGACAGGACCTAATGGCCTGGATCAAACACTTTTAGGGCAACTGACTGCAGAGATATTCAAGGCATCGATTGGAATATTCCAGAATCAGGGGATACAGGAAGCATCCAGTGGATTGATGTACCTGTTCAAGAAGGGAATGCAGACAGAAATCAGGAAACTATAGACTAGTTAGTTTAATATCTGCTTTTGTAATACGGCAGAGTCGAATATTAAAGTAATAAATAGCAGGACATTTAGAAAAGCTTATCATTTAACATGGTAGACTGGGTTTTGTGAAAGAGACACTATGACAAATTTGCGACAGTTCATTGAGGAGATAACAAGCAGAGCTGATAAAGGGCAATCCAATGCTGTTCTGTATTTGGATTTTAAAAATGCAACTGATAAGGTGCTACAGAAAAGTTAATTGCATAATACAGGAGCTCACTGTGTCAGGGGTTACGTATTTGCATGGAGTGAGGATTGGTTAACCACACTGGCTGTTGCCGAGACCTCACTTGGAGTACTGTATGCAATGTTAGCTCCCAAATTTAATAAGGGATAAACCAGTATTGGAGACCATTCAAAAAAAGATTCAGCTAGCTGCTTTGAGAACGAAAAGGTTGACCTATCAAGAATAGCTAAACAGGTTAAGTCATTATTCAACAGAATCTCGACAAACAGATTACTTACAGTGTGTAAACAGGCCCTTTGGCCCAACAAGTCCACACCGATCCGCCGAAGCACAACCCACCCAGACCGATTCCCCTAAATTTACCCCTTCACCTAACACTACAGGCAATTTAGCATTGCCAATTCACCAAACCTGCACTTTTTTTTGGATTGTGGGATGATACCAGAGCACCCGGAGGAAACCCACGCAGACAACGTGCAAACTCCACACAGAGTGTCACCTGAGGCAGGAATTAAACCCAGGTCTCTGGCACTGTGAGACATCAGTGCTAACCACTGTGCCACCCACATAATATAAGGGGTCATCTTATTCTGAGGAGCTTGACAGGGTAGACGTTGATGAGATCTTCAAGCACCAATGAAGTCTCAAACCAAACATTACATAAGGGAACATACATTTTGTAAAAAATGTAAAGAATTTTTTTTCTCTCAGTGAATGGCTAGAATTTTCTAGCCCAAACAATTGTGAAAGTTAAATGTGGTAGGGGAATGGATCTGGTTGGGTTACTCTTCAGAGGGTCAGTGTGGCTTGTTGGGCCGAAGGGCCTGTTTCCACACAGTAGGGAATTTATGATTCTATCTCAAATTATTCTAAAAGAAGGCAGATAGATTTTTGAAATATTGAGCAGTTAAGGGCTATGCGAATCAAGCATAAAAGAGGTGTTGAGATCTGGGTTTGCCCAGCCATGATCTCATAGAATGGGGGAACAAGCTAGAGGCGATGAATGTCTTTTTTTTATTTCAAAAATATACTTTATTCATAAAATGATTTGATGGTCTGTACATTTGATCATGCCATACATATGTCCACATTTACAAACACAGATTCGAATTTATCAATGTCATTTACAGGCCTGCGCATTTTTCAATCTTGTACATATACATATATTTGGCTGAGGCATCAGCAGAGCCCAAAAAAACGTTCGCATGGGCCCCCTGTTCTCCTTTAGGCAGGCCGATCTTACACGGTGGTCTTTCCCCACCGTACCTTGGCGGCAGCTGCCCCAAGCTTCAGCACGTAGTCTTGGACCTTGGAATGTGCCAATCTGCAACACTCGGTCGGGGTCAACTCCTTCAGCTGGAAGATCAACAGGTTTCGGAGAGCGTCCTTCACCGAGTTGATGATCCTCCAGGCGCAGTTAATGTTCGTCTCGGTGTGAGTCCCGGGGAACAGGCCGTAGAGCACGGAGTCCCGCGTCACGGCGCTGCTCGGGACGAACCTCGACAAGCACCACTGCATTCCTCTCCAGAGGAGATGAATGTCCTCCTCCTGCTCCAATTCCTTGAGGCTCCATTTCATGCTTTTTTTTATCTCCAAAGAAGAGTGTGATACAATGTGCTGAACATCTCAGATGTTGTGAAAATGATGTGTTTATGTACTGGTTCAGATGGCATTGATTCATCAATCACAGCTATACAGTCATGTGTAGGAAGGCAAATCCCTCCATGAATAAAGGAAATCTACTGCAGAGCTCACACAAAGGGATCCTTCCCCTCTGTAAACTCTCCCATCACATTACCCAACATATCAGCAAATGCAGGACGCACTGCGCATGCTCTAACCAACAAAGGGACCCCGGGTGATTGATGTCAGCTCCGAACCAATGAAAGGACTGTGGGCGGATCTGGAGGACCCGGCGGAAGGTTGGTCCTCCAGCCAATCAAAGTGAACGAGGGGCAGAATGAGACTAAACCACGTCATCACCCTGGCGCGTGGTGGAGAGTCGGTGGAATGGATGCTCAGGAAGTTATGGAGCGAAAGGATACGGGAAGGAAAGAAATAAATAAACAGAGGGAAACGGGAGACAAACTGTGTTACTATGAGCGGAGAGGTTTTACAAACATGTTGTGCACGTCGGAAAACACAAATTTGAACGTCCCAGTCCCGTGTTTGGAGTAAACGGGGAATTGCCTCAGCGCGGCTGCAGGCCTGAGTGAGCGCCGCCATCTTTATTCGGGGCGACGATTCACTGGACACGTGTGCGGCCGCCATCTTTATAGGGGGCAAGGTGCAGCCAGGCGCATGTGCAGCCTTTCTCTGGAACAGAGTCATTGGGCAGAATTTATACAGAGAACATTCAAACTCAGAGAAATGGATGTTTATTTCTGGATTTGTTTCGTCATTCATTTAAATGACTTGCTATTGTAACTGAGTTTGCAGGTCATTCAAAATTGGAGGTATTGTGCACAGTGAAGAAGGTTACCTCCGGTTACAGTGAGATATCGATCAGATACGGATTAATTTCGATAAATGTGAGGTGCTGCATTTTGGAAAAGCAAGTTAGTGCAGGACTTATACACTAGGGGAAAGTGAAGACTGCAGATGCTGGAGATCAGAGCTGAAAAATGTGTTGCTGGAAAAGCACAGCAGGTCAAGCAGCATCAAGGGCTCATGTCCGAAACGTCGATTCTCCTGATCTTTGGATGCTGCCTGACCTGCTGTGCTTTTCCAGCAACACGTTTTTCAGCCCAGGACTTATACACAGAATGGCAAGGCCCTGGAGACGCTTGCGGAACAAAGAGACCTTGGACTGCAGGTTCATAGTCCTTGCAAGTCAAGTTGCAGGTAGATAGGATGATGAAGAAAGTGTTCAGTATATTTTCCTTTATTGGTTCGAGCATTGAGTATAGGATGTGGGAGGTCATGTTGCTGTACAGGACATTCGTTAGGCCACTTTTGGAATATTGTGTGCAATTCTGGCCTGCCTCCTATCAGAAGGGTGCTGTGAAACTTGAAAGGTTTCATAAAAGACTTACAAGGATGTTGTTAGGGTTGGAGGATTTGAGCTACAGGGTGAGGCATAAAAGGCTGGGGCTGTTTTCCCTGGAGTGCCATAGGCTGAGCGGTGATGTTATGGAGGTTTATACAATCATGAGGAGCATGAACAGAGTAAATGAACAAGATGGTTTTCCTGGTGTAGTGGTGTCCAAAAGTAGAGGGCATTGCTTTAGGGTGAACGGGGCAAAAATTCAAAGGGGACTAAAGGAAAACTCTTTCATGCAGTGGGTGGAATGAGCTGCCAGAGAAAGTGGTGGAGGCTAGTACAATTAAAACTTGTTGAAGGCATCTAAATAGACACATGATCTGATTACGAAGCATTTACGGGGATATGGGCCAAGTGGTGGCAAATGGGAATGGATTAGGTTCGGATACCTGGTTGGCATGGATGAGTTAGACCGAAGGCTCTTTTTCGGTGCTATACATCTCTATGACTGTGGGATCATAACAGCTTATCCAACTCTGCTTCATCCCTGGGCTCCCTTATGACCACTTTGTCAATATCTAGCTTGCTCAGTATTGAACAATGGGTGTATGTTTGGTCTGTTTAGTATTTTACGATTACTTTTACAGACATTTTTGTAATTTAATTTTTCACTGCCGCCCAGCCCCGACCATGTGCTGCTTATTAATTTTTTTCTGAAAAATGTTTGACAGTCAAGAATTATTTCTTCCAATAAGCAAGTGTATTTTCCTTCCATTTCTGACTATCAAGTTCTGCACCATTTTCATTCCCTGTAATCCGTTTTGCACTCCCTGAAACATCAACTGTGTTTCTCCTTCCACAGATACCAGTGATTAATGCCAAAGCCCTGTTGCCTGTGGAGAGGGTGTTGTTTGACTTTCTTGTACAGCTGCAGTTTGTGTGGTGAAGGTGCTCCCATAATGTGGTTGGGTAAGAGATATTACAGAGTATTCATTACAGCAACAGTGATGATTTGAAGGTAATGTCCAAATCAAGAACAGTTTGTAGTTTTATTATCCTGCTTATAATTTCACAAAAATATTATTGGGAACTTTAGACATAAGGTCAGAGACTGATGATATTAGGTCAGGTGACCAAAAGCATTACCAAATAAGCAGGCTTTGAGGAATGTCTTAAAGGAGGAAAGCAGACCTGTGAGGTTTTGGCTGCAAATTTCGGAAAATGTTGCTTTGGTAACTGTAAAAGCAGCCAGACAGATGAAGTAATGAATTAACAGATCATTGGGAGTCTCGAACAGAATGGGTTGTCGAGGTCTTCAAGGATGTGTGATGCGGCGAGCTAGGGATGATCACAATCAGGAATTAAATTAAGGGTGAGAATTTTAAATTGAGGGATGTGGGCCGGATGCTGGCAGGTGAGACTAGATTGGGTTGGGATATCTGGTTGGCATGGATGGGATGGATTGAAGGGTCTCTTTCCATTCTGTACATCTCAGTGGCTCTATGTTGTTGATTATGAATAGAAGCCTTTTGATGGATCAACAAGTTTTGGTACGAGGGAGTACTTGGGCAGCAGAGATTTAGATTTTCTTAAGATTACAGGGAGGTTGAATGTGGGAGGCTGGCCAGGAGTGTGTTTGGATACTGAAGTCTGGAGATAACACAAGGTGGATGAGATGTTTTGAGCTGAGACAAGGGTAGAATCAGCTAGAAATAGTGATCTTGGAGTGGGACTGGGCTGTCACACTCCCCACACCTCTGGGATTCAGTTAGTTGTCAGATTGTGAATCAGGGCAGTAACACAATCGGGAACTGAGTGGCCCTGGTGGAGCCTAAAATGAGTGTCGCTCAGCTGGCTGTTGCTGAGCAGCTGCTCCTTGATAGCCCTGTTGATGACATCTTCCATCACTTTACTGCTGATCGAGTGTGGACTGATAGATGGAACTTGCCTGGGTTGGATTGCCCTGTGTTTTTGTGTTGAACATCCCTGGGCAATGTTCCACATTGTCGGTAGATGCCAGTGCTGGAGTGGTACTTGGCTTGGTGGGTGGTAAGTTCTAGAGCACAAACCATCAGTATTATGGCCAGAATATTGGCAGGGCCCATAGCCTTTGCACTACTTAACCATTTCTTGATGTTATTCAAACTGCATCAAACTGGCTTAAAACTCGCATCTGTGATGTTGGAAACCACTGGAGAAGGCTGAGATGGATCATCCCACTTTGCACTTCTGGCTGAAGATTGCAGCAAATGCTGTTGTCTTATCTGGTGCATGGGTGTGTGATACCTCTCCATCATTACGGGTGGGGATTTCTGTAATACTCCCTCCAGTAAGTTGTTTAATTGTCCATCACCGTTTACAACTGGGTGTGGCAGAACTGCAGAGCTCCGATCTGACCTATTGGTTGTGGGATCGTTTAGCTCTGTTGCTTGCTGCTGATGCTGTTTGACATGAAATAGCTTCAGGAAATGGGTTAAGTAGAATCCAAAGAGGTTAAACAAATATATCACAGACAAAAGATGAACTGCACCAGAGAATAGGACCCTTTAAAGATTAACAAGGCTGTCTATGGAACCACAGGGGGTGGGAAAGATATGCAAATATTTCATGTTATTTTTACTGGAGAAAGATATGGAATCTCGAGAGGTTGGAGAAACAAACCGAGAACTTGAAAAGTATCCATGTTACAGTGGAGGTGTTACTGGATGTCTTGAATCGCATCAAGGTGGATAAAACCCTGGGACCTGATCAGATGTATCCCAGAACTTTCTGGAAGTGATTGTTGGGCCTCTCCTGAGGTATTTGTATCATTGATAGTGACAGGTGAGGTGCCATTATTTTAAAAAGGTGATAAGGAGAGGCCATAGAACAAGAGAATAGTGAGCCTGAAGTCAGTGGCACGCAAGTTGTTGGAAGGGATTCTGAGGGACAGGATATCCATCTGTTTGGAAGAGTAAGGATTAATCATTGACTGTTGTCAATGTGGAGCTGAAAATGTGTTGCTGGAAAAGCGCAGCAGGTCAGGTGGCATCCAAAGAACAGGAGAATCGACGTTTCGGGCATCAGCCCTTCTCGAAACATCGATTCTCCTGTTCCTTGGATGCTGCCTGACCTGCGCTTTTCCAACAACACATCTTCAGCTCTGATCTCCAGCATCTGCAGTCCTCACTTTCTCCTTTTGTCAATGTGACTTTGTACTTGCACAATCGTGTCTCACTAACTTGACTGAACGTTTTGAAGTGACAAAGAAAATTGATTAAGCCAGGCGGTGAGCATTGTTTATATGGACATTCAACAAGGTTCCACAAAGCAGACAGATTAGCAAGGTTACATAACATGGAATGAAAGGAGAACAAGCCATTTGGGTACAAAACTGGCTTGATGGTAGGAGACAGAGGGTGATGATGGAGGTTTGCTTTGTGGACTGGAGGACTGTGAGCAGCAGTGTGCTACAAGGATCGATTATTGGGTCTTTAAATAAATGACTTCGATGTGAATATGAGGTATGGTTAGTAGCTTTACACAAGACACCAAAATTGGAGGTGTAGTGGACAGCGAAGAAGTTTAGTTCAGAATACAACAGGATCTTGATCAGATGGGCCAGCGGAGCAAGGAATGGCAAATAGAGTTCAATTTAGATAAATGTTAGCTGTTGGATTTTGGAAAGGCAAATCAGGGCAGGACTTATACACTTACTGGTAAGGTTGGGGAGTGTTGCTGAGCAAAGAGACCTTGGAGTGCAGGTTCATAGTTCCTTGAAAGTAGAGTCACAGGTAGGTAAGGGAGTGAATGCAGCGTTTGCTATGCTCTCCGAAATGTTGTGGCTGTAGAGGACATTGATTAAGGCTCTTCTGGAATTCTGTTTTCAGTTCCATTCTCCCTGTTCCAGGAATGATGTTGTGAAACTTGAAACATTTCAGAAAATGTTTGCAAGGACTTTGCCAGAATTGGACAGTTTGAGGGCAGTGCATGTTTGGAGTGAGCTGCCAAGGGACGGGGTGGAGGCTAGAACAATTACAACATTTAAAAGACATTGATGAAGCCATTTCTCGTATTCTGTTTTCAGTTTGAATTTCCCTGTTCAGGGAAGGATGTTGTGAAACGTGAAAAGGTTCGGACAAGATTTACAAAAACGTTGCCAGGATTGGAGGATTTGGGCTACAGGGAGAGGCTGAATATGCTGGGGCTAATTTCCCTGGAGAGTCCAAGACTCAGAGGTGACTTCATGGATATTTATAAAATCACGAGGGGCATGGATAAGGTGAGCAGCAGCGGTTGTTTTTACTGAGGTGAGGTGGGTCCAAAACTAGAGCACATGGTTGAGAGGGCAACGATTTAAAAGGAATCTAAGGACAACGTTTTCAAGGTGAGTGTGGTGTGTGGATGGAATGAGCTGCCAGATGAAGTAGTGGACGCTGATAAAATCACAACTTTTAAAAGGCATCCAACTGGGTACGTGAACAGTAAGGGTTTTGATGGATACAGGCCAATAGGTGGCAAATGGGACTCCAGTAGTTTAGGATTTCTCGTTGGCATGGACGAATTGGACCGAAGTTCTGTTTCTGTGCTGTACATGTCTATGACGTTAATAAACTAAGATGCGTTCCTCTTTTGTGGAGAGCAAGCTGCAGCACAGATAATTGTCCTTGGAGCTGCGAAGGTGAAGCAGTGATTTCGACCTGGTGCAGATTTGGTTCCAAGGTCTTGAATTTGCAGAGAGAGAGAGGAATTGTTCACACTGTCACAATTTTTAGTAACTACTTTCAAGTAATTAGCAAATAATATAAATTGAAAATATGAACATTATTGTACTCAGTAAGTGCTGAGCATCTGGAACATTCTGAACGACAAAGATTCAGCAGGTATTCTGAAACAGACTTGGAATTTTAATTTTTAAGGAAAGATTTGGTGGGATGTGGGCAAATAGGAGGGGATTTGGGACAGACTTGCAGCATCTCCAGAGGGAGAGAGTACAGCCCCAATGGGCTGAATAGCCCCCAGGCCCTGTGATGTGTGTATCTGTGATACTGCCCCATTCACTGTAAATGATGAAGCTCATCCCAGAGCAGAGAGAGGGATTAGCCCTCCACTCTCATCACAATGGGGCCTCGCTGATTGACGGCAGCTCCAGACCAATGGGAGGAGAGTCTGTATGGTCCTGCAGCCAATGGGAGTGAATGAGGGGTGTGACCAGCAAGGTGACACATGTCTATGAGCTGTGCAGGTGCAGTGTCACTGGGTGGGGTTGGGAGAGACAGGGACAGAGGCTGTGGGACCTGAATTACAAACTCCCGGTAAATTAGAACCAAAAGAACTGCAGATGCTGTAAATCAGAAACAACAACCAGGAGGTTCTGGAAAAGCTCAGCAGGTCTGGCAGCATCTGTGAAGAGAAATCAGAGTTAACGTTCAGATTCGGTGTCCCTTCCTCAGAACTGATACTGAGAGAAAAAAATGTTGCTTTATATGCAGAAGGTAGGGTTTAGGGGAGGATGTAAGGAGTAAAGGATAGGTGGAGATAGAGCGAGAAGAAGGGTTGGATAAGGGAGTGGATAACGATCTGGCTGGGGGAGGGCGACTAGCTGTTAATGGAAACTGTTAGTGGCTAACCATAGGTAGTGTGTAATGACAGGCTGTGAGAACAAGGACTGGTGTGTGGGGTAGGGGGGGCTAGGACATGGGGTTGCTAAACTATGGTCAGCCACTAACTGTCTCCGTTGTAAGCTGTTCTCCACAGACATCACTCCATGATTGGAGCTGCAGAGGACAGAGTTTGCAGATGGGCGGCACGGTGGCATAATGGTTAGCACTGCCGCCTCACAGCGCCAGAGACCCGGGTTCTATTCCCACCTCAGGCAACTGTCTGTGTGGAGTTTGTACATTCTCCCAGTGTCTGCGTGGGTTTCCTCCAGGTGCTCCGATTTCCTCCCATAGTCCAAATATGTGCAGGTTTGGTGAATTGGCCATGATAAGTTGCCCGTAGTGTTAGATGTAGGGGAATGTGTCTGGGTGGGTTGCTCTTTAGATGGTTTGTCTGATCTAAAAACCTCTTCAATATCCTTCCCAACCCCCTCTATTCTCATCAAAGATGTATCTTAAAGTTGTTCTCTTTAATCAATGTTTCCAGCATTCGTGAAGCACTTTAGGAGAATTGTCAGTGTGAAAGGCTCCATACAATGCAGGTCGTTGTTGTTAATGTCCGACATTAGGAGAAACAGGAATGAACGCTCTCTTATACCTGATGAACAGCAGCAAAAGCAGGGAGCACTGAGCATGCTCCAGCCCACAAAGGGCCTCTGGTGATTGATCTCGGTGCAGGACCAATAAGAGTATGAGGACGGGGCTGGAAGACAAGGTAGTGGCGGTTGGTCTGAGTGAATGAGGGGCGTGGCTACACTCAAACACGTGATAAGCTTCTCGATTCGTGGTGCTGGAAGAGCACAGCAGTTCAGGCAGCATCCAAGGAGCAGTAAAATCGACGTTTCGGGCAAAAGCCCTTCATCAGGAATAAAGTGATACCACATCATAAGCTTCACTGGCAGCACTGTGATGTTGTGACCAAGGCATTG
The DNA here is from genome assembly GCF_047496795.1 of Chiloscyllium punctatum. Classification (NCBI taxonomy): domain Eukaryota; kingdom Metazoa; phylum Chordata; class Chondrichthyes; order Orectolobiformes; family Hemiscylliidae; genus Chiloscyllium; species Chiloscyllium punctatum. The sequence goes on from NC_092744.1 coordinate 97,296,236, forward strand.
GAAATGTGTGAAGGTGCAGGGCATGGTTAAGGAAAGACATATTGACCAGGAAGAGAAGGAAATTTCAATGGAACGGGGTGAGACGTTTTACAGAACTTCGTGCACGTCGGAAAACACAAATTTGAAAATCCCAGGCCTGTGTTTGTGGCAAACGGGAAAATGCTTCAAACGGTGAAAGGTGTGAGTGATCACCGCCAACTTTATTGGGGGCAGTGATCCGTGGGACACGTGTGTGTCTGCCAACTTTGAGAGGGGCAAGCTGTAGGGGGACGCATGTGCAGCCTTCCTTGGCCGGGAGTGATAGGGCAGGATTTACACAGTGTCAGAGTCAGGATGTTTTCAATGTCAAAGAGTGTGATGCTAGAAAAGCACAGCAGGTCAGGCAGCAGCCGATTGGTGGGAAGGAAGATGGAAACGTAGGACAGGTCAAAAGGGTAGTGCCGAGTTGGAAGGCTGGATCTGGGATAAGGTGGGTGGAGTGGAAATGAGGAAACTGGTGAAATCCACATTGATCCCATGTGGTTGGAGGATCTGAACACAGATGATGAGGCGTTCTTCGTCCAGGCATCAGATGCCTGGGATTTGGCAGTGGAGGTCGCCCAGGACCTGCATATCTTTGGTGGATCGGGAAGGGGAGTTAAAGTCTTTGGGCACAGGCTGTTTGGCTTGTTTTACTGTTTAGTGTTTTACTGTTACTTTCACAGACCTTTTGTAAGTTAATTTTCCTCTGCTGCCCAACCCCTGACAATGTGCTGCTCTCTAAACGGACTAAATTTTCCACAGTATCTTTGCCAGTGAATAATTCTTTTTTTCAACAAAAGAGTGCATTTTCCTTCCATTTCTGACCATCAAATTCTGCAACATTCTCACTTCCTGTAATGCATTTAGCACTCCCTGAAATATTAACTATGTGTTTCTCTCTCCACAGACCCCAGTGATTAATGCCAGAGTCCCATTGCCTGTGGAGAGGGTGATGTTTGACTTCCTTGTACAGCTGCAGTTCGTGTGGTGAAGGTGCTCCACAATGTTCTTGGGTAAGAGATGTTACAGATTATTCACTCAGCGACAGTGAAGAGTTGACAATGTGTGTGCAAATCAACAACAGTTTGTATTTTTATCATTTTTATAATTTCACAGAAATTGAGAATTTCTGACATAAGGCCACAGATGGGGATATTAGGTCAGGTGATCAAAAGTATTGCCAAATAAGCAGGTTTTCAGGAATACCTTAAAGGAGGAAAGCAAGTCTGAGAGGGTCAGGGTGCGAATTCCAGACCATGTTGCCTTGGCAACTGTCAAAACAGCCAGACTGGTGAAGCAATGAATAAATGCATCTTTGGGAGTCTGAAAGAAACTGAGTTGTCAAGGTCTCACAGGTTGTGTGGTGCAGGGAGACAGGAATGTTCACAGCCAGGAATTACATCAAGGGTGAGAATTTTAAATTGTTGCTTGTTAATAGGAGCCTTTTGATGGATCAACAAGTTTTGGTACAAGTGAGCACTTGGGCAGTAGGGTTTTAGATACTCTTGAGCTTATATGTAAGTTGAATGTGGGAGGCTGGCCAGGAGTGTGTTTGGGTAACGAAGTCTGGAGATAACACAGGGATGGACGAGTATTTCAGTAAATGAGCTGAGACTAGGGTGGAGTTGGGTGATGTCACTGATGTAGAAATAGCAGTTTTGGAGTCGGGCTCCTCCTCATCACTCCCCCTCCCCAATTCACAAATATTGTTCCTTGTTCTGTCTGTCTTTTCTGGTTATGTCCTTCTTTCCAATTCTGCTAAGAACTAATATTTGACCTCAAGATTGTTCGAAAATCCTGCTCCATCTCCACTCTCCCTTTCCTTTCTGAATTCCTCATATGTAGTGTCCATCCAGGATCTATCTTTGTCCCCTCCTGTATCTCACCTACATACTGCCAGGAGGTGACATCGTATTGGTTTCCCATGTACACTGACAATGCCCAGCTCTCTCTCCCTATCATCCCTCTCCATTGCTCCACTGTTACTCATTCATCAAACTGGTTACCACACGCCTACAACTCGATTGGCTGCAATTTCCTCCAGTGAAACACTGCAATCGTTAAACCCATTGCCTTCAGTTGCTATTCCAAATTCCTTTCCCTTACTGCTGAGCCCCTCCCTCTCACTGGGAAATGCCTGAGGCAGAACTACACTCTTCACAATATTGCTCTCATATTCTGACCCCAAGGTGATCTTCTGATCACACATCTACACAATCGCAAACACTAGGAACTCCAATCTCTAAAATGTTGCTTTTCGCCACCTCACCCCAGCTCCATTGCTATTGAAACCCCTTACCCATGTCTGTGTTGCATTAAAGTTGACAAATCTAAAACAAAACCCTTAATTCTGCAACTGACCCAGAGACTGGTTCCAGGTTCCCTCGTGATGGGACACAGATTCTCAGTATTTACCCTGTCATATCCCTTAGTACGCCTATATGTTTCAATAAGATCTTCTCTCATTCTACCCCAAATCCAGTGAGTCGAGACCCAACTTCTTCAGCCTTTTCTTTAAAAGAGAGTCCCTGCAAACCAGGGATCATCCCAGTCAATCTTCTCTAAATGCCTCCGATGAAGTGATGTATTTCCTTAACTAAAGGGACCAAAATGTCTCTCATTACTCCATATGTGGTCTCACTCGCACTTTATAAAGTTGCTCTCAGGTATATACTCCAAACTCTTATACTGAAAATCCCTTCAAACAAGAAACAACGTTTCATCTCCCTTCCTGATGACCTGTTGTAACTGTGTGCTAGTTTTCTGTGTTTCCTGCACAATTATCTCCTCGTCTCTTTTGTGTTGCAGCTTTCTACAGTTTCCATCATTTAAATAGTCCTCTGTTCTTTTCTTACCTCCTCCAAAATGAACAACTTCACATTATCCCAAGTTATGCTCCATTTGCCAACTTGGTGTTCACTTCTCCAACAAATCCGTCTCTGTAAACAGTTTATAATCCTTTTGGAAGTTTACTGTTCTACATTTTGTCGGAGATTCCCCCCTCATTATTCTAAACCTTTGCAGGGAGCACCGGACAGTGGGAAGCATGCTGAGTTGCTGTCTTTTCAGAGAGACTCTTTGGAATGACTGGGAGGATCTTGCTGCCCATTGGTCAGAATGGAGACAACTTGCCCATCAAGCTGCATGAGCCTTTCACACCCCCATGTCTTATTGAGGAGGCACAGCGGCAGAACGGAAGGAAAGAAAAGGAAGCAAATCCTGCTCTCCACATCTCACTGACCCTTGGAACATTCTGTCCCGTGTGTCAAAGATCTGTCCTGTTCAGTCACATGAAGTCCCAAGGTGGAAACTCATAGAAACCCACATAGATTTCCCCCTGAACTGACTGCTGGTCTCCACAAGGGGTAATGTGTCCAGTCATCCTGGACCAGGAGGAGGGGATGGTGTGAGTTTCTAACCTGACCTAACAGTGACAGATTTTATAAACTTGTATTTCAGGATACTACAGGTGGATATTCAGATGGGAATCTCAGTAATTGTAACGCCAAACTCTGATTGAATTACTCCATTCATCAGGACATGGATATTTGCACTGTGTGTGAGTATTTTGTTCCAGCTCAATTCCATTTTCTGCATAAAAAGTCTCCTTTGAATCAAACCACCCTGTCAATAGATCTCCCCGAAATCTTCAATATGTGTCCAGTAATCCTTTTATGATGAGTTAATGAGTGTAAGGCTTAACATCCTAATATATATGTTTTGCAAACACTTGTCTCTCAGCTCCCCTCAATTGCCTTTGCTACAAGGAGAACAATCTCAGTTTTCCCAAACCCCGGATTCACCAATGTCTGTTTCTGTGCCTTATAGACAACATCAGGATTGTGTTGGAACATTCTCCACTTGCCTGCATCAGATTAGATTAGATTACTTACATTGTGGAAACAGGCCCTTCGGCCCAACAAGTCCACACAGACTCTCCGAAGAGCAACCCACCTAGACCCATTCCCTACATTTACCCTTTCACCTAACACTACAGGCAATTTAGCATGGCCAATTCACCTAACCTGCACATATTTGGACTGTGGGAGGAAACTGGAGCACCATTTCTTCTGCAAACAACATAATAGGAAAATTGTTTTGAAAATTTCAACAGGAAATCCTGAGAATTTGGAACGCAGATACAGAAGTAGGGTCCTCAAGCCTGCTCAGTCATTCATGGCCAATTTGTGGCCAACTCCATATACTTGATTTCTCCCCTGCTTAATAATTAACAATTTCAAATTTAAAAGTCGACAATTAACCCAGCATCAGCTACAATTGGTGAGACACTTCTAAGCTTCAAACACCCTTTTGGAGTCGAACTGTTTTCAAACTCTACTGAAAGGCAACACTCCAATTTTGGGCTCTTCTGTATATATGGGGGTCTAGATTAGAGTGGTGCTGGAAAAGCACAGCAGGTCAGGCAGCATCCGAGGAGCAGGAAAAATCGACATTTTGGGCAAAAAGCCCTATATATGTTTGTCAGGCAGAGGTAAGTATACGCATTTGGAGAGAGGTGAAACTGGCCATCAACCACTGGATTTGAGCAATCTGGATCCTCTACCACTAATAATATTTACCTTCTCCCCGCATTAGAATCCAAAGGGTGATTTTAATGCTAACCTTAGAAAATAAATAAAACTAGCATTGTCATTAGGTTAATCTCTTCCTGCTCAAAACACTCCCTGTTTATTCCTTCCATCATAATTTTTACCCATATTTATAACAGAATTTATCCATGTAAAATTCCCATTTACAGCATACAGAGTATAACATCAGCTGTTTGTAAAGCCATACTTACTGAAATAAGCCCACAGCGGAGGACCAAAGAACATTTTGTATATCCTGATTTTCCCACAGTCTATAATGCCATTTGTATTTGAGTGATGACTCTCATAAGATTACGCAAAAATCTCTACAGGAACAAAAGTCTGAAATCTTTAAGTGTGACAAAGTGTACAAGAAATATAATATGATATGACATTTCCTCATCAGATAGATCATAGGCTCTTAACATTTCCAGGTTTGAGACTGTATTGGAATAATGCATCCAAATGGTTTCCTGGTGGCCACACAGATGTCCATTCAAATCTGTCATACCCCAAAACCTTACATTTTGAATCATTCTCTGCTACCAATATTAAATACTAAAGATAACTGTCTAAACCAAAATTGTAGTGAGATATTTTTTCAATTCACCACCTTCCATTAAAGGCCCCACCACTGATTACTAAATCTCCACATCTATATACTCAATTCAAACTCAATTAACCCTGTCTAAATATAGTGCAGCCCTCAACAGTATTAAAGAAAGCGAACATCCTCCAGGAGAAAGCACTGTGCCTGAGTGGTGTCCCATCCACCAACTTCAACATTCCCTCTCTCCACCCCCGATGCACATTGGCATCACTGTCTGAAAGGTAAAGTCATCATTGTCCTACCAGACCATAGGGCTGCTCTCTCTTTAGGGAGAGATGTCTGGTGTTGGTTTAACCTGAAGGTTACCACAGCCCAGGCAAGGGGAGAGGTTGAGAACGAGAGTCCATCTATTGTAGATGGATATTCTTGATATGTATTAACAACACCCATGTCCCTGCAACTAAAATCCCCCATTCCTTGAACCATCCTGGTAACTCTCCTGTGCCCCCTCTCAGGGACCCTGCCATCCTTCCCAATGTATGGGCGATCTCTGGTTTGCACAGACCCAGCTGCTCTGTGTTCCTGTGGGTGATGTCATCATCGAGCAACAGTTGCACTAAACCTCACTGTCTGTGAGGGTGGGAGACATAAATCCCCAAAACATTTGAGATGTATTTAGTGTGCACTTGCTATGCCATGATAGTTGACACTTTTCCAGAAGTACTGGAAAGTAGATGAGGATAGTAGTATGGTGGTAGTTTTCGGTGATAATTTTCTTTCTCACAGACTCGATGGACCACCAGATCGTTTTTCTGTTCTGTAGACCGCTGAGATGTTTATTATAGGAATATGACAGGCTCCATTGGACATCAGGTCAGAAAAGGTGATACTAGAATAGATGACACGTGATTGGTCGATTTTCTTGGGAGGAAAGTGAGACGCAGAGGTTTAAGAGGAAATTCAGAAGCTCAGCGCAGGAATTGTAAAGGGCTATTATCAAGTGAGAAATAAACATTGGGCATCCTGAAAGCTGGAAATAACGAAAGGCACATATAGCAGAGCTTTGAGAGACTGGAGAGGATTAGACATTCGGAGGATAATGAAGCTGGAGGAGATGCAAGTTGGAAAGGATTGTGTGGATGGAGGATGTTACAGAGCTAGAGATATTTGTGATAGAGGTTTTTGGATTTTGAGGCTGGAGTGGAATTATAGAGCTGAGGAGGATTTGTAAGGCTGGATGAGTGGCACTGATAGGGAGAGTTCCAAGCATAGAGGAATTTATAGAGATAACGAGTCATAAAGTTACACAGCATCGACACAGACCCTGTGGTCCAACCAGTCCGTGTTGACCATAAATTCGAACTGAACTAATCGCACCTGCCTCCACTTGGTCCAAGTCCATCCTAGCATTCCCGATTGATATACGGGTCCAAATGTTTTTTTCCTATTAGAATCCCATTTCCCTCCCCTTTTGCTCTATGTTTACACCTGACTAATTCACTCAACCCAATCATTCCTGAACACTATGGGCAATTGAACACGGCCAGTTCACCTACCCTGTACATCTGTGGATTGTGGGAGGATATGGGAGCTCCTGGAGGAACCCACGCTGTCATGGGGAGGAATATGCAAACTCCACATGGACAGTCACCCAATACAGGAATTGAGCCTGTGTCCCTGGCGCTGAAAGGTAGCAGTGCTAACCGTTGAGCCACTGTGCCACCCTGAAATTGTAATTGTATTCACATCTACCACGTCCTCTGCAAGTTTATTCCACATGTGAACCACTCTTTGTGCAAAAACAAAAAATAAAATCCGGAACTTCTTTTTAAAGCCTTACTTTTTAACGTGAGAAACGTATGTCCCCAATCTTGAATCACGCCGCCTCCTGGAAAGGGCACCTGCTGCTCACATTAGCGAAACTCTTCAGGATTTTATAAACCTCTAATAAGGTCACCCCTCAGCCTCCTGTGCTCCAGTGAAAAAGGACCCAGCCTATCCAGACTCTGCTTATAACTCAAACCATCCATTCCCATCACCATCCTGGTAAATCTATTCTGAACCTGCTCCAATTTAATAATATCCTTCCTATAACAGCACAAACAGAACTGGGCACAGTATTCCAGAAGAGGCCTCCCCAACATCCTGTACAACCTCAACATAACGTCCTAACTCCTATATTCAAAGATCTGAGCAATGAAGGCAAATGTGCTAAACCCCTTCTGAACCACCCTGTCTGCATGTGACAGGTAGTTCAAAGACCTGAACCCCTCGGTCTCTTTGTTCCATATCACTATCCGAGGCCCAACTTTTAATCAGTGTAAGTGCAGCCTTCGTTTGTTTTGTCAAGATGTAATATTTCGCATTTATTCCAATCCAAACATCACAAACATCCTTTGAGTATAAAGGCAAAAGGAGTATACTTCAGGGTAAAATCAGTAAGGTAAAACGGGGACAGGAGACCGCTTTGGCGAATAGGGAAAGGGTTTTTAGAAATACATTAAGAGCAAATGGGTCACGAGAGAGAGAGTAGGCCACCTCAAAGATCAGCAAGGCAGCCTATGCGTGAAGACGCAGGAGATGGGGTTGTTGGGGGGATACGACACGTGTGGCATCAGTGTTTAATGTGGAGAAGGACAGATTTGTGGAGGTTGTCAAGATTAGAGATCGTGAGGGTGATGAGACAGGAGGAGATTGGAGGATGTATTCCAGGCTGAATTGCCCATATTCCAGGCTGAATTGCCCATATTGTTCAGGGATGTGCAGGCTAGGTGGATTAGCCATGGGAAATGCAGCGTTACAGGTTTAAGGTAGGAGGCTTTGAGGGTCAGGGTGGATGTGATGGGCCGAATGGCCTGCTTCCACACACTCAGGATTCTATGATAATTCTCCTAGTTTTTAAATAGTTACAGAAAATAATAAACCAGATCTAAACGGTGTTCTAAATTGGACAAAGGTGAATTTTGGCGGTACAAGGCGAGAACTTTCAATATTTCTTTGCAACCCCCAGGTAAAGGGACGGCTGGAAAGTGGGAACATAAGAACAGAAGGAAGAGGAGCAGGAGTAGGCCATCTGGCCCCTCGAGCCTGTTCTGCCATTCAATAAGATCAGGGCTGATCTTTTCATGGCCTCAGCTCCACTTTCCTGTTCTCTCAACATAATCCTTAATTCCTTTCCTGTTGACAAATCTACCTTTTGACAAAACGATAGTCAAGTTGATAACGTCAACTGCTGCACTCAGCAGCAAATTCCACAGATTCACAGATTTATCTGAAGATGTCCATCCTGTACTCAGTCCTAAATCTGATATCCCCTTATTTTGACTCTCTGCTCGCTAGTTTGCTCCGTCCCCAGTGGAAATCACCTCCCTGCTTCGAGTTTATCTACTCCATTAATAATTTCAATTTTTTTCCTAACCAAACCCCCATACTTCGAAATTCCAATGAGTATAGAACTAGTTTTCTCAATCTCTCCGCATATGTCAACCCTCTGAAATCCTGACTCAAACTAGTGATCCTCCACCGCACCCTCTCCAGTGCCAGTACATCCTTCCTGAAGTAAGGAGACCAAACCTGTACACAGTACTCCAGGTGTGGCCTCTCCAGCACCCTGTACAGCTGCAGCATAACCATCCCTCTAGCAATGAAGGACAATATTCCCTTCACTGTCTTATTTACCTGCTGCACCTGCAAACCAACTTCCTGTGATTCATGCACAAGGAAACTCAGCTCCCTCTGTACAGCAGCGTGCTGCAAGTTTTCACCATTTCATCAGTTAGCTGTTAGTCCGACCAAAATGGATGACCTCACATTTCCCAACATTGTCCTCCATCTGTTCGACCCTCACCCACTCACTTAAACTATCCGTATCCCTCTGCAGACTTACCATTGGCCTCTACATACATTGCTCTACCACTCAGCCTAGTGTTGTCTACCTTTCATGAATCGATGCTGGGTCTGCTCTGAGACAATTTCGATCCAGATAGCTCACTTATTCTTCCTTGAGAGATCGAGCATTTCCCCCACTACAGAAGTTATGCTAACAGGTCCATTTTAAAATATTGGCATCACATTTGCAGCTATCTAATCTGTCAGAACCGTCCCAGAGTCCAGCACATTTTAGTGAATTATCACGAGTGTGTTTGCTATTTAGCCTCTGCCATCTGTTATAGTCCCCTGGGATGCACTCCATCATGGCCAGACGACCCATCTACCTTTAGGCTGTTATCTTTCCCAACACCACCTCTTTACTGAGAATGATTGCTTCTCTGTCCTCATCTGCCATTGCATCCATAGGCCTGTAACAACGAGAGTACACTGACAGTATGATCCTGCTAAGGCCAAGGCTGGTAGGTGTAGGGAATGCTGCCTGTCGAGAGAAATTGAGGGCCTGGTCAAGAAAATGAAGGAGGGATATGGCAGGTACAGACAGCTGGGTTTGCGTGAATCCCTCCAGGAGTAAAAGGGCAGTTGGAGTATAGTCGGGGGAAACCATGAGGGCTAAAAGGGGACATGAGATAGCTTTGGGAAATAGGTTTAAGGAGAACCCAAAGAGATTCGACAAATACACCTAGGACAAAAGAGTAACCAGGCAGAGATTCGGGACCCTCAAAGATCAGCAAGGCTGTCTGTGGAACCATCGGAGGTGGGAGGATTTCATGTCAACTTTTACTTCGAGAATGTGGAAGTGAGACAGTTTGGAAAAATAAATAGTGATAACTTGACAAGTGTCCATATTACAGAGAATGAGGTACTGGATATCTGATAATACATAAAGCTGAATAAATCCCTGGGACCTGATCAGGTGTGTCCCAGAACTTTGTGGGAAGTTAGGGAAGTGATCGCCGGGCCCCTCGCTGAGATATTTGTATCACCAATAGCCACAGGTGAGGTGCTGTAAGACGGGCGCCATTATTTGAGAAAGGTGATGAGGAAAGTCCAGGGAACAATACACCGGTGAGCCTGAAGTCAGGCAAGTTGTTGGAAGAGCTTCTCAGGGACAGGATTTGGATGTAATTGGAAAGGCAAGAAATAATTAGGGATAATCAGCATGGCTTTGTGCATGGAAATCACGAACTTGGACTTCAGAAAGATGTTCAACAAAGTTGAACATAACAGACTGGTTAACAAATTATACAAAATTGGCTGGAAAATTGGAGACAGAGGATCGTGGTGGAGGGTTGCTTTTTGGACTGGAGGCCTGTGATGTGCAATATGGTGTAAGGATTGGTGTTGGGTCCACTGCTTTTCATCATTTATATAATGATTTCGATGTGAATATAGGAGCTATGATTAGTGACTTTACATAGACACCAAAATTGGAGATGCAGTGGACAGGGAAGAAAGTTACCTCAGAGAACAATGAGACTTCAATCAACTGGGCTGAGGAGTGGCAGATGGAGTGTAATTCAGATAAATGTGAGGTGCTGCATTTTGGAAAAACAAATCAGGGCAGGACTTATACGTTTAATGGGAAGGGCCTGGGGAGTGTTGCTGAACAAAGAGATGTTGAGGTGCAGGTTCATAGTTCTTTGAAAGTGGAATAGGCAGGGTGGTGAAAAAGGCGTTTGGTTAACTTGCCTTTATTGGCCTATGCATTGAGTATAGGAGTTGAGATGTTATTTTGCAGCTGTACAGGACATTGATTCAGCCATTTCTGGAATTCTGCTTTCAGTCCTGGTCTCCCTGCTATCGGAATGATATTATAAAACTTGAAAGGATTCAGAAAAGATGTGCAAAGATGTTTCCAGGGCTAAGGGTTTGACCCATACAGAGAGGCTGAATAGGCTCGGGCTGTTTTCACTGGAGCATCGGATGCTGAGAGGTGACCTTCGAGGTTGATAAATCGTGAAGGACATGGTTAGGGTGAACAGCCAGGGTCTTATTCCCAGGTTAGGGGAGTCCAAAACCGGAGAGCACAGACATGAGTTGTGAGAGAAAAGATTTAAATGTTATCTAAACAGCAATTTTTTCAAGCTGAATATGGTACGTGTATGGAATGAGCTGCCAGAGGAAGTGTGGAGGCTGGTACGATAACATTTAAAAGGCATCTGATTGGGCTCGTGTTTAGGAAACTTTTAGAAGGATATGGGCAAAGTGTTGGCAAATGGGACGAGATTAATTTAGGATATCTGGGCGGCATTGATGAATTGGACCGAAGTGTCTGTTTTGTGCTGTGCATCTCTATGACACTAATAAATTCAAATTAAGATAGATTTCTCTTTTATGGAGAGTTAGCAAAAGACCTGACAATTCTCTTTGGAGCTGAAAAGCTTAATCAGTGATTTCAACCAGAAACAGATTTGTTTCCAGGATAATTAATTTATAGAGACACTGAGAGAAATTATTGTCACAATTTTTAGTAACTACTTTCAGGTAATTGGTAAATAATGCAGGTTAAAAATGTGAAGGTTATTTTACTCAGTAGGTTCTGAGCATCTGAAACAGTTTGAACCACAGCTGGATGCAGCTTTTGTTATTATCAAAACAGATTTGGAATTTAACTATTTAAGGATAAATGTGGAGGGCTACTGGTAAATGGGAGTGGAGAAAGGGCAGATTGGCAGCATCTCCAGAGGAAGAACGTACAGCCCCAATGGGCTGAATAGCCCCCAGCCCCTGTGCTCTGTGATCCTGCCCCATTCACTGAATGATGAAGCTCATCCCAGGGCAGAGCCACAGTCATGTACAGCAAGGAAACAGACCCTTTAGTCAAACTCGTCCACACTGACCAGATATCCCAACCTAATCTAGTCCTATATGACAGCAGTTGGCCCATATCACTCTACGCCCTTCGTAATCACATACCCATCCAGCTCCCTTTCAAATAGTGGAAATATACCAGCTGTCACCACTTCCCTGATAGTAGATTCCTTACACGCACATGAAAAAAGTTGCCCCTTGGGTCTCCTTTATATCATTCTCCTCTCACCTTAAACCTATGCCCCCTTGTTCTGGACTTCCTAACCCCAGGGAAAAGGCCTTGTCTCTGTATCCCATCCACGCCCCTCATGATTTTATAAACCTCTGAGGTCACCCCTCAGCCTCCTACCACTCAAGTCACAATGGGACCTGGCTGATTGATGGCAGCTTCAGACCAATAGGGGAGTTGGTGTAATCCTCCCGCCAATGGGACTGAATGAGGGGTGTGGCCAGCAGGCCAACATGTGACCATGAGCTGTGCAGGTGCAATGTCACTGTGAGGGGGGACCCAGTGAGTGTGAAGGGAGTGGGAGAGACAGCCGAGACTGGGAGAGAAATTGAGTTTGTGTACTGCGTGGGTTGATAAACACACGATGTAGGCTGCTAGACCTGAATTACAAAGGAATTGCGGATGCTGTAAATCAGAAACAACAACTAGAAGATCCTGAAAATGCTCAGCAGGTCTGGCAGCATCTGTGAAGAGAAGTCAAAGTTATCATTTCTGATCCAATGACCCTTCATCAGAACTGATGTTCCTGAGAAACAATGTCGGTTTATATGCAGAAGGTAGGGGTTAAGGTGTAAATGAGAGGTGGTGATAGATTCCAAAGAACGCGATGGGAGCAGTTGGACAAAGGAATGTATAACGATCTGGTTGGGGGAGGGTGAATAGCTGTTTATGGAGACTGTTAGTGGCTAACCATAGGTAGTGTGTAATTGCAGGCGATGTAATAACAGGGCCTGGTCTATGGGATGGGGGCTAGGACACGAGTACGTAGGAGACTTATGACTTAAAATTATGGAATCCAATATTGAGGCCAGAGGGCTGAAGGGTCCCCAGGTACAAGATGAGGTGATGTTCTTCCAGCTTGTGTTCAAAGTGTGGCGCTGGATGTGCTCAGCAGGTCAGGCAGTATGCAAGGAGCAGGCAAATTGACATATTGGGCCTAAGCACTTCTTCAGGAATGTGAGGGTGGGGAAGAGGACAGATAATAGGATGGGTGTGTCGGGCTGGTGGGAAGGTAGTTGGGAAGGCAATAGGAAAATGCAGGTAGGGGTAATAGTGAGAGGATGGAGTGGATAATTGGGAAGGAAGATGGACAGATCGGACAGTTTGAGGGCGGTGCTGAGTTGGAGGGTTGGATCTGAGATAAGGTCGGGGAGAGGAGATGAGTGAATGTTGCCATGTTGTTGAAGGGTCGCTCCATCCCACCTATTATTTACTCTTTTACCCCTATCTCCTGCAGTCCAAAGATGTGTAGGTTAGGTGAATTGGCCAAGCTAAATTTCCCATCGTGTTCAGGGATGTGAAGGTGAGGTGCATTGTTTTGGAGAGTAGCGGAATGGGTCTGGGTGGGATACTCTTCGGAGGATCAGTGTGCATTTGTTGGACCGAATGGGCTGTTTCCACACTGTAGGGAGTCTAATTTTCCCAGCTGCCATCGGTTCTGAGGAAGGGTCACTGGACCCAGGATGGCCCTTGGTGTGTGCAGGAGCCGGAAACTGGGAAGAGGGAGTGGCAGCGGAAACCGGGAGAAAATGATTCAGTTGAGACTGGGAGGTTTTATTTACACGTCTGTACATGGTGTTAGTCCTGAATTAGAAACTCTTGGTCCCATGTTTACAGCAAATGGGAAAACGGCTGTGGTCCTCAGTCAGTGATAGGTCCTGGGTTATGGCCGCCATTTTAATTGGGGGCACGGTACAACAAGGTGCATGGGCATGTCCTCTTCCTGGGTGGGGGAGGGGTGATTTGAAAGAGGAGCATTTACACATCAGACACATACCAGAGAAATATTTGTCTTTCTAACTCATCCTGCACTGGCTGAGATTTGTTTTGTGACTTCTTTTTTGGGATATTAATGGAGAATAATTGAGGACGGGATCTCAAAAAAGCAGATTTCTGCACTCAGCGGAGTCATCAGGATCTGATATCATTAGCATTTTACTGTGGAAGGAGTAAGGGTTGTCTGTTCTGTCTCTGCGAAAATATCTCCAATACTTTTGTAAAGCAAAATGCAGAAAGATGTTCATATTTGTGGTTGAATCCCCCATGGGCGATTTGGCCTGAGTGGGAGCACAGACTTATCCAAATTATTCCTAGTATCTTTGCAGGAACTGTCAGATTTAGTCCCAATCACTCCCTTCATGATGTTAACCTGTAAACTCCTAATTTTCAACTTGCTGCAAAATTCTCATTAAAATTCTTTGTGAACTCAAATTCCAGCACATTTTCAGGTGGAATGTTCCAGGTTCTGACAACTGTCTGTTCATCCAGAAACTGCTGAGGTCCATGTTGACTCTGGGGTTACAAAGGGCTGAGCTGAAAGATGAGATGCAGTTCCTGAGCTCCCATTGCGATGCATTGGAACAGGACAGGAGGCTGAGGGCAGTGTAGGTGTGACCAGACAATGAAAATGACAGGGCTGCACTGAGTGTTGCTTGACTCAATGAGTGTGTTTGGCAGTTGGGTGAAAACAGAGGGAGGTGAGATAGGGAGAAGTTGAAGCTGAAACTCTAGTTTAGTTCAGGCCATTGAGAAATTCACATGGTCCCAATGGGAACAGCCAATTTGTAAGTGATACCTGCAGAGTATTTGTTAAGTTTTTAAAATATAACGTATCAGCTTAAATAAAGATTGGGGCTTTTGATATATAATGGAAATGTTTGAAGTGAAGGAAGGTTGAAAGCTATTTTAAATTCGCTTAATGGGAGTAATTAGCTGAATCTAGAGAGACGTTGTGACAGGAGCCCTCAGACCCGTGGTGTGCTCCTCTTGTACAATGTGGGAAATAAGGGACACTTTCAGTGTCCCTGACGGCAATGTGTGCAGGAAGTGGGCCCACCTGCATCTGCTGGGAAACTGCTTTTCAGACCTGGAGTTATGAGTGGACTCACTGTGGAGCATCTGAGAATGTTCTTGACAGCACATTTAGTGAGTTCGTCACACTGCAAGGCAGAAAGGGAATGGGTGACCATCAAACCAAATAAAAGGCTCAGGAAGGCAGTGCAGGAATCCCCAGTGATCATCCACTTCTCAATAAGATACTGAATCCTGCTTGGGATTCTGTTGGGGGTGAATGCGTGGAGTAGCTTCTCGGGAAATCAGCAACAGCCAGGTTCATGATACCACAGAAAGCTCTGCTGTACAGAACCGGATAAAAGACAGTGGCAGCGCTATAGTGACAGGGGATTCAATGGTCAGGGGTACAGGCAGTCACTTCTGTGGCCACAGACATGAATCCAGGATGGTATGTTATCTCCCTGGTGCCAGCCCACGATTATCATGGAGCAGCTGCAGGAAATTCTGGAGCTGGAGGGTAAAGCCAGTGGTTGTGGAACACACCGATACCAATGACATCACTAAACAAAGGGATGAGATCCTGAAAGCTGGATATAGGGAGATCAGGGATACAGTAAAATGTAGCTCCTGAAATAAAATAATGTCAGACTTACTCACAGTGCCATGTGCTAGTGAGAGCAGGAATAAGAGGATAGATCAGCTGGACGTGTGACTGGCAAAATGGTTGACTAGAGAAGGGTTTAGATTCTTCAGGCACTGGGACCGTTTCTGGGTGGGTCCTGCACCAGCCTGACCGGTTACCCCTGGGCAGAGCTGGGAGAAATCTCATGGTGGAGGCTTTTGCCAGTCCCATTGGTGCGGTTTTAACTTGTCTAACAGGGGGATGGGAACTAAAGTGTAGGCTTAGATGGGTCAGATTCAGGACAGGGAATGGGAGGTAGAATATTAATGATGTAGTTAGCGGCTCAGAAAGCCAAAGGAAAGGAGGATTAAATGAGGATTGAGTCCCTCTTCATCCATCCATCCCAGGAATTATAGTCAGCAAAATATGGAGCTGTACAGCTCTCTGACTCTAAGTGTTTGAGCAAACTGGGTGAAATCCAAAATAAAAACAGAAAGTGCTGGAGATCCTCAGCAGGTTGGGCAGCATCTGAAATGGTGACAGATGCAGGAAACATTGCAGCCTTGAAGTGTTGAGATGATCACACCAGGTACTACAATATCGGTTACATGCTGAGTGCCAGAACAGGGGACTAGAATTAATAGGTGCTTGATGACCAGCATGAATACGATGGGGCTGGAAAGTTGCCATTTCGGGTCAGGACTATTCATCAGGGCTGACAAAGGGTTTCGACCCAAAACGTCAACCTTCCTGCTCCTGTGATGCAGCCTGACCTGCTGCACTTCCCCAGATTCACATTGTATAAACTCTGATTTCCAGTGGCTGCAGCCCTTAACTATCTCCACATACCAGGACTCAGGCTGGTGACCCTCCTTTACTCTCTCAATAACCAGGGTAGCCTTCCTTGGGAAAGGGGAACGAAGGTATACACAGTACTCCAGATGTGGTCTCACCAAGGCCCTTCCAGAAAGGGATCCCTGCTCCTGTACACGAATCCTCTCACTAGGAAGGTCACCCATCATTTACATTCTCCACTGCTTTCCACTCCTGCCTGCTTCCGAAAAGAGGGAATCGCAGAGAAACATGGAATCAAATGAGGTCAGAGTCTCTGGTATAAAACTGTTGAACACAATGCCCCCATCTTCTACAAACTGGCCATCAAGCGCACGTGCCTGGTGTGATCATCTAACCACTTCTTCAAGGCTGCAATGTTCCCTGCATCTGTCAGCGTTTCAGGATTTCCAGCACGTTCACTTTTCTCTGTTGTGCAGTACTGAAAGGGGGGATTTGCAGTTGAGGAATTCAAATTGAACTTCATGTTCAGTTTGGATAGTTACTTGATCCGTGCCGATCTGAATATCATTGGCCTTATCTGGATGGAAAGGTGTGCATTCTGTCCGAGGACGAATATGTCAAATGTCAGTGTGACTGGGAAAAAAGTACTGAGACAGTGAAGTCCATGTAAGCGTGGGGACTGTGGAGAGAGATTTCATTGGTTTTGGAAAGTCTAAAAAATCATGGCCCATTTCCCAGGAACAGTTAAGCCACTGGTTTTGTATTAAGAAAATTAACCATGAAACCAGAAAGACAAAGGGATTCCTGCATCGTGGAAAGAGCTATGAAAATGGGATTGTTGATACGGGGTAAATTATTGGTCATTGATTGTAATCCATTGGCGTTGTCATGTCTGTTCCAATGCCATGGGGAAACACTGGAAATGTGATGAATGCAGTGTAGGTTTCAGTTATTAAACTGGAAAAGGTGCAGAAGAAATTTACAAGGATGACGCCAGGGCTCAGGGATCTGAGTTACAGGGAGAGGTTGGACAAGCGAGGGCTTTTTTGTTGAGAACAGAGGAAACCGAGGGGGAATATTTCATAGAAGTGTATAAGATCATCTTTTCCCCAGGGAACCAAGGACTGGAGGGCATCAGTTTAAGGTTAGAGGAGAAAGAATAAAAGGGAAGCTGAGGGGCAACTGTTTTACACAGAGGGTGGTATGTATATGGAATGAGCTGCCAGTGGAAGTGGTTGAGGCGGGTACACTAATAACATGTAAAAGGCATTTGGACAAATACATGGATAGCAAAGTTTCAGAAGCAGATGAGCCAAGTGCAGGGAAATGGGGTTAGCATGGATGGACATTCTGATCGGCGTGGGCCATTTTGGGCCAAAGGGCCTGTCTCTGCTGTAGGATGCTGTAACTGAGTGCATTTGCTATTTCTCCCACGAACTCTGTTGGTATCCTGGGATGTATTCCATTAGGGGAAGTAGACTTGTCTACCGTTAGCGCCATTAGCTTGCCCAGCTCTAACTCTTTCATGATAATGGTTATTATCTAGGTCCTCACCTTTCTCAGTCTCCTTATCAATTACTGGCATGTTTTTCGTGTTCTCCACTGTGAAGTCTGACTGCTGTGTATTCATATTCCTGAACCCTGCTGGATAGGATTTACAAGGCACAGAACTCTGAGAGGTCTTCTTTGAGTATTTATTGATGAGACATGGTAGTTACCTGGGTATTTTACGTGCAAGACGCCTTTAGGCAGCATCAGGTCCAATGTACGGCTCCCATTCTTCTACCTTTGTGATTTGTGACTTTGCATAGAGACTGTCTCTCAGGATTATCCCCATGGCAACAACAGTTGAAAAAGTCTAGTTCAGTTCAACTCTGTGGTTGAACCACACACCCCCACCCCCCACACCCCCCTGGCTCCCTCAAGTACCTGACAGGCGCTTCAGTTTCAGTGGGGCTCTCTATCAGGATTCTGATGTGGAGGAGCCGGAGTTGGGGTGGGGTGGACAAAGTTAAAAACCACACAACACCAGGTTATAGTCCGACAGGTTTATTTGGAAGGACAAGCTTTTGGAGTGTGCTGTGATTTTGAACTTGATCAGGATTATCTCTATGGTAACAGTTAAGTGCTTCAACAATTACAGAGGCCATATGTTCACCAAACAATAGGTTTCCCTCGAGCAGTGTAAACTGCTATTCTGTCCCTGGGCATTGCTACTCATCACTTTTTATACCCAATCCCATCAAGTTTTCAGTTGACCTTTGAAGTATTTCTAATCTCCTCATTTCTCCTTGATCATTCCCAATTTGTATGCCTTCTATTTCAATTTGATAGATTCCCTTATTTCCTGATCCACCCATGGCAGATTACTCCTTTTCCTACAGTCCTTCCTTTTCACTGATATATACTTTTGCTGAGCACTTCGAAAAATTGCTTTGATATTCCTCCACTGTCTGTCAACTGTCCCACCGTAGTCTTTGCTCCCAGTCTACATTACCAACTCCTCCCTCGTCCTATTGTAGTTTTCTTTCTTTAAGCACAGGATCTTCGGACTGGATTTAATCTACCCACTTTCCATCTGTGTTCTGAATTCAACCAGATTTATCACGCGTCTTTTGTCAGATTACGAGGTGAGGCGATGTTTCCTGGGTGTTTTGGTTTTCATTATCAGTGACCTTAGCTTTGTAATAAATTACAGAATAGATATTCACAACAGAGTATTCTGGACAGTGTGCATGTACCACACAGTCTATAACCATAAATCACTGTTACCCCTCAGTTTAAAATTGCAAAATCATTATCTTCTACACACTTCCTCGCTATCTCAGTTTTGAATGATACTCAACTTGACTATCCTGCATTTTCCGAAAATCTCCGTTGGTGAAGGTGGTGAGTTTTGGATTCAGGTTTCCAGTTATTACTGTAAGAAGATAAGCACTGGGCACAGGAGAGGCAATGCAGCCCTTCTAACCAGCTCCACCATTTAATACGGTGATGATTGAGCTCACCTCGGTCTCAGCTGGATTTTCCCGCCTGCGCTCTCTCTCTCTCACTCTCTCTCTCTCTCTCTCTCTCTCTCACCCTTCAGCTCATTGCAAATTGAAAATCTGTATCTGTCCATTAAATTTGCTCACTGTCTTGGCATCCACTGCGTTTTGAATAGGGAATTCCACAGATTCACAACACATCGAGATAGGTACATTCTTCTTCATGAGAATAGAATAGAATCCCTACAGTGCAGAAGCAGGGTATTCATCCATCGAGTCCACACCAATCCTATAATTCAGACTCACCCATTCCCAGTATTTCCCATGGTTAATGGCTTAACCTGCACATGCATGGACACTGTGGTTTAGCATGGCGAATCCACCTAACCTGCACATCTTTGGACTTTGGGAAGAAAGTGGAACACCGAACAAAACCATGCAGCCACTGGGAGAACGTGTAAACTCCACACAGTCACCTAAGGCTTGAATCAAACCAGGGTCTCTGAAGCTGTGAGGCAGAGGTGCTAGTCACTGAGCCACCTCTGCCTAAGACTGCTTCCCCTTATTGACCCCTCCACCCCGCAATTGACTGAATCTATATTCCTTACGTCAGAAACTGGGTTGTCTAACCAGATGTCTCAGTCAAACCCAGTGTCAAGCCATATGTCCTGTCTGTCTGAATGGGGATCCTATACATAACACCCTTCCACCCCACACGTTTCATTGACTTTCCAGAGACAGGGCTCCAGTGACTTCATGTGGACTGCAACACCCACAATCCCTGAGGCAGGGACAATACGTGTGTGTGGAAACCCGGCACTGTACATGTGCAGAATGTGTTCGGGTTTTGGAGCACGTGTTTTGGGGTAATTAGGGGAAAGTATTTCACACTGTGATTGGCTAGAGGAGGAACGTATCTGCTTGTAGTATTGATCAGTTGGGGGGGTCAAAGTGTCACTACACTCACGTGGGACCACTCCCCATCCCCAGTTCGTTGTAATAGTGGGAATAAACTAATGGGAAACAAGGAAGAATCTGACCCATTCTCCCAGACTGAAGGTTCCTCTTCTGTCCAGGATCTGCCACCTCCCTTTCTGTTTCCGTCTGTTTCATTCTGCTGTTACATTATTGACTTGCAGCAACTGAAGGGAAAGGAAGTAAACCCAGAAAGGGTGCAGAGTCTAACCAGGGACGGGAAGTGGTGGCATGGATCTGTTTATCAGTAACTCCATGAGAATGGGGAGGGTGTACATTAAGGGCAGCAGAGTCAGAACGGTGGGAGAGAGTAAGAGGGCTGGAGGGTAACAGCTTTGAGGGAAGAAAGCTGGAAACGATATTCCAGAGAAACTAGAATAGTCTGTTCTGAATTTCTAATCTGTGCGTATTCCTTTCTACAGGGTGCTAGATGGTGAAGATTTGCAGACTGAAATCTCAACATCATGTACAGATTGTGATTACGTTAACCAGCATTTGAAGAACCAAAGATGGCGAATCACTGGGCCAAAATCCTGCAACACTCTCCATCCCAGCATTGTGGGTCCATCTGCGCCAAATGGACGGCGAATGGTTGAAGACAGCAGCTCATGACCATCTTCTCAAGGGTAACTAGTGATGGGGTATAAATGCTGGCTGAGCCAGTGATGCCCATATCCTGGAAATGGTTTCTATCTTTATTTGCTGAAACCCAGTTGATGTTACTGCAGGATGATGAGGGACGCTGAGTGTGTCCTCCCAGAAGAGCACCATCATATTACTCCTGCCTACACCCACACAATAACACAGCAACATCACTGGGACAAAAGGCAGTGAAGCCCAAGGAGGACTGAAATATAGTTCTTCAAGGTAAAGTCATGAAAGGGGATTGGAACACAGGAGGAACAGGAGACTGAGCTGGATGGTCAGCTGTTTCCCATTGAATGGTGGAGCAGGATTGAAAGGCTGAATGGTCTCCCCCTGCTGCTATCTCCCAGGTATGTATATAGTCATGGATCCCGGGTAGGAAGAAGTAGGCAGGGCAAGGATTCTGCAGGAGATTGCACTTCCACCTCAGTTTTCAGTGAGGGATGGTTTGATGGATTTTATTTAACATTTTTCTTTAACACAAGGTTTGTGAATTTGTTTTTTTATAGTACAAGTTTATTCCACAATAACTAAAACTTAAAGAATTGAAACTATCTGCATATAACAGTTTTTTAAAATTTAAAATGCCCTTTAAACAAAATCCTGTCTCCTCCCGGACACCATCACTTTTCAGTTACTCAAACTCCAGGGAAATATTCCTTCCCTCTCTGAACCTTTGGTTTGATTTCACTACTTTCAGTACTTGTTCTATGAGCTGTGAAGCATTTTTCTTCCATTTGTCTTACCCAGAAGTGTTATCTCACCCAGCTGAGCAACCTTCCCACCATCAACATCATTATTCCATTATTTTGTTTTTTGTTAACATATAATCACCAGCAGCAGCACACCAGTGTCATCAGTTGAATATTTACAAACAAAGCCCATTATGGGCAAAGCAAACCATTACAAGTGACAGAGTGGGAAGGGACTAAATCAAAGTAGAGTTGGGGGTGAGGGGGTGGCGGTGGCGGTGGAGATAAAGCACTGTATCCCCTGTGGTGCCCACCTCTATCTAATGGCATAGAGAGCATTGATACACACCACATGCTCCTCCTCCAAGGAGACGCTGAGAATATTCTTGATCCTCAATCATACAATATAATCCCTACAGTGTGGAAGGAGAGCATTGGTCCATCAAATCCTAACAACCATCCCTGTAACACTACATTTCCCATGGCTGATCCACTTAGTCTGCAAATTCTGAACACTGTGGACAATTTATGACGACCGATCCACCTAACCTGCATATCTTTGAATTGTGGGAGAAAACCAGCGCACGTGGAGGGGACCCCCACTATTATGGGGATAATGTGGATACCCCACATAGGCCCCGTTGACCAAGGTTGTACTCTAACCTTTTACCTGGTGCTGTGAGACAGCAGTGCTATGATCACAATTTATATCAATACAGATGAACCCTGCTCCTTGTCACATTGCTGTTTGTGGTGACCTACTGCCCAGAGCGGCATCCTGAGGTTCAGAAAGTGGCAATATAAATTCAGTCAACTCCAGCCCAGTTAATGTTGTTAACAACAGCAACATCAATACTCCAGCAGTGTCATCATGAACACGGTCCACTCCTGACTCTGATGGACAGTAACTGCAGAATCAGAGTCCTGCAGTGATGTGTGAACTCTACACCACATGGAGGAGGGGGATGACCACTTCCCTGTGTGCACTCACTGGTCTCTCAGTCGTGTTGAAGTCTCAGCACATCCCTTGTCACACAGAGAGGGAAACAGCTCCTACCCAGTGTGAACCCGCTGGTGTCTTGGGCGTCAGGATGAATCACTGAATCCCCTCTCACACCCTGACCATCTGAATGGCCTCTCCCCCTGTGTGGGCTCACTGGGGTCTCAGGGAGTCAGGATGAATCACTGAATCCCCTCTCACACACTGACCATCTGAATGGCCTCTCGCCTGTGTGGGCTCACTGGGGTCTCAGCAGCTGGTGCATTTGAGTGAATCTCTCCCCACATTGGGAGCAAGTGAATGGTCATTCTCCAAAGTGAGCTCGCTTGTGTTTCAGCAGATCAGAGGACTGAGTGAATCTTTTCCCACACATGGAGCAGGTGAAGGATCTAAATCCATTGTGCCCCCTCTGATGCCTCAGCAGATTATAAGATCGAGTAAATCCATTTCCAAACGTGAGGCAGGTGAACAGCTTCTCCCCAGTGTGACAGTGTCAGTGATTGTCCCACTGGGAGGGGTAAGTAAATTTCTTCCCACAGTCCCCACATTTACACAGCTTCGCCCTGGTCCCATTACATTGGTGTCTTCCCAGATCACATGACCAATTAAATATTCGACCAGCTGCCTAACATGGGAATGATTTTTCTGAGCTAGGAACGTTGCTTTCCCCTTTTATATTACTGATAAGGATCAGGACCTGCAGAATTGGACGACTCTGCAGTTGATGTGATGTTAAAGCTGAGTTTTCCATCTGCGAACTCTCTCTGTGAAACAAGTTTTTTTCCCGATCATTACTACAACTCCCAACACCAGCTCTCCCTTCAGCTCTCCTGAATGTCTAAATTTGGACTAATGCAAAGACCTCAGTAATGTGCTTTTCTCTCACTTGTTTCTGAAAGTAAATTGGAGCCGTTTTGAACAAATTTATACACTTTCCCAGCAGAACTCATGCCTACTCTGTCATTTTCAATTTGTAACCACTGGGAAATTTGCTACCATCTTCGATGACCGTTATAATGCTCTGCCCACTTTTCTGGAGCCAGGATAAGTCAATTCTAACAATTACCAATAGATTGTATCTAAACAGAATGTCCCCACAACAGTTGGCACTCTGACACTCAATGCCCATCATTTAAGTTCTTTTTCTTAAAGCCCCTCATGTGTCTGGCAATCTGGCAATACAATTGAAGATATTTTATACAGTAGCCTTTCAGTCTCAATTGCCAGTTCCAGTCCTTGAAGCAGCCAGTAACATGCCAGTGAATTGAATTCTAACAGCAGCATTGCCTCGGCAGAAGTGATTGAGGAGAATGAAGCTGTCTTCTCTGGACTATCTAAACATGAAACACTTGAAATGAACAAAAATCTTCAAGAGATCAATATGGTAGACACAGCAAGGATGTGTGCCCTGGCTGGTGTGTCTGGAATGAAATCAGCACTAACTGTGGTATCTTTACCCAGCATCCCCTTTAGCTGCATAAATGTTTAAGATTTATTTGCTGCTCTAATTCCATTCTCTTGATCACTCCCATTTGTAACTGCTGTAATGTTGACAGCCGTGCAAATTGATAACATTTGATTCAATCCATCCCAAAACCTCTCTGTATCTGTGTCTCACTTTGGTTCACTGAGACCCTCATTCAATCTGACGTCTTTACAAACCCTGCCCTGATATTTCCTTAGAGGGCTCAGAATAAAATGTTCACAGAATTGTTAATGCTGAAAGGAGGATGCTGAACTCATCAGCTCTCCAAAGGTAAGAGGGCTGAGAGGCAAATAAGAGGGGTGTGTGGGGTTGGTGGGATGGGAACTCGGAAGGCAATAGGTAGATGTAGATGGGAGGTTATGATGAGAGGTTGGAGTGGATAATTGGGAAGGAAGATGGACAGGTGGGACAGTTCAAGAGGCCAGTGTCGAGTTGGAGGGTTGGATCTGAGATAAGGTGGGGGGAGGGGAGATGAGCAAACCTTGATGCCGTGTGGTTGAAGGATCCCCAGGTGGAAGATAAGGTGTTATTCTTCCAGGCGTAGGGTGGCTGGGATTTGGCGATGGAGGCAGCCCAGAACCTGCTTGTCCTTGGTGGAGTGGGAGAGGGCGTTGAAGTGGTCGGCCACAGGGTGGTGGATTTGTTTGGTGCATGTGTTCCAGAAATATTCTCTGAATCAAGTTGGCGTCCTGACTCCCCAATGTAGAGGAGACCACATCGAGAGCAAAGGATAAAATAGGTGAGGTATCTGGACGTGCAGGGAAATCTCTGCTGGATGTGGGAGGATCCTTTGGTGCCGTGATTGACGTGAGGGGAAGGTGTGGGCACAGGTTTTACACCTCTTGAACTGGCTATCAAAGGTGCTGGGAGTGGAGGGTGGGTTGCTGGGGAGCATGGATCTAATGAGGGAGTCGCAGAGGAAATGGTCATTGTGGAATGCTGAAAGGGGTGGGAAGGGAAATATATCTCTGATGATGCGGTCTGATTGAAGGTGGTGGAACTGGCAGAGGATGATGTGTTGCATCTGGGTGGAAGGAGAGGACTGGGGGGTTCTATCCTCGTTGCGGTTGGAGGTGTGGGGTTCAAGAGTAGAGGTGCAGTAAGTGGAGGAGATACACTGGAGGGCATTGTTGACCACATGGGAGGGGAAATTGTGAATCCTTGAAAGAGGAGGCAATTTGGTATGTTCTGGAGGGTTCTGCCAGCTTGCATCAAGTTTCACTGGAACACTGCAGTAAGCTTGAGACAGAGATGTTGACCAGGGAACAGGCTCGTGTGTTAAAGTGGCAGGCAACTGGAAGCTCAGGGTCTTTTTTGTTGCAGAACGTCGATCATCAGCCACCATTTCCACCACCGCCACTGAGATGCTGCCAGACACAGGCTCCTGTCCCCTCCATTAACAGCGATGCATCCTCCCAGCAAGATCATTATTCACTCCTTTGTCTTTCCAAATGTTCCTGTCTCTCTTTGCACTCCATCCCCACCTATTATTTACTCTTTATCCCCTATCTCCTGCAGTCCAAAGATATGCAGGTTCGGTAAATTGGCCAAGCTACATTTCCAGTAGTGTTCTGGGATGCTTAGTTTGGTGCATTAGTCAGGGGAAATGTTGAGTAATAGGGTCGGGGAATGGGTTTGGGTGGGATAATCATCGGAGGGTGGGTGTGAGCTTGTTGGGCCGATGGCCCAGTTTCCACACGGTGGCTGGGAAAATTTAGAATTCCTACAATCGGATCTAAGGAAGGGTCACAGGTACCGGAATGACCCTTGGTGTGTGAAGGAGATGGAAACGGGAAAGGGGAAGTGGCAGCGGAAACCGAATGAAATGTACCAGTTAAGCCTGGGAGGGGTTTAATTACACTCTGTACAGGTCGCTAGTCCTGAATTAGAAACTCCTGCTCCCACGTTTGCAGCAAATGGGAAAATGTCTGCGGCCCTCAGGCAATGATAGGTCCTGGGTTATGGTCACCATCTTTATTGGGGGCAAGGTACAGTGAGGCGCATGGACATGTCCTCTTCCTGGGTGGGGGCGGGGCGATTTGATGAGGAGCCTTTACACATCAGACACATACCAAGGAAATATTTGTCTTTAATATTCATCTTGCACTGACTGTGGGCTTTGTCTTGTGAATTTTTTTTATCAGATATTAATTGAGAATAATTGAGACCGGGATCTCAAAAACATGTTTCTACAGTCAGCAGAGTCATCAGGATCTGAATATCATTGGCATTTAACTGTGGAACGAGAAAGGTTTGTCTGTTCTGTCTGTCGAAAAGTAGCTCATATTTTTAGGTAAAAACAATGTGCTGTGGCCCAACATTTCAACTCCCCTCCCACTGAGCAATGACATGGAGGTCCTTGGCCTCCTTCACCGCCGCTCCCTCACTTCCCGACGCCTGGAGGAAGAACGCCTCATCTTCCGCCTATGAACACTTAAACCACAGGGCATCAATGTAGACTTCACCAGTTTCCTCATTTCGCCTTCCCCCACCTCACCCCAGTTCCAAACCTCCAGCTCAGCACTGTCCCCATGACTTGTCCTACCTGCCTATCTTCCTTTCCACCTATCCACTCCACCCTCCTCTCTGACCCATTACCTTCAGCATCACCCCACTCACCTATTGTACTCTTTCCTACGTTCTCCCCACCCTCACCCTCCTCTCATTTATCTCTCCACACTGCAGGCACCCTGTCTCTATTCCTGATGAAGGGCTTTTGCCCGAAACGTCGATTTTACTGCTCCTCGGATGCTGCCTGAACTGCTGTGCTTTTCCAGAACCACCCTATTCCAGACTGTCATATTTTTGTCAAACAAATAGCAGAAAGATGTACAAATTCATGGTTGGAGCACCTTTGGGGTATGTGCCCTGTTCTGGGCCGTGCAGCCCGGGAAGGAGATATTGGTCTGAGAGGGAACATAGATTTATCCAAACTACACCTCGACTCGTTGCAGGAACTGTCATGTTTAGATCCAGTCAACCACTTCATGACTTTAACCTGTGAACTCCTTGTTTTCAATTCCCTGTAAATTTCCCATTAAAATTTCTTATGGACTCAAATTGCAGTAACCTTTCACGTGGAATTTTCCAGATGCTGACAATTATCTGTTCATCCAGAAATTGCTGAAGGCCATGTTGACGCTGAGTGCTGCTTGGCTCAATGAGAATGTTTTGGAGTTGGGTGAAAACAGAGGGAGATGAGACAGGGAGAAGGTGGCGCTGAAACTCAGTTTTAGTTCAGGCCATTCAGAATTTCACATGGTCCCAATGGGAACAGCCAATTTGTAAGCGACACTGCGGAGTATTTGTTAACAGTTTTTAAAGTATAATATATCAGCTTAAGTAAAGATTGGGGCTATTGATTATAATGGACATGTTTGAAGTGAAGGAAGGTTGAAAGCTCTTTAAAATTCTCTGAATGGTAGTAACTAGCTGAATCTAGACAGACATTGAGACATGAACTTTCAGACCCGTGGTGGGCTCCTCTTGCACAATGTGGGAAATAAGGGACGCTTCCAGTGTCCCTGACGGCTATGTGTGTAGGAAGTGTGTCCATCTGCGCTACTGGGAAACTGCTTTTCAGACCTGGAGCTGTGAGTGGACTCACTGTGGACCATCTATGATACTGAGAATATTATGGACAGCACGTTTAGTGATATCGTCACACTGCAGGTGAGGGTTACACAGGCACAAAGGGAATGGGTGACCATCACGTAAAGTTAAATGCTCAGCAAGGGAGTGCAGGAATCCCCAGTGATCATCCCCTTCTCAAACAGATATTGTATACTGGTTGGAATTCTGTTGGGGATGAATGGGTGGGGTGGCCTCTCGGGGAAATCAGCAACAGCCAGGGTCATGACACCACAGATAGCTCTGCTGCACCAAACAGGAGGAAAGATAGTTGCAGGGCTATAGTGACATGGGATCAATGGTCAGAGTAAGGGCAGGTACTTCTGTGGCCACAGACATGAATCAAGGATGGTATGTTACCTCCCTGGTGCTAGGATCTGTAATAGCATGGAGTGGCTACAGTGAGTTCTGCAGCTGGAGGGTAAATAACCAATGGTTGTGGAACACACAGATACCAACGACATCGCGAAACAAAGGGATGAGGGCCTGAAATATGCATAAAGGAAAATCAGAGATATATTAAAATGAAAAGTAATAATGTCAGACTTACACCCAGTGCCATGTGCTAGTGAGAGCAGGAACAAGAGGATAGATCAGCTGGATGTGTGGCTGGAGAAATGGTGTACCAGAGAAGGGTTTAGATTTTCCAGGCACTGCGACCATTTCTGGGCTAGGTGAGACTTGTACCAGCCTGACTGGTTACCCCTGGGCAGGGCTGGGAGAAATCTCTTGGTGAGGTGATTGCCAGTTCCATTGGTGAGATTGTAACTAGTCTGGAAGGGGGTTGGGAGCTAAAGAGTGGCTTAGATGGGCCAGATTCAGGTCAGGGAATGGGAGAAAGAGTATTCGTGATGCAGGCAACAGCTTAGAAAGACAAAGGAAAGGAGAATTAAACGAAGATTGAGTCCTCTTCATCCATCTGTCCTGCCATCCCAGCGGTGAGAGACAACAAAATATGAAGCCTTTTAAATGTCTATGACTCTAAGTGCCTCAGCAAAACCGTGGAAATCTGAAATAAAAACAAACAAAAAAAAATTGCTGGAGATTCTCAGCAGGTCTGGCAGCATCTGAAACGGTGACAGTTGCAGGAAACATAGCAGTTTTGAAGACGTTGTATAATGCCATCCCACAACGTCCACTACTCCAGGCAAAATGTCCTCAGCCCCTCCTTATGGTTCACATGTTTCAATACTGGCAGCACACTTATAAATCTTTTCTGGACTTTTTCAGGTTTCCCAACATCTTTCCTATAACAGGGAGACTAGAATGTAAAGCAGTCTGGGCATTCCAAAAGTGGCTGAGCCAATAAACTGTACAACCGAACCATGATCTGCCAACTCCTCCACTCAATGCACTGCCCAATAACAGCTAGCATCCAAACACCACCTTCACCGACCTGTCTACCTTCAGCCCCACTTTCAAGGAACTATCAAACCCCTCTGCACAGTGTATTTGTTCGTCAACACTTCCCAGGAACTTGTTATTATGGGGCTGAGTCCTATCTTCCTGAAATCAGGGAGACTAGAATTGAATGTCGTATTCTAAAACTGGCCTCACCAATGCCCTGTACAGCCACAACGTGACCTCCTAACTCTTATACTCAGTGACAGAATCCATACAGTGTGGAAGCAGCCCATTCAGCCCATGAGACCTTACCAACCATCGGAATAGCATCCCACCTGAACCATGTAACCCAGCATTACCCCCAGTTTATCCACCTCACCTGCACGTCTTTGGATTTTTTGAGGAAACCAGAGCTCCCAGAGGATGCCCGTGCAAACATACAGAGGGAGAATGTGCAAACACGACACAGAGTGGAATCGGACCCGGGTCCCTTTATTGATGAGTGCACAGACCAATAAAGGCAGGCGTCCCAAATGCAGTCTTCAGCACCCAGTCTCCCTGAAACTTGACTTTCCAGGAACTATGCAGTTCTGAGCTCTTCAGAGGGATTGAAAGTGAGGAGGAGAAAACAGGAACAGCATTGAGTTGTAGATCCGTAAAATAACTCTCTGTTCCCCCCTCTCTGTTTCCCTCCCCCTCTGTTCCTCTCCCCGTTCTCTGATTCTCCCCTGCCTCTGCCTGTCCTCCTCTGCCACCATCTCTGTCCTCACCTGTGCGACCACTCTCAATCCCCACATCCTCTCTTTCCCCCCACCCTCAGCCCACCCTCTCTGCCTACTCTCCCCTCTCTCTCCCCTAGTTCTGTATACCCCAACCACAGGGAAAGGACCTTGTCTATTTGCCCTACCCATGACCCTCTGATTTTATAAATCTCTATAAGGTCACCCCTTAGCGTCCGACGCTGCAGGGAAAAAAACCCTATCCAACGCTGGCAACATCCTTGTAATTCTTTTCTGACCCCTTTCAAGTTTGAGAACATCCTTCCGATAAGAAGGAGACCAGAATTGCTGGAATATTTCAAAAGTTGCCTAATCAATGTCCTGTACAGCCACAGTATGACATCCCAACACCTGTACTACATTCTCTGACCAATAAAGGAAAGCATACCAACTGCCTTCTTCACGATCCTATCCACCTGTGACTCTACTTTCGAGGAACTATGAACCTGCACTCCAAGGTCTCTTTGTTTCGCAACACTCCCTAGGAAGTTACTATTAACTGCAAAAGTCCTGCTCAGGTTTGCTTTCCTAAAATGCAGCATCTCACATTTTTGTAAACTGAACGCCTCAGCCCATTCACCTATCTGATCCAGATCCCATTGTACTCTGAGGTAATCTTTTTCACTGTCCACTACACTGTCAATTTTGGTGTCATCTGCAAACATGCTAACATTACATCTTATGTTCTAGTCCAAATCATTGATATAAATGGCAAACAGTAGTGGATTCAGCACCGATCTTTGTGACATTCCATTGGTCACAGGCCTCCAGCCTGAAAAGCATCACTCTACCACCACTCTCTGTCTTCGACCTTTGAACCAGTTCTATATTCAAATGGCTAGTTCTCCCAGTATCCCATGAGATCTAACCTTGCGAACCAATCTCCCATGAGGAACCTTGTTGAATGCCTTACTGAAGTCCATGAAGATCATGTTCACCGCTCTGTCCTCATCAATCCGCTTTGTTACTTCTTCAGTAAACTCAGTCCAGTTCATGAGACATGATTTCCCACGCACAAGGCTGTTATTGATATCCAGGACTTAACTCTGTACATTGGGGTCTGCGTCGCCCAGTTATAAGAGTTAATATTCTGGATAACGTTCACGTACACCAGCTTTGTGTTTGTGACTGCGTATTGAGTCTTGTTAATAACACCAACACAGGTGAGTTCCTTTTGAAAGGCAGTCCCGATCTCCCTACTCCCTCCCACCTGCTCTGTCTCCTCCATCCCCACCGTAGACAGTAAGTACAAGGAAGTCATGGAGTTTCCATGTGAGTGAGGTTGAGAAAATCTTCCTTTCTTTCCACTAGCCCGCCATGAATTGGTGGTAGTGTCCTTACCTCTGGGGCAAGAGAATCGGGTTCAGAGTTTGGTAACAGCGGCTTTGAAGAGGCTGATTGGAAAACATGCCCAAGCCACCAGGCCATACTGTCCCCCAGCTGTCCCTGCCTGAGTATCCAAACAGAACCTTCCTGTAGTTTCTCTCCTGTCAGACTCTCCCATTACTCAGTTTTTCCAGTATTCCCTCCTGCTGCTGCACTGATACTGTCCCTCACTGACCTGTCCATCCCCCAGTGTCCTCTACATTCATTCATTGTTTACACTCCCATTATTTCCCGTCCTCCAGCCCCGCCCCCTCCACTCTATTGGGCAGCAGCTGATATCAATCCTCCAGGCTCCTGTGTGATCGAGAGCATGTTCCGTAGGAAGGGAGATCAGTGCACGGGCGCAGTGCTGGCCAATTGTTGGCGTATGTGCAGGGCGGGTCAGTGCCAGGGAGGGAGGCTGTAGGTTGTGTGGGATTAATCTGTCATTGCCAGCTCCCTTTCTTCTTTCCTCTGAGGACACGACCCAGAGGAATAGCCCTTTGCCTGGTGTCCTGACGAGTGGTCAAAGTATCAATAGGGGAGCATTTTGCAGCAAGTTGCCAGAACTCTTAGAACATAGAACATAGAACATAGAACAATACAGCACAGAACAGGCCCTTCGGCCCACTATGTTGTGCCGCACTTCTAACCTAGATTAAGCACCCATCCATGTACCTATCCAAATGCCGCTTAATGGTCGCCAATGATTCTGACTCTACCACTCCCACGGGCAGCGCATTCCATGCCCCCACCACTCTCTGGGTAAAGAACCCTCCCCTGACATCTCCCCTATACCTTCCACCCTTCACCTTAAATTTATGTCCCCTTGTAACACTCTGTTGTACCCGGGGAAAAAGTTTCTGACTGTCTACTCTATCTATTCCTCTGATCATCTTATAAACCTCTATCAAGTCACCCCTCATCCTTCGCGGTTCCAACGAGAAAAGGCCGAGAACTCTCAACCTATCCTCGTACGACCTACTCTCCATTCCAGGCAACATCCTGGTAAATCTTCTCTGCACCCTCTCCAAAGCTTCCACATCTTTCCTAAAGTGAGGCGACCAGAACTGCACACAGTACTCCAACTGTGGCCTAACCAAAGTCCTGTACAGCTGCAACATCACTTCACGACTCTTGAATTCAATCCCTCTGCTAATGAACGATAATACTCCATAGGCCTTCTTACAAACTCTATCCACCTGAGTGGCAACCTTCAGAGATCTATGTACATAGACCCCAAGATCCCTCTGTTCCTCCACCTGACTAAGAACCCTACCATTAACCCTGTATTCCGCATTCTTATTTGTTCTTCCAAAATGGACAACCTCACACTTGGCAGGGTTGAACTCCATCTGCCACTCCTCAGCCCAGCTCTGCTCCATAACTAAGTCCATTTTCAGCCGACAACAGCCCTCCTCACTATCCACAACTCCACCAATCTTCGTATCATCTGCAAATTTACTGACCCACCCTTCGACTCCCTCATCTAAGTCATTAATAAAAATTACAAACAGCAGAGGACCCAGAACTGAACCCTGCGGAACTCCACTTGTAACTGGGCTCCAGACTGAATATTTACCATCTACTACCACTCTCTGCCTTCGACCGGTTAGCCAGTTTTCTATCCAATTGGCCAAATTTCCCTCTATCCCATGCCTCCAGACTTTCCACATAAGCCTACCATGGGGAACCTTATCAAATGCCTTACTAAAATCCATGTACACTACATCCACTGCTCTCCCCTCATCCACATGCTTGGTCACCTCCTCGAAGAATTCAATAAGACTTGTAAGGCAAGACCTACCCTTCACAAATCCGTGCTGGCTGTCCCTAATCAAGCAGTGTCTTTCCAGATACTCGTAAATCCTATCCCTCAGTACCCTTTCCATTACTTTACCTAACGCAGAAGTAAGACTAACTGGCCTGTAATTCCCGGGGTTATCCCTATTCCCTTTTTTGAACAGGGGCACAACATTCGCTACTCTCCAGTCCCCTGGTACCACCCCCGTTGCCAGTGAAGACGAGAAGATCATTGCCAACGGTACTGCAATTTCCTCTCTTGCTTCCCACATAATCCTAGGATATATCCCGTCAGGCCCGGGGGACTTGTCTATCCTCAAGTTGTTCAAAATGCCCAACACATCTTCCTTCCTAACAGGTATCTCTTCTAGCTTATCAGTCCGTTTCACACTCTACTCTTCAACAATACGGTCCCTCTCGTTCGTAAATACTGAAGAGAAGTACTTGTTCAAGACCTCTCCTATCTCTTCCAACTCAATACACAGTCTCCCACTACTGTCCTTGATCGGACCTACCCTCGTTCTCGTCATTCTCAGGTTTCTCACATACGCATAGAATGCCTTGGGGTTATCCTTGATCCTATCCGCCAAGGATTTTTCATGCCCTCTCTTAGCTCTCCTAATCCCTTTCTTCAGGTCCCTTCTGGCTATCCTGTATCCCTCCACTGCTCTGTCTGAACCCTGTTTCCTCAACCTTATGTAAGCCTCCTTCTTCCTCTTTACTAGACATTCAACCTCCCTCGTCAACCAAGGCTCCCTCACACGACCTTTTCTTTCCTGCCTGATCGGTACATACATATCAAGGACACGTCGTATCTGCTCATTGAAAAAGTTCCACATTTCCACCACATCCTTCCCTGACAGCCTATGCTCCCAACATATGCTCCTCAAATCCTGTCTTACAGCATCGTAATTTCCCTTCCCCCAATTGTAAAATCTTCCTTGTTGTGCGAACCTATCTCTCTCCATAACTGTGCGCACCTATCTCTCTCCATAACATGAGAGTCTTATGAATCGTCAGGATTGTTATGGAAAATGACAAGGATGGGCCTCTAATTAGAGTTCTAATTTGGTTAATTTTAGTTCAACCAGATATGATTTGGCCAGTGTGTGCAGAATGGTTCTCATCAGAGTATTTACTATCATATTTACTATCATGATCTATGCCGATCTGAATATCATTGGCCTTTTCCTCTGGAAGGAAAGGTGTGCATTCTGTCCGTGGGCGAATATTTCAAATGTCAGTGTGACTGGCAAAGTACTGAGACACAGCCAAGTCCATGTTAGAGTGCTTTGTGGCATTGAATGGAGGTTGGTTGTCAGGATTATCTCCGTGGCAACGGCAGTTTAAAACGTCTAGTTCAATTCAGCACTTTGTGTTTAAACAACACACCCCTCCCCAATACCTCCGTGGCTCAGTCAAGTACTTGACAGGTGCTTCAGTTTCGGTGGGGTTATCTGTCAGGATTCTCATGTGGAGGAGCCGGTCTTGGAATGGGGTGGACAAAGTTAAAAATCACACGACACTAGGCTATAGTCCAACAGGTTTATTTGGAAGCACTGGCTTTCCAAGCACAATGTAATTTTTAACTTTATCAGGTTCATCTCTATGCTGACAGACTTCTTCAGATAAGTACTTCAACAATTAAATAGGCCATATGTTCCCCACGCAATAGGTTCCCTCGAGCAGTGTAAACTGCTATTCTTGCCCTGGGGATAGCTGCTCATTTGTAGACCCAGTCAAAATCCCATCAAGCTTCTTGTTGATCTTTAAAATTGTTCTAATCTCCTAGTTTCTCCTTGGTCTTTGCCAATTTGTATCCCTTCTGTTTCAATTTGGTAGACTCCCTTATTTCCTTAGACACAAATGGCAGATTACTCCTTTTCCTACATTTCTTCCTTTTCACTAATATATAATTTTGCTGTGCACTTTGAAAAATTACTGCCTCATCCTGTTGTCGTCTACTTTGTTTAAGCACAGGATCTTGGGATTGGATTTAATCTTCCAGCTTGCCATCTGTGTTATAAATTCAATCAGACTTCTCACAAGTCTTTTATCAGATTACGAGGGGAGGCGATGTTACCTGGGTGTTTTGGTTTTCATTGTCAGAGACCTTGGCTTTGTAATAAAGTATAGAATAGATATTCACAACAGAGAATTTTGAATGCTGTGAATGTACTACGCAGTCTAAAACCATAAATCACTGTCTCCTCTCAGTTTAAAATTGCAAAATCATTATCTTCTACAAACTTCCTCACTATCTAAGTTTGAACCGTAAGAAGATAAGCACTAGGCACAGGAGAGGCAATGCAGCCCTTTGAACCAGCTCCACCATTTAATACGGTGATGATTGAGCTCACCTCAGCCTCAGCTGGATTTTCCCGCCTGCTCTCTCTCACCCTTCAACTCATTGCGATTTAAACATCTGTATCTCTTCATTAAATGTGCGCATTGCCCTGGCATCCACCACGCTTTGAATAGGAAAGTCCACAGATTCACAACACATTGAGACAAGTACGTTCTTCCTCATGAGAATAGAGTAGAGTTCTTAGAGTGCAGAAACAGGGTATTCGTTCATCGATTCCACACCAAACCTATGATGAGCATCCCATTCAGACTCACTCGTTCCTGTAACCCTGCTTTTGCAATGGCTAATGGCTTAACCTGCAAATGTATGGCAATTTAGTATGGCCAATTCACCTCACCTGCACATCTTTGGACTGTGGGAGGAAACTGGAGCACCCAGAAGAAACCCACGCAGACATGGGGAGAGCGTGGAAACTCGACCCATTCGCCTATGGCTGTAATCAAACCCAGGTCCCTGAAGCTCTGAAGCAGCAGTGCTATCCACTGAGCCACCTCTGCTACAAATCTACTTTGCCTCATTAACCTCCCCACCCCCACAATTGGTTGAATCTATGTTGCTTATGTCAGAAATAAGGTTATGGAAGCAGATGTCTCAGTAAAACCCAATGACAGCCCATATGTCCTGCGTGTCTGAATGGGAATTCTATACACAACAACATCCAGCCCACACTTTCCAGAGATAGGGCTCCAGTGGCTTCATGGGGACTACAACTCAAACAATCCCTGAGGCAGGGACTACACGTGTGAGGGGAAACCCGGCACTGCACATGTACACATTGTGGGCCGATTTTGGAGCATGTGCTTTAGGGTTACTCGCAGAAAGTATTTCACACTGTGATTGGCTGGAGGAGGAATGCATCTGCTTGTCGTATTGATCTGTCGGTGCGTTAAAGTGTCGTCACACCCATGTGGGATCAAGTTCCATCCCCAACTCATTGTAATGCTTGGAATCGAACAAGGGGAAACCACAGAAGGATCTGACCCGTTCTCCAAGACTGAAAGTTCCTCTTCTGTCCATGATCTGCCACCTCCCTTTCTGTTTCCGTCTGTTGCATTCTGCTGTTACATTATTGACTTCCAGCAACTAAAGGGAAAGGAAGTGAACCCAGAAAGGGTGCAGAGTCTAACCAGGGAGGGAATTGGTGGCATG
Organism: Chiloscyllium punctatum; assembly: GCF_047496795.1. Taxonomy (NCBI): domain Eukaryota; kingdom Metazoa; phylum Chordata; class Chondrichthyes; order Orectolobiformes; family Hemiscylliidae; genus Chiloscyllium; species Chiloscyllium punctatum. Next base: position 97,332,760 of record NC_092744.1, read on the forward strand.
GATCTGTTTATCAGTAACTCCATGAGAATGGGGAGGGTGTACATTAGTGGTAGCAGAGTCAGAATGGTGGGAGAGAGTAAGTGGACTGGAGGATTACAACTTTGGGGGGAGAAAGGGTAAAAAGATATTCTAGTGAAACTGGAATAGTCTGTTCTGAATTTCTAATCTGTACATATTCCTTAATACAGGGTGCTAGATGGTGAAGATGTGCAGACTGAAATCTCAAAATCATGTGCAGATTGTGATTAAGTTAACCAGTATTATAAGAACCAAAGATGGAGAATCACTCAGACAAAACCCTACAACACTCCCCCTCACAGCATTGTCGGTCTATCTGTGCCAAATGGACTGCGAGTGGTTCAAGATGGCAGTTCATGACCATCTTCTCAAGGGTACCTAGAGATGGGGAATAAATGCTGGCTGAGACCGTGATGCCCATATCCTGGAAATGGGTTCTATATCTATTTACTGAAACCCAATTGATGTTATGGCAGGATGATGAGGGACGCTGAGTGTATCCTCCAGGAGGCAGCACCATCACATTACCCCTGCCTACACCCACACAGTAACACAACAACGCCTCTGGAAAAAAAGGCAGAGAAGCCCAAGGAGGACTGAGATATAGTTCTTCGAGGTAAAGTCATCAAAGGGGATTGGAATACAGCAGGAACAGGAGACTGAGCTGGGTAGTCAGCTGTTTCCCATTGAATGGTGGAGCAGGAACGAAAGGCCGAATGGTCTCCTCCTGCTGCTATCTCCCAGGTATGTATATAGTCATGGAGCCCGGGTAGGAAGAAGTGGGCATGGATTCTCCAGGAGATTGCACTTCCACAACAGTTTTCAGTGAGGGATGGTTTGATGGATGTTATTAAACATTTATCTTTAACACAAGGTTTGTGAATTTGTTTTTTTAAAGCAAATGTACAAGTTTATTCCACAATAAATAAAACTAAAAGAATCGAAACTATCTGCAAATAACAGCTTTTTAAAATTTCAAACTCACTTGAGAACAAAATCCTGTCTACTCCTGGACACCACCACTTTCCAGTTACTCAAACTGGATTGGCTGGAGGAGGAATGCATCTGCTTGTAGTATTGATCTGTCGGTGCGTTAAAGTGTCATCACACCCATGTGGAACCAAGTTCCATCCCCAACTCATTGTAATGCTTGGAATCTACCAAGGGGAAACACAGAAGGATCTGACCTTCCCTCCCTATCTGAGCCTTTGGTTTGATTTAACTCTTTTTCATTTCTCATTCTGTGAGCTGTGAAGCATTCTTTTTTCCCCATTTCTCTTACCCAGAAGTGTTATCACACACAGCTGAGCAACCTTCCCAGCATCAACATCATTATTCCATTATTTTGTTTTTTGTTAACATATAATCACCGGCAGAAGCACACCAGTGTGATCAGTTGAATATTTACAAACAAAGCCCATTATGGGCAAAGCAAACCATCACAAGTGACAGAGTGGGAAGGGACTAAATCAAAGTAGAGTTGAAGGTGAGGGGGCAGCGGTGGAGATGAAGCACTGTATCCCCTGCGGTGCCCACCTCTATCTCAAGGAATCGAGAGCATTGATCTACACCGCATGCTCCTTCTCCAAGGACACCGTGCAGCATCGCCATTATCCTCAATCGTAGAATAGAATCCCTACAGTGCAGAAGGAGAGCATTGGCCCATCAAACCCCACCGATCATCCGAAGAACATCATGCCCAGAGCACTCCATCCCTGTAACACTGCATTTCCCATGGATGATCCACCTAGTCTGCACATTCTTGGACACTGTGGAGAATTCAGCATAAGTGTTCCACCTAAGATGCACAACTTTGGACTGTGGGAGGAAACCAGAGCACCTGGAGGGGACCCACACTATCCTGGGGAGAATGTGGGAACTCCACACAGTGTGTTGACCAAGGCTGGACTCCAACCTTGTACCTGGTGCTGTGAAGCAGCCGTGCTACGATCATAATTTATATCAAAACAGATGATCCCTGCTCATTGTCACATTGCTGTTTGTGGAGACTTACTGCCCAGAGAGACACCCTGAGGTTCAGAAAGTGGCAATATAAATTCAGTCAACTCCAGCCCAATTCATGTGATTAACAACAACATCAATACTCCAACAGTGTCATCATGTACAAGGTCCAGTCCTGACTCTGATGAACAGTAACTCCAGAATCAGAGTCCTGCAGTGACGTGTGAACTCTATCCCACATGGAGCAGGTAGATGATCACTTCCCTGTGTGCACTTACTAGTCTCTCAGTCGTGTTGAAGACTGTGCAAATCCCTTGTCACACAGAGAGGTAAACAATTCCTACCCAGTGTTAGGGAGCAGGATGAGTCACTGACTCCATTCTCACACACACAACATCTGAATGGCCTCTCCCCCTGTGTGGGCTCACTGGGGTCTCAGGGAAGCAGGATGAGTCATTGAATCCCCTCTCACACACTGACCATCTGAATGCCCTCTCCCCCTGTGTGGGCTCACTGGGGTCTCAGGGAAGCAGGATGAGTCATTGAGTCCCCTCTCACACACTGACCATCTGAATGCCCTCTCCCCCTGTGTGGGCTCACTGGCGTCTCAGCAGGAGGGATGAATCACTGAATCCCTTCTCACACACTGACCATCTGAATGGCCTCTCCCCTGTGTGGGCTCACTGGGGTCTCAGGGGGGCAGGATGAATCACTGAATCCCTTCCCACACACTGACCATCTGAATGGCCTCTCCCCCTGTGTGGGCTCACTGGCGTCTCAGCAGGTGCTACATTTGAGTGAATCTCTCCCCACACTGGGAGCAAGTGAATGACCTTTCCCCAGAGTGAGATTGCTGGTGTTTCAGCAGGTCACTGAGTGAATCCCTTCCTACACACTGAGCAGGTGAATGGCCTCTCCCCGGTGGGAATGCACTAATGTCTCCGCTAGTTAGAGATTTGAATGAATCCTTTCTCATACATGGAGCAGGTGAAGAATCGAAATCCATTGTGCCCCCTCTGATGCCTCAGCAGATTGCAAGATCGAGTAAATCCCTTCCCATATGTGAGGCAGGTGAACCGCCTCTCCCCAGTGTGACTGTGTCAGTGAATGACCCACTGGGAGGGGTAAGTGAATTCCTAATTATAATTGAGCCCAATCTCATTCCGGTCGGACCAGAACCTGTTCCAGAGAGTGTTGCAGGAAAGGCAGAATGCTCAGCTGCAGCTGGTCACCTGATCAGTCACCAGACCCGAAAGGTTCACTCTACACAGATGCTGCCAGACCTGCTGAATCTTTCCAGCAATTTCTGTTTTTGCTTCTGATTTTCCAGCATTTTCAGATGTTTAGTTTTCCAGTACTCATCTTGTCTGTTGCAGAGGGGTTTATTGATGAAGTTAGAGGGTTTTGAAAATCGTACGTCAGGACACACATCAGCTATGATGATCATGAATGGCAGAGCAGGGTTAAGGGGCTAAATGGCCTCTTCCTGTTCCGATGGAAGTTATCCATCGTCAGCTTGTGGTAAAATTTCCCCTCACTGTTCACTTCACCTCCATGTCTAACACACTGTTACTGATGAACAAACCTCCTGTGTTTGAACTAAACCTGCTAATGTTCAGTTGCTCCCTCTCCTACCACCTGGGTTTAACTCTCATCATGAAATGCTGTCTCGTATTACTGCGGGAATGCCCACAAGGACTAATCCTGGAGTCTGTATCCCCTGGGATCCACAAAGCCCGTTTATTTCCTTCTTCCTCTCTTATTCTGGCTATTGAACTCTTGGTTGCAATCCATTCTCCTGTCATGCTCTTCAACATGCCCATGTGGGTGGACTAGAGGCAGCTGGGATTTAATAAAGGGAAGTGGGGATTAGGCGGGTACAAGGAGCGGTGACAGCAGAGACAGTTCTCATTGTAACGGCAGAGTTTCTCCGTGACCCAGTGAGTGGTGAGGCACCTGAGTTTGTGGGGGAGGCAGATTCAATCAGGGATTTGGGAAAACACTCAGAGACTGATCTATCCATCTGATTGTTAACTCGGTTAGATAGACATAAAGCAGAATACACATTTAGATAGCACCTTTGATGACCTGGGGTAAGATAACATGTTTCCAGCCAATGATTTCAACCTCAAATCTCTGAAAACGCAGGCACAAAGCTTCCTATTTGTATTAGGCTGTCTCTCAACCTCCTCTTTTCTTGGGAAAATTGTTTTAGGTTGTCTAGCCTTTCCTTGTGATCATAACCTCTATGTTCCTGTAGAATTTGTGACTGAAACTTTATTTTCCTGATCCTTGTGAGTGATGCCATCAGCAGAAACAGTTCCTGATCTTTGAGGAATTTCGGTTGGAGTATTTGTATTTACAAATTCATTCTCACCCTCACGTACAGTGTGAAATTGCTGTAAAACAAAAGGAATGGAATGAGTAAGAACCCACAGAAACACAAAGGCAGTGTGTGTACCTGAGCTGAATGAACCTGGCATGAGGAAAACGTGACGACAATCAAAGCTAGTTAGAGTCACACAATCCCTTAGGCTCACAAACAGGCTATTCGGTCCATCGAGTCAGCAATGACCTGCTGTCTCACTCTACCCCCATAACCCCACATTAACCATGGCTAACCCAACCCACCTAAATTGTACACTACAGACCATGTTAGCATGGCTAATAGAGCAAACCTGCACATCTGTGGGAGGGTCACAGATTACATCCAAATGCTCGGAATTGTGGATGAAGGCTCACAAATACTTTTGTCTAATGCAAATGCTGTATTTTTCAAAATAAAATCTGGGGGGCACTGCAACCAGAAAGATTTCCAATTATCTCGAGAGGAAGAGAATTCAAAACTCGAGCCACTAATCCAGGGCGTGCAGTGTAAGTTACAGAGATCTGGGAACCATCAGAAATGTTACAGGTTGTGAGTAAGGTGGGGGTGAGACAAGGACAAAAAGACAGTCTGTCACACGGGGGAAGGCAGGAGAGATTGAACATCAGAAATGGTAGTCCCTCAAGGCCACGGGGGATAGAATTAGGGCTGGGAAAGAAACAAGGAAACAAGGTGTGCAGCTGTCAAAGATATACATTGAGAAAATAGATTATAACAACAGAGAGGGCAGAGTTCACAGTCTGAATTTTTTGCTCTCATTGGTGAGTACAGAACGCCGTAAAGCTGGGGTAGTTCTCTGATATCCAACACATACAGGATCGGCCAAGTGGCCTCGATTTGTGCTTTAACTCTCTGATAATTTTATTGTGACATTTGGAATTCAGGTCAGATGAGGTTTAACTTCTCAAATTGGACTGGAGTTTAATATTCTGGAGAAATGTCAAAGAAATCGCATTGATCCCATTTTGCAGACTTTAGTCCATAGCCCTGCACATTCCAGCATCTCAGTTACATCCATATCCTTTTATTCTAATGTGATGCATGTTACTGCCTCTATCAGCCCATCAGTGAGTTCCTGCTTTCCACCAGCTCTGAGGGAAATGAATTCTCCCTTCCTCTTTTTTTCTGAGAATTAACTTCAATCTAAAACCTTCAGTTCCTGACAGCTCTGTTAATGAATGACTGCTTTCTTTCCACTTTACCTGGATTCCTCAGCATTTTATTACTTCAATTAAATCTCAGCATATCTTCCTTGGATACACTCCCCACCCCCAGCCTATCCAATCTTTTGTCAGAGCAGAATTTGTCCAATCGGAGTAACAATCTGATCAATCTCGTCTGTACCCTCTCTGGTCAGAACACAACAACCCTGGAATGTGGGGACTAGGAGTGAGTGCAGGACTTTAGCCGTGGTCAGACTAGTGTTCCTGACATTTCCAGTGTCACCTCCATGTTCTTGTGGTTGTCGCTGACACCAGAAGTATCCTGGTTTTCCCGCATGGAAATGGATGTGCACTCCATGGGACTGGGATTCCCTACCATGTGTTTATTGTTAACTAATCCTAAATTAACTTCAGATTTAAACAAGATTATCAGCTACCCACCAATTAACTTCTTTCATTATACTCAAGTCACCTTACTTCTTAAAATCTCTTTAAAATTATTGCTATCTGAAAACAACAGGGTTTAATTTGATGAACAATTATTCAGGTGTATTCACTGTTACAATCACTTGAAGATTATCTTTACCTTCAGCTACATCTGGTGAATTGAACACTTATTGTAATTGTATGAATATCAAATGGACTTGGGTTTTATGCTAATTAATCCAGACTGACATTCTTGTTGATTAATATCTTGCAGAGAACTGTCCTCAGAACTCCAGCTGTGCTTTGACTTCAATCACAACTGGATGTGGATGGACAGAGATCTTAGATCTGTTCTGTTGTTTCCCGAATTGCTTTGCTCTGTCTATCACTTGCTGCTTGTGCTGTTTGGAATACAAGTAATCCTCTTTGGTAACTTCATCAGGTTAACAGCTCATTTTTAGGTATTCATGCTGCTGTTACTAGCATGCCCTCCTGAATTCTCACAGTTGATTGAGGATTGATCCTCTGGTTTGATGGTAAGAGGCAAGTTGGGGGATATGCTGGGCCGTGATTCTGCAAATTTTGTTGGCGTACAATTCTACTGCTATTAATGGAAGTAAAGAGCGAAACCCTTACACTGTAGGGCCTATATACAAGAAGCTACATGCAGTATCATGAACACTGATAGGCCAAGAAATGAAATGAAGGACCATCACTGTACAATGATACAGGATCACAACTGCAGCAAGGGGAGATTAAGAGCCAACTTGACATAGGAGTAGGGAAAGAAGCAGCTGATCAGATTGTCTTCTTCATAGTCACAAAGGGACTCTGTGAGATTATTGTATTGTTGGAGGTGATAATGGAGGAGGTTGGGGAGATAAAGAGCCCTTCAAAAGAAACTAATCTGCCTGAGAGTTATGGGATCGACTTGATTGCCATGCATTTAACAGAAAGTTAATTGAAACTGTTTTTATTCACAAAAGATAACAAAACTGACAGTGTTTCCCATCATCATCAGAAACAAACCCGAGAATACACGGTTCCGAGATGGATGTTAATAGCCCATCAACATTGAAACTCCTGTAATCATTCAGCAAACTTATGCATGATTAATGAGTCCTGATGAACCAGAAAATCACTGTTCACTCTGTGCAGATAGACAGCGATGTGGGGAAGTATTGGTCGAGTGGTATTGTCGTGAGACAGTTAATCGAAAGTCCCAGGTAAAGTTCTGATGACCTGGGTTCAAAGCCTGCTGCAGCAGATGGGGGAATTTGAATTCAATAAAAAAACCTCTGGAATTTCAGAATCTAATGGTGGCCATTAATCGGTTGTCAGAAAAACCCATCTGGTTCACTAATGCCCTTTCAGGAAGGAAGCTGCCATCCTTACCTGGTCTGGCCTACATTGTGACCTCAGACCCACAGCAATGTGGTTGACTCTTACCTGCGCTCTGGGCAATTAGAGATGGGCAGTAAATGCTGCCGGGCCAGCAACATCCTCATCCTGTGAATGAATAAAGGAAAATAAAACTCTCTACCCAGTGTGAATCTGTACATGTTCAACATTGTTGTGAACATTTCCAAAACTTAGTTTTCTATATATATAAAACTTTATGAACATTACAACGGCCAAAATTATTGTTCACTCCTTGGTATGAACAAGAGAAAAAATGTCCTTCTCCTGTGGTTATGAGTAAATTCCCTGATGTTTCAGCAGGATGGATGCCTGAGGGAATCCCTCCACCCCACACACAGAGCAGGTGAATAGCTTCTCCCCAGTCTGACTGGTTTGTCCAGTTTCCCGGTGGGATAGGTAAAGAGTTCCATTCTGGCATTCCCCACATTTCCAGTCTCTCCCTGGTGTGGCTGCACTGCTGTTTTGCCATTTCAGATAAATGCTGGCAGACTCTTACACACACCGTGTAGGTGTGATACTTCCCAGTCTGAATGCTGCTGTTTCCTGTTGAAAACCTTTTGATAATTTGGTTCCAATGATCTGTTAGCGGCTGTGGAAACCCCGTCCCCCCCCCCCCCCCATTCCTGAGGAAGGGTTTACGCCTGAAACATCGATTCTCCTGCTCCTCACATGCTGCCTGACCGGCTGTGCTTTTCCAGCACGACACTTTTTCACACTGACAAACAGAATGACTGTCAGAGCTGGATGTGGTTTTGCCTGAATCCTTTGACCCAGCCCTTCACAGGATTGGGACAGTTCAAGACACGTCTCTATGAAATGGGATGGATTTGCAGATTCCAAACAGGTATTATGTAGTAACTCCTTGCACCAGGATATAGATATCATCGCCCTGATGACTGTGGAAGGAACCATTGTTCATTTCCTCAATCTGTCAGAAAGCATTTCAGGTATTGGTGTGGCTGTAGATGTTCTGAGATATTTACAATCCTGGGTAGACCATCCTGGAGCAGGTGTTCAGTTCAGTGTACCCGAACTGCCCGCCCCCTCCAACCAACAACTCAGCATAAAGCAGTAAACATTATCTCCTGCTGTGGAAGGACAGCCTGTATGAGTCTGAGAAGGAACATTGAGCAGATTTACCTCAATGATAATTTAACCCCATGAAGGCAAGAGACCAGAGCAGGTTAAGCAAGTCCAAATAAAATGCATTATACCACAAAAAGAGGCCCATCAAATCCAAGCTGGCTCTCTGTAGCAGAATCCCAAATTCTCATGCCCCATATGTCCCCTACACTCACCAAGTTCATTTCCCTCAGACCTCTTATCATTGTTTTTATCAATCATTGATCTTCTCTACTTACATCACTATAACAGGCAGCATGTTCTGAATATTTCCAACCAATGCAGTCAGCAGACACACTTGCTCATCTCCCGCTGTCTCAAAACCTTACATCTAATCTTAATTCTTGTGCCATCTGAATATCATTGACTTTTTCTTGTGGAAGGAAAGCTGTGCATTCCGTCTGTGGTTGATTATTACAAATGTCGGTGTGACTGGAAAAAGAACTCTGTGGTTTATGGCTTTGAATGGAGGCTGTCTATCAGGATTATCTCCAAGACAATAGCACCTCACGTTTATCCCCCTCCATCCATGCATCAATGAATTTAATATACGCTGTGATGTCAAACACTTCTTCTGCCACCTCCGTGCTCAGTTTTACAATCAGGACTCCCGCCCACCTTCCCAGGACCCCTTTGCCAGCCTCCAACATACTCCATCCACCTGGATACCCCGTGCTGGCCTATTCACTGGCCTAGATGTCTACATTTCCAACTGCCACTGAGACATTAACTACGTCAACCTGTCTACCCCCTCCCCCACTCCAAACTCTCACCATCGTGACGCACAGCACTCCACTCCCTCTGCTCCAATTCAAACCTCACCATCAAACCAGCAGATAAAGGGGATGCAGTGGTAGTTTGGCGCACTGACCGCTACGCTGCTGAAGTCAGATGCCAACTTGAAGACACCTCCTCCTTCTGCTCCCTTGACCATGACCCCACCCCTATCACCAAACCGTCATCTCCCAGACCATACAGAGCCTCATCACCTCAGGAGATCTGCCAACCACAGCTTCTAACCTCACAGTCCGGGAACCCTGCACCGCCCGATTCTAACTCCTTCCCAAGATCCAGAAGCCTGACCACTCCAGCCGACCCATTATCTCATCTCCACCTACCTTGGCACTGTCCTATCCCCCCAATCCAGGAACTCCCCACGTATGTTCAAGACACCACCCACGACCTCCACCTCCTCCAAGATTTCTGTTTGCCCGGCCCCCAACAACTCATCTTCACCATGGATATCCAATCCCTCTACACTTCCATCCGCCATGACCAGGGCCTCCAAGCCCTCCATTCCTTCCTCTCCCGATGTCCCCAGCAGTACCCTTCCACTGACACTCTCATTCGTTTGGCCGAACTGGTCCTCAACCTTAACACTTTCTCCTTCAAATCCTCCCACTCCCTCTAGACACGTATGGGCCCCAGCTATGTCTGTCTCTTTGTTGGCTACGTAGAACAGTCGATCTTCCATATTTACAACAGCACCACTCCCCACCTCTTCCTCCGCTACATTGAAGACTGCATTGGCACCACCTCATGCTGCCGTGAGGAGGTTGAGCAATTCATCAACTTCACCAACACATTCCACCCCGATCTTAAATTTACCTGGAACATCTCTGATACCTCCCTCCCCTTCCTGGACCTCTCCATCTCCATTAATGACGATCGACTTGGCACTGACATTTTTGACAAACCCACCGACTCCCACAGCTACCTGGATTACAACTCTTCCCACACTACCTCCTGCAAAAATGCCATCCCATATTCCCAATTCCTCCCCTGTATCTGCTCCCAGGAGGACCAGTTCCACCACAGAACACACCAGATGGCATCCCTCTTTAGAGACCGCAATTTCCCTTCCTACGTGTTTAAAGATGCCCTCCAATGCATCTCGTCCTCAACCTGCACCTCCGCACTCAGAGCCCACCCCTCCAACCGTAACAAGGACAGAAGACCCCGGTGCTCACATTCTACCCTCCTGACCTTCGCATAATCCAAATTATCCACCGACATTTCCGCCACCTCCAAACAGACCCCACCACCAGGGATATATTTCCCTCCCCACACCTTTCCGCCTTCCACAAAGACAGTTCCCTCCGTGACTACCTGGTCAGGTCCACGCCCCCCTACAACCCACCCTCCCATCCTGACACCTTCCCCTGCCACTGCAGGAATTGCAAAATCTGTGACCACACCACCTCCCTCACCTCCATCCAAGGCCCTAAAGGAGCCTTCCACATCCATCAAAGTTTTACCTGCACATCCACCAATATCATTTATTGTATCGTTGCTCCCGATACGTTCTCCTCTACATTGGGGAGACTGGACGCCTCCTAACAGAGTGCTTTAAGGAACATCTCAGGGGCCCCCAGCACCAATCAACCACACCGCCCTGTGGCCCAACATTTCAACTCCCCCTCCCACTCTGCCCAGGACATGGAGGTCCTGGGCCTCCTTCACCGCCGCTCCCTCACCACCAGACGCCTGGGGGAAGAACGCCTCATTTTCCACCTCTGAACACTTCAACCCCAGGACATCAATGTGGACTTCAACAGTTTCCTCATTTCCCCTTCCCCCACCTCACCCTAGTTCCAAACTTCCAGCTCAGCACTGTCCCCATGTCTTGTCCTAATTGCCTATCTTCTTTTCCACCTATCCACTCCACACCCCGACCTATCTTCATCCCCTCCCCCACTCACCCATTGTACTCTATGCTACTTTCTCCCCACCCCCACCCTCCTCTCACTTATCTCTCCACCCTTCAGGCTCTGTACCTGTATTCCTGATGAGGGGCTTTTGCCTGAAACGTCGATTTTACTGCTCCTCGGATGCTGCCTGAACTGCTCTGCTCTTCCAGCACTGCTAATCCAGAATCCCCCCCCCCAGGCCTTGCCCATCTGGCACCATTCCACGAAATCCCAGAATGTGTAATGCTGCTCGCTTACGATGCCTCTCTTCATTGTGTAAGGTTCCAATGATTTATGTGCTCATCACTCAATTTAGTAAACTGCATTTCCTGCTCACAATCTGATCTCATCTAGACTGGGGAGAGAAAAACAGCACAGGTGATAAAAGTGAATATACCTACATTCTGTCTGCAAGCAAAAAAAACCCTGAGCTTCCAGGTTCCTGTCACTGCAACATCCCACTGTGTTCCCATGCCTTCATTTCAGTTTGATCTGCTGCACAGCTCCCGCATATCACAGAGCAAGTGGGAAGAGTGGTAAGTCATTTCCTGCTGAGAGACCGTGCAATCTTCAATACCCAGTATCGAGTTCAATCATTTTAGGCCCTGTGCACTTCTTTCACGTTCTTGCCCCACCCACACATACCATTCGTTCCAAAGGCGGATCGTTTGGCTCGAAAATCTATCCCAGGATGCACTAGACCAGCTGATTTTGTTCAGATATTTCTGCTTTTCCTTTGGATAACTTTATTCAGTTCTGATCGCCAGCCTTCAGGAAACGTGTGTTTGCATGGGATGGTGGTCAGAGGAGATTTACCAAGGTGGTATCTGAGCTCGACCATTCCCCCTGCGAAGATAAGCGAAAGTGATGGCTGCAGGTGCTGGAGCTCAGAGTCGAGAAGGTAGAGCTGGAAAAGCACAGCACGTCAGACAGTATCTGAGGAACCGATGCTTCGGGTGCAAGCCACCGCCATTCCATTACCAGCCGATGCCTGGAGGAAGAACGTCTCATATTCCACCTTAGGACTCTGCAACTACACGGGTCATTTCACCTACCCCTACATTATCCCAGTGCAAAGCCTCCAACTCGGCGATGCTCTCTGTACCCGGCCATCAATTTTAACCCCCCCCCGAACTATCACATTCTCCAGCACCTTCATCCACCTGTCGCTTTCCCAGCTACCTGACAACCAATCCTATTCCCCTCCCTCAAACCCGACTCAAAATTCTCATTCCTGATGAAGGGGTTATGCCCGTAATATCGATTCTCTTGCGCCTCGGATGCTGCCTGACTTGTTGTGCTTTGAAAGCACTACACTCTCGCCAATGCAAAGATAGATGAGGTGGACTGGGGCTCTTCATCTGAGAGTGGAGAAAGCTGAGACAGAAATTGATTAACGTGCACATAAAGGGATAGATATGTGTGACAGGAACAAACTTCTTATGGCAAGGGTTAATAACCAGGGATATAAATGAAACGCTAGAGAGAGGATGTTCATGGAATATTTAGGAAGAATGTTTACATCCTGAGAGTGTTGTTTGTCTCGAAGTCACTTTTGAACGTGTGGTAAAGCAAAGAGTCATCAAAACACTTCAGGCGTATTTAGCCGAACACTTGAGGAGCCAGAGCATGCATGGATAAGGACCAGGTACTGGAAACTGGGGCGAGGATAAACAAATGTTTGATGAAATACTTGAACACCATAACTCTGGGTTCAGTAAAATAGAGGCTAGTACAGCTCTGTGGCACAGTGAAAGACGTGTTGGACTTCTACTGCATTTTTAAGATTGGGATTCAAAGTTTGTGGGTTTGAGTCCCACCAGAATCGGAGTTTAGTTCAGATTTCTGCTGAATCAATGATTGTTCTGCTGATTCATCATCAGTTCCCATCGTCTGGACTTCTCCTCCCTGCTCCTGACCAGAGAAGATTTCTCACTTTCTGGATGGTGAGTTTTGAGGGAATCATATCACTTGAAACATGATCAGCCCAGAATCGGCTTCACATTCACAATACCCACTGCAGAAGCCCACTGTCTCTAAACACATTTCCTTCCCACAGTTGCAGAATTTTTCGGTTTATTCAGTGTCTTTTTTCCCTTTGGGGGACAGGTTTTATTGGATGGGCTGGTCAAAGACATTGACGTGTTCGGTCAGCCATGATGATAACAAATAGCAGGGTAGCGCTGGCGATCGAAATGGCCCCCTCCTGTTCCTCTGTGTCTGTGCTGTTTCTGACAGAGGGTTTTAAACAATAACATGATGAGGACCCTGTGAATCTACACCATGGAATACCAAGGTCTTCCCCTTTAACCCACTGCTCTCACAGCTGGAATACACAGGTCTTGTTGTAGCTTTAGATCAGACAGTGGAGGATTCTCCCAGGCGATCTGTCAGACTGCATGGTCCTTCACACAGGTTTCCAACTGGGCACATGGAGCAAACGGCCGTGCAGGTATTGGGGATTCAGGGACAAATTTCCCCTTTGCCTGGCTAGAGTTCTGGCCATGGTAATAATCATGAATTTGGGAAATTCAGTATCTTACTCTGGATTCTTATCATTTTATAATTTAAACTGAAATTCAATTTAATCTTGCATGACATTCTTATATCTTCAGTATTCATGAAAACTGTGCATCATGTCCTTGGATGTAGCCATGGTGAAGATTGATGATGAGTGCAGTACGTTTCATGTTGTCTGTAGGACCTTGCAGAAGGAAGTTAGTGAAGTGTCGTTGAATCGAATCCTGCGCCAAATTGAAGCCGACCGAATGAGAAGCCCTGTGACAGCGACAATATGACATTGTCTGTAAACAACGCAGCGATAGACAGAAATCCAGTTTTCAATCGAGTCTATTTTGCGCATCATTTTTCTGTGTCCCATTTCTGAACCTGATGCTCGAAAAGTCACAGGTCCATATCAGTTCCTCCTCTTCTGCCGAAACCTTAACTTCAGAACCACAGCAAAAGTAGAACAGGCGGGTCGAAGGTCCCAGAGGTACGAGTAGGGCATGTTATCGGCTTGTTGCCGGTGGCTCCAGTGGAGCAACTGATCAGCGCTTGGTACTATACAGCGTGTTAAAATGCCGCAGTTGTAATTTCAATCCTTATCTAACGCTGGTTTTACTGACGTTGATCAGGAATTATTGGAGCATCAAACTGAAGCGTAGTTGAAGAATAATGTCGAATAAAGCAGCATCTAATCTAAAACTCCAGTTTCTGATTTGTGGGATTGTTCTGTCTTTGGGAAAGGTATCAATTATTATCTGTAAAACTGCACATATTCCCCAGGTAACTATCCATCTGTGGATCGAGAAACAGAGGTGATATTTTAGCTTGATGACCTTTTTCAAATCTCTGACACTGCACTGAATTACATTCTTGAAAAGGCTGTTCAACTCGTTTCATATCATCATGTTTGCTGCAAACTCACACAGCTCATTAAACCGTTAGAAAGGAATTAGATTTATCTCTTTGGGTAGACTGAATGTTGTCAGTGATACTGGTAACGTCATGACAAATATTTTTGCTGCTGTGCAGAACAGAGAGTTCGAACACGAATAAGGACGAGTCTTGTCGCTGGATTTTTAATGAGGAGATCAGTGAGTATTAAATGGACTCAGTCCCGTTCCTGGTCATTGTGACCAAATATTCAAGGCAACAGATGGTTTGACATCGACAGGTCCATTCCTACTCACTAGAGTAATAACTGTATTACAGATCACATGAGAGGTGGGGATGATGATGCTTATGGCAACCTGAGAGAGTGCGGCAATTAATCCCACGTTGTTAGTCTCACTGTATACCATAAACCAGTTAGCCAGTGGACTGAACTAACCGGCTTCCATTTAATGCAAAGCTAAAACAAGCAGCTCAGTACATTCACACTTTGTAATAGTTCACGTCGAACCAGCTGCTGAACCTTTCAACACCACCAGCTCTTCTTATACTTAACATGTTCAGTTGCAGGTGTTATGCAATTTCTTTCCGATGAACGCTAAACAATTCGTGAGTGTGTCACTTTTGCCTCCCCATCCAGGCAGCCCAGAATCCCTGCCCCGGTTAAATTCGCGCCTTGTGTGTCTGCATGTGGCCTTTCAAATATGCTGGAATCATCTTCTAAAATGTTTTTTTCCTTTCTGAAAAATCATCACCGATTTCAAAAACTCAGGATAAAAAGTACCTGCTGCAAACGTCTTTGTCGTTCCTCGCTGGTTATGAAGCTCTAACCTCTAGTTATACACTGACCTGAACGAGGTAATTTCCCTCTTATTTGCCCTTACCAACCTCACATCCGCAAGAAAACCTCCATTAGGACACAACTCAGTCATTCCTGATTTATGTCGCATGAATCTTCATCTATTCCACTATCCCATTAAACCTCTTTCTTTTCTTTTCTCGTGTCTTTATCTCCCAGTAAATCTCATTTCCGTCGTCTCTAACGATATTGTATCAAGGGAACTCTGACCATATCCTTCCTAACCAAATGGAACCCCCCAAACCCCGTATATTTCATCATGTCTTTATATCCCAGTAAATTTCGTTCTGAGTAACGATGTTGGGTCTAATTCAACTCATTAAAACTTACCACTTTGCAATGCAATCTCATTAACTGTACAGGAAAGATGAGGGCTATTTCACTTACAGCTGAATTGTTGTCTGCAGCAACATTGGGTCAAATCACAGTCACACGGTGACTGCTGTTCTCATTTTCATTTCTTCTCAGCGTGTGCTGAGGTAACAATGTGAGAAATCAATTAATATTGTTAGACATAAGTAAGGGGGCATGTTAAATCTGAGGTTATGAGAATAGGGCAGTTTTGATTAACATACACCAGAGATTGTTCAAATCTCAGGCACATCCGATATCAGATTGATAGAGAGCGATATTGAGCGAAATAGACTGTCTTAGCAAATACCGGTGTCATGAAGTTGTGGGTTTAACGTACGTTAAATGGCGCTGAAATGTCTGGCTAGCACAAGGAGTCCAGAACAAGGCAACAACATAACATTTGCTCGAAACAACTAAGAACTGTGTTACATGGATACAAAAAACAAATTCGAATTTGGACAATCAGTTTAAATTATGCCCCAATCAGGTTTGAATTTGGTATTTTTACAATATTAAAACCAATGAAACGATCCAACGTTGTGTGGGTCAAATATCGGACAATTTGAATAATTACCCAGAGCGGCAAAGAATAGCAAAGAGAGCAGCTAAAATACCAACAGATGTAGGATGTTAGTAAAATCTCCAAAAGGTGCCTATCTGGAGAAATAGATTGCATAGAAAAAAAGCATCAACACCGACCTGGAGAAAAAAAAATCTACAGAGGAAGATACAAAGACAAGATTCGACAACTAGCAAGTTTTTAAATTTGAATGTTTTTGTAAAAGTTATTGGGGTCGAAGTTGGGGAAGGTATTGTAGAGCATATGGTTTAGAGAAAGGAGTTGTAGGTTGGTTGTTCTCTGCCAATAAAAAACAATCAAGTTGTTATTTTAAACTTTAAGTAGTGATTATTGTGTTAGTTCTTTGCCTGTTGAATTTTAACAGAAGACAGCACGGGTGAATCATTTCTGTCTTGTTGGTTTACATTAGCAGAGGAGGTTTACCCCGTCACGTCACACCAGTTCCTGTGGTTGCTTTATTGTTTCGCTCATTTGTGCGTTTTGCCTCAGTAAGGATTTTGAAGTTGTCCCCTCTACACAAAAGGTCCGTGCTTTTGTACCATTGTACAAAAGGAACAGTGGGTCTCGGCGACAGGGCTCCCTACAATAACATTCGACGCTGATTCAGTTTATCTAACCTAATATTGATCTCTGGAAACAGCACTGCCCACCCTCCTCCAGTCTGGAAAACGATCTCTTCACAGATAATGGTGCATTCCGCTCTCAAGGGGCTTTTCATTCCATCGCTTTCAATTCCTCACAGAATCCGTTTCAACAGGTTTTGTCACATAGTCATTCCTTTGTTTGTGCTCAAATCCTGTGAGCAGAGGGTCCCAGTTGGAGCGTGCTGAGCCCATAAACCAGAGGTCAGACCATACTCTGTGAACTGTACGCTGCTGTTCATCATTTCAATAACAGCAGGTAGATGTATCTATGCTCTGCAAATTTTCACCCCTGTTTTAGAAGCAAGACAATCAGTTCCTGGTTCCTCATTTTGTTGTCACACAGACCAAGAATTTAAATGCTGTGAACATGCACTGGTCGGGACTGTTTGCTCTACCACATCCATTTTCTCCCCAGCAGGTGGTAAGATGATGGTCTGAATCGCCTTTTTCTGTTCCCTGTCACTCTGGGATGATGTGAGCTGTGAAATCTACTCTCTGAGCTGGGGGTAACGTGATAAAGCTTATACACATCAGGTGCAATGTGCCTGAGCGACAGGACTCGCTGCAGTAACATTCCATGTTGGTTCAGACAGAACAGTCCTCCTGTGAATTCGAGAAGGACACATAAACTGTTCCCGATGACTGAGAGAGATTCTCTCTTTCCCTCCAGTTCCACACATCCCTATTTATCTCCGATGGCGTTATTTGCTCAAGGTTCCCAAAAGGATATCAGGTCCTGTGAATGCGTGATCTCCATTTTGTTCCACTTTCCAGAATTTCCATAACTCCCACTCGCCCCCTCCCGCGCTCCACAAGCCCGTGTTTGATAGGAAGCTGAAGAGTGGACTCACATTGCTCTCCCACGACACTGATTGCCAAGAAAAGATTAGTTCATCCAGCTGCCACTGTGGGGGCCCACTCGCGTGTAAAGTGGCTAACACTGCCTCCGGGGAATCAGAATTCAGAATGGCAAGGAACTGTTATTAAAACTCAAGTGCTCCCTTCACTCCGAAGCAACAGAATTGTTTTTTTTTTAAAAAGCAAACTCACCTGATTTATGGATCATGCTTCTGCTGCGGTCTGGCTTGTTGGTCTTGGGTGTGATATCGCCTCGGGTGGGTGATGCAAGTGCGAGAAGTTACACTTGAACCCTGGAGTTTTGCATCCAGTTCCATGTTTGACTCAGAAAGTATAATTGTGATCAGATCGAGGTCAGATCAAGGTACCGAAGCTTAAAGACACACAACAGCCGTTTCTTGGAGGCCGTTACTCGGCGGAGAAATGGATTCTCTAACTTCAAATTATGATGATCCTGTTAATGTGGATTTTGCCGTGTGCATGTCCTGTGCGGAGTAACTGAAAGCCTTAATCTGTTCAAAGTTTTGTTTTTCTCATGGTGTGATCTGCATGCCTTTGATTCCTATGATCTGCCTTTACCAATCGCAAACAAAGGTTTTTACTGTACTCGAGTTCATGTGACAATCAATCAATCAAATAACGTCAATCAGTCGAACCACACAGACATTTCCTAGTCGCAGAGAAACTCACCGAATCTCTCAAACAAAATGTAACAAATTTAAAAGACCCGGTACAACCCATGGACAAAACTAACGTCATCTACAAAATTCGATACAAGGACTGCCACAAACACTACGTAGGACAAACAGTAAGAAAGTTAGCCACCAGGACACATGACACCAGCTGGCCACAAAAATACACGATCCTCTCTCCCTCGTAGCCCTACACACGGATGAAAAAAAAACACAATGTCGACTGGGACAGCACATCTATCCTGGGTCAGGCTAAGCAAAGACATGCCAGAGAGTTCCTCGAGGCCTGGCACTCCATCCACAACGCCATAAACAAATGCATAGATGTAGATACCATGTCTCAACCACTCAGAAAAGGAACAGGAAATGACATCACCACAAACCCCAGGAACCCCATCCAACAGAAAGACATAAATAGAAAGCAGGAGACAACAGCTTCGCTTCACTTGGAGGTCGCCACTGATGATGTTACCTAGCCAGGTAATAAACGGTCTGGATATCAGACCTACAGCTCAGCGAGCATACCTACACCCTACATTTCCTTAATGTTTGATGCCAGCACAGCGAAGGCGGACTGAATGGCCTCACTTTGCACTGTGACATGTTTTGAGGTTCTGAGTAAAATCATAGTTAAACCAACAGAATGTAAAACGTTACTCAGAGGTTATATTGACACAGACAAAATACACCTGCGCCACAGAGTATTAGTGAAGACCTTTTGTAATCATCCTCTGTGGTTCATGCCACACGCCAGACGAAAAGTTGAAGACTGTGTGAAACTTCTATGGTCAGCGCTAACAGAGCGGCCCAGGGGGAGCGTATTCGGCTCATAGCCCTAAGATTAATGGATTGAAAACATCCTCTGCTCGTTGAGCATTCCCGCTTTCAGTGTGTGTACAACCCCTGCCAGTGTTTCTCTGTAACAGAGCTTCATTCCACGTATTGCATGTTGTTTCAATTTCTGCTTCCTTTCTCTTAATGTATCTGAAGTGAATATTTCGTACTGAAAAGCCAGGGAAATTTACACAATTGAGAAAACACTCTTGTGAAGTTCTGGAAGCTCTTTTCCTGTTCACTGTCGGTCTGCTCTGATCTGATTCGCAAAATAACTTGCCAGAGCTGGGACTAAACTGGAGAAGGTGCGATATATCAGTTGCAGAGTGCTCTATGCGCATGACGCCCTGCAGTTATTCCTCACGCTGTTTCACACAGCAGTGTCCTCCCCGTGAAATGAAAAGCCATGAGTGACAATTGGTCAACTTGTTGGAGACTGCATTACTATACGGACACAGCTTCGCAGTATTATGACATACATCACCAACTATGAATAACCACAGAGACATCCAAGCGACAGAGAATCGCCATGGACTCGATGGGCTGAACACGTGAAGTCGGCGCTTGAGTGACGCCACACATTGATGCTGCCCCTCTTCCTGTCTCTGGGACAGAGTGGCTGATGATGAAACAACGTCCCATTGTTAACCTATCGTCTGCGTTAGACAGTCTGCAGCCCCGCAGTTGAGGGCCGTGGGGATGACTCTCAGTGAGTGAGGATTTCACTCGGATTGTCTTCATCTGTGACAGCTGGGGATCAGGTGTTCACTGCTGCCCGATTGCAGCAAAGAAACCAATGTCACTGCCAATAATAAAGGTCATTTAGAACGTTGGGACAGGTCTCCCTGGAGAGCAGAAGGACGAAAGCTGGACTTGTTAAACCTTTCCAAGAAATTAGTGGTTTAGACGGAGGAAATAAGGAAGGGAGAATGCTCCCTACGCCTGAAAGGGTCGAGAACGATTCGGCAGAGTTTTAAATTCATTAATAAAAGAAGAGAAATGTACATGAGGAGAAGCGTTTTCACATAGGGATTGGTTAGGGTCTGTAAATCACTGCTTGACATTGACAAAGACGCAGTTTCAATCGAGTTCTTTAAAAACTAGTTCGATATTTATGTTGAAAGTAAAAGTGTGCAGAGTTACAGGGAGAAGGCAAGAAAATGGTACCAAAAGAGAAACACATTTACCTCTGTGGAGAGCCAGCACATCTAAGGTGGTTTGTGACACATTTGTGATTCTGAGTGGAATCACAGCTCGACCAGCAGAATGTAGGTAGTTAGACCATGGCGATATTGGCAAAGGCGGGACACGACTTCACAACCGAATCTTCGCCAGCACGTACATGTCACAGGGAGGATGGCGTTGTCTGAAAATCCTGCAGGGCGTCCTGTGGTTTCATCAAGGACAGGTAGTGTCTCACAAACTTCACTGATTTTTTGAAAATGCAATCAAGCATGTATATGAGGATAGGGCAGTTGACGTAGTATACACAGACTTCAATAAAGCCTTTGATAAGGTTCCACATGGTAGGCAATTGGAGAAAATGCAGAGACGTGGAATTGAGGGTGATTTAGGAGGTTGGATTAGAAACTGGCTTTCTGAAGGAAGGCAGCGAGTGGTGGTTGATGGAAAATATCCAGCCTGGAGTCCGGTTACTCGTGGTGTGCCACAAGGATCTGTTTTGCAACGACTGCAGTTTGTCATTTGTGTCATTTGACTTAGACGCAGGCATAGGTAGATGGATTAGTAAATTTGCAGACGACTCTAAAGTCGGTGGTGTAGTGGATAGTGTGGCAGAATGTTACAGGTTGCAGGGGAACTTGGATAAACAGCAGAAGTGGGCTGAGAGGTGGCAAATGGAGTTCAATGCAGCTAAATTGGAGGTGATGCACTTTGGGAAGAATAACAAAAAAAGCAGAGTACTGGGTTAATGAAAAGAGTCTTAGTAGTGTGGATGTGCAGAGGGATATTGAGTCTATGTACATAGATCCATGAAAGTTGCCACCCAGGTGGATAGTGCTGTTAAGAAGGCATAAGGTGTGTTAGGTTTCATTCATAGAGGGATTGAGTTCCGGAGCTGCAATATCATACTGCAACTACACAAAACGCTGGTGCGGCCACACTTGGAATATTGTGTGCAGTTCTGCCTCCCATGTTTCGGGAAGGATGTGGAAGCATTGGAAAAGGTGCAGAGGAGATTTACCAGGATGTTGCCTGGTCAGGAGGGAAGGTCGTATGAGGAAAGGTTGAGGAACTTGTACCTGTTCTCATTAGCAAGAAGCCTAAGAGGAGATTTGATGGAGACATAAAAGATTATCTGAGGCTTAGATAGGGTAGACAGTGAAAGTATTTTTTTTCCGAGGATGATGATATCAGTGTGCACAAGGGATCATAACTACAAATTGAGGGGTGAGAGATTTAAGACAGATGTCAGAGGCAGGTTCTTTCGTCAGAGAGTAGTTAGGGCGTGGAATGCACTACCTTCCAATGTAGTTAACTCAGCCAATTTAGGTCGATTTAAACAATCCTTTAGTTAAGCACATGGGTGATTTTGGGATAGTATAGAGTGACGAGCTGAGAATAGTTCACAGCTTGGCACAACATCAAGGACCAAAGGGCCTGTTCTGAGCTGTATTGTTCTGTGACTATAGTGCTACAAGAGATTTCTACTGTCTTAACCTGAGTGACAGATCTTGTATTGTGGGCTTACGAAATCTCACTGATCTCTACCAAACATATATGAGGTAGAGCTAGGGCAATAATACGACGCTGAAACAGGAGTGGAACAGGTAGCTCCATACAAAACCTTCACACATATTTTCACCTCCAAAATCGAACGCCTTCCACAAAAGCACCTCTATATCCCACCACAACACTTTGCCCCACAATCATGGTATCTGGTTATGCACCAGGTGTGCAACCGTCTGTTCAGGGGCCCTGAAACACTTGCTAAAGACTACAATCATGTGACATTGAGAGCCCTACCACATTGCATGCATTTTCTATCATTTTAATTCTGTTCCTGACTTCCCTTGTTTTTTCCTAATAAGCCTGTTCAAAGTTGTTATTACACACACCTGCACAAGCTGTGAATTGAACCCAGGCCTCTCAGTACAAGATTCGGGGTATTTTCACTGCATCCTTCACAAGGCATCGACTCTAACATTTCTTGTCCCTTAGCCTGTGAGTCACGCCTAAATCAACTCTCTAATTGGGAGGAAGGAGCAGCACTGGAGGACCGAGCAGCAGCCGGTACTCCAAATAGAGTGAATGAGGAGCGGGGCCAACGCATTCTCGGGAAGTGAACGCTTCAGGATTGGTCAGAAAGCAAACAGTTTTGCAGGATTGATCATTCTCACTACATAGTCGAGCATAAATCAATGCGAGATTTTAAGAAATAGTTGAGATGGAAATCTGATAACATACATGTTTCCAATCGATTTTCACAAGTCGAGTAATAAACTTCTTTTCAAACTCCCAGAACAATTGGTAATTTACATACCTGGCTGTTATGGTTGTGTTGGGCCGAACAGTCTGCATGCAAAGCATCTCTATGACTGTAGCTCGAGAGAGCGAATGTTAATGTCAAAGATTTCACCCATGATTCCGTGCGGATATGAATATTGTGTATAAACCCACCAATAACCTCAGTTTGGTTTCTATGGACAGCATGCGCAGTGTCACACTGATCATTAGAGAGAGAGACGTGGAGCTGCTTTCTCCAGCAGCCGTTGCGATCTGCTTCCGAGAGCAGCGCCCAGAGCCGGTGCGTAGGAGTCTCGCTGGGAGAAAGGAGCGGAGAGAATTCAATAATCCGGGAAAAATGGTTAAAAAGACCCTCTATGCCCGGTTAAGGAGATTGCGGTCTCTGATCAGGGAAGTGGCCCTGGGTCACGGCCGCCATTTGTTTGAGGGAAGAGGGAGCGCGAGCCTGAGGGCCACCATCTTGAGAAGGTCAAGGTGCAGGAGGGTGGGGCTCCCGGTGTCTATAGAACAATCAGAGGAAAGGGAAGACCCATTGTTATTGATTAATTCCACGAACACAGCTTCACTGGGCGATCCCGCAGGAATATCCTCTCTCAGTCCTGCTGGGATGTTTCACCCAATCAGAACCAGCAGCTCTCCTCCTCTCTCAGCTCCCCTTCTGTCCTTCCTGCAGCATCTGTCCCCTGGAACATTGAGCTGCCTGTCCTGTCCCTCCCTCAGCTGTTGTTCTGTAATAACGATGATATCTCAGACCCATCTTAGATTACTTCACTTAAGACTTGACTGCACCTGTTTGATTTTTCTTAACATCAGCAATTGTTTAATACTCACTTACAGGTTTTTAATTACATCTTTTTGAAGCAATTAATTCACATTCAATCATTTGCAATGGTGGGATTTGAACCTGTGTCCAGAGAACATTCGCTGACTTTCTGCATAAATTACCTCACAGTAATACCACAGGGCCATCACTTCGCCTGCTGACAGGTTGCTCATCACAGTGCAATATGAATCAAAACCCTTTCTTCCTGCACAATTATTTGATACTGACACCTTCCTGCACGCTGGTGATATCACTCAGTATCTCTCCATGTGGTATCCATCACAGTGTGAGTGTAAGTGCTGCCTCTGTCAGTGCCTCTCACTCTTGCAGCTACTCCAGGTCCTGAGCCAACAGAATTCTCCATTCCAGAGAGACGAGGCTGCATAGGCCAGGGACAATGCTTGGGATTTTCCAGATCTCTGTAGGACACAGTGCCATTTGCAGTGTAGCCCTCACTGCATTAGATAATTCCCCATTTTGTCCATTTCTCTGTCTCCTGTACATACTCAGGAAGTTCCTGACTCAATAGACTTCTAACTGCTGAGTGTCTCATCCATCACCTCATTGAAGATGATTAGTCAGCCAGAAGTACGAAGGGCAGGGAGATCTGGAGCCTTCAATAAATCCTGAAGCGAGGTAAGATCATTCACAGTGTACAGAGAGCAATGAGAGGGCTCCAAACATTAGCTAACAAAACATGACACAGATACAGTGCTGGAAGGGGTGCACAGTACAGACACACACCAGACTCAATCACCAGCCCTACTTTAAGTAATATTGTACTCGGACAGCATTGGGAGTGTCACAGTTCTCAATCCAGGCCTGAACTGTCTTAGTGAGCATCAGTACAACAGAATGGAAAGCAGGCCTCCCACGAGAGAGTGGGAATGCTGCCTGGGAACTTTCTGCTCTGTGTTCCCTCTCCAATGCTCTATCTACGCATGTCTTGTGGATCAGTGACTTTAATCATTCTAACGCCAAAAACAGTTCCTATCTCTGTCTTCTCCTCCCCTCTCACCAATCCCTTCACATATTTGAATTTTGATCCAGTCCAGGTTACCATCCATATCTCTCTAACATGCTTCAGTCTTGACAATATGTCTGTCTTGATAGTCTCTCCTCCAATAACTGAGACGTAGGGTCTGTTTCTGTGCTGCATGACTCTTTGGCTGAACTTGTCCATGCTGCCCAACTTTCCTAAATGTGACAAGTCACGTTTCCCTGCATTTGGCCCATGGCCCTTCAAACCATCTCCTCTCCATGTTCCTGCCCAAGTGTCTATTTCATGTTGTCATTGTACTTGTTTTTACCATTTCCTCTGGCAGTCCATTCTGTCTATGCACCATCCTCTGTGGAACATGTTGTTCCTCAGGTACTTCTTTAAATCTTTGCTCTCTCACCTCTCATTTATACCCTCTAGTTTTGGACTCACCTATCCTTGGCTGTTCACCTTACTTATGGCCCGCACGGTTTTACATAGCTGTATAAGGTCACCCCGTAGCCTCCTCTGCCTAGGAGAAATAGTGATGACAATGTTACAAATATCTGCAACTCATGTACTCAATGCTCTGACCCATGAAGTGTACCAAATGCTGCTTTCACCACGCTGTCCACCTGTGATGCCACTTCCAAGGAACAATGTCACTGCACCCCTTGGTCTTTCTCCATTCGACCACACTGGCTAGGGCCCGACCATTAACTGTGTTAGTCCTCTCTGGTTTGTCTTAACAAAAATCCAACATCTGAATTAAATTTCATCTTTCACTCCTTGGCCTAGTGGCCCCGTGGATTAAGACCCCCTTCGATAGCTGTAATACCTGCCCACTATCCCACTAATCCTGGTATCCACAAACATACTAACAGGGACTCCTATATTTTCACTCATATCTTTTATGGAAATGATGCACAATAGTTGTCCCTGCACCAGTCTTTATGGCACACCGCTGGTCAGAGGCTTCCAGTCTGAACAACAACCCTCTACCACCACCCTCTGCCTCCCACTGTCATCCCATTTTGTATGCAGATGGCGAGCTCTCCCTGATCCCTTGGGATCCAACCTAAATAACCAATGTATCATGCTCAACCGTTTTCATTCCCTTGCTGAATCGCGAAAGGGTGTCTGTTGCTCTGTCTTCATCTCTCTCCTTGCTCACATAGAGTCATAGAGATGTACAACATGGAAACAGACTTTTCGGTACAATCTGTCCATGCCGACCAGATATCCCAACCCAATCTAGTCCCACTGGCTAGTACCCGGCCCATATCCCTCCTCACCCTTCGTATTCATATACCCATCCACATCTTCAACAAACTTAGTTAAGTTTATGAGATATGTTTTCCCTTTCACAAAGCCATGCTGCCTGTCCGTGCTCAGTCCTTGTCTTTCCAAATGCATGGGTATGCTACCTCTTTGAATGATCTCCAATTTAACTGACCCACCCTCATCGATCTGTTGTTCCCTCGCTTTCCCTTGCATTCCGTATCAAATAATGACACATTATATTTCGAGTCATACAGCATGGAAGCTATTCAGCATCAACTGAATAAAATCTAAAACTAATCCCATCCCACCTGCCTGCTTCTGGATCATATCCCTTCAAACCTTTCCTATTCCTGTACTAATCCAAATGTCTTTTCAATATTGTAATTGACCTGACATTCACCCCTTGTTCGCAAAATTAATTCCACATGCAAACCTCCCATGTGCAACAATTTTCCCCTCATGTCTTTCTTTTTAATGTCTCTCTTCTAAACTTAAAAATGTACATCGTTTTGAAACTCCCCTGTCCACGGTAAAAGATAACTATATCTATCTCCCTCATTATTGTATAAACTTCTATCAGGTCGCCTCTCAACATTCAGACCTCAATGAAAAATTCCAGTCTATCCAGCCGTTCCTTATTACTGAAATCTTCCACACCCAGCAGCATCTTGGTACATCTCATCTGAACACACTCCAGCTTAATAATATCATTCCTGCAACTGGGCGGCCAGAACTGGACACAGTATTCCAGAAGAGGCCCCACCAATGGCCTGTACAATCTAAACGTGACTTCCCAACTCCTGTACCCAAAGGACTAAGCAATGAAACCAAGTGTGGCAGCACCTTCATAACCATCCTGTCTCTCCATGTGGCACACTTCGAAGAATTGTGTACCTGAACCCCGACGTGTCTCTGTTTTACAATACTACTGAAGGTCCTGTCATTTATTAAATAGGATCTACCCTTGTTTGTTCTACCAATTGTATGACCTCACATTTATTCAGATTGAACTCCATCCAAGGGTTTTCAGCCATTTCACCCATATCCTCAAGATCCCTTTGTAATCTTAGCAAACCTCCTTCACTGTCCACTATTTCACCCTCCAGTCTTCCAGTACATCATGCACATGATGTCAATGGTACAAATATCTTTGATCATCTTGCCGCAGTCTCTTTCCCAGCTTGCCAAATGTCCTGAGATACTCTGGATCAATACTGGGGATTCATCTACCTTTGAGTTTTACAGCCTGCAGCACCTCCTCTTCTATAATGTGGACTCATTTCAAAACATACAGTCATAGAGATGTACAGCATAGAAACAGACCCTTCGTACCAGCTCCTGCATGATGTTTCTAGCCCCATTTGCCAGAATTTTGCCAAAATCCCTGTAAACCCTTCCTGTTTATATACCCATCCAGATGCCTATTAAATCTGTACCAGCCTCCATTACTTCCTCTGGCAGCTTATTCCATTCATGTGCCACCCTCTGTGTGGACCAGCTGTCTCTTAGGTCGCTTTTAACAGTTCCACGCATACTTTTAAAGCTATTCCTTGTAGTTTGGACTCCCCAAGTCGGGAGAAAATGTCTTGACTATTCACGCCCATCATGATTTTAAATACCGTTATAAGATAACTCCTGCACCTCCCATGTTCAAGTGAAAATCGCCCAGTTAATTAAGTATTTCCTTGTAGCTCAAACCCTCCAACCCTGGCAACATCATTGCTCATTTTTTCGGAACCTTTTCAAGTTCCACAGCATCCTTCTGATGGCACTGAGACCAGAATTGCACACAGTATTCCAGACGTGGTCAAGCCAAACACTGTTTAGTTGCCAGAGCTCCTCAGTCTTTATCCACAGTAAGTCGCAAAGTGAAATATTTGTTTAGGATCTTGTGGTTTCACACACCGTTGACTTCGTTGATCATTATGGATAATGGTTTTGTCGCTCGCTATTCTTTTGTTCTTAACACATGTGTAAACTTTCTTTGGATTCTCCTTAACCTTATCTGCCAAAGCTATCTTATGACCTTTTTTTGCATTTCTGATTTCCATCCAAAGTGTATTCATGCAGCCCCTGTGATCCTCAGAGATTCCCTTGATCCAGCTGGCTCTACCTGACATGTGCTCTCTTGTTCTTGATCAGAGCTTGAACAGTCAGCCAGTGTTTCCTAATTCTGTTAGCATAGAGCTGCACACAAACGGGACCATGCATTTTATCTCTCATTTAAAATATTCCGACTTGCTAGAGTTCCCTTTACCTGCAAATAGCTTCCACTTTTTAAAATCATTATGTCTAATAACATCAATACTGGTCTTGCTCAATTTTCTAACCTGAACTTGTGGACCAGCCCTGTGATTCACCAAAGCTATTTCTAATCTAATACAATTGTGGTGACTTTCCACTGTAGTGCTCCCTCACTAACACCTCAGTCCCGTTCCCTAATTTGTTTACCAAGGGGCGGGCAGGTTTAACCCCATTCTCCAGTTGGGCCGTTTACATATTGACTGGAGTTTCTGGAACGCACTTAACAAATTCTTTCCATCGAAATGTTTAACACTGCAGCAATGCGAGTCCAGGTTTGGAAAGGTTGAAATCCCCTACGATTACAACTCTCTTATTCTAACAGATATCTGAGATCTCCTGACAGAATTGCTGCTCCATCTCCCACTAACTACCGCTGTAGTACAATTTCAGTACAATCATAGCAAACTGATGAACATTTTTTCTCAGTTCCACTAATATTATTTAACTGGGTGATTCCACGTGAATATTCTCTCTAAATACTGCTGTGATGTTTCCCCCAATCAAACCCATCACCGCTGCTCCTCTTCTGCCTCCTGTTCCATCCTTCCTACAGCATCTATTCCATGCAACAATGAGCTGTTGCCTTTCCATCTGTTGTGCAATTCTATAATACCTATTATATCCCATTTCCAGGACCCCATCCGTGCACTGGGTTCATCTGCCTTAACTGTTGAGGGCCCCACAGCCCTGCCAGACCAGTTTAAATCTTCTCGAGCAACTCCAGCAACTCACCCCATCAAGATATGGATCACCGTCCCGCTCCCAGTTCAGGTGCCTTCCCCACCCGGTCTATCTGTGCTTACACCTTCAGGAATCTATGGACTTGGACACCAAGTCCTCGGTGTTCCTCAATACTTCACAAGGACTTCTGTTCATTCTGTCCATCCTTCGCTTATCATACCTTCCACAGGATTTGACCTCACACTGATCAGAAGTAAACTACATTTGAATTTACTCTGCTCAGTTTATCATCTGATCGATTTTAGGCTGGAACGTGAGACCACCTTCCTGACTGTGAACAACACCCTCACCTTTTATGTCATCCGCAAACCTACTAATAATACCTTCTGCTTTCACATCCAAGTCATTAATGTACATAATAACCAGCAATGGTTCCTGCACAGGTCCAAATACTGTGCTTCCAAATACAAACACAGGCCTCCACCAGGTGCGGATCCAATTTGCCAACTTGCCTTGGATCCCATGGACTCTTCCCTTTTGGACCAGCCTTCCATGTGGGACATTGTCCAAGACCTTACTGACCTGCATGTAACCCACATCATCGGCACTGCTCTCCTCAATATTTGGAGAGGCCATTTCATAACATTCAACTGAAATCCTGAGGTGGCATCTTCCTCTACCAAATCCGTGATGATGCAGCCAAGTTGATCCCTGCCTTTCCAAGTGTTGATACATCCTGTCCCTCAGAATTGTTCCCAATAATGTCCCTCCCACTGATGTCAGACTATCTGCTCTGTAATTACCTGGCCTATCCCTACTGCCTTTCTCGAACAACTGAACCACATTAGCGATCCTCCAGTCATTCTGCACTTCACCTGTGGCCAATAAAGTATTAGATATATCCACCAGGGCCCCAGCAATCTCCTCCCTTACCTCCCACAACACCCTGGGATGCATCTCATTGAGCACTGGGGATTCCTCCACCTTTATGCCTGTTAAAACTTTTAATACCTCCTCCTGATTGATCTTTACATGTTCCACAACCTCACCATCTCAACTGAAATCTACAGCTACAATGCCTTTCTCCTGTGTGAATACAGATGAGAAGTATTCATTGAAGACCTCACCTACTTCCTCTGGCTCCATGCACAGATCGTCCCTTTAGTTTCTAACAGGCCTCACTCTTTCACCAGTAATCCTCTGACTCTAACTGTACTGGTAAAATACCTTGTGGCTTTTCCATAACACTATCTGCCAAGGATATTTCATGACCATTGTTTGACCCTCTTTTCTAAGGACCCCCATTGCCCTCTCTATACTTGTAAAGGGCTTCACCTGTGTTTATTGCACTGTATTTTATTTATCAAACTCACGATATCACTTGCTCAGTATTTGCTGAACTTGCTGCCTTTGCCATTCACTCTTCAAGGAACATCCTCACGGTATCCCTTTAAAATACTCCCACTTTGCAAATAAAGCCCCAACTGCAGGCATTTCCTCCCAGTCTCTGTTTGTCAGATCCTGTCTAATGATAGCAGTAATGACAGGAGACTCCATTGTGAAGGGGACAGACAGGAAATTGTGTGGCTGCAGAACCAGGACGGTGTGCTGCCTCGCGGGTAACAGTGTCAAGGATGTCTCTGAGCGATTACAGAACATTCTGAAGTTGGAGAGTGAATGTCCAGAGGTCATTGTGCACATCAGTGCACATGACAGAGGTAGACAAAGGGAATGGGATCCTGTGAAATGAGTATCACGCGTTAGGGAAGAAATTAAAAAGCTGATCTCAAGGGTAGTGATCTCCAGATTGCTCCCAGTGTCACTCACCAGTGGATAGAGAAATAGAAAGATAGGTTGGATGGATTTGTAGCTGAGGAGCTGGTGTACGGGCAAGGGTTTTCAATTCTTGGATCATTGGGATCTCTTCTGGGTTAGGGGTGTCCTGGACAAGAGGATGGGTTGGACTTGAACCAGAGGGTCACCAGTATCACTGGAGGGGGATTTGGTAGTGTTACTATGGAATGTATAAACTAGTTAGGCAGGAATTCGGGACTCTTAATAAGAGAGGGGCAATTGAAAAGTCAGGGGAAAATACATTAGCCATCAGAGCAAGTTTCATATTCAGGATATTCTGGGGCACAGTCAAGGGACGGAAAAGATATTTGGTTTAAAGGGCATTCGTTTCAACACACGAGGCCTGACTGGTAAGGCTCACAAGCTCAGAGCATGGATTATTGTGGGGACTGGGATATTATAGCCATAACAGAAACAGGGCTGAGAGAAGGGCAGGACTGGCAGCTCATTGTCCCAGGATACAGAAGCTACAGGCGTGACAGAGGGACAAGTAAGTGAGGAGAGGGAGTTGTCCATTTGATAAGGGAGGACATAAAAACAGTGCTTAGAGAGGACACTCTTAAGGGGTCATAAAATGAGGACATATGGTGAGAAGTTAGTAACAAAGAGGGGATGGTCAGTCGACTAGGATGGTGCTCTAGACCCCCAAAGAGCCAGCGAGTACTAGAAGAACAGATGTGTAGAGAGATTGCAAGCACCTATAGAAATAATAGAATAGTGCTGTTTGGAGATTTTAACTTCCATTGTATTGACTGGGACATTCAGAGTGTAAAAGGCCCCTATTGGGTGGAATTTGTTCAATGTGTCCAAGAAATTTCCTCAGATCAATATATAGGAGGCCCCACTCTTCTCAGGTAGGAGCAACACTGGACCTCCCCTCAGAAACCGAAGTCGGACAAGTGACTGAAGTGGCAATCGAAGAGCACTTTGGGTCCAGTGACCACACCTGTCATCGTTTTAACATAGTTATTGAAGAAGATCAGACATCTCCACAGATTAAGGTCTTTAACTGGAGCAGAGCCAGTTTTGGGACCATTAGGCAGGATCGAGCAGGGGTCGATTGAGTGAATTAAAAATCACACAACACCGGGTTATTTCAAAACACTAGCTTTCAAAGCGCAGGTGATCAACTTTAAAGATAAAATTAACATTTAATTTGTTTGATTTTACATTCCACGACGCTAGGACCCTGTTGCTATAAATTCTATGTCTTATGATTGGGCTCCACAACAACCTGATGAAGAAGCTGCTCTCTGAAACCTATTGCCTCCAAATAAACCTATTGGACTGGAAGCTTGTGTTGTGTGATTTTTAACAATGTACATTCCAGTCCAACACAGGCTACTCCACATCATGCTCCCATCAACTGGGTGAGTCTACTTGAAGGAAAAGGAATGACTGACAAATTGTAGACTTCTAAAAGTGTCATATCAAGAATCCAGGGTCAGTGTGTCCCTGTTAGTGTGAAGGGAAAAGCTGGCAGGTTTTGCGATCCCTGGCTCGTGAGGGATATTGAGGCTCTGTTCAAGAAAAAAGAAAACGGCATACATTGTCTTCAATGTTTCTGTATCAACGTAACCTCTTCCAGTCCTAAAGACAGGATCACTCGCTGGAGACTCTACAATCCTTTCAGGACCCTGCAGCACGACCGATCTTCAGAAACCAGTGAAAGCCTGTGACTCTCCCAATCCAGTTCTGACAAGACTCACTATCTGTTTGACATCCTCCTGTAGCCAGCACCCACCCTATCAATGTAAGTTCCTCCTGTATCTCTATGCATTTACTCCATAACCTTCTCCAGCTCTTACACCCCTATCTGTGTAAATGTCACCCTCCCCTACAAACCTTCCCACTTTGACCAAACTAGAGATGATTACTAATGCTCCCTTATCTGTGAAACTGTCTCCAAACAAGATTACCGTCCTTCTGAAAAATCCTTCAGACTCCACACCCTCCATGTCTAAATTATCTGCAAAAGTAAACCTTCCTATATCTATGAACATCTTCAATCACGACTACCCTCCCTATCTCTGTTTGGTCCTCCAGTCTATATAACCCGCTTTATCTCTGTCATCTGTTCCATTCACCGCACTCTGTGGAAAAATAAGCTTCTTGCTCTCCACCCTGTCTGTACATCCCATGATTTTGTAGACCTCAATCAGGTCCCCAGTCAACTTTTGTCTATCCAATGAAAATAATCCGAATCTATTCTAACTTCCTAAATAACTAGCCCCTTCCATACCAGACAAAATCCTGGTGAACTTCCTCTGCACCCTCTCCAAAGCAAAGCATCCACATCCTTTTGGTAACGTGGTGATCAGAACTGCATGTATTATTCCAAATGTGGTCGAAGCAAAGTCCAATACAACTGTAACATGACCTGCCAACTCCTTTACTCAATATCCCATCCAATGAAGGAAATCATGCCGTATGCTGCCTTAACCACTTTACTGACCTTTGTTGTCACCTTCAAGGAACAATGGACCTGAATACCCAGATCTCTCTGTACGTCAGATTTCACCAAGACCTTTTCATTTACTTTGGTCTTGAATTGGATTTTCTGAAATGCATCATCTTGCATTTGCCTAGATTGGGCTCCCCATTTGCCATTTCTCTGCCCATCTCTCTACTGCTGTATTCTCTGACCCTTGACTATCTGCTACTCCACCAATCTTAGTGTCATCTGCAAACTTGCTAATCAGGCAAACTATTCCTTCCTCCAAATAATTTATGTATCTCACAAAGACAGTGGATCCCGCACGGATCCTTGTGGAACAGCATTGGGCACTGGTCTCCATTTTGAGAAATTCATTTTACTATAATCCATGTACATGTCCAAAAGTTAAGTAAATGTCCCTAATGTAACCATCTCTACCACCAACGCTGGCAGTGCATTCCACACACCCACCACTCTGCATAATGCACCTACCTCTGACATCTCCCATAAACCCACCTCCAATTACCTTAAAATTATGCCCCAACGTAATAGCCATTTTCACGATGGGAAAATTCTCGGGACACCCACTCTCTGTATGCCTCGCATCATCTCGTGCACCTCAATCAAGTCAGCTCTCATGCTATTCATTCCAATGGGAGAAGCCCTGGCTTCCCCAACATTTCTTCATTAGACCTACCCTACAATCCAGAAAACATCCTGATAAGTCTCTTCTGCGCCCTCTCCAAAGTTTCCACAACTTTCCTATAATGAGGCGACCAGAACATAACACAATATTCCAAGAGTGGACTACCCAGGGGTATATGGAGCTGCAGCCTCACGTCACTGGTCTTAAACTCAATATCCTTGCTAAAGAATGCTAAGACATCACACGCCCTCTTCACACCCTTTCAACATGGCTGGCATATGTGAAGGATCGATGGACGTGGACCCCAAGATTCTTCTCTTACTCCACACTACCTAGAATCCTACCTTTAACCCAATAGAAGTTCTCAGCAGAAACCTTCAATCTTCAACCTTCCCTATTTTGGTACCTTCCTCCAATCCCCACAAAATCCACAAACTGTGAAACGTCTTCCAATCCCTACAATCCTCCTTAGCTCTGTAACCTCCTTTATTAGCGAGAACTGTTAAAATTATCGAAGCCAAGTTTAGCCACTTCAATATTACTAATAACTACAAAATCGTCTAATCCTGATATTCCTCCCTAACTCTGTAACCTCCACCATCCTACAGTACCCTTCTCGGGAATATTGTAGAAGAAGGAAGAGTTTTATAGTACGGGTCATGATAGGAGGTAGGAAGGACTGCAGAATCTGGAGGGTGGTCCAAATATAGGAGGGGGATAGGGATCTTGCAACACGTTAGAGGGAGCGAGATTCATAGAACCTGCAGGATGAGACCGGGAATGGGTTGTGGAACCTGAAGGATATATAGTAGTCCGAATGACTGATTTATTTTTGATTAGAATTTTAGGCCAACCTTGATGACCTAATTTTGGAGATGTTTACCAGAATGTCTGTGCACAGCTTCAGATTGCCAGGCTGGGATATGTGAGTTCAGATGTGAATCTATTTGCCCATTCTGTCTGTGTGCCTGATCCTGACCTGGTGCTGCTCTGATGGAAAGCACTCTCCGTGCATCTGGTGGTCTCCAGATCTACATGGCTGACCAGAGCTCACCTCATCAAAGCCTTCATTTAGAATGTGCTTTATTTTTTCATTATTTTCAAATGGCAGTTTCGTGAGATGCTGGAATTGGGGATTGGGAAATTGAAACCTTTATCATTGGAAGATGGGAAACCTTCAAAAATGAGATTACGGCTTTCCAGAGACAGGATACAGTATTCCTATTAGGGTGGAAGGAAATGCTGGTGGGTGTAGGGTATGCTGGATGACGAGAGAACTAAGATTTTGGTTAAGAAAAAGGAGGAAAAAAATTGTCACGAAAAATCTCGAGAAATCAAGCGAATCCTCAGACTATAAAGGCTGGAGCAGTGTACTTAAGAGGGTAATCAGGAGGTTAAAAAGTGGACTCGAGATAGCTCTGACAAATAGGGTAAAGGAGAATCCAAAGGGTTTTTATAAATACATAAAGGACAAGAAGGTAAGGAGGGACAAAATAGGGTCCCTCAAAGATCAGCAAGGCAGCCTTTGTGTGCAGACACAGGAGATGGGTCCGATACTAAACAAGTGTTATTCATCAGTGTTTACTGTGGCGAAGGAAATGGAAGAGAAAGAATGTGGGCAAAGAGATGGTGACAACTTGAAAACATTCCTCTTAAAGAGGAGGATGTGCTGGATGTCTTGAAACGCATAAAAGTGGATAAATCCCCAGGAACTGATCAGGTGTACCTTGGAACTTTGCGGGAATCGAGGGAAATGATCGATGTGTGCCTCGCTGAGAGATTTGTATAATCGATCATCACATGTGAAGTATTTGAAATTTTGAGGTTGGATAACATGGCGCCACTATTTAAGAAAGGTGGTCAGGGAAATCTAGGAAACTATAGACCAATGAGCATGACATCAGTAGTTGTTAAAGTGTTGGAGGGAATCCTGCAAGATAGGATTTACATGTATTTGGAAAGGCAAGGAGTGATTAGGGATAGTCAGCATGGCTTTGAGTGTGGGAAAACATGTCTCAAGAAATTGATTGCGTTTTTTGAAGAAGTAACAAAAAGGATTGATGAGGGGCGATCACTGGATATGATCTATATAGACTTCAGCGAGGCATTCGAAAACGTTCCTCCTGGAAGATCGGTTCGCAAGGTTAAATCTCATGGAATACAGGGAGAACTAGCCGTTTGGATAGAGAACTGGCTTGAAGGTTGAAGACAGAGGGTGGTGGCGGATGGTTGCTTTTCACACTGGAGGCCGATGGTGTGCCACAAAGATCAGTGCTGGGTCCGCTACTTTTCGGCATTATATAAAAGATTTGGACGTGAATGTAGGAGGTACAGTTAATAAGTTTGTAGAACACACCAACATTTGAGATATAGCGGTCAGTGAAGAAAGTTGCCTGAGATTACAACGGGATTTTGATCAGATGGGCAAATGGGTTGAGGAGTGACAGATGGAGTTTAGTTCAGATAAATGTGAGGTGCTGCATTTTGGGAAAGCACATCTGAGCAGGACTTATACATTTAATGTCTAGGTCCTAGGGAGTGTTGTTGAAAAAAGACACCCTGGAGTTCCTTAAAAGTAGAGTCGCAAATAAGCAGATAGTGAAGAAAGTGTTTGGTATGCTTTCTTTTAATGGTCAGATCATTGAGTACAGGAGTTAGGAGGTCATGTTGCAGCTGTACAGGACACTGGTTCGGACACTTTTGGAATATTTCGTACAAGCCTGGTCTTTTTATTATTGGAAAAATGTTGCGAAACTTGAAAGTGTTCAGAAAAGATTTAAAAGGATCTTGCCAGGGTTAGACGATTTGAGCTATTGGGAGAGGCTGAAACGACTGGAACTGTTTTCCCTGGATCGTCAGAGGCTGAGGGGTGACATGCTTCAGGTTTATAAAATCATGAGGGGCATGGATAGGATAAACAGGCAAGGTCTTTTCTATGTGGTGGTGGAGACCAGAGCTAGAAGGCATAGGTTTAGGGTGAGAGATGAATGATTTAAAAGGGGCCTAAGGGGCAACGCTTTCACGCAGAGTGTGGTGTATGTATGGAATGTACTGCAGAGGAAGTGGTGGAGGCTGGTACAATTGCAGCATTCAAAAGGCATCTGGATTGGTATATGAATAAAAAAAAGTAGTGGGATATGGGTCAAGTGCTGGCAGATGGCACGAGATTAGGAAAGGATATCTGGGCGGCGTGGACGAGTTGGACCGAAGGGTCCGTTTGTGTGCTGTAAGTCTCTAGGTCTCTCTGGCTCTAAATGTGTTCCACTGTTCATTTACAGACTGACATTTCAGTCTGTTTCCCCTGTTTACCTTGGTCAGTTCTGTCTCAATATCATGTAATTGGCTTTGTTACTGATGCTTTAGTATGCTTTATGGTCACTTTAAAATGTCATAATCTCTTTAAATTCCGGTATAATTTCTTGGAGGATCTCGATGCAATATTATTCATTCACTCAGCTTTATCACCCAACGGTCGATCTGAGATAGTTATATCCCTAGCCAGTTGCACAATGTATTATTCAAACAAACACTGACTAAGACATTCAAGAAGGATCTCGGATAATATCACTCTTGCCAATGTGTCTGTTCCAGATTATACAAAGATTGAGGTCTCCCAAAATTATCACACCACCTTTGTTACGAAGTGCAATGAATTCCTGTTTAATGCAGGGATGAGCAACGAAATACTGCAAGGCAGTTTAAAAACTGTTCTCTTGCTTTTGTTTTTGACACGTTGCATCCAGAATTTGCATTTAGGCTGATTCAGCTGCATAATCTGAGGCCAAATGCTTTCTCTGTAATGCGTTTGTTATCCATTAGTGTCAGGGTTCCCATCTTGCTTTTCCATTCTCCCTGAGTTCCTGTAAGGTTGTTTACTGTTGAATATTTATGTTCCACCTTATGTTCACCATGTAATCACGTCTGTCTGCTGACTAAATCTCATTGTTCTCTGTGTCACAAGTCACCATAATACAGATACTTTGTCCTTGTAAAAAAAAACACTTCATAATTTACATTTTCCCACAATGTCCTGTTACAATCCTATTCGCTGGTGTACAGTTTTCTTTCAACTCTGTCCCTTCCTTTTCCTTTCTGCTTGTCTTCAGCCACAGACCCATGTTGTTCTGATGCTTCACCTTTTCTCTTTGGATTTGGAAATCTCCTTTCACCTGAACCCTTTCGCAGCATCTTCTCTGTCAGTTTAAAGCCCTGTCCATAAACCTACCGACATGATTGGCCAGGACACTGGTCCCAGCACGGTTGGTTTTAATGGTACTCATGGCATAGAACATAGAAGAATACAACGCAGTACAGGCCCTTTGGCCCTCGATGTTGCACCGATCCAAGCCCACCTAACCTACACTATCCCACTATCCTCCATATGCCTATCCAATGCCCGTTTAAATGCCCATAAAGATAGAGAGTCCACCACTGCTACTGGCAGGGCATTCCACGAATTCACGACTTGCAGAGTAAAGAATCTACACTTAACATCTGTCCGATACCTACCACCCCTTAATTTAAAGCTATGCCCCCTCGTAATAGCTGACTCCACACGTGGAAAAAGGTTCTCATGGACAACCCTATCGAAACCCCTAAATATCTTGTACACCTCGATCAAGTCACCCCTAAACCTTCTTTTCTAAAATGAAAACAGCCCCAAGTGCCTCAGCCTTTCCTCATACGATCTTCCTACCATACCAGGCAACATCCTGGTAAACTTCCTCCGCACCGGTTCAAGTGCCTCCACTTCCTTCCTTTCGTATGGCGACCAAAACTGCACACAATATTCCAGATGCGGCCGCACCAGAGTCTTTTACAACTGCAACATGACCTCAGGACTCCGGAACTCAATTCCTCTACCGATAAAAGCCAGTACACCATACGCCTTCTTCACTGCACTATTTACCTGGGTGGCAACTTTCAAAGATCTGTGTACATGGACACCAAGATCCCTCTGCTCATCCACACTACCAAGTATCCGACCATTAGCCCAGTACCCCATCTTTTTGTTACTCTTACCAAAGTGAATCGCCTCACACTTTGCTACATTGAACTCCATTTGCCACCTTTCTGACCAGCTCTGCAGCTTATCTATATCCCGCTGTAACCTGCCACATCCTTCCTCACTGTCAACAACTCCACCGACTTTCGTATCATCCGCAAACTTGCTCACCCAACCTTCTCGCACTTCCTCCAGGCCATTTATAAAAATGACAAACAGCAATGCTCCCAAAACAGTTCCTTGCACAACACCGCTAGTAACGGCACTCCAAGATGAACCTTTTCCATCTACTACCCTCTAATCCAAAACTCCAACTCACACTCAATGCCTAAACACCGAATTTTTTTTCAGTAGCCTACAATGGGGCATCTTCTCAAACGCCTTACTGAAATCCATATACACCACATCGACCGCTTTCCCCTCGTCCACCTCCTTAGTCACCTTATCGAGAATTCAATAAGGTTTGTGAGGCACGACGTGCCCTTCACAAAACCAATGCTGACTATCCCTGATCACATTATTCCTATCCAGATGTTCATAAATCCAATCCCTTACAATTCTCTCTAAGACTTTGCCACAACAGGAATGATACTCACCGGCCTTTAGTTACTAGGGTTATCCCTACTCCCCTTCTTGAACAAGGGAACCACATTTGCTATCCTCCAGTCTTCCGGCACTATTTCTGGAGACAACGAGGACATAAAAATCAAGGCCAGTGGCTCTGCAATCTCCTCCCTTGCTTCCCAGAGAATCCTGGAATAAATGCCATCAGGCCCAGGGGACATCTATTTTCACCCTTTCCAGAATTTCCAACACCTCTTCCCTACATACCTTAAAGCCGTCCATTCTAATTAATTGTGACTCAGTATTCACATCGGCAACAATGTCCTGTTCCTGAATGATTACTGACGAAAAGTATTCATTCAGTATCTCCCCAGTCTCTTCAGCCTCCACACACAACTTCCCACTACTATCCTTGATTGGACCTATTCCTACCCTAGTCATTCTTTTATTCCTGACATACCTATAGAACGCCTTAGGGTTTTCCCTAATCCTACCAACTAAGGACTTTTCATGTCCCCTCGTTGCTGCTCTTAGCTCTCTCTTCAGATCCTTCCTGGCTACCTTATAACACTCAATTGCCCCAATTGAACCTTCACGCCTCATCTTTACATACTCAATCCAGTATGGCCTCACATCTTGTTGTTCTGTCTACATATTGTGTCAGGAAACCCTCCTGCATACATTGGACAAACACCGAACCATCCAAAGAACTCAAGCTATCGCTTTCCCAATCAATATCAGGAAAGTTAAAGCACCCATTACAACCACCCTATTACTTTCATTCTTCTCCTGAACCATCCTCCCAATCATTTCTTCTACTGGCCTCATCTTTACATGTTGCTGTCTCTGGCTGAGCAGCATCTCAGGCCCACCCTGACCAACCTTTGGGCTAAGTGGATTGCCAGATCATTTCAGAGGGAATTTTGAGAGTCAAACCCTTTGCTCTGGGTCTGGATTCATATGTAGGCCAGACCAGCAACCTATAACAGATTTCCTTACTTAAAGGGTATTAAGTAGCCAGAGGGGTATCCCTGCTTCCGGGATTAAATTCTGGATGAACAGTCGAGTGAGAGTTACCCGAGGCCATTGCCTGGCCCACTGACAACTCCCTCATCCGTGAGTGCTGATCCCAGTGCACCGTCTTCGTGACCGTGGTTTCATCGTGATACCTTCCTGCACTCTAGTGATAGCTCTCCATGTGATATCTGTCACCGTGAGGGTTTAATTGATGCCAGTGACTGCAGCTTTGCAGTTACTCAAGATCCTGAGCCAACAGATCTCTCCACTCCAGGGAGACGAGGTAGCACAGGCCAGGGACGGAGACTGGGATATTCCAGATCTTTGTGGGGCTCAGTGCCATTCTCCATATGTAACCCTCACTGCATCAGTCTAATTTCCCATTCTCTCTGTTTCTCTGCCTCCTGTAGGTAATCAGGATGTTTCTGACTCAGCAGAATTCCCAATTCCTGTTTCGTTCATCACCACACTGAAGATATTTGGTCAGCCAGAGAGAGATGGAGAGAGAGAGAGATCTGGAGCCTTCAGTAAATTCTGCAGATAGGTAAGATCACTCACAGTGAACCGAGCAGAGTGCATGTAATATATCGAACCTTGGTCCAGAAGACATGACATCGATACAGTGTTGAAGCACGAACACAGAGCATGATGGTTTCCAGGCTCAATCCCCACCCTCTTGTTTACTTTCATCACTGCTGTAATGAGCCTTCCCATGTCAATATGGGAAGTTGACAGTTATCAATCCAGGTCTGTGCTGTCTTAGTGAGAATCAGTACAACAGAGGGGAAAGCAGGCCTCCCCTAAGTAGATGGCATTGAAACCTGGGATCCTTCTGTTCTATATTCCCGCTCACGCTGTCTCTTGTCGTGTGATAAGAGTCATACAGCAAGGAGACATACATTTCGGTCCAACTCATTTGCGCCAGTGTCTTGAATACTTGTTCTTCCCAGAAAATTTCATGTTTCTATAATCTCCACCCTCCCATATTCCAACTGTATATTTCAAATCTACTCCAATGCTGACGACTCTCCCCATGTGTAAATTGCTTCAGTTTCGGTAACATGCCAAATCTCAATAATCTCATTCTGCACTCGGTACAATAATGCCTATTTCTGTAGTCTTGAACAATACTTACAGTGCCCCCGTCTCTATTAAATCCTCCAGCCTGGACCAAGATGCCCACCTGCCTACCTTCCTCAAGCCCCAGGAGAACATGATATCACTGTAATGTTATGCAGGCCCTACAACGCACCTGCCACCTGGCCTGCAGCACCACACGATCACAGTAACCTTCTCCCATCCCAACCGCGCTCCTTATCAACATAAACATCTCCAAACCCTTTTCAATCAACAACAGCACTTCACATTTCTGTTTGCTCCTCCACTCCCTACATCCCTCCCAGCACCTCAAACAGCCTCTCTTTGTGTAATTCTGCAATTTGGGGCAGCCCGGTGACTCAATAGTGAGCAATGGTGCCTCACAGCGCCAGCGACCCAGTTTCGTTTGGTGACTGTCTTTATGGTGTTTGCACATTCTCCCTGTGTCTGTGTGGGTTTCCTCTGGGTGCTCCGGTTTCATCCCAAAGGCCAAAGATGCACAGGAGAGGTCAAGTGGCCATTCTAAGTTGCCCATAATGTTTGTTGCAATGTCAGAGAGAAGTGAGTTTGGGTGGGTTACTCTTTGGAGAGTTGTTGTGGACTTGTTGGGCTGAAGTACCTGTTCCCATGCTGAAAGGAATCTAATCTAAACTCTCCCTCTGCGTTCCATATTACTGTCCCTAAATATATACATCTATCCATAAACAGCCCCAAACTCTTCAAACCTCCGAGTCTCTGTGAGCTCCCACTGCTCCCTCCTTAACTGTGTAACGTTTCCAGTCCTGGAACACTGAAAATGTGAACATCCTACAATCCTCCCTATCTGCGTAATCCTCTCAGATCCCTGTAAAACCCCCGATCTGTGGAACCAACTCCAATGCTTGTGACTCTCCCAATCAGTTTCTACAAGACTTACTATCTATTTTACATCCTCCCGTCACTATCACCAGCCCTGTCAATGTTCGCTCTTCCGGTCCCCCCATCAATCTAATCATCTCCATAACCTTCTCCAGCTCTTACACTCCTATCTGTGTAAACATTACACTCCGCTACAACCATCCCTAAAGCAGAAACCTCCTCCAGTGTGTGCAAGTCTCCCTATCTGTGTTCGTGTCTCCAGTCTCTATTGCTGTTCCTGTCTCTGTAAGCTGACAGATTGTCCAGCTTTCCAGTCCAATTAATTTCCAGAATCTCAGCATCTGACATCAACAAATGTTTTCATTAACTACAGCCTTTCTTATCTCTGTTCGTTCCTCAATGCCATACTACTTCATAATCTCTGTAAATAGCACCATTCCACAAAATACTCCCTGTCTGTGTAAACTACCCCAATCCTACAGTGAGAAGCCTCACTGCCCTTTTGATCACCTGTGGCCCCTACAGATCTCTATGTAACTTTCCTGACTCCATTAATACAGCTTATCTCATGTTATAACTACTCGAAATCATCTGTTTCTCACCATCTCTGTGATATTCTTCAGTTACTGCAATTCTCATTCTTTATCTCCAGATCTTCCAATCCCCCTGGTCAATGTAAGGTTACTGATCCCTTGCAGCATGTTTAATACCTGCAGCAGCCTCCAACTCTTCAATACAGCCTGTCGTTGTAACCTCCTCAAATACTACAGTATTTGTAATATCTTCCAGTATCTGCAACCCTGTTGATTTCTGTAACCTCCTCCAAAACAGCACTCCACATCCGAATACCATCCAATCTGTCGAATCCACATTGTCTATAACCCTCCCTTTCTCTAAACACCTCTGTAGCTCCAACTAGTACTG
Organism: Chiloscyllium punctatum; assembly: GCF_047496795.1. Taxonomy (NCBI): domain Eukaryota; kingdom Metazoa; phylum Chordata; class Chondrichthyes; order Orectolobiformes; family Hemiscylliidae; genus Chiloscyllium; species Chiloscyllium punctatum. Next base: position 97,376,126 of record NC_092744.1, read on the forward strand.
TGTAATCTCTAGTCCCTATATTCCTCCTGAACTCTGTAAATCCTTCAGAATTGATAACCCTGTAACTCTCCTTGACATCTTTCAGCCCGACAACCGATCTGATCTCTCACCACCAACAGTGATCTCAAACCACCCAAACTCTGTATCATCCTCCAGTCTCCCCAACCCAGCTCTGTTTTTTTTTTCTCTGTTAGCTTCTCTGGTAACTGTATTCCCCTTTATCTCCGTTTACAGATCCTTTTTCAGGGAAACAATGTTTCAGTACCGAATCTGTAAGAACAAAATAATCTTTTGTGTATCAATAAATTTGCCTCATTTAATAATTTTTAACGACTGCAAGTTCAACCTTCTCCACCTCTTCTCATCAATATCCCTCCATTTTGAAGAACAGCCTGGTGAACCTTCACTGGGCTGCCTCTCATGCAAAGACATTTTCCCTCTAGATAGGGGACTAAACCTGTTCACCGTATTGTCAGTGTGGGCTGACTGGAGTCCTCTATATTTATTACAAGCTTCCCCTATTTTTATTCTCCATTCCCTTTGAAATCAATGCCATCATTCCATTTACCTTCTCTATGACCTGTTTTCCCTGTATTCCACTTTTTTGAGATTTATACACAAGGATTCCCACGTTACTCAGTGGCAGAGCTTTCTGCCATTGATCTAAAACCAAGAGGCGACAGCGATAATCAGGAAAGTGCTGGAATGTATGGTAAAAGATATGCCAGAAATGCTAACTGCACACTTAGAAACCCATGGAATAAGCGCAGTCCATAAGACCATCATGTATAGGGGCACAATTAGGCCATTCATTCCATCAGATCTATTCCACTATTCGAATATGGATGAATTTATTCTCAACACCATTCTCCCATTTACTCCCTGTAACCCTTGATCCCCTTACTCATCAAGAACCGAGCTATCTCGGAGTTAGATACACTGAATCACTTAGCATCCACAGCCCCATGAGGCAGTGAGTTCCACAGGTCCATCACCCTCTGGCTGAATAAATTCCTCCACATCTACATACCAAAGGGTCATCCCTTCACTCTGAAGCAGTTCCCTTGGACCCTAGACTCTTGTACTAGTGGAAACATCCTCCCCACGTCCGTTCCATTCAGGCCCCTCAGTATTCTGTAAGTTTGAATGAGGTTCTGCCGCCCCCTCTGAAACTTCATCAAGTACAGACCCAGAGACTTCACCTGGTCCTCATATGGCACGGATTTCATCCCTGGGATACTTCTTGGAAACCCATTTCTCGTACCCCTTCACATCCTTTGTCCAGACTCTGAATGGTTAACGTGTAGAGTGTAGTCCCAACACTGACCCCTGCGGAGCTCCCTTCATCACCAATTTCCATCGTGAAAAAGACCCCTTTCTTCACACACTCTGCCTTGTGCCAATCAGAGAAATCCTCTCTCCATGTTAAGCATGTTGTTCTGAAACGGAAATTTTATTTCACACCCACTGCTGGATTTATTTTTCTGTCTGGCTGTAAACAACAGAGTTTCACCATTACCTGCCCATCTGTAATTCCCTGGAGAAGTTGGTGGTGAGCTGCCTTCCTGACCCACTGCAGTCCTTTGGGTGTAGGGACAGACACATTGCTGGGAGGATGGAGCGTGTCTTGGAGGGCACCTTGGAAATGCTGGAGTTCCCGTGCACCCGGAGCTCCTGTCCTTCCAAGGTATAGTGGTTCCGGGTTTGTGAAGTGCTATTGAAAGACCCTTCCTGAGTGACATCAGTGCTACTTGTAGATCTTTTATTCATTCATGAACATGAGCTTTGTTGGCTGGACCAGCGTTTATTGTTGATTTGGAGTTGTCCCTGAGAAGGTGATGGTGGGCTGCCTTCCTGAGCCACTGCACCAGCCGTTGGAGCTGTTGTTATCTGTGTCCCCTCCAGCAGGCGCTACAACACTCCTCATGGCTGTAACTGCAGACAGACAATGCAGCTCTCCCTTTCATATCTGACATCCTCCTCGCCTTATAAATCTGATAATTCCTCACAATATTTCACCTCCTCCATTCACATCTCTGCCTGAGATCTCTAAAATTTCTTTAATCTTGTATAAACATCTGATCGCCCAAACTCTCTCCTTTTTAAAATTTGTAACCCCTTCAGTTTCTGTAACTCTCCATATCACTGTAATCAATGGCAGCACAGATTCCCTTCGTTAAATCTCTATAATTACAATGGTTGTGTGTGTAAAATTGACACTTTTCATCCTCCTTATCCATCTCAGGACTTCCAGCCCCCACAATCCCACTATGTGGAATGCTCCCATTCTCTGCACCTCCTCATTTCCTGAGGGTCTTTGAAAACCATCAGTGCCCAAAGGTTTATATTACCCCCAGTTACTGCAAGTCTTCTCACTCTGTCACATCCAAGTCTAAAAGACCAGTCAACACTTGCTGGATGTCAATTTGCATTTGTTGAAGTCTGCACATCTCTGTAAGCAGTTCTGAAAAAGCCCTTTAGGCTCTACAAAGCTCCGTCATGAACAAGCTACCATCTTTCTATTTCCTTTGCCTCTTCGATGTCTGAAACTCTCACTGTCTCTTCAGTAAACTTCTTTAGTTGCTGCAGGTCTGCCTTGCTCCCCACATAACCCGTTCCATCCCATACAGCTTGCTCAATCACTGTAACACCATCGGCTCTGTCTAATCCTCCTCGTTTCCACTGTTTTCCAGACACAACAGCGATCCTATAAGAGAGCAGTGTGGAATGGGACGTTATAAATCTCAGCTGAGGCTTGAGGCCTAACATTGCCTGGGAGTCGCAAAGGGAGGGAACCTGAGTGAAAGCAGCACAAAGCGGAAGAACATACATCAGCAACGAGGATCAAGGCCGGCTGGGACTTGGAGTTGGAGAAACAGCACAGCAGGAGGCTTAATATCAGCACCGAGCCACAGAGGGAGTGACCATGTGAGGGAGCAACTTGGAGCAGAGGCTTGAGGCTAACTCACACCTGGGAGTTAGAGGCAGCAAAGTGGGAGGATATAAATCAGCACTGAGGATCGAGGCCTAATTGTGCCTGGGAGTCACAGAGACGGTGACACTGTGAGGTAGTGGAGTGGAGTGGGAGCTGGAGGATTATACGTACCTGGGAGTCAGAGAGACGGTGACCCTGTGAGGGAGCAAAGTGGATGGGACTTGGAGGGATTACACATACCCGGGAATCACAGAGATGGTGACCCTGTGAGGGAGTGGAGTGGAGTGGGAGCTGGAGGATTACACGTACCCGGGAGTCACAGAGACGGTGACCCTGTGAGGGAGTGGAGTGGAGTGGGAGCTGGAGGAGTACACCTACCTGGGAGTCACAGAGACGGTGACCCTGGGAGGGAGCAGAGTGGATGGGACTTGGAGGATTACACGTACCTGCGAGTTATAGTGACTGTGACCCTGTGAGGGAGTAGGGTAGAGTGGAAGCTGGAGGATTACACGTCCCTGGGAGTCACAGAGACGGTGAAACTGTGAGGGAGCAGAGTGTAGTGGGAGCTGGGGATTATACGTACCTGCGAGTCACAGAGATAACTTTCTGCTGCTGGGACTGCCTGCACTGAGTTTGACAGAAGTGCAAGAGCCATCACAGAAAAGGCTGTAAGTTCATTGGCTGATAAATGCACCGTTATAAGCAACTGTACGTTAATTGCTATAAGTTAGCAAATTTATTTTTTTCAACTTCTGAAATAAGGGTTGAACACAGAAATAAGAGGGCGAAGTGAAATTCTGAGCTAGTATAGTAAATTTCCCTCAGTAAGCCACAGTTGCATAAGGGACTTAACCATATTGTTATTTCCCTGATGTTAACTTCATTCTAAGTAATTAGTTAAGTTACTCTAGACATGTTGCATTTCACGACATGGCAAGACATATTTGTCAGGTGGAAAATGTGTTCTGTTACATTGGGAAGTCATAGCCCCTGCTGATGTCCTGGATGAACACTGGGTCTTGGAGCTCAGACAGTGACGAGAGACTGTCATGCTGAGAGTTAGGGGGATAGCACACACACAGAGCAGATCAGACTGCAGACATGACGGCCTGGAATACGGAAGGGAATAGGGGACTAGGCAGTTGAAGAGAAACAGTCAGGGAATCCAGGAATAGCCTGATGTCTCCCTCCCAATTAAGTTTCCCAGTTTGGAAGCTGATGTAGGTGTTGGCTGCTCAGGTGAGTGTAGTCAGAGCCATGTCTGTGGTACCACAAGCAGCCTAAATGTACAGAAGAGGAAGGAGGAGCAAAAGGCACAGGGGAGACAGGAAATTGAAGACGATGTCAGCATGTATATAATTCCAGGAAAAGTGGGGTTACGAATGTCACTGTGTCTGCAGGACATTCGTCCGAGGGCCAGTGAACAGTCAAATGTCATGTCCAAGTTGGTCGGAATGACCTGGGTAGGAAGGGTGAAGTGGTCTGGGCATCAGAATTTAGGGAGCTAAGTGGATGGCTACAAGCGAGACCTCAAATGTGGCAATCCCTGGAATACTCCCAGTGCCGTGTCCAAGTGAGAACAGAACTCGGAGTTTTAGGTAGATGACACTGTCACTGGAATGATGATGCAGCAGGAAGGGTTTCAGATTTCTGGGAAATTGGGACTGGTTCTGGGGAAGGCAGCAACTGTACAAGCCGGATGTGCTAACGCCACAGAGCTGGGACTAAATGTCATACGGGGTGTGTGGGAGGGGTTGAAAATAACTTGGTGTGTGCTTAGGATCCAAACAGGAATCGTAGAGTAGCCTACCAGGATTCTCAAAATAATGGGGGATGTGGTTGGTACTAATTTACGGCAACAAGTTTATCAGTGGAAGATGGAGTAAGAAAGAAAGCCTTAATCTGAGGTTCTCTGCATAGACATGAATACCCGGAGTGCGGGGAGTTCCAGATGCAGATTGGTGTGTGGAAATCTGATGGATTGATCACCGAGAGCTGGCTCAAGAATGGCAGGACTGGGTGTTAAATATTGCTGAGTATAAAGGATTCCAAAATAATAGAAGGGAAGGGAAAGGATGAAGGTAGAAGTATTGATTTAGATTAGCGTTAGTTAAGGAGTCCAAGAGAAAGACGATCCATCCAAGGACAGAATGAATTTGGCTGGAGCTACAGAACAAAAAGTATACAATTACACTGTGAGGTACAGTCTGTCGGCCAGCAACCAAAGAAATGATGGAGTGAATAAATATGCAGGGTCATTTCAGAGCGATGACAATACTACAGATTAGTTCTACCGAGAAACTTAATTTATCCAGATATAGACAGAGATGCTGGTGGTGAAGAGTCACGAGGGGCAAGTGTTCCAGGATTACATGGAAGAGAGCTGACTGCAGGAGTATGTGTCCAGTCCAAGAGAGCCCAAGAGACCTGCTATTTGGGAAAGAGGTGGTGCAAGTGGATCCATTGTCGGTAGGGGATGGTTTTGGGGCACAGCGATCATTTTATTGTAAAGTTCAAGATGATGGTAGAGAATGACATGCAATAATTGAGATGAAGAAACATTAGTTGATTGAGAGCCGCCTTCAATGGGGCAAGAATGAAGCTGGAAACTTTTCAATAAGGCCTGTGAAATGGTAGCTTTAAATAGTGTGAACCCAGTCAGGTTGAGCTGGGGTTATGGAGATGCGGCTGTAGTGTGATCACGACTGAGAATAGCAAATTTACCAAATTTGTAGAAATCTAACAGGCTTTTCATTGCACCACAAAGTTTGTGAATTTGAACCGCACCAGAATTGGAGTTTAGTTCAGTTTTCAGCTGAATCATTGACTGTTGTGCTGATTCATCGCCAATTCCTTTCTTCTGGAGTTCTTGTCCCTGCTACTGACCAGAGGCAATTCCTTACCTTCTTGGTTGTGAGTTTTCACGGAATCATGATCAGACTAGAACCAGATGCTCACTCGCAAAACCTGCAAATTTCGTGCAGAAACCCATTGTCTCTAAACACATTTCCCTCCCAAATGCATAGAAATGTTCGATTGCTTAAATGTCTTTATCCCGTTCTGTGGCAGGATGTTGTGGATGAGCTGGGTAAAGACATTGACGTGTTTGGTCAGCCATGATGATATCAAACGGTGTGTAGGACACGTATTTGGACAAGCCTCCTACTGTTCCTGTCTCTCTGTGCTGTTTCTTACAGAAGGTTTTCAAAATTAACCTGATGGGGGCAATGTGAACCTACACAACGGAATATCAAAGTCCTCCTCTTTACCCCACCGCTCTCACAGCCAGAACAGACAGCTCCTATTGCTGCTTTAGATCAGACAGTGAAGGATTCTCTCAGGTGCTCTGTCAGACTGCGTGCTCCTTCACACAGGTTTCCAACTGGGTACATGGAGCAAGCAAACGTGTGGATATTGGGATTCAGGGACAGGTTTCCATTCTGCTGGGCTGCAGTTCTGGTCACGTGAATTTCTGTCATGCTGAGACTTTCTTTGAATTCTTCCTACTTTACGATTTAAACTGTAATTGATTTTTGTTATTGCATAACATTCTTACATCTTCAGTATTCATGCAAACTGTGCAACGTGTTCTTGAATGTCGTAATAGTGCAAAATATTTCATGTTACCTGTATGAATTTTCAGAAGGAATTTGGCGAACTTTCATTGATTCGAATTCTATGCCGAATGAAGCCGATCGAAGGACAATCCCTGCGACAGCGGCAATGTAACATTGTCTGTAAGCAACGCAGGAACCAACAGAAACCCATTTTTCAATGTTGTGTATTTTTTTCACATTTTTGGTGTCCCTTTTTTTATCCTTTTCGTGAACCTGATGCTTCAATAATCACAGGTTCATGTCAGTTTCACCTTGTCTGCAATAGCTTTAATTTCAGAACCAGACGGTTCAGGGAAATGAAGCAGGGTGAGTGACTGAGGTACCAGTGGGGCAGCACACCACCACCAAAGATCCCACAGTGTTGTGGTCCAATGGTTTGTACTGCTGCCTCAACCGGGTCTAAAGTTCGATTCTAGCCTCGGTGGACTGTCTGTGTCGAGTTTGCACATTCTCCCGTGAATGTGTGGGTTTTCTCCGGATGTTCCAGTTTCCTCCCATAGTCCAAAGGTTATGCAGGTCAGGTGAGTTGGTCATTCTAAATTGCCCATAGTACATTTGTCAGAGGGGAAATGTTTCTGGTTGGGTTACTCTTCGGAGAGTTGATGTGGACTTTTGGGTCCGAAGCGTCTGTTTCCATACTGTAGGGAATATAATAATCACAGCAAAACTCGAGCAGTTGAGTTACAGTTCCCAAGGTACGTGAAGGTCACATGACAGGTTCGCTGTCTGCGGCTCCAGTCACACAATTCGTCAGTGCCGTATACTTAAAGGTGCATAACATGCCAAGGTTGTAAGTTCAATGCTTATCTAAAGATGCTGTTACCAGGGATTATTGAAGTATCAGACTGAAGCGCAGTTGGAAACAATATTGAGTAAAGTAGTATTGGCTTGGAAATTCCAGTTTCTGATGTGGGGAAATGTTTTGCCGTTGTTAAATATGCCAATTATTAATAGAAAATCTGCAAATATTCCCCAGGTGAATATCCATCTATGTATAGAGAACCAGAGGTGAAGTTTTAGCATGATGACCTTCCTAAAATTGCTGACCCAGCACTGGATTACATCCTGGGGAAGTCTGTAAAAATCGTTTCACATCATTCAACTTCCTGCAAGCTGCACAGTGCATTCAATCAATCGAAAGTATAAGATTTAACTCCTTGTGGAGTTTGACTGTTGTCAGTAAACCTGGTAAAGGATCTGGGAAAGTAGTTTTGCTGTTGGGAGGAACAAAGGATCAAACTGGAATCAGGTTGAGTCTTCGCGCAGGATTTTTCAAGCGGAGATAAAAGAGAATTAATTGGACTCACTCCCCTTTCGGTTGATTATGACCAAATGTTCAAGACAACAGATAGCAATGACAATGATATTTTACATCGACAGGCCAAATCTTGCTCACTAGAGTCACCACAGTATTACAGACCAGGTGAGCGAGGGACATGATGATCCTTGTGGAAACCTGAGACAGTGAGAGAATTAATCCCACGCTGTTGGTCTCATTTTTCTCTTAAACCAGTTAGTCAGTGGACTGAGCTAACTGACTTCCATTCAATGCAGAGCTAAACCAAACAGCTCAGTGCATTTACAGTATTAAATATTTCATGTCGAATGAGTTGCTGCACCTTCCAACTCCACCAGCTGTTCTTATACTTAACATTTTCACTTGCAGGTGTTATGCAATTTCTTTCCTATGAATGTTTACCAATTCGAGAATGTTTCCATTTTGCATCTCCATCCAGGAAGTCCAGAATCACTGTCGCTGTTTAATTCTCCCTGTGGCTGCGTGGGTTTGCTCAGGGTGCTCCTGTTTCCTCCCACAGTCCAAACATGTGCAGGTTAGGTGAATTAGCTGTGTTAAATTGCCCGTACTGTTAGGGGCAGGGGTAAATGTAGCGGAATAGGTCTGGGTGGATTGCGCTTCAGCGGGTCGTTGTGGACTTGTTGCTCAACAGGGCCTGTTTCCAAACTATAAGTAATCTAATCTAATCTAATCTAATATAATATAATTCATGCCTTGTCTGCTTGCATTCGCTTTCCAACCTTCTTTATCATGTCCCGATGTGTTTGAAGTTCTAACGTCTAGTTTCCACTCATCTAAACGACGGAATTTCCCTCGTGTTTACTCGTAACAACTTCACATCAGCTGAATAACCTCTCTTCGGACACAACTAAGTCTTTCCTGAGTTCTCCCGCATTATTCCTTATTGAATACTACCATCCCTTTAAACCCCCTCTTTTCATTTCTCGTGGCTTTATCTACCAGTAAACCTCATTTCCATCGTTAATAACGACATGGTATCATGGCCGTGTCATTCCTCGCGTCTTCATAGTCCAGTAAACACTGACCGTGTCTTTCATCATGTCTTTATATCCCTGTATATTTCAACCTGAGAAAGGATGCTGGGTCCAATTCAATGAATGAAAACTCACCACTAAGCTATGCAAACCTATAACCGACACAGGAACGGTGGAAACAATTTCAATTACAGCTGAATCGATTGGTTGCAACAGAATCGGGTCAAATCCCAGTAACATACATGACTGTTGCTCTTATAGTTATTTGTTCTCGACGTGTGCTGAAGTAACACAGTGAGGGATCAATTACTATTGCCAGTCATACTTAAGCGGTTAGGTATGAAATGCTGAAGTTGTGAGATCAGAGCAGTTTTTATTGACATAGACCATTCACTGTTCGAATATCAGTCTTAGGAATTAGACAGAGAACGATTTTGAACGAAATTTGAGCAGGGAAGTTTACTCCATGGCGTAACACCAATTTGTGTGGTTACTTTGTTCTTTACCTCATTTGTGTGTTTTGCCTCTTTGGGGATTTTGAAGTTATCCTCTCTATACAAAAGTTCCGTGCTTTTGCACCATTATACAAAAGATGCTTTACAATAACGCCCAACGCTGTTTCGGTCAACTTGCACAGATATTGACCCCTGGAAAGAGCACTGTGCACTCTTCTCGAGTCTGGAAAATAATTTGCTGCATTCCCGCTCTTGTGGCTCTTTTCATTACATCGGTTTCTGTTCTTCACGGAATCCAATTCAGCAGATCTTGTCACTGAGTCATTTCTTTATTGGTGTTCAGATCATGTCAGCAGAATATCACAGTCCATAACCCAGAAGTCAGACCATACTCAGGGAACCGTACTCTGCTCTTGATCATTTCATGAACATCAGGGAGAAATATCAATGCTCTTCAAAATTTAATAACCTGTTTTTCAGAAGCAAGATAAACAGTTCCCGGTTTCTGCTTTTGTTGTCATACGGACCAAGATTGTAAATGCTGGAACCAGTTGAGACTGTCAGCTCTCCCACATCCATTTTCTCCCCAGGAAGTGTTCACCTGATGGTCTGAATTGGATTCTTCTAAAAAGAAGAATCTTTTTATCCATTGATTTCTGGTTTTGTGGCCCACAAGGCTCCCGCTGGGTCTCTGTACATCGCGCTGACAACAGCAGTTTCCCGCAGTCTTCCTTTTTTTTGGAGAAAGTACCTTCGAGGATGACATCAAAAGATGTTGGCTGTTACTGTGTGATACTCCACCAATGGAGACAGCTCTATCAACGGAGGCAGCTCAGTCCGCTGGGATGGGATAATTTCTACAGTGTGTCCTGCAGATCAGATACAGTGCACAGATCATACAGAGTGCGAGCGCTCAAAAAGGCCAATTGGTCACTCGTACCTGTGTCAGCGCGGGAGTTACAAAATATGGGTTAAAGCGGAAACACTGGGGATTGGATCATGTTTCAAGTGTTTACGTGAGGCAGGAAGCAGAAAAAGATACACTGTGAAGCGATTTGGATCTGACGACAGGAGCAGCAAATAGGTTGTACAGCGCAGAGGAGAGCTTTGAAGTATTGAATTCTGATTGATGGGCCGATTATGCTTTCACTTGGCCACGCTACTACAGTTGATAATATGTCAGTGTCTCTCAGCATTGTGATGTCACAGGCAAATATCACCGTTACACTGCAGGAAATTCCTTTTTCCAATGTGAGGGCAATCTTTATGTAAAATAGCTTCAATATTTAATTCTTTCTCATAAATAATTCCACTCCATCTCAGTGTATTGTATTGTCTTCTTTCCACTGTATCTGTCATTGTGCCTGCACTGAAGTTGATTTGCTCCTTCTGCGTGTCTTTTACAGTCTGGGTGATATGATGCATTTGCACTGATCCACCTTCTGACTGAATTTTCCACTTCACTTCAGCCCGCCCTAACGTCTGTATCTGATACCATTCCCGTTGTCTGGGTGTTAAGTGCTCGTCTCAGATCCAGCCTGCCCTCACCCAAAATAAACGCAAAACTCAGACACACTGTGATCAATGCAATCCAGGGACATCTTCACTCCGAGGTCATTGATTATTCCTAGGAGAAAGTTCGGACAGCAGATGCTAGAGATCAGAGTCTGGAGTGTGGTGCTGGAAAAGCACAGCAGGTCAGTCAGCATCTGATGAGCAGGAGAATCCACATTTCAGGCATAAGCCCTTCAACAAGAATAAGGTTTGTGAGTCGGGACTGAGAGATAATTGGAAGGGATTTGGGGATGGGGGGGATGGGGGAAAGCGGTGGTTGGATGAAGGTGAGGGAGAAGATGAAAGTTCAGAAGGAACAGTGATGTAATGGGTTCAGAGGGCGGTGCCAATTTTGAGGCTTGGGACTTGGGGCAAGGGAAATGAGGAAACTGTTCAAATCCACACTTATCCCGTGAGGTGACAGAGTCACAAAGCGCAATATATGGCGTTCGTCCTCCAGGTATTCGGTGGTTATGGTTTTGCGCTGAAGGAGGCCCAGGACCTGCACTCTTTGACGCAGTGGGAGGGGGAGTTGAAGTGTTCAGTCACTGGATGGTGAAGTTGCTGGGAACGGGTGTCCCAAAGATGTTCTCTGAAATGATCTGCAAGAAGGTGTCCTGTCTCCCTACTGTCGAGGAGACCACACTGGATTCAACAGATGCAGTAGATGACATTGTAAGTTGTAGGTGAATTTCTAACTGAAGTGGAAGGATCCCTTTGTGCCTTAGACGGAGATGAATGGAGTGGTGTGGGAGCTGCTTTTACCCTTCCTGCGGTGGCAGGGAAATATGCCAGAAGTGGGGTGTGTGTTTTTTGGGGGTTGTAGACCTGACAAGGGGTTCGTGGAGAGAATGGTCTTTTCAGAATGCTGATAGGTGTGTGGAGGGTAATATATACCTGATAGTGGGGTCTGTTTGGAGATTGCAGAAGTGGTGGAGTCTTATATGATTTATGCTGAGTTTGGTGGGATGAAAGTTGAGAACCATGGGATTCTGTCCTTCTTGCGGGAGGGGTGGGGTTTAAGGGCGGTGGTGAGTGAAGTGGAGGAGATGCACTGGCGGGCATTGTCAAACACGTGGGATGGAGACCAACTTGGACTTTCTGAGGTGAAATTGGTCATCCTGGGAAAAAATGCACTAGAGGCGGAGGAATTGGGAATAAGGGATTCTGTTTTGACACGAGGTGGGGTGGGAGGAGGTGTCGTATTGTTAGCTGTGGGAGTCAGTGGGGTTTAATATATGTCTGTCATTGGTCATTCCAAGAAATGGAAGGGAGTTGCCAAGAAGATCCAGGTGAATTTGAGGTCGGGGTGAAAGGTGTTGGTTGGTGAACTGTTCAACCTCCTCGTGGGAGCACAAAAGTGACACCCAACACATTCATCAATGTAGCAGAGGATCATGTGGAGAGAGGTGCCAGAGTAACTGCGAAACACGGATAATTCCACATATCTGACAAACAGGCAGGCAGGTATAGCTCGGTCACATGTGGGTGCCAATGGCTACCCCTTTGGTTTGGAGGAAGTGGGAGGATTGGAAGGAAAAGTTGTTCAGGGTGAGGACCAGTTCAGCCAGCTGGATGAGGGTGTCGGTGGAAGGGTACAAGTTGGGATGGGGCGAGATGAAGAACCAGAGGGTTTGGAGACTTTCGTCATGGCAGATGGATGTGCAGATGGACTGGATCTCCAAGGCGAAGATGACGCGTTGTCGACCAGGGAAACAGAAGTCTTTAGTGAGATTAAGTACATAAGTGGTGTCACAAACGTAGGTGCGAATTTCCTGGACTGGGGAGACAGGAAGGTGTTGACGTAGGAAGAGATGAGTCGGGTCAAACAGGCGCAGGCAGAGACAGCAGATCTTAGGAAGGAGGTAGAATCGGGCAGTGTGGGGTTCATGGACAATGAGGTTGGAGGCTGTGAATGGGAGATTGGCCAAAGGTAATGAGATTGTGATGGTCTGGGAGATTATGTCATATCCTTCCATGCATACACGACGAGGTGGCCGAGCGGTTAAGGCGATGGACTGCTAATCCATTGTGTTCTGCACGCGTGGGTTCGAATCCCACTCTCGTCGCTATTTTCGGATTACCATCCTGTCGTATTGAAATTGGAACTCCAATGGTTAGTTTGTCTGCATCGACCACATTACAAAACCTCAAAGATTAATTTGAGACTGATGCCTGAACTTAACGAAATGTAGACTGAAAGGGGATAATGAAAAGGGACGCGATTTTCTTTTCCAAGTCAAGTTGCTGTGAACGTTAATCTTATGAAAGAGATCCAGGGAAATCAAATAACGAGAGATGCGATGTGCATCTTTAATGCTATGGGATTCTTAATGAGTGTTTTGTCACATGAAATCTGGAGCAGGTTGGGTAGAAGTGATTCATCTTGGTGGTAAGAGCACAGAGAGACACCACAAAATAATAGAGATATTTCAAAAGGTGCAGGGGGTGGGTGTAGCGGCACAGAAAACTGGTGTGAATGCACAGTAGAGAATTGCCGATGTGGGTGCCGTGATTGGCATGGACAGACTTACACATTGATCTCGCCCTTTCCCCCTTGCTCTTGCCATTGATGAAGGCTGGATATAAGACACAGATAAACACAAAATGTGGGAAGCAAGCTCCCTCTCGTTATGCACACACTGGATGCATCACACTGAACTATGAACAACTGGAGAAATCAGCATGTTAACTGCAGGAAGTGAACGTAAACTGTGGATCAATAACCACAGAATGATGCAGCATAAACATCTAAAGTGTCTTTAAACGAATGTCATTAACAGACGTTTCGTTCTAATACCTAACATGGCTTTCATGGGAAACCAAGTCTCACAAACTTGATTGTGTTTTTTGAAGATGTAACAAAGAAGATTGATGAGGGCAGAGTAGAAGATGTGATCTATATGGACTTCATGGAGGACTGATTAGGAAGGTTAGATCTCATGGAATAAAGGGAGAACCAACCACTTAGATACAGAACTAGTTCAAAGGTAGACGACTGAGGGTGCCAGTGGAGCGTTGTTTTTCAGACTGGAGGCCTGTGACCAGTGGAGTGCCACAGTGATCGGTGCTGGGTCCTCGACTTCTTATAATTTACATAAATGATTTGGATATCAGCATAAGAGGTACAGTTAGTAAGTTAGAGATGACACCAAAATTGTAGGTGTAGTGCACAACGAAATGGGTAACCTCAGATTACAACAGGATCTGGCCAGATGGGCCAATGGGCTAAGAAATGGCAGATGGAGTTTAATTCGCATAAATGTAAGGTGCTGCATTTTGGGAAAGCAAATCGTAGCAGGATTTATAAAAATAAGGATAAGGGCTTGGGAATGTTGCTGAAGAAAGAGACCTTGGAGTGCAGGTTCATAGCTCCTTGAAAGTGGAGACGCAGGTAGATAGGATAGGGAAGAAGGCGTTTGGCATGCTTTCCTTTATTCGTCAAAGTATTGAGTACAGTAGTTGGGAGGACATGCTGCGGCTGTTCAGGGCATTGGTTAGGCCACTGTTGGAATATTGCGTGCAATTCTGGTGTCCTGTCTATTGGAAAGATATTGTGAAACTTGAAAGGGTTCAGAAAGGATTTCCAAGGATGTTGCCAGGGTTGGAGGATTTGAGCGTTCGGGGGAGTCTTAACAGGCTGGCGCTGTTTCCACTGGAGCATTGGAGGCTGAGGGCTGACCTTATAGATGTTTACGAAGTTATGAGGGGCATGAATACGATAAATGGACAAAGTATTTCCCTGGAATCGGGGAGTCCAGACTTAGAGGGCATAGGTTTAGTGTGAGAGGGGAAAGATATAAAAGAGACCTAAGGGACAACGTTTTCACACAGACGGTGGTCGGTGTATGGAATGAGCTACCAGAGGATGTGGTGGCTGGTACAATGTCAACATTTAACTGGCTTTTGGATGGGAATATGAAGAGGAAGGGTATGGAGGGATATGGGCTGGGTGTTGGCGGGTGGGACTAGATTGGGTTTGGATATCTGTTCGGCCATGGACAGGTTGGACTGAAGGGTGTATTTCAATGACATCTCTATGACCACATTTCAAGGTGGATGGCAACAATACCAATGTTGTTTTGAAATTTTACACAGCGAACAAGTTCAATTTAAATAATACAAATCACGTTCGCTCACAGGGAATAAAACTGTGATTTCATTACAAGCATTGTCCTTTTTAAGTAGCAGTTACTCAACATGAAAAATAAGATGTAATTTTTATTGAACATCCGTCAATTAACACCATTATCTTACTTCGGATTGACTGCAATATGCACATGCTAAATAAGGTTGAAGAAAGGAAGTATTTTAGTATGATTCGGCGGTGATGAAAAATAATATTAGGTATCTTGGTGCGGATATTCCACCAATGGCTCCAGTGGTGGAAATGGTCAGTGAGCAATATTACTATGATGGTATAGAGGTGAGGGAGCTGACAGGGATGGGAGCTCCCACCTCATCTGGAGCAGCGTCTGTAGACATGGACCAGGGAGCATTGTGACATCAGACTGGGAGGTCCAACCACACCTGGAGCTGCTTTTATTAACATGGACCGGCAGGGAGCATTGGGACATCAGACTTCGAAATCCAACCTCATTTGGAGCAGCATCTTTTGACATGGACCAGGGAGCTTTGCAAGATCAGTCTCAGAACTCCAACCTCATCTGGAGCAGCTTTTCATGACATGGAGCAGCAGAGAGCATTGGGACATCAGACCGCAAGATCCAATCTCATTTGGAGCAGCTTCATTTGAAATGGAGCAGGGAGCTTTGCGAGATCAGTCTGGGATCTCCACTCTCACCTTGAGCAGCTTTTAATGACATGGAGCAGCAGGGAGCTTTGGGACATCAGAGTGGGAGCTCCAATCTTACTTGCAGCAGCTTCTATTGACATGGAGCAGCAAGGAGCAATGGAACGTCAGGTTGGGAGCTGCAACCTCACCTGGAGCAGCTTGTATATACATGGAAGATGAGGGAGGATTGGGATATTAGGCCGGGGGAAAGGATATTCAACCAATTTAATCTGAAGTAAAATAAGTCTCAACACCTCAGATGTTAGTTGATTTATGAAGAAGCTGTCGTGGGAAAAACAAAATTCTTTAGATATTGAAGTCAAGTCCTGGAAATATTCAGCTCAGGAACATGCATTAATATAGAGAGAAATGCGAGTGATGTTTCAGGTCTTTGACTTTTCTTTTCTGACCGACTCTACACTGGATTACATCACCAAAAGGACTTCTTCATTCATTTAATGTGACTTATTTCCTGCAAATATGAACAGGTCATTGACGCAATCTAAATCTGAAAATTGTGGGAAATGCGATATTGTCATTAGGCTGGAGTTTACCTCGATTTATAGTGGAAACGCAGCAAAATAAGTTGAAATTTCCTCGATCAGCAGTGACCTCGTTGATTGGCCGATCAGATTGTGAATGGTAGTTTTATTTGAGGACAACTTGAAGTGAATAATTGATGGTGATTATGTTTGATTTTTGTTCGTATTGGGACTGTTACAGTTATTGCTCATGTCCTTGTTAACACCAAAGGTCTGCAGAGTGTAAAATCTCAGCGGTGCATCTGGCCAGTGTTACAACCATTCGTATACCTGGCTACGGATCAGATGGTTATAGGTTCGAAATTAACTTGGCGCAAGAGCGTTGTGGAGATTCACAGTACATCCAAGCTTTTTTTTTGTTACTCTGAGGTGGATAATATTTGGAATTTTCATCTCTACGAACGAAAATTATTTCACTGTCTTCGATAAGATAAACATTACCAAGGACAATCAGAGTTAAAAATCCCACAGCACCAAGTTTCATTGAACAGGCGTATTTGGAAGCAACAGCTTCTTCGACAGATGGTTGACAACTGTTGGACTCTAATCTGGCTTTGCGTGATTTTCAAATTTGTCCACCCCAGTCCAACATCAACACATCCAAGTCAGGGGTACCCTCGACACCACGAACAATCGGTTAAAGTCCAGATGATCTTCCAAAAGATCACGCACGTTGACACATACATCAAGTTTCGGCAGAAAGACACCCACCTGATGAAGGAACGGCTCTCTGAAAGCTCGTGCTTCCAAATAAACCTGCTGGACTAAGCTCTGATGTTGTGTAATGTTTTACTTTGTCTACCCAACTCAAACACTGCCACTTCCATATCATAGAGAACATCAGGCATGTCCCAGCGCTGTCAGAGAAAACAATCCTGAAATAGCAACGCACATTGTTCAAAGGTACGTTTCATTTTCAGATACCAACCCATTCAATCGCTGCAGCTTCTGTGTATGAAAAGCACAGAAAGGAAATAGCTGAGACTCAGTTTTGACATTATTTTGACAGGACTCAGAGGAGAATGAAGTATGAACTGTCCGACTGCGCAGAGGGGAGGAAGGCACTTTTCCCTTCTTTCAAGGGCTAGGGTATTGACTGATCTAAGGCATTAAACAGATTCCTGATACAGCTGATCTCTCTGCTTCAGGAACAAGAATTCCTGATTTTCTGAACGGTAATGAAACCCAGGCCACTCAGTTAAGGCGCCGAATACTAACAACTAGGCCACCAGGGATGAGGGCAGAAACTGTTGCACCGTTTCCTCATACACAGTTTTTAAAAATTATGTCACTGCAGATATGTTTCCCCTCAAAAATGAATGAGTAATCAAGTGTTTACAGCACAGAAATGGGTCCCATCATTTCCCTTCCCAGCACCTGGTCTGTAACCTTGTAAACTCTGATGTTTCACGTGTTCATCTCAATGGTAATTACCCTGGAACGTTTTAATCTTGTAAGATGCAATAAATGGGATTGAGGTTTGAGATGGGAAAAATATGTTCACACGCAGTCGGGGAACTGAAGCCCATTTTTACGCACAGAATGAGGCACGCAGGCACATTTCCCCAAGAGTGAAACAGGCCTCGGGAGAAAACGAACAAAAAGTAAGATTTCGCCTGCTTGGCTGATGTTGTCCAATTTCAGACTTCAACACCAGTGTCTGGTTACAGCCAAGAAAGGAACCATCCAGCCTCTCACGTCCCAGTGTTCCTTGCCCATTGTTTCCCCATTACTCTGTAGTTTATACTGTCTCACCACGTTCTTGCAGTAAAACTAGATCGGTGCTCACGCCCGCTATTTCCTGTCCTGTCGAACGGTTTTCCTCAAGTTCTTGGACTGACAAACAGGAATGGGTTATTTCAAACATTCTTCTCGTTTACAAGGCCAGTGTTATCACCACTGAGCCAGCACATTGCCAGCTCAGAGGTAAGGTCTCATACATTAGAAACTTCAATGCAACAGATGATTGCTTAGCCTCAGTGTTATAAGCCAAACAACAAGACTGGAATAGATCCGAGGGCATCATGCACAGAAGGATGAGAGAATAGAATGATGAATCTCATGGTGTCCAGGGTGGTGTTAACAGAAATCTTCCCTGGTAGTATAGTGATGAGGATTCAATCCTTTCACTGTCATGGCATGTTAAATGTTAACATTTACAGTAATCGATGTGAAATACTGCCTGATCCTTCGAAGCAGAATGATGTTGTGCAGCAGTCAGAACCGCTTCCCTGTATGTTACAGTTCCGCATCAGCAACGTCAGCTGCAAGTGCCTCACGTTCAATCAGTTTGAATGAAGAACGGAGGGGGCGTCACTAAAATGGAAGGGGAATGGTGGTTTGTGAGAGTTAACTACATGCCTCGTGGAGCCAGGTTCAATGTCGATACTGAATATCGGTTTTCCTGTTTACCTTGGTATACTGATCACTCCGGATCAATTATCCATATTATCTGCCATTTGTGATGTTCTTTGTTCATTTCACCTCGGTTCAGTGCTCCCGGGGGACCACGCTTTTTTAAAATTTGGCACGTTTTACCCAGGTCGGTTTTGCAGCTTCATATTAAGGCCAACAATTTTAGGAACAGAAAGACAATATTCAGGCCATCAAGTCTGCTCCGCTATTGAATGGTTTCATATCTGATCGGATAACCTTGAACTGCACTTTCTTTCCTTTACCCATAACGCTTGATGTCTGTGCGGTTTGAAGATCTGGCGATCTCAGCCTCATTACACCTAATGACACTTCCTCAACAGCCTTCTGCTATAAGAAATTCCACAGATCCAGAACTGCCTGAGATATGAAAAGCTTCCTCACCTCTGTTTTAATTGTGAGATCCGCATTCTAATAGGAAGTTATAAATCAAACAACACCAGGTCATAGTCTAATAGGTTTAATTGGAAGCATTAGCTTGTGAAGAGCTGCTCCTCTATCAGGTGTTCGTGGAGTACACAGTTATAAGACACAGAACTTATAGCAAAAGTTTACAGTGTGATGTAATTGAAATTATGCATTGAAAAATATCTTGATTGATTGTTAAATCTTCTATCTTTTAGAATGACCATGTTAGCTTCACTTCTTTCTTATGTAATTTGCAAAACTTTATTTGAAAGTCACATTCTCAGGTGAACTTTAACAAATAGTGTCAGCCCCGACAATATTTTGAAGGTGTTAGTCCCTGTGTGCTGTGTCCGTGCCATAATGTTTAGGCTGACGCTAATCTCCGCACAATGGTTAGCACTGCTGCTTCACAGCGCCAGAGACCCAGGTTTAATTCCCGCCTAAGGCGACTGACTGTGTGGAGTTTGCGCATTCTCCCAGTGTCTGTGTGGGTGTGCTCCGGTTTGCCCCCACAGTCCAAAAATGTGCAGGTTAGGTGAAGTGGCCATATTAAATTGCCCGTAGTGTTAGGTGTAAGGGAATGGATCTGCGTGGGTTGTGCTTTGGCGGGTTGGTGTGGCCTGTTGAACCGAAGGGCCTGTTTCCAAACTGTAAGTAATCTAAAAAAAACACGCTGCAGGCAAGGATGTTTTGAGGCATGGTACATTGGTGAAACCGAGCAAAGGGTACAGCAACAGATGAATGGAACTGCACATCAATCACAGACAGTTGTGCCCCTTCCCAGCTGGAGAGCACTTCCGTGGTCCAGGACATTCGACCTCAGACCTTCAGGTGACAATCCTCCAAGGCGGACTTCGACACAGGCAGCAGCTAAATGTGCCTTAGCAGAGGCTGTGAGCAAATTTCGGAACCAATGTTGATGACCTCAACTGCGACCTTGGGTTCATGTCACAGTACAGGTGATCCCATTGCCCTATCTCCACACAGCGACCCTCCTACACATACACACACGGTCGCATATATACGAATGTGGGGTGAATTTGTACTTGCAGAGTTACATTGCACTTTGGTCAAAAACTGCATGAATCCATGTCAGTCTCTGGTAACTCATTTTATAAAATTAGAATCAGTCTAAACATTATGGAACAGACAACAGCACACTGGGACTGACACCAATTCTTCAAGCACACCTGAGAATGTAACTTTTAAATAAAGAGTTTGGCGCTTTACAAATGAAAGAAGTGAAGCTAACATGGTTATTCTAACAGATGTGAAACTTAGCATAAATGAAGGTATTGTTCAACGTACGCTTTCAGTTCCATTACACTGTAAACTTGCGCTTTAAATTCTGTGTCTTTCAACTGTGTATTCCACAACCACCTGATGAATGAGCAGCAGTCCGAAAGCTAGTATTTCCAATTTAACCTGCTGGACTATAACCTCGTGTTGTGTGATTTTCAAATTTGCATACCCTAGTCCAAAACCTGCATCTCCAAGTCATTCGATCCAAGGCATTCTGGTCACAGAACCAACCTTTGGTCATTCAACTTATCAAATCCTTGAAAAAAACTGATGTCTCAGTAAGCATTATTTTTTGTCGTACTGAGTCTGAGCAGGCAAAGGCAACTGATTTCAACGTTTATTTCCATTTGAACTCATCTCCGATATGAAATTCTCCCTGGCTCTGACAGCACTGATATCTTTGCTATTTTGTAATGTCAAGAATTCATGTTCAATTTACGACTTTCAAGCGGAACAACAAATATTTTCCCCTGACTGGAAATCAACGTTGGGAAATAGCAGTGAGACAGCTGAATTTGAACACATTCGCACCAATGAAGAGATATACAAAGTTTACAAATTTTCTTGGTGACTTTGTTTTTGCCTTATTGGTTCAGTTGAAAATTGACAGTCATTGAGTTTTTAAAAGCATGGCGAGAGGCCCCTCAACCTATTGCATCATTATCAGTCATCAAACATCTGGCTTGTAAACACAGTTTCCCACACGTGACTGATCGCCTGGTGTGTTCTAAAATTTCAAGTCTTCAATTAAATTGTTATTCAATTTCTTAAGTGCATAAGTGGAACAAAAACACCTCTGTGAACTAACAGTTCTGAGAGTGTAACTCTTTCTCAGATCCGTTTGTCAGTTTTCCTCAAGATGCTGTGGAAAATCTTTCTGTACTCACATTGGAAGTGGTTTACCCTGTTTCTTCTTCAGCTCTCTTCTTCTTTCTATTAAATGGTTTAGATTCCAAATACAGACACACGGTGCAGGTTGCAGAAGTCACGTGTTTGTACTTCCACTGACACTGTCTCGCCGGGAGCTGCAGGCCTTCCCCACGCTGATTCAGACAGCACTGTCCTTCCTGTGACATGCCCCATGGAGAATGGAAGGACAGGTATTAATAACCCGCGCTTTAGATATTAGCGACAGTTTTAAAACATTTGCACTGCCCCAGAGAGGAATTGAGCTCGTATCTCCCACATAACATGCGGCGACACGAACCACTATACTACCGAGGACAACAGTTTCAAAGGAGACCCCTCAGCCCGTTGTGACTCCATTTGTCAAAAACAACTGCTTAACGACTCGAATCGTTTAGCCCATAGCCTTATAGTATTGGCAGAACATATTCACATCTGAATATTTCTTCAGTTTCTCAGGGTTCCTGCCTCCCTGACCCTAACAGACACAGTGTTGCAAATTCCAACACCCGCCGGCCTATAACGCTTTTCCACACATCTACTTAAACCTTTATGCCTTTCTCATTAAATTTCTGCCCCCCTGTGATCGATCTCTCCGTCGATGGGAAACGTTACTTTCAGTCTACCTTATCCACACCCCTTATTATTTTGTACATCTGAACCCTGCCTTCTCACAAATGTCTCTGCACCGTGACAACCAATCCCAGTCTATCCTGTCTCTCTTCATGACCAAATCTCTTCAGCCTAGACACTAACCGAGTGAATCTCTTCTGCAGCTTTCCCAGTGTGATCACATCCCTGGACTTACGTGAACTGCAGACAATTGTCGAGGTAGAGTCAAATGAACCTTTTTTTAACATTCTGCACCAGCATGCAGTGTGGCTCTGCAGCATACATTGCCTAGCGGTCTGGAGTCACATGGAGGCCAGCATGGACAGCTGATTTTTTCCCTCAAGGCCTTTAGTGAAACCGATGGGCTTTTCAGACAACGGGTTTAGCGTATTCTTAATTGGAGGTATTTCTTGCATTTATATTCTAGCACCGGCGTGGTGTGGTGAGAATTGAACCCGTCTCACCAGAATGTGACCTGGCCTTTTGTGTTAACAACCCAGCGATAATACCAGTAGGCTATTGCAGAAAGCAGTCATGGCTGATCTTTTCCAATAGAGCCTCTTTTCCCCAATTATTCTCTGTGTCCGTTTATTGAGCCTCACGCTCCAGTAATCTCTGGTCCATTTCAGTAAAAGCTGCGAAAGAGGATTGATCTCACAGCCACGATATCCAAACGGATCGAATGATTTGAAGGTGCCAATGAAGAGATTGGGGCATGGTCGCCCAGCAACAGTGAGTTCAATGGCACAGACTGGATGGTTTCAACGTGAAATTGTATGTTAGATTGTGCAATGCCTCAGTCAAATGGGACGAGGGACGGAAAAGAGAGTGAGGGCGAGTGGGAGGGAGGGACATCTTCGAGAACTATTGGGTTTAAATCCTGATACATGAAACGCTGAACTATCAGAGAACGACATTCGATGGAAAACAAATCATCACCTCGGAGAACATTATTCTGTAAAAACGAGTTATTTCTTACCGAGTTTCATCAAAAGTAAAACTTTGAGAGAACTGACCGCTATGATGTGGATTCAATGCGAAGTTGCGGCAATCACAACGCAGAAAACGAAATACTAAATGGTTCCAGCACTCCACAGACCACACTTGCAAACTGCACCCAGTATGGTAGCAGAGGAAATGTCAGGAAGAATACACAATATCAGGATTTAGCGACAGGCATGTGGCAACTCAGAATGGGCTGAATTTTTAACTTTAACGCCCCCAGAGTCTGTGGAGATTCCATGAATGAGAGTATTGCAGAATGGGATTAATGAAACTCTCCAAACTCATGTGACAGATCAGGACATTGTTGAAACGTATGCTTCAATCGCATCATAGTTTAACATTGGCCACTTCATCACTTTGCCCACACAAGGCAGTACCAACTGCTTCACGCAATCAGACTTAATTCCAGTTCCAGACCCGATATTAGGGAAACTGGGTGAAGCAGCCACGAAGATCCAATTGGAAGTTGGGATGGAATGACGGGAGAGCGGCGTGTGTTTTTCAAGGTTGGGACTGGTCCTGGTCAAAAGCGGGGCGAAAGGGAATACTTGCCCCCATTTATAATATTATAGCCATAAGCAGTACATGTTGCTGATACAGACAACAGGCGTATCTAAATCGTGTTGAATCTTTAACTTTGGAGTATCAATGTTCGAAATTTCATGTTCCGATTTGGATCAGTGTTCGTGACATTGGCAGTAGCAGCTGCTTATGTTTGCATCAGCTCAGGATCAGCTTATTGCTCCCAGTAAATTCTGCAACCTGGAGATTGTGGTGTTGTGATTATATAATAAACGAGTCATTCTTGGGCACTCAGACACGGAACTGGTAATGTTAAAGTTCGACGATTAAAACCTGGAATGGAAGCCTGACCTCAGGAACTTTGAACATGCCTTTAATTTCCTGCAATCTTAATCATACATGTCGCTAATACAGGGGATGCTACCATCTTTACCCAATCCTGCCTACTTGTGACTCCAGGTCCAGAACAATTTGGCTGACCCTGAATCCGAGAATGCCGACACTTTGGTAGGCTTGCCATTCGGCCCATTCCAGTCGACACCATCCCTCCGAAACACATCCTATCAGACGTGGCCACACTCCATAACTATTCCGTTCCTCTTCATTTCCCAAGGCTGATCCCAGTACCCCGCACACCTTCAGATTGTGGGAGGAAACTCACACAAGCATAGAGAGACTGTGCAAACTGCAAATAATCACACAAGACAGGGATCGAATCCATGTCTTTCATGCAGCGAGGCAGCAGCGAATCAGGATGAACAACAAATGCTGTCCTGACCAGCGACATCCACACCCTCTTGGTATATCAGGAAGAATAAAAACATATTCACCACATGGACAACGGGACTTACGTCTGTGTGGACATGATTTGAACCAATCGTTCACCCTGTGTAGATACAAAGACACCGATATCACAGAGAAACCAGCGCAATGCGGGATTCAATTACCTGCTGTAGTTGAAACTCATTTACTCAGTCAAACTATGGACAGACTGTTAAACAGTCCCGTGTGTGGGAAAGGCTCAATGAGCAATAAAAACTCCAGATTTACCAGCAAGATTACATATCCCAGAAAGAGATCAATTAAACTGTCGATGCTGCTGTTAATCCAAACCAGCTTCCAGTTTCATAGCGTCAAAGTCATAGACTCACGCAGCATGAAAACAGGTCTTTCACTCCTATCAGTTCATACTGTACATAATGCCAAACTAAACGAGTCGCATCTGACGGCTCCTGTAATTGCTGAGTGTTACTAATGCCCTTGGAATATTACTACTGCATTGTTAATATGAATGTCCAGATATAATTCTATGTACAGCAGTTCAAATCCTGGCATGGCAGATGCTGGAATGTTATTTCAATAAATACCAAGAGTTGAAGAGTCTAGTGATGATGTTGAATCAGTTGTTGTAGATCTGATTCTCTCATGCCTGATAGGGAAGGAAACTGCCATACTTATCTGGTCTGGCTGGTATGTGACTCCAGATCCATAATATCGTGGTTTATTCTGAACTGCACCTAAAGCATTTACCCGCTCGTCTTGAAGTGCCCCTCCTTGGAGAAAAGACAGTTACAGTTAACTCTATCCGAACTCTCAATAACGAATAAATTTCTATCAGGTCACCTTTCAACCTTCAGTGCTCAAGTGAAAATATTCTCAGCCTATCCAGCCTTTTGTTATAAGTCGAAACTTCCCAACGATCAATTCGCTGGTTTACCACTTCCAAACCTACTCCAGCTGAATAATTTCCTTGCTATTAGTGGGCGACAAGAACTGGACGCAGTATTCCAGAAGAGGCCTCACACAATGTCCTATTCAACAGCAATGTAACGTAGCAGCCCCTACGCTCAAAGGACTGTGCAACCGCGAGGGTGGAGAAATAAACGGGAGGACTGGGTCTGGGAAGAATTCATCTGAGGGTGCAAGAGGTGGATAGAGTTGGGGTTAAAGGTGATAGGTCGGAGAAGAGGTTGAAGAGGATAGGTGGTAAGGAAGATAGACAGGTGGGACAGGTCAGCAGGATGGCGCCACGCTAGAAAGTTGGAACTCGGATAAGGTGGGCGTGGGGAGATAAGGAAACTGGTGAAGACCACGTTGATGCCCTGAGATTGAAAGGTTCCGAACTGGAAGATGAGGCATCTGGTGGTGAGGGAATGGCGGTGGAGTAGGCCCAGGAACTGCATGTCCTCGGGAGAGCCGGGGGGGTGGGGCGGGAGTTGTTGATGTTTTTGGTCATGGTGCATTGGGGTCGAATGTTGCGGGTGCCCTGGAAATGTTCTCTGAAGCGCTCTGCGAGAAGGTGTATGTTGGCCCCAATGTAGAGGAGACCGCATCGGAGCAACAGATGCAATACATTACACGTGTGGAAGTGCACATGCACATCTGATGGATGTGGAAGGCTCACTGGAGCCTTGGAAGGATGTGAGGGGGAAGATGTGTGTGCAGGTTTTGCAATTCCTGCGGTGGCAGCGGAAGGTGTCGCGAGTGGAGGGTGGGTCATTGGAGGGCGTGGACTTGACTAGGTAGTCGTGGAGGAAACAGTCTTTGTGAAAAGTGGATAGGGGTGGGGAGGGAAATATATCCCTCGAGGTCAGTGTTGCTGACACCCTTTACAAACCCACTGATTCCCACAGCTATCTGGATTTTACCTCCTCCCACCCCACCTCTTGCACAAATGTTACCCTGTATTCCAAATTCCTCCACCTCAATCGCGTCTGCTCCCAAAGGTTCAGTTCCATCACAGAACACACCAGAGAGCCTTCATGTTTAAAGACCGGAACTTACCCTCCTATGTGGTTGAAGATGCCCTCCAACGCACCTCATCCATGTCCCGTACATCCACCCACAAACCCCACACCTCCAACCACAATAAGGACAGAACCCCCGGCCCTCACCTTCTATCCCACCAACCTCTGCATAAATTACACCATCCTCTGACAGTTTCGCCACCTCTAAACAGATCCCACCACCAGGGATATGTTCCCCTCCCCACCCCTCTCCACATTCTGCCAAGACCATTCGCTCTGTGACTATCTCGTCAAGTCCACGCCATCCAATGACCAACACTTCCCTCCTGGCACCTTCCCCTGTCACTGCAGGAATTGCAATGCCTGCATTCACATCTACCTCCTCATCTCTGTACAAGGCTCTAATGGAGGCCTCCACATACATCAAAGTTTCTCCTGCACTTCCACACATGTCATTTCTTGTATACGTTCCTCCCGGTGCGTTCTCCTCTTAGTTGGAGAGAGGAGATGTGTTCTCACAGGGCACGTCAGAGAATATCTCCAGGATACCCGCAAGAATCAACCCCAGTGCCCCCTGGCCAAACATTTGAACTCCCTCTCCCACTCTCTCGAGGACTTGCAGGTCCTGGGCCTCCTGTATCGCCACTGCCTCACGACCCGATGCCTGGAGGAAGAAAGCATTATCATCCGCCTCGGGTCCCTTTAACCCCATGGCATCAATTTGGACATCCCCCGTTGCCTAATTTCCCCTCCCCCTACCTTACCCCAGTTCCCACTTTCCAGCTCAACACTGTCCGCCTGACTTGTTCCACCTGTGCATCTTCATTCCCACCTATCCACTCCACCTTCTTCTCTGCCATATCATGTTCACCCCCCACCTGCATTCACCTACAGCACTCTCCGCTACCTTCTCCCCAGCCCCACATTCTTCCCATTTATCTCGCCGTCCCATATGCTCCCAGTCTCATTCCTGATGAAGTGCTTTTGACTGAAACGTTCATTGTTCCTGCTCCTCAGATGCTGCTAGACCTGCTGTGCTTCTCCAACACCAGTCTAATCTTGAGGGGAAACATTTGATTGAGAGGTTTTTCGGTTATTTTCTATTGTTGACCACAGGCTGTGGATGATAGCAGAACATTAGCAACCACCAGGTCAGGGAACAGCTAAAGGACTGAGCACAAGTCTGGTCACGCATAAATCAACATTTTTTAAAAAAAGTATGATAAAAGATGGAAAGCTGAAGTATGCAACTTTGCCCATCAAGACCGTTTCACCAATGAGTTTATCACTGATTCCTTTCCAAGTCAGAGTGCTATGGGCCTTGGAGGGTAATTTGAAAATGGTGGCGTTTCGTTACATCTTCCAACCTTGTCCTTATAGTCAGTACAGCTGTTGAGCTTTGAAGGTTCTGTCAAAAATACACGAATGACTTACTCTAGTGCATCTTGTAGTTCGTGCACTCTGCTGCAATTGTGCCTTAACAGTGAAGGGAATGAATATTGCAGGTGTTGAAGAGGGTACACTCAAGTGACTGCATTGTCGTGGACGTGTCCAGTTCCTTAAGTGTTATTGAAGTTTCACCCATCTCGGCAAATGGAGAGAGTGATGTTCCACGTATTGCAAACGATGTAGGATTCACGGACCAATGAGTTTAATTTATAATCAAAGAATGTCTCAAGAACATGTTGTTGTCCAAGTGTTTATGTAACCTGTTTCTATCCGTTTTTTTTCCCGAAATACTAGTTCTGTGGAAGATTACAAGGGGTAATTTGTTTACAGTAAAGCCATTGAATGTCCGTGGGATATGATTAGATTGTCAGAGTTATCATTACTCTATTTCGTCCTTGTGTGGACCAATCCGATTCCAGTACCTGTCTGATTTCAAGTTCCAATTCCCGTCTGTGCTTGAAATTTCAACCGTTTCTTCGCATAAATGTCTCCACCTGCCTTAAGAATGTGTAAGGACGCTGCAGGGGACAGCAGAGATTTACAGACATGTTGTCAACACTGGATAAAATGGAGAAAGTGGAATGATTGGTTAGGCTGGGATTATTCTCCTTGAAACAAAGGAGACGGAGGGGAGCTCTATAATTACATAATAACATTTATAAACGTTCAATATTCATGGGATCTTGACAGGGTAGTTACGTGCAGGTGGTTTTTCCTCTGGTATGAGGAGAGTACCGGAGGACATGAACTCAGAATTAGATATTACCCATTTAATTCAGAAATGAGGAGTAATTTCTTTGCTCAGGGGCCAGTGAATCGGTTGAACTCCTTACCGAAACTATTGTTAAGGCTCAGTTGTTGTGTATTTTCAAACTGTGCCAGACAGATATTTAAACAGAAAGACGATAAAGCTTTGTCAAGGCAATGCTGGAGAATGGAGTTGAGGATTATCAGATTACTCATGAGTTCGTTGAATGGTGGAGCAGACTCGATGGGTTGAATGGCCGACTTCCAATCCTGCATCATTTCATCTAATGCTTTATTTTATTGATACCTTTAGAATTCTGAGGGGATGGTCTGAAGTGATAGAAAAGGTTTCTCAAACTGTTCAGACAGATCAGGAACTAGGCTCATAAGCTCATGAACAAGAAATGTGCTGTGGCCTGGAGACAACAAATGGCACTGGGCACACCACAGATGGGCATGTGCAGAAGTCATGTTTGCTAAAGAAAATTGTTGGATCTTATATTGTTGCCAACTTGGTGATCTCGCTGGATGATGCATCACGGTATGATTTACACACAAAAGGTTGTGAAAGAATGAAAGATTCGTTTCATTGCAAACGTTTCTGCAGTTCCAATTCCAATTGACTGTTTAAAATACTGATCAGAACGCTGTGTGGAGTATTACATTAAAATTCACAATCCCACTGGATAAACTATTGCACCCGATCTCTCCTTATTTGTGTCACTTTCATTCGATGTAAATTCATAGAAAGTCAAGATGGAATGAAAGGAGGAAAGAAACGTTTGCACTCCTTTTCATTATCCCAATTTAACTTTCAACAGAATCAAATTGCTTTATTTCGACCTTGATGTCGTATCGATTTGTCATAAATCTCTGGTGCAATGAAGGGCAAGAGCAAGATTCTCCATCCAGTGTACACTAAAGATGCGAGGAACAAAGGGTAATCACAGTTGCGTTTGATAGAAGTAACATCTGGAGTCGGATTCAAATCCACACATGCGCAATGGAAGAGCAACCCGTCGCCTTAACCCCGTGGCCACTTCAGCCCATTGCAAAGGGGCTCGCATGTCACCCTGTCAAGATCACATATGGTGCACCGAGGCGATAAGAAATTCCCTGAGCGGAATTGAATCCATAGCATTATGTTTTTGCTTTCAGTGGAATAAAAATACCAGCACATCCAAGAATTTTACCTCGTTTTTGGAGGGAATAACTGGTCCTTGATTCATTCCGTGTCGGTAATGTCTCAGAATGAACCAGAAAACATGAAATTCCCGTCACATTCACACGCACATTTAGTCTTGACACATAATTACTTCAGACAGTTTCTCTCTCACGTGAAGAAATATATATGGAGAGAGAAGTGAAGGTGATGTTTTAGCTCGATGGTCTTTCTCATATGGCTGAACCTGAACTGGGTAAAATTACCGGAAATGCAGTGTTGTTCGTTTCAATTTAGTAATATTGCTTCAACTTTACTCTGTTCATTGCAATGATCTGAAGTAAAATGGATTTATGTGATTGGAACGTTTAATGTTGCATTCAATTTTGATCCGAATTTATTTCAGCTTAAAGAAAATACTGATGAGAAAAACAGAAGGTTAAACTACAAAAC
Organism: Chiloscyllium punctatum; assembly: GCF_047496795.1. Classification (NCBI taxonomy): domain Eukaryota; kingdom Metazoa; phylum Chordata; class Chondrichthyes; order Orectolobiformes; family Hemiscylliidae; genus Chiloscyllium; species Chiloscyllium punctatum. Next base: position 97,406,062 of record NC_092744.1, read on the forward strand.
AAGATGTCAGTTTTGATGCTCAGTTACGTTGGCAGATTTCATTGGGTATCAAATGAACCCAACATCATGGCGATTGTCCTCCCATCTTTAAGGCATGGGATGAAAGCAGGAAATCGATCTCCAAGAGACGGGTCACTTCCTATTCATTGTAGAATATCTTTCCTTGGCAATATACAAAATCTGCTCAGTTCTATTTATAATGCTTCATGTAGAATATTAATATAAATCTTAAAAAAAACTGATGTTTTTTGCTGAATCTTACTCAGCTGCATACGTTTCCAACATTCCTTTACATCTAAAGTCGTCCAAATTAGACATTGTTTTCTCACACCTTCCAACCTCAACACCCCACTTTTACACTTTTAACTGGCCACAGGCTGTCTCTCTCCTGGTGAAACTCACTTTTTGTGTGTCTCTAAATATGCCTTTACAAATGTTTTGGAAACGGATTCTCCGAGTAACAGAAATTCTGATCCCATCATTTCTTTGTCCTACATCGATGGATTTGAAAGCCTGACGTTCAGAAATTTACGAACTTGAAAGAGTCAATTTACCACCGATTAACACTCTCCAAACCTCAAATACTCTGGAAAACTTCCATTCCGTTTTGCTTGGTTCAGTGTCAAATTTTCCAAAACACAAATAAAAAAAATCCCATCCCCACTAAACGCCGTCAGCATCGTCTCTAATGTCTTAGCACCCCAGTAAACGGTGGCAGTGTCCTCTTTGATAGAATCACAGATTCCCTACAAGGCAGAAATTACAGTTCAGTCAATCGAGTCTGTGAGGACACTCTGAAGAGCATCTCAACCAGACCGAGCTCCCGTCTCTATCTCCGCAGGCTTCTGGCTTGTGATTTCAAATAAACCTGTTGGAATAAAACCTGGCATCGTGTGACTGCTGACCTTATCACTCCGTTACCCATGGCTAATTCACTTAACTTAATGAATTCACTCCCTGATCACATCAGCGCAATTTAACACGGCCAATCCACCTCACCTACAGACTTAACAGCAGTGCGTACCACTGAGCAAATGTACCATCACATTGATCACTACCTGTATCATGTGTAATGGCTTTACACACTGGTAACTCAGCCTGGTGAAAGCAAGCTGCGCCCACCAACCCGAATTCAATGCATCCAAACGCGGTTCTGCGCTGTATAACCACATTAGTGCAGCTGTAAATGTTTCTGCACTCATATCTGAATGGGTTTACTCTGTTTTCGTCCTCAGATTCCTGCTTTAAAAAAGTATATCTGTCAGGAACAACTCTATGTAATGGTTTTCATTACAACACAAACGCAATGTGTAGTTTGCAGAAGTTACGTCTTTGCACTTTCACTGACACTCTCTCCCCAGGAGCTGCAGTCCGTCTCCACGCTTATTCAGACAGCACTATCCTTGCTGTGACATATCCAATCGAGAATGGAAGGCCAGGCATTAATAACCTTCACTGAGGAACAGAGCGACAGGTTTAAAACATTTACTATGTCCCCAGCGGAGAATTGAACTCTGTGACAGGCGGGACACTAACCATGATACTGTGGAGGACAACAACATCGAAGGAAGCCCTTCAGCCTGTTGTGGCCGCACTTGTCCAACACAAATCCTAAACGACCTGAATCAAGTTTTCCGTTATTTAGCCCATAGTCTTTTATGTTTTGGCATCACAAATTCACATCTGAATTCACTGTTCGATTCTCAGTCGTAGGAATTAGAGCGCGATTTTGATCAAAATTTGAACAGGGAAGTTTACCCCATGACGTAACACCAAATTATGTGGTTACTTTGTTGTTTACCTCATTTGTGTGTTTTGCCTCATTGAGGATTTTGAAGTTATCCCCTCTACACAAAAGTTCCCTGCATTTGCACCATTATACAAAAGATGCAGTACAATAACACCCAACGCTGTTTCAGTCCACTTGAACAGATATTGACCCTTGGAAACAGCACTATGAACTCTCCTCGAGTCTGGAAAATAATTTGCTCCATTCCCGCTCTTATGGCTCTTTTCATTACATCGGCTTCTGTTCTTCACGGAATCCGATTCAGCAGATCTTGTCACTGAGTCATTTCTTTGTATGTGTTCAGATCATGCGAGAAGAATATCACAGTCCATAACCCAGAGGTCAGACCATACTCAGGGAACCGTAGTCTGCTCGTGATCATTTCATGAACACCAGGAAGAAATATCTATGATCTTCAAAATTTACTAACCTGTTTTTCAGAAGCAAGATAAACAATTCCAGGTTTCTGCTTTTGTTGTCACACAGACCAAGATTGTAAATGCTGGAACCAGTTGACTCTGTCCCCTCTCCCACATCCATTTTCTCCCCAGTAAGTGTTAAAGATGATGGTCTGAATCAGATTCTTCGAAAAAGAAGAATCTCTTTATCCATTGATTTCTGGTTTATGGGCCAACCAGGCTCCAGCTGGGCCTCTGTGTTCGCGCTGATCACAGTGTTCAGCTTTTTTGTAGCAAGTACTTTCGAGGATGACATCACAAGATATTGTTACTGTATGAAACTCTACCAATGGAGACAGCTCTATCAATGGAGGCAGCTCAGTCTGCTGGGATGGGATAATTTCTGCAGTGCGTCCTGCGGATCAGATACAGTGCACTTTATCATTCAGATCATACAGAGTGTGAGCTCTCGAAAAGGTCAAGCGAGTTTTCCCCACTGGAGTTTATTGTAGGTGGAACAATACCAGCAGCAGCACCCTAACCCAGGAAAGAACTGTATCAGAAGTCCATTTGGCAAGTTTACGTTTCAGACTCTGGTCACCATGCTCCACGGGCCCTGCAGCCTGTAGGCAATAAGCACAGTAAAGTTGGTGGTGGATCCCAAAATGAAGCATAATTCCCCATTAATATCTCCAATAAAATGGGGGTGGGGGGCATTGTAAGAAGGTAGACAAAATCCAATACCAAAGCAGGTAATAATCTCCTTGAGTGAAATATTTGCAACAGTTTTAGCAGTAGCGTTGGAAGTGGGGTAAGCTTCAACCCATCAAGAAAAAGAAATCGACAATAACCAAAACATTCTTATAGTGCTGACACCCGTGCAACTCAATGACGTCTTTAAACATATTTTGCAGCTGGCATTAAGTAGTCAGAGGTCGACCCACCCTTGTCAAAGAACATAGAAAGTACAGCACAGAACAGGCCCTTTCACCCACTATGTTGTGCGGAGATTCAATCCTAATGTAAAATATAGTAACAATCAACACACCCCTCAACTCACTGCTATCCATGTGCAAGTCTAGAAGTCGCTTAAATGTCCTCAATAACTCTGCTTCTACCACTACCACTGGTAAAGCATTCCATGCTTTCACAGCTCTCTGTATTTTAAAAAAAAAACTACTTCTGACATCTCCTTTATACCTTCCTCCTAATATCTTCAAACTAAGAGTTCTCATACCAGTCAATCTTGCCCTGGGGAAAATTCTCCAGCTATTGACTCTATCTATTCCTGTCATTATTTTGTACACCTCTATCAGGTCTCCTCTCTTCCTCCTTCTCTCCAGAGTGATGTCCGAGCCCATTCAGCCTTTTTTTCATAGGGCAAGCCCTCCAGTCCAAGCAGCATCCTGGTAAACCATCTTTGCACACTCTCCCAAGCCTCTGTATCTATCCTATAGTAGGGCGACCAGAACTGGACACAATATTTCAAGTATTGCCTCACCAGGGACGTGTAGAGCTGCAGCTAAACCTCACTGCTCTTAAACTCTATCCCCCTGTTAATGAAAGCCAATATACCATATGCTTTCTTAACAACCTTATCCACTTGTATGGCAACTCTGAGGGATCTATGTACTTGCATATCCAAATCCCTCTGTTCCTCCACATTGCCAAGAATCCTGTCTTTAATCCTCTGTTCAGCATTCGAGTTCCACCTTCCAACATGCATCACTTCGCATTTATCCAGGTTGAACTCAATCTGCCATTTCTCAACAAAGCTCTGCATTCTGTCTATGTCGCGCTGTAGACTACAGTAGCCCTTTATACTATCGCTGACACCCCCAAACTTTGTGCCATCTGCAAATTTACTAACCCTCCCCTCAACCTCCTCATTCAAGTCATTTATAAAAACTACAAAGAGCAGAGGTCCAAGTACAGAGCCCTGGGAGACCCCACCCAACACTGTCGTCTCGGCAGAATAGTTTCCATCTGCAGCCACTCTCTGCCTTCTGTCAGCCAGCCAATTCTGTGTATATCTGTTTAATGCCTGGAAACAGAGTGTTGATGGAGGATTGTCTTTTTATGTCTGATTAATGGTCGGTGATAGCGGGGTGGTGAAGGGTTCTGTGTGTGTTGTATCTGCTAAGTGACAGGAGACAGACTCGTGCGGTCGAAAGTTGTGTGTGTGTATTTCTGTGTATGTCTGCTCAATGGAAGGATAACAAGGCTGTGGTGGAGGGCTGTCTGTTTGTGTTTTTTTTCTGTGTCTGTCTGTTTAATGCTGGTGTTAGGGTGGTGGTACAGGGATGTGTATGATTTTCTGTAAGTATCTGCTTAATGACAGGAGACAGACGAGTGATGGTGGAGGGTTGTGTGTCTCTGTTTCTCTGTATATCTGATTAATTGCAGGAAACAGGATGGCGGTGGAGCGTTCTGTATGTATGTGAGTTTCTGCATATATCTGTTTAAGGGCAGGAGACAGGGTGATGGTAGAGGGATGTGTGCGTGTCTTTGTGCATATCTGTTTTATGGGCTGGAGAGAGTGTGGTAGTGGAGGGTTGTGTGTATGTGTTTCTGTGTATATCTGATAATCGGCAGGAAACGGGGTGGTGGTCGAGGGATGTGTGTGCGTGTGTGTTTGTGTATATAACTGCTAAAAGGCAGGAGACAGGGTGGTGGAGAGTATAGTGTCTGTATTCCTGTATCTATGTGCTTACTGGCAGGAGACAATGGTGGTGGTGGAGGGTTGTGTATGCATGTGCGTTTTTGCGTATATCCGTTTAAGGTCAGTAAGCAAGGTGTTCATAGAACATAGAACATAGATCATTACAGCGCAGTACAGGCCCTTCGGCCCTCATTGTTGCGTTGACCTGTCATACCAATCTGAAGCTCATCTAACCTACACTATTCCATGTACGTCCATATGCTTGTCCAATGACGACTTAAATGTACTTAAAGTGAGCGAATCAACTACTGTTGCAGGCAAAGCATTCCATACCCTTACTATTCTCTGAGTAAAGAAACTACCTCTGAAACCTGTCCTGTATCTGTCACCTCTCAGTTTTGTACAGATGTAGCATAACCTCATGGTTCCAGAACTCGATCCCTCTATTAATGCCTTCTTAACAACAAAGTCAACCTGGGTGGCAACTTTCAAGGATCTGTGTACCTGGACACCGATTCCTCTTTGCTCATCTACACTACCAAGAATCTTATCATAAGGCCAGTACTTTGAATTCCTGTTCCTCCGATTAAAGTGCATCACCTCACACTTGTCCACATTAAACTCAATTTGCCACCTCTCAGCGCAGCTCTGCATCTTATCTATATCTCTCTGTAACCTACAACATCTTTCGTCACTATCCACAACTCCACCGACCTTTGTGTTGCCTGCAAATTTACTAAACCACCCTTCTACTACCTCATCCAGGTCGTTTATAAAAATGATGAACAACAGTGGACCGAACACCGACCCTTGCGGCACATCACTACTAACTGGACTCCAGGATGAACATTCCCCATAAACCACCACCCTCTGTCTTCTTTCAGCAAGACAATTACTGATCCAAACTGCTATATCTCCCACAATCCCATTCCTCCGCATTTTGAACAATAGCCTACTGTGGGGAACCTTATCAAATGCGTTGCTGATATCCATATACACCACATCAACCGGTTTACCCTCGTCTACCTGTTTGGTCACCTTCTCAAAGAACTAAATACGGTTTGTGAGGCACTACATAACCTTCACAAAACCGTGCTGACTATCCATTATCAAATTATTATTTTCTAGATGATTGTAAATCCTATCTCTTATAACCTTTTCCAACACTTTACCAACAACTGAAGTAAGGCTCACTGGTCTATAATTACCAGGGTTGTCGCTACTCCCCTGCTTGAATAGGGGAACCATATTTGCTATCCTCCAGTCTTCTGGCACTATTCCTGTAGACAATGACGATTTAAATATCAATGCCAAAGGCTCGACAACCTCCTCCCTGGCTTCCCAGAGGATCCAAGGCTTATCTATTTTCACACTCTGCAGGATTTCTAATACCTCTTCCTTGTGAACCTCAATCCAACCTAGTCTAGTAGCCTGTATCTCAGTATTCTCCTCGACAACATTGTCGTTTTCTAGAGTGAATACTGTCGAAAAATATTCATTTAGTGCTTCCCCTAACTCCTCCGACTCCTCACACAACTTCCCATGAACATCCTTGATTGTCCCTAATCTTACTCATGTCATTCTTTTATTCTTTAAATACCTATAGAAAGCCTTATGGTTTACCCTGATCCTATCAGCCAACAACTTATCATGTCTCCTCCTGGCTCTCTCTTTAGGTCTTTCCTGGCTATCTTGTAACCCTCAATTGCCCTAACTGAGCCTTCACATCTCATCCTAACATAAGCCTTCCTCTTCCTCTTTACCAGAGATTCCACTTCCTTTGTAAACCACAGCTCCCGCGCTAGACAGCTTCCTCCCTGCCTGCCAGGTACATATTTATCTAGGACACTCAGGAGCTTTTCCTTGAATAAGCTTCACATTTCTAATGTGCCCATTCCCTGAAGGTTCCTTCACCATCCTATACTTCCTAAATTTTGCCTAATCGCATCGTAACTGCCGCTCCCTCATCTGTAAATTTCGTGGAAGGTTGTGTGTGTATATATCTCCATGTATAACTGTTTGATGACAGGACACAGGGTGGTCAAGTAGATTTAAGTGACTGTCTGTGTGTGTGTGTGTTTGTGTGTGTGTGTGTGTGTGTGTGTGTGTGTGTGTGTGTGTGTGTGTGTGTGTGTTTCCGTGTATATGTGCTTACTGGCACGAGACAGTTTGGTGTGTGTGTGTGTGTTTTTGTGTATATCTGTCAAATGGCAGGAAGCAGGGTGTTCATGGAGTTGTGTGTGTGTGTGTGTGTGTATGTGAGTTTCTGCATATATCATTTTCATGGCAGGAGACAGGGTGGGGGTAGAGGGTAGGTTGTCTGTGGTTCTGTGTCTATGTGCTTACTTGTAGGAGACAGGGTGGTTGTGGGGTGTGTGTGTATTTCTGTGTATATCTGTTTAATGTCAGGAGACAGAGTGTTGGTGGGGGGGGAGATGTTTGTCCGTGTGTGTTTTATTTCCTGTGTATGTATGTATAATGGTAGGTGTTAGGTGCTGGTGCAGGGTTGTGTGTGTTTTTCAGTATATATCTGCTTAATTACAGGAGACAGACTGGTGGTGGTGGAAGGTTGTGTCTGTGTTTCTGTGTAAAATCGATTAATTACAGGAAACATTGTGGTGGTGCAGGGTTGTGTGTGTGTTTCCGTGTGCATCTATTTAATGGCAGGAGGCAGGGTGGTCGTGGAGGTTTGTGTGTGTGCATGTTTCTGTTTATATCTGATTAACGGCAGGAAACAGGGTGGTGGTTGAGGGATGTGTGTGTGTTTCTGTGTATATCTGTTTAATGGCAGGAGACAGGGTGGTCGTGGAGGGGTGTGTGTGTGCTTCTGTGTATATCTGTTTTAGGGCTGTGCGTGTGTGTTTCTGTGTATATCTGATTAACGGCAGGAAACAGAGTAGTGGTTGAGGGATGTGTGTGTGTTTGTGTGTATATCTGCTTAAAGGCAGGAGACAGGGTGGTGGTGCAGGGTTGTGAGTTGGTTTTGGTGTCTACCTGTTTAATGTCAGGAGGCATGGTAGTCATATTGGGTTTTGTGCATGCATGTTAATGTGTATATCTATTTAAGGGCTAGGGACAGGGTGGTGGTGGAGGGTGTTGTGTGTATGTTTCTGTGTATAACTGCTTAATGGCAGGTGGCATGTTGGTGGTGGAGGGTTGTGTGTGTGTTTTTCTGCGTATATGTGCTTAATGGCAGGAGACATGATGGTGTGTGTGTTTCTCTGTATATCTGTTCAATAGCAGGAGACAGGATGGATATGGAAGGTTGTGTGTGTTTCTGCGTATCTCTAATCAATGTCAGGAGACACGGTGGTGTTAGAGGGTAGAGTGTCTGTGTTTCTGTGTCTGTGTGCTTAGTGACAGGTGACAGGGTGGTGTTGGAGGGTTGTGTATGTTTCTGTGTCTATCTGTTTAAGGTCAGTAGACAGGCTGTTTGTAGAAGGTTGTGTGTGTGTTTCTGTGTTTATCTGTTTAATGGCAGGTCTCATGGCATTAGTTTACACATGGGAAAGGAAACCTCCTGCTGATTACCAAATACCAGCCTCTTTTGACTGATGAATCAGTACTCCTCCATGCTGATCAACACTTGGAGGAAGCACTGAGGGCAGCACGGACGCAAGATGTACTCTGGGTGGAGGATTTCAATGTCTACCTCCAAAAGTATCTCAGCTACAGCATTACTGATCGAGCTGGCCGGGTCCTAAAGGAAATAACTGCTTGGCTGGTTCTGTGGCAGATGGTGAAAGATTCAACAAGAGGAAAATACATACTGACCACAGCCTTACTAATCTGTCAGTTGCAGAAGTATCTGTCCTTGACAGTATCGGTAAGTGGTGCCACCGCATAGTCATTGTGGAGACAAAGTCACACTTGCACATTGAGAATATCCTCGACCATTTTGGGTGGTACTATCACGGTGCTAAATAGGACAGACTTTGAACAGACCTAGCAGCTCAAGTCTGGGTGTCCATAAGGTGCTGTTGTTCATCTATAGGAGCAGAATTGTACACCCACACAACCTCATGGCCTGTCGTATCCCCCTCACAACAATTACTATTAATCCAGAGGATCGACCTTGGTTCAATGGAGTATGCAGGATGGCAGGAGCAGCACCAGGCATACCTGATAATGCGATGTCAGCCTGTTGAAGCCACCAAACAGGACTACTTGTGCGCCAAATAGCATAAGCAGTAAGTGATAGACAGAGCTAAGTTATCCCACAAGCAAAGGATCAGATCTAAACTCTGCAGTCCTTCCACATCTAGTTGAAAAACGTTGGGGACAATTAAACAATTCACTGGAGGAAGAGATTCCACAAATAACCCCTTCCTCCATGATGGAAGAGCCCAGCACTTCAGTGTATAAGATAAGGCTGATGCATTCACAACAATCTTCAGTCAGAAATGCTGAGTGGATGATCCATCTCAGCCTCCTCCAGTGGTCTGCAGCGATTCAGTTACCAGTCATCAACCAATTTGATTCAGTCCACGCGATATCCAGAAACGGTCGGAGATACTGGATACTCCAAAGTGTCCATACTCTATCAACATTCTGACAATAGTACTGAAAACTTGTGCTCCATAACTTGCCACTCCCCGAGCCAAACTGTTTCAGTACAGTTACAACAATGACATTTCCCCAGTTATGTGGAAAGTTACCTCAAGTATCTCCTGTATATAAAAAGCAGAACAAATCCAATCCAGCCAATTACCACCCCATCAGTCTACTCTTGATCATCAGTAAAGTGATGGAAGGTCTCAGTGCTTTTAAGAAGCACCTGCTTTGCAATACCCTGGTCAATAACGCTCAGTTTGTGCTCCAACAGGGACACTCAGCTCCTGACCTCATTACCGTGGTTCAAACATGGACAAAAGAGCTGAATTCCAGAGTTGGGGTGAGAGCGATAGCCCTTTAAATCAAGTCTGCCTTCGACCAAGTGTGGTATCAAGGGGTTTTAGCAACGCTGGAATCAATGGGTATCAGAGACAAACTCCCTACTGGTTAGAATCATACCTGACACGTCGGAAGATGGTCATAGTTGATGAAGTTCGGTCAACTCAGCTCCAAGTCTGTAGGAGTCCCTCGAGCATTGGCCGAAAACGTCTTCAGGGCTACTTCATCAATGACCTTCCGTCCATTTTAAAGTCAGAAGTGGGGATGTTCGCCAATGATTGTACAATATCCTGCAACATTTGTGGCTCCTGAGACACTGAAGCAGTCCATGTTCAAATGCGACAAGATCTGGACAGTATCCAGGCTGACAAGTGGCAAGTAATATTCAGGCCACACAAAAGCCAGACCGTGACCATCACCAATAAAATACAAACGAATGCCCCTTGGCATTCAATGGTGTACTATCACTGAATCCCCCAGTATCAAAGTCCTGGTGGGTAATCATTGCTCAGAAACTCACTGGTCTCACCACATGAACGCAGTAACTATAAGAGCATGTCCAGAACTAGGAATACTGCGGCGAGTAACTCACATCCTGACTTCCAAAGGTCTGTCCAGCATCTACGATGCATAAGTCAGAAGTATGATAGAAGACAACACTGAAGAAGCTTTACACCATCCAGGACAAAGCAGCCAGTCTGACTGTCCCTTCATCCACAATGCTCCACCACCAACGCTCAGCAGCAGCAGCAGTGTTTTACTATCTACATGCTGCAATGAAATGCTTCACCAAAGATCCTCAGAGACCATCTCCCAAACTCACGACCACGTCTATCTTGAAGGACAAGGGCTGCAGATGTATGGAAATACCATCATCTTTAGGTTCCCCTCCAAGCCATTCTCCATACTGACTTGGAAATATATTACCCCTCTATCACAGTCGCTGGGTCAGAATCCTGGAATTCTCTCCTTAATGGCATTGGAGGTCAACCGCATCAGGTGTACTGCAGTGTTCAACAAGGCAGCCTTCTCAAAGCCAACTAGGGACAGGCAATAAATGCTGGCCCAGCCAGTAACACCCAGATTCACGAAATAAATAAATAGAAATTAACAGAGGAAGTTTGCTGAGGTGTCACAGGGATCAGTGCTTGGGGCCCAGCTGCTCACAATGCCCTTTAAACATTTGGTTGCTGGAATCATGTACAATACCTCCCAGCCTGCTGACAGTACTAACGGATGTGGGATTGTGAGTGGTTAGAAGGTTGTAAAAAAGCACCGAGAAGATGAAGACAAGTGGAGTGAATGTGTAAATACGTGACAGAGGGAGAACAATGTGGATAGAGGTGACGGTGTGCCCTTTGGTGGAAACGATACATTGGCAGCCTACCATTTGAAAGGGATTGGATGAAACATGTTGATTTACAAAGGGACGTATGATCCTTTCTGTTGTTTCCTTCTGCATAAACATCTGAGCTTCCTGCAGCGCAGTGAGTTCTGTAACCAGAAGTCAATACTAGGAATGGCATTGCCAAGCTGACCAGTGTATATAGAACCAGCAAGTGGGGAGCTATAACACTGAAAAGGATCTGGATCTCCTTGTATACCAGTCACTGAAAGCAATATTTCAGGAGAGAAAGCAGTTAAGAAGATAAATGGTGTGTTGACCTTCAATTCAGGGGGATGTGAGTCCAGGAGAAAGGGTGTCTTACTGCAGCTGTACAGGGCCTTGGGGAGACACCATCTTGAACATTGTACAGTATTGTGGGCAGTTTTGGTCGCCGTGCCTAATAAAGGACAAACCTGACATTGAGAGAGAGCAGTGAAGTGTGACCAGACTGATCTCTGGAATGACAGGCTAGTTGTGGGAGCAGAGTTTGGTGTGACTGGGCCAGTATTCCATGGGGTTTAGGAAAATGAGTGGAGATATCAGTAAAATATACAAAACTCTGACAGGGTGAGATAGATTGAAAGCAGGAACGACAATTCCCCAGGCTGGGACATCTAAAACAAGGAACCACTGTATTAGGTACAGACAGAACATTCTGCATTGAGATGAGCATAAATGTCTGCACTCACAGACTGGTGAACATGGGGAATTCTCTCGCACCTTGAAACCAAGACACTGATTATAGATAAGGATTTACAGACAGTAAAGGGATGGTGAGAGAGCAGGAGTACGGAGTGGAAATGAAGGGCCAACCATCTCTACGTTGAATTGGGTAGCAAACTCGATGGACCAAAAGTACTACTGCACTTTCCGTTTTATAGTTTCCCAAGGTTACTCACATTTATGGATATGTACGTCGTGTGGGGTAAGTGCATTAAGGAGATTTTTTTCCATGAACTAGAATGGGAGAGGCTCAATGTGTTGTATAGAACATAGAACATAGAACAATACAGCACAGAACAGGCCCTTCAGCCCACGATGTTGTGCCGACCATTGATCCTCATGCATGCACCCGCAAATTTCTGTGACCATATGCATGTCCAGCAGTCTCTTAAATTCCCAATGACCGTGCTTCCACAACTGCTGCTGGCAACGCATTCCATGATCTCACAAATCTCTATGTAAAGAACCCGCCTTTGACATCCCCTCTATACTTTCCTCCAACCAGCTTAAAACTATGACCCCTCGTGTTAGTCATTTCTGCCCTGGGAAATAGTCTCTGGCTATCGACTCTATCTATACCTCTCATTATCGTGTTTACATCATTCCCGATGTTTCTGTGCAGTCTATGGGAAAGGTCTGTAAATGTTGTGACAAGCTCTCAGATGTTAGGAAGGAGGTCTCTGCAGGGTCGACAGGACTGGGTTCCTATTCCTTTTTTGGACACTGATGCTGAGGCCGGGTGTTCTGTCCGGTTTCATCCTTTCAGACCTCGGAGCAGTTTGATACAAATGAGTGCACTTGCTTGGCCGTTTCAGCGACCATTGAAATGTTTATCACATGTCAGCGTCTTTGGAGTCACTTTTAGGCCAGCCCAGAAAATCATGGGAGATTCACTTCCTAAAAGTACATTGGAGAAGGAAATTCTGTTTACAATCGATATTGGCTTCAAGGTCACTGTTACTGACCCCAGATTTTAGATCTCGATATATTATTAAATGTTTTATTTTCCACCCGCTGCCAGAGCATTAGCCTGGTCTAGATTAGTAATCCAGTGACCTTTCAACAACAGCACCATCTCTTCATGGGGACCTATCAAAAACCATACTGAGCAGGTTATTTCTGTGCTCCTTGACGGCTCTGTCAAAAAGAACTCCCACCAATTTGATGGTCGTGATGGGACTGAGGGGGTGATAATTTGTCAGATTGTAATTATTCCCCTCTTAGGGGACGGTACATAGCTGAGTAATTTTCCACATTGCCTGGGAGATGTCGTAGTTGGAGCTGGAATGAAACAGCTTCCCCAGGGACACGGCTTGTTGTGCAGTAAAAGTCTTCAGTTCTATTGCAGGAATGGTGTCAGGGCGCTTTCCTTTGTCGTATCTACTGTGATCAGCTGTTTCTTCTTCTCACATGCAGCAAATCAAATTAGTTGATAACTGGCATTTGTGATTGTGTGGGCATCATGATGAGGGTGAGGTGTATCATCGACTCAACACTTCTGGCAGAGGATAGTGCAGGTAAAACATCCTTCACTTTTACACTGATGTGGAGGTCTGTTCCATTATTTAGGATGGGGATGTTTGTGGAGCCTTCTCCTCCACTCATTTGTTTAATCGTCCATCACCATTTATAACTGAACGTGGCAGGACTGCGGGGCTTCGTTCAGATCTGTTGGTCAAGTCCAGTTGCTTTAATGGATTCGCATCAGGTTAAGGTTCATGTGATTCTGACTCTGACATGTTCACCCACTCTCGTCACTGAGCCATAGATGGTGTTGATGGTAATGACAGACTGAGGTGTTATCCTGGCAAAAAGTTACAGGTTGTGGTTGAATGCAGATCTGCTTCTCCTGATGCTGTGGTCTACAGCACTACATGAATACGCAGATTCGAGCTGCAATATCTGCAATGCAATTCTGCTGCCTGTTCCCCAATTCTCACTGAGACCCATTCACCCATCAGCCCTGCACTCAGTGACCTAATCTGGTTTCTGATGTGGAAATACTTCCATTGTCAAACCTCGTTCTGCTGAGGGTATGTCTCCCCGGGTCTTGCTTCCAATCTAACACATTCCGCAAAAGCATTTAACTGATCTTAATTCAAATGTTTAATTCACCTGAATCTTTTTCCTTGAGTAATGCCATCTTCTGAGATGGAAGTGTTGCCCTCTGTTTCTCACCCTGACCATGATTAAGAGCTCTGTAGTGTCAGTGATGCCAGCCTTATGTAGTTTCAAAGCCAATGAATTCTCTAGATTCCCAACCATCTTCACCAGATTGTCTGTTTTCGCTATTTGTTTGATGCCGTATCACTCATATTGCCTTGTCCTCCCATGAGTATGTTTCATCTGCTTGCGATTGAATTTCTGGTATTATCTTCCGAATTATCCCCAGAAACTCCTCCCATTGCTGCTATATGGTCTTTCTTCCTCGACTGCCCTTCGAACTAACCCTGGTCAGCTCCTCCCTTATGTCTTTGTAGTTACATTGCTCAATTATAATCACATTACATCGAGAAGAGAGCAATAGATATAAACCGAAAGAAGGAATTTTGAGAGATGGGACACAAAGAATAATTGGTGGGTTTCTTAACTAAATGCAAAGGGAGAACAAGAGAAAGGATATAGATATGGAGATGTGGAAAATGAGAAAATTACATTATCGAAAGAAGTAGATGTACTTCCATCAATGATTTGGCAATTCCTGTGTGCTATGGTCCTTTGTACAGTGCACGTACAACAAAGCAATATGTTCTAATGCTGGGTCTGATGCCAGAATTTTTCTCTCCAATAATATGACAGACAATAATTTCGCAAAGAACCCAACAGATCAACATATGTACTTCCTGGTAGAAAGTGGATTAACTGAAATAATTTGGGACACCAGAAGCAAGAAATTATAACACACATCCTGATAAGAATGAGAGATTAGAGTTGGGAATCCAGAAAATGGGGAACATTGAGAGAAGGGGAACCTATCACTTCAGATGAGGATCAAATAATGTTTTAATGCATAATAAATTTGATACATCATGTGCATCATTCTTCGTTAACTTTGTCTCCGTTGTTCAGTCAGAATGTGTTGTTCACATATGAACAATCTTCTTTCTCTGAACACACACTGATTAAACAGTATATTTAAAATCACTTTCCTCCATTTAAAACGGTCCTGTTGTGCTATCAGGATATATGAACACCAACTGACCACCAAAAGACATGACCCATTATTACTAGTTTCCATACATACAGACAATGAAGGACACCATTTTGATTGTGACAGCACACACATCCTAGGATAAAGCCACACATGAAAGTTCTTAGTGGCATGACAGTCTATCCGGAAGTACATCAATAAACCCTTCAATTTAGAGCCTATCTACCTTCCCTTGAAAAAAAGAACTGGAAATGATATCACGCACCTTAAGAAACCAAGACCTATAAATCGAGAAGCGAGACATACCACCAGTGCGTAACCAAAGACTCTCACTGAGGATGTTCCCTAGTAATGGTGATAAAACATCTGAAAACAAACATTCAAGCTCAGCGAGTTAACTTATATACTTATAAATTGTTTTATTCTATAAATAGTGGAATTTGGGACTACCGTGTCACTCATGTTTTAACAGGTTGCGAGGTGAGGTGAGCTTTTCTGGGTGCGTGGTTTTAATTAACAGGGGAGTTAGATAGCGACATCATAACAGGTTGAGGGCTTGTTGTATTGGGATTTAGACAGATTTGAGCAGATTTGGGGTACAAAAGTTCCCAGCAGATTCCATCACTTGGCAGTTAGTGATCTAGATCTTCAAATTAAACAGGTGAGAAAATTCATGTAATTTTGTTTCCTTGTGGTTGGTTAAATAAAAAAAAATGGCTTTTAACATTACTAAAGAGGTTCTGAGGTTTGAAGATGATTCCCAAATTTGCCAAGAAAGTGTAGAAAGACAAAGGAAGGGCATACTTTTTGAATTAACATGTAGATTAGAATTGGGTTTCACCAGGGACAAAAGGAAAGCTGTCACCATAATGGAGTTGGTCAAGCACTTTGGTGTATCAGAGAAACAGGAAACTGCAGTCGAGTTGAAAAAACTTAAATTGCAAATATAGCAACTGGCGTTAGAAGATAAAGAGAACGACAGAAAGAGAGAGAGAGAGAGAGAGAGAAGATAGAGAAAGAGAGGAAAAAGGAAGAGAGGGAGTATTTGAAATGCAGAAGTTTGGAATTAGATAAGAAAGTTAAATTAGCCCGATGAAGATGAAGGGAGAACTTAGGGAGGTATGCAACTATGTTAATACATTGCCATATTTTGGTGAGAAAAATGCCAAAATCTATTTTATTTCATTTGCAAACTTGACTCTGCAGATGGCGTGTCCAGTGAACTTGTGGGTAACGTTAGTTCAGAATAAGATGGTTGGCACAGTTTGAGAGGTATGTGCAGTGCTGTCACATGAGGGAGCAAGAGCTTATGCAGATGTCAAACAGGCTATTTTGAATGCTTATGAATTGGTACTAGAAGAATGTAGACAGCGGTTCAGAAATATAGCGACGGAACACAGGTTCGACTTATATTGAGTTTGAAAGAATTAAGCACAGTCATTTTGATAAATGGGTGCTGGCCTTAAAAATAGATAAGACCCATGAGGCCCGATGGGAGATTATTCAGCTGGACGAGTTTAAAGACTGACTTCCAGAGATGGTAAAAATTCACGTGAGTGAACAGGAAGTTCAAGAAGTGAGAAGCGCGGCAGAAATGGCAGGTAAATATGCATTGGTGCATGAAATGAAATTTAACTTCTGGGAGGATTTTCATTCAGTGAGGGATAGAAATTGGGAGAAGGGGAGATCCTACACTACAAAACATAGAGAAAAGCACACTGGCAATAGTTTACCACAGCTGAAAAAAAGAAGCCCAAGGGGGTTGAAAGGAAGTGAAAGGCTTCAGGTGTTCTTACTGGAACACATAATATTACAGTGCTGTTGGTTCAAGAAGTGCACAGGGAAAAGGTGTTTTCACAGCAGTAAGCTGGAAAACACAGTGCTGGGCATTGTAGGAAGAGATTTCGGGAAAGGATGTGGGAAAAGAGGTTAAGCCAGTGGTATTCGTGAACCTGGTAAAGGAGACCCCAAGGAGCTGCAGGAGAGTGCACAACCTAGGCAGGGGCTGGGTATGGAGGCAGTGCCTGATCTCTATTAAGAATTCTCCTCTGTAGATAAGCCTTACCAAGAAAAAATGGGGTGTGGGGGGAGGACAAGAAGTTATAATTTTGCAAGTTACGGGACCTGTTCAGCATCTAATAGTTGAGTAGTGATGTGCCAGAAAATCACAACAAATCAGACAGCATCCGAAGAGAGGACAATCGACATATCAGGCATTAACCCATCGTCAGGAATGTGGTTGGGGGACAAGGGGGCTGAAAGATAAATTGGAGGGTAGGCGCTGGGCTGGCTGGAGTATCACTGGGAGGCCGATAGGAAAATGTAGGTGGGAATGACAGTGATATGTCGGACGGGAAGGTGGAGTGGATAGGTGGGAAGGAAGATGGACACTTAGAACAGTTCAAGAGGACAGAGCTAAGTTGAACAGTAGGATCTGGGATGAGGTTGTGGGAGGGGCGATTTGGAAATTGGTGAAGTCAATGTTGATGCTGTATAATTTGAGGGGTCCAGCTGTCCTACCACCTATCCACTACACCCTCCTCTCTGACGTATCACCATCAGACCCCATCTGCATCTACCTATCGCATTCCAACCGACCTTCCACCCAGCTCCATACCAACCCTCCTATTTAATTCTCAGTCCCTTACCCCTCCCTTACTTCCCACTTTCCCGATGAAGGACTTATGCCTGAAACGTCAACTCTCCTGCCCCTCGGATGCTGCCGACGTGCTGTGCTTTTCCAGCCCCACAGTTTTCAACTCTGATCTCCAGCATCTGCAGGCCTCACTTTCCCACGGCCTCTAATTGTAAGAGGTGGAAGTATTTTCACTCCTTCTGACATTTCACTCAAGAGCGTCATAATTTGTGAAATGGGGTCAGAAATTAAGCATTCCCTTGTGTAACATTTGGTTGGAGTGCCAAATCAAGATTGGGGAAGTAACAGTGAGATTGAATGATAGACTGACAGTTCCAGGAATACAGTTTGTTCTTGGGAATGATTTAGCAGTATCCAAGGTTTGGGAGGCACTCCGTGTTGTGGAGAAGCCAAAGTAAGACAAGGGAACTGAGGAATTACGAGAAAAAATACCAGGGACTTTTCCAGACTATGTAGTAACAAGATCACACTGTCATAAGTTACAACAGGAAGGAAAACCGAAACAAAAAAGCAAAGGACTTGATGCACTGAAGACTCAGGCTAAAGCATTTCTCGTGGCTGGAATGCACAAGGACTTGGTTAATTATTGTTGTACATGTCATACATGCCAAATGGTATGTAGGTCAAAGGCAGTAATAAAACCAGCACCTTTGTTGCCAATTCCTGTATTCAAAGAACATTTCGCATGGCTTCTGATTAATTGCAGAGCTCTCCTTTCCAAAATAAAAGTGGAAACCAATATCTGCTGATCATAATGGATGTGTCTACCCGATATCCAGGGATAATTCCATTACGGAGTGTTAAGGCAAAAAGGGAGGTGGAGGAGTTGGTAGCTTTCTTTACTCGCTGTGGGATACGCAGTGTGATTCAATCAGACCAAGGGTCTCATTTTACCGCTCAGCTGTTTAAGGACGTCGTGGATAGCTTTGGCAGACAGCAGTTTAAATCAAGTGCATCGCATCCCAAATCCCTGGGAGCATTGGAAATTTGGCATCAGATGCTGAAGACAATCTTAACAGCGTACTGTCAGAATTACCTGAATGATTGGAATAAAGGTGTCTCATTATATTGTTTGCCATTAGAGATGTCCCAAATAAATCTACTCACTTTAAATCCTTTGAGTTGATATTCGTACATGAAGTGAGAGGTCATTTGAAATTAATTAAATATACATTGACAGGACCAAAGTCAGAGATCTCACACTTGGATTATGTATCTGAGGTGAGGTAGAAATTAGATGGAGTAGATGAGTTAGCTAAACAGCACCTGAAGAGTGAAGCAGGTCGCAGATAAAAACTTTGAAACTTTGAAGATTTCCCGTGGGGATGACCTATTAGTGTTGCCACCAGTGGTAGGAAATCCCTAAAAAGCCAGGTTTAGTGGCCCCTTTCAAATAAAAATAATGCTGAGTAAGTTCAACTATCTGGTAAAGATACCGGATATGACAAAAAATGTTACAGAATGAATAATGCTTCAGACCCATTGAATCCTCAGGAATAGAGTTGTGACCAGATGAACAAATTGTGCAGTTTATCTGTATTATGTAGTGATCTTTGGCAAGTGATTGAAAGCTCACTTGTTACAGTTGGCAGAGCATGTTGAACGATTACAAGAAGCAAACTTGGTAATAAACATCAAGAAAACAGAATTCGCGAAGGCAGAGGTGACATATTTAGGACATTACATTGGCCATGGAAGGTTGACCCCATGGAACACAAAGACGAAGGGCTTTGAGTAATTTCCACGACAATCCTCGAAGAAAGAGGTGATTCAATTTTTGGAACTCAGTGGATTTTAACAGAAGTTTGTTCCAAACTCCAGAAGAGTATTGGCACCACTGTTGGATTTATTAAAGAAGGAAACAGAATTGTGGTGGACAGAACAATGCCAGGAGGCATTTGAGAATTTAAAAGCAGGATGAATCACCACACCAGTTATAGATGCACCAAATATTTTGAAAACCTTTGAAAACTGTATTTATTACTAGGGATATAGGGCTCGAAGATTTATTTATACAGAAAGATGATGATGGAATTGAATGGCCCATTGGCTACTTATCAAAAAACCTCAATACCCACCAGAAAAAAAAATCCATTATTGAAAAAGAATGATTAAGTTTCGCACTGGGTGGACAATATTTTAATGTTTAGAGACAAACAAATTGTCAGAGATGATTGTGAATAACGACAAACCTCTCGCATTTTAAAAAAAATATTTAAAGGCCCAAATATGAGAGTATTTCATTTGAGTCTTATCTTACCGACTTTAAACTTACAAAATGTACAAGCTGTGGGTCCTAAAATGTAATAGCAGATGTGTTATCGTAGATTTAAAGGAAAAACTTAAATAAGGTTTGATTTATTGCAGTGTTATATATGTGTGCAAAATTAATATGTATGGTTTAGCTGAGATTAATACTTTTGTAATCCATAATAATGGGAATAAAAATTAGAGGAAAAGAAATGAAGCCACCTTTTCATTCTGCTCGTTCATGTTTTTTTTTCTAAACGGGGGAGGTGTTATGAAGCCGAAAGCATATCCGGTAACTTTAAGACAGAACGGATTTTGCTGAATAGAAAGTACAGGCACAGATGCCAGATAAAGGTCAGCCTGTTCCACATGCCACCATTAGCTGAGAAATGGATACCTGAGTTTTGGTTGCAGTTCTGACAACAATTCAAATACAACAAAAGAGTTTAAGTAGCTCTCAGGATACCAGAAGCCAACGGAATTTGAATATTATTGTTTGGATACCTGGAAAGCAATCAAATTATGAGAATTATTGTATCATGGGAATTATATAAACCCAGCATTTTGAAATGAGAGGGAGAGCACTGCCACCCAACAGCAGAGTAACTGCTGTAGAGCAGGAGTGCTAAATGGCCATCTCGAACACTCTCTATCAAAGATACATGTTCATGTCAAAGCTACTTACAATTAAAAAAATGACCCAGAGAGATCAGCAGCTGGAAGAGTGTACACAGCAGGGAAGATGGATTCTGTGTAGTCTTGCGATTGTAATGCTTAATATGTGGGTTGTTGGACTAGGATATTTTTACAGAGTTGGAGTCAGATCGTAAGTAGCGAAGAAAAGAGGGGCTTGTATCTGTAAATAGTTGTTGTTTAGTGTTCATTATTAAAGTTAAGAAACTAACTTGTTATTTTTTATTTAAATGGTGGAATGTGTCGCTCATATTGTAACAGATTACGAGATGATGCGAGATTTTCTGGGTGTTTGATTTTAATTAATAGATGGGTTCGACTCCACCTTGTAAATGTCCATCCACGCTAAGCCCATTTCCCTGCAGTTGGCCATATCCTTCCAGTCGTTTCCTATCCACATATTTATCCAAATATTTTTGAAATGTTGGTAATGTACCCCGCCCACCCCCCGCCTCAACTACATCTGCTGGCAGCTCATCCACGGCCCCTCAGGTTCCCTTTTATTACTTCCCATTTAACCTTAAACTGATCCCATCTAATCGTCAATTCTCTACACTTTGGAAAAAGACTGAGTGCATTAGCCCTATCCATACCCCTTGTGATCTTATACAGCTCTATAAGGACTCCCTCAGTCTCCTAAACGCTAAAGAAAAGATCCTAGCTTGTCCAACCTCTCCCTATAACTCAGACCATTCAGTCCTGGCAACGCCCTTGTAAATTTCTTCTGCACTGTTTCTAATTTAAAAGCATCGTCCCAAGAAAAAGGTGACAAAACTAAACACAATACACTAAGTGTGGCCTTAGCAAAGTCCTGTGTAACTGCAACATAAATTCCCAACTTCTATACTTAATATCCTGCTTGATGAAGGCCAATGTGACAAAAGCCTTCTTCACTGCCCTGTCTACCTGTGACTCCACTCTTAGAGAACCGTGCACCTGAACACCAAGGTCTCTCTGGCCAATGCACCACTTAAGACCCTTCCATTCACTATGAAACTCCTAACTTGATTTGAGTTTCCAAAATGCAAGACCTCACACTTCTATATTAAATTCCATTTGCCATTTCTCGGCCTACTTCCCCACCTAATTAAGGACCTGCTGCAATTTCTGATTAAATTCCTCACTGATCATGCTCCCACTTACTTTAGTGTCATCTGCAAACTCACTAATCATACCTTGTGCATTCTCAACCAAATCATAGATAACAAACAGCAATGGACCCAGCCTCCAGTCTGATAAGCATTCTTCCACTAAAGCCTCTGTTTCCTACCATCAAGCCAACTATGTATTCAATTGGCCAGTCTCTCCAGCATTCCAGGCGATGTAACCTTCCTGAGCAGCCTGCCATGTGGAACGTTATCAAAAGCCTGACTGAAATGCAAAGAGACTACATCTACCACTCTGTTCTCATCAACCTTCCTGGTCACTTCATCAAAGAACTCTAACAAATTTGGGAAGCATGATCGCCTACTCACAAGTCTATGCGGATTACTCTGCATCAAACACTGTGTAAGTAATGGGTGCAGTCAATGGTATGCTGTCCTTCATTGTATGACGATTCGAGTACATAAGTAAAGCCATCTTCCTGCAGTTGTAGAGCCTTGCTGAGAGAGTTGATCTCCTTTGCAAGGAATGATCTCCATACCACAGGCACAGATGATGTTAGCATGAGGATAGAGAGAAGAAGCTGAGTGTTTAATCTGTAGAGCTATGAGAGATGAAGAAATGGTGATGCTGAAACAAGAGGAGCGGCAGCGATCACTTATTTCCAAAAGTGACATTGATAGTGTGAGAAATTCCATACTTTACACAGGATGAGTTGGTTTGATTTATTGCCACGTGTACCTCAGTACAGGGAAACACAATATTTATGAGCAGTGGAGGCAGATCATAGTAAGCATGGCCAGACAGATCATAGGGTGGAAATAGGCTTGGACGGAGTAAGGCATACAGGTTACGCTGAACAGGAAATGCACTAGACAAGATTACCATGAACAATATCAGCATTATTTGAACTTAGAGAGTCCATTCATCAGTCAAACGTGACTTTCCTAACAGTTTATATGCCTAAATTAACTCTTCCCACATTAATGTGAAGTCGACGTGTGAATACGTACTGAACGTCATGTGGATCACAATCCCCAACAAGCAGTCACAATACCTTTCAGCTGAAACAGGTAGCCATTCCCACTAGCTTCCGCCCAACATAGAGAACACCAGGCTGTCTTCTCGGAGATGGAAGATGCTTTCTCGAGACTTCACACAAGATATATATCTTCTCTGTTGTTGTGGTTCTGTTCGCCGAGCTGGGAATTTGTCTTGCAAACGTTTGGTCCCCTGTCTAGGTGACATCCTCAGTGCTTGGGAGCCTCCTGTGAAGCGCTTCTGTGCTGTTTTCTCCGGTATTTAGAGTGGCCTGTCTCTGCTGCTTCCAGTTGTCAGTTCGAGCTGTCCACTGTAGTGACCGGTATATTGGGTCCAGGTCGATGTGTTTGTTGATAGAGTCTGTGGATGAGTGCCATGCCTCTAGAAATTCCCTGGCTGTTCTCTGTTTGGCTTGCCCTATAATGGTAGTGTTGTCCCAGTCGAATTCATGTTGCTTGTCGTCTGTGTGTGTGGCTACTAAGGATAGCTGGTCGTGTCGTTTCGTGGCTAGTTGGTGTTCATGTATACGGATCGTTACCTGTCTTCCTGTTTGTCCGATGTAGTGTTTTGTGCAGTCCTTGCATGGGATTTTGTACACTACATTAGTTTTGCTCATGTTGGGTATCGGGTCCTTTGTTCTGGTGAGTTGTTGTATGAGAGTGGCTGTTGGTTTGTGTGCTGTTATTAGTCATAGTTATGAGCCAGTAGTCTGGCTGTCAGTTCAGAAATGCTCCTGATGTATGGAAGTGTGGCTAGTCCTTTGGGTTGCGGCATGTTCTCGTTTCGTTGTCTCTCCCTTAGGTATCTGTTGATGAAATTGCGAGGGTATCCGTTTTTGGCGAATACTTTGTATAGGTGTTCCTCTTCCTCTTTTTGTAGTTCTGGTGTGCTGCAGTGTGTTGGGCCCTTTTGAATAGTGTCCTGATGCAACTTCGTTTGTGTGTGTTGGGGTGGTTTGCTTTCATAGTTTAGGACTTGGTCTGTGTGTGTGGCTTTCCTGGACACCTTTGTGGTGAATTCTCCGTTCGGTGTTCTCTGTACCATCACGTCTAGGAATGGGAGTTGGTTGCCCTTTTCTTCCTCTTTAGTGAATCGGAATCCTGTGAGTGTGGTGTTGATGATCTGGTGTGTGTTCTCTATTTCTGTGTTTTTAATTATTACAAAGGTGTCATTCACGTATCTGACCCAGAGTTTGGGTTGAAGTTGTGGTAAGACTGTTTGTTCTAACCTTTGCATTACTGCTTCTGCTATGAGTCCAGAGATCGGTGAGCCTAATGGGTGTTCCGTTGATTTGTTCGTATATTTGGTTATTGAATGTGAACTGTGTTGTGTGGCACAAGTCTAGTAGTTTAAGTATGCCGTCTTTGTTGATAGGTTCGACGTCCTGTTGTCTGTTATGTCTGTCCAGCAGGTTGGCTATTGTTTCTTTGGCTAGTGTTTTGTCGATGGAGGTGAACAGTGCCGTTACATCGAATTAGACCATAGTTTCTTCCTTGTCTATGTGTATATTTCTGATGATGTCCAAGAATTCCTGTGTCGATTGTATAGATTGTCTGGACCCGCTGATCAGTTGTTTCAGTTTCTCCTGTAGTTCTTTGGCCAGTTTGTGTGATGGTGTCCCTGGTAGTGATACTATGGGTCTGAGTGGGATGTCTGGTTTGTGCACTTTCGGTAGTCCATAGAATCTGGGGGTGTTGTTGCTTTCAGGTTTCATTCTTTGTAGGTCAGACCTGGTTATCTGTCCACAGACTCTATCAACAAACACATCGACCTGGACCCAATATACCGGCCACTACAGTGGACAGCTCGAACTGACAACTGGAAGTGGCAGAGACAGACCTCTATAAGTACCGGAGAAAACAGGACAGAAGCGCTTCACAGGAGGCTCCCAAGCACTGAGGATGTTACCTAGACAGGGGACGAAACGTTTGCAAGACAAATTCCCAGCTGAGCGAACAGAACAACAACAACGAGCACCCGAGCTACAAATCTTCTACCAAACTTTGAATATATCTTCTCTCCTCACCACAAGAAAACCAGGTTAAAGTCCCACGTGTGTGTCATGAGCAATGGACCTCTGCTCCACTTGTTCATCATGCTAGAGCATCAATTAGGAGAATGCGAGGATTGCAATTCTGGAGATCAGAGTAGAGAATGGATTGCTGGAAAACCACAGCAGGTCAGGCAGTATCCGAAGAGCAGGAGAATTTATGTTTCGGGCATTGGCCTTTCATCAGCAAACAGCACCAATTATCTCATTCTGTAAGTGCGTTGAGGGGGAATGTCCTCCTCCTCTTCCTGTATAAGTGACTCGAGGGAATGAATTGCTTCCTGTTTTTCTTCTGTAATTGACTCAAGGGGATGAATGGCCTCATCCTATTGCTGTGTCAATGACTCAGCGGACTGACTTTCTTCTTCCTCGTCCACTTGGACAGGGCCCAGGGCATGATTGGGTTACCCTGGTTCCTGTTTAACAGCTCGATGTGCTGACAAGTATGATGATGCTGCAGCTTTAAGAGGTTGTTTTGTCCTGGTTTCTTTTAAGAGAGATTGAACGATTGTTACAAAGTTGGCTGCTTCAGACCACTTGAGGAAACAGCTAGGGAGGCCTTAGGTTAATTTTAATGCAGTCTTAATGAGTTTGGCCAGCTCTCACAGATTAGGATCTCTGGGATTTAGTTTCTCAGTAACATTACAAACTATTCGGGTCGACAAAGAGTTGGAAGCTTCAGTGGATGTCTCCTGGATGCTTCTCTCTCTGAATTTTCTCTTGATGCTGTTTTCAATTCCTGAATTGGAGAATTTATTGTGACAATCTGTGTCTGAATATTCCATTTTACCAGCGACTGTGTTTATGGGATTTTCCTATTATTTGAACAGTTCATTAGTAACAGTTCCTAGATCTATTATTCTGTTAACTTGTCCAATAGAATTAAGTTATTGTAAATACCCATTTCTTTGATTTCATTTTCTCTTGCGTGTTTAAATAAATGTTTTGCTTCACACCGAGTAGTTCGACCATTCACATTACATCTGGAACGACAGTTTACATTTCCTTTAAAATATTAAAATATTAGAGTCAAAGCTACCGCTTTTAAATATTTTCGAGGGGCTCTAGTGTTGTCCATCACACTAGACTACTTCTCTTCCTGAGTAATAGGCTGGAGGCACTGATTGGCCTGTCCCTGTTCTTCTCAAATACTGTCAATGGGCGGAATGACTTCCTCATATTCCTGTGAAACCAGCGTGAAGTGCTGAATGACCTCTTGTTTTATTGTGGCAATGTGCAGTGCTCGGCAGTGCTGTTACATGAATATTGCAGACACGTTAAAAGAACAAACCTGAGCGGAGTCTGGGTCTTTCTGCACATGGATACAGACCAGTTCAGGAGCTGAGGGGGGACAAAATGTTCAAAACATTGTGGAATATTCAGTGACCATCGACAGAGGTAGGAAGAGGGGTGAGGAGGTCATTCAGGAGCTCAGAGAGCTCGGGTGGAAGCTAAAAGCTAAGACGGACAGAGTCGTCATCTCTGGGTTGTTGCCAGTGCTACATGACAGTGAGGCAAGGCATAGGGAGAGAGTGCAGTTGAACACGTGGCTGCAAGGATGGTGTAGGAGGGAAGGCTTCAGGTATTTGGACTGCATTCTGGGGAAGGTGGGACCTGTACAAGCAGGACGGGTTGCACCTGAACCAGAAGGGCACCAATATCCTGGGAGGTAGGTATGCTATCACTCTTCGTGGGGGGGGTTAAACTAATTTGGCAGGGGGATGGGATCCGTCCTTGTGGTCCAGCAAGTAGGTCAGCTATTTGTCAGGATGTCCAAGAATGTAGGGAGGCTGTGGAGAAGGTAGCACTGACAGGGAATACTTGTGGACACAGAGTTGGGTTCAAGAGTGTATACTTTAACGCAAGGAGTATCAGAAATAAGGTGGATGAACTTAAGGCGTGGATTGGTACTTGGAACTACGGTGTTGTGGCCATCACGGAAACGTGGATAGAAGAGGGACAAGAATGGTTGTTGGAGGTTCCTGGTTACAGATGTTTCAGTAAGATTAGGGAGGGTGGTAAAAAAGAAGGTGCGGTGGCGTTGCTAATTAGAAATGGTATAACGGCTGCAGAAAGGCAGTTCGAGGGGGATCTGCCTTTGGAGGTAGTATTGGCTGAAGTCAGAAATAGGAAGGGACCAGTCACCTTATTGGGTCTTTCCAATAGGCCCCCCAATAGCAGCAGAGATGTGGAGAAACAGATTGGGATACTGATTTTGAAAGGTGCAGAAGCCACAGGGTAGTAGTCATGGGAGATTTCAACTTCCCAAATATTGATTGGAAGCTCTTTAGATCAAGTAGATTGGATGGGGAGGTGTTTGTGCAGTGTGTCCGGGAAGCTTTTCCAACTCAGTTAGTAGATTGTCCGACCAGAGGGGAGGACGTATTGGATTTGGTACATGGTAACGAACCGGGGCAAGTGATGGGTTTGGTAGTGGGTGAACATTTTGGTGATGATGACCACAATTCTGTGACTTTCACCTTGGGTATGGAGAGAGATAGGTGCGTGTAACAGGGTAGGTTTTACAATTGGGGGAAGGGTAAAAACGATGCTGTAAGACAGGATCTGAGGAGCATAGGTTGGGCGCATAGGCTGTCAGGGAAGGATGACGTGGAATGTGGAACTTTTTCAAGGAATAGATACGACGTGTCCCTGATATGTATGTACTTGTCAGGCAGGAAAGAGATGATCGTGTGAGGGAACCTTGGTTGACGAGGGAGGTTGAATGTCTTGGAAAGAGGAAGGAGGAGGCTTACATAAGGTTGAGGAAACAAAGTTCAGACAGAGCATTGGAGGGATACATGATAGCCAGAAGGGAGCTGAAGAAAGGCATTATGAGAGCTAAGAGAGGGCATGAAAAATCTTTGGCGGATAGGATCAAGGATATCCCCAACGCATTTTATGCGTATGTGAGAAACATGAGAATGACGAGAACGAGGGTAGGTCCAATCAAGGACAGTAGTGGAAGACTGTGTATTGAGTCAGAAGAGAGAGAAGAGATCTTGAATGAGTACTTTTCTTCAGTATTTA
The DNA here is from genome assembly GCF_047496795.1 of Chiloscyllium punctatum. Classification (NCBI taxonomy): domain Eukaryota; kingdom Metazoa; phylum Chordata; class Chondrichthyes; order Orectolobiformes; family Hemiscylliidae; genus Chiloscyllium; species Chiloscyllium punctatum. The sequence goes on from NC_092744.1 coordinate 97,433,889, forward strand.
CAAACGAGAGGGACCGTATTGTTGAAGAGGAGAGTGTGAAACGGACTGGTAAGCTAGGAGAGATGCTTGTTCGGAAGGACGATGTGTTGGACATTTTGAACAACTTGAGGATAGACAAGTCCCCCGGGCCTGATGGGATATATCCTAGGATTATGTGGGAAGCAAGAGAGGAAATTGCAGAACTGTTGGCAATGATCTTTCCGTCTTCACTGTCAATTGGGGTGGTACAGGGGACTGGAGAGTGGCGAATGTTGTGCCCCTGTTCACAAAAGGGAATAGGGATAACCCCGGGAATTGCAGACCAGTTAGTCTTACTTCGGTGGTAGGCAAAGTAATGGAAAGGGTACTGGGGGATAGGATTTATGAGTATCTGGAAAGACACTGCTTGATTAAGGACAGCCAGCACGGATTTGTGAAGGGTAGGTCTTGCCTTACAAGTCTTATAGAATACTTTGAGGAGGTGACCAAGCATGTGGATGAGGGTAGAGCAGTGGATGTAGTATACATGGATTTTAGTAAGACATTTGATAAGGTTCCCCATGGTAGGTTTATGTGGAAAGTCTGGAGGCATTGGATCGAGGGAAATTTGGCCATTTGGATAGAAAACCGGCTAGCCGGTCGAAGTCAGAGAGTGGTGGTAGATGGTAAATATTCAGCCTGGAGCCCAGTTACAAGTGGAGTTCCGCAGGGATCAGTTCTGGGTCCTCTGCTGTTTGTAATTTTTATTAATGACTTGGAAGAGGGAATCGAAGGGTGGGTCCGTAAATTTGCAGATGATACGAAGATTGGTGGAGTTGTGGATAGTGAGGAGGGCTGTTGTCGGCTGCAAATGGACTTAGGTATGATGCAGAGCTGGGCTGAGGAGTGGCAGATGGAGTTCAACCCAGTCAAGTGTGAGTTTGTCCACTTTTGAAGGACAAATAAGAATGCGGAATACAGAGTTAACGGTAGGGTTCTTAGAAAGGTGGAGGATCAGAGTGATCTTGGGGTCTATGTTCATAGATCTTTGAAAGTTGCCACTCAGGTGGATAGAGCTTGTAAGAAGGCCTATGGTGTATTCGCGTTCATTAGCAGAGGGATTGAATTCAAGAGTCGTGAAGTGATGTTGCAGCTGTACAGGACCTTGGTTAGGCCACATTTGGAATACTGTGTGCAGTTCTAGTCGCCTCACTTTAGGAAAGATGTGGAATCTTTGGAGAGGCTGCAGAGAAGATTAACCAGGATGTTGCCTGGAATGGAGAATAGGTCGTACAAGGATAGGTTGAGAGTGCTAGGCATTTTCTCATTGGAACGGCGAAGGATGAGGGGTGACTTGATAGAGCTTTATAAGATGATCAGAGGAATAGATAGAGTAGACAGTCTAAAACCTTTTCTCCGGTTACAACAATTTGTTACAAAGGGACATAAATTTAAGGTGAAGGGTGGAAGGTATAGGGGAGATGTCAGGGTTAGGTTCTTTACCCAGAGAGTGGTGGGGGCATGGAATGCTCTGCCTGTGGGAGTGGCAGAGTCAGAATCATTGGCGACATTTAAACGGCAGTTGGATAGTTACATGGATAGGTGCTTAAGCTTGGACAAATGTTCGTCATAACATCGTGGGCCGAAGGGACTGTTCTGTCCTGTATTGTTCTATGTTCTATGTTCTCAGTTCTACACACAGGAGCTTGTAAGCTGTCAGTTCAGAACAACATTTCCTCTCTCTTAAAGGTACAGTACACACTTTCAACTTCATAACATTAACACACTGATGTCAATGAAGATAGCTGGAGGCTATCTGGATTTCTGTTGTTACGTGTTTTGTCAATATTTCATTCACTCCGTGTCGTGTGTGTCAGGACATTTGTTGTTCCATTGACAGCATGTCATTATTCGACTCTGCCCCGGGAATATAACAGTATTTCACTTGCTCACACTAGTGAGTGTGGCAGGATTTCAGGTCTTTCATGGGGACTGTGACGCTCTAACAATCTCAATGTTTGTAGATGGCACCAATCTTGGACGAACTGTGAAGTCGATGGAGGACAGTGTGCGACTCAAATAGGACAGTCACACGTTGGTGTAGTTTTTGGGCAGATGGGGATCACTGTGGAGCAGTGTGAGGTGATGCACTTTAGTAGAAAGGACAATGAAAGACAATATAAAACAGGCTTACATTGATAACGGGGCTGCAGGAGCAGAGGGCCCTGGGTGTATATGAGCACAGATTATTGAAGATATCAGGACAGGTGGGGAGAGCAGTAACTATCACAGATTAGTTTCAGTATCTGAGCTGTTTACAGGAGGTGGTGTAGGAGGGAGTCTCGGTGCTCCCTTCCTGGGAGGTGGTGGTAACGATGTGTAGTGAGCCCACCCTCCTGCTCATCGAGACAGTGGGGATTCTATTTGTACCAGCTCGGCACAAAAGTGAGATGGCATCAAGTCCACGGCTTCTAAGTTGTGCCGGGGGGAAACGGAGCTGCCAGTGGGTTTAAAATAAAATTGCCCTTCACTGAACATTGTTCCTTACTTGGTCGGTGGCACGTGGATGTGTTAGAATCGCTACACGAGGTGACCCGGTCCTCTCTGGCTCGTGCCAGGGTCCTCCCCACATGGCAGGGGGAGGGGGTGAGGGAACGGATATCGGGCACTCCACCACCCGGCTTGGCCATTTCTCTGCTATTCCAGGCTGTTTCTCCTGGTATCGGAGAAAGGAAGGGAGAAAGGGTGGGAATGGGTGGCCCTGCTGTTAGTGCTGGTGCAGGTGGGAGTGGGGGGATATATGTGTAGTGTCCGGGGGGAGTCAGTCCACAGTATTGTATCCATGCAGTGTTATTAGTTTGGGGGGGAGTAAAGTGGAGGGCGGAAGAGAGAGTGAAAGGGAGAGAAGGTGCTGCATGCAGCAGTGAGAGTGTTGGAGCATGAGCCTTGTTCAGTGGAAGGTGTTATAACAGATATATAGTGAGATTGAGAGAGCAGAGAGAACACGGTGACCCTTATCCTGACAGAGCGGGGAAGGTTATTGATGCTTGTCCTGTTTTTCTGGGCATTTCTTCACACCGCAGATACTGCACTGAGCTGGGTGGTGAGCTCAGACCATGCTCGGTTGGTCAGGTGGTGTGGCCTCCTCTGGGAAGAGAATTCCCCCCTCTGTACTAGCCCATCCACCAGGACATCCGTGCCCCTGACGACAAACCATGGTCTAACTCTCCTTTATCTACCATGCTTGGAGTAAACTGTGCAGGGCTGCTCCTAATGGAGAAAGCTCAATAGTGTGTCCAAAGGCCTTTTAAAGAAGGCACCAGTGCCTGGGATCATGGAATATCCAGGGGTACCCGGTCGATGTTAAGTACCTCCAGCCATGATGGCTGGGAGAATCGGGCTGGCATTGAATAAGAGGGACACCATGGGGTAGGGTGGGCAATTAATGATATGAGTTCAATAAGATACGACCAGAAAACTAGCTCAGCCTCATGCGGACAATCCCTTTGTCACACTGAATGAAAATGTCACTGTGACAAGTAATTGTTAGAACCTACCCAATGAGTCATAGATTCTGTTGAAACCACTCCGATTTACAAAGCTGTAGAACAAATGCTCCTCCAAAACTCTCGATCATCTCACCTTACATCAATATCCCTTTTTCCCATCTTTCCTGGGAAGACTGGATCATGTTACAGGATGCTATCGAAGTGTCTACATTTCAGCATTCTGAAACCTGAAAACACTTCCTTCAATGACACTGTGTCTCAGTTGCTCCCTCGCTGTCTATATCACAAACTCCTCCCATCCGGTGATATTCAAACTAATTCCCCCGCCATCTCTCTCTGGCAGTGATGTTCATACCCACAGCACCGCCTTGTCATGGCACAATGGAGATATGGAGATGTAAATGGGTGGGAGTTGTACATACTTTCACTTCCAGCATGGACTGCAAGTTTCCCCACGCTGGGCAGTGATCTAAGACAGTGTTACTGGACAATGCACTGGGGATGTACACAGTCCTACATGTTGGGAGGGTAACTGCTCCTAGTTTACAGATCAATGCACTGGGGCGGTGTACACAGCTCTTCATGCTGGGAGGGTAACTGCTCCTTGTTTACAGATCAATGCACTGGGGTGGTGTACAGTCCTACATGCTGGGAGGGTAACTGCTCCTGATTTGCAGATTAATTTACGGGTGATCCCTGAACAAGTCGCTGTGCTGGTCAGACTATCTGGTTGAGGTTTATAGATAATGTATTGATGTGGTCAGTGCAGCTCCCAGTGCTGGATGGATATGTAACCTGTGCAGAGTATATCATGTTGGTTGGGTGGATGGGGGGAAAGGTGATGGACAGGTCAAGGATCTCCCCGGAACGTTCTGTCCCCAACATTCTATAACTGACATTCCCCAGAACGTTCTATCCCTGACATACTAGAATTGATATTCCCCAGAAGGTTCTGTCCCCAACATTCTATAACTGACATTCCCCGGATTAATTCTCCGTATTAGGAACTGGGAAGGAGTGACCTGTATCTGCTCACGAGTGAGTGGGAATGTTCTAGAAACCATCTATCCTTATGGATGTGTCTCTGTGTGTTTGGGGAGGGAGGGTTTCTTGTGGTTTATGTCACATTTTTGTCAGTAATTCAGACCTTCCCATTTGTTATTCCAGCTCCAATTATTTTAATAAATCCCTGAATACAGGGGCACATTTGGAAATCTCACTGGGTCCCCGATCAAACGGGCCCATTTGCCTCCAGGCTGATGCATAATGGGTTTGTTTTCCTTCCTTACAGTTAACGTAGTGACCATCTACGTCCTGCTTTATAAAGATTGTGGTTTGTCTCCATGTGTCAGACGTTACCTGGGGGCCATGGCAGCGGCGGATCTCCTGGTCATTATCCTTGATCTGATCCTGAGACACAGTCCCATTGTTTATTGGGAACAGTTTTATGTCCTGAGTTACTCCTTCCCCGTGTGTAATATCCACGCCGTCCGACTTTATGCAGCCACTGACTGCTCTGTCTGGTTCACCGTCACTTTCACCTTTGATCGGTTTGTGGCCATTTGTTGCCAGAAGCTGAAAAGTAAATATTGCAGCGAGAAAACGGCGGCTGTGGTTCTGGGCGCAGTGACTGTACTGAGCTGTTTAAAGAACATTTTCTGGTATTTTATGCTCACGGCTCGATATTGGCTGGTGAACGAGCCCTGGTTTTGTGAGGTAACAGACGCTAAAAAATTCTTCAGTTTCTGGGCCACAATCGAGTTCCTCCACAACATTCTAACCCAGTGTGTCCCATTTGTCCTGATTCTGCTGCTCAATGTTCTCACCGTCAGACACATTTTAGTGACCAGCAGAGCCCGCAGGAGACTCCGCGCTCACACCAATGGGGACGCTCAGTCTGACACTGAAATGAGAAACCTAAAAAAATCTATCATTTTACTCTTTGTGATCACGGCCAATTTCATCCTGCTATGGTCAACTTTAACGGTGATTTCAATATGGGGCACGATGTGGGCTATTGGGTATCGGTCTGTGTATCTCCATGACTTTGTGCACGAATTGGTCTTAATGCTGCAGCTCCTCAGTTGTTGCACAAACACCGCAATTTATGCCGTGACCCAGACTAAGTTCAGGCAGCAGCCGGAGGATGTGCTGAAATATTCCTTCACCCAAATCCATCCATCAATCAAATTCTCTCATAAGTCAATCCATCCAGGATTTTCTCATTTCAGTTCAGTGTTTCCGCGACGGAACAGCCTGTCGCTATTGTAACGGACTGAGGTTAGCGCTGTTTTGTCCATCCTTATCCCTCAGGAGGGTCACAGGGTCAATGTTTCTCACAACTCAGGGGCCAGTGAGAAAAGTTTCCATCCCACTGACTGTCTCGATCACTTCCATTTGTAAACAATAAAAATGTTGATTAAAGCGTGCCGAGCAGCAGAGTGATCGATGTTGTTGTGTGTCTTTGTGTTGGAGAAGCTGAGCTGGAGAGAGACAGGCTTCGCCCCTAGTCCTGGTCCTCAGGGAAGGGGAGGGCTCTGTGCTCTGAGCTCAGGAGCTGGGTTTAACTCCCTTTGTTCCCCCCCACTCCAACCTGGACTCCCCATTTCCTCTCCCCTACTCTTTCTCATCACTGCTCTCCTCTCTCTCTTTTTGCTCACTGTCTCTTTCTCACCACCTCTTCCTTTCACTCTCTCTCGATCCCTCTCTCTCTCTCACCCCCAACCTCAGTTTCTCCACTTGCCTCCACTCTTCCCTCTCGCCCTCACCTTCACTCTCTCTCTCTCGTGCCCTCTGTGTCTCCTTCTGGTAATTCCGTCTCTACCCCATTTTTTCCCTCATCCCATTTCCCACATCTCTCTATCATCTCACCCCAACCCACCACATGCAGCCTCACCACCAACTCCCAGTCTCTGGGTCAGACGGAAAGGGAAGGACCAGGGAGACAGAGTGTGTCAGAGAAAGAGGATGGGAGGGAAAGGAGGGAGAGAGAGTCAGTCAGAGAGAAACGGAGGGAGGTGGGGAGAAAGAGACACCGAGGAAGGGTGATCGAAAGTGAGAGAACAGGGAGAGAGGCTAAAGGTGCAGAGAGAGAAAGCAGGGGGCAAGAGAGAGCTAGGGGGAGGGAGGGGGAGAGAGAGAGACAGGGGAGGAGATAATGAGAGACAAGCGAGAGAGAGAGAGAGAGAGAGAGACAGAGAAGTGCGAGGGAGGGGCGGGAGAGAAAGTGGGCAAGTCTTAAACAGAGGGGGCAATGAGAGAATGTGGACGAGAGGGAAGGGAGGCGAGAGAGAGAGAGAGAGAGAAGAGGAGAGAGGGAAGAGAGAGCGAGAATGAGGGGTGAGAGAGTGAGGAGGCGAGAGAGAGAAGCGGGGTGACAGATAGAGGGAGGGGCAAAAAAGCGGGATGTCATGAGAGAGATAGAGGCAGCAAGAGAGAGAGAGGGTCGAGAGGGAGAGGGGGTCGAGAGAGAGGGGCAAGGAAGAAGGCGAGAGAGCGTGAGAGAGAGCGTGAGGGCTAGAGAGAGTGGGCAAGAGAGAGTTAGAGTGGGTGAGAGAGTGATGAGGTGAGTGAGAGAAAAGAAAGACGGGATGAGCGAGACATAGATGAGAGAGAGAGGCAGTGAGAGAGAGGAGGGCAAGAGAGAGAGAGGAGGGACAAGGAGAGAGGGGTTAAGAGAAAAAAGAAGCGAGAGAGAGGTGTTTAGAGAGCAACAAAGAGAGAAGGGCAAGATACATTGAGGGGGGACGAGAGGGAGAGCACAGGGGCGAGACAGAGGGAGAGGGAGCAAGAAAGAGAGAAACAGGGTTCGAGAGAGAGAGAGAATAATGGGACAGAATGAAGTTGGCGAGAGCAAGATAGAGAGAGAGAGTTAGGTTCAGAGGCGTGCGTGTGTGAAAGAGAGAGAGATGGGGAGAGAGAGAGAGACAGGGCGAGTGAGAGAGAGAGATGGAGAGACGGTGAGAGAGCGCAAAGAGAGAGGAAGAGTAAGAAGGAGAGATAGTTGCGAGAGGGTTGTCAAGAGAAGGGGAAGACGGCTGCAGCGGAAAAGAGAGGATGAGAGTGAGGAAGCGAAAGATGGGGCGAGAGCGAGGGGGTGAGAGAGGGAGATAGCGAGAGAGTGACATACGAGAAGAGAGAGAGAAGGATAGGCAGAGGGCAAGCAGTAGAGAGAGGGTGAGAGAGAAAGGACGAGAGAGAGAGTGAGAGAAAGAAAAAAAGAGGGTGACAGACAAAGATTGAGACAGAGAGGAGCTGAGCAAACCAGAGAGAGAGGAGAGAGGGATGGAGTCGAGAGAGGGGGCAAGAGAGAGGGGGGATGACGGCAAGAGAGAGAGAGACAATGGGCGAGAACAAGAGAGAGACGGGGAGAGAGAGGGAGATGAGGCGACAGTGACTTGATAAAGAGTGTGAGTGAGCAAGGTGGGATTGGTGCAGAGAGAGAGAGTGAAATGGACAGAAAGAGAGAGAGACACACACACACAAAGACAGAGGGACGAGATGGTGGGGACAGAGCGACAGAACGAGGGTGGGCGACAGAGAGTATGTGCAGGGAGAGTGCATGAGCAGGGAGAGATAGGGTGAGTGAGAGAGAGAGGGGTGCAAGAGAGAGAGAGGGTTCAAGAAAGCGAGGGGGCGAGAGAGACACAGGACGAGAGAGAGGGGAGAGAGAGAGGTGGAAGAGAGAGAAGGGGCTGAGAGAGGAGAGAGGGAGTGGGAGAGAGGGGGTTGAGATAGGGGCGGTGTTGAATGGGGTTGGAGAGGGGGCGGTGTTGGAATGGGTTAGGGCAAAGGGGCGATGTTGGAGGAAGTGGGCGGTGCCAGACGGGGTTGGGGTAGGGGATGGTGTCAGACGGGGTTAGGTAGGGGGCAGTGTTGGATGAGGGGCAGTGTCGGATGGGGTTGGGAAGGGGCGGAGTTGGGGGAGGGGGCGGTGTTGGACGGGTTTGGGGGGGCGGTGTTGGGGATTTGTTGAGGGAGCGATGCTGGACGGCGGTGAGTGTCAGGCTGTGTCAATGTGTGGGAGGTGGTGAGGGTGAGGCTGGGGGCGTTGTGTGGATGGCGGTGAGGGACAGGCAGGTGGCGGTGTGTAGATGGCGGTGGGGGGCAGGCTGGGGGCTGTTTTTGGACGGCAGTGAGGGCCAGGCTGGGAATGGTGTGTGGACGGCAGTGAGGGTCAGGCTGGGGGCAGTGCATCAACGGTGATGAGGGTTAGGCTGGCGGCATAGTGTGGACGGTGGTGAGGGTCAGGCAGGAGGTGGTGTTGGATGGTGGTGAAGGTCAGGCGGGGGGGTGATGTGTGAACGGTGGTGAGGGTCTGGCTGGGGTCTGTGTTTGGATGGCAGTGAGGGTTAAGCTGGGGGCGATGTGTGGACGGCAGGGAGGGTCAGGCTCGGGCTGTGTTGGATGCTGATGAGGGTCAGGCTTGGGGTAGTGAGGGTCACACTGTGTGCGGTGAGTGGATGGTGGTGAGGGCAAGGCTGGTGGCATTGTGTGGACGGCGGTGCGGGTCAGGCAAGGGCAGGTGTTGGAGGGTGGTGATGGGTCAGGCTGGGGCGTTGTGTGTACAGCAGTGAGGGTCAGGTTGGGGGCGGTGTGTGGACGGCAGTGAGGGTCAGGCTGGGGGCGTTGTGTGTACGGCGGTGAGGGTCAGGATGGGTGTGGTGTTGGATGGCGGTGAGGGTCAAGCTGGAAGTTGTGAGTGGATGGTGGTGGCGGTTAGCCTGGGGGCGGTGAGTGTGGACAGCGGTGAGGGTCAGGCTGAGGGCGATGTGTGGACAGTGGTGATGGTCAGCCTGGGGATGGTTTGTAAACGGCGGTGATGGCAAGGCTAGTGGCATTTTGTGGATGGCAGTGAGTGTCAGGTTGGGGGCAGTGTTGGATGGTGGTGAGGGTCAGGCTGGGGGCGTTGTGTGGGAGGCAGTGAGGGTCAGGATGGGGGCGATGTGTGGATGGCAGGGAGGGTCAGGCTGTGGGCGGTGTGTGAACAGCAGTGAGGGTCAGGCTGGGGTCATTCGATGGCGGTGAGGGTCTGGCTTGGGGCAGTGTGTGGATGGCGGTGAGGGTCAGGCTGAGGGCAGTGTGCGTGGCGGTGAGCGTGAGGCTAAGGGTGGTGCGTGGACCGTGGTGAGGGTCATACTGGGGGCATTGTCTGGATGGCGGTGAGGGTCAGGCTGGGGGCAATATGTGTGAACAGTGGTGAGGGTCAGGCTGAGGGCGGTGTGTGGGTAGTGTTGAGGGTCTGGTTCGGGGCAGTGTATGAACGACAGTGGGGGTTAGCCTGGGTGTGTTGTGTTCACGGTGAATTGGGTCAGCCTGGGGTCATTGTCTGGATGGCGGTGAGGATCTGCCTGGGGGTGGTGGGTGGACGGCAGTGAGGGTCAGGCTGGAGGCGGTGTTGGATGTCAGTGATGTCAAGCTGGGGGCGGTGTCTGGACTGTCGTGAGGGTCAAGCTTGTTGTAGTGTGTGCACAGTGGTGAGTGTCAGGCTGGGGGCATTGTGTGGATGGTGGTGAGGCTCAGACTGTGGGTGGTGTGTGGACGGCATGAGGGACAGGCTGATTGCGTTGCATGGAGGGCGGGGAGGGGCAGACTGAGGGCGCACTGTGGACGGCGGCGAGGGTCAGATTAGGGGTGGTTTTGGATGGCAGTGAGATTCAAGGACGGGCGGTGAGTGGATGGTGGTGAGGGTCAGGCTGTGCGTGTTGTGAGGACGGCGGTGAGAGTGTGGCTGGGGCAGTGTGTGGATGGTGGAGAGGGTCAGGATGGGGGCGGAGTGTGAATGGTTGTGAGGGTCAGACTGGGGACGGTGTGTGAACATTGGTGAGGGTCAGGCTGAGGGCAGTGTGTGGATGGCAGTGAAGGTCAGGCTGTGGGCAGTGTTGGATAGCGGTGAGGGTCAGGCTGTGGGAGGTGTTCGATGGCAGTGAGGGTCAAGCTGTGGGTGGTTTGTTGACATCGGTGAGGGTCAGGCTGTGGGTGGTGTGTGGATGGTGGGGAGGGTCAAGCTGGGGGCTTTGTGTGGACAACGATGCGGATCAGACTGAGGAAAGTGTGTGGACGCCGGTGAGGGGCAGGCTGAGGCGTTCTGTGGACGGTGGTGAGGGTCAGATTGGGGGCGGTGTTGGATGGCAGTGAGGTTCAAGGAGGGGCGGTGAGTGGACGGTGGTGAGGGTCAGGCTGGGGTGGTGTGTGGATGGTGGTGTTGGTCAAGTTGGGAGCGGTGAGTGGACCGTGGTAAGGGTCAGGCTGGATGTAGTGTGTGGACGGTGGTGAGGGTCAGGCTGGGGGCATTGTGTGGACGGTGGTGAGAGTTAGGCTAGGGCTGGTGTTGGATAGTGGTGAGGGTCAGGCTGTGTTGGATGGCGGTGAGGGTCAAGCTGTGGGTGGTTTGTGGACATCGGATAGGGTCAGGCTGGGTATGATGTGTGGATGGCAATGAGTATCAAGCTGATGACGGTCTGTGGTCGGCGTGGAGTGTCAGGCTGATCGCGGTGTTTGGAATGCGGTGAGGGTCAGGTTGGGGGTGGTGTGTGGACTTCGGTGAGGGTCAGGCTGGGGGTGGCTTGTGTGCGGCAGTGAGTGTCAGGCTGGGGGCAGTCAATGCACGCCGATGAGGGTCAAGCTGAGGGTTTTGTTGGACGGTGGTGAGGGTCAGGCTGGAGGCAGTGTGTGGCCAGCAGTGAGGGTCACGCTGTGGGCTGTGTGTCGACGGCAGTGAGTGTCAGGTTGGGGCACAGTGTGTGGGCAGCATTGAGGGTCAGATTTGGAGCCGTGTGTGAACGGCAGTGTTGGTCAGGCGGTGCGGGTCAGGCTAGGGGCGGTATTGGACTGTAGTGAGGGTCAGTCTGGGAACGGTATGTGGAAGGCCTTTGTGGGTCAGGTTGGGGCTGTGTGTGGTTGGTGGTGAGGGTCAGGCAGGGGGCGGTGTGTGGATGACGTCGAGGGTGAGTCTGGGGATGGTGTGTGAACAGCAGTGGGGGTCAGGCTGGGTGAGGTGTTTGGACGGTGGTGGGGGGCTGTCTGAGGGCGGTGTGTGGACGGTGATTGGGATCCATCTGGGGGAGATGTGTGAACGGGAGTGGGTGTCAGTCTGTGGGCGATGTGTGGATGTCAGTGCGGGTCAGGCTTTGGGAGGTGTGTGGACGGCAGTCAGGGCCGGGCTAGGGGTGGTATTAGACTGTGGTGAGGGACGGGCTGAGTGACAAGATAGATGGTGGTGGGTGTCAGGCTGGGGGCGGTGTGTGGAGGGGCAGTGAGGTTCATGCTGGTTGTGGTGTTTGAAAGCAGTGTGGGTCAGGGTGGTGGCGGTGTGTGGATGGCAGTGAGGGCCAGGCTGGGGGCGGGATGTGGACGGCAGTGACGGCAAGGCTGGGGGCAGCGTGTGGGTGGTGGTGAGAGTCAGGCTAGGGGCGGTGTTGAACGGTGGTGAAGTTCAGGCTGGGGGCGGTGAGGGTCAGACTGGGGGCATTTTTGTGCGGCATTGAGGATCAAGCTGGGGCAGTGTTTGGACGGCAGTGAGCGTCAGGCTGGGACGGTGTTGGACGGCAGTGAGAGTCAGGCTGGGGCATCGTGTGGATGGTGGTGAGGGTCAGGCTGGGGGCTGTGTTTCGATGGCGATGAGGGTCAGGCAGGGGGTAGTGTGTGGAGTTTGGTGAAGGTCAGGCTGGGACATTGTATGGATGGCAGTGCGTGTCAGGCAGGGGGCAGAGTTGGACGGTGGTGAGGGTCAGACTGGGGGTGTTGTGTGTACAGCGGTGGGGGTCAGGCTGGGGACGCTGTGTGGATGGTCGTGAGGGTCAGGCTGATGGCGGTATGTGGACTGCGGTGAGGGTCAGGATTGGGGTGGCGTTGGATGGCGGTGAGGGTCAAGCTGGGGACTGTGAGTGGACGACTGTGATGGTCAGGCTGGGGGCTGTTTGTGGATGGCAGTGAGGATCAGGCTGGGGGCAATCTGTGGGTGGTGGTGAGGGTTAGGCTGAGGTCAGAGTGTGGACTGCGGTGAGAGTCAGCCTGGGGGCGGTGTGTGGACGGCATTGAGGGCCATGCTGGGGGTGGTGTGTGGATGGAGGTGAAGGTCAGGCTGGGGGCGGTGTGTGGACAGCGGTGAGGGTCAGGCTGTGGGTATTTTGTGGACAGCAGTGAGGGTCAGGCTGGGGACGGTGTTTGGACAGAGGTGAAGGTCAGGATTGGGGCGGTGTTTGGACGGTGGTGAGGGTCAGGTTGGGGGCGTGGTGTGGAGGCGGTGAGGTTCAGGCTGGGGGCATTGTGTGGACAGTGGTGAGGACCAGGATGGGGGCGATGTGTGGATAGCAGTGAGGGTCAGGCTGGAGGCGTGTGTGAACAGTGGTGAGGGTCAGGCTGGGGGTGCGTGTGGGAAGCGTTGAGGTTGTGGTTTGGGGCAGTGTGTAAACGGCAATGGGGGTTAGGCTAGGAGTGGTGCATGGATGGCGGAAAGCGTTAGACTGGGGGCGGTGTGTGAATGTTGGTGAGGGTCAGGCTGGGGTCATTGTCCGGACGGCGGTGAGGATATGACTGGGGACAGTGTGTGGACAGTGGTGAGGGTCAGGCTGGGGGCGGTGTTGGATGGCAGTGAGGGTCAGGCTGGGAGCGATGTGTCGAATGCCGTGAGGGTCAGGCTTGGTGCGGTGTGTGGACTGCAGTGAGGGTCAGGCTGGGGGCGTTGTGTGGATGGCGGAGAGGCTCAGGCTGGGAGTGGTGTGTGGATGGCGGCGTGGGACAGGCTGATTGTGTTGCATGGACGGCGGTGAGGGTCAGGCTGGGGGCATTGTGTGGACAGCATTGAGGGTGAGGCTGAGGGCGTTGTGTGGACGGCAGTCAGGGTCAGTCTGGGCTGTGCGTGGATGGTGGTGAGGGTCAGATTGTAGGCGGTGTGAAGACGGCAGTGAGTGTCAGGCTGTGGGTGGTGTGTGGACAGCAGTGAGGGTCAGGCTGGTGCGTTCTGTGGACTGTGGTGAGGGTACGATTGGGGGCAGTGCTGGATGGCAGTGAGGTTCAAGGAGGGGGCGGTGAGTGGATGGTGGTATGGGACAGGCTGGGCGCGTTGTGAGGATGTCAGTGAGGGTGTGGCTGGGGTAAGGTGTTTGGATGGTGGAGAGGGTCAGGATGGGGGCGGTCTGTGGATGTCAGTGAGGGTCAGGCTGGGGGCATTGTGGGGATGGTGGTGAGGGTCAGGGAGGGGGCGGTGAGTGGTCGGCGATGAGGGTCAAGCTGCGGGCTGTTTATCGACAGCAGTGAGGGTCAGGCTGGGGGGTGGTGTTTGGGCAGTGTTGAGAGTCAGACTGGGGTCATGTGTGAATGATAGTGGTGGTCAGGCTGGGAGCGGTGTTGGATGGCGGTGAGGGTCAGGCTAGGGGCAGTATTTTAACTGTGGTGAGGGTCAGTCTGGGGACAGTGTCTGGATGGCCTTTGTGGGTCAGGTTCGGGCGATGTTTGGATGGCGGTGAGGGTCAGGCTGCGTGCGGTGGGTGGACAGCAGTGGCTGTCAGGCTGGGTATGATGTGTGAATGGTGGTGGTGGTCAGTCTAGGGGCGGTGTGTGAACGGCAATGGGTGTCAGTCTGGAGCAATGTGTGGACATCAGTGCGGGTGAGGCTAGGGGTGGTGCGTGGACAGTGGTGGAGTTAGTCTGGGGGCAGTGTGTGGAGGACAGTTAAGATCAGGTTGGGGCGATGTGCGAACGGCAGTGGGTGTCAGGCTGGGTATGATGTGTGAACGGTGGTGGGACTCAGTCCAGGGACGGTGTGTGAACAGCAGTGGGTGTCAGTCTGGGGCGATGTGTGGACATCAGTGCGGGTCAGGCTGGGGGCGGTGCATGGACGGCAGTCAGAGCCAGGCTAGGGGTGGTATTAGATTGCGGTGAGTGACAGGCTGGGTTCCAAGATAGATGGTGGTGGGTGTAAGGCTGGCGGCGTGTGTGGAGGGGCAGTGAGGTTCATGCTGATGGCGGTGTTTGAAAGTGGTGTGGGTCGGGTTGGGGCGGTGTGCGGATGGCGGTGAGGGCCTGGCTGGGGGCGGGATCTGGATGGCGGTGATGGCAAGGCAGGGGGCAGTGTTAGGGCGATGGTGAAGGTCAAGCTGGGGACGGTGTTGAACGGTGGTGAAGGTCAGGCTGGGGGTGGTGAAGGTCAGACTGGGGGCATCGTTGGGTGGCGCTGAGGATAAAGCTGGCGCGGTGTTTGGACAGCAGTGAGCGTTCGGCAGGGGGCGGTGTTGGACGGCAGTGAGGGTCAGGCTGGGGGCATCGTGTGGACGGCGGTGAGGGTCAGGCTTGGGCTGTGCTTGGACAGTGATGAGGGTCAGACCCGGGGCTCTGTTTGAACGCTGGTGAGGGTCAGGCTAAGGGCGGTGTGTGGAAGGCAGTGAGGGTCAAGCTGGCGGCGGTGTGTGGACGACGGTGAGGGTCAGGATGGGGGTGGCGTTAGATTGTGGTGAGGGTCAAGCTGGGGGCTGTGAGTGGACAGCGGTGACAGTCAGGCTGGGGCGGTGTGTGGATGGTGGTGAGGATCAGGTTGGGTTCAATTTGTGTGCGGCAGTGAGGGTTACCTGGGGGCAGAGTGTGGACAACGGTGAGGTTCAGGCTGTGGGCATTTTGTGGACGGCGGTGAGGGTCAGGCTGGTGTCGGTTTTTGGACAGTGGTGAAATTCAGACTGGGGGCGCTGTGTGGACAGCAGTAAGGCCATGCTGGGGGGCAGTGTGTGGACGGAGGTGAAGGTCAGGCTGAGGGCTGTGTGTGGATGACAGTGCAGGTCAGGCTGAGGGTGGTATGTGGTCGACGGTGAGGGTCAGCCTGAGGCCGGTGTGTGGATGGCGGTGAGGGTCAGGCTGGGGATGGTTTGTGAATGGTGGTGAGGGCCAGGCTGGGGGCGTTGTGTAGATGGCAGTGATTGTCAGGTTGGGGCTGGTGTTGGCTGGCAGTTAGGGTCCAGCTGGGGGCGTTGAGTGGACGATGGTGAGGGTAAGCTGGGGGCAGTGTGTGGATCGCAGGGAGGGCCATGCTAGAGGCGGTATGTGGACAGAGGTGAAGGTCAGGCTGGGGGCGTTGTGTGGACGTCAGTGAGGGCCAGGCTGTGGGTTTTGTGTGGACGGTGGTGAGGGTCAGGCTGGGGCATTATGTGGACGGTGGAGAGGGTCAGATTAGGTGCGGTGTTGGTTGGCAGTGAGGTTCAAGCAGGGGGCTGTGAGTGGACAGTGGTGAAGTTCAGACTGGGCGCGTTGTTAGGACAGTGTGGGCGCGTTGTGGGCAGTGTGTGGATAGTGGAGAGGGTCAGGATGGGGGCGGTGTGTGGATGGCAGTGAGGGTCAAGCTTGGGGCAGTGAATGGACCGTGGTGAGGGTCTGGCTGGGTGCATTGTGGGTGGTGTTGGGTGGCAGTGAGGGTCAGGCTGGGGGCGGTGTGTGGACATTGGTGAGGGTCAGGCTGGGGCTGGCGTGATGAGGGCAGTGAGGCTAACCCTGGGGACATTTTATCAACGGCAGTGAAGGTCAGGGTGGGGATGGTGTGTGGACGGCAGTGAGGGTTAGGTTGGGGGCAGCGTGTGGACAGGGGTGAGGGTCAGGCTGGGGGCAGTGAGTGGATGCCAATGAGGATCAAGCTGGGGGCAGTGTTGGAAGGCGGTGAGTTTCAGGCTGGGTGCAGTGTATGGGCAGCGTTGAAGGTCAGGCTGGGGGGGGTGTGTGGAGTTCAGTGAGGGCCATGCTGGGGGCAGCGTGTGGACGAAGGTGAAGGTCAGGCTGAGGGCGGTGTGTGGACGGCGGTCAGGGTCAGGTTGGGGGTGGTTTCTGAACGGCAGTGAGGGCCACGCTGGGGGCGTTGTGTGGATGGTAGTGAGGGTCAGGTTGGGGGCTGTGTTGGATGGCAGTAACGGTCAAGCTGGGGGCGTTGAGTGGACGGTGGTGAGGGTCAGTCTGGGATCATTGTGTGGACGGCGGTGAGGGTCAGGCTGGTGCGTTGTGTGGACGGCGGTGAGGGTCAGGATGTGGGTGGTGTGTGGACGTCGGGGATGGTCAGGCAGGAGGTGGTGTGCGAGCGTCAGGCTGGGGTCATTGTCTGGACGGGGTGAGGGTCTGACTGGGGGCGGTGTGTGGATGGCAGTGAGAATCAGGCTGAGGGCGGTGTATGGACAGCAGTGAGAATTAGGCTGGGGTTGTTGTGTGGATGGCAGTGACGATCAGCCTGGGGACAGTGTGTCGGCGGCGGTGAGCGTCAGCGTAAGGGCAGTGTGTGGACCATGGTGAGGGTCATGCTGGGGGCATTGTGTGGATGGCAGTGAGGGTCAGGCTGGGGGTGGTGTGAACAGCAGTGAAATTTAGGCTGTGTGCAATGTGTGGGCATCATTGAGGGTCAGGCGGTGGGCGCCGTGTGGATGGCAGTGAGGGCCTGGCTGGGGGTGGTGTGTAGACGTCAATGAGCATCAGGCTGTGGGCGGTATGTGGATGGTGTGGTGTTGGATGGTGGTGGGGTTTAGGCTGGGGGCGATGTGTGGACGGTGATGAGTGCCAGGCTGGGGGCGCTGTGTGGGTGGAGGTGAGGGTCAGGCAGAGGGCAGTGTACGAACTGCGGAGAGTGTCAGGCAGGTGTGGTGTGTGTTGACGGCGGTGAGGATCATGTTGGGGGCGGTGTGTGGATAGCGCTGACATTCAGGCTGGGTACGGTGTGTGGATGGCAGTGTGGGTCAGGCTGGGGCAGTGTGCAGGCGGCAGTGAGGGTCAGAGTTGGGCCGGTGTTGGATGACGATGACAGTCAGGCTGCGGGTGGTGTGTGGATGGTGGTGAGGTTCATGCTGGGCGTGGTATGTGGATGCCAGTGAGGGTCATGCTGGGGGCGGTGTGTGGATGCCAGTGAGGGTCATGCTGGGGGCGGTGTGTGGATGGAAGTGAAGGTCAGGCTGGGGACTGTGTGTGGATGGTGGTAGGGGTCAGGCTGGGGGCGGTATGTGGACGGCAGTTAGTGTCAGGCTGGGGGTGGTGTTGCTTGCACTGTTTGGCATGCAGGTTGGGTAGCTTCACCAGGTTGGCACCACATTTTTAGTATGCCTGGTATTGCTCCTGGCATGCCCTGCAGAACTCTCCATTGAACTAGGGTTGATTCCCCTGGCTTGATGTTAATGGTTGACTGGGGAATATACCAGGCCATGAGATTTCAGATTGGGCTGGAGTACCGTTCTGCAGCTGATTAATACAATGAGTAATTTGATGGGCCACTGTCAGGAATGCAACTTTTAAAAAAAGGTTTTGTGATTTACAAATGAAAGAAATGAAACTATTATGGTATTCGAACAGATGAAAGACTCAACAGACAATCAAGATATTTTTCAATGGATAATTTCAGTTACCTCACACTAAATTTTTGCTCTAAATTCTGTGCCTTAGAATTGTGCCCTCCACAATCACCTGATGAAGGAGCGGTGCTCGGAAAGCTAGTGTGCTTCCAATTAAACCTGTTGGACTATAACCTGGTGTTGTGTGATTATTAACTGAGAATATTACAGCACGACTAACAGGGCAGCATGTGAACAGGCTCAGTCCAGATCATGAATACATTCGGAAGGATTTCCTCCAAGTTTGATGACACAATATTCGTCCAAACCGTCAACTTCAACCTGCAATGTTGTTATTAACAAAACCTCAGGCAGAGACAAAGCTCCCGATCCAACTGCAATGTGGTAACCGAGCCCGGCCCAGGAATTGGAACTGGGACATTTGTGGACTGTGATCTCAAAGGAAGGGAGCAAACACAATTCTGACAGATTAGTCCTCAAAGATGAGTAGCAAGTCTGAGACAAGGCAGCAAGGCAGGTTGTATGCCTGCTTGCACTTAGCTTAATTGCATTTCTATTTATAGTTGTGTTTTGCAACGTATAAAGAACTGTGTTTTTTTTTCATGGTTGGGGAGTTTTATTCTAGTTGATCACAGTTGCTGCCTCTCGTTCCCCAAGTCAAATCATAGGATCGATAACAAAACAATAAACTGCAGGTGCTGGAGATCTGAACCCCAGAAACAAAGTGCTGGAGAAACTCAGCAGTTCTGAGGGCATTGGTGAAGAGAAAAATAATGTTGCATTTCATTTCAGTGACTCTTTGTTTGAACGGAAAAATGGTCATGAGATTGGAGCTTCCAATGTTTTATTCCCCTCAGAGATGCTGCTGGACCTGCGGTTCTCCAGCATTGTGCTTTCGATAGTGAACTTTATTTACAAAACAGATCGGAAAAATACTAATCTCCAAAAGTGAAAGGTTCATTGCAAATATGAGCATAGTTTCCACACTTGAGTTACACAAGCATGCCTCAGTTTAAAAACAAGATTTAACTCAAAATAATATTCCATCTCAAAATTAGCCAAGTTACACGAGTAATAAAGCTCCTCCACCCAATGAGGCACTTCAGCACAACATCCTGCAGTGTTACACACAGCCACCTTTACCAAAGAATAATCACATGCCACAAAATTGAAGGCCAAGAGCATGTCGCTTTAATGGAGCTGAAGTCAAACTCAATTTTTGGAAGGATTTTCTTTCAACCTGATTGAACATTTAAATCTCAGAGCATATCTTTGCTTTTTTAAACAAAGTGTGTGGGAAACATCCCACATCTTGCTGAAGGTTCAGTTCGGTCTGATACATAGAGCCAAAGGTAAAGCAAACATCACACTTTCCATTCACTTCTACAAAGGGCTGACATCATATTTCTTCAGGATTTAAAGTATTTCATAAATTGTTTGTAAAATCAATTGTCACATTAAAGAACTGGACAATAAATGTCATTGTTTGGAATAAGAGTGAAGCCTGTGACAGCAGATGTATCTTTGGAGGGCAGTGTGTGCGCTTTCTAAGTTGTGGGAGCACTTTAGGAGACTGCTCCCAGATGGTGATTGTGAGCATATCTGGAATGCACTGTTTAGATTTGGGAATCCATGGGAGACAACTGTGGTTTCACTAATACTTGGCTTACGTTGTTGGTCTACAGGAATCAATTCATAAAGTTACTTATGTATTGTTGTCGACTACCTGAATGGTATTCAAATCTGCCAGGCTGCCTTCAATAGTGTAAATGCATCTATGGTAAATATTTGGAATATTCCAGAACTGCCCAGTGCTTGGCAAATTCAGGGAGGACAAAAATTCACATTGAGTAATTTGAAATTAAGAATCCAAGAGGACGTAACCACTGAAGTATTCAATTCAAATAGTTAAATGGAGTGCTGACATTTAAAATATCTGTTATCCATATGAATAGATGGACTGACAGAATTGGGACCAAATTCCTAGCTGGGCATGTGAACTGTGCTTTGATAAAGTCACCTGCATTTACCAACAATAATTTAGCAAGCTCGGAAATTTAAAAAACAATACGAGCTTCATTGCTGCTCCAGTCGGGTCCCAAGCTCTGTGAAAAAATACAATGTTCAGGTTTATTGCATACACTCTGAAACACGTGTTTTTCTCCTGCAGATCCTGCAAGTTTCCCCAATGAGCAAAGCAAGTCAGGAAGCATCCGAGAAGCAGGAGAGTTGATGTTTCGGGCATAAGTCCTTCATCAGGAATCACAGGTTTCAGAAAAATTACTGGCATAGACTTATGCCAATACATATGTAGAAGGGTCAGATTAGAGGCTAATTTCAGATTTGTTGCCATTCAGTGCAACATTTCAGTATGATATTTACATATGTACCTTAAAGAGAAGTTGTCTAAAATTACAAGCTCTAGAATGATTATAGAATTACACCTGGAAATAAAGCTGGTGAACAAGAATGGCAAAGTGAAGTCCCATCAGTATCGCCTTGGGCAGTGTCAAGTAAGAATTTGACAACAGAGTTGCCACTTTGGTGTAACCTGCAATCTGGCCAAATTGCAGCAAACATCTGCTCAATTTTATCGGCAAACTATTGAATGCAAAATCCTCCTTGCACAATAATGAGGCAGCATTTTGGGATGTCATTTTAAAAATATATTATTTTCAAATTTACTGACAATTAAGAGTGATCACTTGGTGCTGTCTGCATAACACAGTACGAAAATGAATTTACAAAAAAAAAACATTATAACCCAAATTCAGAGTCATTAATTCATTGATATTGCATGGGTCCAGCATTTATAAGTAATCAATTGTTAAAAATAAATACAGATACATTTACTAACTATATTGGAGTACAGTAAAGTTTCTTACTGAACAGTGACAGCATTGGACAGAGTCTGCATTAATTTAAGAGCGGGGAATCATACTTAGCAAATCAATTGAAAGAATCTACAGAGTCGAATATTAAAAAAGAAATTTCAGGACCTTTAGAAAAGCTTATCATTAAACATGGTAGACTGCGTTTTGTGAAAGAGAAACTATATTTGACAAATTTACGACATTTTATTGAGGAGATGACAAGCAGGGCTAATAAAGGGCATTCCAATGATGTTCTGTATTTGGATTTTAAAAATGTAAATGATGAGGTGCTACATAAAAGTTAATTGCACAATTTAGGAGCTCATGGTATCGGGGTAATGTATTAGCATGGACTGAGGATTGGTTAACCACACTGGCTGTTGCTGAGACCTCACTTGGAGTACTGTATACAATGTTAGCTCCAATATTTAATAAAGGATAAATTAACATAGGAGACCATTCAAAAAAGATTCACTTAGCTGCTTTGAGAACAAAAGGGTTGACCTATCAAGAATAGATAAGCAGGGGTGATCTTATGGAAACAAGATTCTGAGGAGCTTGACAGGGTAGATGTTGACTAGATCTTCTAGCACCAGTGAAGTCTCAAGCCAGGGGACATTACATAAGGGAACATTCATTTTAGAAAAAGTAAAGATTTTTTTTCCCTCAGTGAATGGCTAGAATTTTCTCACCCAAACAATTGTGAAAGTTAAATGTGGGAGGGGAATGGTTGGGTTACTCTTTGGAGGGTTGTTCTTGCTTGTTGGGCTGAAGGACCTGTTTCCACATAGTAGGGAATCTGTGATTCTATCTCAAATTATTTTAAAAGAGGGCAGACAGATTTTTGAAATATTGAGCTGTTGAGGGCTATGCGGATCAAGCATAAAAGAGGTGTTGAGGTCTGGGTTGGCCCAGCCATGATCTGATAGAATGGGGGAACAAGCTGAAGGCGATGAATGCCCGACGCCTGCTCCAATTCCTTGAGGCTCCATTTCATGTTTTTTTTATGTTTCCAAAGAAGAGCGTGATGCAATGTGCTAAAGATCTCAGAAGTTGTGAAAAGCAGTGAAAATGGGAGTTTATGTACTGGTTCAGATGGCATTGATTCATCAATCACAGCAATAGAGTCATGAGTAGGAAGGCAATTCCCTCCATGAATAAAGGAAATCTACTGCAGAGCTCACACAAAGGGAATTCTTCCCCTCAGCAAACTCTCCAATCACATTACCCAGCATATCAGCGAAAGCAGAACGCACTGTGCATGCTCGAGCCAACAAAGTGTCCCGCGGGTGATTGATGTCAGCACCGGACCAATGAAAGTTCGGTGGGCGGATCTGGAGGACCGAGCGGGATGTTGGTCCTCCAACCAATCAAAGTAAATGAAGGGCGGTGCTAAACTAAGCCATGTGATCACCCTCGCGCACGGCGCAGAGTCGCTGTAATGAATGTTCGGGAAGTTATGGAGAGATAGGATACGGTAAGGAAAGAAATCAACAGGGAAACGGGAGAAAAACTGTGTTGCTGTGAGCGGAGAGATTTTACAAACAAATTGTGCACGTCGCAAAACACAAACTTGAATGTGCCAGTCACGTGTTTGCAGTAAATGGGGAATTGCCTCAGCGCGGCTGCAGGCCTGAGTGAGCGCCGCCATCTTTATTCGGGACAACGATTCACTGGACACGTGCTGAGCCGCCATCTTTGTAGGGGGCAAGATGCGGCAAGGCGCATGTGTAGCCTTTCTATCGTATAGAGTCATTGGGATCAGAGCAGCCAATACTGCTCTGATTCACTGCTGGGCTCCCTCATGACCACTTTCTCAATATCTATCTTCGTCAGTCTCCAAAGTAATTTATAGACAAAGGGTTTTTCACTGCGGCCCAGCCCCTGACCATGTACTGCTCTATTATCAGATTACTTTTTTCTTGAATATTTTTGGCAGTCAAGAATTCTTTTTTCCAACAAGCAAGTGTATTTTCCTTCCATTTCTGACTATCAACTTCTGCACCATTTTCATTCCCTGTAATCCGTTTTGCACTCCCTGAAACATTAACTGTGTTTCTACTTCCGCAGATACCAGTGATTAATTCCAAAGCCCTGTTGCCTGTGGAGAGGGTGATGTTTGACTTTCTTGTGCAACAGCAGTTTGTGTGGTGAAGGTGCTCCTACAATGTGGTTGGATAAGAGAGATTACAGAGTATTCATTCATCAACAGTGATGATGATTTGAAAATAAAGTCCAAATCAAAAACTGTTTGTATTTCTATATTCATGCTTATAATTTTACAAAGATACTATTGAGAACTTTAGACATAAGGCCAGAGATGGAGATATTAGGTCAGGTGACCAAACATCTTGCCAAAAAGCAGGTTTTAAGGGATGTCGTAAAGGTGGAAAGCAGACCTGTGAGGTTTTGGCTGCGAATTTCAGACCAAGCTGCTTCAGCAACTGTAGAAACAGCCACACAGGTGAAGTAATGAATTAACAAATGGTTGGGAGTCTCGAAGAAAATGGGTTGTCGACGTCTCAAAGTGTGTGTGGTGCCGGGAGCTAGGGATTATCACAGCCAGGAATTAAATCAAGTGTGAGAATTTTAAATTGAGGGATATTGGCCAGGTGCTGACAGGTAAGACTAGATTGGGTTGGTGTATCTGGTTGGCATGGACGGGTTGGACCGAAGGGTCTGTTTCCTTGCTGTACATCTCTATGGCTGTATGCCGTTGATTCTGATTAGGAACCTTTTGATGAATCAACAAGCAGAGATTTCGACTTTCTTGAGATTACAGGGAGGTTGAATGTGGGAAGCTGTCCCTGAGTGTGTTTGGAAAATGAAGTCTGGAGATAACACACAACGGATGAGAGCTTCAGGATATGAGCTGAGATGAGGGTGAAATCAGCAAGAATTAGTGATCTTGGAGTGGGACTGAGATGTCACACTCACCTCACCTCTGGTATTCACCTGGTTGTCAGGTTGTGAATCAGGGCGGTAACACAATCGGGAGCTGAGTGTCCCTGGTGGAGCCGAAAATGAGTGTCACTCAGCTGGCTGTTGCTGAGCAGCTGCTGCTTGGTAGCCCTAGTGATGACATCTTCCATCACTTTACTGCTGATCGAGTGTGGACTGAGAGAGGGAAATTGCCTGGGTTGGATTGCCCTGTGTTTTTGTGTTGAACATCCCTGGGCAATGTTCCACATTGTCGGTAGATGCCAGTGCTGGAGTGGTACTTGGCTTGGTGGGTGGCAAGTTCTGGAGCACAATATATCAGTATTATTGCCAGAATATTTGCAGGGCATGCAGTCTTTGCACTACTTAACCATTTCTTGATGTTATTCAAACTGAATCGAACTGGCTTCAAACTCACATCAGTGATGTTGGAAACCACTGGAGAAGGTTGAGATGGATCAGCCCACTTTGCACTTCTGGCTGCAGATTGCTGCAAATGCTGTTGTCTTATCTGGTGCATGGTGTGTGAGGCTCCTCCATCAGTAAGCGTGGGGATATCTATGATGCTTCCTGCAGTGAGTTGTTTAATTGTCCATCACCGTTCGCAACTGGGTGTGGCAGAACTGCAGAGCTCCGATCTGTTCCACTGGATGTAGGATCAATTAGCTCTGTTGCTTGCTGCTGATGCTGTTTGATATGCAGGTAGTTCTGTTTGGTAGCTTCACCAGGTTGGCACTTCGTTTTTAAGTCTGCCTGGTGCTGCTCATGGCATGCCCACCTTTACTGTCCATTGTGGTGGGTGAGAGCGGGATTTACAAACCCATGAGATTACAGATTGTGCTGGAGTTCAGTTCTGCTGCTGTTGATATCCCATAGTGCCTCAGAGATACCCAGTTTGAGATCCTACATCTCTTCGAAGTCTATCCCATTTAGAATGATGATAGTGCCACTCAACACAAAGGAGGTTTTTCTCAACTTTAAGGCAAGACTTTGTCTCCAAAAGGAATGTGTGATGGTCGCTCGTACCGATACTGTCATGGACAGATATATCTGCAGCTGGTCAATTCATAACAATGAGATCAAGTATGTTTTACACTCTTGTTGGTTCCCTCACCACTTGCTGCAGATTCAGTTGAGCAGCTATATCCTTTGGGACCTGGCCAGCTCAGTCAGTAATTCTGTTGCAGAGCAAGTCTCGATAGTGGGCATTGAAATCCTGTACCCAGAGTACGTTTGACACCATTTTACTTCCTCAGTGCTTCCTCCAAGTGTTGTTCAAAATGAAGGAGAACTGATCCATCAGCCAAGGGAGGACGGTACGTGGTAATCAGCAGGAGCCATGAGACCTACTGGTCTCCGGAGCCAATGCTGTGTACTCCAGGTCAAATCCTCCCTGTCTGTAGACCACTGTGCCACCACCTCTGCCGGGTCTGTCCTGCCGGTGGGACAGGACATATCCAGAGATTTCAGGAGAAAGTGAAGACTGCAGATGCTGGAGATCAGAGTCAAGGGTCTGGTGCTGGAAAAGCAGAGCAGGTCAGGCTGATGAAGGGCTTAGTCTTGAAACATCGATTCTCCTGCTCCTCGGATGCTGCCTGACCTGTTGTGCTTTTCCAGCACCACACTCTCGATATCTAGGGATGGTGATGGTGGTGTCTGGTCATCTTTGTAAGGGATGATTCCATGAGTATGACTATGTCAGGCTGTTCCTTGACTGGTCTGTGAGACAGCTCTCCACATTTTGGCACCAAAAACCATATGTTAGTGAGGAGGACGTTGCACCATTGAGAGGGCTGATTCTGTGGTTGTAATTTCTGGTGCCGTGTTCGTTGCCAACTGGTCCATCCAGTTTCATTCCTATGTTGAGACTTTGCAGTGATTAATACAGTGAGTAGCTGGCTGGGCCGCTATCAGGTTGGCAGGATTTTTTTCGCCATTGACAATGGTTTCATGGAGATCAGGAGATTCCTAATACTTGTTTTTTTCTTGAATTTAGATTCCACCATCTGCCAAGATGGGATTCGAATCAGGACTTCAGTCGTTTGTTTTAATATTCTGGATAAAAGCTAAATACATCAGGATTGTTCACTCATTTTAAATTTCACTAACCCTGGTTTTGTTTCTTTGTAAAACACTGCCCATCATCCTGTGTCCTCCGTCCTCTATCTTCCAATCCAACAACGAGTGAGGAGCACATGGAGTTTCTCTGTCACTAAGACTGAGATAATCCGATCTGCTGCTTCTCTCTCTCCCACTAGCCCACTGAGTCAAACTGCCTCACGTGGTGTTCCTGGTTTTTGTCCTAAAGCTACATCTTTCTCCAGTCTCTTGTCAAGCCTTATCAGAGCTCACCTTGACCCTTTACTCTAATCTCGTTAAATTTAATGGGCGGCACGGTGGCACAGTGGTTAGCACTGCTGCCTCACAGCGCCAGAGACCTGGGTTCAATTCCCACCTCAGGCGACTGAATGTGTGGAGTTTGCACGTTCTCCCCGTGTCTGCGTGGGTTTGCTCCGGTTTCCTCCCACACTCCAAAGATGTGCAGGTCAGGTGAATTGGCCATGCTAAACTGCCCGTAGTGTTAGGTAAGGGGTAGATGTAGGGGTAAGGGTGGGTTGCGCTTCGGCGGGTGCGGTGTGGACTTGTTGGGCCGAAGGGCCTGTTTCCACACTGTAAGTAATCTCACTTTCCAACTCTCTTTTCTCCGCTGCCGCCTCATCACACCCCTTCGCCAATTCATAGATTTGTTCCTTGTTCTGTCTGTTGGTCTTTTTTTGGTTATGCCCTTCTCTCCCATTCTGTGAAAAACTAATATTTGACCTCACCGTTGTTGGAAAATCCTGCTCCATATCCACTCTCCCTTTCCTTTCTGAATTCCTTGCATTTGGTGTCCCTCAACGTTCTATCCTTGGTCTCTCCTGAATCTCATGTACATAGTGCCAGGAGGTGATATCATCCAAAAACACTGTGTTAGGTTTGACATGTCCAATGACGATGCCCAGCTCTCCCTCCCCATCATCCCTCACCATTACTCCACTGTTAGTCAGTTATCAAACTGCTTTTCACATTCCCACTACTCAATTAGCTGCAATTTCAGCCAATGAAACATTGTCATGGTTAAACCCATTGCCTTACCTTTACCTTTCTGCTGAGCCCCTCCCTCCTATTGGGAACTCTCTGAAGCAGAATGACACTCTTCACAACATTGCTGTTTTATCTGACCCCAAGGTGACCTTCTGATCAGACATCCACGCAATCACAAACACCAAGAATTCCAATCACTTCAACGTTGCTTTTCTCCACCTCACCCCAGCTCCATTGCTACTGAAACCCCTTATCCGCGTCTGTGTCGCCTGAACTTGAATCCAAGACAGAACCCTTGATTCCGTGACTCATAATCTCAGTATTTACCCTGAGACACATCCTCTCAGTATTTATCCTGTCAAACCCCTAAAGAATCCCATCTGTCTCAATGAGATCGCCTCTCTTTCTCCAAAATCCATTGAGTAGAGTCCCAACCTTTTCATCCTTTATTTAAAAGATAATCCCTCCAACCCGGGGATCATCTTACTGAATCTTCCATGAAATGCCTCCAATAAAGTGACACATTTCCTTATCTAAAGGGACTAAAACTGCTCTCATTACTGCAGATATGGTCGTCTCACCAGCACTTCCACACGTTACTCTCAGGTAGAGACTCCAAACTCTAATACTGAAAACCTTTGAAACAAAACATTCGATTCCCCTTCCTGATTCCCTGTTGTAACTGTGTGGTAGCTTTCTGTGTTTCCTGAACAATTACCCCCGGTCCCTGTGTGGTGCAGCTTTCTACAGTTTCCACCATTTAAATAGTACTTTGTTCTTTTATTATCTCCTCCAAAATGAGCAATTTCCCAATTTTCCCAAGTTACACCCCATCTGGCAACTTATTGCCTCCTTCTCCTGTGCATATCTCCCTTTTCATAATCCTCTTAGACCTTTACAGTTATGCCTTTTCTAGGAGATATCCACCCTTCCCATTCTTCCAAACATTTACTGGGAGCACTGGGCAGTGGGAAGCAGGCAGAGTTGCTATCTTTTTAGGGATACGCTTTGGAGTGATTGAGAGGATCTTCCTACCCATTGGTCAGGATGGAGACAACTTGCCCATCGTTAGGCATTAGCCTTTCACACCCATGTCTTATTGATGAGGCAGAGCGGCAGCACGGAATGTAAGAAAAGAAAGTCATTCTTGTTCCCCATATCTCACTGACGCTTGGATCATTTTCTTAAATGTGTCAAAGAACTGCTGTGTTCAGTCACATGAGATCTCAAGTTGGAATCTCCTAGAAACCCACAGATTTCCCCCTGAGTTGACTGCTGATGTCGTCAAGGGTAATATGTACAGTAATCCTGGGCCAGGAGGAGGGGATGATGTGAGTTTCTAACTTGAACTGATAGTGACAGATTTAATAAACTTGTATTACAGGATATTACAGGTGGACATTCAGGTGGTAATCTCAGTAAATATTCTGCTAAACTCTGATTGAATTACTCAATATGTCAGGATGTATATATTCGCATTGCGTGTGTGAGTATTGTGTTCCAGATCAATCCCATTTGCTGCTTAAAAATTCTCCTTTGAATCATCGCATTCTCTCAAAAGGTCTCCCCAAACCTGAAATGTGTCCTGTAATCCTTTTATGCTGACCTGGTGAGTGTAAGATTTATTATTCGAATGTGTAATTTTTATATAAGGATGTCTCAGAGAGGGAGCAGAATATTCTTAAAGGGGAGAATAACCATTTTGAGGGGAGGCTGTCGTTTATAGGTATCAATGACATGGGAATAGAAGAGTTCACATCATTGCACCATTGGAATCTCTTGTGGGGTAGAATTGACCTCCATCAGAAGGATAGATTGTACTGGCACTAGAAGGGAACAGTTGCTAGTGCTATTCAAGAGGCATTAAACCAGTGAAGGAATGTGGGTAAACCCAGAGAGAGAGAGTGAGGGAAGAGCTAAGTCTGACGCTGGTACTATTCAGACGTCAAACAGTCAAGGCAGGCAAGGGCAAGGCACAGAATGAGCAGTTACTCTGCATTTATTTCAATGCAGGAGGCCCGATAGGTCGGGCAGAGGAGCTCAGGGTATGGTTTTGAACATCGCACTGGGATATTATAGCATTTACAGAGGCATGACTTAATGATGGATAGGACCAGCAGCTTAATGTTCCAGTGTATAGATACTATAGCAAAGATAGAAAGGGGGCAATAGAGCAGGGGGAGAGGTATTTTTGATAAGGGATAACATTACAGCTGAGCTTCAACAGGGTATTGCTGGGAGTACATCCAAGTAGGTTATACAGGTGGAACTGAGAAATAAGAAAGGGATGATCTCCTTATTGGCATGGTACTATTGACCGCCCCCCACTTCCCCAATAGTCGGCAGGGGGTTGAGAAGCAAATTTGCTAAGACATCACTTATCTGTAAGAATAGTCTGGTTGTATACAAGACTTGACCTTCTTTGTTATTCATTCACAGGATGAGGGTATCACTGGCTGGGCCCAAAGGGCAGTAAAGAGTCAACCACATTGCTGTGGGTCTGGAGTCACATGTAGGCCAGACCAGGTAAGGATGGCAAATTCCTTCCCTGTAGGATATTAGTGAATCTGATGAGGTTTTATTTTGCAATAATCAACAATGGATTCATGGTCTTTCATAGATTATTAATTCTACATTTTTAATGAATTCGCATTCCACTGTCTGCCATGACGGGATCCAAACCCTGGGCCCCAGAACGTTATCTGAGTGTCTGGATTCTCCATCTAGTGATAATCTCACTAGGCCATTTGGCAGGGTGAGTGACTGAGGTATCCGTGGTGCAGCACATCAGCACCAAAGATCCCATGGTCTCTGCAGAAGATAGAAAGGGCTGGGGAGGGAGATATATCCCTGGTGGTGGGGTCTGACTGTAGGTAACGGACATAGCAGAGGTTAATGGAGATTAGTGGGTGGCCGGTGAGGAACGGGGGATTATATTCTTATTGTGGTTGGAGGGGTGGGGGGAAGTCGGAGGTACAGGAAGTGGAGGATATACGTTGGAGTGCATTGTTGATCAAGTGTGAGGAAAATGCGGTACTTGAAAGAGGAAACCTTTCTGGGATGTCCTGGAGTGGAATTGCTTCTCCTGGGAGCAGATATGGTAGCGGGGGAGGAATTGGGAGTACAGGATCACGTTGTTACAGGAATATACTCGAGGGTAATCAGGAGAGCAAAAAGGGGACTTGAAATATCTCTAGGAAATAGTTTAAGGAGAATCCAAAGAGATTCTACAAATACATTAAGGATAAAATAATAACCAGAGAGAGAATCGGACCCCTTAAAGATCAGCAAAGCCATCAATTGAACAACAGGAGTTGGGAGAAATACTATGCTATTCTATTCTGGAGAGTTTGGAGAAATAAATAGTGATAACTTGAAAAGTGTCTATATTACAGAGGAGGAAGTACTGGATGTCTTAAACAGTAGCAAGGTGGATAAATCCCTGGGACCTGATCAGGTGTATCCCAGAAATTTGTGGAAAGCTAGGAAGGTGATGGCAGTGCCCCTCCCTGAGGTATTTATATCATTGTTTGTGACAGGTGAGGTGCTGCAAGATGGGTGCCATTATTTAAAAAAGGGTGGTAAGGAAAGGCCAAGGAACAAGAGAACAGTCAGTCTAACGTCAGTGGTAGGTAAGTTGTTGGCAGGGATTCTGAGGGACAGGATTTACATGTATTTGGAAAGACGAGGATTGATTAGGGATAGTCAACATGGTTTTGTGTGTGGGAAATTCTCTCTCTCTAACTTGATTGAGTTTTTTTGAAGGTGTGACAAAGATGATTGATGAAGGCAGACTGTGGACGTTGTCTATATGGACACTGAACGATGTTCCACAAAGCAGACTGATTAGCAAGGTTAGATAACATGAAATGTTGGGAGAACTAGTCATTTGGATATAAATCTGGCTTGAAGGTAGGAGGCAGAGGGTGGTGATGGAGGGTTGCTTTGCGGACTGGAGGCCTGTGAGCAGCATTGTCCTGCAGGAATGGATATGGGTCCTTGAATAAGTGAATTGGATGTGAATATGAGATATGGTCAGT
The DNA here is from genome assembly GCF_047496795.1 of Chiloscyllium punctatum. Lineage (NCBI taxonomy): Eukaryota > Metazoa > Chordata > Chondrichthyes > Orectolobiformes > Hemiscylliidae > Chiloscyllium > Chiloscyllium punctatum. Next base: position 97,464,593 of record NC_092744.1, read on the forward strand.
GGGTTTACAGAAGACACCAAAATTGTAGGTGTAGTGGACAATGAAGGAGGTTAGGTCAGAATGCAACAGTATCTTGACTAGATGGGCCATTGGAGTTAGGAATGGCAGACTGGGTTCAATTTAGACAAATGTAAGCTGTTGGATTTTGGAAAGGCATATCAGACCAGGACTTGTACACTTAATGGTAAAGCCCTTGGGAATGTTGCTGAACATAGAGACCATGGAGTGCAGGTTCATTGTTCCTTGAAAGTAGAGTCGCAGGTAGGCAGACTAATGGAGGTGGTGTTTGGTATGCTAATGTTTATTGGTCAATGCATTGAGTACAGAAGCTGGGACGTCAAATTGTGGTTGGACAGAACATTGATTAAGCCATTTCAGGAATTATGTTTTAGGTTCGAAATTCCCTGTTCTGGAAAGGATGTTGTGAATCTTGAAAGAGTTCAGACAAGATTTACAAAGACTTTGCTAGGTTTGGAGGATTTGGGCTACAGGGAGAGGCTGAATAGGCCAGGGTTAATTTCCCTGGAGAGTCAAAGACTGAGAGATGACTTCATGGAGATTTATAAAATCATGAAGGGCATGGATAAGGTGAATAGCCAGTGTCTTTTCCCCCCAGCTAGGTGGGTTCAAAACAAGATCACATGGGCTAAAGTTGAGAGGGCAAAGATTAAAAACGGATCTAAGGGGCAAAGTTTTCAAGTTGTGTGTGGTGTATGTGTGGAATGAGCTGCCAGTTGAAGTAGTGGAGGCTGATACAATTACGACATTTGAAAGGCATCCGATTGGGTACGTGAATAGGAAGAGTTTCCAATGATACGGACCAATAGCTGGCAAATGGGACTCCGTTTGTTGAGGATTCCTCGTTGTCATGGACAAATTGGACCAAAGGTCTGTTTCTGTGCTGTACATCTCTATGACACTAATACATGAAAATAAGATATGTTCCTCTTTTGAGGAGAGCTAGCAGAAGCACAGGTAATTGTCCTTGGAGCTGAGAAGGTTAAGCAATGATTTTGACCAGGTGCAAATTTGTTTCTAGGATATCTAATCTGCAGAGAGAGCGGAATTGTTAACAATGTCACAATTTTAGTAACTATTTTCAGGTAATTGGCAAATAATGTGAATATGTGAACATTTTTTTATTCAGTAAGTTCTGAGTATCTGGAACAGTCTGAATGGCAGCTGGACACAGACTCAGCAGTTATTCATAAACAGATTTGCAGCATCTCCAGCGGGAGAGGGTACAGCCCCAATGGGCAGAATAGCCCCAGCCCCTGTGATCTGTGATAATGCCCCATTGACTGTGAATGCTGAAGCTCATCCCAGGGCAGAGAGAAGGAGGATCCCACCACTCACCTCACAATGGGCCTCGATGATTGATGTCAGCGCAGGCCAATAGGGGGCAGAGAGCAGGACTGGAGGACCAGGTCAGATCAGTTTGTCCTCCAACCAATCGGAGTGAATGAGGGCATCCTCAGGGCTGGAACTAAAGAAAGGCACATATCGCAGAGATTTGAGAAACTGGGGGACATGAGATAGGGAGTGTTCTGTGGCTGGTGAGGAATTATATAAATAAGGAAGAGTTGTGAGGCTGGATGAAGTGACAGTGATCGGGAGAGTTGAGGATGGAGGAATTTAGAGTTAGTGAGGATTAGAATCGTATTGTTATACAGCAAGGAAACAGGCCCTGTGGTCCAACCAGTCCAAGCCGACCATAATTCCAAACTGAACTAATTGCAACCTGCCTCTGATTGGTCCACATCCGTCCAAATATTTCCTATTTATGTACTTATCTGAAGGTCTTTTAAATATTGTAATTGTATTCACAGCTACCTCTTCCTCTGGAAGTTAATTTCACAAGTATATTTTTTTTAAAAAACCCTAATGTCTTTTCTCAAATCTTTCTAATTTCTTCTCAAAATGAATTCACCCGAGTTTTGAACCCCCTCTCACCCGGCTATTCACCTGCTCTACACTCCTTCTGATTTTGTAAACCTCTAATAAAGTCACCCCTCAACCTCGTGCACGCCAGTGAAAAAAATTCCCAGCCTATCCAGCCTCTCCTTACAACACAATCCCTCCATTCATGCCAACATGCTGGTAAATCTCTTCTGAACCTGCTCCAATTTAATAATATCCTTCCTATAACAGCACAACCAGAACTGGACAGAGTAGTCCAGAAGAGGCCTCCCCAACGTCCTGTACATCCTCAACATAACGTCCAAACTCCTGGACTCAAAGGTCTGAACAATGAAGGTAAGTTTGCTAAGCACCTTCTTAACTACCCTGTCTACATGTAACTCAAACTTCAAAGAGGTTATGCCCTCGGTCTGTTTGGTTCCATATCACTACTCAAGGCCCTACTTATATAGAGTATAAGTCCTGCCCTCCTTTGTTTTGTCAGGATGTTATATTTTGCATTTATTCCAACTCAAAAAAAATTTGTGTATAAAGGCGTTAGGAGTATAATTAAGAGGGAAATTAGGAGGCAAAAAAGGGACGTGAGATAGCTTTGGCAAATAGGGTTAAGGATAATCCAAAGGGCTTTTGTATATACATGAGGAACAAAAGCTAACTAGAAAGAAAATAGAGACCCTCAAAGGTCAGCAAGGCAGCCATTGTGTGGAGCTGCAGGCGATGGGCGAGATGGGAAACAAGTATTTTGCATCAGTGTTTACTGTGAAGAAGTACATGGGAGATATAGAATGTGGGGAAATAAATGGTGACATCTTGAAAAATGTCCATGTTACAGAAGAGGAGGAGGTGCTCAATGAGTGGCTAAGGAGCTGGGGCAGGGGAAAAGGTTTCACGTTCTTTAGATCGTTGTGATCAACTCTGGAGTAGAGTTGACCTACATAAGAAGGATGGATTGTACCTGAATTGGAAGGTGTCTAATATCTAGGCAGGGAGACTTGCTGGTGATAGTCGGGAGGCATTAAACCAGTGAGGAAGTGGGTGTAAACCCAAGAAGATAGTGAAGAAAGAGATATGTCTGAGGCTGTTACAGTTCAGAAATCAAATAGTCAAGGCAAGCAAGGGTCAGTGTTAATATGATGGGCTGATTGAAGTCGGACTGAGCAGTTGCACTGCATTTACCTCAAGAGAAGAGGCCTGACAGGGAAGGCAGATGAGCTCAGGATATGGTTTTGAACATGGCACTGGGATATTATAGCAATTACACAGGCATCACTCAGGGATGGATAGGATTGGCAGCTTAATGTTCCAGGGTATAGATGCTATAGGGAGAATAGAAAGGGGGACAAGAGAGGAGGGGGAGTGGCATTTTTGATTCGGGATAGCATTATGTTTTTGCTTAGGGAGAATATTCCTGGGAGTACGCCCTGTGAAGTTATTTAGGTAGAACTGGGAAATAAGAAAGGTATGATCACCTTATTGGGGTTTTCTGCATGGATTTCGTCCGGGCGCTCTGGTTTCCTCCCATAGTCCAAAGATGTGCAGGTTGGGTGCATTGACCAGGCTGAATTGCCCGGAATGTTCAGGGATGTGTAAGTTGGCTGGCCCTGGGAAATGCAATGTTACAGGGGGAGGATAGGAGGCTCTCCAGGTCACTATCAATGTGATGAGCTGAATGACCTGCTTCCACACTGTTTGGAATTCTCTGATATTTCTACAAGTTTTAAAATAGTTACAGAAAATAATATACCAGATCTAAATTTCTGACCGGGCGGGCCACCTGAAAGAATAATCTTACGATGGGCAAGAATGAATTCACCATGGAGTTACAAAAATGAACAATGATTAATGCATGCTGGGAAAGGGATCCCAACCTTGACTAAAGTCTTTCTGCTAATGCACATGCTGCAGACTCCAGACAGGCTGCAGCTACCCACAGATGGTTTGCAAACAAACCTGACAGCTACAGACCCTTAAATACTCACCTGAAGTTGGACCTGAATGGGATAATGGAATGCTGTCCTTGAGCCAACCCATGGTTGAGTCTGATTGATCAGGATAAATGAACCTGATCATTCCATTGACAGATCCTCCTTACCTTCCCAAAAGGGCGTGAAGACTTGGAAGGATAAGAATCACCACAAAACCCCACACAGTGCAGTAACTGGAGAACAACCAGGGAAAGAGAAGACACCTCCAAGATCATCAGAAGAACAAGAAGACATCACCAAGTCAAGCCCGGTCAACTTCTAGTGGGGTAGTTTGTGATCATCCAAAGTTAAGTTAAAGCATAATATAATGTGTAGCATTTATCATTGCATTATAATACGTTTTATTGTTATAATATTAATTGTGTTCAAAAAACAAATATTGTTTGTAAGAGTTAACTCGGCTTGTTTGCTGAATATAAGATTTTAATCACCTCAATCACATTGTGCACCAGAAACAACACCTTCCTAATTGCTGACTCAACCTACAAGTTTATCTAGAGACAATCCTGAACTGGAACTCGCAACTCTCTTTGCACTTCAGACTTCTGATTTTTCTCTCCAGTTACAAAGTAGTCTATGCCTGTATTCTTCCTACTAATGTGCATCACCTCGCACTTTCCCAAGTTGTACTCCATCTGCCACTTCTTTGCCCACTCTCGTAATAGTTATTCAGTTTCTCATGGATTATTTGTTCCACACAACTATCTCACCAGCGTCATTTTCCAGTGCCCCAATATCCACGTCTCCTTCTCTTTTGACTTTTATATGTCTAAAGTAACTGTTACAGTTGTCCTTTATATCACTGGATAGCTTTACCTCATATTTAATCTTCTCCGTCCTTATTTCTTATTTTGTTGCCATCTGTTCATCTTTGAAGCTTCCAAACCTTCTGGTTTTGCATTGCTATTTGCTATGTTATCTACTTTCTATTTTCCTTTTACCGTAGCCATGACTGTCCCAGTCATCCATGGTTGCCTCATCCTCGCTGTACAATGCATCTTTTACCTCGGGATAAATCTCTGCTGTAACTCCTAAATTGCTCCGAGAAACTCCCGCCATTATTGTTCCACTGTCTTTCCTGCTCGGCTCTTCTCCCAGTCAATTCTATCCAGCTCCTCCTTTGTGTCATTGAAGGTGTCTTTAGTTAGCTGTAATATTAACTCCGATTCTACTTTCTCCATCTCAAATTGAAGAGTAGGTTCAACCATAGTATGATCACTGCCTCCGAAGGTTCCTTTACCTTAAGCCCCCTTATCAAGTCTGCCTCACTGCACAGCTCTAAATCCAGTATTGCCCGTTCCCTCGTTGCCTGCACCATAAGCTGCTCCAAAAAGCCATCTTGTAGACATTTCACAAATTCCTTTCCTTGCAAACCACTACCACTGATTTTCCCAGTCCACCTGCGTCATGAAATCCCCCCAGTCACTGTAACTTTGCCTTTCCTACATATCGTTTCTATCTCCTCGTCTCTCATGCACCCCAGCTTCTGACTACGATTTGTAGACCTGCACATAACTCCAACCACGGGTTTTCACCTTTACGGTTCCTCAATTCTACCCACACACATTCCACACCATCTGACTCTATTTTAAGTAATGGAACTGAGTGATGCGACTGCAAAACATTTTAGCATTGTCTCAAATTTATAGTTTCGACATGAAGTAACAATATTTCATTGTCAATTACTTTGCAATATGGCCACAGTGTATTTCTTTGGCCAAATATTCTGTCTTTATTATGGAAGAATACAAACTTCAGCGTGGGTTTCCTCCGGGTGGTCCGGTTTCCTCCCACAGTCCAAAAATGTGCAATTTAGATGAATTGGCCAAGCTAAATTGCCCGTAGTGTTAGGTGAAGGGGTAAATGTTGGAGAATGGGTCTGGGTGAGTTGCGCTTCGGCGGGTCCGTGTGGACTTGTTGGGCCAAAGGGCCTGTCTTCACACTGTAACTAATCTAAAAATAAAACTTGAAACTGTTCGAGAAGGAAGATATGAAGAGGACATGAGTCTATGAGGAGATTAAGGTGGGTCAAGTGAACAGGCAAATATTGGTGTATGGAACATAGTAGGAAAAATGTGTCTGTGATAAAAGATATTGGCGGGTTGAATGGAAACGGAGTGTATTATTTCAGTGAAGAGATTGGCTTTAGGCACAGAGGAACCGGGCACTTGGATTACAAAATAAAAATTTTATGTGTACATCAAAGTTTAAGGGAGGTAAGACAAATGTTGAAACTTTCTGAAACAGAATACATTTAAAAGTTGGGACGATTTTGTACAGATTTACAATGTAGTGGTGTAACCACATCGAGAGAGCGATGGCCACAATGATATGAAATGCAATCCAGAGAAGATTCACTCAGCTGACTTTTGTGAGGAGCGTTTATTTCTGGAGGAAATCTTGAAATGACTGGCTCTGGATCTGCTGGGGTTTAGGCAAACAACATGTGGTCTTGCTTAACCTCAAGATATTCCAAAAGTCTTTCAAGTTGAATTGTAAAACAATATTTCACCTTGTGTGAGAGATTACCATGAGTGGATGGAGAGTAAAACAGAAAAATGTCTCTGTTAAGAAGATGGTGCTTTGGTGTCATCCTCTCAGAGTGTTGTGTCTTTGTGCAATTCTCTTCCCAGATAGCGATGGAGGATAAGGCATTAAATATTCCTAAGGCAGATTCTTGACTAAGAATGATGCATGAACATTGTAAGGGCAAATGAGGAATATGCGATTGAGGTCACAATCAGATCATCCACGACTTTATCACCTGATTGAGTCGTTTTGATTCCTTACTCCTGATGCTAGGTTTTCCATTTCTGTTGTCTTTCGATACTGAAAATAAAATAACACAGTTCTCACAATTTCAAAGACAGCGACAAACTCTTCAGATCAACAAAATGCCCTTGTTGTTTAATAATTATTCGAAAATCGGATTGTCTTTTTAGTTCATTTGGGATTTTAATGGAGCTCGACCAGCATTAATTGCACTTGAGATGTTCCAGTCCAGTTGATGTTGGTCCATCCAAGTGGCTGTTGGGAGGGAGTGCTGGCAGTGCATCTTATGTGCTGGTTTAACTGGGAGTAAATATTACTGGTGAGGAAGAGCTCGCAGGATAACAGACTGTTTGTCAATACGAATATATGGGAAGGAATTTATTAGTCTTCAGAGAAATAACAACCTTACTCGAGAAGTCTATATAATAATGAAGCGAAGTCTGTTTCTTGGTGAACTTAAAATAATGATGATAAACAGCTGGAATAATGTTGATGCTGTGTTGGACGATTCTTACACTGAGCATGTGAATTATCTTGGCTGATTTCAGAGATGGCTGAGCTGTCCTAGGTTGAGTAGGTGCTGAAACTCCATGGGATGATGCTTGTTTGTAATCTCACCACTTACTGAGCACAGTTCATTGGAACAAACCAAGTCCAATTGGTTGCTGCTTCAGAATATATCAGACATTTCATGGCTGCCACCACATGGAATCATGTAATAAAGACAAGGCCCGTCGAGTCTGCACCACCCAGTGCTGATACAAGTGCTTTATAATGTTTGTGAGGTTACCTTCCTGAACCATCCTCCCAGGCAATGCATTTTTGACACCTATCATGCTCTGGGTTCAAAACAGATTTCACAAATCCTCTGTTAGTATCTTCTCTTTGACTTCAAACGTATTTCCCATTGTTTTTGACCCTTTGACTAAGGGGAATAGTTGTTGTCTGTTCACTCGTCCCATACCTCTCACGCTATAATACACCTCTGTCAGGTTCACCCCTCACCTTTCTCTGCTCCAAAAGCAAATCTAACCTATCTTCATGGCTTGTGTTCTTCCTTGTCTTGTTACATCTTCCAAAGTGCAGCATCTCTCATATTTCAGTGTTACCTTTTATCAGTCATTGATCTGGCGATCTGAAAATCTGTTTGTAACCTCCTGTAACCAACACGTTCCTGCTCACTGTGACCCACCTGGATAATCATTGTGTTATCTACAACATTGTTTATCATCCTCTAACATCTCCCCCCGCCACATATACCACATTCTTATCATAACAGTTTATGAATTTCAGAAACAAACCTTGATTTTCTTCCTGTTCTACCGATGTTGTTGCAGAATTCGGAATTCCAGTCTCTTGTTTTTCCTATTTTGGTGAATTTACAAAGTGAATCAGTTGTGGTCTTTTGTGAGGGAGCCACAAACAGTATTTTGGACAGGGAGCTGAATCCTGCTTTTATACTCCGCCCCTCTGCATGTATTATTCATAATGCGTGGACATAATTAATCTTAGCCTAGCGTTTGGCACCTTGCCCTGCAGCATTTTCATTTTACGTGGGCCTGCAGCTTATTCTTTACAACATTCGCTGCAATAGTCAGAGCTGAAAGAACTTTTTCATCTGCAGGATGGACACAGGCTTATTCATTAATTTTGTTTGAAAGAGCTAGAGCAATGATGATAAAGATTGAATTAAATTCTGGATTATAAACACACTATAGAAGATAATTCACGTTCTCATTCCTACACTGAATTGGAAGCAAGTTAAAAGAACAAACACCCACCGATTTGAATATTGTTTGAAAAGTGATGTCATGTTGAAATAATGCATTAAGGAAGATCATGCATCAATCTTCTTTTGAATATTGTGAGGATATTGCTCAAACAAACAGTGTTCTTGTCTTTTGCTCCTTATTCCTTCAACTGATCTTCCCGTGTAATTTGAGGTGAGATCAGAGTGACTTCCCTTTAAACCGGAGCAGGACTTGACTGAGGGTGGAATGAAGGACCCTGAGCAAAACTGTGATTCATGGGAATTAGAGAACATTCTGCACTGGGAATGGGAACAACAGAAAAATCAGTCTCTGAAAGGTATCTTCCAAGTTGCATGTCATCCTGACGAGGGACTAACTTTTCTGTTCCTTCACAAGTATTTGTTAAAAATCTTGGAATGCCCCTACAAATAGCTCTGTCTGGATCTGCATCACTTTGGATTGAGGGGTTAAAACAGGGCAACTCTGTGTCCCTTATTCCAGAGTAATTGGGGATGACAAATAAAGTCTGCCCTTGCTAGTGCCTTCCAAAACCCTGGATGAATATGTCTTGTTAAAAATACAAAGATATTTTATGTTTTCATTGCTGTATGTAAACTTTCGGAAAGGTAAGACCTTGCTGGATGAGTATGATGCCTGTGACATCAGGAGCATGATAAGACATTGATAACAATTGGGATCAGTACTTCAATCAGTTACTTTCAGAGGATTGATCATGTGATGTCATGACCACCGAGTTCAACTCTTTCATAATGTATTATGACAGTGGAAATTAACTATCGGTATTTGGGGAGCTGTCAGGCACATAGTTTTTCATTTTTCATTCAAAAACCATAACCAAATTCTTGAGCGTCAACAGAAATGGCAGCTTCGCTGTTCCCTTTCAGATCAGACAAATATCCACTGTCCAGAAGAGTAACTAAATTGAAAGTTCAGGAAAACATTTGCAAGTTCTGAACAGAGAGAAACACAATTAACTTTTTGAGTCCGATATGAGTTTTTCAGAAGAGGATCATATCAGATTCAAAATGCTGCCTCTGTTTCTACCTCCAGATCCTGACACATCTGTGGTGTTTTGTCACTGTTTACTGTTTAGAACACAGAACATAGAACATACAGCACAGAGCAGGCCCTTCAGCCCACGATGTTGTGCCGACCATTGATCCTCATGTGAGGTACACCTAATGTATGAACTCTCAAATTTCTGTGACCATATGCATGTCCAATAGTCTCTTAAATATCCCCAATGACCTCGCTTCCACAACTGCTGCTGGCAACGCATTCCATGCTCTCACAACTCTCTGCGTAAAGAACCCGCCTCTGACATCCCCTCTATACTTTCCGCCAAACAGCTTAAAACTATGACCCCTCGTGTTAACAATTTCTGCCCTGAGAAAATGTTTCTGGCGATCAAATCTATCTATGCCTCTCATTATCTTGTACACTTCAATTAGGTCCCCTCTCTTCCTTTTTTTTTCCCAACGAAAAATGTCCGGGCTCAGTCAACTTCTCTTCGTAAGATAATCCCTCCATTCCAGGCAGCATCCTGGTAAACCTCCTCTGAACCCTCTCCAAAGCATCCACATCTTTCCTATAATAGGGCGATCAGAAGTGGACACAGTATTCCACGTGCGTTCTAACCAAAGTTTTATAGAGATGCAACAAGATCTTACTGCTCTTAAACTCAATCCCCCTGTTAATGAAAGCCAAAGCACCGTATGCTTTCTTAACAATCCTGTACACCTGGGTGGAAATTTTAAGGGATCTTTGTACCTGCACACCAAGATCCCGCTGTTCCTCCATACTGCCAAGAATCCTGCGTTTAATCCTGTACTCAACATTCAAGTTCGACCTTCCAAAATGCATCACTTCACATTTATCCAGTTTGAATTCTATCTAGCAACTCTCAGCCCATCTCTGCATCCTGGCAATGTCACGCTGCAGCCTACAATAGGCCTGTATACTGTCAACGACACCGCTAACCTTTGTGTCGTCTGAAAACTTGCTAAACCATACTTCAATCTCCTCACCCCCAACCCCCCCCCCCCCCCCCCAACAACTCCATTGGAAATAGCAGTGTTGCTATTATCATGACAGATAAAGAAAATTGTGCAGTTACATTTTTAAATACTTCCATGGAGAAAAAAGCTGTTAATAATTCAGGTGCCAGCGACAATGCAGAGATCCTATGGATTTTCAGCCCAGAATAGAAACTGAAGCGAAAAGCATTTTTAACATTGAGTGGATGTGCCTGTCCACAGCGTTTTGACTTGTTCCTGTCGTGGAAAGTCAGTGGAGGTTCTGTGGATGATTTTCTCGGATTTGTGGTGTCAGCTGATGCGATCATTGAGGACGATTCGAGTGTCTAGTGTTCCCATTCTGGACAAAGTGTGGGCACTGCACTTAGAGTGTCTGGGTCTACAGGGAGGAGCAGGACGCGGATCTTTTTCTGAAACTTCTACAAATATTTCCCCCATGACCTTTTTTTCCATATGTAATGTTTGAAGCCAGTTTATTTCAACAATGTGGAGGTCACAGAGCTGAGAACCTCCTTCAGCATATCCAATAGTCTCACACCAGGGAGAGGACTGTACTCACAATCTCCAACAATGGTTTTGTTCTGGAACATTCCAGGCAGGAGTGGGTGACATACCCATCATGCCACAGTGCCATCCTCTCGTGTATTCATGAGGTGACAGAGGCTATATCTGTCTGGCGAGGTAAATATGTTGGTTCTGTCTCCACCGAGGAAAAAACAGAAAATCCTCCTGAAATATTGAGGATCAGAGTGACTGGGGAAAACGAGGAACCGCAAGAAATTAGAATTATTAAAGTGGAAATATTGGGGAAAATACTCATTGTATTGAAGCTTGATAAGTTTCTGGACCAGATGAGTGATGAATTGAGAGGGTCACAGATTTAGGGCTGGAGAGTTGAGTTTGCTGGATAGATTTGTCCGCAGCAGGAATAGACACAATGGGTCAGTGGCTTCCTTCTGTACTGTCAATTCCATAACTCTATGAGGGAGGTCAAAGTTGGTCAAAGCGCTTTATATTATCGAAAGGGTCCTGCAAATTTGAAAGTAGCTACTGTTGTCGTAAGTACTTAAAACAGGAGAGGGAGAGAGAGAGGAACAACAGATTATCAACTGATTGATAAATTGATGTCAGTTATGCGGAAAACAATTGATTTTGTTGTCATTAACAACAACGAGAATAATGATATGATTTGCAGAGTCAGCCGAGATTCAGGGAAGGGAAAATCGTTTTTGCTAAACTATTAGGAGTTTTTGGAGGATGTAGATTGTGACATCGACAAATGAGAACCAATGGGAATGGTGTATTTGAATTTTCAGAAGGCATTTGAATGGTGAGCGAAGAACGTTAGAGTCCTTCTGGATGGGGTGAATATACTAATTGGTTTGAGAATTAGGTAATGGGGAGAATACAGAGAGTAAGGTCCTGCTCTGATCTGAAGATCATTGCTCATAGGGTATCAAATGTATCAGGTCTTGGAACACAGCTGATCACAAGGCAAAAAAGTAATTTGAATGTGAGCAACAAATGCAGTCATTTCCATTTTGTATTGGTTAGATGATGAGAGGTTGGGAACTGCAGTTGTTAAAAGGCAAGTAATCAGGACAGTGAATGGTATGTTGTCATTCATTATAAAATTATTCAAGTAAAGGAGTAAAGACATCTTCCTGCAGTTGTAGAGTGTTGCTGGGACAGTATTTGGGGCACTGTTGGCAGGTTTACTCTCTTTTGTAAGGAATGATTTTGTTGCGATTGTGAGTGCAAATGAGTTTCATCCAGGAGTATAATTCCTGGATGAGAAAGAGAGTATAAAGGAAGTGAGTGTTTAATCTGTAGCACTGCGAGAGAATAGCAGGCGTTTCCATTTAAACTTGAGGATTATGGACTAACACTCATTATGTCAAAAAAAATTGTGAAAGATTGAATTTTCCACATGATACATTTTTCACAATTTTTCACGTACCTGTGTCGAATCTCCATGTTGGTTGAAATGGAGTATTATGCTCTAAATAAACTCTCAGTGTCTCAGTGTGCAGTTGTGTGCGCCCCTGCACTGTTCATAAATCTGTCGTAGGCACAATGGCTTATTCCTGAAATGTTAGCCATTCCCACCAGCTTCTGACCTCCACAGGAACACCAGTCTGTCTTCTCAGAGATGGAAGGTATTTTCTTGAGACTTTGCACAAAACATCCATTTTCCATCCTCACCTTCAGCAAACCACATTAAAGTGACACGTGTCTACCACGAGCAATAGAGCCAGGAGGAACAACATGCAGCAGTCTATCTGTGGGGTATCAGTAACATTCTCCTATTTCTGAATAAGTAGCTTGACAGGCTGCATTGCCTCTTCCTGGTCATATGGAAGTGGCTCAAGGACCTTACTTAGCGACTCCTGGTTCCTCTTTAACACCTTTGTGCTGTCTACACTCATTCCCTACTTGTGTAAGAGGCAGAAAGGACTGAATGGGCTTATCCAATGGTTTCAATAGGTTGAATGGCGTCCTTATATTCCGTTAAAACCAGCGTGAGGTGCTGAATGAGCTCCTCATGTTTAACTGTGGAGATGAGCAATGTCTAGCAGGACTGTTATATGAATGTTACTAACAGCACAATTTAAATGCTATCCAGGTCTTGCTGCACGTGGACACAGACTGCTTCAGCGGCAGAGAAGTGACAACTTATTCTGAACATTATGCGATCTTCAGAGAACATCTCCCACTTATGTCTGTATGCTCTGGAAAAGATGTTGAAGTAGCTGAAGAAAACTACCTAGAGGATGCCTGCAGAGATGTCCTGTGACTGAGATGGTTGATCCTCAACAAACACAAGCATCTTCCCTTGTGCTCTGAATGGCCTCTAACCAATGGGGAGTTTACACATCATTCCCATGACATTCATTTCTGTTCGGGTTCCTTGATACCATCCTCAGTTAAATCCTGCTTTGATATCAAGGCCTGCCTTACCTTGTGTTCATATTTTGATTCATATCCATAGGTCATGGTGTGTGTGCGCGGAGTGTTTCGTCCTCACAGAGGGTAGTGACAATCGGGACTTCTCTATTCCAGAGGGTTAAGGGAGATGGATCACTGAGAAGATTGGGGGAGTGGGGTGCACAACGGATATTTGACGCATCAGAGAGTTGAGGGCTGCAGGAATTGGGCACAAAAGAGGAATAGAGGTATTGAGCAGAGTAATCATGATTTTATTGAAGGGAAAGACAGGCTTAAAGGGCTGAATAACTTATTTGTGTTTCTGTTGTTCTCACATTCGGTTATTGGAAAGTTATTTCCCTGGAAATCCTGTTATTGAAGATTGCAGTCAGGGAGACCAGATGATTTTGTGAGACGCCTCTGGGTGAGGTATGGGAGCTGTACACATAATGAATCAGGGTCTGTAACATAACCAACAAATGAACACAGTTCTGTAAAGAGAGAGGAGTAGGATGTTTCACACTGGCACCGATTCTTTCTTTTCCCAAGAAAATTTTCCAACACCATACCAACCTGTGTGTGACAGTCTTCCGGTGCTGAAAAAAAAGTGAGGACTGCAGATGTTGGCGATCAGAGTCGAGTGTGCAGTGCTGGAAAAGCACAGCAGGCGAGGCAGCATCCAAGGAGCAAGAGAATCAACATTTCGGGCATAAGTCCTTTGTCAGGATTCCTGATGAACAGTTTATGCCCAAAACGTTGATTCTCCTGCTCCTTGAATGCTGTGTGACCTGCTGTGCTTTTCCAGCACTACACTATCGAGTTTTCAGGCCCTGAATGGTCTGCTCTGTTTCTGTGTACCAGCTTATCGTTGTAAATGACCTCCAAATTCTCTTGTCTGGCAGGTTTGAGGAGCTGAATGGAACATAGGGACGTTAGACTGAGGAGCAGGATTGGGTAATTAGACACTTTGTGCCTTCTCCAGCAGACAGTAAGATTGTAGCTGACCAGTTTGTGGTCTCAGCCCCAGTTGCCTGGCTGTAGTTCATTGTCCTTTACTGTCCAGTATCTAATATATAGCTTTTACTAAACGCAAACACACAGGCAATACAAACTTCCGGGGAAGAGCATTTACCCTCAAACAGCCCTTTGTGATTTTCTCCTCATCCATGCTCAGACTGTGGTTAGAGAGGTCACTGTTTAATTTTCTAGTGCTGCTACTCCACTGGTCATTATAAATTTTAAATGCAACCCAGTTGGTGTTATGGCCAATGATATAGGTCTCAGACTAGGTCACATTCTTTGTGAGGGACAAATCAGTTTGATATCTTCCATTTGTAAAAATAACTCACCTAATCAAAGATACTGAAAGTAAGATGGAAAGATACATGACAAGCAGTTTGCACAGATTTGTGTATTAATATTTATCTTTCAATGCATACACCAACATACTTTGTGCATACACACAGGCACATACACAGGTGCACACGGACACACCCATACATATGCCTGAAGACAGATAGAAAAAACTCTGCAGAATACCAGCTCGAAAGAGCTTTACAAGAAATAGGTAAATTCAAGACAACAAAAGGAAAAACAAAATAAATGGTATTCTGCACCTGAGGTTATTCTGCTCACACAAGCTGTTGGCAATCGGATTCCTTCCTGTGACATTTGTAGTTGGCTGAATTCCCTTTGCTTCAGGCAATGTGGAGATTCCAATGAATCCTCAACAGGAATTCTTCATGAATGGTAAAGATAACTGACAGGTTTTCACCTCTCATACATTGCTGTGAGAAGGAAGAAGGAAAGAGAGGGAGCCAAAAGCTGTGGCTTCTCAAGCAGGTTGCATTCTCTCGATCTTTTAGCTGAAATATGTAATAATGTTATCTGACCACGATACTGGATCATGTGAAGCCTCGTTGAACATTCTAGGGATTGTATGACTCCATCCCTGTAATCTGCTCGCTGTAGGAGCAATTTATAAAGCATAATTTGAAGATACGTTTGTATGTGTCCTCATAATTTTTGTCCAATAAACTGATGTCCTCAAAGTATCTGTTTTAAAATAAGTACATCTTTCTCTTAAATTTGAATCCTTAGTTCTTGTCTCACATAACCGTAGGAAATGTCCATCAGCTACGCAACTAATACGCTATCCTCAAGAAATTATATGGTTCAGTCTGAACATCACCCATTCTCAATCCTGAAGTACTCTGGTCCTGTCGAGGTTTATAAAATGACGAGGGATTTGGAAATGGTGACATTTCCTTGATTGGGTGAATCCAAATCTAGATCACATAAATTTAAGGCGACAGGAGAAAGATTTAAAAGAGACAAAAGTCGTAACCGTTTCATGAAATGTATGGAATGAACTGTCAGAAGAACTGTTGGAAGCTGGAACAATTACAGTATTTAAACCCCATTGGTTTGGTGCGTGAATAAGCAGTGTTCAGTGGGATATGGGCCAAATGCTGGCAAATGGGACTAGATTAATTTAGCACATCCAGTTGGCATGGACAAGTTGGACCAAAGTTTCTGTTTCCATGGTGTATGACAGAATAAGGCCTTCATTCCAGGAAAAAAAAAGTGAAGCATTTTTACAAAGACTCGAAAACAATTGAGTATATTTACTCTTCCGTTTAGGGAATCATAGCTATATACAATGCATCTAATGTGGCCTCAGGAATGCCCTGTACAGTTGCAGTAAAATGTCCTGACAGACTTTGTAAAAGTAGAGGCATTCCATTTACCTTCCTAAACACTCGCTACTTTTGCATAATAACTTTGTTTGATGTCTGTACCTGGATTTATAAATCCCTTTGCACACTGAGTTTTGCGACCTCACGCCATTTAAACAGTTTACTGTTGTTTTACCTTTCTTTCACAGTACAAACCTCGGTAGCCCAGCTTATATTGTTTCTGCTGAAGGTTTGCACACTAAACTCCCCTGTCTATATCCCATTACATACCCTCTACCTCCACTTGACATCTGATTGAATGACTATCCTGGTGGCTGAGATAATTGAGCTCCAATACAATCAGTGCCCACATCCAAGTCATTGACAGGTTCGAAATAGTTGTTGATCTTGCACTGATCTCTGAGGTACTACACGAAGTTCAAGTTTTCCATCATGAAAATTAACATTTATCCCTTATGTCAATTTCCTGGTAGTTACTCAGGGCTCCACGTTCCTGTGAAGCAAGCTGGAAAGGTTGGGCGGCCTCCTCCTGTGCTGTGTATTGTACTCAACGGCTGAATGACTTCATCCTCTCCCTTTATAAATAATTAGGGGGAACAGAGGTCTCCTCGTGTCTCATTGTAGCGATCCTGACTGGCTGAATGGGATCTTCCTCTCTCTGTAACAGCCTCGAGAGGTTGAGTGAGAGAACAACACATGGGGCAGGAGCAGCAGTTGGCCACTCAGCCCCTCGAGCCTGCTGCACTATTCCGAATGTGCATTGTTGACGTGATTGTAACTACACATCCCCTTCCTGTCTGTTCCCAATAAACATGGATTCTCTTGTTCATCAAAGGGCTATGGAACTCAACCTTGAGTGTTTTCAGGAACCCAGTCTTCACTGCTCCCTGGGGATGAGAAAACCACAGATCACACAATCCTAAAGAGAAAGGTACATCCCCGTCTCAAGTCTGAAATTGGGAAGGTTCTTATTCTCAAAGTGCGTTCCCCTCAAACCAATCACCATTGTTTCTAAACACAAGGACACAACAATTAGGAACAGATATAGACCATTCAGTCCCTCAAACCTGTCCACATTTCCATTAACTCTCTGCAATCAAATACTTACCAAATGTAACCTCCACTGAAGTTAAAGGAATTCCAGATACTATAAGCTCACAAGAGTGTAGGAAATAAAAACATAGAACACTACGCACAGTGCTGCCCTTCAACCCTCAAAGTTCTGCCATGCTTTTAGCTTACTTTAAGATGCAACTAAATGATATACCCATAATTTTACTTTCTTCCATGTGCCTATCCAAGAGTCACTTGATTGTCGCTAATGTATGTGATTCTATTACCACCGCTGGCAGTGCATTCCACGCACCCATCACTCTCTGTGAAAAAAAAACCTGCCTTTGACATCTCCTAAAACCTTTCCCAAACATCTTAAAATTATGCTCACATCGTGACAACCATTTCCACCCTGGGAAGAGGTATCTGGCTATTTACTCCGTCTGTAAATCTCACCATCTTGTTCAGGTCTATCAAGGTTACCTCTCATCCTTCTTTACTCCAATGAGAAAAGCTATAGCTCCCTCAAGCTTTCTTCATAAGACAAGCCGTCTAGTCTAGGCAGCATCCTGGTAAATCTCCTCTGCAGCCACTCTAAAGCTTCCACATCCTTTCTATAATGAGGCGACCAGAACATTTCAAATGTGGTCGCACCAGGGCTTTATAGACCTGCAGCATAATCTCGTGGCTCTTAAACTCAGTCCCCCTGCTAATGAAAACCAACTAAACATACGCCTTCTTAACAACCCTATCAACTTAGGTGGCAACCGTGAGACGTACAGACATGGACTCCAAGATCCGTTTGTTCCTCCACACTGCTACCATCCTACATTTGACCCAGTAATCTGCATTCAAATTCAACTTCCAAAATGAATCCCTTCACAAAATAGGACATTGGAACAGGATGAGGCCATTTAGCCCCTTGGTTCTGCTGTGCCGTTTGATCACGGTTAAAATGTTTCTCAACCACTTTCTCCTGCCTACCCCAACTAACCATTGATTCCCTTATTCATGAAAAACGTACTTATCTCTATCTTAAAGAAATTACTGTGTGGGTGCGCGGGCGTATGCATGTGTTTGTGTCTAAGTGTCCATATGTACATGTGTTGTGTGTTTAATGTGTCTATGTGTGTTTGTGTGCATCTCTGTGAAATGATGGCTCTGTGGTTTTGGGGGTAAATCCATTCAAATTGAGATAAACCCTTACTCCCCTCCTTCACCTCTACGTCTGTCCCTGTTCAGTTTATAGACATACAATGCCACCCTCTGCTGGTCTCCCCATGCCACTGCACAAGTGTCAGTTTTTGTCCATCAGAGGATGTGATGTGTGCCAATATTTCTGTTGATCCGTTGGGATTCCTCTGTACCCTCACTATAGCTTCCACATCTTTCCTATAACAAGGCGACCAGCACTGAATACAATGTTCCAAGTGTGCTGTTACAACACAGCAATGAACCCGTTTGTTAATCAAACCAAACACCCAGAAAAGCTCACCCTGCCTGATAATCTGTTAAAGCACGAGTGACAGAGAACTCGAAAATTCCACTATTTAAAGAAAAATATTATCAATTTATTTCTCAACTCTAAAAGTGAACATTGAACAACAACTATTCTCAGCTCTGAGCTCCCTTTCTCTGGCCAGTTTGTTATCTGCCTCCACCTCCACCTCTATAAAAACATACTGTTCCCATTTAAAACAAAACTAACTTAAAATAACATCAATTCAATTTCAAAACCAGGAAGTGGCTATCATCTCCAATGTCCTCCTTTTTTCAGCTGAGAAACTCACTGGGCCGTCTTCTGTCTTTTTACTGTAAGGAGGTTTCATGCAAAAAAAACACATCAACCTGGGTGGCAGCTTTGTGGATCTGTGGACATGCAACCCAAGATCCCTCTGGTCCTTAACACTGCCAAGAATCCTGCCTTTAACCCTGTTCACTGCATGCAAATTTTACCTTCCAAAGTGAATCACTTCACACTTTTTCAGATTTAACTCGATCTGCCACTCATCAGCTCAGTTATGTCAATGTCTCGTTGCAACGTAGAACAACTTTCCACAATATCCACAACTCCACCAACTCCGTGTCATCGGCAAGCTTCCTAACCCACCCTCGCTATTGCCCATCAACTCTGTTATAAAAATCACAAAGAGCAGAGTTCCCAGAACTGATCCCTGCAGAACATCCCTGGTCACCGAGCTCCAGGCTGAGTACTTTCTATCTATAACTACACTCTGTCTTTTATGGGCCAGCCAATTCTGTATCCGGAGAGCCAGATTTCCCTTATCCCATGCCTCCTTACTTTCTGCATGAACCTACTGTATCAAATGACTTGCAAAAATCCAAATACACCATATCCACTGCTCTGCCTTCATCAATGTGTTTTTTTTCACATCCTAAAAAAAAATCAATAAGACTTATAAGGCATGATCTGCTCCTCACAAAGGCATGCTGTCTGCCTCTAATCAAACTCTGGTTTTCCAAGTAAGCATAAATCGTGTCTCTCAAATCATCTCCAATACTTTGCCCATCACTGGCGTAAGACTGATTGGCCTCTAATTCCCAGGATTATTCCTATTCCCTTTCCTGAACAAGGGAATAACATTTGCCAACCTTTTATCACCTGGCACAAATCCAGTGGACAGTGAGGATACAAAGATCATCCCAAAACACACAGCAACCTCTTTTCTCGTTTCCTGTGCTATCCTAGGTTATATCCCATCTTGCCAAGAAGATTTATCTATCCTTGTGTTTCTCATAATTATCAGCACATCCTCCTGTTCTAGCATATATGACTGTTTCACGCTGTACCCAAAAACGTGAAAGGCCCTCTCAGTACTAAATACTGAAGCAAGGGATCCATTAAGAACCTCCGCTACCTCCTCCGACTCCTGGTGTAAGTTCCCTCCACTATCCTGATGGGTCCGACCCTCACTCAGGCCATCATCTTGCTCCTCACATAAGTGTAGAATATCTTAAGATTTACTTTACTCCTACTCGCCAAGTCTTTTTCATGCCCGCTTCTCGCTCTCCTGAGATTATTTTTCACTTCCTTCCTGACTACCTTGTAACCCTCTAGACCCCTGTCTGATCCTTGCCTACTTAACCTAAATTCATCTTCCTCATTCCTGTTGACATATTCTGCATCCACTGACACAATGGAGATATGGAGCTGTAAATGGATGGGAGCTACACATCCTGTCACTTCCAGCAGGGGCTGCAATTTTCCCCACGCTGGGCAGTGATCTAACACAGTGTTACAGAACAATGCACTGGGGCAGTGTACACTGCTCTACATGCTGGGCGGGTAACTGCTCCTGGTTTACAGATCTATTCCCTGGGGTTGCGTACACTGCTGTACATGCTGGGAGGATCAATGCTCCTAGTTTACAGATCAATGCACTGGGGTGGTGTACACAGCTCTACATGTTGGGTGGGTAACTGTTCCTGTATTAAACATCAATGCACTGGAGTGATGTACATAGGTCGACATGCTGGAAGTGTAACAGCTCCAGGTTTAAAGATCAATGCACTGGAGTGTTGTACAGAGTTCTACATGCTGGTAGGGTAACTGCTCCTGGTTTACAGATCCATGCCCTGGGGTGGCGTACACTGCTCTACATGCTGGGAGGGTAAATGCTCCTGGTTTACATAACAATTCACTGCTGTTCAATGCATAGCTGCCAGTGCTGGAGAGGCAGTTCATGGACTGGTGTGGTCTGCACAGATTGCTGGATTGTATTGAGCAGTACACTAGCCAGGTCTGAACACTGCTACATGCTGCACAGATATATCATCTGGATCATGGTGTCTGTTTCTGTGACGTGGATTTCAGCTGATTTGTCAGCACATTTACTTTATATGCATATTTTTGTTATTTGACCTTCTAAAGTACTACTCATCTAGTTAATCCCATTTGTCAGAGAGGAGCCACGTTTACTGAACTTGTCGATCAAGTAATCATCCAGTTATAACATGAATATCCGTCCTTCTGTACCTTAACCCGGCCGTTGGAGCTCATATTCCTGAATCCCGGGGAAATCATTATGAAGCTCAGAAACAATGTGCAAAATGTATGGCTCGTGCTGTCCTGTACGTTCCGGCTGTTGGTCCCATTTGGCTCTCTAGTGTATGGAGAGCTGGCATTGTGAAGCTCAGAAACAATGAAATGGTGTGTATTAGGCTGTTCACTTCCCAGTGTGTCCCACGTGGTGCTCCATAGACAGGGAGGTGTGTGCTGCACTGTTGTTCACTTCCCAGTGTGTCCCATCTGGTGCTTCATGGACACGGATGTGTGTGTGCTTGACTGTTGTTCCCTTCCCAGTGTGTCCCATGTGGTACTCCATGGACAGGGGTGTGCGTGTTCGACTGTAGCTCACTTCCCAGTGTGTCCCATGTGGTTCTCCAAGGACAGCGAGGTGTGTGCTGCGCTGTTGTTCACTTCCCAGTGTGTCCCATGTGGTACTCCATGGACACGGGTGCATGTGTTTGACTGCTGTTCACTTCCCAGTGTGCCCCATGTGGGATTCCATGGACAGGAGTGTGTATATTTGTCTGTTGTTCACTTCCCAGTGTGTCCCACGTGGTGCCCCATGGACAGGGGTGTGTGTGTGTGTGTGTGTGTGTGTGTGTGTGTGTGTGCTGGGCTATTGCTCACTTCCTGGTGTTTCCCATGTGGTGCTCCATGGACAGGGGTGTGTGTGTGTGTGTGCTGGGCTGTTGCTCACTTTCTGGTGTTTCCCATGTGGTGCTCCATGGACAGGGGTGTGTGTGTGTGTGTGCTGGGCTGTTGCTCACTTTCTGGTGTTTCCCATGTGGTGCTCCATGGACAGGGGTGTGTGTGTGTGTGCTGGGATGTTGATCACTTTCGTCGTGTCCGATGTAGTACCCCATGGCCAGGGGCGTATGTGTTTGGCTGTTGTTCACTTCCTGGTGTGTCCCATGTGGCGCTCCATGGGCACGGGTGTGCGTGCTGGGCTGTTTTGTTCACTTTCTGGTATGCCCTATGTGGTGTCCATGCTGGACAGAGGTTCCAGCAACTTTAGACATGCCTTTGAACTTTGGACTGTGCGTGTCCACTGAACCCCTGTGCTTATCCCTCTCAGATGATTGTGTGGTCAGAAACACGAGGAAAATCCTGGAGTATAATTGTAAAGGACCAGGCATCTACCTTGTAGCTGAGGGGTTTCTGACTGACTCCTGTTATTGAAAAGTTCATGGAGGTGCTGGGGATGGTTTGCTGGAGGTTGTGCTGTGACCCGCCTCAGACATTCAGGGAGACGTGAGGATTTGGTGACCCAACTCAGGATGGAGCATAGGGACCGTGGTTACAACATCTTTGTCTGTAAGATGAACAACAAATGGAGCAGATGCTGCACAGAGAGGAAGATCTGAAACCAGAAGTTAGTGTGTGTGGGGAAAGGGATCTGCTGTATCCAGGAACGGCTTCCCAAGTTACATTTAACTCAGCAGTAGAGAGTGAGGGGACCCTGATTGAACAAGGAGCTGGTCACAGAGTGGTTTCACTTTCTTCAAAACGACCTGCAACTTCACACCAGGGGGAGGATGGTGCTGCCAGTGGCTGTTAGGGCCACTGTTCCATTCAGCTTCTATGATTCGGAATGTTCCAGACAGGAGTGGGTGACAGCTCCATCATCTCCCAGTGTGTCGACGTCAACATCACCATTTGGAGTCGGAGGGTATATATGGTGTTTGAGAGACATGGAGTCCCTGGGAACATCAGGGAGATGGAGCAACACTTCTCGTGTCTGATCGGGTCAGAATGAACCATCCAGTACACACTGCATCACTAAGTCCTGTAATCTTTCTCCGTTTCAGTAATATACTGCCTGTCATTCTTCCTAACAAAAATGACAGACTATATATTACCTTAAATCCCATTTGCTAAACTTTTATCCATTGACTTTACCTGTCCATATCCAATTACAGACTTTCCACCTTCCCTTGATAATTTAGTTTCGATTTTATCTTAGTTTAATTGGTAATTTTAGTTACAGTACATTTGTTCCACTCCTCCCGATCATTGATACAGATTGTAAAGAGCTGTAGACTCAGCACTGGTCACTGTGTGACTCCACTGCTGGTGTTCTGTCAAACCGACTAAGGCTGATTTATCCGTAGTGCCTTCTTCCTGTCTGATAACCAGTCCTCCCCCAATTATGTGTAACACATTTGAAGGGCTAAATAAGAACGAGGAGCATCAGTTCGGCAATCCAGCCCCTCAGGCCTCTTCTGCCATTGAATACAATCATGGTTGATGTAATTGCGGTCTCAGTTCCACGTTCCTGTCCGCTCTCCATATTCCTTCATTTACTCAATATCCCTACTGCACTCTGGGGCAGTGAATTACACAGATTCCCAACCCTGTGAGAGAAGTAGGTTCTCCTCACCCCTGTTGCAATTCTCCCAGACCTCATCCTAAAACTGTGGTCTTAGAATCTTTCGAGATTGTCCCACATGAGGAAATACCAACTTGACATCTACATTGTAAATCACCTTTAACATCGTCCAGATCTCTGACATCTCCTCTCATTTTTCTGTACTCCAGGCAGAGTTGGCCTGAACTGCTCAATCTCTCTTCAAAGGAGAAACTTCTCATCTCTGGAATCAATCTAGTAAACCACTTCTTAACTGCCTCCATGGCAAATACATCCCTCCTACAGTCAGGTCACCAAGACTGCACACAGTACTCAGTTGCGATCTCACACCTCCCTCCCTTTATAATCCATTGTTTTAGAAATAAATGCCAAAGTTGCACTTGCCTTTCTCATTATCTGCTGTCCCTACATCGGAGTATTCTGTAGTATGGACGCGGACAGCCAGATCCCTCTGTACCTAATCATTCTGAAGTCTCTCTCCATTTGGATAATAATGTGTCTTTCTGCTACACCGATCCAAACGGATACACTTATACTTTTCCTTGTTCAGTTTCTTCTGTCAAATGTTGCCCCAACCTATCCATATACATTTTCTAACTTTCTTGCATCTTCATTGCAATTTCTCACCTGAGTTAGTGTCATCTGTTAATTTGGTTATAACATGTTCTATCCTCTATATTGTAAATAGTTGGGGCCTGGAGACCAAGACATATGGTTTCCTAAATGTTGAATTTTGCTAAACAGAAAATGACCCGTATTTTTTCCATCTCACTGAATTTTGTTGCTTCACCAAGCCTGTATCCAAGCTGAAAAATTACTTTTAATCGTAAACGATCTTATTCTGCAGATTAATCATTTGTGCAGAGCTATTCAATGCCTTCTGGAAGTCCAAATATTTCATCTCTCGGATCCCCATGATCGAAATCATGTTGATTATGAGGGATTGTGGCTTGACTTTTCAAATTTCTTGTCATTAATTCCTGAATAATCGACTTCAACAATATTTCTTAAATGTCAACAGTTTTCTCACTACTATATATTCCATCGTGAAGGTGATAATTCTAAATTATTACTTCTCTATAACCTCTTTGTTCGCTCCAATACCGTATAATTGACACATGGCATGAAATGACCTGCACTGATTGCTCTGTAAGAGGTCTGACTCGCTGAATGGACTCATTCTCTTCCTTGTGCACAAACCCAATGGCTGATGTCTTTCTGGTGTTCCACGTCACCATCTTGATGGTCTGCCTGTCCTCTTCCTGTTGATGCGTAAGAATCGTGAGGGCTTATGCAATCTTCCTGTTGCTGTGTAACAGTTTGAGGGGCTGAAAAAAACTTCTCATATTCCTCCATCACAGGCTGGAGATACTGACTGGTCTCTCCTGATTCCCTGATATAGGACTGAGGGAATGATTGGCCTTCTTCTGTTCCCATACACCAGACACGTGAGGGAAACTTATTCCTCCTTTCCCATAAGAAATCTTATAGGTTGCATCCTTCTCCACTTCCCGTGCAACCGGCTCGATGGGACTGAATATCCTCCTGGTATCCCAGTGCATCAATCTCCTTTCCCTGTGTGACCTCTTCCAGTTCCTATGTTACAGACTTGAGGAGGCTAAATAGACTGATCCTATTGCTGCATAACAGGGTACTGGTGCTGCATGGCCTACTCTGGGCCCAGTGTTATCGACTCGAGGAGCTGACTGACCTCCTCCCGTAACTGTATATCAGGCTCCGGGGCTGAATATCCTCTGCCTGTTCTGGTGTAACAGTGTCAATATCCTTCGAGACACTACCTCCTAATAAATGTCAGAAGGTGCAAACCAAGAGAGTTCCCATGGACTGAAGCACGCTTGTCTCCATATCTGACATACAAAGACAAACCATTAATATAGTCTTTTTTCTGCATAAAGTCCTGAAGCTGAAAGTAACAAAAGAGGTCCCTCCCAGATACCTCATATTCCTGACACAGATGCTCAACATTCATCATGATCTCCCCATGAAAAAATTCTCCCAA
Source organism: Chiloscyllium punctatum (assembly GCF_047496795.1). NCBI lineage: Eukaryota > Metazoa > Chordata > Chondrichthyes > Orectolobiformes > Hemiscylliidae > Chiloscyllium > Chiloscyllium punctatum. The sequence continues at coordinate 97,490,176 of NC_092744.1, forward strand.
TCAGGAAACTCATCTGGACTCCCAAAGCCTAAAGCCAGAATCCATCAATCCCGGCTGGAATCCTACCAATCCGACAATGGGAGTGAAAGCCGAAGTGTTTGTTTTGTAAAGTGCCCTCAACTTGTCACATCATTCTCCATGCTTTCACTTGTTATGGACAATCAGTTTCTGCAATTCTCCATAACAGTCCTCATCTTGTCCATGAACGACAGATTAATGAGGGGACAATTTGATTTTAAGGCCTAGATGTCCAGCCAAATTGACCATGGGTCCTGACAAGCCCAGTCAGCCGCATCAGATAGCAAGGAACTTAGTTGGTATTTCTTAAAGTCTGGAAAGTCAACACGCCCCCATTCATTGTGGAAGCTACAATTTGTCCAGCTTAATAGGAGGCCATCTGTGACACCAGATGAAAGATCAAAGCCAACTGTTAAGCCTCCGAGCGCCTGCCTTTGCAGCATCAAAGGGAACATTGGCATGGGGTATCATAAACAAGGAAGGACATTCATTTGAACCAGAGCTAACCCAAACAGGATATTGGAAGATTCTGTCTTATCTTCTCGAGCAACTGCACGAAGTTAGCTTTATATAATTGATTGAAGGCTTGGATAATAAAAATACCTAAACCTCCTTGTCTGGAAGGGAATCAGATTCCACCCCAAGGTCGGGTATGCTAATAAGACCCCCAACAGGGATGGCCTCTGATTTCATAAAATTGATTTTATACCCTGAGAAAGATCCAAATAAATTAATCATTTGTATTAAACAGGACAGAGATATCATTGGGTTACTTAGAAAGAAAGGAACGCCATCTGCTTAAAGGGTGATCTTCCGCCTTCCTGATCCTACCTCCATGGCAGTGATATCGGCGTCCCTCCGGATGGCTTCTGCCAACGGCTCAATCATTAACGTAAATGGTAACAGTGAAAGGGGGCAACTTTGTTGGCTACCACTGTCAATACTAAAATTGTCAGACCTTATACCATTAGTGAAATCAGCTCCTTTTTGGGTCACTATATAACAATGCCACCCACCTGGCAAAGACCCCTCCAAGACCAAACCATTCAAGGACATAAAAGTTGCACATCCACTCAATCCGGTCAAATGCTTTCTCTGAATCCAGGGAGACGACCGAGCCTGGAATCGAACCTTGCTGGCACACTGGAACCATATTTAGCACTCTTCTAATATTATCAGAGGACTTACTGCCCCTAATACAAATGCTCCTCTTTCACAATGGACCTTCAAAGCCAGCATTTTCAACAAAATTTTAAAGTCCACGTTTAATAATGATATAGGCATATGCAATTCTCTGGGACTTTCCCTCTCTTGAGAATAAGAGAAATATTTCCTTCTTTCAGAGAGGATGGGAGGCAGTCCTGACTGTACGAATAATTGTACATATCCAACATTGGCCCAGCCAGCATGTCTATGAACTCTTTCTAAACCTCACTCCAAAAATCCATCTGTGCCGGGGGCTTGACCACTCTGGAGCAGCCTCATTGTCTCCTGTACCTCTCGGATTATCAGAGGTGCATTCTAAATCGACCCCCTGCTCTGAACTTACACCAGGGAGGTTCAAGGTCTTAATAAAGGACTCCATCGTCGCCAATCTGTCCTCCCAGCCCGCTGACTGGAACAACCTAGAGTAGAACTTCCTGAACGCTGCATTAATATTTTTGGGATCGCAGGTGAAAATAGCAGCAATATTATTTCTGGTCAAGTATGCCTAATATCTACCTGGTTATCACCATGCTTGAATAACTTCTATTTTGCAAAAGAAATCGCTCTCTTTGCTGTCTGGGCGAGTGTAGCATTCAGAGAAGTCTGGAGGGCTGTAATCTGCTGCAATTAAGTTACATACGGTCTGATAAAATATGGTGTCTCAGCTCTCTTCAACAGAGCCTCAAGCATACGCTGCTGCTCTCCCTTCTGCCGCTTCTGAGTCGTCGAGTAAGAAATAATCAAATCCCTTGTATAGGCTTTGGCAGTCTCCCAGAGCACCGTCGTATGACTGGCCGTACACAAGCTAATGTTCCAAAAAAATTTACATTACCCCGAAAAATACTCAATGAATTTGCTATCCTTCAGGAGGAAAGGATCCACGTGCCAGTGCCATGAGCCTGTCCCATCGCCACCATCCTTGACCTCCATGTACACTGCCACTTGATCATAAATGGCTATGTTCCCAATTATACAGGACAGCACCGAATTTAAAAAGACCAATGGGGCAAACAACATGTCAATCCTAGTACAGCATTTATGTGGGTTAGAAAAAAAGGTGAAGTCCCTATCTTCAGGGTGAAGACATCTCATACATCCACGAAGCCAGCTACCTGTTCATGTCCACCAGCTGCCTGGGTGGCGGGGAAATACCCGCAAAACCCCTCGACATGCTATCCACCTCGGGGTCTATACGTCAGTTAAAGTCTCCCCTTAATTGTACGACGTTGTACGATGATCCCCAAGGATCATCAACCTGGAGAGCCCATCTTTTTGAAATTTGAGGGGGTGTGCTGTGGGCAATATTAATCAAGGTCCCATATTCCTCTCCACTTTAAGAATCAGAGACCACCTATATTCATTCTTAACTTGTTCAAACAACTGAAGTGGAAGGTTCTTATGAATGAGTATTGCTACTCCTCTACTTGTTGAATTAAAGGATGAGAAAACACCTGGCTGAACCTTTCCTGCTGGAACTTTAAATGCTCCTTATCAGTCAGATGTGTTTCTTGCAGCAAGGTAACATCAACCATTTCCTTTTTAAGGCTTGAACGTATATATTTTTTTCTCTTAATCAGTGAGTGACTCCCTTTAACATTCCAGGTGCTCCATTTAAGCGAGCGGTTATCCATAACCATCCAAAGCAGCCATGACCCACTGGGAGCAGAAGCCCATTTATAGCCCGCCAAGTGAAAGCTGTAAATAGTTCGTATAAACATGAAAATATAATACAAAAACAACCAAATCAACACTTTAAACAACTACTTCGACCATGAACCAACATAGAACACAAGTAAGTAGAGACTTTCCCCCTTGCCCACAGGGGGCGCTCATACAACGCACTAATCCCCCATGGCTCTTCCTCGCTGAAGCCGCTCCCAACCCAGACAAAACAAAGTTAAAAAAACGTTACATGGGTCTTACAACAAGAAAATTGAAAGTTGGCATTCAACCCCAGCCCATCCATATTTTGACCCGAGGCAGTCCTGGTGAAATAAAATGTAACCACGCCACCTCCCCAACCCCCGTTCCCATTCCATACGAAGAGAGAGAAACGAAAAGCAATTTATAGAAAAACACAAAGGATAATGGGAGGGGAGGAAGAAAGGAGGAGAGAGAAAAAGGAAAATTGGAACCTCCACATACTAAAAAAAAACCCAAAACGAGGGAAACCCGGCAAACCCCAGAGAAAACAAAGGGAACACATTTGTCCATATTATTTGAACCAGCCAGTCTGTTTTAATGAATACCGGAACTCCTTTGCGTTTTCTAGTGAGTCAAAATTAAACACAGACCCTCCATGGCTGACACGTAATATTGCTGGATATCTTACCAAGTACATAATATTAACGTCCCTCAGCCTCCTTTTTGCCTTATTAAAGGCTTGCCTCTTGCAGATCACAGCCGTAGAAAGCTTTTGGAAAAAACATAATTCGTGATCCTTTGTAGATCAGAGCCTATGGATCCTTCTGCAGACGTCAAGAAGCTTCCAGCACCTGTTTTGCTCTATCGTGCTGGAGTTGCACTCGGACCGGGCAGGGATGCTGGTCTGATCTGGGCCTGTACACTGCAACCCGTAGGGCCCCGCTTGAGCCGCACCCAGGCTGCCTTGACTTTCAGTTTCAAAAATTATGTGAGCCATTGTTCCAAGAAGCTGACGAGCTGGCTTCCTTGTTCCCGTTCCGGCAGCCCAACCATTCTGATGTTCTTCTGACGGCTCCAATTTTCGAGGTCGTCGACCTACTCCACACAGGTCTGTACCTAACGTTCCAGGGCTTGGACCGGACCCGCTGAGGATTCTGCCATGGTTTCCTAGCCGCGGTCCCTTCTTCCGCCTTCTCGATGTGTGGCCCGAGACGCTGGATCTCCTGGCCATGCTACTGCAGCTTGGCTGAGATCAGTTCCAGCATGGTTCTGGTCTCCTCCACTGCTGAAGCAATGTTCTCTCACATGCTCCTACACTTCGAGACTCGGCTCTGTTCCACAAATAATTAATCCCTGGGGCGTTCGCAGAGGCCAACATCACAGCCGCGGGCGGATCGATTGTTGCAGTTCCCTGCTGATTGTGATTCTCATTGTCATTTTCCGTTAGTCATTTTCCTTAATCACTTAAAATGGCCTAGAGTAATACTGGCCTAGAGTAAAACGACCGATTTTACCCAAGAGGGAAGAAAGAGAGGGTGAATGCAGCATTTTGTCTCGGTTCTGGTGCAAAGCTCAGCAGAGCAGAACGACGAGATCGCCGCCATATTTGATGTCACCCAAATAATCACTGTTCACAAACTGTTTTTGAAATGGTTTGAAGATGTTTCTTGTAGGGGGAGACAATGGAGAACTATTGGATGCGATATATGTAGATATTCAGGTGGATGTTTCAGAGTTCAGAAAGTGAGTAGTAAATAAAATTGGACCAACGTAGTTCAGGGGTGACTTTTGCAAATGGAAAGGTAAAAGTGAAGTTGGTCTTCAGTTAACGGAAATTGGAATATCGAAGTAAAGGCGTTCTGCACAGATTGCATGCAGCGTGGATGAGATTATATTTGTGTTCTGTACTGTTTCAAAGAATGAGAGGTGATCTCAGGGAAACGTAGAAAATTCACCCACAGCAGATTGACTAATACAGGGGCATGGAGAAGTGCAACAGGCAAAGTTAGGGGGGACACAAGATGTTCTACAAAAACATCAAGCTGAACAGAATAACCAGGGAAAAAATAGGACCCATTTCGAAACCAGGGTAATAATCAGTATGTGAAACTGGGGAACATTGATAGACTGTGACATGAGAGCTTCACACCTGTTTTAATTGGGAGAAGGAAGATGCAGGTACAGAATTCAAGAAGATGGACTGGGAAGCTCTCGAACAGTTTGATATCAGATGCAAGTTGGGATTGATGGTTTTGGATGATGTAAAGTCCAGATGAGTTGCATCGCAGGATGTTGTTGGAGACAAGAGAGGAAACGTCCTGACCTAATGTTTCAGTCGAATCTGACCACACGAGGGAGGTGCTAGAGGACTGGAGAACAGATATGTGGTCCCAAGTTACTGGAAAGGTGGTAGAGATAGACCAGTGTCTGGTTGTGTACCACAGCGAGAAGTGCAGTGTATCAAATTATTTGTGGTATTCATAAATGATGTAAATGTGAATGTGGAGGGGGTGGGGGTGGGGTTGGGGGCTGAGCGTAATAAGTAATTTTGTGTTTGACACAAAGTTTGTCCAGGTAGTTAGCAGTGAGGAAGAAGGCCTTATGTTATAGGAGGATACAGGTGGAGTGGTCAGATGGTCAGATCAATGACAGATGGAATGGAACCCTGATAAATATGAGGTGATACACTTTGTAAGAAGAAACCGGACAGAGGAGAATTCAATGAATGGCAGAACACGAGGGACGTCAGAGGGTGTTTCTCCACACATCCGTGAACGTGACTGGACAGGGTAATAGCCCGTTAAGAAATCACACGGGACTGGAGGCAGAGTGTTTATTCATCGAGGCGACATAATATAAGTTAAACATGCCATTGGTTAGGCAATAGATAGAATACTGTGTGCAGTTCTGGCAGCAACATTACAGGAAGTGCTTTGTTTTCTCAGTAACATCAGAAGCTATTGGAGTCTCCACAGATTTGGAAGCTTCAGTGGAAGTCTCCTGGCTGCAAGTCTCTCTAAATTTTCACTTGATTTGTTTTCCCTCCACGATTGGAGAACTGCATCTGAGAATCTGAGTCTGATCTTTCCTTTTTGCCAAGTACGTGTTTATGGGATATTACTGTATCAGAACACTTAATTATTAATACGGTTTAGGCCAACGCCTTCAAATATTTTTGAATAGCTCTGCTGTCGTCCATAACACGTGACTCCTTCTCTTCCTGTGTAAATGGTTGGAGGCACTAAATGGGCTATCTGTACACTTCTCCAATAATTTCATTGAGCTGAATGACTTCCTCATATTCCTGTGAAGCGAGAGTAAGACGCCGAATAATCTCCTCCTTTTAACTGTGGAAATGTGCAGTGTCCAGCAGCACTGTTACATGAATGTTACTGATATTTCCAACAGCACAAGCCTGATTGTTGTCCAGGTCTTGCTGCACATGGACACAGACTAGTTCAAGAGCTGAAGGAGGACATTTTTCCTGAATATTGTGTGATCTTCACTGACCAGCCCCACTTCTAATCTTATGGTGAGGGAAAGACATTTATGAAGCAGCTGAATATGTTTGTGCTGCGGAAGCTACCTTGAGGATCTTTTGCAGATATGTCCAGGACTGAATGGAGCTTTCTATACAAATCATAATCGTTGTGCTTTATGCTTTAAATCACTCTAACCAGGGAAGTTTACAACTCATTCCTATTAAGTGCAATCCTGCAAAGGCTCCTTGAGACCGTCCTTAGTTAAATGATGCCTTGATGTTCAGGTCCAGTCACTCTTCCCTGAGCCCTTGTGTTCACGTCTTTTGCTCATATCAATAGGTCACAGTGTGGGGACAGGGAGTGCTTTTTTTAACCAGTCAGAGTTGAGGGTTGTGAAGAATTGGACATGAAAGAGGATACCAAACCTTATGATCTTACTGTGGGTGAAGACCTGCTTGCGGTGGGGGGGCGGGGGGGGGGGGAGAGGGGGGGTGATGGTGGCGTGTGGATGAATAAATTATTCCTGTTTGTGGCGTTCTCACATTCGATTATTAGAAAGTAGAAGCTGTTATTTTCCTGAAAGCTCTGTTATTGATTAGTACCAGACTGTCTGGACCATCTCTGGGTGAGGAATGGGGGCTGTATTCACAGTGAAAATTGGTCTACAACTTGACCAACAAACGAAGCACAGGTTGCAGAAAGGGGAAGGGGAAGCTCAATTAGGAGTGATGAGAAACCTCTTCCATACCCCAGCCTAGATTTTCCAATTACACCTTCGAAACCAGACCAAACTGGGTTTGACAGTTTTGAGGGGCTGAATGGTCTCCTCTGTTTCTGTGCACGAGCTGATAGGAGTAAGTAGCCTCTAATTGCTCCTGTCTAGCAGGTTTGATGGGCTGAATTGAACACAGAAACATGGGACTGAGGAGCAGGAGTGGGTCATTAGACACTTTGAGCCTTCTCCACCCAGGGACTAAGATTGTGGCTGATCAGGTTTTGGTCTCAGCTCCACTTTCCTGTCTGTATGTCTTCATCCAAGAATCACTTCTCTGTCACATATTTAACTAATTCAGCACTGAATAAATATAAACAAAGAGACATCTCAAACTTGTGGGGAAGATGCATTTTCATTTGCCGGTTTGTATTTCCAGATGCGTTATAAATTCTCAAAAAAATATGCAATTTGTAGATAGTCAGTCAATGCGATATTTTATGAACTCCTACTTTGGAACCAAAGCCAAACTAATTCCAGATGAAGACACATACAGACTCCAAACAAGACCGCACGCCTAAAATACGTTGTCTGATTGGAGGGGTCACCTCCTTTACATCGATAATACCTGAAGGTAGGACTTGAAAGGAACTCTTGAATTTGTATATTCATCAATCAAAACCTGCATCGCCATTCTAAACGATTAAAGCTTTAGCTGCCATCTTAGATGTGTTCAATTCATGTGCATGTGTTGTACAGTCCCTTCAACTTTTCCTTATAAAGTTTGTGCCTAAGGTCTTCTCTCTCTAACACTTGACTAAGGAGCAGGACAATGAAAGCTTATGTTTTCAAATAAACCTGTCAGACTATAACCTGGTGCCATGCGATTATTGACCTTACTCAACCCAGTCCAAAGCTAGCAGCTCCATATCATGATTTTTATTGATTAGCCAACTTTCTCTCCAAGCAAAAAAATTGTCCTAACCCTGTGTGCTCTTGTGTTGCATATTAATCTTTTGTCAAGCATGTTATGCTTTGACTTCTTGAAGTCCAGATATAATAGATCCTTCAGATATCCGTTATTCAACTTGTTTGTCACATTCTTTAAATAAAAAAATTCGGAAAAGTATTCAAACATGATTTATCCTTAATAAAATCATGTCGACTTTGATGGATTGTGGTTTGACTTTCAACATCTCCTGTTGTTAATTCCTTAATAATAGATTCGAACAATTTGTCTTCAGTCCCAATTGTTTTCTCATACCTTTCCATGCCCGACTGAAGTTGGTTATTCGAAGTTCTTCCCTTTCCATAACCTCGACAGTCCATTTCAATTCCTGTGAAATAGGCACAAGGCTGTAAAAGATCGGCTCCAATTGCTGTGAGGGGCGTGGGTGGCTGATTAGACTCATTCTGTTCCTGCTTTACACACACGATGGGCTGAATGTCCTCCTGATGTTCCTACACTATAGATTCGATGGCTTGCATGTCCTGTGCCTGTTCCTGACCAAGCCGCTCACAATCTCAATGTCCTCCTCCTGTTGCTCAATGACAAGTTTGGGGACTTATGGAATCTCCCTGCTGTTATGCCAAATTTCGAGTGTTGAATTGTGCAGGCAGGTTGTGTTGTCCACAGTGGGTAGCTCAGTGGTTAGCACTGCTGCCTCACAGCACAGAGATCTGGGTTTAATTCCAGTCTCGGGTCACTGTTTATGTGGAATTTGCACATTCTCCCTGTGCCTGCAAACAATGCCATGGACTACATAAATCGTTAAACCGTATATTGTAATGAATTAGTACAGTAAATGTCACACTTGAACACTATAGTCACTGACTACAGCACTGTAACTTTCAACAAGATCTTCACCAGAAAGCGCGAGTTGACTGACCACGTGATGCCGATGCAGAATTCCGGTTCTCTCCAAGATATTTCCCTCCCAGTTTGAAATTAATTTCCTTCTAAATGTAAATAACAAATCGCACATTGTGGCACAGTTTCAAGGCTTGCAGAGCGGATTATATTCCTGCTTTAGCTGAACACACTGAGGGTGCATTTGGCAGACAGAGGATCCTGAGGCTGGGATTTGGTGTTCAGCTGGTGCCAGAGACGGACTCCCATAACAGTGAACGGGAGCTCGCTTTATAAAGGAAGGGACACAATTCACTAATTGTGTTGCAGCGAAATTGTGTTTAATAAACACACCTTTACTGGATAACTACCTCTATATTGAATGGAGGATAAAAATTGATGGAGCAAAGAGAATACAGTAGTTCCTATTTTATATGTTCCGATGTTTAAACATACTAAAGGATATGAACACTATGTGGGGAAAACTGAATTTAGGAGATTTTCACCATGAACCAGAATAAAGGTTACTCAGTGTGTTGATTGACCTACTCCTTTCCCGAAGTTTCTGTGCAGTCTGTGGGAAAGCTCTGTAACTGCTGCCACAAACTCTCAGACGTTGGGAAGGAAATCTCTGCAGGGTCAACACGGTAATATTTCCCATTCCAATACTGAGACTGGAGTCGGGTGATCTGTACAGTTTTATCCTTTAAGACCCCGGAACAGTTTGATACAATAGAGTGTCTTGCTTGGCCATTTCCGAGACCATTGAAGAGTTTATCACATGTCTGTGTGTCTGGAGGCATGCTTAGGCCAGACTAGGAAAGCAAAGGAGATTCACTTTCTGAAAGTACAATGAGGAAGGAAATTGATGTTTACAAACGACATTGGCTTCAAGGTCACTGTTAATGACTCCAGGTTTTACATCTCGATATTTTATTAATTATAAGGTCCACCAGCTGTCACAGTATTAGCCTGGTCTGGATTAGTAATCCAGTGACATCTCCACAACAGCACCATCTCCACATTTGGACCTATCAGACACCACACTGAGCTGGTTATTTCTGTGCTGCTTGACAGCTCAGTCAAAAAGAACTCCCACCAATATGATGATCGCGAAGGGACTCAGGGCGTGGTAAGTGGTCAGACTGCTCGCTTGTTATGGGATTGGACGTAACTGAGTAAATTTCTACATTGCCAGGGTGATGTCAGAGTTAGAGCTGTAATGAAACAGCTTCTTCAGGGACTCGGCTTGTTGTGCAGCACAAGTCTTCAGTCCCAGTGCAGGAATGGGGTCAGGGCCCATTGCCTTTGTCTTATCTACTGTGTTCAGCTGTTTCTTCATGTCAGATACAGCAAATCAGATCAATTAAAGACTGGCATTTGTGATTCTGCGGGCAGCATGGCGAGGGTGAGGTGGATCATCAACTCAACACTTTTGGCTGAGGAAGGTGCAGATAATACAACCATGTATTTTACACTGATGTACCGGGCTGTCCCGTTATTTAGGATGGCGATATTTGTGGAGTCCTCTCCTCAGTGAGTTGTTTAATAATCCATCGACATTTATGTCTGGATATGGCAGCACTGCAGAACTTCGATCTGATCTGTTAGTCTTGGGATCATTTCGCCCTCTGTATCAGATGTTAGTCCCATTGTTTCGAATGTAACCAGTCAAGTGCAGTAGCTTTAATGGATTGTCATCAGGTTCAGGTACACATGGTTCCGAACCTATCATGTTCACCCGCACTGATCACTGAACCATAGATCAACTTGATGTTAATGGTAGGCTGAGGGATTATCCTGGGGAAAATGTTACAGATTGTAGTTGAATACAATTCTGCTGCTGCTGTGATTCTACCGCACCACATGAATGCCCACTTTGAGCTGCAATATGCTCAAATCAATTCGACTGACAGTCCCCCAGTTCATACCAAGACCTATTCACCCATCATCCCTGTACTCAGTGTCTTAACCTGCTTTCTGATGTCGTAACACTTCCATTTTCCTATTCTCATTCTGCTCTCCCTGGTGTCACGCCTCCAAGTTGTTACTTTACTCAAACCCCTTAACATATGCATCTCAATCGTTTCCATTCCCCCAAAGCCATCTTCTGTGTTTGATGTGAATGTGTTTCCCTCTGTTTCTCTCCCTGACCATGATTAAGAGCTCTGCAGTGTCAGTGATGCCTGCATAATGGAGTTTCAGATCAAGGAATTTGTGCACCTTGCATTATCGGTCACTTCACAGTGCGCAGTGTTCCGTGTTAGTCAAGAGGTTTGAGCAGCTTTAACACACGTCTATGGAACTTGTTCAAAAACAGAACTTACTGATGAAACTCAGCAGGTCTGGCAGCATCTCGTGGAGTGAAAGAGTTAATCTTTCAGGGCCAGTGACCCTTCTACAACGCTCCCATTTTCTCTAGAAATGTTTGGATTTTCATTTCCAGTATCCATAGTTATTTGTTTAATTGAAAATTTGTTCTGAACTTATTCATTTCTAGGGAAACACAACAGGTCTGGCATCATGTGCAGAGACAGAGAAACAGAGTTAGCGTTTCAAGTCCAGTATGACACTTCTTCAGAACTGAAAAGGATCGGAAAATGAGCTTTTAATTCCTTGACAGATGTGGGGAATGGGTTGACGGGTAAAAGAGGGTGTGGCAAAAGATAAACATGCTTTTCGTAGTGGTAACGAGAAGATCATGTGAAGTTGACTAGCAATTAAAACGTGAATAGGGAAAAAGGGTTCGCTCTATTGAGTGAACGATAAAGAAGATACAACCACACAAGGTCATAGGGAGGACGGGAGGGTGAATATACGGAAACTGGAGAACAGTTATGGCGTCAGACTGTGAAGTTATGAAATTGTACATTACCTCCTACAGGATGTAACGTACAAAAGTGTAAAGTGAGTTGTTACTCGAGCTAGGGTTGTGCTTCCTTGGAAAGTTGCAGCAGCCCAGGGCCAAAAGGTTAGCATGAGAGCAAGATAGGTTATTGAGATGGGAAGCAATGAGAAGCACAGGGTTATTTCTACGGACAAAGTGGGAGTGTTCCTCAAAGCAATCTCTGTTTGGTCTCGCCAATATAGAGAGACGCATTCTGATCAGCAATGAAAGGAGACCAGATTGAAAGTTTACAAGCGAAATGCTGCTTCACCTGGAAGATATGTTTGGTGACTTGGACATTGAGGAGGGAAGAGGTGAATGAGCAAGTGTTGCAGCTTCTGTAATTGCATCGGATGGTGCCATGGGGGTGGGGGGTGGGTGCAGGGAAGTGTTCTGGGTGATGGAGATGGCAGAGAGGGAACGGTTCCTGCGAAATACTGACAGTGGGCGGGAGGTGAAGATGTGTTTGATGATGCTGTCCTGCTGGAGATGGTGGAAATGGCGTAAGGTGATTATGTGAATGTGTATTCTAGTGCAGGATGGAGTGTGGACAAGGAGGAATCTATCATCGTTCTGGAATGAAGGGGAGGGATTGAGGGCAACACCGTGGGAGATGGGAGAGTTACAGCTGAAGGCCCTGTCCACCAGAGTTAGGGGATTTCTGGTTTGAAGGAAAATGAGGTCACGTTAGATGCAACTCACAGGAATATGGCATCCTCAAACAGAAATAACAGAGGTGGAGAAACTTGGAGAATGGAGTCAGCCTCCGCTGATCATGTGTTAAACCACATGCAGAGGTTCCCCCTTAATGATTGAAAAGAATCAGGCATCTACATTGAGGATTTCTGCCTCACATCTGGTCTGAAGCGGAATGTGAAAATAGACCCAGAGGATGTTCAGTGAGTATACATGAGCAGAATTTCAAGCAGATATCCCAAACCGCTCAGTAATTATTGTTTCTGTTCAAAAGAAGAACTCTATAAGCAGGTGAACCACACATGGTTGACAAAAACTCTCAAGGATACTATTGATGAGCATTAGTGGAGGGCCAGATATATTATGTTTATTTCAGGGACCATAAGCTGATGTTAGGCATGAATTTCAGCTGTGCTTCCTGATTTACCACCCCGAAAACACTGCCATTCCTGCTCCATCCTCTTCCCTGCTCATCTCCCCTTCCTGGTTCCAGTTTCTCCCTCTCAAATTACAGAATACATTCTCTCATATTATGGTCCCTACCCACTTCATCTGAAACTCTTTGATTAGGTCTACCTACTCTGCTGTAGAATCAAGCTGCGTTTTGTGCTGCTACTATGCTCTGGTCTCAGTGTGGCTCTGCCTCTCCATTTATTCTGTTTTACACTTCCCACTCACATCTCATTCTGGAAAGTTTCCTTCTTGGCGTAAACCTTATTGAAAACACCTCTCCCCCCTTGCACTAATTTCACTAATTTGATCCAAATTTCTCCGAATCAAAAATTATATTCAGCCTTCATCTCACGATTCTAAAGGTAGACGCTGACCGTGTGGTACAAGAATTCCCCTTCTTATATGGTTCAGGCCAGAGATGCGCTTTCACTGTAGAGATAATCACACGATTTGGATATAGCAATTCAGGTGTTTGACCTCTTAAGAGTTTCATGCTGCCTGAGTATTGTAACATGGAGAAAAACAAATCACAGTACGAAGCAAGGGCTGAGTGTTATTTACCTGTCATTCGTATACTGTTTTAAATTTGCAGTGCTTATCTTTAAATGCTTGTTCGTAAAGTTAATGTCAGAGAGTGTATCCGAGGTTGAGGGATGACATTGTAGAGGTTTATAAAATCATGAGAGGTATGAATTGAGTGGCCAGCCAAAGTCTTTCCCACGGGATGGGAGAGTTCAATATAACAGGCGTAGGTTTAAGGTGAAAGAGGGGAGATTTGAAATGGACGAAGGGTCAATGTTTTCAAACAGAGGGTGATGTGTGTATATGGAATGAGCTGTCAGAGGAAGAGTGGGAGATGCAAGTACAGCTACAATTACAACTCATTAGGACAAACATATGAATGGGAAAGGTTTAGAGGCATATGGACAAAATGCAATCAGATGGGACTAGTTTAGTTTGGAAAACCTGGTCAGCATGGACAAGTTGGACTAAAGGGTCTGTTTGTGCGCTATATGACTGTAAGAATCTAGAAAGCGATGAGAAGGGGAGAAAAGCCATGATGTAGTAAATTGGCAAGAAATACAAAAACAAGCAGCACGTGTTTTTCCGAGCATATAAAAAAAGTTCAAGATGAGTGTGTGACCTTGGGTGAAATTAAGGCAGGAAAGTATATTGAGGAACTGAAGAATTGGCTACAACGCGCAGATATATAATTTACACCCATGTTCTACATCTTTCCTCACAAGGGAAGGTACAGTAAGTAATTCAATGAAGTAAACAAAATGGTAATAGGAGGGAAGTTCTTGAACAGTCTCTAACAAAAGGAACAAGAATTTTTCTAACAGATAAGACTAAGGGTAGACAGGTCAGCAGTAATTCATAGCTGGTTTTGAAAGAAATTGTCACAGTCTTGGGGTCATGGCGCCCTCTCTATCAGATGTTAGCTCTGCTGTTTATTAATGTAAGCAGTAAGTGCGGTAGCTTAAATGGATTGTCATCAGCTTTAGGTACACACTGTTCTGACCGTGGCATGTTAACCCACACTCATCACTGAACCAGAGATCAGCTTCATGCTAATGGTAGACTGAGAGATTATATTGTAGTTGAATATAATTCTAGTGCTGCTGCTGCTACTACAGCTGCTATGATTTGCAGCATCACATGAATGTCCAGTTTGAGCTGCAAAATCTGCAATACAATTCTGTTGCCTGTCCTCAACTCGCACGGGGTCCCGGTAACCCTTCTCCCCTGTACACAGTGCCCTATCCCAGTTTCTGATGTGGGAACGCTTCCTTTTATTTTTACAATTCTCATCCTGTTAGGGTATCTTCATGATGCCATGCCTCCAACTTGTCACATTCCTCAAAAGCATTTAACGTTTTCACCTGAATCTTTGCCCCTCCAGTAATGCCATCTTCTGTTTAAAGTGAATGTGTTTCCCTCTGTTTCTCTCCATGACCATGATTAAGAGCTCTGTCGTGTCGGTGATGACAGCCTTATGTAGTTTCAGAACAAATGAATTTGTATACCTTGCATTATCATTCACTCCCAGTGTATGGTGCTCTATGTTGGACAGGGCGTGTGAGCAGCTTTGACACACATGTTTGAAACTTGTTCAAAAACAGAAATTGCTGAAGAAACTGACAAGTCTGACAGCATCTGTGGAGTGAAAGTAGATTTACTCTTTTGAGTTCGCTGACTGTTCCTCAAAACACCCAGTAAGGCCAACAATTTTGTTTTTGTTTCAGATTTCCTGTATCCAATGATCTTTGCTATATTGAAAATGTGTTCTGCATCTTTTCATTGTTGAAGGAACTCAGTGGGTCTGGCAACATCTGCAGAGACAGAGAAACAATATTAATGTTTCAAGTCCAGTATAAATCTTCTTCAGACGTGTAAAGGATTGGAAAGTGAGTGTTTTAGTATCTTGGCAGAGGTTGGAAATAGTGTTTGGAAGCCCAGTGTGAAAGACAAGTGGGCTTGTGGTGAAGATATATAATGGGTGTAAATTAATGTGTAAATATTAGAAATTGATTTTCTCCGTTGCATGCAACATAAACAAGACACAAACTTAGGGAGCCCAGGAGGGAGAGTGTACGGAAAATGGAGAACAGCCATAATGGGTTCAGGCTGTGAATTTATGGAATGAAATATCAACTCCTACAGACTGTAACGTACCAAAGTGTAAAGTGAGCTGTTACTCGAGCTTGCGTTGTGCTTCATTGGAACATTGCAGCAGTCTGCATTTTCTTAGACTCCCTACAGTGTGAAAACAGGCCCTTCAGCCGAACAGGTTTATACTGACCCTCCAAAGTGTATGCGAACCAATCCCATTCTCTACTCTAATGCCACATATACAGCCTTGGCTATTGCACCGAACATCAACATCCCTGAACACAATCGGCAATTCAGCATGGCCAGTTCACCTAACCTACACAACTCGGAACTGTGACAGGAAACTGGAACAGAGGAAATCGAACCCATTTCCCTGATGCTGTGAGGCAGCTGTGCAAACCACTGAGCCACCGTGTCATCCAGGAGCGGAATATTATAAGACCACACCTCTATATGAGCAGAAATGAAGCCATTTGGACCATCAAGTCTGCTCCACCATTCGAACACGAATGATCGATTTTCAACCCATTTTCCGGCTTCGTCTCAGTAACCTTTGATCCCCTGGTCAATCAAGACCTTATCTGTCTCCGTTTTAAATATACTAAATAGAATGTAGATCATAGAACATTACAGCACAGAACAGGCCCTGTGGGCCACGATGTTGTCCCGAGATTTAATCC
Source organism: Chiloscyllium punctatum (assembly GCF_047496795.1). Lineage (NCBI taxonomy): Eukaryota > Metazoa > Chordata > Chondrichthyes > Orectolobiformes > Hemiscylliidae > Chiloscyllium > Chiloscyllium punctatum. The sequence continues at coordinate 97,506,419 of NC_092744.1, forward strand.
TAATGTAAAATATAGTAATTTAACCTCTGCATCCCTCATCTCACTGCTATCCATGTACATGTCCAGCAGTCGCATGAATGTCCCCAATGACTCTGCCTCCACCACCAGAGCTGGCAATGCATTCCATGCATTCACAACTCTCTGCTTAAAGAACCTACCTCTGACGTCTCCCTTTTACCTTCCTCCTAATATCTTCAAACTGTGACTTCGCTTACTAGTCAATCCTGCCCTGGGGAAAAGTCTCTGGATATTGACTCTATCTATTCCTCTCATTAGTTTGTATATCTCGATCAGATCTCCTCTCTCCTCCTTGTCTCAAGAGAGAAAGGTCCAAGCTTGTTCAGCCTTTCTTCATTAAGCAAGCCCTCAAGCCCAGGCAGCATGGTGGTAAAGCTTCTTTGCACCCTCTCCAAAGCCTCTGTATCTTTCCTATAGTAGGGCGCCCACAACTGGACACAATATTCCAAGTCTGGTCTCATCAGGGACTTGTCGAGCTGCAGCAAAACTTTGCGGCTCTTAAACTTGATCCCCCTGTTAATGAAAGCCAAAACACCATATACTTTCTTGACATCCTATCCACTTGGGTGGCAACTTTGAGGGATCTGTGCATTTGCGCACCCAGATCCCTCTGTTTCTCCACCTGCCAAGAATCCTGTATTTAATGTTATATTCAGGATTCAAACTTGACCATCCAAAAGGCATTGCTTCGCATTTATCCAGGTTGAACTGCATCTGCCATTTCTCAGCCCAGCTCTGCATCCTGTCGATGTCTCGCTGCAGCCTACAGAAGCCCCCTTTACTATCGACGACACCTCCAACCTTTGTGTCACCTGCAAATTTACTAACCCACCCCATAACCTCCTCATCCAAGTCATTTATAAAAGTTACAAAGAGCAGAGGCCCAAGAACTCAGCCCTTTTGGATCCCTCTCAACATTGTCCTCCAAGCAGAATACTTTCCAACTACAACCACTGTCTGCCTTCTGCCAACCAGCCAATTCTGAATTCAGATAGCCAAATCCCCCTGTATCCCATACTTCCAGACTTTATGAATGAGTCTTCCATGGGGAACCCTATCAAATATCTTGCTGAAGTCCACATGCACCACATCCACTGCTTGACCGTAGTTGACCTGTCTTGGCAACTCCTCAAAGAAATCAATAAGATTTGTGAGGCATGACCTGCACCTCACAAAGCCATGCTGACTGCCTTTCGTCACACTATGCTTTGTCAGATAGTCATAAATCCTATCTCTCGGAATGTTTTCCAAACTTTGCTGACCACAGACATATGACTGACTAGTCTCTAATTGCCAGGGATTTCCCTATTACCCGTCTTGAAATAAGGAACAACATTCGCCTCCTTCCAAACCTCCGATAGGACTCATGTGGGGTGTGATGAGGCAAATATCCTGACCAGCAGCCTAGCAACCTCATTTCCCGCTTCCCAGAGCAGTCTCGGATAAATCCTGGGGACTTATCCATCTTAATGTTTTCTAAAATTGCGAGCACATCAACTTCATCAACCTTGATCTGGTCAAGACTGATCTGGCCCAGCTCCTCTAAGTTTTCATTTACAACAAGTTCCCTTTCTTTGGTGAAAATCGAAGCAAAGAAAACTAATTTAGGGCTACTCATATCTGCTCAGAATCCACGCATAAGTTCCCTACACTATCCCTGATCAGCCCTACCTACTCCCTGATTATTCTCTTATTCCTCACGTTTGAGAAAAATGCATTTGGGTTCTCCATAATCCTTCTTGCCAAGCCTTTTTTGTGCCCCATCATGGCTCTACTCAGTCCATTACTGAGCTCCTTTCTAGCAAGCCTGTAATCCTCTAAAGCTGTGCTCGATTCTTGCTTCCTCCATCTTACGTAAGCGGCCTGCTTCCTTTTGACGAGATGTTCCTCTGTTCTCATCATCCAAGGTTCCTTAATCTTACCCCTTCTTACCTGTCTCATAGGAACAAATTTGCGTATCACTCGCAACAACTGCTCCTTAAACAGTCTCCACATGTCTCCTCTCCCCTTTCTATGGAACAATTGCTTCCAGTCTGTACTTCCCAACTCCTGTTGATAGCATCATAATTTCCTTTTCCACAATTAAATATCTTCCATCGGAAACTGCTCCTTTCACTCTCCCCGACTATGCTAAATGTGAGGCATTTGTGATCACTTTCACCAAAGTACTTTCCCACCGTGAGTTCTGACACCTATCCTGACTCATTGGAGAGCACCAAATCCAAAATAGCCTCTCCCCTCGTCGGTCTGTCTACATACTGAGCAAGGAAACCCTCTTGAACACACCTGACAAAAACGGCTTCATCCACACCATCTGCACTTAGGAGTTTCCAGTCGATATTGGAAAGTGTGAAATCACCCATAGCAATAACACTTTTCCATTTTTCCAGAATCTGCCCGCCGATGAGATCTTCAATCTCTCTACTGCTATGAGGTGGTTTGTAGAAAACCCCCAATGCGGTGACTGTTCCCTTGCTGTTCCTAACTTCCACCCCTACTGACTCAGGAGGCAAGCCTTCCTCAACAACCTTCATTTCTGTAGCTGTGACGCACTCTATGATTAGCAATGCCACACCACCTCCTTGTTTTCCACACACCCTGTTCTTTTTTAGATTACTTATAGTGTGGACACAGTCGCTTTGGCCCAACAACTTCACACCAACCCTCCATAGAGCAACACACCCAGAACCATTCCCTTACCACCCCTTCATCGAACACTACGGGCAGTTTAGCATGGCCAATTCACATTTAATCTGCACATCTTGGGATTATGGAGGGAAACGGGAGCACCAGGAGGAAACCCACAGTGAAAATTTGCAAACTCCACACAGACAGTTCCCTGAGTTGGGAATTGAACCCGGGTCTCTGGCGCTGTGAGGCAGCATTGCTAACCACTGTGCCACCGTGCTTCCCCGAAACATTTTAAAACATTTTAAACCCTGGAACATCAAACAACCATCCCTGTGAAATCTACTTCTCTGCTATGGCCACGACATCGTAGCCCCAAGTACTGATTCATGCTCTAAGTTCGTCACTCTTATTTCGAACATTCCTTGTAATAAAGCAGATGCATTTTAACTGATCCCTTTGTTTCATTGCGTGAGAAACCTTCCTGATAGGTTCAATATACCCTGTCACTGTCCCATCTGCAACTAACCCCCTCTCAGACATGTGGTCTGATTCCTAACCCCCTGCCAAACTAGTTTAAACCCGCCAGAATCACACGAGCAAACCTCCCAAACAGGACATTTGTGCCCCTCCAGTTCAGATGCAAACCGTCATTCATGTAGAGGGCCCACCTTACGGAGAAGGTATCCCAACGGTCTAGGTATTTGAAGCCCTCCCTCCTGCACCACACCTTGCAGCCACGTGTAAAGCTGCATTCGCTGACTATTCCTCATCTCACTAGCTCGTGCCACTGGTAGCAAACCTGAGATCACTACTCTACTCGTCCTGCTCTTCAGCTTCCAAACTAAATCTCTGTAGTCACTTTTCAGATCCGCAGTCCCTTTCCTGGCTATGTCGTTTGTGCCAAGTAAACTGGTTTCCACAGCCTTCTGTGGTAAGGAATTCCACAATTTTACCACTCTCTGGCTAAAGACATTTCATCTTGTCTCCGTTCTAATGGGTTTTCCCTTTGCTCTAAGCCTGTGTCCTCCTGCCAGTGCAAGCATCCTCTCAAATTTGTCTGTATCCAGGTCATTTAGTATTCTGTAAGTTTCAATTGGATCCCCCCTCATCCTTCTAATCTCCGTCGAGCACAAACCCAGAGTTCTCCAATGTTCCTCATGTGTTCAGCTTTTCATTTCTGGTGAACCTTCTCTTGACACACACCAAGGCTAATACATCCTTTCTGAGGTATGAGGCACAAAATACTGGAAATGTGGTCTGACCAGAGCCTTAGAAAGCCTCAGAATCCCCACCATTATATCCTACTCCTCTCGAGATGAATGACAACATTGTATCTGCCTTCTTAACTACTGATTCAACCTGCAAGTGTATATAAGGCGAATCCTGCGCTTGGAATCCCAAGTCCCTTTATTACTCAGATTTCTGATTTTTCTTTTCCATTTAGTAAATAATCTATGCCTATATTCTTCATATCAAAGTGCATGACCTCATAGTCTCCCACATTATATTCCATTTCCTACTCCTTTTCCCACTCTCCGAAACTGTCGAAATTTTTCTGCAGGCTCCTTGCCTCCTCAATATTACATGTGTCTCCACCCATCTTTGCTTCATCTGCAAACGTAGCCAGAATGCCTTCTGTCCCGCCACTCAGATCATTAACCTATAAAGTGAAATGTTGTGGTCCCAACACTGACTCTTGTGGAACACTGCTTGTCACCGTTTGCCATCCTGAAAGGGACAATTTTATCCTCACTCTGCATCCTGTAAGAGAGCCAACCTTTTATGCATGATAGTACCTGTCCTCTCACACAATGAGTCCTTATCTTACTCTGCAACCTCCTGTGCGGTACCATATCAGAGGCCTTCTGGAAGTTCAAATAGGTAATTCTCTTTGGTCCAACCCTTCGTTACCTCCTCAAAGAATTCTCATTATCTTGAGAGCAATGTAGGTTATTGAAATGGGGTGCAATAAGAAGGTCAGTGTCATTCCAACAGACAGAGTGGAGATGTTCCACAAAGCAGTCTCTGTTTGGCTCACTAATGTAAAGGAGACTGCATTGTGAGCAGCAATGACAGGAGATTGGATTGTAAGTGTACAAGTGAAATGTTTCTTCACCTGGAAGGTGTGTTTAGAGCCTTGAACAATGAAGTGGGAAGAGATGAATGGACAAATGCTGCAGCTTCTGCATTTACATGGGAATGTGCCATGGGGGTGTGGGGAAGTGTTCGGGGTAATGGAGCGTGCCACAGAAGGAGTGGTCGCTGTGAATTTCTGACAGTGGACGGGAGGGGAAGATGTGTTTGATGGTGTTGTCCTGCTGGAGGTGGTGGAAGTGGCAGAGGATGATTCTGTGAATGCAGATTCTAGTGCAGTGAGAAGTGAGGGCAAGGAGAGATCGATCATTGTTCTGGGAAGGAGGGGACGGAGGGAGGGCAGAAACGAAATGGGACAGACTGTAAGCTCAGTCTATTAGATTTAGGGGATTTCTCGTTTGTGAGAAAAGGAGGACATGAAGGAAGCTTCCCAAAGGAATGTGGCATTATCGAACGGAAATGACATAGCCAGGGAAACTGGGAGAGTGGAGTCACCCTCAGCTGATCATGTGTTCTGCCACATACGTAGGTTCCCCCTGAATGTCATAGAAAGGATGTCATATAACTGCAGTGTGAAAATAGGCACAGATGAAGGTCAGCAGATGTGTGTGTGTGTGTATGTGGGGGGGGGGAGACATTTAAGCAGGTACTGATTAATAACTCTCAGTAATGTTTGGCTCTGGTGAAAAAGAATATGATATGAAGATGTGAAGATGAACCACCCATGATGCACAAAGGCTGTGAAGGTTTCTAATCAATCACAAACTCAAGAATTCAGATTGTTGAGCTCTAGCGTCGTCCACATTTGGGAAGTTTACTTTTGGAACAAGAAGCAGATTGTATAAACCAAAATACAAAGAAAAACATTTCAAAATTGGCAAGAAATATGAAAAGAAACTAACCGCAAGAATTTTCCCATATTGAATTGAAAACGATCATGATATGTGTGTGACCCTTGGAAGGACGGTAGGAAAGAATATGTGGGACAACTGTAGGACATGACTGGGGAACTGATTTCAAGGAAGAGGCAGATAATTTAAAACAGTATTTTACATCGTTCCTCACAGGGGAATGCAGGAAGAGTTTCAATATTATAAACAAAATTGTAGTCTGATGAAAGTTTTGCCCTGTCTCGAACAAAATGAACAAGGCTTTTCTCAAACAGAAAAGACCAAAGGTTAACAGCTCATCAGCAATTCATAGCTTGCTTTAATAAAAGTGGTTACAGAGTGGCTGGTGGCACTGTGTGAAATACTCCATAACTCTCGGGATGACAGGCTTGTTCCAGTGAAACTGGCGAAACTCCAAAGAGGAGCCTGTCTTTAAGAAGAGAGTGAGTCTTCAAGTGTTTAGGTGTTCCCTTTGTCTGAATAGTGGAGCGTATTTGAGAGGCTTAACGGCCTCATGATGCACTTTCATCCTGAGTGATTGTAAAAAAAGTAAAACTCTGCTCCTTCCTCTGATGCGTTACATACTTGGGGATGAACATTTTGCTGAAGTTGAATTATTTTGAATATTATCTGGAACATTGTACAAACGACATCATCCAGAGAATTCTAGAAACTTCACTCATAAGAACATTTTATAACCATATGGGGGTATTGCGTCGGTGAGAGAGAGAGAGAGAAGGTGCTGCATTGCAGTGGTGAGAGTGTGAGTGTGAGAGAGTAGAGATAATACTTATCCTGACAGAGCGGAGAAGGATATTGATGCTTTTCCAGTATTGCAGGACTTTTCTTCGGACCGCAGATACTACACTGAGCTGGGTGGTGAGCTCAGACCATGCTCTGAGAAGAGAAAGGTACCCCACTGTACTAGACTATTCTCCAGGACCTCCATGTCCCTGTCGACAAGCTGTGGTGTAATTTACCCTTATCTCTCATGCTCGGGTAAACTGCCATGCCGGAGGAAACATCACAGAAGCGCTTCACAGGAGGCTCCCAAGGACTGAGAATGTCACTTAGACAGGGGACGAAACGTTTGCGACACAAATTCCCATCTCGGCGAACAGAACCACAACATCGAGTAAACTATGCAGGGCAAGTACAAACTGAGAAACTCAACCGTGTGCCCATTGGCCTTTTAATGATGGCAGCAGTACCAGGGATCACTGAATATTCAGGGGCATCTGGGCGATGGTGAGCACCTCCAGCCATGATGGGTGGGAGAATTAGGCTGGGATTGGGGTGGGTTGTTAATGAGGTGAGTTCGATAAGATAACACCAGGAAACTAGCTCTGCCTCGTGCAGACATTCCTTCTGTGACATTCAATGAAAATCGCACTGAGACAAATTATTGTACGATTCAGCCCAATGAGTCGAAGATTCTGCTGATCCTACTCCCAGTTCCAACGCTGCAGGACAAATGCTTATCCAAGGCTCTCAATCATCTTAACTTACACCAATGTTCTGCTCCCCCATCATTCCTAGAAACAGTGGCTTATATTGCAAGATGCTATCGAAATGATTTCATTTCACAATTTTTAAACGTACCATCAGATCCTTTTGTGAAATTCTCTCTTAATCTCCCCCTCTCTTTTAACCAAGCTCCTCCCAGTTGTTGGTATTTAAACTGATTCTCCCGCCATCTCTCTCTGGCAGTGAGTTTCACACCCACAGCACTCCTGTGTCATGCCACAATGTAGATATGGAGCTGTAAATGGAGAGGTCCTGCACATCCTGTCACTTCCAGCATGAGCTGCAAGTTTCCCCACACTGGGCAGTGATCTAACACAGTGTTACACAGCAATGCAGTGATTGGTGTACAGAGCTGTGTATGCTGGGAAGGTAATTGCTACAGATTAATGGATAAATTCACTGCTATTCACTGCACAGCTCCCCATGCTGCACAGATATCCAGTTCGTGTGTGTAGAACAATGCCTTTGTGTGTTCTTTACAACGCGCTGTGCTGAACAGATCATCTAGTCCAAGTTTATATATCAGTGCACTGTTGGACACATAAGTAGTGAACTGGTGAGCTCTAAACAGTGTTCGATCCTGGACGGATTGCTAAGCAGTGCCTCATGCTGAGCAGGGACCTCATCTGGCCTTATGCGTGTCTGGGATGGATCTGAGAGGTGGATTGAGTATCCGATATAATTCCTGACATGATTATCACTCCTCTGGCTCGGCCCATTCCGCTGGTAAATGTGAGGTGTTGTGTTTGAGATAGAATTTACTTTGTCAAAATATTTGACATTAAGCCAAACACTAGCAGAATAATAGTTTATTGAACTACTATACAGTAACTGTTCCAATATGGTATCAACCGATAAGCACACAAATGTCAAAAAACAAATGCAAGACACAGATTGTCTGACATGTAGTTCTCCAATTCAGGAGGTAAGAACATCAAACCACAGTTCTGAGAGAAACCACAGAGAGTGTGTGTAGCACCAGGGAGAGATTTACTGCCTTCCAACCCTGCTGAGACACCAGCAATAACTGGTGAAAGGTAAAACTAAGGATCCTGGTTCTGTGAGAGTTTGACCATCACTCCACAAGACAAGGTTGCGGCTGCAAGAACACAAGGAATGGACTGTACCTACATTGTCTATGGCTCTGTAGGTGTCTCTCAAAAATGCCTAAATCCACCTAAGCCGTTTAATACTGGACAGACAGAAGTCAAAGTCAAACTTAAATAAATAAAACAAAAAGATGCAGCAGGCCTGGTGAACAGACACAGATGGCCTCGGGAGCCCAGCAATTCCTACACTGCAAAAACACAGCAGAATCATCGAGCTTGTGAAGAGAAAGAATTATGTCTCTCCCCCACCTCGTTGTTTACAACTGGAGATGTGCCATGAGCCCAATAATCTGTGATATCAAAATCCCACCCACATCAAGTATTATTGTGATATATCAAAGTTGCCGTGAAATGGGGTTGACTGGGGCTGTTTGTTCAGTGACTGTGATTAATATCAGTCTTCCTGGACCTAACTGGGTCACTGGAGGATTTCGCTCTTCCATAATTAGGGACTTCTTTCAACTTGTTATGCCATAGTATTCGGGGCAGAGTCAAACTCAACAAGATTGGGATCAGCAGCGACAGTGAAAGAGAGAGAGATCAGAACCTGAGAACATTAGAATGGTCCAACAATGGATTTTAATTTGAGAACATTAGACTGGAATCTTCCAACAATGAATCAGAATCTGAGAACATTAGACTGGAATGTTACAACAATGGACAGGAGTTTATTCTGGGCTCTTCACTGGCTTTCTCAGGATTGGGCGAGTTTACGGTTGCGGATACGATCCGTACTGATAATTATTCAAGTTGGGTACTATCCCATCCTCTCTCTTATTGGTGTGCCTGGTAAGTCTATCTCTATCAATTGTATGTATGATGCTGAATTTTATTGCTATTCTGGTTGATTATATTTTACAAAAACATAAACTTTCAGTCACAAACGCCACTTCCTTCTCATGCATTTCCAAAATACTTACTCATAAACATCTAAGAAGGTAAAAGACTGTTCAGAACCTTGAGTCTCCATTTACGGTGAACTGTTTTGTATCTCCATATTCTCTCTGTCATCAAACCTGCCGACACCCACCTATATAATATCCCCAACCTCCAGCTCTGCCTGAGTTCTGTTGCTGACTTTGCCATCATCTAACCCTTCGTTAACGACAGATTTTATGGCTCCAGTTCTATTCTGACCTCTCTTCCAGTTACAAATAGTTTGACCACAATCTTGTTCTTGTCTCTGTAGTTACTTCACAACAGGGACTCTGAAACAGATGAATAATGTCACTGACTGTGTAATTCAGAGGCACGGGTTATGACTCTAAACGCATTGTCTGAAATTCTATCACAGCTGATGACTAAATTTAAATTCCAATATAAAAAATTGGAATGAAGCTTATTTTCACTCATGGCAAGCATAAACCACCGGGATTTCTTTTCTTATTTTATTGATAACCTTTGGTAAAGAAACCTAACATGCTTGCCCTGTCTGAACTAAGTGTCACCTCAGATACACAACAATATGGTTGCCTCCATATTGCCTTGACAAATGGCCCCGTGGTCAAGGGCAGTTAGGATGGACAATAAATGCTGCCCTTGCCAGTGATGCTGGCATCCCGCGAAACAACAACATTAAAGGTGAAATAACCAAGGAAATGCGGATGCTGGCGATCTGAAATAAAATTCTCCACCGTCTGAAAGAATGTTGGCAAATCTCAGCTGGTATGGCAGTCTGTCGGAAAGAAAAACAAATAACGTTTTGAGTTCAGTGAACCTATCAGAACTGAATGCAACTGAGAAATAATATTATTATATCAGGGATGGATGGAAGGGTGAGCGGGTGGTTTGTGTTGAGTGGATGATGTCCAGCAAATGAGAGAAAGTGAGAGCGAGAGAGAGAGAGATGGAGAGAGAGAGAGAGAGAGAGAGAGAGAGAGAGAGAGAGAGAGAGAGAGAGAGAGAGGAAAATCAAGCAAATGATGGACTGGAAGGAAAACAGAATGGGAAGTTATTCTACCATTTCCCCTTTTCACATATTCCTGAGTATCGTTTTTATTATGGGATGTCCCTGCTTACCGTGAGTTATGTTCCCTCTATCTCTCGACTCTGAGTGTGGTGATCAACTCCATCAGCAATACTTATAGTCGCTGAAATATAGAGAAACGTAATGTTCCATTGTCAACTGCTTCTTTGGAGAGAGTAACTGTTACTGTGCGACTATGTGGAGATGTAAGAGCTTTCTCAGCCAGGAAGAGAAACTGAGGAACTGAAAAATGTGTTGCTGGAAAAGCACAGCATGTCAGGCAGCATCCAAAGATCAGGAGAATCGACGTTTCGGGCATGAGCCCTTCTTCAGGAATGAGGAAAGTGTGTCCAGCAGGCTAAGATAAAAGGTAGGGAGGAGGGACTTGGGGGAGGGGCGTTGAAAATGCCGAGGGTTCCGAGACAGAAGATGTGGCATGTACGTGACATGTGGGAGAGAGCAGACTCCCAACTTCCTGTGAAACAGGCAGGAGGGACTGAATGATCTATCCTTTTTTTGCCCAGTAGTTTTGATGGGATGAATGGCTTCCCCACATTCTTGTGAAACCAGATTGAGGTGCTGAATGAACTCCTCATTTTACTGTGGAAATGTACAGTGCTGTTACATAAATGTTCCCCAGACTTTAACAGCACGATCCTGAATGTTATCCGAGTCTTGCTGCACATGGTCACAGACTGATTCAAGAGCTGAAGAGGGACAACTTGTTCTGAAAATTTTGTAAAGTTCAGTGAATGCCCCCTCTTCTGCTGGCATGGTGGCTCACATCACCAGGGTACAAGGTTCGATTGGGCAACTGTCTGTGTGGAGTTTGCACATTCCCAACTTTTCTGCATGAGTTTTCTCCAATGCTCCGGTTTCCTCCCACAGTCCGAAGATGTGCAGGTCAGGTGAATTGGCCATGCTAAATTGTCCATTATGTTAACTGCATTAGTCAGAGGGAAATGTGTCAGGGTGAGTAACTCTTTGGAGGGTCGGTATGGGATGGCTGGGCCAAGGGTCCTGTTTCCACACTGTAGGGAATCCAGTCTGGTCAGTTTAGACTCAATGGGCTGAATAGCCTCCTTCCCCACACCGTCGGGGTTGTATGATGACAAACTGGACGTGCCTGGGCTGAGGAAGCTACACTGAGGATCTCGTGCAGATGTGTCCTACGGCTGAGATGATTGATGCCCACCAATGATAATCAACTTCCCTTTTGCCGTGAATGATACCAAACACTGGAGAGGTCACAATTAATTCTCAGTAAGTGTGATTTTGTTCAGGTTCCTTGACGTCATCCTCAGTCAAATACTGCCTTGAGTTCAGGACCAGTCTCTCTTACCTGAGCCCCTGTGTTACCTCTTTGTTCGTCTCAATGGGTCATGGTGTAGAAGCAGAAAGGTTTTCTTCAAACAGAGGGTAGTGAATGTCAGGAATTCTATTACACAGAGAGTTAGGAGAGGTAGATCACTGAAAGGGACTAATGATGTCCCGCAATTGGATATGGGTGTTGAAGAGTGGGGTAGTAAATCTGCCGGTGACACAAAGGTGGTTGGAGTGGTACAGAACATGGAGGGCTATTGTAGGTTGCAACGGGACATTGAAAGGATGCAGAGCTGGGCTGAGAATTGGCAAATGGAGTTCAAACGGAAGTGATTCATCTTGCAAGCTCGAATGTGAATGCAGAATACATGGTTAAAGGCAGGATTCTTGGCAGTGTGGAGGAACAGAGGGTTCTTGGGGTCGGTGTCCACAGATTCCTCAAAGTTGCTATCCAGGTTGATTGGGTTGTTAAGAGGTGCATGGTGTGTTGGCTATCAATTGCAGGGGGATTGAGTTTAAGAGACACGAGGTTATGCTGCAGCTCGATAGAGCCCTGTTCAGACCGTACAGGGAATATTGTGTTCAGTTCTGGTCTCCTTATCATAGGAAGGATAAGAAAGCTTTGCAGAGGGTAAAGAGGAGATTTACCAGGATGCTGCCACGACAGGAGGGCAGGCTTTATGAAGAAACCATGAGGGAGCGAGGGCTTTTCAAGTACAAGTTAATGAGAGGCATAGAACATAGAACATAGAACATAGAACGTTATAGCGCGGTACAGGCCCTTCGGCCCTCGATGTTGCGCCGCCCTGTCATAATCAGCTGAAACCCATTCCACCGACACTATTCCATGTATGTCTATTTGCCTGTCCAATCACGACTTAAATGCACATAAACATGGCGAATCTACTACAGATGCAGGCAAAGCATTCCATACCCTTACTACTCTCTGAGTAAAGAAACTACCTCTAACATCCGTTTTATACTTATCTCCCCTCACTTTAAAGTTGTGTCCCCTCGTGTTTGCCGTACCTATACTTGGAAAAAGAGAGTGAATGGCCAGAAACATTTTCCGAGGGCAGAATGTCTATCACTAGGTGGCATAATGTTAAGATAATTGGAGGAAGTTTTAAGGGAGATATCAGAGGTAGATTCTTTACATGGAGAGTATTGGGTGTGTCGAATGCACTGCCAGCGGTGGTAGTAGAGTCAAATACTTGAGGGAAACTTAAGAGACTTTTGGATAGGCACATGGAACAAACTGAACTGAAGCATGTAGGTTAGTCTGATCTTGGAGTAGGATGAACGGCACAACGTCGAGGGCTGAAGGTCCTAACTGCATGCATTCATGTAGAACTCTGAGCTCAAAAACTGCATGAATTCATGTAAAACTTCGTTATTTCACTTTTTAGATTAGAATCAATGTAAACATCATGGCACAGACAGACAACACAGGGGGGCACCACTTTCAACATATTGTCTTGCTATCACCATTATTAACAGCTAACCTGAGAATGCAACTTTTAAAAAAAGGTTTTGTGATTTACTTATGAAAGAAGTGAAACTATCGTAGTACTCTTACAGATGAAAGGCTTAACAGATAATCAATTTTTCATTGTATAATTTCAGTTAAATTACAATGTAAATTTCTGCTATAAATTCTGTGTTAGGCGTGAGTACCCCACTACCACCTGATGAAGGAGCGACGCTCCGAAATCTAGTGTACTTCCAATTAAACCTGTTGGACTCTAACCTGGTGTTGTGTGATTTTTAACTTTGTACACCGCAGTCGAACACCAGCATCTCCAAATCAGTACTTTTCTTTGTTCTGTGTTCTATGGAAGTGCTCAAGAAGACTTGAACATTAAGGAAGATTTGAGACTTGGAGCAGGTCAGCCTTGATCTTCGTGAAGGGCAAGGCAAGCTTCGGATGTGAATGACGTGTCCCTGTTTCTGATGTTCTCCCATTCTATTTTTGGAAAGTTAGTTGGTGTTATTTTCTTGGAATGTCTTTTATGGAATGTTGCAATCAGGGAGACCAACGGATTTTATGAGCCATTGCTGGGTGAGATTTGGTATTCACTGTGAATCTGGGTCTCAAACATGATCAACAAAATGAAGTACAAGTTACAGAGAGAGGAAGCTCTGTAAAAAGAGATTAGCGACCTCTTTCATATCCAGCCTGGGCCTTTCAATTACATTTTACAAATCTCCCAAACCGTGTGGGACAGTGTTGAGGGACGAAATGGTCTCCTCTATTTCTGTGCACTATGCTATAACAGTAAGTGAACTCTAACTGCCCCTGTCTAGCAGGCTAGAGGGGTTGAATGGAGCACAGAAACATGGGACTGAGGAGCAGGATTGGGTTATTAGAGAATTTGAGACTTCTCCACAGGCATTACGATTGTGGCTGATCAGATTTTGGTCACAGCCTCATCTTCCTCTCTGTGTCCCATTATCCGTGATTCTGTTCTCTGTCAAATCTTTAACTAACTCAGCTGTGAATACTTGTAATCAGAGAAGCATCACAAACTTTTGGCGAAGAGAATTCCCATTTGAATGGCCCTTTTAGAATTTTTCCTCATATCGCTGTGAGAATAAGAGAGTCATACAGAATGGAAACAGATCCTTTTGTCCAAATTATCCTTGCCAATCAAGCATCTTAATCAGATCTCTTCCCACTTGCCACATCCCTCTGAACCATTCCTATTTATGTACCTATCCAGATAAATTTTAAACGTGTAATTGTACCAACTTTCACCATTTCCTCTGACAGTACACCCACCAGCCTCTGTATGAAAAAGTTTCACCTCAGGTCCCTTCTAAGTCTTTGTCCTAAGTCACCTCCACCCTATGCCGTCTAGTTATGGACGCCCCTACACTGGAAAAAAGATCTTGCCCATTCAGACTATCCATGCCCCTCAGGAGTTTTTAAACCTCTGTCATGTCACCATTCAGCCTCTGACAGGCCGGGAAAAAGCCTCATCCTGTTCATCATCTCCCTGTAGCTCAAACCCTCAGGTTCCAGAAAATCCTTGTAAATCTTTTCTGCACCCTTTCAAGCTTGACAACATTCATCCTTTAGCAGAGTCAACTGACATGTTCGCAGTATTCTTAAAGTGGCCTCACCCACATCCTGTACACGTGCAACACACTATCCCAACTCCTGTACTCAATGTTCTGACTGATTAAGGCAAGCATGCCAACCACGTTCCTGAGCACTCTACCGACCTAAACTCCACTTTCAATGAACTATGAATCTTCACCCGTAGGACTCTTTGTTCAGCAACATTCCCCAGGGTACTACCCTGCTTTAACTTACCAAAATGCAAAACCTCACAAATATATACTTAAAATCCATCTGCCAGTCCTTGGTTCCTTGATGGTCAAGGATCCCGTTATATTCTGAGATAATCTTCTTCACTGTCCACTGCACCACTTTGGTGATGTTATCTGTAAACTGACTAACCATGCCTCCGATAATCACATCAAAGTTGTTTATAGCCATGATGAAAAGCAGTGAGCTCAGCATTGATTCTTTCAGCAGACCGCTGGCCACAAGAGTTCAGTCTGGAAGATAATCCATTACCTTCAATCCAATTTTGTATCCAATTGGTTAGCTTTTCCTAGATTACATATAAAATAATTTTAGTATTCTGACTACGATGAGGTACCGTATTAATTGTCTTGCTGAAGTCTGTGTAAACAATCTTCTTTGTCACCTCTTCATAATACTTAATCACATTAATTAGACATGATTTCCATCTCACAAATCCATATTGACTATCCATAATCAGTCCTTGTCTTTGTAAATAGATGTAAATCCTATTCCTCAGAATCCCCTCCAACGAATTCCTCGACACTGACGTTGGCTGATTGAGTCAATAATTCCCTGTGTTTTTTTGTTGGCTTATTGCTCCCTTTTCTAGCCCCAATCTTCCACTGGCCACAAAAAAAATATAACTAGGTTGGTGATATGACCAATGATATAGTACTTGCCATGTACTTGCCAAAATGCCGTTGAAATATCTTTAAAATAAATGCTTCAACCACTTCCGTTAGCAGCTCATTCCCTTTGTGTACCACTCTCTGTGTAAAACAGTTTCCACTAGTTTCCCTTTTATTCTTTCCCCTCTCACCTTAAACTGATGCCCTCTCCTCCTCGATTCCCCAACTCCAGGAAAAAAGGCTGGATCCATTCACCCTATGCATGTAAACTTCTGTAAGATCCCTCTCAGTCTTCTATTCTCTAAAGAAAAAAGTCCTCGCTTGTCCAACCTCTCCCTATAATTCATATTGTTGAGTTCTGGCAACATTTTTGTAAATTCCGTCGGCACACATTACAAATTAAAAACATCCTTCCGATCGCAATGTGACTAAAACTGAACACAGCACTACAAGTGCAGCCTCACCAACATCCTGTATTACTGGAACATAACTTCCCAACTGCTCTCCTCCATGTCCTGACCGATGCTTGCTAGTGTGGCAAAAGCCTTCTTCACTGCCATGTCCAACTATGACCCCACTTTCAGAGAACGGTGGACCTAAACTCTGTGGTCCCTCTGCTCAACTACACTCCTTAAGGTCCTACCAATCACCATGAAACTCCTACCTTGATCTAACGTTGCCAAAATATTCCTCGGCCCACTTCTCCAGTTTGATCAAGGCCCTGCTGCAATTTCTGATATACTTCCTCACTGTCCGTGATACCACCTATTTTAGTGTCTACTTCAAGTTTCCTAATCATGCTTTGTACATTCGCAAGAATATCATCGTTACAGATAACAAACAGCAATGTGCCCAGCACTGACCCCTGAGGCACTTCATGTGTCAAAGGCCTCCAGTCCTTGAGCATCCTTCCACTAGTACCTATTGCTTACTACCATGAAGCCAATTGTGTGTCCAATTTGCCAACTCCCTCTGGATTTCATGCAATTCTAACTTTCCAGACTAGCCTATCAATGGTAACCTTGTCAAAGGCCTTACTGAAAACTGTACAGACTACGGCTACCGCCCTACCCTCATCAACATTCCTGGTCATTTCATCAATGAACTCAAACAAATTTGAGAGGCATGATCTCCCACTCACAAAGCCATGCAATGTTTCCTGTCTAAAAACAACTATTAATAATAATTATTAAAATTAATAATAACAAACTTTTGTCCAAATTATGTTGATAATAAATTATCCATTGTATGTGATTTTGGAACGTGCATCATGGGTGAAGGGCAGAATAGATTTTGTCCCTGTGTCATTGAACTGTATTGAAAAAAGCAAGGGTGGCGTGGTGCTTCAGTGACTAGTGCTGCTGCCTCACAGTGCCATGGATCCGGGTTTGGTTCCAGCTTCGGGTGACTCTCTGTGTGGAGTTTGCACATTCTCACTGTGTTTGTGTGCGTTTCCTCTGGGTACTCCATTTTCCTTCCACAATTCAAAGATATATCGGACAGGTGAATTGGCCATGTTAAGTTACCCATAGTTGTATGTGCAGTCGTCAGGGGTAAATATAGGTGTGGTCTTGTTTGGCCAAATAGCCTATTTCCATACTGTCGGGAACCAGTAAAAAAAAACTATTTCTAAACAAACTTTATCTTTCCAAATGCATGCATATCTCATCCTTCAGAGACTTCTCAAGTAACCTACCTACCACAGATGTTAGGTTTCCTAGTCTATAGATCCCAGATTTTTCTTTGCTTCCCTTCTTGAATAATGCCACCACATTTGCAAATCTCCAATATTCTGGAGCTTAAACTGTAGCTAACGATGATGCAAAAATATCAACCAGCGTCCCCGTAGTTTCTTCTGTAGCCTCTTGCAGTGTTCTTGGATGCATCTGTTTAGAACCAAGAGATTTATCCACCTTCATACATTCTAATGCATCCAACACGTCTTTTCATGTGATATTGACTCATCCCAAGATAACACTACGACTTTTGTTCACCTCCCAAATCTTCATTTATTTCTCCACGGTTAAGGCAGAAGAAAAATATTCATTGAGAATCTCACACATCTCCTATGGTTCTAGACATGCATGTTCATTTTAGACATTGTGGGGTCATATTCTCATTTAGTTATTCATTTTACTTTAATATACTTAAAATAACCTTTTTGGATTCACCCTAATCTTCTCAGCCAAGGCTATCTTGTGCCCCCTTTTCGCCCTCCTGATTTCCTTCTTCAGTAAACTACTGTATCCCCTGTACACCTCCAGGTATTCCCTCGATCCCAGCTGCCTGGACCTGATCCACGCCTCCTTTTTGCTGGTCCACGCCTCAATATATTTTGACATCCATGCTTCCCTCTTCCGCCAACCTTGCCCTTTACCCTCACAGGACCATATAGACCTAGAACTCTAGACGTTTCACGTTTAAATGCCTCCCACTTGCAGGAGGTCCCTTCGCCTGCAAACAAACTCTTCTAACCAACCCCAACAAGCTCCTGTCTAATTCTGTCAAAATTCGCCTTTCCCCAATTTAGAACTTGAATATGTGGAGCAGTTTTGTACTTTTTCATAACTATTTTAAAATTAATACAACTATGGCCACTGGTCCCAGAGTGCTCCCCCATTGTCACCACAGTCACCTGTCCTGCCCTAGTTCTGAGAGTAGGTCAAGGTTTGACGCTTCCCCAGTTGCACCCTCTACATACTGCTTGAGGAAATTTTTCTGAACACACTTAATAGTTGCACCCCTTCTCAGTCTTTAATTCTATGTCATTCCCAGTCTATGTTAGGAAAATTATAATCTCCTACTAATGCAATCCCATTAGCCCTGCAAGTCTCCCCAATCGCTCTACATATTTTTGTTCCGCAAATTCCTCGTTTACTATTTGGGGGCCTATGGAACAACACAAATGATATCACTATTCCCTTATTATTTCTAAGCTCCCCCACAAATCCTCACTGGATATTCCTTCAGTTATTTTATCTCTGATCACTGCTGTGATACTCGCCTTAATCAAAAATGAAACTCCCCCTCCCCTCCTTCCACCATCTCTGTCCTGCATAAAGCAACTTTACCCTGGTACATTAAGCTGCCAGTCCTGTCCCTCCCTTAGCCATGTTTCTGTAATGGCTATAATATCCCAGTCCCACATGCATATCCACGCCCTTGGTTCATCGGTCTTATCTGTCAGCCATCTTGCATTGAAACAAATGCAATTTAATCCAACAGACATTCCTTACTCCCTGCCGTGTTCCAGCCTGACCTGTCTCTTCACTTTGCTGATTCTGATTACTGTATCGACTTCCAGCCTCGCACTTGCCTCCCTGCTGTTGACGATCCCACCCCTCCCCAACCCCAGCCAATCGAGTTGCAATCCGCCCTTGCAGCACTAGCAAACATGCCTGACAGAATGTTGGTCCCCTTCCAGTTCAGGTACAACAGTTCAAGCCCTTCCTGAACAGGTCACCTCTGCCCCTCCCCTATCTGCCTCCCATTGCAGACGCTCTGCCTTCCACTGTCTGTATCCAATTGCAGACGCTCTGCCCTCCCCTATCTGTCTTCCACTGCAGATGCCCTGTCCTCCCCTTGTCTGCATCCCATTGCAGACGCTTTGCCCTCCCCTGTCTGCATCCCATTGCAGACGCTTTGCCCTCCCCTGTCTGCATCCCATTGGAGACGCTCTGCCCTCTCCCTGTATGTATTCCATTGCAGACACCCTGCCCTCCCCCTCTCTGTATTTCATTGCAGACGCTCTGCCCTCCCCTGCCTGTATCTCATTTCAGATGTTCAGCCCTCCCCTGTCTCTATCCCATTGCAGATGCTCTGCCCTCCCCCGGCTGTGTCCCATTCCAGATGCTCTGCTCTCCCCCTGTCTGTACCCATTCCAGACGCTCTGCCCTCCCCTGGGTCTGTATCCCATTGTCGACGCTCTGCCCCTCCCCAGTCTGTATCTCATTGCAGACGCTCCTCCCTCCCGCTATCTGTGTCCCATTTCAGATGCTCTGTCTCCATTTGACATCTTATTGAATGACTATCCTGATGCATGAGCAATCCAATTTATTTGTATGGGTTGTAATTTTTGATGACCTCACATAGATCCCTGAAGTATTCTACTATTTACAGCTTTCCAATCACAAAATGAATAATGATCTCTACTCTGTATTTCCTGACAGGTCCCCAGGGTGCCCCTGCTCCTGCATAACAGCCTGGGATGGTTATATGGCGTCCTCATATGCTGTGTAATTTACTGAAATGACTTGAGTACTTCATTCTATTCTTATCGAACCCCATGGATGGGCATTATGGCCTTCTCCTGCTGCGTTGTCACGATGCTGACTAGCTGTATGGGATCATTCTCTCCCTCTGTAACAGTCTTGAGTGTAAATGGACAGAACAACGTGTGAGTTAGGAGCAGCAGTTGGCCATTAGGACCCTCCAGCCTGTTGCTTAATTTAGAAACATCATGGCTGGTCTGACTGTAGCTGACCACCCCCTCTCCTGTCTGCTCCAAATAAACATTCCCTCCCCTGTCCATCAAACGACAGTCAAGGTCAACCTTGAATATCCTCCATGACCCAGTCTTCACTCTTACCGGGGGATGAGAACGCCACAGATCACACAATCCAAAGGAGAAAGGAACAACGTTATCTCAAATGGAATTGGGAGTCCTCTTTCATTTTAAACTGTGTTAACCTCACAGCAAGTCACCTACTCTTTTCAGAAACAAGGGCACAGCAAATAGGAACAAACATATACCATTCAGCCCCTCAAACGTATCCCACAGTCCCATTGACTGTTCAGTCAAGTATTTATAAAACTTAGCTTTTTCTGCATCCTTGGAAAATAATCCTGACACCTTAAGGCCACAGATCATGGGAAATTGGAATTAGGCCATTTGGCCCATCAGGTCTACTTTGCAGTTTGATCCTGTCTGGTGTCTTTCTCAACACAATTTCTCCACCTTCTCACTGTAACCCTTGATCGTGGTTTTAATCTAACCTTTGTCTTATAAACATGTTTGCATCAGTGTCTCTGTATGTGTGTGTGATTGCGGGTGTGTTTCTGTGTATATCTGTTTAATGGCAAGAGACAGGGTGGTGGTGGATGGTTGTTTTTGAACTGGAAGCCGGTGGGCAGCGATGATCCAGAGGCAAAATTGTTGGGTCCACTTTTGTTTGTCATTTATATAAATGATTTAGATGTGAGTTATAGAAGGCATATTTCGTAAATTTGTGGATAACATCGAGTTTGGGTGTCCAGTGGACAGTGTTTGTATGATGGTGAACAGCTGAAGATTATAAAGAGACCTTCATTAATTAAATCAATGATTCATAGAGATGTACAACAGGAAAACAGACTCTTCAACTCTCTCATGCCATCCAAATATTCTAAATTAATCCACTCCCGTTTGCCAGCATTTGGCCCATATCCCACTAATCATAAAGCCAACCTTCATTAGTTTCTCTGCCAGCTTATTCCATAGAAGCACCACCCTCTGCAGGAAAAAAAATGTTGCTCTTCATTGTCATTCAAATATTTCTCTTCCTAACTTAAACCTATGCCTTCTAGTTTTACACTCTCCTATCTTGGGGGGAAGGAACCTTGACCACTCACCCTATCCATGTCTTTCAAAATTTTATAAACCTCTAGAAAGTGTAAATGTGACTCCAAACAAGACGGTTGGCTGTGCTTTCAGTCATCCTGGGTCTATAGTCTCAAATTCAGTAGTCGTACCTCATCTTTCTCCATCAAGGCACAATTCCAAAAAAGTTTAATCAACTTGTTCAGGCATATTATGAAACAGCTCTGTAGGATTTGTAACGAGAATTTTCGGCGCAGTGATAGGGACACTACCATCATTCAGCATTAACCAAGGCTTTTGTTTGTAGACCTAATGGTAAGGGGAGTGTCGTTTTAATCCGAAGGTGGAATGTAGAAGGGGTTGTGATATCACTCACTGGGCTGATGTATCGCAGATGGAGTTTAACTTGGATACATACGAGGTATTGCATTTTGATAAATCAAACAAGTGGAGGGTTTGTACAATTAATGCTGGACTTTGGTAGTTATGTAGAAAAGAGGGACCCGGGGCGCAGGTTTAATTCTTTGAAGTTTGTGCTGCAGGGTATTTGAGGTTATTTAATTGCTCCGAACTTTGAGATTAGAAGTTGGAAGTAATGCTGAGGTTTTGCAGAACACTGATGAAGCCTTTTCTGTTGTACTGTATGCAAAACTAGTCGTTATGTTATAGGAGGGATATTATTATGCTGCAGAGGGTTGGGAAGAGATTTACCAGGTTGTTACCATGAACACTTCATCTTCTGCCTTGGGAGCCTACAAACACAAGGCATGAGCATTGAATTGAACAGTTTCCAACCAACCCTCACCCACCTAGATCCCAAATCCAACTCTCCAACTCATATCAGCCCTCTCGAGGTGACCTCCCTGTCCATGTTCCTTCCCATCGACCGCTCCACACTCCCAAGTGACCTATCACGATCACCTCCCACCTTCATCTTCGTATCACCTACCTTTCCCCAGCCTCACCCCCCACCACCCATTTTCTCTCAGCCCTCTTCCCCCTCCCCAGTCATGAAGAAGAGTCCTGACTGAAAAGTTGACTCTCCTTCTCCTCGGTTATTGGCTGACCAGCCGTGCCTTTTCCACCACCACACTTTATCTATACTGAATTCTCCAGCATTTGCAGTCCCCATTGTCTCTTAGCTATACTTTTCTGTTAACATAATGTCATTCTCTTTTGTAAACGCCCATAGTCTAAGAGATATTTTCTTCAAGAACGTGGGCAATAGCAGTTCTCTCAATGTTTTGTTGATATTGTAATGCCTGAGCAACAGGTACAGGATGTATGCTTCCATTTATAAACAGGGAAGCATGTTCATGTTCCGATAAATCTCCAGTATTGCTCCCATATCCAAAGCAGATTGAATTGTATTGCCCTACAAGTCCCAACATTCGTTGCCTCAGTCAGCCTCACATATCCCTATCAGAACGTGTAAATATTAATCGTTATTTTGAATTTTAATAAGATAATATTGAATTGAAACGGATTAACTGGAACTATTAGCTCAGCGATTGTTATTGATGTCAGGATCCTAAATGTGTCTTGGGAGGATTTGCCTCTTCTATTAATTAAGGATTCGGTTCAATGAGTTATCTCATAGTATGAGCAGGAGCTCACCGACAGCACTAACAGGGATCAGCTACTCCAGAGAGAGGGGGAGGAGAGATCATAATCTGAGAACATTAGACTGGAATGTTCCAACAATGGATTAGAATCTGAGAACATTAGACTGGATTGTTCCAACAATGATCAGAATCTGAGAACATTAGACTGGAATGTTCCAACAATGGATCAGAATCTGAGAACATTAGACTGGAATGTTCCAACAATGGATTAGAATCTGAGAACATTAGACTGGATTGTTCCAACAATGATCAGAATCTGAGAACATTAGACTGGAATGTTCCAACAATGGATCAGAATCTGAGAACATTAGACTGGAATGTTCCAACAATGGACAGGAGTTTAACGTATGGTCTTTACTGGATTTCCCAGCCTGGAATATCATTAGCTTGGTGGATCTATAATCTTCTGCTGGTTATTCAAGCTGGTTATCATCCCATCCTCGCTATAGTTGGTGTTCCTGGTAAATTATTCTATCTGTTCATTAAGCCAGGTTAAACTGAATTGCTGTCGATATTATATAAAATTTAGAAAGGTGGATGTCAACATTTTCAATTTCAATGAAATATTCCATTCCTCACAAATTGTATCGAGCAAATTACTCATGACAAATTATTCACCAATATGTGAGGAGAACCAGACTGTTCTCAATCTCCATAATCCTTCTAGCCCTGCACAGATGTACATTTCCATATCCTCCCCACTCACTAATCCTGTCCAATAGGGCCATCATGATATCTCCGTCTCCTTCTCCGCCTCAGTGCATCTTCTGAATAAACTATCAATTGTATCTTTGTTAAATCTGGATACACGTTACCAAGTCCCTTCTGACCACATGTTAATTACAGAATAATTGCTCTTGAGTATGTTGAACTTGTTCACTGCACAGAATCAGTCAGACAGGCAGGCACTGCATGCTGCTTAAGACATTGCACATAATCTAGATGCACAGAATAATAATCTGTTGATATCTCATGAAGGAAATTAATGTAATTGAAATGAAACTATCATCATTTGTGAGAAAACGCCCATCTGCTTGCATCATGTCCATCAAAGAAATCAATGGGTTGTCCTTCCCCAGTCAGGTCTGTGCACCTCACAGCAATGTGTTTTACTCTTTACTGTCCTGTGGAACAGCTGAACCAGTCACTCAGTTCAAGATCCATATAACATGCTGGCCTGGCCAGGGCTGCACATATTACGTGCGAGAAGAACAAAGGTAAAGTTAGTTCCCTTCCTGTGCCTGTTTTCCTTATTCCGACATTTCATTTCCATTCAGGTAGGTGACCATTCCCTATTTCAAGAGAAATCTTTCTCACTGAGTCTATCCCCAAGAGTGATGGTCATCTGCACGGGCACTTCTGCTGCTGGCTTTAATGATGCTGACATACAAATGTAAGAAACTTTTAAATTCCACGTCAGTGGCAGTGCATAGAGACGGAATGGGGTTTTACATCATAATAAAGAAATGGAGACTGGGAAGTGGGGGAAAGGAATTATTATGATCATCATTGATATTGTTGTTGAGGCAGTATTTGGGATACTGTGGATAGATTTTCTCTCCTTTAAAAGGAATGATCACATTTCAACAGCGACAGTATAAAGAGATTTCACCAGAGTAATCCCTGGGCTGATGGTAAAAGAGGAGTGAGTGAAGGTTAATTTGGAGCACTGTCAGAGAATAAGAGATCATTGCATTGAAACTTGACAGTGATGGACAATCACTCGTTATGTTCTACACAGACACTGAGAAGATGATAAATTTCATGGCTTTTTAAAAACATTTATTCGGGATGCATGATTCTGGATGTTTAAGTGCCTCTGAGGATAAAATCTTCAATTATATCCTGCCTTGATATCGGGGTCAATCCCTCAAACCTGAGCAGATCCGTTCACCCCATCTGTTAATGTTAATAGGATGGTATCTGTCTGGAGAGTGTTTTCTTCTCATAGAGGGTAGTGAATGTCAACAATTCTCAAGTCTAGAAAGTTAGGGGAGCTAGACCACTGCAAGTATTTAACGAGGTGATAGATGGATTTTTGACCTGTCAGAGTGCTGAGGGGGTGTGAAGAATTGGCCATTAAAATGGAGTTAATGACAACAGTCGGTCAGAGATGATCGCATACAATGGCGTGAGCATCGGAATTATCTGCTCCTGTTTCTTATGTTCTCATATTCTTTCTTTGGAAAGTGAATGGTTTCAATTTTCCTGGAAGTGCTGTTATTGAATGTTGAAGACAGTGAGAGACATGTATTCTGTGAGCCATCTCTGGGAGAGATATGGGCCAGATATTCACAGTGAATCTGAGTCTACAACATGACCAACAAATGAAACCCCAGTTGTAGTGAGGAGACACTCTGTAAAGAGATAGGAGGCCTCTTTCATAACCAGCCTGGATTTCCCATCACATTTTCCATCCCACACCAAACCACGCAGTGGTAATGACTGAATGGTATCCTGTGTTACTGCGGACCAGGTATTTGGAGCAAGTAGTCTCTATTTGCTCCTGTTCAGAGTGGTTGTGAGGACTGAAGGGAACATAGGAAATAGGACTGAGGAGCAGGAGTGGGTCATTAGACACTTTGTCATTGCTCAACCAGACAATAAGATCATGGCTGATCTGATTGTGGTCTCCGCAGCACTTTTCTGTCTGTCCACAATTTTCCTCCATTCACGTGTCTGTTAAATGTTGAATAAACTCAACTTTGAATCAATACTAGGAAACTGCACAAAGTCAAAGTGCATAGGCAGCACAATTCTGTAATGCACCAATGATTTATCTATCAGTCTTGTTCCTATCCAATTAATTCTGCTGCAGTTTATCATTGTTGATATATTCATGGAATGTGTCTGTTGTTGATCGGTCAACATTTATAGACCATGTGTAATTACACTGGAAGTGGTGGAGATGAGCTGACATCTTGGGATGAAACTTCGGGGGAAAGGAATTCCTATTTGAACAGTCCCATGAGAATTTTTCATTCCTGCTCCGACCACTGTTGGAAAGTCACTGTTTCCTTTACCAGCCCCACTTCTCCACAGGTTACAACCGATTTGAAGTGTAACCTAGGACATTTTCCCGAAAAATGTGAGACACAGAGTCAAGCACGTACAGACACATACACAAATGCCCGTCTTAAGATGAAAAAGAATAAGGAATGGTTTCCAGAGTTGAATAGTAGTTGAACTCATATCAAATGGAAAAGTGATAATGTGTCCCAACTGCTATTCTGTCTCCGATATTATTCTACTCAAAGAAACTGCAGATATAAGACTTCTTCCTGGACCAATTGGATTTGACAGAATTTCCTTTCCTTCAAGCAGTGGAGTGATTCCCATGAATCCTCAACAGGAATCCTCCATGTTTGGTAAAGATGACTCAGGGATTTTTTACTCTTGCACTTTGCTGTCAGGAGGGTCAAAGTGATAGAGAGGAAGCTATCGGCTGCGGTTTACAACCATAAGATCATCGGACATAGGAACAGAAATTCGGCCATTCAACCCATCGAGTCTGATCCACCATTCAATTATGCCTGACAAGTTGCTCATCCACATTCTCCTGCTTTCTCCCTGTAAACCTTGATCTCTTTGATACTCAGGAACCTATCTATCTCTGTCTTAAATATACTCAATGACCTAACCTCCACCGCCTTCTGTGAAAATGAATTCCATAGATTCTCCATTCTCCGGCTAAAGACGTTTCTCCTTATCTCCATTCTAAAAGGTTTTCCCTTTACTCTAAGGCTGTGTCCTTGGGTCATAGAGTCTCCTACCAATGGAAGTCTTCTCAACATCCACACTATCCAGGCCATTCAGTATTCTGGATGCTTCAATTAGATCCCCCTCATCCTTCTGAACTCCATCAGGAACAGACCAATAGTCCTCAAACGTTTCATATGTTAAGCTTTTCATTCCTGGGACTATTCTCGTGAACCTCCTCTGAACCCATTCCAAGGCCAGCACATCCTTCCTGAGATATGAGGCTCAAAACAGCGCACAATACTCCAAATATGGTCTGACAAGAGCCTCATCGAGCCTCAGAAGTACGTCCCTGCTTTAACATTCAAATTCTTTCAAAATAAATGCCGTCATTGCATTTGCCTTCCTAACTAATGACTATACCTGCAAGTTTACGTTGCGAGAATCCTGGAGTAGAAATCTCAAGTCCCTTTCCACTCCAGATATCTGAATTTTCTCCCCATTTCGAAAGTAGTCCATGCTTGTATTCTTTCGACCAAACTGCATGTTCACACAATTTCCCACTTTGTACTGCATTTATCACTTCTTTGCCCATTATCCTAATCTGCCCAAATCCTTCTTGAGCCGACCTGTCCCTACAACTATCATTGTATCATCTTCAACTGTAGCCAGGATGTCTTCAGTTCCTTCATCTGGATTGTTAGTGCATAAAGTGAAAACTTGTGGTCCCAACACTGAGCCTTATGGACCATCACTTGTCACCTACTGTCAACCTGAGAAGAACACTTTCAATGACACTCTTTGCTTCCTGCCAGACAGCCAAACCTCTATCCATGCTCGTACCTTGCCTCGAACACAGTGGGCCCTTGCCTTACTCAGTAGCCTCCTGTCAGCACATTGTCAAAGACCTTCTGGAAGTCCAGGTGGATGATATCCATTGGCTTTCCTTGTTCAAAGCAGCTCTCTACATCCTCAAGGTTTTCTAGCAGATTTCCCAGGCATGATCTCCCCTTGATGAAACCATGCTAACTTTGTTCTACTTTACCATCCACCTCCAACTATTAAGAAATCTCACCCTTCACAAGGGATTCCAGGATCTTACCCACCACCAAGTTTAGATTAGTCAGTCTGTAAGTTTCCGTATTTTGATTTACTCCCTTTTTTTATACAGGGGCATCACATTTGCGATTTTCCAGTCCTCTCGGAATCTCCCTGATTCGCGTGACTCCTGAAAGATCACTACCAATGCCGTCACTGTGTCATCAGCTGTCTGCCTTAGAACTTTGGATTGGAATCCATCTGGTCCAGGTGATTTACTTACCGTCAGGCCATTCAGTTTTTCCAGCACTTTCTCCTTGGTGATGGCCACCGTACCTAGCTCTGTCCACTCACTCTTTTGTAAGGTAGAGGAGAATTTATTGTGGGGGAAAAGGAAAAGGGCAGAGAAACTAACCAGTTACTTCACATCTGTCATCATGGAGAAAGCTCCAGGAAATCTCTGATGTACAGCAAGTGGTCACATGGGACTTGTGGAACAAAAGACATAAAGTCAATGCGTGTCAGCAACAACGCAGTATTTGAAAGTCTAGCTAGGTTGATCATTGCTAAGTCTGATGGGCCAGATGTACTTCACATCAAAATGTCAGATATAAAACAGTATATTAATTGAACAGTCGGTGACTGTGTTTTATTTTCCTGTAGATCCTCCAAAGGCCGTACGCCATTGTAGCTAACTGGAAGGTAGTAAACACGATCCAACTATATACGCAGGCAAGAAGAGATAATGTAGATGACTGCAAACCAATTAATTTTACATCTGTAGGGAAGCAGTTGGAATCTAATATATAAGATGTGATATTGGGCACTTAGAAATGGACAGCAACATTACAGAGAATCACTATTTCTTTCTGACAAAGAAATTATACCTGACAACTTTGAAATTGTTTGATGTTGTTTCTTGCAGCATAGACAATGGACAACCTGTGGAAGTGGTGCATTTGGATTTTCAGAAGTCTTTCTATAAGAACTCATACAATGAGTTCGTAAATGCAATTATCGTGAATAGTATTTGGAAGAATACATGTAATTGGAAAATTAAAGTTCGGTTGGCCTTCGTTTAAGCGAATCTGAATATTGATGTAGAGACATCATTAAGCAGTTGCATAGAGGGTTGGTGAGAGTATACTCGGACAATTTTGTACAGTGTTGGTGACTAATCTAAAAAAGATTACACTGATCACAGAGGACGTGCAATGGACATTCTCCAGATTAATCCCTCAGATGACAAGATTTTCCGTGGGGGGGCTTGTGTTGTGACCTCCCCAGTTTCAAACAACACAATGAAATTTAGAAAATATACGAAACATGTGACAAGGTGGAAACAAACAGAATGTTTGTCTGGCTGTCTACTCTACACTTAAGGCAAATAATGGCAGGATAAGGGACAGGCCATTTAAGACCCCAATAAGGAGGAAAATCTTCATTCAGAGGGGACTGACGCATGCAGGGCAATGGAAACCTGCAGGCAGGGCTAGATTAAGGAGAATCCCCAGATATTCCACAGGTATATCATCTGGAACAGAAAAACCAGGGAAAAGGTGGGACCTATTAGTGACTTGCCAAGTTGCATCCAAACTCAACTTTGTGGTAGAAGGCTGTTTGTGTGACTGGAGACCAATGTCCCCTGGTGTACCGCACAGATCAGTGCTGCATCCCTTATTATTCGTGGTAACCTTAAGTGATGTGAATGTGAAGTGGGTAGGGGGAGCGTGATAAGCAAGTCTGTGTTGCAAAAAAAGATTGACGGGGTGGTTGGCAATGAGGAACAAGGCCTTATATTACAGAAGGATGCTGGTGGATTGGTCAGATGAAAATGATCAATGGCAGACGGAATGTAACCCTGATAAATATGAGTTGATGCACTTTGAAAGATGGAACCAGATAGGGGAGAATTCAATGAATGGCTGCACATTAGGAAGTTCAGAGGCTGCTTCTACACACATCCTTGAAAGTGACTGGATATGATCATTGATGAGTTAAGCAGGACTGTAGATATAGCCTTTGTTCATTGACCCAATGATTATAAGAGGCATATAGCACTTTGGAAAGGCCAAATTAAATACTGTGTGCAGTTCTCGTAGCCATATCACATGAAGGATGTGATTGTATTGGATGAGGTGCAGAGGAGATTCACTGAGATGTTCCCTGGGATGGGACATATGAACTGCGGAGAAGGGGCTAGATAAGCTCGAGTTGTTTCCCTTGGAGCAGAGAAAGTGAGTGGGTAAGTAATTCAGGTTTAAGATTACAAGAGGCATGGACAGGGTGAATAGACAGCAAGTGTTCTTTCCAGTCAAAGTGTCAGCTTCCGTACAGTCTGAAACCAGGGAACGGAGAATGGAGAACAGAGAAACATGACACAACTACTTCACTTCTGTCTTCACAGAAAAAAAGATATAAACAAAACCTTCCCAGCAATAGGAGAAAACCTGAGACTGAATATATATATATATATATATATATATATATATATATATATATATATAGTATGAAATTAGTAAATAGACTGATTTGGGAAAATTATTGGAACTGAAAATATGGGCATAAAAAAAACTTCAACATACGTTGATAAAATGGGAAGCATATTTAAGAAACTGACTGGTAGATTAATTACGAGAAAGCAATAGAGGAACTAAACTTGGATTTTCAGAAAGATTTTTAATAGAGTCCCTTTTGGCTAAGCACAAGTGTCTGTTCATATCAGGACGGGTGTCGAGTTGCGAGTCATCAGAGCTCATCGAGATCATCGCTGGATCGTGATTGGACGGTGGAGGATCGTTTGGTTGTGCTGTCCTGAAATTGGTGGATCTTCATGCTGGCTTCGGCCTAACACCAATTCAGGGACCAGCCAAGCTAGGAGCTATGGCCTCAGCAACAGCCCGGACCCCAGGCCAGGGCATTCGCAACACAGTCAGGGTAACTGTGCAGAAGGTGGACGATCGTACGCCTGTCAATTGGATGGCGTTCGTGAAGAAGATTTTGTTCGAGTGCTGTGGGTTTGAAGCAGACGAAGCGGCTGGGGGTGGGGTCGAGACTGTCACGCATCTCCTGGAATGTGCCTATGCAGAAGACGTCTGGAGAGGAATGTAGTGGTGTTTATCGAGCTTCGTCCCGAGCAGCACTGTGACACGGCACTCCGTGCTCTATGGAATGTTCCACAGGACGCACACCAAGACGAACATCAACTGAGCCGAGAGGATCGTCAACTCAGTGAAGGATGCTCTCTGGACCTTCCAGATGAAGGAGTTGATCCCGACTGAGTGCTGCAGACTGGCACAATCCAAGGTCCAGGAAAACATGTTGAAGTACGGGTTGAAGCTTGGGGCAACTGCCACCAAGGTGCGGTGGGGAAAGACCACCGTGTAACATCTGGCTCCCTAAGAAGAACAGGGGGCCCACGCAGTGATTTGGACTATGCTGACGCCTCAGCTAAATATATGGACATATTTTTGATAAATGTACATACCTGTATAAAAAATGATAAACTCTGATATCTGCATTTAAATGTTTATACATGTATGGCATGACAAACTGTACAGACCATCAAATTATTTTATGAATAAAGTATATTTTTGAAATTAAAAAAGATGTGTGCTGCATGTAGCATTTTCCTGGGGCAGGCAATTTCGATGTGACCTTGAGGAGCGTGAAGCAGTGCGAGCAGCTCCTGAAGGTCTTCAAGGAGAAGGAAGGGGAGCCTCTGTTCTCCAACTTATCAGCTGTTGTGTGTGCGTCCTGCACAGGGCAGTCATGTTAATGCGATTCATATGTACAGCCCCCATGTTCCAGCAGCTGATGTCCTCACCTTCCTGGGAATATACGTCCAGGTTGAGGCAGAAAGCACTGATGTGGTTGACCCTTTGAGAATCTGGACCAGCAATCGGCAGGTCAGGGTAACCCTGAGGGTCAATGCCATGGGAACATCCTCTACACACCCTCCAGTTTTGCAATCGGAGAGAGAAGAGTGTACTTGACATACGGAGTGCAGCCAAAACTGTGCCAAACCTGTGGGAGGTCAGGCCACATTACGGCTGACTGTACGATTACTATCTGTCAGAACTGCAAGCAGGAAGGTCATCCGACCAAGGAATGCAAAGAGGCCAAGAACTGTAATCTGTGTGGAGAGGCGGACCACATTTACATGGCCTGCCCAAGACGAGCGTCTGCCACCTATGCACAGACTGCCAGAGGTGGACGGTAAAAGATAAGCAAGGCACCACAAACCAGCAAGGGAACGGTGTCTGATGGCACCCAGAAGAAAGGACAGGCTGAAGCGGAGCAGACAGCAGCCAGCAGGTAGGGACAGCACTGATCCAAGCTCCTACAGGACAGATGGAGGCAATGGAGGAGGGGGAACCAAGGAGGCAGAGAATTGGATTCCTTTCAAATAAAGGAGGCGGAAAACGCGCCAGGCCACCAAAACCTCCTAGCAAAGAGGGAAACGACAGCTGCACAGTAAGGATACAGGCAGATCCTCGAATGGTGAAGATGGGCAGCACGGTAGCACAGTGGTTGACATTGCTGCCTCACAGCGCCAGAGACTAGGGTTCAATTT
Organism: Chiloscyllium punctatum; assembly: GCF_047496795.1. NCBI lineage: Eukaryota > Metazoa > Chordata > Chondrichthyes > Orectolobiformes > Hemiscylliidae > Chiloscyllium > Chiloscyllium punctatum. The sequence goes on from NC_092744.1 coordinate 97,538,438, forward strand.
CCGCCTCAGTGACTCTCTGTGTGGAGTTTGCACATTCTCCCCGTGTCTGCGTGGGTTTCCTCCGGGTGCTCCGGTTTCCTCCCACAATCCAAAAATGTGCAGGTTAGGTGAATTGGCCATGCTAAATTACCCGTTGTGTTAGTTGAAGGGGTAAAATGTAGAGGAATGGGTCTGGTTGGGTTCCGATTCGGCGGATCGTTGTGGACTTGTTGGGCTGAAGGGCCTGTTTCCACACTGTAAATAATCTAATCTAATCAAAGATGGGCTCAGGGAGGGTCATCATCAAAAGATGAAACAGAGCGCTGCGGGGAGAAAGGAGGGCAGAACCTCCCAAACAGGAAACGACGAACCCTCTGAGGTGACTGGTAAAGGCCACCCACCACCAAATGAAAACTAGGAGGGAGCCACCACCCCACAGCTCCAGGTAACTGGGAGCAGCGACCCTCTTCTGATGTGAGCTGAGGATTAAGGAAACCATTGCCTTCTCATGTCAAAGCCAAATTTGAGGAAGATCCTTTGGTACTCTCCCTGCTATAAACAATTTTTGCTTGAATTAACGTCCATTCCCTGTGCTTCCAGAGTCTTTGTCCCTCGCTGGGGAATCACGCTCCTACAATAAGCAAGGACATACAGATCAAAGGGTAAACTAAAAACAGACTGAGGCATACAGGCTACACCACAAATGGCATGCAATAGGCAAGATCAACGTGAATAAGATCAGCACTATTTGAATTCAGAGTTTCCACTACTCAGTTTAATAATGGGCTGGGAAGATACTGTTCATGAGACGCTGGTTTGTACTGTCTGCCTGATGGAAGAGATTGTAGGTGATCCAGTGTGCGAATGGTCTTTGGTTGCCAGTCTTTCGGCGGCAGCGAGCCTTGTAAATGGAGTCAATGGATGGGAGGTTGGTTTCCTTCATGGCATGGGCTGTGCACACAACCTTCTGTCATTTCTCTTACTGTCCTGGGCTGGGCTATTGTCACACCAGACCACTATGCACACGAATGGTTTGCTCTCAGTGGTGCATTTGTAGAAATTGGTCAGGATCTTTGTGGGCATGCCAAATGTCCTGAGCTGCCAGAGAACGAAGATGCCTTGTTGTGCCATCTCGACTGTTACATCTAACTGGGAAGTCCAGGACAGGATGTTGGTTATCGTCACTCCGAGGAACTTAATGATGCCACCAATTCAACTCCAGTTCCATTGATGAAGATGGAGGCATGTTCTCCTCCTTTCTTTCTGAAGTCATTGATCAGTTTGTTAGTTCTGCCGATGTTGAAAGAGAGGTTGGCCTCAGTGCAGCACATCACAAAGTCCTCTATTTCCATTCTGTATTGGCTTGCCATAATTACATGTCTGTCCTACTATAATGGTGTCATCAGTGAACATGGAGATGGCGTTCATTCAAAATTTGGCAATACAGTCGTGGGTGTACAGGGGTATAGTAGGAGGCTGAGGACACATCTTTTGGTAAGTGTTGACTGTTATCATGGAAGAGACACACTTACCTATTTTCACTGATTGTGTACTGTAGGTCAGAAAGCTGAGGATCCAATTTCAGAGGGCGGAGCCGAGACTAAGGTCAGGGAGTTTTGTGATTATTCTGAAGGGAATAATGGTATTGAAGGTGAACCTATAGTCAATGAGCAGGAATCTGTCGTGGAATTGTAGGGGATCGAGGCAGGCTTGGAGACTAGAACGGATGTGGGCCATGAAAGGCCTCTCGAAGCACTTCATGCCGCTCCTCAATCTCCTGCGCTCTAACGAGAAATGTCCCAGCTTATCCAACCTCTCCCTATGACTCAGACCCTTGAGTCCTGGCAATATCCTTGTAAAGTTCCAGTTTAATAGCATCCTTCCCATAGCAAAGTGACCAAAAATGAACACAATGTTGAACTTCAAACTATTTGCAACTGTAAGTTTTACTCTGCTGCTAATCATTATGCTGCTGTGATATTATTTTATTATTTGTCTTATTCTGAAATCATATTATTCATTGAATCCTCTGACGGTAATCCCCTCGGGTGAACGTCCTCCTGACTGCGTGAATTTGAATCAATCTATTTTGTTTGGACTCATATTTTGAGGCCGCTGTATATCAGAAAACAGGAAGAGATGATGGATGTTTGTGCAGTGTGTGTCCTTTACTGGACCAGCTTGTCTCTCCAGGCACCTAAAGCTTTTATTGTGGGTCAGAGTCCCTCCGAATTGTTAATCACAGAAGGAAGCTATTCAGCCCATTGTAGGTCCATGAACATAGAACATTACAGCTCAGTACCGGCAACATTCTTCAGCAGTACCCATCTCTCCACCAACCTTACAGCGAACCCTAAATTTATTAATTCATCCTTCTATTCCCTCATTAAGGTCATTTTCAAAGAGACAAACAACAGTCACCCCCAAACAGATTTTTACAGTATACCACTAGCGACTGAACTCGAGGATGGCCATTCCCCATCAACTACCACCCTCTGTCTTCTTTCAGCTAGCCAATTTCTGATCCAAAACGTTAAATCACCCTCAATTCTACGTCTCCGTATTTTTCTGTGAGAAAGTAAGGACTACAGATCTTTGAGATCAGATTTGAAAGTGTGGTGCTGGGAAAGCACAGCAGGTCCGGCAGCATCCGAGGAGCTCGGAGAAAGTGAAGACTGCAGATGCTGGAGACCAGAACACTGATTCCTGGTGAAGGCCTTACAAGTGAAACATCGACTCTCCTACTCCTTGGACGCTGCCTCGTCTGTTCTGCTTTTCCAACACCACACTCTCCATATTTTCTGCAATAGCCTAACATGGTGGACATTTCAAATGTTTTACTGAAATACTTATACCCCACTTTACCCTGACCCACCTGTTTGGTTACCTCTCAATGAATTCAGTAAGATTTGTGAAGCATGACATACCCTTCACAAAACCTTGTTGACTATCCCTAATAAAGGATTCCTTTCTAGGTGAGAATAAATCCTATCTCTTATAAACCTTTCCAACACTTTACCCATAACCAAAGTCAACCTGGTATATAATTACCAGGGTTGTCTCTTCTCCATTTCTTGAACAAAGAGACAACCTTTGTTGTCGCCCAGTCTTCTGGCACTATTCCTGTAGACAATGGCGATGTAAAGATTCGAACCAATGCTTGTGTCACCTCCTCTCTAACTTCACAGAGAATCCTGGGATTAATTCCATCTGGCCAAGGGAACTTATCTATTTTCACACTCTCCAGATTTGCTAACATCTCCACCTTACGAACCTCAATCCCATCTAGTCTAATAGCCTTTACTGCATATAGGCCCAGATAGCATTGTCTTTCCATTGTGAATATTGATTCAAATATTTATTTAGTGCCTGTGCGATCTCCTTGGACTACACACACAACTTCACACTACTATCCATGATTGACCCTAATCTTAATTTGGTCATTCTTTTATTCGTGACATACTGATACAAAGCTTGAGGGTTTTCCTGGATCCTACTTGCCAAAGACTTCTCATACTCTCTCTTGGCTATTCTTATCTCTTTCTTTACGTCCTTCCAGGATAACTTGTAACTCACAAGCATCCGAACTGAACCTTCACGTTTCATCTTTACATAAGCCTCCTTCTTCCTCTTGACAAGAGATTCAACTGCTTCAGTAAACACAGCAGCCTCACTCGACCACTTCCTTCTTTTCTGACATGCGTAAACTTATCAAGGACACACAGTAGCTGTTGTTTGAAATAGCTCCACATTTAAATTGTGCCCATCCCCTGCAGTTTCCTTCCCCATCCTATGTATTCTAAATCCTTTCCTAATCGCATCATAATTGCCTTTCCCCCAGCTATAACACTTGCCCTGCGGTATAGACCTGTCCCTTTCCAAAGCTAAGGTAAACATAACTGAATTGTGGTCACTATCAGCAAAGTGTATACCTACCTCCAATTCTAATACCTGGTCTGGTTAATTACCCAGTACCAAATCCAATTTGGCCTTGTACCTTGTTGGCCAATGTACATACTGTGTCAGGAAACCATTCTGTACACATTGGACTAAAACTGACTCATATAAAGTAATTGAACTGTAGCGTTTCCAGTCACTATTTGGAAAAGTAAAGTCCTCCATAACAACTACTCTGTTATTTTCGCTCCTATCCAGTATCATCTTTGTAATCCTTACGCGACATCTCTGGAACTTTTCAGAGGGCTGTAGAGAAATAAAAACAGGGTGACCTCTCTGTTTTTGTTTCTAACCTCTTCCCATACTAACTCAGTGGACGAGTCCTTACCAAACATCCTTTCTGCCACCGTAATATTGTCTTTGATTAACAATGCCTCCACCTCCCGCCACTTTTAGTACCTAACTTGTTCTTAATGAAGCATCTAAACCCCGGACCAACCAACGATCAGTCCTGTCCCTGCTCTATCCATTTCACCAAAATAGCCGCAACGTTTGTAAAAAGATTCGTAGCTCGGGTGCTTGTTGTTGTGATTCTGTTCACCGAGCTGGGAATTTGTGTTGCAGACATTTCGTCCCCTGTCTAGGCGACATCCTCAGTGCTTGGGAGCCTCCTGTGAAGCGCTTCTGTGTTGTTTCCTCCAGCATTTGTAGTGGTTTGTCTCTGCCGCGTCAGACTGTCAGTTCCAGCTGTCCACTGCAGTGACCTATGCATTGAGTCCAGGTCGATGTGTTTAATGATAAAATCCGTGGATGAGTGCCATGCCTCAAGGAATTCACTGGCTGTTCTCTATTTGGCTTGTCCTATAATAGTTGTGTTATTCCAGTCGAACATCAAGCTGTGCAACTGCACAATTTTGAAACAGGGAGCGATTGGAGGGATGGTAAAACGAGGGTGAGTTGGATAGATCAGAAGACAGCATGAGGGGAGATAGACAGGAACAGACAGAAATTGGAAGTTTTATTTAGACATTCTCACGGTCTGCAAGGTCTTTATCTATTACCATACCCTGTGTGCGCTGTGCAGATACTGACTGTGGTCCCAGAACATTTATCTTCAATAATATCATACAGCTGAGTTGCTGACAGTTAAAGAGAGTTCGAAAGGCCAAGTTATTTTTTTACAGTGAGAAGGTGGTTAAATTTAAACAGACTGGGTGAAAGCAGCAGGAACTGAGAATCCTGCTCGATACTAAGATACTGTGCTAGAGAATCTCAATGAGGTGGATCACTGACAGAGGGGAAATCAGCATCTCAGCTGTGGGCAAAATAATGATTGAGAAAGATTGTACACCACTTCCGTGGTTTTGTAATACACTTTTCAATTTATGTAGCTCAATATCATGAATATATCTTATCTCCTTATACTTTCCATAGTTTAGTATGGACAGAAAATCATTTTGTCCTGTATTTTGTGATCAATAAACAGATTTTACTCCTCATTCCTCACTTTAAATGTATCCTTGAATCTGTTCTTCATATGAGTTATAAAGGGTAACATTCCAATACTGATGACTGGGGAATATTATTGTCCCTCCCTCCAGTCTGAACTGCCATGTCCCACAATTCTCTCTGTTTTCTGTCTCCTCCACAATGCCATAATCACACTGTAATTGAAGTCCAGTAAATGACACTTCATCACAGTTCACGAACATCGAGGACATCAATAGCACAGGCCTCATCTGCCTCTCTCTGAACCTGGAATAACAATCTGAATTGCATTTGTCACGTTCAATTCTCTGTTATCATATCCATGCCATTTGTCTGTTATAATCCCACGTTTCTCAGACACACACTCCCCTCAGATCATGAAGTATAAAAATTGTCTCAATGTTTAATTGAAATTATGATGCTTGATCAATAGTTTCAGGATGTATGTTTCCATTTATAAACAGAGAAACATGTTTGCGTTCTGATAAACTTATAACATTTCTCCTGCATCCAAGTCAGATTGAATGGTTTTCTCAATTGATCTACCGGTCTCAAGATTTGTTCCATCAGTCACCCTCACAAATCCCATTCAGAATGCGAAAGTTTGAATCATTGTTTTGAATTTTAATAAAACAATATTGAATTGAAAGGCGTTGGCTGGAGCTATTTGTTCAGAGACTGTGATTGATGTCCGTCTCCATGGATCAGAAATGTGTCACTGGAGGGTTTGCCTCTTCTGTTAATTAAAGACTCGGTTCAATGTGTTATCCCAGTATGGGCGGGAGCATCATTGACTGGACTAACAGAGATCAGCAGCTCGAGAGTCAGGGAGAGGAGACTTCAGAATCTGAGAACATTAGACTGGAATGCTCCAATAATGGATCTGAATCTGAGAACATTGGAAAGGAATATTACAACAGACAGGAATTTATCCTTCGGTCTTTAATACCTTTCTCAGCCTTGGATATCATTAGCATCATAGATCGAAGATATCCTTTGGATTATTCAAGGTGGTTACTATCCCATCCGCGCCATAGTTGGTGTTCCTGGTAAGTCATTCCATCTGACTATTAAGCTGAGTTGAACTGAATTGCTGTTCATATTCACATTTTAGAATTTGGAAGTCATCATTTTCAGATACAGTCAAAAATTTTATTCCTTACAAATTATAACTAGCAAATTACTATTCACAACTTACTCAACAATATGTGAGGAGAAACCAGACTGTTCTTAAACTCCATGATCTTTTCTCTCCATACAGATTTCCATTCATACATATTCTCCCCGCTCACCAATCCTGCCCAAGGCCACTATCAGGATATTTCAGTCTCCTTCTCAGCCTCAATGCAACTGCTGAATAATCCATCGTTTGTGCCTTTGGTAAATCCAGATATAACCGTTTCAAGTCTCTTCTAACTATGCTTACGTCACAAAATATTTGTACTTGAGATGATTAATTTGTCCTCTCCACAGAATCTGTAAGATGGACAGACAGTGCATGGTGGTCAAGTCATTGACCCATAATCAAACGGCACAGAATAATAATCTTTTAGTGTCTCATGAAGGAAGTTGATGGAATGTAAATTAAATCATCACCACTTGTTTTGAACAAAGCCTATGTGTTTGCCTCATGTCCTGTAGAGAGGTTCATGGGTCATCCATCCCTGGTCAGGTCTCTGTGTGACTGCAAATGTACTGCGATGTGTTTTACTTTGTACCAACCTGTGGAACAGCTGAAACAGTTACTCAGTTCAGGATCAGCATAACATACTGGTCTGACCAGGGCTGCACACATCCCGTGAGAGCAGAATAAAAGAAAAGATACCTCCCTTCCCCTGCCTGATTTCCATGTTCCTGCAAGTCATTTCCATTCAGGTAGGTGACCATTCCCTGTTTCGAGTGAAGACTTTATAATAGAGTCTCCCTCCGAGAATGATATTCATCTCCATCGGTACCTCTGGTGATGACTTTATTGATGCTGACGTACAAATGTAAGAAATGTCTAAATTCCACATCATTCGCAGTGAGAGAGAAGTAATGGCTTTTTACAGCACAGGAAACAAGCTGAGACAGCTAAGTGAGGGAACAGAATTATTGCGATCAACCCTGAGAGTGTTGATGAGATCGTATTTGGAGTATTGTGGACAGATTTTCTCTCTTTTATAAGGAATACGCCTCTTGGCAGCAAGAGTGTAAAGGAGCTTCACCAGCCTCATTGTTAGGATGATTGTACCATCGGGAGTGCATGAGGATTAATGTGTAGTGCTTTGAGGGAATAAGATTATTGCATTGAACCGTAAGGGGATGGACTGTCACGCATTATATTCCAAACAAACAATGATACGGTGATAAATTCCATGGCTTGTTTATTACTAGGTTTACATGATTGTCGATTCGTTAAAAGCCTCTCGGAATGTTCCTCTCACCCCACGCCACTCCCCATTTTGATTGAGAGAGAGAGAGAGTCAGTCTTTGACTATCCTCTCTCCACATTATGAACGTCATGTAATCCACAATCCCGACAGGAGCCTCAATACTTACATGGTAAAACAGTTAACTATTTCCATCAACTTCTGACCCCCACGGAGAACATGGATCTGTCTTCTCGGAAATGGAAGATGCCTCTTTGAGACTTGGTAGAAAACATTTGGTTTCCTTCCTCACTGCCGGCGAAACAGAACATGTGTCCCACAGGCAATGGAGCCACGAGGAAAATCGTGAGCTGTCTATGAGTGCAGTGTCTGCTCAATTGGTCTTTCAGGTTGGAGCATCAATGACACCACATGTTCCCGTATAAATGTCTTAAGGGGCTGAATGGCCTCTCCTGCTCCCATAAAACAGTATCAAGTGTCTGATTGGGCTCAGCCTGTTCCTGTTTAACAGCTCAATGTACTGACTGGAGCCCTCCTCTTCCTGGGGAACAGGCAGCACGATTGAATGGGCTGTCCCTGCTTTTGTTCAGTCGTTTAGATGGGCAGAATGGCTTCCATATATCATGTAACCAGCTTGTGGTGCTAATGAGCTCATGTTTTAACTATGGAAATGTGCAGTGTCTGGCCGTGCTGTTACATGAATGTTACTGACACTTTAACAACACAAACCTGACTGCTGTCCAGGCTTTGCTGCACATGGACATAGAGACTGGTTCAGGAGCTGAGGGGGGACAAAATGTTCTGAACATTGTGTGACCTTCAGTGATCACCCCGCTTCTGTTCTTATGATGGATCGGCGGAGGGGGGGGGGGGGGGAGTGGAGTGGAGTGGTACCAGGGATGTGGCCCGCGTAAACGTTGATGAAGGAGCTGAAGATGTTTATACTGAGGAAGTTAACCTGAGGATCACCTCAACAGATGTCCTGGGACTGAGAGGATTGTCAGCCACCGCCCACATACATCTTCCTTTGTGCTCTGAAAGACCCCAACCAGTAGGGAGGAAACACCTGATTCCCATTAAACTCAAATAAGTAGGTGGTCGCGATGACACCCTCAGTCAAATACTGTCTTGGTAATCTGTCCTGAGACCTTATGTTCACCTCTTGTTCCTTTCAATAGGTGACGGTGTCTGTGGGGGGAGTCTTTCCCTCTCACAGAAGGAAATCAATGTCTGAAATTATCTGGTGTAGAGAGGTAAAGGAGCTTAATCACTGAAAGTATTTAAGGAGGAGGTAGATGCATTTTTGACCTGTCAGAGAACCCATGGGTGTGATTGATTGGGTATTAAAGAGGAGGTAACGCTAACAGTAGATCAGCCATTTTCGTATACAATGGCTTGACCGTCCGAATTACCTGATCCTGTTCCTTATGTTCATATTTTCTGTAATTAAAATGTTCATGGTTGTAATGTTCCTAGACTATCTATTATTGAATGTTGCATTCAGAAAGGGCGTAGCACTTTGAGTCATCTCTGGGTGAGGTATGGGGCTTTATTCATAATGGATCTTGGTCTAGACCATGACCAACAAATGAAGCACAAGTTGCAGAGAGGAGGCGATTTGTGAAGAGACCAGGGGCATCTTTCGAAGCCAGACTGTATTTCAAAATAACATTTTACAACACTCACCAAACCGTGTGTGACAGTCTGGAGGGATTGAAAGAGAGCCTGTGTTACTGTGGACCAGGTATTTGGAGCAAGTGGCCTCCATCTGCCCCATACACAAAGCCGTGCAGCCTGCTCTTAATCACACCCTGCCTTTCCAAATGTATGTATATCTTATCTCTCAGAACCTTCTAAAGTAGTTTACCTACTACAGATGTCTGGTTTACTGGTCTATAGTTACCAAGTTTTTCTTTGTAGCCTTTCTTGAATAAGGGCACAGCATTCCCTGTCCTCCAGTTATCTGGGATATCACCCGTGGCCAGCGATGATATAAAAATATCAGCCAGGCTCCCGCAATCTCTTCTCTGTCTTCTTGCAATGTTCTTCGGTACATATCTGTTACATGAAAATACTGCAACGTTTGAATTAAAAATCTATTTCTTTAATGTAAAAACACCAAAGAGTGATAAAGTGACTTAATGATGGTTAACATAACAAATTGAAGATTATTTTAATTATAAGAAGTGACTTCATAAGAATTCCAGACATTGTGGAAACCTGAGAAATGTCAGAAATTTACAATACAGAAAAGGAGGGCGATGAAAATGATAAGGAAATCAAAAAGCGAACCTGCATGCTCACACACAGGAATACCAGAACTGCACAAATCTACAATCTGTATTTCAAAGGAAACAAAACAAAAGTAAGGTCAAATGTGGAAATTTGTAATCGGGAGAGGAGAGTTTATTGTGGAGAAACGTTACGCTGCATCTGTCATCATGGAGAAAGATCCAGAAAATCACCCAGAAATACCTAGTGATCGTTTAGGGCTCGTGGAACTAAAAACACAAAGTCCATTCATATCAGTAACAAGGTAGGACTGAACATGTAGCTGCATTAAACATTGCCATGTCGAACGAAACAGATATAATTCATTTCAAAATGCCAGAAATAGATCAGCAACAGAAGTATTAATTGCACTGTCAATGGCTGTGTTTTATTTTCATGTATATTCCACAGAGGCTGGAAAGCCATGGTAGATAAAATGAAGGTAATACACGTGATCCAAGCATGGTAGGGAGATGAATGCAATGGATCCAAGCTCCTAGAAAGGGAAAAAGTGATAGTGTGAAGAAATGCAGACCAATTAACTTGACATCTGTAGAGAAACGTTTGGAATCTATGAGACAGGATGCGATATTGGATATTTAGAAATTAACAGCAACATTGGAGAGAATCTGTCTCCATTTCTGAAAGGAAAAATACACTTGATAACTACGGAATTTTTTGAAGGGTATTGAGAACAATGTATGTAAGTGACAAGTTAAACTTGGGTTCACCTTCAATTAAAGACGTCAGAATATCGATGCAACGACATGTTGAAGTAGTTTCACAGCATGTTGGTGAGAGTGTACCTGGAGTATTGTGTACAGACTTGGTGAGACGGTCCCTGGAGTATTTTGTACAGGGTTGGTGAGACTGTACCTGGAGTATTGTGTGCAGGGTTGGTGAGACTGTACCTGGAGTATTGTGTACAAGGTTGGTGAGACTGTACCTGGAGTATTGTGTACAGGGTTGGTGTCCTAATCTGAGAAAGAATATACTGACCACAGAGGAAGTGCAATAGACATTCTCCATATTAATCCCACAGGTGACGAGATTGCCTGATGAGGAAACTTGGCCTACGAGCTCTGGAGTTTCAAAGAATGAGAGGTGATCACAGTGAAATTTAGAAAATTCACAAAACATATGACAAGGTGGAAATAAACAGAATGCTTCCCTGGCTTTCTACTCCACATTTAAGACAAATAATGGCAAAATAAGGGACAGGCCATTGAAGACCGCAATTTTGAGTGCGAGCAGCAGCTAAGGTAAGACTGTTTGTTTTAAAAGTACTTACCGGGAGCGGGCAGCGGTGTTTTTTTTTCACTCTCTTCACAGAAAGAGCGGGAGCAGCAGGGGGAAGTGACGACGACCAGAGAGGCAGCCGAGACCTGGAATCAGGTAGAGCGTAAGCTTACCTGGGTAGGTTTGTTTCCCCTTTAAAAGCGCGCAGCTGAAGAACCCGAGGCACTACAGAGGTAGTGCCTCCCACCCGCCCTCCTCCTCTAACCTAATAATAAGATCCGTTGTGGGAAGGAGGTAAGTGCCGAATTTTGCTTGTTGTATTCTTTAGACCCAGTTTTTTGTTTAAAATAAAGGTTAGCTTTAGATGGATGGCAGTGAAGGCAGTGCAATGTTCCTCCTGCAACATGTATGAGGTGAGGGATGCCATGGACGTCCCTGCTGATTACACTTGCAGGAAGTGCACCCATCTCCAGCTCCTCCAAGACCGTGTTAGGGAACTGGAGCTGGAGTTGGATGAACTTCGGATCATTCGGGAGGCAGAGGGGGTCATAGATCGGAGCTATAGGGAAGTAGTAACTCCAAAGATGGCAGATAGATGGGTGACAGTGAGGGGGACTGGGAGGAAGCAGCCAGTGCAGGGATCCCCTGTGGTCGTTCCCCTCAAGAACAAGTATACTGTTTTGGATACTTGTGGGGGGGACGACTTACCAGGGGTAAGTAACGGGGCTCAGGCCTCTGGCACGGAGCCTGTCCCCGCTACTCAGAAGGGAAGGGTGGAGAAGAGCAGAGCAATAATAATTGGGGACTCGATAGTTCGGGGCACAGATAGGCGGTTTTGTGGGAACGAGAGAGACTCACGTTTGGTATGTTGCCTCCCAGGTGCAAGGGTACGTGATGTCTCTGATCGTGTTTTCCGGGTCCTTAAGGGGGAGGGAGAGCAGCCTGAAGTCGTGGTCCATATTGGCACCAATGACATAGGTAGGAGGAGTGCTGTGGATGTTAGACAGGCTTTTAGGGAGCTAGGTTGGAAGCTCAGAGTTAGAACGAACAGAGTTGTTGTCTCTGGTTTGTTACCCGTGCCACGTGATAGAGAGTCGAGGAATAGGGAGAGAGAAGAGTTAAATGCGTGGCTACAGGGATGGTGCAGGAGGGAGGGATTTCGGTACTTGGATACTGGGGTTCTTTCTGGGGAAGGTGGGACCTCTATAAACAGGATGGTCTGCACCTGAACCTGAGGGGCACCAGTATCCTTGGGGGGAGGTTTGCTAGTGCTCTTGGGGGGGGGTTTAAACTAACTCTGCAGGGGCATGGGAACCCAGACTGTAGCTTTAGGGTGCAGGACCTGGAGTGTAGGGAGGTTAGGAATATGGCATCAATCTTAAAGGAGGGTGCCTGTAAACAGAAGAGTGGCTTGAAGTGTGTATACTTTAATGCCAGAAGTATACGAAATAAGGTAGGTGAACTCGCAGCGTGGGTTGGTACCTGGGACTTCGATGTTGTGGCTATTACGGAGACGTGGCTAGATCAGGGACAGGATTGGCTGTTGCAGGTTCCAGGGTTTAAATGTTTTAGTAGGGTCAGAGGTGGGGGCAAAAGAGGGGGGGTGGCTTTGCTTGTCAAAGATAGTATTACAGCGGTGGAAAGGAAGATGGACGAAGATTTGCCATCTGAGGTAGTTTGGGTTGAGGTTAGGAATAGGAGAGGTGAGGTCACCCTGTTGGGAGTCTTTTACAGGCCTCCTAATAGTCCTAGAATCGTTGAAGAAAGGATTGCGAAGATGATTCAGGAGAAGAGTGACAGTAATAGGGTGATTGTTATGGGAGACTTTAACTTTCCTGATATTGATTGGGAAAGCTATAGCTCAAGTTCGTTAGATGGGTCAGTGTTTGTGCAATGTGTGCAGGAGAGTTTCCTGACACAATATGTAGATAAGCCAACAAGAGGTGAGGCCATACTGGATTTGGTTCTGGGTAACGAACCAGGCCAGGTATTAGAACTAGAGGTAGGTGAGCACTTTGGGGACAGTGACCACAATTCGGTGATTTTTACTCTAGTGATGGAGAGGGATAAGTGTGTACTACAGGGCAAGAGTTATAGCTGGGGGCAGGGAAATTATGATGCGTTGAGGCATGACTTAGGATGTGTGGATTGGAAAAGTAGATTCCAAGGCAAGAGCGCAATTGATATGTGGAACTTGTTCAAGGAGCAACTATTGAGTGTCCTTGATAAGTACGTACCTATCAGGCAGGGAGGAAAGGGTTGTGTGAGGGAGCCGTGGTTTAATAAGGAGTTGGAATCCCTTGTTAAATGGAAGAGGGCGGCCTTTGTAAAGATGAGGCGTGAAGGTTCAATAGGGGCGATTGAGAGTTATAAGGTAGCCCGGAAGGACCTGAAGAGAGAGCTAAGAGCAGCAAGGAGGGGACATGAAAGGTCCTTAGTTGGTAGGATTAGGGAAAACCCTAAGGCTTTCTATAGGTATGTTAGGAATAAAAGAATGACTAGGGAAGGAATAGGTCCAATCAAGGATAGTAATGGGAAGTTGCGTGTGGAGGCTGAAGAGATTGGGGAGGCGCTGAATGAATACTTTTCGTCAGTATTCACTCAGGAACAGGACATTGTTGTCGATATGAATACTGAGGCACGAATAAGTAGAATGGATGGCTTTGAGATATGTAGAGAAGAGGTGTTGGAAATTCTGGCAAGGGTGAAAATAGATAAGTCCCCTGGGCCTGATGGCATTTATCCTAGGATTCTCTGGGAAGCAAGGGAGGAGATTGCAGAGCCATTGGCCTTGATTTTTGTGTCCTCTTTGTCGACCGGAGTAGTGCCAGAGGACTGGAGGCTAGCAAACGTGGTTCCCTTGTTCAAGAAGGGGAGTAGGGATAATCCTAGTAACTATAGGCCAGTGAGTCTCACTTCTGTTGTTGGCAAAGTCTTAGAGAGAATTGTAAGGGATAGGATTTATGCACATCTGGATAAGAATGATGTGATCAAGGATAGTCAGCATGGTTTTGTGAAGGGCAGGTCGTGCCTCACAAACCTTATTGAATTCTTTGAGAAGGTGACTAAGGAGGTAGATGAGGGGAAAGCGGTAGATGTGGTATATATGGATTTTAGTAAGGCGTTTGATAAGGTCCCCCATGGTAGGCTACTGCAGAAAATACAGAGATATGGCATAGAGGGTGAGTTGGAGGTTTGGATTAGGAATTGGCTCTCTGGAAGAAGACAGAGGGTAGTAGTTGATGGCAAAGGTTCATCTTGGAGTGCCGTCACTAGCGGTGTTCCGCAAGGATCTGTTTTGGGACCATTGCTGTTTGTCATTTTTATAAATGACCTGGAGGAAGGGTTAGAAGGTTGGGTGAGCAAGTTTGCGGATGATACGAAAGTCGGAGGAGTTGTAGACAGTGAGGAAGGATATGGTAGGTTACAGCGGGAAATAGAGAAGCTGCAGAGCTGGGCAGAAAGGTGGCAAATGGAGTTCAATGTAGCTAAGTGAGAAGTGATTCACTTTGGTAAGAGTAATAAAAAGATGGATTACTGGGCTAATGGTAGACTACTTGGTAGTGTGGAAGAGCAGAGGGATCTTGGTGTCCATGTACACAGATCTCTGAAAGTTGCCACCCAGGTAAATAGTGCAGTGAAGAAGGCATATGGCGTACTGGCTTTTATTGGTAGAGGAATTGAGTTCCGGAGTCCTGAGGTCATGCTGCAGTTGTATAGGACTCTGGTGCGGCCGCATCTGGAATATTGTGTGCAGTTTTGGTCGCCATACTATAGGAAGGATGTGGAGGCACTGGAACGGGTGCAGAGGAAGTTTACCAGGATGTTGCCTGGTATGGTAGGAAAATCCTATGAGGAAAGGCTGAGGCACTTGGGGTTGTTTTCATTGGAGAAAAGAAGGTTTAGGGGTGATTTGATAGAGGTGTACAAGATGATTAGGGGTTAGATAGGGTTGACAGTGAGAACCTTTTTCCACGTATGGAGTCAGCTATTACAAGGGGGCATAGCTTTAAATTAAGGGGGGGGTAGATATAGGACTGATGTTAGGGGTAGGTTCTTCACTCAGCGAGTCGTAAGTTCATGGAATGCCCTGCCAGTAGCAGTAGTGGACTCTCCCTCTGTATGGGTATTTAAGCAGGCATTGGATAGGTATATGGAGGATAGTGGGTTAGTGTAGGTTAGGTGGGCTTTGATCGGCGCAACATCGAGGGCTGAAGGGCCTGTACTGCGCTGTATTCTTCTATGTTCTATGTTCTATGTTCTATGTTCTAAAGAGGAATTAGTTCAGTCGGAGAGGACTGACTAACACAGGGGCATTGAAACCTGCTGGCAAGGCAAGATTAGGGCGAATCCCCAGATAATCTACAATGTGTCAATCAGAAAAGAATAACCAGGGAACAGGTAGGACCCATTAATAACTTGCCAAGTTGCATGTAAATCAACTTTAGTGGTAGGAGACAGAGGGTGGTGGTAGAAGGCTGTTTGTGTGACTGGAGGCTGGTGTCCAATGGTGTACCACGGGAATCAGTGTTGTGTCCCTTATTATTTGTGATTCGGAGGTGCCAGTGTTGGACTGGGGTGGACAAAGTTAAAAATCACATAACACCAGGTTATAGATCAACGGGTTTATTTGGAGGCACGAGCTTTCAAAGTGCATAACCACCTGATGAAGAAGCAACACTTCAAAAGCTATTGTCTGCGAATGAACATGTTGGACTATAACCTGGTGTTGTGTGATCTTTAACCTTATTATTTGTGGTATTCATAAATGGTGTATCTGTGAATATGGACGGGGGTGGGCAGAGTGAGATGAGCAAGTTTGTGTTGGACACAAAGATTGGCTGGGTGGTTAACAGTGAGGAGGTAGGTCTTATGTTACAGGAAGATACAGATGAAATGTTCAGATGGGTAGATCAATCACAGATGGAATGTAACCCTGATAAATATGAGGTGGTGCACTTTGGAAGAAGGAACCAGACAGGGGAGTACTCAATGAATAGCAACACACTAGGAAGCTCAGAGGGTGCTTCTCCACACATCCCTGAATGTGACTGGACAGGGTAATACACAAGTTGAGAATGCATAGGGGCCCGTAAACGTAGCCTTCATTCATCGACACATAGATTATAAGAGCTTTTCAAATGTTAGGCTGCCGTTCTCTTTTTCCCATCAAAGGGCACAACGTCACATCTACCCACATTGCCCCGTCTTTGCACAGACACTCCACTTGCCTCAGGCACATTGGAGCTTTTGTTTTCATCTTCCTCACCCGCTCACAGTCCGACATTGAATAGTGCACTCAGCAGGCTTGGAAATATTGCATTTGATTCCATCTAACAAAAGTTTGGTGTGTATTTGAAATAGCTCGGGCCCAAGCACTGAATCCTGCTACATCCCCGAGTCCTCCACTCTAAACGAAAACATTGTTTTATTCCTACTCCCTGTTTCCTGTTAGCTCTCCCATTGTAAAACCATGCCCTTCTATTAGCCCCAGTCTCATATGTTTCTAATTTGCATAGTAGGCTTGGGGCTTTATCAATCAGCTTTCTGAAAATCCAATCGTATTGCATTGATTGCTTTTCCATAATTTTGCTAAAAGTCAGTTTCTCAAATGTGATTCCCATTTGATAAATCACTTTGCCTCAGCCCATTACTTTCAGTTAAATTACTTTTTCCATAACGTTTATTTGCTAATTTCATTCTATTCCCCACCTTCCCACCAGATTAAACTTTCCTAGTATTGCTGGGAGGATTGCTTTGCGTTTTGATTTCTTCTGTGAAGACATAACTGAAATATTTGCTGCATAGTTCTGCCACTTCCCTGTTCTTCATTCTCCATTTTGTGGTTTCAGACTGTAACGAAGCTGCACGTTGTTTTCCCTTAATTTTGACATTGACATACTTTATGAAGTGGTTAAAGTTCACTCCTATTACCCTTATGCATATAGAGTGTTCTGCAACCCAACAATTCCTGTCATAAGCTTTTCGATGATTGACCTTGTACAACCATACACTCATAGAAGCATAGACTCTGCACCATCAGACGTACAGCATGGTCTACATTAGAACCACTTTTCTACACTAAGCCCCATAGCTGGGAATGTTATGACACTTCAAGAGGTCGTCCAAGTACTTTGTAACAGATGTGAGGTTACCCGTGACAGCTCCCTCTCCGATAGTACATTCCAGACTGCAAAACGCTCTGGGCGCAAAATTATCCTCAAATCCCCTCTAAATCTCAAACCCTTCACTTTAAGAATGTGCTCCCCCTTGTTCTTCTCCCGCTGACTAAAAGGTCAGCTGCTGTCTGTCCACACTGTCCATGCCCCTCATAACCTTATCCTTCTGAATCATGTCACCCTCAGCCTTCTCTGCTCCAAACGTAAACATCTCGAGCTTATTCAGCCTCTCTCCATAGCTGATATGCTGCATCCCAGGGAACATCCTGGCGAATCTCCTCTGCACCCTCTCCAGTTCAATCACATCCCTCCTGTAATATGGCTCTCAGAACTGTACACAGTATTCAATCTTGGCCTAACAGATCTATGCCTCGATGAATGAAGACTATGTTTACGTGCCCCTATGCTTTTTCAACTTGTATATTACCCTGTCCAGTCACATTCTGGGATGTGTGGAGAAGAACTCTTTGAGCTTCTTAGTGTGCTTCCATTCATTGAGTCGTCACCTGTCTGGTTCCTTCTTTCAAAGTGCATTTGAAAAGGTTGGAAAATGTTACTCTATAAAGGGACTTACGCTTCCTTTTGTTTCATTCTTCACCAACCTCCGCCGTCCATACAGGGCAGTGAGTTCTGAAGCCAGAAGTCAATACTGGGAATGGCACTGGGACACTTACCAGTGCATATAGACCCACCAGGTGGGTAGCTGTAACATTGAAATGTATCTGGATTTCCCTTTACAACAGCCACTGAATAAATATTACAGGATCAGAAAGCAGATAGGAAGATGAATGGGGTGTTGACCTTCATTTCAGGGGGATTTGAGGCCAGGAGTAAGGGGGTCTTACTGTTGCTTTACAGGGCCTTGGTGAGCCCCCATCTTGAACATTGTGCAGTATTGTGTGCAGTTTTGGTCTCCTTACCTAATAAAGCACAAACCTGACATTGAGGGAGAGCAGTGAACGATGACCAGACTGAACTCTGGGATGACAGGTTTGTTGTGGGAGCAGGGTTTGGGGCGACTGAACCTGTATTCCATGTGTTTTAACAAAATGAGTGGAGACCTCAGTGAAATAAATAAAAGTCTGACAGGGCGAGACAGATTAGAAACAGGCATGATAATTTTAGAGCCATTTCAGAGACCATTGAAGAGTTGATCACATCTCTGTGTGTCTGGAGACACTTTTCAGCCAGACCAGGAAAGCCAGGAGATTCACTACCTGATAGTACATTGAAGAAACAAACCACTGTTGACAATCGACATTGGCTTGACGGTAACTTATACGAACACCAGATTTTAGATTTCGATAATTTATTATTTGTTTTTAACTTCCACCTGCTGCCAGAGCATTATCATGGTCTGGATTCGTAATCCAGTGACATTTCCACAACAGCACCATCTCCACATGGGGACCTGTCAGAAACAACATTGAGCAGATTATTTCTGTGCTGCGTGACAGCTCTGTCAAAAATAACTCCCACCAATTTTACTGTCGTGATGGTACTGAGGGAATAGTAATTGTTCAAATTGTAAGTATCCACTTTTAGGGGACTGGACATATCTGAGTAATTTTCCACATTGCCAGGTCGATGTCAGAGTTGGAGCTAGAATGAAACAGTTTCTCCAGGGACACAGCGTGCTGTGCAGCACAAGCCTTCAGTTCGCTTGCAGGAATGGTGTCAGCGTAAAATACAAGGATGTTGTATCTGCACCATCCTCAGCCAGAAGTGTTGAGCCGATGATCCAACTCACCCTCGCCATGATGCCCACAAATCGCAGATGCCAGCCTTCAAACAAGTCGATGCGCTGCAATTGATATGAAGAAACAGCTGAACACAGTAGATACGATATTTGTTCAGCTCTTTCTTCATGTCAATTGCAGCGGATCGACTTGGTTGAAGGCTGCCATCTGTGATTCTGTGGGCATCATGGCGAGGGTGAGTTGGATCATCGGCTCAACACTTCTGGCTGAGGATATTGCAGATACTACATCCTTGTCTTTTACATTGAGGCAGCAGGGCTATTTGATTATTTAGGATGGGGATGTTTGTAGAGCGCTTTCCTCTGTCGTTTGTTTAATCGTCCATCACCATTTATGACTGAATGTGGCAGGACTGCAGAGCTTCGATCAGATCTGTTGGTCAAGTACTGTAGCTTTAATGGGTTAGCATCAGGTTTAGGTTCACATGGTTCTGACCCTGACATGTTCACCCACACTCATCACTGAGCCATAGATCGTGTTGATAGTAATGGCAGACTGAAAGATTAACCCTGGGCAAAAATGTTGCAGGTTGTGGTTGAATGCAGGTCTGCTTCTCCTGCTGCTGTGGTCTGCAGCACGACATGAATACATAGTTTTGGGCTGCAATATCTGCAATGCAATTCTGCTGTCTGTTCCCCAGTTCACATCGAGACCCATTCATCCATCAGCCCTCTACTCAATGACTTACTCTGGTTTCTGATGTGATAGTACTTCCGTTTTCTAATTTTCCTCCTGCTGAGGGTCTCTCCCGGGTCATGCTTTCTCCGATACATTCCACAAAAGCATTTAGCTGATTTTAATTCAATTGTTTAATTCATCTAAATCTTTTCCTTGAGTAATGCCATCTTCTGTGTTTAAATTGAATGTGTTTCCCTCTGTGTCTCTCCCTGACCATGATTATGAGCTCTGTAGTGTCAGTGATACCAGCCTTATGTAGTTTCAGAGCCAATGAATTATCTGGATTCCCAATCATCTTCATCACATTGTATGTTTTCTCTTTTGGTTTGATGCTGTCCCTGACTTGCCTTATCGCTCGTGGCTGCCTTGTCCTCCCATGTGTATGTTTCATCTTCTTCTTCATTTTATTATCTTCTGAATTATGTGAAGATAAGGGGGTGGTCTTTCCTGCTCGGCTCTCCTTCCAATTAACTCTGGCCAGCTCCTCCCGAATGTCTTTGTAGTTACATTGCTCAATTATAATCACACTATCTGAAGAAGAGAACAATAGACAAAACCTAAAGAAGGAGTTTTGAGAGAAGGGACACGATGAATAATTGGGGGATTTCTGAACTAGATAAAAAGAGAGAATGAGAGAGAGGATATAGATGTGGAGATGTGTGAAATGCGAAAACTAGATTATCGAAAGAAGTAGATGTATATCCCTCAATGTTTTGGCAATTCCTGTGTGCTGTGGTCCTTTGTACAGTGCATGTATGTACAACAGAGCAATATGTTCAAATGCTGGGTCTGTTGCCAGAATTTTTCTCTCCAATAATATGACAGAACACTAGCTTTGGAAAGAACCCAACAGGCCATATATTTACTTCCTGATAGAAAGGGGATTAACTGAAATAATTTGGGACACCATAAGCAAGACTTAACACACATGCTGATAAGAATGAGAGACAGGAGTAGGGAACACCAGAAAAGGGGAGCTTTGAGAGAAGGGGAACATATAACTTCAGATGAGGATCAGATAATGTGTTAATGCGTTTATAAATGTTATACATCATGTGCGCCCATTTTTCGTTAACTGTGTCTCCGTTATCCATTCAGAATGTTTTGTACACATATGAACAATCTTCCTTATCTGAACACACACTGATTAAACAGTATCTATAAAATCATTATCCTGCTACCAGGATACATGAACACCAACTGGCCACCAAAAGTTATGACCCATTATCACTAGTTTCCATACATACAGACAAGGAAGAACACCACTTTGACTGGGACTACACATACATCCTAGGCCAGGCAAAACAAAGACATGCACGAAAGTTCTGAGAGGATGGCAATCTAACCAGAAGTACTGTTCGCTGAACTGGGAATTTGTCTTGCAAACGTTTCGTCCCCTATCTAGGTGACATCCTCAGTGCTTGGGAGCCTCCTGTGAAGCGCTTCTGTGCTGTTTCCTCTGGCATTTATCGTGGCCTGTCTCTGCCGCTTCCGGTTGCGGCAGAGACCAGAAGCGGCAGAAACAGGCCACTATAAATGCCGGAGGAAACAGCACAGAAGCGCTTCACAGGAGGCTCCCAAGCACTGAGGATGTCACCTAGACAGGGGACGAAACGTTTGCAAGACAAATTCCCAGCTCGACGAACAGAACCACAACAACAAGCACCTGAGCTACAAATCTTCTCCCAAACTTTGATAACCAGAAGTACATTAATGAACACAGCAATGTAGTTCCTATCTACCTTCCCTTGAAAAAAAGAACTGGAAATGACATCACCTACCTTAAGAAACCAAAACCTATAAATAGAGAGGTAGGACATACCACCAGTGTATCACCGGAGACTCTCACTGATGATGTTACCTAGTCATGGTGACGAAACATCTGAAAACAAACCTTCAAGCCCAGCGAGTTAACTCTTATATTTATAAATTGTTATTTTTCTTTTAATAGTGGAATTTGGGACTTCTCTGTCACTCATATTGAACAGATTACGAGGCGAGTAGAGCTTTTCTGGGTATGTGGTTTTAATTAATAAAGGGGCTCGACATCGACATGAAAACAGTTTGATGGCTTGTTGTATGGGATTTCGACAGATTGGGGGTCGAAAAGGCCCCATCAGATTCCATCACTTGATAGTTAAATAAAACAGGTGAGAAAATTCATTTAATTTTGTTTCCTTGTGGTTGGTTAAATTAAAAGAAATTGTTTTAAACATTGCTAAACAGGATCTGGGGTTTGAAGATGATTTCCAAGTTTGACAAGAAAGTTTAGAAAGACAGAGGAAGGAAAAACTTTTAGAATTAACAAATAGATTAGAATTGGGTTGCACCAGGGACAAAAGGAAATTGAAATTGTAATGGAATTAATCAAGCACTTTGGTGTATCATAGAAACAGGTAACTGCAGACGAGTGAGAAAAACTTAAATTGCAAATATGCCAAGTGGAGTTAGAAGTTAAGGAAAGAGACAGAAAGTGTGAGAGAGTAAAAAAGAGTAAGAGAAAGAGACGAAAAAGAAAGAGAGAGAATTTGAAATTCAGAAGTTGGGAATTAGGTAAGAAAGTTAAATTAGCAGGATGAAGATGATGGAAGGACATGGGGATGTATACAACTATGTTAATAAATTGCCATATTTCGGTAAGAAAAATGTCAAAACCTTTTTTATTACATTGGTAATATTGGCTCGGCAGATGGTGTGTCCAGTGAACTTATGGGTAATGCTAGTTCAAACTAAGCTGGTGGGCACAACTAGTGAGATATGTGCAGCACAATCAGATGCGGGATCAAGAGATTATGCAGATGTCAAACAGGCCATTTTGAGTGTTTATGAATTGGTGACTAGAAGCATATAGACAGAGGTTCAGAAATATAGAGACCGAACGAGGTCAGAGTTATGGTGAGTTTGAAAGAATTAAACACAGTCATTTTGATAGATTGGTGTGGGCCTTAAAATGGGGCTTGAAGGGAGATTATTCTGCTGGAGAAGTTTAAAACTCATTTCCAGTGATGTTAAGAATTCATGTGAATGAACAGAAAGTTCAAGAAGTGAGAAGCGTGGCAGAAATGGCACATAAATATGCATTAGTGCATGAGATTAAATTTAGCTTCTGGGAGGATTTTCATCCTGTGAAGGATAGAAATTGGGAGGAGGGGAGAACCTACGCTACAAGACATAGAGTAAATCACAGTGGCAATAGTTTACCACAGGTGAAAAAAGAAGCCCAAAGGGGTTGAAAGGTGGTGAAAGGTCTCAGGTGTTCTCACTATAACGGAGTGGAACACATAAAATTACAGTGCCGGTGGTTTAAGAAGGGTAAAGCTGTTTTCACTGCAGTAAGTTGGGACACACCGTACTGGGCGTTAAAGGAAGACACTTTGGGGAAAGATGTGGTAGAAGAGGCTAAGCCCAGTGGCATTAGTGAAACTGGTAAAGGAGACCCCAAGTGGAGCCGAGGAGCTGCTGGAAATTGCACAGCCTAGGCAAGGGCTGGGTATGGAGGCAGTGCCTGATCTCTCTAAAGAATTCACCTCTGTAGATAAAGTTTACGCACAAAGGTGGGGGCGGGGGAGGGAGGTGTCGATGAGAAATTATAATTTTGTGTGATACAGGAACTGCTCAGTCTCTAACAGTTGAGAAGTGAGGCGCCGGAAAAGCACAACAGATCGGGGAACATCCAAAGAGTAGGACAATCGACATATCAGGCATAAACCCATCGCCAGGAATTTAGTGGGAGGGACAAGGGGGCTGAAAGATAAATAGGAGGGTAGGAGATGGCTGGCGGGAGGATCACTGGGAAGGTGATCGGATGATTTTGTTGGGAGTGATAGTGATACGTCGGAGGTGAGGGTGGAGTCGATAGGTGGGAAGGAAGATGTAAAGTTGGGACAGTTCAAGAGGGTGAGGCTAATTTGAACGGTTGGATCTGGGATGAGGTTGGGGAGAGATGATTTGTAAATTGGTGAAGTCAACGTTGATAGTTTGAGGGTTCCAGCTATCCGACCACCTATCCACTTTACCCTCCTCTCCGACCTATCACCACCACACCCTACCTGTAACTATCTATCGCCTTCCAAGCTACCTCCCACCCAGCTCCACCCCACACCCTCCTATATATTTCTCAGCCCCCTTCCCCCTCCCTTGCCCCCCACTTTCCTGATGAAGGATTTGTGCCTTAAACGTCAACTCTCCTGCCCCTCGGATGCTGCCTAAACTGCTGTGCATTTCCACCCAGACAGTTTTCAACTCTGATCTCCAGCATCTGCAGTCCTGTCAGGTGCTCCATTAAATTGCTTGCCATCGGAGATGCCCCAAATAACTCTACTCACTTTACTTCTTTTGAGTTAATGTTCGTACATGAAGTGAGAGGTCCTTTGAAATTAATTATATATTAATTGACAGGACCGAAATCGGAGATCTCAGACTTGGATTATGTATGTGAGGTGAGGGCGAGATTAGATGGAGCAGGTGAATTAGCTAAACAGCACCTGCAGATGGCTCAGCATAGAGTGATGCAGGTGGCTGATAAAAACTCTGAAACTCGGACGATTTCCCATGGGGATGACATATTATTATCGCCAACAATGGTAGGAAATCCCTTCAAAGCCAGGTTTAGTGGCCCCCTTCAAATTAAAAAAAATGTTGAGTCAGTTCAACTATCTGGTAAAGATACCAGATATGACAAAAAAATGTTATCGTGTATGCCACATTTTAGACTCAGGAACAGAGCTGTGGCCAAATGAACAAATTGTGCAGCTTATCTGTATAATGTAGTGATCTTTAGCAAGTGATTGAAAGCTCACATATTACAGTTGCCAGAGCATGTTGAACGATTACAAGAAGCAAACTTGGTAATAAACTTAAAGAAAACAGAATTCACGAAGGCAGAGGTGACGTTCTTGGGACATTACATTGGACGTGGAAGGTTGACCCCATGGAACAGAAGGGCTTTGAGGAATTTCCACGACCATCCTCGAAGAAAGAGGTGCTTCGATTATTGGAACTGAGTGGATTCTATTGGAAGTTTGTTCCAAACTTCAGCAGCGTATTGGCACCACTGATGGATTTATTAAAGAAGAACACAGAATTGTGGTGGACAGAACAATGCCAGGAGGCATTTGAGAATTTTAAAGCAGGATTAATCGCCCCACACCAGCTTTAGCTGAACCAAGTATTTTGGAATCCCCTTGAAAATTGTGTTTGATGCTCGGGATATTAGGGTCGGACATGCATTGATACAGAAGGAGGATGATGGAATTGATTGGCCAATTAGCTACTTGTCGATAAAAACTCACATCCACCAGATAAAAATCCAAAATCTCCATTATTGAAAAAGAATGATTGAGTTTGGTACTGGCCTGACAACATTTTAATGTTTATTTGACAAACACACTGTCAGAGACGGTTGTGCACAACAACAACAATCCTCTTGCATTTTTTTTGGAATATTTAAATATCAAAATATGAGACTATTTCCTTGGAGCCTTATGTTACCAACTTTAAACTTACAAAATGTGCATGCTCTGGGTCCTAAAAATGTAATAGCAGATGTGTTATCGCAGATCAAAAGGAAATAATGTGGATAAGATTTGAGTTATTCCAGTGTTATATAGGTGTGCAGAATAAATATGAATGGTATAACTGATATTCATACTTTTATATTTCATAATGATGGGATTAAGAATTAGAGGAAAGTAAATGAAACCATCTTTTCATTCTGCTGGGTCATTTTATTTTCTGAAGGGGGGTGGTGTTTTGAAGCCGAAAGCATGTCTGGTCACTTTAAGACAGAACGGGTTTTGCTGAATGGAATATACAGCCACAGATACCAGCTAAAGGTCAGGTTGTTTTGGTTGCTGTTTTGACAGCAATTCAATTGCAACGAAAGTGTTTAAATAATGCTCAGGAAACCATAAGCCAACGGATTTGAATATAATTGATTGGACACCTGCAAAACAATCAAATTGTGAGAATTATTGTACCATGGGGAGTGTATAAACCCAGCATTTTGAATACGAGAGGGAGAGCCACTGCCATCCAACAGCAGAGTAACCGTTCATGTAAATACATGTTCATGTAAACCTACTTGCAGTAAAAAAATACATGACCCAGGGAGATCAGCAGTTGGAAGATTGAACACAGCGGGGAAAGATAGAGATTGTGTGGTCTTGAGATTGTAATGTTCAATATGTGGGTTGTTGGAACAGCATATTTTTACAGAGTTGGAGTCAGATAGTAAGTAGCTTAAACTAGTGGCGCTTGTATTTGTGAATAGTTGTTGTTTAGTGTTCACTATTAAAGTTAAGAAATTAACTTGCTATTGTTTAAATAGTGGAATGTAGGAGATCTGTGTCACTCGTATGTTAACAGATTACGATGTGAGGCGAGCTTTTCTGGGTGTTTGGTTTTAATTAACAGAGGGGTTCATCTCCACCTTGTAAATGTCCATCCACACTAACCCCATTTCCCTGCAGTTGGCCCATATCCTTCTAGTCCTTTCCTATCCACATATTTATCCAAATGCATTTGAAATGTTGTTAGTACACTCCCCTCAGCCACATCTTCGAGCTGCCACGTACCAGCCATTTATGTCAATAAGTGGTCCCTCAGGTTCCCTTTTATTCCTTCCCCTTTAAACTTAAACTGATCACCTCTAATCCTCAATTCTCTAAACCTTGGAAAAAGACTGAGAGCATTAACCCTATCCATACCCCTGGTGATCTTATACAGCTCTTCAGGACTCCTTCGTCTCCTACACTCTAAAGAAAAGGTCCGAGGTAGTCCAACCTCTCCCTTTAACTCAGATCGTTGGGTCCTGGCAACGTCCTTGTAAATTTCTTCTGCACTCTTTCTCATTTAATAACATCCTCCCTAAAACAAGGTGAGAAAACCTAACTCAATACTTCAAGTGCGGCCTTCCCAAAGTCCAGTGTAACTGCAGCATAAATTCCCAACTTCTGTACTCAATACCCTGCCTGATGAAGGCCAATGTGCCAAAAGCATTCTTCACTGCCCTGCCTATCTATGACTCCACTCTTCAAGAACCGTGTGCACCTGAACTCCAAAGTCTGTGGAACCTTATCAAACTGCCATGTGGAACCTTATCAAAGGCCTTACTGAAATCCATAGAGACTACATCTACCGCTCTGTCCTCATCAACCTTCCTGGTCACTTCATCAAAGAACTCTAACAAATTTGGGAAGCATGATCTCAAGTCTATGCTGACTGCTCCAAATCAAACCCTCTGTAAGTAATGGATGCAGTCAATGGTATGCTGTCCTTCATTGTAAGATGATTCGAGTACATAAGTAAAGCCATCTTCCTGCTGTTGTAGAGCCTTGCTGAGAGAGCATTTGGGGCACTCTCTACAGAGTTGATCTCCTTTGTAAGGAATGATCTCCTTACCACAGACACGGGTGATGGTAACATGAGGATCGTGTGAATAAGCTGAGTGTTGAATCTGTAGAGCTGTGAGAGATGAAGAAAAGGTGATGCTGAAACACGAGGAGTGGCAGCGATCACTTATTTCCAAAAGAGACATTGATAGGGTGAGAAATTCCATACTTTACCCAGGATTAATCAGTTACATTTATTGCCATGAGTACCTCAGTACAGGGAAACACTTTGTTTCTGAGCAGTGGAGGCAGATCATAGTAAGGATGGACAGGCAGATCATAGGGTGGAAACAGACTTGGACAGAGTAAGTCGTACATATTACACTGAACAGGACATGATCTAGGCAAGATCAACATGAACAAGATCAGCATTATTTGAACTTAGAGAGTCCATTCATCAGTCTAACGTGACTTTCCTAATAGTTTATATGCCTTTACTAACTCTCCCCATGTTATTGTGCAGTCGGTGTGTGAACCTGTACTGAACATTATGTTGCTCACAATCCCCAACAGCAGCCATAATACCTTTCATCTGAAACAGGTAGCCATTCCCACCAGCTTCCGACCTACATAGAGAACACCAGGCTGTCTTCTTGGAGATGGAAGGTGCCTTCTTGAGACCTCACACAACACATATGGCTTCCCTCTTCACCGCAAGAAAACCACGTTAAAGTCCCAAGTGTGTATCATAAGGGATGGAGCCACGAAGAACAACGTGGAGCAGTCTGTCTGTGCAGCCTCTGCTCCATTTGTTCATCATGTTAGAGCAACAATTAGGAGACAGTGAGGACTGCCCATGCTGGAGATCAGAGTAGAGAATGGATTGCTGGAAAAGAACAGCAGGTCAGTCAGCATCTGAGAAGCAGGAGAAATCATGTTTCGGTCATAAACCATCAGTATCAATTATCTCACTCTGTCCCTGTGTAAGTGCGTTGAGAATAGCCTCCTCCTGTTCCTGTATAAGTGGCTCAAGGGGCTGAATGGCTTCCTCTTGTTCCTGTGTAATTGACTCAAGGGGCTGAATGGCTTCCTCTTGTTCCTGTGGCAGTGATTCAATGGACCGACTGGCTTATTCATCGTCCAATTGGACAAGGCCAAGGGCCTGACTGGGTCACCCCTGGTTCTTGTTTAACGGCTCGATGTACTGACAATTGTGATGATGCTGTTGCTTTAAGAGGTTATTTTGTCCTGAATTATTTTAAGAGAGAGATTGAACGATCGTTACCAAGCTGGCTAGTTAAGACCACTTGGGTAAACAGCTAGGGAGGCGTTGGGTTTATTTTAATACAGCCTGAGTGGGTGTGGCCAGCTCTCACAAATTAGGATCTCTGGGTTTTGGTTTCTTAGCAACATCAGAAACTATTGGGGTCTCAACAGAATTGGAAGCTTCAGTGGGTGTCTCCTGGCTGCTACTCTGTCTGAATGTTCTCTTGATGCTGTTTTTAATTCCTGGATTGGAGAAATGTTTGTGATAATCTGTGTCTGAATTTTCCTTTTTGCCAGGGGCTGTGTTTATGGAATTTTTCTATATTGGAACAGTTCATTAGTAATAGTTCCTAGATCTATTATTCTGTTAACTTGACCAATAGAATAAAGTTATTCTATATCCCCCTTTCTTTGGTTTCATTTTATCTTCCATGTTAAAATAAATGGTGTTTTGCTTCACACCGAATAGTTTGACCAGTCACATTACATCTGGAACAGACAGTTAAATCTCCTTTAAAATGTGAAAACATTAGAGTTTAGGCTACCGCATTCAAATATTTTCGAGGGGCTCTGGTGTGGTCCATCACACTGGATTCCTTCCCTTCCTGAGTGATAGGCTGGAGGCACTGAATGGGCTGTCCCTGTTCATCTCCAATAGTGTCAATGGGCTGAATGACTTCCTCATATTCCCGTGAAACCAGCGTTAGGTGCTGAATGAACTCTTATTTTACTGTGGCAATGTGCAGTGTCAGGCAGTGCTGTTACATGAATGTTACAGACCATTTAACAGCACAAGCCTCACTGGAGTCTGGGTCTTGCTGCACATGGACACAGACTAGTTCAGAAGCTGACGGGGACAAAATGTTCTGAACATTGTGGAATCTTCAGTGATCATCCCCATTTCTGTTCTTATGGTGGGGAGGGTGGGGGTGGGGAGACATTGACGAAGCAGCTAAAGATGTTTGTGAAGAGGAAGCTACCCTGAGGATCTCCCACAGAGGCAACCCAGGACTGAGATGATGACCATCTTCCTTTGTGACACGTTTGACTCCAAACACTGGAGAGTTTACTCTGATTCCCATTATGTCCAGTTTTGCTAAGCTCCTTGATGTCAACAGAAGTCAACCACTGCCATGATATCAAGGCCGGTCATTTTTACCTGAACCCTTGAGTCAACCTTTTTTGTTCATATCAAGAGGCCATGATATAGGAGCAGCAAGTGTTTTCTTCAAACCATTGGTATTGAATGTCAGGATTTCTCTTTTCAAGGGTGTTCGGGATGCTAGATGACTGAAAGTATTTGTAGAGGAGGTCGATGGATATTGACCTGTCAGAGAGTTGAGGACGATGATGAATTGGGTATGAAAGAGGATTTCAGACCAAGAGCGGATCAGTCATGATCTTAGTGAAAGGCAAGGCAGGCTTGGGGGTGAACAATATGCCCCTGTTTCTGATGTTCTCACATTCTGTTATTGGAACGTTAGTGGGTGTTATTTTCATGAATGTGCAATTACTGAATATTGCAGCCAGGAGACCAGAGGATTTTGTGAGCCATCTCTGGGTGAGGTATATGGGCTACATTCGCAGTGAATCTGGGTCTATTCATAATCAACAAAAGAAACACAAGTTTCAGAGATGGGAATCTCTGTAAAGAGAGATGAGGGGCCTCTTTCATACCCAGCCTGGGATTTTCAATTACATTTCCCAAATTACTTCAAAGCATGTGACAGCCTTGAAGGGCTGAATGGTCTCCTCTATTTCTGTGCATCAGGTTACAGATGTAAATAGCCTCCAACTGTTCCTGTCTCGCAGGTTTAAGGGGCTGAATAGAACACAGGAACATGGGACTGAGGAGCAGGAGTGGGTCATTAGATGCTTTGACCCTTCTTCACCAGTTAATAAGATTGTGCCTGATCATGTTGTGGCCTCAGCTCCACTTTCCTGTTTGTGTCCAATTATCTGTGACTCACTTCCCTCTCAATTAATTAACTAACACAGCTTTGAGTCCATGTGAACATAGAGACACAATAAAACTTCCAGTGAAGAGATTCTGACTTGAAAAGTCCTTTAAAATGTTTTCGTCATCCCTCTTATAAAATCAGAGAGTCATGCAGAACTGAAACATACCCGTTAGTCCAATCTGTTCACTCCGATCAGATATCACATCTGATTTAGTCCCATTTGCCAGCATTTGGCCAATATTCCTCCTGTACCCGCCTTGACCACTTCCTCTGACAGCACTTTCTGTGCACACACCACTCTCTGTGTGAAATATATACCTTCAGGTCCCTTCTAAATCAATCCCCCTCGCCTTCAACCTATGCCCTCTTGTTCTGGACCCCCCTACCCTGCAGAGCAGAACGTGGCTGTTCAGAATATCCATGCCCCTGATCGCTTTATAAACCTCTGTAATGTCACTCCTCAGCCTCTGACACTCCAGGAGAAAGCACCTCAACCTAATCAACCTCTCCCCGAAGCTCAAACTTCCAGTTCTGGATCATCTGTGTAAATCTTTTCTGCAGACAACCGAGTTGGATGCAGTATTCTCGGGAGAGTTTGGATTTGGCTGAATTCCCTTTGCTTTAGGCAGTGAGTAGATTCCAGTGAATTCTGGTTAGGGATCATCCAAAGGGTAGTACCGTGGTTAGCACTGCTGCCTCACAGCACCAGGGACTTGGGGTCGATTCCAGCCTTGGGTGACTGTCTGTGTGGAGTTTGCACATTCTCCCCTTGTCTGTGTGAGCTTCTAATGGGTGATCCAGTTTCCTACCACAAACTGTGTAGGTTCGGTGGATTGGTCATGCTAAATTGTCTGTAGTGTTCAGGATTTCTAGGTTATGTGCATTAGTCAGGGGTAAATATAGGTGAATGGGTTGGGAAGGTTGGTATGGACTTGTTGGGCCGAAGGGCCCGTTTCAACACTGCAGGGATTCTATAAAAATAAGAATGGTAACGATGATTGTAGATTTTTTTTAGCTCGCACACGTTGCTGTGATGAGGAACAATGAAGGAGAGAGAGTGCAATAGGCCGTTTCTTCTCGGGCAGATTATATTTTCTCTCTCTCTGAGTTGAATCACAGAGTAATGTCATCCTCTCCCAAACTGGACCATGTGAGGTCTCCTTGTACATTGTCCAAACTATGTCTCCATCAGATTCCCTGTTCCATGTAGGTGCATCATTGCTGGTGTCGTACACAGAGCTATACCCTGAGCAGCAAATGGTCTCGGTCGATTTGAAATATGTTTACATGGCCCTGTGTCATTAAAAAATAAAATGTTTAATGTACTCAGAATACCTGTGTTAAAATGAATGCATTTAAAAAATGCAGAAATTGCTGGAAAAACTCGGCAGGCCTGTCAGTACCCAGATGTCTTTTACATGCTGTAGTTGTACCAACCTCCACCACTTCCTCTGGCAGCTCATTCCATACGCACACCACCCTCTGTGTGAAATGGTGCCCTTTAGACCTCATTAAAACTTTTCCCCTCTCACTTTCCACCAATGCCCTCTAGTTTTGGACGCCCCGAAACTGGGGAAAAACCCTGACTACTCACCCTACCCATGACCATTCTGATTTTATAAACCTTTACTGCTGCGAAATGTAACTCCAATCAACACGAATGGCTGTACTTCCAGTCATCCTGGGCCTAAATTCTGAAATGCAATACTGACACCACTTCCTTATCTATCAAGTCACAATTCTAAATCCATTTTAATCAGTTTGTTCAGATGCATCCTGAGACACTTCTGTGGGCTTTACACCTAGACCTTTGTGCCCGGAGGTAGGGACACTAGCATCACTCAGCAATACCCATAAAGCTGTAACAGTATTCCCCTGTGTGTTTGCTCATCAGCCTGTTCTGACATGCTGTGACATATCTCTTCAACAGGCAGGATTTGAATCCAGTCCTACTAGACCAGAGCTAGGAACACTACCACACAAGTTCAAGAATTGGAATCAAATCCAGAGTTCTGGCTCAAAGGCAGGGACACTACCCACTACACCACATTACCTAGACTTGAGTCATATTTTAAGGGCCAGCTTTCAGCTCAGTGTGGATTTATTATAATCAGGTTACCATTACTGAGCTACACAAAACACTTCGTTTTGTTAAACAAATGCAAGACATTTGTCTCAACTGTAGGATGTTGAGTCCAAGTGCTGCGCTACCGAAACTAACTCTGACCATCTTTAATCGCTATTAACTGTCGTCTGCAATATTAGGGAAAGAAGTCCTGCAGATATACTCACCCCAATGAAGGGTCTCGAATAGATTTTATTCACTGAACACCACAGACGAAGAAAAAGCATATTTTCTGGTCCCAAAACACCGATCACACTTACCCAAATCTAACGTGTTACTGTCCTCTTCCTAAAACCATGAAATGATACCAGGCCGCTGATTACAGTCCAGCCTCTCCTCCCCACTGACTGTGTCTGCAATCTGTCCCTCCTCCCCCTAACCACACAAGGCAACCCAAGCTCAGGGTCTTTGTGAAACTCCAAACCGAAGTGTGCAGGCCTTCTGGAGACGGGGAGGATATTTTAAAGGGGGAGAGTGAGGTGGTGGTAATATCACACACTGGGCTGAGGGGTGGCAGATGGAGTTTAGTTTGGATTAATGCGAGGTATTGGATTTGGTAAATCAAACAAGAGCAGGACCTATACAATTAAAAGCAGGGCCTTTGGCAGTGTTGTAGAACAGAGACCTAGGCCGTTAGGTATAATTCTTTAAAATTTGCATCTCAGATAGATAGAATGGTTAAGGAGGTGTTTAACACACTTGTCTTCATTGGTCAGACCTTTGCGTATTGGAATTGGGACGTTATGTTGAGGTTGTATAGGACATTGGTGAGACCTCTACTGGAATACTGTGTCCAATCTAGTCATCCTGCCCACTCATTCCATAGGCACACCACCCTCTGGGTGAAAACGCTGTCCTGTAGGTCACTTTTAAATGTTTCCGTTCTCTCCTTAAGGCTTTGTCCTCTAGTTTTGGTCTCCTCTACCCTTAGAAAATACCTTGACTATTCACGTTGATATTACTGACCTTGATATTATTAAGCTGGAGAGGGTTCAGAAGAGATTAACCTGGATGTAGCAGGGAGAGGAGGGATTGAGCGATAACAGAGGCTGGGTAGACTGGGACCTTTTTTCACTGGAGAATATGAGGTTAAGGGGTAACTTTACAGAGGTTTATAAAATAATGAGAGGTACAGATAAGCTGAAGGGCTGATGTCTTTTCCCTCGAGGTGGGGTTTCAAAACTGAGGGATATTTTAAGGTGCGAGGAAAAAGATTTACAAAAATCATGAGAGGAAATTATTTTAGACAGAAGCTGGCAGGTGTGTGGAATGAACTTTCAGAGGAAGTGGTGAAAGCAGGGACAGTTACAATGTTTGAAGGACATTCAGATCAGTACATGGATAAGACTACAGTTTGGATGGTGCTGTGAGCATATGCCCTCTCCCTCCCCCTCTCTGAATAAATCCCTGTTGGTTTTCACCCTCTGCCAATGCCTCTGCAGTGGCATGTGGAGGCCAGCAGAGGGTGTCATTGCAACACTTTAAGCACCACAGAGACTGCCAGACCTGCCCCACACACAGACACACACAGCAATTGTTAGGGCACGGCGTGAAGCTCATCTGGTAACTTAAATTAAACATAAAGAAATACTCAATTCGTCTCGTAAACTGTTAAAATATAAGGGACAGAGAACTCCCATATTCCACTGATTAAATAAAAATCCCAATTTATTTTTTAACTCTGAAAGTGAACATTTTACATCAACTATTCACAACTCTGAAACGCTCTGTCTCTTAACTGCTTATTACCTGACTCCAGCTCTGCAGCAATATATTGTTTCTGGGTCTGCCATCCTCTCATACACACAGATGCTTGTAAGCTCTCAGTTCAGAACAGCGTTCACCCTTTCTTAAAACTCCAGTACACGCTGTCAAATTCATCACATTATACCCTGATGAATATCGATAAGTGGGGCCTATCCGGATTTTTTTTGCTCTGTGGTTTGTCAATATTTCATCTACTCTGTATCGTATGTGTCAGGGTTTTCGTTGCTCCATTGACAGCATGTCATTATTCGACCCTGTCCAAAGGAACATATTAGTATTTCACTTGCTCACACTCGTGACTATGGCAGGATTTCAGTTGTTTCATGGGGACTGTGACACTATGACAATTTCAGTGTTTGTAGATGGCACCAAACCTGGAAGAATTGTAAAGTCAATGGAGTTGAGTGTGGAACTCGAACAGCACAGTGACACTTTGGTGTTGTGTTCAGGTGTATCGCAGTTGGGTATCAGTGCAGAGCTGTGTAAGGTGATGCACTTTGGTCGGAAAGACAATGAAAGACAGTTTAAAACAGGCTGTACCATTATAAAGGGGGTGCAGGAGCAGAGGGCGCTGGGTGGATATGAGCACAGATTGTTGAAGATGTCAGGACAAGTGGGGAGAGCAGTAACTATCACAGATTAGTTTCAGTATCTGAGCTGTTTACAGGAGGAGGTGTAGGAGGCAGTCTCCGTGCTCCCTTCCTGGGAGGTGGTGGTGACGATGTGTTGTGAGCCCACCCTCCTGCCCACCGAGACTATGGGGATTCCATTTGTACCAGCTCGACACAAAAGGGAGATGGCATCAGGGGCACAGCTTCTAAGTTGTGCCGGGAGGAAACGGAGCTGCCAGTGGGTTTAAAGTGAGAATTGCCCTTCGCTGAACATTGCACCTTACTCGGTCGGTGGAACGTGGATGTTTCAGAATCTCCACACGAGGCGTCCCCGTCCTCTCCGGCTCCTACCAGGGTCCTCCCCACATGGAGGGGGAGGGGGGTGAGGGAACGGATATCGGGCACTCCACCACCCGGATAGGCCCTTTCTCTCCTATTCCAGGTTGTTTCTCCTGGAATGGGAGAAAGGGAGGGCCGTAGGGTGGGAGGCTGGGAGTGGGTGGCCTTGTTAGGAGGGGATAATGGCAAATGGTGAGGTTTTCAGAGGGAGTCTGTCGACAGTGTTGTATCCATGCATTGTTATTGATGTGGGGGGTAAAGTGGACGGAGTGACAGAGAGAGAGAGAGAGAGAGAGAGAGAGAGAGAGGTGCTGCATGGTTTACATATCAATGCGCTGGGGTAGTGTAAACAGTCCTACATGCTGGGAGGGTAACTGCTCCTGGTTTACAGATCAATGCACTGCGGTGTTGTACATGTCCTACATGCTGGGAGGGTAACTGCTCCTGGTTTACAGATCAATGCACTGCGGTGTTGTACACTGTCCTACATGCTGGGAGGGTAACTGCTCCTGGGTTACAGATAAATGCAGTGGGGTGGGGTACACAGTCCTACATGCTGGGGGGAGGGTAACTGCTCCTGGTTTATAGATTAATTCACGGGTGAGCAGTGCACATGCTGCTGTGCTGGTCAGACTAACTGGTTGAGGTTTATAGGTAAGGCCCTCCTGTTGTCTGAACAGCTCCTGGTGCTGGACAGATATCTAATTCGGGGTTATAGATCAATGCACTGCTGTGATTTGCATAGTGTTTCACTCTGGACCGATTGCCAGATTGTATTGATCAGTGTAATAGATGAATCTGGACAGATTGCTGGGTTGTACTGAGCAGGACACTGGCCTGGTCTACACAGTGTTCCACAGTGAACAGATATCTCCTCTGGGTTGATGGTGTCTGGGCTGGTTCTGGGAGGTGGATTGAGAATGTGGTATATCTAACCATTTCAGCTGATCTGGCAATGTCTTTAGTTCCCATTCCTGTGATTGGACCCTCCATCTCTCACCTCATTCATGTTACAGTGTGTCCAGGCACAGTACATCATGTTGGTGGGGGGGGGGGGGGGTAAGGGGGAAAGGTGATGGACAGGTCAAGGAGTTCCCCGGAACGTTCTGTCCCCGACATTCTATAACTGACATTCCCCGGAACGTTCTGTCCCCGACATTCGATAACTGACATTCACCGGAACGTTCTGTCCCCAACATTCTATAACTGACATTCCCCGGAACATTCTGTCCCCAACATTCTATAACTGCCATTTCCCAGAACGTTCTGTCCCTGACATTCTATAACTGACATTCCCCGGAATGTTCTGTCCCTGACATTCTATAACTCACATTTCCCGGAACGTTCTGTCCCTGACATTGTTTGTGAATGGCCGGACGTCAGTGAATTGAACAAATGATAAGATCCCGAGGGAAGAGATCCCGTTCCAGGGAGAGGGAGACACTGTTCCGAAGGCCCCTCAGGCAATTAAAGGGGTGAATACGTTTTCCCTGCATTTATATTTCTTCACAACACAGAATCGACCACAATTTAGAACAAAATACAGGAATTCCCAAACTCCGTTTGTCTTCAGGAAACTGGGAGAGAATCCTTCAGGACAGCAACGTTTCCACCCTCTGTATTAGAAACTGGGAAGGAGTGACCTGTGTCTGCTCTCGAGTGATCGAGTGTTTGGGAATGTTCGAGAAACCATCTGTCCTTATGGATGTGTCTCTGTGTGTTTGGGGAGGGAGGGTTTCTTGTGGTTTATGTCACATTTTTGTCAGCAATTCCCAACTTCCCATTTGTTATTCCAGCTCCAATTATTTTAATAAATCCCTGAACACAGGGACACATTTGAAAATCTCACTG
Organism: Chiloscyllium punctatum; assembly: GCF_047496795.1. NCBI lineage: Eukaryota > Metazoa > Chordata > Chondrichthyes > Orectolobiformes > Hemiscylliidae > Chiloscyllium > Chiloscyllium punctatum. Next base: position 97,575,552 of record NC_092744.1, read on the forward strand.
GGTCCCCGATCAAACGGGTCCCTTTGCCTCCAGGCTGATGGATAATGGGTTTGTTTTCCTTCCTCACAGTTAACGTAGTGACCATCTACGTCCTGCTTTATAAAGATTGTGGATTGTCTCCATGTGTCAGACGTTACCTGGGGGCCATGGCAGAGGCGGATCTCCTGGTCATTATCCTCGACCTGATACTGAGACACATTCCCATTGTTTATCAGGAACAGTTTTATTTCCTGGTGTACTCCGTCCCCGTGTGTAATATCCACGCCGTCCTGCTTTATGCAGCCACTGACTGCTCTGTCTGGTTCACCGTCACTTTCACCTTTGATCGGTTTGTGGCCATTTGTTGCCAGAATCTGAAAAGTAAATATTGCAGCGAGAAAACGGCGGCTGTGGTTCTGGGAGCAGTGACTGTGCTGAGCTGTTTAAAGAACATTTTCTGGTATTTTATGCTCACGGATCAGTATTCGCTGTGGAACCCTCAGAACACCCCCTGGTTTTGTGAAGTAACATTCGCTGTTCGATCCTCCAGTGTCTGGGCCACAATCGAGTTCCTCCACAACTTTCTAACCCCGTGTGTCCCATTTCTCCTGATTCTGCTGCTCAATGTTCTCACCGTCAGACACATTTTAGTGACCAGCAGAGCCCGCAGGAGACTCCGCGCTCACACCAATGGGGACGCTCAGTCTGACACAGAAATGAGAAACCGAAAAAAATCCATCATTTTACTGTTTGTGATCTCGGCCAATTTCATCCTGTTATGGTCAACGGTCATGCTGTATTCTTTTTGGTTCCGGATGTCGTGGATTGGGTATCGGTCTGTGTATCTCGATCGCTCTGTGCGGGATTTGGGCTTCATGCTGCAGCTCCTCAGTTGCTGCACAAACACCGCGATTTATGCCGTGACCCAGACTAAGTTCAGGCAGCAGCTGAAGGATGTGCTGAAATATCCCTTCACCCAAATCCATACATGCATCAAATTCCCTCATTAATCTATCCATCCGGGATTTTCTCATTTCAGTTCAGTGTTTCAGCGATGGAGCAGCCTGTCGCTATGGTAACAGACTGAGGGTAGCGCTGGTTTGTACATCCTTATCCCCCAGGGGGGTTACAGGGAAACATCTCAATGTTTCTCACAACTCAGGGGCCAGTGAGAAAAGGCACCATCCCAATGACTGTATCCATCACTTCCATTTGTAACCAATAAAAATGTTGATTAAAGCGTGCCGAGCAGCAGAGTGACCGATGTTGTTGTGTGTCTTTGTGTTGGAGAAGCTGAGCTGGAGAGAGACAGACTCAGCCCCAAGTCCTGGTCCTCAGGGAAGGGGAGGGCACCGCGCCCTGAGCTCAGGAGCTGGGTTTAACTCCCTCTGTCCGACCACTGCAGCCTGGACTCCCCATTACCTCTCCCCTACTCTTTCTCCTCAATTATCTCTGTAGCTCTCTCTTTCATCACACACACTCTTTTTCAACCCTCTCCCTCATCCCCCTCTCTCTCGCACACACACACCCCCCCCCAACCCTGGTTTCTCCACCTGCCTCCACTCTTCCCTCTCCCCCCTCTCTCCCTCCCGCAACTCCATCTCTATTTTGTCCACCTCCCACATCTCACCCCCACCCCTCACACGCAGCCTCACCCCTAAACACCCCAAGTCTCTGGGTCAGAGGGAGAGGGAAGGACCAGGGAGACAGAGTATGTCAGAGAGAGAGGGAGGGAGAGAGATGCAGTCAGAGGGAAAGAGGGAGCTGAGAGGAGAGAGACACCGAGGGAGGTGGAGAGCGAGAAGGGGGAGAGAGAGAGTTAGGGTGAGGGAGAGATAGAGAGAGAGAGACACGGGAGGAGATAATGAGAGAGAGGGGCGAGAGAGAGAGTGAGACTGAGAGAGGGGCAGGGGAGGGGCAAGAGAGAAAAAGAGACAGAGACAGAGGGGCGACGAGAGAGAGAAACGGGGCAAGAGAGATAGGGGAGACGAGAGAGAGAGAGAAAAGGACAGGACAGAGAGAGAGAATGAGGGGGCGAGAGAGAGACAGGGGTTGGGAGATGAGGCAAGAGAAAGCAGGATGGCTAGAGACAGAAAGCGGAGGGAAGAGAGAGAGAGAGATAGAGGTGTGAAGAGAGAGAGAGTGTCGAGAGATGGAGGAGAGAGGGAGAGGGAGAAACTGAATGAGAGAGAGCAAGGGCGACAGAGAGAGAGATGGTGAGAGAGAGGAAGGGCACAAAGGAGAGAGGGGTGTGTGAGAGGGCGAGAGAGGGAGTGAGTGGTGAGAGAGAGAGAGGGGAGAGAGAGAGGGGGTTGGCGGGAGATAGAGGGAGGGAGGGGGTGAGAGAGAGAGGGGAGCTAGAGAGAGAGGGGTAGAGAGAGAGGGAGGGGGCGAAAGAGAGAGAGGAAGGGGGCGAGAGAGAAAGAGGGAGTGGGTCGAGAGAGAGAGGGGGCGAGAGAGAGAGGGGGCAAGAGTGAGAGGGAGGGGGTGAGAGAGGGGGGAGCAAGAGAGAGGGAGGGGGTGAGAGAGAGAGAGGGAGGAGTGTGTTAGAGAGAGGGAGTGGGGCGGGAGAGAGAGGGAGGGGGCGAGAGAGAGAAGGTGGGGCCGAGAGAGAGATAGAGGGAGGGGGCGAGGGGGGGCGAGAGAGGGGGAGGGGAGAGAGAGGGAGGGGGAAGAGAGAGAGAGGGAGGGGGCTAGAGGGAGGGGGCGAGAGAGAGTGAGAGGGAGGGGGCGAGAGAGAGGGAGGGGGCGAGAGAGAGAGAGGGAGGGTGTGTGTGAGAGAGAGAAGGAGGGGGCGAGAGAGAGAGAGGGAGAGGGCGAGAGAGAGAGAGGGGGCGAGAGAGAGGGAGGGAGGGGGCGGGGGAGTGAGAGAGGGGGAGGGGAGAGAGAGGGAGGGGGAGAGAGAGAGGGAGGGAGGGGGCGATAGAGGGAGGGGGCAAGTGAGAGAGAGAGGGAGGGGGCAGGTGAGAGAGAGAGGGAGAGGGCGAGAGAGAGAGAGGGAGGGGACGAGAGAGAGAGAGAGGGAGGGGTCGAGAGTGAGAGAAGGGGCGAGAGAGAGGGAGGGGGTGAGAGAGAGGAAGGGGGCGAGAGAAAGGGAGGGGGACGAGATAGAGGGGGGCGAGAGAGAGAGAGAGCGCGAGAGAGAGAGGGGTGAGAGAGAGGGAGGGGGTGAGAAAGAGAGGGAGGGGGCGAGAGAGAGGGGAATGGGGTGAGAGAGAGAGGAAGGGGGCAAGAGAGAGAGAGGGAGCATGCGTGAGAGAGGGAGGGGGTGAGAGGGAGAGAGAGAGGGAAGTGGAGAGAGAGAGAGGGAGAGGGAGGGCTGAGAGTGGGAGGGGGCAGGTGAGAGAGGAAGGGAGGGGGTGAGAGAGAGAAGGAGGGAGGGGGCTGAGAGAGAGAGGGGCGCGGGCAAGAGAGAGGGAGGGGGACGAAATGTGGAGGCGAGAGATAGAGAGGGTAGGGGTGAGAGAGAGAGGGAGGGGGCAAGAGAGAGAGGGAGGGGGCGAGAGAGAGAGGTTGGGGCGAGAGAGAGAGGGGGAGGGGGCGAGAGAGGGGGAGGGTCAGGTGAGAGAGAGAGAGGGAGGGGGTGAGAGAGAGAGGGAGGGGGAGAGAGAGGGAGGGTAGGTGAGAGAGAGAGAGGGGGAGGGGGTGAGAGAGAGGGAGGGGGACGAGAGAGAGGGAGGGAGGGGGCGAGAGAGAGAGAGAGCGAGAGAGAGAGGGGTGAGAGAGAGGGAGGGGTGAGAAAGAGAGGGAGGGGGCGAGAGAGAGGGGAATGGGGTGAGAGAGAGAGGAAGGGGGCAAGAGAGAGAGAGGGAGCGTGTGTGAGAGAGGGAGGGGGTGAGAGGGAGAGAGAGAGGGAAGGGGAGAGAGAGAGAGGGAGAGGGCGGGCTGAGAGAGGGAGGGGGCAGGTGAGAGAGAAAGGGAGGGGGCGAGAGAGAGAAGGAGGGAGGGGGCTGAGAGAGAGAGGGGGCGGGCAAGAGGGATGGAAGGGGACGAGATGGGGGGGCGAGAGATAGAGAGGGTGGGGGCGAGAGAGAGGGAGGGGCAAGAGAGAGAGGGAGGGGCGAGAGAGAGAGGTTGGGGCGAGAGAGAGAGGTTGGGGCGAGAGAGAGAGGGGGAGGGGGCGAGAGAGAGGGAGGGGAGCGAGAGAGAGAGGGAGGGGAACGAGAGAGAGAGGGGGGGCGAGAGAGAGAGAGAGGGTTGGGCGAGAGAGAGAGGGATGGGCCAGAGAGAGTGGGAGGGGGTGAGAGAAAGAGAAAGGGGACGAGAGAGAGCGGGGGGGGCGAGACTGAGAGAGGGAGGAGGCGAGAGTGAGAGGGAGGTGGCGAGAGAGAGAGAGGGAGGGATGTGAGAGAGAGAGGGAGTGGGCTAGAGAGAGAGGGGGAGTGGGCTAGAGAGATAGAGGGAGGGGGCGAGAGAGAGGGGGGATTGCGAGAGAGAGTGGAGGTGAGGGAGAGAGGGAGGGGTGCGAGAGAGGGAGGGAAAGAGAGGGAGGGGGCGAGAGAGAGAGAGGGAGGGGGCGAGAGAGAGAGAGAGGGAGGGGCGAGGGAGAGAGAGGGAGGGGCAAGAAAGAGAGGGGGTGCGAGAGAGAGAGAGGGACGGATGAGAGAGGGAGGGCGCGAGAGAGGGAGGGGGGCGAGAAAGAGAGAGCGAGAGGCGAGAGAGAGGGAGGGGGTGAGAGAGAGAGAGAGAGTGAGGGGGAGAGAGAGAGGGAGGGTCAGGTGAGAGAGAGAGAGGGAGGGGGCGAGAGAGAGAAGGAGGGAGGGGGCGGAGAGAGAGAGGGAGAGCGGGCGAGAGAGAGAGAGGGAGAGCGGGCGAGAGAGAGAGAGGAAGGGAGTGAGAGAGAGGGATGGGGACGAGAGTGAGGGAGGGAGGGGACGAGAGAGAGAGAGGGAGGGGCGAGAGAGGGAGCGAGAGGTGAGAGAGAGGGAGGGGGTGAGAGAGAGAGAGGGAGGGGAGAGAGAGAGAAGGAGGGAGGGGACTGAGAGAGAGAGGGAGAGCGGGTGAGAGAGAGAGAGGAAGGGGGCGAGAGAGAGGGAGGGGGCAAGAGAGAGAGGGGAGAGAGGGGGAGAGAGAGGGGGAGAGAGAGAGAGAGAGAGAGAGAGAGAGAGAGAGAGGGGGACGAGAGGGAGAGAGACAGGCCGAGAGAGAGAGGGCGGGGTTGAGAGAGAGAGGGATAGGGTGAGAGAGAGGGAGGGGGCGAGATAGGGAGAGGGAGGTGGCGAGAGAGAGAGAGGGAGGGGGGCGTGAGTGAGAGGGGGTCGAGAGAGTGAGTGGACGTGAGAGAGAGGGAGGGGTGGGAGAGAGAGAGGGTGGGGTGTGAAAGGGGGGTCGTGAGAGAGAGGGAGGGGGGCGAGAGAGACAGGGCGTGGTGCGAGAGAGAGAGAGTGAGGGGGCGAGAGAGAGAGGAGGGGTGAGGGGGAGGCGAGAGAGAGGGGGAGGGGGCGATGGAGAGAGAGAGGGGGCGAGAGAACGAGAGGGAGGGGGTGAGAGAGAGGGGGGGCAAGAGAGAGAGGGAGGGGTCAGAGAGAGAGTGAGGGAGGGGGGCGAGATAGAGAGGGAGGGGGAGAGAGAGAGAGAAAGGGAGGGGGCGAGAGGGAGAGAGATGGGGTGAGAAAGATTGAGGGAGGACTCGAGAGAGGAAGTGGGAGGGGATGAGAGAGAGAGAAGGAGTGGGGTAGAGAGAGTGGGAGGGGCCGAGAGAGAGAGAGAGGGAGGGGACGAGAGAGAGAGGATCGAGAGAGAGAGTGCAGGTGAGAGAGAGGGCAGGGTGCGATAGAGAGAGCGGGAGAGGTGTGAGAGAGAGGAGGGGCGAGAGAGAGGGAGGGGTGCGAGAGAGAGAGGGATGGGGCAAGAGAGAGAGGGATGGGGCAAGAGAGAGAGGGAGGTGTCAGAGAGAGAGTGAGGGAGTGGGGCGAGATAGAGAGGGAGGGGAGAGAGAGAGAGAGAGAGAAAGGGAGGGGGCTAGAGAGAGAGCGGGAGGGGGCTAGAGAGAGAGAGAGGGAGGGAGCTAGAGAGAGAGGGAGGGGGCTAGAGAGAGAGGGAGGGAGGAGGCGAGAGAGAAAGAGGGAGGGGGGCAAGAGAGCGAGGGGGGATGAGAGAGAGAGAGCGAGAGCAGAGAAAGAGGGAGAGGGTGAGAGAGAGAGAGAGGGAGGGGCAGGTGAGAGAGAGAGAGAGGGAGGGTCAGGTGAGAGAGAGAGGGAGGGGGTGAGAGAGAGAGAGAGGGAGGGGGAGAGAGAGGAAGGGTCAGGTGAGAGAGAGAGAGGGGAGGGTGTGAGAGAGAGGGAGGGGGATGAGAGAGAGGGAGGGAGGGGGTGAGAGAGAGAGGGAGGGAGGGGCGAGAGAGGGAGTGGGCAAGAGAGGGAGGCAGGCGAGAGAGCGCGAGCGAGAGGCGAGAGAGAGGGAGGGGGTGAGAGAGAGAGAGGGAGGGGGGCGAGAGAGAGAGAGGGAGGGGGGCGAGAGAGAGGGAGGTGGGTGGAGAGGGAGAGAGAGGGAGAAGTGCGAGAGAGACAGAGAGGGGTGCGAAAGAGAAAGGGAGGGGGCGAGACAGAGAAAGGGAGGGGTTGAGAGAGAGAGGGAGTGGGTGAGAGAGAGAGGGGGAGGGGGCGAGAGAGAGGGAGAGGGCGAGAAAGAGTGGGAGGGGGTGAGAGAGAGAGAGAGGGAGAGGGGCGAGAGAGAGAGAGGGAGGGGGGCGAGGGAGAGAGAGAGGGAGGGGGGATGAGAGGGAGAGAGGGTGGGAGAGAGGGGGTGAGAAAGAGAGGGCGAGAGAGAGAGGGAGGGGGTGAGAGAGAGAGAGGGATGGGGCGAGAGAGAGAGAGAGACAGGTACGAGAGATAAATGGAGGGGGGTGGCGAGAGAGAGGGGGTCGAGACTGAGGGGTGTGTGAGAGAGAGATGGAGAGGGCGAGAGAGAGAGGGAGGGTGCAATAGAGAGAGGGAGGGGGCAAGAGAGAGAGGGAGGGGGCAAGAGAGAGGGAGGGAGGGGGGCGAGAGAGAGAGAGGGAGGGGGTGAGAGAGAGGGGGATGGGGGAGAGAGAGACGGAGGGGTGCAAGTGAGAGAGGGAGGGGTGAGACAGAGAGAGGGAGAGGGGTGAGAGTGAGAGAAGGGGCGAGAGTGAGGGAGGGAGGGGTGAGACAGAGAGAGGGAGAAGGGGTGAGAGTGATAGAAGGGGCGAGAGTGAGGGAGGGAGGGGTTGAGAGTGAGAGGGAGGGGGCGAGAGAGAGAGGGATGGGGGAGCGAGACAGAGGGAGAGGTGCAAGTGAGAGAGGGATGGGTGAGAGAAGAGGGAGGGGGGCGAGAGAGAGTGAGGGAGGGGGCAAGAGAGAGAGGGAGGGGGTCGAGAGAGAGAAGAAGGGCGGCGAGAGGGGGGTCTCGAGAGAGAGAGGGAGGGGGCAAGAGATAGAGAGAGGGGGGTGCGAGAGATACAGGGATGGGGCAAGAGACAGAGAGAGGGGGGCAATAGACAGAGGGAGGGGTGAGAGAGAGAGAGGGAAGGAGTGGGGAGAGAGAGAAAGGGAGGGCGGCGAGAGAGAGAGAGTGGATCGAGAGTGAGAGTGGAGGTGAGAGAGAGGGGGAGGGGTGAGAGAGAGAGAGGGAGGACGGGGTGAGAGAGAGGGAGGGGGACAGAGAGAGAGAGAGGGATTGGGTGAGAGAGGGAGGAGGCAAGAGAGGAAGAGGGAGGGGAGGAGAGAGAGAGAGGGAGGGGGCGAGAGTGAGAGAGGGAGGGGTCGAGAGAGGGAGGGGATCGAGAGAGAGAGTGGAGGTGGTAGAGAGGGAGGAGTGCAAGAGCGAGAGTGGGAGGGGTTGAGGGGGGGTGCGAGAGAGAGGGAGGGGTGCGAGTGAGAGAGGGAGGAGGCAAGAGAGAGAGGGAGGGGGCGAGAGAGCGAGAGGGAGGGGGTAAGAGAGAGAGGGAGGGGGCGAGAGAGCGAGAGGGAGGGGGTAAGAGAGAGAGAGAGAGGGTGTGAGAGACGGAGGGGGAGGGGGCGAGAGAGAGAGACAGAGGGGCAAGAGAGAGAGAGGGAGGGTCAAAGAGAGAGAGAGAGGATCGCGATAGAGAGTGGAGGGGAGAGAGAGGGAGGGGTGCGAGAGAGAGAGAGAGAGAGGGGGATGTGTGAGAGAGAGAGAGGAATGGGGAGAGAGAGAGAGGAGGTGAGAGAGAGGGAGTAAGGCGAGAGAGAGAGCGAGGGGTTGAGAGAGATAGAGAGGAATGGGGAGAGAGAGAGGGAGTGGGGCGCGAAAAGAGATGGAGGGGGTGAGAGAGAGAGGGAGGGGGTGAGAGAGAGAGAGAGAGGAAGGGGGCGAGAGAGAGAGGGAGGGGGCGAGAGTGAGTGGAGGTGATAGAGAGGGAGGAATGCGAGAGAGAGAGTGGGAGGGGTGTTAGAGGGGGGTGCAAGAGAGAGGGGTGCGAGTGAGAGAGGGAGGGGGCAAGAGAGAGAGGGAGGGGGGCTAGAGAGAGGGAGGGGTCGAGAGAGAGAGGGAGGGAGGTGATGAGAGAGAGAGGGAGGGGTGAGGGGGAGATGAGAGAGAGGGGGAGGAGGCGAGAGAGAGAGGGAGGCGGTGAGAGAAAGAGAGGGAGGGGACGAGAGAGAGGAAGGGGGCGAGAGAGAGAGAGGGAGGGAGGGGGCGAGAGTGAGAGAGGGAGGGGACGAGAGAGGGAGGGGATCGAGAGAAAGAGTGGAGGTGATAGAGAGGGAGGAGTGCAAGAGAGAGAGTGGGAGGGGTGTGAGGGGGTGTGCGAGAGAGAGGGAAGGGTGCGAGTGAGAGCGGGAGGGGGCAAGAGAGAGAGGGGGGCGAGAGAGAGAGGGAGGGGTCGAGAGAGAGAGGGAGGGATGGGGCGAGAGAGAGAGGGAGGGATGAGGGGGAGGTGAGAGAGAGGGGGAGGGGGCGAGAGAGAGAGGGAGGGGGCGAGAGAGAGAGAGGGAGGGGGTAAGAGAGAGAGAGAGAGTGTGAGAGACGGAGGGGGAGGTGGCGAGAGAGAGAGAGAGGGACGGTCAAAGAGAGAGAGAGAGGGTCGAGATAGAGAGTGGAGGGGAGAGATAGGGAGGGGAGCGAGAGAGAGAGAGAGAGAGGGAGGGGGATGTGAGAGAGAGAGGGAGGCGTCAAGAGAGAGAGGGAGGGAGGGGCGAGAGAGAGAGGGAAGGGGGTGAGAGGGAGAGAGATGAGCCAAGAGGGAGAGGGAGGCATTGAGAGAGAGAGAGGGAGGAGGTGAGAGAGAGAGGGAGTAGGGAGAGAGAGAGCAAGGGTTTGAGAGAGAGAGAGAGAGAGAGGAATGAGGAGAGAGAGAGAGGGAGTGGGGCGCGAGAGAGATGGAGGGGGTGAGAGAGAGAGGGAGGGGGGTGAGAGAGAGAGGGAGGAAGGGGCGGGAGAGAGTGGGTGGGGGTGAGAAAGAGAGGGGGAGGGGGCGAGCGAGAGAGAGGAAGGGGGCGAGAGAGGGAAGGGATCGAGAGAGAGTGGAGGTGATCGAGAGGGAGGAGTGTGAGAGAGAGAGGGGGAGGGGTGTGAGAGTGGTTGCGAGAGAGAGGGAGGGGTGCGAGTGAGAGAGGGAGGGGGCAAGAGAGAGAGGGAGGGGGCGAGAGAGAGAGGGAGGGGTCGAGAGAGAGAGGGAGGGAGGGGGTGAGAGGGTGAGAGAGAGAGGGAGGGGTGAGGGGGAGGTGAGAGAGAGGGGGAGGGGGCGAGAGAGAGAGGGAGGGGGCGAGAGTGAGAGAGGGAGGGGACGAGAGATGGAGGGGATCGAGAGAGAGAGTGGAGGTGATAGAGAGGGAGGAGTGCAAGAGAGAGAGGGGGAGGGGTGTGAGGGGGTGCGAGAGAGAGGGAGGGGTGCGAGTGAGAGAGGGAGGGGGCAAGAGAGAGCGGGGGCGAGAGAGTGAGGGAGGGGTCGAGAGAGAGAGGGAGGGAGGGGGCGAGAGAGAGAGGGAGGGGTGAGGGGGAGGTGAGAGAGAGGGGGAGGGGGCGAGAGAGAGAGAGGAAGGGGGCGAGCGAGAGAGAGGGAGGGGACGAGAGAGGGAAGGGATCGAGAGAGAGTGGAGGTGATAGAGAGGGAGGAGTGTGAGAGAGAGAGGGGGAGGGGTGTGAGGGTGGGTGCGAGAGAGAGGGAAGGGTGCGAGTGAGAGAGGGAGGGGGAAAGAGAGAGAGGGAGGGGGGGCAAGAGAGAGAGGGAGGAGTCGAGAGAGAGAGGGAGGGAGGGGGTGAGAGAGAGAGGGAGGGGTGAGGGGGAGGTGAGAGAGAGGGGGAGGGGGCGAGAGAGAGAGGGAGGGGGCGAGAGAGAGAGAGAGAGGGAGGGGTCGAGAGATGGAGGGGATCGAGAGAGAGAGTGGAGGTGATAGAGAGGGAGGAATGCAAGAGAGAGGGGGAGGGGTGTGAGGGGGTGCGAGAGAGAGGGAGGGGTGCGAGTGAGAGAGGGAGGGGGCAAGAGAGAGGGTGGCGAGAGAGTGAGGGAGGGGTCGAGAGAGAGAGGGAGGGAGGGGGTGAGAGAGAGAGGGAGGGGTGAGGGGGAGGTGAGAGAGAGGGGGAGGGGGCGAGAGAGAGAGAGGGAGGGAGTTAGAGAGAGAGAGAGAGAGGGTGTGAGAGATGGAGGGGGAGGGGGCGAGAGAGAGAGAGAGGGAGGGTCAAAGAGAGAGAGAGAGAGGGTCGAGATAGAGAGTGGAGGGGAGAGATAGGGAGGGGTGCGAGAGAGATAGAGAGGGAGGGGGATGTGAGAGAAAGGGGGAGGCGTCAAGAGGGAGAGGGAGGGAGGGGCGAGAGAGAGAGGGAAGGGGGCGAGAGGGAGAGATGTGGGCCAAGACGGAGAGGGAGGCGTTGAGAGAGAGAGGGAGGAGGTGAGAGAGAGAGGGAACAGGGCGAGAGAGCGCGAGGGGTTGAGAGAGAGAGAGAGAGGAATGGGGAGAGAGAGAGAGGGAGTGGGGCGCGAGAGAGATGGAGGGGGTGAGAGAGAGAGGGGGGTGAGAGAGAGAGAGGAAGGGGGCGCGAGAGAGAGGGTGGGAGCGAGAGAGAGAGAGGGAGGGGGCGAGAGTGAGAGAGGGAGGGGACGAGAGAGGGAGGGGATCGAGAGAGAGTGGAGGTGATAGAGAGAGAGGGGTGCGAGTGAGAGAGGGAGGGGCAAGAAAGAGAGGGAAGGGGGCGAGAGAGAGAGCGAGGGGTCGAGAGAGGGAGGGGATCGAGAGATAGTGGAGGTGATAGAGAGAGAGGGGTGCGAGTGAGAGAGGGAGGGGGCAAGAGAGAGAGGGAAGGGGGGCGAGAGAGAGAGGGAGGGGTCGAGAGAGAGAGGGAGGGAGGGGGTGAGAGAGAGAGGGAGGGGTGAGGGGGAGGTGAGAGAGAGGGGGAGGGGGCGAGAGAGAGAGGGAGGGGGTGAGTGAGAGAGAGGAAGGGGACGAGAGAGAGAGAGGGAGTGGGCCAGAGAGAGAGGGAGGGGGCGAGAGAGAGAGAGGGATGGGGTGAGAGTGAGAGAGGGAGGGGACGAGAGATGGAGGGAATCGAGAGAGAGAGTGGAGGTGATAGAGAGGGAGGAGTGCAAGAGAGAGAGGGGGAGGGGTGTGGGTGGGTGCGAGAGAGAGGGATGGGTGCGAGTGAGAGAGGGAGGGGGCAAGAGAGAGGGGGGGCGAGAGAGAGAGGGAGGGGTCGAGAGAGAGAGGGAGGGAGGGGTGAGAGAGAGAGGGAAGGGTGAGGGGGAGGTGAGAGAGGGGGGATGGGGCGAGAGAGAGAGAGAGGGAGGGGGTAAGAGGGAAAGAGAGAGAGAGGGTGTGAGAGATGGAGGGGGAGGGGGCGTGAGAGAGAGAGGGAGGGTCAAAGAGAGAGAGAGAGAGGGTCGAGATAGAGAGTGGAGGGGAGAGATAGGGAGGGGTGTGAGAGAGATAGAGAGGGAGGGGGATGTGAGAGAGAGGGGAAGGCGTCAAGAGGGAGAGGGAGGGAGGGGCGAGAGAGAGAGGGAAGGGGGCGAGAGGGAGAGAGATGGGCCAAGAGGGAGAGGGAGGCATTGAGAGAGAGAGGGAGGAGGTGAGAGAGAGAGGGAGTAGGGCGAGAGAGAGCGAGGGGTTGAGAGAGAGAGAGAGAGGAATGGGGAGAGAGAGAGAGGGACTGGGGCGCTAGAGAGATGGAGGGGGTGAGAGAGAGAGGGGGTGAGAGAGAGAGAGAGGAAGGGGGCGCGAGAGAGAGGGTGGGGGCGAGAGAGAGAGAGGGAGGGGGCGAGAGAGAGAGAGAGAGGGAGGGGGTGAGAAAATGAGGGAGGGAAGGGCGAGAGAGAGAGATGGAGGGGGCGAGAGAGAGAGGGAGGGGACAAGAGAGGGAGGGGGATCGAGAGAGAGTGGAGGTGATAGAGAGGGAGGGGTGCGAGAGAGAGAGTGGGAGGGGTGTGAGGGGGGTGCGAGAGAGAGGGAGGGGTGCAAGTGAGAGAGGGATGGGGCGAGAGAGAGAGGGAGGGGTGAGGGGGATGTGAGAGAGAGGGGGAGGGGGTGAGAGAGAGAGGGAGGGGGGAGAGAGCGAGAGGGATGGGGTAAGAGAGAGAGAGAGGGTGCGAGAGATGGAGGGGAGGGGGCGAGAGAGAGACAGAGGGGAAAGAGAGAGAGAGGGAGGGTCAAAGAGAGAGAGTGAGGGTCGAGATATAGAGTGGAGGGGGGAGAGAGAGGGAGGGGTGCGAGAGAGAGAGAGAGAGGGAGGGGGTTGTGAGAGAGAGAGGGAGGCGTCGAGAGAGAGAGGGAGTGAGGGGCGAGAGAGAGAGGGAGGGGGCGAGAGGGAGAGAGATGGGCCAAGAGGGAGAGGGAGGCGTTGAGAGAGAGGGAGGAGGTGAGAGAGAGGGAGTAGGACGAGAGAGAGAGAGCGAGGGGTTGAGAGAGAGAGAGAGGAATGGGGAGAGAGAGAGAGGGAGTGGGGTGAGAGAGAGAGAGGAAGGAGGCGAGTGAGAGAGGGTGGGGGAGAGCGAGAGAGGGAGGGGGTGAGAGAGAGAGAGGGAGGGGGCGAGAAAGTGAGGGACGGAGGGGCGAGAGAGAGGGACAGAGGGGCGATAGAGAGAGGAAGGGAGTGGCGAGAGAGAGAAGGGGGGCAAGAAGGAGAGAGACAGGCTGAGAGAGAGAGTGAGGGGGCGAGTGTGAGGGAGGGGGTGAGAGAGGGAGAGAGGGGGGAGGGGGTTGAGAGTGAGAGAGGGGTCGAGAGCGAGAGAGTGAAGGGGAGAGAGAGAGGGAGGAGTAGGAGAAAGAGAGGGAGGTGTGTGAGAGAGAGAGGGGGAGAGAGAGGGAGAGGGCGAGAGAGAGGGAGGGGGCGAGAGAGAGAGAGGGGAGGGGGTTGAGAGTGGGAGAGGGGTCGAGAGAGAGAGAGTGGAGGGGAGAGAGAGAGGGAGGAGTGGGAGAAAGAGAGGAAGGTGGGTGAGAGAGAGAGGGGGGAGAGAGAGGGAGAGGGCGAGAGAGAGGGAGGCGGCGAGAGAGAGGGGGAGGGGGCGAGAGAGAGAGGGAGGGTGCGAGAGAGCGAGAGGGAGAGGTCAGAGAGGGAGAGAGAGGGGGGTGAGAGATGGAGGGGGAGGGGGCGAGAGAGGGAGAGGGAGGTGGCAAGAGAGAGAGGGAAGGCGCTGAGAGAGAGAGGTGCACGGGCGAGGGAGAGGGGAGGTCATAGAGAGGGGGGGCGAGAGAGAGAGAGAGAGGGAGGGGGCGAGAGAGAGGGAGGGGGCGAGAGAGCTAGAGGGAGGGGGTCAGAGAGGAGGAGAGAGAGGGGTGCAAGAGATGGAGAGGGAAGGCGGCGAGAGAGAGGAGGGCGCGGGCGAGGGAGAGGTGGAGGTCAGCTAGAGAGAGGGGGGCGAGAGAGAGAGGGAGGGAGGGGGCGAGAGAGAGAGGGAGGGGGGGCGAGAGGGAGAGACACGGGCCGAAAGATAGAGGGAGGGGTTGAGAGCGAGGGGGAGGGGACGAGAGAGAGAGAGAGAGAGAGAGAGAGAGAGAGAGAGAGAGGGAGAGAGGGAGGGAGGGGGCTAGAGAGAGAGGGAGTGGGCGAGAGAGTGAGAGGGGGTGTGAGAGAGAGAGACGGAGGGAGGTGAGAGAGAGAGTGGGAGGGGGGCGAGAGAGAGAGAGGGAAGGGGACGAGAGAGAGAGGGAAGGGGACGAGAGAGAGAGCGGGAAAGGGACGTGAGAGAGAGGGGGGCGAGAGAGAGAGGGCGAGAGACAGAGGGACAGGTGCGAGAGTTAAATGGAGGGGGGTGGCGTGAGAGAGGGGACTGAGACTGAGGGGGGAGAGAGAGAGATGGAGAGGGCAAGAGAGCGATGGAGGGGGCGAGAGAGAGAGGTAGGGGGTCGAGAGAGAAAGCAAGGGGGCTGAGAGAGAGAGAGGGAGGGGGGCGAGAGAGAGGGGGGGAAAGAGAGAGAGGGAGGAGGCTAGAGAGAGAGGGCGGGGTGTGAGAGACAGAGGGAGGGTGCAAGTGAGAGAGGGAGGGGTGAGAGAGAGAGAGTGGGCGAGAGTGAGAGAGAGGGGGCAAGAGAGAGAGCGAGGTGGGCAAGAGAGAGAGAGAGGGAGGGGTCGAGAGAGGGAGGGAGGGGGCGAGAGAGAGAGGGAAAGGGGGCTAGACAGAGGGAGAGATGCGAGAGAGACAGGGAGGGGTGCGAGAGAGAAAGGGAGGGGGCGAGACAGAGAAAGGGAGGGGTTGAGAGAGAGAGGGAGTGGGTGAGAGAGAGAGAGGAGGGGGCGAGAGAGGGGGGGTTAGAAAGAGAGGGAGGGAGTGAGAGAGGAAGAGGGAGGGGGCGAGAGGGAGAGAGGGTGGGGGGCGAGAGAGAGGGAGGTGGCAAGAGAGAGAGGGAGGGGGCAAGAGAGAGAGGGAGGGGGCAAAAGAGAGGGAGGGAAGGGGCGAGAGAGAGAGAGGGAGGTGTGCGAGAGAGAGGGGATGGGGAGAGAGACAGAGGGAGGGGCAAGAGGGTGAGAGGGAGGGGCGAGAGAGAGGGGGGCAAGAGAGAGGGGGCGAGAGAGAGAGGGAGGGGGCGAGAGAGCGAGAAGGAGGGCCGAGAGACAGGTGCGAGAGAGAAATGGAGGGGGGTGGCGAGAGAGAGCGGGGGGTCGAGACTGAGGGGGGAATGAGAGACAGATGGAGAGGGCGAGAGAGAGAGGGAGGGGGCAAGAGAGAGGGAGGGAGTGGGCGATAGAGAGAGAGGGAGGTGTGCAAGAGAGAGAGCGGGAAGGGGGGAGAGAGACAGAGGGAGGGATGCAAGTGAGAGAGGGAGGGGTGAGAGAGAGAGGGAGGGGGGTCAGAGTGAGAAAAGGGGCGAGAGAGAGGGAGGGAGGGGGTTGAGAGAGGGTGAGAGGGA
Source organism: Chiloscyllium punctatum (assembly GCF_047496795.1). Taxonomy (NCBI): domain Eukaryota; kingdom Metazoa; phylum Chordata; class Chondrichthyes; order Orectolobiformes; family Hemiscylliidae; genus Chiloscyllium; species Chiloscyllium punctatum. The sequence continues at coordinate 97,590,791 of NC_092744.1, forward strand.
GGGGGCGAGAGAGAGAGAGGGAGGAGGCGAGAGAAAGAGAGAGAGGGAAGGGGGAGAGAGAGAGGGCTAGAGAGAGGGGGGCGAGAGAGCGAGAGGGAGGGGGCGAGAGAGAGAGAGAGGGTGGGGGCTAGACAGAGGGAGAGGTGCGAGAGAGACAGGGAGCGGGGGAAGAGAGAAAGGGAGGGGGCAAGAGAGAGAGAGGGTGGGGGCTAGAGAGAGAGAGGGAGAGGTGTGTGAGAGAAAGTGAGGGGGTGCGAGAGATAAAGGGATGGGGCGAGACAGAGAGAGGGAGGGGGGCGAGAGAGAGAGAGGGGGGGCGAGAGAGAGGGGGGTGAGAGAGAGAGAGGGCTAGAAAGAGGGGGGCGTGAGAGCGCGAGAGGAAGGGGGCGAGAGAGAGAGAGGATGGGGGCTAGACAGAGGGAGAGGTGCGAGAGAGACAGGGAGGGGTGAAGAGAGAAAGGGAGGGGGCAAGAGAGAGAGAGGGTGGGGGCTAGAGAGAGAGAGGGAGAGGTGTGTGAGAGACAGGGAGGGGTGCGAGAGAGAAAGGGACGGGGCGAGACAGAGAAAGGGAGGGGGCGAGAGAGAGAGGGAGTGGGTGAGAGAGAGACGGGGAGGGGGCGAGAGAGAGGGGGTGGTGAGAGAGGGAGGTGGGTCGAGAGGGAGAGAGGGAGGGGGGCAAGAGAGAGGGGGGTGAGAGAGAGAGGGCGAGAGAGAGAGGGAGGGGGTGAGAGAGCGAGAGGGAGGGGCGAGAGAGGGAGAGACAGGTACGAGAGATAAATGGAGGGTGGTGGCGAGAGAGAGAGAGGGGGTCGAGACTGAGGGGGGTGTGAGAGAGAGATGGAGAGGGCGAGAGAGAGAGAGGGAGGTGGCAAGAGAGAGAGGGAGGGGGGCAAGAGAGAGAGAGGGAGGTGTGCGAGAGAGAGGGGGATGGGGAGAGAGACAGAGGGAGGGGTGCAAGTGAGAGAGGGAGGGGTGAGACAGAGAGGGGGGTGAGAGTGAGAGAAGGGGCGAACGTGAGGGAGGAAGGGGTTGAGAGAGAGAGGGAGGGGGCGAGAGAGAGAGGGATGGGGAGCGAGACAGAGGGAGGGGGTAAGAGAGAGAGGGAGGGGGTCGAGAGAGAGAAGAAGGGTGGCGAGAGAGGTGGGGTCGTGACTGAGGAGGGGTGAGAGAGAGATGGAGGGGGCGAGAGAGAGAGAGTGAGGGGGGCGATAGAGAGAGGGAGGGCGTCGAGAGAGAGAAGAAGGGCGGCGAGAGGGGGGTCGAGAGAGAGGGAGGGGGCAAGAGAGAGAGAGGGGGGTGCGAGAGATAGAGGGATGGGGCGAGAGACAGAGGGAGGGGGGCAAGAGATAGAGGGAGCAAGAGATAGAGGGAGGGGTGAGAGAGAGAGAGAGAGCGAAGGAGTGGGGAGAGAGAGAGAAAGGGAGGGCGGCGAGAGAGAGAGGGGATCGAGAGAGAGAATGGAGGTGAGAGAGAGAGGGAGGGGTGAGAGAGAGAGAGTGAGGGGTGAGAGAGAGGGGGGGAGGAGGGGGGTGAGAGAGAGGGAGGAGGGAGAGAGGGAGAGAGAGAGAGTGAGGGGTGACAGAGAGAGGGAGGAGGGGGGTGAGAGAGAGAGGGAGGAGGGAGAGAGAGAGAGAGAGAGAGAGGGAGGGGTGTGAGAGGGAGAGAGGGAGGAGGCAAGAGAGCAAGAGGGAGGGGGCGAGAGAGAGAGAGAGGGAGGGGCCGAGAAAGTGAGGGAGGGAGGGGCGAGAGAGAGAGGGAGGGAGGGGCGAGAGTGAGAGTGAGGGAGGGGCGTGAGAGAGAGGGAGGGGGCAAGAGGGAGAGAGACAGGCCGAGAGAGAGAGGGTGGGGGTGAGAGAGGGAGAGGGAGGGGGCAAGAGAGAGTGAGAGAGGGGTCGAGAGAGAGAGAGTGGAGGGGATATGGAGAGGGAGGAGTGGGAGAAAGAGAGGGAGGTGTGTAAGAGAGAGAGGTGGGAGAGACAAAGAGGGCGAGAGAGAGAGGGAGGGGGCGAGAGAGAGGGGGAGGGGGCGAGAGAGAGAGGGAGGGGGCGAGAGAGGGAGCGGGAGGGGTCAGAGAGGGAGAGAGATGGGGGGCGAGAGACGGAGGGGGAGGGGGCGAGAGAGGGAGAGGGTGGTGGCAAGAGAGAGAGGGAAGGCGGCGAGAGAGAGGGGGGCGTGGGCAAGGGCGAGGGGGAGTTCATAGAGAGGGGGTGGTGAGAGAGAGAGAGGGAGCGGGCGAGAGAGAACGAGGGGGCGAGAGAGAGGGGGAGGGGTCGAGAGAGAGGGGGAGGGGGCGAGAGAGCGAGAGGGAGGTGGCAAGAGAGAGAGGGAGGGTGGCGAGAGAGAGGGGGAGAAAGAGAGAGAGAGAGGGAGGGGTGAGAGAAAGAGAAATGGGGCGAGAGAGAGTGGGAAGGGAGCGAGAGAGAGGGAGGCGGCGAGAGAGTGAGAGAGAGGGGGCGAGAGAGAGGGGTAGGGAGGCGAGATAGAGAGGGAGGGGGCGAGACAGAGAGAGTGGGAGGGGGTGAGAGAGGGGGAGGGGGCAAGAGAGAGGTGGCGAGAGAGAGAGGTATAATGCGAGAGAGAGAGAGTGAGGAGGTGAGTGATAGAGAGGGAGGGGGTGAGAGAGAGAGAGGAAGGGGGCGAGAGAGAGAGAGGGAGGTGGCGAGAGAGGGAGGTGGCGAGAGAGAGAGGGAGGGGGGCGAGAGAGAGGGAGGGGGGGCGAGAGAGAGAGGGAGGGGGGGCGAGAGAGAGAGGGAGACAGAGAGAGAGGGAGGGGTAAGAGAGTGGGAGGGAGGAAAGTGAAAGGGATGGGGCGAGAGAGAGAGGGTGGGGGCGAGAGAAAGAGAGGGAGGGTGCGAGAGAGAGAGAGGGAGAGGGCGAGAGAGAGAGTGAGGGAGGGGCGAGGGAGAGAGGGAGGGAGGGGCGAGAGAGAGAGGGAGGAAGGGGCAAGACAGAGAGGGAGGGTGGGGCAAGAGAGGGAGAGAGACGGGCTGAGGGAGAGAGGGAAGAGGTGTGAGAGAGAGAGAGAGGGAGGGAGGGGGTGAGAGAGAGAGAAGGATGGGAGAGAGAGAGGGAGTGGGGCGAGAGAGAGAGGGAGGGTGGGGCAAGAGAGGGAGAGAGACGGGCTGAGGGAGAGAGGGAAGAGGTGTGAGAGAGAGAGAGAGAGAGAGGGAGGGGTGTGAGAGAGAGGGAGAGAGAGAGGAGGCTAGAGAGAGAGGGTGGGGTGTGAGAGAGAGAGGGATGGGGAGAGAGACAGAGGGAGGGGTGCAAATGAGAGAGGGAGGTGTGAGAGAGAGAGGGAGGGAATGGGGTGAGAGAGAGAGAGAGGGAGGACTGCAAGAGAGAGAGAGGGAGGGGTGCAAGAGAGAGAGAGAGAGGGTGAGAGTGAGAGGGAGTGGGGCAAGAGACAGGGAGGGAGGGGGGCAAGAGAGAGAGGGAGGAGTCGAGAGAGAGAGGGAGGGGGCGAGAGAGAGAGGGTTGGGCAAGAGAGAGAGAGAGGATGGGGGCTAGAGAGAGAGAGAGAGAGGTGCGAGGGAGACAGGGAGGGGTGCGAGAGAGAAAGGGAGGGGGCGAGACAGAGAAAGAGAGGAGTTGAGAGAGAGGGGGGTTCGAGAGAGAGAGAGGGCTAGAAAGAGGGGGCGAGAGCGCGAGAGGAAGGGGGCGAGAGAGAGAGAGGGAGGGGGCGAGAGAGAGAGAGAGAGAGAGGGTGGGGGCTAGACAGAGGGAGAGGTGCGATAGAGACAGGGAGGGGTGAAGAGAGAAAGGGAGGGGGCAAGAGAGAGGGGGAGGGGGCAAGAGAGAGTGAGAGGGGTGTGAGAGAGAGAGAGGGAGGGAGGTGAGAGAGCGAGGGAAGGGGAGGATAGAGAGAGAGGGAAGGGGAGGAGAGAGAGAGGGGGGTGAGAGAGAGAGAGGGCGAGAGACAGAGGGACAGGTGCGAGAGTTAAATGGAGGGGGTGGCGTGAGAGAGGGTGTCGAGACTGAGGGGGTAGAGAGAGATGGAGAGGGCGAGAGAGAGATAGAGAGGGCGAGAGAGAGAGGGAGGGGGTCGAGAGAGAGAGCGAGGGGGCTGAGAGAGAGAGAGGGAGGGGGTGGCGAGAGAGACAGGGAGGGTGACGAGAGAGAGGGGGGCAAGAGAGAGAGGGAAGAGGCAACAGAGAGAGGGCGGGGTGTGAGAGAGAGAGGGATGGGGAGAGAGACAGAGGGAGGGAAAAAGTGAGAGAGGAAGGGGTGAGAGAGAGAGAGGGAGGGAGGGGGTGAGAGAGATAGGGAGGGCTGCGAGAGAGAGGGGGAGGGGTGCGAGAGAGAGACAGAGAGAGAGAGAGAGGGCGAGATTGAGAGGGAGGAGGGCAAGAGAGAGAGGGAGGTGGGCAAGAGAGAGAGGGAGGGGTCGAGAGAGGGAGGGGTCGAGAGAGGGAGGGAGGGGGCGAGAGAGAGAGGGTGGGGATAGACAGAGGGAGAGGTGCGAGAGAGAGAGGGAGGGGTGCGAGAGAGAAAGGGACGGGGCGAGACAGAGAAAGGGAGGGGTTGAGAGAGAAAGGGAGTGGGTGAGAGAGAGAAGGGGAGGGGGCGAGACAGAGGGATGGGGCTAGAAAGAGTGGGAGAGGGTGAGAGAGGAAGAGGGAGGGGGGAGAGAGGGTGAGAGGGAGGGGGCAAGAGAGGGAGTGGGCGAGAGAGAGAGAGAGGGAGGGGGCGAGAGAGAGAGGGGGTCCAGAATGTGGAGGGATGAGAGAGAGATGGAGAGGGCGAGAGACAGAGGGAGGGGGCAAGAGAGAAAGGGAGGGGGCAAGAGAGAGAGGGAGGGGGCAAGAGAGAGAGGGAGGGGGCAAGAGAGAGGGAGGGAGGGGGGCGAGAGAGACAGTGGGAGGTGTGCGAGAGAGAGGGGGGATGGGGAGAGAGACAGAGGGAGGGGTGCAAGTGAGAGAGGGAGGGGTGAGAGAGAGAGAGGGAGGGAGGGAGGTGAGAGAGACAGGGAGAGCGGCGAGAGAGAGAGAGGGGGTCGAGAGAGAGTGTGGAGGTGAGAGAGAGAGAAGGAGGGAGGGGTGCGAGAAAGTGAGAGGGAGGGGTGCGAGAGAGAGAGAGAGAGAGAGGGAGGGGGCTAGAGAGAGGGAGCGGGGCGAGAGTGAGAGGGGGAGGGGCGAGAGAGAGAGAGTGAGGGGGTGAGAGAGAGAAAGCGTGAGGGGGTGAGAGAGAGAGGGAGGGGCGCGAGAGAGAGAGGGGGGGCGAGAGAGAGAAAGGGAGGGGGGCGAGAGAGAGGAGGGGCGAGAGAGGGGGCGGGGGTGCGAGAGAGAGTCAGAGAGAGGGGCGAGAGAGAGAGAGGGAGGGTGCAAGAGAGAGAGGGGGAGGGCGCGAGACAGAGAGAGAGTGAGGCAAGAGAGAGAGGGATGAGGCGAGAGAAAGAGGGAGGCGGCTAGAGAAAGAGGGAGGGGGCAAGAGAGAGAGGGAAGGGGAGAGAGAGAGGGGGAGGGGTGAGAGAGAGGGGGGCGAGAGAGAGAGGGAGGGGGAGAGAGCGAGAGGAAGGGGGTGAGAGAGAGAGGGAGGGTGCGAGAGAGAGAGGGAAGGGGCGAGAGAGAGGGGGAGGGGATGAGAGAGAGGGATGTGTTGAGAGAAAGAGAAAGGGCGCGAGAGAGAGTGGGAGAGGGGCGCGAGAGAGATGGAGAGGGGCGAGAGACAGAGAAGGGAGGCGTTGAGAGAGAGAGGGAGTGGGTGAGAGATAGAGGGGGAGGGGGCAAGAAAGAGAGGGAGGGGCGCGAGAGAGAGGGAGGGGGTGCGAGAGGGAGACGGAGGGGGTGAGAGAGAGAGGGAGGGGGCGAGATAGAGAGGGGGGAGGTGGCGACAGAGAGAGGGAGGGGGGCGAGAGAGAGAGGGAGGGAAGCGAGAGAGAGAGTGGGAGGGGATGAGTGAGAGAGGGAGGGGGCAAGAGAGAGAGGGCGCGGAGTGAGAGAAAGGTGGGGGTGAGAGAGAGAGAGTGGGGGCGAGAATGAGAGGTGGGGTGAGAGAGAGAGGGAGGGGGAGAAAGAGAGAGAGGGATGGGGCGAGAGGGAGAGTGAGGGGACGAGAGAGGGAGGGAGGGGGCGAGAGAGAGGGAAGTGGGCGAGAGAGGGGTGAAGGAGGCGGCAAGAGAGAGGGAGGGAGTGAGAGAGGGAGAGAGGGAGGGTGAGAGAGAGATAGAGGGAGGGCAAGAGAGAGAGAGGGAGTGAGGCGAGAGAGAGAGGGATGAGGTGAGAGAGAGGGGGAGGGGGCGAGAGAGAGAGGGAGGTGTTGAGAGAAAGAGAAAGGGGGCGAGAGAGAGTAGGAGAGGGGTGAGAGAGAGAGGGGGAGAGGGGCGAGAGCGAGAGGAAGAGGGGTGAGAGAGAGAGAGAGTGAGAGGGGCGAGAGATAGCGAAGGGAGGGGTTGAGAGAGAGAGGGGGAGGGGGCGAGAGAGAGAGAGAGAGGGAGGGATGAGAGAGAGGTGGAGGGGACAAGAAAGAGAGGTAAAGGGGTGAGAAGAGAGAGAGGGAGGGAGCGAGAGAGAGAGAGGGAGGGGCGAGAGAGAGAGAGGGAGGAGGAGATGGAGGGGGCGAGAGAGAGAGGGAAGGGGGCGAGAGAGAGAGTGGGAGGGGGGTCTAGAGAGAGAGGGAGGAGATGAGACAGAGAGAGGGAGGGGTGTGAGAGAGAAAGGGAGGGGGGATGAGAGAGAGAGAGAGCGAGGGGGCGAGAGAGAGAGGGGGAGGAGTGAGAGAGAGAGGTGGGGGTGAGTGAGAGAGAGTGGGGGCGAGAATCAGAGGGGGGTGAGAGAGAGAGGGAGGCGGCGAGAGAGAGAGGGAGGTGGCGAGAGAGGGAGGGAGGGGTGTGTGTGAGAGAGAGGGACGGGTGAGAGAGAGAAGGGGGGGCAAGAGAGAGAGAGGGAGGGGGGCGAGAGAGGAGGGGTGTAAGGGGGGTTTGAGAGAGAGAGAGTGAGGAGTGAGAGAGAGAGGGAGGGGGCAAGACAGAGAGGGAGGGGGCAAGTGAGAGAGGGAGGGGTCGAGAGAGAGGGAGGGGGCGAGAGAGAGAGGGAGGGGTGCGAGAGGGAGAGAGACAGGCTGAGAGAAGAGAGGGGTTGAGAGAGAGAGGGAGTGTGTGAGAGAGAGGGGGAGGGAGCGAGAGAGAGAGAGGGAGAGGGTGAGAGAGAGAGGGGGAGTCGGTGAGAGAGACGGCAGGGGGCGAGAGAGAGGGAGGGGGTGCGAGAGAGAGAGAGAGGGGATGCGTGGGGGGGCGAGTGAGAGAGGGAGGGTCGAGAGAGAGAGAGGTGCGACAGCGAGAGGGAAGGTATGCGAGAGAGAGAGTGGGGGCAAGAGAGAGAGGGAGGGGGTGGGAGAGAGAGGGAGGGGGTGAGAGAGAGGGAGTGAGGGGCGAGAGAGAGGCATGGGGTGAGAGAGGGAGGGAGTGGAGCGACAGTGATAGAGAGGAGGTGAGAGTGAGAGAGAGGGGGCGAGAGAGAGAGGGAGTGGGGCGAGAGAGAGAGAAGGAGGGGGCGAGAGAGAGAGTGAGGGGATGAGAGAGAGAGGGAGGGTGGCGAGAGAGATGGGGGCAAGAGAGAGAGGCAGGGGGTGAGAGAGGGGCACGAGAGAGACAGGGGGCGAGAGAGAGAGGGGGAGGGAGCATGAGAGAGGGGGGTGGAGGGGTGAGAGAGGGAGGGAGGGGCCTGAGAAATTGGGATGTGGTGAGAGAGAGAGAGGGAGGGGAGCAAGAGGGGGGGCGAGAGAGAGGGGGGCGAGAGAGAGGGGAGGTGGTGAGAGAGAGGGGGAGGGGGCAAGAGATAGAGTGACGGGACAAGAGAGAGTGGGAGGGGGCAAGAGTAAGAAAGATGGGGGCTGAGAGAGTGAGGGAGGGGGCGAGAGAGAGGGAGGGATGGGTCGAGAGAGAGGGAGGGGGGAGAGAGATTGGGAGGGGGTGAGTGAAAGAGGGGAGGGGGGCGAGAGTGAGAGTGGAGGGGGGCAAGAGAGAGAGAGAGGAATGTGGCGAGAGAGAGAGGGTGTGGGCGAGTGAGAGAGGGTGTGGGCAAGAGAGAGAGGGAGGGGCGAGAGAGCGAGAGGGAGGGTGTGCGAGGGTGAGGGTGGGGCGAGAGAGGGAGGGAGGGGGCGAGAGAGAGAGGGATGGGGTGTGAGAGGGAGGGAGGGGAGGCGAGAGAGAGAGAGAGGGAGGGGGGCGAGAGAGAGGGACGGGGTTGAGAGAGAGGGAGGGGGTGAGAGAGAGGGAGGGGGTGAGAGACAGAGCGGGAGGGGGGCGACAGAGAGAGGGAGGGGCGAGAGAGAGATGAAAGTGAGGGGTCGAGAGAGAGAGAAGGGGGGGCAAGAGAGAGTGGGAGGGGGCGAGAGAGACAGAGAGAGGGGGGCGATAGGGAGAGGGACGTGTTGCTAGAGAGCAAGAGGGAGTGGGGCGAGAGAGAGAGGGGGAGTGAGAGAGATAGGGAGGGTGGGCGAGAGAGAGGGAGGGTCTGAGAGAGAGGGGGAGAGGGGTGAGGGAGAGAGAGGGAGGGGGGCGAGAGAGAGAGAGGGAGGGGGGCGAGAGAGAGAGAGAGGGAGAGGCCGTGAGGAGGGGGGTGAGAGAGTGAGAGGGAGGGGGGGCGAGAGAGTGAGAGGGAGGGGGGCGAGAGAGAGACGGAGGGGTGAGAGAGAGGGAGGGGCGAGAGAGAGAGAGAAAGTGAGGGGGCGAGAGAGAGAGAAGGAGGGGTCAACAGAGAGTGTGAGGGGGTGAGAGAGTCAGAGAGAGGGGGGCAAGAGGGAGAGGGAGGTGTTGCGAGAGAGCGGGAGGGAGTGGGGCAAGAGAGAGAGGAGGAGCAAGGGAGATAGGGAGGGTGGGCGAGAGAGAGGGAGGGTCCGAGAGAGAGGGGGAGAGGGGCGAGGGAGAGAGAGGGAGGGGGCGTGAGAGAGAGAGAAAGGGGGGCGAGAGAGAGAGAGGGAGAGGCCGTGAGGGGGGGGTGAGAGAGTGAGGGGGGCGAGAGAGTGAGTGGGGGCGAGAGAGAGAGAGAGGCGGGCGAGAAAGAGAGAGGGAGTGGGTGAGAGAGAGGGAGGAGGTGAAACAGAGTGGGGGAGCGGGAAGAGAGAGTGGGAGAGGGTGGCGAAAGAGAGAGGGGGGTTTGAGAGAGAGGAGGGCGAGTGAGAGGAGGGCGAATGAGGGTGCCAGCGAGAGAGAGCCAGAACGAGAGCAAGAGACACAGAGAGATGAACAAAGGGGGCGAGCAAGAGAGAGACAGCGAGAGAACGAGGCAGCGAGAGAGAGAGAGGTGCCAGAGAGAGGGGGCAAGAGAGAGAGTGAGAGACAGCGAGAGAGAGAGAGGTTGGTAGAGAGAGAGAGAATGGGTCAGGATAGAGAGAGAGAGAGGGCTACAAAGAAAGAGGGGGGAGAGTGAGAGTGAGAGAGAGAGAAGCCGCGAGAGAAGGGATAGCGAGATGGAGAGACGGGACGAGCGAGAGGTAGAGCAATAAGAGACAGACGAAAGAAAGAGAGAGGAGGCGAGAGACAGATAAAAGGCCCAGACAGGCAAAGACAGAGGGGTGAGAGAGGAAGAGAGGATGCGAGAGCAATGAGGCAAGAGCAAATGAGTGAGAGAGGTGGCGAGAGAAGAGAGAGAGAGGTGCCAAAAATAGAGAGGGGCAAGAGAGAGCGGCGGGAGAGAGGGATAGAGTGGGGAGAGAGAGAAAGGAGTGAGATGGAGAGGGGGAGAGAGAGAGAGAGATGGGGGGGCGTGATATAGAGAGAGGGAGAGAGTGACTGAGAGTGAGTGAGACACAGAGAACGAGCGAGAGAGATTGAGAGAAAGAGGGAGAGAGTTGCAAGAAAGAGGGGAAGAGGGGGCAAATACGAGAGAGAGAGTGAGAGATCGAGGGAAAGAGAGAGGGAGAGAGGGTGTGGGAGAGAGGGTGGGGGAGAGAGTGATCGAGAAAGAGCAAGGGAAGGGTTAGAGAGGGGCGACAGAGAGAGTGAGAGAGAGTGAAAGCAGCGAGACGGAGAGGTGATAGAGAGAAGGATAGAGAGAGAGCGAGAGAGGTGAGCGATGGTGAAGGGGAACAAAGAGAGAGATATAGAGAGAGACAGGGGCAAAAGTGGGTGTAAGAGAGAGAGGGTGACAGTGATGGGGTGAGAGAAGAGAGAAAGGGGGTGTGGGGGGGGAAGAGAGCGAGAGAGAGAAGGAGTGAGAGAGAGAGCGATGGGGAGAGCGAGAGGGCAAGAGAAAGAAGGGGCGAGTGAAAGACAGAGGGATGAGAGAGAGGGATGAGAGAGAGGGGTGTGAGAGAGGGAGGGAGGGAGGGAACGGTGGCCCGGGGGGGGCCGGGGGGGCGGAGTGAGAGGGGGTGAATGGGGGGGAAGGGTGGCCTGGGGGCGCGAGAGGGGGAGTGAGGGAGGGTGCGGGGGCGGGGCGAGAGGGGGGTGGGGGAGCAGGGGGAGCGATGGGGGCGAGAGGGGTGGGAGAGGGATGGGGGTTAAGAGGGGTTTGCTGGGGGCGCGTGAGAGGGTGGGGGAGGGGGATGGGACGGGAGGGGTGAGTGGGAAAGGGGGGAGAGAGGGAAGGAGAGTGCTGGCTGTGTCATTTCATCAGCTGTGAAACACATTAAGACCGGCGAAGTCCCTCATACTGATGATTTTCTGGTCAGGACTCCAGTCACTAACTTGCTGCCAGGTTCTGATAATAACCAAAAACACAACAGGAGTTGCACTTGCAGAGAATAAGGGTGCCATGGTTACATCAACATCAGAGCACGAGGAGGCTATTTAGCTTCTTGAGCCTATTCCACCATTCACCCAAATCATGGTAATCTTCATCATCATGACAAATCCCTGACTTTGTCCCATAATCCTTCAGTATTTTCATTCAAAATCGACCAATCTCAGATTTAAGATTTGCAAATGATTTCCAATCAATCGCTGTTTGTGGAACTTTATCAAACTTTATCCATTTCTGTGTATAAAAGTGTTCCCTGATATCACACCTCAATGTTCTGACTCTAACAGTTTATCTGTTTAATCTTTCTTCTTAAATTAAGCCTTGGAATCCAAGTATCACATCAGTAAATCTACACTGCCCTTCCACTCAGAGCGATACTCTCCTTAAGCCATGGTGCCCAGCCCTGACAGCTTGGTCTAACTAGTTTCGGATTTGCTGAAGCATGACTTCTAATCCTTTGGTATCCCATCTTCTGTCGAGATCAATGTCAACATTCTACCGGCCCCTTGGTCACGTGTCTGAACCTGTTTGTGACATTTTCATGAACGATACATCTGGATCAATCCCACCAAGTTTCCTTGGAGTCCACTGTCTCTATTTTCACAATCAAGAAATATCCTATTTTGATCCAACCTATCACTTGCAGACACAAACTCATCTGTCGTTTTTTTTTCATTTACTGAATCTATCAATATTACTTTCTAATGCTATGGTTCCATTTACCTACACTTGGAATCGCAGTAATCTGCAGAGTGGCCCCAAATTTTGAATGTGGCTTTCCTTTCATTATGAATAGTGAATAATTAGGACTCCAACATCGATCCGTGCAGGATATCACTAAACATATCCTTCCAATGAGAATATCTCTTATTATCTGCACAAATGTCTCTTGTTCAAATTAAGTTCCCCTGCAAGGACATCTTTTGCATCTTATTACCTTTAATGGACAGTAGAAAGGTGTAAATTTAGGGACATTCTTCGCAGTCAAATTTGCCTTGTGTTTATCTGATTGGGGGAGCAATGAATCCCATTAAATATTAATCTTTGTCTTCACGACATGGTAACTCAATCACAAAGATTAGCAATGTTAAATATATATTTTCCTTCATGATTGATAAACTCTGGGCACATTGTTACCGAGTGATACTTGCTTTTTTTTTCAAAAACACAGGCCCTGCCCAACTGTTGGCTCACACCCGTTACACCACATGGTCCTCGTCCTCTCCATCTGAATCTCATGGCTAAGTACCTCGAATATGGAGAGGAGCAACTATTCCAAGCACTGAGATCCCAGTAATTGGTACCACCACTCACCCTAATCCATTGGAGAAGCCGATTGGTCCCGCACTATGTCCTCATCTGAATCATGCTGCTGGCTGTGTTTCTTCCCCATATTAAAGTGGTGCTGGCTCTCTGATGGCAGAAGGGAATGGACGGATTTCTCTTCAATCTCATCTTTCGTCATTGACTCGTCGAACTTAAGGGAGTACTCAGTGGCAACAGAAGCAGAGTCTGGAGAGACAATAAATGATAGACATTGTTATTTGTTATTTTCCGTTGTTCACTGAAAGGTTTAGAACTTGAACTTGAAGTTAGGGGCTGAGCTAGAATCCTTGGATTAATTATCGGCTCAAGGAGCAGAGTGGGGTTACAATTATTGATTCAACACAACTTTGATATTGAATCAGACATTGTTTAAGTTTCCTTATGCACAACCACAGATCAAGGGGAAACACAAGGATGTTGGATTGAATAGCTTAAGCACATGACTGAATAAAGGAATCTTGAAATAAATCAGTGCAGGACATGTGCCTATTTGACCCACATATCCTTTGGGTAGGGAAGAAGTGCTAACGTAGCAAAAGATTTGATTGATTCAAATCATCTAACTGAAGAGACACATTTCCCTGCTTAAGTCATGAGATCAGTGGAAGGACAAAACATCATTTCTGGTTAAAGAATTCACCTTTCTCACCAGGTAATGAAGGCACACTGTCTCTGCGGATCGAGTCGTTGGCCACTGTTTGAACCACCTCCTCAATAGAGCTATTTCCCTTTTGTGTGGCAAGTGGTTCTGCTTTTCTCCAAGAATGGTAAGGGTGAGCTGCCTTATTTACTGCTGCCGCTGCTGCTCCTAAAGAAATGTCACAGAACAACACAGATGCATAGTTTCAGGACACAAAAATAGGTTCTCAGTATTTGTGATTTACACAGGCTTCCTTCCCAACCTAAACCCATCCACATAGTTTTCTTCGATTTCTTATATTCCAAGCTCCTCCTTGAATTCATCTGTTATTTGCTTCAATTATTCCTGATGAAGTAAGTTCTATATTCAAACCCCTTTTTGGTAAAGGCTTTGTCGCCCTCTGCAAATTCCCCATTAGATTTAATAGTGATTACAATTATATCCCCAGATCCAGTGGATTCTGTCATTCACAAGCAGAAACATCTTTTCCATGTCTACTCGATCAAACGTAACTGGACCATGTCACTCTTTTTCAATGAGACAACACTGCCCAATCTTACTTGATGAATTCAAACTCAGTTTGGATATAATTCCAGGAACTATTCTTTACCTTCCCCGATCCGAACTGTGTGCAGTGCTCCAAGGGTGACCTGTCCATGGTCCTACACATATCGAACACATTTCCATTCTGTCACCCCAGAAATAAACCCATGACCTACTTCTCCATCTAACCTCACAAACCGGTGCCATTTGCTGACAGTGACTCATTCCTATCTCCAGATCCCTCTGCCCTATTTAAGGACATATTTCCAAAGAGGAAGTGGTCTCTTTAGCCTTTTGATCACAGTGTACTACCTCACACATGGGTGGAGGTTAATCTTCCACAGCTTTGCCTGCAATATTCCCTTAACCAAATCTTCCCAACAGTAAATCTTCCTAAAAACAAAACTCCATTATATTAATGTACTTAATCTCATCAACTATTTCTTATTTGAAAAGCACTAACTGCCCAGCTCAGTTTTGAACAAACATCCTCTGCCACAGTTATTAAAATGTCACAAGCTGAACTACAAACACTATTTCCATTCATATTCATTGGAGCACAAGAATGAGAGGTGGTATCATTGAGGGTCTATAAAATGGTCAAGGGATTGACCAAGTAGATGCAGAGAAGCTGATTCAATCTACAATGAGTCGTTGAAAGTTTACAATAAAGGGAAAGTTGGAGGAATTACTTCTCTCAGAGAATGGTGAATCTTGGGAATTCACTACCTCAGAACAATGTGGATTCTGGGACATGAAGTAAATTTAAATAAGAGGCACACGGGTTTTTAATTAGTAATGGGTTGAAGAGTTAAGGAGAGCTGGCAGGAAAGTGGTGTTCAGGCCAAGATTAGATTAACCATGTCTGTATCAAATGGCAGATCAGGTACTAGGGGCTGGATTAATACTCCTGCTCCTAATTTTGATGCTCTTATGTTCATATTTCAAAAGGAGGAAGTAAGAGGAATGGACTAATACAAGGTGTTTAATGGGCATGGTATTGGAAAGACTATGGTGAGAGGCTGTTTGATTTGGTGAGGTGAGGCACAATATCTCTACTGTAGTGTCAGCAGACCAGCTGGGCCCAGCACAGAGAAAAGACCGTGATGTCTCCTTTGCAGCATCTTTCCCCACCTATCCAGTTCTAGCCTCTACCTTATTCAATTCTCCCTAGCTTTCAGCCTGAAGCTCCTTGACCAAAAACCTTGCAGCCTCTTTCTTCAAACCCACCATCACCGAATCCCCCACCATCAACATTCTGGGGGGTTACTATTGACTAGAAATTGAAGTGGACTTTCCATATAACTACGGTAAGTAAACCACCCTCCAAATCTCTGAAGCCAGCCCACCATCTACAAGAATCAACTCAGGAGTGCAATAGGATATTCACTACTTGGCGAGGTTTGGGTGCAGCTCCAAGGACACTGAAGAAGCTTACAGTGTCAGGAAAAAGCAGACTGCTTGATTGGCACCACATTCACTCCCTCCTCCACTGATGCCCAGAGCAGCACTATGTACTATCTACAAGATACATTACATCAATTCATAACACTTCAATAGCATCTTCCAAACCTATGACCAATACCAAATAAAAGGAAAAGGGAAGCAGATTCATGGGAACATCACCTCCTGCAGGTTCCCTTCCAAGCCACTACCATCTGGAGTTGAAAATCTTTCAGCAGTCCTGAAGTGTCATTGAGCCAAAATTCTGGAATTCCCTCCCAACAGTACTACCAATTGGCCTACAACCCACACGGACTGCAGTGATTCAAAAAGGGAGCTCACAACCACCTTCTCAAGGGCATTAGAATGAGGCAATAAATGTTTGCACAGCCAGTGACACCCATATTCCATAAATTCATTAATTCCTTCATGCCTTCACCTTACTTCCACAACACCCCCACCCATAGACAGCTGCACTGCACAAATACAAAGCCTTGAGCAGCATGTGGTAACCCACAAGGAGGCCCAAGCTACATTCAAGCCGTGCTCAGACAGGGGTGGTCCTGAACGAACAATCATCCCCAGTGCTTCACACACCGTAGTCAACAGTGAAACTATCAGTTGCTAACATTTTCACAAAGAGATTAGTTGGGACACGGGATGAACGGCCAGAAGAAGTGGTAGATGCAAGTACAGTTACAACATTTAAAAGACATTTGGAGAGGTACATGAATAGGATAGGTTGAGGAATATGAGCCAAATGCAGGCAAACCGCACTGGCATAGTTTGGGAAATTTGGTTGACATGGATGAGTTGGACCGAAGGCTTCATTTCCATGTTGGTGACTATGATTCTATTCTTTTCAGCCACAGTGGCATTTTGCAATTGTCCTAAACTATGGTGTAATTCAACAAGTTAATGGAGGCTTTTGACACCAGGGCCACAGTACTCTGTAGGTAAGGTGTTGAGTAGTAGCTGCAATTTAGTGGACATTTAATAAACAACATAATGAAGAAGTACAGAAGGAAATAACAACAGATGGTGGAATCTGTCCTGAAAACAGCAAATGCTGGAGCTGACAGCAGGTCAGAAAGCATCCATGGAGACCAAGGAAGTTAACGATGTGTCTCGATGACTCAATCAGAGATCTGATGTAGAATCATCTGGACTCATAATGTTAGCTTGGTCTGTCCATCTATTTTTTTTAAAAAAGTAGATCATGGGATGAGGGTGTCATAGGCTCAGCAGCATTTAGTGTTCATCCCTAATTGCCCAGTGGGCAGTTAAAAGTCAAGCTCATTGCTGTGTGTCTGGAGTCACATGTAAGACAAACTGGGTAAGGATGGTAGCTTCTTACTTCAATCATGTTAGTGAACGAGATGGGTTTTCCGTAACCCGACAAAGGATTCATGGTCATGAGATTCTTAATTCCAGATATTCACTGAATTCAAATTCCACCATTTCCTGTGACACAATTCAAACCTGGTTCTCCAGAATGCAACCTGGATCTTTGGATAAACAGTCTAGCAGTAATACCACTCAGCCATCGGCTCCCTCCTGTGATCTTCAGTATTTGTTGTTTTCAGTTCTCAAGAAATACGTTATGTATTAATTTTGAACTCTGTAAAAGCATCCACAGTGAACAGAAAAAGCCCACCTCCAGTCATGATGGTTGAGTCTGGATAACTCAGTCAGACTGGCTAATGAAGCGGAGTTACGCATTTTAATATCTGGCAGTTTCTCCGCAGTTACGGCTGGCGTTGGGCTGGTCTCATTCCTTCTGCGATGAAACAAACAAAGAGATAACAGTCGATACTCCCCGCTAAATCTCTAAATTCAATTGCACCGCAACCAAAGTAATTTATTTTAATTCAAAAATGTTTCAGTGAAAGACATTCCAGAAAGCTCACCACCTCCTGTCTCAGTTTAATGGGAAATGGGATCAATTCTGTAGCAACTACTGTCCCAGTGGAAAAGGCCACTGGTTTAAGCCCTTGAACAGGCTATCAGCTGATCTGAGTTTTCAATCTTGTTCTTTGACAGATTGCAACATGTTTTGCACAAGGGGGCATGCAGACTGGACAAACTTCAATTATATTCAACACAAGAAAAGGCAATTCCATTTAAATGAGGCAGATTAATTGAGATCAGGCCTCCGTTGAGGATACAAAACAGTCATGTTTGGAATTTCCAGAGACCATCAACATTGTCCATTCAATTACTGAAGTTTGTCTCAGTATTGCTTTCACAATCAACCTATTTCAATGCATTATGTCACCTCTGGAACAGGTGGGACAGTTCCAGGCCTTCTGGCTCAAAGTTGGAGACACGACCAGAGCATCACAACAGCACTGTGTTTTAGGCTGAGTAACTGGTGGGTTAATTTGCCCAATTATTTTACTAATCTGGAAGAAATTGTTACCATCCTAATGCTGGGAAATAAGCAAGGTATTAATGGGAGCAAAGATGTTACAACAGTCTCTCTGACAAGGGTGAAAATATCTTCCATCTGTTGTTTTTTTCATCCTTCGATAGTTTGAAATTTTTAAACCTTCTGGTCTACCATCATCTTTGCAGTTTTGTACATCCTTTCTTTCAATTTGATGTCACTCATAATTCCCTCAGCGATGCACCGCTGTTCATCGTGCATTTCTTTTACAAGTTAATATATACTGTTGAGAATAATAAAATAACTGAATATATTCTTCTGCTTTAACATTCTAACTAGAGTCCCATTCCAGTTTAGGGAACTACTACCTTATCCCCTTGTGACTGCCTTCAAGTTTAGATCCTAGTTGAAGAACCAAATTCCTCACCCTAAAGTTAGATTGTATCACACTGCATTGCATCTTACCAAAAAGGTCTTTTACATTGAGCTCATTAATCAATCATATTATCAGGTCTAAAATAGCTGTTCCATGATTGGTTCCAGAGCATCTGTTCTGTGAAATTGCACAGAGCAGTCTACCTCAAACTGCTTCAGAAGGTAATGTTAGCTGAGTGTACAATACTATTTTAACTAACAGAGAATCCTCTGAATACCAGGATTCTGTTAGATCCCCAAAATTACTCAGAGCATGGAATCCCTACGTTGTGGAAACAGGCCCTTCAGCCAAACAAATCCACATCAACCCTCCAAAGAGTATCCCAACCAAACCTATTCCTCAATGTTTACCCCTGATTAATGCACCGAAACTGTGCATCGCTGGACACTATGGCAATTTAGCATGACCAATTCACCTAACCTGCAGTTCTTCGGATTGTGGGTTTGCAGCCCTAGATCGCAGTTGCTTCATGAAGTCTGAATGTTGTTGCCTCTATTAGTCCAACAGCACTGTCACTGACAACAGGAGCTGTTCCCCCAGATCGTTTTGTGGCAGTCAGAGATCCTGCTACAACCTGCACACATGCCAACCCAGTCATCTCGATCAGAAAGAATTAGTACAGCACAGATTAGAAGACAACTTGGATCACATTGTGCTTTTGAAATCAGAGGCCCCTATTCAACCCATCACAACTGTGCCACCTTTTTAAAATAGTTATTTGGCTAGATCCCTGCTCTCACAGTAATGCAAATAATTTGTTTTTGCAGGTATTCAAATTAATTTTGGAAATTAACAGTGAATTAGCTGCCACCTCCTTTGCAGATGATCTCAGCTCTTATTTCAAACAGGAAAACCCAATGAGAACATTAAGGCATCCAATGTTTAAAAAAATCACATGCTCAGTCACTGTAATACGATGAGTTTTGTTTTACATAATTCTTAGCAAAAGTTAATTTGAAGCAAAAAGGAGAACCCGAAGAGAAAGGTGAACCGCCCGTGGGTAACAAAGGCAGTCAAGAGCAGTACCCACAAGGAAAAGAATGACATAGCCACGGATGACAAAAAAGGGAGAAAACTGATCATGTAATTAAATTGACAAGAAACAAAAATGAATGGCAAGAGTTGTGCAGGTATATAAAAATGGAGTATCTAAAGTCAGCATCGAACCCTTGGAGGTTCTGACTGTGGAATTGATCATGGGTACAAGGAAACAGCAGATAATTTAAACCTATATTTTACATTGATATTCATGAAGGAGGATGCAATTATCATCCGAAAGGTAGCAAATAAGCAAGTTAATCAGAAGTAGAAAAACGTTATAACAGTCTTTGTCACAAAGTATTGACCAACTAATAGGACTAATGGCAGACAGGACCTAATGGCCTGGATCAAACACTTTTAGGGCAACTGACTGCAGAGATATTCAAGGCATCGATTGGAATATTCCAGAATCATGGGATACAGGAAGCATCCAGTGGATTGATGTACCTCTTCAAGAAGGGAAGAGAGACAGAAATCAGGAAACTATAGACTAGTTAGTTTAATATCTGCTTTTGTAATACGGCAGAGTCGAATATTAAAGTAATAAATAGCAGGACATTTAGAAAAGCTTATCATTTAACATGGTAGACTGGGTTTTGTGAAAGAGACACTATGACAAATTTGTGACAGTTCATTGAGGAGATAACAAGCAGGGCTGATAAAGGGCAATCCAATGATGTTCGTATTTGGATTTTAAAAATGCAAATGATAAGGTGCTACATAAAAGTTAATTGCATAATACAGGAGCTCACTGTGTCAGGGGTAAGGTATTTGCATGGAGTGAGGATTGGTTAACCACACTGGCTGTTGCCGAGACCTCACTTGGAGTACTGTATACAATGTTAGCTCCCATATTTAATAAGGGATAAACCAGTATTGGAGACCATTCAAAAAAAGATTCAGCTAGCTGCTTTGAGAACGAAAAGGTTGACCTATCAAAAATAGCTAAACAGGTTAGGTCATTCTTCAATAGAATCTCGAGAAACAGATTACTTACAGTGTGTAAACAGGCCCTTTGGCCCAACAAGTCCACACCGATCCGCCGAAGCACAACCCACCCAGACCCATTCCCCTACATTTACCCCTTCACCTAACACTACAGGCAATTTAGCATTGCCAATTCACCTAACCTGCACTTTTTTTGGATTGTGGGAGGATACCAGAGCACCCGGAGGAAACCCACGCAGACAACGTGCAAACTCCACAGAGAGAGTCACCTGAGGCAGGAATTAAACCCAGGTCTCTGGCACTGTGAGACATCAGTGCTAACCACTGTGCCACCCACATAATATAAGGGGTTATCTTATGGAAACAAGATTCTGAGGAGCTTGACAGGGTAGATGTTGACTAGATCTTCTGGAACCAATGAAGTCTCAAACCAAACATTACATAAGGGAACATTCATTTTGTAAAAAATGTAAATAATTTTTTTCTCTCAGTGAGTGGCTAGAATTTTCTAGCCCAAACAATTGTGAAAGTTAAATGTGGTAGGGGAATGGATCTGGTTGGGTTACTCTTCAGAGGGTCAGTGTGGCTTGTTGGGCCGAAGGGCCTGTTTCCACACAGTAGGGAATTTATGATTCTATCTCAAATTATTCTAAAAGAGGGCAGGTAGATTTTTGAAATATTGAGCAGTTGAGGGCTATGCGGATCAAGCATAAAAGAGGTGTTGAGGTCTGGGTTTGCCCAGCCATGATCTGATAGAATGGGGGAACAAGCTGGAGGGGATGAATGCCCTACTCCTGCTCCGATTCCTTGAGGCTCCATTTCATGCTTTTTTTATCTCCAAAGAAGAGTGTGATACAATGTGCTGAACATCTCAGATGTTGTGAAAATGGGGTGTTTATGTACTGGTTCAGATGGCATTGATTCATCAATCACAGCTATACAGTCATGTGTAGGAAGGCAATTCCCTCCATGAATAAAGGAAATCTCCTGCAGAGCTCACACAAAGGGATCCTTCCCCTTAGTAAACTCTCCCATCACATTACCCAACATATCAGCAAAAGCAGGACGTACTACGCATGCTCTAACCAACAAAGGGACCCCGGGTGATTGATGTCAGCTCCGGACCAATGAAAGGACTGTGGGCGGATCTGGAGGACCCGCCGGAAAGTTGGTCCTCCAGCCAATCAAAGTGAACGAGGGGCAGAATGAGACTAAACCACGTGATCACCCTGGCGCGTGGTGGAGAGTCGCTGTCATGGATGCTCAGGAAGTTATGGAGCGAAAGCATACAGTAAGGAAAGAAATAAACAGACGGAAACGGGAGAAAAACGATTCACTGGACACGTGCGCGGCCGCCATCTTTGTAGGGGGCAAGGTGCAGCCAGGCGCATGTGCAGCCTTTATGGTACACAGTCATTGGGCAGAATTTACACAGAGCACATTCAAACTCAGTAATGGACGTTTATTTCTGGATTTGTTTCGTCATTCATTTAAATGATCTGTTATCGTAACTGAGTTTGCAGGTCATTCAAAATTGGAGGTATTGTGCATAGTGAAGAAGGTTACCTCCGGCTACAGTGAGATATTGATCAGATATGGATTAATTTAGATAAATGTGAGTTGCTACATTTTGGAAAAGCAAGTCAGGGCAGGACTTATACACTAGGGGAAAGTGAAGACTGCAGATGCTGGAGATCAGAGCTGAAAAATGTGTTGCTGGAAAATCACAGCAGGTCAAGCAGCATCAAGGGCTCATGTCCGAAACGTCGATTCTCCTGATCTTTGGATGCTGCCTGACCTGCTGTGCTTTTCCAGCAACATGTTTTTCAGCCCAGGACTTCTACACTGAATGGCAAGGCCCTGGAGACGCTTGCGGAACAAAGAGACCTTGGACTGCAGGTTCATAGTCCTTGCAAGTCAAGTTGCAGGTAGATAGGATGATGAAGAAGGTGTTCAGTGTATTTTCCTTTATTGGTTCGAGCATTGAGTTTCGGATGTGGGAGGGGTCATGTTGCTGTACAGGACATTCGTTAGGCCACTTTTGGAATATTGTGTGCAATTCTGGCCTGCCTCCTATCAGAAGGGTGCTGTGAAACTTGAAAGGTTTCAAAAAAAGACTTACAAGGATGTTGTTAGGGTTGGAGGATTAGAGCTACAGGGTGAGGCATAAAAGGCTGGGGCTGTTTTCCCTGGAGTGCCATAGGGTGAGCGGTGATGTTATGGAGGCTTATGCAATCATGAGGAGCATGAACAGAGTAAATGAACAAGATGTTTTCCCTGGAGTAGTGGTGTCCAAACGTAGGGGGGTCTCGAGAGAGAGATGGAGGGGGCAAGAGAGAGAGAGAGAGGGAGGTGCGAGAGATAGAGGGATGGGGTGAGAGACAGAGAGAGGGGGGCAAAAGACAGAGGGAGGGGTGAGAGAGAGAGAGGGAAGGAGTGGGGAGAGAGAGAGAAAGGGAGGGCGGCGAGAGAGAGAGAGAGTGGATCGAGAGTGAGAGTGGAGGGGAGAGAGAGAGGGAGGGGTGAGAGAGAGAGAGGGAGGAGGGGGGTGAGAGAGAGGGAGGGGGACAGAGAGAGAGAGGGAGGGTTGCGAGAGGGAGAGAGACGGGCTGAGAGAGAGAGGGAGGGGTTGAGAGAGAGAGAGAGGGAGGGGTCGACAGAGAGGGAGGGAGGGGGTCAAAGAGAGAGGGAGGGGTCGAGAGAGAGAGAGGGAGGGAGGGAGGGGGTGAGAGAGGGAGGGAGGGAGGGGGTGAGAGAGGGAGGGAGGGAGGGGGTGAGAGAGGGAGGGAGGGGGCGAGAGAGAGAGAGAGGGAGGGAGGGGGCGAGAGAGAGAGAGAGGGAGGGAGGGAGGGGGCGAGAGAGAGAGGGAGGGAGGGAGGGAGGGGGGAGAGAGAGAGAGGGAGGGGGGAGGGGGAGGTGAGAGAGAGGGGGAGGGGGCGAGAGAGAGAGAGGGAGGGGACGAGAGAGGGAGGGGATCGAGAGAGAGAGTGGAGGAGATAGAGAGGGAGGAGTGCAAGAGAGAGAGTGGGAGGGGTGTGAGGGGGTGTGTGAGAGAGAGGGAGGGGTGAGAGAGAGGGAGGGGTGAGAGAGAGGGAGGGGTGAGAGAGAGGGAGGGGTGAGAGAGAGGGAGGGGTGAGAGAGAGGGAGGGGTGCGAGTGAGAGAGGGAGGGGGCAAGAGAGAGAGGGGGGCGAGAGAGAGAGGGAGGGGTCGAGAGAGGGAGGGGTCGAGAGGGAGGGAGGGAGGGGGCGAGAGAGAGAGGGAGGGGTGAGGGGGAGGTGAGAGAGAGGGGGAGGTGAGAGAGAGGGGGAGGGGGCGAGAGAGAGAGGGAGGGGGCGAGAGAGAGAGAGAGGGAGGGGGTAAGAGAGAGAGAGTGTGAGAGACGGAGGGGGAGGGGGCGAGAGAGAGAGAGAGAGGGACGGTCAAAGAGAGAGAGAGAGGATCGAGATAGAGAGTGGAGGGGAGAGATAGGGAGGGGTGCGAGAGAGAGAGAGAGGGAGGGGGATGTGAGAGAGAGAGGGAGGGAGGGGCGAGAGAGAGAGGGAAGGGGGCGAGAGGGAGAGAGATGAGCCAAGAGGGAGAGGGAGGCATTGAGAGAGAGAGAGGGAGGAGGTGAGAGAGAGAGGGAGTAGGGTGAGAGAGAGCGAGGGTTTGAGAGAGAGAGAGAGAGAGGAATGAGGAGAGAGAGAGAGGGAGTGGGGCGCGAGAGAGATGGAGGGGGTGAGAGAGAGAGGGAGGTGAGAGAGAGAGAGAGAGAGAGAGAGAGGAAGGGGCGGGTGAGAAGGTGGGGGTGAGAAGGTGGGGGTGAGAAGGTGGGGGTGAGAAAGAGAGGGGGAGGGGGCGAGCGAGAGAGAGGAAGGGGGCAGGAGTGAGAGAGGGAGGGGACGAGAGAGGGAAGGGATCGAGAGAGAGTGGAGGTGATAGAGAGGGAGGAGTGCGAGAGAGAGGGGGAGGGGTGTGAGGGGGGGTGCGAGTGAGAGAGGGAGGGGTGCGAGTGAGAGAGGGAGGGGTGCGAGTGAGAGAGGGAGGGGTGCGAGTGAGAGAGGGAGGGGTGCGAGTGAGAGAGGGAGGGGGAAAGAGAGGGAGGGAGGGGGCGAGAGAGAGAGGGAGGGGGCGAGATTGAGAGAGGGAGGGGACGAGAGATGGAGGGGATCGAGAGAGAGAGTGGAGGTGATAGAGAGGGAGGAGTGCAAGAGAGAGAGGGGGAGGGGTGTGAGGGGGGTGCGAGAGAGAGGGAGGGGTGCGAGTGAGAGAGGGAGGGGGCAAGAGAGGGGGGGGCGAGAGAGTGAGGGAGGGGTCGAGAGAGTGAGGGAGGGGTCGAGAGAGAGAGTGAGGGAGGGGTCGAGAGAGAGAGTGAGGGAGGGGTCGAGAGAGAGTGAGGGAGGGGTCGAGAGAGAGAGTGAGGGAGGGGTCGAGAGAGAGAGTGAGGGAGGGGTCGAGAGAGAGAGTGAGGGAGGGGTCGAGAGAGAGAGAGGGAGGGAGGGGGCGAGAGAGAGAGGGAGGGGTGAGGGGGAGGGGGCGAGAGAGAGAGAGGGAGGGAGTAAGAGAGAGAGAGAGAGAGAAAGGGTGTGAGAGATGGAGGGGGAGGGGTGCGAGAGAGATAGAGAGGGAGGGGGATGTGAGAGAGAGGGGGAGTCGTCAAGAGGGAGAGGGAGGGAGGGGCGAGAGAGAGAGGGAAGGGGGCGAGAGGGAGAGATGTGGGCCAAGAGGGAGAGGGAGGCGTTGAGAGAGAGAGAGAGAGGGAGGAGGTGAGAGAGAGAGGGAACGGGGCGAGAGAGCGCGAGGGGTTGAGAGAGAGAGAGAGAGAGGAATGGGGAGAGAGAGGAGTGGGGTGAGAGAGAGAGGGGGGTGAGAGAGAGAGAGGGGGGTGAGAGAGAGAGAGAGGAAGGGGGCGAGAGAGGGTGGGAGCGAGAGAGCGAGAGGGAGGGGGTGAGAGAGAGAGAGAGGGTGTGAGAGACGGTGAGGGAGGGGGCGAGAGAGAGAGAGAGAGGGGCAAGAGAGAGAGAGAGGGAGGGTGCAAGAGACAGTGAGAGTGTCGAGATAGAGTGGAGCGGAAAGAGAGTGGGAGGGGTGTGAGAGAGAGAGAGAGAGAGAGGGAGGGGGATGTGAGAGAGGGAGGGAGGGGCGAGAGAGAGTGGGAGGGGGGGCGAGAGGGAGAGAGATGAGCCAAGAGGGAGAGGGAGGTGATGACAGAGAGAGGGAGTAGGGCGAGAGCGAGAGCGAGGGGTTGATTAGCGAGAGAGAGAGAGAGAGAGAGAGAGGAATGTGGAGAGAGAGAGTGGGAGTGGGGCGCGAGAGAGATGGAGAGGCGAGAGAGAGGGGTGGCGAGAGAGAGAGGGAGGGAGCAAGGGAGATAGAGGGAGAGGGCGAGAGAGAGAGAGAGGGAGGGGCTGAGAAAGTGAGGGAGGGAGGGGCGAGAGAGAGAGTGAGGGAGGGGCGAGAGGGAGAGGGAGGGGGTGAGAGAGGGAGAGGGAGGGGGCGAGAGTGAGAGGGAGGGGGCAAGAGAGAGTGAGGGAGGGGGTCGAGAGAGAGAGAGGGAGGGGGTTGAGAGTGAGAGAGTGGAGGGGATAGAGAGAGGGAGGAGTGGGAGAAAGAGAGGGAGGTGTGTAAGAGAGAGAGGTGGGAGCGACAAAGAGGGCGAGAGAGAGGGAGGGGGCGAGAGAGAGGGGGAGGGGGCGAGAGAGGGAGCGGGAGGGGTCAGAGAGGGAGAGAGATGGGGGCGAGAGACGGAGGGGGAGGGGGCGAGAGAGGGAGAGGGAGGTGGCAAGAGAGAGAGGGAAGGCGGCGAGAGAGAGGGGGGCATGGGCAAGGGAGAGGGGGAGGTCATAGAGAGGGGGTGGTGAGAGAGAGAGAGGGAGCGGGAGAGAGAGGGGGAGGGGGCGAGAGAGAGGGGGAGGAGACGAGAGAGCGAGAGGGAGGTGGCAGGAGAGAGAGGGAGGGTGGCGAGAGAGAGGGGGAGAAAGAGAGAGAGAGAGAGAGGGAGGGGTGAGAGAAAGAGAAATGGGGCGAGAGAGAGTGGGAAGGGAGCGAGAGAGAGGGAGGGGGCGAGAGAGTGAGAGAGAGGGGGCGAGAGAGAGGGGGAGGGAGGCGAGATAGAGAGGGAGGGGGCGAGACAGAGAGAGTGGGAGGGGGTGAGAGAGAGGGGAGGGGGCAAGAGAGAGGTGGCGAGAGAGAGAGGTATAATGAGAGAGAGAGGGAGGAGGCGAGTGAGAGAGAGAGAGGAAGGGGGCGAGAGAGAGAGGGTGGGGGCGAGAGAGAGAGGGTGGGGGCTAGACAGAGGGAGAGGTGCGAGAGAGATAGGGAGGGGTAAAGAGAGAAAGGGAGGGGGCAAGAGAGAGAGAGGATGGGGGCTAGAGAGAGAGAGAGAGAGAGAGGTGCGAGGGAGACAGGGAGGGGTGCGAGAGAGAAAGGGAGGGGGCGAGACAGAGAAAGAGAGGGGTTGAGAGAGAGGGGGGTCGAGAGAGAGAGAGGGCTAGAAAGAGGGGGCGAGAGCACGAGAGGAAGGGGGCGAGAGAGAGAGAGAGGGAGGGGGCGAGAGAGAGAGAGAGAGGGTGGGGGCTAGACAGAGGGAGAGGTGCGAGAGAGACAGGGAGGGGTGAAGAGAGAGGGGGAGGGGGCAAGAGAGAGGGGGAGGGGGCAAGAGAGAGGGGGAGGGGGCAAGAGAGAGTGAGAGGGGTGAGAGAGAGAGGGAAGGGGAGGAGAGAGAGAGAGGGAAGGGGAGGAGAGAGAGAGGGCGAGAGAGAGAGAGAGAGGGCGAGAGACAGAGGGACAGGTGCGAGAGTTAAATGGAGGGGCGTGGCGTGAGAGAGGGTGTCGAGACTGAGGGGGGAGAGAGAGTTGGAGAGGGCGAGAGAGAGATAGAGAGGGCGAGAGAGAGAGGGAGGGGGTCGAGAGAGAGAGCGAGGGGGCTGAGAGAGAGAGAGGGAGGGGGTGGCGAGAGAGACAGGGAGGGTGACGAGAGAGAGGGGGGCAAGAGAGAGAGGGAAGAGGCTACAGAGAGAGGGCGGGGTGTGAGAGAGAGAGGGATGGGGAGAAAGACAGAGGGAGGGAAAAAGTGAGAGAGGGAGGGGTGAGAGAGAGAGAGGGAGGGAGGGGGTGAGAGAGAGAGAGAGGGGGAGGGCTGCGAGAGAGAGGGGGAGGGCTGCGAGAGAGAGACAGAGAGAGAGAGGGCGAGATTGAGAGGGAGGAGGGCAAGAGAGAGAGGGAGGTGGGCAAGAGAGGGAGGGAGGGGTCGAGAGAGGGAGGGAGGGGGCGAGAGAGAGAGGGTGGGGGATAGACAGAGGGAGAGGTGCGAGAGAGAAAGGGAGGGGGCGAGACAGAGAAAGGGAGGGGTTGAGAGAGAAAGGGAGTGGGTGAGAGAGAGAAGGGGAGGGGGCGAGACAGAGGGATGGGGCTAGAAAGATTGGGAGAGGGTGAGAGAGGAAGAGGGAGGGGGAGAGAGGGTGAGAGGGAGGGGGCAAGAGAGGGAGTGGGCGAGAGAGAGAGAGGGAGGGGGCGAGAGAGAGGGGGTCCAGACTGTGGAGGGATGAGAGAGAGATTGAGAGGGCGAGAGACAGAGGGAGGGGGCAAGAGAGAAAGGGAGGGGGCAACAGAGAGAGGGAGGGGGCAAGAGAGAGGGAGGGTAGGGGGGCGAGAGAGACAGTGGGAGGTGTGCGAGAGAGAGGGGGGATGTGGGAGAGAGACAGAGGGAGGGGTGCAAGTGAGAGAGGGAGGGGTAAGAGAGAGAGAGGGAGGGAGGGAGGTGAGAGAGACAGGGAGAGCGGCGAGAGAGAGAGAGGGGGTCGAGAGAGAGTGTGGAGGTGAGAAAGAGAGAAGGAGGGAGGGGTGCGAGAGAGTGAGAGGGAGGGGTGCGAGAGAGAGAGCTAGAGAGAGGGAGCGGGGCGAGAGGGAGAGAGTCGGGCTGAGAGACAGAGAAGGGAGGAATTGTGAGAGAGGGAGTGGGTGAGAGAGAGGGGGAGGGGCGAGAGAGAGAGAGAGAGAGGGGGGGTGAGAGAGAGAGAGCGTGAGGGGGTGAGAGAGAGAGGGAGGGGGGCGAGAGAGAGAGGGGGGCGAGAGAGAGAAAGGGAGGGGGGCGAGAGAGAGGAGGGGCGAATGAGGGGGCGGGGGGTCGAGAGAGAGACAGAGAGAGGGGCGAGAGATAGACGGAGGGGCGAGAGAGAGAGAGAGAGGGAGGGTGCAAGAGAGAGAGGGGGAGGGCGTGAGACAGAGAGAGAGTGAGGCAAGAGAGAGAGGGATGAGGCGAGAGAAAGAGGGAGGGGGCGAGAGCGAGAGGAAGGGGGTGAGAGAGAGAGGGAGGGTGCGAGAGAGAGAGGGAAGGGGCGAGAGAGAGGGGAGGGGATGAGAGAGAGGGAGGTGTTGAGAGAAAGAGAAAGGGCGCGAGAGAGAGTGGGAGAGGGGCAAGAGAGTGATGGAGAGGGGCGAGAGACAGAGAAGGGAAGCATTGAGAGAGAGAGGGAGTGGGTGAGAGATAGAGGGGGAGGGGGCAAGAAAGCGAGGGAGGGGCGTGAGAGAGAGGGAGGGGGTGCGAGAGGGAGAGGGAGGGGGTGAGAGAGAGAGAGGGAGGGGGCAAGAGAGAGAGGGAAGGGGAGAGAGAGAGGGGGAGGGGTGAGAGGGAGGAGGCGAGAGAGAGAGGGAGGGGGCGAGAGCGAGAGGAAGGGGGTGAGAGAGAGAGGGAGGGTGCGAGAGAGAGAGGGAAGGGGCGAGAGAGAGGGGAGGGGATGAGAGAGAGGGAGGTGTTGAGAGAAAGAGAAAGGGCGCGAGAGAGAGTGGGAGAGGGGCAAGAGAGAGATGGAGAGGGGCGAGAGACAGAGAAGGGAAGCATTGAGAGAGAGAGGGAGTGGGTGAGAGATAGAGGGGGAGGGGGCAAGAAAGCGAGGGAGGGGCGTGAGAGAGAGGGAGGGGGTGCGAGAGGGAGAGGGAGGGGGTGAGAGTGAGAGAGGGAGGGGGCGAGATAGAGAGGGGGGAGGTGGCGAGAGAGAGAGGGGAGCGAGAGAGAGAGGGAGGGAAGCGAGAGAGAGAGTGGGAGGGGATGAGTGAGAGAGGGAGGGGGCGAGTGAGAGAGAAAGGTGGGGGTGAGAGAGAGAGAGTGGGGGCGAGAATGAGAGGTGGAGTGAGAGAGAGAGGGAGGGGGAGAAAGAGAGAGAGGGATGGGGCGAGAGGGAGAGTGAGGGGATGAGAGAGGGAGGGAGGGGGCGAGAGAGAGGGAAGTGGGCGAGAGAGGGGTGAAGGAGGCGGCAAGAGAGAGGGAGGGAGTGAGAGAGAGAGGGAGTGAGGCGAGAGAGAGTGGGAGGGGGTCGAGAGAGATAGGGAGAGTGAGAGGGGGAGGGTGAGAGAGAGATAGAGGGAGGGCGAGAGAGAGAGAGGGAGTGAGGCGAGAGAGAGAGGGATGAGGTGAGAGAGAGGGGGAGGGGGCGAGAGAGAGGGAGGTGTTGAGAGAAAGAGAAAGGGGGCGAGAGAGAGTGGGTGAGGGGTGAGGGAGAGGGGGAGAGGGGCGAGAGCGAGAGGAAGAGGGGTGAGAAAGAGAGAGTGAGAGGGGCGAGAGACAGCGAAGGGAGGGGTTCAGAGAGAGAGGGAGTGGGTGAGAGAGAGAGAGAGAGAGAGAGGGAGGGATGAGAGAGAGAGGGAGGGGGCAAGAAAGAGAGGTAAGGGGTGAGAGAGAGAGAGGGAGGGAGCGAGAGAGAGAGAGTGGATCGAGAGTGAGAGTGGAGGTGAGAGAGGGAGGAGGGGGGTGAGAGAGAGGGAGGGGGACAGAGAGAGAGAGAGGGAGGGTTGCGAGAGGGAGAGAGACGGGCTGAGAGAGAGAGGGAGGGGTTGAGAGAGAGGGGGATTGGGTGAGAGAGGGAGGAGGGGGCGAGAGAGAGAGAGGGAGGGATGAGAGAGAGAGAGAGGGAGGGGCAAGAAAGAGAGAGGGAAGGAGTGGGGAGAGAGAGAGTGAGGGAGGGCGGCGAGAGAGAGAGAGTGGATCGAGAGTGAGAGTGGAGGTGAGTGAGAGAGGGAGGGGTGAGAGAGGACCGAAGGGTCTTTGTCGGTGCTATACATCTCGATGAATGTGGGATCATAACAGCTTATACAGCTCTGCTTCATCTCTGGGCTCCCTTATGACCACTTTGTCAATATCTAGCTTGCTCAGTATCGAACAATGGGTGTATTTTTGGTCTGTTTAGTATTTTACGATTACTTTAACAGACATTTTTGTAAGTTAATTTTTCACTGCCGCCCAACCCCTGACCATGTGCTGCTTATTAATTTTTTTCTGAAACATCTTTGACAGTCAAGAATTATTTCTTCCAATAAGCAAGTGTATTTTCCTTCCATTTCTGACTATCAAATTCTGCACCATTTTCATTCCCTTTAATCCATTTTGCACTCCCTGAAACATCAACTATGTTTCTCCTTCCACAGATACCAGTGATTAATGCCAAAGCCCTGTTGCTTGTGGAGAGGGTGATGTTTGACTTTCTTGTACAGCTGCAGTTTGTGTGGTGAAGGTGCTCCCACAATGTGGTTGGGTAAGAGACATTACAGAGTATTCATTACAGCAACAGTGATGATTTGAAGGTAATGTCCAAATCAAGAACAGTTTGTAGTTTTATTATCCTGCTTATAATTTCCCAAAAAATATTATTGGGAACTTTAGACACAAGGTCAGAGACTGATGATATTAGGTCAGGTTACCAAAAGCATTGCCAAATAACTAGGCTTTGAGGAATGTCTTAAAGGAGGAAAGCAGACCTGTAAGGTTTTGGCTGCAAATTTCGGAAAATGTTGCTTTGGCAACTGTAAAAGCAGCCACACAGGTGAAGGAATGAATTAACAGATCATTGGGAGTCTGGAACAGAATGGGTTGTCGAAGTCTTCAAGGATGTGTGGTGCGGCGAGCTAGGGATGATCACAACCAGGAATTAAATTTAGGGTGAGAATTTTAAATTGAGGGATGTGTGCCGGATGCTGGCAGGTGAGACTAGATTGGGTTGGGATATCTGGTTGGCATGGACGGATTGGATTGAAGGGTCTGTTTCCATGCTGGACATCTCTGTGCCCCAATGTTGTTGATTATGAATAGGAGCCTTTTGATGGATCAACAAGTTTTGGTACGAGGGAGTACTTGGGCAGCAGAGATTTAGATTTTCTTAAGATTACAGGGAGGTTGAATGTGGGAAGCTGGCCAGGAGTGTGTTTGGATACTGAAGTCTGGAGATAACACAAGATGGATGAGAGTGTATGAGCTGAGACAAGGGTAGAATCAGCTAGAAATAGTGATCTTGGAGTGGGACTGGGCTGTCACACTCACCTCGCCTCTGGGATTCACCTGGTTGTCAGGTTGTGAATCAGGGCGGTAACACAATCGGGAGCTGAGTGGCCCTGGTGGAGCCTAAAATGAGTGTCACTCAGCTGGCTGTTGCTGAGCAGCTGCTGCTTGATAGCCCTGTTGATAATATCTTCCATCACTTTACTGCTGATCGAGTGTGGACTGATAAGTGGAACTTGCCTGGGTTGGATTGCCCTGTGTTTTTGTGTTGAACATCCCTGGGCAATGTTCCACATTGTCGGTAGATGTCAGTGCTGGAGTGGTACTTGGCTTGGTGGGTGGCAAGTTCTGGAGCACAAACCATCAGTATTATGGCCAGAATATTGGCAGGGCCCATAGCCTTTGCACTACTTAACCATTTCTTGATGTTATTCAAACTGAATCAAACTGGCTTAAAACTCACATCTGTGATGTTGGAAACCACTGGAGAAGGCTGAGATGGATCATCCCACTTTGCACTTCTGGCTGCAGATTGCTGCAAATGCTGTTGTCTTATCTGGTGCATGGGTGTGTGAGCCCCCTCCATCAGTAAGGGTGGGATATGTTTGATACTTCCTCCAGTAAGTTGTTTAAATGTCCATCACCATTTACAACTGGGTGTGGCAGAACTGTAGAGCTCCGATCTGATCTATTGGTTGTGGGATCGTTTAGCTCTGTTGCTTGATGCTGATGCTGTTTGACATGAAATAGCTTCAGGAAATGGGTTAAGTGGAATCCAAAGAGATTAAACAAATATATCACAGACAAAAGATGAACTGGACCAGAGAATAGGACCCTTTAAAGATTAACAAGGCTGTCCACGGAACCACAGGGGGTGGGAAAGATATGCAAATATTTCACGTTATTTTTACTGGAGAAAGATATGGAAGCTCGAGAGGTTGGAGAAACAAACAGAGAGTACTTGAAAAGTATCCATGTTACAGTGGAGGTGTTACTGGATGTCTTGAATCGCATCAAGGTGGATAAAACCCTGGGACCTGATCAGATGTATCCCGGAACTTTCTGGAAGTGATTGTTGGGCCTCTCCTGAGGTATTTGTATCATTGATAGTGACAGGTGAGGTGCCATTATTTTAAAAATGTGGTAAGGAGAGGAAATAGAACAAGAGAATAGTGAGCCTGAAGTCAGTGGCAGGCAAGTTGTTGGAAGGGATTCTGAGGGACAGGATATCCATCTATTTGGAAAAGTAAGGATTAATCATTGACTGTTGTCAATGTGGAGCTGAAAATGTGTTGCTGGAAAAGCGCAGCAGTCAGGCAGCATCCAAAGAACAGGAGAATCGATGTTTCGGTCATCAGCCCTTCTCAAAACGTCGATTCTCCTGTTCCTTGGATGCTGCCTGTTTTGCGCTTTTCCAACAACACATCTTCAGCTCTGATCTCCAGCATCTGCAGTCCTCACTTTCTCCTGTTGTCAATGTGGCTTTGTACGTGCACAATCGTGTCTCACTAACTTGTCTGAATGTTTTGAAGTGACAAAGAAAATTGATTAAGCCAGGCGGTGAGCATTGTTTACATGGACATTCAACAAAGTTCCACAAAGCAGACAGGTTAGCAAGGTTACATAACATGGAATTAAGGGAGAACAAGCCATTTGGGTACAAAACTGGCTTAATGGTAGGAGACAGAGGGTGATGATGGAGGTTTGCTTTGTGGACTGGAGGACTGTGAGCAGCAGTGTGCTACAAGGATCGATGATAGGGTCTTTAAATAAATGACTTGGATGTGAATATGAGGTATGGTTAGTAGCTTTACACAAGACACCAAAATTGGAGGTGTAGTGGACAGCGAAGAAGGTTAGTTCAGAATACAACAGGATCTTGATCAGATGGGCCAGCGGAGCAAGGAATGGCAGATAGAGTTCAATTTAGATAAATGTTAGCTGTTGGCTTTTGGAAAGGCAAATCAGGGCAGGACTTATACACTTACTGGTAAGGTCCTGGGCAGCGTTGCTGAACAAAGAGACCTTGGAGTGCAGGTTCATAGTTCCTTGAAAGTAGAGTCACAGGTAGGTAAGGGAGTGTATGCAGCGTTTGTTATGCTCTCCGTCATGTTGTGGCTGTACAGGACATTGATTCAGGCTCTTCTGGAATTCTGTTTTCAGTTCCATTCTCCCTGTTCCAGGAATGATGTTGTGAAACTTGAAACTTTTCAGAAAATGTTTGCAAGGACTTTGCCAGAATTGGACAGTTTGAGGGCAGTGCATGTTTGGAGTGAGCTGCCAAGGGAAGGGGTGGAGACTAGTACAATTACAACATTTAAAAGACATTGATGAAGCCAATTCTCGTATTCTGTTTAGTTTGAATTTCCCTGTTCAGGGAAGGATGTTGTGAAACGTGAAAAGGTTCGGACAAGATTTACAAAAACGTTGCCAGGTTTGGAGGATTTGGGCTACAGGGAGAGGCTGAATAGGCTGGGGCTAATTTCCCTGGAGAGTCCAAGACTCAGAGGTTACTTCATGGAGATTTATAAAATCACGAGGTGCATGGATAAGGTGAGCAGCCGGGGTTCTTTTTCCTGAGGTGAGGTGGGTCCAAAACTAGAGCACATGGTTGAGAGGGCAACGATTTAAAAGGAATCTAAGGGCAACATTTTCACGCTGAGTGTGGTGTGTGTATGGAATGAGCTGCCAGATGACGTAGTGGAGGCTAATAAAATCCCAACATTTAAAAGGCATCGGATTGGGTACATGAACAGTAAGGGTTTTGATGGATATAGGCCAATAGCTGGCAAATGGGACTCCAGTAGTTTAGGATTCCTCGTTGGCATGGATGAATTGGACCGAAGTTCTGTTTCTGAGCTGTACATGTCTGTGATGCTAATAAACTAAGATGCGTTCCTCTTTTGTGGAGAGAAAGCTGCAGCACAGATAATTGTCCTTGGAGCTGAGAAGGTGAAGCAGTGTTTTTGACCTGGTCCAGATTTGGTTCCAAGGTCTTGAATTTGCAGAGAGAGAGGAATTGTTAACACTGTCATAACTTTTAGTAACTACTTTCAAATAATTGGCAAATAATACAAAGTGAAAATGTGAACATTATTGCATTCTGTAAGTTCTGAGCATCTGGAACAGTCTGAACGACACATTCAGCAGGTATTCTGAAAGAGACTTGGAATTTTAATTTTTAAGGAAAGATTTGGGGGGCTGTGGGCAAATAGGAGGGGATTTGGGACAGATTTGCAGCATCTCCAGAGGGAGAGAGTACAGCCCCAATGGGCTGAATAGCCCCCAGGCCCTGTGCTCTGTGATACTGCCCCATTCACTGTGAATGATGAAGCTCATCCCAGGGCAGAGAGAGGGATTAGCCCTCCAGTCTCATCCCAATGGGGCCCGGCTGATTGACGGCAGCTCCAGACCAATGGGAGGAGAGTCTGTGTGGTCCTGCAGCCAATGGGAGTGAATGAGGGGTGTGGCCAGCAAGATGACACATGTCCATGAGCTGTGCAGGTGCAGTGTCACTGTTTGGGGTTGGGAGAGACAGCGGAGACTGGGACAGAGGCTGTTGGACCTGAATTACAAACTCCCGGTAAATTAAAACCAAAAGAACTGCGGAAGATGTAAATCAGAAACAACAACCAGGAGGTTCTGGAAAAGCTCAGCAGGTCTGGCTGTATCTGTGATGAATAATCAGAGTTAAAGTTTCAGACCCAGTGTCCCTTCCTCAGAACTGATACTGAGAGAAAAAATGTTGGTTTATATGCAGAAGGTAGGGTTTAGGGGAGGATGTAAGGAGTAAAGGATAGGTGGGGATAGAGTGAGAAGAAGGGTTGGATAAAGGAGTGGATAACGATCTGGCTGGGGGAGGGCGACTAGCTGTTAATGGAAACTGTTAGTGGCTAACCATAGGTAGTGTGTAATGACAGGCTGTGAGAACAAGGCCTGGTGTGTGGGGTAGGGGGGGCTAGGACATGGGGTTGCTAAACTATGGTTAGCCACTAACTGTCTCCGTTGTAAGCTGTTCTCCACAGACATCACTCCATGATTGGAGCTGCAGAGGGCAGCTGCAGATGGGCGGCACGATGGCATAATGGTTAGCACTGCTGCCTCTCAGCGCCAAAGACCCGGGTTCTATTCCCACCTCAGGCAACTGTGTATGTGGACTTTGCACATTCTCCCAGTGTCTGCGTGGGTTTCCTCCGGGTGCTCCGGTTTCCTCCCACAGTCCAAAAATGTACAGGTTAGGTGAATTGGCCATGCTAAATTGCCCGTAGTGTTAGATGTTGGGGAATGGTTCTGGGTGGGTTGCTCTTTAGATGGTTTGTCTGATCTAAAAACCTCTTCAATATCCTTTCCAACCCCCTCTGTACTCCTCAAAGATGTATCTTAAAGTTGTTCTCTTTAATCAACGTTTCCAGCATTCGTGAAGCACCTTAGGAGAATTGTCAGTGTGAAAGGCTCCATACAATGCAGTTCGTTGTTGTTAATGTCTGACATTAGGAGAAACAGGAATGAACACTCTCTCTTATCCCTGATAAACAGCAGCAAAAGCAGGAAGCACTGAGCATGCTCCAGCCCACAAAGGGCCTCTGGTGATTGATCTCAGTGCAGGACCGATAAGAGGATGGGGACGCGGCTGGAAGACAAGGTAGTGCCTGTTGGTCTGAGTGAATGAGGGGCGTGGCTACACTCAACCACGTGATAAGCTTCTGGATTAGTGGTGCTGAAAGAGCACAGCAGTTCAGGCAGCATCCAAGGAGCAGCAAAATCGACGTTTAGGGCAAAATCAGGAATAAAGTGATACCACGTGATAAGCTTCACTGGCAGCACTGTGATGTTGTGACCAAGGTATTGGAAATGTGTGAAGGTGCAGGGCATAGTAAAGGAAAGACATATTGACCAGGAAGAGAAAGAAAGTTTAATGGAACGGGCTGAGACGTTTTACAGAACTTAGTGCACATAGCAAAACACAAATTTGAAAATCCCAGGCCCGTGTTTGTGGCAAACGGGAAAAGCTTCAAATGGTGAAAGGTGTGAGTGATCGCCGCCATCTTTATTGGGGGCAGTGATCCACGGGACACGTGTGTGGTTGCCAACTTTGAGAGGGGCAAGCTGTAGGGGGACGCATGTACAGCCTTCCTTGGCGGGGAGTGATAGGGCAGGATTTACACAGTGTCAGAGTCAGGATGTTTTCGATGTCAAAGAGTGTGATGCTAGAAAAGCACAGCAGTTCAGGCAGCAGCCGATTGGTGGGAAGGAAGATGGAAACGTAGGACAGGTCAAAAGGGCAGTGCCGAGTTGGAAGGCTGGATCTGGGATAAGGTGGGGGGAGTGGAAATGAGGAAACTGGTGAAATCCACATTGTTCCCATGTGGTTGGAGGATCTGAACACAGATGATGAGGCGTTCTTCGTCCAGGCATCAGATGCCTGGCATTTGGCGGTGGAGATGGCCCAGGACCTGCATATCTTTGGTGGAGCGGGAAGGGGAGTTAAAGTCTTTGGGCACAGGCTATTTGGCTTGTTTAGTGTTTTACTATTACTTTCACAGACCTTTTGTAAGTTAATTTTCCTCTGCTGCCCAACCCCTGACAATGTGCTGCTCTCTAAACGGACTAAATTTTCCACAGTATCTTTGCCAGTGAATAATTCTTTTTTTCAACAAAAGAGTGCATTTTCCTTCCATTTCTGACCATCAAATTCTGCAACATTCTCACTTCCTGTAATGCATTTAGTACTCCCTGAAATATCAACTATGTTTCTCTCTCCACAGACACCAGTGATTAATGCCAGAGTCCCATTGCCTGTGGAGAGGGTGATGTTTGACTTCCTTGTACAGCTGCAGTTCATGTGGTGAATGTGCTCCCACAATTAACTTGGGTAAGAGATGTTGCAGATTATTCACTCAGCGACAGTGAAGAGTTGACAATGTGTGTGCAAGTCAACAATGGTTTGTAATTGTATCATTTTTATAATTTCACAGAAATTGAGAATTTCTGACATTCTGATGGGGATATTGGGTCAGGTGATAAAAAGTATTGCCAAATAAGCAGGTTTTCAGGAATACCTTAAAGGAGGAAAGCAAGTCTGAGAGGGTCAGGGTGCGAATTCCAGACTGTGTTCCCTTGACCCTGTCAAAACAGCCAGACTGGTGAAACAATGAATAAATGCATCTTTGGGAGTCTGAAAGAAAATGAGTTGTCAAGGTCTCTCAGGTTGTGTGGTGCAGGGAGACAGGGATGTTCACAGCCAGGAATTACATCAAGGGAGAGAATATTAAATTGTTGCTTGTAAATAGGAGCCTTTTGATGGATCAACATGTGTTGGTACAAGTGAGCACTTGGGCAGTAGGGGTTTAGATACTCTTGAGCTTATATGTAAGTTGAATGTGGGAGGCTGGCCAGGACTGTGTTTGGATAACGAAGTCTGGAGATAACACAGGGATGGACGAGTATTTCAGTAAATGAGCTGAGACTAGGGTGGAGTTGGATGATGTCACTGATGTAGAAATAGCAGTTTTGGAGTCTGGCTCCTCCTCATCACTCCCCCTCCCCAATTCACAAATATTGTTCCTTGTTCTGTCTGTCTTTTCTGGTTATGTCCTTCTCTCCAATTCTGCTAAGAACTAATATTTGACCACACGGTTGTTGGAAAATCCTGCTCCATCTCCACTCTCCCTTTCCTTTCTGAATTCCTCATATGTAGTGTCCATCCAGGATCTATCTTTGTTCCTTCCTGTATCTCACCTACATACTGCCAGGAGGTGACATCGTATTGGTTTCACATGTACACTGACAATGCCCAGCTCTCTCTCCCTATCATCCCTCTCCATTGCTCCACTGTTACTCATTCATCAAACTGCTTACCACACGCCTACAACTCGATTGGCTGCAATTTCCTCCAATGAAACACTGCAATGGTTCAACCCATTGCCTTCCGTTACTATTACAAATTCCTTTCCCTTACTGCTGAGCCCCTCCCTCTCACTAGGAAATGCCTGAGGCAGAACTTCACAATATTGCTCTCATATTCTGACCCCAAGGTGACCTTCTGATCAGACATCTACACAATTGCAAACACCAGGAAATCCAATCTCTAAAATGTTGCTTTTCTCCACCTCACCCCAGCTCTATTGCTACTGAAACTCCTTACCCATGTCTGTGTTGCATTAAAGTTGACAAATCTAAAACAGAACACTTGATTCTGCAACTGACCCAAAATCTGGTTCTAGGTTCCCTCATGATGGGACACATCCTCTCAGTATTTACCCTGTCATACACCTTAATAAGCCTATATGTTTCAATAAGATCCCCTCTCATTCTCCTCCAAATCCAATGAGTCAAGTCCCAACTTCTTCAGCCTTTTCTTAAAAGATAGTCCTTGCAAACCAGGGATCATCCCAGTCAATCTTCTCTGAATGCCTCCGATGAAGTGATGTATTTCCTTATATAAAGGGACCAAAACTTCTCTCATTACTCCATATGTGGTCTCACTCGCACTATATAAAGTGGCTCTCAGGTATATACTCCAAACTCTTATACTGCAAATCCCCTGAAATCAGGAATAATATTCCATTCCCCTTCCTGATGACCTGTTGTCACTGTGTGCTAGCTTTCTGTGTTTCCTGCACAGTTACCCCCTGGTCCCTTTTGTGTTGCAGCTTTCTACAGTTTCCACCATTTAAATAGTCCTCTGTTCTTTTATTAGCTCCTCCAAAATGAACAACTTCACATTATCCCAAGTTATGCTCCATTTACCAACTTGTCCACTTCTCCGAATCCCTCTCTGAACACTGTTTATAATCTTTTTGGAAGTTTACTGTTCTACATTTTCTAGGAGATTCCCCCCTCATTCTTCTAAATCTTTCCAGGGAGCACCGGACAGTGGGAAGCATGCTGAGTTGCTGTCTTTTCAGAGAGACTCTTTGGAGTGACTGGGAGGATCTTGTTGCCCATTGGTCAGAATGGAGACAACTTGCCCATCAAGCTGCATGAGATTTTCACCCCCCATGTCTTATTGATGAGGCACAGTGGCAGCACGGAAGGAAAGAAAAGGAAGAAAATCCTGCTGTCCGCATCTCACTGACAGCAACTCAGCATGCTTCCCACTGTCCGGTGCTCCCTGGAAAGATTTAGAAGAATGAGGGGGGAATCTCCGAGAAAATGTAGAACATTAAAGTTCCAAAAGGATTATAAACAGTTTGTCCCATGTGTCAAAGATCTATCCTGTTCAGTCACATGAAGTCCCAAGGTGGAAACTCATAGAAACCCACACAGACTTCCCCCGAACTGACTGCTGGTCTCCACAAGGAGTAATGTGTATAGTCATCCTGGACCAGGAGGAGTTTCTAACCTGACCTGACAGTGACAGATTTTATAAACTTGTATTACAGGATACTACAGGTGGATATTCAGATGGGAATCTCAGTAATTGTAACGCCAAACTCTGATTGAATTACTCCATTCTTCAGGACCTGGATATTTGCACTGTGTGTGAGTATTTTGTTCCAGCTCATTTTCTGCATAAAAATTCTCCTTTGAATCAAACTGTCCTGTCAATAGATCTCCCCGAAATCTTCAATATGTGTCCAGTAATCCTTTTATGATGAGTTGATGAGTGTAAGGTTTAACATCCTAATGTATATGTTTTGTAAGCACTTGTCTCTCAGCTCCCTTCAATTTCCTTTGCTACAAGGAGAACACCTCAGTTTTCCCAAACCCCTGATTCCTCAATGTCTGTTTGCTCTCTATAAGGCACACATTAGGATCGTGTTGGAACATTCTCCACTTGCCTGCATCAGTGCAGCCCTCAACAGTATTAAAGAAAGCGAACGTCCTCCAGGACAAAGCACTGTGCCTGAGTGGTGTCCCATCCACCACCTTCAGCATTCCTTCTCTCCACCCCCGATGCACAGTGGCATCACTGTGTGAAAGGTAAAGTCAGTATTGTCCTACCAGACCATAGGGCTGCTCTCTTGTTAGGGAGAGATGTCTGGTGGTGGTTTAACCTGAAGGTTACCACAGCCCAGGCTAGGGGAGAGGTTGAGAATGAGAGTCCATCTATTGTAGATGGATATTCTTGATATGTATTAACAACACCCATGTCCCTTCAACTAAAACCCCCATTCCTTGAACCATCCTGGTAACTCTCCTGTGCCCCCTCTCAGGGACCCTGCCATCCTTCCCAATGTGTGGGCGATCTCTGGTTTGCACAGACCCAGCTGCTCTGTGTTCCTGTCGGTGATGTCGTCATCGAGCAACAGTTGCACTAAACCTCACTGTTGTGAGGGTGGGAGACACAAATCCCCAAAACATTTGAAATGTATTCAGTGGGCACTTGCTATGCCATGATAGATGACACTTTTCCACAAGTACTGGAAAATAGATGAGGATCGTCGTATGGTGGTAGTTTTTGGTGATAATTTTCTTTCTCACAGACTCGATGGACCACCAGAGCGTTTTTCTGTTCTGTAGACCGCTGAGATGTTTATTATAGGAATATGACAGGCTCCATTGGACATCAGGTCAGAAAAGGTGATACTAGAATAGATGACACGTGATTGGTCGATTTTCTTGGGAGGAGAGTGAGACGCAGAGGTTTAAGTGGAAATTCAGAAGCTCAGCGCAGGAATTGTAAAGGGCTATTATCAAGTGAGAAATAAACATTGGGCATCCTGAAAGCTGGAAATAACGAAAGGCACATATAGCAGAGCTTTGAGAGACTGGAGGGGATTAGACATTCGGAGGATAATGAAGCTGGAGGAGATGCAAGTTGGAAAGGATTGTGTGGATGGAGGATGTTACAGAGATAGAGATATTTGTGATAGAGGTTTTTGGATTTTGAGGCTGGAGTGGAATTATAGAGATGAGGAAGATTTGTAAGGCTGGATGAGGTGGCACTGATAGGGAGAGTTCCAAGCATCGAGGAATTTATAGAGATAACGAGTCATAAAGTTACACAGCATCGACACAGACCCTGTGGTCCAACCAGTCCGTGTCGAACATAAATTCGAACTGAACTAATCGCATCTGCCTCCACTTGGTCCAAGTCCATCCTAGCATTCCCTATTGATATACGTGTCCAAATGTTTTTTTCCTATTAGAATCCCATTCCCCTACCCTTTTGCTGTATGCTTACACCTGACTAATTTACTCAACCCAATCATCCCTGAACACTATGGGCAATTGAGCACGGCCAGTTCACCTACCCTGTATATCTGTGGATTGTGGGAGGAAACGGGAGCACCTGGAGGAACCCACGCTGACATGGGGAAGAATATGCAAACTCCACATGGACAGTCCACCAACACAGGAATTGAGCCTGTGTTCCTGGCGCTGAGAGGTAGCATTGCTAACCGTTGAGCCACTGTGCCACCCTGAAATTGTAATTGCATTCACATCTACCACGTCCTCTGCAAGTTTATTCCACATGTGAACCACTCTTTGTGCAAAAACAAAAAAATAAAATCCGGAACTTCTTTTTAAAGCCTTACTTTTTAACGTGAGAAACGTATGTCCACAATCTTGAATCGCGCCCCCTCCTGGAAAGGGCACCTGCTGTTCACATTACCAAAACTCTTCAGGATTTTATAAACCTCTAATAAGGTCTCCCCTCAGCCCCTGTGCTCCAGTGAAAAAGGACCCAGCCTATCCAGACTCTGCTTATAACTCAAACCATCCATTCCCATCACCATCCTGGTAAATCTATTGTGAACCTGCTCCAATTTAATAATATCCTTCCTATAACAGCACAACCAGAACTAGACACAGTATTCCAGAAGAGCCCCCCCCAACATCCTGTACAACCTAAACATAACGTCCTAACTCCTATATTCAAAGATCTGAGCAATGAAGGCAAATGTGCTAAAGCCCTTCTGAACCACCCTGTCTGCATGTGACACACACTTCAAAGGCCTGAACCCCTCAGTCTCTTTGTTCCATATGACTATCCGAGGCCCAACTTTTAATCAGTGTAAGTCTAGCCCTCGTTTGTTTTACCAAGATGTAATATTTTGCATTTATTCTAATCCAGAAATTACAAACATCCTTTGAGTTTTAAGGCAAGAGGAGTATACTTAAGAGTTAAATCAGTAAGGCAAAAAGGGGACAGGAGACCACTTTGGCGAATAGGGAAAGGGTTTTTAGAAATACATTAAGAGCAAATGGGTCACTCGAGAGAGAATAGGCCACCTCAAAGATCAGCAAGGCAGCCTATGCGTGAAGACGCAGGAGATGGGGTTGTTGGGGGGATACTAAAC
Source organism: Chiloscyllium punctatum (assembly GCF_047496795.1). Taxonomy (NCBI): domain Eukaryota; kingdom Metazoa; phylum Chordata; class Chondrichthyes; order Orectolobiformes; family Hemiscylliidae; genus Chiloscyllium; species Chiloscyllium punctatum. The sequence goes on from NC_092744.1 coordinate 97,632,731, forward strand.
GTGTGGCATCAGTGTTTAATGTGGAGAAGGACAGATTTGTGGAGGTTGTCAAGATTAGAGATCGTGAGGGTGATGAGACAGGAGGAGATTGGAGGATGTTACAGAGATTGAGATGTTTGTGATACCAGAGATAGTGATGGTTCTGAGGCGAGAGAGGATTTCTAGAGATAAGGAAGAGTTTAGTCTGGATGAGGTTACAGTGATCTGGGGAGTTGTGAGCATGGAGGAATTCACAGAGATAGCGAGATTTAGAGTCATAAAGTGATACAGAACAGAGACAGACCCTGTGGTTAAACCAGTCCGTGTCGACCATAATTCCCAACTAATCTAATCGCCCCTCCCTCCGCTTGGTCCACATTCATCCTAACATTTCCTATTTATGTACTTGTCTAAATGTCTTTTAAACATTGTAATTGTATTTACAGCTGCCTCTTTTTCTGGGAGTTCACTTCACGCATGTAAAAGTAAAAACAAATCCCCAATTTACTTTTTAAACCTTTCTCATCTATTTTCAAATTGTATGCACACATGTCTTGAATTCCCTCCCCCAACCCCCGTCCATTCACCTTGTCTACACGCTTCATGGTTTTATAAACCTCTAAGGTCATCCCTCAACCTCCTATGCTGTAGTGAAAAAGCATCCCAGCCTATCCAGCTTCTCCTTGTGACACAATCCCTCCATTCATGGCAACATCCCGGTTGGTCTCTTCCGAATCCGCTCCAATTTAGTAATATCCTTCCTATCACAGCACAACTAGAACTGGACACAGTATTCTAGAAGAGGCCTCCCCAACATCCTGTACAGCCTCAACCTAAATTCCCAACTCCGGAACTCAGAGTTCTGAGCAATGAAGATAAGTGTGCTAACTACCTTCTTAACCACCCTGTCAACATGTGACACAGACTAAGAAAAACTGAACCCCTCGGTCTCTTTGCTCCATATCACAACTCAAAGCCTTACTTTTAATGAGTTTAACTCCTGCCCTCGTTTGTTTTATCAAGATGCAATATTTTGCATCAGTATTTACTGTGGAGAAGGACATGGGAGATGTAGAATGTGGGGAAATAAATGGTGACATCTTGAAAATTGTCCATACTACAGAGTATTGGATGTCTGGAAACGCATAAAGGTGGATCAATCCCCAGGCTTTGATCAGTTGTATCCAAAAATTCTGTAGGAAGCGAGGGAAGTGATTTCTGGGCCTCTTGCTGAGATTTTTGTATTATTAATAGTCATAGCTGAGGTGCCAGAAGACTGCAAGTTGGTTAATATGGTGCTACTATTTAACGAAGGTGGTTTGGACAAGCTCGGGAACTGCAGTCGCTGTGCTAGACTAGGTGTTGGAGGGAGCCCTGAGCGACAGGATTTGCGTGTATTTGGAAAAGCACGGACGGATTAGGGATAATCAGCATAACTTTCTGCATGGGAAATCGTGTCACGTACTTGATCTGGTTTTTAAGAAGTAACAAAGAGTAGTAGATGTGATCTATATGGACTTCAGTAAGGCGTTCGACAAGGTTCCCCATGGGAGACTGGTTAGCAAGGTTAGATCTCCCGGAAGTAGCCATTTGGATATAGAACTGGCTCAAAGGCAGAAGACAGAGGGTGGTGGTGATGGATGATTATTTTTCAGACTGGAGGCCTGTGACTAGTGGAATGCCACAAGGATTGGTGCTGGGTCCACTACCCCTCATCATTTATATAAATGAATTGGATGTGAACACGGGAGGTATAGTTAGTAAGTTTGTAGAGGGCACCAAAATTGGAGGTGTAATGGACAGTGAAGAAGGTCACCTCAGATTTCAATGGGGTTTTGATCAGATGGGCAAGTTGGCTGAAGAGTGGCAGATGGAGTTTAATTCAGATAAGTGCGAGGTGCTGCATTTTGGAAAAGCAAAGCTTAGTAGGACTGATACACATCATGGTCAGGACCTGGGGAGTGTTGCTGAACAAAGAGACCTTGTTGTGCAGGTTCACAGCTCCTTGAAAGTAGAGGCGCAGGTAGATAGGATAGTGAAGGTGTTTGGTATGATTTCCTTTATTGGTCAGAGTATTGAGTAAGAAAGTTGGGAAGTCATGTGGCAGCTGTTGAGGACATTGGTTTGGCCACTCTTGCAATATTGTGCACAATTCTGTTCTCCATCTATCACAAGGATGTTGTGTAACTTGAAAGGTTCACAAAAGATTTATAAGGATATTGCCAGGGTTGGAGGGTTTGAGATATAGGGAGAGGCTGGGGCTGTTTTCCCTGGAGCGTCAGAGGCTGAGGAGTGATCTCAGAGGTTTATAAAATCATGAGCATGGATCGGATAGATAGACAAGGTATTTTCACTGGAGTGGAGGAGTCTAGAACTAGAGGGTATAGAGTTAGCGTGAGAGGGGAAAGATGTAAAAGGGGCCTAAGGGACAACTTTTTCATGCGACGGTGTTGCGTTTATGGAATGAGCTGCCAGAGGGAGTTGTGAAGGCTGGTACAATTGCAACATTTATTAGGCATCTGGATGGGTACATGAATAGGAAGGGTTTAGAGGGATAATGACAAAGTGCTGGCAAATGGGACGAGATTAGGTTCGGATATCTGGTCAGCAAAAACGAGTTTGACTGAAAGGTCTGTTTCCGTGCTGTATGTCTGTGACTCACAGCCGGGGATCAGCTCAGTGGGTTTCACTGTCTTCAAAGGTAAATCTTACTCTGTTTTACTTTTTAAAATCCGCAACATTCAGTAGGGTGAGTGTTTATTCGAGCTGTAAGACTCTACCTTTTTCTGGGATTCAGATTAAGGTGCAGAGATGACCATTCGTACAATGATGTGCACTTCCTGGAGGAGAGTAGGGGGAGTTTGAATGTTCCTGAAGATAGCCTGCAGGAAATGATGCAAATCCTCTTGGATCACATGGATCAGATGGAGCAGTGCTTAATGGTAATGAAGAATTTACAAGAGTCAGGATGTGTGATAGGTGGCAGTTTCAGGCCGGAAAACTACAGATACAGTCAGGTAGATGGGTTAGCTTTCGGAAAGGTAGGAGAGGGAGATAGGTAGAGCATCAGTCTCCTGTGGAGAAAGTGAGGACTGCAGATGCTGGAGATCAGAGCTGAAAAAAGTGTTGCGAGAAAAGCGCAGCAGGTCAGGCAGCATCCAACGAGCAGGAGAACCAACGTTTCGGGCATAAGAAGGGCTTGTGCCCGATACATCGATTCTCCTGCTCCTTTAATGCTGCCTGACCTGCTGCGCTTTTCCAGCAACACATTTCTTCAGCCATGAGTCTCCTGTGGCTCTTCTCATCTCCAACAAGTTTACTGTTTTGGATAATGTAGGTGGTCATAGACTTTGAGGGAATGTTGTACTGACAGCCAAATTACTGGTACTGAGATTGGCTCCACTATAATGAGGTATATCAGATTTCAAATGCTCAAGGATGATAAGGGACTTTCCAGTCGGGCACAGACTGCTGTTTCTGCAGCTGACAGTGAGACATCAGAATGGGGTGGTACCTCCCTGGTGCCAGGGTAAAGGATGTTTCGGGCAGGTAGCAGAATATTCTCAAAGGAAAGAATGACTAGTGGGAGGTCATTGTACATTGGTACCAATGACGTAAGAAGGGGAAAAGATAAAGTCCTGATTAGAGAATATAACAAATTAGCCTGGAATATAATAAACCAGGTCCTCGGTCATAATATGTGGATTACTCCAGGTGCCACATGCTCGTGAGACTAGGAACAGCAGGATGGAGGAGATGAAGGATTGGCTAAGGAGCTGGTGTAGGTCAGAAGGATTCACATCTTTTGATCATTGTAATCTCCTCTTGAGTAGAGTTGATCTGCATAACAAGGATGGATTGTACCTGAATTGGAAGGTGTCTGATATCCAGGCAGGGAGATTTGCTTGTGCTACTCAGGAGTCATTAAACCAGTGAGGGAGTGTGGGTAAACTCAAAGAGATAGTGAGAAAAGAGATAAGTCTGAGGCTGGTACAGTTCAGAAGTCAGACAGTCAAGGCAGGCAAGGGCAAGGCACAGAACTAGGTAGAACTGACAAGTTACACTGCATTTACTTCAATGCAAGAGGCCTGACAGGGAAAGCAGATGGGCTCAGGGTATGGTTTTGAATGTGGCACTGGGATATCATGAATATTACAGAAACGTTGCTCAGAGATGTGTCGGACTGGCAGCGTAATGTTCCAGGGTATCGATGCAAGAGGAAGGATAGAAAGGGGGACATGAGAGGAGGCGGAGTGGTCTTTTTGATTAGGGGTAGCATTACAGTTGTGCTGAGGGAGGATATTCTGAGATTACGTTCAGCGAAGTTATTTAGGTTGACCTGGGAAATAAGAAAGGGATGATAACCTTGTTGTTATTACCTGCGTGGGTTTCATCTGTTTGCTGTGGTTTCCTCCCACTATCTAAAGATATGCAGGTTGGGTGGATATTCCAGGCTGAATTGCCCATATTGTTCAGGGATGTGCAGGCCAGGTGGATTAGCCATGGGAAATGCAGCGTTACAGGTTTAAGGTAGGAGGCTTTGAGGGTCAGTGTGGATGTGATGGGCCGAATGGCCTGCTTCCACACTCTCAGGATTCTCTGATAATTCTACTAGTTTTAAAATAGTTACAGAAAATAATAAACCAGATCTAAACGGTGTTCTAAATTGGACAAAGGCGAATTTTGACGGTACAAGACGAGAACTTTCAATATTTCTTTGCTATTCCCAGGTGAAGGGACAGCTGCAAAATGGGAACATAAGAACAGAAGGAAGAGGAGCAGGAGTAGGCTTCCTGGCCCCTCAAGCCTGCTCTGCCATTCAATAAGGTCAGGGCTGATCTTTTCATGGCTTCAGCTCCACTTTCCTGTTCTCTCACCATAACCCTTAATTCCTTTCCTGTTCACAAATCAACCTTTTGACAAAACGATAGTCAAGTTGATAACGTCATCTGCTGCACTCAGCAGCAAATTCCACAGATTCACAGATTTTTCTGAAGAAGTCCATCCTGAACTCAGTCCTAAATCTGATATCCCCTTATTTTGACTCTCTGCTCCATCGTTTGCTCCGTCCCCAGTGGAAATCACCTCCCTGCTTCTAGTTTATCTACTCCCTTCATAATTGCATTTTTTTTCTATCCAACCCCCCCATACTTTGAAATTCCAATGAGTATAGAACTAGTTTTCTCAATCTCTCCGCATGCGCCAACCCTCTGAAATCCTGACTCAAACTAGTGATCGTCCACTGCACCCTCTCCAGTGCCAATACATCCTTCCTGAAGTAAGGAGACCAAACCTGCACACAGTACTCCAGGTGTAGCCTCTCCAGCACCCTGTACAGCTGCAGCATAACCATCCCTCTAGCAATGAAGGACAATATTCCCTTCACTGTATTATTTACCTGCTGTACCTGCAAACTAACTTCCTGTGATTCATGCACAAGGACACCCAGCTCCCTATGTACAGCAGCGTGCTGGAAGTTTTCACCATTTCATCAGTTAGCTGTTTGTCCGACCAAAATGGATGACCTCACATTTCCCAACATTGTCCTCCATCTGTTCGACCCTTATCCACTCACTTAACTTATCCGTATCCCTCTGCAGACTTACAGTGGCCTCTGCACACATTGCTCTACCACTCAGCTTAGTGTTGTCTACCTTTCATGAATCGATGCTGTGTCTGCTCTGAGACAATTTCTATCCAGGTAGCTCACTATTTCTTCCTTGAGAGATCGAGCATTTCCACCACTACAGAAGTTATGCTAACAGGTCCATTTTAAAATATTGGCATCACATTTGCAGCTATCTAATCTGTCAGTACCGTCCCAGAGTCCAGCACATTTTAGTGAATTATCACGAGTGTGTTTGCTATTTAGCCTCTGCCATCTGTTCTAGTCCCCTGGGATGCACTCCATCATGGCCAGACGACCCATCTACCTGTAGGCTGTTATCTTTCCCAACACCACCTCTTTACTGAGAATGATTGCTTGTCTGTCCTCATCTGTCATTGCATCCACAGGCCTGCGACAACGAGAGTACACAGACACTATGTTCCTGTTAAGGCCAAGGCTGGGAGGTGTAAGGAATGCTGCATGTCAAGAGAAATTGAGGGCCTGGTCAAGAAAATGAAGGAGTAATATGGCAGGTACAGGGTTTGATTGAATCCCTCCAGGAGTAAAAGGGCAGTAGGAGTATGAGTGCGAAAAGGGGACATGAGATATCTTTGGTAAATAGGTTTAAGGAGAACCCAAAGAGATTCGACAAATAAACCTAGGACAAAAGAGTAACCAGGCAGAGATTAGGGACCCTCAAAGATCAGCAAGGCTGTCTGTGGAACCATCAGAGGTGGGAGGATTTCATGAAGAGATGTTGAGGTGCAGGTTCATAGTCCTTTAACTCAGAGGATGTGGGAGTGAGTCAGTTTGGAAAAATAAATAGTGATAACTTGACAAGTGTCCATATTACATAGAATGAGGTACTGGATATCTGATAATACATAAAGCTGAATAAATCCCTGGGACCTGATCAGGTGTGTCCCAGAACTTTGTGGGAAGTTAGGGAAGTGATTGCCGGGCCCCTCGCTGAGATATTTGTATCACCAATAGCCACAGGTGAGGTGCTGTAAGACGGGCGCCATTATTTGAGAAAGGTGGTGAGGAAAGTCCAGGGAACAATACACCGGTGAGCCTGAAGTCAGGCAAGTTGTTGGAAGGGCTTCTCAGGGACAGGATTTGGATGTAATTGGAAAGGCAAGAAATAATTAGGGATAGTCAGCATTGCTTTGTGCATGGAAATCACGAACTTGGTCTTCAGAAAGATGTTCAACATAACAGACTGGTTAACAAATTATACAAAATTGGCTGGAAAATTGGAGACAGAGGATAGTGGTGGAGGGTTGCTTTTCGGACTGGAGGCCTGTGATGTGCAATATGGTGTAAGGATTGGTGTTGGGTCCACTGCTTTTCATCACTTATATTAATGATTTCGATGTGAATATAGGAGCTATGATTAGTGACTTTACAAAGACACCAAAATTGGAGATGCAGTGGACAGGGAAGAAAGTTACCTCAGAGAACAATGAGACTTCAATCAACTGGGCGGAGGAGTGGCAGATGGAGTGTAATTCAGATAAATGTGAGGTGCTGCATTTTGGAAAAACAAATCGGGGCAGGACTTATACATTTAATGGGAAGGGCCTGGGGAGTGTTGCTGAACAAAGAGATGTTGAGGTGCAGGTTCATAGTTCTTTGAAAGTGGAATAGACAGGGTGGTGAAGAAGGCGTCTGGCTAACTTGCCTTTATTGGTCTGTGCATTGAGTATGGGAGTTGTGACATTATTTTGCAGCTGTACAGGACATTGATTCAGCCATTTCTGGAATTCTGCTTTCAGTCCTGGTCTCCCTGCTATCGGAATGATATTATAAAACTTTAAAGGATTCAGAAAAGATGTGCAAAGATGTTTCCAGGGTTGAGGGTTTGACCCATACAGAGAGGCTGAATAGGCTTGGGCTGTTTTCACTGGAGCATCGGATGCTGAGAGGTGACCTTCGAGGTTGATAAATCGTGAAGGACATGGTTAGGGTGAACAGCCAGGGTCTTATTTCCAGGTTAGGGGAGTCAAAACCAGAGAGCACAGACGTGAGCTGTGAGGGAAAAGGTTTAAATGTTATCTAAAGAGCAATGTTTTCAAGCTGAATATGGTACGTGTATGGAATGAGCTGCCTGAGGAAGTGTGGAGGCTGGTGCGATTACATTTAAAAGGCATCTGATTGGGTACGTGTTTAGGAAACCTTTAGAAGGATATGGGCAAAGTGTTGGCAAATGGGACGAGATTAATTTAGGATATCTGGGCGGCATTGATGAGTTGGACCGAAATGTCTGTTTCTGTGCTGTGCATCTCTATGACACTAATAAATTCAAATTAAGATAGATTTCTCTTTTATGGAGAGTTAGCAAAAGACCTGACAATTCTCCTTGGAGCTGAAAAGCTTAATCAGTGATTTCAACCAGAAACAGATTTGTTTCCAGGATAATTAATTTATAGAGACACTGAGAGAAATTATTGTCACAATTTTTAGTAACTACTTTTCAGGTAATTGGTAAATAATGCAGGTTAAAAATGTGAAGGTTATTTTACTCAGTAGGTTCTGAGCATCTGAAACAGTTTGAACCACAGCTGGATGCAGCTTTTGTTATTATCAAAACAGATTTGGAATTTAACTATTTAAGGATAACTGTGGAGGGCTACTGGTAAATGGGAGTGGAGTAAGGGCAGATTGGCAGCATCTCCAGAGGAAGAAGGTACAGCCCCAATAGGCTGAATAGCCCCCAGCCCCTGTGCTCTGTGATACTGCCCCATTCACTGAATGATGAAGCTCATCCCAGGGCAGAGCCACAGTCATGTACAGCAAGGAAATAGACCCTTTAGTCAAACTCGTCCACACTGACCAGATATCCCAACTTAATCTAGTCCTATATGACAGCAGTTGGCCCATATCACTCTACGCCCTTCCTAATCATATACCCATCCAGCTCCCTTTCAAATAGTGGAAATATACCAGCTGTCACCACTTCCCTGACAGTAGATTCCTTACATGCACATGAAAAATGTTGCCCCTTGGGTCTCCTTTATATCATTCTCCTCTCACCTTAAACCTATGCCCCTTGTTCTGGACTTCCTAACCCCAGGGAAAAGGCCTTGTCTCTGTATCCCATCCACGCCCCTCATGATTTTATAAACCTCTGAGGTCACCCCTCAGCCTCCTACCACTCAAGTCACAATGGGATCTGGCTGATTGATGGCAGCTTCAGACCAATAGGGGAGTTGGTGTAATCCTCCCGCCAATGGGAGTGAATGAGGGGTGTGACCAGCAGGCCAACATGTGACCATGAGCTGTGCAGGTGCAGTGTCACTGTGAGGGGGGACCCAGTGTGTGTGAAGGGAGTGGGAGAGACAGCAGAGACTGGGAGAGAAATTGAGTTTGTGTACTAGGTGGGTTGATAAACACACGATATAGGCTGCTAGACCTGAATTACAAAGGAATTGCGGATGCTGTAAATCAGAAACAACAACCAGAAGATCCTGAAAATGCTCAGCAGGTGTGGCAGCATCTGTGAAGAGAAGTCAAAGTTAACATTTCTGATCCAATGACCCTTCGTCAGAACTGATGTTCCTGAGAAACAATGTCGGTTTATATGCAGAAGGTAGGGGTTAAGGTGTAAATGATAGGTAGTGATAGATTCCAAAGAACGCGATGGGAGCAGTTGGACAAAGGAATGTATAACGATCTGGCTGGGGGAGGGTGAATAGCTGTTTATGGAGACTGTTAGTGACTAACCATAGGTAGTGTGTAATTGCAGGCGATGTGATAACAGGGCCTGGTCTATGGGATGGGGGCTAGGACACTAGTACGTAGGAGACTTAGGACTTAAAATTATGGAATCCAATATTGAGGCCAGAGGGCTGAAGGGTCCCCAGGTACAAGATGAGGTGATGTTCTTCCAGCTTGTGTTCAAAGTGTGGCGCTGGATGTGTTCAGCAGATCAGGCAGTATGCAAGGAGCAGGCGAATTGACATATTGGGCCTAAGCACTACTTCAGGAATGTGAGGGTGGGGAAGAGGACAGATAATAGGATGGGTGTGTCGGGCTGGTGGGAAGGTAGTTGGGAAGGCAATAGGAAAATGCAGGTGGGGGTAATAGTGAGAGGATGGAGTGGATAATTGGGAAGGAAGATGGACAGATGGGACAGTTTGAGGGCGGTGCTGAGTTGGAGGGTTGGATCTGAGATAAGGTCGGAGAGAGGAGATGAGTAAATGTTGCCATGTTGTTGAAGGGTCACTCCATCCCACCTATTATTTACTCTTTTACCCCTATCTCCTGCAGTCCAAAGATGTGTAGGTTCGGTGAATTGGCCAAGCTAAATTTCCCATAATGTTCAGGGATGTGAAGGTGAGGTGCGTTGTTTTGGAGAGTAGCGGAATGGGTCTGGGTGGGATACTCTTCGGAGGGTCAGTGTGGATTTGTTGGACTGAATGGCCTGTTTCCACACTGTAGGGAGACAAATTTTCCCAGCTGCCATCGGTTCTGAGGAAGGGTCACTGGACCCGGAATGGCCCTTGGTGTGTGCAGGAGCCGGAAACTGGGAAGAGGGAGTGGCAGCGGAAACCGGGAGAAAATGATTCAGTTTAGACTGGGAGGTTTTATTTACACGTCTGTACAGGGTATTAGTCCTGAATTAGAAACTCTTGGTCCCATGTTTACAGGAAATGGGAAAACGGCTGTGGGCCTCAGTCAGTGATAGGTCCTGGGTTATGGCCGCCATTTTAATTGGGGGCACGGTACAACAAGGTGCATGGGCATGTCCTCTTCCTGGGTGGGGGAGGGGTGATTTGAAAGAGGAGCATTTACACATCAGACACATACCAGAGAAATATTTGTCTTTCTAACTCATCCTGCACTGGCTGAGATTTGTTTTGTGACTTCTTTTTTGGGATATTAATGGAGAATAATTGAGGACGGGATCTCAAAAAAGCAGATTTCTGCACTCAGCGGAGTCATCAGGATCTGATATCATTAGCATTTTACTGTGGAAGGAGTAAGGGTTGTCTGTTCTGTCTCTGCGAAAATATCTCCAATACTTTTGTAAAGCAAAATGCAGAAAGATGTTCATATTTGTGGTTGAATCCCCATGGGCGATTTGACCTGAGTGGGAGCACAGACTTATCCAAATTATACCTAGTCTCTTTGCAGGAACTGTCAGATTTAGTCCCAATCACTCCCTTCATGATGTTAACCTGTAAACTCCTAATTTTCAACTTGCTGCAAAATTCTCATTAAAATTCTTTGTGAACTCAAATTCCAGCACATTTTCAGGTGGAATGTTCCAGGTTCTGACAACTGTCTGTTCATCCAGAAACTGCTGAGGTCCATGTTGACTCTGGGGTTACAAAGGGCTGAGCTTAAAGATGAGATGCAGTTCCTGAGCTCCCATTGCGATGTATTGGAACAGGACAGGAGGCTGAGGGCAGTGTAGGTGTGACCAGACAATGAAAATGACAGGGCTGCACTGAGTGTTGCTTGACTCAATGAGTGTGTTTTGGAGTTGGGTGAAAACAGAGGGAGGTGAGATAGGGAGAAGTTGAAGCTGAAACTCTAGTTTAGTTCAGGCCATTGAGAAATTCACATGGTCCCAATGGGAACAGCCAATTTGTAAGTGATACCTGCAGAGTATTTGTTAAGTTTTTAAAATATAACGTATCAGCTTAAATAAAGATTGGGGCTTTTGATATATAATGGAAATGTTTGAAGTGAAGGAAGGTTGAAAGCTATTTTAAATTCGCTTAATGGGAGTAATTAGCTGAATCTAGAGAGACGTTGTGACAGGAGCCCTCAGACCCGTGGTGTGCTCCTCTTGTACAATGTGGGAAATAAGGGACACTTTCAGTGTCCCTGACGGCTATGTGTGCAGGAAGTGGGCCCACCTGCATCTGCTGGGAAACTGCTTTTCAGACCTGGAGTTATGAGTGGACTCACTGTGGAGCATCTGAGAATGTTATTGACAGCACATTTAGTGAGTTCGTCACACTGCAAGGCAGAAAGGGAATGGGTGACCATCAAACCAAATAAAAGGCTCAGGAAGGCAGTGCAGGAATCCCCAGTGATCATCCACTTCTCAATAAGATACTGAATCCTGCTTGGGATTCTGTTGGGGGTGAATGCGTGGAGTAGCTTCTCGGGAAATCAGCAACAGCCAGGTTCATGATACCACAGAAAGCTCTGCTGTACAGAACCGGATAAAAGACAGTGGCAGGGCTATAGTGACAGGGGATTCAATGGTCAGGGGTACAGGCAGTCACTTCTGTGGCCACAGACATGAATCCAGGATGGTATGTTATCTCCCTGGTGCCAGCCCACGATTATCATGGAGCAGCTGCAGGAAATTCTGGAGCTGGAGGGTAAAGCCAGTGGTTGTGGAACACACCGATACCAATGACATCACTAAACAAAGGGATGAGATCCTGAAAGCTGAATATAGGGAGATCAGGGATACAGTAAAATGTAGCTCCTGAAATAAAATAATGTCAGACTTACTCACAGTGCCATGTGCTAGTGAGAGCAGGAATAAGAGGATAGATCAGCTGGACGTGTGACTGGCAAAATGGTGGACTGGAGAAGGGTTTAGATTCTTCAGGCACTGGGACCGTTTCTGGGTGGGTCCTGCACCAGCCTGACCGGTTACCCCTGGGCAGAGCTGGGAGAAATCTCATGGTGGAGGCTTTTGCCAGTCCCATTGGTGCGGTTTTAACGAGTCTAACAGGGGGATGGGAACTAAAGTGTAGGCTTAGATGGGTCAGATTCAGGACAGGGAATGGGAGGTAGAATATTAATGATGTAGTTAGCGGCTCAGAAAGCCAAAGGAAAGGAGGATTAAATGAGGATTGAGTCCCTCTTCATCCATCCATCCCAGGAATTATAGTCAGCAAAATATGGAGCTGTACAGCTCTCTGACTCTAAGTGTTTGAGCAAAATGGGGGAAATCCAAAATAAAAACATATAGTGCTGGAGATCCTCAGCAGGTCGGGCAGCATCTGAAATGGTGGCAGATGCAGGAAACATTGCAGCCTTGAAGTGTTGAGATGATCACACCAGGTACTACAATATCGGTTACATGCTGAGTGCCAGAACGGGGGACTAGAATTAATAGGTGCTTGATGACCAGCATGAATACGATGGGGCTGGAAAGTTGCCATTTCGGGTCAGGACTATTCATCAGGGCTGACAAAGGGTTCCGACCCAAAACGTCAACCTTCCTGCTCCTGTGATGCAGCCTGACCTGCTGCACTTCCCCAGATTCACATTGTATAAACTCTGATTTCCAGTGGCTGCAGCCCTTAACTATCTCCACATACCAGGACTCAGGCTGGTGACCCTCCTTTACTCTCTCAATAACCAGGGTAGCCTTCCTTGGGAAAGGGGAACGAAGGTATACACAGTACTCCAGATGTGGTCTCACCAAGGCCCTTCCAGAAAGGGATCCCTGCTCCTGTACACGAATCCTCTCACTAGGAAGGTCACCCATCATTTACATTCTCCACTGCTTTCCACTCCTGCCTGCTTCCGAAAAGAGGGAATCGCAGAGAAACATGGAATCAAATGAGGTCAGAGTCTCTGGTATAAAACTGTTGAACACAATGCCCCCATCTTCTACAAACTGGCCATCAAGCGCACGTGCCTGGTGTGATCATCTAACCACTTCTTCAAGGCTGCAATGTTCCCTGCATCTGTCAGCGTTTCAGGTGCTACCAGACCTGCTGAGGATTTCCAGCACGTTCACTTTTCTCTGTTGTGCAGTACTGAAAGGGGGGATTTGCAGTTGAGGAATTCAAATTGAACTTCATGTTCAGTTTGGATAGTTACTTGATCCGTGCCGATCTGAATATCATTTGCCTTATCTGGATGGAAATGTGTGCATTCTTTCCGTGGACGAATATTTCAAATGTCAGTGTGACTGGGAAAAAAGTACTGAGACAGTGAAGTCCATGTAAGCGTGGGGACTGTGGAGAGAGATTTCATTGGTTTTGGAAAGTCTAAAAAATCATGGCACTTTTCCCAGGAACAGTTAAGCCACTGGTTTTGTATTAAGAAAATTAACCATGAAACCAGAAAGACAAAAGGATTCCTGCATCGTGGAAAGAGCTATGAAAATGGGATTGTTGATACGGGGTAAATTATTGGTCATTGATTGTAATCCATTGGCGTTGTCATGTCTGTTCCAATGCCATGGGGAAACACTGGAAATGTGATGAATGCAGTGTAGGTTTCAGTTATTAAACTGGAAAAGGTGCAGAAGAAATTTACAAGGATGACGCCAGGGCTCGGGGGTCTGAGTTACAGGGAGAGGTTGGACACGCGAGGGCTTTTTTGTTGAGAACAGAGGAAACCGAGGGGGAATATTTTATAGAAGTGTATAAGATCATCTTTTTCCCAGGGAACCAAGGACTGGAGGGCATCAGTTTAAGGTTAGAGGAGAAAGAATAAAAGGGAAGCTGAGGGGCAACTGTTTTACACAGAGGGTGGTATGTATATGGAATGAGCTGCCAGTGGAAGTGGTTGAGGCGGGTACAATAATAACATGTAAAAGGCATTTGGACAAATACATGGATAGCAAAGTTTCAGAAGCAGATGAGCCAAGTGCAGGGAAATGGGGTTAGCATGGATGAACATTCTGATCGGCATGGGCCATTTTGGGCCAAAGGGCCTGTCTCTGCTGTAGGATGCTGTAACTAAGTGCATTTGCTATTTCTCCCACGAACTCTGTTGGTATCCTGGGATGTATTCCATTAGGGGAAGTAGACTTGTCTACCGTTAGCGCCATTAGCTTGCCCAGCTCTAACTCTTTCATGATAATGGTTATTATCGAGGTCCTCACCTTCCTCAGTCTCCTTATCAATTACTGGCATGTTTTTCGTGTTCTCCACTGTGAAGTCTGACTGCTGTGTACTCATATTCCTGAACCCTGCTGGATAGGATTTACAAGGCACAGAACTCTGAGAGGTCTTCTTTGAGTATTTATTGATGAGACATGGTAGTTACCTTGGTATTTTACGTGCAAGACGCCTTTAGGCAGCATCAGGTCCAATGTACGGCTCCCATTCGTCTACCTTTGTGATTTGTGACTTTGCATAGAGACTGTCTCTCAGGATTATCCCCATGGCAACAACAGTTTAAAAAGTCGAGTTCAGTTCAACTCTGTGGTTAAACCACACACCCCTCCCCCACACCCCCGTGGCTCCCTCAAGTACCTGACAGGCGCTCCAGTTTCAGTGGGGCTCTCTATCAGGATTCTGATGTGGAGGAGCCGGAGTTGGGGTGGGGTGGACAAAGTTAAAAACCCCACATCACTAGGTTATAGTCCGACAGGTTTATTTGGAAGGACAAGCTTTTGGAGTGTGCTGTGATTTTTAACTTGATCAGGATTATCTCTATGGTAACTGTTAAGTGCTTCAACAATTACAGAGGCCATATGTTCCCCAAACAATAGGTTTCCCTCGAGCAGTGTAAACTGCTACTCTGGCCCTGGGCATAGCTACTCATCACTTTTTATACCCAATCCCATCAAGTTTTCAGTTGACCTTTGAAGTATTTCTAATCTCCTAATTTCTCCTTGATCATTCCCAATTTGTATGCCTTCTATTTCAATTTGATAGCCTCCCTTATTTCCTTAGACACCCACGGCAGATTACCCCTTTTCCTACAGTCCTTCCTTTTCACTGATATATACTTTTGCTGAGCACTTCGAAAAATTGCTTTGATATTCCTCCACTGTCCGTCAACTGTCCCACCGTACAGTCTTTGCTCCCAGTCGACATTACCAACTCCTCCCTCGTCCTATTGTAGTCTTCTTTCTTTAAGCACAGGATCTTCGGACTGGATTTAATCTACCCGCTTTCCATCTGTGTTCGAAATTCAACCAGATTTGTCAAGCGTCTTTTGTCAGATTACGAGGTGAGGCGATGTTTCCTGGGTGTTTTGGTTTTCATTATCAGTTACCTTAGCTTTGTAATAAATTACAGAATAGATATTCACAACAGAGTATTCTGGACAGTGTGAATGTACCACACAGTCTATAACCCTAAATCACTGTTACCCCTCAGTTTAAAATTGCAAAATCATTATCTTCTACACACTTCCTCACTATCTCAGTTTTGAATGATACTCAACTTGACTATCCTGCATTTTCCGAAAATCTCCGTTGGTGAAGGTGGTGAGTTTTGGATTCAGCTTTCCAGTTATTACTGTAAGAAGATAAGCCCTGGGCACAGGAGAGGCAATGCAGCCCTTCTAACCAGCTCCACCATTTAATACGGTGATGATTGAGCTCACCTCGGTCTCAGCTGGATTTTCCTGCCTTCTCTCTCTCTCTCTCTCTCTCTCTCTCTCTCTCTCTCTCTCTCTCTCTCTCTCTCTCTCTCACACACACACACACACACACACACACACACACACACACACACACACACACACACACACACACACACACACACACCCTTCAGCTCATTGCAAATTGAAAATCTGTATCTGTCCATTAAATTTGCTCACTGTCTTGGCATCCACTGCGTTTTGAATCGGGAATTCCACAGATTCACAACACATCGAGATAGGTACATTCTTCTTCATGAGAATAGAATAGAATCCCTACAGTGCAGAAGCAGGGTATTCATCCATCGAGTCCACACCAATCCTATAATTCAGACTCACCCATTCCCAGTATTTCCCATGGTTAATGGCTTAACCTGCACATGCATGGACACTGTGGTTTAGCATGGCGAATCCACCTAACCTGCACATCTTTGGACTTTGGGAAGAAAGTGGAACACCGAACAAAACCATGCAGCCACTGGGAGAACGTGTAAACTCCACACAGTCACCTAAGGCTTGAATCAAACCAGGGTCTCTGAAGCTGTGAGGCAGAGGTGCTAGTCACTGAGCCACCTCTGCCTAAGACTGCTTCCCCTTATTGACCCCTCCACCCCGCAATTGACTGAATATATATTCCTTGCGTCAGAAACTGGGTTGTCTAACCAGATGTCTCAGTCAAACCCAGTGTCAAGCCATATGTCCTGTCTGTCTGAATGGGGATCCTATACATAATACCCTTCCACCCCACACGTTTCATTGACTTTCCAGAGACAGGGCTCCAGTGACTTCATGTGGACTGCAACACCCACAATCCCTGAGGCAGGGACAATACGTGTGTGTGGAAACCTGGCACTGTACATGTGCAGAATGTGTTCGGGTTTTGGAGCACGTGTTTTGGGGTAATTAGGGGAAAGTATTTCACACTGTGATTGGCTAGAGGAGGAACGTATCTGCTTGTAGTATTGATCAGTTGGGGGGGTCAAAGTGTCACTACACCCTCGTGGGACCACTCTCCATTCCCAGTTCGTTGTAATAGTGGGAATAAACTAATGGGAAAAAAGGAAGAATCTGACCCATTCTCCCAGACTGAAGGTTCCTCTTCTGTCCAGGAGCTGCCACCTCCCTTTCTGTTTCCGTCTGTTTCATTCTGCTGTTACATTATTGACTTGCAGCAACTGAAGGGAAAGCAAGTAAACCCAGAAAGGGTGCAGAGTCTAACCAGGATGGGAAGTGGTGGCATGGATCTGTTTATCAGTAACTCCATGAGAATGGGGAGGTGTACATTAAGGGCAGCAGAGTCAGAATGGTGGGAGAGAGTAAGAGGGCTGGAGGGTAACAGCTTGGAGGGAAGAAAGCTGGAAACGATATTCCAGAGAAACTAGAATAGTCTGTTCTGAATTTCTAATCTGTGCGTATTCCTTTACACAGGGTGCTAGATGGTGAAGATTTGCAGACTGAAATCTCAACATCATGTACAGATTGTGATTATGTTAACCAGCATTTGAAGAACCAAAGATGGCGAATCACTGGGCCAAATCCTGCAACACTCTCTCTCCCAGCATTGTGGGTCCATCTGTACCAAATGGACGGCGAATGGTTGAAGACAGCAGCTCATGACCATCTTCTCAAGGGTAACTAGTGATGGGGAATAAATGCTGGCTAAGCCAGTGATGCCCATATCCTGGAAATGGGTTCTATCTTTATTTGCTGAAAGCCAGTTGATGTTACTGCAGGATGATGAGGGACGCTGAGTGTGTCCTCCCAGAAGAGCACCATCATATTACTCCTGCCTACACCCACACAATAACACAGCAACATCACTGGGACAAAAGGCAGTGAAGCCCAAGGAGGACTGAAATATAGTTCTTCAAGGTAAAGTCATGAAAGTGGATTGGAACACAGCAGGAACAGGAGACTGAGCTGGATGGTCAGCTGTTTCCCATTGAATGGTGGAGCAGGATTGAAAGGCTGAATGGTCCCCTCCTGCTGCTATCTCCCACGTATGTATATAGTCATGGAGCCCAGGTAGGAAGAAGTAGTCAGGGCAAGGATTCTGCAGGAGATTGCACTTCCACCTCAGTTTTCAGTGAGGGATGGTTTGATGGATTTTATTTAACATTTGTCTTTAACACAAGGTTTGTGAATTTATTTTTTTATAGTACAAGTTTATTCCACAATAAATAAAACTTAAAGAATTGAAACTATCTGCATATAACAGTTTTTAAAATTTAAAATGCCCTTTAAACAAAATCCTGTCTTCTCCCGGACGCCATCACTTTTCAGTTACTCAAACTCCAGGGAAATATTCCTTCCCTCTCTGAACCTTTGGTTTGATTTCACTACTTTCAGTACTTGTTCTGTGAGCTGTGAAGCATTTTTCTCCCATTTCTCCTACCCAGAAGTGTTATCTCACACAGCTGAGCAACCTTCCCACCATCAACATCATTATTCCATTATTTTTCTTTTTGTTAACATATAATCACCAGCAGTAGCACACCAGTGTCATCAGTTGAATATTTACAAACAAAGCCCATTATGGGCAAAGCAAACCATTACAAGTGACAGAGTGGGAAGGGACTAAATCAAAGTAGAGTTGGGGGTGAGGGGGTGGCGGTGGCGGTGGAGATAAAGCACTGTATCCCCTGCGGTGTCCATCTCTATCTAATGCCATAGAGAGCATTGATACACACCACATGCTCCTCCTCCAAGGAGACCCTGAGAATATTCTTGATCCTCAATCATACAATATAATCCCTACAGTGTGGAAGGAGAGCATTGGTCCATCAAATCCTAACAACCATCCCTGTAACACTACATTTCCCATGGCTGATCCACTTAGTCTGCAAATTCTGAACACTGTGGACAATTTATGACGACCGATCCACCTAACCTGCATATCTTTGAATTGTGGGAGAAAACCAGCGCACGTGGAGGGGACCCCCACTATTATGGGGATAATGTGGATACCCCACATAGGCCCCGTTGACCAAGGCTGTACTCTAACCTTTTACCTGGTGCTGTGAGACAGCAGTGCTATGATCACAATTTATATCAATACAGAAGAACCCTGCTCCTTGTCACATTGCTGTTTGTGGTGGCCTACTGCCCAGAGCGGCATCCTGAGGTTCAGAAAGTGGCAATATAAATTCAGTCAACTCCAGCCCAGTTAATGTTGTTAACAACAGCAACATCAATACTCCAGCAGTGTCATCATGAACACGGTCCACTCCTGACTCTGATGGACAGTAACTGCAGAATCAGAGTCCTGCAGTGATGTGTGAACTCTACACCACATGGAGGAGGGGGATGACCACTTCCCTGTGTGCACTCACTGGTCTCTCAGTCGTGTTGAAGTCTCAGCACATCCCTTGTCACACAGAGAGGGAAACAGCTCCTACCCAGTGTGAACCCGCTGGTGTCTTGGGCGTCAGGATGAATCACTGAATCCCCTCTCACACCCTGACCATCTGAATGGCCTCTCCCCCTGTGTGGGCTCACTGGGGTCTCAGGGAGTCAGGATGAATCACTGAATCCCCTCTCACACACTGACCATCTGAATGGCCTCTCCCCTGTGTGGGCTTACTGGGGTCTCAGCAGCTGGTGCATTTGAGTGAATCTCTCCCCACATTGGGAGCAAGTGAATGGTCATTCTCCAAAGTGAGCTCGCTTGTGTTTCAGCAGATCAGAGGACTGAGTGAATCTTTTCCCACACATGGAGCAGGTGAAGGATCTAAATCCATTGTGCCCCCTCTGATGCCTCAGCAGATTGTAAGATCGAGTAAATCCCTTCCCATACGTGAGGCAGGTGAACAGCTTCTCCCCAGTGTGACAGTGTCAGTGATTGTCCCACTGGGAGGGGTAAGTAAATTTCTTCCCACAGTCCCCACATTTACACAGCTTCGCCCTGGTCCCATTACATTGGTGTCTTCCCAGATCACATGACCAATTAAATATTCGACCAGCTGCCTAACATGGGAATGATTTTTCTGAGCTAGGAACGTTGCTTTCCCCTTTTATATTACTGATAAGGATCAGGACCTGCAGAATTGGACGACTCTGCAGTTGATGTGATGTTAAAGCTGAGTTTTCCATCTGCGAACTCTCTCTGTGAAACAAGTTTTTTCCCGATCATTACTACAACTCCCAACACCAGCTCTCCCTTCAGCTCTCCTGAATGTCTAAATTTGGACTAATGCAAAGACCTCAGTAATGTGCTTTTCTCTCACTTGTTTCTGAAAGTAAATTGGAGCCGTTTTGAACAAATTTATACACTTTCCCAGCAGAACTCATGCCTACTCTGTCATTTTCAATTTGTAACCACTGGGAAATTTGCTACCATCTTCGATGACCGTTATAATGCTCTGCCCACTTTTCTGGAGCCAGGATAAGTCAATTCTAACAATTACCAATAGATTGTATCTAAACAGAATGTCCCCACAACAGTTGGCACTCTGACACTCAATGCCCATCATTTAAGTTCTTTTTCTTAAAGCCCCTCATGTGTCTGGCAATCTGGCAATACAATTGAAGATATTTTATACAGTAGCCTTTCAGTCTCAATTGCCAGTTCCAGTCCTTGAAGCAGCCAGTAACATGCCAGTGAATTGAATTCTAACAGCAGCATTGCCTCGGCAGAAGTGATTGAGGAGAATGAAGCTGTCTTCTCTGGACTATCTAAACATGAAACACTTGAAATGAACAAAAATCTTCAAGAGATCAATATGGTAGACACAGCAAGGATGTGTGCCCTGGCTGGTGTGTCTGGAATGAAATCAGCACTAACTGTGGTATCTTTACCCAGCATCCCCTTTAGCTGCATAAATGTTTAAGATTTATTTGCTGCTCTAATTCCATTCTCTTGATCACTCCCATTTGTAACTGCTGTAATGTTGACAGCCGTGCAAATTGATAACATTTGATTCAATCCATCCCAAAACCTCTCTGTATCTGTGTCTCACTTTGGTTCACTGAGACCCTCATTCAATCTGACGTCTTTACAAACCCTGCCCTGAAATTTCCTTAGAGGGCTCAGAATAAAATGTTCACAGAATTGTTAATGCTGAAAGGAGGATGCTGAACTCATCAGCTCTCCAAAGGTAAGAGGGCTGAGAGGCAAATAAGAGGGGTGTGTGGGGTTGGTGGGATGGGAACTCGGAAGGCAATAGGTAGATGTAGATGGGAGGTTATGATGAGAGGTTAGAGTGGATAATTGGGAAGGAAGATGGACAGGTGGGACAGTTCAAGAGGCCAGTGTCCAGTTGGAGGGTTGGATCTGAGATAAGATGGGGGGAGGGGAGATGAGCAAACCTTGATGCCGTGTGGTTGAAGGATCCCCAGGTGGAAGATAAGGTGTTATTCTTCCAGGCGTAGGGTGGCTGGGATTTGGCGATGGAGGCAGCCCAGAACCTGCTTGTCCTTGGTGGAGTGGGAGAGGGCGTTGAAGTGGTCGGCCACAGGGTGGTGGATTTGTTTGGTGCATGTGTTCCAGAAATATTCTCTGAATCAAGTTGGCGTCCTGACTCCCCAATGTAGAGGAGACCACATCGAGAGCAAAGGATAAAATAGGTGAGGTATCTGGACGTGCAGGGAAATCTCTGCTGGATGTGGGAGGATCCTTTGGTGCCGTGATTGACGTGAGGGGAAGGTGTGGGCACAGGTTTTACACCTCTTGAACTGGCTATCAAAGGTGCTGGGAGTGGAGGGTGGGTTGCTGGGGAGCATGGATCTAATGAGGGAGTCGCAGAGGAAATGGTCATTGTGGAATGCTGAAAGGGGTGGGAAGGGAAATATATCTCTGATGATGCGGTCTGATTGAAGGTGGTGGAACTGGCAGAGGATGATGTGTTGCATCTGGGTGGAAGGAGAGGACTGGGGGGTTCTATCCTCGTTGCGGTTGGAGGTGTGGGGTTCAAGCGTAGAGGTGCAGTAAGTGGAGGAGATACACTGGAGGGCATTGTTGACCACATGGGAGGGGAAATTGTGAATCCTTGAAAGAGGAGGCAATTTGGTATGTTCTGGAGGGTTCTGCCAGCTTGCATCAAGTTTCACTGGAACACTGCAGTAAGCTTGAGACAGAGATGTTGACCAGGGAACAGGCTCGTGTGTTAAAGTGGCAGGCAACTGGAAGCTCAGGGTCTTTTTTGTTGCAGAACGTCGATCATCAGCCACCATTTCCACCACCGCCACTGAGATGCTGCCAGACACAGGCTCCTGTCCCCTCCATTAACAGCGATGCATCCTCCCAGCAAGATCATTATTCACTCCTTTGTCTTTCCAAATGTTCCTGTCTCTCTTTGCACTCCATCCCCACCTATTATTTACTCTTTATCCCCTATCTCCTGCAGTCCAAACATATGCAGGTTCGGTAAATTGGCCAAGCTACATTTCCAGTAGTGTTCTGGGATGCATAGTTTGGTGCATTAGTCAGGGGAAATGTTGAGTAATAGGGTCGGGGAATGGGTTTGGGTGGGATAATCATCGGAGGGTGGGTGTGAGCTTGTTGGGCCGATGGCCCAGTTTCCACACGGTGGCTGGGAAAATTTAGAATTCCTACAATCGGATCTAAGGAAGGGTCACAGGTACCGGAATGACCCTTGGTGTGTGAAGGAGATGGAAACGGGAAAGGGGAAGTGGCAGCGGAAACCGAATGAAATGTACCAGTTTAGCCTGGGAGGGGTTTAATTACACTCTGTACAGGTCGCTAGTCCTGAATTAGAAACTCCTGCTCCCACGTTTGCAGCAAATGGGAAAATGTCTGCGGCCCTCAGGCAATGATAGGTCCTGGGTTATGGTCACCATCTTTATTGGGGGCAAGGTACAGTGAGGCGCATGGACATGTCCTCTTCCTGGGTGGGGGCGGGGCGATTTGATGAGGAGCCTTTACACATCAGACACATACCAAGGAAATATTTGTCTTTAATATTCATCTTGCACTGACTGTGGGCTTTGTCTTGTGAATTTTTTTTATCAGATATTAATTGAGAATAATTGAGACCGGGATCTCAAAAACATGTTTCTACAGTCAGCAGAGTCATCAGGATCTGAATATCATTGGCATTTAACTGTGGAACGAGAAAGGTTTGTCTGTTCTGTCTGTCGAAAAGTAGCTCATATTTTTAGGTAAAAACAATGTGCTGTGGCCCAACATTTCAACTCCCCTCCCACTGAGCAATGACATGGAGGTCCTTGGCCTCCTTCACCGCCGCTCCCTCACTTCCCGACGCCTGGAGGAAGAACGCCTCATCTTCCGCCTATGAACACTTAAACCACAGGGCATCAATGTAGACTTCACCAGTTTCCTCATTTCGCCTTCCCCCACCTCACCCCAGTTCCAAACCTCCAGCTCAGCACTGTCCCCATGACTTGTCCTACCTGCCTATCTTCCTTTCCACCTATCCACTCCACCCTCCTCTCTGACCCATTACCTTCAGCATCACCCCACTCACCTATTGTACTCTTTCCTACGTTCTCCCCACGCTCACCCTCCTCTCATTTATCTCTCCACACTGCAGGCACCCTGTCTCTATTCCTGATGAAGGGCTTTTGCACGAAACGTCGATTTTACTGCTCCTCGGATGCTGCCTGAACTGCTGTGCTTTTCCAGAACCACCCTATTCCAGACTGTCATATTTTTGTCAAACAAATAGCAGAAAGATGTACAAATTCATGGTTGGAGCACCTTTGGGGTATGTGCTCTGTTCTGGGCCGTGCAGCCCAGGAAGGAGATATTGGTCTGAGAGGGAACATAGATTTATCCAAACTACACCTCGACTCTTTGCAGGAACTGTGATGTTTAGAGCCAGTCAACCACTTCATGACTTTAACCTGTGAACTCCTTGTTTTCAATTCCCTGTAAATTTCCCATTAAAATTTCTTATGGACTCAAATTGCAGTAACCTTTCACGTGGAATTTTCCAGATGCTGACAATTATCTGTTCATCCAGAAATTGCTGAAGGCCATGTTGACGCTGAGTGCTGCTTGGCTCAATGAGAATGTATTGGAGTTGGGTGAAAACAGAGGGAGATGAGACAGGGAGAAGGTGGCGCTGAAACTCAGTTTTAGTTCAGGCCATTCAGAATTTCACATGGTCCCAATGGGAACAGCCAATTTGTAAGCGATACTGCGGAGTATTTGTTAACAGTTTTTAAAGTATAATATATCAGCTTAAGTAAAGATTGGGGCTATTGATTATAATGGACATGTTTGAAGTGAAGGAAGGTTGAAAGCTCTTTAAAATTCTCTTAATGGTAGTAACTAGCTGAATCTAGAGAGACGTTGAGACAGGAACCTTCAGACCCGTGGTGGGCTCCTCTTGCACAATGTGGGAAATAAGGGACGCTTCCAGTGTCCTTGACGGCTATGTATGTAGGAAATGTGTCCATCTGCGCTACTGGGAAACTGCTTTTCAGACCTGGACTCACTGTGGACCATCTATGATACTGAGAATATTATGGACAGCACGTTTAGTGATATCGTCACACTGCAGGTGAGGGTTACACAGGCACAAAGGGAATGGGTGACCATCATATCAAGGTAAATGCTCAGCAAGGGAGTGCAGGAGTCCCCAGTGATCATCCCCTTCTCAAACAGATACTGTATACCGGTTGGAATTCTGTTGGGGGTGAATGGTTGGGGTGGCCTCTCGGGGAAATCAGCAACAGCCAGGGTCATGACACCACAGATAGCTCTGCTGCACCGAACAGGAGGAAAGATAGTTGCAGGGCTATAATGACATGGGATCAATGGTCAGAGTAAGGGCAGGTACTTCTGTGGCCACAGACATGAATCAAGGATGGTATGTTACCTCCCTGGTGCTAGGATCTGTAATAGCATGGAGTGGCTACAGTGAGTTCTGCAGCTGGAGGGTAAATAACCAATGGTTGTGGAACACACAGATACCAACGACATCGCGAAACAAAGGGATGAGGGCCTGAAATATGCATAAAGGAAAATCAGAGATATATTAAAATGAAAAGTAATAATGTCTGACTTACACCCAGTGCCATGTGCTAGTGAGAGCAGGAACAAGATGATAGATCAGCTGGATGTGTGGCTGGAGAAATGGTGTACCAGAGAAGGGTTTAGATTTTCCAGGCACAGCGACCATTTCTGGGCTAGGTGAGACTTGTACCAGCCTGACTGGTTACCCCTGGGCAGGGCTGGGAGAAATCTCTTGGTGGGGTGATTGCCAGTTCCATTGGTGAGATTGTAACTCGTCTGGCAGGGGGTTGAGAGCTAAAGAGTGGCTTAGATGGGCCAGATTCAGATCAGGGAATGGGAGATAGAGTATTCGTGATGCAGGCAACAGCTCAGAAAGACAAAGGTAAGGAGAATTAAACAAAGATTTAGTCCTCTTCATCCATCAGTCCTGCCATCCCAGCGGTGAGAGACAACAAAATATGAAGCCTTTTAAATGTCTATGACTCTAAGTGCCTCAGCAAAATCGTGGAAATCTTTAATAAAAACAAACAAAAAAAATTGCTGGAGATCCTCAGCATGTCTGGCAGCATCTGAAATGGTGACAGTTGCAGGACACATAGCAGTTTTGAAGACGTTGTATAATGCCATCCCACAACGTCCACTACTCCAGGCAAAATGTCCTCAGCCCCTCCTTATGGTTCACATGTTTCAATACTGGCAGCACACTTATAAATCTTTTCTGGACTTTTTCAGGTTTCCCAACATCTTTCCTATAGCAAGGAGACTAGAATGTAAAGCAGTCTGGGCATTCCAAAAGTGGCTGAGCCAATAAACTGTACAAACGAACCATGATCTCCCAACTCCTATACTCAATGCACTGCCCAATAACGGCTAGCATACCAAACACCACCTTCACCGACCTGTCTACCTTCAGCCTCACTTTCAAGGAACTATCAAACCACTCTGCACAATGTATTTGTTCATCAACACTTCCCAGGAACTTGTTATTATGGCGCTGAGTCCAACATTCCTGAAATCAGGGAGACTAGAATTGAATGTAGTATTCTAAAACTGGCCTCACCAATGCCCTGTTCAGCCACAACATGACCTCCTAACTCTTATACTCAGTGACAGAATCCATACAGTGTGGAAGCAGCCCATTCAGCCCATGAGACCTGACCAACCATCGGAATAGCATCCCACCTGAACCATGTGATCCAGCATTACCCACAGTTAATCCACCTAACCTGCACGTCTTTGGATTTTTTTGAGGAAACCAGAGTGCCCAGAGGATGCCCATGCAAACACACAGAGGGAGAATGTGCAAACACGACACAGAGTGGAATCGGACCCAGGTCCCTTTATTGATGAGTGCACAGACCAATAAAGGTAGGCGTCCCAAATGCAGTCTTCAGCACCCAGTAAGGGTTTTGATGGATATAGGCCAATAGCTGGCAAATGGGACTCCAGTAGTTTAGGATTCCTCGTTGGCATGGATGAATTGGACCGAAGTTCTGTTTCTGAGCTGTACATGTCTGTGATGCTAATAAACTAAGATGCGTTCCTCTTTTGTGGAGAGAAAGCTGCAGCACAGATAATTGTCCTTGGAGCTGAGAAGGTGAAGCAGTGTTTTTGACCTGGTCCAGATTTGGTTCCAAGGTCTTGAATTTGCAGAGAGAGAGGAATTGTTAACACTGTCATAACTTTTAGTAACTACTTTCAAATAATTGGCAAATAATACAAAGTGAAAATGTGAACATTATTGCATTCTGTAAGTTCTGAGCATCTGGAACAGTCTGAACGACACATTCAGCAGGTATTCTGAAAGAGACTTGGAATTTTAATTTTTAAGGAAAGATTTGGGGGGCTGTGGGCAAATAGGAGGGGATTTGGGACAGATTTGCAGCATCTCCAGAGGGAGAGAGTACAGCCCCAATGGGCTGAATAGCCCCCAGGCCCTGTGCTCTGTGATACTGCCCCATTCACTGTGAATGATGAAGCTCATCCCAGGGCAGAGAGAGGGATTAGCCCTCCAGTCTCATCCCAATGGGGCCCGGCTGATTGACGGCAGCTCCAGACCAATGGGAGGAGAGTCTGTGTGGTCCTGCAGCCAATGGGAGTGAATGAGGGGTGTGGCCAGCAAGATGACACATGTCCATGAGCTGTGCAGGTGCAGTGTCACTGTTTGGGGTTGGGAGAGACAGCGGAGACTGGGACAGAGGCTGTTGGACCTGAATTACAAACTCCCGGTAAATTAAAACCAAAAGAACTGCGGAAGATGTAAATCAGAAACAACAACCAGGAGGTTCTGGAAAAGCTCAGCAGGTCTGGCTGTATCTGTGATGAATAATCAGAGTTAAAGTTTCAGACCCAGTGTCCCTTCCTCAGAACTGATACTGAGAGAAAAAATGTTGGTTTATATGCAGAAGGTAGGGTTTAGGGGAGGATGTAAGGAGTAAAGGATAGGTGGGGATAGAGTGAGAAGAAGGGTTGGATAAAGGAGTGGATAACGATCTGGCTGGGGGAGGGCGACTAGCTGTTAATGGAAACTGTTAGTGGCTAACCATAGGTAGTGTGTAATGACAGGCTGTGAGAACAAGGCCTGGTGTGTGGGGTAGGGGGGGCTAGGACATGGGGTTGCTAAACTATGGTTAGCCACTAACTGTCTCCGTTGTAAGCTGTTCTCCACAGACATCACTCCATGATTGGAGCTGCAGAGGGCAGCTGCAGATGGGCGGCACGATGGCATAATGGTTAGCACTGCTGCCTCTCAGCGCCAAAGACCCGGGTTCTATTCCCACCTCAGGCAACTGTGTATGTGGACTTTGCACATTCTCCCAGTGTCTGCGTGGGTTTCCTCCGGGTGCTCCGGTTTCCTCCCACAGTCCAAAAATGTACAGGTTAGGTGAATTGGCCATGCTAAATTGCCCGTAGTGTTAGATGTTGGGGAATGGTTCTGGGTGGGTTGCTCTTTAGATGGTTTGTCTGATCTAAAAACCTCTTCAATATCCTTTCCAACCCCCTCTGTACTCCTCAAAGATGTATCTTAAAGTTGTTCTCTTTAATCAACGTTTCCAGCATTCGTGAAGCACCTTAGGAGAATTGTCAGTGTGAAAGGCTCCATACAATGCAGTTCGTTGTTGTTAATGTCTGACATTAGGAGAAACAGGAATGAACACTCTCTCTTATCCCTGATAAACAGCAGCAAAAGCAGGAAGCACTGAGCATGCTCCAGCCCACAAAGGGCCTCTGGTGATTGATCTCAGTGCAGGACCGATAAGAGGATGGGGACGCGGCTGGAAGACAAGGTAGTGCCTGTTGGTCTGAGTGAATGAGGGGCGTGGCTACACTCAACCACGTGATAAGCTTCTGGATTAGTGGTGCTGAAAGAGCACAGCAGTTCAGGCAGCATCCAAGGAGCAGCAAAATCGACGTTTAGGGCAAAATCAGGAATAAAGTGATACCACGTGATAAGCTTCACTGGCAGCACTGTGATGTTGTGACCAAGGTATTGGAAATGTGTGAAGGTGCAGGGCATAGTAAAGGAAAGACATATTGACCAGGAAGAGAAAGAAAGTTTAATGGAACGGGCTGAGACGTTTTACAGAACTTAGTGCACATAGCAAAACACAAATTTGAAAATCCCAGGCCCGTGTTTGTGGCAAACGGGAAAAGCTTCAAATGGTGAAAGGTGTGAGTGATCGCCGCCATCTTTATTGGGGGCAGTGATCCACGGGACACGTGTGTGGTTGCCAACTTTGAGAGGGGCAAGCTGTAGGGGGACGCATGTACAGCCTTCCTTGGCGGGGAGTGATAGGGCAGGATTTACACAGTGTCAGAGTCAGGATGTTTTCGATGTCAAAGAGTGTGATGCTAGAAAAGCACAGCAGTTCAGGCAGCAGCCGATTGGTGGGAAGGAAGATGGAAACGTAGGACAGGTCAAAAGGGCAGTGCCGAGTTGGAAGGCTGGATCTGGGATAAGGTGGGGGGAGTGGAAATGAGGAAACTGGTGAAATCCACATTGTTCCCATGTGGTTGGAGGATCTGAACACAGATGATGAGGCGTTCTTCGTCCAGGCATCAGATGCCTGGCATTTGGCGGTGGAGATGGCCCAGGACCTGCATATCTTTGGTGGAGCGGGAAGGGGAGTTAAAGTCTTTGGGCACAGGCTATTTGGCTTGTTTAGTGTTTTACTATTACTTTCACAGACCTTTTGTAAGTTAATTTTCCTCTGCTGCCCAACCCCTGACAATGTGCTGCTCTCTAAACGGACTAAATTTTCCACAGTATCTTTGCCAGTGAATAATTCTTTTTTTCAACAAAAGAGTGCATTTTCCTTCCATTTCTGACCATCAAATTCTGCAACATTCTCACTTCCTGTAATGCATTTAGTACTCCCTGAAATATCAACTATGTTTCTCTCTCCACAGACACCAGTGATTAATGCCAGAGTCCCATTGCCTGTGGAGAGGGTGATGTTTGACTTCCTTGTACAGCTGCAGTTCATGTGGTGAATGTGCTCCCACAATTAACTTGGGTAAGAGATGTTGCAGATTATTCACTCAGCGACAGTGAAGAGTTGACAATGTGTGTGCAAGTCAACAATGGTTTGTAATTGTATCATTTTTATAATTTCACAGAAATTGAGAATTTCTGACATTCTGATGGGGATATTGGGTCAGGTGATAAAAAGTATTGCCAAATAAGCAGGTTTTCAGGAATACCTTAAAGGAGGAAAGCAAGTCTGAGAGGGTCAGGGTGCGAATTCCAGACTGTGTTCCCTTGACCCTGTCAAAACAGCCAGACTGGTGAAACAATGAATAAATGCATCTTTGGGAGTCTGAAAGAAAATGAGTTGTCAAGGTCTCTCAGGTTGTGTGGTGCAGGGAGACAGGGATGTTCACAGCCAGGAATTACATCAAGGGAGAGAATATTAAATTGTTGCTTGTAAATAGGAGCCTTTTGATGGATCAACATGTGTTGGTACAAGTGAGCACTTGGGCAGTAGGGGTTTAGATACTCTTGAGCTTATATGTAAGTTGAATGTGGGAGGCTGGCCAGGACTGTGTTTGGATAACGAAGTCTGGAGATAACACAGGGATGGACGAGTATTTCAGTAAATGAGCTGAGACTAGGGTGGAGTTGGATGATGTCACTGATGTAGAAATAGCAGTTTTGGAGTCTGGCTCCTCCTCATCACTCCCCCTCCCCAATTCACAAATATTGTTCCTTGTTCTGTCTGTCTTTTCTGGTTATGTCCTTCTCTCCAATTCTGCTAAGAACTAATATTTGACCACACGGTTGTTGGAAAATCCTGCTCCATCTCCACTCTCCCTTTCCTTTCTGAATTCCTCATATGTAGTGTCCATCCAGGATCTATCTTTGTTCCTTCCTGTATCTCACCTACATACTGCCAGGAGGTGACATCGTATTGGTTTCACATGTACACTGACAATGCCCAGCTCTCTCTCCCTATCATCCCTCTCCATTGCTCCACTGTTACTCATTCATCAAACTGCTTACCACACGCCTACAACTCGATTGGCTGCAATTTCCTCCAATGAAACACTGCAATGGTTCAACCCATTGCCTTCCGTTACTATTACAAATTCCTTTCCCTTACTGCTGAGCCCCTCCCTCTCACTAGGAAATGCCTGAGGCAGAACTTCACAATATTGCTCTCATATTCTGACCCCAAGGTGACCTTCTGATCAGACATCTACACAATTGCAAACACCAGGAAATCCAATCTCTAAAATGTTGCTTTTCTCCACCTCACCCCAGCTCTATTGCTACTGAAACTCCTTACCCATGTCTGTGTTGCATTAAAGTTGACAAATCTAAAACAGAACACTTGATTCTGCAACTGACCCAAAATCTGGTTCTAGGTTCCCTCATGATGGGACACATCCTCTCAGTATTTACCCTGTCATACACCTTAATAAGCCTATATGTTTCAATAAGATCCCCTCTCATTCTCCTCCAAATCCAATGAGTCAAGTCCCAACTTCTTCAGCCTTTTCTTAAAAGATAGTCCTTGCAAACCAGGGATCATCCCAGTCAATCTTCTCTGAATGCCTCCGATGAAGTGATGTATTTCCTTATATAAAGGGACCAAAACTTCTCTCATTACTCCATATGTGGTCTCACTCGCACTATATAAAGTGGCTCTCAGGTATATACTCCAAACTCTTATACTGCAAATCCCCTGAAATCAGGAATAATATTCCATTCCCCTTCCTGATGACCTGTTGTCACTGTGTGCTAGCTTTCTGTGTTTCCTGCACAGTTACCCCCTGGTCCCTTTTGTGTTGCAGCTTTCTACAGTTTCCACCATTTAAATAGTCCTCTGTTCTTTTATTAGCTCCTCCAAAATGAACAACTTCACATTATCCCAAGTTATGCTCCATTTACCAACTTGTCCACTTCTCCGAATCCCTCTCTGAACACTGTTTATAATCTTTTTGGAAGTTTACTGTTCTACATTTTCTAGGAGATTCCCCCCTCATTCTTCTAAATCTTTCCAGGGAGCACCGGACAGTGGGAAGCATGCTGAGTTGCTGTCTTTTCAGAGAGACTCTTTGGAGTGACTGGGAGGATCTTGTTGCCCATTGGTCAGAATGGAGACAACTTGCCCATCAAGCTGCATGAGATTTTCACCCCCCATGTCTTATTGATGAGGCACAGTGGCAGCACGGAAGGAAAGAAAAGGAAGAAAATCCTGCTGTCCGCATCTCACTGACAGCAACTCAGCATGCTTCCCACTGTCCGGTGCTCCCTGGAAAGATTTAGAAGAATGAGGGGGGAATCTCCGAGAAAATGTAGAACATTAAAGTTCCAAAAGGATTATAAACAGTTTGTCCCATGTGTCAAAGATCTATCCTGTTCAGTCACATGAAGTCCCAAGGTGGAAACTCATAGAAACCCACACAGACTTCCCCCGAACTGACTGCTGGTCTCCACAAGGAGTAATGTGTATAGTCATCCTGGACCAGGAGGAGTTTCTAACCTGACCTGACAGTGACAGATTTTATAAACTTGTATTACAGGATACTACAGGTGGATATTCAGATGGGAATCTCAGTAATTGTAACGCCAAACTCTGATTGAATTACTCCATTCTTCAGGACCTGGATATTTGCACTGTGTGTGAGTATTTTGTTCCAGCTCATTTTCTGCATAAAAATTCTCCTTTGAATCAAACTGTCCTGTCAATAGATCTCCCCGAAATCTTCAATATGTGTCCAGTAATCCTTTTATGATGAGTTGATGAGTGTAAGGTTTAACATCCTAATGTATATGTTTTGTAAGCACTTGTCTCTCAGCTCCCTTCAATTTCCTTTGCTACAAGGAGAACACCTCAGTTTTCCCAAACCCCTGATTCCTCAATGTCTGTTTGCTCTCTATAAGGCACACATTAGGATCGTGTTGGAACATTCTCCACTTGCCTGCATCAGTGCAGCCCTCAACAGTATTAAAGAAAGCGAACGTCCTCCAGGACAAAGCACTGTGCCTGAGTGGTGTCCCATCCACCACCTTCAGCATTCCTTCTCTCCACCCCCGATGCACAGTGGCATCACTGTGTGAAAGGTAAAGTCAGTATTGTCCTACCAGACCATAGGGCTGCTCTCTTGTTAGGGAGAGATGTCTGGTGGTGGTTTAACCTGAAGGTTACCACAGCCCAGGCTAGGGGAGAGGTTGAGAATGAGAGTCCATCTATTGTAGATGGATATTCTTGATATGTATTAACAACACCCATGTCCCTTCAACTAAAACCCCCATTCCTTGAACCATCCTGGTAACTCTCCTGTGCCCCCTCTCAGGGACCCTGCCATCCTTCCCAATGTGTGGGCGATCTCTGGTTTGCACAGACCCAGCTGCTCTGTGTTCCTGTCGGTGATGTCGTCATCGAGCAACAGTTGCACTAAACCTCACTGTTGTGAGGGTGGGAGACACAAATCCCCAAAACATTTGAAATGTATTCAGTGGGCACTTGCTATGCCATGATAGATGACACTTTTCCACAAGTACTGGAAAATAGATGAGGATCGTCGTATGGTGGTAGTTTTTGGTGATAATTTTCTTTCTCACAGACTCGATGGACCACCAGAGCGTTTTTCTGTTCTGTAGACCGCTGAGATGTTTATTATAGGAATATGACAGGCTCCATTGGACATCAGGTCAGAAAAGGTGATACTAGAATAGATGACACGTGATTGGTCGATTTTCTTGGGAGGAGAGTGAGACGCAGAGGTTTAAGTGGAAATTCAGAAGCTCAGCGCAGGAATTGTAAAGGGCTATTATCAAGTGAGAAATAAACATTGGGCATCCTGAAAGCTGGAAATAACGAAAGGCACATATAGCAGAGCTTTGAGAGACTGGAGGGGATTAGACATTCGGAGGATAATGAAGCTGGAGGAGATGCAAGTTGGAAAGGATTGTGTGGATGGAGGATGTTACAGAGATAGAGATATTTGTGATAGAGGTTTTTGGATTTTGAGGCTGGAGTGGAATTATAGAGATGAGGAAGATTTGTAAGGCTGGATGAGGTGGCACTGATAGGGAGAGTTCCAAGCATCGAGGAATTTATAGAGATAACGAGTCATAAAGTTACACAGCATCGACACAGACCCTGTGGTCCAACCAGTCCGTGTCGAACATAAATTCGAACTGAACTAATCGCATCTGCCTCCACTTGGTCCAAGTCCATCCTAGCATTCCCTATTGATATACGTGTCCAAATGTTTTTTTCCTATTAGAATCCCATTCCCCTACCCTTTTGCTGTATGCTTACACCTGACTAATTTACTCAACCCAATCATCCCTGAACACTATGGGCAATTGAGCACGGCCAGTTCACCTACCCTGTATATCTGTGGATTGTGGGAGGAAACGGGAGCACCTGGAGGAACCCACGCTGACATGGGGAAGAATATGCAAACTCCACATGGACAGTCCACCAACACAGGAATTGAGCCTGTGTTCCTGGCGCTGAGAGGTAGCATTGCTAACCGTTGAGCCACTGTGCCACCCTGAAATTGTAATTGCATTCACATCTACCACGTCCTCTGCAAGTTTATTCCACATGTGAACCACTCTTTGTGCAAAAACAAAAAAATAAAATCCGGAACTTCTTTTTAAAGCCTTACTTTTTAACGTGAGAAACGTATGTCCACAATCTTGAATCGCGCCCCCTCCTGGAAAGGGCACCTGCTGTTCACATTACCAAAACTCTTCAGGATTTTATAAACCTCTAATAAGGTCTCCCCTCAGCCCCTGTGCTCCAGTGAAAAAGGACCCAGCCTATCCAGACTCTGCTTATAACTCAAACCATCCATTCCCATCACCATCCTGGTAAATCTATTGTGAACCTGCTCCAATTTAATAATATCCTTCCTATAACAGCACAACCAGAACTAGACACAGTATTCCAGAAGAGCCCCCCCCAACATCCTGTACAACCTAAACATAACGTCCTAACTCCTATATTCAAAGATCTGAGCAATGAAGGCAAATGTGCTAAAGCCCTTCTGAACCACCCTGTCTGCATGTGACACACACTTCAAAGGCCTGAACCCCTCAGTCTCTTTGTTCCATATGACTATCCGAGGCCCAACTTTTAATCAGTGTAAGTCTAGCCCTCGTTTGTTTTACCAAGATGTAATATTTTGCATTTATTCTAATCCAGAAATTACAAACATCCTTTGAGTTTTAAGGCAAGAGGAGTATACTTAAGAGTTAAATCAGTAAGGCAAAAAGGGGACAGGAGACCACTTTGGCGAATAGGGAAAGGGTTTTTAGAAATACATTAAGAGCAAATGGGTCACTCGAGAGAGAATAGGCCACCTCAAAGATCAGCAAGGCAGCCTATGCGTGAAGACGCAGGAGATGGGGTTGTTGGGGGGATACTAAACGTGTGGCATCAGTGTTTAATGTGGAGAAGGACAGATTTGTGGAGGTTGTCAAGATTAGAGATCGTGAGGGTGATGAGACAGGAGGAGATTGGAGGATGTTACAGAGATTGAGATGTTTGTGATACCAGAGATAGTGATGGTTCTGAGGCGAGAGAGGATTTCTAGAGATAAGGAAGAGTTTAGTCTGGATGAGGTTACAGTGATCTGGGGAGTTGTGAGCATGGAGGAATTCACAGAGATAGCGAGATTTAGAGTCATAAAGTGATACAGAACAGAGACAGACCCTGTGGTTAAACCAGTCCGTGTCGACCATAATTCCCAACTAATCTAATCGCCCCTCCCTCCGCTTGGTCCACATTCATCCTAACATTTCCTATTTATGTACTTGTCTAAATGTCTTTTAAACATTGTAATTGTATTTACAGCTGCCTCTTTTTCTGGGAGTTCACTTCACGCATGTAAAAGTAAAAACAAATCCCCAATTTACTTTTTAAACCTTTCTCATCTATTTTCAAATTGTATGCACACATGTCTTGAATTCCCTCCCCCAACCCCCGTCCATTCACCTTGTCTACACGCTTCATGGTTTTATAAACCTCTAAGGTCATCCCTCAACCTCCTATGCTGTAGTGAAAAAGCATCCCAGCCTATCCAGCTTCTCCTTGTGACACAATCCCTCCATTCATGGCAACATCCCGGTTGGTCTCTTCCGAATCCGCTCCAATTTAGTAATATCCTTCCTATCACAGCACAACTAGAACTGGACACAGTATTCTAGAAGAGGCCTCCCCAACATCCTGTACAGCCTCAACCTAAATTCCCAACTCCGGAACTCAGAGTTCTGAGCAATGAAGATAAGTGTGCTAACTACCTTCTTAACCACCCTGTCAACATGTGACACAGACTAAGAAAAACTGAACCCCTCGGTCTCTTTGCTCCATATCACAACTCAAAGCCTTACTTTTAATGAGTTTAACTCCTGCCCTCGTTTGTTTTATCAAGATGCAATATTTTGCATCAGTATTTACTGTGGAGAAGGACATGGGAGATGTAGAATGTGGGGAAATAAATGGTGACATCTTGAAAATTGTCCATACTACAGAGTATTGGATGTCTGGAAACGCATAAAGGTGGATCAATCCCCAGGCTTTGATCAGTTGTATCCAAAAATTCTGTAGGAAGCGAGGGAAGTGATTTCTGGGCCTCTTGCTGAGATTTTTGTATTATTAATAGTCATAGCTGAGGTGCCAGAAGACTGCAAGTTGGTTAATATGGTGCTACTATTTAACGAAGGTGGTTTGGACAAGCTCGGGAACTGCAGTCGCTGTGCTAGACTAGGTGTTGGAGGGAGCCCTGAGCGACAGGATTTGCGTGTATTTGGAAAAGCACGGACGGATTAGGGATAATCAGCATAACTTTCTGCATGGGAAATCGTGTCACGTACTTGATCTGGTTTTTAAGAAGTAACAAAGAGTAGTAGATGTGATCTATATGGACTTCAGTAAGGCGTTCGACAAGGTTCCCCATGGGAGACTGGTTAGCAAGGTTAGATCTCCCGGAAGTAGCCATTTGGATATAGAACTGGCTCAAAGGCAGAAGACAGAGGGTGGTGGTGATGGATGATTATTTTTCAGACTGGAGGCCTGTGACTAGTGGAATGCCACAAGGATTGGTGCTGGGTCCACTACCCCTCATCATTTATATAAATGAATTGGATGTGAACACGGGAGGTATAGTTAGTAAGTTTGTAGAGGGCACCAAAATTGGAGGTGTAATGGACAGTGAAGAAGGTCACCTCAGATTTCAATGGGGTTTTGATCAGATGGGCAAGTTGGCTGAAGAGTGGCAGATGGAGTTTAATTCAGATAAGTGCGAGGTGCTGCATTTTGGAAAAGCAAAGCTTAGTAGGACTGATACACATCATGGTCAGGACCTGGGGAGTGTTGCTGAACAAAGAGACCTTGTTGTGCAGGTTCACAGCTCCTTGAAAGTAGAGGCGCAGGTAGATAGGATAGTGAAGGTGTTTGGTATGATTTCCTTTATTGGTCAGAGTATTGAGTAAGAAAGTTGGGAAGTCATGTGGCAGCTGTTGAGGACATTGGTTTGGCCACTCTTGCAATATTGTGCACAATTCTGTTCTCCATCTATCACAAGGATGTTGTGTAACTTGAAAGGTTCACAAAAGATTTATAAGGATATTGCCAGGGTTGGAGGGTTTGAGATATAGGGAGAGGCTGGGGCTGTTTTCCCTGGAGCGTCAGAGGCTGAGGAGTGATCTCAGAGGTTTATAAAATCATGAGCATGGATCGGATAGATAGACAAGGTATTTTCACTGGAGTGGAGGAGTCTAGAACTAGAGGGTATAGAGTTAGCGTGAGAGGGGAAAGATGTAAAAGGGGCCTAAGGGACAACTTTTTCATGCGACGGTGTTGCGTTTATGGAATGAGCTGCCAGAGGGAGTTGTGAAGGCTGGTACAATTGCAACATTTATTAGGCATCTGGATGGGTACATGAATAGGAAGGGTTTAGAGGGATAATGACAAAGTGCTGGCAAATGGGACGAGATTAGGTTCGGATATCTGGTCAGCAAAAACGAGTTTGACTGAAAGGTCTGTTTCCGTGCTGTATGTCTGTGACTCACAGCCGGGGATCAGCTCAGTGGGTTTCACTGTCTTCAAAGGTAAATCTTACTCTGTTTTACTTTTTAAAATCCGCAACATTCAGTAGGGTGAGTGTTTATTCGAGCTGTAAGACTCTACCTTTTTCTGGGATTCAGATTAAGGTGCAGAGATGACCATTCGTACAATGATGTGCACTTCCTGGAGGAGAGTAGGGGGAGTTTGAATGTTCCTGAAGATAGCCTGCAGGAAATGATGCAAATCCTCTTGGATCACATGGATCAGATGGAGCAGTGCTTAATGGTAATGAAGAATTTACAAGAGTCAGGATGTGTGATAGGTGGCAGTTTCAGGCCGGAAAACTACAGATACAGTCAGGTAGATGGGTTAGCTTTCGGAAAGGTAGGAGAGGGAGATAGGTAGAGCATCAGTCTCCTGTGGAGAAAGTGAGGACTGCAGATGCTGGAGATCAGAGCTGAAAAAAGTGTTGCGAGAAAAGCGCAGCAGGTCAGGCAGCATCCAACGAGCAGGAGAACCAACGTTTCGGGCATAAGAAGGGCTTGTGCCCGATACATCGATTCTCCTGCTCCTTTAATGCTGCCTGACCTGCTGCGCTTTTCCAGCAACACATTTCTTCAGCCATGAGTCTCCTGTGGCTCTTCTCATCTCCAACAAGTTTACTGTTTTGGATAATGTAGGTGGTCATAGACTTTGAGGGAATGTTGTACTGACAGCCAAATTACTGGTACTGAGATTGGCTCCACTATAATGAGGTATATCAGATTTCAAATGCTCAAGGATGATAAGGGACTTTCCAGTCGGGCACAGACTGCTGTTTCTGCAGCTGACAGTGAGACATCAGAATGGGGTGGTACCTCCCTGGTGCCAGGGTAAAGGATGTTTCGGGCAGGTAGCAGAATATTCTCAAAGGAAAGAATGACTAGTGGGAGGTCATTGTACATTGGTACCAATGACGTAAGAAGGGGAAAAGATAAAGTCCTGATTAGAGAATATAACAAATTAGCCTGGAATATAATAAACCAGGTCCTCGGTCATAATATGTGGATTACTCCAGGTGCCACATGCTCGTGAGACTAGGAACAGCAGGATGGAGGAGATGAAGGATTGGCTAAGGAGCTGGTGTAGGTCAGAAGGATTCACATCTTTTGATCATTGTAATCTCCTCTTGAGTAGAGTTGATCTGCATAACAAGGATGGATTGTACCTGAATTGGAAGGTGTCTGATATCCAGGCAGGGAGATTTGCTTGTGCTACTCAGGAGTCATTAAACCAGTGAGGGAGTGTGGGTAAACTCAAAGAGATAGTGAGAAAAGAGATAAGTCTGAGGCTGGTACAGTTCAGAAGTCAGACAGTCAAGGCAGGCAAGGGCAAGGCACAGAACTAGGTAGAACTGACAAGTTACACTGCATTTACTTCAATGCAAGAGGCCTGACAGGGAAAGCAGATGGGCTCAGGGTATGGTTTTGAATGTGGCACTGGGATATCATGAATATTACAGAAACGTTGCTCAGAGATGTGTCGGACTGGCAGCGTAATGTTCCAGGGTATCGATGCAAGAGGAAGGATAGAAAGGGGGACATGAGAGGAGGCGGAGTGGTCTTTTTGATTAGGGGTAGCATTACAGTTGTGCTGAGGGAGGATATTCTGAGATTACGTTCAGCGAAGTTATTTAGGTTGACCTGGGAAATAAGAAAGGGATGATAACCTTGTTGTTATTACCTGCGTGGGTTTCATCTGTTTGCTGTGGTTTCCTCCCACTATCTAAAGATATGCAGGTTGGGTGGATATTCCAGGCTGAATTGCCCATATTGTTCAGGGATGTGCAGGCCAGGTGGATTAGCCATGGGAAATGCAGCGTTACAGGTTTAAGGTAGGAGGCTTTGAGGGTCAGTGTGGATGTGATGGGCCGAATGGCCTGCTTCCACACTCTCAGGATTCTCTGATAATTCTACTAGTTTTAAAATAGTTACAGAAAATAATAAACCAGATCTAAACGGTGTTCTAAATTGGACAAAGGCGAATTTTGACGGTACAAGACGAGAACTTTCAATATTTCTTTGCTATTCCCAGGTGAAGGGACAGCTGCAAAATGGGAACATAAGAACAGAAGGAAGAGGAGCAGGAGTAGGCTTCCTGGCCCCTCAAGCCTGCTCTGCCATTCAATAAGGTCAGGGCTGATCTTTTCATGGCTTCAGCTCCACTTTCCTGTTCTCTCACCATAACCCTTAATTCCTTTCCTGTTCACAAATCAACCTTTTGACAAAACGATAGTCAAGTTGATAACGTCATCTGCTGCACTCAGCAGCAAATTCCACAGATTCACAGATTTTTCTGAAGAAGTCCATCCTGAACTCAGTCCTAAATCTGATATCCCCTTATTTTGACTCTCTGCTCCATCGTTTGCTCCGTCCCCAGTGGAAATCACCTCCCTGCTTCTAGTTTATCTACTCCCTTCATAATTGCATTTTTTTTCTATCCAACCCCCCCATACTTTGAAATTCCAATGAGTATAGAACTAGTTTTCTCAATCTCTCCGCATGCGCCAACCCTCTGAAATCCTGACTCAAACTAGTGATCGTCCACTGCACCCTCTCCAGTGCCAATACATCCTTCCTGAAGTAAGGAGACCAAACCTGCACACAGTACTCCAGGTGTAGCCTCTCCAGCACCCTGTACAGCTGCAGCATAACCATCCCTCTAGCAATGAAGGACAATATTCCCTTCACTGTATTATTTACCTGCTGTACCTGCAAACTAACTTCCTGTGATTCATGCACAAGGACACCCAGCTCCCTATGTACAGCAGCGTGCTGGAAGTTTTCACCATTTCATCAGTTAGCTGTTTGTCCGACCAAAATGGATGACCTCACATTTCCCAACATTGTCCTCCATCTGTTCGACCCTTATCCACTCACTTAACTTATCCGTATCCCTCTGCAGACTTACAGTGGCCTCTGCACACATTGCTCTACCACTCAGCTTAGTGTTGTCTACCTTTCATGAATCGATGCTGTGTCTGCTCTGAGACAATTTCTATCCAGGTAGCTCACTATTTCTTCCTTGAGAGATCGAGCATTTCCACCACTACAGAAGTTATGCTAACAGGTCCATTTTAAAATATTGGCATCACATTTGCAGCTATCTAATCTGTCAGTACCGTCCCAGAGTCCAGCACATTTTAGTGAATTATCACGAGTGTGTTTGCTATTTAGCCTCTGCCATCTGTTCTAGTCCCCTGGGATGCACTCCATCATGGCCAGACGACCCATCTACCTGTAGGCTGTTATCTTTCCCAACACCACCTCTTTACTGAGAATGATTGCTTGTCTGTCCTCATCTGTCATTGCATCCACAGGCCTGCGACAACGAGAGTACACAGACACTATGTTCCTGTTAAGGCCAAGGCTGGGAGGTGTAAGGAATGCTGCATGTCAAGAGAAATTGAGGGCCTGGTCAAGAAAATGAAGGAGTAATATGGCAGGTACAGGGTTTGATTGAATCCCTCCAGGAGTAAAAGGGCAGTAGGAGTATGAGTGCGAAAAGGGGACATGAGATATCTTTGGTAAATAGGTTTAAGGAGAACCCAAAGAGATTCGACAAATAAACCTAGGACAAAAGAGTAACCAGGCAGAGATTAGGGACCCTCAAAGATCAGCAAGGCTGTCTGTGGAACCATCAGAGGTGGGAGGATTTCATGAAGAGATGTTGAGGTGCAGGTTCATAGTCCTTTAACTCAGAGGATGTGGGAGTGAGTCAGTTTGGAAAAATAAATAGTGATAACTTGACAAGTGTCCATATTACATAGAATGAGGTACTGGATATCTGATAATACATAAAGCTGAATAAATCCCTGGGACCTGATCAGGTGTGTCCCAGAACTTTGTGGGAAGTTAGGGAAGTGATTGCCGGGCCCCTCGCTGAGATATTTGTATCACCAATAGCCACAGGTGAGGTGCTGTAAGACGGGCGCCATTATTTGAGAAAGGTGGTGAGGAAAGTCCAGGGAACAATACACCGGTGAGCCTGAAGTCAGGCAAGTTGTTGGAAGGGCTTCTCAGGGACAGGATTTGGATGTAATTGGAAAGGCAAGAAATAATTAGGGATAGTCAGCATTGCTTTGTGCATGGAAATCACGAACTTGGTCTTCAGAAAGATGTTCAACATAACAGACTGGTTAACAAATTATACAAAATTGGCTGGAAAATTGGAGACAGAGGATAGTGGTGGAGGGTTGCTTTTCGGACTGGAGGCCTGTGATGTGCAATATGGTGTAAGGATTGGTGTTGGGTCCACTGCTTTTCATCACTTATATTAATGATTTCGATGTGAATATAGGAGCTATGATTAGTGACTTTACAAAGACACCAAAATTGGAGATGCAGTGGACAGGGAAGAAAGTTACCTCAGAGAACAATGAGACTTCAATCAACTGGGCGGAGGAGTGGCAGATGGAGTGTAATTCAGATAAATGTGAGGTGCTGCATTTTGGAAAAACAAATCGGGGCAGGACTTATACATTTAATGGGAAGGGCCTGGGGAGTGTTGCTGAACAAAGAGATGTTGAGGTGCAGGTTCATAGTTCTTTGAAAGTGGAATAGACAGGGTGGTGAAGAAGGCGTCTGGCTAACTTGCCTTTATTGGTCTGTGCATTGAGTATGGGAGTTGTGACATTATTTTGCAGCTGTACAGGACATTGATTCAGCCATTTCTGGAATTCTGCTTTCAGTCCTGGTCTCCCTGCTATCGGAATGATATTATAAAACTTTAAAGGATTCAGAAAAGATGTGCAAA
Source organism: Chiloscyllium punctatum (assembly GCF_047496795.1). Lineage (NCBI taxonomy): Eukaryota > Metazoa > Chordata > Chondrichthyes > Orectolobiformes > Hemiscylliidae > Chiloscyllium > Chiloscyllium punctatum. The sequence goes on from NC_092744.1 coordinate 97,674,891, forward strand.
GATGTTTCCAGGGTTGAGGGTTTGACCCATACAGAGAGGCTGAATAGGCTTGGGCTGTTTTCACTGGAGCATCGGATGCTGAGAGGTGACCTTCGAGGTTGATAAATCGTGAAGGACATGGTTAGGGTGAACAGCCAGGGTCTTATTTCCAGGTTAGGGGAGTCAAAACCAGAGAGCACAGACGTGAGCTGTGAGGGAAAAGGTTTAAATGTTATCTAAAGAGCAATGTTTTCAAGCTGAATATGGTACGTGTATGGAATGAGCTGCCTGAGGAAGTGTGGAGGCTGGTGCGATTACATTTAAAAGGCATCTGATTGGGTACGTGTTTAGGAAACCTTTAGAAGGATATGGGCAAAGTGTTGGCAAATGGGACGAGATTAATTTAGGATATCTGGGCGGCATTGATGAGTTGGACCGAAATGTCTGTTTCTGTGCTGTGCATCTCTATGACACTAATAAATTCAAATTAAGATAGATTTCTCTTTTATGGAGAGTTAGCAAAAGACCTGACAATTCTCCTTGGAGCTGAAAAGCTTAATCAGTGATTTCAACCAGAAACAGATTTGTTTCCAGGATAATTAATTTATAGAGACACTGAGAGAAATTATTGTCACAATTTTTAGTAACTACTTTTCAGGTAATTGGTAAATAATGCAGGTTAAAAATGTGAAGGTTATTTTACTCAGTAGGTTCTGAGCATCTGAAACAGTTTGAACCACAGCTGGATGCAGCTTTTGTTATTATCAAAACAGATTTGGAATTTAACTATTTAAGGATAACTGTGGAGGGCTACTGGTAAATGGGAGTGGAGTAAGGGCAGATTGGCAGCATCTCCAGAGGAAGAAGGTACAGCCCCAATAGGCTGAATAGCCCCCAGCCCCTGTGCTCTGTGATACTGCCCCATTCACTGAATGATGAAGCTCATCCCAGGGCAGAGCCACAGTCATGTACAGCAAGGAAATAGACCCTTTAGTCAAACTCGTCCACACTGACCAGATATCCCAACTTAATCTAGTCCTATATGACAGCAGTTGGCCCATATCACTCTACGCCCTTCCTAATCATATACCCATCCAGCTCCCTTTCAAATAGTGGAAATATACCAGCTGTCACCACTTCCCTGACAGTAGATTCCTTACATGCACATGAAAAATGTTGCCCCTTGGGTCTCCTTTATATCATTCTCCTCTCACCTTAAACCTATGCCCCTTGTTCTGGACTTCCTAACCCCAGGGAAAAGGCCTTGTCTCTGTATCCCATCCACGCCCCTCATGATTTTATAAACCTCTGAGGTCACCCCTCAGCCTCCTACCACTCAAGTCACAATGGGATCTGGCTGATTGATGGCAGCTTCAGACCAATAGGGGAGTTGGTGTAATCCTCCCGCCAATGGGAGTGAATGAGGGGTGTGACCAGCAGGCCAACATGTGACCATGAGCTGTGCAGGTGCAGTGTCACTGTGAGGGGGGACCCAGTGTGTGTGAAGGGAGTGGGAGAGACAGCAGAGACTGGGAGAGAAATTGAGTTTGTGTACTAGGTGGGTTGATAAACACACGATATAGGCTGCTAGACCTGAATTACAAAGGAATTGCGGATGCTGTAAATCAGAAACAACAACCAGAAGATCCTGAAAATGCTCAGCAGGTGTGGCAGCATCTGTGAAGAGAAGTCAAAGTTAACATTTCTGATCCAATGACCCTTCGTCAGAACTGATGTTCCTGAGAAACAATGTCGGTTTATATGCAGAAGGTAGGGGTTAAGGTGTAAATGATAGGTAGTGATAGATTCCAAAGAACGCGATGGGAGCAGTTGGACAAAGGAATGTATAACGATCTGGCTGGGGGAGGGTGAATAGCTGTTTATGGAGACTGTTAGTGACTAACCATAGGTAGTGTGTAATTGCAGGCGATGTGATAACAGGGCCTGGTCTATGGGATGGGGGCTAGGACACTAGTACGTAGGAGACTTAGGACTTAAAATTATGGAATCCAATATTGAGGCCAGAGGGCTGAAGGGTCCCCAGGTACAAGATGAGGTGATGTTCTTCCAGCTTGTGTTCAAAGTGTGGCGCTGGATGTGTTCAGCAGATCAGGCAGTATGCAAGGAGCAGGCGAATTGACATATTGGGCCTAAGCACTACTTCAGGAATGTGAGGGTGGGGAAGAGGACAGATAATAGGATGGGTGTGTCGGGCTGGTGGGAAGGTAGTTGGGAAGGCAATAGGAAAATGCAGGTGGGGGTAATAGTGAGAGGATGGAGTGGATAATTGGGAAGGAAGATGGACAGATGGGACAGTTTGAGGGCGGTGCTGAGTTGGAGGGTTGGATCTGAGATAAGGTCGGAGAGAGGAGATGAGTAAATGTTGCCATGTTGTTGAAGGGTCACTCCATCCCACCTATTATTTACTCTTTTACCCCTATCTCCTGCAGTCCAAAGATGTGTAGGTTCGGTGAATTGGCCAAGCTAAATTTCCCATAATGTTCAGGGATGTGAAGGTGAGGTGCGTTGTTTTGGAGAGTAGCGGAATGGGTCTGGGTGGGATACTCTTCGGAGGGTCAGTGTGGATTTGTTGGACTGAATGGCCTGTTTCCACACTGTAGGGAGACAAATTTTCCCAGCTGCCATCGGTTCTGAGGAAGGGTCACTGGACCCGGAATGGCCCTTGGTGTGTGCAGGAGCCGGAAACTGGGAAGAGGGAGTGGCAGCGGAAACCGGGAGAAAATGATTCAGTTTAGACTGGGAGGTTTTATTTACACGTCTGTACAGGGTATTAGTCCTGAATTAGAAACTCTTGGTCCCATGTTTACAGGAAATGGGAAAACGGCTGTGGGCCTCAGTCAGTGATAGGTCCTGGGTTATGGCCGCCATTTTAATTGGGGGCACGGTACAACAAGGTGCATGGGCATGTCCTCTTCCTGGGTGGGGGAGGGGTGATTTGAAAGAGGAGCATTTACACATCAGACACATACCAGAGAAATATTTGTCTTTCTAACTCATCCTGCACTGGCTGAGATTTGTTTTGTGACTTCTTTTTTGGGATATTAATGGAGAATAATTGAGGACGGGATCTCAAAAAAGCAGATTTCTGCACTCAGCGGAGTCATCAGGATCTGATATCATTAGCATTTTACTGTGGAAGGAGTAAGGGTTGTCTGTTCTGTCTCTGCGAAAATATCTCCAATACTTTTGTAAAGCAAAATGCAGAAAGATGTTCATATTTGTGGTTGAATCCCCATGGGCGATTTGACCTGAGTGGGAGCACAGACTTATCCAAATTATACCTAGTCTCTTTGCAGGAACTGTCAGATTTAGTCCCAATCACTCCCTTCATGATGTTAACCTGTAAACTCCTAATTTTCAACTTGCTGCAAAATTCTCATTAAAATTCTTTGTGAACTCAAATTCCAGCACATTTTCAGGTGGAATGTTCCAGGTTCTGACAACTGTCTGTTCATCCAGAAACTGCTGAGGTCCATGTTGACTCTGGGGTTACAAAGGGCTGAGCTTAAAGATGAGATGCAGTTCCTGAGCTCCCATTGCGATGTATTGGAACAGGACAGGAGGCTGAGGGCAGTGTAGGTGTGACCAGACAATGAAAATGACAGGGCTGCACTGAGTGTTGCTTGACTCAATGAGTGTGTTTTGGAGTTGGGTGAAAACAGAGGGAGGTGAGATAGGGAGAAGTTGAAGCTGAAACTCTAGTTTAGTTCAGGCCATTGAGAAATTCACATGGTCCCAATGGGAACAGCCAATTTGTAAGTGATACCTGCAGAGTATTTGTTAAGTTTTTAAAATATAACGTATCAGCTTAAATAAAGATTGGGGCTTTTGATATATAATGGAAATGTTTGAAGTGAAGGAAGGTTGAAAGCTATTTTAAATTCGCTTAATGGGAGTAATTAGCTGAATCTAGAGAGACGTTGTGACAGGAGCCCTCAGACCCGTGGTGTGCTCCTCTTGTACAATGTGGGAAATAAGGGACACTTTCAGTGTCCCTGACGGCTATGTGTGCAGGAAGTGGGCCCACCTGCATCTGCTGGGAAACTGCTTTTCAGACCTGGAGTTATGAGTGGACTCACTGTGGAGCATCTGAGAATGTTATTGACAGCACATTTAGTGAGTTCGTCACACTGCAAGGCAGAAAGGGAATGGGTGACCATCAAACCAAATAAAAGGCTCAGGAAGGCAGTGCAGGAATCCCCAGTGATCATCCACTTCTCAATAAGATACTGAATCCTGCTTGGGATTCTGTTGGGGGTGAATGCGTGGAGTAGCTTCTCGGGAAATCAGCAACAGCCAGGTTCATGATACCACAGAAAGCTCTGCTGTACAGAACCGGATAAAAGACAGTGGCAGGGCTATAGTGACAGGGGATTCAATGGTCAGGGGTACAGGCAGTCACTTCTGTGGCCACAGACATGAATCCAGGATGGTATGTTATCTCCCTGGTGCCAGCCCACGATTATCATGGAGCAGCTGCAGGAAATTCTGGAGCTGGAGGGTAAAGCCAGTGGTTGTGGAACACACCGATACCAATGACATCACTAAACAAAGGGATGAGATCCTGAAAGCTGAATATAGGGAGATCAGGGATACAGTAAAATGTAGCTCCTGAAATAAAATAATGTCAGACTTACTCACAGTGCCATGTGCTAGTGAGAGCAGGAATAAGAGGATAGATCAGCTGGACGTGTGACTGGCAAAATGGTGGACTGGAGAAGGGTTTAGATTCTTCAGGCACTGGGACCGTTTCTGGGTGGGTCCTGCACCAGCCTGACCGGTTACCCCTGGGCAGAGCTGGGAGAAATCTCATGGTGGAGGCTTTTGCCAGTCCCATTGGTGCGGTTTTAACGAGTCTAACAGGGGGATGGGAACTAAAGTGTAGGCTTAGATGGGTCAGATTCAGGACAGGGAATGGGAGGTAGAATATTAATGATGTAGTTAGCGGCTCAGAAAGCCAAAGGAAAGGAGGATTAAATGAGGATTGAGTCCCTCTTCATCCATCCATCCCAGGAATTATAGTCAGCAAAATATGGAGCTGTACAGCTCTCTGACTCTAAGTGTTTGAGCAAAATGGGGGAAATCCAAAATAAAAACATATAGTGCTGGAGATCCTCAGCAGGTCGGGCAGCATCTGAAATGGTGGCAGATGCAGGAAACATTGCAGCCTTGAAGTGTTGAGATGATCACACCAGGTACTACAATATCGGTTACATGCTGAGTGCCAGAACGGGGGACTAGAATTAATAGGTGCTTGATGACCAGCATGAATACGATGGGGCTGGAAAGTTGCCATTTCGGGTCAGGACTATTCATCAGGGCTGACAAAGGGTTCCGACCCAAAACGTCAACCTTCCTGCTCCTGTGATGCAGCCTGACCTGCTGCACTTCCCCAGATTCACATTGTATAAACTCTGATTTCCAGTGGCTGCAGCCCTTAACTATCTCCACATACCAGGACTCAGGCTGGTGACCCTCCTTTACTCTCTCAATAACCAGGGTAGCCTTCCTTGGGAAAGGGGAACGAAGGTATACACAGTACTCCAGATGTGGTCTCACCAAGGCCCTTCCAGAAAGGGATCCCTGCTCCTGTACACGAATCCTCTCACTAGGAAGGTCACCCATCATTTACATTCTCCACTGCTTTCCACTCCTGCCTGCTTCCGAAAAGAGGGAATCGCAGAGAAACATGGAATCAAATGAGGTCAGAGTCTCTGGTATAAAACTGTTGAACACAATGCCCCCATCTTCTACAAACTGGCCATCAAGCGCACGTGCCTGGTGTGATCATCTAACCACTTCTTCAAGGCTGCAATGTTCCCTGCATCTGTCAGCGTTTCAGGTGCTACCAGACCTGCTGAGGATTTCCAGCACGTTCACTTTTCTCTGTTGTGCAGTACTGAAAGGGGGGATTTGCAGTTGAGGAATTCAAATTGAACTTCATGTTCAGTTTGGATAGTTACTTGATCCGTGCCGATCTGAATATCATTTGCCTTATCTGGATGGAAATGTGTGCATTCTTTCCGTGGACGAATATTTCAAATGTCAGTGTGACTGGGAAAAAAGTACTGAGACAGTGAAGTCCATGTAAGCGTGGGGACTGTGGAGAGAGATTTCATTGGTTTTGGAAAGTCTAAAAAATCATGGCACTTTTCCCAGGAACAGTTAAGCCACTGGTTTTGTATTAAGAAAATTAACCATGAAACCAGAAAGACAAAAGGATTCCTGCATCGTGGAAAGAGCTATGAAAATGGGATTGTTGATACGGGGTAAATTATTGGTCATTGATTGTAATCCATTGGCGTTGTCATGTCTGTTCCAATGCCATGGGGAAACACTGGAAATGTGATGAATGCAGTGTAGGTTTCAGTTATTAAACTGGAAAAGGTGCAGAAGAAATTTACAAGGATGACGCCAGGGCTCGGGGGTCTGAGTTACAGGGAGAGGTTGGACACGCGAGGGCTTTTTTGTTGAGAACAGAGGAAACCGAGGGGGAATATTTTATAGAAGTGTATAAGATCATCTTTTTCCCAGGGAACCAAGGACTGGAGGGCATCAGTTTAAGGTTAGAGGAGAAAGAATAAAAGGGAAGCTGAGGGGCAACTGTTTTACACAGAGGGTGGTATGTATATGGAATGAGCTGCCAGTGGAAGTGGTTGAGGCGGGTACAATAATAACATGTAAAAGGCATTTGGACAAATACATGGATAGCAAAGTTTCAGAAGCAGATGAGCCAAGTGCAGGGAAATGGGGTTAGCATGGATGAACATTCTGATCGGCATGGGCCATTTTGGGCCAAAGGGCCTGTCTCTGCTGTAGGATGCTGTAACTAAGTGCATTTGCTATTTCTCCCACGAACTCTGTTGGTATCCTGGGATGTATTCCATTAGGGGAAGTAGACTTGTCTACCGTTAGCGCCATTAGCTTGCCCAGCTCTAACTCTTTCATGATAATGGTTATTATCGAGGTCCTCACCTTCCTCAGTCTCCTTATCAATTACTGGCATGTTTTTCGTGTTCTCCACTGTGAAGTCTGACTGCTGTGTACTCATATTCCTGAACCCTGCTGGATAGGATTTACAAGGCACAGAACTCTGAGAGGTCTTCTTTGAGTATTTATTGATGAGACATGGTAGTTACCTTGGTATTTTACGTGCAAGACGCCTTTAGGCAGCATCAGGTCCAATGTACGGCTCCCATTCGTCTACCTTTGTGATTTGTGACTTTGCATAGAGACTGTCTCTCAGGATTATCCCCATGGCAACAACAGTTTAAAAAGTCGAGTTCAGTTCAACTCTGTGGTTAAACCACACACCCCTCCCCCACACCCCCGTGGCTCCCTCAAGTACCTGACAGGCGCTCCAGTTTCAGTGGGGCTCTCTATCAGGATTCTGATGTGGAGGAGCCGGAGTTGGGGTGGGGTGGACAAAGTTAAAAACCCCACATCACTAGGTTATAGTCCGACAGGTTTATTTGGAAGGACAAGCTTTTGGAGTGTGCTGTGATTTTTAACTTGATCAGGATTATCTCTATGGTAACTGTTAAGTGCTTCAACAATTACAGAGGCCATATGTTCCCCAAACAATAGGTTTCCCTCGAGCAGTGTAAACTGCTACTCTGGCCCTGGGCATAGCTACTCATCACTTTTTATACCCAATCCCATCAAGTTTTCAGTTGACCTTTGAAGTATTTCTAATCTCCTAATTTCTCCTTGATCATTCCCAATTTGTATGCCTTCTATTTCAATTTGATAGCCTCCCTTATTTCCTTAGACACCCACGGCAGATTACCCCTTTTCCTACAGTCCTTCCTTTTCACTGATATATACTTTTGCTGAGCACTTCGAAAAATTGCTTTGATATTCCTCCACTGTCCGTCAACTGTCCCACCGTACAGTCTTTGCTCCCAGTCGACATTACCAACTCCTCCCTCGTCCTATTGTAGTCTTCTTTCTTTAAGCACAGGATCTTCGGACTGGATTTAATCTACCCGCTTTCCATCTGTGTTCGAAATTCAACCAGATTTGTCAAGCGTCTTTTGTCAGATTACGAGGTGAGGCGATGTTTCCTGGGTGTTTTGGTTTTCATTATCAGTTACCTTAGCTTTGTAATAAATTACAGAATAGATATTCACAACAGAGTATTCTGGACAGTGTGAATGTACCACACAGTCTATAACCCTAAATCACTGTTACCCCTCAGTTTAAAATTGCAAAATCATTATCTTCTACACACTTCCTCACTATCTCAGTTTTGAATGATACTCAACTTGACTATCCTGCATTTTCCGAAAATCTCCGTTGGTGAAGGTGGTGAGTTTTGGATTCAGCTTTCCAGTTATTACTGTAAGAAGATAAGCCCTGGGCACAGGAGAGGCAATGCAGCCCTTCTAACCAGCTCCACCATTTAATACGGTGATGATTGAGCTCACCTCGGTCTCAGCTGGATTTTCCTGCCTTCTCTCTCTCTCTCTCTCTCTCTCTCTCTCTCTCTCTCTCTCTCTCTCTCTCTCTCTCTCTCACACACACACACACACACACACACACACACACACACACACACACACACACACACACACACACACACACACACCCTTCAGCTCATTGCAAATTGAAAATCTGTATCTGTCCATTAAATTTGCTCACTGTCTTGGCATCCACTGCGTTTTGAATCGGGAATTCCACAGATTCACAACACATCGAGATAGGTACATTCTTCTTCATGAGAATAGAATAGAATCCCTACAGTGCAGAAGCAGGGTATTCATCCATCGAGTCCACACCAATCCTATAATTCAGACTCACCCATTCCCAGTATTTCCCATGGTTAATGGCTTAACCTGCACATGCATGGACACTGTGGTTTAGCATGGCGAATCCACCTAACCTGCACATCTTTGGACTTTGGGAAGAAAGTGGAACACCGAACAAAACCATGCAGCCACTGGGAGAACGTGTAAACTCCACACAGTCACCTAAGGCTTGAATCAAACCAGGGTCTCTGAAGCTGTGAGGCAGAGGTGCTAGTCACTGAGCCACCTCTGCCTAAGACTGCTTCCCCTTATTGACCCCTCCACCCCGCAATTGACTGAATCTATATTCCTTGCGTCAGAAACTGGGTTGTCTAACCAGATGTCTCAGTCAAACCCAGTGTCAAGCCATATGTCCTGTCTGTCTGAATGGGGATCCTATACATAATACCCTTCCACCCCACACGTTTCATTGACTTTCCAGAGACAGGGCTCCAGTGACTTCATGTGGACTGCAACACCCACAATCCCTGAGGCAGGGACAATACGTGTGTGTGGAAACCTGGCACTGTACATGTGCAGAATGTGTTCGGGTTTTGGAGCACGTGTTTTGGGGTAATTAGGGGAAAGTATTTCACACTGTGATTGGCTAGAGGAGGAACGTATCTGCTTGTAGTATTGATCAGTTGGGGGGGTCAAAGTGTCACTACACCCTCGTGGGACCACTCTCCATTCCCAGTTCGTTGTAATAGTGGGAATAAACTAATGGGAAAAAAGGAAGAATCTGACCCATTCTCCCAGACTGAAGGTTCCTCTTCTGTCCAGGAGCTGCCACCTCCCTTTCTGTTTCCGTCTGTTTCATTCTGCTGTTACATTATTGACTTGCAGCAACTGAAGGGAAAGCAAGTAAACCCAGAAAGGGTGCAGAGTCTAACCAGGATGGGAAGTGGTGGCATGGATCTGTTTATCAGTAACTCCATGAGAATGGGGAGGTGTACATTAAGGGCAGCAGAGTCAGAATGGTGGGAGAGAGTAAGAGGGCTGGAGGGTAACAGCTTGGAGGGAAGAAAGCTGGAAACGATATTCCAGAGAAACTAGAATAGTCTGTTCTGAATTTCTAATCTGTGCGTATTCCTTTACACAGGGTGCTAGATGGTGAAGATTTGCAGACTGAAATCTCAACATCATGTACAGATTGTGATTATGTTAACCAGCATTTGAAGAACCAAAGATGGCGAATCACTGGGCCAAATCCTGCAACACTCTCTCTCCCAGCATTGTGGGTCCATCTGTACCAAATGGACGGCGAATGGTTGAAGACAGCAGCTCATGACCATCTTCTCAAGGGTAACTAGTGATGGGGAATAAATGCTGGCTAAGCCAGTGATGCCCATATCCTGGAAATGGGTTCTATCTTTATTTGCTGAAAGCCAGTTGATGTTACTGCAGGATGATGAGGGACGCTGAGTGTGTCCTCCCAGAAGAGCACCATCATATTACTCCTGCCTACACCCACACAATAACACAGCAACATCACTGGGACAAAAGGCAGTGAAGCCCAAGGAGGACTGAAATATAGTTCTTCAAGGTAAAGTCATGAAAGTGGATTGGAACACAGCAGGAACAGGAGACTGAGCTGGATGGTCAGCTGTTTCCCATTGAATGGTGGAGCAGGATTGAAAGGCTGAATGGTCCCCTCCTGCTGCTATCTCCCACGTATGTATATAGTCATGGAGCCCAGGTAGGAAGAAGTAGTCAGGGCAAGGATTCTGCAGGAGATTGCACTTCCACCTCAGTTTTCAGTGAGGGATGGTTTGATGGATTTTATTTAACATTTGTCTTTAACACAAGGTTTGTGAATTTATTTTTTTATAGTACAAGTTTATTCCACAATAAATAAAACTTAAAGAATTGAAACTATCTGCATATAACAGTTTTTAAAATTTAAAATGCCCTTTAAACAAAATCCTGTCTTCTCCCGGACGCCATCACTTTTCAGTTACTCAAACTCCAGGGAAATATTCCTTCCCTCTCTGAACCTTTGGTTTGATTTCACTACTTTCAGTACTTGTTCTGTGAGCTGTGAAGCATTTTTCTCCCATTTCTCCTACCCAGAAGTGTTATCTCACACAGCTGAGCAACCTTCCCACCATCAACATCATTATTCCATTATTTTTCTTTTTGTTAACATATAATCACCAGCAGTAGCACACCAGTGTCATCAGTTGAATATTTACAAACAAAGCCCATTATGGGCAAAGCAAACCATTACAAGTGACAGAGTGGGAAGGGACTAAATCAAAGTAGAGTTGGGGGTGAGGGGGTGGCGGTGGCGGTGGAGATAAAGCACTGTATCCCCTGCGGTGTCCATCTCTATCTAATGCCATAGAGAGCATTGATACACACCACATGCTCCTCCTCCAAGGAGACCCTGAGAATATTCTTGATCCTCAATCATACAATATAATCCCTACAGTGTGGAAGGAGAGCATTGGTCCATCAAATCCTAACAACCATCCCTGTAACACTACATTTCCCATGGCTGATCCACTTAGTCTGCAAATTCTGAACACTGTGGACAATTTATGACGACCGATCCACCTAACCTGCATATCTTTGAATTGTGGGAGAAAACCAGCGCACGTGGAGGGGACCCCCACTATTATGGGGATAATGTGGATACCCCACATAGGCCCCGTTGACCAAGGCTGTACTCTAACCTTTTACCTGGTGCTGTGAGACAGCAGTGCTATGATCACAATTTATATCAATACAGAAGAACCCTGCTCCTTGTCACATTGCTGTTTGTGGTGGCCTACTGCCCAGAGCGGCATCCTGAGGTTCAGAAAGTGGCAATATAAATTCAGTCAACTCCAGCCCAGTTAATGTTGTTAACAACAGCAACATCAATACTCCAGCAGTGTCATCATGAACACGGTCCACTCCTGACTCTGATGGACAGTAACTGCAGAATCAGAGTCCTGCAGTGATGTGTGAACTCTACACCACATGGAGGAGGGGGATGACCACTTCCCTGTGTGCACTCACTGGTCTCTCAGTCGTGTTGAAGTCTCAGCACATCCCTTGTCACACAGAGAGGGAAACAGCTCCTACCCAGTGTGAACCCGCTGGTGTCTTGGGCGTCAGGATGAATCACTGAATCCCCTCTCACACCCTGACCATCTGAATGGCCTCTCCCCCTGTGTGGGCTCACTGGGGTCTCAGGGAGTCAGGATGAATCACTGAATCCCCTCTCACACACTGACCATCTGAATGGCCTCTCCCCTGTGTGGGCTTACTGGGGTCTCAGCAGCTGGTGCATTTGAGTGAATCTCTCCCCACATTGGGAGCAAGTGAATGGTCATTCTCCAAAGTGAGCTCGCTTGTGTTTCAGCAGATCAGAGGACTGAGTGAATCTTTTCCCACACATGGAGCAGGTGAAGGATCTAAATCCATTGTGCCCCCTCTGATGCCTCAGCAGATTGTAAGATCGAGTAAATCCCTTCCCATACGTGAGGCAGGTGAACAGCTTCTCCCCAGTGTGACAGTGTCAGTGATTGTCCCACTGGGAGGGGTAAGTAAATTTCTTCCCACAGTCCCCACATTTACACAGCTTCGCCCTGGTCCCATTACATTGGTGTCTTCCCAGATCACATGACCAATTAAATATTCGACCAGCTGCCTAACATGGGAATGATTTTTCTGAGCTAGGAACGTTGCTTTCCCCTTTTATATTACTGATAAGGATCAGGACCTGCAGAATTGGACGACTCTGCAGTTGATGTGATGTTAAAGCTGAGTTTTCCATCTGCGAACTCTCTCTGTGAAACAAGTTTTTTCCCGATCATTACTACAACTCCCAACACCAGCTCTCCCTTCAGCTCTCCTGAATGTCTAAATTTGGACTAATGCAAAGACCTCAGTAATGTGCTTTTCTCTCACTTGTTTCTGAAAGTAAATTGGAGCCGTTTTGAACAAATTTATACACTTTCCCAGCAGAACTCATGCCTACTCTGTCATTTTCAATTTGTAACCACTGGGAAATTTGCTACCATCTTCGATGACCGTTATAATGCTCTGCCCACTTTTCTGGAGCCAGGATAAGTCAATTCTAACAATTACCAATAGATTGTATCTAAACAGAATGTCCCCACAACAGTTGGCACTCTGACACTCAATGCCCATCATTTAAGTTCTTTTTCTTAAAGCCCCTCATGTGTCTGGCAATCTGGCAATACAATTGAAGATATTTTATACAGTAGCCTTTCAGTCTCAATTGCCAGTTCCAGTCCTTGAAGCAGCCAGTAACATGCCAGTGAATTGAATTCTAACAGCAGCATTGCCTCGGCAGAAGTGATTGAGGAGAATGAAGCTGTCTTCTCTGGACTATCTAAACATGAAACACTTGAAATGAACAAAAATCTTCAAGAGATCAATATGGTAGACACAGCAAGGATGTGTGCCCTGGCTGGTGTGTCTGGAATGAAATCAGCACTAACTGTGGTATCTTTACCCAGCATCCCCTTTAGCTGCATAAATGTTTAAGATTTATTTGCTGCTCTAATTCCATTCTCTTGATCACTCCCATTTGTAACTGCTGTAATGTTGACAGCCGTGCAAATTGATAACATTTGATTCAATCCATCCCAAAACCTCTCTGTATCTGTGTCTCACTTTGGTTCACTGAGACCCTCATTCAATCTGACGTCTTTACAAACCCTGCCCTGAAATTTCCTTAGAGGGCTCAGAATAAAATGTTCACAGAATTGTTAATGCTGAAAGGAGGATGCTGAACTCATCAGCTCTCCAAAGGTAAGAGGGCTGAGAGGCAAATAAGAGGGGTGTGTGGGGTTGGTGGGATGGGAACTCGGAAGGCAATAGGTAGATGTAGATGGGAGGTTATGATGAGAGGTTAGAGTGGATAATTGGGAAGGAAGATGGACAGGTGGGACAGTTCAAGAGGCCAGTGTCCAGTTGGAGGGTTGGATCTGAGATAAGATGGGGGGAGGGGAGATGAGCAAACCTTGATGCCGTGTGGTTGAAGGATCCCCAGGTGGAAGATAAGGTGTTATTCTTCCAGGCGTAGGGTGGCTGGGATTTGGCGATGGAGGCAGCCCAGAACCTGCTTGTCCTTGGTGGAGTGGGAGAGGGCGTTGAAGTGGTCGGCCACAGGGTGGTGGATTTGTTTGGTGCATGTGTTCCAGAAATATTCTCTGAATCAAGTTGGCGTCCTGACTCCCCAATGTAGAGGAGACCACATCGAGAGCAAAGGATAAAATAGGTGAGGTATCTGGACGTGCAGGGAAATCTCTGCTGGATGTGGGAGGATCCTTTGGTGCCGTGATTGACGTGAGGGGAAGGTGTGGGCACAGGTTTTACACCTCTTGAACTGGCTATCAAAGGTGCTGGGAGTGGAGGGTGGGTTGCTGGGGAGCATGGATCTAATGAGGGAGTCGCAGAGGAAATGGTCATTGTGGAATGCTGAAAGGGGTGGGAAGGGAAATATATCTCTGATGATGCGGTCTGATTGAAGGTGGTGGAACTGGCAGAGGATGATGTGTTGCATCTGGGTGGAAGGAGAGGACTGGGGGGTTCTATCCTCGTTGCGGTTGGAGGTGTGGGGTTCAAGCGTAGAGGTGCAGTAAGTGGAGGAGATACACTGGAGGGCATTGTTGACCACATGGGAGGGGAAATTGTGAATCCTTGAAAGAGGAGGCAATTTGGTATGTTCTGGAGGGTTCTGCCAGCTTGCATCAAGTTTCACTGGAACACTGCAGTAAGCTTGAGACAGAGATGTTGACCAGGGAACAGGCTCGTGTGTTAAAGTGGCAGGCAACTGGAAGCTCAGGGTCTTTTTTGTTGCAGAACGTCGATCATCAGCCACCATTTCCACCACCGCCACTGAGATGCTGCCAGACACAGGCTCCTGTCCCCTCCATTAACAGCGATGCATCCTCCCAGCAAGATCATTATTCACTCCTTTGTCTTTCCAAATGTTCCTGTCTCTCTTTGCACTCCATCCCCACCTATTATTTACTCTTTATCCCCTATCTCCTGCAGTCCAAACATATGCAGGTTCGGTAAATTGGCCAAGCTACATTTCCAGTAGTGTTCTGGGATGCATAGTTTGGTGCATTAGTCAGGGGAAATGTTGAGTAATAGGGTCGGGGAATGGGTTTGGGTGGGATAATCATCGGAGGGTGGGTGTGAGCTTGTTGGGCCGATGGCCCAGTTTCCACACGGTGGCTGGGAAAATTTAGAATTCCTACAATCGGATCTAAGGAAGGGTCACAGGTACCGGAATGACCCTTGGTGTGTGAAGGAGATGGAAACGGGAAAGGGGAAGTGGCAGCGGAAACCGAATGAAATGTACCAGTTTAGCCTGGGAGGGGTTTAATTACACTCTGTACAGGTCGCTAGTCCTGAATTAGAAACTCCTGCTCCCACGTTTGCAGCAAATGGGAAAATGTCTGCGGCCCTCAGGCAATGATAGGTCCTGGGTTATGGTCACCATCTTTATTGGGGGCAAGGTACAGTGAGGCGCATGGACATGTCCTCTTCCTGGGTGGGGGCGGGGCGATTTGATGAGGAGCCTTTACACATCAGACACATACCAAGGAAATATTTGTCTTTAATATTCATCTTGCACTGACTGTGGGCTTTGTCTTGTGAATTTTTTTTATCAGATATTAATTGAGAATAATTGAGACCGGGATCTCAAAAACATGTTTCTACAGTCAGCAGAGTCATCAGGATCTGAATATCATTGGCATTTAACTGTGGAACGAGAAAGGTTTGTCTGTTCTGTCTGTCGAAAAGTAGCTCATATTTTTAGGTAAAAACAATGTGCTGTGGCCCAACATTTCAACTCCCCTCCCACTGAGCAATGACATGGAGGTCCTTGGCCTCCTTCACCGCCGCTCCCTCACTTCCCGACGCCTGGAGGAAGAACGCCTCATCTTCCGCCTATGAACACTTAAACCACAGGGCATCAATGTAGACTTCACCAGTTTCCTCATTTCGCCTTCCCCCACCTCACCCCAGTTCCAAACCTCCAGCTCAGCACTGTCCCCATGACTTGTCCTACCTGCCTATCTTCCTTTCCACCTATCCACTCCACCCTCCTCTCTGACCCATTACCTTCAGCATCACCCCACTCACCTATTGTACTCTTTCCTACGTTCTCCCCACGCTCACCCTCCTCTCATTTATCTCTCCACACTGCAGGCACCCTGTCTCTATTCCTGATGAAGGGCTTTTGCACGAAACGTCGATTTTACTGCTCCTCGGATGCTGCCTGAACTGCTGTGCTTTTCCAGAACCACCCTATTCCAGACTGTCATATTTTTGTCAAACAAATAGCAGAAAGATGTACAAATTCATGGTTGGAGCACCTTTGGGGTATGTGCTCTGTTCTGGGCCGTGCAGCCCAGGAAGGAGATATTGGTCTGAGAGGGAACATAGATTTATCCAAACTACACCTCGACTCTTTGCAGGAACTGTGATGTTTAGAGCCAGTCAACCACTTCATGACTTTAACCTGTGAACTCCTTGTTTTCAATTCCCTGTAAATTTCCCATTAAAATTTCTTATGGACTCAAATTGCAGTAACCTTTCACGTGGAATTTTCCAGATGCTGACAATTATCTGTTCATCCAGAAATTGCTGAAGGCCATGTTGACGCTGAGTGCTGCTTGGCTCAATGAGAATGTATTGGAGTTGGGTGAAAACAGAGGGAGATGAGACAGGGAGAAGGTGGCGCTGAAACTCAGTTTTAGTTCAGGCCATTCAGAATTTCACATGGTCCCAATGGGAACAGCCAATTTGTAAGCGATACTGCGGAGTATTTGTTAACAGTTTTTAAAGTATAATATATCAGCTTAAGTAAAGATTGGGGCTATTGATTATAATGGACATGTTTGAAGTGAAGGAAGGTTGAAAGCTCTTTAAAATTCTCTTAATGGTAGTAACTAGCTGAATCTAGAGAGACGTTGAGACAGGAACCTTCAGACCCGTGGTGGGCTCCTCTTGCACAATGTGGGAAATAAGGGACGCTTCCAGTGTCCTTGACGGCTATGTATGTAGGAAATGTGTCCATCTGCGCTACTGGGAAACTGCTTTTCAGACCTGGACTCACTGTGGACCATCTATGATACTGAGAATATTATGGACAGCACGTTTAGTGATATCGTCACACTGCAGGTGAGGGTTACACAGGCACAAAGGGAATGGGTGACCATCATATCAAGGTAAATGCTCAGCAAGGGAGTGCAGGAGTCCCCAGTGATCATCCCCTTCTCAAACAGATACTGTATACCGGTTGGAATTCTGTTGGGGGTGAATGGTTGGGGTGGCCTCTCGGGGAAATCAGCAACAGCCAGGGTCATGACACCACAGATAGCTCTGCTGCACCGAACAGGAGGAAAGATAGTTGCAGGGCTATAATGACATGGGATCAATGGTCAGAGTAAGGGCAGGTACTTCTGTGGCCACAGACATGAATCAAGGATGGTATGTTACCTCCCTGGTGCTAGGATCTGTAATAGCATGGAGTGGCTACAGTGAGTTCTGCAGCTGGAGGGTAAATAACCAATGGTTGTGGAACACACAGATACCAACGACATCGCGAAACAAAGGGATGAGGGCCTGAAATATGCATAAAGGAAAATCAGAGATATATTAAAATGAAAAGTAATAATGTCTGACTTACACCCAGTGCCATGTGCTAGTGAGAGCAGGAACAAGATGATAGATCAGCTGGATGTGTGGCTGGAGAAATGGTGTACCAGAGAAGGGTTTAGATTTTCCAGGCACAGCGACCATTTCTGGGCTAGGTGAGACTTGTACCAGCCTGACTGGTTACCCCTGGGCAGGGCTGGGAGAAATCTCTTGGTGGGGTGATTGCCAGTTCCATTGGTGAGATTGTAACTCGTCTGGCAGGGGGTTGAGAGCTAAAGAGTGGCTTAGATGGGCCAGATTCAGATCAGGGAATGGGAGATAGAGTATTCGTGATGCAGGCAACAGCTCAGAAAGACAAAGGTAAGGAGAATTAAACAAAGATTTAGTCCTCTTCATCCATCAGTCCTGCCATCCCAGCGGTGAGAGACAACAAAATATGAAGCCTTTTAAATGTCTATGACTCTAAGTGCCTCAGCAAAATCGTGGAAATCTTTAATAAAAACAAACAAAAAAAATTGCTGGAGATCCTCAGCATGTCTGGCAGCATCTGAAATGGTGACAGTTGCAGGACACATAGCAGTTTTGAAGACGTTGTATAATGCCATCCCACAACGTCCACTACTCCAGGCAAAATGTCCTCAGCCCCTCCTTATGGTTCACATGTTTCAATACTGGCAGCACACTTATAAATCTTTTCTGGACTTTTTCAGGTTTCCCAACATCTTTCCTATAGCAAGGAGACTAGAATGTAAAGCAGTCTGGGCATTCCAAAAGTGGCTGAGCCAATAAACTGTACAAACGAACCATGATCTCCCAACTCCTATACTCAATGCACTGCCCAATAACGGCTAGCATACCAAACACCACCTTCACCGACCTGTCTACCTTCAGCCTCACTTTCAAGGAACTATCAAACCACTCTGCACAATGTATTTGTTCATCAACACTTCCCAGGAACTTGTTATTATGGCGCTGAGTCCAACATTCCTGAAATCAGGGAGACTAGAATTGAATGTAGTATTCTAAAACTGGCCTCACCAATGCCCTGTTCAGCCACAACATGACCTCCTAACTCTTATACTCAGTGACAGAATCCATACAGTGTGGAAGCAGCCCATTCAGCCCATGAGACCTGACCAACCATCGGAATAGCATCCCACCTGAACCATGTGATCCAGCATTACCCACAGTTAATCCACCTAACCTGCACGTCTTTGGATTTTTTTGAGGAAACCAGAGTGCCCAGAGGATGCCCATGCAAACACACAGAGGGAGAATGTGCAAACACGACACAGAGTGGAATCGGACCCAGGTCCCTTTATTGATGAGTGCACAGACCAATAAAGGTAGGCGTCCCAAATGCAGTCTTCAGCACCCAGTCTCCCTGAAATTTGACTTTCCAGGAACTATGCAGTTCTGAGCTCTTCAGAGGGATTGAAAGTGAGGAGTAGAAAACAGGAACAGCATTGAGTTTTAGATCTATAAAATAACTCTCTGTTCCCCCCCTCTGTTTACCTCCCCCTCTGTTCCTCTCCCCGTTCTCTGATTCTCCCCTGCCTCTGCCTGTCCTCCCCTGCCCCCATCTCTGTCCTCACCTGTGCGACCACTCTCAATCCCCACATTCTCTCTTTAACCCCACCCTCCGCCCACCCTCACTGCCTACTCTCCCCTCTCTCTCCCCTAGTTCTGTATACCCCAACCACAGGGAAAGGACCTTGTCTATTTGCCCTACCCATGACCGGCTGATTTTATAAATCTCTATAAGGTCACCCCTAAGCGTCCGACGCTGCAGGGAAAAAACCCTATCCAACGCTGGCAACATCCTTGTAATTCTTTTCTGACCCCTTTCAAGTTTGATAACATCCTTCTGATAAGAAGGAGACCAGAATTGCTGGAATATTTCAAAAGTTGCCTAATCAATGTCCTGTACAGCCACAGTATGACATCCCAACACCTATACTACATTCTCTGACCAATAAAGGAAAGCATACCAACTGCCTTCTTCACGATCCTATCCACCTGTGACTCTACTTTCGAGGAACTATGAACCTGCACTCCAAGGTCTCTTTGTTTCGCAACACTCCCTAGGAAGTTACTATTAACTGCAAAAGTCCTGCTCAGGTTTGCTTTCCTAAAATGCAGCATCTCACATTTTTGTAAACTGAACGCCTCAGCCCATTCACCCATCTGATCCAGATCCCATTGTACTCTGAGGTAATCTTTTTCACTGTCCACTACACTGTCAATTTTGGTGTCATCTGCAAACATGCTAACGTTACATCTTATGTTCTCTTCCAAATCATTGATATAAATGGCAAACAGTAGTGGGTTCAGCACCGATCTTTGTGACATTCCATTGGTCACAGGCCTCCAGCCTGAAAAGCATCACTCTACCACCACTCTCTGTCTTCGACCTTTGAACCAGTTCTATATTCAAGTGGCTAGTTCTCCCAGTATCCCATGAGATCTAACCTTGCGAACCAATCTCCCATGAGGAACCTTGTTGAATGCCTTACTGAAGTCCATGAAGATCATGTTCACCGCTCTGTCCTCATCAATCCGCTTTGTTACTTCTTCAGTAAACTCAGTCCAGTTCATGAGACATGATTTCCCACGCACAAGGCTGTTATTGATATCCAGGACTTAACTCTGTACATTGGGGTCTGCGTCGCCCAGTTATAAGAGTTAATATTCTGGATAACGTTCACGTACACCAGCTTTGTGTTTGTGACTGCGTATTGAGTCTTGTGAATAACACCAACACAGGTGAGTTCCTTTTGAAAGGCAGTCCCGATCTCCCTACTCCCTCCCACCTGCTCTGTCTCCTCCATCCCCACCGTAGACAGTAAGTACAAGGAACTCATGGAGTTTCCATGTGAGTGAGGTTGAGAAAATCTTCCTTTCTTTCCACTAGCCCGCCATGAAATGGTGGTAGTGTCCTTACCTCTGGAGCAAGAGAATCGGGTTCAGAGTTTGGTAACAGCGGCTTTGAAGAGGCTGATTGGAAAACATGCCCAAGCCACCAGGCCATACTGTCCCCCAGCTGTCCCTGCCTGAGTATCCAAACAGAACCTTCCTGTAGTTTCTCTCCTGTCAGACTCTCCCATTACTCAGTTTGTCCAGTATTCCCTCCTGCTGCTGCACTGATACTGTCCCTCACTGACCTGTCCATCCCCCAGTGTCCTCTACATTCATTCATTTTTACAATCCCATTATTTCCCGTCCTCCAGCCTCGCCCCCTCCACTCTATTGGGCAGCAGCTGATATCAATCCTCCAGGCTCCTGTGTGATCGAGAGCATGTTCCATAGGAAGGGAGATCAGTGCACGGGCGCAGTGCTGGCCAATTGTTGGCGTATGTGCAGGGCGGGTCAGTGCCAGGGAGGGAGGCTGTCGGTTGTGTGGGATTAATCTGTCATTGCCAGCTCCCTTTCTTCTTTCCTCTGAGGACACGACCCAGAGGAATAGCCCTTTGCCTGGTGTCCTGACGAGTGGTCAAAGTATCAATAGGGGAGCATTTTGCAGCAAGTTGCCAGAACTCTTAGAACATAGAACATAGAACATAGAACAATACAGCACAGAACAGGCCCTTTGGCACATTATGTTGGGCCGAACTTCTAACCTAGATTAAGCACCCATCCATGCACCTATCCAAATGCCGTTTAAAGGTCGCCAATGATTCTGACTCTACCACTCCCACGGGCAGCGCATTCCATGCCCCCACCACTCTCTGGGTAAAGAACCCACCCCTGACATCTCCCCTATACCTTCCACCCTTCACCTTAAATTTATGTCCCCTTGTAACACTCTGTTGTACCCGGGGAAAATTTTTCTGACTGTCTACTCTCTCTATTCCTCTGATCATCTTATAAACCTCTATCAAGTCACCCCTCATCCTTCGCCGTTCCAACGAGAAAAGGCCGAGAACTCTCAACCTATCCTCGTACGACCTACTCTCCATTCCAGGCAACATCCTGGTTAATCTTCTCTGCACCCTCTCCAAAGCTTCCACATCTTTCTTAAAGTGAGGCGACCAGAACTGCACACAGTACTCCAACTGTGGCCGAACCAAAGTCCTGTACAGCTGCAACATCACTTCACGACTCTTGAATTCAATCCCTCTGCTAATGAACGATAATACTCCATAGGCCTTCTTACAAACTCTATCCACCTGAGTGGCAACCTTCAGAGATCTATGTACATAGACCCCAAGATCCCTCTGTTCCTCCACCTGACTAAGAACCCTACCATTAACCCTGTATTCCGCATTCTTATTTGTTCTTCCAAAATGGACAACCTCACACTTGGCAGGGTTGAACTCCATCTGCCACTCCTCAGCCCAGCTCTGCTCCATAACTAAGTCCATTTGCAGCCGACAACAGCCCTCCTCACTATCCACAACTCCACCAATCTTCGTATCATCTGCAAATTTACTGACCCACCCTTCGACTCCCTCATCTAAGTCATTAATAAAAATTACAAACAGCAGAGGACCCAGAACTGAACCCTGCGGAACTCCACTTGTAACTGGGCTCCAGGCTGAATATTTACCATCTACTACCACTCTCTGCCTTCGACCGGTTAGCCAGTTTTCTCTCCAATTGGCCAAATTTCCCTCTATCCCATGCCTCCTGACTTTCCGCATAAGCCTACCATGGGGAACCTTATCAAATGCCTTACTAAAATCCATGTACACTACATCCACTGCTCTACCCTCATCCACATGCTTGGTCACCTCCTCGAAGAATTCAATAAGACTTGTAAGGCAAGACCTACCCTTCACAAATCCGTGCTGGCTGTCCATAATCAAGCAGTGTCTTTCCAGATACTCGTAAATCCTATCCCTCAATACCCTTTCCATTACTTTGCCTAACACAGAAGTAAGACTAACTGGCCTGTAATTCCCGGGGTTATCCCTATTCCCTTTTTTGAACAGGGTCACAACATTCGCTACTCTCCAGTCCCCTGGTACCACCCCCGTTGCCAGTGAAGACGAGAAGATCATTGCCAACGGTACTGCAATTTCCTCTCTTGCTTCCCACATAATCCTAGGATATATCCCGTCAGGCCTGGGGGACTTGTCTATCCTCAAGTTGTTCAAAATGTCCAACACATCTTCCTTCCTGACAAGTATCTCTTCTAGCTTATCAGTCCGTTTCACACTCTCCTCTTCAACAATACGGTCCCTCTCGTTCGTAAATACTGAAGAGAAGTACTTGTTCAAGACCTCTCCTATCTCTTCTGACTCAATACACAGTCTCCCACTACTGTCCTTGATCGGACCTACCCTCGTTCTCGTCATTCTCAGGTTTCTCACATACGCATAGAATGCCTTGGGGTTATCCTTGATCCTATCCGCCAAGGATTTTTCATGCCCTCTCTTAGCTCTCCTAATCCCTTTCTTCAGGTCCCTTCTGGCTATCCTGTATCCCTCCACTGCTCTGTCTGAACCCTGTTTCCTCAACCTTATGTAAGCCTCCTTCTTCCTCTTTACTAGACATTCAACCTCCCTCGTCAACCAAGGCTCCCTCACACGACCTTTTCTTTCCTGCCTGATCGGTACATACATATCAAGGACACGTCGTATCTGCTCCTTGAAAAAGTTCCACATTTCCACCACATCCTTCCCTGACAGCCTATGCTCCCAACATATGCTCCTCAAATCCTGTCTTACAGCATCGTAATTTCCCTTCCCCCAAGTGTAAAATCTTCCTTGTTGTGCGCACCTATCTCTCTCCATATCTGTGCGCACCTATCTCTCTCCATAACATGAGAGTCTTATGAATAGTCAGGATTGTTATGGAAAATGACAAGGGTGGGCCTCTAATTAGAGTTGTAATTTGGTTAATTTTAGTTCAACCAGATATGATTTGGCCAGTGTGTGCAGAATGGTTCTCATCAGAGTATTTACTATCATATTTACTATCATGATCTATGCCGATCTGAATATCATTGGCCTTTTCCTCTGGAAGGAAAGGTGTGCATTCTGTCCGTGGGCGAATATCTCAAATGTCAGTGTGACTGGAAAAGTACTGAGACACAGCCAAGTCCATGTTAGAGTGCTTTGTGGCTTTGAATGGAGGTTGGTTGTCAGGATTATCTCCGTGGCAACGGTAGTTTAAAACGTCTAGTTCAATTCAGCATTTTGTGTTTAAACAACACACCCCTCCCCAACACCTCCGTGGCTCAGTCAAGTACTTGACAGGTGCTTCAGTTTCGGTGGGGTTATCTGTCAGGATTCTCATGTGGAGGAGCCGGTCTTGGAATGGGGTGGACAAAGTTAAAAATCACACGACACTAGGCTATAGTCCAACAGGTTTATTTGGAAGCACTGGCTTTCCAAGCACAATGTAATTTTTAACTTTATCAGGTTCATCTCTATGCTGACAGACTTCTTCAGATAAGTACTTCAGCAATTAAATAGGCCATATGTTCCCCACGCAATAGGTTCCCTCGAGCAGTGTAAACTGCTATTCTTGCCCTGGGGATAGCTGCTCATTTGTAGACCCAGTCAAAATCCCATCAAGCTTTTTGTTGATCTTTAAAGTTGTTCTAATCTCCTAGTTTCTCCTTGGTCTTTGCCAATTTGTATCCCTTCTGTTTCAATTTGGTAGACTCCCTTATTTCCTTCGACACAAATGGCAGATTATTCCTTTTCACTAATATATATAATTTTGCTGTGCACTTTGAAAAATTACTGCCTCATCCTGTTGTAGTCTACTTTGTTTAAGCACAGGATCTTGGGATTGGATTTAATCTTCCAGCTTGCCAACTGTGTTATAAATTCAATCAGACTTCTCACAAGTCTTTTATCAGATTACGAGGGGAGGCGATGTTACCTGGGTGTTTTGGTTTTCATTGTCAGAGACCTTGGCTTTGTAATAAAGTATAGAATAGATATTCACAACAGAGAATTTTGAATGCTGTGAATGTACTACGCAGTCTAAAATCATAAATCACTGTCTCCTCTCAGTTTAAAATTGCAAAATCATTATCTTCTACAAACTTCCTCACTATCTAAGTTTGAACCGTAAGAAGATAAGCACTAGGCACAGGAGAGGCAATGCAGCCCTTTGAACCAGCTCCACCATTTAATACGGTGATGATTGAGCTCACCTCAGCCTCAGCTGGATTTTCCCGCCTGCTCTCTCTCACCCTTCAACTCATTGCGAATTAAACATCTGTATCTCTTCATTAAATTTGCGCATTGCCCTGGCATCCACCACGCTTTGAATAGGGAAGTCCACAGATTCACAACACATTGAGACAAGTACGTTCTTCCTCATGAGAATAGAGTAGAGTTCTTATAGTGCAGAAACAGGGTATTCGTTCATCGATTCCACACCAAACCTATGATGAGCATCCCATTCAGACCCACTCGTTCCTGTAACCCTGCTTTTGCAATGGCTAATGGCTTAACCTGCAAATGTATGGCAATTTAGTATGGCCAATTCACCTCACCTGCACATCTTTGGACTGTGGGAGGAAACTGGAGCACCCAGAAGAAACCCACGCAGACATGGGGAGAGCGTGTAAACTCGACCCATTCGCCTATGGCTGTAATCAAACCCAGGTCCCTGAAGCTCTGAAGCAGCAGTGCTATCCACTGAGCCACCTCTGCTACAAATCGACTTTGCCTCATTAACCTCCCCACCCCCACAATTGGTTGAATCTATGTTGCTTATGTCAGAAATCAGGTTATGGAAGCAGATGTCTCAGTAAAACCCAATGACAGCCCATATGTCCTGCGTGTCTGAATGGGGATTCTATACACAACAACATCCAGCCCACACTTTCCAGAGATAGGGCTCCAGTGGCTTCATGGGGACTACAACTCACACAATCCCTGAGGCAGGGACTACACGTGTGAGGGGAAACCCGGCACTGCACATGTCCACATTGTGGGCCGATTTTGGAGCATGTGCTTTAGGGTTACTCGCGGAAACTATTTCACACTGTGATTGGCTGGAGGAGGAATGCATCTGCTTGTCGTATTGATCTGTCAGTGCGTTAAAGTGTCGTCACACCCATGTGGGATCAAGTTCCATCCCCAACTCATTGTCATGCTTGGAATCGAACAAGGAGAAACACAGAAGGATCTGACCCGTTCTCCCAGACTGAAAGTTCCTCTTCTGTCCATGATCTGCCACCTCCCTTTCTGTTTCCGTCTGTTGCATTCTACTGTTACATAATTGACTTCCAGCAACTAAAGGGAAAGGAAGTGAACCCAGAAAGGGTGCAGATCTAACCAGGGAGGGAATTGGTGGCATGGATCTGTTTATCAGTAACTCCATGAGAATGGGGAGGATGTACATTAGTGGTAGCAGAGTCAGAACGGTGAGAGAGAGTAAGTGGACTGGAGGATTACAACTTTCGGGGGAGAAAGGGTAAAAAGATATTCGAGAGAAACTGGAATAGTCTGCTCTGAATTTCTAATCTGTACATATTCCTTAATACAGGGTGCTAGATGGTGAAGATGTGCAGACTGAAATCTCAAAATCATGTGCAGATTGTGATTAAGTTAACCAGTATTATAAGAACCAAAGATGGAGAATCACTCAGACAAAACCCTACAACACTCCCCCTCACAGCATTGTCGGTCTATCTGTGCCAAATGGACTGCGAGTGGTTCAAGATGGCAGTTCATGACCATCTTCTCAAGGGTAACTAGAGATGGGGAATAAATGCTGACTGAGCCAGTGATGCCCATATCCTGGAAATGGGTTCTATATCTATTTACTGAAACCCAGTTGATGTTACGGCAGGATGATGAGGGACGCTGAGTGTGTCCTCCAGGAGGCAGCACCATCACGTTACCCCACCTACACCCACACAGTAACACAACAACGCCTCTGGAAAAAAAGGCAGAGAAGCCCAAGGAGGACTGAGATATAGTTCTTCGAGGTAAAGTCATCAAAGGGGATTGGAATACAGCAGGAACAGGAGACTGAGCTGGGTAGTCAGCTGTTTCCCATTGAATGGTGGAGCAGGATTGAAAGGCTGAATGGTCTCCTCCTGCTGCTATCTCCCAGGTATGTATATAGTCATGGAGCCCGGGTAGGAAGAAGTGGGCAGGGATTCTCCAGGAGATTGCACCTCCACAACAGTTTTCAGTGAGGGATGGTTTGATGGATGTTATTTAACATTTATCTTTAACACAAGGTTTGTGAATTTGTTTTTTTAAAGCAAATGTATAAGTTTATTCCACAATAAATGAAACTAAAAGAATCGAAACTATCTGCATATAACAGCTTTTTAAAATTTCAAACTCACTTGAGAACAAAATCCTGTCTACTCCTGGACACCACCACTTTCCAGTTACTCAAACTGGATTGGCTGGAGGAGGAATGCATCTGCTTGTAGTATTGATCTGTCCGTGCGTTAAAGTGTCATCACACCCATGTGGAACCAAGTTCCATCCCCAACTCATTGTAATGCTTGGAATCTACCAAGGGGAAACACAGAAGGATCTGACCTTCCCTCCCTATCTGAGCCTTTGGTTTGATTTAACTCTTTTTCATTTCTCATTCTGTGAGCTGTGAAGCATTCTTTTTTCCCCATTTCTCTTACCCAGAAGTGTTATCACACACAGCTGAGCAACCTTCCCAGCATCAACATCATTATTCCATTATTTTGTTTTTTGTTAACATATAATCACCGGCAGAAGCACACCAGTGTGATCAGTTGAATATTTACAAACAAAGCCCATTATGGGCAAAGCAAACCATCACAAGTGACAGAATGGGAAGGGACTAAATCAAAGTAGAGTTGAAGGTGAGGGGGCAGCGGTGGAGATGAAGCACTGTATCCCCTGCGGTGCCCACCTCTATCTCAAGGAATCGAGAGCATTGATATACACCACATGCTCCTTCTCCAAGGACACCGTGCTGCATCGCCATTATCCTCAATCGTAGAATAGAATCCCTACAGTGCGGAAGGAGAGCATTGGCCCATCAAACCCCACCGATCATCCGAAGAACATCACGCCCAGAGCACTCCATCCCTGTAACACTGCATTTCCCATGGCTGATCCACCTAGTCTGCACATTCTTGGACACTGTGGAGAATTCAGCATAAGTGGTCCACCTAACCTGCACAACTTTGGACTGTGGGAGGAAACCAGAGCACCTGGAGGGGACGCACACTATCCTGGGGAGAATGTGGGAACTCCACACAGTGTGTTGACCAAGGCTGGACTCCAACCTTGTACCTGGTGCTGTGAAGCAGCCGTGCTACGATCATAATTTATATCAAAACAGATGATCCCTGCTCATTGTCACATTGCTGTTTGTGGAGACTTACTGCCCAGAGAGACACCCTGAGGTTCAGAAAGTGGCAATATAAATTCAGTCAACTCCAGCCCAATTCATGTGATTAACAACAACATCAATACTCCAACAGTGTCATCATGTACAAGGTCCAGTCCTGACTCTGATGAACAGTAACTCCAGAATCAG
The DNA here is from genome assembly GCF_047496795.1 of Chiloscyllium punctatum. Classification (NCBI taxonomy): domain Eukaryota; kingdom Metazoa; phylum Chordata; class Chondrichthyes; order Orectolobiformes; family Hemiscylliidae; genus Chiloscyllium; species Chiloscyllium punctatum. The sequence continues at coordinate 97,702,772 of NC_092744.1, forward strand.
AGTCCTGCAGTGACGTGTGAACTCTATCCTACATGGAGCAGGTAGATGATCACTTCCCTGTGTGCATTTACTAGTCCCTCAGTCGTGTTGAAGACTGTGCAAATCCCTTGTCACACAGAGAGGTAAACAATTCCTACCCAGTGTTAGGGAGCAGGATGAGTCACTGACTCCATTCTCACACACACAACATCTGAATGGCCTCTCCCCCTGTGTGGGCTCACTGGGGTCTCAGGGAAGCAGGATGAATCACTGAATCCCTTCCCACACACTGACCATCTGAATGGCCTCTCCCCCTGTGTTGGCTCACTGGCGTCTCAGCAGGTGCTACATTTGAGTGAATCTCTCCCCACACTGGGAGCAAGTGAATGACCTTTCCCCAGAGTGAGATTGCTGGTGTTTCAGCAGGTCACTGAGTGAATCCCTTCCTACACACTGAGCAGGTGAATGGCCTCTCCCCGGTGGGAATGCACTAATGTCTCCGCTAGTAAGAGATTTGAATGAATCCTTTCTCATACATGGAGCAGGTGAAGAATCGAAATCCATTGTGCCCCCTCTGATGCCTCAGCAGATTGAAAGATCGATTAAATCCCTTCCCATATGTGAGGCAGGTGAACCGCCTCTCCCCAGTGTGACTGTGTCAGTGAATGTCCCACTGGGAGGGGTAAGTGAATTCCTAATTATAATTGAGCCCAATCTCATTCCGGTCGGACCAGAACCTGTTCCAGAGAGTGTTGCAGGAAAGGCAGAATGCTCAGCTGCAGCTGGTCACCTGATCAGTCACCAGACCCGAAAGGTTCACTCTACACAGATGCTGCCAGACCTGCTGAATCTTTCCAGCAATTTCTGTTTTTGCTTCTGATTTTCCAGCATTTTCATATGTTTAGTTTTCCAGTACTCATCTTGTCTGTTGCAGAGGGGTTTATTGATGAAGTTAGAGGGTTTTGAAAATCGTATGTCAGGACACACATCAGCTATGATGATCATGAATGGCAGAGCAGGGTTAAGGGGCTAAGTGGCCTCTTCCTGTTCCGATGGAAGTTATCCGTCGTCAGCTTGTGGTAAAATTTCCCCTCACTGTTCACTTCACCTCCATGTCTAACACACTGTTACTGATGAACAAACCTCCTGTGTTTGAACTAAACCTGCTAATGTTCAGTGGCTCCCTCTCCTACCACCCGGGTTTAACTCTCATCATGAAATGCTGTCTCGTATTACTGCGGGAATGCCCACAAGGACTAATCCTGGAGTCTGTATCCCCTGGGATCCACAAAGCCCGTTTATTTCCTTCTTCCTCTCTTATTCTGGCTATTGAACTCTTGGTTGCAATCCATTCTCCTGTCATGCTCTTCAACATGCCCATGTGGGTGCACTAGAGGCAGCTGGGATTTAATAAAGGGAAGTGGGGATTAGGCGGGTACAAGGAGCGGTGACAGCAGAGACAGTTCTCATTGTAACGGCAGAGTTTTTCCGTGACCCAGTGAGTGGTGAGGCACCTGAGTTTGTGGGGGAGGCAGATTCAATCAGGGATTTGGGAAAACACTCAGAGACTGATCTATCCATCTGATTGTTAACTCAGTTAGATAGACATAAAGCAGAATACACATTTAGATAGCACCTTTGATGACCTGGGGTAAGATAACATGTTTCCAGCCAATGATTTCAACCTCAAATCTCTGAAAACGCAGGCACAAAGCTTCCTATTTGTATTAGGCTGTCTCTCAACCTCCTCTTTTCTTGGGAAAATTGTTTTAGGTTGTCTAGCCTTTCCTTGTGATCATAACCTCTATGTTCCTGTAGAATTTGTGACTGAAACTTTATTTTCCTGATCCTTGTGAGTGATGCCATCAGCAGAAACAGTTCCTGATCTGTGAGGAATTTCGGTTGGAGTATTTGTATTTACAAATTCATTCTCACCCTCACGTACAGTGTGAAATTGCTGTAAAACAAAAGGAATGGAATGAGTGAGAACCCACAGAAACACAAAGGCAGTGTGTGTACCTGAGCTGAATGAACCTGGCATGAGGAAAACGTGATGACAATCAAAGCTAGTTAGAGTCACACAATCCATTAGGCACACAAACAGGCTATTCGGTCCATCGAGTCAGCAATGACCTGCTGTCTCACTCTACCCCCATAACCCCACATTAACCATGGCTAACCCAACCCACCTAAATTGTACACTACAGACCATGTTAGCATGGCTAATAGAGCAAACCTGCACATCTGTGGGAGGGTCACAGATTACATCCAAATGCTCGGAATTGTGGATGAAGGCTCACAAATACTTTCGTCTAATGCAAATGCTGTATTTTTCAAAATAAAATCTGGGGGGCACTGCAACCAGAAAGATTTCCAATTATCTCTAGAGGAAGAGAATTCAAAACTCAGGGGGTGCAGTGTAAGTTACAGAGATCTGGGAACCATCAGAAATGTTACAGGTTGTGAGTAAGGTGGGGGTGAGACAAGGACAAAAAGACAGTCTGTCACACGGGGGAAGGCAGGAGAGATTGAACAGCAGAAATGGTAGTCCCTCAAGGCCACGGGGGATAGAATTAGGGCTGGGAAAGAAACAAGGAAACAAGGTGTGCAGCTGTCAAAGATATACATTGAGAAAATAGATTATAACAACAGAGAGGGCAGAGTTCACAGTCTGAATTTTTTGCTCTCATTGGTGAGTACAGAACGCCGTAAAGCTGGGGTAGTTCTCTGATATCCAACACATACAGGATCGGCCAAGTGGCCTCGATTTGTGCTTTAACTCTCTGATAATTTTATTGTGACATTTGGAATTCAGGTCAGATGAGGTTTAACTTCTCAAATTGGACTGGAGTTTAATATTCTGGAGAAATGTCAAAGAAATCGCATTGATCCCATTCTGCAGACTTTAGTCCATAGCCCTGCACATTCCAGCATCTCAGTTACATCCATATGCTTTTATTCTAATGTGATGCATGTTACTGCCTCTATCAGCCCATCAGTGAGTTCCTGCTTTCCACCATCTCTGAGGGAAATGAATTCTCCCTTCCTCTTTTTTTCTGAGAATTAACTTCAATCTAAAACCTTCAGTTCCTGACAGCTCTGTTAATGAATGACTGCTTTCTTTCCACTTTACCTGGATTCCTCAGCATTTTATTACTTCAATTAAATCTCAGCACATCTTCCTTGGATACACTCCCCACCCCCAGCCTATCCAATCTTTTGTCAGAGCAGAATTTGTCCAATCGGAGTAACAATCTGATCAATCTCGTCTGTACCCTCTCTGGTCAGAACACAACAACCCTGGAATGTGGGGACTAGGAGTGAGTGCAGGACTTTAGCCGTGGTCAGACTAGTGTTCCTGACATTTCCAGTGTCACCTCCATGTTCTTGTGGTTGTCGCTGACACAAGAAGTATCCTGGTTTTCCCGCATGGAAATGGATGTGCACTCCATGGGACTGGGATTCCCTTCCATGTGTTTATTGTTAACTAATCCTAAATTAACTTCAGATTTAAACAAGATTATCAGCTACCCACCAATTAACTTCTTTCATTATACTCAAGTCACCTTACCTCTTAAAATCTCTTTAAAATTATAGCTATCTAAAAACAACAGGGTTTAATTTGATGAACAATTATTCAGGTGTATTCACTGTTACAATCACTTGAAGATTATCTTTACCTTCAGCTACATCTGGTGAATTGAACACTTATTGTAATTGTATGAATATCAAATGGACTTGGGTTTTATGCTAATTAATCCAGACTGACATTCTTGTTGATTAATATCTTGCAGAGAACTGTCCTCAGAACTCCAGCTGTGCTTTGACTTCAATCACAACTGGATGTGGATGGACAGAGATCTTAGATCTGTTCTGTTGTTTCCCGAATTGCTTTGCTCTGTCTATCACTTGCTGCTTGTGCTGTTTGGAATACAAGTAATCCTCTTTGGTAACTTCATCAGGTTAACAGCTCATTTTTAGGTATTCATGCTGCTGTTACTAGCATGCCCTCCTGAATTCTCACAGTTGATTGAGGATTGATCCTCTGGTTTGATGGTAAGAGGCAAGTTGGGGGATATGCTGGGCCGTGATTCTGCAAATTTTGTTGGCGTACAATTCTACTGCTATTAATGGAAGTAAAGAGCGAAACCCTTACACTGTAGGGCCTATATACAAGAAGCTACATGCAGTATCATGAACACTGATAGGCCAAGAAATGAAATGAAGGACCATCACTGTACAATGATACAGGATCACAACTGCAGCAAGGGGAGATTAAGAGCCAACTTGACATAGGAGTAGGGAAAGAAGCAGCTGATCAGATTGTCTCCTTCATAGTCACAAAGGGACTCTGTGAGATTATTGTATTGTTGGAGGTGATAATGGAGGAGGTTGGGGAGATAAAGAGCCCTTCAAAAGAAACTAATCTGCCTGAGAGTTATGGGATCGACTTGATTGCCATGCATTTAACAGAAAGCTAATTGAAACTGTTTTTATTCACAAAAGATAACAAAACTGACAGTGTTTCCAATCATCATCAGAAACAGACCCGAGAATACACGGTTCCGAGATGGATGTTAATAGCCCATCAACATTCAAACTCCTGTAATCATTCAGCAAACTTATGCATGATTAATGAGTCCTGATGAACCAGAAAATCACTGTTCACTCTGTGCAGATAGACAGCGATGTGGGGAAGTATTGGTCGAGTGGTATTGTCGAGAGACAGTTAATCGAAAGTCCCAGGTAAAGTTCTGATGACCTGGGTTCAAAGCCTGCTGCAGCAGATGGGGGAATTTGAATTCAATAAAAAACCTCTGGAATTTCAGAATCTAATGGTGGCCATTAATCGGTTGTCAGAAAAACCCATCTGGTTCAGTAATGCCCTTTCAGGAAGGAAGCTGCCATCCTTACCTGGTCTGGCCTACATTGTGACCTCAGACCCACAGCAATGTGGTTAACTTACCTGCGCTCTGGGCAATTAGAGATGGGCAGTAAATGCTGCCGGGCCAGCGACACCCTCATCCTGTGAATGAATAAAGGAAAATAAAACTCTCTACCCAGTGTGAATCTGTGCATGTTCAACAATGTTGTGAACATTTCCAAAACTTAGTTTTCTATATATATATAAAACTTTATGAACATTACAACGGCCAAAATTATTGTTCACTCCTTGGTATGAACAAGAGAAAAAATGTCCTTCTCCTGTTGTTATGAGTAAATTCCCTGATGTTTCAGCAGGATGGATGCCTGAGGGAATCCCTCCACCCCACACACAGAGCAGGTGAATAGCTTCTCCCCAGTCTGACTGGTTTGTCCAGTTTCCCGGTGGGATAGGTAAAGAGTTCCATTCTGGCATTCCCCACATTTCCAGTCTCTCCCTGGTGTGGCTGGACTGCTGTTTTGCCATTTCAGATAAATGCTGGCAGACTCTTACACACACCGTGTAGGTGTGATACTTCCCAGTCAGAATGCTGCTGTTTCCTGTTGAAAACCTTTTGATAATTTGGTTCCAATGATCTGTTAGCGGCTGTGGAAACCCCGTCCCCCCCCATTCCTGAGGAAGGGTTTACGCCTGAAACATCGATTCTCCTGCTCCTCACATGCTGCCTGACCAGCTGTGCTTTTCCAGCACTACACGTTTTGACACTGACAAACAGAATGACTGTCAGAGCTGGATGTGGTTTTGCCTGAATCCTTTGACCCAGCCCTTCACAGGATTGGGACAGTTCAAGACACGTCTCTATGAAATGGGATGGATTTGCAGATTCCAAACAGGTATTATGTAGTAACTCCTTGCACCAGGATATAGATATCATCGCCCTGATGACTGTGGAAGGAACCATTGTTCATTTCCTCAATCTGTCAGAAAGCATTTCAGGTATTGGTGTGGCTGTAGATGTTCTGAGATATTTACAATCCTGGGTAGACCATCCTGGAGCAGGTGTTCAGTTCAGTGTACCCGAACTGCCCGCCCCCTCCAACCAACAACTCAGCATAAAGCAGTAAACATTATCTCCTGCTGTGGAAGGACAGCCTGTATTGGTCTGAGAAGGAACACTGAGCAGATTTACCTCAATGATAATTTAACCCCATGAAGGCAAGAGACCAGAGCAGGTTAAGCAAGTCCAAATAAAATGCATTATACCACAAAAAGAGGCCCATCAAATCCAAGCTGGCTCTCTGTAGCAGAATCCCAAATTCCCATGCCCCATATGTCCCCTACACTCAGCAAGTTCATTTCCCTCAGACCTCTTATCATTGTTTTTATCAATCATTGATCTTCTCTACTTACATCACTATAACAGGCAGCATGTTCTGATTATTTCCAACCAATGCAGTCAGCAGACACACTTGCTCATCTCCCGCTGTCTCAAAACCTTACATCCAACCTTAATTCTTGTGCCATCTGAATATCATTGACTTTTTCTTGTGGAAGGAAAGGTGTGCATTCCGTCTGTGGATGATTATTACAAATGTCGGTGTGACTGGAAAAAGAACTCTGTGGTTTATGGCTTTGAATGGAGGCTGTCTATCAGGATTATCTCCAAGACAATAGCACCTCACGTTTATCCCCCTCCATCCACGCATCAATGAATTTAATATACGCTGTGATGTCAAACACTTCTTCTGCCACCTCCGTGCTCAGTTTTACAATCAGGACTGCCGCCCACCTTCCCAGGACCCCTTTGCCAGCCTCCAACACACTCCATCCACCTGGATACCCCGTGCTGGCCTATTCACTGGCCTAGATGTCTACATTTCCAACTGCCGCTGAGACATTAACTACCTCAACCTGTCTACCCCCTCCCCCACTCCAAACTCTCACCATCGTGACGCACAGCACTCCACTCCCTCTGCTCCAATTCAAACCTCACCATCAAACCAGCAGATAAAGGGGATGCAGTGGTAGTTTGGCGCACTGACCGCCACGCCGCTGAAGTCAGATGCCAACTTGAAGACACCTCCTCCTTCTGCTCCCTTGACCATGACCCCACCCCTATCACCAAACCGTCATCTCCCAGACCATACAGAGCCTCATCACCTCAGGAGATCTGCCAACCACAGCTTCCAACCTCATAGTCCGGGAACCCTGCACCGCCCGATTCTAACTCCTTACCAAGATCCAGAAGCCTGACCACTCCAGCCGACCCATTGTCTCATCTCCACCTACCTTGACACTGTCCTATCCCCCCTATCCAGGAACTCCCCACGTATGTTCAAGACACCACCCACGACCTCCACCTCCTCCAAGATTTCTGTTTGCCCGGCCCCCAACACCTCATCTTCACCATGGATATCCAATCCCTCTACACTTCCATCCGCCATGACCAGGGCCTCCAAGCCCTCCATTCCTTCCTATCCCGATGTCCCCAGCAGTACCCTTCCACTGACACTCTCATTCGTTTGGCCGAACTGGTCCTCAACCTTAACACTTTCTCCTTCAAATCCTCCCACTCCCTCTAGACCAAAGGAGTAGCCATGGGCACACGTATGGGCCCCAGCTATGTCTGTCTCTTTGTTGGCTACGTAGAACAGTCGATCTTCCTTATTTACAACAGCACCACTCCCCACCTCTTCCTCCGCTACATTGAAGACTGCATTGGCACCACCTCATGCTGCCGTGAGGAGGTTGAGCAATCCATCAACTTCACCAACACATTCCACCCCGATCTTAAATTTACCTGGAACATCTCTGATACCTCCCTCCCCTTCCTGGACCTCTCCATCTCCATTAATGACGATCGACTTGGCACTGACATTTTTGACAAACCCACCGACTCCCACAGCTACCTGGATTACAACTCTTCCCACACTACCTCCTGCAAAAATGCTATCCCATATTCCCAATTCCTCCCCTGTATCTGCTCCCAGGAGGACCAGTTCCACCACAGAACACACCAGATGGCATCCCTCTTTAGAGACCGCAATTTCCCTTCCTACGTGTTTAAAGATGCCCTCCAATGCATCTCGTCCTCAACCCGCACCTCCGCACTCAGTGCCCATCCCTCCAACCGTAACAAGGACAGAAGACCCCGGTGCTCACATTCTACCCTCCTGACCTTCGCATAAACCAAATTATCCACCGACATTTCCGCCACCTCCAAACAGACCCCACCACCAGGGATATATTTCCCTCCCCACTCTTTCCGCCTTCCACAAAGACCGTTCCCTCCGTGACTACCTGGTCAGGTCCACGCCACCCTACAACCCACCCTCCCATCCTGACACCTTCCCCTGCCACTGCAGGAATTGCAAAACCTGCGACCACACCACCTCCCTCACCTCCATCCAAGGCCCTAAAGGAGCCTTCCACATCCATCAAAGTTTTACCTGCACATCCACCAATAACATTTATTGTATCCGTTGCTCCCGATACGTTCTCCTCTACATTGGGGAGACTGGACGCCTCCTAACAGAGTGCTTTAAGGAACATCTCAGGGGCCCCCAGCACCAATCAACCACACCGCCCTGTGGCCCAACATTTCAACTCCCCCTCCCACTCTGCCCAGGACATGGAGGTCCTGGGCCTCCTTCACCGCCGCTCCCTCACCACCAGACGCCTGGAGGAAGAACGCCTCATTTTCCACCTCTGAACACTTCAACCCCAGGACATCAATGTGGACTTCAACAGTTTCCTCATTTCCCCTTCCCCCACCTCACCCTAGTTCCAAACTTCCAGCTCAGCACTGTCCCCATGTCTTGTCCTAATTGCCTATCTTCTTTTCCGCCTATCCACTCCACACCCCGACCTATCTTCATCCCCTCCCCCACTCACCCATTGTACTCTATGCTACTTTCTCCCCACCCCCACCCTCCTCTCACTTATCTCTCCACCCTTCAGGCTCTGTGCCTGTATTCCTGATGAGGGGCTTTTGCCCGAAACGTCGATTTTACTGCTCCTCGGATGCTGCCTGAACTGCTCTGCTCTTCCAGCACTGCTAATCCAGAATCCCCCCCCCCCCCAGGCCTTGCCCATCTGGCACCATTCCACGAAATTCCAGAATGTGTAATGCTGCTCGCTTACGATGCCTCTCTTCATTGTGTAAGGTTCCAATCATTTATGTGCTCATCACTCAATTTAATAAACTGCATTTCCTGCTCACAATCTGATCTCATCTAGACTGGGGAGAGAAAAACAGCACAGGTGACAAAAGTGAATATACCTACATTCTGTCTGCAAGCAAAAAAAGACCCTGAGCTTCCAGGTTCCTGTCACTGCAACATCCCACTGTGTTCCCATGCCTTCATTTCAGTTTGATCTGCTGCACAGCTCCCGCATATCACAGAGCAAGTGGGAAGAGTGGTAAGTCATTTCCTGCTGAGAGACCGTGCAATCTTCAATACCCAGTATCGAGTTCAATCATTTTAGGCCCTGTCCACCTTCTTTCACGTTCTTGCCCCACCCACAAATACCATTCGTTCCAAAGGCGGATCGTTTGGCTCGAAAATCTAGCCCAGGATGCACTAGACCAGCTGATTTTGTTCAGATATTTCTGCTTTTCCTTTGGATAACTTTATTCAGTTCTGATCGCCAGCCTTCAGGAAACGTGTGTTTGCACGGGATGGTGGTCAGAGGAGATTTACCAAGGTGGTATCTGAGCTCGACCATTCCCCCTGCAAAGATAAGCGAAAGTGATGGCTGCAGGTACTGGAGCTCAGAGTCGAGAAGGTAAGCTGGAAAAGCACAGCACGTCAGACATAATCTGAGGAACCGATGCTTCGGGTGCAAGCCACCGCCATTCCATTACCAGCCGATGCCTGGAGGAAGAACGTCTCATATTCCACCTTAGGACTCTGCAACTACACGGGTCATTTCACCTACCCCTACATTATCCCAGTGCAAAGCCTCCAACTCGGCGATGCTCTCTGTACCCGGCCATCAATTTTAACCCCCCCCCCCCGAACTATCACATTCTCCAGCACCTTCATCCACCTGTCGCTTTCCCAGCTACCTGACAACCAATCCTATTCCTCTCCCTCAACCCCGACTCAAAAGTCTCATTCCTGATGAAGGGGTTATGCCCGTAATATCGATTCTCTTGCGCCTCGGATGCTGCCTGACTTGTTGTGCTTTGAAAGCACTACACTCTCGCCAATGCAAAGATAGATGAGCTAAACTGGGGCTCTTCATCTGAGAGTGGAGAAAGCTGAGACAGAAATTGATTAACGTGCACATAAAGGGATAGATATGTGTGACAGGAACAAACTTCTTATGGGAAGGGTTAATAACCAGGGATATAAATGAAACGCTAGAGAGAGGATGTTCATGGAATATTTAGGAAGAATGTTTACATCCTGAGAGTGTTGTTTGTCTCGAAGTCACTTTTGAACGTGTGGTAAAGCGAAGAGTCATCAAAACACTTCAGGCGTATTTAGCCGAACACTTGAGGAGCCAGAGCATGCATGGATAAGGACCAGGTACTGGAAACTGGGGCGAGGATAAACAGATGTTTGATGAAATACTTGAACACCATAACTCTGGGTGCAGTAAAATAGAGGCTAGTACAGCTCTGTGGCACAGTGAAAGACGTGTTGGACTTCTACTGCATTTTTAAGATTGGGATTCAAAGTTTGTGGGTTTGAGTCCCACCAGAATCGGAGTTTAGTTCAGATTTCTGCTGAATCAATGGTTGTTCTGCTGATTCATCATCAGTTCCCATCGTCTGGACTTCTCCTCCCTGCTCCTGACCAGAGAAGATTCCTCACTTTCTGGATGGTGAGTTTTGAGGGAATCATATCACTTGAAACATGGTCAGCCCAGAATCGGCTTCGCATTCACAATACACACTGCAGAAGCCCACTGTCTCTAAACACATTTCCCTCCCACAGTTGCAGAATATTTCGGTTTATTCAGTGTCTTTTTTTCCCTTTGGGGGACAGGTTGATGTGGATGGGCTGGTAAAAGCTGGCTGACGTGTTCGGTCAGCCATGATGATAACGAATGGCAGGGTAGCGCTGGCGAGCGAAATGGCCCCCTCCTGTTCCTCTGTGTCTGTGCTGTTTCTGACAGAGGGTTTTAAACAATAACATGATGAGGACCCTGTGAATCTACACCATGGAATACCAAGGTCCTCCCCTTTACCCCACTGCTCCCACAGCTGGAATACACAGCTCTTGTTGTAGCTTTAGATCAGACAGTGGAGGATTCTCCCAGGCGATCTGTCAGACTGCATGGTCCTTCACACAGGTTTCCAACTGGGCACATGGAGCAAACGGCCGTGCAGGTATTGGGGATTCAGGGACAGATTTCCCCTTTGCCTGGCTAGAGTTCTGGCCATGGTAATAATCATGAATTTGGGAAATTCAGTATCTTACTCTGGATTCTTATCATTTTATAATTTAAACTGAAATTCAATTTAATCTTGCATGACATTCTTATATCTTCAGTATTGATGAAAACTGTGCATCATGTCCTTGGATGTAGCCATGGTGAAGATTGATGATGAGTGCAGTACGTTTCATGTTGTCTGTAGGACCTTGCAGAAGGAAGTTAGTGAAGTGTCGTTGAATCGAATCCTGCGCCAAATTGAAGCCGACCGAATGAGAAGCCCTGAGACAGCGACAATATGACATTGTCTGGAAACAACGCAGCGATAGACAGAAATCCAGTTTTCAATCGAGTCTATTTTGTGCATCATTTTTCTGTGTCCCATTTCTGAACCTGATGCTCGAAAAGTCACAGGTCCATATCAGTTCCTCCTCTTCTGCCGAAACTTCAACTTCAGAACCACAGCAAAATTAGAACATGCGGGTCGAAGGTCCCAGAGGTACGAGTAGGGCATGTTATCGGCTTGTTGCCGGCGGCTCCAGTGGAGCAACTGATCAGCGCTTGGTACTAAACAACGTGTTAAAATGCCGCAGTTGTAATTTCAATCCTTATCTAACGCTGGTTTTACTGACGTTGATCAGGAATTATTGGAGCATCAGACTGAAGCGTAGTTGAAGAATAATGTCGAATAAAGCAGCATCTAATCTAAAACTCCAGTTTCTGATTTGTGGGATTGTTCTGTCTTTGGGAAAGGTATCAATTATTAACTGTAAAACTGCACATATTCCCCAGGTAACTATCCATCTGTGGATCGAGAAACAGAGGTGATATTTTAGCTTGATGACCTTTTTCAAATCTCTGACACTGCACTGAATTACATTCTTGAAAAGGCTGTTCAACTCGTTTCCTATCATCCTGTTTGCTGCAAACTCACACAGCTCATTAAACCGTTCGAAAGGAATTAGATTTATCTCTTTGGGTAGACTGAATGTTGTCAGTGGTACTGGTAACGTCATGACAAATATTTTTGCTGCTGTGCAGAACAGAGAGTTCGAACACGAATAAGGACGAGTCTTGTCGCTGGATTTTTCATGAGGAGATCAGTGAGTATTAAATGGACTCAGTCCCGTTCCTGGTCATTGTGACCAAATGTTCAAGGCAACAGATGGCTTGACATCGACAGGTCCGTTCCTACTCACTAGAGTAATAACTGTATTACAGATCACATGAGTGGTGGGGATGATGATGCTTATGGCAACCTGAGAGAGTGCGGCAATTAATCCCACGTTGTTAGTCTCACTCTATACCATAAACCAGTTAGCCAGCGGACTGAGCTAACCGGCTTCCATTTAATGCAAAGCTAAAACAAGCAGCTCAGTACATTCACACTTCGTAATAGTTCACGTCGAACCAGCTGCTGAACCTTTCAACACCACCAGCTCTTCTTATACTTAACATGTTCAGTTGCAGGTGTTATGCAATTTTTTTCCGATGAACGCTAAACAATTCGTGAGTGTGTCACTTTTGCCTCCCCATCCAGGCAGCCCAGAATCCCTGCCCCGGTTAAATTCGCTCCTTCTGTGTCTGCATGTGGCCTTTCAAATATGCTGGAATCATCTTCTAAAATGTTTTTTTCCTTTCTGAAAAATCATCACCGATTTGAAAAACTCAGGATAAAAAGTACCTGCTGCAAACGTCTTTGTCGTTCCTCGCTGGTTATGAAGTTTTAACCTCTAGTTATCCACTGACCTGAACGAGGTAATTTCCCTCTTATTTGCCCTTACCAACCTCACATCCGCAAGAAAACCTCCATTAGGACACAACTCAGTCGTTCCTGATTTATGTCTCATGAATCTTCATCTATTCCACTATCCCATTAAACCTCTTTCTTTTCTTTTCTCGTGTCTTTATCTCCCAGTAAATCTCATTTCCGTCGTCTCTAACGATATTGTATCAAGGGAACTCTGACCATATCCTTCCTAACCAAATGGAACCCCCCAAACCCCGTGTATTTCATCATGTCTTTATATCCCAGTAAATTCCGTTCTGAGAAACGATGTTGGGTCTAATTCAACTCATTAAAACTTACCACTTTGCAATGCAATCTCATTAACTGTACAGGAAAGATGAGGGTTATTTCCCTGACAGCTGAATTGTTGTCTGCAGCAACATTGGGTCAAATCGCAGTCACACAGGTGACTGTTGTTCTCATTTTCATTTCTTCTCAGCGTGTGCTGAAGTAACACAGTGAGACATCAATTAATATTGTTAGACATAAGTAAGGGGGCATGTTAAATCTGAGGTTATGAGAATAGGGCAGTTTTGATTAACATACACCAGAGATTGTTCAAATCTCAGGCACATCCGATATCAGATTGATAGAGAGCGATGTTGAGCGAAATAGACTGTCTTAGCAAATGCCGGTGTCATGAAGTTGTGGGTTTAACGTACGTTAAATAGCGCTGAAATGTCTGGCTAGCACAAGGAGTCCAGAACAAGGCAACAACATAACATTTGCTCGAAACAACTAAGAACTGTGTTACATGGATACAAAAAACAAATTCGAATTTGGACAATCAGTTTAAATTATGCCCCAATCAGGTTTGAATTTGGTATTTTTACAATATTAAAACCAATGAAACGATCCAACGTTGTGTGGGACAAATATCGGACAATTTGAATAATTACCCAGAGCGGCAAAGAATAGCAAAGAGAGCAGCTAAAAGACCAACAGATGTAGGATGTTAGTAAAATCTCCAAGAGGTGCCTATCTGGAGAAATAGATTGCATAGAAATAAAGCATCAACACCGACCTGGAGAAAAAAATCTGCAGAGGAAGATACAAAGACAAGATTCGACAACTAGCAAGTTTTTAAGTTTGAATGTTTTTGTAAAAGTTATTGGGGTCGAAGTTGGGGAAGGTATTGTGGAGCATATGGTTTAGAGAAAGGAGTTGTAGGTTGGTTGTTCTCTGTCAATAAAAAACAATCAAGTTGTTATTTTTAATTTTAAGTAGTGATTATTGTGTTAGTTCTTTGCCTGTTGAATTGTAACAGAAGACAGCACGGGTAAATCATTTCTGTCTTGTTGGTTTACATTAGCAGAGGAGGTTTACCCCGTCACGTCACACCAGTTCCTATGGTTGCTTTATTGTTTCGCTCATTTGTGCGTTTTGCCTCAGTAAGGATTTTGAAGTTGTCCCCTCTACACAAAAGGTCCGTGCTTTTGTACCATTGTACAAAAAGAACAGTGGGTCTCGGCGACAGGGCTCCCTACAATAACATTCGACGCTGATTCAGTTTATCTAACCTGATATTGATCCATGGAAACAGCACTGCCCACCCTCCTCCAGTCTGGAAAACGATCTCTTCACAGATAATGTTGCATTCCGCTCTCAAGGGGCTTTTCATTCCATCGCTTTCAATTCCTCACAGAATCCGTTTCAACAGGTTTTGTCACTTAGTCATTCCTTTGTTTGTGCTCAAATCCTGTGAGCAGAGGGTCACAGTTGGAGCGTGCTGAGCCCATAAACCAGAGGTCAGACCATACTCTGTGAACTATACGCTGCTGTTCATCATTTCACTAACAGCAGGTAGATGTATCTATGTTCTGCAAATTTTCACCCCTGTTTTAGAAGCAAGACAATCAGTTCCTGGTTCCTCGTTTTGTTGTCACACAGACCAAGATTTTAAATGCTGGGAACATGCACTGGTCGGGACTGTTTGCTCTACCACATCCATTTTCTCCCCAGCAGGTGGTAAGATGATGGTCTGAATCGCCTTTTTCTGTTCCCTGTCACTCTGGGATGATGTGAGCTGTGAAATCTACTCTCTGAGCTGGTGGTAACGTGATAAAGCTTATACACATCAGGTGCAATGTGCCCGAGCGACAGGACTCGCTGCAGTAACATTCCATGTTGATTCAGACAGAACAGTCCTCCTGTGAATTCGAGAAGGACACATAAACTGTTCCTGATGACGGAGAGAGATTCTCTCTTTCCCTGCAGTTCCACACATTCCTATTTATCTCCGATGGCGTTATTTGCTCAAGGTTCCCAAAAGGATATGAGGTCCTGTGAATGCGTGATCTCCATTTTGTTCCACTTTCCAGAATTTCCATAACTCCCACTCGCCCCCTCCCACGCTCCACAAGCCCGTGTTTGATAGGAAGCTGAAGAGCGGACCCACATTGCTCTCCCATGACACTGATTGCCAAGAAAAGATGAGTTCATCCAGCTGCCACTGTGGGGGCCCACTCGCGGGTAAAGTGGCTAACACTGTCTCTGGGGAATCAGAATTCAGAATGGCAAGGAACTGTTATTTAAACACAAGTGCTACCTTGTGTTTTTTTTTAAACAAGCAAACTCACCTGATTTATGGATCATGCTTCTGCTGCGGTCTGGCTTGTTGGTCTTGGGTGTGATATCGCCTCGGGTGGGTGATGCAAGTGCGAGAAGTTACACTTGAACCCTGGAGTTTTGCATCCAGTTCCATGTTTGACTCAGAAAGTATAATTGTGATCAGATCGAGGTCAGATCAATGTACCGAAGCTTAAAGACACACAACAGCCGTTTCTTGTCGGCCGTTACTCGGCGGAGAAATGGATTCTCTAACTTCAAATGATGATGATCCTGTTAATGTGGATTTTGCCGAGTGCACATCCTGTGCGGAGTAACTGAAAGCCTTAATCTGTTCAAAGTTTTGTTTTTTCTCATGGTGTGATCTGCATGCCTTTGATTCCTATGATCTGCCTTTACCAATCGCAAACAAAGGTTTTTACTGTACTCGGGTTCATGTGACAATCAATCAATCAAATAACGTCAATCAGTCGAACCACACAGACATTTCCTAGTCGCAGAGAAACCCACCGACTCTCTCAAACAAAATCTAACAAATTTAAAAGACCCGGTACAACCCATGGACAAAACTAACGTCATCTACAAAATTCGATACAAGGACTGCCACAAACACTACGTAGGACAAACAGGAAGAAAGTTAGCCACCAGGACACATGACACCAGCTGGCCACAAAAAGACACGATCCTCTCTCCCTCGTAGCCCTACACACGGATGAAAAAAAAACACAATGTCGACTGGGACAGCACATCTATCCTGGGTCAGGCTAAGCAAAGACATGCCAGAGTTCCTCGAGGCCTGGCACTCCAACCACAACGCCATAAACAAATGCATAGATGTAGATACCATGTATCAACCACTCAGAAAAGGAACAGGAAATGACATCACCACAAACCCCAGGAACCCCATCCAACAGAAAGATATAAATAGAAAGCAGGAGACAACAGCTTCGCTTCACTTGGAGGTCGCCACTGATGATGTTACCTAGCCAGGAAATAAAAGGTCTGGATATCAGACCTACAGCTCAGCGAGCAAACCTACACCCTACATTTCCTTAATGTTTGATGCCAGCACAGCGAAGGCGGACTGAATGGCCTCACTTTGCACTGTGACATGTTTTGAGATTCTGAGTAAAATCATAGTTAAACCAACAGAATGTAAAACGTTACTCACTGGTTATATTGACACAGACAAAATACATCTGCGCCACAGAGTATTAGTGAAGACCTTTTGTAATCATCCTCTGTGGTTCATGCCACACGCCAGACGAAAAGTTGAAGACTGTGTGAAACTTCTATGGTCAGCGCTAACAGAGCGGCCCAGGGGGAGCGTATTCGGCTCATAGCCCTAAGATTAATGGATTGAAAACATCCTCTGCTCGTTGAGCATTCCCGCTTTCAGTGTGTGTACTGCCCCTGCCAGTGTTTCTCTGTAACAGAGCTTCATTCCACGTATTGCATGTTGTTTCCCTTTCTGCTTCCTTTCTCTTAATGTATCTGAAATGAATATTTCGTACTGAAAAGCCAGGGAAATTTACACAATTGAGAAAATACTCTTGTGAAGTTCTGGAAGCTCTTTTCCTGTTCACTATCGGTCTGCTCTGATCTGATTCGCAAAATAACTTGCCAGAGCTGGGACTAAACTGGAGAAGGTGCGATATATCAGTTGCAGAGTGCTCTCTGCACATGACGCCCTGCAGTTATTCCTCACGCTGTTTCACACAGCAGTGTCCTCCCCGTGAAATGAAAAGCCATGAGTGACAATTGGTCAACTTGTTGGAGACCGCATTACTATACGGACACAGCTTCGCATTATTATGACATACATCACCAACTATGAATAACCAAAGAGACATCCAAGCGACAGAGAATCGCCATGGACTCGATGGGCTGAACACCTTCAGTCGGCGCTTGAGTGACGCCACACATTGATGCTGCCCCTCTTCTTGTCTCTGGGACAGAGTGGCTGATGATGAAACAACGTCCCATTGTTAACCTATCGTCTGCGTTAGAGAGTCTGCAGCCCCGCAGTTGAGGGCCGTGGGGATGACTCTCAGTGAGTGAGGATTTCACTCGGATTGTCTTCATCTGTGACAGCTGGGGATCAGGTGTTCACTGCTGCCCGATTGCAGCAAAGAAACCAATGTCACTGCCAATAATAAAGGTCATTTCGAACGTTGGGACAGGTCTCCCTGGAGAGCAGAAGGACGAAAGCTGGACTTGTTAAACCTTTCCAAGACATGAGTGGTTTAGACGGAGGAAATAAGGAAGGGAGAATGCTCCCTATGCCTGAAAGGGTCGAGAACGATTCGGCAGAGTTTTAAATTCATTAATAAAAGAAGAGAAATGTACATGAGGAGAAACGTTTTCACATAGGGATTGGTTAGGGTCTGTAAATCACTGCTTGACATTGACAAAGACGCAGTTTCAATCGAGTTCTTTAAAAACTAGTTCGATATTTATGTTGAAAGTAAAAGTGTGCAGAGTTACAGGGAGAAGGCAAGAAAATGGTACCAAAAGAGAAACACATTTACCTCTGTGGAGAGCCAGTACATCTAAGGTGGTTTGTGACACATTTGTGATTCTGAGTGGAATCACAGTTCGACCAACAGAATGTAGGGAGTTAGACCATGGCGATATTGGCAAAGGCGGGACACGTCTTCACAACCGAATCTTTGCCAGCACGTACATGTCACAGGGAGGATGGCGTTGTCTGAAAATCCTGCAGGGCGTACTGTGGTTTCATCAAGGACAGGTAGTGTCTCACAAACTTCACTGATTTTTTGAAAATGCAATCAAGCATGTATATGAGGATAGGGCAGTTGACGTAGTACACACAGACTTCAGGAAAGCCTTTGATAAGGTTCCACATGGTAGGCAATTGGAGAAAATGCAGAGACGTGGAATTGATGGTGATTTAGGAGGTTGGATTAGAAACTGGCTTTCTGAAGGAAGGCAGCGAGTGGTGGTTGATGGAAAATATTCAGCCTGGAGTCCGGTTACTCGTGGTGTGCCACAAGGATCTGTTTTTCAACTACTGCAGTTTGTCATTTGTGTAAATGACTTAGACGCAGGCATAGGTGGATGGATTAGTAAATTTGCAGACGACTCAAAAGTCGGTGGTGTAGTGGATAGTGTGGCAGAATGTTACAGGTTGCAGGGGGACTTGGATAAACAGCAGAAATGGGCTGAGAGGTGGCAAATGGAGTTCAATGCAGCTAAATGGGAGGTGATGCTCTTTGGGAAGAATAACAAAAAAAGCAGAGTACTGGGTTAATGAAAAGAGTCTTAGTGGTGTGGATGTGCAGAGGGATATTGGAGTCTATGTACATAGATCCCTGAAAGTTGCCACCCAGGTGGATAGTGCTTTAAGAAGGCATAAGGTGTGTTAGGTTTCATTCATATAGGGATTGAGTTCCAGAGCTGCAATATCATACTGCAACTACACAAAACGCTGGTGCGGCCACACTTGGAATATTGTGTGCAGTTCTGCCTCCCATGTTTCGGGAAGGATGTGGAAGCATTGGAAAAGGTGCAGAGGAGATTTACCAGGATGTTGCCTGGTCTGGAGGAAAGGTCGTATGAGGAAAGGTTGAGAAACTTGTACCTGTTCTCATTAGCAAGAAGGCTAAGAGGAGATTTGATGGAGACATAAAAGATTATCTGAGGCTTAGATAGGGTAGACAGTGAAAGTCTTTTTTCTGAGGATGATGATATCAGTGCGCACAAGGGATCATAACTACAAATTAAGGGGTGAGAGATTTAAGACAGATGTTAGAGACAGGTTCTTTCGTCAGAGAGTAGTTAGGGCGTGGAATGCACTACCTACCAATGAAGTTAACTCAGCCAATTTAGGTCGATTTAAACAATCCTTTAGTTAAGCACATGGGTGATTTTGGGATAGTATAGAGTGACGAGCTGAGAATAGTTCACAGCTTGGCACAACATCAAGGACCAAAGGGCCTGTTCTGAACTGTATTGTTCTGTGACTATAGTGCTACAAGAGATTTCTACTGTCTTAACCTGAGTGACAGATCTTGTATTGTGGGCTTACGAAATGTCACTGATCTCTACCAAACATATATGAGGTAGAGCTAGGGCAATAATACGACGCTGAAACAGGAGTGGAACAGGTAGCTCCATACAAAACCTTCTCACATATTTTCACCTCCAAAATCGAGCACCTTCCACAAAAGCACCTCTATATCCCACCACGACACTTTGCCCCACAATCATGGTATCTGGTTATGCACTCGGTGTGCAACCGTCTGTTCAGGGGCCCTGAAGCACTTGCTAAATACTAAAATCATCTGACATTGAGAGCCCCACCACATTGCATGCATTTTCTATAATTTTAATTCTGTTCCTGACTTCCCTTGTTTTTCGTAATAAGCCTGTTCAAAGTTGTTATTACACACTCCTGCACAAGCTGTGAATTGAACCCAGGCCTCTCAGTACAAGATTCGGGGTATTTTCACTGCATCCTTCACAAGGCATCGACTCTAACTTTTCTTGTCCCTTAGCCTGTGAGTCACGCCTAAATCAACTCTCTAATTGGGAGGAAGGAGCAGCACTGGAGGACCGAGCAGCAGCCGGTACTCCAAATAGAGTGAATGAGGAGCGGGACCAACGCATTCTCGGGGAGTGAACGCTTCAGGATTGGTCAGAAAGCAAACAGTTTTGCAGGATTGATCATTCTCACTACACAGTGGAGCATAAATCAATGTGAGATTTTAAGAAATAGTTGAGATGGAAATCTGATAACATACATGTTTCCAATCGATTTTCACAAGTCGAGTAATAAACTTCTTTTCAAACTCCCAGAACAATTGGTAATTTACATACCTGGCTGTTATGTGTTGGGCCGAACAGTCTGCATGCAAAGCATCTCTATGACTGTAGCTCGAGAGAGCGAATGTTAATGTCAAAGATTTCACCCATGATTCCGTGCGGATATGAATATTGTGTATAAACCCCCCCCCCCCCCCAATAACCTCAGACGCATGTGCAGTTTGGTTTCTATGGACAGCATGCACAGTGTCACACTGATCATTAGAGAGAGAGACGTGGAGCTGCTTTCTCCAGCAGCCGTTGCGATCTGCTTCCGAGAGCGGATCCCAGAGCCGGTGTGTAGGAGTCTCGCTGGGAGAAAGGAGCGGAGAGAATTCAATAATCCGGGAAAAATGGTTAAAAAGACCCTCTATGCCCGGTTAAGGAGATTGCGGTCTCTGATCAGGGAAGTGGCCCTGGGTCACGGCCGCCATTTGTTTGAGGGAAGAGGGAGAACGGGCCTCAGGGCCGCCATCTTGAGAAGGTCAAGGTGCAGGAGGGTGGGGCTCCCGGGGTCTATAGAACAATCAGAGGAAAGGGAAGACCCATTGTTATTGATTAATTCCACGAACACAGCTTCACTGGGCGATCCCGCAGGAATATCCTCTCTCAGTCCTGCTGTGATGTTTCACACAGTCAGAACCAGCAGCTCTCCTCCTCTCTCAGATCCCCTTCTGTACTTCCTGCAGCATCTGTCCCCTGGAACATTGAGCTGCCTGTCCTGTCCCTCCCTCAGCTGTTGTTTTGTAATAACTATGATATCTCAGACCCATCTTAGATTACTTCACTTAAGACTTGACTGCACCTGTTGGATTTTTCTTAGCATCAGCAATTGTTTAATACTCACTTACAGGTTTTTAATTACATCTTTTTGAAGCAATTAATTCACATTCAATCATTTGCAATGGTGGGATTTGAACCTGTGTCCAGAGAACATTCGCTGAGTTTCTGCATAAATTACCTCACAGTAATACCACAGGGCCATCACTTCGCCTGCTGACAGGTTGCTCATCACAGTGCAATATGAATCAAAACCCCTTCTTCCTGCACAATTATTTGATACTGACACCTTCCTGCACGCTGGTGATATCACTCAGTATCTCTCCATGTGGTATCCATCACAGTGTGAGTCTAAGTGCTGCCTCTGTCAGTGCCTCTCACTCTTGCAGCTACTCCAGGTCCTGAGCCAACAGAATTCTCCATTCCAGAGAGACGAGGCTGCATAGGCCAGGGACGGAGCTTGGGATTTTCCAGATCTCTGTAGGACACAGTGCCATTTGCAGTGTACCCCTCACTGCATTAGATAATTCCCCATTCTGTCCATTTCTCTGTCTCCTGTAAATACTCAGGAAGTTCCTGACTCAATAGACTTCCCAACTGCTGAGTGTCTCATCCATCACCTCATTGAAGATGATTAGTCAGCCAGAAGTACGAAGGGCAGGGAGATCTGGAGCCTTCAATAAATCCTGAAGCGAGGTAAGATCATTCACAGTGTACAGAGAGCAATGAGAGGGCTCCAAACATTAGCTAACAAAACATGACACAGATACAGTGCTGGAAGGGGTGCACAGTACAGACACACACCAGACTCAATCACCAACCCTACTTTAAGTATTATTGTACTCAGACAGCATTGGGAGTGTCACAGTTCTCAATCCAGGCCTGAGCTGTCTTAGTGAGCATCAGTACAACAGAATGGAAAGCAGACCTCCCACGAGAGAGTGGGAATGCTGCCTGGGAACTTTCTGCTCTGTGTTCCCTCTCCAATGCTCTATCTATGCATGTCTTGTGGATCAGTGACTTTAATCATTCTAACGCCAAAAACAGTTCCTATCTCTGTCTTCTCCTCCCCTCTCACCAATCCCTTCACATATTTGAATTTTGATCCAGTCCAGGTTACCATCCATATCTCTCTAACATGCTTCAGTCTTGACAATATGTCTGTCTTGATAGTCTCTCCTCCAATAACTGAGACGTAGGGTCTGTTTCTGTGCTGCATGACTCTTTGGCTGAACTTGTCCATGCTGCCCAACTTTCCTAAATGTGACAAGTCACGTTTCCCTGCATTTGGCCCATGGCCCTTCAAACCATCTCCTCTCCATGTTCCTGCCCAAGTGTCTATTTCATGTTGTCATTGTACTTGTTTTTACCATTTCCTCTGGCAGTCCATTCTGTCTATGCACCATCCTCTGTGGAACATGTTGTTCCTCAGCTCCTTCTTTAAATCTTTGCTCTCTCACCTCGCATTTATACCCTCTAGATTTGGACTCACCTATCCTTGGCTGTTCACCTTACTTATGGCCCGCACGGTTTTACAAAGCTGTATAAGGTCACCCCGTAGCCTCCTCTGCCTAGGAGAAATAGTGATGACAATGTTACAAATATCTGCAACTCATGTACTCAATGCTCTGACCCATGAAGTGTACCAAATGCTGCTTTCACCACGCTGTCCACCTCTGATGCCACTTCCAAGGAACAATGTCACTGCACCCCTTGGTCTTTCTCCATTCGAGCTCACTGGCCGGGGCCCGACCATTAACTGTGTTAGTCCTCCCTGGTTTGTCTTAACAAAAATCCAACATCTGAATTAAATTTCATCTTTCACTCCTTGGCCTAGTGGCCCCGTGGATTAAGACCCCCTTCGATAACTGTAATACCTGCCCACTATCCCACTAATCCTGGTATCCACAAATATACTAACAGGGACTCCTATATTTTCACTCATATCTTTTATGGAAATGATGCACAACAGTTGTCCCTGCACCAGTCTTTATGGCACACCGCTGGTCAGAGGCTTCCAGTCTGAACAACAACCCTCTACCACCACCCTCTGCCTCCCACTGTCATCCCATTTTGTATGCAGATGGCTAGCTCTCCCTGATCCGTTGGGATCCAACCTAAATAACCAATGTATCATGCTCAACCGTTTTCATTCCCTTGCTGAATCGAGAAAGGGTGTCTGTTGCTCTGTCTTCATCTATCTCCTTGCTCACATAGAGTCATAGAGATGTACAGCATGGAAACAGACTTTTCGGTACAATCTGTCCATGCCGACCAGATATCCCAACCCAATCTCGTCCCACTGGCTAGTACCCGGCCCATATCCCTCCTCACATTTCCTATTCATATACCCATCCACATCTTCAACAAACTTAGTTAAGTATATGAGATATGATTTCCCTTTCACAAAGCCATGCTGCCTGTCCCTGCTCAGTCCTTGTCTTTCCAAATGCATGGGTATGCTACCTCTTTCAATGATCTCCAATAACTTACCCACCCTCATCGATCTGTTGTTCCCTGGCTTTCCCTTGCATTCCGTATCAAATAATGACACATTATATTTCGAGTCATACAGCATGGAAGCTATTCAGCATCAACTGAATAAAATCTAAAACTAATCCCATCCCACCTGCCTGCTTCTGGATCATATCCCTTCAAACCTTTCCTATTCCTGTACTAATCCAAATGTCTTTTCAATATTGTAATTGACCTGACATTCACCCCTTGTTCGCAAAATTAATTCCACATGCAAACCTCCCATGTGCAACAATTTTCCCCTCATGTCTTTCTTTTTAATGTCTCTCTTCTAAACTTAAAAATATACATCGTTTTGAAACTCCCCTGTCCACGGTAAAAGATAACTATATCTATCTCCCTCATTATTGTATAAACTTCTATCAGGTCGCCTCTCAACATTCAGACCTCAATGAAAAATTCCAGTCTATCCAGCCGTTCCTTATTACTGAAATCTTCCACACCCAGCAGCATCTTGGTACATCTCATCTGAACACACTCCAGCTTAATAATATCATTCCTGCAACTGGGCGGCCAGAACTGGACACAGTATTCCAGAAGAGGCCCCACCAATGTCCTGTACAATCTAAACGTGACTTCCCAACTCCTGTACCCAAAGGACTAAGCAATGAAACCAAGTGTGGCAGCACCTTCATAACCATCCTGTCTCTCCATGTGGCACACTTCGAAGAATTGTGTACCTGAACCCCGACGTGTCTCTGTTTTACAATACTACTGAAGGTCCTGTCATTTATTAAATAGGATCTACCCTTGTTTGTTCTACCAATTGTATTACCTCACATTTATTCAGATTGAACTCCATCCAAGGGTTTTCAGCAATTTCACCCATATCCTCAAGATCCCTTTGTAATCTTAGCAAACCTCC
This sequence comes from Chiloscyllium punctatum, assembly GCF_047496795.1. Classification (NCBI taxonomy): domain Eukaryota; kingdom Metazoa; phylum Chordata; class Chondrichthyes; order Orectolobiformes; family Hemiscylliidae; genus Chiloscyllium; species Chiloscyllium punctatum. The sequence continues at coordinate 97,727,387 of NC_092744.1, forward strand.
TTCACTGTCCACTATTTCACCCTCCAGTCTTCCAGTACATCATGCACATGATGTCAATGGTACAAATATCTTTGATCATCTTGCTGCAATCTCTTTCCCAGCTTGCCAAATGTCCTGAGATACTCTGGATCAATACTGGGGATTCATCTCCCTTTGAGTTTTACAGCCTGCAGCACCTCCTCTTCTATAATGTGGACTCATTTCAAAACATACAGTCATAGAGATGTACAGCATGGAAACAGACCCTTCGTACCAGCTCCTGCATGATGTTTCTAGTCCCATTTGCCAGACTTTTGCCAAAATCCCTGTAAACACTTCCTGTTTATATACCCATCCAGATGCCTATTAAATCTGTACCAGCCTCCATTACTTCCTCTGGCAGCTTATTCCATACATGTGCCACCCTCTGTGGGAACCAGCTGTCTCTTAGGTCGCTTTTAACAGTTCCACGCATACTTTTAACGCTATTCCTTGTAGTTTGGACTCCCCAAGTCGGGAGAAAATGTCTTGACTATTCACGCCCATCATGATTTTAAATACCGTTATAAGATAACTCCTGCACCTCCCATGTTCAAGTGAAAGTCGCCCAGTTAATTAAGTATTTCCTTGTAGCTCAAACCCTCCAACCCTGGCAACATCATTGCTCATTTTTTCGGAACCTTTTCAAGTTCCACAGCATCCTTCTGATGGCACTGAGACCAGAATTGCACACAGTATTCCAGACGTGGTCAAGCCAAACACTGTTTAGTTGCCAGAGCTCCTCAGTCTTTATCCACAGTAAGTCGCAAAGTGAAATATTTGTTTAGGATCTTGTGGTTTCACACACCGTTGACTTCGTTGATCATTATGGATAATGGTTTTGTCGCTCGCTATTCTTTTGTTCTTAACACATGTGTAAACTTTCTTTGGATTCTCCTTAACCTTATCTGCCAAAGCTATCTTATGACCTTTTTTTGCATTTCTGATTTCCATCCAAAGTGTATTCATGCAGCCCCTGTGATCCTCAGAGATTCCCTTGATCCAGCTGGCTCTACCTGACATGTACTCTCTTGTTCTTGATCAGAGCTTGAACAGTCAGCCAGTGTTTCCTAATTCTGTTAGCATAGAGCTGCACACAAACGGGACCATGCATTTTATCTCTCATTTAAAATATTCCGACTTGCTAGAGTTCCCTTTACCTGCAAATAGCTTCCACTTTTTAAAATCATTATGTCTAATAACATCAATACTGGTCTTGCTCAATTTTCTAACATGAACTTGTGGACCAGCCCTGTGATTCACCAAAGCTATTTCTAATCTAATACAATTGTGGTGACTTTCCACTGTAGTGCTCCCTCACTAACACCTCAGTCCCGTTCCCTAATTTGTTTACCAAGGGGCGGGCAGGTTTAGCCCCATTCTGTTGGGCCGTTTACATATTGACTGGAGTTTCTGGAACGCACTTAACAAATTCTTTCCATCCAAATGTTTAACACTGCAGCAATGCGAGTCCAGGTTTGGAAAGGTTGAAATCCCCTACGATTACAACTCTCTTATTCTAACAGATATCTGAGATCTCCTGACAGAATTGCTGCTCCATCTCCCACTAACTACCGCTGTAGTACAATTTCAGTACAATCATAGCAAACTGATGAACATTTTTTCTCAGTTCCACTAATATTATTTAACTGGGTGATTCCACGTGAATATTCTCTCTAAATACTGCTGTGATGTTTTTCCCAATCAAACCCATCACCGCTGCTCCTCTTCTGCCTCCTGTTCCATCCTTCCTACAGCATCTATTCCATGCAACAATGAGCTGTTGCTAGTCCATCTGTTGTGCAATTCTATAATACCTATTATATCCCATTTCCAGGACCCCATCCGTGCACTGGGTTCATCTGCCTTAACTGTTGAGGGCCCCACAGCCCTGCCAGACCAGTTTAAATCTTCTCGAGCAACTCCAGCAACGCACCCCATCAAGATATGGATCACCGTCCCGCTCCCAGTTCAGGTGCCTTCCCCACCCGGTCTATCTGTGCTTACACCTTCAGGGATCTATGGACTTGGACACCAAGTCCTCGGTGTTCCTCAATACTTCACAAGGACTTCTGTTCATTCTGTCCATCCTTCGCTTATCATACCTTCCACAGGATTTGACCTCACACTGATCAGAAGTAAACTACATTTGAATTTACTCTGCTCAGTTTATCATCTGATCGATTTTAGGCTGGAACGTGAGACCACCTTCCTGACTGTGAACAACACCCTCACCTTTTATGTCATCCGCAAACCTACTAATAATACCTTCTGCTTTCACATCCAAGTCATTAATGTGCATAATAACCAGCAATGGTTCCTGCATAGGTCCAAATACTGTGCTTCCAAATACAAACACAGGCCTCCACCAGGTGCGGATCCAATTTGCCATCTTGCCTTGGATCCCATGGACTCTTCCCTTTTGGACCAGCCTTCCATGTGGGACATTGTCCAAGACCTTACTGACCTGCATGTAACCCACATCATCGGCACTGCTCTCCTCAATATTTGGAGAGGCCATTTCATAACATTCGACTGAAATCCTGAGGTGGCATCTTCCTCTACCAAATCCGTGATGATGCAGCCAAGTTGATCCCTGCCTTTCCAAGTGTTGATACATCCTGTCCCTCAGAATTGTTCCCAATAATGTCCCTCCCACCGATGTCAGATTATCTGCTCTGTAATTACCTGGCCTATCCCTACTGCCCTTCTCGAACAACTGAACCACATTAGCGATCCTCCAGTCATTCTGCACTTCACCTGTGGCCAGTAAAGTATTAGATATATCCACCAGGGCCCCAGCAATCTCCTCCCTTACCTCCCACAACACCCTGGGATGCATCTCATTGAGCACTGGGGATTCCTCCACCTTTATGCCTGTTAAAACGTTTAATACCTCCTCCTGATTGATCTTTACATGTTCCACAACCTCACCATCTCAACTAAAATCTACAGCTACAATGCCTTTCTCCTGTGTGAATACAGATGAGAAGTATTCATTGAAGACCTAACCTACTTCCTCTGGCTCCATGTACAGATCGTCCCTTTAGTTTCTAACAGGCCTCACTCTTTCACCAGTAATCCTCTGACTCTAACTGTACTGGTAAAATACCTTGTGGCTTTTCCATAACACTATCTGCCAAGGATATTTCATGACCATTGTTTTACCCTCTTTTCTAAGGACCCCCATTGCCCTCTCTATACTTGTAAAGGGCTTCACCTGTGTTTATTGCACTGTATTTTATTTATCAAACTCACGATATCACTTGCTCAGTATTTGCTGAACTTGCTGCCTTTGCCATTCACTCTTCAAGGAACACACTGGCCATGGATCCTCACGGTATCAGTTTGAAATATTCCCACTTTGCAAATAAAGCCCCAACTGCAGGCATTTCCTCCCAGTCTCTGTTTGTCAGATCCTGTCTAATGATAGCAGTAATGACAGGAAACTCCATTGTGAAGGGGACAGACAGGAAATTGTGTGGCTGCAGAACCAGGACGGTGTGCTGCCTCGCGGGTAACAGTGTCAAGGATTTCTCTGAGCGATTACAGAACATTCTGAAGTTGGAGAGTGAATGTCCAGAGGTCATTGTGCACATCAGTGCACATGACAGAGGTAGACAAAGGGAATGGGATCCTGTGAAATGAGTATCACGCGTTAGGGAAGAAGTTAAAAAGCTGACCTCAAGGGTAGTGATCTCCAGATTGCTCCCAGTGTCACTCACCAGTGGATAGAGAAATAGAAAGATAGGTTGGATAGATTTGTAGCTGAGGAGCTGGTGTACGGGCAAGCGTTTTCAATTCTTATATCATATGGATCTCTTCTGGGTTAGGGATGTCCTGGACAAGAGGATGGGTTGGACTTGAACCAGAGGTTCACCAGTATCACTGGAGGGGAATTTGGTAGTGTTACTGTGGAATGTATAAACTAGTTAGGCAGGAATTTGGGACTATTAATAAGAGAGGGACAATTGAAAAGTCAGGGGAAAATACATTAGCCATCAGGGCAAGTTTCATATTCAGGATATTCTGGGGCACAGTCAAGGGACGGAAAAGATATTTGGTTTAAAGGGCATTCGTTTCAACACACGAGGCCTGACTGGTAAGGCTGACAAGCTCAGAGCATGGATTATTGTGGGGACTGGGATATTATAGCCATAACAGAAACAGGGCTGAGAGAAGGGCAGGACTGGCAGCTCATTGTCCCAGGATACAGAAGCTACAGGCGTGACAGAGGGACAAGTAAGTGAGGAGAGGGAGTTGTCCATTTGATAAGGGAGGACATAAAAACAGTGCTTAGAGAGGACACTCTTAAGGGGTCATAAAATGAGGACATATGGTGAGAAGTTAGAAACAAAGAGGGGATGGTCAGTCGACTAGGATGGTGCTCTGGACCCCCAAAGAGCCAGCGAGTACTAGAAGAACAGATGTGTAGAGAGATTGCAGGTACCTATAGAAATAATAGAATAGTGCTGTTTGGAGATTTTAACTTCCATTGTATTGACTGGGACATTCAGAGTGTAAAAGGCCCCTATTGGATGGAATTTGTTCAATGTTTCCAAGAAATTTCCCCAGATCAATATATAGGAGGCCCCACTCTACTCAGGTAGGAGCAACACTGGACCTCCCCTCAGAAACCGAAGTCAGACAAGTGACTGAAGTGGCAATCGAAGAGCACTTTGGGTCCAGTGACCACAACTGTCTTCGTTTTAACATAGTTATTGAAGAAGATCAGACATCTCCACAGATTAAGGTCTTTAACTGGAGCAGAGCCAGTTTTGGGGCCATTAGGCAGGATCGAGCAGGGGTCGATTGAGTGAATTAAAAATCACACAACACCGGGTTATTTCAAAACACTAGCTTTCAAAGCGCAGGTGATCAACTTGAAAGATAAAATTAACATTTAATTTGTTTGATTTTACATTCCACGACGCTAGGACCCTGTTGCTATAAATTCTATGTCTCATGATTGGGCTCCACAACAACCTGATGAAGAAGCTGCTCTCTGAAACCTATTGCCTCCAAATAAACCTATTGGACTGGAAGCTTGTGTTGTGTGATTTTTAACATTGTACATTCCAGTCCAACACAGGCTACTCCACATCATGCTCCCATCAACTGGGTGAGTCTACTTGAAGGAAAAGGAATGACTGACAAATTGTAGACTTCTAAAAGTGTCATATCAAGAATCCAGGGTCAGTGTGTCCCTGTTAGTGTGAAGGGAAAAGCTGGCAGGTTTTGCGATCCCTGGCTCGTGAGGGATATTGAGGCTCTGTTCAAGAAAAAAGAAAACGGCATACATTGTCTTCAATGTTTCTGTATCAACGTAACCTCTTCCAGTCCTAAAGACAGGATCACTCGCTGGAGACTCTACCATCCTTTCAGGACCCTGCAGCACGACCGATCTTCAGAAACCAGTGAAAGCCTGTGACTCTCCCAATCCAGTTCTGACAAGACTCACTATCTGTGGGACATCCTCCTGTAGCCAGCACCCACCCTATCAATGTAAGTTCCTCCTGTATCTCTATGCATTTACTCCATAACCTTCTCCAGCTCTTACACCCCTATCTGTGTAAATGTCACCCTCCCCTACAAACCTTCCCACTTTGACCAAACTAGAGATGATTACTAATGCTCCCTTATCTGTGAAACTGTCTCCAAACAAGATTACCGTCCTTCTGAAAAATCCTTCAGACTCCACACCCTCCATGTCGAAATTATCTGCAAAAGTAAACCTTCCTATATCTATGAACATCTTCAATCACGACTACCCTCCCTATCTCTGTTTGGTCCTCCAGTCTATATAACCCGCTTTATCTCTGTCATCTGTTCCATTCACCGCACTCTGGGGAAAAATAAGCTTCTTGCTCTCCACCCTGTCTGTACATCCCATGATTTTGTAGACCTCAATCAGGTCCCCAGTCAAGTTTTGTCTATCTAATGAAAATAATCCGAATCTATTCTAACTTCCTAAATAACTAACCCCTTCCATACCAGACAAAATCCTGGTGAACCTCCTCTGCACCCTCTCCAAAGCAAAGCATCCACATCCTTTTGGTAACGTGGTGATCAGAACTGCATGTATTATTCCAAATGTGGTCGAAGCAAAGTCCAATACAACTGTAACACGACCTGCCAACTCCTTTACTCAATATCCCATCCAATGAAGGAAATCATGCCGTATGCTGCCTTAACCAATTTACTGACATTCGTTGTCACCTTCAAGGAACAATGGACCTGAATGCCCAGATCACTCTGTACGTCAGATTTCACCAAGACCTTTTCATTTACTTTGGTCTTGAATTGGATTTTCTGAAATGCATCACCTTGCATTTGCCTCGATTGGGCTCCCCATTTGCGATTTCTCTGCCCATCTCTCTACTGCTGTATTCTCTGACCCTTGACTATCTGCTACTCCACCAATCTTAGTGTCATCTGCAAACTTGCTAATCAGGCAAACTATTCCATCCTCCAAATAATTTATGTATATCACAAAGACAGTGGATCCCGCACGGATCCTTGTGGAACAGCATTGGGCACTGGTCTCCATTTTGAGAAATTCATTTTACTATAATCCATGTACATGTCCAAAAGTTAAGTAAATGTCCCTAATGTAACCATCTCTACCACCAACGCTGGCAGTGCATTCCACACACCCACCACTCTGCATAATGCACCGACCTCTGACATCTCCCATAAACCCACCTCCAATTACCTTAAAATTATGCCCCAACGTAATAGCCATTTTCACGATGGGAAAATTCTCGGGACACCCACTCTCTGTATGCCTCGCATCATCTCGTGCACCTCAATCAAGTCAGCTCTCATGCTATTCATTCCAATGGGAGAAGCCCTGGCTTCCCCAACATTTCTTCATTAGACCTACCCTACAATCCAGAAAACATCCTGATAAGTCTCTTCTGCGCCCTCTCCAAAGTTTCCACTACTTTCCTATAATGAGGCGACCAGAACATAACACAATATTCCAAGAGTGAACTACCCAGGGGTATATGGAGCTGCAGCCTCACGTCACTGGTCTTAAACTCAATACCCTTGCTAAAGAATGCTAAGACATCACACGCCCTCTTCACACCCTTTCAACATGGCTGGCACATGTGAAGGATCTATGGACGTGGACCCCAAGATTCTTCTCTTACTCCACACTACCTAGAACCCTGCCTTTAACCCAATAGAAGTTCTCAGCAGAAACCTTCAATCTTCAACCTTCCCTATTTTGGTACCTTCCTCCAATCCCCACAAAATCCACAAACTGTGAAACGTCTTCCAGTCCCTACAATCCTCCTTAGCTCTGTAACCTCCTTTATTAGCGAGAACTGTTAAAACTATCGAAGCCAATTTTAGCCACTTCAATATTACTAATAACTACAAAATCGTCTAATCCTGATATTCCTCCCTAACTCTGTAACCTCCACCATCCTACAGTACCCTTCTCGGGAATATTGTAGAAGAAGGAAGAGTTTTATAGTACGGGTCATGATAGGAGGTAGGAAGGACTGCAGAATCTGGAGGGTGGTCCAAATATAGGAGGGGATAGGGATCTTGCAACACGTTAGAGGGAGCGAGATTCATAGAACCTGCAGGATGAGACCGGGAATGGGTTGTGGAACCTGAAGGATATATTAGTCCGAATGACTGATTTATTTTTGATTAGAATTTTAGGCCAACCTTGATGACCTAATTTTGGAGATGTTTACCAGAATGTCTGTGCACAGCTTCAGATTGCCAGGCTGGGAGATGTGAGATCAGATGTGAATCTATTTGCCCATTCTGTCTGTGTGCCTGATCCTGACCTGGTGCTGCTCTGATGGAAAGCACTCTCCGTGCATCTGGTGGTCTCCAGATCTACATGGCTGACCAGAGCTCACCTCATCAAAGCCTTCATTTAGAATGTGCTTTATTTTTTCATTATTTTCAAATGGCAGTTTCGTGTGATGCTGGAATTGGGGATTGGGAAATTGAAACCTTTATCATTGGAAGATGGGAAGCCTTCAAAAATGAGATTACGGCTTTCCAGAGACAGTATACAGTATTCCTATTAGGGTGGAAGGAAATGCTGGTGGGTGGAGGGTATGCTGGATGACGAGAGAACTAAGGTTTTGGTTAAGAAAAAGGAGGAATAACATTGTCACGTATAAACTCGAGAAATCAAGCGAATCCTCAGACTATAAAGGCTGGAGCAGTGTACTTAAGAGGGTAATCAGGAGGTTAAAAAGGGGACTCGAGATAGCTCTGACAAATAGGGTAAAGGAGAATCCAAAGGGTTTTTATAAATACATAAAGGACAAGAAGGTAAGGAGGGAGATAATAGGGTCCCTCAAAGATCAGCAAGGCAGCCTTTGTGTGCAGACGCAGGAGATGGGTCCAATACTAAACAAGTGTTATGCATCAGTGTTTACTGTGGCGAAGGAAATGGAAGAGAAAGAATGTGGGCAAATAGATGGTGACAACTTGAAAACATTCATCTTAAAGAGGAGGATGTGCTGGATGTCTTGAAACACATAAAAGTGGATAAATCCCCAGGAACTGATCAGGTGTACCTTGGAACTTTGCGGGAAGCTAGGGAAATGATCAACGTATGCCTCGCTGAGAGATTTGTATAATCGATCATCACATGTGAGGTATTTGAAATTTTGAGGTTGGATAACATGGCGCCACTATTTAAGAAAGGTGGTCAGGGAAAGCTAGGAAACTATAGACCAATGAGCATGACATCAGTCGTTGTTAAAGTGTTGGAGGGAATCCTGCAAGATAGGATTTACATGTATTTGGAAAGGCAAGGAGTGATTAGGGATAGTCAGCATGGCTTTGAGTGTGGGAAAACATGTCTCAAGAAATTGATTGCGTTTTTTGAAGAAGTAACAAAAAGGATTGATGAGGGGCAATCATTGGATATGATCTATATAGACTTTAGCGAGGCATTCGAAAACGTTCCTCCTGGAAGATCGGTTCGCAAGCTTAGATCTCATGGAATAGAGGGAGAACTAGCCGTTTGGATAGAGAACTGGCTTGAAGGTTGAAGACAGAGGGTGGTGGCGGATGGTTGCTTTTCACACTGGAGGCCGATGGTGTGCCACAAAGATCAGTGCTGGGTCCGCTACTTTTCGGCATTATATAAAAGATTTGGACGTGAATGTAGGAGGTACAGTTAATAAGTTTGCAGAACACACCAACATTTGAGATATAGCGGACAGTGAAGAAGGTTGCCTGAGATTACAACGGGATTTTGATCAGATGGGCAAATGGGTTGAGGAGTGACAGATGGAGTTTAGTTCAGATAAATGTGAGGTGCTGCATTTTGGGAAAGCACATCTGAGCAGGACTTATACATTTAATGTCTAGGTCCTAGGGAGTGTTGTTGAAAAAAGACACCTTGGAGTTCCTTAAAAGTAGAGTCGCAAATAAGCGGATAGTGAAGAAGGTGTTTGGTGTGCTTTCTTTTAATGGTCAGATCATTGAGTACAGGAGTTGGGAGGTCATTTTGCAGCTGTACAGGACACTGGTTCGGACACTTTTGGAATATTTCGTACAAGCCTGGTCTTTTTATTATTGGAAAAATGTTGCGAAACTTGAAAGTGTTCAGAAAAGATTTACAAGGATCTTGCCAGGGTTAGACGATTTGAGCTATTGGGAGAGGCTGAAACGACTGGGACTGTTTTCCCTGGACCGTCAGAGGCTGAGGGGTGACATGCTTGAGATTTATAAAATCATGAGGGGCATGGATAGGATAAACAGGCAAGATCTTTTCTATGTGGTGGTGGAGACCAGAGCAAGAAGGCATAGGTTTAGGGTGAGAGATGAATGATTTAAAAGGGACCTAAGGGGCAACGTTTTCACGCAGAGTGTGGTGTATGTATTGAATGTACTGCAGAGGAAGTGGTGGAGGCTGGTACAATTGCAGCATTCAAAAGGCATCTGGATTGGTATATGAATAAAAAAAGAAGTAGTGGGATATGGGTCAAGTGCTGGCAGATGGCACGAGATTAGGAAAGGATATCTGGGTGGCGTGGACGAGTTGGACCGAAGGGTCCGTTTATGTGCTGTACGTCTCTCGGTCTCTCTGGCTCTAAATGTGTTCCACTGTTCATTTACAGCCTGACATTTCAGTCTGTTTCCCCTGTTTACCTTGGTCAGTTCTCTCTCAATATCATGTAATTGGCTTTGTTACTGATGCTTTAGTATGCTTTATGGTCACTTAAAATGTCATAATCTCTTTAAATTCCGGTATAATTTCTTGGAGGATCTCGATGCAATATTATTCATTCACTCAGCTTCATCACCCAACGGTCGATCTGAGATAGTTATATCCCTAGCCTGTTGCACAATGTGTTATTCAAAGAAACACTGACTAAGACATTCAAGAAGGATCTCCGATAATATCACTCTTGCCAATGTGTCTATTCCAGATTATACAAAGATTGAGGTCTCCCAAAATTATCACACCACCTTTGTAACAGAGTGCAATGAATTCCTGTTTAATGCAGGGATGAGCAACGAAATACTGCAAGGCAGTTTAAAAACTGTTCTCTTGCTTTTGTTTTTGACACGTTGCATCCAGAATTTGCATTTAGGCTGATTCAGCTGCATAATCTGAGGCCAAGTGCTTTCTCTGTAATGCCTTTGTTATCCATTAGTGTCAGGGTTCCCATCTTGCTTTTCCATTCTCCCTGAGTTCCTGTAAGGTTGTTTACTGTTGAATATTTATGTTCCACCTTATGTTCACCATGTAATCACGTCTGTCTGCTGACTAAATCTCATTGTTCTCTGTGTCACTAGTCACCATAATACAGATACTTTGTCCTTGTAAAAAAAAACTCTTCATAATTTACATTTTCCCACAATGTCCTGTTACAATCCTATCCTACAATGTCCAGTTTTCTTTCAACTCTGTCCCTTCCTTTTCCTTTCTGCTTGTCTTCAGCTACATCCCCATGTTGTTCTGATGCTTCACCTTTTCTCTTTGGATTTGAAAAGCTCCTTTCACCTGAAGCCTTTCGCAGCATCTTCTCTGTCAGTTTAAAGTCCTGTCCATAAACCTACCGACATGATTGGCCAGGACACTGGTCCCAGCACGGTTGGTTTTAATGGTACTCATGGAATAGAACATAGAAGAATACAACGCAGTACAGGCCCTTTGGCCCTCGATGTTGCACCGATCCAAGCCCACCTAACCTACACTATCCCACTATCCTCCATATGCCTATCCAATGCCCGTTTAAATGCACATAAAGATAGAGAGTCCACCACTGCTACTGGCAGGGCATTCCACGAATTCACGACTTGCAGAGTAAAGAACCTACCCCTAACATCTGTCCTATACCTACCACCCCTTAATTTAAAGCTATGCCCCCTCGTAATAGCTGACTCCATACGTGGAAAAAGGTTCTCATGGTCAACACTATCTAAACCCCTCAATATCTTGTACACCTCTATCAAGTCACCCCTAAACCTTCTTTTCTAAAATGAAAACAGCCCCAAGTGCCTCAGCCTTTCCTCATACGATCTTCCTGCCATACCAGGCAACATCCTGCTAAACCTCCTCTGCACCCGTTCCAGTGCCTCCACATCCTTCCTTTCGTATGGCGACCAAAACTGCACACAATACTCCAGATGCGGCCGCACCAGAGTCTTTTACAACTGTAACATGACCTTAGGACTACGGAACTCAATTCCTCTACCAACAAAAGCCAGTACACCATACGCTTTCTTCACTGCACTATTTACCTGGGTGGCAACTTTCAAAGATCTGTGTACATGGACACCAAGATCCCTCTGCTCATCCACACGACCAAGTATCCGACCATTAGCCCAGTACCCCATCTTTTTGTTACTCTTACCAAAGTGAATCGCCTCACACTTAGCTCCATTGAACTCCATTTGCCATCTTTCTGACCAGCTCTGCAGCTTATCTATATCCCGCTGTAACCTGCCACATCCTTCCTCACTGTCAACAACTCCACCGACTTTCGTATCATCCGCAAACTTGCTCACCCAACCTTCTAGCACCTCCTCCAGGCCATTTATAAATATGACAAAGAGCAATGGTCCCAAAACAGATCCTTGCAGAACACCGCTAGTAACGGCACTCCAAGATGAACCTTTACCATCAACTACTACCCTCTGTCTTCTTCCAGACAGCCAATTCCTAATCCAAAACTCCAACTCACACTCAATGCCTAACCTCCGAGTTTTTTGCAGTAGCCTACAATGGGGCACCTTATCAAACGCCTTACTGAAATCCATATACACCACATCTACCGCTTTCCCCTCGTCCACCTTCTTAATCACCTTCTCGAAGAATTCAATAAGGTTTGTGAGGCACGACGTGCCCTTCACAAAACCAATGCTGACTATCCCTGATCACATTATTCCTATTCAGATGTTCATAAATCCAATCCCTTTCAATTCTCTCTAAGACTTTGCCACAACAGGAATGAGACTCACCGGCCTCTCGTTACTAGGGTTATCCCTACTCCCCTTCTTGAACAAGGGAACAACATTTGCTATCCTCCAGTCTTCCGGCACTATTCCTGGAGACAACGAGGACATAAAAATCAAGGCCAGTGGCTCTGCAATCTCCTCCCTTGCTTCCCAGAGAATCCTGGAATAAATGCCATCAGGCCCAGGGGACATCTATTTTCACCCTTTCCAGAATTTCCAACACCTCTTCCCTACATACCTTAAAGCCGTCCATTCTAATTAATTGTGACTCAGTATTCACATCGGCAACAATGTCCTGTTCCTGAATGAATACTGACGAAAAGTATTCATTCAGTATCTCCCCAGTCTCTTCAGCCTCCACACACAACTTCCCACTTCTATCCTTGACTGGACCTATTCGTACCCTAGTCATTCTTTTATTCCTGACATACCTATAGAACGCCTTAGGGTTTTCCCTAATCCGACCAACTAAGGACTTTTCATGTCCCCTCGTTGCTGCTCTTAGCTCTCTCTTCAGATCCTTCCTGGCTACCTTATAACACTCAATTGCCCCAATTGAACCTTCACGCCTCATCTTTACATACTCAATCCAGTATGGCCTCACATCTTGTTGTTCTGTCCACATATTGTGTCAGGAAACCCTCCTGCATACATTGGACAAACACCGAACCATCCAACGAACTCAAGCTATCGCTTTCCCAATCAATATCAGGAAAGTTAAAGCCCCCATTACAACCACCCTATTACTTTCATTCTTCTCCTGAACCATCCTCCCAATCATTTCTTCTACTGGCCTCATCTTTACATGTTGCTGTCTCTGGCTGAGCAGCATCTCAGGCCCACCCTGACCAACCTTTGAGCTAAGTGGATTGCCAGATCATTTCAGAGGGAATTTGAGAGTCAAACCCTTTGCTTTGGATCTGGATTCATATGTTGGCCAGACCAGCAACCTATAACAGATTTCCTGACTTAAAGGGTATTAAGTAGCCAGAGAGGTATCACTGCTTCCGGGATTAAATTCTGGATGAACAGTCGAGTGAGAGTTACCCGAGGCCATTGCCTGGCCCACTGACAACTCCCTCATCCGTGAGTGCTGATCCCAGTGCACCGTCATCGTGACCGTGGTTTCATCGTGATACCTTCCTGCACTCTGGTGATAGCTCTCCATGTGATATCTGTCACCGTGAGGTTTTAATTGATGCCAGTGACTGCAGCTTTGCAGTTACTCAAGATCCTGAGCCAACAGATCTCTCCACCCCAGGGAGACGAGGTAGCACAGGCCAGGGACGGAGACTGGGATATTCCAGATCTTTGTGGGGCTCAGTGCCATTCTCCATGTGAAACTCTCACTGCATCAGTCTAATTTCCCATTCTCTCTCTTTCTCTGTCTCCTGTAGGTAATCAGGATGTTTCTGACTCAGCAGAATTCCCAATTCCTGTTTCGTTCATCACCACACTGAAGATATTTGGTCAGCCAGAGAGAAGGAGAGAGAGAGAGATCTGGAGCCTTCAGTAAATTCTGCAGATAGGTAAGATCACTCACAGTGAACCGAGCAGAGTGCATGTAATATATCGAACTTTGGTCCGGAAGACATGACATCGATACAGTGTTGAAGCACGAACACAGAGCATGCTGGTTTCCAGGCTCAATCCCCACCCTCTTGTTTACTTTCATCACTGCTGTACTGAGCCTTCCCATGTCAATATGGGAAGTTGACAGTTATCAATCCAGGTCTGTGCTGTCTTAGTGAGAATCAGTACAACAGAGGGGAAAGCAGGCCTCCCCGAAGTAGATGGCATTGAAACCTGGGATCCTTCTTTTCAATATTCCCGCTCACGCTGTCTCTTGTCGTGTGATAGTCATACAGCAAGGAGACATACATTTCGGTCCAACTCATTTGCGCCAGTGTCTTGAATACTTGTACTTCCCAGAAAATTTCATGTTTCTATAATCTCCACTCTCCCATATTCCCACTGTATATTTCAAATCTACTCCAATGCTGACGACTCTCCCGATGTGTAAATTGCTTCAGTTTCGGTAACATGCCCAATCTCAATAATCTCATTCTGCACTCGGTACAATAATGCCTATTTCTGTAGTCTTGAACAATACTTACAGTGCCCCCGTCTCTATTAAATCCTCCAGCCTGGACCAAGATGCCCACCTGCCTCCCTTCCTCAAGCCCCAGGAGAACATGATATCACTGTAATGTTATGCAGGCCCTATAACGCACCTGCCACCTGGCCTGCAGCACCACACGATCACAGTAACCTTCTCCCATCCCAACCGCGCTCCTTATCAACATAAACATCTCCACTTTTGAAACAACAACAGCACTTCACATTTCTGTTTGCTCCTCCACTCCCTACATCCCTCCCAGCACCTCAAACACCCTCTCTTTGTGTAATTCTGCAATTTGGGGCAGCCCGGTGACTCAATACTGAGCAATGGTGCCTCACAGCGCCAGCGACCCAGGTTCGTTTGGTGACTGTCTTTGTGGTGTTTGCACATTCTCCCTGTGTCTGTGTCGGTTTCCTTTGGGTGCTCCGGTTTCATCCCAAAGGCCAAAGATGTACAGGAGAGGTCAATTGGCCATTCTAAGTTGCCCATAATGTTTGTTGCAATGTCAGAGAGAAGTGAGTTTGGGTGGGTTACTCTTTGGAGAGTTGTTGTGGACTTGTTGGGCTGAAGTACCTGTTCGCATGCTGAAGGGAATCTAATCTAAACTCTCCCTCTGCGTTCCATATTACTGTCCCTAAATATATACATCTATCCATAAACAGCCCCAAACTCTTCAAACCTCCGAGTCTCTGTGAGCTCCCACTGCTCCCTCCTTAACTGTGTAACGTTTCCAGTCCTGGAACACTGAAAATGTGAACATCCTGCAATCCTCCCTATCTGCGTAATCCTCTCAGGTCCCTGTAAAACCCCCGATCTGTGGAACCAGCGCCAATGCTTGTGACTCTCCCAATCAGTTTCTACAAGACTTTCTATCTCTTTTACATCCTCCCGTCACTATCACCAGCCCTGTCAATGTTCGCTCTTCCGGTCCCCCCATCAATCTAATCATCTCCATAACCTTCTCCAGCTCTTACACCCCTATCTGTGTAAACATTACACTCCCCTACAACCATTCCTAAAGCAGAAACCTCCTCCAGTGTGTGCAAGTCTCCCTATCTGTGTTCGTGTCTCCAGTCTCTATTGCTGTTCCTGTCTCTGTAAGCTGACAGATTGTCCAGCTTTCCAGTCCAATTAATTTCCAGAACCTCAGCATCCGACATCAACAAATGTTTTCATTAACTACAGCCTTTCTTATCTCTGTTCGTTCCTCAATGCCATACTACTTCATAATCTCTGTAAATAGCACCATTCCACAAAATACTCCCTGTCTGTATAAACTACCCCAATCCTACAGTGAGAAGCCTCACTGCCCTTTTGATCACCTGTGGCCCCTTCAGATCTCCATGTATCTTTCCTGACTCCATTGAATACAGCTCATTTCATGTTATAACTACTCGAAAGTATCTGTTTCTCACCATCTCTGTGATATTCTTCAGTTACTGCAATTCTCATTCTTTATCTCCAGATCTTCCAATCCCCCTGGTCAATGTAAGGTTACTGATCCCTTGCAGCATGTTTAATACCTGCAGCAGCCTCCAACTCTTCAATACAGCCTGTCGTTGTAACCTCCTCAAATACTACAGCATTTGTAATATCTTCCAGTATCTGCAACCCTGTTGATTTCTGTAACCTCCTCCAAAACAGCGCTCCACATCTCTGTGTAACTGATGGGAATGTTGCAAACCTGCCTTTACAGTCCTCACTAACTCTCTGAACTCCTGCTGCCCTACAACCCTCAGTATCTCTGGCTCCTCCAATCCCTACACTTCTCCCAGGCTGTGTCAACGTTTCCAGCCCCTTCAACCCTCCCTATCTCACTCACTCCTGCAACTTCAACTATTGTCCATGTCAGTGTAATTCCCAGCACCAACAATCCTCCCGGTCTCTATAAACTCCTGCAGCTCCAACTACCACCCCTATCAGTGTAATCTCCAGTCCGTCCAACCCTCCCTTTCTCTATAAATTCCTGTAGCTCCCAATACCATCCAATCTGTCGAATTCACATTGCCAATAAACCTCCTTTTCTCTAAACACCTCTGTAGCTCCAACTAGTACTGTGTAATCTCTAGTCCCTATATTCCTCCTGATCTCTGTAAATCCTTCAGAATTGATAACCCTGTAACTCTCCTTGACATCTTTCACCCCGACAACCGATCTGATCTCTCACCACCAACAGTGATCTCAAACCACCCGAACTCTGTATCATCCTCCAGTCTCTCCAACCCAGCTCTGTTTTTTTTTTCTCTGTTAGCTTCTCTGGTAACTGTATTCCCCTTTATCTCCGGTTACAGATCCTTTTTCAGGGAAACAATGTCTCAGTACCGAATCTGTAAGAACAAAATAATCTTTTGTGTATCAATAAATTTGCTTCATTTAATAAATTTTAACGACTGCAAGTTCAACCTTCTCCATCTCTTCTCATCAATATCTCTCCATTTTGAAGAACAGCCTGGTGAACCTTCACTGGGCTGCCTCTAATGCAAAGACATTTTCCCTTAGATAGGGGACTAAACCTGCTCACCGTATTGTCAGTGTGGGCTGACTGGAGTCCTCTATATTTATTACAAGCTTCCCCTATTTTTATTCTCCATTCCCTTTGAAATAAATGCCATCATTCCATTTACCTTCTCTTTGACCTGTTGTCCCTCTATTCCACTTTTCTGAGATTTATACACAAGGATTCCCACGTTACTCAGTGGCGGAGCTTTCTGCCATTGATCTGAAACCAAGAGGCGACAGCGATAATTAGGAAAGTGCTGGAATGTATGGTAAAAGATATGCCAGAAATGCTAACTGCACACTTAGAAACCCATGGAATAAGCGCAGTCCATAAGACCATCATGTATAGGGGTAGAATTAGGCCATTCATTCCATCAGGTCTATTCCACTATTCGAATATGGATGAATTGATTCTCAACACCATTCTCCCATTTACTCCCTGTAACCCTTGATCCCCTTACTCATCAAGAACCGAGCTATCTCGGAGTTAGATACACTGAATCACTTAGCATCCACAGCCCCGTGAGGCAGTGAGTTCCACAGGTCTATCACCCTCTGGCTGAATAAATTCCTCCACATCTACATACCAAAGGGTCATCCCGTCACTCTGAAGCAGTGCCCTTGGACCCTAGACTCTCGTACTAGTGGAAACATCCTCCCCACGTCCGTTCCATTCAGGCCCCTCAGTATTCTGTAAGTTTGAATGAGGTTCTGCCGCCCCTCTGAAACTTCATCAAGTACAGACCCAGAGACTTCACCTGGTCCTCATATGGCACGGATTTCATCCCTGGGATACTTCTTGGAAACCCATTTCTCGTACCTCTTCACATCCTTTGTCCAGACTCTGAATGATTAACGTGTAGAGTGTAGTCCCAACACTGACCCCTGCGGAGCTCCCTTCATCACCAATTTCCATCGTGAAAAAGACCCCTTTCTTCACACACTCTGTCTTGTGCCAATCAGAGAAATCCTCTCTCCATGTTAAGCATGTTGTTCTGAAACGGAAATTTTATTTCACACCCACTGCTGGATTTATTTTTCTGTCTGGCTGTAAACAGCAGAGTTTCCCCATTACCTGCCCATCTGTAATTCCCTGGAGAAGTTGGTGGTGAGCTGCCTTCCTGACCCACTGCAGTCCTTTGGGTGTAGGGACAGACACATTGCTGGGAGGATGGAGCGTGTCTTGGAGGGCACCTTGGAAATGCTGGTGTTCCCGTGCACCCGGAGCTCCTGTCCTTCCAGGGTATAGTGGTTCCGGGTTTGTGAAGTGCTATTGAAAGACCCTTCCTGAGTGACATCAGTGCTACTTGTAGATCTTTTATTCATTCATGAACATGAGCTTTGTTGGCTGGACCAGCGTTTATTGTTGATTTGGAGTTGTCCCTGAGAAGGTGATGGTGAGCTGCCTTCCTGAGCCACTGCACCAGCCGTTGGAACTGTTGTTATCTGTGTCCCCTCCAGCAGGCGCTACAACACTCCTCATGGCTGTAACTGCAGGCAGACAATGCAGCTCTCCCTTTCATATCTGATATCCTCCTCGCCTTATAAATCTGACAATTCCTCACAATATCTCACCTCCTCCATTCACATCTGTGCCTGAGATCTCTAAAATTTCTTTAATCTTTTATAAACATCTGATCGCCCAAACTCTCTCCTTTTTAAAATTTGTTACCCCTTCAGTTTCTGTAACTCTCCATATCACTGTAATCAATGGCAGCACAGATTCCCTTCCTTAAATCTCGATAATTACAATGGTTGTGTGTGTAAAATTGACACTTTTCATCCTCCTTATCCATCTCAGGACTTCCAGCCCCCAGAATCCCACTATGTGGAATGCTCCCATTCTCTGCACCTCCTCATTTCCTGAGCGTCCTTGAAAACCATCAGTGCCCGAACGTTTATATTACCCCCAGTTACTGCAAGTCTTCTCACTCTGTCACATCCAAGTCTAAAAGACCAGTCAACACTTGCTGGATGTCAATTTGCATTTGTTGAAGTCTGCACATCTCTGTAAGCAGTTCTGAAAAAAGCCCTTTAGGCTCTACAAATCTCCGTCATGAACAAGCTACCATCTTTCTATTTCCTTTGCCTTCTTCGATGTCTGAAACTCTCACTGTCTCTTCAGTAAACTTCTTTAGTTGCTGCAGGTCTGCCTTGCTCCCCACATAACCAGTTCCATCCCATACAGCTTGCTCAATCACTGTAACACCATCGGCTCTGTCTAATCCTCCTAGTTTCCACTGTTTTCCAGACACAACAGCGATCCTATAAGAGAGCAGTGTGGAATGGGACGTTATAAATCTCAGCTGAGGCTTGAGGCCTAACATTGCCTGGGAGTCGCAAAGGGAGGGAACCTGAGTGAAAGCAGCACGAAGCGGAAGAATATACATCAGCAACGAGGATCAAGGCCGACTGGGACTTGGAGTTGGAGAAACAGCACAGCAGGAGGCTTAAAATCAGCACCGAGCCACAGAGGGAGTGACCGTGTGAGGGAGCAACTTGGAGCAGAGGCTTGAGGCTAACTCACACCTGGGAGTTAGAGGCAGCAAAGTGGGAGGATATAAATCAGCACTGAGGATCGAGGCCTAATTGTGCCTGGGAGTCACAGAGACGGTGACACTGTGAGGGAGTGGAGTGGAGTGGGAGCTGGAGGATTGTACGTACCTGGGAGTCAGAGAGACGGTGACCCTGTGAGGGAGCAAAGTGGATGGGACTTGGAGGGATTACACATACCCGGGAATCACAGAGATCGTGACCCTGTGAGGGAGTGGAGTGGAGTGGGAGCTGGAGGATTATACGTACCTGGGAGTCAGAGAGACGGTGACCCTGTGAGGGAGCAAAGTGGATGGGACTTGGAGGGATTACACATACCCGGGAATCACAGAGATCGTGACACTGTGAGGGAGTGGAGTGGAGTGGGAGCTGGAGGATTATACGTACCTGGGAGTCAGAGAGACGGTGACCCTGTGAGGGAGCAAAGTGGATGGGACTTGGAGGGATTACACATACCCAGGAATCACAGAGATGGTGACCCTGGGAGGGAGTGGAGTGGAGTGGGAGCTGGAGGAGTACACATACCCGGGAATCACAGAGATGGTAACCCTGTGAGGGAGTGGAGTGGAGTGGGAGCTGGAGGAGTACCCGTACCTGGGAGTCACAGAGACGGTGACCCTGGGAGGGAGTGGAGTGGAGTGGAGTGGGAGCTGGAGGAGTACCCGTACCTGGGAGTCACAGAGACGGTGACCCTGGGAGGGAGCAGAGTGGATGGGACTTGGAGGATTACACGTACCTGCGAGTTATAGTGACTGTGACCCTGTGAGGGAGTAGGGTAGAGTGGGAGCTGGAGGATTACACGTCCCTGGGAGTCACAGAGACGGTGACACTGTGAGGGAGCAGAGTGGAGTGGGAGCTGGAGGATTACACGTACCTGGGAGTCACAGAGATAACTTTCTGCTGCTGGGACCTGCCTGCACTGAGTTTGACAGAAGTGCAAGAGCCATCACAGAAAAGGCTGTAAGTTCATTGGCTGATAAATGCACCGTTATAAGCAACTGTACGTTAATTGCTATAAGTTAGCAAATTTATTTTTTCAACTTCTGAAATAAGGGTTGAACACAGAAATAAGAGGGCGA
Organism: Chiloscyllium punctatum; assembly: GCF_047496795.1. Taxonomy (NCBI): domain Eukaryota; kingdom Metazoa; phylum Chordata; class Chondrichthyes; order Orectolobiformes; family Hemiscylliidae; genus Chiloscyllium; species Chiloscyllium punctatum. The sequence goes on from NC_092744.1 coordinate 97,748,117, forward strand.
AGTCAAATTCTGAGCTAGTATAGTAAATTTCCCTCAGTAAGCCACAGTTGGATAAGGGACTTAACCATATTGTTATTTCCCTGATGTTAACTTCATTCTAAGTAATTAGTTAAGTTACTCTAGACATGTTGCATTTCCCGACATGGCAAGACATATTTGTCAGGTGGAAAATGTGTTCTGTTACATTGGGAAGTCATAGCCCCTGCTGATGTCCTGGATGAACACTGGGTCTTGGAGCTCAGACAGTGACGAGAGACTGTCATGCTGAGAGTTAGGGGGATAGCACACACACAGAGCAGATCAGACTGCAGACATGACGGCCTGGAATATGGAAGGGAATAGGGGACTATGCAGTTGAAGAGAAACAGTCAGGGAATCCAGGAATAGCCTGATGTCTCCCTCCCAATTAAGTTTCCCAGTTTGGAAGCTGATGTAGGTGTTGGCTGCTCAGGTGAGTGTAGTCAGAGCCATGTCTGTGGTACCACAAGCAGCCTAAATGTACAGAAGAGGAAGGAGGAGTAAAAGGCACAGGGGAGACAGGAAATTGAAGACGATGTCAGCATGTATATAATTCCAGGAAAAGTGGGGTTACGAATGTCACTGTGTCTGCAGGACATTCGTCCGAGGGCCAGTGAACAGTCAAATGTCATGTCCAAGTTGGTCGGAATGACCTGGGTAGGAAGGGTGAAGTGGTCTGGGCATCAGAATTTAGGGAGCTAAGTGGATGGCTACAAGCGGGACCTCAAATGTGGCAATCCCTGGAATACTCCCAGTGCCGTGTCCAAGTGAGAACAGAACTCGGAGTTTTAGGTAGATGACACTGTCACTGGAATGATGATGCAGTAGGAAGGGTTTCAGATTTCTGGGAAATTGGGACTGGTTCTGGGGAAGGCAGCAACTGTACAAGCCGGATGTGCTAACGCCACAGAGCTGGGACTAAATGTCATACGGGGTGTGTGGGAGGGGTTGAAAATAACTTGGTGTGTGCTTAGGATCCAAACAGGAATCGTAGAGTAGCCTAGCAGGATTCTCAAAATAATGGGGGATGTGGTAGGTACTAATTTACGGCAACAAGTTTATCAGTGGAAGATGGAGTAAGAAAGAAAGCCTTAATCTGAGGTTCTCTGCATAGACATGAATACCCGGAGTGCGGGGAGTTCCAGATGCAGATTGGTGTGTGGAAATCTGATGGATTGATCACCGAGAGCTGCCTCAAGAATGGAAGGACTGGGTGTTAAATATTGCTGAGTATAAAGGATTCCAAAATGATAGAAGGGAAGGGAAAGGATGAAGGTAGACGTATTGATTTAGATTAGCGTTAGTTAAGGAGTCCAAGAGAAAGACGATCCATCCAAGGACAGAATGAATTTGGCTGGAGCTACAGAACAAAAAGTATACAATTACACTGTGAGGTACAGTCTGTCGGCCAGCAACCAAAGAAATGATGGAGTGAATAAATATGCAGGGTCATTTCAGAGCGATGACAATACTACAGATTAGTTCTACCGAGAAACTTAATTTATCCAGATATAGACAGAGATGCTGGTGGTGAAGAGTCACGAGGGGCAAGTGTTCCAGGATTACATGGAAGAGAGCTGACTGCAGGAGTATGTGTCCAGCCCAAGAGAGCCCAAGAGACCTGCTATTTGGGAAAGAGGTGGTGCAAGTGGATCCATTGTCGGTAGGGGATGGTTTTGGGGCACAGCGATCATTTTATTGTAAAGTTCAAGATGATGGTAGAGAATGACATGCAATAATTGAGATGAAGAAACATTAGTTGATTGAGAGCCGCCTTCAATGAGGCAAGAATGAAGCTGGAAACTTTTCAGTAAGGCCTGTGAAATGGTAGCTTTAAATAGTGTGAACCCAGTCAGGTTGAGCTGGGGTTATGGAGATGCGGCTGTAGTGTGATCACGACTGAGAATAGCAAGTTTACCAAATTTGTAGAAATCTAACAGGCTTTTCATTGCACCACAAAGTTTGTGAATTTGAACCGCACCAGAATTGGAGTTTAGTTCAGTTTTCAGCTGAATCATTGACTGTTGTGCTGATTCATCGCCAATTCCTTTCTTCTGGAGTTCTTGTCCCTGCTACTGACCAGAGGCAATTCCTTACCTTCTTGGTTGTGAGTTTTCACGGAATCATGATCAGACCAGAACCAGATGCTCACTCGCAAAACCTGCAAATTTCGTGCAGAAACCCATTGTCTCTAAACACATTTCCCTCCCAAATGCATAGAAATGTTCGATTGCTTAAATGTCTTTATCCCGTTCTGTGGCAGGATGTTGTGGATGAGCTGGGTAAAGACATCGACGTGTTTGGTCAGCCATGATAATATCAAACGGTGTGTAGGACACGTATTTGGACAAGCCTCCTACTGTTCCTGTCTTTCTGTGTTGTTTCTTACAGAAGGTTTTCAAAATTAACCTGATGGGGGCAATGTGAACCTACACAACGGAATATCAAAGTCCTCCTCTTTACCCCACCGCTCTCACAGCCAGAACAGACAGCTCCTATTGCTGTTTTAGATCAGACAGTGAAGGATTCTCTCAGGTGCTCTGTCAGACTGCGTGCTCCTTCACACAGGTTTCCAACTGGGTACATGGAGCAAGCAAACGTGTGGATATTGGGATTCAGGGACTATTACTGAAAGCAAAATATTTCATGTTACCTGTATGAATTTTCAGAAGGAATTTGGCAAACTTTCATTGATTCGAATTCTGTGCCGAATGAAGCCGATCGAAGGACAATCCCTGCGACAGCGGCAATGTAACATTGTCTGTAAGCAACGCAGGAACCAACAGAAACCCATTTTTCAATGTTGTGTATTTTTTTCACATTTTTGGTGTCCCTTTTTTTATCCTTTTCGTGAACCTGATGCTTCAATAATCACAGGTTCATGTCAGTTTCACCTTGTCTGCAATAGCTTTAATTTCAGAACCAGACGGTTCAGGGAAATGAAGCAGGGTGAGTGACTGAGGTACCAGTGGGGCAGCACACCACCACCAAAGATCCCACAGTGTTGTGGTCCAATGGTTTGTACTGCTGCCTCAACAGGGTCTAAAGTTCGATTCTAACCTCGGTGGACTGTCTGTGTCGAGTTTGCACATTCTCCCGGGAATGTGTGGGTTTTCTCCGGATGTTCCAGTTTCCTCCCATAGTCCAAAGGTTGTGCAGGTCAGGTGAGTTGGTCATTCTAAATTGCCCATAGTACATTTGTCAGAGGGGAAATGTTTCTGGTTGGGTTACTCTTCGGAGGGTTGATGTGGACTTTTGGGTCCGAAGCGTCTGTTTCCATACTGTAGGGAATATAATAATCACAGCAAAACTAGAGCAGTTGAGTTACAGTTCCCAAGGTCCGTGAAGGTCACATGACAGGTTCGCTGTCTGCGGCTCCAGTCACACAATTCGTCAGCGCCGTATACTTAAAGGTGCATAACATGCCAAGGTTGTAAGTTCAATGCTTATCTAAAGATGCTGTTACCAGGGATTATTGAAGTATCAGACTGAAGCGCAGTTGGAAACAATGTTGAGTAAAGTAGTATTGGCTTGGAAATTCCAGTTTCTGATGTGGGGAAATGTTTTGCCGTTGTTAAATATGCCAATTATTAATAGAAAATCTGCAAATATTCCCCAGGTGAATATCCATCTATGTATAGAGAACCAGAGGTGAAGTTTTAGCATGATGACCTTCCTAAAATTGCTGACCCAGCACTGGATTACATCCTGGGAAAGTCTGTAAAAATCGTTTCACATCATTCAACTTCCTGCAAGCTGCACAGCGCATTCAATCAATCGAAAGTATAAGATTTAACTCCTTGTGGAGTTTGACTGTTGTCAGTAAACCTGGTAAAGGATCTGGGAAAGTAGTTTTGCTGTTGGGAGGAACAAAGGATCAAACTGGAATCAGGTTGAGTCTTCGCGCAGAATTTTTCAAGCGGAGATAAAAGAGAATTAATTGGACTCACTCCCCTTTCGGTTGATTATGACCAAATGTTCAAGACAACAGATAGCAATGACAATGATATTTTACATCGACAGGCCAAATCTTGCTCACTAGAGTCACCACAGTATTACAGACCAGGTGAGCGAGGGACATGATGATCCTTGTGGAAACCTGAGACAGTGAGAGAATTAATCCCACGCTGTTGGTCTCATTTTTCTCTTAAACCAGTTAGTCAGTGGACTGAGCTAACTGACTTCCATTCAATGCAGAGCTAAACCAAACAGCTCAGTGCATTTACAGTATTAAATATTTCATGTCGAATGAGTTGCTGCACCTTCCAACTCCACCAGCTGTTCTTATACTTAACATTTTCACTTGCACGTGTTATGCAATTTCTTTCCTATGAATGTTCACCAATTCGAGAATGTTTCCATTTTGCATCTCCATCCAGGAAGTCCAGAATCACTGTCGCTGTTTAATTCTCCCTGTGGCTGCGTGGGTTTGCTCAGGGTGCTCCTGTTTCCTCCCACAGTCCAAACATGTGCAGGTTAGGTGAATTAGCTGTGTTAAATTGCCCGTACTGTTAGGGGCAGGGGTAAATGTAGCGGAATAGGTCTGGGTGGATTGCGCTTCAGCGGGTCGTTGTGGACTTGTTGCTCAACAGGGCCTGTTTCCAAACTATAAGTAATCTAATCTAATCTAATCTAATCTAATATAATTCATGCCTTGTCTGCTTGCATTCGCTTTCCAACCTTCTTTATCATGTCCCGATGTGTTTGAAGTTCTAACATCTAGTTTCCACTCATCTAAACGACGGAATTTCCCTCGTGTTTACTCGTAACAACTTCACATCAGCTGAATAACCTCTCTTCGGACACAACTAAGTCTTTCCTGAGTTCTCCCGCATTATTCCTTATTTAATGCTACCATCCCTTTAAACCCCCTCTTTTCATTTCTCGTGGCTTTATCTACCAGTAAACCTCATTTCCATCGTTAATAACGACATGGTATCATGGCCGTGTCATTCCTCGCGTCTTCATAGTCCAGTAAACACTGACCGTGTCTTTCATCATGTCTTTATATCCCTGTATATTTCAACCTGAGAAAGGATGCTGGGTCCAATTCAATGAATGAAAACTCACCACTAAGCTATGCAAACCTATAACCGACACAGGAATGGTGGAAACAATTTCAATTACAGCTGAATCGATTGGTTGCAACAGAATCGGGTCAAATCCCAGTTACATACATGACTGTTGCTCTTATAGTTATTTGTTCTCGACGTGTGCTGAAGTAACACAGTGAGGGATCAATTACTATTGCCAGTCATACTTAAGCGGTTAGGTATGAAATGCTGAAGTTGTGAGATCAGAGCAGTTTTTATTGACATAGACCATTCACTGTTCGAATATCAGTCTTAGGAATTAGACAGAGAGCGATTTTGAACGAAATTTGAGCAGGGAAGTTTACTCCATGGCGTAACACCAATTTGTGTGGTTACTTTGTTCTTTACCTCATTTGTGTGTTTTGCCTCTTTGGGGATTTTGAAGTTATCCTCTCTATACAAAAGTTCCGTGCTTTTGCACCATTATACAAAAGATGCTTTACAATAACACCCAACGCTGTTTCGGTCAACTTGCACAGATATTGACCCCTGGAAAGAGCACTGTGCACTCTTCTCGAGTCTGGAAAAAAATTGCTGCATTCCCGCTCTTGTGGCTCTTTTCATTACATCGGTTTCTGTTCTTCACGGAATCCAATTCAGCAGATCTTGTCACTGAGTCATTTCTTTATATGTGTTCAGATCATGTCAGCAGAATATCACAGTCCATAACCCAGAAGTCAGACCATACTCAGGGAACCGTACTCTGCTCTTGATCATTTCATGAACATCAGGGAGAAATATCAATGCTCTTCAAAATTTAATAACCTGTTTTTCAGAAGCAAGATAAACAGTTCCAGGTTTCTGCTTTTGTTGTCACACGGACCAAGATTGTAAATGCTGGAACCAGTTGAGACTGTCAGCTCTCCCACATCCATTTTCTCCCCAGGAAGTGTTCACCTGATGGTCTGAATTGGATTCTTCTAAAAAGAAGAATCTTTTTATCCATTGATTTCTGGTTTTGTGGCCCACAAGGCTCCCGCTGGGCCTCTGTACATCGTGCTGACGACAGCAGTTTCCCGCAGTCTTCCTTTTTTTGGAGAAAGTACCTTCGAGGATGACATCAAAAGATGTTGGCTGTTACTGTGTGATACTCCACCAATGGAGACAGCTCTATCAATGGAGGCAGCTCAGTCCGCTGGGATGGGATAATTTCTGCAGTGTGTCCTGCGGATCAGATACAGTGCACAGATCATACAGAGTGCGAGCGCTCAAAAAGGCCAATTGGTCACTCGTACCTGTGTCAGCGCGGGAGTTACAAAATATGGGTTAAAGCGGAAACACTGGGGATTGGATCATGTTTCAAGTGTTTACGTGAGGCAGGAAGCAGAAAAAGATACACTGTGAAGCGATTGGGATCTGACGACAGGAGCAGCAAATAGGTTGTACAGCGCAGAGGAGAGCTTTGAAGTATTGAATTCTGATTGATGGGCCGATCATGCTTTCACTAGGCCACGCTACTACAGTTGATAATATGTCAGTGTCTCTCAGCATTGTGATGTCACAGGCAAATATCACCATTACACTGCAGGAAATTCCTTTTTCCAATGTGAGGGCACTCTTTACGTAAAATAGCTTTAATATTTAATTCTTTCTCATATATAATTCCACTCCATCTCAGTGTATTGTATTGTCTTCTTTCCACTGTATCTGTCATTGTGCCTGCACTGAAGTTGATTTGCTCCTTCTGCGTGTCTTTTACAGTCTGGGTGATATGATGCATTTGTACTGATCCACCTTCTGACTGAATTTTCCACTTCACTTCAGCCCGCCCTAACGTCTGTATCTGATACCATTCCCGTTGTCTGGGTGTTAAGTGCTCGTCTCAGATCCAGCCTGCCCTCACCCAAAATAAACGCAAAACTCAGACACACTGTGATCAATGCAATCCAGGGACATCTTCACTCCGAGGTCATTGATTATTCCTAGGAGAAAGTTCGGACAGCAGATGCTAGAGATCAGAGTCTGGAGTGTGGTGCTGGAAAAGCACAGCAGGTCAGTCAGCATCTGATGAGCAGGAGAATCCACATTTCAGGCATAAGCCCTTCAACAAGAATAAGGTTTGTGAGTCGGGACTGAGAGATAATTGGAAGGGATTTGGGGATGGGGGGGATGGGGGAAAGCGGTGGTTGGATGAAGGTGAGGGAGAAGATGAAAGTTCAGAAGGAACAGTGATGTAATGGGTTCAGAGGGCGGTGCCAATTTTGAGGCTTGGGACTTGGGGCAAGGGAAATGAGGAAACTGTTCAAATCCACACTTATCCCGTGAGGTGACAGAGTCACAAAGCGCAATATATGGCGTTCGTCCTCCAGGTATTCGGTGGTTATGGTTTTGCGCTGAAGGAGGCCCAGGACCTGCACTCTTTGACGCAGTGGGAGGGGGAGTTGAAGTGTTCAGTCACTGGATGGTGAAGTTGCTGGGAACGGGTGTCCCAAAGATGTTCTCTGAAATGATCTGCAAGAAGGTGTCCTGTCTCCCTACTGTTGTGGAGACCACACTGGATTCAACAGATGCAGTAGATGACATTGTAAGTTGTAGGTGAATTTCTAACTGAAGTGGAAGGATCCCTTTGTGCCTTAGACGGAGATGAATGGAGTGGTGTGGGAGCTGCTTTTACCCTTCCTGCGGTGGCAGGGACATGTGCCAGAAGTGGGGTGTGTGTTTATTGCGGGTTGTAGACCTGACAAGGGGTTCGTGGAGAGAATGGTCTTTTCAGAATGCTGATAGGTGTGTGGAGGGAAATATATACCTGATAGTGGGGTCTGTTTGGAGATTGCAGAAGTGGTGGAGTCTTATATGATTTATGCTGAGTTTGGTGGGATGAAAGTTGAGAACCATGGGATTCTGTCCTTCTTGCGGGAGGGGTGGGGTTTAAGGGTGGTGGTGAGTGAATTGGAGGAGATGCACTGGCGGGCATTGTCAAACACGTGGGATGGAGACCAACCTGGAATTTCTGAGGTGAAATTGGTCATCCTGGGAAAAAATGCACTAGAGGCGGAGGAATTAGGAATAAGGGATTCTGTTTTTACACGAGGTGGGGTGGGAGGAGGTGTCGTAGTGTTAGCTGTGGGAGTCAGTGGGGTTTAATATATGTCTGTCATTGGTCATTCCAAGAAATGGAAGGGAGTTGCCAAGAAGATCCAGGTGAATTTGAGGTCGGGGTGAAAGGTGTTGGTTGGTGAACTGTTCAACCTCCTCGTGGGAGCACAAAAGTGACGCCCAACACATTCATCAATGTAGCAGAGGATCAAGTGGAGAGAGGTGCCAGAGTAACTGCGAAACACGGATAATTCCACATATCTGACAAACAGGCAGGCAGGTATAGCTCGGTCACATGTGGGTGCCCATGGCTACCCCTTTGGTTTGGAGGAAATGGGAGGATTGGAAGGAAAAGTTGTTGAGGGTGAGGACCAGTTCAGCCAGCTGGATGAGGGTGTCGGTGGAAGGGTACAAGTTGGGATGGGGCGAGATGAAGAACCAGAGGGTTTGGAGACTTTCGTCATGGCAGATGGATGTGCAGATGGACTGGATCTCCAAGGCGAAGATGACGCGTTGTCGACCAGGGAAACAGAAGTCTTTCGTGAGATTAAGTACATAAGTGGTGTCACAAACGTAGGTGCGAATTTCCTGGACTGGGGAGACAGGAAGGTGTTGACGTAGGAAGAGATGAGTCGGGTCAAACAGGCGCAGGCAGAGACAGCAGGTCTTAGGAAGGAGGTAGAATCGGGCAGTGTGGGGTTCATGGACAATGAGGTTGGAGGCTGTGAATGGGAGATTGGCCAAAGGTGATGAGATTGTGATGGTCTGGGAGATTATGTCATATCTCTTCATGCATACACGACGAGGTGGCCGAGAGGTTAAGGCGATGGACTGCTAATTCATTGTGTTCTGCACGCGTGGGTTCGAATCCCACTCTCGTCGCTATTTTCGGATTACCATACTGTCGTATTGAAATTGGAACTTCAATGGTTAGTTTGTCTGCATCGACCACATTATAAAACCTCAAAGATTAATTTGAGACTGATGCCTGAACTTAACGAAATGTAGACTGAAAGGGGATAATGAAAAGGAACGCGATTTTCTTTTCCAAGTCAAGTTGCTGTGAACGTTAATCTTATGAAAGAGATCCAGGGAAATCAAATAACGAGAGATGCGATGTGCATCTTTAATGCTATGGGATTCTTAATGAGTGTTTTGTCACATGAAATCTGGAGCAGGTTGGGTAGAAGTGATTCATCTTGGTGGTAAGAGCACAGAGAGACACCACAAAATAATAGAGATATTTCAAAAGGTGCAGGGGGTGGGTGTAGCGGCACAGAAAACTGGTGTGAATGCACAGTAGAGAATTGCCGATGTGGGTGCCGTGATTGGCATGGACAGACTTACACATTGATCTCGCCCTTTCCCCCTTGCTCTTGCCATTGATGAAGGCTGGATATAAGACACAGATAAACACAAGATGTGGGAAGCAAGCTCCCTCTCGTTATGCACACACTGGATGCATCACACTGAACTATGAACAACTGGAGAAATCAGCATGTTAACTGCAGGAAGTCAACGTAAACTGTGGATCAATAACCACAGAATGATGCAGCATAAACATCTGAAGTGTCTTTAAACGAATGTCATGAACAGACGTTTCGTTCTAATACCTAACATGGCTTTCATGGGAAACCAAGTCTCACAAACTTGATTGTGTTTTTTGAAGATGTAACAAAGAAGATTGATGAGGGCAGAGTAGAAGATGTGATCTATATGGACTTCATGGAGGACTGATTAGGAAGGTTAGATCTCATGGAATAAAGGGAGAACCAACCACTTAGATACAGAACTAGTTCAAAGGTAGACGACTGAGGGTGCCAGTGGAGCGTTGTTTTTCAGACTGGAGGCCTGTGACCAGTGGAGTGCCACAGTGATCGGTGCTGGGTCCTCGACTTCTTATAATTTACATAAATGATTTGGATATCAGCATAACAGGTACAGTTAGTAAGTTAGAGATGACAGCAAAATTGTAGATGTAGTGCACAACGAAATGGGTAACCTCAGATTACAACAGGATCTGGCCAGATGGGCCAATGGGCTAAGAAATGGCAGATGGAGTTTAATTCGCATAAATGTAAGGTGCTGCATTTTGGGAAAGCAAATCTTAGCAGGATTTATAAAAATAAGGATAAGGGCTTGGGAATGTTGCTGAAGAAAGAGACCTTGGAGTGCAGGTTCATAGCTCCTTGAAAGTGGAGACGCAGGTAGATAGGATAGGGAAGAAGGCGTTTGGCATGCTTTCCTTTATTAGTCAAAGTATTGAGTACAGTAGTTGGGAGGACATGCTGCGGCTGTACAGGGCATTGGTTAGGCCACTGTTGGAATATTGCGTGCAATTCTGGTCTCCTGTCTATTGGAAAGATATTGAGAAACTTGAAAGGGTTCAGAAAGGATTTCCAAGGATGTTGCCAGGGTTGGAGGATTTGAGCGTTCGGGGGAGTCTGAACAGGCTGGCGCTGTTTCCACTGGAGCATTGGAGGCTGAGGGCTGACCTTATAGATGTTTACGAAGTTATGAGGGGCATGAATACGATAAATGGACAAAGTATTTCCCTGGAATCGGGGAGTCCAGACTTAGAGGGCATAGGTTTAGTGTGAGAGGGGAAAGATATAAAAGAGACCTAAGGGACAACGTTTTCACACAGACGGTGGTAGGTGTATGGAATGAGCTACCAGAGGATGTGGTGGCTGGTACAATTTCAACATTTAACTGGCTTTTGGATGGGAATATGAAGAGGAAGGGTATGGAGGGATATGGGCTGGGTGTTGGCGGGTGGGACTAGATTGGGTTTGGATATCTGTTCGGACATGGACAGGTTGGACTGAAGGGTGCATTTCAATGACATCTCTATGACCACATTTCAAGGTGGATGGCAACAATACCAATGTTGTTTTGAAATTTTACACAGCGAACAAGTTCAATTTAAATAATACAAATCACGTTCGCTCACAGGGAATAAAACTGTGATTTCATTAAAAGCATTGTCCTTTTTAAGTAGCAGTTACTCAACATGAAAAATAAGATGTAATTTTTATTGAACATCCGTCAATTAACACCATTATCTTACTTCGGATTGACTGCAATATGCACATGCTAAATAAGGTTGAAGAAAGGAAGTATTTTAGTATGATTCGGGGGTGATGAAAAATAATATTAGGTTTTCTTGGTGCGGATATTCCACCAATGGCTCCAGTGGTGGAAATGGTCAGTGAGCAATATTACTATGATGGTATAGAGGTGAGGGAGCTGACAGGGATGGGAGCTCCCACCTCATCTGGAGCAGCGTCTGTAGACATGGACCAGGGAGCATTGTGACAGCAGACTGGGAGGTCCAACCACACCTGGAGCTGCTTTTATTAACATGGACCGGCAGGGAGCATTGGGACATCAGACTTCGAAATCCAACCTCATTTGGAGCAGCATCTTTTGACATGGACCAGGGAGCTTTGCAAGATCAGTCTCAGAACTCCAACCTCATCTGGAGCAGCTTTTCATGACATGGAGCAGCAGAGAGCATTGGGACATCAGACCGCAAGATCCAATCTCATTTGGAGCAGCTTCATTTGAAATGGAGCAGGGAGCTTTGCGAGATCAGTCTGGGAGCTCCACTCTCACCAAGAGCAGCTTTTAATGACATGGGGCAGCAGGGAGCATTGGGACATCAGAGTGGGAGCTCCAATCTTACTTGCAGCAGCTTCTATTGACATGGAGCAGCAAGGAGCAATGGAACGTCAGGTTGGGAGCTGCAACCTCACCTGGAGCAGCTTGTATATACATGGAAGAGGAGGGAGGATTGGGATATTAGGCTGGGGGAAAGGATATTCAACCAATTTAATCTGAAGTAAAATAAGTCTCAACACCTCAGATGTTAGTTGATTCATGAAGAAGCTGTCGTGGGAAAAAAAAATTCTTTAGATATTGAAGTCAAGTCCTGGAAATATTCAGCTCAGGAACATGCATTAATACAGAGAGAAATGCGAGTGATGTTTCAGGTCTTTGACTTTTCTTTTCTGACCGACTCTACACTGGATTACATCACCAAAAGGACTTCTTCACTCATTTAATGTGACTTATTTCCTGCAAATATGAACAGGTCATTGACGCAATCTAAATATGAAAATTGTCAGAAATGCGATATTGTCATTAGGCTGGAGTTTACCTCGAATTATAGTGGAATTATAGTGGAAACGCAGCAAAATAAGTTGAAATTTCCTCGATCAGCAGTGATCTCGTTGAATGGCCGATCAGATTGTGAATGGTAGTTTTATTTGAGGACAACTTGAAGTGAATAATTGATGGTGATTATGTTTGATTTTTGTTCGTATTGGGACTGTTACAGTTATTGCTCATGTCCTTGTTAACACCAAAGGTCTGCAGAGTGTAAAATCTCAGCTGTGCATCTGGCCAGTGTTACAACCATTCGTATACCTGGCTACGGATGAGATGGTTATAGGTTCGAAATGTACTTAGCGCAAGAGCGTTGTGGAGATTCACAGTACATCCAAGCTTTTTTTTGTTACACTGAGGTGGATAATATTTGGAATTTTCATCTCTACGAACGAAAATTATTTCACTGTCTTCGATAAGATAAACATTACCAAGGACAATCAGAGTCAAAAATCCCACAGCACCAAGTTTCATTGAACAGGCGTATTTGAAAGCAACAGCTTCTTCGACAGATGGTTGACAATTGTTGGACTCTAATCTGGCTTTGCGTGATTTTCAAATTTGTCCACCCCAGTCCAACATCAACACATCCAAGTCAGGGGGACCCTCGACACCACGAACGATCGGTTAAAGTCCAGATGATCTTCCAAAAGATCACGCACGTTGACACATACATCAAGTTTCGGCAGAAAGACACCCACCTGATGAAGGAGCGGCTCTCTGAAAGCTCGTGCTTCCAAATAAACCTGCTGGACTAAGCTCCGATGTTGTGTAATTTTTTACTTTGTCTACCCAACTCAAACACTGCCACTTCCATATCATAGAGAACATCAGGCATGTCCCAGCGCTGTCAGAGAAAACAATCCTGAAATAGCAACGCACATTGTTCATAGGTACGTTTCATTTTCAGATACCAACCCATTCAATCGCTGCAGCTTCTGTGTATGAAAAGCACAGAAAGAAAATAGCTGAGACTCAGTTTTGACAGTATTTGAAACTCTTTGGGAAGTGGACTCAGAGGAGAATGAAGTATGAACTGTCCGACTGCACAGAGAGGAGGAAGGCACTTTTCCCTTCTTTCAAGGGCTAGGGTATTGACTGATGTAAGGCATTAAACAGATTCCTGATACAGCTGATCTCTCTGCTTCAGGAACAAGAATTCCTGATTTTCTGAACGGTAATGAAACCCAGGCCACTCAGTTAAGGCGCCGAATACTAACACCTAGGCCACCAGGGATGAGGGCAGAAACTGTTGCACCGTTTCCTCATAACACAGTTTTTTAAAATCACAGACAGGTGTGCCGCTTCCCAGCTGGAGAGCACTTCCGTGGTCCAGGACATTCGACCTCAGACCTTCAGGTGACAATCCTCCAAGGCGGACTTCGACACAGGCAGCAGCTAAATGTGCCTTAGCAGAGGCTGTGAGCAAATTTCGGAACCAATGTTGATGACCTCAACTGCGACCTTGGGTTCATGTCACAGTCCAGGTGATCCCATTGCCCTATCTCCACACAGCAACCCTCCTACACATACACACACGGTCGCATATATACGAATGTGGGGTGAATTTGTACTTGCAGAGTTACATTGCACTTTGGTCAAAAACTGCATGAATCCATGTCAGTCTCTGGTAACTCATTTTATAAAATTAGAATCACTCTAAACATTACGGAACAGACAACAGCACACTGGGACTGACACCAATTCTTCAAGCACACCTGAGAATGTAACTTTTAAATAAAGAGTTTGGCACTTTACAAATGAAAGAAGTGAAGCTAACATGGTTATTCTAACAGATGTGAAACTTAGCATAAATGAAGGTATTGTTCAGCATACACTTTCAGTTCCATCACACTGTAAACTTGCGCTTTAAATTCTGTGTCTTTCAACTGTGTATTCCACAACCACCTGATGAGTGAGCAGCAGTCCGAAAGCTAGTATTTCCAATTTAACCTGCTGGACTATAACCTCATGTTCTGTGATTTTCAAATTTGCATACCCTAGTCCAAAACCTGCATCTCCAAGTCTTTCGATCCAAGGCATTCTGGTCACAGAACCAACCTTTGGTCATTCAACTTATCAAATCCTTGAAAAAAACTGAATGTCTCAGTAAGCATTATTTTTTGTCGTACTGAGTCTGAGCAGGCAAAGGCAACTGATTTCAACGTTTATTTCCATTTGAACTCATCTCCGATATGAAATTCTCCCTGGCTCTGACAGCACTGATATCTTTGCTATTTTGTAATGTCAAGAATTCATGTTCAATTTACGACTTTCAAGCGGAACAACAAATATTTTCCCCTGACTGGAAATCAACGTTGGGAAATAGCAGTGAGACAGCTGAATTTGAACACATTCGCACCAAGGAAGAGATATACAAAGTTTACAAATTTTCTTGGTGACTTTGTTTTTGCCTTATTGGTTCAGTTGAAAATTGACAGTCATTGAGTTTTTAAAAGCATGGCGAGAGGCCCTTCAGCCTATTGCATCATTATCAGTCATCAAACATCTGGCTTGTAAACACAGTTTCCCGCACGTGACTGATCGCCTGGTGTGTTCTAACATTTCAAGTCTTCAATTAAATTGTTATTCAATTTCTTAAGTGCATAAGTGGAACAAAAACACCTCTGTGAACTAACAGTTCTGAGAGTGTAACTCTTTCTCAGATCCGTTTGTCAGTTTTCCTCAAGATGCTGTGGAAAATCTTTCTGTACTCACATCGGAAGTGGTTTACCCTGTTTCTTCTTCAGCTCTCTTCTTTCTATTAAATGGTTTAGATTCCAAATACAGACACACGGTGCAGGTTGCAGAAGTCACGTGTTTGTACTTCCACTGACACTGTCTCGCCGGGAGCTGCAGGCCTTCCCCACGCTGATTCAGACAGCACTGTCCTTCCTGTGACATGCCCCATGGAGAATGGAAGGACAGGTATTAATAACCCACGCTTTAGATATTAGCGACAGTTTTAAAACACTTGCACTGCCCCAGAGAGGAATTGAGCTCGTATCTCCCACATAACATGCGGCGACACGAACCACTATACTACCGAGGACAACAGTTTCAAAGGAGACCCCTCAGCCCGCTGTGACTCCATTTGTCAAAAACAACTGCTTAACGACTCGAATCGTTTAGCCCATAGCCTTATAGTATTGGCAGAACATATTCACATCTGAATATTTCTTCAGTTTCTCAGGGTTCCTGCCTCCCTGACCCTAACAGACACAGTGTTGCAAATTCCAACACCCGCCGGCCTATAACGCTTTTCCACACATCTACTTAAACCTTTATGTCTTTCTCATTAAATTTCTGCCCCCCTGTGATCGATCTCTCCGTCGATGGGAAACGTTACTTTCAGTCTACCTTATCCACACCCCTCATTATTTTGTACATCTGAACCCTGCCTTCTCCCAATGTCTCTGCACTGTGACAACCAACCCCAGTCTATCCTGTCTCTCTTCATGACCAAATCTCTTCAGCCTAGACACTATCCGAGTGAATCTCTTCTGCAGCTTTCCCAGTGTGATCACATCCCTGGATTTACGTGAACTGCAGACAATTGTCGAGGTAGAGTCAAATGAAACTTTTTTTAACATTCTGCACCAGCATGCAGTGTGCCTCTGCAGCATATATTGCCTAGCGGTCTGGAGTCACATGGAGGCCAGCATGGACAGCTGATTTTTTCCCTCAAGGCCTTTAGTGAAACCGATGGGCTTTTCAGACAACGGGTTTAGCGTATTCTTAATTGGAGGTATTTGTTGCATTTATATTCTAGCACCGGCGTGGTGTGGTGAGAATTGAACCCGTCTCACCAGAATGTGACCTGGCCTTTTGTGTTAACAACCCAGCGATAATACCAGTAGGCTATTGCAGAAAGCAGTCATGGCTGATCTTAATAGAGCCTCTTTTCCCCAATTATTCTCTGTGTCCGTTTATTGAGCCTCACGCTCCAATAAACTCTGGTCCATTTCAGTAAAAGCTGCGAAAGAGAATTGATCTCACAGCCACGATATCCAAACGGATCGAATGATTTGAAGGTGCCAATGAAGAGATTGGGGCATGGTCGCCCAGCAACAGTGAGTTCAACGGCACAGACTGGATGGTTTCAACGTGAAATTGTATGTTAGATTGTGCAATGCCTCAGTCAAATGGGACGAGGGACGGAAAAGAGAGTGAGGGCGAGTGGGAGGGAGGGACATCTTCGAGAACTTTTGGGTTTAAATCCTGAAACTTGAAACGCTGAAATATCAGAGAACGACATTCGATGGAAAACAAATCATCACCTCGGAGAACATTATTCTGTAAAAACGAGTTATTTCTTACCGAGTTTCATCAAAAGTAAAACTTTGTGAGAACTGACCGCTATGATGTGGATTCGATACGAAGTCGCAGCAATAACAACGCAGAAAACGAAATACTAAATGGTTCCAGCACTCCACAGACCACACTTGCAAACTGCAGCCAGTATGGTAGCAGAGGAAAT
The DNA here is from genome assembly GCF_047496795.1 of Chiloscyllium punctatum. NCBI lineage: Eukaryota > Metazoa > Chordata > Chondrichthyes > Orectolobiformes > Hemiscylliidae > Chiloscyllium > Chiloscyllium punctatum. Next base: position 97,764,914 of record NC_092744.1, read on the forward strand.
GTCAGGAAGAATACACAATATCAGGACTTAGCGACAGGCATGTGGCAACTCAGAATGGGCTGAATTTTTAACTTTAACGCCCCCAGAGTCTGTGGAGATTCCATGAATGAGAGTTTTGGAGAATGGGATTAATGAAACTCTCCAAACTCATGTGACAGATCAGGACATTGTTGAAACGTATGCTTCAATCGCATCATAGTTTAACATCGGCCACTTCATCACTTTGCCCACACAAGGCAGTTCCAACTGCTTCACGCAATCAGACTTAATTCCAGTTCCAGACCCGATATTAGGGAAACTGGGTGAAGCAGCCACGAAGATCCAATTGGAAGTTGGGATGGAATGACGGGAGAGCGGCGTGTGTTTTTCAAGGTTGGGACTGGTCCTGGTCAAAAGCGGGGCGAAAGGGAATACTTGCCCCCATTTATAATATTATAGCCATAAGCAGTACATGTTGCTGATACAGACAACAGGCGTATCTAAATCGTGTTGAATCTTTAACTTTGGAGTATCAATGTTCGAAATTTCATGTTCCTATTTGGATCAGTGTTCGTGACATTGGCAGTAGCAGCTGCTTATGTTTGCATCAGCTCAGGATCAGCTTATTGCTCCCAGTAAATACTGCAACCTGGAGAAGGTGGTGTTGTGATTATATAATAAACGAGTCATTCTTGGGCATTCAGACACGGAACTGGTAATGTTAACGTTCGACGATTAAAACCTGGAATGGAAGCCTGACCTCAGGAACATTGAACATGCCTTTAATTTTCTGCAATCTTAATCATACATGTCGCTTATACAGGGGATGCTACCATCTTTACCCAATCCTGCCTACTTGTGACTCCAGGTCCAGAACAATTTGGCTGACCCTTAATCCGAGAATGCCGACACTTTGGTAGGCTGGCCATTCGGCCCATTCCAGTCGACACCATCCCTCCGAAACACATCCTATCAGACGTGGCCACACTCCATAACTATTCCGTTCCTCTTCATTTCCCAAGGCTGATCCCAATACCCCGCACACCTTCAGATTGTGGGAGGAAACTCACACAAGCAAAGAGAGACTGTGCAAACTGCAAATAATCACACAAGACAGGGATCGAATCCATGCCTCTCATGCAGCGAGGCAGCAGCGAATCAGGATGAACAACAAATGCTGTCCTGACCAGCGACATCCACACCCTGTTGGTATATCAGTAAGAATAAAAACATATTCACCACATGGACAACGGGACTTACGTCTGTGTGGACATGATTTGAACCAATCGTTCACCCTGTGTAGATACAAAGACACCGATATCACAGAGAAACCAGCGCAATGCGGGCTTCAATTACCTGCTGCAGTTGAAACTCATTTACTCAGTCAAACTATGGACAGACTGTTAAAAAGTCCCGTGTGTGGGAAAGGCTCAATGAGCAATAAAAACTCCAGAGTAACCAGCAAGATTACATATCCCAGAAAGAGATCAATTAAACTGTCGATGCTGCTGTTAATCCCAACCAGCTTCCAGTTTCATAGCGTCAAAGTCATAGACTCAGGCAGCATGAAAACAGGCCTTTCACTCCTATCAGTTCAACTGTACATAATGCCAAACTAAACGAGTCGCATCTGACGGCTCCTGTAATTGCTGAGTGTTACTAATGCCCTTGTAATATTACTACTGCATTGTTAATATGAATGTCCAGATATAATTCTATGGACAGCAGTTCAAATCCTGGCAAGGCAGATGCTGGAATGTTATTTCAATAAATACCAAGAGTTGAAGAGTCTAATGATGATGTTGAATCAGTTGTTGTAGATCTGATTCTCTAATGCCTGATAGGGAAGGAAACTGCCATACTTATCTGGTCTGGCTGGTATGTGACTCCAGATCCATAATATCGTGGTTTATTCTGAACTGCACCTAAAGCATTTACCCGCTCGTCTTGAAGTGCCCCTCCTTGGAGAAAAGACAGTTACAGTTAACTCTATCCGAACCCTCAATAATTTATAAATTTCTATCACGTCACCTTTCAACCTCCAGTGCTCAAGTGAAAATATTCTCAGCCTTTTCCAGCCTTTCGTTATAAGTCGAAACTTCCCAACGATCAATACGCTGGTTTACCACTTCCAAACCTACTCCAGCTGAATAATTTCCTTGCTATAAGTGGGCGACAAGAACTGGACGCAGTATTCCAGAAGAGGCCTCACACAATGTCCTATTCAACAGCAATGTAACGTAGCAGCCCCTACGCTCAAAGGACTGTGCAACCGCGAGGGTGGAGAAATAAACGGGAGGACTGGATCTGGGAAGAATTCAGCTGAGCGTGCAAGAGGTGGATAGAGTTGGGGTTAAAGGTGATAGGTCGGAGAAGAGGTTGAAGAGAATAGGTGGCAAGGAAGATAGACAGGTGGGACAGGTCAGCAGGATGGCGCCACGCTAGAAAGTTGGAACTCGGATAAGGTGGGCGTGGGGAGATAAGGAAACTGGTGAAGACCACGTTGATGCCCTGAGATTGAAAGGTTCCGAACTGGAAGATGAGGCATCTGGTGGTGAGGGAATGGCGGTGGAGTAGGCCCAGGAACTGCATGTCCTCGGGAGAGCCGGGGTGGGGGGGGTGGGGCGGGAGTTGTTGATGTTTTTGGTCATGGGGTATTGGGGTGGAATGTTGCGGGTGCCCTGGAAATGTTCTCTGAAGCGCTCTGCGAGAAGGTGTATGTTGGCCCCAATGTAGAGGAGACCGCATTGGAGCAACAGATGCAATACATTACACGTGTGGAGGTGCACATGCACATCTGATGGATGTGGAAGGCTCATTGGAGCCTTGGAAGGATGTGAGGGGGAAGATGTGTGTGCAGGTTTTGCAATTCCTTCGGTGGCAGCGGAAGGTGTCGCGAGTGGAGGGTGGGTCATTGGAGGGCGTGGACTTGACTAGGTAGTCGTGGAGGAAACAGTCTTTGTGAAAAGTGGATAGGGGTGGGGAGGGAAATATATCCCTCGAGGTCGATGTTGCTGACACCCTTTACAAACCCACTGATTCCCACAGCTATCTGGATTTTACCTCCTCCCACCCCACCTCTTGCGCAAATGTGACCCTGTATTCCAAATTCCTCCACCTCAATCGCCTCTGCTCCCAAAGGTTCAGTTCCACCACAAACCACACCAGAGAGCCTTCATGTTTAAAGACCGGAACTTCCCCTCCTATGTGGTTGAAGATGCCCTCCAACGCATCTCATCCATGTCCCGTACATCTACCCACAAACCCCACACCTCCAACCACAATAAGGACAGAACCCCCGGTCCTCACCTTCTATCCCACCAACCTCTGCATAAATTACACCATCCTCTGACAGTTTCGCCACCTCTAAACAGATCCTACCACCAGGGATATGTTCCCCTCCCCACCCCTCTCCACATTCTGCCAAGACCATTCGCTCTGTGACTATCTCGTCAAGTCCACGCCATCCAATGACCAACACTTCCCTCCTGGCACCTTCCCCTGTCACTGCAGGAATTGCAATGCCTGCATTCACATCTACCTCCTCATCTCTGTACAAGGCTCTAATGGAGGCCTCCACATACATCAAAGTTTCTCCTGCACTTCCACACATGTCATTTCTTGTCTCCGTTCCTCCCGGTGCGTTCTCCTCTTAGTTGGAGAGAGGAGATGTGTTCTCACAGGGCACGTCAGAGAATATCTCCAGGATACCCGCAAGAATCAACCCCAGTGCCCCCTGGCCAAACATTTGAACTCTCTGTCCCACTCTCTCGAGGACTTGCAGGTCCTGGGCCTCCTGTATCGCCACTGCCTCACGACCCGATGCCTGGAGGAAGAAAGCATTATCATCCGCCTCGGGTCCCTTTAACCCCATGGCATCAATTTGGACATTCCCCGTTGCCTAATCTCCCCTCCCCCTACCTTACCCCAGTTCCCACTTTCCAGCTCAACACCGTCCGCCTGACTTGTCCCATCTGTGCATCTTCATTCCCACCTATCCAGTCCACCTTCTTCTCTGCCATATCATGTTCACCCCCCACCTGCATTCACCTACAGCACTCTCCGCTACCTTCTCCCCAGCCCCACATTCTTCCCATTTATCTCGCCGTCCCATATGCTCCCAGTCTCATTCCTGATGAAGTGCTTTTGACTGAAACGTTCATTGTTCCTGGTCCTCAGATGCTGCTAGACCTGCTGTGCTTCTCCAACACCAGTCTAATCTTGAGGGGAAACATTTGATTGAGAGGTTTTTCGGTTATTTTCTATTGTTGACCACAGGCTGTGGATGATAGCAGAACATTAGCAACCACCAAGTCAGGGAACAGCTAAAGGACTGAGCACAAGTCTGGTCACGCATAAATCAACATTAAAAAAAAAGTTAGATAAAAGATGGATAGCTGAAGTATGCAACTTTGCCCATCAAGACCGTTTCACCAATGAGTTTATCACTGATTCCTTTCCAAGTCAGAGTGCTATGGGCCTTGGAGGGTAATTTGAAAATGGTGGCGTTTCGTTACATCTTCCAACCTTGTCCTTATAGTCAGTACAGCTGTTGAGCTTTGAAGGTTCTGTCAAAAATACACGAATGACTTACTCTAGTGCATCTTGTAGTTCGTGCACTCTGCTGCAATTGTGCCTTAACAGTGAAGGGAATGAATATTGCAGGTGTTGAAGAGGGTACACTCAAGTGACTGCATTGTCGTGGACGTGTCCAGTTCCTTAAGTGTTATTGAAGTTACACCCATCTCGGCAAATGGAGAGAGTGATGTTCCACGTATTGCAAACGATGTAGGATTCACGGACCAATGAGTTTAATTTATAATCAAAGAATGTCTCAAGAACATGTTGTTGTCTAAGTCTTTATGTAACCTGTTTCTATCCGTTTTTTTTCTCGAAATACTAGTTCTGTGGAAGATTACAAGGGGTAATTTGTTTACAGTAAAGCCATTGAATGTCCGTGGGATATGATTAGATTGTCAGAGTTATCATTACTCTATTTCGTCCTTGTGTGGACCAATCCGATTCCAGTCCCTGTCTGATTTCAAGTTCCAATTCCCGTCTGTGCTTGAAATTTCAACCGTTTCTTCGCATAAATGTCTCCACCTGCCTTAAGAATGTGTAAGGACGCTGCAGGGGACAGCAGAGATTTACAGACATGTTGTCAACACTGGATAAAATGGAAAAAGTGGAATGATTGGTTAGGCTGGGATTATTCTCCTGGAAACAAAGGAGACGGAGGGGAGCTCTATAATCACATAATAACATTTATAAACGTTCAATATTCATGGGATCTTGACAGGGTAGTTACGTGCAGGTGGTTTTTCCTCTGGTATGAGGAGAGTACCGGAGGACATGAACTCAGAATTAGATATTACCCATTTAATTCAGAAATGAGGAGTAATTTCTTTGCTCAGGGGCCAGTGAATCGGTGGAACTCCTTACCGAAACTATTGTTAAGGCTCAGTTGTTGTGTATTTTCAAACTGTGCCAGACAGATATTTAAACAGAAAGACGATAAAGCTTTGTCAAGGCAATGCTGGAGAATGGAGTTGAGGATTATCAGATTACTCATGAGTTCGTTGAATAGTGGAGCAGACTCGATGGGTTGAATGGCCGACTTCCAATCCTACATCATTTCATCTAATGCTTTATTTTATTGATACCTTTAGAATTCTGAGGGGATGGGCTGAAGTGATAGAAAAGGTTTCTCAAACTGTTCAGACAGATCAGGAACTAGGCTCATAAGCTCATGAACAAGAAATGTGCTGTGGCCTGGAGACAACAAATAGCACTGGGCACACCACAGATGGGTATGTGCAGAAGTCATGTTTGCTAAAGAAAATTGGTGGATCTTATATTGTTGCCAACTTGGTGATCACGCTGGATGATGAATCACGGTATGATTTACACACAAAAGGTTGTGAAAGAATGAAAGATTCGTTTCATTGCAAACGTTTCTGTAGTTCCAATTCCAATTGACTGTTTAAAATACTGATCAGAACGCTGTGTGGAGTATTACATTAAAATTCACAATCCCACTGGATAAACTATTGCACCCGATCTCTCCTTATTTGTGTCACTTTCATTCGATGTAAATTCATAGAAAGTCAAGATGGAATGAAAGGAGGAAAGAAACGTTTGCACTCCTTTTCATTATCCCAATTTAACTTTCAACAGAATCAAATTGCTTTATTTCGACCTTGATGTCGTATCGATTTGTCATAAATCTCCGGTGCAATGAAGGGCAAGAGCAAGATTCTCCATCCAGTGTACACTAAAGATGCGAGGAACAAAGGGAAATCACAGTTGCGTTTGATAGAAGTAACATCTGGAGTCGGATTCAAATCCACACATGCGCAATGGAAGAGCAACCCGTCGCCTTAACCCCGTGGCCACTTCAGCCCATTGCAAAGGGGCTCGCATGTCACCCTGTCAAGATCACATATGGTGCACCTAGGCGATAAGAAAATCCCTGAGCGGAATTGAATCCATAGCATTATGTTTTTGCTTTCTGTGGAATAAAAATACCAGCACAATCCAAGAATTTTACCTCGTCCTTGGAGGGAATAACTGGTCCTTGATTCATTCCGTGTCGGTAATGTCTCAGAATGAACCAGAAAACATGAAATTCCCGTCACATTCACACGCACATTTAGTCTTGACACATAATTACTTCAGACAGTTTCTCTCTCACGTGAAGAAATATATATGGAGAGAGAAGTGAAGGTGATGTTTTAGCTCGATGGTCTTTCTCATATGGCTGAACCTGAACTGGGTAAAATTCCCGGAAATGCAGTGTTGTTCGTTTCATTTTAATAATATTGCTTCAACTTTACTCTGTTCATTGCAATGATCTGAAGTAAAATGGATTTATGTGATTGGAACGTTTAATGTTGCATTCAATTTTGATCCGAATTTATTTCAGCTTAAAGAAAATACTGATGAGAAAAACAGAAGGTTAAACTACAAAACAAGATGTCAGTTTTGATGCTCAGTTACGTTGGCAGATTTCATTGGGTATCAAATGAACCCAACATCATGGCGATTGTCCTCCCATCTTTAAGGCATGGGATGAAAGCAGGAAATCGATCTCCAAGAGAGGGGTCACTTCCTATTCATTGTAGAATATCTTTCCTTGGCAATATACAAAATCTGCTCAGTTCTATTTATAATGCTTCATGTAGAATATTAATATAAATTTTAAAAAAAACTCTGAGGTTTTTTGCTGAATCTTACTCAGCTGCATACGTTTCCAATATTCCTTTACATCTAAAGTCGTCCAAATTAGACATTGTTTTCTCGCACCTTCCAACCTCAACACCCCATTTTTACACTTTTAACTGGCCACAGGCTGTCTCTCTCCTGGTGAAACTCACTGCTTGTGTGTCTCTAAATATGCCTTTCCAAATGTTTTGGAAACGGATTCTCCGAGTAACAGAAATTCTGATCCCATCATTTCTTTGTCTTACATCGATGGATTTGGAAGCCTGACGTTCAGAAATTTACGAACTTGAATGAGTCAATTTACCACCTATTTACACTCTCCAAACCTCAAATACTCTGGAAAACTTCCATTCCGTTTTGCTTGGTTCAGTGTCAAATTTTCCAAAACACAAATAAATAAAATCCCATCCCTACTAAACGCCTTCAGCATCGTCTCTAATGTCTTAGCACCCCAGTAAACGGTGGCAGTGTCCTCTCTGATAGAATCACATATTCCCTACAAGGCAGAAATTACAGTTCAGCCAATCGAGTCTGTGAGGACACTCTGAAGAGCATCTCAACCAGACCGAGCTCCCGTCTCTATGTCTGCAGGCTTCTGGCTTGTGATTTCAAATAAACCTGCTGGTATAAAACCTGGCATCGTGTGACTGCTGACCTTATCACTCCGTTACCCATGGCTAATTCATTTAACTTAATGAATTCACTCCCTGATCACATCAGCGCAATTTAACACGGCCAATCCACCTCACCTACAGACTTAACATCAGTGCGTACCACTGAGCAAATGTACCATCACATTGATCACTACCTGTATCATGTGTAATGGCTTTACACACTGGTAACTCAGCCTGGTGAAAGCAAGCTGCGCCCACCAACCCGAATTCAATGCATCCAAACGCGGTTCTGCGCTGTATAACCACATTAGTGTAGTTATAAATGTTTCTGCACTCATATCTGAATGGGTATACTCTGTTTTCGTCCTCGGATTCCTGCTTTAAAAAAGTATATCTGTCAGGAACAACTCTATATAATGGTTTTCATTACAACACAAACGCAATGTGTAGTTTGCAGAAGTTACGTCTTTGCATTTTCACTGACACTCTCTCCCCAGGAGCTGCAGTCCGTCTCCACGCTTATTCAGACAGCACTGTCCTTGCTGTGACATATCCAATCGAGAATGGAAGGCCAGGCATTAATAACCTTCACTGGGGAACAGAGCGACAGGTTTAAAACATTTACTATGTCCCCAGCGGAGAATTGAACTCTGTGACAGGCGGGACACTAACCACGATACTGTGGAGGACAACAACATCGAAGGAAGCCCTTCAGCCTGTTGTGGCCACACTTGTCCAACACAAATGCTAAACGACCTGAATCAAGTTTTCCGTTATTTAGCCCATAGTCTTTTATGTTTTGGCATCACAAATTCACATCTGAATTCACTGTTCGATTCTCAGTCGTAGGAATGAGAGCGCGATTTTGAGCAAAATTGGAACAGGGAAGTTTACCCCATGACGTAACACCAAATTATGTGGTTACTTTGTTGTTTACCTCATTTGTGTGTTTTGCCTCATTGAGGATTTTGAAGTTATCCGCTCTACACAAAAGTTCCCTGCTTTTGCACCATTATACAAAAGATGCAGTACAATAACACCCAACGCTGTTTCAGTCTACTTGAACAGATATTGACCCTTGGAAACAGCACTATGAACTCTCCTCGAGTCTGGAAAATAATTTGCTACATTCCCACTCTTATGGCTCTTTTCATTACATCAGCTTCTGTTCTTCACAGAATCCGATTCAGCAGATCTTGTCACTGAGTCATTACTTTGTATGTGTTCAGATCATGTGAGCAGAATATCACAGTCCATAACCCAGAGGTCAGACCATACTCAGGGAACCGTACTCTGCTCTAGATCATTTCATGAACACCAGAAAGAAATATCTATGATCTTCAAAATTTACTAACCTGTTTTTCAGAAGCAAGACAAACAATTCCAGGTTTCTGCTTTTGTTGTCACACAGACCAAGATTGTAAATGCTGGAACCAGTTGACTCTGTCCGCTCTCCCATATCCATTTTCTCCCCAGGAAGTGTTAAAGATGATGGTCTGAATCAGATTCTTCGAAAAAGAAGAATCTCTTTATCCATTGATTTCTGGTTTATGGGCCCACCAGGCTCCCGCTGGGCCTCTGTGTTAGCGCTGATCACAGTGTTCAGCTTTTTTGTAGCAAGTACCTTCGAGGATGACATCACAGGATATTCTCTGTTACTGTATGAAACTCTACCAATGGAGACAGCTCTAACAATGGAGGCAGCTCAGTCTGCTGGGATGGGATAATTTCTGCAGTGCGTCCTGCGGATCAGATACAGTGCACTTTATCATTCAGATCATATAGAGTGTGAGCGCTCGAAAAGGTCAAGCGAGTTTTCCCCACTGGAGTTCATTGTAGGTGGAACAATACCAGCAGCAGCACCCTAACCCAGGAAAGAACTGTCTCAGAAGTCAATTTGGCAAGTTTACTTTTCAGACTCTGGTCACCATGCTCCACGGGCCCTGCGGCCTGTAGGCAATAAGCACAGTGAAGTTGGTGGTGGATCCCAAAATGAAGCATAATTCCCCATTAATATCTCCAATAAAATGGGGGTGGGGGGCATTGTAAGAAGGCAGACAAAATCCAATACCAAAGCAGGTAATAATCTCCTTGAGTAAAATATTTGCAACAGTTTTCGCAGTAGCGTTGGAAGTGGGGTAAGCTTCAACCCATCAAGAAAAAGAAATCGACAATGACCAAAACATACTTATAGTGCTGACACCTTTGCAACTCAATGACGTCTTTAAACATCTTTTGCAGCTGGCATTAAGTAGTCAGAGGTCGACCCACCCTTGTCAAAGAACATAGAAAGTACAGCACAGAACAGGCCCTTTCACCCACGATGTTGTGCGGAGATTCAATCCTAATGTAAAATATAGTAACAATCAACACACCCCTCAACTCACTGCTATCCATGTGCAAGTCTAGAAGTCGCTTAAATGTCCTCAATAACTCTGCTTCTACCACTACCACTGGTAAAGCATTCCATGCTTTCACAGCTCTCTGTATTTAAAAAAAAAACTACTTCTGACATCTCCTTTATACCTTCCTCCTAATATCTTCAAACTAAGAGTTCTCATACCAGTCAATCTTGCCCTGGGGAAAATTCTCTAGCAAGTTGACTCTATCTATTCCTGTCATTATTTTGTACACCTCTATCAGGTCTCCTCTCTTCCTCCTTCTCTCCAGAGTGATGTCCGAGCCCATTCAGCCTTTTTTTCATTGGGCAAGCCCTCCAGTCCAAGCAGCATCCTGGTAAACCATCTTTGCACACTCTCCCAAGCCTCTGTATCTATCCTATAGTAGGGCGACCAGAACTGGACACAATATTTCAAGTATTGCCTCACCAGGGACGTGTAGAGCTGCAGCTAAACCTCACTGCTCTTAAACTCTATCCCCCTGTTAATGAAAGCCAATATACCATATGCTTTCTTAACAACCTTATCCACTTGTATGGCAACTCTGAGGGATCTATGTACTTGCATATCCAAATTCCTCTGTTCCTCCACATTGCCAAGAATCCTGTCTTTAATCCTCTGTTCAGCATTCGAGTTCCACCTTCCAACATGCATCACTTCGCATTTATCCAGGTTGAACTCAATCTGCCATTTCTCAACAAAGCTCTGCATTCTGTCTATGTCGCGCTGTAGCCTACAGTAGCCCTTTATACTATCGCTGACACCCCCAAACTTTGTGCCATCTGCAAATTTACTAACCCTCCCCTCAACCTCCTCATTCAAGTCATTTATAAAAACTACAAAGAGCAGCGGTCCAAGTACAGAGCCCTGGGAGACCCCACTCAACACTGTCGTCTAGGCAGAATAGTTTCCATCTACAGCCACTCTCTGCCTTCTGTCAGCCAGCCAATTCTGTGTATATCTGTTTAATACCTGGAAACAGAGTGTTGATGGAGGATTGTCTTTTTATGTCTGATTAATGGTCGGTGATAGGGGGGTGGTGAAGGGTTGTGTGTGTGTTGTATCTGCTAAATGACAGGAGACAGACTAGTGCGGTCGAAAGTTGTGTGTGTGTATTTCTGTGTATGTCTGCTCAATGGAAGGATAACAGGGCTGTGGTGGAGGGCTGTCTGTTTGTGGTTTTTTTCTGTGTCTGTCTGTGTAATGCTGGTGTTAGGGTGGTGGTACAGGGATGTGTATGATTTTCTGTAAGTATCTGCTTAATGACAGGAGACAGACGAGTGGCGGTGGAGGGTTGTGTGTCTCTGTTTCTCTGTATATCTGATTAATTGCAGGAAACAGGGTGGCGGTGGAGCGTTCTGTATGTATGTGAGTTTCTGTATATATCTGTTTAAGGGCAGGAGACAGGGTGATGGTAGAGGGATGTGTGTATGTTTTTGTGTATATCTGTTTTAAGGGCTGGAGAGAGTGTGGTGTGGAGGGTTGTGTGTATGTGTTTCTGTGTATATCTGATAATCGGCAGGAAACGGGGTGGTGGTCGAGGGATGTGTGTGCGTGTGTGTTTGTGTGTTTGTGTATATAACTGCTTAAAGGCAGTAGACAGATGGTGGTGGAGAGTATAGTGTCTGTATTCCTGTATCGATGTGCTTACTGGCAGGAGACAATGGTGGTGGTGGAGGGTTGTGTATGCATGTGCGTTTTTGCGTATATCCATTTAAGGTCAGTAAGCAAGGTGTTCATAGAACATAGAACATAGATCATTACAGCGCAGTACAGGCCCTTCAGCCCTCACTGTTGCGTTGACCTGTCATACCAATCTGAAGTTCATCTAACCTACACTATTCCATGTACGTCCATATGCTTGTCCAATGACGACTTATATGTACTTAAAGTTAGCGAATCAACTACTGTTGCAGACAAAGCATTCCATACCCTTACTATTCTCTGAGTAAAGAAACTACCTCTGAAATCTGTCCTATATCTGTCACCTCTCAATTTAAAGCTATGCCCCCTCGTGTTCGATGTCACCGTACTGGGAAAAAGGCTCTCCCTGTCCACCCTATCTAACCCTCTGATTATGTTATAAATCTCTATTGAGTCACGTCTCAAACTTCTTCTCTCCAACGAAAATAGCCTCAAGTCCCTCAGACTTTCCTCGGAAGACCTTGTCTCCATACCAGGCAAGATCCTAGTAAACTCTTCTGCACCCTTTCCAAAGCTTTCACATACTTCTTATAATGTGGTGACCAGAACTGTACACAATTCTCCAAGTGCGGCCGCACCAGAGTTTTGTACAGATGTAGAATAACCTCATGATTCCAGAACACGATCCCTCTATTAATGCCTTCTAAACAACACAGTCAACCTGGGTGGCAACTTTCAAGGATCTGTGTACCTGGACACCGATATCTCTTTGCTCATCTACACTACCAAGAATCTTATCATAAGGCCAGTACTTTGAATTCCTGTTCCTCCGATCAAAGTGCATCACCTCACACTTGTCCACATTAAACTCCATTTGCCACCTCTCAGCGCAGCTCTGCATCTTATCTATATCTCTCTGTAACCTACAACATCTTTCGTCACTATCCACAACTCCACCGACCTTAGTGTTGCCTGCAAATTTACTAAACCACCCTTCTACTCCCTCATCCAGGTCGTTTATAAAAATGATGAACAGCAGTGGACCTAACACCGACCCTTGCGGCACATCACTACTAACTGGACTCCAGGATGAACATTTCCCATAAACCACCACCCTCTGTCTTCTTTCAGCAAGACAATTACTGATCCAAACTGTTATATCTCCCATTCCTCCGCATTTTGAACAATAGCCTCCTGTGGGGAACCTTATCAAATGCGTTGCTGATATCCATATACACCACATCAACCGGTTTACTCTCATCTACCTGTTTGGTCACCTTCTGAAAGAACTAAATACGGTTTGTGAGGCACTACATAACCTTCACAAAACCGTGCTGACTATCCATTATCAAATTATTATTTTCTAGATGATTGTAAATCCTATCTCTTATAACCTTTTCCAACACTTTACCAACAACTGAAGTAAGGCTCACTGGTCTATAATTACCAGGGTTGTCGCTACTCCCCTGCTTGATTAGGGGAACCACATTTGCTATCCTCCAGTCTTCTGGCACTATTCCTGTAGACAATGACGATTTAAAGATCAATGCCAAAGGCTCAGCAACCTCCTCCCTGGCTTCCCAGAGGATCCCAGGCTTATCTATTTTCACACTCTGCAGGATTTCTAATACCTCTTCCCTGTGAACCTCAATCCAACCTAGTCTAGTTGCCTGTATCTCAGTATTCTCCTCGACAACATTGTCCTTTTCTAGAGTGAATACTGTCGAAAAATATTCATTTAGTGCTTCCTCTAACTCCTCCGACTCCTCACACAACTTCCCGTTAATATCCTTGATTGTCCCTAATCTTACTCATGTCATTCTTTTATTCTTTAAATACCTATAGAAAGCCTTATGGTTTTCCCTGATCCTATCAGCCAACAACTTCTCATGTCTCCTCCTGGCTCTCTCTTTAGGTCTTTCCTGGCTACCTTGTAACCCTCAATTGCCCTAGCTGAGCCTTCACATCTCATCCTAACATAAGCCTTCCTCTTCCTCTTAACCAGAGATTCCACTTCCTTTGTAAACCACAGCTCCCGCGCTCTACAGCTTCCTCCCTGCCTGCCAGGTACATATTTATCTAGGACACTCAGGAGCTTTTCCTTGAATAAGCTTCACATTTCTACTGTGCCCATTCCCTGAAGGTTCCTTCCCCATCCTATACTTCCTAAATTTTGCCTAATCGCATCGTAACTGCCGCTCCCTCATCTGTAAATTTCGTGGAAGGTTGTGTGTGTATATATCTCCATGTATAACTGTTTGATGACAGGAGACAGGGTGGTCAAGGAGATTTGAGTGACTGTGTGTGTGTGTGTGTGTGTGTACGTGAGTTTCTGCATATATCATTTTCATGGCAGGAGACAGGGTGGGGGTAGAGCGTAGGTTGTCTGTGGTTCTGTGTCTATGTGCTTACTGGTAGGAGACAGGGTGGTTGTGGGGTGTGTGTGTGTGTTTCTGTGTATATCTGTTTAATGTCAGGAGACAGAGTGTTGGTGGGGTGGGGGATGATTGTCCGTGTGTGTTTTATTTCCTGTGTATGTATGTATAATGGTAGGTGTTAGGTGGTGGTGCAGGGTTGTGTGTGTTTTTCTGTATATATCTGCTTAATTACAGGAGACAGACTGGTGGTGGTGGAAGGTTGTGTATGTGTTTCTGTGTAAAATCGATTAATTGCAGGAAACATTGTGGTGGTGCAGGGTTGTGCGTGTGTTTCCGTGTGCATCTATTTAATGGCAGGAGGCAGGGTGGTCGTGGAGGTTTGTGTGTGTGCGTGTTTCTGTTTATATCTGATTAACGGCAGGAAACAGGGTGGTGGTGCAGGGTTGTGCGTTGGTTTCGGTGTCTACCTGTTTAATGTCAGGAGGCATGGTAGTCATATTGGGTTGTGTGCGTGCGTGTTAAAGTGTATATCTATTTAAGGGCTAGGGACAGGGTGGTGGTGGAGGGTGCTGTGTGTGTGTTTCTGTGTATAACTGCTTAATGGCAGGTGGCATGTTGGTGGTGGAGGGTTGTGTGTGTGTGTTTCTGCGTATATGTGCTTAATGGCAGGAGACATGATGGTGTGTGTGTGTTTCTCTGTATACCTGTTCAATAGCAGGAGACAGGATGGATATGGAAGGTTGTGTGTGTTTCTGCGTATCTCTAATCAATGTCAGGAGACACGGTAGTGTTAGAGGGTAGAGTGTCTGTGTTTCTGTGTCTGTGTGCTTAGTGACAGGTGACAGGGTGGTGTTGGAGGGTTGTGTATGTTTCTGTGTCTATCTGTTTAAGGTCAGTAGACAGGGTGTTTGTAGAAGGTTGTGTGTGTGTTTCTGTGTTTATCTGTTTAATGGCAGGTCTCATGGCATTAGTTTACACATGGGAAAGGAAACCTCCTGCTGATTACCATATACCAGCCTCTTTTAACTGATGAATCAGTACTCCTCCATGCTGATCAACACTTGGAGGAAGCACTGAGGGCAGCACGGACGCAAGATGTACTCTGGGTGGAGGATTTCAATGTCTACCTCCAAAAGTATCTCAGCTACAGCATTATGATCGAGCTGGCCGGGTCCTAAAGGATATAACTGCTTGGCTGGTTCTGCGGCAGATGGTGAAAGATTCAACAAGAGGAAAATACATACTGACCACAGCCTTACTAATCTGTCAGTTGCAGAAGTATCTGTCCTTGACAGTATCGGTAAGTGGTGCCATCGCATAGTCATTGTGGAGACAAAGTCACACTTGCACATTGAGAATATCCTCCACCATTTTGGGTGGTACTATCACGGTGCTAAATCGGACACACTTTGAACAGACCTCGCAGCTCAAGTCTGGGTGTCCATAAGGTGCTGTTGTTCATCTATAGGAGCAGAATTGTACACCCACACAACCTCATGGCCTGTCGTATCCCCCTCACAACAATTACTATTAATCCAGAGGATCGACCTTGGTTCAATGGAGTATGCAGGATGGCAGGAGCAGCACCAGGCATACCTGATAATGCGATGTCAGCCTGTTGAAGCCACCAAACAGGGCTACTTGTGCGCCAAATAGCATAAGCAGTAAGTGATAGCCAGAGCTAAGTTATCCCACAAGCAAAGGATCAGATCTAAGCTCTGCAGTCCTTCCACATCTAGTTGAAAAACGTTGGGGACAATTAAACAATTCACTGGAGGAAGAGATTCCACAAATAACCCCTTCCTCCATGAAGGAGGAGCCCAGCACTTCAGTGTATAAGATAAGGGTGATTCATTCGCAACAATCTTCAGTCAGAAATGCTGAGTGGATGATCCATCTCAGCCTCCTCCAGTGGTCTGCAGCGATTCAGTTACCAGTCATCAACCAATTTGATTCAGTCCACGCGATATCCAGAAACGGTTGGAGATACTGAATACTCCAAAGTGTCAATACTCGATCAACATTCTGACAATAGTACTGAAAACTTGTGCTCCATAACTTGCCACTCCCCGAGACAAACTGTTTCAGTACAGTTACAACAATGACATTTCCCCAGTTATGTGGAAAATTACCTCAAGTATCTCCTGTACATAAAAAGCAGAACAAATCCAATCCAGCCAATTACCACCCCATCAGTCTACTCTCGATCACCAGTAAAGTGATGGAAGGTCTCAGTGTTTTATAGCAGCACCTGCTCTGCAATACCCTGGTCAATAACGCTCAGTTTGGGCTCCAACAGGGACACGCAGCTCCTGACCTCATTACCGTGGTTCAAACATGGATAAAAGAGCTGAATTCCAGAGATGGTGTGAGAGCGATAGCCCTTTAAATCAAGGCTGCCTTCGACCAAGTGAGGTATCAAGGGGTTTTAGCAACGCTGGAATCAATGGGTATCAGAGGCAAACTCCCTACTGATTAGAATCATACCTGACACCTAGGAAGATGGTCATGGTTGATGAAGGTCGGTCAACTCAGCTCCAAGTCTGTAGGAGTTCCTCGAGCAGTGGCCGAAAACGTCTTCAGGGCTACTTCATCAATGACCTTCCCTCCATTTTAAAGTCAGAAGTGGGGATGTTTGCCAATGATTGTACAATATTCTGCAAGATTTGTGGCTCCTCAGACACTGAAGCAGTCCATGTTCAAATGCGACAAGATCTGAACAGTATCCAGGCTGACAACTGGCAAGTAATATTCAGGCCACACAAAAGCCAGACCGTGACCATCACCAATAAAATACAAAAGAACCTGCCCCTTGGCATTCAATGGTGTTACTATCACTGAATCCCCCAATATCAAAGTCCAGGTGGGTAATCATTGTTCAGAAACTCACTGGTCTCACCACATGAACACAGTAACTATAAGAGCATGTCCAGAGCTAGGAATACTGCAGCGAGTAACTCACATCCTGACTTCCAAAGGTCTGTCCATCATCTACGATGCATAAGTCAGAAGTATGATAGAAGACAACACTGAAGAAGCTTTACACCATCCAGGACAAAGCAGCCAGTCTGACTGTCCCTTCATCCACAATGCTCCACCACCAACGCTCAGCAGCAGCAGCAGTGTTTTACTATCTACAAGCTGCAAAGAAATGCTTCACCAAAGATCCTCAGAGACCATCTTCCAAACTCACGACCACGTCTATCTTGAAGGACAAGGGCTGCAGATGTATGGAAATACCATCATCTTTAGGTTCCCCTCCAAGCTATTCCCCATCCTGACTTGAAAATATATTACCCCTCTTTCACAGTCGCTGGGTCAGAATCCTGGAATTCTCTCCTTAATGGCATTGGAGGTCACCCGCATCAGGTGTACTGCAGTGTTCAACAAGGCAGCCTTCTCAAAGCCAACTAGGGACAGGCAATAAGTGCTGGCCCAGCTAGTGACACGCAGATTCACGAAATAAATAAATAGAAATTAACAGAGGAAGTTTGCTGAGGTGTCACAGGGATCAGTGTTTGGGGCCCAGCTGCTCACAATGCCCTTTAAACATTTGGTTGCTGGAATCATGTACAATACCTCCCAGCCTGCTGACAGCACTAACGGATGTGGGGTTGTGAGTGGGTAGGAGGTTGTAAAAAAGCACCGGGAAGATGAAGAGAAGTGGAGTGAATGGGTAAATACGTGACAGAGGGAGAACAATTTGGATAGAGGTGACGGTGTGCCCATTGGTGGAAAAGATACATTGGCAGCCTACCATTTGAAAGGGATTGGATGAAACATATTGATTTACAAAGGGACGTATGATCCTTTCTGTTGTTTCCTTCTGCATAAACATCTGAGCTTCCTGCAGGGCAGTGAATTCTGTAACCAGAAGTCAATACGAGGAATGCCATCACCAAGCTGACCAGTGTATATAGAACCAGCAAGTGGGGAGCTGTAACACTGAAAAGGATCTGGATCTCCTTATATACCAGTCACTGAAAGCAATATTGCCGGAGAGAAAGCCGTTAAGAAGATAAATGGTGTGTTGACCTTCATTTCAGGGGGATGTGACTCCAGGAGAAAGGGTGTCTTACTGTAGCTGTACAGGGCCTTGGTGAGACACCATCTTGAACATTGTACAGTATTGTGGGCAGTTTTGGTCTCCGTACCTAATAAAGGACAAACCTGACATTGAGAGAGAGCAGTGAAGTGTGACCAGACTGATCTCTGGGATGACACGCTTGTTGTGGGAGCAGAGTTTGGGGTGACTGGGCCAGTATTCCATGGGGTTTAGGAAAATGAGTGGAGATATCAGTAAAATATACAAAGCTCTGACAGGGTGAGATAGATTGAAAGCAGGAACGACAATTCCCCAGGCTGGGACATCTAAAACAAGGAACCACAGTATTAGGTACAGACAGACCATTCTGCATTGAGATGAGCATAAATGTCTGCACTCACAGACTGGTGAACATGGAGAATTCTCTCGCACCTTGAAACGAAGACACTGATTATAGATAAGGATTTACAGACAGTAAAGGGATGGCGGGAGAGCAGGAGTACGGAGTGGAAATGAAGGGCCAACCATCTCTACGTTGAATTGGGTAGCAAACCCGATGGACCAAAAGTACTACTGCACTTTCTGTTTTATAGTTTCCCAAGGTTACTCACATTTACAGATATGTACATCGTGTGGGGTAAGTGCATTGAGGAGATTTTTTTCCATGAACTAGAATGGGAGAGGCTCAATGTGTTGTATACAACATAGAACATAGAACAATACAGCACAGAACAGGCCCTTCAGCCCACGATGTTGTGCCGACCATTGATCCTCATGCATGCACCCTCAAATTTCTGTGACCATATGCATGTCCATTAGTCTCTTAAATTCCCAATGACCTTGCTTCCACAACTGCTGCTGGCAACGGATTCCATGATCTCACAAATCTCTGTGTAAAGAACCCGCCTTTGACATCCCCTCTATACTTTCCTCCAACCAGCTTAAAACTATGACCCCTCGTGTTAGTCATTTCTGCCCTGGGAAATAGTCTCTGGCTATCGACTCTATCTATGCCTCTCATTATCGTGTTTACATCATTCCCGATGTTTCTGTGCAGTCTGTGGGAAAGGTCTGTAAATGTTGTCACAAGCTCTCAGATGTTAGGAAGGAGGTCTCTGCAGGGTCGACAGGACTGTGTTCCCATTCCTTTTTTGGACACTGTTGCTGAGGCCGGGTGTTCTGTCCGGTTTCATCCTTTCAGACCTCGGAGTAGTTCGATACAAATGAGTGCCCTTGCTTGGGGTTCAGAGACCAATGAAATGTTTATCACATGTCAGGGCCTTTGGAGTCACTTTTAGGCCAGCCCAGGAAATCACGGGAGATTCACTTCATAAAAGTACATTGGAGAAGGAAATTCTGTTTACAATCGATATTGGCTTCAAGGTCACTGTTACTGACACCAGATTTGAGGTCTCGATATTTTATTAAATTTTTTTTCCACCCACTGCCAGAGCATTAGCCTGGTCTAGATTAGTAATCCAGTAACATTTCCACAACAGCACCATCTCTACATGGGGACCTATCAAAAACCACACTGAGCAGGTTATTTCTGTGCTCCTTGACAGCTCTGTCAAAAAGAACTCCCACCAATTTGATGGTCGTGATGGGACTGAGGGGGTGATAATTTGTCAGATTGTAATTATTCCCCTCTTAGGGGACGGTACATAGCTGAGTAATTTTCCACATTGCCTGGGAGATGTCGGAGTTGGAGCTGGAATGAAACAGCTTCCCCAGGGACACGGCTTGTTGTGCAGTAAAAGTCTTCAGTTCTATTGCAGGAATGGTGTCAGGGCGCTTTCCTTTGTCGTATCTACTGTGATCAGCTGTTTCTTCTTCTCACATGCAGCAAATCAAATTAGTTGATAACTGGCATTTGTGATTGTGTGGGCATCATGATGAGGGTGAGGTGTATCATCGACTCAACACTTCTGGCAGAGGATAGTGCAGATAAAACATCCTTCACTTTTACACTGATGTGGAGGTCTGTTTCATTATTTAGGATGGGGATGTTTGTGGAGCCCTCTCCTCCACTCATTTGTTTAATCGTCCATCACCATTTATAACTGAACGTGACAGGACTGCAGGGCTTCGTTCAGATCTGTTGGTCAAGTCTGGTAGCTTTAATGGGTTCGCATCAGGTTCCGGTTCATGTGATTCTGACTCTGACATGTTCACCCACACTCGTCACTGAGACATAGATGGTGTTGATGGCAATGACAGACTGAGGTGTTATTCTGGCAAAAAGTTACAGGTTGTGGTTGAATGCAGATTTGCTTCTCCTGCTGCTGTGGTCTACAGCACTACATGAATATTCAGTTTCGAGCTGCAATATCTGCAATGCAATTCTGCTGCCTGTTCCCCAATTCTCACTGAGACCCATTCACCCATCAGCCCTGCACTCAGTGACCTAATCTGGTTTCTGATGTGGAAATACTTCAATTGTCAAACCTCGTTCTGCTGAGGGTATGTCTCCCCGGGTCTTGCTTCCAATCTGACACATTCCGCAAAAGCATTTAACTGATCTTAATTCAAATGTTTAATTCACCTGCATCTTTTTCCTTGAGTAATGCCATCTTCTGAGATGGAAGTGTTGCCCTCTGTTTCTCACCCTGACCATGATTAAGAGCTCTGTAGTGTCAGTGATGCCAGCCTTATGTAGTTTCAAAGCCAATGAATTCTCTAGTTTCCCAACCATCTTCACCAGATTGTCTGTTTTCGCTATTTATTTGATGCCGTATCACTCATATTGCCTTGTCCTCCCATGAGTATGTTTCATCTGCTTGCGATTGAATTTCTGGTATTATCTTCCGAATTATCCCCAGAAACTCCTCCCATTGCTGCTATATGGTCTTTCCTCCTCGACTGCCCTTCCAATTAACCCTGGTCAGCTCCTCCCTTATGTCTTTGTAGTTACATTGCTCAATTATAATCACATTACATCGAGAAGAGAGCAATAGATATAAACCGAAAGAAGGAGTTTTGAGAGATGGGACACAAAGAATAATTGGTGGGTTTCTTAACTAGACGCAAAGGGAGAACAAGAGAAAGGATATAGATATGGAGATGTGGAAAATGAGAAAATTACATTATCGAAAGGAGTAGATGTACTTCCATCAATGATTTGGCAATTCCTGTGTGCTATGGTCCTTTGTACAGTGCACGTACAACAAAGCAATATGTTCGAATGCTGGGTCTGATGCCAGAATTTTTCTCTCCAATAATATGACAGACAATAATTTCGGAAAGAACCCAACAGGTCAACATATGTACTTCCTGGTAGAAAGTGGATTAACTGAAATAATTTGGGACACCAGAAGCAAGAAATTATAACACACATCCTGATAAGAATGAGAGATTAGAGTTGGGAATCCAGAAAATGGGGAACATTGAGAGAAGGGGAACCTGTCACTTCAGATGAGGATCAAATAATGTTTTAATGCTTTATAAATTTGATACATCATGTGCATCATTCTTCGTTAACTTTGTCTCCGTTGTTCATAGAGAATGTGTTGTTCACATATGAACAATCTTCTTTATCTGGACACACACTGATTAAACAGTATATTTAAAATCATTTTCCTCCATTTAAAACTGTCCTGTTGTGCTATCAGGATATATGAACACCAACTGACCACCAAAAGACATGACCCATTATTACTGGTTTCCATACATACAGACAAAGAAGGACACCATTTTGATTGTGACAGCACACACATCCTAGGATAAAGCCACACATGAAAGTTCTTAGTGGCATGACAGTCTATCCAGAAGTACATCAATAAACCCTTCAATTTAGAGCCGATCTACCTTCCCTTGAAAAAAAGAACTGGAAATGATTTCACGCGCCTTAAGAAACCAAGACCTATAAATCGAGAGGCGAGACATACCACCAGTATGTAACCAAAGACTCTCACTGAGGATGTTCCCTAGTCATGGTGATAAAACATCTGAAAACAAACCATCAAGCTCAGCGAGTTAACTTATATACTTATAAATTGTTTTATTCTATAAATAGTGGAATTTGGGACTACCGTGTCACTCATGTTTTAACAGGTTGCGAGGTGAGGTGAGCTTTTCTGGGTGCGTGGTTTTAATTAACAGGGGAGTTAGATAGCGACATCATAACAGTTTAAGGGCTTGTTGTATTGGGATTTAGACAGATTTGAACAGATTTGGGGTACAAAAGGTCCCAGCAGATTCCATCACTTGGCAGTTAGTGATCTAGATCTTCAAATTAAACAGGTGAGAAAATTCATGTAATTTTGTTTCCTTGTGGTTGGTTAAATTTTAAAAAATGGCTTTTAACATTACTAAAGAGGTTCTGAGGTTTGAAGATGATTCCCAAATTTGCCAAGAAAGTGTAGAAAGACAAAGGAAGGGCATACTTTTTGAATTAACATGTAGATTAGAATTGGGTTTTACCAGGGACAAAAGGAAAGCTGTCACCATAATGGAGTTGGTCAAGCACTTTGGTGTATCAGAGAAGCAGGAAACTGCAGTCGAGTTGAAAAAACTTAAATTGCAAATATAGCAACTGGCGTTAGAAGATAAAGAGAACGACAGAAAGAGAGAGAGAGAGAGAAGATAGAGAAAGAGAGGAAAAAGGAAGAGAGGGAGTATTTGAAATTCAGAAGTTTGGAATGAGATAAGAAAGTTAAATTAGCCCGATGAAGATGAAGGGAGAACTTAGGGAGGTATGCAACTATGTTAATACATTGCCATATTTTGGTGAGAAAAATGCCAAAATCTATTTTATTTCATTTGCAAACTTGACTCTGCACATGGCGTGTCCAGTGAACTTGTGGGTAACGCTAGTTCAGAATAAGATGGTTGGCACAGTTTGAGAGGTATGTGCAGTGCTGTCACATGAGGGAGCAAGAGATTATGCAGATGTCAAACAGGCTATTTTGAGTGCTTATGAATTGGTACGAGAAGAATGTAGACAGCGGCTCAGAAATATAGCGACGGAACACAGGTTCGACTTATATTGAGTTTGAAGGAATTAAGCACAGTCATTTTGATAAATGGGTGCTGGCCTTAAAAATAGATAAGACCCATGAGGCCCGATGGGAGATTATTCTGCTGGGCGAGTTTAAAGACTGACTTTCAGAGATGGTAAAAATTCACATGAGTGAACAGGAAGTTCAAGAAGTGAGAAGCGCGGCAGAAATGGCAGGTAAATATGCATTGGTGCATGAAATGAAATTTAACTTCTGGGAGGATTTTCATTCAGTGAGGGATAGAAATTGGGAGAAGGGGAGATCCTACACTACAAAACATAGAGAAAAGCACACTGGCAATAGTTTACCACAGCTGAAAAAAGAAGCCCAAGGGGGTTGAAAGGAAGTGAAAGGCCTCAGGTGTTCTTACTGGAACACATAATATTACAGTGCTGGTGGTTCAAGAAGGGCACAGGGAAAAGGTGTTTTCACAGCAGTAAGGTGGAACACACAGTGCTGGGCATTGTCGGAAGAAACTTCGGAAAAGGATGTGGGAAAAGAGGTTAAGCCAGTGGTATTAGTGAACCTGGTAAAGGAGACCCCGAGGAGCTGCAGGAGAGTGCACAGCCTAGGCAGGGGCTGGGTATGGAGGCAGTGCCTGATCTCTATTAAGAATTCTCCTCTGTAGATAAGCCTTACCAAGAAAAAATGGGGTGTGGGGGGGAGGACAAGAAGTTATAATTTTGCAAGTTACGGGACCTGTTCAGCATCTAATAGTTGAGTAGTGAGGTGCCAGAAAAGCACAACAAATCAGACAGCATCCGAAGAGCAGGACAATCGACATATCAGGCATAAACCCATCGTCAGGAATGTGGTTGGTGGACAAGGGGGCTGAAAGATAAATAGGAGGGTAGGAGCTGGGCTGGCTGGAGGGTCACTGGGAGGCCGATAGGAAAATGTAGGTGGGAATGACAGTGATATGTCGGACGGGAAGGTGGAGTGGATAGGTGGGAAGGAAGATGGACACTTAGAACAGTTCAAGAGACAGAGCTAAGTTGAACGGGAGGATCTGGGATGAGGTTGTGGGAGGGGCGATTTGGAAATTGGTGAAGTCAATGTTGATGCTGTATAATTGGAGGGGTCCAGCTGTCCTACCACCTATCCACTACACCCTCCTCTCTGACCTATCACCATCAGACCCCATCTGCATCTACCTATCGCCTTCCAACCTACCTTCCACCCAGCTCCACACCAACACTCCTATTTAATTCTCAGTCCCTTCCCCCTCCCTTACTTCCCACTTTCCCGATGAAGGACTTACGCCTGAAACGTCAACTCTCCTGCTCCTCGGATGCTGCCGACCTGCTGTGCTTTTCCAGCCCCACAGTTTTCAACTCTGATCTCCAGCATCTGCAGGCCTCACTTTCCCACGGCCTCGAATAGTAAGAGATGGAAACATTTTCACTCCTTCTGACATTTCACTCAAGAGCGTGATAATTTGTGAAATGGGGACAGAAATTAAGCATTCCCTTGTGTAACATTTGGTTGGAGTGCCAAATCAAGATTGGGGAAGTAACAGTGAGATTGAATGATAGACTGTCAGTTCCAGGAATACAGTTTGTTCTTGGGAATGATTTAGCAGTATCCAAGGTTTGGGAGGCACTCCTTGTTGTGGAGAAGACAAAGTAAGTCAAGGGAACTGAGGAATTACGAGAAAAATACTAGGGACTTTTCCAGACTATGTAGGAACAAGATCCCCCTGTCATAAGTTACAACAGTAAGGAAAACCGAAACAAAAAAGCAAAGGACTTGATGCACTGAAGACTCAGGCTAAAGCATTTCTGGTGGCTGGAATGCACAAGGACTTGGTTAATTATTGTTTTACATGTCATACATGCCAAATGGTATGTAGTTTAAAGGCAGTAATAAAACCAGCACCTTTGTTGCCAATTCCTGTATTCAAAGAACCTTTCGCATGGGTTCTGATTAATTGCAGAGCTCTCCTTTCTAAAATAAAAGTGGAAACCAATATTTGCTGATTATAATGGATGTGTCTACCCGATATCCAGGGATAGTTCCATTACGGAGTGTTAAGGCAAAAAGGGAGGTGGAGGAGTTGGTAGCTTTCTTTACTCGCTGTGGGCTTCGCAGTGTGATTCAATCAGACCAATGGTCTCACTTTACCGCTCAGCTGTTTAAGGACGTCGTGGATAGCTTTGGCAGACAGCAGTTTAAATCAAGTGCATCGCATCCCAAATCCCTGGGAGCATTGGAAATTTGGCATCAGATGCTGAAGCCAATATTAACAGCGTACTGTCAGAATTACCCGAATGATTGGAATAAAGGTGTCTCATTATATTGTTTGCCATTAGAGATGCCCCAAATAAATCTACTCACTTTACATCCTTTGAGTTGATATTCGTACATGAAGTGAGAGGTCATTTGAAATTAATTAAATATACATTGACAGGACCGAAGTCAGAGATCTCACACTTGGATTATGTATCTGAGGTGAGGGAGAAATTAGATGGAGTAGATGAGTTAGCTAAACAGCACCTGAAGAGTGAAGCAGGTGGCAGATAAAAACTTTGAAACTTTGAAGATTTCCCGTGGGGATGACCTATTAGTGTTGCCACCAGTGGTAGGAAATCCCTAAAAAGCCAGGTTTAGTGGCCCCTTTCAAATAAAAATAATGATGAGTCAGTTCAACTATCTGGTAAAGATACCGGATATGACAAAAAATGTGACAGAATGAATAATGCTTCACACCCATTGAATCCTCAGGAATAGAGTTGTGACCAGATGAACAAATTGTGCAGTTTATCTGTATTATGTAGTGATCTTTGGCAAGTGATTGAAAGCTCACATGTTACAGTTGGCAGAGCATTTTGAACGATTACAAGAAGCAAACTTGGTAATAAACTTCAAGAAAACAGAATTCGCGAAGGCAGGGGTGACATATTTAGGACATTACATTGGCCATGGAAGGTTGACCCCATGGAACACAAAGACGAAGGGCTTTGAGTAATTTCCACGACCATCCTCGAAGAAAGAGGTGATTCAATTTTTGGAACTCTGTGGATTTTAACAAAAGTTTGTTCCAAACTCCAGCAGAGTATTGGCACCACTGTTGGATTTATTAAAGAAGGAAACAGAATTGTAGTGGACAGAACAATGCCAGGAGGCATTTGAGAATTTAAAAACAGGATGAATCACGACACCAGTTATAGCTGCTCCAAATATTTTGAAAACCTTTGAAAACTGTATTTAATACTAGGGATATAGGGCTCGAAGATGTATCTATACAGAAAGATGATGATGGAATTGAATGGCCCATTGGCTACTTATCAAAGAACCTCAATACCCACCAGAAAAAAAAAATCCATTATTGAAAAAGAATGATTATGTTTCGCACTGGATTGACAATATTTTAATGTTTAGAGACAAACAAATTGTCAGAGATGATTGTGAATAACGACAAACCTCTCGCATTTGTAAAAAATATTTAAAGGCCCAAATATGAGAGTATTTCATTTGAGTCTTATCTTACCGACTTTAAACTTACAAAATGTACAAGCTGTGGGTCCTAAAATGTAATAGCAGATGTGTTATCGTAGATTTAAAGGAAAAAGTTAAATAAGGTTTGATTTATTGCAGTGTTATATATGTGTGCAAAATTAATATGTATGGTTTAGCTGAGGTTAATACTTTTGTAATCCATAATAATGGGAATAAAAATTAGAGGAAAAGAAATGAAGCCACCTTTTCATTCTGCTGGTTCATGTTTTTTTCTAAAGGGGGGAGGTGTTATGAAGCCGAAAGCATATCCGGTAACTTTAAGACAGAACGGATTTTGCTGAATAGAAAGTACAGGCACAGATATCAGCTAAAGGTCAGCCTGTTCCACATGTCACCATTAGCTGAGAAATGGATACCTGAGTTTTGGTTGCAGTTCTGACAACAATTCAAATACAACGAAAGAGTTTAAATAAGCCAACGGTATTTGAATATTATTGTTTGGACACCTGGAAAGCAATCAAATTATGAGAATTATTGTATCATGGGAATTATATAAACCCAGCATTTTGAAATTAGAGGGAGAGCCACTGCCACCCAACAGCAGAGTAACTGCTGTAGAGCAGGAGTGCTAACTGGCCATTTCTAACACTCTCTATCAAAGATACATGTTCATGTCAAAGCTACTTACAATAAAAAAAATGACCCAGGGAGATCAGCAGCTGGAAGAGTGAACACAGCAGGGAAGACGGATTCCGTGTCGTCTTGCGATTGTAATGCATAATATGTGGGTTGTTGGATTAGCATATTCTTACAGAGTTGGAGTCAGATCGTAAGTAGCTAAGAAAAGAGGGGCTTGCATCTGTAAATAGTTGTTGTTTAGTGTTCATTATTAAAGTTAAGAAACTAACTTGTTATTTTTTATTTAAATGGTGGAATGTGTCGCTCATATTGTAACAGATTACGAGATGAGGCGAGCTTTTCTGGGTGTTTGATTTAATTAATAGATGGGTTCGACTCCACCTTGTAAATGTCCATCCACGCTAACCCCCATTTCCCTGCAGTTGGCCCATATCCTTCCAGTCCTTTCCTATCCACATATTTATTCAAATGCTTTTGAAATGTTGTTAATGTACCCCCCCCCCCCACCCCCCGCCTCAACCACATCTGCTGGCAGCTCATCCACAGCCCCTCAGGTTCCCTTTTATTCCTTCCCCTTTAACCTTAAACTGATCTCATCTAATCGTCAATTCTCTACACCTTGGAAAAAGACTGAGAGCATTAGCCCTATCCATACCCCTTGTGATCTTATACAGCTCGAAAAGGACTCCCTCAGTCTCCTATACGCTAAAGAAAAGATCCTAGCTTGTCCAACCTCTCCCTATAACTCAGACCATTCAGTCCTGGCAATGCCCTTGTAAATTTCTTCTGCACTGTTTCTAATTTAATAACATCCTCCCTATAACAAGGGGACAAAACTAAACACAATACACTAAGTGTGGCCTTAGCAAAGTCCTGTGTAACTGCAACATAAATTCCCAACTTCTATACTTAATATCCTGCCTGATGAAGGCCAATGTGACAAAAGCCTTCTTCACTGCCCTGTCCACCTGTGACTCCACTCTTAGAGAACCGTGCACCTGAACACCAAGGTCTCTCTGGCCATTGCACCCCTTAAGACGCTTCCATTCACTATGAAACTCCTACCTTGATTTGAGTTTCCAAAATGCAAGACCTCACACTTCTATATTAAATTCCATTTGCCATTTCTCGGCCGACTTCCCCACCTGATTAAGGACCTGCTGCAATTTCTGATTAACTTCCTCACTGATCATGCTCCCACTTACTTTAGTGTCATCTGCAAACTCACTAATCATACTTTGTACATTCTCAAACAAATCATAGATAACAAACAGCAATGGACCCAGCCTCCAGTCTGATAAGCATTCTTCCACTAAAGCCTCTGTTTCCTACCATCAAGCCAACTATGTATTCAATTGGCCAGTCTCTCCAGCATTCCAGGTGATGTAACCTTCCTGAGCAGCCTGCCATGTGGAACCTTATCAAAGGCCTTACTGAAATGCAAAGAGACTACATCTACCACTCTGTTCTCATCAACCTTCCTGGTCACTTCATCAAAGATCTCTAACAAATTTGGGAAGCATGATCGCCCACTCAGAAGTCTATGCGGATTACTCTGCATCAAACACTGTGTAAGTAATGGGTGCAGTCAATGGTATGCTGTCCTTCATTGTATGACGATTCGAGTACATAAGTAAAGCCATCTTCCTGCAGTTGTAGAGCCTTGCTGAAAGAGTTGATCTCCTTTGCAAGGAATGATCTCCATACCACAGACACAGATGATGTTAACATGAGGATAGAGAGAAGAAGCTGAGTGTTGAATCTGTAGAGCTATGAGAGATGAAGAAATGGTGATGCTGAAACAAGAGGAGCGGCAGCGATCACTTATTTCCAAAAGTGACATTGATAGTGTGAGAAATTCCATACTTTACACAGGATGAGTTGGTTTGATTTATTGCCACGTGTACCTCAGTACAGGGAAACACAATATTTATGAGCAGTGGAGGCAGATCATAGTAAGCATGGCCAGACAGATCATAGGGTGGAAATAGGCTTGGACAGAGTAAGGCATACAGGTTACACTGAACTGGAAATGCACTAGACACGATTAACATGAACAATATCAGCATTATTTGAACTTAGAGAGTCCATTCATCAGTCTAACGTGACTTTCCTAACAGTTTATATGCCTAAATTAACTCTTCCCACATTAATGTGAAGTCGACGTGTGAACACGTACTGAACGTCATGTTGATCACAATCCCCAACAAGCAGTCACAATACCTTTCATCTGAAACAGGTAGCCATTCCCACTAGCTTCCGCCCAACATAGAGAACACCAGGCTGTCTTCTCAGAGATTGAAGATGCTTTCTTGAGACTTCACACAAGATATATATCTTCTCTGTTGTTGTGGTTCTGTTGATAGAGTCTGTGGACAGATAACCAGGTCTGACCTACAAAGAATAAAACCTGAAAGCAACAACACCCCCAGATTCTATGGACTACCGAAAGTGCACAAACCAGACATCCCACTCAGACCCATAGTATCACTACCAGGGTCACCATCACACAAACTGGCCAAAGAACTACAGCAGAAACTGAAAAACCTGATCAGCGGATCCAGCCAATCTATAGAATTGACACAGGAATTCTTGGACATCATCAGAAATACACACATAGAAAAGGAAGAAAATATGGTCTCATTCGATGTAACGGCACTGTTCACCTCCATCGACAAAACACTAGCCAAAGAAACAATAGCCAACCTACTGGACAGACATAACAGACAACAGGACGTCGAACCTATCAACAAAGACGGCACACTTAAACTACTAGACTTGTGCCTCACAACACACTTCACATTCAATGACCAAATATACGAACAAATCAACGGAACATCCATGGGCTCAGCGATCTCTGAACTCACAGCAGAAGCAGTAATGCAAAGGTTAGAACAAACAATCTTACCACAACTTCAACTCAAACTTTGGGTCAGATACGTGGATGACACCTTTGTAATAATTAAAAACACAGAAATAGAGAACACACACCGGATCATCAACACCACACTCACAGGAATCCGATTCACTAGAGAGAAAGAAAAGGACAACCAACTCCCATTCCTAGACGTGATGGTACAGAGAACACCGAACGGAGAATTCACCACAAAGGTTTACAGGAAAGCTACACACACAGACCAAGTCCTAAACTATGAAAGCAACCACCCCAACACACACAAACGAAGTTGCATCAGGACACTATTCAAAAGGGCCCAACACACTGCAGCACACCAGAACTACAAAAAGAGGAAGAGGAACACCTATACAAAGTATTCAGCAAAAACGGATACCCTCGCAATTTCTTCAACAGATGCCTAAGGGAGAGACAACGGAACGAGGACATGCCGCAACCCAAAGGACTAGCCACACTACCATACATCAGGAGCATTTCTGAACTGATAGCCAGACTACTGCGACCACTAGGACTCATAACAGCACACAAACCAACAGCCACTCTCAGACAACAACTCACCAGAACAAAGGACCCGATACCCAACATGAGCAAAACTAATGTAGTGTACAAAATCCCATGCAAGGACTGCAGAAAACACTACATCGGACAAACAGGAAGACAGCTAACGATCCGTATATACGAACACCAACTAGCCACGAAACGACACGACCAGCTATCCTTAGTAGCCACACACACAGACGACAAGCAACATGAATTCGACTGGGACAACACTACCATTATAGGGCAAGCCAAACAGAGAACAGCCAGGGAATTCCTAGAGGCATGGCACTCATCCACAGACTCTATCAACAAACACATCGACCTGGACCAAATATTCCGGCCACTACAGTGGACAGCTCGAACTGACAACCGGAAGCGGCAGAGACAGGCCACTATAAATACCGGAGAAAACAGCACAGAAGCGCCTTACAGGAGGCTCCCAAGCACTGAGGATGTCACCTAGACAGGAGACGAAACGTTTGCAAGACAAATTCCCAGCTCGGCGAACAGAACCACAACAACGAGCACCCAAGCTACAAATCTTCTACCAAACATTGAATATATCTTCTCTCCTCACCACAAGATAACCAGGTTAAAGTCCCACGTGTGTGTCATGAGCAATGGAGCCTCTGCTCCACTTGTTCATCATGCTAGAGCATCGATTAGGAGAACGCGAGGACTGCAATTCTGGAGATCAGAGTAGAGAATGGATTGCTGGAAAACCACAGCAGGGCAGGCAGTATCCGAAGAGCAGGAGAATTTATGTTTCATTCATCAGGAAACAGCATCAATTATCTCATTCTGTAAGTGCGTTGAGGGGGAATGGCCTCCTCCTGTTCCTGGATAAGTGACTCAAGGGAATGAATTGCTTCCTGTTTTTGTTGTGTAATTGACTCAAGGGGATGAATGGCCTCATCCTATTGCTGTGTCAATGACTCAGCGGACTGACTGGCCTCTTCCTCGTCCACTTGGACAGGGCCCAGGGCATGATTGGGTTACCCTGGTTCCTGTTTAACAGCTCGATGTGCTGACAAGTATGATGATGCTGCAGCTTTAAGAGGTTATTTTGTCCTGGTTTCTTTTAAGAGAGATTGAACGATTGTTACAAAGTTGGCTGCTTCAGACCACTTGAGTAAACAGCTAGGGAGGCCTTAGGTTAATTTTAATGCAGTCTTAATGAGTGTGGCCAGCTCTCACAGATTAGGATCTCTGGGATTTCGTTTCTCAGTAACATTACAAACTATTCGGGTCGACACAGAGTTGGAAGCTTCTGTGGATGTCTCCTGACTGCTACTCTCTCTGAATTTTCTCTTGATGCTGTTTTCAATTCCTGAATTGGAGAATTGTTTGTGACAATCTGTGTCTGAATATTCCATTTTACCAGCGACTGTGTTTATGGGATTTTCCTAATATTGGAACAGTTCATTTGTAATAGTTCCTAGATCTATTATTCTGTTAACTTGTCCAATAGAATTAAGTTATTCTAAATACCCAATTCTTTGATTTCATTTTCTCTTCCGTGTTTAAATAAATGTTTTGCTTCACACCGAGTAGTTCGACCATTCACATTACATCTGGAACGACAGTTTACATTTCCTTTAAAATATGAAAATATTAGAGTCAAAGCTACCGCTTTTAAATATTTTCGAGGGCCTCTGGTGTGGTCCATCACACTAGACTACTTCTCTTCCTGAGTAATAGGCTGGAGGCACTGATTGGGCTGTCCCTGTTCTTCTCCAATACTGTCAATGGGCGGAATGACTTCCTCATATTCCTGTGAAACCAGCGTGAAGTGCTGAATGAACTCTTGTTTTATTGTGGTAATGTGCAGTGCTAGGCAGTGCTGTTACATGAATATTACAGACACTTTAAAAGACCAAACCTGAGCAGAGTCTGGGTCTTTCTGCACATGGATACAGACCAGTTCAGGAGCTGATGGGGGACAAAATGTTCTGAACATTGTGGAATATTCAGTGACCATCCCCACTTCTGATCTTATGGTGGGGCGGGTGGGGGCAGGGAGACATTGATGAAGCAGCTGAAGCTGTTTGTGAAGAGGAAGCTACCCTGAGGATCTCCCACAGAGCTGACCCAGGACTGAGATGGTGAACATCTTCCTTTGTGCCATGTTTGACTCCAAACGCTGAAGAGTTTACTCTGATTCCCATTATGCCCAGTTTTGTTAAGCTCCTTGATGTCAACAGAAGTTATCCACTGCCTTAATATCAGGGCCAGTCATTTTTACCTGAACCCTTTTGTCAACTCTTTTGTTCACATCAATCGGCCATGATATAGGAGCAGTAAGTGTTTTCTTCAAACAGGTGGTATTAAATGTCAGGATTTCTCTTCTCAAGAGTGTTCGGGTAGCTAGATGTCTCTGAAATTATTTAAAAAGGAGGTAGATGGATATTGAACTGTCAGAGGCCCAAGTTGGCGAGGAGGAAGCTCTGTAGAGAGAGATGATGGACCTCTTTTATACCTGTGCCTGGACTTTCCAATCACATTTCCCAAATCACCTCAAAGTGTGTGTGATAGCCTTGAGGGGCTGAATGGTGTCCTCTGGTTCTGTGCAACAGGTTATAGGTGTAAGTAACCTCCAACTGCTCCTGTCTAGCAGGTATGAGCGGCTGAATGGAACACAGGAACATGGGACTGAGGAGCAGGAGTTGGTCATTAGATACTTTGAGCCTTCTCCACCAGGCACAAAGTCTTTGGCTGATCAGATTGTGGACTTAGCCCCACTTTCCTGTCTGTGTCCCATTATCCGTGACTCACTTCCCTGTCAAATATTTAACTAACGCAGCTTTCAATCAATGTGAACATAGAGACACGATAAACTTCCAGTGAAGAGAAGTTCGACTTGAAAGGTCCTTTCAGAATTTTTCGTCATCCCTCTTATAGAATCAGAGAGTCATGCAGAACGGAAACAGACCCGTTAGTCCAATCTGTTCACTCCGATCAGATATCAAATCTGATCTCGTCCCATTTGCCAGCATTTGGCCAATACCCCTCCTCTTTCAGATACTTTCACCACTTCCTCTGACAGCACTTTTTATACACACACCACTCTCTGTGTGAAACATTTACCTTCAGGAACTTTCTAAATCATTCGCCCTCTCGCCTTCAACCTATGCCCTCTTGTTCTGGACTCCCCTATCCTGGTGGAGCAGAGTGTGGCTGTTCAGAATATCCATGCCCCTGCTGGTTTTATTAACCTGTATAATGTCACACCTCGGCCTTTGCCACTCCGGGGGAGGTTGGGGGCGGGGGGGCGGCGGCGGAAGCACCTCAACTTAATCAACCTCTCCCTAAACCTCAAACCTTCAGTCCTGGAACATCCGTGTCCATGTTTTCTGCAGGCAATTGAGTTGCACACAGTAATCTTAAAGTGGCCTCACCAACATCCTGCACGAGTGCAACATTGCACCCCAACTCCTATACTCAATGCTCTGACTGATTACATGAACACATGTGCCAAATGTGTTCTGCATCAATCTGTCTACCTGCGACTCCATTTTCAAAGAACTATGTACCTGCATCCCCAGCTCTCTCTGTTCCACAACACTCCCCAGGATCTTATCATTAAGCGTATAATTTGTGCACTATTTGAATTCTGAAAATGCAAAACCTTGTATTTATCTAAATTAAACTTCAGCTGTCACTCCTTGCCCCTTTGTCCTATCTACTTGTGGTCCCGTTGTACTCTGAGATAATCTACTACACCACCTTTCTGATGTAATCTGTAAACTTACTAACTATGGCCCCAATATTCACATCTAAATCCTTTACATAAATGATGAAATGGATTGAACTCAGTACGTTTTCATAGAGCACACTGCTGCTCACAAGCCTCCAGTCTGAAAAATACCCTTCTTCCTTCAAGTCAATTGTGACTAGCTTCCTCTGTATCCATTGTGACCGAAACTTACTAATCTGTCTATCAATCGGAATGTCATGAACACCTTGCTGAGGTCCATATAGACAATGTCTACCAAACTGCATTCATCAATATTCTATGTCACCTCTTCATAAAACTCAATCAAATTAATGAGACATGATTTCCCATGCAGAAAGACACGTTGACTAGCCCGATCAGCCTTTGCCTTCCCAAACGTATGTAAATCCTGTCTCTCAGAATGCCCTCCAACAAATTACCCACCACTGCCATCAGGCTCACCAGTCTATAGTTCCCCGGCTTTTTGGGTCACTGTAAACTTTTCTAGTCCCACTCCTCCACTGCCCATAACAAATGTTAAATGCAACCAGGTCGGTGATATGGCCATTGATATACATCTTAGACTGTGTCAGTGTCAGTTTTAGGAACAAGTCAGGCTAGTTCCTTTAGTCGGCTAAAATATCACCTTTATGATCCAGAGCAATGTTACTCAAAATATGTTGGAAAGATGAATGGCAAACTGTTTGGATATTGCAAATACAGAATCGATATTTCCCTTTCTAAAAACAATGATACACACAACAAGGGAGAAAGAGACAGACACTTATAAGGAGAGAGAGAAAAAATAGCGAAGGAAACAGAAGGAGAGTCAGTAAAACAGAGAAAGGAAACAAAACAATAAACAAACAGACGCATGAACAGGGAGAAGGGGAGATCGTAAATTCAAGGAAAGATACAGAAGGCAGACAAAAGAAAAACACAGGGAAACAGACAATGTGAGAGTAATAGTGAGATACAAAGCACACAGGGAGCTGGGGATGGGGTCACAGTGAGCTGGGGATGGGGAATGGGAGGTGCTGGGGGTGAGGACCAGAAAGAGCTCCGAGTGAGCACTGGAGGGAGCTGTGGGAGAGTGGTGAGGATTTATTTTGACCTGTATCAAGATGTACAGGCAAATCATAGTACCCAACGATGTACAGAACAATGGCTGTAAAACATGTCTGAGAGGCATGCAGGTTACGCTGCACAGGATGTGCGCGAGGCGAGATCAACTTGAACAAGATCAGAATTATCTGAGATTAGAGAGTATTTTCATCAGTCTAATAATAGTCAGGAAGAAGCTGTTCCTGAACCGGCGGATCTGTGTTTTCAAGCTTCTGTACCTTTTAGCCTGATAAAAGAGGTTGGAGGAGACCATTACTGGGGTCTGATGGGTCTTTGATAATGTAAGAACAAAGAACATTCTGGCACAGAACAGGCCATTCGGTGGTCCGAGCCTGCGCCGATCCAAATCCTCTGTCTAAACCTGTCGCCTATTTTCTAAGGATCTGTATCCCTTTGTTCCCTGCCCATTCATGTATCTTTCCAGAAACATCTTGAATGAAACACCACTGGTCACAGTTCTCCATTTTGAGAAACTCCCTTTCCCTACTATTCTCTGCCTCCTGTTGCCCAGCCAGTTCTTTATCCATGTAGCTAGTGCGCCATGTGATTTCACTTTCGCCATAACTCGACCATGGAGAAACATACCAAATGCCTTCCTGAAGTCCATGTACATGACATCTACAATCTCTCACTCATCAATCAACTTTGTCACCTCCTCAAAGAATTCTATTAAGTTCATAAGACATGACCTTCCCTGCAAAAAACCATATTGCCAATCACTGATAAGACTATTTTCATTCAAATGAGAATAGATCCTAACCCTAAGTATCATCTCTAGCAGGTACCCGATCCATGAGATCAGTCTCACCGGTCAATAATTGACTGGATTATCCCTACTACCTTTCTTAAACAAGGGGTTTAACAATTGTCCAGTCTTCCAGGACCTCAGCCATGTTCAAGGATGCTACAAAGATATCTGTTAATCCTCCAGCTATTTCCTCTCTCCCTTCCCTCAGTAATCTGGGGTAAATGTTGGCAGCCTTTCTGCGGCAACGAGCCATGTGAATGGAATCAATGGTTGGGATGTTAGAGTCCGTGTTGGTCAGAGCTGTGCACCCAACCTTCTGTAGTTTCTCATGGTCCTGAGTAGAGCAGTTGCCGTACCAGGCTGTTATGCACTGGGGCAGTACGCTCTCAATGGTGCATCTGTAGAAGTAGCACATGCTGAATTTCCTGAACCACCTGAGGAAGGAGAGGCATTGTTGAACCTTCCCGACCATCGGACCAATGTGAGAAGTTCAGGACAGGTTGTGAGTTATCATCACTCCGAGGGACTTGATGCTCTTCACTCCCTCAAACGGTTGATGTAGATAGGGTATGTTCCCCTCCTTTCTTCATAAAGTCAGTGATCAGTCCTTTACGTTTGCCGGATTTGAGAGAGGGGTCATTATCAACACACCTTGCCACCAAGCTCTCTATCGCCTTTCTACATTCTGACGCGTTTTTGTTTCGTATCTGTACCACTATAGTGATGTCATCATCGAACTTGTAGCTGGCGTTGTTTGGAATTTGGAAACTCAGCCATGGCTGTACAGGGAGTACATAGGGGGCTGAGGACACAGCCGTGGGTGTACAGGGAGAACAGTAGGGGGCTGCAGAACCAACCGTGGGTGTACAGGGGGTACACTAAGGGGCTGAGGGCACAGCCGTGTGTGTACATGGAGGACAGTGAGGGGGCTGAGGGCACAGCCGTGGGTGTACCTGGAGTACAGTAGGGGGCTAAGGGCACAGACCTGGGTGTGCATGAATGACAGTGAGGGGCTGAAGGCACATCTGTGGGTTTACAGGGTATACAGTAAGGGGCTGATGCACATCCGTTGGTGTACAGGGAGTACAGTAAGGTGCTGAGCGTACAGCCGTAGGTGTACAGGGAGTATTGTCGGGTGTTGAGAACACACCTTCTGCAGCTTGAGTGTTGCGTGTTATTGTGGAGGAGTTGATTTTACCGATTTTCATGATTGCGGTCTGTGGGTCAGAAACCCGAAAAGTCGGTTGCAGAGGGTCGAATCGAGACCAAGGTTGCGGAGGGTTGTGATTAGTCTGAAAGGGATAATGATTTTGATGGTGGAGCTTTAGTCAATGAGCAGGAGTCTGGTCTAGGTGTCCTTGTTGTTCAGATGTTCCATGGATGCGAGTAGGGCTCGGATGTAGCATCCATTGTGAACCCGTTACATCAGTCATCAAATTATATTGCAGCAGGTCAGGCTGGGAGACTGGAGTTGGTGTAGGCCATAACCAGCCTCTCAAAGCGCTTCATGATTATTGAGGTCGGAGCCACTGGGTTGTAGTCTATAAGGGCACATTCCATGTGCTTTCTCATTTACGAGGAGGATGATGATCTTCTTGAATCAGGTTGGGACTTCGGCTTCAGGAGGGAGAGGCTGAAGTTGTATGTGAGTACCTCTGCCAGTTGGTACAAACAGGATCTGAGTGCTCAGCCAGGAACACTCTCCAGGCCCATCACTTTCTTTGATTTGACTCACTGAAAGACTGACCATGCCTGCAGCGGTAACAACAGACACAGGTACATCTGGGGCTTTCGCGCTGGTGTCAACCCTCAGTGACAGTCACACAGTCATTTATGATCGTCATCCCCTCCCCACACCTCCCTCTGTCGTCTTGAAAACACAATGACATTGGTTGATTTGAGCACCACACAGTCAGCACTGCGAATGAGTGCCATTAATAGACTGGGATCGTGCGCCATCAAGTTCTGTGTCATCATAATGGGGTAAATTCATAATAAAATGGTGTGCAGGGTGCCAGTGCCAGTGGTACAAGGAGTGAAGACTTTGCAGGTGTAATTCCAGTCAAGCCACTGCTTATACCTTAATGGAGATAAGCATCTTGAGCTTTGTGACTTTTCAATGGTGGAAAGTCCTTAGGTAGTCAGGAAATGCCATTTGCCTGAACCATCTGACCTGACGGCAGTTTTACGAGGTTTGCAGATGATACAATGATGATTGGATGGGCAGGTGATATTGAGGAAGTGGGTGAGAGAGACCGGGAGTGATGAGAGAGACCGGGGGTTGAGAGAGACCAGGAGCAAGAGAGAACAGTGGCGAGAGAGAGACCTGGGGTGAGAGAGAGGGGTTGACATGAGAGACTGGGGGCAAGAGAGACTGGGGGCAAGTGAGATTGGGCGTAAATGAGACCAGGAATGACGAGAGAGCGGTGGAGAGAGAGACCGGATGTGACGAGGGATACCAGGGGTGAAGAGAGAGACCGGGGGGGTGAGAGAGACTGGGGCGATAGACCGAGTGGAGAGAGAGACTGGAGGGGATGAGTGACCGAGGGCGAGAGAGACCAGGTGGAGGCGAGCGAGAACAGAGGCGAGAGAGAGTTGGTTGGGGGGTGGTGGGGGGGTGCAACGAGAGACCAGGGAGGGTGAGAGAGATCAGGGGTGAGAGACTCGGGGGGGGGTGCGAGAGGGACCAGGGGGCGATGAGAGAGACTGGGGCGAGATGGACCGGAGGATGAGAGAGAGACCGGGTGCAAGAGAGAACAGAGGCAGAGACAGTGGGGGGGAGGGTGAGACAGTCCGGGGGCGAAAGAGAGACAAAAGGCGAGAGAGAACAGGAACAAGAGAGACCCGGGGGGGCGAGAGCGATCAAGGGGAGAGAGAGACCCGGGGAGATGAGAGACCAGAGGTGAGAGAGACTGGGGCGAGAGAGACCGGGGAGAGTTAGAGACAGGAGGCGACATGAGGGACCGGTGGGTGAGCAAGACAGGAGCCGACGAGACAGACAAGGAGCGAGAGAGACCGGGGGCGAGAGAGACCGGGGGCAAGAGAGAGGGGCTGATGAGTGACCGGGGATGACAAGAGAGACTGGGTGTGAGAGAGACCGGGGATGAGAGAGACGGGGAGGGTGGGGGCGAAGAGAGATCGGGGGCAAGACACCGGGGGCGGCGACAGAGAATGGGGGGTGAGAGAGACACAGGCAAGAGAGAGGGGGTGACAAGAGAGACTGTGGGCAAGAGAGAGATGGGGGGGAAGAGAGACTGGGGGCAAGACACCGGGTGGGACGAGAGACCGGGGGCAACAAGAGAGACAGGGGGCGAGAGAGACCGGGGGCGAGAGAGTCGGGGGGCAGCGAGAGAGACTGGGGGCAAGACAGACCGGGGGCGAAAGAGACCAGAGGCGAGAGACCGGGGATGATGAGAGACTGGGGCTGATTAGTGACCGGGGGGCGGATGATACTGGGGGCGAGAGAGACCGGGGGCGAGAGAGAGTTGGAGGCGAGAGAGACCAGGGCTGCCTGAGAGAACGGGGAAGAGAGAGACTGGAGGCGAGACAAAGAGGGGACGCCTGAGAGACCAGGAGCGAGTGAGACCAGAGGCGAGAGGGGGGAGCCAAGAGACACCAGGAATGATGAGAGACTGGGGGCGAGAGTGACCACAGGCAACAGAGACCGGGGGCGACCAGAGAGACAAGGTACAACGGGAGAGACAAGGGGTAAGAGAGAGAGAGACCTGGAGGGTGAGAGTGATCGGGGGCGAGAGAGACCTGGTGCGAGAGCGACCGGGAGGCGAGAGAGAGAGACTGGGGCGAGAGAGAGACCAAGGGGTGAGACAGACCGGGGGCAACGAGAGAGACCTGGTGCGTGAGAGACCGGGAGGTGAGAGAGAGACTGGGGCGAGAGAGAGTGGTGGGGTGAGAGAGACACCAGTGGTAAGAGCCCGTGGCGAGCGTGACCAGGGGGTGACGGGGCGGTCAGAGAGACCGGGGGCAACGAGAGAGACCTGGTGCGAGAGAGACAGGGAGGCGAGAGCAAGAGAGAGTGGGGGGCGAGAGAGAGAGATCGGGGGGGGGGGTGAGAGAGACCGGGGGCAATGAGAGAGACCTGGTACGAGAGAAACCGGGAGGCGAGAGAGAGACTGGGGCGAGAGAGACCGGAGGGCGAGAGAGACCAGAGGCAATGAGAGACCGGGGGGTGAGAGAGACTGGGGGTGAGAGAAAGGGGATGACGAGAGAGACCTGCGGGGTGAGAGATAACCGGGGGGTGGCATGAGACTGGGGGGCGAGAGAGACTGGTGGGGGAGCCGAGAGAGAAAGTGGGCGAGAGAGACTGGGGGGCTTGAGACTGGAGGGGGTCGGGGGGGGAAGCGAGAGAGCACGGGGGCGAGAGACACTGGGAGTGAGAGAGGCCGGAGGTGACGAGAGACAGGGGGAAACAATAGAGACCGGGGGTGAGAGAGTCCGGGGACGAAAGTGACTGGGGACAAGAGAGATCAGGGGCGAGAGAGCAGGGTTGACAAGAGAGACCAGGGCGACGAAACAGACCAGGGATGAGACAGAGACCGGGAGGTCGATAAAACAGACCGGGGGTGAGAGAGACCGGGGGGCTAGAAAGACCGGGGGCAAGAGAGAGACCAGGAGCAGGAGAGGCTGGGAAGTGTGAGAGGCCAGGTGCTATAGAGACAGGGAGTGATGAGACAGACCGGGGGCAAGAGAGACTGTGGGTGAGACACCTGGGGTGATGAGAAACGGGGGTAAGAAAGACTGGGGGTGAGTGATCGGGGCAAGAGGCCGGGAAGCAAGAGAGGCCGAGTGCAAAAGAGACAGGGAGCAATGAGACAGACCGGGGGCGAGAGAGACCGGGAGTGAGAAAGAGGGTGTGGTGAGAGAGACCGAGGGTGAGAGAGACCGGGGGCAAGAGAGAGAGACGGGGGCAAAGGGAGACAGGGGGCGAGACAGACCGGAGGGGGCGAGAGAGAGCAGGGGCGAGAGAGAGCATGGGAGAGAGAGAGAGACCGGGGGTGAGAGAGACCGGGGGGCCAGCGAGAGAGACCGGGGGTGGCAAGAGAAACTTGGGGTGCGGGAGACGGGGGGGCAAAGAGAGAGACCGGGGGGGCAAAGAGAGAGACTGGGGGTCGAGAGACAGAGAGAGACTGTGGCGAAAGAGAGACGTGGGGGCGATAGGGGGCGAGAGAGAGACTGGGGGCGAGGAGAGAGACTGTGCGCGAGAGAGAGCAGGGGCGACAAGACAGACCGGGGATGAGAGAGACGGGGGTGAGAGAGACCGTGGGGGAGAGAGAGTGGGGGGGGCAAGAGAGATCGGGCCGAGACAGACCAGGGTTTAACAGAGAGACCTGGGGCAAGAGAAACTGGGGACGAGAGAGAGGGAGTGACGAGAGAGACTGGGAAGAGAGAGACCGGGGCAAGAGAGACAGGTGGGGACAAGACACCGGGATTGACGAGAGACAGGATGCTACAAGAGAGACCGGCGGCGAGAGAGACCAGGGGGCGAAAGAGACCGTGGAAGAGAGAGTCTGGGGGTTGGGGTGCGAGAGACGTGGGGCGAGTCAGCCCGGGGGCAAGAGAGACCGGGGGGGCAAAGAGAGAGACTGGGGCAAGAGAGACCGAGGGGGCAAAGAGAGAGACCGGGGGTGAGAGAGACCGTTGGGCAAAGAGAGAGACTGGGGGTGAGAGAGACCCGGGGGGCAAAGAGAATGAGCGGGAGTGAGAGAGACCAGTGGAGCAAAGAGAGAGACAGGGGGCAAGAGAGAGACCGGGGGCGGCGATAGAGACTGTGGGTGAGAGAGACAGGGGGGGCAAAGAGAGAGACCGGGGGCGAGAGAGACCGGGGGGGGGGCGCAAAGAGAGAGACTGGGGGCGAGAGAGATGAGGGGGGCAAAGAGACAGACCAGGGTCGAGAGAGACCGGGGGCGGCGAGAGAGATCAGGGGCAAGAGAGACCAGGGGCGGCGAGATAGAGACCAGGGGTGGGGAAAGAGACCGGGGGTGAGAGAAACCAGGGGCGAGTGAGACCGGGAGTGACAGAGACCGGGGGCGAGTGAAACCGGGGGTGAGAGAGACCAGGGGGGCAAAGAGAGAGACCGGGGTCGAGAGAGACCGTGGGTGGCGAGAGAGACCAGGGGCGAGAGAGACCGGGGCGGCGAAAGAGATCGGGGGCAAGAGAGACCGGGGGCGAGAGAGACGGGGGGGCAAAGAGAGAGACCGGGGGCGAGAGAGAACGGGGGTGGCGAGAGAGACTGGGGGCGAGTGAGGCTGGGGGGCAAAGAGAGAGACCAGGCGCAAGAGAGAGACTGGGGGCGAGAGAGACCGGGGGGGGCAAAGTGAGAGACTGGGGGTGAGAGAGACTGGGGGAGGGGCAAAGAGAGAGACCGGGGGCGATAGAGACCAAGGGGGCAAAGAGACTTATTGGAGGTGAGAGAGAGACCGGGGGGGGGGGGCAAATAGCGAGACCGGGGGCGAGAGAGAACGGGGGCGGCGAGAGAGACTGGGGGCAAGAGAGACTGGGGGGGGCAAAGAGAGAGACCGGGGGTGAGAGAGACTGTGGTGGGGGCAAAGAGAGAGACCGGGGGTGAGAGAGACTGTGGTGGGGGGGCAAAGAGAGAGACCAGGGGCGAGAGAGACCAAGGGGGCACAGAGAGAGATTGGAGGAGAGAGAGACTGGAGGGGGGGCAAAGAGAGAGACTGGGGGCGAGAGAGACCAAGGGGGCAAAGAGAGAGACTGGGGGCGAGAGAGACCAGGGGCGAGAGAGACCAGGGGGGCCAAGAGAGAGACCGGGGTCGAGAGAGGCAGGGGTCAAGAGAGACAGGGGGCGGCGAGAAAGACTCGGAGCGAGAGAGGCCGGGGGGCAGCGAGAGAGACCGGGGGTGAGAGAGTCCAGGGGCGAGAGAGACCGGGGGCGAGAGAGACCGGGGGTGGCGAGAGAGAACGGAGGGGCAAAGAGACAGACCGGGGGTGAGAGAGACCGGGGGCGGCGAGAGAGACTGGGGGCGAGAGCGACGGGGAGCAAGAGAGACCGGGGCAAAGAGAGAGACCAGGGGGCGAGAGAGACCAGGGACAATAGAGACCGGGGGGGGGGCAAAGAGAGAGACCGGGGGCGAGAGAGACCGAGGGTAAGGGAGACCAGTGGGGGGCGGCGAGAGAGACCGGGCGCGAGAGAGAGACCGGAGGTGAGAGAGAGACCGGGGGCGCCGAGAGAGACCAGGGGCGGCGAGATAGAGACCGGGGGCGAGTGAGACCGGGGATGGGAGAGACGGGGGCGGTGAGAGAGACCGGGGGCGAGTGAGACCTGGGGCGAGAGAGACCGGGGACGAGAGAGATCGGGGGCGGCGAGATAGAGACCGGTGGTGAGAAAGACTGGGGGCGAGTGAGACCGGGGGCGAGTGAGACCGGGGACGAGAGAGACGGGGGCAGTGAGAGAGACCGGGGGCAAGAGAGGCCAGGGGGCGGTGAGAGAGACTGGGGGAGGCGAGAGAGACCGGGGCGAGTGAGACCGGGGGTGAGTGAGACCGGGGATGAGAGAGACGGGGGCAGTGAGAGAGACCGGGGGCAAGAGAGGCCAGGGGGCGGTGAGAGAGACTGGGGGAGGTGAGAGAGACCGGGGCGAGTGAGACCGGGGGTGAGTGAGACCGGGGACGAGAGAGACGGGGGCAGTGAGAGAGACCGGGGGCGAGAGAGGCCAGGGGGCGGTGAGAGAGACTGGGGGAGGCGAGAGAGACCGGGGCAAGTGAGACCGGGGATGAGTGAGACCGGAGGCGAGAGAGAGAGACTGGGGGCGAGTGAGACAGGGGGCGGTGAGAGAGACCGGGGGCGAGTGAGACCGGGGGCGAGAGAGAGACTGGAGGCGAGAGAGACAGGGGGCAGTGAGAGAGACTGGGGGCGGTGAGAGAGACCGGGTCGAGTGAGACCGAGGACGAGAGAGACAGGGGGCGGTGAGAGAGACCGGGGGTGAGTGAGACCGGAGGCGAGTGAGACCGGGGGCGAGAGAGACAGGGGGCGGTGAGAGAGACCAGGGGCAAGAGAGACCAGGGGTGGCGAGATAGAGACCAGGGGTGGGGAGAGAGACCGGGGGTGAGAGAGACCAGGGGCGAGTGAAACCGGGGGTGAGAGAGACCAGGG
Source organism: Chiloscyllium punctatum (assembly GCF_047496795.1). Lineage (NCBI taxonomy): Eukaryota > Metazoa > Chordata > Chondrichthyes > Orectolobiformes > Hemiscylliidae > Chiloscyllium > Chiloscyllium punctatum. Next base: position 97,809,464 of record NC_092744.1, read on the forward strand.
TGGCAAAGAGAGAGACCGGGGTCGAGAGAGACCGGGGGTGGCGAGAGAGACCGGGACGAGAGAGACCGGGGCGGCGAAAGAGATCGGGGGCAAGAGAGACCGGGGGCGAGAGAGACGGGGGGGGGCAAAGAGAGAGAGACCGGGGGCGAGAGAGAGACTGGGGGCGAGAGAGACCGGGGGGGGCAAAGAGAGAGATCGGGGGTGAGAGAGACTGGGGTGGGGGGCAAAGAGAGAGACCGGGGGCGAGAGAGACCAAGGAGGCAAAGAGAGAGACCAGAGGCGAGAGAGACCGCGGGCGAGAGAGCCCGGGGGCGGCAAGATAGACTGGGGGCGAGATAGACTGGGGTGGGGGTACAAAGAGAGAGACCAGGAGCAAGAGAGAGACCGGGGGCGAGAGAGCCCGGGGGGGCAAAGAGAGAGACTGGGGGTGAGAGAGACTGGGGTGGGGGGCAAAGAGAGAGACTGGGGGGGGGGCAAAGAGAGAGAATGGGGGCAAGAGAGACCAAGGGGTGCAAAGAGAGAGACGGGGGCGGTGAGAGAGACTGGGGGTAAGGGAGACCGGGGGGGGGGCGGCAAGAAAGACCGGGGGAGGGGCGAGAACGACCAGTGGGGGTGCGGCAAGAAAGACAGGGGCGGCGAGAGAGACTGGGCGCGAGAGAGAGACTGGAGGTGAGAGAGAGACCGGGGACGGCGAGATAGAGACCGGTGGTGAGAGAGACCAGGGGCGAGTGAGACCGGGGGCGAGTGAGACCGGGGATGAGAGAGACGGGGGCGGTGAGAGAGACCGGGGGCGAGAGAGATCGGGGGCAAGTGAGACCGGGGGCGAGAGAGACCGGGGGCGAGAGAGACCGGGGACGAGAAAGACCGGGTGAGGCGAGAGAGACTGGGGGAGGTGAGAGAGACTGGGGGAGGCGAGAGAGACCCGGGCGAGTGAGACCGGAGGCGAGAGAGAGAGACTGGGGGCGAGAAAGACCGGGGACGAGAGAGAGACTGGGGGCGAGAGAGACAGGGGGGGGGGGTGAGAGAGACCGGGGGCGAGTGAGACCGGGGGCGAGTGAGACCGGGAGCGAGAGAGACCGGGGGCGGTGAGAGAGACAGGGGGTGGTGAGAGAGACCGGGGGCGAGTGAGACCGGAGGCAAGAGAGAGAGACTGGGGGCGAGTGAGACCGGGGACGAGAGAGAGACTGGGGGCGAGAGAGACAGGGGGCGGTGAGAGAGACCGGGGGCGAGTGAGACCGGAGGCAAGAGAGAGAGACTGGGGGCGAGTGAGACCGGGGATGAGAGAGAGACTGGGGGCAAGAGAGACAGGGGGCGGTGAGAGAGACCGGGGGCGAGTGAGACCGGGGGCGAGTGAGACCGGGAGCGAGAGAGACCGGGAGTGGTGAGAGAGACAGGGGGCGGTGAGAGAGACTGGGGGCGAGTGAGACCAGGGGGCGGTGAGAGAGACTGGGGGCGAGTGAGACCGTGGGCGAGTGAGAGAGTCTGGGGGCGAGTGAGAACGGGGACGAGAGAGATTTGGGGGCGGTGAGAGAGACTGGGGGCGGTGAGAGACACTGGGGGCGAGTAAGACCGGGGGCGAGTTAGACCGGGGGCGAGAGAGAGACCGGGGGCGAGTGAGACCGGGGGCGAGTGAGACCGGGGACGAGAAAGACCGGGGGAGGCGAGAGAGACTGGGGCGAGAGAGACCAGGGCCGAGTGAGACCGGGGGCGAGTGAGACCAGGGGCGAGTGAGACCGGGGGCGAGTGAGACCGGGGGCAGCGAGAGAGACCAGGGGCAAGAGAGAACAGGGGCGAGAGAGACCGGGGGGTGGCAGCGAGAGAGACCAGGGATGAGAGAGACCAGGAGCGGTGAGAGAGACTGGGGGCGAGAGAGACCGGGGGGCAAAGAGAGAGACCGGGGGCGAGAGAGACCAGGGGAACAAAGAGAGAGACCGGGGGTGATAGAGACCAGGGGAACAAAGAGAGAGACCGGGGACCAGAGACCAAGGGGGGCAAAGAGAGAGACGGGGGCGGCGAGCGAGACTGGGGGTAAGGGAGACCGGGGGGGTGGGCAGTGAGAGAGACTAGTGGGGGGGCGGCGAGAGAAACCGGGCGCGAGAGAGAGAGACAGGAGGTGAGAGAGACTGGGGGCACCGAGAGAGACGGGGGACAAGAGAGACTGGGGGCAAGAGAGACTGGGGGGGCAGCGAGAGAGACCGGGGGCAGCGAGAGAGACCGGGGGCGGCGAGAGAGACCAGGCGCGAGAGAGAGACCAGGGACAAGAGAGACTGGGGGCGAGAGAGACCGGGGTGGGCAAAGAGAGACCGGGGGTGAGAGGGATCGGGGGGGGGGCAAACAGAGAGACCGGGGGCGAGAGAGACTGGGGGAGCAAAGAGAGAGACCGGGGGCGAGAGAGACTGGGGGGCAAAGAGAGAGACCGGGGGCGAGAGAGACTGGGTGAGCAAAGAGAGAGACCGGGGGCGAGAGAGAATGGGTGAGCAAAGAGAGAGACCGGGGGCGAGAGAGACTGGGGGTGAGAGAGACCGGGGGGGGGCAAAGAGAGAGATCGGGTGTTATAGAGACCAGGGGAACAAAGAGAGAGAACGGGGACCAGAGAGACCAAGGGGGGCAAGGAGAGAAACGGGGGCGGCGAGAGACACCGGGGGCAAGGAAGACCGGGGGGGGGGGGGGGCGGCAAGAGGGACTGGTGGGGGGTGGCGAGAGAGACCGGAGTGAGAGAGAGACCGGAGGCGAGAGAGACTGGGGGCACTGAAAGAGACGGGGGACAAGAGAGACTGGGGGGGTGGCAAGAGAGACCGGGGGCAGCGAGAGAGACCGGGGGCGACGAGAGTGACCGGGGGCGCAGAGTGAGACCGGGGGCAGCGAGAGAGACTGGAGGCAAGAGAGACCGGGGTGGCAAAGAGAGAGACTGGGGCCAAGAGAGACCGTGGGTGGCGAGAGAGACTCGGGGCAAGAGAGACCAGGGGCGGCGAGATAGAGATCGGTGGTGAGAGAGATCGGGGGCTAGTGAGACCGGGGGTGAGAGAGACCGGGGGCAAGAGAGAGAGAGACCGGGGGCAAGTGAGACAGGGGGTGAGAGAGACCGGGGGTGGCGAGAGAGAGACCGGGGGCAAGTGAGAGAGGGGGTGAGAGAGACCGGGGGCGGAGAGAGAGACCGGGGGCGGTGAGAGATACCGGGGGGGGGCAAAGAGAGAGACTGGGGGCGAGAGAGACTGGGGGGCCGGCGAGAGAGACTGGGGGCGGCGAGAGAAACCGGGGGCGGCGAGATAGAGATCAGTGGTGAGAGAGACTGGGGGCGAGTGAGACCGGGGCGAGTGAGACCGGGGGCGAGAGAGACCGGGGGGGGCAAAGAGAGAAACCGGGGGGCGAGAGAGACCGGGGGTAAGGGAGACCGGGGGTAAGGGAGACCGGGGGCAGCGAGTGAGACCAGGGGCGAGAGAGACCGGGGGCGGCAAGATAGAGATCGGTGGCGAGAGAGACCGGGGGCGAGATAGACCGGGGGGGCAAAGAGAGAGCCAGGGGGCGAGAGAGACCGTCGGCAGCGAGAGAGACTGGGGGCGAGAGAGATCGGGGGGGCAAAGAGAGAGACCGGGGTCGAGAGAGACCGGGGGGAGCAAAGAGAGAGACCGGGGGCGAGAGAGACGGGGGGGCAAAGAGAGAGCCAGGGGGCGAGAGAGACCAGGGGCAGCGAGAGAGACTAGGGGCGAGAGAGACCGGGTGGGGGAAAAAGAGAGAGACTGGGGTGGCAAAAGACAACAGGGGCGAGAGAGACCGGGGGTGAGAGAGACCGGGGGTCAAAGAGAGAGACTGGGGTGGCAAAAGACAACAGGGGCGAGAGAGACCGGGGGCGAGAGAGACCGGGGGCGAGAGAGACCGGGTGGGGGCAAAGAAACTGACCAGGGGCGAGAGAGACCGGGGGCGAGAGAGATCAGGGGGGCAAAGAGAGAGACCGGGGGCAGGAGAGACCGGGGGCAGGAGAGACCGGAGGGGCAAAGAGAGAGACCGGGGGTGAGAGAGACAGGGGACGAGAGAGACCAGGGGGGCAAAGAGAGAGACCGGGGTGGAGAGAGACCGGGAGGGGACGAGAGAGAGACCAGGGGTGAGAGAGACCGGGGCGAGAGAGACCGGGGGCGAGAGAGACCGGGGGCGAGAGAGACGGGGGGGGCAAAGAGAGAGACTCGGGGTGAGAGAGAGACCGGGGGTGAGAGAGACTGGGGGGGCAAAGAGAGAAAACGGGGGTGAGAGAGACTGGGGGAGCAAAGAGAGAGACCTGGGGTGAGAGAGACCGGGGGGGCAAAGAGAGAGACCGGGAGGGCAAAGAGAAAGACAGGGGGTGAGACAGATCGGGGTGGCAAAGAGAGAGACCGGGGGGGCAAAGAAAGAGACCAGGGGCGAGAGAGACTGGGGGTGGGGGGGCAAAGAGAGAGACCGGAGGGGGCAAAGAGAGAGCCAGGGGGGCGAGAGAGACCGGGAGCAGCGGGAGAGACTGGGAGTGAGAGAGACCGGGGGGGCAAAGAGAGAGACCGGGGGCGAGAGAAACGAGGAGGAGCAAAGAGAGAGACTGGGGGCGAGAGAGACCGGGGGGGCAAAGAGAGAGCCAGGGGGCGAGAGATACTGGGGGCAGCGAGAGAGACTGGGGGCGAGAGAGACCGGGGGGGCAAAGAGAGAGACCGGGGGCGAGAGAGATCGGGGGGGCAAAGAGTGAGACCGGGGGCGAGAGAGACCAGGGGGCAAAGAGAGAGACCGGGGGGGGCAAAGAGAGAGACTGGGGTGGCAAAAGACAACAGGGGCGAGAGAGACCGGGGGTGAGAGAGACCGGGGGGGGCAAAGAGAGAGACTGGGGTGGCAAAAGACAACAGGGGCGAGAGAGACCGGGGGCGAGAGAGACCGGGGGTGGGGGGCAAAGAGAGAGACCGGGGGTGAGAGAGACCGGGGGGGCAAAGAGAGAGACCGGGGGGCGAGAGAGTCCGGGGGGGGCAAAGAGAGAGACCGGGGTCGAGAGAGACCGATGGGCAGCGAGAGAGACTGGGCCGAGAGAGATCAGGGGGGACAAAGAGAGAGACTGGGGTGGCAAAAGACACCGGGGGCGAGAGAGACCGGGGGTGAGAGAGACCGGGGGGGCAAAAAGAGAGACAGGGTCGAGAGATGCCGGGGGGTGAGAGAGACCGGGGATGTGAGAGACCAGGGGGGGCAAAGAGAGAGACCGGGGGGGGGCAAAGAGAGAGACCGGGGTTGAGAGATACCGGGGGCGGCAAAAGAGACTGGTGGCGAGAGAGACCAGGGGCAAGAGAGACCGGGGGGGCAGAGAGAGAGAGGTGTTGACAAGAGAGACTGGGGGGGCAAAGAGAGAGACCTGGGACAAGAGAAGCGAGGGCGGCGAGAGAGACTGGGGGCAGGAGAGACTGGAGGGGCAAAGAGAGAGACCGGGGGTGAGAGAGACTGGGGCCGAGAGAGACCGGGGGTGAGAGAGACCGGGGGTGTGAGAGACCGGGGGTGAGAGAGACCGGGGGTGAGAGAGACCAGGGAGGAGAGAGACCGGGGGCAGGAGAGACCGGGGGCAGGAGAGACCGGAGGGGCAAAGAGAGAGACCGGGGGTGCGAGAGACCGGGGGTGCGAGAGACCGGGGGTGAGAGAGACCGGGGACGAGAGAGACCGGGGGCGAGAGAGACCGGGGGTGAGAGAGACCGGGGACGAGAGAGACCGGGGGTGAGAGAGACCGGGGAGGAGAGAGACCGGGGGCAGGAGAGACCGGGGGTGAGAGAGACCGGGGAGGAGAGAGACCGGGGAGGAGAGAGACCGGGGGCAGGAGAGACCGGAGGGGCAAAGAGAGAGACCGGGGGTGCGAGAGAGACCGGGGGGGCAAAGAGACAGACCAGGGGGTGAGAGAGACCGGGACGGCGAGAGAAACTGGGGGAAAGAGCGACGGGGAGCAAGAGAGACCAGGGGGGCAAAGAGAGAGACCAGGGGCAAGAGAGACCAGGGACAATTGAGACCGGGCGGGGGCAAAGAGAGAGACCGGGGGCAAGAAAGACCAGGGGGGCAAAGAGAGAGACCGGGGGCGAGAGAGACCAGGGACAATAGAGACCGGGGGGCAAAAAGAGAGACCGGGGGCAAGAGAGACCCGGGGGCGAAAAAAAAGACTGGGGGCGAGAGAGACTGGGGGGGGACAAAGAGAGAGAACGGGGGCGAGAGAGACCGGTGGTGAGAGAGACCGGGGGTGAGATAAACTGGGGCGGGGGCCAGCGAGACAGACCGGGGGTGAGAGAGACCTGGAGCGAGTGAGACCGGGGACGAGAAAGACTGGGGGCGGCGAGAGAGACCGGAGGCGGCCAGCGGGAGAGACCGGGGGTGAGAGAGAACGGGGGCGGTGAGAGAGACCGGGGGCGGCAAGAGAGACTGGAGGGGTGGCAAAGAGAGAGACCAGGCACGAGAGAGAGACCAGGGGGGCAAAGAGAGAGACCGGGGGCGAGAGAGACCGAGGGGGGCAAAGAGAGAGACGAGGGGCAAGAGACCGGGGGGGCAAAGTGAAAGACAGAGGGTGAGAGAGACCGGGGGGCAAAGAAAGAACCCAGGGGCGAGAGAGACTGGGGGTGGAGGACAAAGAGAGAGACCGGGGCAAAGAGAAACCGGGGGGGGCAAAAAGAGAGACCGGGGGCGAGAGAGACCGGGGGGTCGGCGAGAGAGACCGGGGGCGATAGAGACCAGGGAAACAAAGAGAGAACGGGGACGAGAGAGACCAAGGGGGGCAAAGGGGAGAGACGGGGGCCGCGAGAGAGACCGGGGATAAGGGAGACCTGGAGACCGGGGGTAAGGGAGATCGGGGGGGGCGGGCGGCGAGAGAGACTGGTGGGGGGCGGCGAAAGAGACCGGGCATGAGAGAGAGACCGGAGGCGAGAGAGACTGGGGGCGCCAAGAGAGACGGGGAACAAGATAGACTGGGGGTGAGATAGACTGGGGGTGCGGCGAGAGAGACCGGGGGCAGCGAGAGAGACTGGAGGCAAGAGAGACCGGGGTGGCAAAGAGAGAGACTGGGGCCGACAGAGACCGTGGGTCGCGAGTGAGACTCGGTGCAAGAGAGACCGGGGGAGATAAGAGAGACCAGGGGTGACGATAGGGACCGTGGGCAATGAGAGGTACCTACGGGAGGGACGAGAGAGACCAGAGCCGAGAGAGAGACCGGGGGTGACGTAAGAGACTGGGGTGAGAGAATCCGGGGGCAAGAGAGACTGGGAGCGACGAGAGAGACCGGGGACTAGAGAGTCCGGGGGTGAGAGAGATCAGGGGCGAGAGAGACCGGGGGCGACGTGAGAGAACGGGGGCGAGAGAGTCCGGGGGCGAGAGTGATCGGGGGCGACGTGAGAGAACGGGGGCGACGTGTGAGGCCGGGGCCGAGAGAATCCGGGGGCAAGAGAGATCGGGGGCGACATGAGAGACCGGGGATGATGGGAAAGACCGGGGACGAGAGAGTCTGGGGGCGAAAGAGATCGGGGGCGAGAGAGATCGGGGGCGATGTGAGAGAACGGGGGTGACGTGAGTGTCCGGGGACGAGAGAGATTGGGGACGACGTGAGAGAACGGGGGCGACGTGAGTGTCCGGGGACGAGAGAGATTGGGGGCGACGTGAGAGACCGGGGGCGATGGGAACGACAGGGGGCGAGAGAGACCGTGGGCGAGAGAGAGAGACCGGGGGCAAAGAGAGATGGGGGTGAGAGAGGATGGGGGCGAGAGATCGGGGGCGACGTGAGAGAATGGGGGCGAGAGAGACCGGGGAGTGCGAGAGAGAGACCGGGGGCAAGAGAGAGTCCGAGAAGCGAGACAGGCTGGGTGTGAAAGAGACAGGGGGGTACAGGACACACTGGGGGCAAGAGAGACTGTATGTGAGAGAGACCGGGGATGATGAGAGACCGGGGGTGAGAAAGAATGGGGGTGAGAGTGACCAGGGGCGAGAGAGAGACTGGGGGGGGAGGAGTGACTGGGGGCGAGAGAGTGACCGGGGGGCGAGAGAGACTGGGTGTGACGAGATACCGAGGGTGAGAAAGACCGGGAATGAGAGTGAACGGGGGTGAGAGAGGCCGGGGGTGAGAGAGACTGGGGGTGAGAGTGACCGGGGGTGAGAGAGGCCGGGGGTGAGAGAGACCGGGGGAGAGAGAGGCCGGGGGTGAGAAATATTGGGGGCGAGAGTGACCGGGGGCGAGAGAGAGACCGGGGGGGGTAAGAGTGACTGGGGGCGAGAGAGTGACCGGGCGCGAGAGAGACTGGGGGTGACGAGATACCGAGGGTGAGAAAGACCAGGGATGAGAGTGACCGGGGGTGAGAGAGGCCGGGGGTGAGAGAGACTGGGGGTGAGAGTGACCGGGGGTGAGCGACCCGGGGTGAGAGAGAGACCGGGGGTGAGAGAGAGAGAGAGAGATGGGACAAAGAGAGACGGGGGCGAGAGAGAGACCGGGGACGGCGAGAGAGAGACTGGGGACGGCGAGAGAGAGACCGAGAAGCGAGACAGGCTGGGTGCGAAAGAGACAGGGGGCGACAGGACACACCGGGGGCAAGAGAGACTGTGGGCGAGAGAGACCGGGGATGATGAGAGACCGGGGGTGAGAAAGAATGGGGGTGACGAGAGACCAGGGACAACGAGAGATAACGGGAGCGAGAGAGAATGGGGAGCAACAAGGGAGACCGGGGCGAGAGAGACTGGGGACGAGAGTGAGACCGGGGGTGAGATAGAGACCGGGGGTGAGAGGGAGGGGGTGTGAGGGAGGGGATGACAAGAGAGGCCGGGAGCGAGAGAGAGTCTGGGTGCAAGAGAGACAGGGTGACGAGAGAGAGCGGGGGTGACAAGAGAAACCGGGGGTGAGAGTGACCGGGGGTGAGAGTGACCGGGGGTGAGAGAGACCGGGGGAGAGAGAGACCAGGGTGAGAGAGAGAGAGACTGGGACGCAAAAGAGCCCTGGGGTGAGAGACAGGGGGCGAGAGACAGGGGGAGACGAGAGACACCAGGGGTGACGAGAGAGATTAGGGGCGAGAGAAAGTGGGGTCGAGAGAGACTGGGAGTGAGAGTGACTGGGGGCAAGAGGGAGACTGGAGGCCAGACACCAGGGGTGACGAGAGACCGGGGGGGACAAGAGAGACTGTGGGCGAGAGAGACCGAGGGTGAGAGGGACCGGGGGCGAGAGAGAGTCCTGGGGAGAGAGAGAGACGGGGTAACGAGAGAGACCAGGAGTGAGAGCGACTCGGGGTGAGAGAAACTGTGGGCAAGAGAGAGAGACCGGGGGCAAAGAGAGACGGGGTCGAGAGTGACCGGGGGCCAGAGAGAGACTTGGGAGTGAGAGACGGGTTTGCGAGAGAGACTGGGGGGCTAGAGAGACCCGGGGCAAGAGAGGGACGGGGGGCGAGAGAGAGAGAGAGAGAGAGACGGGACAAAGAGAGACAGGGGGCGTGAGAGACCGGGGACTGCGAGAGAGAGACCGGGGGCAAGAGAGAGACCGAGAAGCGAGACAGGCTGGGTGCGAAAGAGACGGGGGGACAGGACACACTGGGGGCAAGAGAGACTGTGGGCGAGAGAGACCGGGGATGATGAGAGACCGGGGGTGAGAAAGAATTGGGGATGAGAGTGACCGGGGGCGAGTGAGAGACCGGGGGGTTAAGAGTGACTGGGGGTGAGAGAGTGACCGGGGGCGAGAGGGACTGGGGGTGACGAGATACCGAGAGTGAGAAAGACCGGGGATGAGAGTGACCGGGGGTGAGAGAGGCCGGGGTCGAGAGAGGCCGGGGGCGAGAGAGGCCGGGGGCGAGAAAGAACGGGGGTGAGAGTGACCGGGGGTGAGAAAGACCGGGGTCGAGAGAAGCAGGGGGTGAGAGAAGCCTGGGGTGAGAGTGGCAAGGGGTGAGAGAGGATGGGGGTGAGAAAGACCGGGGTGAGAAAGACCGGGGGTGAGAGTGACCGGGGACGAGAGTGAGCGGGGGCGAGAGAGACCGGGGGTGAGAGTGACCAGGGGTGAGAGTGACCGTGGGTGAGGAAGACCGGGGGGTGAGAGTGACCGGGGGTGAGAGAGGCCGGGGCGTGAGACTGACCGGGGCTGAGAGAGGCCGGGGCGTGAGAGTGACCGAGGGTGAGAAAAACTGAGTGTGAGAGTGACCGGTCGGTGAGAGTGACCGGGGGTGAGAAAGACCGGGGGGTGAGAAAAACCGTGGGCAAGAGAGAGAGACCGTGGGCAAACAGAGACGGGGGCGAGAGTGACTGGGGGCGAGAGAGAGACTGGGGAGCAAGAGACGTGTTTGCGAGAGAGACTGGGGGGCTAGAGAGAGAGAGAGAGACAGGGGATAAAGAGAGAATGGGGGTGAGAGAGAACAGGGGCGAGAGAGACCGATACGTGAAAAAGACCTGGGGTGAGAAAGACCGAAGGCGAGAGACAGGGGGAGACGAGAGACACCAGGGGCGATGAGAGAGATTAGGGGCGAGAGAAAGTGGGGTCGAGAGAGACTGGGAGCGAGAGTGACTGGGGGCGAGAGAGAGACCGGGAGTGATAGAGGCCATGGAGCGAGAGAGGACGGGTGCGAGAGAGGCAGGGAGCAATGAGACAGATCGGGGGTGAGAGAGACTGTGGGCGAGAGATACCGGGGCGAGACACCAGGGGTGACGAGAGACCAGGGGCGACAAGACAGACTGTGGGCGAGAGAGACCGAGGGCGAGAGAGACCGGGGGCGAGAGAGAGTCCTGGGGCGAGAGAGAGGGGGTAACGAGAGAGACAGGGGGCGAGAGACCGTGGGTGAGAGAGACCGGGGGCGAGAGAGAGAGACCGGGGGCAAAGAGAGATGGGGGCGAGAGAGAACGGGGGCGACGAGAGAGACCAGGGGCTAGAGAGAGAGACTGGGGGTGAGAGAGACTGGGGGTGACAGATCGGGTGCGAGACACCGGGGGTGACGAGAAACCTGGAGTGAGAAAGACCAGGGGTGAGATTGACTGGGGGCGAGAGAGAGACTGGGGAGTGAGAGACGGGTTTGCGAGTGAGACTGGGGGGCTAGAGAGACCGGGGGCAAGAGAGGGACCGGGGGCAAGAGAGACAGAGAGAGAGAGACGGGACAAAGAGAGAAAGGGTGCGAGAGAGACCGGAGACTGCGAGAGAGAGACCGGGGGCAAGAGAGACTGAGAAGCGAGACAGGCTGGGTGCGAAAGAGACAGGGGGCGACGGGATACACCAGGGGCAAGAGAGACTGTGGGCGAGAGAGACCGGTGGTGACGAGAGACCGGGGGTGAGAAAGAATGGGGGTGAGAGTGACCGGGGGCGAGAGAGAGACCGGGTGGTAAGAGTGACCGGGGCGAGAGAGAGACCGGGGAGGGTAAGAGTGACCGGGGGCGAGAGAGACCGGTGGTGACGAGAGACCGGTGGTGAGAAAGAATGGGGTTGAGAGTGACCGGAGGCGAGAGAGAGACCGGGTGGTAAGAGTGACCGGGGGCGAGAGAGAGACCGGGGGGTAAGAGTGACCGGGGGCGAGAGAGACCGGGGGCGAGAGAGAGACGGGGGTGCGAGAGACCGGGGGTGAGAGAGACCGGGGACGAGAGAGACCGGGGGCGAGAGAGACCAGGGGGGCAAAGAGAGAGACCGGGGTCTTGAGAGACCGGGGGGGGTGCGAGAGAGACTGGGGGGGCGAGAGAGACCGGGGGGGTGCGAGAGAGACTGGGGGCGAGAGACCGTGGGTGAGAGAGACCGGGGGCGAGAGAGAGAGACCGGGTGCAAAGAGAGATGGGGGCGAGAGAGAACGGGGGCGACGAGAGAGACCAGGGGCTAGAGAGAGACTGGGGGTGAGAGAGACTGGGGGTGACAGATCGGGGGCGAGACACCGGGGGTGACGAGAAACCTGGAGTGAGAAAGACCAGGGGCGGGAGTGACTGGGGGCGAGAGAGAGACTGGGGAGTGAGAGACGGGTTTGCGAGTGAGACTAGGGGGCTAGAGAGACCGGGGGCAAGAGAGGGACCGGGGGCAAGAGAGACAGAGAGAGAGAGACGGGACAAAGAGAGAAAGGGTCCGAGAGAGACCGGGGACTGCGAGAGAGAGACCGGGGGCAAGAGAGACTGAGAAGCGAGACAGGCTGGGTGCGAAAGAGACAGGGGGCGACGGGACACACCAGGGGCAAGAGAGACCGGGGCGAGAGAGACCGGTGGTGACGAGAGACCGGGGGTGAGAAAGAATGGGGGTGAGAGTGACCGGGGGCGAGAGAGAGACCGGGTGGTAAGAGTGACCGGGGGCGAGAGAGAGACCGGGGGGGTAAGAGTGACCGGGGGCGAGAGAGACCGGGGGCGAGAGAGAGACCGGGGGGTAAGAGTGACCGTGGGTGAGAGAGACCGGTGGTGACGAGAGTCCGGGGGTGAGAAAGAATGGAGGTGAGAGTGACCGGGGGCGAGAGAGACCGGGGGAGGCAAGAGAGACTGGGGGCGAGAGAGACTGAGGGGGGGGGCAAAGAGAGAGACCAGGCGTGAGAGACCGGGGGGTGAGAGAGACCGGGGGGGCAAAGAGAGAGACTGGGGGGCAAAGAGAGAGACCGGGGGCGAGAGAGACAGGGGGCGAGAGAGAACAGGGGGGGCAAAGAGAGAGACCGGAGGGGCAAAGAGAGAGAACAGGGGCAAGATAGAGCGGGGGGTCGAGAGAGACCGGGAGGGCGAGAGACACCGGGGGCAAGAGAGACCGGGGGTGAGAGAGAGACCGGGGGTGAGAGAGAGACCCGGGGAGGCAAGAGAGACTGGGGGCGAGAGAGACTGAGTGGGGTGCAAAGAGAGAGACCGGGGGCGAGAGAGACTGGGGGGGCAAAGAGAGAGACCGGGGGCGAGAGAGACCGGGAGCGGCGAGAGAAACCAGGCGCGAGAGAGAGACCGGGGGTGAGAGTGACCGGGGGGGCAAAGAGAGAGACCGGGGGCGAGAGAGACCGGGGGGGGCAAAGAGAGAGACCAGGGAGGGCAATGAGAGAGACCAGTGGCAAGAGAGACCGGGGGGGGCAAAGAAAGAGACCAGGGGTGAGAGAGACCAGGGTGGGCGAGAGAGACTGGGGGCGAGAGAGACCGGGGGGGCAAAGAAAGAGACTGGGGGCAAGAGAGACTGGGGGGGCAAAGAGAGAGACTGGGGGTGAGAGAGATCGGGGGGAGGCAAAGAGGGAGACCGGGGGCAAGAGAGACCGGGGCAGCGAGAGAGACTGGGGGCGAGAGAGATTTGGGTGTAGAGAGAGACCCGGGGGGGTGACGAGAGACCGGTGGCGAGAGAGACAGGGAGCAACGAGATAGGCCGGGGGGCGAGACACCGGGATTGACGAGAGACAAGGGGTGACAAGAGACCGGTGGCGAGAGAGACCGGGGGAGAGAGAGACTGTGGGTGAGAGAGACCTAGGGTGAGAGGGACCGGGGGCGAGAGAGAGTCCTGGGGAGAGAGAGAGACGGAATAACGAGAGAGACTGGGGGTGAGAGAGACTCGGGATGAGAGAAACTGTGGGCAAGAGAGTGAGACCGGGAGCAAAGAGAGACGGGGGCGAGAGTGACCGGGGGCGAGAGAGAGGCTGGGGAGTGAGAGACGGGTTTGCGAGAGAGACTGGGGGGCTAGAGAGACCCGGGGCAAGAGAGGGACCGGGGGCAAGAGAGAGAGAGAGAGTGAGAGAGAGATGGGACAAAGAGAGACAGGGGGCGTGAGAGACCGGGGACGGCAAGAGAGAGACCGGGGGCAAGAGAGAGACCGAGAAGCAAGACAGGCCGAGTGCGAAAGAGACAGGGGGGGACAGGACACACCAGGGGCAAGAGAGACGGTGGGCGAGAGAGACCGGGGATGATGAGAGACCGGGGGTGAGAAAGAATGGGGGTGAGAGTGACCGGGGGCGAGAGAGAGACCAGGGGCGAGAGAGGCGGGGGGTGAGAGAGACCGGGGGTGAGAGAGACCGGGGGTGAGAGTGACCGGGGGTGAGAGAGACCGGGGGTGAGAAAGACCGGGGGCTGAGAGTGACCGGGGGTGCGAGACACCAGGGGTGAGAAAGACTGGGGGTGAGAGTGACCGGGGTTGAGAGAGACCGGGGGTGAGAGTGACCAGGGGTGAGAGACACCAGGGGTGAGAAAGACTGGGGGGTGAGAGTGACCGGGGGTGAGAAAGACTGGGTGTGAGAGTGACCGGGAGTGATAGTGACCGGGGGTGAGAGAGACCGGGGGCGAGAGAGGCGGGGGGTGAGAGAGACCGGGGGTGAGAAAGACCGGGAGTGAGAAAGACCGGGGGTGAGAAAGACCGGGGGTGAGAGTGACCGGGGGTGAGAGTGACCGGGGGTGAGATAGAGTGGGTGTGAGAGTGACCGGGGGTGAGAGTGACCAGGGGTGAGAAAGACCGGGGGGTGAGAGTGACCGGGGGTGAGAGAGGCCGGGGCGTGAGAGTGACCGGGGGTGAGAAAGACCGGGTGTGAGAAAGAGCGGGGGTGAGAAAGACTGGGGGGTGAGAGTGACTGGGGGTGAGAGAGGCAGGCGTGTGAGAGTGACCGGGGATGAGAAAGACCGGGGCCGAGAGAGACCGGGGGTGAGAGTGACCGGGGGTGAGAAAGACTGGGAGGTGAGAGTGACCAGGGGTGAGAGTGACCGGGGGTGAGAAAGACTGGGTGTGAGAGTGACCAGGGGTGAGAGTGACCGGGGGTGAGAAAGACCGGGGGTGAGAGTGACCGGGGCCGACGGGAAACCGGCGGTTGATAGAGACAGGCGACAAGTCAGACCGGGGATGAGAGAGAGACCGGGGGTGAGAGAGAGACCGGGGGCAAGAGAGACCAGGGGCCAGGGAGACCGTGGGCGAGAGACCAGGGACGATAAGAGACCTGGAGTGATAATGGGGCGAGAGAGAATGGGACGGGGGGCAAGAGAGAGACGGGGGGAGAGAGAGACCGGGGGGGTGAGGGACATGGGGCGAGACAGCCCGGAGGCGAGAGAGAGTGGGGCACGAGATAGACCGAGGGGTGAGAGATATTGGGGGCGACGAGACATACCGGGGGTGAGAGAGACCAGGGGTAAGAGAGACTGGGGGGGACAGAGACTGGGGGGTGGGGGTGCAAGACAGATCAGGGACGAGAGAGACCACGGGCATGAGACCAGGGGTGATGAGTGACCGGGGCCGACGAGATTCCGGGGGTTGATAGAGACAGGCGACGAGACAGACCGGGTCGAGAGAGATACCAGTGGCGAGAGACACCGGGGGTGAGAGAGACCGGGGCAAGGGAGACCGGGGGCAAGAGAGATATGGGGTGAAGAGAGAGTCTGGGCGTGACGAGAGTGGCCTGGAGTGATGACAGAGACTGGGAGGGCGAGGGGTACCGGGAGCGAGAGAGACCGGAGCCGAGAGACACTGGGGAGCAAGAGAGTCCAGGTGCGAGTGAGATCTTGGGCAAGACACCGGGGGTGACGAGAGACCAGGAGCGAGAGAGATGGGGGGTGCGAGAGAGACTAGGTCCGAGACAGACCGGGGTGTGTGAGAGTGGCCGGGGGCAAGAAAGACTGGGGACGAGAGAGGGGGAGTGACGAGAGAGACCGTGGGCGAGAGAGATCGGAGGTGAGAGACCAGGGGGACGTGAGACCGGGATCGATTAGAGACCGGAGGGTGTAAGAGACCGAGGGCAAGAGAGACCAGGGGTGACGAGAGACCGGGGGCAATGAGAGAGACCAGGGCGAGAGTCACCGTGTGGCGAGAGAGACCTGGTGGCGCGAGAGAGACCGTGGGCAACGAGAGGTACAGAGGGGGGCGACACAAGAGACTGGAGCTGAGAGAGACAGAGACAGGGGGTGACATGAGAGTCCGGGGAGCGAGAGAAATCTGGGGCGAGAGAGACCGGGAGCGACGAGAGAGACCGGGAGCGACGAGAGCGACCGGGGGCGACGGGAAAGAGTGGTGGTGACTAAGGAGACCGGGGCGAGAGAGTCATGGGGTGAAGAGAGATACACGGGTTGAAGAGAGAGACGGGGGCGGGCGACGAGACAGACCGGGGGTGACGAGAGAGACCGTGGCGCAAGAGAGACCGGGGTGTGAGAGACTGAGGGTGAGAAAGACGGGGGACGAAAGAGACCAGGGGGCGAGAGAGACCGAGGGTGAGAAAGCTGGGGGGTAGAGAGAGAAACGCGGCGAGAGAGACCGGGGGCGAGAGAGGCCGGGGGCGAGAGTGATCGGGGGCGAGAGAGATCGGGGGCGATGTGAGCGAACGGGGGCAACGTGAGAGTCCGGGGACGAGAGAGATTGGGGGTGACGTGAGAGACCGGGGGCGATGGGAAAGACCAGGGGCAAGAGACTCCAGGGGTGAGAGAGATCGGGGGCGAGAGAGATCGGGGGCGAGAGAGATCAGGGGCGATGTGAGAGAACGGGGGCAACGTGAGAGTCCGGCGACGAGAGAGTCCAGGGGCGAGAGAGACCGGCGGTGATGTGAGAGACCGGGAACAATAGGAAAGACCGGCGGTGACGAGAGAGACTGGGACGAGAGAGAGAGAGAGGGAGTGACAAGAGTCCGGCGGAAATGAGAGAGACCGAGGATGAGAGAGACTGGGGGTGATGAGAGAGACCGGGAGGGTGAGGGAGACCGGAGGCGAGAGAGACCGGGGGGCGAGACACCGGAGGTGACAAGAGAACGGGGGCAAGAGAAAGGGGATGATGAGAGACACCGGGATGAGAGAGACCGGGTCGGACGAGAGAGACCGGGGGGTGAGAGAGATCGGAGGCGAGAGAGACCGGGGGCGAGAGAGACCGGGGGGGTGAGAGACCGGGGGTGAGAGAGACCAGGGGGGTGAGAGAGAGAGGGGTTGACAAGAGAGACTGGGGGCGACGAGACAAATTGGGAGCAAGAGAGGCCACGTGCGAGAGAGACTGGGGGTGAGACACTGGGAGTGACAAGAGACCGGCGGCGACAAGAGAGACTGGGGACAAGCGTTCAGGGTGACAAAAGAGACCAGGGGTGAGAGAGACTGGGGACGAGTGAGAGACTGGGGCGAAGAGAGACCAGGGTGGCGAGAGGAACCGTGGGGCGAAAGAGACCGGGGGTGAGAGAGAGACCGTGGTGAAAGAGAGACAGGGGCAATAGAGATAGGGGGCGAGATAGAGACCGGGGACGAGGAGAGAGACCGGGTGCGAGAAAGACCAGGTCGAGAGAGACCGCAGATGAGACACCGGGTGTGCCGAGAGACCGGGGGCAACGAGAAACCGGGGGTGCCAAGAGAGACTGGGAACGAGACAGACCGGTGGTGAGAGAGACCGGGGACG
The DNA here is from genome assembly GCF_047496795.1 of Chiloscyllium punctatum. NCBI lineage: Eukaryota > Metazoa > Chordata > Chondrichthyes > Orectolobiformes > Hemiscylliidae > Chiloscyllium > Chiloscyllium punctatum. Next base: position 97,826,700 of record NC_092744.1, read on the forward strand.
AGAGAGATACTGGATGCGAGAGAGAGGGAGTGACGAGAGAGACCGGGGGCCAGGGAGACCGTGGGCGAGAGACCGGGGGCGAGAGAGAGTGGGGGACGAGAGAGACCGGGGGCAACGAGACAGACCGTGGGTGAGAGAGACCAGGAGTAAGAGAGACCGGGGGGGGGGGAGAGAGACTTGGGGGGGGGAGAGAGACTGAGGGGGGGGGTAGACAGACCAGGGTCGAGAGTGACCACGGGCGTGAGACCAGAGGTGATGAGTGACCGGGGCCGACGAGAGACCGGGGGTTGATAGAGATACCAGGGCGAGAGAGACCGGGGCCGAGAGAGACCAGGGGCGAGAGAGACCGGGGGCGAGAGAGACCGGGGGCGAGAGAGACCGGGGGCGAGAGAGACCGGGGGTTGATAGAGACAGGCGACGAGACAGACCGGGGGTGAGAGAGAGGCCGGGGGTGAGAGAGAGGCCGGGGGTGAGAGAGAGAGACCGGGGGTTGATAGAGACAGGCGACGAGACAGACCGGGAGCGACGAGAGATACCAGGGCGAGAGAGACCGGGGCCGAGAGAGACCAGGGGTGCGAGAGAGACCGGGGGCAAGAGAGACCGGGGTGGCGAGAGAGACCGGGGGTGAGAGAAACCGGGGGTGAGAGAGACTGGGGATTGATAGAGACAGGCGACGAGACAGACCGGGGGTGAGAGAGAGGCCGGGGGTGAGAGAGAGAGACCGGGGGTTGATAGAGACAGGCGACGAGACAGACCGGGGGTGAGAGAGAGGCCGGGGGTGAGAGAGAGAGACCGGGGGTTGATAGAGACAGGCGACGAGACAGACCGGGAGCGACGAGAGATACCAGGGCGAGAGAGACCGGGGCCGAGAGAGACCAGGGGCGAGAGAGACCGGGGGCGAGAGAGACCGGGGGTTGATAGAGACAGGCGACGAGACAGACCGGGGGTGAGAGAGAGGCCGGGGGTGAGAGAGAGAGACCGGGGGTTGATAGAGACAGGCGACGAGACAGACCGGGAGCGACGAGAGATACCAGGGCGAGAGAGACCGGGGCCGAGAGAGACCAGGGGCGAGAGAGACCGGGGGCAAGAGAGACCAGGGTGGCGAGAGAGACCGGGGGTGAGAGAGACTGGGGATTGATAGAGACAGGCGACAAGACAGACCGGGGTCGACGAGAGAGACCAGGGCCGAGAGAGAGATACCGGGGGCAAGAGAGACCGGGGGCAAGAGAGACCAGGGGCAAGAGAGACCAGGGGAGAGAGAGATACTGGGGGTGAGAGAGACGGAGGGGGTGAGAGAGAGACCGGGGGCGAGAGAGAGCCCGGGGGTGAGAGAGAGATACCGGGGGCGAGAGAGACCGGGGGCAAGAGAGACTGGGGGCAAGAGAGACCAGGGGCCAGGGAGACCATGGGCGAGAGACCCGGGACGACGAGAGACCGGGAGTGATAATGGGGCGAGAGAGACTGGGGGGGAGTGGCGAAAGAGACCAGGGGTGAGGGACCTGGGGCGAGACAGACCGGAGGCGAGAGAGAGTGGGGGACGAGAGAGACCGGGGGGCGAGAGATATTGGGGGCGACGAGACAGACGGGGGGAGGGGCGAGAGAGACCAGGGGTAAGAGAGACTGGGGGGGGGGGAGAGAGAGAGAAAGGGGGGATGCAAGACAGATCAGGGACGAGAGAGACCTTGGGCAGGAGACCAAGGGTGACGAATGACCGGGGCCGACGAGAGACCGGGCGTTGATAGAGACAGGCGATGAGACAGACCGGGTTCGACGAGAGATACCGGGGGTGAGAGAGACCAGGGGCGAGAGAGACCAGGGGCAAGAGAGGCCAGGGGGAGAGAGACCGGGGGCAAGAGATACATGGGGTGAAGAGAGAGACTGGGGGTGACGAGAGTGGCCTGGAGTGATGACAGAGACCGGGACGCCGAGGGGGGCCGGGGGTGAGAGAGACCGGGAGCGAGAGAGACTGGGGACGACGAGAGAGACCGGGCACAAGAGAGACCAGGGGGCGAGAGAGAGAGACTGGGTGCGAGAGAGACCAGGGGCAAAAGAGACCGGAGATGAGAGAGACCGGGGGCGAGAGAGCCCAGGCGCGAGAGAGCGGGGGTGACGAGAGAAACCGGGGTCAAGAGAGACCAGGGGGGTGAGAGATGGGGGGGTGGGAGGGAGAACAGGGGCAAGAGAGACCGGGGGCAAAGAGAGAGAACAGGGAGAGAGAGACGGGGGTGGGTGAGAGAGACTGGGGGCGAGACCAGGGAGATTGCGAGAGACCGGGTACAAGAGAGACCGGGGGCAAGAGACCAGGGGCAATGAGAGACCTGGCCTGACGAGAGAGAGGGGGTTGACGAGAGAGACCGGGGCAACAAAAGAGACCGGGGGCGAGAGAGACCGGGGCGTGAGAGTTATGGCGACGAGAGAGACCGGGGGGTAAGAGAGGCCAGGGGCGAGGGAGACTGGGGGCAAGAGAGACCAGGAGAGATAAGAGAGACCCGGGGCGAGGGAGAGACGGGGGCCGATGACAGAACAGGGGCAAGAGAGACCTGGGGTGAAAAGAGAGAGCGGGGCGAGAGAGACTGGGGGGGGGTGCGAGAGACTGGGGGCGAGAGAGACTGGGGGTGAGAGAGAGACCGGGGATGATGAGAGAGACAGGAGGCGAGAGAGACCAGGGGCGATGAGAGACCAGGGTCGATGAGAGACCAGGGTCGATGAGAGAGACGGAGGGGCGAGAGTGCCCGGGGTGACGAGACACCGGGGGTGACAAGAGGGACGGAGACACCGGGGGTGACAAGAGAGACTGAGACACCGGGGGTGAAAAGAGAGACCGAGACACTGGGGGTGATAAGAGAGACTGAGACACTGGGGGTGACAAGAGGGACTGAGACATAGGGGGGGACAAGAGGGACCTAGACACCAGGGGTGACAAGAGGGACCGAGACACCGGGGTTGACAAGAGGGACCGAGACACCGGGGGTGACAAGAGAGACTGAGACACCGGGGGTGACAAGAGGGACTGAGACACCGGGGGAGACAAGAGGGACCGAGACACCTGGGGTGACAACAGAGACTGAGACACCGGGGGTGACAAGAGGGACCGAGACACCGGGGGTGACAAGAGAGACCGAGACACCGGGGGTGACAAAAGGGACTGAGACACCGGGGGTGACAAGAGGGACCGAGACACCGGGGGTGACAAGAGGGACTGAGACACCGGGGGTGACAAGAGAGACTGAGACACCGGGGGTGACAAGAGGGACCTAGACACCGGGGGTGACAAGAGAGACTGAGACACCGGGGGTGACAAGAGGGACCTAGACACCGGGAGTGACAAGAGAGACCGAGACACCGGGGGTGACAAGAGGGACTGAGACACCGGGGGTGACAAGAGAGACCGAGACACCGGGGGTGACAAGAGAGACCGAGACACCGGGGGTGACAAGAGAGACCGTGACACCGGGGGTGACAGGAGAGACCGAGACACCGGGGGTGACAAGAGGGACCGAGACACCGGGGGTGACAAGAGAGACCGAGACACCGGGGGTGACAGGAGAGACTGAGACACCGGGGGTGACAAGAGGGACTGAGACACCGGGGGAGATAAGAGGGACTGAGACACCGGGGGTGACAAGAGGGACTGAGACACCGGGGGAGACAAGAGAGACTGAAACACCGGGGGTGACAAGAAGGACCGAGACACCGGGGGTGACAAGAGAGACTGAGACACCGGGGGTGACAAGAGGGACTGAGACACCGGGGGAGACAAGAGAGACTGAGACACTGGGGGTGACAAGAGGGACCGAGACACCGAGGGTGACAAGAGAGACTGAGACACCGGCGGTGACAAGAGGGACCGAGACACCGGGGGTGACAAGAGAGACTGAGACACCGGGGGCGACAAGAGAGACTGAGACACCGGGGGTGACAAGAGAGACTGAGACACCGGGGGTGACAAGAGGGACCTAGACACCGGGGGTGACAAGAGAGACTGAGACACCGGGAGTGACAAGAAAGACCGGGGACAAGAAAGACCGAGACACCGGGGGTGACAAGAGGGACGGAGACACCGGGGGTGACAAGAGGGACTGAGACACCGGGGGTGACAAGAGGGACCTAGACACTGGGGGTGACAAGAGAGACCGAGACACCGGGGGTGACAAGAGGGACCGAGACACCGGGGGTGACAAGAGAGACCAAGACACCGGGAGTGACAAGAGAGACTGAGACACCGGGGGTGACAAGAGGGACCAAGACACCAGGGGTGACAAGAGAGACCGAGACACCGGGGGTGACAAGAGAGACCGAGACACCAGGGGTGACAAGAGAGACTGAGACACCGGGGGTGACAAGACAGACCGAGACACCGGGGGTGACAAGAGAGACCGAGACACCGGGGGTGAAAAGAGGGACTGAGACACCGGGGGTGACAAGAGGGACTGAGACACGGGGGGTGACAAGAGAGACGGAGACACCGGGGGTGACAAGAGACACTGAGACACCGGGGGTGACAAGAGGGACTAAGACACCGGGGGTGACAAGAGAGACCGAGACACCGGCGGTGACAAGAGGGACTGAGACACCGGGGGTGACAAGAGAGAACGAGACACAGGGGGTGACAAGAGAGACCGAGACACCGGGGGTGACAAGAGGGTCGGAGACACCGGGGGTGACAAGAGAGAACGAGACACAGGGGGTGACAAGAGAGACCGAGACACCGGGGGTGACAAGAGGGACCGAGACACCGGGGGTGACAAGAGAGACTGAGACACCGGGGGTGACAAGATGGACTGAGACACCGGGGGTGACAAGAGAGACTGAGACACCGGGGGTGACATGAGGGACCTAGACACCGGGGGTGACAAGAGAGACTGAGACACCGGGGGTGACAAGAGAGACCGAGACAACGGGGGTGACAAGAGGGACCGAGACACCGGGGGTGACAAGAGAGACCGAGACACCGGGAGTGACAAGAGAGACTGAGACACCGGGGGTGACAAGAGGGACCTAGACACCGGGGCTGACAAGAGAGACTGAGACACCGGGGGTGACATGAGAGACTGAGACACCGGGGGTGACAAGAGAGACTTAGACCCCGGGGGTGACAAGAGGGACTGAGACACCGGGGGTGACAAGAGGGACCGAGACACCGGGGGTGACAAGAGAGACTGAGACACCGGGGGTGACAAGAGGGACTGAGACACCGGGGGTGACAAGAGTGACTGAGACACCGGGGGTGACAACAGAGACTGAGACACCGGGGGTGACAAGAGGGACCTAGACACCGGGGGTGACAAGAGAGATTGAGACACCGTTTGTGACAAGAGAGACCGGGGACAAGAAAGACCGAGACACCGGGGGTGACAAGAGGGACCGAGACACCGGGGGTGACAATCGGGACTGAGACACCGGGGGTGACATGAGGGACCTAGACACTGGGTGTGAAAAGAGAGACCGAGACATCCGGGGGTGACAAGAGAGACCGAGACACCGGGAGTGACAAGAGAGACTGAGACACCGGGAGTGACAAGAGAGACTGAGACACCGGGGGTGACAAGAGGGACCATGACACCGGGGGTGACAAGACAGACCAAGACACCGGGGGTGACAAGAGTGACCGAGACACCGGGGGTGACAAGAGAGACTGAGACACCGGGGGGGACAATCGGGACTGAGACACCGGGGGTGACAAGAGAGACCGAGACACCGGTGGTGACAAGAGGGACCGAGACACCGGGGGTGATAAGAGTGACTGAGACACCGGGGGTGACAACAGAGACTGAGACACCGGGGGTGACAAGAGGGACCTAGACACCGGGGGTGACAAGAGAGATTGAGACACCGTTTGTGACAAGAGAGACCGGGGACAAGAAAGACCGAGACACCGGGGGTGACAAGAGGGACCGAGACACCGGGGGTGACAATCGGGACTGAGACACCGGGGGTGACATGAGGGACCTAGACACTGGGTGTGAAAAGAGAGACCGAGACATCCGGGGGTGACAAGAGAGACCGAGACACCGGGAGTGACAAGAGAGACTGAGACACCGGGAGTGACAAGAGAGACTGAGACACCGGGGGTGACAAGAGGGACCATGACACCGGGGGTGACAAGACAGACCAAGACACCGGGGGTGACAAGAGTGACCGAGACACCGGGGGTGACAAGAGAGACTGAGACACCGGGGGTGACAAGAGGGACCAAGACAACGGGGGTGACAAGAGAGACCGAGACACCGGGGTTGACAAGAGAGACCGAGACACCGGGAGTGACTAGAGGGACTGAGACACCGGGGGTGACAAGAGAGACTGAGACACCGGGGTTGACAAGAGAGACTGAGACACTGGGGTTGACAAGAGGGACTGAGACACCGGGGGTGACAGGAGAGACTGAGACACCGGGGGTGAAAAGAGGGACCGAGACACCGGGGGTGACAAGAGGGACTGAGACACCGGGGGTGACACGAGAGACCTAGACACCGGGGGTGACAAGAGAGACCGAGACACCGGGGGTGACAAGAGGGACCGAGACACTGGGGGTGACAATCGGGACTGAGACACCGGGGGTGACAAGAGGGACCTAGACACTGGGGGTGACAAGAGGGACCGAGACACCGGGGGTGACAAGAGAGACCGATACACCGGGAGTGACAAGAGAGACTGAGACACCGGGGCTGACAAGAGGGACCTAGACACCAGGGGTGACAAGAGAGACTGAGACACCGGGGGTGACAAGAGAGACTGAGACACTGGGGGTGACAACAGAGACTGACACACCCGGGGTGACAAGAGGGACCTCGACACCGGGGGTGACAAGAGAGACTGAGACACCGGGGGGGACAATCGGGACTGAGACACCGGGGGTGACAAGAGAGACCGAGACACCGGTGGTGACAAGAGGGACCGAGACACCGGGGGTGATAAGAGAGACCGAGACACCGGGAGTGACAAGAGAGACTGAGACACCGGGGGTGACAAGAGGGACTGAGACACCGGGGGGGACAATCGGGACTGAGACACCGGGGGTGAAAAGTGAGACGGAGACACCGGGGGTGACAAGAGGGACCGAGACACCGGGGGTGACAATCGGGACTGAGACACCGGGGGTGACAAGAGGGACCTAGACACTGGGTGTGAAAAGAGAGACCGAGACACCGGGGGTGACAAGAGAGACCGAGACACCGGGGGTGACAAGAGAGACTGAGACACCGGGGGTGACAAGAGGGACCGAGACACCGGGGGTGACAAGAGAGACCGAGACACCGGGGGTGACAAGAGGGACTGAGACACCGGCGGTGACAAGAGGGACCAAGACACCGGGGGTGACAAGAGAGACCGAGACACCGGGGGTGACAAGAGAGACCGAGACACCGGGAGTGACTAGAGGGACTGAGACACCGGGGGTGACAAGAGAGACTGAGACACCGGGGGTGACAAGAGAGACTGAGACACTGGGTTTGACAAGAGGGACCGAGACACCGGGGGAGACAAGAGAGACTGAGACACTGGGGTTGACAAGAGGGACCGAGACACCGGGGGTGACAAGAGGGACCGAGACACCGGGGGTGACAAGAGGGACTGAGACACTGGGGGAGACAAGAGAGACTGAGACACCGGGGTGACAAGAGGGACCTAGACACCGGGGGTGACAAGAGGGACCGAGACACCGGGGGTGACAAGAGGGACTGAGACACCGGGGGTGACAAGAGAGACTGAGACACCGGGGGTGACAAGAGGTACCGAGACACCGGGGGTGACACGAGAGTACTAGATACCGGGGGTGACAAGAGAGACCTAGACACCGGGGGTGACAAGAGAAACCGAGACACCGGGAGTGACAAGAGAGACTGAGAGACCGGAGGTGACAAGAGAGACCGAGACACCGGGGGTGACTAGAGGGACTGAGACACCGGGGGTGACAAGAGAGACTGAGACACCGGGGTTGACAAGAGAGACTGAGACACTGGGGTTGACAAGAGGGACCGAGACACCGGGGGTGACAAGAGAGACTGAGACACTGGGGTTGACAAGAGGGACCGAGACACCGGGGGTGACAAGAGGGACCGAGACACCGGGGGTGACAAGGGGGACTGAGACACCGGGGGAGACAAGAGAGACTGAGACACCGGGGGTGACAAGAGGGACCGAGACACCGGGGGTGACAACAGAGACTGAGACACCGTGGGTGACAAGAGAGACTGAGACACCGGGGTGACAGGAGGGACCTAGACACCGGGGGTGACAAGAGGGACCGAGACACCGGGGGTGACAAGAGGGACTGAGACACCGGGGGTGACAAGAGAGACTGAGACTCCGGGGGTGACAAGAGGTACCGAGACACCGGGGGTGACACGAGAGAACCAGATACCGGGGGTGACAAGAGAGACCGAGACACCGGGGGTGACAAGAGGGACTGAGACACCGGGGGTGACAAGAGGGACCGAGACACCGGGGGTGACAAGAGAGACCGAGACACCGGGGGTGACAAGAGGGACTGAGACACCGGGGGTGACAAGAGGGACCGAGACACCGAGGGTGACAAGAGAGACCGAGACACCGGTGGTGACAAGAGGGACTGAGACACCGGGGGTGACAAGAGGGACCGAGACACCGGGGGTGACAAGAGGGACCTAGACACCGGGGGTGACAAGAGTGACTGAGACACCGGGGTTGACAAGAGAGACTGAGACACCGGGGGTGACAAGAGGGACTGAGACACCGGGGGTGACAAGAGGGACTGAGACACCGGGGGTGACAAGAGAGACTGAGACACCGAGGGTGACAAGAGAGACTGATACACCGAGGGTGACTAGAGATACTGAGACACCGAGGGTGACTAGAGAGACTGAGACACAGAGGGTGACAAGAGGGACTGAGAAACCGGGGGAGACAAGAGCGACTGAGACACCGGGGGTGACAAGAGAGACTGAGACACCGGGGGTGACAAGAGAGTCTGAGACACCGGGGGTGACAAGAGAGACCGGGGACAAGAAAGACCGAGACACCGGGGGTGACTAGAGGGACGGAGACACCGGGGGTGACAAGAGGGTCCTAGACACTGGGGGTGACTAGAGAGACCGAGACACCGGGCGTGACAAGAAGGACCGAGACACCGGGGGTGACAATCGGGACTGAGACACCGGGGGTGACAAGAGGGTCCTAGACACTAGGGGTGACAAGAGAGACCGAGACACCGGGCGTGACAAGTAGGACCGAGACACCGGGGGTGACAAGAGGGACTGAGACACCGGGGGTGACAAGAGGGACCAAGACACCGGGGGTGACAAGACAGACCGAGACACCGGGGGTGACAAGATGGACTGAGACACCGGGGGTGACAAGGGAGACCGAGACACCGGGGGTGACAAGAGGGTCGGAGACACCGGGGGTGACAAGAGAGAACGAGACACAGGGGGTGACAAGTGAGACCGAGACACCGGGGGTGACAAGAGGGACCGAGACACCGGGGGTGACAAGAGAGACTGAGACACCGGGGGTGACAAGATGGACTGAGACACCGGGGGTGACAAGAGAGACTGAGACACCGGGGGTGACAAGAGGGACCTAGACACCGGGGGTGACAAGAGAGCCTGAGACACCGGGGGTGACAAGAGAAACCGAGACAACGGGGGTGACAAGAGGGACCGAGACACCGGGGGTGACAAGAGAGACCGAGACACCGGGAGTGACAAGAGAGACTGAGACACCGGGGGTGACAAGAGGGACCTAGACACCGGGGCTGACAAGAGAGACTGATACACCGGGGGTGACATGAGAGACTGAGACACCGGGGGTGACAAGAGGGACTGAGACACCGGGGGTGACAAGAGGGACCGAAACACCGGGGGTGACAAGAGAGACTGAGACACCGGGGGTGACAAGAGGGACTGAGACACCGGGGGTGACAAGAGAGACTGAGACACCGGGGGTGACAACAGAGACTGAGACACCGGGGGTGACAAGAGGGACCTAGACACCGGGGGTGACAAGAGAGATTGAGACACCGGTGGTGACAAGAGAGACCGGGGACAAGAAAGACCGAGACACCGGGGGTGACAAGAGGGACCGAGACACCGGGGGTGACAATCGGGACTGAGACACCGGGGGTGACATGAGGGACCTAGACACTGGGTGTGAAAAGAGAGACCGAGACACCCGGGGGTGACAAGAGAGACCGAGACACCGGGAGTGACAAGAGAGACTGAGACACCGGGAGTGACAAGAGAGACTGAGACACCGGGGGTGACAAGAGGGACCATGACACCGGGGGTGACAAGACAGACCAAGACACCGGGGGTGACAAGAGAGACCGAGACACCGGGGGTGACAAGAGAGACCGAGACACCGGTGGTGACAAGAGGGACCGAGACACCGGGGGTGACAAGAGGGACCGAGACACCGGGGGTGACAAGAGGGACCTAGACACCGGGGGTGACAAGAGTGACTGAGACACCGGGGTTGACAAGAGAGACTGAGACACCGGGGGTGACAAGAGGGACTGAGACACCGGGGGTGACAAGAGAGACTGAGACACCGAGGGTGACAAGAGAGACTGATACACCGAGGGTGACTAGAGATACTGAGACACCGAGGGTGACTAGAGAGACTGAGACACAGAGGGTGACAAGAGGGACTGAGAAACCGGGGGAGACAAGAGCGACTGAGACACCGGGGGTGACAAGAGAGACTGAGACACCGGGGGTGACAAGAGAGTCTGAGACACCGGGGGTGACAAGAGAGACCGGGGACAAGAAAGACCGAGACACCGGGGGTGACTAGAGGGACGGAGACACCGGGGGTGACAAGAGGGTCCTAGACACTGGGGGTGACTAGAGAGACCGAGACACCGGGCGTGACAAGAAGGACCGAGACACCGGGGGTGACAATCGGGACTGAGACACCGGGGGTGACAAGAGGGTCCTAGACACTGGGGGTGACAAGAGAGACCGAGACACCGGGCGTGACAAGTAGGACCGAGACACCGGGGGTGACAAGAGGGACTGAGACACCGGGGGTGACAAGAGGGACCAAGACACCGGGGGTGACAAGACAGACCGAGACACCGGGGGTGACAAGATGGACTGAGACACCGGGGGTGACAAGGGAGACCGAGACACCGGGGGTGACAAGAGGGTCGGAGACACCGGGGGTGACAAGAGAGAACGAGACACAGGGGGTGACAAGTGAGACCGAGACACCGGGGGTGACAAGAGGGACCGAGACACCGGGGGTGACAAGAGAGACTGAGACACCGGGGGTGACAAGATGGACTGAGACACCGGGGGTGACAAGAGAGACTGAGACACCGGGGGTGACAAGAGGGACCTAGACACCGGGGGTGACAAGAGAGCCTGAGACACCGGGGGTGACAAGAGAAACCGAGACAACGGGGGTGACAAGAGGGACCGAGACACCGGGGGTGACAAGAGAGACCGAGACACCGGGAGTGACAAGAGAGACTGAGACACCGGGGGTGACAAGAGGGACCTAGACACCGGGGCTGACAAGAGAGACTGATACACCGGGGGTGACATGAGAGACTGAGACACCGGGGGTGACAAGAGGGACTGAGACACCGGGGGTGACAAGAGGGACCGAAACACCGGGGGTGACAAGAGAGACTGAGACACCGGGGGTGACAAGAGGGACTGAGACACCGGGGGTGACAAGAGAGACTGAGACACCGGGGGTGACAACAGAGACTGAGACACCGGGGGTGACAAGAGGGACCTAGACACCGGGGGTGACAAGAGAGATTGAGACACCGGTGGTGACAAGAGAGACCGGGGACAAGAAAGACCGAGACACCGGGGGTGACAAGAGGGACCGAGACACCGGGGGTGACAATCGGGACTGAGACACCGGGGGTGACATGAGGGACCTAGACACTGGGTGTGAAAAGAGAGACCGAGACACCCGGGGGTGACAAGAGAGACCGAGACACCGGGAGTGACAAGAGAGACTGAGACACCGGGAGTGACAAGAGAGACTGAGACACCGGGGGTGACAAGAGGGACCATGACACCGGGGGTGACAAGACAGACCAAGACACCGGGGGTGACAAGAGAGACCGAGACACCGGGGGTGACAAGAGAGACTGAGACACCGGGGGTGACAAGAGGAACCAAGACAACGGGGGTGACAAGAGAGACCGAGACACCGGGGTTGACAAGAGAGACCGAGACACCGGGAGTGACTAGAGGGACTGAGACACCGGGGGTGACAAGAGAGACTGAGACACCGGGGTTGACAAGAGAGACTGAGACACTGGGGTTGACAAGAGGGACTGAGACACCGGGGGTGACAGGAGAGACTGAGACACCGGGGGTGAAAAGAGGGACCGAGACACCGGGGGTGACAAGAGGGACTGAGACACCGGGGGTGACACGAGAGACCTAGACACCGGGGGTGACAAGAGAGACCGAGACACCGGGGGTGACAAGAGGGACCGAGACACTGGGGGTGACAATCGGGACTGAGACACCGGGGGTGACAAGAGGGACCTAGACACTGGGGGTGACAAGAGGGACCGAGACACCGGGGGTGACAAGAGAGACCGAGACACCGGGAGTGACAAGAGAGACTGAGACACCGGGGGTGACAAGATGGACTGAGACACCGGGGGTGACAAGAGGGACTGAGACACCGGGGGTGACAAGAGAGACGGAGACACCGGGGGTGACAAGAGAGACTGAGAAACCGGGGGTGACAAGAGGGACTGAGACACCGGGGTTGACAAGAGGGACCGAGACACCGGGGGTGACAAGAGAGATCGAGACACCGGGGGTGACAAGAGGGACTGAGACACCGGGGGTGAAAAGAGAGACTGAGACACCGGGGGTGACAAGAGAGACTGAGACACCAGGGGTGACAAGAGAGACCGAGACACCGGTGGTGACAAGAGGGTCGGAGACACCGGGGGTGAGAAGAGAGACTGAGACACGGGGGGTGACAAGATGGACTGAGACACCGGGGGTGACAAGAGAGACTGAGACACCGGGGGTGACAAGAGGGACCTAGACACCGGGGGTGACAAGAGAGACTGAGACACCGGGGGTGACAAGAGAGACTGAGACACCGGGGGTGACAAGAGGGACCTAGACACCGGGGGTGACAAGAGAGCCTGAGACACCGGGGGTGACAAGAGAAACCGAGACAACGGGGGTGACAAGAGGGACCGAGACACCGGGGGTGACAAGAGAGACCGAGACACCGGGAGTGACAAGAGAGACTGAGACACCGGGGGTGACAAGAGGGACCTAGACACCGGGGCTGACAAGAGAGACTGATACACCGGGGGTGACATGAGAGACTGAGACACCGGGGGTGACAAGAGGGACTGAGACACCGGGGGTGACAAGAGGGACCGAAACACCGGGGGTGACAAGAGAGACTGAGACACCGGGGGTGACAAGAGGGACTGAGACACCGGGGGTGACAAGAGAGACTGAGACACCGGGGGTGACAACAGAGACTGAGACACCGGGGGTGACAAGAGGGACCTAGACACCGGGGGTGACAAGAGAGATTGAGACACCGGTGGTGACAAGAGAGACCGGGGACAAGAAAGACCGAGACACCGGGGGTGACAAGAGGGACCGAGACACCGGGGGTGACAATCGGGACTGAGACACCGGGGGTGACATGAGGGACCTAGACACTGGGTGTGAAAAGAGAGACCGAGACACCCGGGGGTGACAAGAGAGACCGAGACACCGGGAGTGACAAGAGAGACTGAGACACCGGGAGTGACAAGAGAGACTGAGACACCGGGGGTGACAAGAGGGACCATGACACCGGGGGTGACAAGACAGACCAAGACACCGGGGGTGACAAGAGAGACCGAGACACCGGGGGTGACAAGAGAGACCGAGACACCGGTGGTGACAAGAGGGACCGAGACACCGGGGGTGACAAGAGGGACCGAGACACCGGGGGTGACAAGAGGGACCTAGACACCGGGGGTGACAAGAGTGACTGAGACACCGGGGTTGACAAGAGAGACTGAGACACCGGGGGTGACAAGAGGGACTGAGACACCGGGGGTGACAAGAGAGACTGAGACACCGAGGGTGACAAGAGAGACTGATACACCGAGGGTGACTAGAGATACTGAGACACCGAGGGTGACTAGAGAGACTGAGACACAGAGGGTGACAAGAGGGACTGAGAAACCGGGGGAGACAAGAGCGACTGAGACACCGGGGGTGACAAGAGAGACTGAGACACCGGGGGTGACAAGAGAGTCTGAGACACCGGGGGTGACAAGAGAGACCGGGGACAAGAAAGACCGAGACACCGGGGGTGACTAGAGGGACGGAGACACCGGGGGTGACAAGAGGGTCCTAGACACTGGGGGTGACTAGAGAGACCGAGACACCGGGCGTGACAAGAAGGACCGAGACACCGGGGGTGACAATCGGGACTGAGACACCGGGGGTGACAAGAGGGTCCTAGACACTGGGGGTGACAAGAGAGACCGAGACACCGGGCGTGACAAGTAGGACCGAGACACCGGGGGTGACAAGAGGGACTGAGACACCGGGGGTGACAAGAGGGACCAAGACACCGGGGGTGACAAGACAGACCGAGACACCGGGGGTGACAAGATGGACTGAGACACCGGGGGTGACAAGGGAGACCGAGACACCGGGGGTGACAAGAGGGTCGGAGACACCGGGGGTGACAAGAGAGAACGAGACACAGGGGGTGACAAGTGAGACCGAGACACCGGGGGTGACAAGAGGGACCGAGACACCGGGGGTGACAAGAGAGACTGAGACACCGGGGGTGACAAGATGGACTGAGACACCGGGGGTGACAAGAGAGACTGAGACACCGGGGGTGACAAGAGGGACCTAGACACCGGGGGTGACAAGAGAGCCTGAGACACCGGGGGTGACAAGAGAAACCGAGACAACGGGGGTGACAAGAGGGACCGAGACACCGGGGGTGACAAGAGAGACCGAGACACCGGGAGTGACAAGAGAGACTGAGACACCGGGGGTGACAAGAGGGACCTAGACACCGGGGCTGACAAGAGAGACTGATACACCGGGGGTGACATGAGAGACTGAGACACCGGGGGTGACAAGAGGGACTGAGACACCGGGGGTGACAAGAGGGACCGAAACACCGGGGGTGACAAGAGAGACTGAGACACCGGGGGTGACAAGAGGGACTGAGACACCGGGGGTGACAAGAGAGACTGAGACACCGGGGGTGACAACAGAGACTGAGACACCGGGGGTGACAAGAGGGACCTAGACACCGGGGGTGACAAGAGAGATTGAGACACCGGTGGTGACAAGAGAGACCGGGGACAAGAAAGACCGAGACACCGGGGGTGACAAGAGGGACCGAGACACCGGGGGTGACAATCGGGACTGAGACACCGGGGGTGACATGAGGGACCTAGACACTGGGTGTGAAAAGAGAGACCGAGACACCCGGGGGTGACAAGAGAGACCGAGACACCGGGAGTGACAAGAGAGACTGAGACACCGGGAGTGACAAGAGAGACTGAGACACCGGGGGTGACAAGAGGGACCATGACACCGGGGGTGACAAGACAGACCAAGACACCGGGGGTGACAAGAGAGACCGAGACACCGGGGGTGACAAGAGAGACTGAGACACCGGGGGTGACAAGAGGAACCAAGACAACGGGGGTGACAAGAGAGACCGAGACACCGGGGTTGACAAGAGAGACCGAGACACCGGGAGTGACTAGAGGGACTGAGACACCGGGGGTGACAAGAGAGACTGAGACACCGGGGTTGACAAGAGAGACTGAGACACTGGGGTTGACAAGAGGGACTGAGACACCGGGGGTGACAGGAGAGACTGAGACACCGGGGGTGAAAAGAGGGACCGAGACACCGGGGGTGACAAGAGGGACTGAGACACCGGGGGTGACACGAGAGACCTAGACACCGGGGGTGACAAGAGAGACCGAGACACCGGGGGTGACAAGAGGGACCGAGACACTGGGGGTGACAATCGGGACTGAGACACCGGGGGTGACAAGAGGGACCTAGACACTGGGGGTGACAAGAGGGACCGAGACACCGGGGGTGACAAGAGAGACCGAGACACCGGGAGTGACAAGAGAGACTGAGACACCGGGGGTGACAAGATGGACTGAGACACCGGGGGTGACAAGAGGGACTGAGACACCGGGGGTGACAAGAGAGACGGAGACACCGGGGGTGACAAGAGAGACTGAGAAACCGGGGGTGACAAGAGGGACTGAGACACCGGGGTTGACAAGAGGGACCGAGACACCGGGGGTGACAAGAGAGATCGAGACACCGGGGGTGACAAGAGGGACTGAGACACCGGGGGTGAAAAGAGAGACTGAGACACCGGGGGTGACAAGAGAGACTGAGACACCAGGGGTGACAAGAGAGACCGAGACACCGGTGGTGACAAGAGGGTCGGAGACACCGGGGGTGAGAAGAGAGACTGAGACACGGGGGGTGACAAGATGGACTGAGACACCGGGGGTGACAAGAGAGACTGAGACACCGGGGGTGACAAGAGGGACCTAGACACCGGGGGTGACAAGAGAGACTGAGACACCGGGGGTGACAAGAGAGACTGAGACACTGGGGGTGACAACAGAGACTGAGACACCCGGGGTGACAAGAGGGACCTCGACACCGGGGGTGACAAGAGAGACTGAGACACCGGGGGGGACAATCGGGACAGAGACACCGGGGGTGACAAGAGAGACCGAGACACCGGGGGTGACAAGAGGGACCGAGACACCGGGGGTGATAAGAGAGACCGAGACACCGGGAGTGACAAGAGAGACTGAGACACCGGGGGTGACAAGAGGGACTGAGACACCGGGGGGGACAATCGGGACTGAGACACCGGGGGTGAAAAGTGAGACGGAGACACCGGGGGTGACAAGAGGCACCGAGACACCGGGGGTGACAATCGGGACTGAGACACCGGGGGTGACAAGAGGGACCTAGACACTGGGTGTGAAAAGAGAGACCGAGACACCGGGGGTGACCAGAGAGACCGAGACACCGGGGGTGACAAGAGAGACCGAGACAACGGGGTTGACAAGAGAGACTGAGACACTGGGTTTGACAAGAGGGACCGAGACACCGGGGGTGACAAGAGAGACTGAGACACTGGGGTTGACAAGAGGGACCGAGACACCGGGGGTGACAAGAGGGACCGAGACGCCGGGGGTGACAAGAGGGACTGAGACACCGGGGGTGACAAGAGGGACCTAGACACTGGGTGTGAAAAGAGAGACCGAGACACCGGGGGTGACCAGAGAGACCGAGACACCGGGGGTGACAAGAGAGACTGAGACACCGGGGGTGACAAGAGAGACTGAGACACCGGGGGTGACAAGAGGGACCGAGACACCGGGGGTGACAAGAGAGACCGAGACACCGGGGGTGACAAGAGAGACCGAGACACCGGGGGTGACAAGAGGGACCAAGACACCGGGGGTGACAAGAGAGACCGAGACACCGGGGGTGACAAGAGAGACCGAGACACCGGGGGTGACTAGAGGGACTGAGACACCGGGGGTGACAAGAGAGACTGAGACACCGGGGTTGACAAGAGAGACTGAGACACTTGGGTTGACAAGAGGGACCGAGACACCGGGGGTGACAAGAGAGACTGAGACACTGGGGTTGACAAGAGGGACCGAGACACCGGGGGTGACACGAGAGAACTAGATACCGGGGGTGACAAGAGAGACCTAGACACCGGGGGTGACAAGAGAGACCGAGACACCGGGAGTGACAAGAGAGACTGAGACACCGGAGGTGACAAGAGAGACCGAGACACCGGGGGTGACTAGAGGGACTGAGACACCGGGGGTGACAAGAGAGACTGAGACACCGGGGTTGACAAGAGAGACTGAGACACTGGGGTTGACAAGAGGGACCGAGACACCGGGGGTGACAAGAGAGACTGAGACACTGGGGTTGACAAGAGGGACCGAGACACCGGGGGTGACAAGAGGGACCGAGACACCGGGGGTGACAAGGGGGACTGAGACACCGGGGGAGACAAGAGAGACTGAGACACCGGGGGTGACAAGAGGGACCGAGACACCGGGGGTGACAACAGAGACTGAGACACCGTGGGTGACAAGAGAGACTGAGACACCGGGGTGACAAGAGGGACCTAGACACCGGGGGTGACAAGAGGGACCGAGACACCGGGGGTGACAAGAGGGACTGAGACACCGGGGGTGACAAGAGAGACTGAGACTCCGGGGGTGACAAGAGGTACCGAGACACCGGGGGTGACACGAGAGAACCAGATACCGGGGGTGACAAGAGAGACCGAGACACCGGGGGTGACAAGAGGGACTGAGACACCGGGGGTGACAAGAGGGACCGAGACACCGGGGGTGACAAGAGAGACCGAGACACCGGGGGTGACAAGAGGGACTGAGACACCGGGGGTGACAAGAGGGACCGAGACACCGGGGGTGACAAGAGGGACCTAGACACCGGGGGTGACAAGAGTGACTGAGACACCGGGGTTGACAAGAGAGACTGAGACACCGGGGGTGACAAGAGGGACTGAGACACCGGGGGTGACAAGAGGGACTGAGACACCGGTGGTGACAAGAGAGACTGAGACACCGAGGGTGACAAGAGAGACTGATACACCGAGGGTGACTAGAGAGACTGAGACACCGAGGGTGACTAGAGAGACTGAGACACAGGGGGTGACAAGAGGGACTGAGAAACCGGGGGAGACAAGAGCGACTGAGACACCGCGGGTGACAAGAGGGACTGAGACAGCGGGGGTGAGAAGAGAGTCTGAGACACCGGGGGTGACAAGAGAGACCGGGGACAAGAAAGACCGAGACACCGGGGGTGACTAGAGGGACGAAGACACCGGGGGTGACAAGAGGGTCCTA
This sequence comes from Chiloscyllium punctatum, assembly GCF_047496795.1. NCBI lineage: Eukaryota > Metazoa > Chordata > Chondrichthyes > Orectolobiformes > Hemiscylliidae > Chiloscyllium > Chiloscyllium punctatum. The sequence continues at coordinate 97,845,607 of NC_092744.1, forward strand.
GACACTGGGGGTGACAAGAGAGACCGAGACACCGGGCGTGACAAGAAGGACCGAGACACCGGGGGTGACAATCGGGACTGAGACACCGGGGGTGACAAGAGGGTCCTAGACACTGGGGGTGACAAGAGAGACCGAGACACCGGGCGTGGCAAGTAGGACCGAGACACCGGGGGTGACAAGAGGGACTGAGACACCGGTGGTGACAAAAGGGACCGAGACTCCGGCGGTGACAAGACAGACCGAGACACCGGGGGTGACAAGAGAGACCGAGACACCGGGGGTGACAAGAGAGACTTAACACCGGGGGTGACAAGAGAGACTGAGACACCGGGGGTGACAAGAGAGACCGAGACACTGGGGGAGACAAGAGGGACTGAGACACCGGGGGTGACAAGAGAGACGGAGACACCGGGGGTGACAAGAGAGACGGAGACACCGGGGGTGACAAGAGGGACTGAGACACCGGGGGTGACAAGAGGGACTGAGACACAGGGGGTGACAAGAGAGAAGGAGACACCGGGGGTGACAAGAGAGACTGAGACACCGGGGGTGACAAGAGGGACCGAGACACCGGGGGTGACAAGAGGGACCGAGACACCGGGGGTGACAAGAGAGACTGAGACACCGGGTGTGACAAGAGAGACTGAGACACCGGGGTGACAAGAGGGACCTAGACACCGGGGGTGACAAGAGAGACCGAGACACCGGGGGTGACAAGAGGGTCGGAGACACCGGGGGTGAGAAGAGAGACTGAGACACGGGGGGTGATAAGATGGACTGAGACACCGGGGGTGACAAGAGAGACTGAGACACCGGGGGTGACAAGAGGGACCTAGACACCGGGGGTGACAAGAGAGACTGAGACACCGGGGGTGACAAGAGAGACTGAGACACTGGGGGTGACAACAGAGACTGAGACACCCGGGGTGACAAGAGGGACCTCGACACCGGGGGTGACAAGAGAGACTGAGACACCGGGGGGGACAATCGGGACAGAGACACCGGGGGTGACAAGAGAGACCGAGACACCGGTTTTGACAAGAGGGACCGAGACACCGGGGGTGATAAGAGAGACCGAGACACGGGGAGTGACAAGAGAGACTGAGACACCGGGGGTGACAAGAGGGACTGAGACACCGGGGGGGACAATCGGGACTGAGACACCGGGGGTGAAAAGTGAGACGGAGACACCGGGGGTGACAAGAGGGACCGAGACACCGGGGGTGACAATCGGGACTGAGACACCGGGGGTGACAAGAGGGACCTAGACACTGGGTGTGAAAAGAGAGACCGGGACACCGGGGGTGACCAGAGAGACCGAGACACCGGGGGTGACAAGAGAGACTGAGACACCGGGGGTGACAAGAGAGACTGAGACAGCGGGGGTGACAAGAGGGACCGAGACACCGGGGGTGACAAGAGAGACCGAGACAACGGGGGTGACAAGAGAGACTGAGACACCGGGGGTGACAAGAGGGACCAAGACACCGGGGGTGACAAGAGAGACCGAGACACCGGGGGTGACAAGAGAGACCGAGACACCGGGGGTGACTAGAGGGACTGAGACACCGGGTGTGACAAGAGAGACTGAGACACCGGGGTTGACAAGAGAGACTGAGACACTGGGGTTGACAAGAGGGACCGAGACACCGGGGGTGACAAGAGAGACTGAGACACTGGGGTTGACAAGAGGGACCGAGACACCGGGGGTGACAAGAGGGACCGAGACGCCGGGGGTGACAAGAGGGACTGAGACACTGGGGGAGACAAGAGAGACTGAGACACCGGGGTGACAAGAGGGACCTAGACACCGGGGGTGACAAGAGGGACCGAGACACCGGGGGTGACAAGAGAGACTGAGACACCGGGGGTGACAAGAGAGACTGAGACACCGGGGGTGACAAGAGGTACCGAGACACCGGGGGTGACACGAGAGAACTAGATACCGGGGGTGACAAGAGAGACCTAGACACCGGGGGTGACAAGAGAGACCGAGACACCGGGAGTGACAAGAGAGACTGAGACACCGGAGGTGACAAGAGAGACCGAGACACCGGGGGTGACTAGAGGGACTGAGACACCGGGGGTGACAAGAGAGACTGAGACACCGGGGTTGACAAGAGAGACTGAGACACTGGGGTTGACAAGAGGGACCGAGACACCGGGGGTGACAAGAGAGACTGAGACACTGGGGTTGACAAGAGGGACCGAGACACCGGGGGTGACAAGAGGGACCGAGACACCGGGGGTGACAAGGGGGACTGAGACACCGGGGGAGACAAGAGAGACTGAGACACCGGGGGTGACAAGAGGGACCGAGACACCGGGGGTGACAACAGAGACTGAGACACCGTGGGTGACAAGAGAGACTGAGACACCGGGGTGACCAGAGGGACCTAGACACCGGGGGTGACAAGAGGGACCGAGACACCGGGGGTGACAAGAGGGACTGAGACACCGGGGGTGACAAGAGAGACTGAGACTCCGGGGGTGACAAAAGGTACCGAGACACCGGGGGTGACACGAGAGAACCAGATACCGGGGGTGACAAGAGAGACCGAGACACCGGGGGTGACAAGAGGGACTGAGACACGGGGGGTGACAAGAGGGACCGAGACACCGGGGGTGACAAGAGAGACCGAGACACCGGGGGTGACAAGAGGGACTGAGACACCGGGGGTGACAAGAGGGACTGAGACACCGGTGGTGACAAGAGAGACTGAGACACCGAGGGTGACAAGAGAGACTGATACACCGAGGGTGACTAGAGAGACTGAGACACCGAGGGTGACTAGAGAGACTGAGACACAGGGGGTGACAAGAGGGACTGAGAAACCGGGGGAGACAAGAGCGACTGAGACACCGCGGGTGACAAGAGGGACTGAGACACCGGGGGTGACAAGAGAGACTGAGACAGCGGGGGTGAGAAGAGAGTCTGAGACACCGGGGGTGACAAGAGAGACCGGGGACAAGAAAGACCGAGACACCGGGGGTGACTAGAGGGACGGAGACACCGGGGGTGACAAGAGGGTCCTAGACACTGGGGGTGACAAGAGAGACCGAGACACCGGGCGTGACAAGAAGGACCGAGACACCGGGGGTGACAATCGGGACTGAGACACCGGGGGTGACAAGAGGGTCCTAGACACTGGGGGTGACAAGAGAGACCGAGACACCGGGCGTGACAAGTAGGACCGAGACACCGGGGGTGACAAGAGGGACTGAGACACCGGGGGTGACAAGAGGGACCAAGACACCGGGGGTGACAAGACAGACCGAGACACCGGGGGTGACAAGAGAGACCGAGACACCGGGGGTGACAAGAGAGACTTAACACCGGGGGTGACAAGAGAGACTGAGACACCGGGGGTGACAAGAGGGACCGAGACACTGGGGGAGACAAGAGGGACTGAGACACCGGGGGTGACAAGAGAGACGGAGACACCGGGGGTGACAAGAGAGACTGAGACACCGGGGGTGACAAGAGGGACTGAGACACCGGGGGTGACAAGAGGGACTGAGACACCGGGTGTGACAAGAGAGAAGGAGACACCGGGGGTGACAAGAGAGACTGAGACACCGGGGGTGACAAGAGGGACTGAGACACCGGGGGTGACAAGAGGGACCGAGACACCGGGGGTGACAAGAGGGACCGAGACACCGGGGGTGACAAGAGAGACTGAGACACCGGGGGTGACAAGAGAGACTGAGACACCGGGGTGACAAGAGGGACCTAGACACCGGGGGTGACAAGAGAGACGGAGACACCGGGGGTGACAAGAGAGACTGAGACACCGGGGGTGACAACAGAGACTGAGACACCGGGGGTGACAAGAGGGACATAGACACCGGGGGTGACAAGAGAGACTGAGACACCGGGGGTGACAAGAGGGACCGAGACACCGGGGGTGACAAGAGAGACCTAGACACCGGGAGTGACAAGAGAGACTGAGACACCGGGGGGGACAATCGGGACTGAGACACCGGTGGTGACAAGAGAGACCGACACACCGGGGGTGACAAGAGGGACCTAGACACCGGGGGTGACAAGAGAGACCGAGACACCGGGAGTGACAAGAGAGACTGAGACACCGGGGGTGAAAAGAGGGACTGAGACACCGGGGGTGACATGAGGGACTGAGACACCGGGGGTGACAAGAGAGACCGAGACACAGGTGGTGACAAGAGGGACCGAGACACCCGGGGTGACAAGAGGGACTGAGACACCGGGGGTGACATGAGAGACTGAGACACCGGGGGTGACAAGAGGGACCGAGACACCGGGGGTGACAAGTGGGACCTAGACACCGGGGGTGACAAGAGAGACCGAGACACCAGGAGTGACAAGAGAGACTGAGACACCGGGAGTGACAAGAGAGACTGAGACACCGGGGGTGACAAGAGGGACCATGACACCGGGGGTGACAAGACAGACCAAGACACCGGGGGTGACAAGAGAGACCGAGACACCGGGGGTGACAAGAGAGACTGAGACACCGGGGGTGACAAGAGGGACCAAGACAACGGGGGTGACAAGAGAGACCGAGACACCGGGGGTGACAAGAGAGACCGAGACACCGGGAGTGACTAGAGGGACTGAGACACCGGGGGTGACAAGAGAGACTGAGACACCGGGGTTGACAAGAGAGACTGAGACACTGGGGTTGCCAAGAGGGACTGAGACACCGGGGGTGACAGGAGAGACTGAGACACCGGGGGTGACAAGAGGGACCGAGTCACCGGGGGTGACAAGAGGGACTGAGACACCGGGGGTGACACGAGAGACATAGACACCGGGGGTGACAAGAGAGACCGAGACACCAGGGGTGACAAGAGGGACTGAGACACTGGGGGTGACAATCGGGACTGAGACACCGGGGGTGACAAGAGGGACCTAGACACTGGGGGTGACAAGAGGGACCGAGACACTGGGGGTGACAAGAGAGACCGAGACACTGGGGGTGACAAGAGAGACCGCGACACCGGGGGTGACAAGAGAGACTGAGACACCGGGGGTGACAAGAGGGACCAAGACACCGGGGGTGACAAGAGAGACCGAGACACTGGGAGTGACAAGAGAGACTGAGACACCGGGGGTGACAAGAGACACCGAGACACTGGGGGTGACAAGAGAGACCGAGACACCGGGGGTGACAAGAGAGACTGAGACACCGGAGGTGACAAGAGGGACCAAGACACCGGGGGTGACAAGAGAGACCGAGACACCGGGAGTGACAAGAGAGACTGAGACACCGGGGGTGACAAGAGAGACTGAGACACCGGGGGTGACAAGAGGGACCAAGACACCGGGGGTGACAAGAGAGACCGAGACACCGGGAGTGACTAGAGAGACTGAGACACCGGGGGTGACAAGAGAGACCGAGACACCGGGGGTAACTAGAGGGACTGAGACACCGGGGGTGACAAGAGAGACTGAGACACCGGGGTTGACAAGAGAGACTGAGACACTGGGGTTGACAAGAGGGACCGAGACACCGGGGGTGACAAGAGAGACTGAGACACTGGGGTTGACAAGAGGGACCGAGACACCGGGGGTGACAAGAGGGACCGAGACACCGGGGGTGACAAGAGGGACTGAGACACCGGGGGAGACAAGAGAGACTGAGACACGGGGGGGTGACAAGAGGGACCGAGACACCGGGGGTGACAACAGAGACTGAGACACCGGGGGTGACAAGAGAGACTGAGACACCGGGGTGACAAGAGGGACCTAGACACCGGGGGTGACAAGAGGGACCGAGACACTGGGGTGACAAGAGGGACTGAGACACCGGGGGTGACAAGAGAGACTGAGACACCGGGGGTGACAAGAGGTACCGAGACACCGGGGGTGACACGAGAGAACTAGATACCGAGGGTGACAAGAGAGACCGAGACACCGGGGGTGACAAGAGGGACTGAGACACCGGGGGTGACAAGAGGGACAGAGACACCGGCGGTGACAAGAGAGACCGAGACACCGGGGGTGACAAGAGGGACTGAGACACCGGGGGTGACAAGAGGGACCAAGACACCAGGGGTGACAAGAGGGACCTAGACACCGGGGGTGACAAGAGTGACTGAGACACCGGGGTTGACAAGAGAGACTGAGACACCGGGGGTGACAAGAGGGACTGAGACACCGGGGGTGACAAGAGGGACTGAGACACCGGGGGTGACAAGAGAGACTTAGACACCGAGGGTGACAAGAGAGACTGATACACCGAGGGTGACTAGAGAGACTGAGACACCGAGGGTGACTAGAGAGACTGAGACACAGGGGGTGACAAGAGGGACTGAGACACCGGGGGTGACAAGAGAGACTGAGACACCGGGGGTGACAAGAGAGACCGGGGACAAGAAAGACCGAGACACCGGGGGTGACTAGAGGGACGGAGACACCGGGGGTGACAATCGGGACTGAGACACCGGGGGTGACAAGAGGGACCAAGACACCGGGGGTGACAAGACAGACCGAGACAACGGGGGTGACAAGAGAGACCGAGACACCGGGGGTGACAAGAGAGACTTAACACCGGGGGTGACAAGAGAGACTGAGACACCGGGGGTGACAAGAGAGACTGAGACACTGGGGGAGACAAGAGCGACTGAGACACCGGGGGTGACAAGAGAGACGGAGACACCGGGGGTGACAAGAGAGACTGAGACACCGGGGGTGACAAGAGGGACTGAGACACCGGGGGTGACAAGAGGGACTGAGACACCGGGGGTGACAAGAGAGAAGGAGACACCGGGGGTGACAAGAGGGACTGAGACACCGGGGGTGACAAGAGGGACTGAGACACCGGGGGTGACAAGAGGGACTGAGACACCGGGGGTGACAAGAGAGACTGAGACACCGGGGTGACAAGAGGGACCTAGACACCGGGGGTGACAAGAGAGACGGATACACCGGGGGTGACAAGAGAGACTGAGACACCGGGGGTGACAACAGAGACGGAGACACCGGGGGTGACAAGAGGGACTGAGACACCGGGGGTGACAAGAGGGACTGAGACACCGGGGGTGACAAGAGAGACTGAGACACCGGGGTGACAAGAGGGACCTAGACACCGGGGGTGACAAGAGAGACGGATACACCGGGGGTGACAAGAGAGACTGAGACACCGGGGGTGACAACAGAGACGGAGACACTGGGGGAGACAAGAGGGACTGAGACACCGGGGGTGACAAGAGAGACGGAGACACCGGGGGAGACAAGAGAGACTGAGACACCGGGGGTGACAAGAGGGACTGAGACACCGGGGGTGACAAGAGGGACTGAGACACCGGGGGTGACAAGAGGGACCTAGACACCGGGGGTGACAAGAGAGACCGTGACACCGGGAGTGACAAGAGAGACTGAGACACCGGGGGTGACAAGAGGGACTGAGACACCGGGGGTGACAAGAGGGACTGAGACACCGGGGGCGACAAGAGAGACGGAGACACCGGGGGTGACAAGAGGGACTGAGACACCGGGGGTGACAAGAGAGACCGAGACACAGGTGGTGACAAGAGGGACCGAGACACCTGGGGTGACAAGAGGGACTGAGACACCGGGGGTGACATGAGAGACTGAGACACCGGGGGTGACAAGAGGGACCGAGACACCGGGGGTGACAAGTGGGACCTAGACACCGGGGTTGACAAGAGGGACCGAGCCACCGGGGGTGACAAGAGAGACTTAGACACCGGGGGTGACAAGAGGGACCTAGACACCGGGGGTGACAAGAGAGACCGAGACACCGGGGGTGACAAGAGAGACTGAGACACCGGGGGTGACAAGAGAGACCGGGGACAAGAAAGACCGAGACACCGGGGGTGATAAGAGGGACCGAGACACCGGGGGTGACAATCGGGACTGAGACACCGGGGGTGACAAGAGAGACTGAGACACCGGGGGTGCCAAGAGAGACTGAGACACTGGGAGAGACAAGAGGTACCTAGACACCGGGGGTGACAAGAGAGACTGAGACACCGGGGGTGACAAGAGGGACCTAGACACTGGGGGTTAAAAGAGAGACCGAGACTCCGGGGGTGACAAGAGAGACCGAGACACCGGGAGTGACAAGAGAGACTGAGACACCGGGGGTGACATGAGAGACTGAGACTCCGGGGGTGACCAGAGGGACCAAGACACCGGGGGTGACAAGAGAGACCGATACACAGGGAGTGACAAGAGGGACCTAGACACCGGGGGTCAAAAGAGAGACCGAGACTCCGGGGGTGACAAGAGAGACTGAGACACCGGGGGTGACAAGAGAGACTGAGACACCGGTGGTGACAAGGAAGACTGAAACACCGGGGGTGACAAGATGGATCTAGACACTGGGGGTTAAAAGAGAGACCGAGACACCGGGGGTGACAAGAGAGACCGAGACACCGGGAGTGACAAGAGAGACCGAGACACCAGGGGTGACAAGAGGGACTGAGACACCGGGGGTGACAAGAGGGACCAAGACACCGGGGGTGACAAGAGAGACCGAGACACCGCGAGTGACAAGAGGGACCGAGACACCAGGGGTGACAAGAGAGACTGACACACCGGGGGCGACAAGAGAGACCGAGACACCGGGGGTGACAAGAGAGACCGAGACACCGGGGGTGACAAGAGAGACTTAGACACCGAGGGTGACAAGAGAGACCGAGACACCGGGAGTGACAAGAGAGACCGAGACACCGGGGGTGACAAGAGGGACTGAGACACCGGGGGTGACAAGAGGGACCAAGACACCAGGGGTGACAAGAGGGACCTAGACACCGGGGGTGACAAGAGTGACTGAGACACCGGGGTTGACAAGAGAGACTGAGACACCGGGGGTGACAAGAGGGACTGAGACACCGGGGGTGACAAGAGGGACTGAGACACCGGGGGTGACAAGAGAGACTTAGACACCGAGGGTGACAAGAGAGACTGATACACCGAGGGTGACTAGAGAGACTGAGACACCGAGGGTGACTAGAGAGACTGAGACACAGGGGGTGACAAGAGGGACTGAGACACCGGGGGTGACAAGAGAGACTGAGACACCGGGGGTGACAAGAGAGACCGGGGACAAGAAAGACCGAGACACCGGGGGTGACTAGAGGGACGGAGACACCGGGGGTGACAATCGGGACTGAGACACCGGGGGTGACAAGAGGGACCAAGACACCGGGGGTGACAAGACAGACCGAGACAACGGGGGTGACAAGAGAGACCGAGACACCGGGGGTGACAAGAGAGACTTAACACCGGGGGTGACAAGAGAGACTGAGACACCGGGGGTGACAAGAGAGACTGAGACACTGGGGGAGACAAGAGCGACTGAGACACCGGGGGTGACAAGAGAGACGGAGACACCGGGGGTGACAAGAGAGACTGAGACACCGGGGGTGACAAGAGGGACTGAGACACCGGGGGTGACAAGAGAGAAGGAGACACCGGGGGTGACAAGAGGGACTGAGACACCGGGGGTGACAAGAGGGACTGAGACACCGGGGGTGACAAGAGGGACTGAGACACCGGGGGTGACAAGAGAGACTGAGACACCGGGGGTGACAACAGAGACGGAGACACCGGGGGTGACAAGAGGGACTGAGACACCGGGGGTGACAAGAGAGACCGAGACACAGGTGGTGACAAGAGGGACCGAGACACTGGGGGAGACAAGAGGGACTGAGACACCGGGGGTGACAAGAGAGACGGAGACACCGGGGGAGACAAGAGAGACTGAGACACCGGGGGTGACAAGAGGGACTGAGACACCGGGGGTGACAAGAGGGACTGAGACACCGGGGGTGACAAGAGGGACCTAGACACCGGGGGTGACAAGAGAGACCGTGACACCGGGAGTGACAAGAGAGACTGAGACACCGGGGGTGACAAGAGGGACTGAGACACCGGGGGTGACAAGAGGGACTGAGACACCGGGGGCGACAAGAGAGACGGAGACACCGGGGGTGACAAGAGGGACTGAGACACCGGGGGTGACAAGAGAGACCGAGACACAGGTGGTGACAAGAGGGACCGAGACACCTGGGGTGACAAGAGGGACTGAGACACCGGGGGTGACATGAGAGACTGAGACACCGGGGGTGACAAGAGGGACTGAGACACCGGGGGTGACAAGAGAGACCGAGACACAGGTGGTGACAAGAGGGACCGAGACACCGGGGGTGACAAGAGAGACTGAGACACCGGGGGTGACAAGAGAGACCGGGGACAAGAAAGACCGAGACACCGGGGGTGATAAGAGGGACCGAGACACCGGGGGTGACAATCGGGACTGAGACACCGGGGGTGACAAGAGAGACTGAGACACCGGGGGTGCCAAGAGAGACTGAGACACTGGGAGAGACAAGAGGTACCTAGACACCGGGGGTGACAAGAGAGACTGAGACACCGGGGGTGACAAGAGGGACCTAGACACTGGGGGTTAAAAGAGAGACCGAGACTCCGGGGGTGACAAGAGAGACCGAGACACCGGGAGTGACAAGAGAGACTGAGACACCGGGGGTGACATGAGAGACTGAGACTCCGGGGGTGACAAGAGGGACCAAGACACCGGGGGTGACAAGAGAGACCGATACACAGGGAGTGACAAGAGGGACCTAGACACCGGGGGTCAAAAGAGAGACCGAGACTCCGGGGGTGACAAGAGAGACTGAGACACCGGGGGTGACAAGAGAGACTGAGACACCGGTGGTGACAAGGAAGACTGAAACACCGGGGGTGACAAGATGGATCTAGACACTGGGGGTTAAAAGAGAGACCGAGACACCGGGGGTGACAAGAGAGACCGAGACACCGGGAGTGACAAGAGAGACCGAGACACCAGGGGTGACAAGAGGGACTGAGACACCGGGGGTGACAAGAGGGACCAAGACACCGGGGGTGACAAGAGAGACCGAGACACCGCGAGTGACAAGAGGGACCGAGACACCAGGGGTGACAAGAGAGACTGACACACCGGGGGCGACAAGAGAGACCGAGACACCGGGGGTGACAAGAGAGACCGAGACACCGGGGGTGACAAGAGAGACCGAGACACCGGGGGTGACAAGAGAGACCGAGACACCGGGGGTGACAAGAGGCACTGAGACACCGGGGGTGACAAGAGAGACTGAGAAACCGGGGGAGACAAGAGGGACTGAGAAACCCGGGGAGACAAGAGGGACCGGGGACACCGGGGGTGACAGGACAGACCGAGACACCGGGGGTGACAAGAGGGACCGAGACACCGGGGGTGACAACAGAGACTGAGACACCGGGGGTGACAAGTGGGACCTAGACACCGGGGGTGACAAGAGGGACTGAGACACCGGGGGTGACAAGAGAGACTGAGACACCGGGGGTGACAAGAGGGACTGAGACACCGGGGGTGACAAGAGAGACCTAGACACCGGGAGTGACAAGAGAGACTGAGACACTGGGGGGGACAATCGGGACTGAGACACCGGGGGTGACAAGAGAGACCGAGACACCGGGGGTGACAAGAGGGACCGAGACACCGGGGGTGACAAGAGGGACTGAGACACCGGGGGTGACATGAGAGACTGAGACACCGGGGGTGACAAGAGGGACCGAGACACCGGGGGTGACAACAGAGACTGAGACACCGGGGGTGACAAGTGGGACCTAGACACCGGGGGTGACAAGAGGGACTGAGACACCGGGGGTGACATGAGAGACTGAGACACCGGGGGTGACAAGAGGGACCGAGACACCGGGGGTGACAACAGAGACTGAGACACCGGGGGTGACAAGTGGGACCTAGACACCGGGGGTGACAAGAGGGACCGAGACACCGGGGGTGACAAGAGAGACTTAGACACCGGGGGTGACAAGAGGGACCGAGACACCGGGGGTGACAAGAGAGTGCGAGACACCGGGGGTGACAAGAGAGACTGAGACACCGGGGGTGACAAGAGAGACCGGGGACAAGAAAGACCGAGACACCGGGGGTGACAAGAGGGACCGAGATACCGGGGGTGACAAGAGAGACCGAGACACCGGGGGCGACAAGAGAGACCGAGACACCGGGGGTGACAAGAGAGACCGAGACACCGGGGGTGACAAGAGAGACCGAGACACCGGGGGTGACAAGAGGCACTGAGACACCGGGGGTGACAAGAGAGACTGAGAAACCGGGGGCGACAAGAGGGACTGAGAAACCCGGGGAGACAAGAGGGACCGGGGACACCGGTGGTGACAGGACAGACCGAGACACCGGGGGTGACAAGAGGGACCGAGACACCGGGGGTGACAAGAGAGACAGAGACACCGGGAGTGACAAGAGAGACCGAGACACTGGGGGAGACAAGAGGGACTGAGACACCGGGGGTGACAAGAGAGACGGAGACACCGGGGGAGACAAGAGAGACTGAGACACCGGGGGTGACAAGAGGGACTGAGACACCGGGGGTGACAAGAGGGACTGAGACACCGGGGGTGACAAGAGAGAAGGAGACACCGGGGGTGACAAGAGAGACTGAGACACCGGGGGTGACAAGAGGGACTGAGACACCGGGGGTGACAAGAGGGACCGAGACACCGGGGGTGACAAGAGCGACTGAGACACCGGGGGTGACAAGAGGGACTGAGACACCCGGGGTGACAAGAGAGACTGAGACACCGGGGTGACAAGAGGGACCTAGACACCGGGGGTGACAAGAGAGACGGAGACACCGGGGGTGACAAGAGAGACTGAGACACCGGGGGTGACAACAGAGACTGAGACACCGGGGGTGACAAGAGGGACTGAGACACCGGGGGTGACAAGAGAGAAGGAGACACCGGGGGTGACAAGAGAGACTGAGACACCGGGGGTGACAAGAGGGACTGAGACACCGGGGGTGACAAGAGGGACCTAGACACCGGGGGTGACAAGAGAGTGCGAGACACCGGGGGTGACAAGAGAGACTGAGACACCGGGGGTGACAAGAGAGACCGGGGACAAGAAAGACCGAGACACCGGGGGTGACAAGAGGGACCGAGACACCGGGGTTGACAATCGAGACTGAGACACCGGGGGTGACAAGAGAGACTGAGACACCGGGGGTGCCTAGAGAGACTGAGACACTGGGAGAGACAAGAGGTACCTAGACACCGGGGGTGACAAGAGAGACTGAGACACCGGGGGTGACAAGAGGGACCTAGACACTGGGGGTTAAAAGAGAGACTGAGACTCCGGGGGTGACAAGAGAGACCGAGACACCGGGGGTGACAAGAGAGACTGAGACACCGGGGGTGACAAGAGGTACCTAGACACCGGGGGTGACAAGAGAGACTGAAACACCGGGAGTGACAAGAGAGACCGAGACACCGGGGGTGACAAGAGGGACTGAGACACCGGGGGTGACAAGAGGGACCAAGACACCGGGGTGACAAGAGAGACCGAGACACCGCGAGTGACAAGAGGGACCGAGACACCGGGGGTTACAAGAGAGACTGAGACACCGGGGGTGACAAGAGGGACTGAGACACCGGGGGTGACAAGAGAGACCGAGACACCGGGGGTGACAAGAGAGACTGACACACCGGGGGCGACAAGAGACACCGAGATACCGGGGGTGACAAGAGAGACCGAGACACCGGGGGTGACAAGAGGCACTGAGACACCGGGGGTGACAAGAGAGACTGAGAAACCGGGGGAGACAAGAGGGACTGAGAAACCGGGGGAGACAAGAGGGACCGGGGACACCGGGGGTGACAGGACAGACCGAGACACCGGGGGTGACAAGAGGGACCGAGACACCGGGGGTGACAAGAGTGACAGAGACACCGGGAGTGACAAGAGAGACTGAGGCACCGGGGTTGACAAGAGGGACTGAGACACCGGGGGTGACAAGAGAGACTGAGACACCGGGGGTGACAAGAGAGACTAAGACACCGGGGTTGACAAGAGGGACTGAGACACCGGGGGTGACAAGAGAGACTGAGACACCGGGGGTGACAAGAGAGACTGAGACACCGGGGGTGACAAGAGGGACCTAGACACCGGGGGTGACAAGAGAGACTCAGACACCGGAGGTGCCAAAGAGACCGGGGACAAGAAAGACCAAGACACCGGGGGTGACAAGAGGAACCGAGACACCGGGGGTGACAATCGGGACTGAGACACTGGGGGTGCCAAGAGGGACTGAGACACCGGTGGTGACAAGAGGGACCTAGACACCGGGGGTGACAAGAGAGACCGAGACACCGGGAGTGACAAGAGAGACTGAGACACCACTGGTGACAAAAGGGACCGAGACTCCGGGAGTGACAAGAGAGACTTTGACACCGGGGGTGACAAGAGGTACCGAGACACAGGGGCGACAAGAGAGACTGAGACACCGGGGCTGGCAAGAGAGACAGAGACACCGGGAGTGACAAGAGAGACCGAGACACCGGGGGTGACAAGAGAGACTGAGACACCGGGGGAGACAAGAGAGACGGAGACACCGGGGGTGACAGGAGAGACCGAGACACCGGGGGTGACAAGAGAGACTGACACACCGGGGGCGACAAGAGAGACCGAGACACCGGGGGTGACAAGAGAGACCGAGACACCGGGGGGGACAAGAGAGACCGAGACACCGGGGGTGAGAAGAGGCACTGAGACACCGGGGGTGACAAGAGAGACTGAGACACCGGGGGTGCCAAGAGAGACTGAGACATCGGGAGAGGCAAGAGGGACCTAGACACCGGGGGTGACAAGAGAGACTGAGACACCAGGGGTGACAAGAGGGACAGAGACACCGGGAGTGACAAGAGAGACTGAGACACTGGGGGTGACAAGAGAGACCGGGGACAAGAAAGACCGAGACACCGGGGGTGACAAGAGGGACCTAGACACTGGGGGTGAAAGGAGAGACCGAGACACCGGGGGTGACAAGAGAGACCGAGACACCGGGAGTGACAAGAGATACCGAGACACCGGGGGTGACAAGAGAGACCGAGACACCGGGGGTGACAAGAGGGACCGAGACACCGGGGGTGACAAGAGAGACTGAGACACCGGGGGTGACAAGAGGGACTGAGACACCGGGGGTGACAAGAGGGACTGAGACACCGGGGGCGACAAGAAAGACCGAGACACAGGGGGTGACAAGAGGGACCGAGACACCGGGGGTGACAAGAGTGACCGAGACACTGGGGGTGACAAGAGGGACCTAGACACCGGGGGTGACAAGAGAGTGCGAGACACCGGGGGTGACAAGAGAGACTGAGACACCGGGGTGACAAGAGGGACCTAGACACCCCGGGTGACAAGAGAGACGGAGACACCGGGGTTGACAAGAGAGACTGAGACACCGGGGGTGACAAGAGGGACCGAGACACCGGGGGTGACAAGAGGGACCGAGACACCGGGGGTGACAAGAGAGACCGAGACACCGGGAGTGACAAGAGAGACTGAGACACCGGCGGTGACAAGAGGGACTGAGACACCGGGGGTGACAAGAGGGACTGAGACACCGGGGGTGACAAGAGAGACCGAGACACAGGGGGTGACAAGAGTGACCGAGACACCGGGGGTGACAAGAGGGACTGAGACACCGGGGGTGACATGAGAGACTGAGACACTGGGGGTGACAAGAGGGACCGAGACACCGGGGGTGTCAACAGAGACTGAGACACCGGGAGTGACAAGAGGGACCTAGACACCGGGGGTGACAAGAGAGACTGAGACACAGGGGGTGACAAGAGAGACCGGGGACAAGAAAGACCGAGACACCGGGGGTGACAAGAGGGACCGAGACACCGGGGGTGACAATCGGGACTGAGACACCGGGGGTGACAAGAGAGACCGAGACACCGGGGGTGACAAGAGGGACCAAGACACCGGGGGTGACAAGAGAGACTGAGACACCGGGGGTGACAAGAGGGACAAAGACACCGGGGGTGACAAGAGCGACTGAGACACCGGGGGTGACAAGAGGGACTGAGACACCCGGGGTGACAAGAGAGACTGAGACAGCGGGGTGACAAGAGGGACCTAGACACCGGGGGTGACAAGAGAGACGGAGACACCGGGGGTGACAAGAGAGACTGAGACACCGGGGGTGACAACAGAGACTGAGACACCGGGGGTGACAAGAGAGACTGAGACACCGGGGGCGACAAGAAAGACCGAGACACAGGGGGTGACAAGAGGGACCGAGACACCGGGGGTGACAAGAAGGACTGAGACACCGGGGGTGACATGAGAGACTGAGACACCGGGGGTGACAAGAGTGACTGACAAGCCGGGGGCGACAAGAGAGACCGAGACACTCGGGGTGACAAGAGAGACCGAGACACCGGGGGTGACAAGAGAGACCGAGACACCGGGGGCGACAAGAGAGACCGAGACACCGGGGGTGACAAGAGAGACCGAGACACCGGGGGTGACAAGAGAGACCGAGACACCGGGGGTGACAAGAGGCACTGAGACACCGGGGGTGACAAGAGAGACTGAGAAACCGGGGGCGACAAGAGGGACTGAGAAACCCGGGGAGACAAGAGGGACCGGGGAGACCGGTGGTGACAGGACAGACCGAGACACCGGGGGTGACAAGAGGGACCGAGACACCGGGGGTGACAAGAGAGACAGAGACACCGGGAGTGACAAGAGAGACCGAGACACTGGGGGAGACAAGAAGGACTGAGACACCGGGGGTGACAAGAGAGACGGAGACACCGGGGGAGACAAGAGAGACTGAGACACCGGGGGTGACAAGAGGTACTGAGACACCGGGGGTGACAAGAGGGACTGAGACACCGGGGGTGACAAGAGAGAAGGAGACACCGGGGGTGACAAGAGAGACTGAGACACCGGGGGTGACAAGAGGGACTGAGACACCGGGGGTGACAAGAGAGACTGAGACACCGGGGGTGACAAGAGAGACCGGGGACAAGAAAGACCGAGACACCGGGGGTGACTAGAGGGACGGAGACACCGGGGGTGACAATCGGGACTGAGACACCGGGGGTGACAAGAGGGACCAAGACACCGGGGGTGACAAGACAGACCGAGACAACGGGGGTGACAAGAGAGACCGAGACACCGGGGGTGACAAGAGAGACTTAACACCGGGGGTGACAAGAGAGACTGAGACACCGGGGGTGACAAGAGAGACTGAGACACTGGGGGAGACAAGAGCGACTGAGACACCGGGGGTGACAAGAGAGACGGAGACACCGGGGGTGACAAGAGAGACTGAGACACCGGGGGTGACAAGAGGGACTGAGACACCGGGGGTGACAAGAGAGAAGGAGACACCGGGGGTGACAAGAGAGACTGAGACACCGGGGGTGACAAGAGGGACTGAGACACCGGGGGTGACAAGAGAGACTGAGACACCGGGGGTGACAAGAGAGACCGGGGACAAGAAAGACCGAGACACCGGGGGTGACTAGAGGGACGGAGACACCGGGGGTGACAATCGGGACTGAGACACCGGGGGTGACAAGAGGGACCAAGACACCGGGGGTGACAAGACAGACCGAGACAACGGGGGTGACAAGAGAGACCGAGACACCGGGGGTGACAAGAGAGACTTAACACCGGGGGTGACAAGAGAGACTGAGACACCGGGGGTGACAAGAGAGACTGAGACACTGGGGGAGACAAGAGCGACTGAGACACCGGGGGTGACAAGAGAGACGGAGACACCGGGGGTGACAAGAGAGACTGAGACACCGGGGGTGACAAGAGGGACTGAGACACCGGGGGTGACAAGAGAGAAGGAGACACCGGGGGTGACAAGAGGGACTGAGACACCGGGGGTGACAAGAGGGACTGAGACACCGGGGGTGACAAGAGAGACTGAGACACCGGGGGTGACAACAGAGACGGAGACACCGGGGGTGACAAGAGGGACTGAGACACCGGGGGTGACAAGAGAGACCGAGACACAGGTGGTGACAAGAGGGACCGAGACACTGGGGGAGACAAGAGGGACTGAGACACCGGGGGTGACAAGAGAGACGGAGACACCGGGGGAGACAAGAGAGACTGAGACACCGGGGGTGACAAGAGGGACTGAGACACCGGGGGTGACAAGAGGGACTGAGACACCGGGGGTGACAAGAGGGACCTAGACACCGGGGGTGACAAGAGAGACCGTGACACCGGGAGTGACAAGAGAGACTGAGACACCGGGGGTGACAAGAGGGACTGAGACACCGGGGGTGACAAGAGGGACTGAGACACCGGGGGCGACAAGAGAGACGGAGACACCGGGGGTGACAAGAGGGACTGAGACACCGGGGGTGACAAGAGAGACCGAGACACAGGTGGTGACAAGAGGGACCGAGACACCTGGGGTGACAAGAGGGACTGAGACACCGGGGGTGACATGAGAGACTGAGACACCGGGGGTGACAAGAGGGACCGAGACACCGGGGGTGACAAGTGGGACCTAGACACCGGGGTTGACAAGAGGGACCGAGCTACCGGGGGTGACAAGAGA
The DNA here is from genome assembly GCF_047496795.1 of Chiloscyllium punctatum. Classification (NCBI taxonomy): domain Eukaryota; kingdom Metazoa; phylum Chordata; class Chondrichthyes; order Orectolobiformes; family Hemiscylliidae; genus Chiloscyllium; species Chiloscyllium punctatum. Next base: position 97,864,030 of record NC_092744.1, read on the forward strand.
GACTTAGACACCGGGGGTGACAAGAGGGACCTAGACACCGGGGGTGACAAGAGAGACCGAGACACCGGGGGTGACAAGAGAGACTGAGACACCGGGGGTGACAAGAGAGACCGGGGACAAGAAAGACCGAGACACCGGGGGTGATAAGAGAGACCGAGACACCGGGGGTGACAATCGGGACTGAGACACCGGGGGTGACAAGAGAGACTGAGACACCGGGGGTGCCAAGAGAGACTGAGACACTGGGAGAGACAAGAGGTACCTAGACACCGGGGGTGACAAGAGAGACTGAGACACCGGGGGTGACAAGAGGGACCTAGACACTGGGGGTTAAAAGAGAGACCGAGACTCCGGGGGTGACAAGAGAGACCGAGACACCGGGAGTGACAAGAGAGACTGAGACACCGGGGGTGACATGAGAGACTGAGACTCCGGGGGTGACAAGAGGGACCAAGACACCGGGGGTGACAAGAGAGACCGATACACAGGGAGTGACAAGAGGGACCTAGACACCGGGGGTCAAAAGAGAGACCGAGACTCCGGGGGTGACAAGAGAGACTGAGACACCGGGGGTGACAAGAGAGACTGAGACACCGGTGGTGACAAGGAAGACTGAAACACCGGGGGTGACAAGATGGATCTAGACACTGGGGGTTAAAAGAGAGACCGAGACACCGGGGGTGACAAGAGAGACCGAGACACCGGGAGTGACAAGAGAGACCGAGACACCAGGGGTGACAAGAGGGACTGAGACACCGGGGGTGACAAGAGGGACCAAGACACCGGGGGTGACAAGAGAGACCGAGACACCGCGAGTGACAAGAGGGACCGAGACACCAGGGGTGACAAGAGAGACTGACACACCGGGGGCGACAAGAGAGACCGAGACACCGGGGGTGACAAGAGAGACCGAGACACCGGGGGTGACAAGAGAGACCGAGACACCGGGGGTGACAAGAGAGACCAAGACACCGGGGGTGACAAGAGGCACTGAGACACCGGGGGTGACAAGAGAGACTGAGAAACCGGGGGAGACAAGAGGGACTGAGAAACCCGGGGAGACAAGAGGGACCGGGGACACCGGGGGTGACAGGACAGACCGAGACACCGGGGGTGACAAGAGGGACCGAGACACCGGGGGTGACAACAGAGACTGAGACACCGGGGGTGACAAGTGGGACCTAGACACCGGGGGTGACAAGAGGGACTGAGACACCGGGGGTGACAAGAGAGACTGAGACACCGGGGGTGACAAGAGGGACTGAGACACCGGGGGTGACAAGAGAGACCTAGACACCGGGAGTGACAAGAGAGACTGAGACACTGGGGGGGACAATCGGGACTGAGACACCGGGGGTGACAAGAGAGACCGAGACACCGGGGGTGACAAGAGGGACCGAGACACCGGGGGTGACAAGAGGGACTGAGACACCGGGGGTGACATGAGAGACTGAGACACCGGGGGTGACAAGAGGGACCGAGACACCGGGGGTGACAACAGAGACTGTGACACCGGGGGTGACAAGTGGGACCTAGACACCGGGGGTGACAAGAGGGACTGAGACACCGGGGGTGACATGAGAGACTGAGACACCGGGGGTGACAAGAGGGACCGAGACACCGGGGGTGACAACAGAGACTGAGACACCGGGGGTGACAAGTGGGACCTAGACACCGGGGGTGACAAGAGGGACCGAGACACCGGGGGTGACAAGAGAGACTTAGACACCGGGGGTGACAAGAGGGACCGAGACACCGGGGGTGACAAGAGAGTGCGAGACACCGGGGGTGACAAGAGAGACTGAGACACCGGGGGTGACAAGAGAGACCGGGGACAAGAAAGACCGAGACACCGGGGGTGACAAGAGGGACCGAGACACCGGGGGTGACAAGAGAGACCGAGACACCGGGGGCGACAAGAGAGACCGAGACACCGGGGGTGACAAGAGAGACCGAGACACCGGGGGTGACAAGAGAGACCGAGACACCGGGGGTGACAAGAGGCACTGAGACACCGGGGGTGACAAGAGAGACTGAGAAACCGGGGGCGACAAGAGGGACTGAGAAACCCGGGGAGACAAGAGGGACCGGGGACACCGGTGGTGACAGGACAGACCGAGACACCGGGGGTGACAAGAGGGATCGAGACACCGGGGGTGACAAGAGAGACAGAGACACCGGGAGTGACAAGAGAGACCGAGACACTGGGGGAGACAAGAGGGACTGAGACACCGGGGGTGACAAGAGAGACGGAGACACCGGGGGAGACAAGAGAGACTGAGACACCGGGGGTGACAAGAGGGACTGAGACACCGGGGGTGACAAGAGGGACTGAGACACCGGGGGTGACAAGAGAGAAGGAGACACCGGGGGTGACAAGAGAGACTGAGACACCGGGGGTGACAAGAGGGACTGAGACACCGGGGGTGACAAGAGGGACCGAGACACCGGGGGTGACAAGAGCGACTGAGACACCGGGGGTGACAAGAGGGACTGAGACACCCGGGGTGACAAGAGAGACTGAGACACCGGGGTGACAAGAGGGACCTAGACACCGGGGGTGACAAGAGAGACGGAGACACCGGGGGTGACAAGAGAGACTGAGACACCGGGGGTGACAACAGAGACTGAGACACCGGGGGTGACAAGAGGGACTGAGACACCGGGGGTGACAAGAGAGAAGGAGACACCGGGGGTGACAAGAGAGACTGAGACACCGGGGGTGACAAGAGGGACTGAGACACCGGGGGTGACAAGAGGGACCTAGACACCGGGGGTGACAAGAGAGTGCGAGACACCGGGGGTGACAAGAGAGACTGAGACACCGGGGGTGACAAGAGAGACCGGGGACAAGAAAGACCGAGACACCGGGGGTGACAAGAGGGACCGAGACACCGGGGTTGACAATCGAGACTGAGACACCGGGGGTGACAAGAGAGACTGAGACACCGGGGGTGCCTAGAGAGACTGAGACACTGGGAGAGACAAGAGGTACCTAGACACCGGGGGTGACAAGAGAGACTGAGACACCGGGGGTGACAAGAGGGACCTAGACACTGGGGGTTAAAAGAGAGACTGAGACTCCGGGGGTGACAAGAGAGACCGAGACACCGGGGGTGACAAGAGAGACTGAGACACCGGGGGTGACAAGAGGTACCTAGACACCGGGGGTGACAAGAGAGACTGAAACACCGGGAGTGACAAGAGAGACCGAGACACCGGGGGTGACAAGAGGGACTGAGACACCGGGGGTGACAAGAGGGACCAAGACACCGGGGTGACAAGAGAGACCGAGACACCGCGAGTGACAAGAGGGACCGAGACACCGGGGGTTACAAGAGAGACTGAGACACCGGGGGTGACAAGAGGGACTGAGACACCGGGGGTGACAAGAGAGACCGAGACACCGGGGGTGACAAGAGAGACTGACACACCGGGGGCGACAAGAGACACCGAGATACCGGGGGTGACAAGAGAGACCGAGACACCGGGGGTGACAAGAGGCACTGAGACACCGGGGGTGACAAGAGAGACTGAGAAACCGGGGGAGACAAGAGGGACTGAGAAACCGGGGGAGACAAGAGGGACCGGGGACACCGGGGGTGACAGGACAGACCGAGACACCGGGGGTGACAAGAGGGACCGAGACACCGGGGGTGACAAGAGTGACAGAGACACCGGGAGTGACAAGAGAGACTGAGGCACCGGGGTTGACAAGAGGGACTGAGACACCGGGGGTGACAAGAGAGACTGAGACACCGGGGGTGACAAGAGAGACTAAGACACCGGGGTTGACAAGAGGGACTGAGACACCGGGGGTGACAAGAGAGACTGAGACACCGGGGGTGACAAGAGAGACTGAGACACCGGGGGTGACAAGAGGGACCTAGACACCGGGGGTGACAAGAGAGACTCAGACACCGGAGGTGCCAAAGAGACCGGGGACAAGAAAGACCAAGACACCGGGGGTGACAAGAGGAACCGAGACACCGGGGGTGACAATCGGGACTGAGACACTGGGGGTGCCAAGAGGGACTGAGACACCGGTGGTGACAAGAGGGACCTAGACACCGGGGGTGACAAGAGAGACCGAGACACCGGGAGTGACAAGAGAGACTGAGACACCACTGGTGACAAAAGGGACCGAGACTCCGGGAGTGACAAGAGAGACTTTGACACCGGGGGTGACAAGAGGTACCGAGACACAGGGGCGACAAGAGAGACTGAGACACCGGGGGTGGCAAGAGAGACAGAGACACCGGGAGTGACAAGAGAGACCGAGACACCGGGGGTGACAAGAGAGACTGAGACACCGGGGGAGACAAGAGAGACGGAGACACCGGGGGTGACAGGAGAGACCGAGACACCGGGGGTGACAAGAGAGACTGACACACCGGGGGCGACAAGAGAGACCGAGACACCGGGGGTGACAAGAGAGACCGAGACACCGGGGGGGACAAGAGAGACCGAGACACCGGGGGTGAGAAGAGGCACTGAGACACCGGGGGTGACAAGAGAGACTGAGACACCGGGGGTGCCAAGAGAGACTGAGACATCGGGAGAGGCAAGAGGGACCTAGACACCGGGGGTGACAAGAGAGACTGAGACACCAGGGGTGACAAGAGGGACAGAGACACCGGGAGTGACAAGAGAGACTGAGACACTGGGGGTGACAAGAGAGACCGGGGACAAGAAAGACCGAGACACCGGGGGTGACAAGAGGGACCTAGACACTGGGGGTGAAAGGAGAGACCGAGACACCGGGGGTGACAAGAGAGACCGAGACACCGGGAGTGACAAGAGATACCGAGACACCGGGGGTGACAAGAGAGACCGAGACACCGGGGGTGACAAGAGGGACCGAGACACCGGGGGTGACAAGAGAGACTGAGACACCGGGGGTGACAAGAGGGACTGAGACACCGGGGGTGACAAGAGGGACTGAGACACCGGGGGCGACAAGAAAGACCGAGACACAGGGGGTGACAAGAGGGACCGAGACACCGGGGGTGACAAGAGTGACCGAGACACTGGGGGTGACAAGAGGGACCTAGACACCGGGGGTGACAAGAGAGTGCGAGACACCGGGGGTGACAAGAGAGACTGAGACACCGGGGTGACAAGAGGGACCTAGACACCCCGGGTGACAAGAGAGACGGAGACACCGGGGTTGACAAGAGAGACTGAGACACCGGGGGTGACAAGAGGGACCGAGACACCGGGGGTGACAAGAGGGACCGAGACACCGGGGGTGACAAGAGAGACCGAGACACCGGGAGTGACAAGAGAGACTGAGACACCGGCGGTGACAAGAGGGACTGAGACACCGGGGGTGACAAGAGGGACTGAGACACCGGGGGTGACAAGAGAGACCGAGACACAGGGGGTGACAAGAGTGACCGAGACACCGGGGGTGACAAGAGGGACTGAGACACCGGGGGTGACATGAGAGACTGAGACACTGGGGGTGACAAGAGGGACCGAGACACCGGGGGTGTCAACAGAGACTGAGACACCGGGAGTGACAAGAGGGACCTAGACACCGGGGGTGACAAGAGAGACTGAGACACAGGGGGTGACAAGAGAGACCGGGGACAAGAAAGACCGAGACACCGGGGGTGACAAGAGGGACCGAGACACCGGGGGTGACAATCGGGACTGAGACACCGGGGGTGACAAGAGAGACCGAGACACCGGGGGTGACAAGAGGGACCAAGACACCGGGGGTGACAAGAGAGACTGAGACACCGGGGGTGACAAGAGGGACAAAGACACCGGGGCTGACAAGAGCGACTGAGACACCGGGGGTGACAAGAGGGACTGAGACACCCGGGGTGACAAGAGAGACTGAGACACCGGGGTGACAAGAGGGACCTAGACACCGGGGGTGACAAGAGAGACGGAGACACCGGGGGTGACAAGAGAGACTGAGACACCGGGGGTGACAACAGAGACTGAGACACCGGGGGTGACAAGAGAGACTGAGACACCGGGGGCGACAAGAAAGACCGAGACACAGGGGGTGACAAGAGGGACCGAGACACCGGGGGTGACAAGAAGGACTGAGACACCGGGGGTGACATGAGAGACTGAGACACCGGGGGTGACAAGAGTGACTGACAAGCCGGGGGCGACAAGAGAGACCGAGACACTGGGGGTGACAAGAGAGACCGAGACACCGGGGGTGACAAGAGAGACCGAGACACCGGGGGCGACAAGAGAGACCGAGACACCGGGGGTGACAAGAGAGACCGAGACACCGGGGGTGACAAGAGAGACCGAGACACCGGGGGTGACAAGAGGCACTGAGACACCGGGGGTGACAAGAGAGACTGAGAAACCGGGGGCGACAAGAGGGACTGAGAAACCCGGGGAGACAAGAGGGACCGGGGACACCGGTGGTGACAGGACAGACCGAGACACCGGGGGTGACAAGAGGGACCGAGACACCGGGGGTGACAAGAGAGACAGAGACACCGGGAGTGACAAGAGAGACCGAGACACTGGGGGAGACAAGAAGGACTGAGACACCGGGGGTGACAAGAGAGACGGAGACACCGGGGGAGACAAGAGAGACTGAGACACCGGGGGTGACAAGAGGGACTGAGACACCGGGGGTGACAAGAGGGACTGAGACACCGGGGGTGACAAGAGAGAAGGAGACACCGGGGGTGACAAGAGAGACTGAGACACCGGGGGTGACAAGAGGGACTGAGACACCGGGGGTGACAAGAGGGACCGAGACACCGGGGGTGACAAGAGCGACTGAGACACCGGGGGTGACAAGAGGGACTGAGACACCCGGGGTGACAAGAGAGACTGAGACACCGGGGTGACAAGAGGGACCTAGACACCGGGGGTGACAAGAGAGACGGAGACACCGGGGGTGACAAGAGAGACTGAGACACCGGGGGTGACAACAGAGACTGAGACACCGGGGGTGACAAGAGGGACTGAGACACCGGGGGTGACAAGAGAGAAGGAGACACCGGGGGTGACAAGAGAGACTGAGACACCGGGGGTGACAAGAGGGACTGAGACACCGGGGGTGACAAGAGGGACCTAGACACCGGGGGTGACAAGAGAGTGCGAGACACCGGGGGTGACAAGAGAGACTGAGACACCGGGGGTGACAAGAGAGACCGGGGACAAGAAAGACCGAGACACCGGGGGTGACAAGAGGGACCGAGACACCGGGGTTGACAATCGGGACTGAGACACCGGGGGTGACAAGAGAGACTGAGACACCGGGGGTGCCTAGAGAGACTGAGACACTGGGAGAGACAAGAGGTACCTAGACACCGGGGGTGACAAGAGAGACTGAGACACCGGGGGTGACAAGAGGGACCTAGACACTGGGGGTTAAAAGAGAGACTGAGACTCCGGGGGTGACAAGAGAGACCGAGACACCGGGGGTGACAAGAGATACTGAGACACCGGGGGTGACAAGAGGTACCTAGACACCGGGGGTGACAAGAGATACTGAGACACCGGTGGTGACAAGAGAGACTGAAACACCGGGAGTGACAAGAGAGACCGAGACACCGGGGGTGACAAGAGGGACTGAGACACCGGGGGTGACAAGAGGGACCAAGACACCGGGGTGACAAGAGAGACCGAGACACCGCGAGTGACAAGAGGGACCGAGACACCGGGGGTTACAAGAGAGACTGAGACACCGGGGGTGACAAGAGGGACTGAGACACCGGGGGTGACAAGAGAGACCGAGACACCGGGGGTGACAAGAGAGACTGACACACCGGGGGCGACAAGAGACACCGAGATACCGGGGGTGACAAGAGGGACTGAGACACCGGGGGCGACAAGAAAGACCGAGACACAGGGGGTGACAAGAGGGACCGAGACACCGGGGGTGACAAGAATGACCGAGACACTGGGGGTGACAAGAGGGACCTAGACACCGGGGTTGACAAGAGAGTGCGAGACACCGGGGGTGACAAGAGAGACTGTGACACCGGGGGTGACAAGAGAGACCGGGGACAAGAAAGACTGAGACACCGGGGGTGACAAGAGGGACTGAGACACCGGGGTGACAAGAGGGACCTAGACACCCCGGGTGACAAGAGAGACGGAGACACCGGGGTTGACAAGAGAGACTGAGACACCGGGGGTGACAAGAGGGACCGAGACACCGGGGGTGACAAGAGGGACCGAGACACCGGGGGTGACAAGAGAGACCGAGACACCGGGAGTGACAAGAGAGACTGAGACACCGGCGGTGACAAGAGGGACTGAGACACCGGGGGTGACAAGAGGGACTGAGACACCGGGGGTGACAAGAGAGACCGAGACACCGGGGGTGACAAGAGAGACTGAGACACCGGGGGTGACAACAGAGACTGAGACACCGGGGGTGACAAGAGGGACTGAGACACCGGGGGTGACAAGAGAGAAGGAGACACCGGGGGTGACAAGAGAGACTGAGACACCGGGGGTGACAAGAGGGACTGAGACACCGGGGGTGACAAGAGGGACCTAGACACCGGGGGTGACAAGAGAGTGCGAGACACCGGGGGTGACAAGAGAGACTGAGACACCGGGGGTGACAAGAGAGACCGGGGACAAGAAAGACCGAGACACCGGGGGTGACAAGAGGGACCGAGACACCGGGGTTGACAATCGGGACTGAGACACCGGGGGTGACAAGAGAGACTGAGACACCGGGGGTGCCTAGAGAGACTGAGACACTGGGAGAGACAAGAGGTACCTAGACACCGGGGGTGACAAGAGAGACTGAGACACCGGGGGTGACAAGAGGGACCTAGACACTGGGGGTTAAAAGAGAGACTGAGACTCCGGGGGTGACAAGAGAGACCGAGACACCGGGGGTGACAAGAGATACTGAGACACCGGGGGTGACAAGAGGTACCTAGACACCGGGGGTGACAAGAGATACTGAGACACCGGTGGTGACAAGAGAGACTGAAACACCGGGAGTGACAAGAGAGACCGAGACACCGGGGGTGACAAGAGGGACTGAGACACCGGGGGTGACAAGAGGGACCAAGACACCGGGGTGACAAGAGAGACCGAGACACCGCGAGTGACAAGAGGGACCGAGACACCGGGGGTTACAAGAGAGACTGAGACACCGGGGGTGACAAGAGGGACTGAGACACCGGGGGTGACAAGAGAGACCGAGACACCGGGGGTGACAAGAGAGACTGACACACCGGGGGCGACAAGAGACACCGAGATACCGGGGGTGACAAGAGGGACTGAGACACCGGGGGCGACAAGAAAGACCGAGACACAGGGGGTGACAAGAGGGACCGAGACACCGGGGGTGACAAGAATGACCGAGACACTGGGGGTGACAAGAGGGACCTAGACACCGGGGTTGACAAGAGAGTGCGAGACACCGGGGGTGACAAGAGAGACTGAGACACCGGGGGTGACAAGAGAGACCGGGGACAAGAAAGACTGAGACACCGGGGGTGACAAGAGGGACTGAGACACCGGGGTGACAAGAGGGACCTAGACACCCCGGGTGACAAGAGAGACGGAGACACCGGGGTTGACAAGAGAGACTGAGACACCGGGGGTGACAAGAGGGACCGAGACACCGGGGGTGACAAGAGGGACCGAGACACCGGGGGTGACAAGAGAGACCGAGACACCGGGAGTGACAAGAGAGACTGAGACACCGGCGGTGACAAGAGGGACTGAGACACCGGGGGTGACAAGAGGGACTGAGACACCGGGGGTGACAAGAGAGACCGAGACACAGGGGGTGACAAGAGTGACCGAGACACCGGGGGTGACAAGAGGGACTGAGACACCGGGGGTGACATGAGAGACTGAGACACTGGGGGTGACAAGAGGGACCGAGACACCGGGGGTGTCAACAGAGACTGAGACACCGGCAGTGACAAGAGGGACCTAGACACGGGGGGTGACAAGAGAGACTGAGACACCGGGGGTGACAAGAGAGACCGGGGACAAGAAAGACCGAGACACCGGGGGTGACAAGAGGGACCGAGACACCGGGGGTGACAATCGGGACTGAGACACCGGGGGTGACAAGAGAGACCGAGACACCGGGGGTGACAAGAGGGACCAAGACACCGGGGGTGACAAGAGAGACTGAGACACCGGGGGTGACAAGAGGGACAAAGACACCGGGGGTGACAAGAGCGACTGAGACACCGGGGGTGACAAGAGGAACTGAGACACCCGGGGTGACAAGAGAGACTGAGACACCGGGGTGACAAGAGGGACCTAGACACCGGGGGTGACAAGAGAGACGGAGACACCGGGGGTGACAAGAGAGACTGAGACACCGGGGGTGACAACAGAGACTGAGACACCGGGGGTGACAAGAGAGACTGAGACACCGGGGGCGACAAGAAAGACCGAGACACAGGGGGTGACAAGAGGGACCGAGACACCGGGGGTGACAAGAAGGACTGAGACACCGGGGGTGACATGAGAGACTGAGACACCGGGGGTGACAAGAGTGACCGAGACACTGGGGGTGACAAGAGGGACCTAGACACCGGGGGTGACAAAAGAGTGCGAGACACCGGGGGTGACAAGAGAGACTGAGACACCGGGGGTGACAAGAGAGACCGGGGACAAGAAAGACTGAGACACCGGGGGTGACAAGAGGGACTGAGACACCGGGGTGACAAGAGGGACCTAGACACCCCGGGTGACAAGAGAGACGGAGACACCGGGGTTGACAAGAGAGACTGAGACACCGGGGGTGACAAGAGGGACCGAGACACCGGGGGTGACAAGAGGGACCGAGACACCGGGGGTGACAAGAGAGACCGAGACACCGGGAGTGACAAGAGAGACTGAGACACCGGCGGTGACAAGAGGGACTGAGACACCGGGGGTGACAAGAGGGACTGAGACACCGGGGGTGACAAGAGAGACTGAGACACCGGGGGTGACAAGAGAGACTGAGACACCGGGGTTGACAAGAGGGACTGAGACACCGGGGGTGACAAGAGAGACTGAGACACCGGGGGTGACAAGAGAGACTGAGACACCGGGGGTGACAAGAGGGACCTAGACACCGGGGGTGACAAGAGAGACTCAGACACCGGAGGTGCCAAAGAGACCGGGGACAAGAAAGACCAAGACCCCGGGGGTGACAAGAGGAACCGAGACACCGGGGGTGACAATCGGGACTGAGACACTGGGGGTGCCAAGAGGGACTGAGACACCGGTGGTGACAAGAGGGACCTAGACACCGGGGGTGACAAGAGAGAACGAGACACCGGGAGTGACAAGAGAGACTGAGACACCAGTGGTGACAAAAGGGACCGAGACTCCGGGGGTGACAAGAGAGACTTTGACACCGGGGGTGACAAGAGGTACCGAGACACCGGGGCGACAAGAGAGACTGAGACACCGGGGGTGGCAAGAGAGACAGAGACACCGGGAGTGACAAGAGAGACCGAGACACCGGGGGTGACAAGAGAGACTGAGACACCGGGGGCGACAAGAGAGACGGAGACACCGGGGGTGACAGGAGAGACCGAGACACCGGGGGTGACAAGAGAGACTGACACACCGGGGGCGACAAGAGAGACCGAGACACCGGGGGTGACAAGAGAGACCGAGACACCGGGGGTGACAAGAGAGACCGAGACACCGGCGGTGAGAAGAGGCACTGAGACACCGGGGGTGACAAGAGAGACTGAGACACCGGGGGTGCCAAGAGAGACTGAGACACCGGGAGAGGCAAGAGGGACCTAGACACCGGGGGTGACAAGAGAGACTGAGACACCAGGGGTGACAAGAGGGACAGAGACACCGGGAGTGACAAGAGAGACTGAGACACTGGGGGTGACAAGAGAGACCGGGGACAAGAAAGACCGAGACACCGGGGGTGACAAGAGGGACCTAGACACTGGGGGTGAAAGGAGAGACCGAGACACCGGGGGTGACAAGAGAGACCGAGACACCGGGAGTGACAAGAGAGACCGAGACACCGGGGGTGACAAGAGAGACCGAGACACCGGGGGTGACAAGAGGGACCGAGACACCGGGGGTGACAAGAGAGACCGAGACACCGGGGGTGACAAGAGAGACCGAGACACCGGGGGTGACAAGAGAGACTGAGACACCGGGGGTGACAAGAGGGACCAAGACACCGGGGGTGACAAGAGAGACCGAGACACCGGGGGTGACAAGAGAGACCGAGACACCGGGTGTGACAAGAGAGACTGAGACACCGGGGGTGACAAGAGGGACTGAGACACCGGGGGTGACAAGAGGGACTGAGACACCGGGGGCGACAAGAAAGACCGAGACCCAGGGGGTGACAAGAGGGACTGAGACACCGGGGGTGACAAGAAGGACTGAGACACCGGGGGTAACAAGAGAGACCGAGACACCGCGAGTGACAAGAGGGACCGAGACACCGGGGGTTACAAGAGAGACTGAGACACCGGGGGTGACAAGAGGGACTGAGACACCGGGGGTGACAAGAGAGACCGAGACACCGGGGGTGACAAGAGAGACTGACACACCGGGGGCGACAAGAGACACCGAGATACCGGGGGTGACAAGAGGGACTGAGACACCGGGGGCGACAAGAAAGACCGAGACACAGGGGGTGACAAGAGGGACCGAGACACCGGGGGTGACAAGAATGACCGAGACACTGGGGGTGACAAGAGGGACCTAGACACCGGGGTTGACAAGAGAGTGCGAGACACCGGGGGTGACAAGAGAGACTGAGACACCGGGGGTGACAAGAGAGACCGGGGACAAGAAAGACTGAGACACCGGGGGTGACAAGAGGGACTGAGACACCGGGGTGACAAGAGGGACCTAGACACCCCGGGTGACAAGAGAGACGGAGACACCGGGGTTGACAAGAGAGACTGAGACACCGGGGGTGACAAGAGGGACCGAGACACCGGGGGTGACAAGAGGGACCGAGACACCGGGGGTGACAAGAGAGACCGAGACACCGGGAGTGACAAGAGAGACTGAGACACCGGCGGTGACAAGAGGGACTGAGACACCGGGGGTGACAAGAGGGACTGAGACACCGGGGGTGACAAGAGAGACCGAGACACAGGGGGTGACAAGAGTGACCGAGACACCGGGGGTGACAAGAGGGACTGAGACACCGGGGGTGACATGAGAGACTGAGACACTGGGGGTGACAAGAGGGACCGAGACACCGGGGGTGTCAACAGAGACTGAGACACCGGCAGTGACAAGAGGGACCTAGACACGGGGGGTGACAAGAGAGACTGAGACACCGGGGGTGACAAGAGAGACCGGGGACAAGAAAGACCGAGACACCGGGGGTGACAAGAGGGACCGAGACACCGGGGGTGACAATCGGGACTGAGACACCGGGGGTGACAAGAGAGACCGAGACACCGGGGGTGACAAGAGGGACCAAGACACCGGGGGTGACAAGAGAGACTGAGACACCGGGGGTGACAAGAGGGACAAAGACACCGGGGGTGACAAGAGCGACTGAGACACCGGGGGTGACAAGAGGAACTGAGACACCCGGGGTGACAAGAGAGACTGAGACACCGGGGTGACAAGAGGGACCTAGACACCGGGGGTGACAAGAGAGACGGAGACACCGGGGGTGACAAGAGAGACTGAGACACCCGGGGTGACAACAGAGACTGAGACACCGGGGGTGACAAGAGAGACTGAGACACCGGGGGCGACAAGAAAGACCGAGACACAGGGGGTGACAAGAGGGACCGAGACACCGGGGGTGACAAGAAGGACTGAGACACCGGGGGTGACATGAGAGACTGAGACACCGGGGGTGACAAGAGTGACCGAGACACTGGGGGTGACAAGAGGGACCTAGACACCGGGGGTGACAAAAGAGTGCGAGACACCGGGGGTGACAAGAGAGACTGAGACACCGGGGGTGACAAGAGAGACCGGGGACAAGAAAGACTGAGACACCGGGGGTGACAAGAGGGACTGAGACACCGGGGTGACAAGAGGGACCTAGACACCCCGGGTGACAAGAGAGACGGAGACACCGGGGTTGACAAGAGAGACTGAGACACCGGGGGTGACAAGAGGGACCGAGACACCGGGGGTGACAAGAGGGACCGAGACACCGGGGGTGACAAGAGAGACCGAGACACCGGGAGTGACAAGAGAGACTGAGACACCGGCGGTGACAAGAGGGACTGAGACACCGGGGGTGACAAGAGGGACTGAGACACCGGGGGTGACAAGAGAGACTGAGACACCGGGGGTGACAAGAGAGACTGAGACACCGGGGTTGACAAGAGGGACTGAGACACCGGGGGTGACAAGAGAGACTGAGACACCGGGGGTGACAAGAGAGACTGAGACACCGGGGGTGACAAGAGGGACCTAGACACCGGGGGTGACAAGAGAGACTCAGACACCGGAGGTGCCAAAGAGACCGGGGACAAGAAAGACCAAGACCCCGGGGGTGACAAGAGGAACCGAGACACCGGGGGTGACAATCGGGACTGAGACACTGGGGGTGCCAAGAGGGACTGAGACACCGGTGGTGACAAGAGGGACCTAGACACCGGGGGTGACAAGAGAGAACGAGACACCGGGAGTGACAAGAGAGACTGAGACACCAGTGGTGACAAAAGGGACCGAGACTCCGGGGGTGACAAGAGAGACTTTGACACCGGGGGTGACAAGAGGTACCGAGACACCGGGGCGACAAGAGAGACTGAGACACCGGGGGTGGCAAGAGAGACAGAGACACCGGGAGTGACAAGAGAGACCGAGACACCGGGGGTGACAAGAGAGACTGAGACACCGGGGGCGACAAGAGAGACGGAGACACCGGGGGTGACAGGAGAGACCGAGACACCGGGGGTGACAAGAGAGACTGACACACCGGGGGCGACAAGAGAGACCGAGACACCGGGGGTGACAAGAGAGACCGAGACACCGGGGGTGACAAGAGAGACCGAGACACCGGCGGTGAGAAGAGGCACTGAGACACCGGGGGTGACAAGAGAGACTGAGACACCGGGGGTGCCAAGAGAGACTGAGACACCGGGAGTGGCAAGAGGGACCTAGACACCGGGGGTGACAAGAGAGACTGAAACACCAGGGGTGACAAGAGGGACAGAGACACCGGGAGTGACAAGAGAGACTGAGACACTGGGGGTGACAAGAGAGACCGGGGACAAGAAAGACCGAGACACCGGGGGTGACAAGAGGGACCTAGACACTGGGGGTGAAAGGAGAGACCGAGACACCGGGGGTGACAAGAGAGACCGAGACACCGGGAGTGACAAGAGAGACCGAGACACCGGGGGTGACAAGAGAGACCGAGACACCGGGGGTGACAAGAGGGACCGAGACACCGGGGGTGACAAGAGAGACCGAGACACCGGGGGTGACAAGAGAGACCGAGACACCGGGGGTGACAAGAGAGACTGAGACACCGGGGGTGACAAGAGGGACCAAGACACCGGGGGTGACAAGAGAGACCGAGACACCGGGGGTGACAAGAGAGACCGAGACACCGGGTGTGACAAGAGAGACTGAGACACCGGGGGTGACAAGAGGGACTGAGACACCGGGGGTGACAAGAGGGACTGAGACACCGGGGGCGACAAGAAAGACCGAGACCCAGGGGGTGACAAGAGGGACTGAGACACCGGGGGTGACAAGAAGGACTGAGACACCGGGGGTGACATGAGAGACTGAGACACCGGGGGTGACAAGAGTGACCGAGACACTGGGGGTGACAAGAGGGACCGAGACACCGGGGGTGACAAGAGAGTGCGAGACACCGGGGGTGACAAGAGAGACTGAGACACCGGGGGTGACAAGAGAGACCGGGGACAAGAAAGACTGAGACACCGGGGGTGACAAGAGGGACTGAGACACCGGGGTGACAAGAGGGACCTAGACACCCCGGGTGACAAGAGAGACGGAGACACCGGGGTTGACAAGAGAGACTGAGACACCGGGGGTGACAAGAGGGACCGAGACACCGGGGGTGACAAGAGGGACCGAGACTCCGGGGGTGACAAGAGAGACCGAGACACCGGGAGTGACAAGAGAGACTGAGACACCGGCGGTGACAAGAGGGACTGAGACACCGGGGGTGACAAGAGGGACTGAGACACCGGGGGTGACAAGAGAGACCGAGACACAGGGGGTGACAAGAGTGACCGAGACACCGGGGGTGACAAGAGGGACTGAGACACCGGGGGTGAAATGAGAGACTGAGACACTGGGGGTGACAAGAGGGACCGTGACACCGGGGGTGACAACAGACACTGAGACACCGGGAGTGACAAGAGGGACCTAGACACCGGGGGTGACAAGAGAGACTGAGACACCGGGGGTGACAAGAGAGACCGGGGACAAGAAAGACCGAGACACCGGGGGTAACAAGAGGGACCGAGACACCGGGGGTGACAATCGGGACTGAGACACCGGGGGTGACAAGAGAGACTGAGACACCGGGGGTGCCAAGAGAGACTGAGACACCGGGAGACACAAGAGGGACCTAGACACCGGGGGTGACAAGAGAGACTGAGACACCGGGGGTGACAAGAGAGACTGGGGACAAGAAAGACCGAGACACCGGGGGTGACAAGAGGGACCGAGACACCGGCGGTGACAATCGGGACTGAAACACCGGGGTTGACAAGAGGGACTGAGACACCGGGGGTGACAAGAGAGACTGAGACACCGGGGGTGACAAGAGAGACTGAGACACCGGGGGTGACAAGAGGGACCTAGACACCGGGGGTGACAAGAGAGACTCAGACACCGGAGGTGCCAAAGAGACCGGGGACAAGAAAGACCAAGACACCGGGGGTGACAAGAGGAACCGAGACACCGGGAGTGACAAGAGGAACCGAGACACCGGGGGTGACAATCGGGACTGAGACACTGGGGGTGCCAAGAGGGACTGAGACACCGGTGGTGACAAGAGGGACCTAGACACTGGGGGTGACAAGAGAGACCGAGACACCGGGAGTGACAAGAGAGACCGAGACACCGGGAGTGACAAGAGAGACTGAGACACCAGTGGTGACAAAAGGGACCGAGACTCCGGGGGTGACAAGAGAGACTGAGACACCGGGGGTGACAAGAGGTACCGAGATACCGGGGCGACAAGAGAGACTGAGACACCGGGGGTGGCAAGAGAGACAGAGACACTGGGAGTGACAAGAGAGACCGAGACACCGGGGGTGACAAGAGAGACTGAGACACCGGGGGCGACAAGAGAGACGGAGACACCGGGGGTGACAGGAGAGACCGAGACACCGGGGGTGACAAGAGAGACTGACACACCGGGGGCGACAAGAGAGACTGAGACACTGGAGGTGACAAGAGAGACCGAGACACCGGGGGTGACAAGAGAGACCGAGACACTGGGGGTGAGAAGAGGCACTGAGACACCGGGGGTGACGAGAGAGACTGAGACACCGGGGGTGCCAAGAGAGACTGAGACACCGGGAGAGGCAAGAGGGACCTAGACACCGGGGGTGACAAGAGAGACTGAGACACCAGGGGTGACAAGAGGGACAGAGACACCGGGAGTGACAAGAGAGACCGAGACACTGAGGGTGACAAGAGAGACCGGAGACAAGAAAGACCGAGACACCGGGGGTGACAAGAGGGACCTAGACACTGGGGGTGGAAAGAGAGACCGAGACACCGGGGGTGACAAGAGAGACCGAGACACCGGGAGTGACAAAAGAGACCGAGACACCGGGGGTGACAAGAGAGACCGAGACACCGGGGGTGACAAGAGGGACTGAGACACCGGGGGTGTCAAGAGGAACCTAGACACCGGGGGTGACAAGGGGGACAGAGACACCGGGAGTGACAAGAGAGACTGAGACACTGGGGGTGACAAGAGAGACCGGGGACAAGAAAGACCGAGACACCGGGGGTGACAAGAGGGACCTAGACACTGGGGGTGAAAGGAGAGACCGAGACACCGGGGGTGACAAGAGAGACCGAGACACCGGGAGTGACAAGAGAGACCGAGACACCGGGGGTGACAAGCGAGACCGAGACACCGGGGGTGACAAGAGGGACCGAGACACCGGGGGTGACAAGAGAGACCGAGACACCGGGGGTGACAAGAGAGACTGAGACACCGGGGGTGACAAGAGGGACCAAGACACCGGGGGTGACAAGAGAGACCGAGACACCGGGGGTGACAAGAGAGACCGAGACACCGGGTGTGACAAGAGAGACTGAGACACCGGGGGTGACAAGAGGGACTGAGACACCGGGGGTGACAAGAGGGACTGAGACACCGGGGGCGACAAGAAAGACCGAGACCCAGGGGGTGACAAGAGGGACCGAGACACGGAGGGTGACAAGAAGGATTGAGACACCGGGGGTGACATGAGAGACTGAGACACCGGGGGTGACAAGAGTGACCGAGACACTGGGGGTGACAAGAGGGACCTAGACACCGGGGGTGACAAGAGAGTGCGAGACACCGGGGGTGACAAGAGAGACTGAGACACCGGGGGTGACAAGAGAGACCGGGGACAAGAAAGACTGAGACACCGGGGGTGACAAGAGGGACTGAGACACCGGGGTGACAAGAGGGACCTAGATACCCCGGGTGACAAGAGAGACGGAGACACCGGGGTTGACAAGAGAGACTGAGACACCGGGGGTGACAAGAGGGACCGAGACACCGGGGGTGACAAGAGGGACCGAGACACCGGGGGTGACAAGAGAGACCGAGACACCGGGAGTGACAAGAGAGACTGAGACACCGGCGGTGACAAGAGGGACTGAGACACCGGGGGTGACAAGAGGGACTGAGACACCGGTGGTGACAAGAGAGACCGAGACACAGGGGGTGACAAGAGTGACCGAGACACCGGGGGTGACAAGAGGGACTGAGACACCGGGGGTGACATGAGAGACTGAGACACTGGGGGTGACAAGAGGGACCGAGACACCGGGGGTGACAACAGACACTGAGACACCGGGAGTGACAAGAGGGACCTATACACCGGGGGTGACAAGAGAGACTGAGACACCGGGGGTGACAAGAGAGACCGGGGACAAGAAAGACCGAGACACCGGGGGTAACAAGAGGGACCGAGACACCGGGGGTGACAATCGGGACTGAGACACCGGGGGTGACAAGAGAGACTGAGACACCGGGGGTGCCAAGAGAGACTGAGACACCGGGAGACACAAGAGGGACCTAGACACCGGGGGTGACAAGAGAGACTGAGACACCGGGGGTGACAAGAGAGACCGGGGACAAGAAAGACCGAGACACCGGGGGTGACAAGAGGGACCGAGACACCGGCGGTGACAATCGGGACTGAAACACCGGGGTTGACAAGAGGGACTGAGACACCGGGGGTGACACGAGAGACTGAGACACCGGGGGTGACAAGAGAGACTGAGACACCGGGGGTGACAAGATGGACCTAGACACCGGGGGTGACAAGAGAGACTCAGACACCGGAGGTGCCAAAGAGACCGGGGACAAGAAAGACCAAGACACCGGGGGTGACAAGAGGAACCGAGACACCGGGGGTGACAAGAGGAACCGAGACACCGGGGGTGACAATCGGGACTGAGACACTGGGGTTGCCAAGAGGGACTGGGACACCGGTGGTGACAAGAGGGACCTAGACACTGGGGGTGACAAGAGAGACCGAGACACCGGGAGTGACAAGAGAGACCGAGACACCGGGAGTGACAAGAGAGACTGAGACACCAGTGGTGACAAAAGGGACCGAGACTCCGGGGGTGACAAGAGAGACTGAGGCACGGGGGGTGGCAAGAGAGACAGAGACACCGGGAGTGACAAGAGAGACCGAGACACCGGGGGTGACAAGAGAGACTGAGACACCGGGGGTGACAAGAGAGACCGAGACACCGGGGGTGAGAAGAGGCACTGAGACACCGGGGGTGACGAGAGAGACTGAGACACCGGGGGTGCCAAGAGAGACTGAGACACCGGGAGATGCAAGAGGGACCTAGACACCGGGGGTGACAAGAGAGACTGAGACACCAGGGGTGACAAGAGGGACAGAGACACCGGGAGTGACAAGAGAGACTGAGACACTGAGGGTGACAAGAGAGACCGGGGACAAGAAAGACCGAGACACCGGGGGTGACAAGAGGGACCTAGACACTGGGGGTGAAAAGAGAGACCGAGACACCGGGGGTGACAAGAGAGACCGAGACACCGGGAGTGACAAGAGAGACCGAGACACCGGGGGTGACAAGAGAGACCGAGACACCGGGGGTGACAAGAGGGACCGAGACACCGGGGGTGACAAGAGATACCGAGACACCGGGGGTGACAAGAGAGACCGAGACACCGGGGGTGACAAGAGAAACTGAGACACCGGGGGTGACAAGAGGGACCAAGACACCGGGGGTGACAAGAGAGACCGAGACACCAGGGGTGACAAGAGAGACCGAGACACCGGGAGTGACAAGAGAGACTGAGACACCGGGGGTGACAAGAGGGACTGAGACACCGGGGGTGACAAGAGGGACTGAGACACCGTGGGCGACAAGAGAGACCGAGACACAGGGGGTGACAAGAGGGTCCGAGACACCGGGGGTGACAAGAGGGACTGAGACACCGGGGGTGACATGAGAGACTGAGAAACCAGGGGTGACAAGAGTGACCGAGACACTGGGGGAGACAAGAGGGACCTAGACACCGGGGGTGACAAGAGAGTGCGAGACACCGGGGGTGACAAGAGAGACTGAGACACCGGGGGCGACAAGAGAGACGGAGACACCGGGGGTGACAGGAGAGACCGAGACACCGGGGGTGACAAGAGGGACCGAGACACCGGGGGTGACAAGAGAGACAGAGACACCGGGAGTGACAAGAGAGACCGAGACACCGGGGGCGACAAGAGAGACGGAGACACCGGGTGTGACAGGAGAGACCGAGATACCGGGGGTGACAAGAGAGACTGACACACCGGGGGCGACAAGAGAGACCTAGACACCGGGGGTGACAAGAGGCACTGAGACACCGGGGGTGACAAGAGAGACTGAGAAACCGGGGGAGACAAGAGGGACTGAGACACCGGGGGTGACACTAGGGACCGAGACACCGGGGGTGACAAGAGAGACTGAGACACCGGGGGTGACAAGAGAGGCTGAGACACCGGGGGTGACAAGAGGGACTGAGACACCGGGGGTGTCAAGAGGAACCTAGACACCGGGGGTGACAAGAGAGACTGAGACACCAGGGGTGGAAGAGAGACTGAGACACCGGGGGTGACAAGAGGGACCTAGACACCGGGGGTGACAAGAGAGACTGAGACACCGGAGGGGCCAAAGAGACCGGGGACAAGAAAGACCAAGACACCGGGGGTGACAAGAGGAACCGAGACACCGGGGGTGACAATCGGGACTGAGACACTGGGGGTAACAAGAGGGACTGAGACACCGGGGGTGACAAGAGGGACCTAGACACCGGGGGTGACAAGAGAGACCGAGACACCGGGAGTGAAAAGAGAGACCGAGACACCGGGAGTGACAAGAGAGACTGAGACACCGGTGGTGACAAAAGGGACCGAGACTCCGGGGATGACAAGAGAGACTGAGACACCGGGGGTGACAAGAGGTACCGAGACACCGGGAGTGACAAGAGAGACCGAGACACTGGGGGTGACAAGAGAGACCGAGACACCGGGCGTGACAAGAAGGACCGAGACACCGGGGGTGACAAGAGAGACTGAGACACCGGTAGTGACAAGAGAGACTGAGGCACCGGGGGTTACAAGAGGGACCAAGACACCGGGTGTGACAAGAGAGACTTAACACCGGGGGTGACAAGAGAGACTGATACACCGGGGGTGACAAGAGAGACCGAGACACTGGGGGAGACAAGAGGGACTGAGACACCGGGGATGACAAGAGAGACGGAGACACCGGGGGGTGACAAGAGAGACTGAGACACCGGGGGTGACAAGAGGGACTGAGACACCGGGGGTGACAAGAGAGACTGAGACACCGGGGGTGACAAGAGAGACGGAGACACCGGGGGTGACAAGAGAGACTGAGACACCGGGGGTGACAACAGAGACTGAGACACCGGGGGTGACAAGAGGGACATAGACACCGGGGGTGACAAGAGAGACCTAGACACCGGGAGTGACAAGAGAGACTGAGACACCCGGGGTGACAAGAGGGACTGAGACACCGGGGGTGACATGAGAGACTGAGACACGGGGGTGACAAGAGGGACCGAGACACCGGGGGTGACAAGAGAGACAGAGACACCGGGAGTGACAAGAGAGACCGAGACAATGGGGTGACAAGAGAGACTGAGATACCGGGGGCGACAAGAGAGACGGAGACACCGGGGGTGACAAGAGAGACCGAGACACCGGGCGTGACAAGAGAGACTGACACACCGGGGGCGACAAGAGAGACCGAGACACCGGGGGTGACAAGAGAGACCGAGACACCGGGGGTGACAAGTGGCACTGAGACACCGGGGGTGACAAGAGAGACTGAGAAACCGGGGGAGACAAGAGGGACTGAGACACCGGGGGTGACAAGAGGGACCGAGACAACGGGGGTGACAAGAGAGACTGAGACACCGGGGTTGACAAGAGGGACTGAGACACCGGGTGTGACAAGAGAGACTGAGACACCGGGGGTGACAAGAGAGACTGAGACACCGGGGGTGACAAGAGGGACCTAGACACTGGGGGTGACAAGAGAGACTCAGACACCGGAGGTGCCAAAGAGACCGGGGACAAGAAAGACCAAGACACCGGGGGTGACAAGAGGAACCGAGACACCGGGGGTGACAATCGGGACTGAGACACTGGGGGTGCCAAGAGGGACAGAGACACCGGTGGTGACAAGAGGGACCTAGACACCGGGGGTGACAAGAGAGACCGAGACACCGGGAGTGACAAGAGAGACCGAGACACCGGGAGTGACAAGAGAGACTGAGACACCAGTGGTGACAAAAGGGACCGAGACTCCGGGGGTGACAAGAGAGACTGAGACACCGGGGGTGACAAGAGGTACCGAGACACCGGGGCGACAAGAGAGACTGAGAAACCGGGGGTGGCAAGAGAGTCAGAGACACCGGGAGTGACAAGAGAGACCGAGACACCGGGGGTGACAAGAGAGACTGAGACACCGGGGGCGACAAGAGAGACGGAGTCACCGGGGGTGACAGGAGAGACCGAGACACCGGGGGTGACAAGAGAGACTGACACACCGGGGGCGACAAGAGAGACCGAGACACCGGGGGTGACAAGAGAGACCGAGACACAGGTGGTGACAAGAGGGACCGAGACACCCGGGGTGACAAGAGGGACTGAGACACCGGGGGTGACATGAGAGACTGAGACACCGGGGGTGACAAGAGGGACCGAGACACCGGGGGTGACAACAGAGACTGAGACACCGGGGGTGACAAGTGGGACCTAGACACCGGGGGTGACAAGAGGGACCGAGACACCGGGGGTGACAAAAGAGACTTAGACACCGGGGGTGACCAGAGGGACCTAGACACCGGGGGTGACAAGAGAGACCGAGACACCGGGGTTGACAAGAGAGACGGAGACACTGGGGGTGACAAGAGGGACCTAGACACCGGGGGTGACAAGAGAGTGCGAGACACCGGGGGTGACAAGAGAGACTGAGACACCGGGGGTGACAAGAGAGACCGGGGACAAGAAAGACCGAGACACCGGGGGTGACAAGAGGGACCGAGACACCGGGGATGAAAATCGGGACTGAGACACCGGGGGTGACAAGAGAGACTGAGACACCGGGGGTGCCAAGAGAGACTGAGACACTGGGAGAGACAAGAGGGACCTAGACACCGGGGGTGACAAGAGAGACTGAGACACCGGGGGTGACAAGAGGGACCTAGACACTGGGGGTTAAAAGAGAGACCGAGACTCCGGGGGTGACAAGAGAGTCCGAGACACCGGGAGTGACAAGAGAGACCGAGACACCGGGTTTGACAAGAGAGACTGAGACACCGGGGGTGACAAGAGGGACCAAGACACCGGGGGTGACAAGAGAGACCGAGACACCGAGGGTGACAAGAGAGACTGAAACACCGGGGGTGACAAGAGGGACCTAGACACTGGGGGTTAAAAGAGAGACCGAGACACCGGGGGTGACAAGAGAGACCGGGACACCGGGAGTGACGAGAGAGACCGAGACACCGGGGGTGACAAGAGGGACTGAGACACCGGGGGTGACAAGAGGGACCAAGAGACCGGTGGTGACAAGAGAGACCGAGACACCGCGAGTGACAAGAGGGACCGAGACACCAGGGGTGACAAGAGAGACTGAGACACCGGGGGTGACAAGAGGGACCGAGACACCGGGGGTGACAAGAGAGACTGACACACCGGGGGCGACAAGAGAGACCGAGACACCGGGGGTGACAAGAGAGACCGAGACACCGGGGGTGACAAGAGAGACCGAGACACCGGGGGTGACAAGAGGCACTGAGACACCGGGGGTGACAAGAGAGACTGAGAAACCGGGGGAGACAAGAGTGAATGAGAAACCGGGGGAGACAAGAGGGACCGGGGACACCGGGGGTGACAGGACAGACCGAGACACCGGGGGTGACAAGAGGGACCGAGACACCGGGGGTGACAAGAGAGACAGAGACACCGGGAGTGACAAGAGAGACCGAGACACCGGGGTGACAAGAGAGACTGAGATACCGGGGGCGACAAGAGAGACGGAGACACCGGGGGTGACAGGAGAGACCGAGACACCGGGCGTGACAAGAGAGACTGACACACCGGGGGCGACAAGAGAGACCGAGACACCGGGGGTGACAAGAGAGACCGAGACACCGGGGGTGACAAGAGGCACTGAGACACCGGGGGTGACAAGAGAGACTGAGAAACCGGGGGAGACAAGAGGGACTGAGACACCGGGGGTGACAAGAGGGACCGAGACAACAGGGGTGACAAGAGAGCCTGAGACACCGGGGTTGACAAGAGGGACTGAGACACCGGGGGTGACAAGAGAGACTGAGACACCGGGGGTGACAATAGAGACTGAGACACCGGGGGTGACAAGAGGGACCTAGACACCGGGGGTGACAAGAGAGACTCAGACACCGGAGGTGCCAAAGAGACCGGGGACAAGAAAGACCAAGACACCGGGGGTGACAAGAGGAACCGAGACACCGGGGGTGACAATCGAGACTGAGACACTGGGGGTGCCAAGAGGGACAGAGACACCGGTGGTGACAAGAGGGACCTAGACACCGGGGGTGACAAGAGAGACCGAGACACCGGGAGTGACAAGAGAGATCGAGTCACCGGGAGTGACAAGAGAGACTGAGACACCAGTGGTGACAAAAGGGACCGAGACTCCGGGGGTGACAAGAGAGACTGAGACACTGGGGGTGACAAGAGGTACCGAGACACCGCGGCGACAAGAGAGACTGAGACACCGGGGGTGGCAAGAGAGTCAGAGACACCGGGAGTGACAAGAGAGACCGAGACACCGGGGGTGACAAGAGAGACTGAGACACCGGAGGCGACAAGAGAGACGGAGTCACCGGGGGTGACAGGAGAGACCGAGACACCGGGGGTGACAAGAGAGACTGACACACCGGGGGCGACAAGAGAGACCGAGACACCGGGGGTGACAAGAGAGACCGAGACACCGGGGGTGACAAGAGAGACCGAGACACCGGGGGTGAGAAGAGGCACTGAGACACCGGGGGTGACAAGAGAGACTGAGACACCGGGGGTGCCAAGAGAGACTGAGACACCGGGAGAGGCAAGAGGGACCTAGACACCGGGGGTGACAAGAGAGAATGAGACAGCAGGGGTCACAAGAGGGACAGAGACACCGGGAGTGACAAGAGAGACTGAGACACTGGGGGTGACAAGAGAGACCGGGGACAAGAAAGACCGGGACACCGGGGGTGACAAGAGGGACCTAGACACTGGGGGTGAAAAGAGAGACCGAGACACCGGGAGTGACAAGAGAGACCGAGACACCGGGAGTGACAAGAGAGACCGAGAAACCGGGGGTGACAAGAGAGACCGAGACACCGGGGGTGACAAGAGGGACCGAGACAACGGGGGTGACAAGAGAGACCGAGACACCGGGGGTGACAAGAGAGACCGAGACACCGGGGGTGACAAGAGAGACTGAGACACCGGGGGTGACAAGAGGGACCAAGACACCGGGGGTGACAAGAGAGACCGAGACACCGGGGGTGACAAGAGAGACCGAGAAACCGGGAGTGACAAGAGAGACTGAGACACCGGGGGTGACAAGAGGGACTGAGACACCGGGGGTGACAAGAGGGACTGAGACACCGGGGGCGACATGAGAGACCGAGACACAGAGGGTGACAAGAGGGACCGAGACACCGGGGGTGACAAGAGGGACTGAGACACCGGGGGTGACATGAGAGACTGAGACACCGGGGGTGACAAGAGTGACCGAGACACTGGGGGTGACAAGAGGGACCGAGACACCGGGGGTGACAAGAGAGTGCGAGACACCGGGGGTGACAAGAGAGACTGAGACAACGGGGGTGACAAGAGAGACCGGGGACAAGAAAGACCGAGACACCGGGGGTGAAAAGATGGACTGAGACACCAGGGGTGACAAGAGAGACTGAGACACCGGGGTGACAAGAGGGACCTAGACACCACGGGTGACAAGAGAGACGGAGACACCGGGGTTGACAAGAGAGACTGAGACACCGGGGTGACAAGAGGGACCTAGACACCACGGGTGACAAGAGAGACGGAGACACCGGGGTTGACAAGAGAGACTGAGACACCGGGGGTGACAAGAGGGACCGAGACACCGGGGGTGACAAGAGAGACCGAGACACCGGGAGTGACAAGAGAGACTGAGACACCGGCGGTGACAAGAGGGACTGAGACACCGGGGGTGACAAGAGGGACTGAGACACCGGGGGTGACAAGAGAGACCGAGACACAGGGGGTGACAAGAGGGACCGAGACACCGGGGGTGACAAGAGAGACCGAGACACCGGGGGTGACAAGAGGGACTGAGACACTGGGGGTGACAAGAGTGACCGAGACACCGGGGGTGACAACAGAGACTGAGACACCGGGGGTGACAAGAGGGACCTAGACACCGGGGGTGAAAAGAGAGACTGAGACACCGGGGGTGACAAGAGAGACCGGGGACCAAAAAGACCGAGACACCGGGGGTGACAAGAGGGACCGAGACACCGGGGGTGACAATCGGGACTGAGACACCGGGGGTGACAAGAGAGACTGAGACACCGGGGGGTGCCAAGGGAGACTGAGACACCGGGAGACACAAGAGGGACCTAGACACGGGGGGTGACAAGAGAGACTGAGACACCGGGGGTGACAAGAGAGACCGGGGACAAGAAAGACCGAGACACCGGGGGTGACAAGAGGGACCGAGACACCGGGGGTGACAATCGGGACTGAAACATCGGGGGTGACAAAAGGGACCTAGACACTGGGTGTTAAAAGAGAGACCGAGACACCGGGGGTGACAAGAGAGACCGAGACACTGGGGGTGACAAGAGAGACTGAGACACCGGGGGTGACAAGAGGGACCAAGACACCGGGGGTGACAAGAGAGACTGAGACACCGGGGGTGACAAGAGAGACTGAGACACCGGGGGTGACAAGAGGGACCAAGACACCGGGGGTGATAAGAGAGACCGAGAGACCGGGAGTGACAAGAGGGACCGAGACACCGGGGGTGACAAGAGAGACTGAGACACCGGGGGCGACAAGAGAGACGGAGACACCGGGGGTGACAGGAGAGACCGAGACACCGGGGGTGACGAGAGAGACTGACACACCGGGCGCGACAAGAGTGACCGAGACACCGGGGGTGACAAGAGAGACCGAGACACCGGGGGTGACAAGAGAGACCGAGACACCGGGAGTGACAAGAGAGACTGAGACACCGGGTGTGACAAGAGGGACCAAGACACCGGGGGTGACAAGAGAGACCGAGACACCGGGAGTGACAAGAGAGACCGAGACACCGGGGGTGAAAAGAGAGACCGAGACACCGGGGGTGACAAGAGAGACTGAGACACCGGGGGTGACAAGAGGGACCATGACACCGGGGGTGACAAGAGAGACGGAGACACCGGGGGTGACAAGAGAGACGGAGACACCGGGGGTGACAAGAGGGACCAAGACACCGGGGGTGACAAGAGTGACTGAGACACCGGGGGTGACAAGAGGGACTGAGACACCGGGGGTGACAAGAGGGACCAAGACACCGGGGGTGACAGGACAGACCGAGACACCGGGGGTGACAAGAGGGTCCGAGACACCGGGGGTGACAAGAGAGACCGAGACACCGGGGGTGACAAGAGAGACTGAGACACCGGGGGCGACAAGAGAGACGGAGACACCGGGGGTGACAGGAGAGACCGAGACACCGGGGGTGACAAGAGAGACCGAGACACCGGGGGTGACAAGAGAGACTGAGACGCCGGGGGTGACAAGAGGGACTGAGACACCGGGGGTAACAAGAGAGACTGAGACACCGGGGGTGACAAGAGGCACTGAGACACCGGGGGTAACAAGAGAGATTGAGAAACCGGGGGAGACAAGAGGGACTGAGACACCGGGGGTGTCAAGAGGGACCTAGACACCGGGGTTGACAAGAGAGACTGAGACACCGGGAGTGACAAGAGAGACCGAGACACCGGGAGTGACAAGAGAGAATGAGACACCGGTGGTGACAAAAGGGACCGAGATTCCGGCGGTGACAAGAGAGACTGAGACACCGGGGGTGACAAGAGGTACCGAGACACCGGGGCGACAAGAGAGACAGAGACACCGGGGGTGACAAGAGAGACTGAGACACCGGGGGTGACAAGAGGGACCATGACACCGGGGGTGACAAGAGAGACGGAGACACCGGAGGTGACAAGAGAGACCGAGACACCGGGGGTGACAAGAGGGACTGAGACACCGGGGGTGACAAGAGAGACTGAGACACCGGGGGTGACAAGAGAGACTGAGACACCGGGGGTGACAAGAGGGACCTAGACACCGGGGGTGACAAGAGAGACTCAGACACGGGAGGTGCCAAAGAGACCGGGGACAAGAAAGACCAAGACACCGGGGGTGACAAGAGGAACCGAGACACCGGGGGTGACAATCGGGACTGAGACACTGGGGGTGCCAAGAGGGACAGAGACACCGGTGGTGACAAGAGGGACCTAGACACCGGGGGTGACAAGAGAGACCGAGACACCGGGAGTGACAAGAGAGACCGAGACACCGGGAGTGACAAGAGAGACTGAGACACCAGTGGTGACAAAAGGGACCGAGACTCCCGGGGTGACAAGAGGGACTGAGACACCGGGGGTGACAAGAGGTACCGAGACACCGGGGCGACAAGAGAGACCGAGACACCGGGGGTGGCAAGAGAGTCAGAGACACCGGGAGTGACAAGAGAGACCGAGACACCGGGGGTGACAAGAGAGACTGAGACACCGGGGGCGACAAGAGAGACGGAGTCACCGGGGGTGACAGGAGAGACCGAGACACCGGGGGCGACAAGAGAGACCGAGACACCGGGGGCGACAAGAGAGACCGAGACACCGGGGGTGACAAGAGAGACCGAGACACCGGGGGTGAGAAGAGGCACTGAGACACCGGGGGTGACAAGAGAGACTGAGACACCGGGGGTGCCAAGAGAGACTGAGACACCGGGAGAGGCAAGAGGGACCTAGACACCGGGGGTGACAAGAGAGACTGAGACAGCAGGGGTCACAAGAGGTACAGAGACACCGGGAGTGACAAGAGAGACTGAGACACTGGGGATGACAAGAGAGACCGGGGACAAGAAAGACCGGGACACCGGGGGTGACAAGAGGGACCTAGACACCGGGGGTGAAAAGAGAGACCGAGACACCGGGGGTGACAAGAGAGACCGAGACACCGGGAGTGACAAGAGAGACCGAGACACCGGGGGTGACAAGAGAGACCGAGACACCGGGGGTGACAAGAGGGACCGAGACAACGGGGGTGACAAGAGAGACCGAGACACCGGGGGTGACAAGAGAGACTGAGACACCGGGAGTGACAAGAGGGACCAAGACACCGGGGGTGACAAGAGAGACCGAGACACCGGGGGTGACAAGAGAGACCGAGACACCGGGAGTGACAAGAGAGACTGAGACACCGGGGGTGACAAGAGGGACTGAGACACCGGGGGTGACAAGAGGGACTGAGACACCGGAGGCGACATGAGAGACCGAGACACAGGGGGTGACAAGAGGGACCGAGACACCGGGGGTGACAAGAGGGGCTTAGACACCGGGGGTGACATGAGAGACTGAGACACCGGGGGTGACAAGAGTGACCGAGACACTGGGGGTGACAAGAGGGACCTAGACACCGGGGGTGACAAGAGAGTGCGAGACACCGGGGGTGACAAGAGAGACTGAGACAACGGGGGTGACAAGAGAGACCGGGGACAAGAAAGACCGAGACACCGGGGGTGAAAAGAGGGACCTAGACACCGGGGGTGAAAAGAGAGACCGAGACACCGGGGGTGACAAGAGAGACCGAGACACCGGGAGTGACAAGAGAGACCGAGACACCGGGGGTGACAAGAGAGACCGAGACACCGGGGGTGACAAGAGGTACAGAGACACCGGGAGTGACAAGAGAGACTGAGACACCGGGGGTGACAAGAGAGACCGAGACACGGGGAGTGACAAGAGAGACTGAGACACCGGCGGTGACAAGAGGGACTGAGACACCGGGGGTGACAAGAGGGACTGAGACACCGGGGGTGACAAGAGAGACCGAGACACAGGGGGTGACAAGAGGGACCGAGACACCGGGGGTGACAAGAGGGACTGAGACACCGGGGGTGACAATCGGGACTGAGACACCGGGGGTGACAAGAGAGACTGAGACACCAGGGGGTGCCAAGGGAGACTGAGACACCGGGGGTGACAAGAGAGACCGGGGACCAAAAAGACCGAGACACCGGGGGTGACAAGAGGGACCGAGACACCGGGGGTGACAATCGGGACTGAGACACCGGGGGTGACAAGAGAGACTGAGACACCGGGGGGTGCCAAGGGAGACTGAGACACCGGGAGACACAAGAGGGACCTAGACACCGGGGGTGACAAGAGAGACCGGGGACAAGAAAGACCGAGACACCGGGGGTGACAAGAGGGACCGAGACACCGGGGGTGACAATCGGGACTGAAACACCGGGGGTGACAAAAGGGACCTAGACACTGGGTGTTAAAAGAGAGACCGAGACACCGGGGGTGACAAGAGAGACCGAGACACTGGGGGTGACAAGAGAGACTGAGACACCGGGGGTGACAAGAGGGACCAAGACACCGGGGGTGACAAGAGAGACTGAGACACCGGGGGTGACAAGAGAGACTGAGACACCGGGGGTGACAAGAGGGACCAAGACACCGGGGGTGATAAGAGAGACCGAGACACCGGGAGTGACAAGAGGGACCGAGACACCGGGGGTGACAAGAGAGACTGAGACACCGGGGGCGACAAGAGTGACGGAGACACCGGGGGTGACAGGAGAGACCGAGACACCGGGGGTGACGAGAGAGACTGACACACCGGGCGCGACAAGAGTGACCGAGACACCGGGGGTGACAAGAGAGACCGAGACACCGGGGGTGACAAGAGAGACCGAGACACCGGGAGTGACAAGAGAGACTGAGACACCGGGTGTGACAAGAGGGACCAAGACACCGGGGGTGACAAGAGAGACCGAGACACCGGGAGTGACAAGAGAGACCGAGACACCGGGGGTGAAAAGAGAGACCGAGACACCGGGGGTGACAAGAGAGAGTGAGACACCGGGGGTGACAAGAGGGACCATGACACCGGGCGTGACAAGAGAGACGGAGACACCGGGGGTGACAAGAGAGACCGAGACACCGGGGGTGACAAGAGGGACCAAGACACCGGGGGTGACAAGAGTGACTGAGACACCGGGGGTGACAAGAGGGACTGAGACACCGGGGGTGACAAGAGGGACCAAGACACCGGGGGTGACAGGACAGACCGAGACACCGGGGGTGACAAGAGGGTCCGAGACACCGGGGGTGACAAGAGAGACCGAGACACCGGGGGTGACAAGAGAAACTGAGACACCGGGGGCGACAAGAGAGACGGAGACACCGGGGGTGACAAGAGAGACTGAGACGCCGGGGGTGACAAGAGGGACTGAGACACCGGGGGTAACAAGAGAGACTGAGAAACCGGGGGAGACAAGAGAGACTGAGACGCCGGGGGTGTCAAGAGGGACCTAGACACCGGGGGTGACAAGAGAGACTGAGACACCGGGAGTGACAAGAGAGACCGAGACACCGGGAGTGACAAGAGAGACTGAGACACCGGTGGTGACAAAAGGGACCGAGACTCCGGCGGTGACAAGAGAGACTGAGACACCGGGGGTGACAAGAGGTACCGAGACACCGGGGCGACAAGAGAGACAGAGACACCGGGGGTGACAAGAGAGACTGAGACACCGGGGGTGACAAGAGGGACCATGACACCGGGGGTGACAAGAGAGACGGAGACACCGGGGGTGACAAGAGAGACCGAGACACCGGGGGTGACAAGAGGGACTGAGACACCGGGGGTGACAAGAGAGACTGAGACACCGGGGGTGACAAGAGAGACTGAGACACCGGGGGTGACAAGAGGGACCTAGACACCGGGGGTGACAAGAGAGACTCAGACACCGGAGGTGCCAAAGAGACCGGGGACAAGAAAGACCAAGACACCGGGGGTGACAAGAGGAACCGAGACACCGGGGGTGACAAGAGAGACCGGGGACCAAAAAGACCGAGACACCGGGGGTGACAAGAGGGACCGAGACACCGGGGGTGACAATCGGGACTGAGACACCGGGGGTGACAAGAGAGACTGAGACACCGGGGGGTGCCAAGGGAGACTGAGACACTGGGAGACACAAGAGGGACCTAGACACCGGGGGTGACAAGAGAGACTGAGACACCGGGGGTGACAAGAGAGACCGGGGACAAGAAAGACCGAGACACCGGGGGTGACAAGAGGGACCGAGACACCGGGGGTGACAATCGGGACTGAAACACCGGGGGTGACAAAAGGGACCTAGACACTGGGTGTTAAAAGAGAGACCAAGACACCGGGGGTGACAAGAGAGACCGAGACACTGGGGGTGACAAGAGAGACTGAGACACCGGGGGTGACAAGAGGGACCAAGACACCGGGGGTGACAAGAGAGACTGAGACACCGGGGGTGACAAGAGGGACCAAGACACCGGGGGTGATAAGAGAGACCGAGAGACCGGGAGTGACAAGAGGGACCGAGACACCGGGGGTGACAAGAGAGACTGAGACACCGGGGGCGACAAGAGTGACGGAGACACCGGGGGTGACAGGAGAGACCGAGACACCGGGGGTGACGAGAGAGACTGACACACCGGGCGCGACAAGAGTGACCGAGACACCGGGGGTGACAAGAGAGACCGAGACACCGGGGGTGACAAGAGAGACCGAGACACCGGGAGTGACAAGAGAGACTGAGACACCGGGTGTGACAAGAGGGACCAAGACACCGGGGGTGACAAGAGAGACCGAGACACCGGGAGTGACAAGAGAGACCGAGACACCGGGGGTGAAAAGAGAGACCGAGACACCGGGGGTGACAAGAGAGACTGAGACACCGGGGGTGACAAGAGGGACCATGACACCGGGGGTGACAAGAGAGACGGAGACACCGGGGGTGACAAGAGAGACCGAGACACCGGGGGTGACAAGAGGGACCAAGACACCGGGGGTGACAAGAGTGACTGAGACACCGGGGGTGACAAGAGGGACTGAGACACCGGGGGTGACAAGAGGGACCAAGACACCGGGGGTGACAGGACAGACCGAGACACCGGGGGTGACAAGAGGGTCCGAGACACCGGGGGTGACAAGAGAGACCGAGACACCGGGGGTGACAAGAGAGACTGAGACACCTGGGGCGACAAGAGAGACGGAGACACCGGGGGTGACAGGAGAGACCGAGACACCGGGGGTGACAAGAGAGACCGAGACACCGGGGGTGACAAGAGAGACTGAGACGCCGGGGGTGACAAGAGGGACTGAGACACCGGGGGTAACAAGAGAGACTGAGACACCGGGGGTGACAAGAGGCACTGAGACACCGGGGGTAACAAGAGAGACTGAGAAACCGGGGGAGACAAGAGGGACTGAGACACCGGGGGTGTCAAGAGGGACCTAGACACCGGGGGTGACAAGAGAGACTGAGACACCGGGAGTGACAAGAGAGACCGAGACACCGGGAGTGACAAGAGAGACTGAGACACCTGTGGTGACAAAAGGGACCGAGACTCCGGCGGTGACAAGAGAGACTGAGACACCGGGGGTGACAAGAGGTACCGAGACACCGGGGCGACAAGAGAGACAGAGACACCGGGGGTGACAAGAGAGACACTGACACAATGGGGGTGACAAGAGGGACCATGACACCGGGGGTGACAAGAGAGACGGAGACACCGGGGGTGACAAGAGAGACCGAGACACCGGGGGTGACAAGAGGGACTGAGACACCGGGGGTGACAAGAGAGACTGAGACACCGGGGGTGACAAGAGAGACTGAGACACCGGGGGTGACAAGAGGGACCTAGACACCGGGGGTGACAAGAGAGACTCAGACACCGGAGGTGCCAAAGAGACCGGGGACAAGAAAGACCAAGACACCGGGGGTGACAAGAGGAACCGAGACACCGGGGGTGACAATCGGGACTGAGACACTGGGGGTGCCAAGAGGGACAGAGACACCGGTGGTGACAAGAGAGACCGAGACACCGGGAGTGACAAGAGAGACCGAGACACCGGGAGTGACAAGAGAGACTGAGACACCAGTGGTGACAAAAGGGACCGAGACTCCCGGGGTGACAAGAGGGACTGAGACACCGGGGGTGACAAGAGGTACCGAGACACCGGGGCGACAAGAGAGACTGAGACACCGGGGGTGGCAAGAGAGTCAGAGACACCGGGAGTGACAAGAGAGACCGAGACACCGGGGGTGACAAGAGAGACTGAGACACCGGGGGCGACAAGAGAGACGGAGTCACCGGGGGTGACAGGAGAGACCGAGACACCGGGGGTGACAAGAGCGACTGACGCACCGGGGGCGACAAGAGAGACCGAGACACCGGGGGTGACAAGAGAGACCGAGACACCGGGGGTGACAAGAGAGACCGAGACACCGGGGGTGAGAAGAGGCACTGAGACACCGGGGGTGACAAGAGAGACTGAGACACCGGGGGTGCCAAGAGAGACTGAGACACCGGGAGAGGCAAGAGGGACCTAGACACCGGGGGTGACAAGAGAGACTGAGACAGCAGGGGTCACAAGAGGTACAGAGACACCGGGAGTGACAAGAGAGACTGAGACACTGGGGATGACAAGAGAGACCGGGGACAAGAAAGACCGGGACACCGGGGGTGACAAGAGGGACCTAGACACCGGGGGTGACAAGAGAGACCGAGACACCGGGAGTGACAAGAGAGACTGAGACACCGGGGGTGACAAGAGGGACTGAGACACCGGGGGTGACAAGAGGGACTGAGACACCGGAGGCGACATGAGAGACCGAGACACAGGGGGTGACAAGAGGGACCGAGACACCGGGGGTGACAAGAGGGACTGAGACACCGGGGGTGACATGAGAGACTGAGACACCGGGGGTGACAAGAGTGACCGAGACACTGGGGGTGACAAGAGGGACCTAGACACCGGGGGTGACAAGAGAGTGCGAGACACCGGGGGTGACAAGAGAGACTGAGACAACGGGGGTGACAAGAGAGACCGGGGACAAGAAAGACCGAGACACCGGGGGTGAAAAGAGGGACTGAGACACCGGGGGTGACAAGAGAGACCGAGACACCGGGAGTGACAAGAGAGACTGAGACACCGGCGGTGACAAGAGGGACTGAGACACCGGGGGTGACAAGAGGGACTGAGACACCGGGGGTGACAAGAGAGACCGAGACACAGGGGGTGACAAGAGGGACCGAGACACCGGGGGTGACAAGAGGGACTGAGACACCGGGGGTGACATGAGAGACTGAGACACCGGGGGTGACAAGAGATAACGAGACACCGGGAGTGACAAGAGAGACTGAGACACCGGGGGTGACAAGAGGGACCAAGACACCGGGGGTGATAAGAGAGACCGAGACACCGGGAGTGACAAGAGGGACCGAGACACCGGGGGTGACAAGAGAGACTGAGACACCGGGGGCGACAAGAGAGACGGAGACACCGGGGGTGACAGGAGAGACCGAGACACCGGGGGTGACGAGAGAGACTGACACACCGGGCGCGACAAGAGTGACCGAGACACCGGGGGTGACAAGAGAGACCGAGACACCGGGGGTGACAAGAGAGACCGAGACACCGGGAGTGACAAGATAGACTGAGACACCGGGTGTGACAAGAGGGACCAAGACACCGGGGGTGACAAGAGAGACCGAGACACCGGGAGTGACAAGAGAGACCGAGACACCGGGGGTGAAAAGAGAGACCGAGACACCGGGGGTGACAAGAGAGACTGAGACACCGGGGGTGACAAGAGGGACCATGACACCGGGGGTGACAAGAGAGACGGAGACACCGGGGGTGACAAGAGAGACCGAGACACCGGGGGTGACAAGAGGGACCAAGACACCGGGGGTGACAAGAGTGACTGAGACACCAGGGGTGACAAGAGGGACTGAGACACCGGGGGTGACAAGAGGGACCAAGACACCGGGGGTGACAGGACAGACCGAGGCACCGGGGGTGACAAGAGGGTCCGAGACACCGGGGGTAACAAGAGAGACCGAGACACCGGGGGTGACAAGAGAGACTGAGACACCGGGGGCGACAAGAGAGACGGAGACACCGGGGGTGACAGGAGAGACCGAGACACCGGGGGTGACAAGAGAGACCGAGACACCGGGGGTGACAAGAGAGACTGAGACGCCGGGGGTGACAAGAGGGACTGAGACACCGGGGGTAACAAGAGAGACTGAGACACCGGGGGTGACAAGAGGCACTGAGACACCGGGGGTAACAAGAGATACTGAGAAACCGGGGGAGACAAGAGGGACTGAGACACCGGGGGTGACAAGAGGGACCGAGACACCGGGGGTGACAAGAGAGACTGAGACACCGGTGGTGACAAAAGGGACCGAGACTCCGGCGGTGACAAGAGAGACTGACACGCCGGGGTTACAAGAGGTACCGAGACACCGGGGCGACAAGAGAGACTGAGACACCGGGGGTGACAGGAGAGACCGAGACACTGGGGGTGACAAGAGAGACTGACACACCGGGGGCGACAAGAGAGACCGAGACACCGGGGGTGACAAGAGAGACCGAGACACCGGGGGTGACAAGAGAGACCGAGACACCGGGGGTGAGAAGAGGCACTGAGACACCGGGGGTGACAAGAGAGACTGAGACACCGGGGGTGCCAAGAGAGACTGAGACACCGGGAGAGACAAGAGGGACCTAGACACCGGGGGTGACAAGAGAGACTGAGACACCAGGGGTGACAAGAGAGACCGGGGACAAGAAAGACCGAGACACCGGGGGTGACAAGAGGGACCGAGACACCGGGGGTGACAATCGGGACTGAAACACCGGGGGTGACAAAAGGGACCTAGACACTGGGGGTGAAAAGAGAGACCGAGACACCGGGGCTGACAAGAGAGACTGAGACACCGGGGGTGACAAGAGGGACTGAGACACCGGGGGTGACAAGAGAGACCGAGACACAGGGGGTGACAAGAGTGACCGAGACACCGGGGGTGACAAGAGGGTCTGAGACACCGGGGGTGACATGAGAGACTGAGACACTGGGGGTGACAAGAGGGACCGAGACACCGGGGGTGACAACAGAGACTGAGACCCCGGGGGTGACAAGAGGGACCTAGACACCGGGGGTGACAAGAGAGACTGAGACACCGGGGGTGACAAGAGAGACCGGGGACAAGAAAGACCGAGACACCGGGGGTGACAAGAGGGACCGAGACACCGGGGGTGACAATCAGGACTGAGACACCGGGGGTGACAAGAGAGACTGAGACACCGGGGGTGCCAAGAGAGACTGAGACACCGGGAGACACAAGGGGGACCGAGACACCAGGGGTGACAAGAGAGACTGAGACACCGGGGGTGACAAGAGGGACCTAGACACTGGGGGTTAAAAGAGAGACCGAGACACCGGGGGTGACAAGATAGAGCGAGACACTGGGGGTGACAAGAGAGACTGAGACACCGGGGGTGACAAGAGGGACCAAGACACCGGGGGTGACAAGAGAGACCGAGACACCGGGAGTGACAAGAGAGACTGAGACACCGGGGGTGACAAGAGGGACCAAGACACCGGGGGTGATAAGAGAGACCGAGACACCGGGGGTGACAAGAGAGACGGAGACACCGGGGGTGACAGGAGAGACCGAGACACCGGGGGTGACGAGAGAGACTGACACACCGGGGGCGACAAGAGAGACCGAGACACCGGGGGTGACAAGAGAGACCGAGACACCGGGGGTGACAACAGAGACCGAGACTCCGGGGGTGACAAGAGGCACTGAGACACCGGGGGAGACAAGAGAGACTGAGAAACCGGGGGAGACAAGAGGGACTGAGAAACCGGGGGAGACAAGATGGACCGGGGACACCGGGGGTGACAGGACAGACCGAGACACCGGGGGTGACAAGAGGGACCGAGACACCGGGGGTGACAAGAGAGACTGAGACACCGGGGGCGACAAGAGAGACGGAGACACCGGGGGTGACAAGAGAGACCGAGATACCGGGGGTGACAAGAGAGACTGACACACCGGGGGCGACAAGAGAGACCGAGACACCGGGGGTGACAAGAGAGACCGAGACACCGGGGGTGACAAGAGGCACTGAGACACCGGGGGTGACAAGAGAGACTGAGAAACCGGGGGAGACAAGAGGGACTGAGACACCGGGGGTGACAAGAGGGAGCGAGACACCGGGGGTGACAAGAGAGACTGAGACACCGGCGGGGGCAAGAGAGACTGAGACACCGGGGGTGACAAGAGGGACTGAGACACCGGGGGTGTGAAGAGGGACCTAGACACCGGGGGTGACAAGAGAGACTGAGACACCAGGGGTGCAAGAGAGACTGAGACACCGGGGGTGACAAGAGGGACCTAGACACCGGGGGTGACAAGAGAGACTGAGACACCGGAGGTGCCAAAGAGACCGGGGACAAGAAAGACCAAGACACCGGGGTGACAAGAGGAACCGAGACACCGGGGGTGACAAGAGGGACTGAGACACCGGGGGTGACAAGAGGGACTGAGACACCGGGGGTGACAAGAGGGACCTAGACACCGGGGGTGACAAGAGAGACCGAGACACCGGGAGTGACAAGTGAGACCGAGACACCGGGAGTGACAAGAGAGACTGAGACACCGGGGGTGACAAGAGGGACCTAGACACCGGGGGTGACAAGAGAGACCGAGACACCGGGAGTGACAAGTGAGACCGAGACACCGGGGGTGACAAGAGAGACTGAGACACTGGGGGTGACAAGAGAGACTGAGACACCGGGGGTGACAAGAGGGACTGAGACACCGGGGGTGTCAAGAGGGACCTAGACACCGGGGGTGACAAGAGAGACTGAGACACCGGGAGTGACAAGAGAGACCGAGACACCGGGAGTGACAAGAGAGACTGAGACACCGGTGGTGACAAAAGGGACCGAGACTCCGGCGGTGATAAGAGAGACTGACACGCCGGGGTTACAAGAGGTACCGAGACACCGGGGCGACAAGAGAGACTGAGACACCGGGGGTGACAGGAGAGACCGAGACACTGGGGGTGACAAGAGAGACTGACACACCGGGGGCGACAAGAGAGACCGAGACACCGGGGGTGACAAGAGAGACCGAGACACCGGGGGTGACAAGAGAGACCGAGACACCGGGGGTGAGAAGAGGCACTGAGACACCGGGGGTGACAAGAGAGACTGAGACACCGGGGGTGCCAAGAGAGACTGAGACACCGGGAGAGACAAGAGGGACCTAGACACCGGGGGTGACAAGAGAGACCGGGGACAAGAAAGACCGAGACACCGGGGGTGACAAGAGGGACCGAGACACCGGGGGTGACAATCGGGACTGAAACACCGGGGGTGACAAGAGGGACCTAGACACTGGGGGTGACAAGAGAGACCGGGGACAAGAAAGACCGAGACACCGGGGGTGACAAGAGGGACCGAGACACCGGGGGTGACAATCGGGACTGAAACACCGGGGGTGACAAGAGGGACCTAGACACTGGGGGTGAAAAGAGAGACCGAGACACCGGGGCTGACAAGAGAGACTGAGACACCGGGGGTGACAAGAGGGACTGAGACACCGGGGGTGACAAGAGAGACCGAGACACAGGGGGTGACAAGAGTGACCGAGACACCGGGGGTGACAAGAGGGACTGAGACACCGGGGGTGACATGAGAGACTGAGACACTGGGGGTGACAAGAGGGACCGAGACACCGGGGGTGACAACAGAGACTGAGACACCGGGGGTGACAAGAGGGACCTAGACACCGGGGGTGACAAGAGAGACTGAGACACCGGGGGTGACAAGAGAGACCGGGGACAAGAAAGACCGAGACACCGGGGGTGACAAGAGGGACCGAGACACCGGGGGTGACAATCAGGACTGAGACACCGGGGGTGACAAGAGAGACTGAGACACCGGGGGTGCCAAGAGAGACTGAGACACCGGGAGACACAAGAGGGACCGAGACACCAGGGGTGACAAGAGAGACTGAGACACCGGGGGTGACAAGAGGGACCTAGACACTGGGGGTTAAAAGAGAGACCGAGACACCGGGGGTGACAAGAGAGACCGAGACACCGGGGGTGACAATCAGGACTGAGACACCGGGGGTGACAAGAGAGACTGAGACACCGGGGGTGCCAAGAGAGACTGAGACACCGGGAGACACAAGAGGGACCGAGACACCAGGGGTGACAA
Source organism: Chiloscyllium punctatum (assembly GCF_047496795.1). NCBI lineage: Eukaryota > Metazoa > Chordata > Chondrichthyes > Orectolobiformes > Hemiscylliidae > Chiloscyllium > Chiloscyllium punctatum. The sequence goes on from NC_092744.1 coordinate 97,905,070, forward strand.
GAGAGACTGAGACACCGGGGGTGACAAGAGGGACCTAGACACTGGGGGTTAAAAGAGAGACCGAGACACCGGGGGTGACAAGAGGGACTGAGACACCGGAGGCGACATGAGAGACCGAGACACAGGGGGTGACAAGAGGGACCGAGACACCGGGGGTGACAAGAGGGACTGAGACACCGGGGGTGACATGAGAGACTGAGACACCGGGGGTGACAAGAGTGACCGAGACACTGGGGGTGACAAGAGGGACCTAGACACCGGGGGTGACAAGAGAGTGCGAGACACCGGGGGTGACAAGAGAGACTGAGACAACGGGGGTGACAAGAGAGACCGGGGACAAGAAAGACCGAGACACCGGGGGTGAAAAGAGGGACTGAGACACCGGGGGTGACAAGAGAGAACGAGACACCGGGAGTGACAAGAGAGACTGAGACACCGGCGGTGACAAGAGGGACTGAGACACCGGGGGTGACAAGAGGGACTGAGACACCGGGGGTGACAAGAGAGACCGAGACACAGGGGGTGACAAGAGGGACCGAGACACCGGGGGTGACAAAAGGGACTGAGACACCGGGGGTGACATGAGAGACTGAGACACCGGGGGTGACAAGAGATAACGAGACACCGGGAGTGACAAGAGAGACTGAGACACCGGGGGTGACAAGAGGGACCAAGACACCGGGGGTGATAAGAGAGACCGAGACACCGGGAGTGACAAGAGGGACCGAGACACCGGGGGTGACAAGAGAGACTGAGACACCGGGGGCGACAAGAGAGACGGAGACACCGGGGGTGACAGGAGAGACCGAGACATCGGGGGTGACGAGAGAGACTGACACACCGGGCGCGACAAGAGTGACCGAGACACCGGGGGTGACAAGAGAGACCGAGACACCGGGGGTGACAAGAGAGACCGAGACACCGGGAGTGACAAGAGAGACTGAGACACCGGGTGTGACAAGAGGGACCAAGACACCGGGGGTGACAAGAGAGACAGAGACACCGGGAGTGACAAGAGAGACCGAGACACCGGGGGTGAAAAGAGAGACCGAGACACCGGGGGTGACAAGAGAGACTGAGACACCGGGGGTGACAAGAGGGACCATGACACCGGGGGTGACAAGAGAGACGGAGACACCGGGGGTGACAAGAGAGACCGAGACACCGGGGGTGACAAGAGGGACCAAGACACCGGGGGTGACAAGAGTGACTGAGACACCAGGGGTGACAAGAGGGACTGAGACACCGGGGGTGACAAGAGGGACCAAGACACCGGGGGTGACAGGACAGACCGAGACACCGGGGGTGACAAGAGGGTCCGAGACACCGGGGGTAACAAGAGAGACCGAGACACCGGGGGTGACAAGAGAGACTGAGACACCGGGGGCGACAAGAGAGACGGAGACACCGGGGGTGACAGGAGAGACCGAGACACCGGGGGTGACAAGAGAGACCGAGACACCGGGGGTGACAAGAGAGACTGAGACGCCGGGGGTGACAAGAGGGACTGAGACACCGGGGGTAACAAGAGAGACTGAGACACCGGGGGTGACAAGAGGCACTGAGACACCGGGGGTAACAAGAGATACTGAGAAACCGGGGGAGACAAGAGGGACTGAGACACCGGGGGTGACAAGAGGGACCGAGACACCGGGGGTGACAAGAGAGACTGAGACACTGGGGGTGACAAGAGAGACTGAGACACCGGGGGTGACAAGAGGGACTGAGACACCGGGGGTGTCAAGAGGGACCTAGACACCGGGGGTGACAAGAGAGACTGAGACGCCGGGAGTGACAAGAGAGACCGAGACACCGGGAGTGACAAGAGAGACTGAGACACCGGTGGTGACAAAAGGGACCGAGACTCCGGCGGTGACAAGAGAGACTGACACGCCGGGGTTACAAGAGGTACCGAGACACCGGGGCGACAAGAGAGACTGAGACACCGGGGGTGACAGGAGAGACCGAGACACTGGGGGTGACAAGAGAGACTGACACACCGGGGGCGACAAGAGAGACCGAGACACCGGGGGTGACAAGAGAGACCGAGACACCGGGGGTGACAAGAGAGACCGAGACACCGGGGGTGAGAAGAGGCACTGAGACACCGGGGGTGACAAGAGAGACTGAGACACCGGGGGTGCCAAGAGAGACTGAGACACCGGGAGAGACAAGAGGGACCTAGACACCGGGGGTGACAAGAGAGACTGAGACACCAGGGGTGACAAGAGAGACCGGGGACAAGAAAGACCGAGACACCGGGGGTGACAAGAGGGACCGAGACACCGGGGGTGACAATCGGGACTGAAACACCGGGGGTGACAAGAGGGACCTAGACACTGGGGGTGAAAAGAGAGACCGAGACACCGGGGCTGACAAGAGAGACTGAGACACCGGGGGTGACAAGAGGGACTGAGACACCGGGGGTGACAAGAGAGACCGAGACACAGGGGGTGACAAGAGTGACCGAGACACCGGGGGTGACAAGAGGGACTGAGACACCGGGGGTGACATGAGAGACTGAGACACTGGGGGTGACAAGAGGGACCGAGACACCGGGGGTGACAACAGAGACTGAGACACCGGGGGTGACAAGAGGGACCTAGACACCGGGGGTGACAAGAGAGACTGAGACACCGGGGGTGACAAGAGAGACCGGGGACAAGAAAGACCGAGACACCGGGGGTGACAAGAGGGACCGAGACACCGGGGGTGACAATCAGGACTGAGACACCGGGGGTGACAAGAGAGACTGAGACACCGGGGGTGCCAAGAGAGACTGAGACACCGGGAGACACAAGAGGGACCGAGACACCAGGGGTGACAAGAGAGACTGAGACACCGGGGGTGACAAGAGGGACCTAGACACTGGGGGTTAAAAGAGAGACCGAGACACCGGGGGTGACAAGAGAGACCGAGACACTGGGGGTGACAAGAGAGACTGAGACACCGGGGGTGACAAGAGGGACCAAGACACCGGGGGTGACAATAGAGACCGAGACACCGGGAGTGAAAAGAGAGACTGAGACACCGGGGGTGACAAGAGGGACCAAGACACCGGGGGTGATAAGAGAGACCGAGACTCCGGGGGTGACAAGAGAGACGGAGACACCGGGGGTGACAGGAGAGACCGAGACACCGGGGGTGACGAGAGAGACTGACACACCGGGGGCGACAAGAGAGACCGAGACACCGGGGGTGACAACAGAGACCGAGACTCCGGGGGTGACAAGAGGCACTGAGACACCGGGGGTGACAAGAGAGACTGAGAAACCGGGGGAGACAAGAGGGACTGAGAAACCGGGGGAGACAAGATGGACCGGGGACACCGGGGGTGACAGGACAGACCGAGACAACGGGGGTGACAAGAGAGACCGAGACACCGGGAGTGACAAGAGGGACCGAGACACCGGGGGTGACAAGAGAGACTGAGACACCGGGGGCGACAAGAGAGACGGAGACACCGGGGGTGACAGGAGAGACCGAGATACCGGGGGTGACAAGAGAGACTGACACACCGGGGGCGACAAGAGAGACCGAGACACCGGGGGTGACAAGAGAGACCGAGACACCGGGGGTGACAAGAGGCACTGAGACACCGGGGGTGACAAGAGAGACTGAGAAACCGGGGGAGACAAGAGGGACTGAGACACCGGGGGTGACAAGAGGGAGCGAGACACCGGGGGTGACAAGAGAGACTGAGACACCGGCGGGGGCAAGAGAGACTGAGACACCGGGGGTGACAAGAGGGACTGAGACACCGGGGGTGTGAAGAGGGACCTAGACACCGGGGGTGACAAGAGAGACTGAGACACCAGGGGTGCAAGAGAGACTGAGACACCGGGGGTGACAAGAGGGACCTAGACACCGGGGGTGACAAGAGAGACTGAGACACCGGAGGTGCCAAAGAGACCGGGGACAAGAAAGACTAAGACACCGGGGGTGACAAGAGGAACCGAGACACCGGGGGTGACAAGAGGGACTGAGACACCGGGGGTGACAAGAGGGACTGAGACACCGGGGGTGACAAGAGGGACCTAGACACCGGGGGTGACAAGAGAGACCGAGACACCGGGAGTGACAAGTGAGACCGAGACACCGGGAGTGACAAGAGAGACTGAGACACCGGGGGTGACAAGAGGGACCTAGACACCGGGGGTGACAAGAGAGACCGAGACACCGGGAGTGACAAGTGAGGCCGAGACACCGGGGGTGACAAGAGAGACTGAGACACTGGGGGTGACAAGAGAGACTGAGACACCGGGGGTGACAAGAGGGACTGAGACACCGGGGGTGTCAAGAGGGACCTAGACACCGGGGGTGACAAGAGAGACTGAGACACCGGGAGTGACAAGAGAGACCGAGACACCGGGAGTGACAAGAGAGACTGAGACACCGGTGGTGACAAAAGGGACCGAGACTCCGGCGGTGACAAGAGAGACTGACACGCCGGGGTTACAAGAATACCGAGACACCGGGGCGACAAGAGAGACTGAGACACCGGGGGTGACAGGAGAGACCGAGACACTGGGGGTGACAAGAGAGACTGACACACCGGGGGCGACAAGAGAGACCGAGACACCGGGGGTGACAAGAGAGACCGAGACACCGGGGGTGACAAGAGAGACCGAGACACCGGGGGTGAGAAGAGGCACTGAGACACCGGGGGTGACAAGAGAGACTGAGACACCGGGGGTGCCAAGAGAGACTGAGACACCGGGAGAGACAAGAGGGACCTAGACACCGGGGGTGACAAGAGAGACTGAGACACCAGGGGTGACAAGAGAGACCGGGGACAAGAAAGACCGAGACACCGGGGGTGACAAGAGGGACCGAGACACCGGGGGTGACAATCGGGACTGAAACACCGGGGGTGACAAGAGGGACCTAGACACTGGGGGTGAAAAGAGAGACCGAGACACCGGGGCTGACAAGAGAGACTGAGACACCGGGGGTGACAAGACGGACTGAGACACCGGGGGTGACAAGAGAGACCGAGACACAGGGGGTGACAAGAGTGACCGAGACACCGGGGGTGACAAGAGGGACTGAGACACCGGGGGTGACATGAGAGACTGAGACACTGGGGGTGACAAGAGGGACCGAGACACCGGGGGTGACAACAGAGACTGAGACACCGGGGGTGACAAGAGGGACCTAGACACCGGGGGTGACAAGAGAGACTGAGACACCGGGGGTGACAAGAGAGACCGGGGACAAGAAAGACCGAGACACCGGGGGTGACAAGAGGGACCGAGACACCGGGGGTGACAATCAGGACTGAGACACCGGGGGTGACAAGAGAGACTGAGACACCGGGGGTGCCAAGAGAGACTGAGACACCGGGAGACACAAGAGGGACCGAGACACCAGGGGTGACAAGAGAGACTGAGACACCGGGGGTGACAAGAGGGACCTAGACACTGGGGGTTAAAAGAGAGACCGAGACACCGGGGGTGACAAGAGAGACCGAGACACCGGGGGTGACAATCAGGACTGAGACACCGGGGGTGACAAGAGAGACTGAGACACCGGGGGTGCCAAGAGAGACTGAGACACCGGGAGACACAAGAGGGACCGAGACACCAGGGGTGACAAGAGAGACTGAGACACCGGGGGTGACAAGAGGGACCTAGACACTGGGGGTTAAAAGAGAGACCGAGACACCGGGGGTGACAAGAGGGACTGAGACACCGGAGGCGACATGAGAGACCGAGACACAGGGGGTGACAAGAGGGACCGAGACTCCGGCGGTGACAAGAGAGACTGACACGCCGGGGTTACAAGAGGTACCGAGACACCGGGGCGACAAGAGAGACTGAGACACCGGGGGTGACAGGAGAGACCGAGACACTGGGGGTGACAAGAGAGACTGACACACCGGGGGCGACAAGAGAGACCGAGACACCGGGGGTGACAAGAGAGACCGAGACACCGGGGGTGACAAGAGAGACCGAGACACCGGGGGTGAGAAGAGGCACTGAGACACCGGGGGTGACAAGAGAGACTGAGACACCGGGGGTGCCAAGAGAGACTGAGACACCGGGAGAGACAAGAGGGACCTAGACACCGGGGGTGACAAGAGAGACTGAGACACCAGGGGTGACAAGAGAGACCGGGGACAAGAAAGACCGAGACACCGGGGGTGACAAGAGGGATCGAGACACCGGGGGTGACAATCGGGACTGAAACACCGGGGGTGACAAGAGGGACCTAGACACTGGGGGTGAAAAGAGAGACCGAGACACCGGGGCTGACAAGAGAGACTGAGACACCGGGGGTGACAAGAGGGACTGAGACACCGGGGGTGACAAGAGAGACCGAGACACAGGGGGTGACAAGAGTGACCGAGACACCGGGGGTGACAAGAGGGACTGAGACACCGGGGGTGACATGAGAGACTGAGACACTGGGGGTGACAAGAGGGACCGAGACACCGGGGGTGACAACAGAGACTGAGACACCGGGGGTGACAAGAGGGACCTAGACACCGGGGGTGACAAGAGAGACTGAGACACCGGGGGTGACAAGAGAGACCGGGGACAAGAAAGACCGAGACACCGGGGGTGACAAGAGGGACCGAGACACCGGGGGTGACAATCAGGACTGAGACACCGGGGGTGACAAGAGAGACTGAGACACCGGGGGTGCCAAGAGAGACTGAGACACCGGGAGACACAAGAGGGACCGAGACACCAGGGGTGACAAGAGAGACTGAGACACCGGGGGTGACAAGAGGGACCTAGACACTGGGGGTTAAAAGAGAGACCGAGACACCGGGGGTGACAAGAGAGACCGAGACACCGGGGGTGACAATCAGGACTGAGACACCGGGGGTGACAAGAGAGACTGAGACACCGGGGGTGCCAAGAGAGACTGAGACACCGGGAGACACAAGAGGGACCGAGACACCAGGGGTGACAAGAGAGACTGAGACACCGGGGGTGACAAGAGGGACCTAGACACTGGGGGTTAAAAGAGAGACCGAGACACCGGGGGTGACAAGAGGGACTGAGACACCGGAGGCGACATGAGAGACCGAGACACAGGGGGTGACAAGAGGGACCGAGACACCGGGGGTGACAAGAGGGACTGAGACACCGGGGGTGACATGAGAGACTGAGACACCGGGGGTGACAAGAGTGACCGAGACACTGGGGGTGACAAGAGGGACCTAGACACCGGGGGTGACAAGAGAGTGCGAGACACCGGGGGTGACAAGAGAGACTGAGACAACGGGGGTGACAAGAGAGACCGGGGACAAGAAAGACCGAGACACCGGGGGTGAAAAGAGGGACTGAGACACCGGGGGTGACAAGAGAGACCGAGACACCGGGAGTGACAAGAGAGACTGAGACACCGGCGGTGACAAGAGGGACTGAGACACCGGGGGTGACAAGAGGGACTGAGACACCGGGGGTGACAAGAGAGACTGAGACACCGGGGGTGACAAGAGGGACCATGACACCGGGGGTGACAAGAGAGACGGAGACACCGGGGGTGACAAGAGAGACCGAGACACCGGGGGTGACAAGAGGGACTGAGACACCGGGGGTGACAAGAGAGACTGAGACACCGGGGGTGACAAGAGAGACTGAGACACCGGGGGTGACAAGAGGGACCTAGACACCGGGGGTGACAAGAGAGACTCAGACACCGGAGGTGCCAAAGAGACCGGGGACAAGAAAGACCAAGACACCGGGGGTGACAAGAGGAACCGAGACACCGGGGGTGACAAGAGAGACCGGGGACCAAAAAGACCGAGACACCGGGGGTGACAAGAGGGACCGAGACACCGGGGGTGACAATCGGGACTGAGACACCGGGGGTGACAAGAGAGACTGAGACACCGGGGGGTGCCAAGGGAGACTGAGACACTGGGAGACACAAGAGGGACCTAGACACCGGGGGTGACAAGAGAGACTGAGACACCGGGGGTGACAAGAGAGACCGGGGACAAGAAAGACCGAGACACCGGGGGTGACAAGAGGGACCGAGACACCGGGGGTGACAATCGGGACTGAAACACCGGGGGTGACAAAAGGGACCTAGACACTGGGTGTTAAAAGAGAGACCGAGACACCGGGGGTGACAAGAGAGACCGAGACACTGGGGGTGACAAGAGAGACTGAGACACCGGGGGTGACAAGAGGGACCAAGACACCGGGGGTGACAAGAGAGACTGAGACACCGGGGGTGACAAGAGAGACTGAGACACCGGGGGTGACAAGAGGGAGCAAGACACCGGGGGTGATAAGAGAGACCGAGACACCGGGAGTGACAAGAGGGACCGAGACACCGGGGGTGACAAGAGAGACTGAGACACCGGGGGCGACAAGAGTGACGGAGACACCGGGGGTGACAGGAGAGACCGAGACACCGGGGGTGACGAGAGAGACTGACACACCGGGCGCGACAAGAGTGACCGAGACACCGGGGGTGACAAGAGAGACCGAGACACCGGGGGTGACAAGAGAGACCGAGACACCGGGAGTGACAAGAGAGACTGAGACACCGGGTGTGACAAGAGGGACCAAGACACCGGGGGTGACAAGAGAGACCGAGACTCCGGGAGTGACAAGAGAGACCGAGACACCGGGGGTGAAAAGAGAGACCGAGACACCGGGGGTGACAAGAGAGACTGAGACACCGGGGGTGACAAGAGGGACCATGACACCGGGGGTGACAAGAGAGACGGAGACACCGGGGGTGACAAGAGAGACCGAGACACCGGGGGTGACAAGAGGGACCAAGACACCGGGGGTGACAAGAGTGACTGAGACACCGGGGGTGACAAGAGGGACTGAGACACCGGGGGTGACAAGAGGGACCAAGACACCGGGGGTGACAGGACAGACCGAGACACCGGGGGTGACAAGAGGGTCCGAGACACCGGGGGTGACAAGAGAGACCGAGACACCGGGGGTGACAAGAGAGACTGAGACACCGGGGGCGACAAGAGAGACGGAGACACCGGGGGTGACAGGAGAGACCGAGACACCGGGGGTGACAAGAGAGACCGAGACACCGGGGGTGACAAGAGAGACTGAGACGCCGGGGGTGACAAGAGGGACTGAGACACCGGGGGTAACAAGAGAGACTGAGACACCGGGGGTGACAAGAGGCACTGAGACACCGGGGGTAACAAGAGAGACTGAGAAACCGGGGGAGACAAGAGGGACTGAGACACCGGGGGTGTCAAGAGGGACCTAGACACCGGGGGTGACAAGAGAGACTGAGACACCGGGAGTGACAAGAGAGACCGAGACACCGGGAGTGACAAGAGAGACTGAGACACCGGTGGTGACAAAAGGGACCGAGACTCCGGCGGTGACAAGAGAGACTGAGACACCGGGGGTGACAAGAGGTACCGAGACACCGGGGCGACAAGAGAGACAGAGACACCGGGGGTGACAAGAGAGACTGAGACACCGGGGGTGACAAGAGGGACCATGACACCGGGGGTGACAAGAGAGACGGAGACACCGGGGGTGACAAGAGAGACCGAGACACCGGGGGTGACAAGAGGGACTGAGACACCGGGGGTGACAAGAGAGACTGAGACACCGGGGGTGACAAGAGAGACTGAGACACCGGGGGTGACAAGAGAGACTCAGACACCGGAGGTGCCAAAGAGACCGGGGACAAGAAAGACCAAGACACCGGGGGTGACAAGAGGAACCGAGACACCGGGGGTGACAATCGGGACTGAGACACTGGGGGTGCCAAGAGGGACAGAGACACCGGTGGTGACAAGAGAGACCGAGACACCGGGAGTGACAAGAGAGACCGAGACACCGGGAGTGACAAGAGAGACTGAGACACCAGTGGTGACAAAAGGGACCGAGACTCCCGGGGTGACAAGAGGGACTGAGACACCGGGGGTGACAAGAGGTACCGAGACACCGGGGCGACAAGAGAGACTGAGACACCGGGGGTGGCAAGAGAGTCAGAGACACCGGGAGTGACAAGAGAGACCGAGACACCGGGGGTGACAAGAGAGACTGAGACACCGGGGGCGACAAGAGAGACGGAGTCACCGGGGGTGACAGGAGAGACCGAGACACTGGGGGTGACAAGAGCGACTGACGCACCGGGGGCGACAAGAGAGACCGAGACACCGGGGGTGACAAGAGAGACCGAGACACCGGGGGTGACAAGAGAGACCGAGACACCGGGGGTGAGAAGAGGCACTGAGACACCGGGGGTGACAAGAGAGACTGAGACACCGGGGGTGCCAAGAGAGACTGAGACACCGGGAGAGGCAAGAGGGACCTAGACACCGGGGGTGACAAGAGAGACTGAGACAGCAGGGGTCACAAGAAGTACAGAGACACCGGGAGTGACAAGAGAGACTGAGACACTGGGGATGACAAGAGAGACCGGGGACAAGAAAGACCGGGACACCGGGGGTGACAAGAGGGACCTAGACACTGGGGGTGAAAAGAGAGACCGAGACACCGGGGGTGACAAGAGAGACCGAGACACCGGGAGTGACAATAGAGACCGAGACACCGGGGGTGACAAGAGAGACCGAGACACCGGGGGTGACAAGAGGGACCGAGACAACGGGGGTGACAAGAGAGACCGAGACACCGGGGGTGACAAGAGAGACCGAGACACCGGGGGTGACAAGAGAGACTGAGACACCGGGGGTGACAAGAGGGACCAAGACACCGGGGGTGACAAGAGAGACCGAGACACCGGGGGTGACAAGAGAGACCGAGACACCGGGGGTGACAAGAGGGACCGAGACAACGGGGGTGACAAGAGAGACCGAGACACCGGGAGTGACAATAGAGACCGAGACACCGGGGGTGACAAGAGAGACCGAGACACCGGGGGTGACAAGAGGGACCGAGACAACGGGGGTGACAAGAGAGACCGAGACACCGGGGGTGACAAGAGAGACCGAGACACCGGGGGTGACAAGAGGGACTGAGACACCGGGGGTGACATGAGAGACTGAGACACCGGGGGTGACAAGAGAGACCGAGACACCGGGAGTGACAAGAGAGACTGAGACACCGGGTGTGACAAGAGGGACCAAGACACCGGGGGTGACAAGAGAGACCGAGACACCGGGAGTGACAAGAGAGACCGAGACACCGGGGGTGAAAAGAGAGACCGAGACACCGGGGGTGACAAAAGAGACTGAGACACCGGGGGTGACAAGAGGGACCATGACACCGGGGGTGACAAGAGAGACGGAGACACCGGGGGTGACAAGAGAGACCGAGACACCGGGGGTGACAAGAGTGACTGAGACACCAGGGGTGACAAGAGGGACTGAGACACCGGGGGTGACAAGAGGGACCAAGACACCGGGGGTGACAGGACAGACCGAGACACCGGGGGTGACAAGAGGGTCCGAGACACCGGGGGTAACAAGAGAGACCGAGACACCGGGGGTGACAAGAGAGACTGAGACACCGGGGGCGACAAGAGAGACGGAGACACCGGGGGTGACAGGAGAGACCGAGACACCGGGGGTGACAAGAGAGACCGAGACACCGGGGGTGACAAGAGAGACTGAGACGCCGGGGGTGACAAGAGGGACTGAGACACCGGGGGTAACAAGAGAGACTGAGACACCGGGGGTGACAAGAGGCACTGAGACACCGTGGGTAACAAGAGATACTGAGAAACCGGGGGAGACAAGAGGGACTGAGACACCGGGGGTGACAAGAGGGACCGAGACACCGGGGGTGACAAGAGAGACTGAGACACTGGGGGTGACAAGAGAGACTGAGACACCGGGGGTGACAAGAGGGACTGAGACACCGGGGGTGTCAAGAGGGACCTAGACACCGGGGGTGACAAGAGAGACTGAGACACCGGGAGTGACAAGAGAGACCGAGACACCGGGAGTGACAAGAGAGACTGAGACACCGGTGGTGACAAAAGGGACCGAGACTCCGGCGGTGACAAGAGAGACTGACACGCCGGGGTTACAAGAGGTACCGAGACACCGGGGCGACAAGAGAGACTGAGACACCGGGGGTGACAGGAGAGACCGAGACACTGGGGGTGACAAGAGAGACTGACACACCGGGGGCGACAAGAGAGACCGAGACACCGGGGGTGACAAGAGAGACCGAGACACCGGGGGTGACAAGAGAGACCGAGACACCGGGGGTGAGAAGAGGCACTGAGACACCGGGGGTGACAAGAGAGACTGAGACACCGGGGGTGCCAAGAGAGACTGAGACACCGGGAGAGACAAGAGGGACCTAGACACCGGGGGTGACAAGAGAGACTGAGACACCAGGGGTGACAAGAGAGACCGGGGACAAGAAAGACCGAGACACCGGGGGTGACAAGAGGGACCGAGACACCGGGGGTGACAATCGGGACTGAAACACCGGGGGTGACAAGAGGGACCTAGACACTGGGGGTGAAAAGAGAGACCGAGACACCGGGGCTGACAAGAGAGACTGAGACACCGGTGGTGACAAGAGGGACTGAGACACCGGGGGTGACAAGAGAGACCGAGACACAGGGGGTGACAAGAGTGACCGAGACACCGGGGGTGACAAGAGGGACTGAGACACCGGGGGTGACATGAGAGACTGAGACACTGGGGGTGACAAGAGGGACCGAGACACCGGGGGTGACAACAGAGACTGAGACACCGGGGGTGACAAGAGGGACCTAGACACCGGGGGTGACAAGAGAGACTGAGACACCGGGGGTGACAAGAGAGACCGGGGACAAGAAAGACCGAGACACCGGGGGTGACAAGAGGGACCGAGACACCGGGGGTGACAATCAGGACTGAGACACCGGGGGTGACAAGAGAGACTGAGACACCGGGGGTGCCAAGAGAGACTGAGACACCGGGAGACACAAGAGGGACCGAGACACCAGGGGTGACAAGAGAGACTGAGACACCGGGGGTGACAAGAGGGACCTAGACACTGGGGGTTAAAAGAGAGACCGAGACACCGGGGGTGACAAGAGAGACCGAGACACTGGGGGTGACAAGAGAGACTGAGACACCGGGGGTGACAAGAGGGACCAAGACACCGGGGGTGACAAGAGAGACCGAGACACCGGGAGTGACAAGAGAGACTGAGACACCGGGGGTGACAAGAGGGACCAAGACACCGGGGGTGATAAGAGAGACCGAGACACCGGGGGTGACAAGAGAGACGGAGACACCGGGGGTGACAGGAGAGACCGAGACACCGGGGGTGACGAGAGAGACTGACACACCGGGGGCGACAAGAGAGACCGAGACACCGGGGGTGACAAGAGAGACCGAGACACCGGGGGTGACAACAGAGACCGAGACTCCGGGGGTGACAAGAGGCACTGAGACACCGGGGGAGACAAGAGAGACTGAGAAACCGGGGGAGACAAGAGGGACTGAGAAACCGGGGGAGACAAGATGGACCGGGGACACCGGGGGTGACAGGACAGACCGAGACACCGGGGGTGACAAGAGGGACCGAGACACCGGGGGTGACAAGAGAGACTGAGACACCGGGGGCGACAAGAGAGACGGAGACACCGGGGGTGACAAGAGAGACCGAGATACCGGGGGTGACAAGAGAGACTGACACACCGGGGGCGACAAGAGAGACCGAGACACCGGGGGTGACAAGAGAGACCGAGACACCGGGGGTGACAAGAGGCACTGAGACACCGGGGGTGACAAGAGAGACTGAGAAACCGGGGGAGACAAGAGGGACTGAGACACCGGGGGTGACAAGAGGGAGCGAGACACCGGGGGTGACAAGAGAGACTGAGACACCGGCGGGGGCAAGAGAGACTGAGACACCGGGGGTGACAAGAGGGACTGAGACAGCGGGGGTGTGAAGAGGGACCTAGACACCGGGGGTGACAAGAGAGACTGAGACACCAGGGGTGCAAGAGAGACTGAGACACCGGGGGTGACAAGAGGGACCTAGACACCGGGGGTGACAAGAGAGACTGAGACACCGGAGGTGCCAAAGAGACCGGGGACAAGAAAGACCAAGACACCGGGGGTGACAAGAGGAACCGAGACACCGGGGGTGACAAGAGGGACTGAGACAACGGGGGTGACAAGAGGGACTGAGACACCGGGGGTGACAAGAGGGACCTAGACACCGGGGGTGACAAGAGAGACCGAGACACCGGGAGTGACAAGTGAGACCGAGACACCGGGAGTGACAAGAGAGACTGAGACACCGGGGGTGACAAGAGGGACCTAGACACCGGGGGTGACAAGAGAGACCGAGACACCGGGGGTGACAAGAGAGACCGAGACACCGGGGGTGACAAGAGAGACTGAGACACCGGGGGTGACAAGAGGGACCAAGACACCGGGGGTGACAAGAGAGACCGAGACACCGGGAGTGACAAGAGAGACTGAGACACTGGGGGTGACAAGAGGGACCGAGACACCGGGGGTGACAACAGAGACTGAGACACCGGGGGTGACAAGAGGGACCTAGACACCGGGGGTGACAAGAGAGACTGAGACACCGGGGGTGACAAGAGAGACCGGGGACAAGAAAGACCGAGACACCGGGGGTGACAAGAGGGACCGAGACACCGGGGGTGACAATCAGGACTGAGACACCGGGGGTGACAAGAGAGACTGAGACACCGGGGGTGCCAAGAGAGACTGAGACACCGGGAGACACAAGAGGGACCGAGACACCAGGGGTGACAAGAGAGACTGAGACACCGGGGGTGACAAGAGGGACCTAGACACTGGGGGTTAAAAGAGAGACCGAGACACCGGGGGTGACAAGAGAGACCGAGACACTGGGGGTGACAAGAGAGACTGAGACACCGGGGGTGACAAGAGGGACCAAGACACCGGGGGTGACAAGAGAGACCGAGACACCGGGAGTGACAAGAGAGACTGAGACACCGGGGGTGACAAGAGGGACCAAGACACCGGGGGTGATAAGAGAGACCGAGACACCGGGGGTGACAAGAGAGACGGAGACACCGGGGGTGACAGGAGAGACCGAGACACCGGGGGTGACGAGAGAGACTGACACACCGGGGGCGACAAGAGAGACCGAGACACCGGGGGTGACAAGAGAGACCGAGACACCGGGGGTGACAACAGAGACCGAGACTCCGGGGGTGACAAGAGGCACTGAGACACCGGGGGAGACAAGAGAGACTGAGAAACCGGGGGAGACAAGAGGGACTGAGAAACCGGGGGAGACAAGATGGACCGGGGACACCGGGGGTGACAGGACAGACCGAGACACCGGGGGTGACAAGAGGGACCGAGACACCGGGGGTGACAAGAGAGACTGAGACACCGGGGGCGACAAGAGAGACGGAGACACCGGGGGTGACAAGAGAGACCGAGATACCGGGGGTGACAAGAGAGACTGACACACCGGGGGCGACAAGAGAGACCGAGACACCGGGGGTGACAAGAGAGACCGAGACACCGGGGGTGACAAGAGGCACTGAGACACCGGGGGTGACAAGAGAGACTGAGAAACCGGGGGAGACAAGAGGGACTGAGACACCGGGGGTGACAAGAGGGAGCGAGACACCGGGGGTGACAAGAGAGACTGAGACACCGGCGGGGGCAAGAGAGACTGAGACACCGGGGGTGACAAGAGGGACTGAGACACCGGGGGTGTGAAGAGGGACCTAGACACCGGGGGTGACAAGAGAGACTGAGACACCAGGGGTGCAAGAGAGACTGAGACACCGGGGGTGACAAGAGGGACCTAGACACCGGGGGTGACAAGAGAGACTGAGACACCGGAGGTGCCAAAGAGACCGGGGACAAGAAAGACCAAGACACCGGGGGTGACAAGAGGAACCGAGACACCGGGGGTGACAAGAGGGACTGAGACACCGGGGGTGACAAGAGGGACTGAGACACCGGGGGTGACAAGAGGGACCTAGACACCGGGGGTGACAAGAGAGACCGAGACACCGGGAGTGACAAGTGAGACCGAGACACCGGGAGTGACAAGAGAGACTGAGACACCGGGGGTGACAAGAGGGACCTAGACACCGGGGGTGACAAGAGAGACCGAGACACCGGGAGTGACAAGTGAGACCGAGACACCGGGGGTGACAAGAGAGACTGAGACACTGGGGGTGACAAGAGAGACTGAGACACCGGGGGTGACAAGAGGGACTGAGACACCGGGGGTGTCAAGAGGGACCTAGACACCGGGGGTGACAAGAGAGACTGAGACACCGGGAGTGACAAGAGAGACCGAGACACCGGGAGTGACAAGAGAGACTGAGACACCGGTGGTGACAAAAGGGACCGAGACTCCGGCGGTGACAAGAGAGACTGACACGCCGGGGTTACAAGAGGTACCGAGACACCGGGGCGACAAGAGAGACTGAGACACCGGGGGTGACTGGAGAGACCGAGACACTGGGGGTGACAAGAGAGACTGACACACCGGGGGCGACAAGAGAGACCGAGACACCGGGGGTGACAAGACAGACCGAGACACCGGGGGTGACAAGAGAGACCGAGACACCGGGGGTGAGAAGAGGCACTGAGACACCGGGGGTGACAAGAGAGACTGAGACACCGGGGGTGCCAAGAGAGACTGAGACACCGGGAGAGACAAGAGGGACCTAGACACCGGGGGTGACAAGAGAGACTGAGACACCAGGGGTGACAAGAGAGACCGGGGACAAGAAAGACCGAGACACCGGGGGTGACAAGAGGGACCGAGACACCGGGGGTGACAATCGGGACTGAAACACCGGGGGTGACAAGAGGGACCTAGACACTGGGGGTGAAAAGAGAGACCGAGACACCGGGGCTGACAAGAGAGACTGAGACACCGGGGGTGACAAGAGGGATGAGACACCGGGGGTGACAAGAGAGACCGAGACACAGGGGGTGACAAGAGTGACCGAGACACCGGGGGTGACAAGAGGGACTGAGACACCGGGGGTGACATGAGAGACTGAGACACTGGGGGTGACAAGAGGGACCGAGACACCGGGGGTGACAACAGAGACTGAGACACCGGGGGTGACAAGAGGGACCTAGACACCGGGGGTGACAAGAGAGACTGAGACACCGGGGGTGACAAGAGAGACCGGGGACAAGAAAGACCGAGACACCGGGGGTGACAAGAGGGACCGAGACACCGGGGGTGACAATCAGGACTGAGACACCGGGGGTGACAAGAGAGACTGAGACACCGGGGGTGCCAAGAGAGACTGAGACACCGGGAGACACAAGAGGGACCGAGACACCAGGGGTGACAAGAGAGACTGAGACACCGGGGGTGACAAGAGGGACCTAGACACTGGGGGTTAAAAGAGAGACCGAGACACCGGGGGTGACAAGAGAGACCGAGACACTGGGGGTGACAAGAGAGACTGAGACACCGGGGGTGACAAGAGGGACCAAGACACCGGGGGTGACAAGAGAGACCGAGACACCGGGAGTGACAAGAGAGACTGAGACACCGGGGGTGACAAGAGGGACCAAGACACCGGGGGTGATAAGAGAGACCGAGACACCGGGGGTGACAAGAGAGACGGAGACACCGGGGGTGACAGGAGAGACCGAGACACCGGGGGTGACGAGAGAGACTGACACACCGGGGGCGACAAGAGAGACCGAGACACCGGGGGTGACAAGAGAGACCGAGACACCGGGGGTGACAACAGAGACCGAGACTCCGGGGGTGACAAGAGGCACTGAGACACCGGGGGAGACAAGAGAGACTGAGAAACCGGGGGAGACAAGAGGGACTGAGAAACCGGGGGAGACAAGATGGACCGGGGACACCGGGGGTGACAGGACAGACCGAGACACCGGGGGTGACAAGAGGAACCGAGACACCGGGGGTGACAAGAGAGACTGAGACACCGGGGGCGACAAGAGAGACGGAGACAGCGGGGGTGACAAGAGAGACCGAGATACCGGGGGTGACAAGAGAGACTGACACACCGGGGGCGACAAGAGAGACCGAGACACCGGGGGTGACAAGAGAGACCGAGACACCGGGGGTGACAAGAGGCACTGAGACACCGGGGGTGACAAGAGAGACTGAGACACCGGGGGTGACAAGAGTGACCGAGACACTGGGGGTGACAAGAGGGACCTAGACACCGGGGGTGACAAGAGAGTGCGAGACACCGGGGGTGACAAGAGAGACTGAGACAACGGGGGTGACAAGAGAGACCGGGGACAAGAAAGACCGAGACACCGGGGGTGAAAAGAGGGACTGAGACACCGGGGGTGACAAGAGAGACCGAGACACCGGGAGTGACAAGAGAGACTGAGACACCGGCGGTGACAAGAGGGACTGAGACACCGGGGGTGACAAGAGGGACTGAGACACCGGGGGTGACAAGAGAGACCGAGACACAGGGGGTGACAAGAGGGACCGAGACACCGGGGGTGACAAGAGGGACTGAGACACCGGGGGTGACATGAGAGACTGAGACACCGGGGGTGACAAGAGATAACGAGACACCGGGAGTGACAAGAGAGACTGAGACACCGGGGGTGACAAGAGAGACTGAGACACCGGGGGTGATAAGAGAGACCGAGACACCGGGAGTGACAAGAGGGACCGAGACACCGGGGGTGACAAGAGAGACTGAGACACCGGGGGCGACAAGAGAGACGGAGACACCGGGGGTGACAGGAGAGACCGAGACACCGGGGGTGACGAGAGAGACTGACACACCGGGCGCGACAAGAGTGACCGAGACACCGGGGGTGACAAGAGAGACCGAGACACCGGGGGTGACAAGAGAGACCGAGACACCGGGAGTGACAAGAGAGACTGAGACACCGGGTGTGACAAGAGGGACCAAGACACCGGGGGTGACAAGAGAGACCGAGACACCGGGAGTGACAAGAGAGACCGAGACACCGGGGGTGAAAAGAGAGACCGGTCACACCGGGGGTGACAAGAGAGACTGAGACACCGGGGGTGACAAGAGGGACCATGACACCGGGGGTGACAAGAGAGACGGAGACACCGGGGGTGACAAGAGAGACCGAGACACCGGGGGTGACAAGAGGGACCAAGACACCGGGGGTGACAAGAGTGACTGAGACACCAGGGGTGACAAGAGGGACTGAGACACCGGGGGTGACAAGAGGGACCAAGACACCGGGGGTGACAGGACAGACCGAGACACCGGGGGTGACAAGAGGGTCCGAGACACCGGGGGTAACAAGAGAGACCGAGACACCGGGGGTGACAAGAGAGACTGAGACACCGGGGGCGACAAGAGAGACGGAGACACCGGGGGTGACAGGAGAGACCGAGACACCGGGGGTGACAAGAGAGACCGAGACACCGGGGGTGACAAGAGAGACTGAGACGCCGGGGGTGACAAGAGGGACTGAGACACCGGGGGTAACAAGAGAGACTGAGACACCGGGGGTGACAAGAGGCACTGAGACACCGGGGGTAACAAGAGATACTGAGAAACCGGGGGAGACAAGAGGGACTGAGACACCGGGGGTGACAAGAGGGACCGAGACACCGGGGGTGACAAGAGAGACTGAGACACTGGGGGTGACAAGAGAGACTGAGACACCGGGGGTGACAAGGGGGACTGAGACACCGGGGGTGTCAAGAGGGACCTAGACACCGGGGGTGACAAGAGAGACTGAGACACCGGGAGTGACAAGAGAGACCGAGACACCGGGAGTGACAAGAGAGACTGAGACACCGGTGGTGACAAAAGGGACCGAGACTCCGGCGGTGACAAGAGAGACTGACGCGCCGGGGTTACAAGAGGTACCGAGACACCGGGGCGACAAGAGAGACTGAGACACCGGGGGTGACAGGAGAGACCGAGACACTGGGGGTGACAAGAGAGACTGACACACCGGGGGCGACAAGAGAGACCGAGACACCGGGGGTGACAAGAGAGACCGAGACACCGGGGGTGACAAGAGAGAGCGAGACACCGGGGGTGAGAAGAGGCACTGAGACACCGGGGGTGACAAGAGAGACTGAGACACCGGGGGTGCCAAAAGAGACTGAGACACCGGGAGAGACAAGAGGGACCTAGACACCGGGGGTGACAAGAGAGACTGAGACACCAGGGGTGACAAGAGAGACCGGGGACAAGAAAGACCGAGACACCGGGGGTGACAAGAGGGACCGAGACACCGGGGGTGACAATCGGGACTGAAACACCGGGGGTGACAAGAGGGACCTAGACACTGGGGGTGAAAAGAGAGACCGAGACACCGGGGCTGACAAGAGAGACTGAGACACCGGGGGTGACAAGAGGGACTGAGACACCGGGGGTGACAAGAGAGACCGAGACACAGGGGGTGACAAGAGTGACCGAGACACCGGGGGTGACAAGAGGGACTGAGACACCGGGGGTGACATGAGAGACTGAGACACTGGGGGTGACAAGAGGGACCGAGACACCGGGGGTGACAAGAGGGACCGAGACACCGGGGGTGACAATCAGGACTGAGACACCGGGGGTGACAAGAGAGACTGAGACACCGGGGGTGCCAAGAGAGACTGAGACACCGGGAGACACAAGAGGGACCGAGACACCAGGGGTGACAAGAGAGACTGAGACACCGGGGGTGACAAGAGGGACCTAGACACTGGGGGTTAAAAGAGAGACTGAGACACCGGGGGTGACAAGAGAGACCGAGACACTGGGGGTGACAAGAGAGACTGAGACACCGGGGGTGACAAGAGGGACCAAGACACCGGGGGTGACAAGAGAGACCGAGACACCGGGAGTGAAAAGAGAGACTGAGACACCGGGGGTGACAAGAGGGACCAAGACACCGGGGGTGATAAGAGAGACCGAGACTCCGGGGGTGACAAGAGAGACGGAGACACCGGGGGTGACAGGAGAGACCGAGACACCGGGGGTGACGAGAGAGACTGACACACCGGGGGCGACAAGAGAGACCGAGACACCGGGGGTGACAACAGAGACCGAGACTCCGGGGGTGACAAGAGAGACTGAGAAACCGGGGGAGACAAGAGGGACTGAGAAACCGGGGGAGACAAGATGGACCGGGGACACCGGGGGTGACAGGACAGACCGAGACAACGGGGGTGACAAGAGAGACCGAGACACCGGGAGTGACAAGAGGGACCGAGACACCGGGGGTGACAAGAGAGACTGAGACACCGGGGGCGACAAGAGAGACGGAGACACCGGGGGTGACAGGAGAGACCGAGATACCAGGGGTGACAAGAGAGACTGACACACCGGGGGCGACAAGAGAGACCGAGACACCGGGGGTGACAAGAGAGACCGAGACACCGGGGGTGACAAGAGGCACTGAGACACCGGGGGTGACAAGAGAGACTGAGAAACCGGGGGAGACAAGAGGGACTGAGACACCGGGGGTGACAAGAGGGAGCGAGACACCGGGGGTGACAAGAGAGACTGAGACACCGGCGGGGGCAAGAGAGACTGAGACACCGGGGGTGACAAGAGGGACTGAGACACCGGGGGTGTGAAGAGGGACCTAGACACCGGGGGTGACAAGAGAGACTGAGACACCAGGGGTGCAAGAGAGACTGAGACACCGGGGGTGACAAGAGGGACCTAGACACCAGGGGTGACAAGAGAGACTGAGACACCGGAGGTGCCAAAGAGACCGGGGACAAGAAAGACTAAGACACCGGGGGTGACAAGAGGAACCGAGACACCGGGGGTGACAAGAGGGACTGAGACACCGGGGGTGACAAGAGGGACTGAGACACCGGGGGTGACAAGAGGGACCTAGACACCGGGGGTGACAAGAGAGACCGAGACACCGGGAGTGACAAGTGAGACCGAGACACCGGGAGTGACAAGAGAGACTGAGACACCGGGGGTGACAAGAGGGACCTAGACACCGGGGGTGACAAGAGAGACCGAGACACCGGGAGTGACAAGTGAGACCGAGACACCGGGGGTGACAAGAGAGACTGAGACACTGGGGGTGACAAGAGAGACTGAGACACCGGGGGTGACAAGAGGGACTGAGACACCGGGGGTGTCAAGAGGGACCTAGACACCGGGGGTGACAAGAGAGACTGAGACACCGGGAGTGACAAGAGAGACCGAGACACCGGGAGTGACAAGAGAGACTGAGACACCGGTGGTGACAAAAGGGACCGAGACTCCGGCGGTGACAAGAGAGAATGACACGCCGGGGTTACAAGAGGTACCGAGACACCGGGGCGACAAGAGAGACTGAGACACCGGGGGTGACAGGAGAGACCGAGACACTGGGGGTGACAAGAGAGACTGACACACCGGGGGCGACAAGAGAGACCGAGACACCGGGGGTGACAAGAGAGACCGAGACACCGGGGGTGACAAGAGAGACCGAGACACCGGGGGTGAGAAGAGGCACTGAGACACCGGGGGTGACAAGAGAGACTGAGACACCGGGGGTGCCAAGAGAGACTGAGACACCGGGAGAGACAAGAGGGACCTAGACACCGGGGGTGACAAGAGAGACTGAGACACCAGGGGTGACAAGAGAGACCGGGGACAAGAAAGACCGAGACACCGGGGGTGACAAGAGGGACCGAGACACCGGGGGTGACAATCGGGACTGAAACACCGGGGGTGACAAGAGGGACCTAGACACTGGGGGTGAAAAGAGAGACCGAGACACCGGGGCTGACAAGAGAGACTGAGACACCGGGGGTGACAAGAGGGACTGAGACACCGGGGGTGACAAGAGAGACCGAGACACAGGGGGTGACAAGAGTGACCGAGACACCGGGGGTGACAAGAGGGACTGAGACACCGGGGGTGACATGAGAGACTGAGACACTGGGGGTGAAAAGAGGGACCGAGACACCGGGGGTGACAACAGAGACTGAGACACCGGGGGTGACAAGAGGGACCTAGACACCGGGGGTGACAAGAGAGACTGAGACACGGGGGGTGACAAGAGAGACCGGGGACAAGAAAGACCGAGACACCGGGGGTGACAAGAGGGACCGAGACACCGGGGATGACAATCAGGACTGAGACACCGGGGGTGACAAGAGAGACTGAGACACCGGGGGTGCCAAGAGAGACTGAGACACCGGGAGACACAAGAGGGACCGAGACACCAGGGGTGACAAGAGAGACTGAGACACCGGGGGTGACAAGAGGGACCTAGACACTGGGGGTTAAAAGAGAGACCGAGACACCGGGGGTGACAAGAGAGACCGAGACACTGGGGGTGACAAGAGAGACTGAGACACCGGGGGTGACAAGAGGGACCAAGACACCGGGGGTGACAAGAGAGACCGAGACACCGGGAGTGACAAGAGAGACTGAGACACCGGGGGTGACAAGAGGGACCAAGACACCGGGGGTGATAAGAGAGACTGAGACACCGGGGGCGACAAGAGAGACGGAGACACCGGGGGTGACAGGAGAGACCGAGACACCGGGGGTGACGAGAGAGACTGACACACCGGGGGCAACAAGAGAGACCGAGACACCGGGGGTGACAAGAGAGACCGAGACACCGGGGGTGACAACAGAGACCGAGACTCCGGGGGTGACAAGAGGCACTGAGACACCGGGGGTGACAAGAGAGACTGAGAAACCGGGGGAGACAAGAGGGACTGAGAAACCGGGGGAGACAAGATGGACCGGGGACACCGGGGGTGACAGGACAGACTGAGACAACGGGGGTGACAAGAGGGACCGAGACACCGGGGGTGACAAGAGAGACAGAGACACCGGGAGTGACAAGAGTGACCGAGACTCCGGGGGCGACAAGAGAGACGGAGACACCGGGGGTGACAGGAGAGACCGAGATACCGGGGGTGACAAGAGAGACTGACACACCGGGGGCGACAAGAGAGACCGAGACACCGGGGGTGACAAGAGAGACCGAGACACCGGGGGTGACAAGAGGCACTGAGACACCGGGGGTGACAAGAGAGACTGAGAAACCGGGGGAGACAAGAGGGACTGAGACACCGGGGGTGACAAGAGGGAGCGAGACACCGGGGGTGACAAGAGAGACTGAGACACCGGCGGGGGCAAGAGAGACTGAGACACCGGGGGTGACAAGAGGGACTGAGACACCGGGGGTGTGAAGAGGGACATAGACACCGGGGGTGACAAGAGGGACTGAGACACCAGGGGTGCAAGAGAGACTGAGACACCGGGGGTGACAAGAGGGACCTAGACACCGGGGGTGACAAGAGAGACTGAGACACCGGAGGTGCCAAAGAGACCGGGGACAAGAAAGACCAAGACACCGGGGGTGACAAGAGGAACCGAGACACCGGGGGTGACAAGAGGGACTGAGACACCGGGGGTGACAAGAGGGACTGAGACACCGGGGGTGACAAGAGGGACCTAGACACCGGGGGTGACAAGAGAGACCGAGACACCGGGAGTGACAAGTGAGACCGAGACACCGGGAGTGACAAGAGAGACTGAGACACCGGGGGTGACAAGAGGGACCTAGACACTGGGGGTGACAAGAGAGACCGAGACACCGGGAGTGACAAGTGAGACCGAGACTCCGGGGGTGACAAGAGAGACTGAGACACCGGGGGTGACAAGAGGTACCGAGACACCGGGGCGACAAGAGAGACTGAGACACCGGGGGTGGCAAGAGAGACAGAGACACCGGGAGTGACAAGAGAGACCGAGACACCGGGGGTGACAAGAGAGACTCAGACACCGGGGGCGACAAGAGAGACGGAGACACCGGGGGTGACAGGAGAGACCGAGACACCGGGGGTGACAAGAGAGACCGAGACACCGGGGGTGACAAGAGAGACCGAGACACCGGGGGTGAGAAGATGCACTGAGACACCGGGGGTGACAAGAGAGACTGAGACACCGGGGGTGCTAAGAAAGACAGAGACACCGGGAGAGACAAGAGGGACCTAGACACCGGGGGTGACAAGAGAGACTGAGACACCTGGGGTGACAAGAGAGACTGAGACACCGGGAGAGACAAGAAAGACCGAGACACCGGGGGTGACAAGAGGGACCTAGACACTGGGGGTGAAAAGAGAGACCGAGACACCGGGGGTGACAAGAGAGACCGAGACACCGGGAGTGACAAGAGAGACCGAGACACCGGGGGTGAAAAGAGAGACCGAGACACCGGGGGTGAAAGAGAGACCGAGACACCGGGGGTGACAAGACAGACCGAGACACCGGGGGTGACAAGAGAGACTGAGACACCGGGGGTGACAAGAGGGACCATGACACCGGGGGTGACAAGACAGACCGAGACACCGGGGGTGACAAGAGAGACCGAGACACCGGGGGTGACAAGAGAGACTGAGACACCGGGGGTGACAAGAGAGACTGAGACACCGGGGGTGACAAGAGGGACCAAGACACCGGGGGTGACAAGAGAGACTGAGACAACGGGGGTGACAAGAGGGACTGAGACACCGGGGGTGACAAGAGGGACCAAGACACCGGGGTGACAGGACAGACCGAGACACCGGGGGTGACAAGAGGGTCCGAGACACCGGGGGTGAGAAGAGAGACCGAGACACCGGGGGTGACAAGAGAGACTGAGACACCGGGGGCGACAAGAGAGACGGAGACACCGGGGGTGACAGGAGAGACCGAGACACCGGGGGTGACAAGAGAGACCGAGACACCGGGGGTGACAAGAGAGACTGAGACGCCGGGGGTGACAAGAGGGACTGAGACACCGGGGGTAACAAGAGAGACTGAGACACCGGGGGTGACAAGAGGCACTGAGACACCGGGGGTAACAAGAGAGACTGAGAAACCGGGGGAGACAAGAGGGACTGAGACACCGGGGGTGACAAGAGGTACCGAGACACCGGGGCGACAAGAGAGACTGAGACACCGGGGGTGGCAAGAGAGACAGAGACACCGGGGGTGACAAGAGGGACCTGGACACCGGGGGTGACAAGAGAGACCGAGACACCGGGAGTGACAAGTGAGACCGAGACTCCGGGGGTGACAAGAGAGACTGAGACACCGGGGGTGACAAGAGGTACCGAGACACCGGGGCGACAAGAGAGACTGAGACACCGGGGGTGGCAAGAGAGACAGAGACACCGGGAGTGACAAGAGAGACCGAGACACCGGGGGTGACAAGAGAGACTCAGACACCGGGGGCGACAAGAGAGACGGAAACACCGGGGGTGACAGGAGAGACCGAGACACCGGGGGTGACAAGAGAGACCGAGACACCGGGGGTGACAAGAGACACCGAGACACCGGGGGTGACAAGAGAGACCGAGACACCGGGGGTGAGAAGAGGCACTGAGACACCGGGGGTGACAAGAGAGACTGAGACAACGGGGGTGCTAAGAAAGAAAGAGACACCGGGAGAGACAAGAGGGACCTAGACACCGGGGGTGACAAGAGAGACTGAGACACCAGGGGTGACAAGAGAGACTGAGACACCGGGGGTGAAAAGAGAGACCGGGGACAAGAAAGACCGAGACACCGGGGGTGACAAGAGGGACCTAGACACTGGGGGTGAAAAGAGAGACCGAGACACCGGGGGTGACAAGAGAGACCGAGACACCGGGAGTGACAAGAGAGACCGAGACACCGGGGGTGAAAAGAGAGACCGAGACACCGGGGGTGAAAGAGAGACCGAGACACCGGGGGTGACAAGACAGACCGAGACACCGGGGGTGACAAGAGAGACTGAGACACCGGGGGTGACAAGAGGGACCATGACACCGGGGGTGACAAGACAGACCGAGACACCGGGGGTGACAAGAGAGACCGAGACACCGGGGGTGACAAGAGAGACTGAGACACCGGGGGTGACAAGAGAGACTGAGACACCGGGGGTGACAAGAGGGACTGAGACACCGGGGGTGACAAGAGGGACCAAGACACCGGGGGTGACAGGACAGACCGAGACACCGGGGGTGACAAGAGGGTCCGAGACACCGGGGGTGACAAGAGAGACCGAGACACCGGGGGTGACAAGAGAGACTGAGACACCGGGGGCGACAAGAGAGACGGAGACACCGGGGGTGACAGGAGAGACCGAGACACCGGGGGTGACAAGAGAGACCGAGACACCGGGGGTGACAAGAGAGACTGAGACGCCGGGGGTGACAAGAGGGACTGAGACACCGGGTGTAACAAGAGAGACGGAGACACCGGGGGTGACAAGAGGCACTGAGACACCGGGGGTAACAAGAGAGACTGAGAAACCGGGGGAGACAAGAGGGACTGAGACACCGGGGGTGACAAGAGGGACCGAGACACCGGGGGTGACAAGAGGAACCGAGACACCGGGGGTGACAATCGGGACTGAGACACTGGGGGTGACAAGAGGGACTGAGACACCGGGGGTGACAAGAGGGACCTAGACACCGGGGGTGACAAGAGAGACCGAGACACCGGGAGTGACAAGTGAGACCGAGACACCGGGAGTGACAAGAGAGACTGAGACACCGGGGTTGACAAGAGGGACCTAGACACCGGGGGTGACAAGAGAGACCGAGACACCGGGAGTGACAAGTGAGACCGAGACTCCGGGGGTGACAAGAGAGACTGAGACACCGGGGGTGACAAGAGGTACCGAGACACCGGGGCGACAAGAGAGACTGAGACACCGGGGGCGGCAAGAGAGACAGAGACACCGGGAGTGACAAGAGAGACCGAGACACCGGGGGTGACAAGAGAGACTCAGACACCGGGGGCGACAAGAGAGACGGAGACACCGGGGGTGACAGGAGAGACCGAGACACCGGGGGTGACAAGAGAGACCGAGACACCGGGTGTGACAAGAGAGACCGAGACACCGGGGGTGAGAAGAGGCACTGAGACACCGGGGGTGACAAGAGAGACTGAGACACCGGGGGTGCTAAGAAAGACAGAGACACCGGGAGAGACAAGAGGGACCTAGACACCGGGGGTGACAAGAGAGACTGAGACACCAGGGGTGACAAGAGAGACTGAGACACCGGGGGTGACAAGAGAGACCGGGGACAAGAAAGACCGAGACACCGGGGGTGACAAGAGGGACCTAGACACTGGGGGTGAAAAGAGAGACCGAGACACCGGGGGTGACAAGAGAGACCGAGACACCGGGAGTGACAAGAGAGACCGAGACACCGGGGGTGAAAAGAGAGACCGAGACACCGGGGGTGAAAGAGAGACCGAGACACCGGGGGTGACAAGACAGACCGAGACACCGGGGGTGACAAGAGAGACTGAGACACCGGGGGTGACAAGAGGGACCATGACACCGGGGGTGACAAGACAGACCGAGACACCGGGGGTGACAAGAGAGACCGAGACACCGGGGGTGACAAGAGAGACTGAGACACCGGGGGTGACAAGAGGGACCAAGACACCGGGGGTGACAAGAGAGACTGAGACACCGGGGGTGACAAGAGGGACTGAGACACCGGGGGTGACAAGAGGGACCAAGACACCGGGGGTGACAGGACAGACCGAGACACCGGGGGTGACAAGAGGGTCCGAGACACCGGGGGTGACAAGAGAGACCGAGACACCGGGGGTGACAAGAGAGACTGAGACACCGGGGGCGACAAGAGAGACGGAGACACCGGGGGTGACAGGAGAGACCGAGACACCGGGGGTGACAAGAGAGACCGAGACACCGGGGGTGACAAGAGAGACTGAGACGCCGGGGGTGACAAGAGGGACTGAGACACCGGGGGTAACAAGAGAGACTGAGACACCGGGGGTGACAAGAGGCACTGAGACACCGGGGGTAACAAGAGAGACTGAGAAACCGGGGGAGACAAGAGGGACTGAGACACCGGGGGTGACAAGAGGGACCGAGACACCGGGGGTGACAAGAGATACTGAGACACTGGGGGTGACAAGAGAGTCTGAGACACCGGGGGTGACAAGTCGGACTGAGACACCGGGGGTGTCAAGAGGGACCTAGACACCGGGGGTGACAAGAGAGACTGAGACACCGGGAGTGACAAGAGAGACCGAGACACCGGGAGTGACAAGAGAGACTGAGAAACCGGTGGTGACAAAAGGGACCGAGACTCCGGCGGTGACAAGAGAGACTGAGACACCGGGGGTGACAAGAGGTACCGAGACACCGGGGCGACAAGAGAGACTGAGACACCGGGGGTGACAAGAGAGACTGAGACACCGGGGGTGCCAAGAGAGACTGAGACACCGGGAGACACAAGAGGGACCGAGACACCAGGGGTGACAAGAGAGACTGAGACACCGGGGGTGACAAGAGGGACCTAGACACTGGGGGTTAAAAGAGAGACCGAGACACCGGGGGTGACAAGACAGACCGAGACACTGGGGGTGACAAGAGAGACTGAGACACCGGGGGTGACAAGAGGGACCAAGACACCGGGGGTGACAAGAGAGACCGAGACACCGGGAGTGACAAGAGAGACTGAGACACCGGGGGTGACAAGAGGGACCAAGACTTCGGGGGTGATAAGAGAAACTGAGACACCGGGGGCGACAAGAGAGACGGAGACACCGGGGGTGACAGGAGAGACCGAGACACCGGGGGTGACGAGAGAGACTGACACACCGGGGGCGACAAGAGAGACCGAGACACCGGGGGTGACAAGAGAGACCGAGACACCGGGGGTGACAACAGAGACCGAGACTACGGGGGTGACAAGAGGCACTGAGACACCGGGGGTGACAAGAGAGACTGACAAAACCGGGGGAGACAAGAGGGACTGAGAAACCGGGGGAGACAAGATGGACCGGGGACACCGGGGGTGACAGGACAGACTGAGACAACGGGGGTGACAAGAGGGACCGAGACACCGGGGGTGACAAGAGAGACAGAGACACCGGGAGTGACAAGAGAGACCGAGACTCCGGGGGCGACAAGACAGACGGAGACACCGGGGGTGACAGGAGAGACCGAGATACCGGGGGTGACAAGAGAGACTGACACACCGGGGGCGACAAGAGAGACCGAGACACCGGGGGTGACAACAGAGATCGAGACTACGGGGGTGACAAGAGGCATTGAGACACCGGGGGTGACAAGAGAGACTGACAAAACCGGGGGAGACAAGAGGGACTGAGAAACCGGGGGAGACAAGATGGACCGGGGACACCGGGGGTGACAGGACAGACTGAGACAACGGGGGTGACAAGAGGGACCGAGACACCGGGGGTGACAAGAGAGACAGAGACACCGGGAGTGACAAGAGAGACCGAGACTCCGGGGGCGACAAGAGAGACGGAGACACCGGGGGTGACAGGAGAGACCGAGATACCGGGGGTGACAAGAGAGACTGACACACCGGGGGCGACAAGAGAGACCGAGACACCGGGGGTGACAAGAGAGACCGAGACACTGGGGGTGACAAGAGGCACTGAGACACCGGGGGTGACAAGAGAGACTGAGAAACCGGGGGAGACAAGAGGGACTGAGACACCGGGGGTGACAAGAGGGACCGAGACACCGGGGGTGACAAGAGAGACTGAGACACCGGCGGGGGCAAGAGAGACTGAGACACCGGGGGTGACAAGAGGGACTGAGACTCCGGGGGTGTGAAGAGGGACCTAGACACCGGGGGTGACAAGAGAGACTGAGACACCAGGGGTGCAAGAGAGACTGAGACACCGGGGGTGACAAGAGGGACCGAGACACCGGGGGTGACAAGAGAGACTGAGACACCGGAGGTGCCAAAGAGACCGGGGACAAGAAAGACCAAGACACCGGGGGTGACAAGAGGAACCGAGACACCGGGGGTGACAATCGGGACTGAGACACTGGGGGTGACAAGAGGGACTGAGACACCGGGGGTGACAAGAGGGACCTAGACACCGGGGATGACAAGAGAGACCGAGACACCGGGAGTGACAAGTGAGACCGAAACACCGGGAGTGACAAGAGAGACTGAGACACCGGGGGTGACAAGAGGGACCTAGACACCGGGGGTGACAAGAGAGACCGAGACACCGGGAGTGACAAGTGAGACCGAGACTCCGGGGGTGACAAGAGAGACTGAGACACCGGGGGTGACAAGAGGTACCGAGACACCGGGGCGACAAGAGAGACTGAGACACTGGGGGTGGCAAGAGAGACAGAGACACCGGGAGTGACAAGAGAGACCGAGACACCGGGGGTGACAAGAGAGACTCAGACACCGGGGGCGACAAGAGAGACGGAGACACCGGGGGTGACAGGAGAGACCGAGACACCGGGGGTGACAAGAGAGACCGAGACACCGGGGGTGACAAGAGAGACCGAGTCACCGGGGGTGACAAGAGAGACCGAGACACCGGGGGTGACAAGAGAGACCGAGACACCGGGGGTGAGAAGAGGCACTGAGATACCGGGGGTGACAAGAAAGACAGAGACACCGGGAGAGACAAGAGGGACCTAGACACCGGGGGTGACAAGAGAGACTGAGACACCTGGGGTGACAAGAGAGACTTAGACACCGGGGGTGACAAGAGAGACCGGGGACAAGAAAGACCGAGACACCGGGGGTGACAAGAGGGACCTAGACGCTGGGGGTGAAATGAGAGACCGAGACACCGGGGGTGACAAGAGAGACCGAGACACCGGGAGTGACAAGAGAGACCGAGACACCGGGGGTGAAAAGAGAGACCGAGACACCGGGGGTGAAAGAGAGACCGAGACACCGGGGGTGACAAGACAGACCGAGACACCGGGGGTGACAAGAGAGACTGAGACACCGGGGGTGACAAGAGGGACCATGACACCGGGGGTGACAAGACAGACCGAGACACCGGGGGTGACAAGAGAGACCGAGACACCGGGGGTGACAAGAGAGACTGAGACACCGGGGGTGACAAGAGAGACTGAGACACCGGGGGTGACAAGAGGGACCAAGACACCGGGGGTGACAAGAGAGACTGAGACACCGGGGGTGACAAGAGGGACTGAGACACCGGGGGTGACAAGAGGGACCAAGACACCGGGGGTGACAGGACAGACCGAGACACCGGGGGTGACAAGAGGGTTCGAGACACCGGGGGTGACAAGAGAGACCGAGACACCGGGGGTGACAAGAGAGACTGAGACACCGGGGGCGACAAGAGATACGGAGACACCGGGGGTGACAGGAGAGACCGAGACACCGGGGGTGACAAGAGAGACCGAGACACCGGGGGTGACAAGAGAGACTGAGACGCCGGGGGTGACAAGAGGGACTGAGACACCGGGGGTAACAAGAGAGACTGAGACACCGGGGGTGACAAGAGGCACTGAGACACCGGGGGTAACAAGAGAGACTGAGAAACCGGGGGAGACAAGAGGGACTGAGACACCGGGGGTGACAAGAGGGACCGAGACACCGGGGGTGACAAGAGATACTGAGACACTGGGGGTGACAAGAGAGACTGAGACACCGGGAGTGACAAGAGAGACCGAGACACCGGGAGTGACAAGAGAGACCGAGACACCGGTGGTGACAAAAGGGACCGAGACTCCGGCGGTGACAAGAGAGACTGAGACACCGGGGGTGACAAGAGGTACCGAGACACCGGGGCGACAAGAGAGACTGAGACACCGGGGGTGACAGGAGAGACCGAGACACTGGGGGTGACAAGAGAGACTGACACACCGGGGGCGACAAGAGAGACAGAGACACCGGAGGTGACAAGAGAGACCGAGACACCGGGGGTGACAAGAGAGACCGAGACACCGGGGGTGAGAAGAGGCACTGAGACACCGGGGGTGACAAGAGAGACCGAGACACTGGTGGTGCCAAGAGAGACTGAGACACCGGGAGAGACAAGAGGGACCTAGACACCGGGGGTGACAAGAGAGACTGAGACACCAGGGGTGACAAGAGAGACCGGGGACAAGAAAGACCGAGACACCGGGGGTGACAAGAGGGGCCGAGACACCGGGGGTGACAATTGGGACTGAAACACCGGGGGTGACAAGAGGGACCTAGACACTGGGGGTGAAAAGAGAGACCGAGACACCGGGGGTGACAAGAGAGACTGAGACACCGGGGGTGACAAGAGAGACTGAGACACCGGGGGTGACAAGAGGGACCATGACACCGGGGGTGACAAGAGAGACCGAGACACCGGGGGTGACAATTGGGACTGAGACACTGGGGGTGACAAGAGGGACTGAGACACCGGGGGTGACAAGAGGGGCCTAGACACCGGGGGTGACAAGAGAGACCGAGACACCGGCAGTGACAAGTGAGACCGAGACACCGGGAGTGACAAGAGAGACTGAGACACCGGTGGTGACAAAAGGGACGGAGACTCCGGGGGTGACAAGAGAGACTGAGACACCGGGGGTAACAAGAGGTACCGAGACACCGGGGCGACAAGAGAGACTGAGACACCGGGGGTGGCAAGAGAGACAGAGACACCGGGAGTGACAAGAGACACCGAGACACCGGGGGTGACAAGAGAGACTGAGACACCGTGGGTAACAAGAGAGACTGAGACACCGGGGGTGACAAGAGGCACTGAGACACCGGGGGTAACAAGAGAGACTGAGAAACCGGGGGAGACAAGAGGGACTGAGACACCGGGGGTGACAAGAGGGACCGAGACACCGGGGGTGACAAGAGAGACTGAGACACTGGGGGTGACAAGAGAGACTGAGACACCGGGGGTGACAAGAGGGACTGACACACCGGGGGTGTCAAGAGGGACCTAGACACCGGGGGTGACAAGAGAGACTGAGACACCGGGAGTGACAAGAGAGACCGAGACACCGGGAGTGACAAGAGAGACTGAGACACCGGTGGTGACAAAAGGGACCGAGACTCCGGCGGTGACAAGAGAGACTGAGACACCGGGGGTGACAAGAGGTACCGAGACACCGGGGCGACAAGAGAGACTGAGACACCGGGGGTGACAGGAGAGACCGAGACACTGGGGGTGACAGGAGAGACTGAGACTCCGGGTGTGCCAAGAGAGACTGAGACACCGGGAGAGACAAGAGGGACCTAGACACCGGGGGTGACAAGAGAGACTGAGACACCAGGGGTGACAAGAGAGACCGGGGACAAGAAAGACTGAGACACCGGGGGTGACAAGAGGGACCTAGTCTCTGGGGGTGAAAAGAGAGACCGAGAAACCGGGGGTGACAAGAGAGACTGAGACACCGGGGGTGACAAGAGAGACTGAGACACCGGGGGTGACAAGAGGGACCGAGACACCGGGGGTGACAAGAGAGACCGAGACACTGGGGGTGACAAGAGAGACTGAGACACCGGGGGTGACAAGAGGGACCAAGACACCGGGGCTGACAAGAGGGACCAAGAATCCGGGGGTGACAGGACAGACCGAGACACCGGGGGTGACAAGAGGGTCTGAGACACCGGGGGTGACAAGAGAGACAGAGACACCGGGGGTGACAGGAGAGACCGAGACACCGGGGGTGACAAGAGAGACCGAGACACCGGGGGTGACAAGAGAGACTGAGACACCGGGGGTGACAAGAGGGACTGAGACACCGGGGGTAACAAGGGAGACTAAGACACCGGGGGTGACAAGAGGCACTGAGACACCGGGGGTAACAAGAGAGACTGAGACACCAGGGGTGACAAGAGGGACTGAGACACCGGGGGTGACAAGAGAGACGGAGACACCGGGGGTGACAAGAGGGACTGAGAAACCGGGGGTGACAAGAGAGACCGAAACCCAGGGGGTGACAAGAGATTCCGAGACACCGGGGGTGACAAGAGGGACCGAGACACTGGGGGGGACAAGAGGGACCGAGACACCGGGGGTGACAAGAGGGACCGAGACACCGGTGGTGACAAGAGAGACAGAGACACCGGGGGTGACAAGAGAGACTGAGACACCGGGGGTGACAAGAGGTACCGAGACACCGGGGCGACAAGAGAGACTGAGACACCGGGGGTGACAGGAGAGACCGAGACACTGGGGGTGACAAGAGAGACTGAGACACCGGGTGTGCCAAGAGAGACTGAGACACCGGGAGAGACAAGAGGGACCTAGACACCGGGGGTGACAAGAGAGACTGAGACACCAGGGGTGACAAGAGAGACCGGGGACAAGAAAGACCGAGACACCGGGGGTGACAAGAGGGACCTAGACTCTGGGGGTGAAAAGAGAGACCGAGACACCGGGGGTGACAAGAGAGACTGAGACACCGGGGGTGACAAGAGAGACCGGGGACAAGAAAGACCGAGACACCGGGAGTGACAAGTGAGACAGAGACACCGGGAGTGACAAGAGACACCGAGACACCGGGGGTGACAAGAGAGACTGAGACACCGTGGGTAACAAGAGAGACTGAGACACCGGGGGTGACAAGAGGCACTGAGACACCGGGGGTAACAAGAGAGACTGAGAAACCGGGGGAGACAAGAGGGACTGAGACACCGGGGGTGACAAGAGGGACCGAGACACCGGGGGTGACAAGAGAGACTGAGACACTGGGGGTGACAAGAGAGACTGAGACACCGGGGGTGACAAGAGGGACTGACACACCGGGGGTGTCAAGAGGGACCTAGACACCGGGGGTGACAAGAGAGACTGAGACACCGGGAGTGACAAGAGAGACCGAGACACCGGGAGTGACAAGAGAGACTGAGACACCGGTGGTGACAAAAGGGACCGAGACTCCGGCGGTGACAAGAGAGACTGAGACACCGGGGGTGACAAGAGGTACCGAGACACCGGGGCGACAAGAGAGACTGAGACACCGGGGGTGACAGGAGAGACCGAGACACTGGGGGTGACAGGAGAGACTGAGACTCCGGGTGTGCCAAGAGAGACTGAGACACCGGGAGAGACAAGAGGGACCTAGACACCGGGGGTGACAAGAGAGACTGAGACACCAGGGGTGACAAGAGAGACCGGGGACAAGAAAGACTGAGACACCGGGGGTGACAAGAGGGACCTAGTCTCTGGGGGTGAAAAGAGAGACCGAGAAACCGGGGGTGACAAGAGAGACTGAGACACCGGGGGTGACAAGAGAGACTGAGACACCGGGGGTGACAAGAGGGACCGAGACACCGGGGGTGACAAGAGAGACCGAGACACTGGGGGTGACAAGAGAGACTGAGACACCGGGGGTGACAAGAGGGACCAAGACACCGGGGCTGACAAGAGGGACCAAGAATCCGGGGGTGACAGGACAGACCGAGACACCGGGGGTGACAAGAGGGTCTGAGACACCGGGGGTGACAAGAGAGACAGAGACACCGGGGGTGACAGGAGAGACCGAGACACCGGGGGTGACAAGAGAGACCGAGACACCGGGGGTGACAAGAGAGACTGAGACACCGGGGGTGACAAGAGGGACTGAGACACCGGGGGTAACAAGGGAGACTAAGACACCGGGGGTGACAAGAGGCACTGAGACACCGGGGGTAACAAGAGAGACTGAGACACCAGGGGTGACAAGAGGGACTGAGACACCGGGGGTGACAAGAGAGACGGAGACACCGGGGGTGACAAGAGGGACTGAGAAACCGGGGGTGACAAGAGAGACCGAAACCCAGGGGGTGACAAGAGATTCCGAGACACCGGGGGTGACAAGAGGGACCGAGACACTGGGGGGGACAAGAGGGACCGAGACACCGGGGGTGACAAGAGGGACCGAGACACCGGTGGTGACAAGAGAGACAGAGACACCGGGGGTGACAAGAGAGACTGAGACACCGGGGGTGACAAGAGGTACCGAGACACCGGGGCGACAAGAGAGACTGAGACACCGGGGGTGACAGGAGAGACCGAGACACTGGGGGTGACAAGAGAGACTGAGACACCGGGTGTGCCAAGAGAGACTGAGACACCGGGAGAGACAAGAGGGACCTAGACACCGGGGGTGACAAGAGAGACTGAGACACCAGGGGTGACAAGAGAGACCGGGGACAAGAAAGACCGAGACACCGGGGGTGACAAGAGGGACCTAGACTCTGGGGGTGAAAAGAGAGACCGAGACACCGGGGGTGACAAGAGAGACTGAGACACCGGGGGTGACAAGAGGGACCATGACACCGGGGGTGACAAGAGAGACCGAGACACCGGGGGTGACAAGAGGGACCGAGACACCGGGGGTGACAAGAGAGACTGGGACACTGGGGGTGACAAGAGAGACTGAGACACCGGGGGTGACAAGAGTGACTGAGACACCGGGAGTGACAAGAGAGACTGAGACACCGGGGGTGTCAAGAGGGACCTAGACACCGGGGGTGACAAGAGAGACTGAGACACCGGGAGTGACAAGAGAGACCGAGACACCGGGAGTGACAAGAGAGACTGAGACACCGGTGGTGACAAAAGGGACCGAGACTCCGGCGGTGACAAGAGAGACTGAGACATCGGGGGTGACAAGAGGTACCGAGACACCGGGGCAACAAGAGAGACTGAGACACCGGGGGTGACAGGAGAGACCGAGACACTGGGGGTGACAAGAGAGACTGAGACACCGGGTGTGCCAAGAGAGACTGAGACACCGGGAGAGACAAGAGGGATTCTAGACACCGGGGGTGACAAGAGAGACTGAGACACCAGGGGTGACAAGAGAGACCGGGGACAAGAAAGACCGAGACACCGGGGGTGACAAGAGGGACCTAGACTCTGGGGGTGAAAAGAGAGACCGAGAAACCGGGGGTGACAAGAGAGACTGAGACACCGGGGGTGACAAGAGAGACTGAGACACCGTGGGTGACAAGAGGGACCATGACACCGGGGGTGACAAGAGAGACCGAGACACCGGGGGTGACAAGAGAGACTGAGACACCGGGGGTGACAAGAGAGACCGAGACACCGGGGCTGACAAGAGGGACCAAGACACTGGGGGCGACAAGAGAGACGGAGACACCGGGGGTGACAGGAGAGACCGAGACACCGGGGGTGACAAGAGAGACCGAGACACCGGGGGTGACAAGAGAGACTGAGACACCGGGGGTGACAAGAGGGACTGAGACACCGGGGGTAACAAGAGAGACTAAGACACCGGGGGTGACAAGAGGCACTGAGACACCGGGGGTAACAAGAGAGACTGAGACACCAGGGGTGACAAGAGGGACTGAGACACCGGGGGTGACAAGAGAGACTGAGAAACCGGTGGCGACAAGAGAGACGGAGACACCGGGGGTGACAAGAGGGACTGAGACACCGGGGGTGACAAGAGAGACCGAGACCCAGGGGGTGACAAGAGATTCCGAGACACCGGGGGTGACAAGAGGGACCGAGACACCGGGGGGGACAAGAGGGACCGAGACACCGGGGGTGACAAGAGGGACCGAGACACCGGTGGTGACAAGAGAGACAGAGACACCGGGGGTGACAAGAGGTACCGACACACCGGGGATGACAAGAAGGACCGAGACACCGGGGGTGACAAGAGGGACCAAGACACCGGGGGTGACAAGAGGGACTGAGACACCGGGGGTGACAAGAGAGACCAGGGACAAGAAAGACCGAGACACCGGGGGTGACAAGAGGGACCGAGACACCGGGGGTGACAAGAGAGACTGAGACACCGGGGGTGACAAGAGGGACCATGACACCGGGGGTGACAAGAGGGACCGAGACACCGGGGGTGACAAGAGAGACTGAGACACTGGGGGTGACAAGAGAGACCGAGACAATGGGGGTGACAAGAGAGACTGAGACACCGGGGGTGACAAGAGGGACCAAGACACCGGGTGAGACAAGAGAGACCGAGACACCGGGAGTGACAAGAGAGACTGAGACTCCGGGGGTGACAAGAGGGACCAAGACACCGGGGGTGACAAGAGGGACCAAGACACCGGGGGTGACAGGACAGACCGAGACACCGGGGGTGACAAGAGGGACCGAGACACCGCGGGTGACAAGAGAGACAGCGACACCGGGAGTGACAAGAGAGACCGAGACACCGGGGGTGACAAGAGAGACTGAGACACCGGGGGCGACAAGAGAGACGGAGACACCGGGGGTGACAGGAGAGACCGAGACACCGGGGGTGACAAGAGAGACTGACACACCGGGGGCGACAAGAGAGACCGAGACACCGGGGGTGACAAGAGAGACCGAGACACCGGGGGTGACAAGAGAGACTGAGAAACCGGGGGAGACAAGAGGGACTTAAACACCGGGGGAGACAAGAGGGACCGAGAGACCAGGGGTGACAAGAGAGACTGAGACACCGGGGGTGACAAGAGGGACTGAGACACCGGGGGTGTGAAGAGGGACCTAGACACCGGGGGTGACAAGAGAGACTGAGACACCAGGAGTGACAAGAGGGACTGAGACACCGGGGGTGAAAAGAGAGACCTCGACACCGGGGATGACAAGAGAGACTGAGAAACCGGTGGTGACGAGAGGAACCGATACACCGGGGGTGACAATCGGGACTGAGACACTGGGGGTGACAAGAGGGACTAAGAGACCGGGGGTGACAAGAGAGACCGAGACACCGGGAGTGATAAGAGAGAGCGAGACACCGGGGGTGAAAAGAGGGACCGAGAAACCGGGGGTGACAAGAGAGACCGAGACACCGGGAGTGACAAGAGAGACTGAGACACCGGGGGTGACGAGAGGGACTGAGACACTGGGGGTGCCAAGAGAGACGGAGACACCGGGGGTGACAAGAGAGACGGAGATACCGGGGGTGACAAGAGGGACTGAGACACCGGGGGTGACAAAAGAGACCGAGACACCGGGGGTGACAAGAGAGACCGAGACACCAGGGGTGAAAAGAGGGACCATGACACCGGGGGTGACAAGAGAGACCGAGACACCGGGAGTGACAAGAGAGACTGAGACACTGGGGGTGACGAGAGGGACTGAGACACTGGGGGTGACAAGAGAGACTGAGACACCGGGGGTGACAAGAGAGACGGAGATACCGGGGGTGACAAGAGGGACTGAGACACCGGGGGTGACAAAAGAGACCGAGACACCGGGGGTGACAAGAGAGACCGAGACACCAGGGGTGACAAGAGAGACTGAGACACCGGGGGTGACAAGAGGGACCATGACACCGGGGGTGACAAGAGATACCGAGACACCGGGGGTGACAATCGGGACTGAGACACTGGGGGTGACAAGAGGGACTGAGACACCGGGGGTGACAAGAGGGACCTAGACACCGGGGGTGACAAGAGAGACCGAGACACCGGGAGTGACAAGTGAGACCGAGACACCGGGAGTGACAAGAGAGACTGAGACACCGGTGGTGACAAAAGGGACCGAGACTCCGGGGGTGACAAGAGAGACTGAGACACCGGGGATGACAAGAGGTACCGAGACACCGGGGCGACAAGAGAGACTGAGACACCGGGGGTGGCAAGAGAGACAGAGACACCGGGAGTGACAAGAGAGACCGAGACACCGGGGGTGACAAGAGAGACTGAGACACCGGGGGTAACAAGAGAGACTGAGACACCGGGGGTGACAAGAGGCACTGAGACACCGGGGGTAACAAGAGAGAATGAGAAACCGGGGGAGACAAGAGGGACTGAGACACCGGGGGTGAGAGAAGAGGGACCGAGACACCGGGGGTGACAAGAGAGACTGAGACACTGGGGGTGACAAGAGAGACTGAGACACCGGGGGTGACAAGAGGGACTGAGACACCGGGGGTGTCAAGAGGGAATTAGACACCGGGGGTGACAAGAGAGACTGAGACACCGGGAGTGACAAGAGAGACCGAGACACCGGGAGTGACAAGAGAGACTGAGACACCGGTGGTGACAAAAGGGACCGAGACTCCGGCGGTGACAGGAGAGACCGAGACACTGGGGGTGACAAGAGAGACTGACACACCGGGGGTGACAAGAGAGACCGAGACACCGGGGGTGACAAGAGAAACCGAGACACCGGGGGTGACAAGAGAGACCGAGACACCGGTGGTGAGAAGAGGCACTGAGACACCGGGGGTGACAAGAGAGACTGAGACACCGGGGGTGCCAAGAGAGACTGAGACACCGGGAGAGACAAGAGGGACCTAGACACCGGGGGTGACAAGAGAGACTGAGACACCGGGGGCGACAAGAGAGACGGAGACACCGGGGGTGAAAGGAGAGACCGAGACACCGGGGGTGACAAGAGAGACTGACACACCGGGGGCGACAAGAGAGACCGAGACACCGGGGGTGACAAGAGAGACCGAGACACCGGGGGTGAAAAGAGAGACCGAGACACCGGGGGTGAGAAGAGGCACTGAGACACCGGGGGTGACAAGAGAGACTGGGACACCGGGGGTGCCAAGAGAGACTGAGACACCGGGAGAGACAAGAGGGACCGAGACACCGGGGGTAACAAGAGAGACTGAGACAACAGGGGTGACAAGAGTGACCGGGGACAAGAAAGACCGAGACACCGGGGGTGACAAGAGGGACCGAGACACCGGGGGTGACAATCGGGACTGAAACACCGGGGGTGACAAGAGGGACCATGACACCGGGGGTGACAAGAGGGACTGAGACACCGGGGGTGACAAGAGAGACCGAGACACCGGGGGTGACAAGAGGGACTGAGACACCGGGGGTGACAAGACAGACCGAGACACCGGGGGTGACAAGAGAGACCGAGACACCGGGGGTGACAAGAGAGACTGAGACACCGGGGGTGACAAGAGGGACTGAGACACCGGGGGTGACAAGAGGGACCGAGACACCGGGGGTGACAAGAGAGACCGAGACACCGGGGGTGACAAGAGAGACCGAGACACCGGGGGTGACAAGAGAGATGAGACGCCGGGGGTGACAAGAGGGACCGAGACACCGGGGGTGACACGAGGGACCGAGACACCGGGGGTGACAAGACAGACCGAGACACCGGGGGTGACAAGAGAGACCGAGACACCGGGGGTGACAAGAGGGACCAAGACACCGGGGGTGACAAGAGAGACTGAGACACCGGGGGTGACAAGAGGGACAAAGACACCGGGGGTGACAAGAGAGACTGAGACACCGGGGGTGACAAGAGAGACTGAGACACCGGGGGTGACAAGAGGGACGGATACCCCGGGGGTGACAAGAGGGACCAAGAAACCGGGGGTGACAGGACAGACCGAGACACCGGGCTGACAAGAGGCTCCGAGACACCGGGGGTGACAAGAGAGACCGAGACACCGGGGGTGACAAGAGAGACTGAGACACCGGGGGTGACAAGAGAGACTGAGACACCGGGGGTGAAAAGAGGGACCGAGACACCGGGGATGACAAGAGAGACTGAGAAACCGGAGGTGACGAGAGGAACCGATACACCGGGGGTGACAATCGGGACTGAGACACTGGGGGTGACAAGAGGGACTAAGAGACCGGGGGTGACAAGAGAGACCGAGACACCGGGAGTGATAAGAGAGACCGAGACACCGGGGGTGAAAAGAGGGACCGAGAAACCGGGGGTGACAAGAGAGACCGAGACACCGGGAGTGACAAGAGAGACTGAGACACCGGGGGTGACGAGAGGGACTGAGACACTGGGGGTGCCAAGAGAGACTGAGACACCGGGGGTGACAAGAGAGACGGAGATACCGGGGGTGACAAGAGGGACTGAGACACCGGGGGTGACAAAAGAGACCGAGACACCGGGGGTGACAAGAGAGACCGAGACACCAGGGGTGAAAAGAGGGACCATGACACCGGGGGTGACAAGAGAGACCGAGACACCGGGAGTGACAAGAGAGACTGAGACACTGGGGGTGACGAGAGGGACTGAGACACTGGGGGTGACAAGAGAGACTGAGACACCGGGGGTGACAAGAGAGACGGAGATACCGGGGGTGACAAGAGGGACTGAGACACCGGGGGTGACAAAAGAGACCGAGACACCGGGGGTGACAAGAGAGACCGAGACACCAGGGGTGACAAGAGAGACTGAGACACCGGGGGTGACAAGAGGGACCATGACACCGGGGATGACAAGAGATACCGAGACACCGGGGGTGACAATCGGGACTGAGACACTGGGGGTGACAAGAGGGACTGAGACACCGGGGGTGACAAGAGGGACCTAGACACCGGGGGTGACAAGAGAGACCGAGACACGGGGCTGACAAGAGGCTCCGAGACACCGGGGGTGACAAGAGAGACCGAGACACCGGGGGTGACAAGAGGGACTGAGACACCGGGGGTAACAAGAGAGACTGAGACACCGGGGGTGACAAGAGGCACTGAGACACCGGGGGTAACAAGAGAGACTGAGAAACCGGGGGAGACAAGAGGGACTGAGACACCGGGGGTGACAAGATGGACCGAGACACCGGGGGTGACAAGAGGGACTGAGACACCGGGGGTGTCAAGAGGCACCTAGACACCGGGGGTAACAAGAGAGACTGAGACACCGGGGGTGACAAGAGACACTGAGACACCGGGGGTGACAAGAGAGACTGAGACACCGGGGGTGACAAGAAAGACCAAGACACCGGGGGTGATAAGAGGAACCGAGACACCGGGGGTGACAATCGGGACTGAGACACTGGGGGTGACAAGAGTGTCTGAGACACCGGGGGTGAGAAGAGAGACTTAACACCGGGGGTGACAAGAGAGACTGAGACACCGGGGGTGAAAAGAGAGACTTAACACCGGGGGTGACAAGAGAGACTGAGACACCGGGGGTGACAAGAGAGACCCAGACACCGGGGGAGACAAGAGGGACTGAGACACCGGGGGTGACAAGAGAGACGGAGACACCGGGGGTGACAAGAGAGACTGAGACACCGGGGGTGACAAGAGGGACTGAGACACCGGGGGTGACAAGAGGGACCGAGACACCGGGGGTGACAAGAGGGACTGAGACACCGGGGGTCACATGAGGGACTGAGACACCGGGGGTGACAAGAGAGACTGAGACACCGGGGTGACAAGAGGGACCTAGACACCGGGGGTGACAAGAGAGACTGAGACACCGGGGGTGACACAGAGACTGAGACACCGGGGGTGACAAGAGGGACCTAGACACCGGGGGTGACAAGAGACACTGAGACACCGGGGGTGACAAGAGAGACTGAGACACCAGGAGTGACAAGAGGGACTGAGACACCGGAGGTGACAAGAGAGACCTCGACACCGGGAGTGACAAGAGAGACTGAGACACCGGGGGGGACAATCGGGACTGAGACACCGGGGGTGACAAGAGAGACCGAGACACCGGGGGTGACAAGAGAGACTGAGACACCGGGGGTGACAAGAGGGACTGAGACACCGGGGGTGACAAGAGGGACCGAGACACCGGGGGTGACAAGAGGGACTGAGACACCGGGGGTCACATGAGGGACTGAGACACCGGGGGTGACAAGAGAGACTGAGACACCGGGGTGACAAGAGGGACCTAGACACCGGGGGTGACAAGAGAGACTGAGACACCGGGGGTTACACAGAGACTGAGACACCGGGGGTGACAAGAGGGACCTAGACACCGGGGGTGACAAGAGACACTGAGACACCGGGGGTGACAAGAGAGACTGAGACACCAGGAGTGACAAGAG
The DNA here is from genome assembly GCF_047496795.1 of Chiloscyllium punctatum. Taxonomy (NCBI): domain Eukaryota; kingdom Metazoa; phylum Chordata; class Chondrichthyes; order Orectolobiformes; family Hemiscylliidae; genus Chiloscyllium; species Chiloscyllium punctatum. Next base: position 97,949,354 of record NC_092744.1, read on the forward strand.
GGACTGAGACACCGGGGGTGACAAGAGAGACCTCGACACCGGGAGTGACAAGAGAGACTGAGACACCGGGGGGGACAATCGGGACTGAGACACCGGGGGTGACAAGAGAGACCGAGACACCGGGGGTGACAAGAGGGACCGAGACACCGGGGGTGACAAGAGAGACCGAGACACCGGGATTGACAAGAGAGACTGAGACACCGGGGGTGACAAGAGGGACTGAGACACCGGGGGTGACAAGAGGGACTGAGACACCGGGGGCGACAAGAGAGACGGAGACACCGGGGGTGACAAGAGGGACTGAGACACCGGGGGTGACAAGAGGGACCGAGAGACCAGGGTTGACAAGAGAGACTGAGACACCGTGGGTGACAAGAGAGACTGAGACACCGGGGGTGACAAGAGGGACTGAGACACCGGGGGTGTGAAGAGGGACCTAGACACCGGGGGTGACAAGAGAGACTGAGACACCGGTGGTGACAAGAGAGACTGAGACACCGGGGGTGACAAGAGGGACCGAGACACCGGGGATGACAAGAGAGACTGAGAAACCGGTGGTGACAAGAGAGACTGAGACACCGGGGGTGACAAGAGGAACCGAGACACCGGGGGTGACAATCGGGACTGAGACACTGGGGGTGACAAGAGGGACTGAGCGACCGGGGGTGACATGAGAGACCGAGACACCGGGAGTGATAAGAGAGACCGAGACACCGGGGGTGACAAGAGGGACCGAGGAACCGGGGGAGACAAGAGAGACCGAGACACCGGGAGTGACAAGAGAGACTGAGACACCGGGGGTGACGAGAGGGACTGAGATACTGGGTTTGACAAGAGAGACTGAGACACCGGGGGTGACAAGAGAGACGGAGATACCGGGGGTGACAAGAGGGACTGAGACACCGGGGGTGACAAGAGAGACCGAGACACCGGGGGTGACAAGAGAGTCCGAGACACCGGGGGTGACAAGAGGGACCGAGACACCGTGGGGGACAAGATGGACCGAGACACCGGGGGTGTCTAGAGGGACCGAGACACCGGTGGTGACAAAAGGGACCGAGACTCCGGGGGTGACAAGAGAGACTGAGACACCGGGGGTGACAAGAGAGACCGAGGCACCGGGGGTGACAAGAGAGACTGAGACACCGGGGGCGACAAGAGAGACGGAGACACCGGGGGTGAAAGGAGAGACCGAGACACCGGGGGTGACAAGAGAGACTGACACACAGGGGGCGACAAGAGAGACCGAGACACCGGGGGTGACAAGAGAGACCGAGACACCGGGGGTGAAAAGAGAGACCGAGACACCGGGGGTGAGAAGAGGCACTGAGACACCGGGTTGACAAGAGAGACTGGGACACCGGGGGTGCCAAGAGAGACTGAGACACCGGGAGAGACAAGAGGGACCTAGACACCGGGGGTGACAAGAGAGACTGAGACACCGGGAGTGACAAGAGAGACCGAGACACCGGGAGTGACAAGAGAGACTGAGACACCGGTGGTGACAAAAGGGACCGAGACTCCGGCGGTGACAGGAGAGACCGAGACACTGGGGGTGACAAGAGAGACTGACACACCGGGGGTGACAAGAGAGACCGAGACACCGGGGGTGACAAGAGAAACCGAGACACCGGGGGTGACAAGAGAGACCGAGACACCGGTGGTGAGAAGAGGCACTGAGACACCGGGGGTGACAAGAGAGACTGAGACACCGGGGGCGACAAGAGAGACGGAGACACCGGGGGTGAAAGGAGAGACCGAGACACCGGGGGTGACAAGAGAGACTGACACACCGGGGGCGACAAGAGAAACCGAGACACCGGGGGTGACAAGAGAGACCGAGACACCGGGGGTGAAAAGAGAGACCGAGACACCGGGGGTGAGAAGAGGCACTGAGACACCGGGGGTGACAAGAGAGACTGGGACACCGGGGGTGCCAAGAGAGACTGAGACACCGGGAGAGACAAGAGGGACCGAGACACCGGGGGTGACAAGAGTGACCGGGGACAAGAAAGACCGAGACACCGGGGGTGACAAGAGAGACCTCGACACCGGGAGTGACAAGAGAGACTGAGACATCGGGGGGGACAATCGGGACTGAGACACCGGGGGTGACAAGAGAGACCGAGACACCGGGGGTGACAAGAGGGACCGAGACACCGGGGGTGACAAGAGAGACCGAGACACCGGGATTGACAAGAGAGACTGAGACACCGGGGGTGACAAGAGGGACTGAGACACCGGGGGTGACAAGAGGGACTGAGACACCGGGGGCGACAAGAGGAACCGAGACACCGGGGGTGACAAGAGAGACTGAGACACCGGGGGTGACAAGAGGGACTGAGACACCGGGGGTGTGAAGAGGGACCTAGACACCGGGGGTGACAAGAGAGACTGAGACACCGGTGGTGACAAGAGAGACTGAGACACCGGGGGTGACAAGAGGGACCGAGACACCGGGGATGACAAGAGAGACTGAGAAACCGGAGGTGACAAGAGGAACCGAGACACCGGGGGTGACAATCGGGACTGAGACACTGGGGGTGACAAGTGGGACTGAGCGACCGGGGGTGACATGAGAGACCGAGACACCGGGAGTGATAAGAGAGACCGAGACACCGGGGGTGACAAGAGGGACCGAGGAACCGGGGGAGACAAGAGAGACCGAGACACCGGGAGTGACAAGAGAGACTGAGACACCGGGGGTGACGAGAGGGACTGAGATACTGGGTTTGACAAGAGAGACTGAGACACCGGGGGTGACAAGAGAGACGGAGATACCGGGGGTGACAAGAGGGACTGAGACACCGGGGGTGACAAGAGAGACCGAGACACCGGGGGTGACAAGAGAGTCCGAGACACCGGGGGTGACAAGAGGGACCGAGACACCGTGGGGGACAAGATGGACCGAGACACCGGGGGTGTCTAGAGGGACCGAGACACCGGTGGTGACAAAAGGGACCGAGACTCCGGGGGTGACAAGAGAGACTGAGACACCGGGGGTGACAAGAGAGACCGAGGCACCGGGGGTGACAAGAGAGACTGAGACACCGGGGGCGACAAGAGAGACGGAGACACCGGGGGTGAAAGGAGAGACCGAGACACCGGCGGTGACAAGAGAGACTGACACACCGGGGGCGACAAGAGAGACCGAGACACCGGGGGTGACAAGAGAGACCGAGACACCGGGGGTGAAAAGAGAGACCGAGACACCGGGGGTGAGAAGAGGCACTGAGACACCGGGTTGACAAGAGAGACTGGGACACCGGGGGTGCCAAGAGAGACTGAGACACCGGGAGAGACAAGAGGGACCTAGACACCGGGGGTAACAAGAGAGACTGAGACACCAGGGGTGACATGAGTGACCGTGGACAAGAAAGACCGAGACACCGGGGGTGACAAGAGGGACCGAGACACCGGGGGTGACAATCGGGACTGAAACACCGGGGGTGACAAGAGGGACCATGACACCGGGGGTGACAAGAGGGACTGAGACACCGGGGGTGACAAGAGAGACCGAGACACCGGGGGTGACAAGAGGGACTGAGACACCGGGGGTGAAAAGAGAGACTTAACACCGGGGGTGACAAGAGAGAGTGAGACACCGGGGGTGACAAGAGAGACCGAGACACCGGGGGAGACAAGAGGGACTGAGACACCGGGGGTGACAAGAGAGACTGAGACACCGGGGGTGAAAAGAGAGACTTAACACCGGGGGTGACAAGAGAGAGTGAGACACCGGGGGTGACAAGAGAGACCGAGACACCGGGGGAGACAAGAGGGACTGAGACACCGGGGGTGACAAGAGAGACGGAGACACCGGGGGTGACAAGAGAGACTGAGACACCGGGGGTGACAAGAGGGACTGAGACACCGGGGGTGACAAGACAGACCGAGATACCGGGGGTGACAAGAGAGACAGAGACACCGGGGGTGACAAGAGGGATCGAGACACCGGGGGTGACAAGAGAGACCGAGACACCGGGGGTGACAAGAGGCACTGAGACAGCGGGGGTGACAAGAGAGACTGAGAAACCGGGGGAGACAAGAGGGACTGAAACACCGGGGGAGACAAGAGGGACCGAGAGACCAGGGGTGACAAGAGAGACTGAGACACCGGGGGTGACAAGAGAGACTGAGACACCGGGGGTGACAAGAGAGACGGAGATACCGGGGGTGACAAGAGGAACTGAGACACCGGGGGTGACAAGAGAGACCGAGACACCGGGGGTGACAAGAGAGTCCGAGACACCGTGGGGGACAAGATGGACCGAGACACCGGGGGTGTCAAGAGGGACCGAGACACCGGTGGTGACAAAAGGGACAGAGACTCCGGGGTGACAAGAGAGACTGAGACACCGGGGGTGACAAGAGAGACCGAGGCACCGGGGGTGACAAGAGAGACTGAGACACCGGGGTCGACAAGAGAGACGGAGACACCGGGGGTGAAAGGAGAGACCGAGACACCGCGGGTGACAAGAGAGACTGACACACCGGGGGCGACAAGAGAGACCGAGACACCGGGGGTGACAAGAGAGACCGAGACACCGGGGGTGACAAGAGAGACCGAGACACCGGGGGTGACAAGAGGCACTGAGACACCGGGGGTGACAAGAGAGACTGAGACACCGGGAGAGACAAGAGGGACCTAGACACCGGGGGTGACAATCGGGACTGAAAAACCGGGGGTGACAAGAGGGACCGTGACACCGGGGGTGACAAGAGATACCGAGACACCGGGGGTGACAAGAGGGACTGAGACACCGGGGGTGACAAGACAGACCGAGACACCGGGGGTGACAAGAGAGACCGAGACACCGGGGGTGACAAGAGAGACTGAGACACCGGGGGTGACACGAGGGACTGAGACACCGGGGGTGACAAGAGGCACCGAGACACCGGGGGTGACAAGAGAGACCGAGACACCGGGGGTGACAAGAGAGACCGAGACACCGGGGGTGACAAGACAGACCGAGACACCGGGGGTGACAAGAGAGACCGAGACACCGGGGGTGACAAGAGGGTCCAAGACACCGGGGGTGACAAGAGGGACCGAGACACCGGGGGTGACAAGACAGACCGAGACACCGGGGGTGAAAAGAGAGACCGAGACACCGGGGGTGACAAGAGGGACCAAGACACCGGGGGTGACAAGAGAGACTGAGACACCGGGGGTGACAAGAGGGACCAAGACACCGGGCGTGACAAGAGAGACTGAGACACCGGGGGTGACAAGAGAGACTGAGACACCGGGGGTGATAAGAGGGACGAAGACACCGGGGGTGACAAGAGGGACCAAGACACCGGGGGTGACAGGACAGACCGAGACACCGGGGGTGACAAGAGGGTCCGAGACACCGGGGGTGACAGGACAGACCGAGACACCGGGGGTGACAAGAGGGACCAAGACACCGGGGGTGACAGGACAGACCGAGACACCGGGGGTGACAAGAGGGTCCGAGACACCGGGGGTGACAAGAGAGACCGAGACACCGGGGGTGACAGGAGAGACCGAGACACCGGGGGTGACAAGAGAGACCGAGACACCGGGGGTGACAAGAGAGACTGAGACACCGGGGGTGACAAGAGGGACTGAGAAACCGGGGGTAACAAGAGAGACTGAGACACCGGGGGTGACAAGAGGCACTGAGACACCGGGGTTAACAAGAGAGACTGAGAAACCGGGGGAGACAAATGGGACTGAGACACCGGGGGTGACAAGATGGACCGAGACACCGGGGGTGACAAGAGGGACTGAGACACCGGGGGTGTCAAGAGGCACCTAGACACCGGGGGTGACAAGTGAGACTGAGACACCGGGGGTGACAAGAGAGACTGAGACACCGGGGGTGACAAGAGGGACCTAGACACCGGGGGTGACAAGAGAGACTGAGACACCGGGGGTGACAAGAGGCACTGAGACACCGCGTGTAACAAGAGAGACTGAGAAACCGGGGGAGACAAGAGGGACTGAGACACCGGGGGTGACAAGATGGACCGAGACACCGGGAGTGACAAGAGGGACTGAGACACCGGGGGTGTCAAGAGGCACCTAGACACCGGGGGTGACAAGAGAGACTGAGACACCGGGGGTGACAAGAGGGACCTAGACACCGGGGGTGCCAAAGAGACCGGGTACAAGAAAGACCAAGACACCGGGGGTGACAAGAGGAACCGAGACACCGGGGGTGACAATCGGGACTGAGACACTGGGGGTGACAAGAGTGACTGAGACACCGGGGGTGACAAGAGAGACTTAACACCGGGGGTGACAAGAGAGACTGAGACACCGGGGGTGACAAGAGAGACCGAGACACCGGGGGAGACAAGAGGGACTGAGACACCGGGGGTGACAAGAGAGACGGAGACAACGGGGGTGACAAGAGAGACTGAGACACCGGGGGTGACAAGAGGGACTGAGACACCGGGGGTGACAAGAGAGACGGAGACACCGGGGGTGACAAGAGAGACTGAGACACCGGGGGTGACAAGAGGGACTGAGACACCGGGGGTGACAAGAGGGACCGAGACACCGGGGGTGACAAGAGGGACTGAGACAGCGGGGGTCACATGAGGGACTGAGACACCGGGGGTGACAAGAGAGACTGAGACACCGGGGTGACAAGAGGGACCTAGACACCGGGGGTGACAAGAGAGACGGAGACACCGGGGGTGACAAGAGAGACTGAGACACCGGGGGTGACAACAGAGACTGAGACACCGGGGGTGACAAGAGAGGCTGAGACACCGGGGGTGACAAGAGGGACTGAGACACCGGGGGTGACAAGAGAGACCTAGACACCGGGAGTGACAAGAGAGACTGAGACACCGGGGGGGACAATCGGGACTGAGACACCGGGGGTGACAAGAGGGACTGAGACACCGGGGGTGACAAGAGAGACTATGACACCGGGGGTGACAAGAGGGACTGAGACACCGGGGGTGACAAGAGAGACCTAGACACCGGGAGTGACAAGAGAGACTGAGACACCGGGGGGGACAATCGGGACTGAGATACCGGGTGTGACAAGAGAGACCGAGACACCGGGGGTGACAAGGGGGACCGAGACACCGGGGGTGACATGAGAGACCGAGACACCGGTAGTGACAAGAGAGACTGAGACACCGGGGGTGACAAGAGGGACTGAGACACCGGGGGTGTCAAGAGGGACTGAGACACCGCGGGCGACAAGAGAGACGGAGATACCGGGGGTGACAAGAGGGACTGAGTCACCGGGGGTGACAAGAGAGACCGAGACACAGGGGGTGACAAGAGGGACCGAGACACCGGGGGTGACAAGAGGGACCGAGACACCGGGGGTGACAACAGAGACTGAGACACCGGGGGTGACAAGTGGGACCTAGACACCGGGGGTGACAACAGGGACCGAGACACCGGGGGTGACAAGAGAGACTTAGAAACCGGGGGTGACAAGAGGGACCTAGACACCGGGGGAGACAAGAGAGACCGAGACACCGGGGGTGACAAGAGAGACCGAGACACTGGGGGTGATAAGAGAGACCTAGACACCGGGGGTGACAAGAGAGTGCGAGACACCGGGGGTGACAAGAGAGACTGAGACACCGGGGGTGACAAGAGAGACCAGGGACAAGAAAGACCCAGACACCGGGGGTGACAAGAGGGACCGAGATACCGGGGGTGACAATCGGGACTGAGACACTGGGGGTGACATGTGAGACTGAGACACTGGGGGTGACAAGAGAGACCGAGACACTGGGGGTGACAAGAGAGACTGAGACACCGGGGGTGACAAGAGGGACCAAGACACCGGGGGTGACAAGAGAGACTCAGACACCGGGAGTGACAAGAGAGACTGAGACACCGGGGGTGACAAGAGGGACCAAAACACCGGGGGGTGACAAGAGAAACCGAGACACCGGGAGTGACAAGAGGGACCGAGACACCGGGGGTGACAAGAGAGACCGAGACACCGGGGGCGACAAGAGAGACGGAGACACCGGGGGTGACAAGAGAGACTGAGACACCGGGTGTGACAAGAGAGACTGAGACACCGGGGGTGCCAAGAGAGACTGAGACACCGGGAGAGACAAGAGGGACCTAGACACCGAGGGTGACAAGAGAGACTGAGACACCAGGGGTGACAAGAGGGACTGAGACACCGGGAGTGACAAGAGAGACTGAGACACCGGGGGTGACAAGAGAGACCGGGGACAAGAAAGACCGAGACACCGGGGGTGACAAGAGCGACCTAGACACTGGCGGTGAAAAGAGAGACCGAGACACCGGGGGTGAAAAGAGAGACCGAGACACCGGGGGTGACAAGAGAGACCGAGACACCGGGGGTGTCAAGAGGGACCATGACACCGGGGGTGACAAGACAGACCGAGACACCGGGGGTGACAAGAGAGACCGAGACACCGGGGGTGACAAGAGAGACTGAGACACCGGGGGTGACAAGAGAGACTGAGACACCGGGGGTGACAAGAGGGACTGAGACACCGGGGGTGACAAGAGGGACCAAGACACCGGGGGTGACAGGACAGACCGAGACACCGGGGGTGACAAGAGGGTCCGAGACACCGGGGGTGACAAGAGAGCCCGAGACACCGGGGGTGACAAGAGAGACTGAGACACCGGGGGTGACAAGAGAGACGGAGACACCGGGGGTGACAGGAGAGACCGAGACACCGGGGGTGACAATAGAGACCGAGACACCGGGGGTGACAAGAGAGACTGCAACACCGGGGGTGACAAGAGGGACTGAGACACCGGGGGTAACAAGAGAGACTGAGACACCGGGGGTGACAAGAGGCACTGAGCCACCGGGGGTAACAAGAGAGACTGAGAAACCGGGGGAGACAAGAGGGACTGAGACACCGGGGGTGAAAAGAGGGACCGAGACACCGGGGGTGACAAGAGGGACTGAGACACCGGGAGTGACAAGAGAGACCGAGACACCGGGGGTGACAAGAGAGACTGAGACACCGGGGGTGACAAGAGAGACCGAGACACCCGGGGTGACAAGAGAGACCGAGACACCGGGGGTGAGAAGAGCCACTGAGACACCGGGGTGACAAGAGGGACCTAGACACCGGGGGTGACAAGAGAGACTGAGACACCGGGGGTGCCAAGAGAGACTGAGACATCGGGAGAGACAAGAGGGACCTCAACACCTGGGGTGACAAGAGAGACTGAGACACCGGGGGTGACAAGAGAGACCGGGGACAAGAAAGACCGAGACACCGGGGGTGACAAGAGGGACCAAGACACCGGGGGTGACAATCGGGACTGAAACACCGGGGGTGACAAGAGAGACTGAGACACCGGGGGTGACAAGAGAGACCGAGACACCGGGGGTGACAATCGGGACTGAAACACCGGGGGTGACAAGAGGGACTGAGACACCGGGGGTGACAAGAGGGACCAAGACACTGGGAGTGACAAGAGAGACTGAGACACCGGGGGTGACAAGAGGGACTGAGACACCGGGGGTGACAAGAGGGACTGAGACACCGGGGGTGACAAGAGAGACCGAGACACAGGGGGTGACAAGAGGGATGGAGACACCGGGGGTGACAAGAGGGACTGAGACACCGGGGGTGACATGAGAGACTGAGACACCGGGGGTGACAAGAGGGACCGAGACACCAGGGGTGACAACAGAGACTGAGACACCGGGGGTGACAAGAGGGACCTAGACACCGGGGGTGACAAGAGAGACCGAGACACCGGGGGTGACAAGAGGGACCGAGATACCGGGGGTGACAAGAGTGACTTAGACACCGGGGGTGACAAGAGGGACTTACACACCGGGGGTGACAAGAGGGACCTAGACAACGGAGGTGACAAGAGAGACTGAGACACCGGGGGTGACAAGAGAGACCGAGACACTGGGGGTGACAAGAGGGACCTAGACACCGGGGGTGACAAGAGAGTGCGAGACACCGGGGGTGACAAGAGAGTCTGAGACACCGGTGGTGACAAGAGAGACCAGGGACAAGAAAGACCGAGACACCGGGGGTGACAAGAGGGACCGAGACACCGGGGGTGACAATCGGGACTGAGACACCGGGGGTGACAAGAGAGACTGAGACACCTGGGGTGCCAAGAGAGACACAAGAGGGACCTAGACACCGGGGGTGACAAGAGAGACTGATACACCGGGGGTGACAAGAGAGACCGAGACACTGGGGGTGACAAGAGGGACCTAGACACCGGGGGTGACAAGAGAGTGCGAGACACCGGGGGTGACAAGAGAGACTGAGACACCGGTGGTGACAAGAGAGACCAGGGACAAGAAAGACCGAGACACCGGGGTTGACAAGAGGGACCGAGACACCGGGGGTGACAATCGGGACTGAGACACCGGGGGTGACAAGAGAGACTGAGACACCGGGGGTGCCAAGAGAGACTGAGACACCAGGAGACACAAGAGGGACCTAGACACCGGGGGTGACAAGAGAGACTGAGACACCGGGGGTGACAAGAGAGACCGGGGACAAGAAAGACCGAGACACCGGGGGTGACAAGAGGGACCGAGACACCGGGGGTGACAATCGGGACTGAAACACCGGGGGTGACAAGAGGGACCTAGACCCTGGTGTTAAAAGAGAGACCGAGACACCGGGGGTGACAAGAGAGACCGAGACACTGGGGGTGACAAGAGAGACCGAGACACTGGGGGTGAAAAGAGAGACTGAGACACCGGGGGTGACAAGAGGGACCAAGACACCGGGGGTGACAAGAGAGACCGAGACACCGGGAGTGACAAGAGGGACCGAGACACCGGGGGTGACAAGAGAGACCGAGACACCGGGGGCGACAAGAGCGACGGAGACACCGGGGGTGACAAGAGAGACTGAGACACCGGGTGTGACAAGAGAGACTGAGACACCGGGGGTGCCAAGAGAGACTGAGACACCGGGAGAGACAAGAGGGACCTAGACACCGGGGGTGACAAGAGAGACTGAGACACCAGGGGTGACAAGAGGGACTGAGACACCGGGAGTGACAAGAGAGACTGAGACACCGGGGGTGACAAGAGAGACCGGGGACAAGAAAGACCGAGACACCGGGGGTGACAAGAGGGACCTAGACACTGGGGGTGAAAAGAGAGACCGAGACACAGGGGGTGAAAAGAGAGACCGAGACACCGGGGGTGACAAGAGAGACCGAGACACCGGGGGTGTCAAGAGGGACCATGACACCGGGGGTGACAAGAGGGACCGAGACACCGGGGGTGACAAGAGAGACTGAGACACCGGGGGTGACAAGAGAGACTGAGACACTGGGGTTGAAAAGAGAGACCGAGACACCGGGGGTGAAAAGAGAGACCGAGACACCGGGGCTGACAAGAGAGACCGAGACACCGGGGGTGTCAAAGGGGACCATGACACCTGGGGTGACAAGAGAGACCGAGACACCGGGGGTGACAAGAGGGTCTGAGACACCGGGGCTGACAAGAGAGACTGAGACACCGGGGGTGACAAGAGAGACTGAGACACCGGGGTTGACAAGAGGGACTGAGACACCGGGGGTGACAAGAGGGACCAAGACACCGGGGGTGACAGGACAGACCGAGACACCGGGGGTGAAAAGAGGGTCCGAGACACCGGGGGTGACAAGAGAGACCGAGACACCGGGGGTGACAAGAGAGACTGAGACACCGGGGGTGACAAGAGAGACGGAGACACCGGGGGTGACAGGAGAGACCGAGACACCGGGGGTGACAAGAGAGACCGAGACACCGGGGGTGACAAGAGAGACTGAGACACCGGGGGTGACAAGAGGGACTGAGACAACGGGGGCGACAAGAGAGACGGAGACACCGGGGGTGACAGGAGAGACCGAGACACCGGGGGTGACAAGAGAGACCGAGACACCGGGGGCGACAAGAGCGACGGAGACACCGGGGGTGACAAGAGAGACTGAGACACCGGGTGTGACAAGAGAGACTGAGACACCGGGGGTGCCAAGAGAGACTGAGACACCGGGAGAGACAAGAGGGACCTAGACACCGGGGGTGACAAGAGAGACTGAGACACCAGGGGTGACAAGAGGGACTGAGACACCGGGAGTGACAAGAGAGACTGAGACACCGGGGGTGACAAGAGAGACCGGGGACAAGAAAGACCGAGACACCGGGGGTGACAAGAGGGACCTAGACACTGGGGGTGAAAAGAGAGACCGAGACACAGGGGGTGAAAAGAGAGACCGAGACACCGGGGGTGACAAGAGAGACCGAGACACCGGGGGTGTCAAGAGGGACCATGACACCGGGGGTGACAAGAGGGACCGAGACACCGGGGGTGACAAGAGAGACTGAGACACCGGGGGTGACAAGAGAGACTGAGACACTGGGGTTGAAAAGAGAGACCGAGACACCGGGGGTGAAAAGAGAGACCGAGACACCGGGGCTGACAAGAGAGACCGAGACACCGGGGGTGTCAAAGGGGACCATGACACCTGGGGTGACAAGAGAGACCGAGACACCGGGGGTGACAAGAGGGTCTGAGACACCGGGGCTGACAAGAGAGACTGAGACACCGGGGGTGACAAGAGAGACTGAGACACCGGGGTTGACAAGAGGGACTGAGACACCGGGGGTGACAAGAGGGACCAAGACACCGGGGGTGACAGGACAGACCGAGACACCGGGGGTGAAAAGAGGGTCCGAGACACCGGGGGTGACAAGAGAGACCGAGACACCGGGGGTGACAAGAGAGACTGAGACACCGGGGGTGACAAGAGAGACGGAGACACCGGGGGTGACAGGAGAGACCGAGACACCGGGGGTGACAAGAGAGACCGAGACACCGGGGGTGACAAGAGAGACTGAGACACCGGGGGTGACAAGAGGGACTGAGACAACGGGGGTAACAAGAGAGACTGAGACACCGGGGGTGACAAGAGGCACTGAGACACCGGGGGTAACAAGAGAGACTGAGAAACCGGGGGAGACAAGAGGGACTGAGACACCGGGGGTGACAAGAGGGACCATGACACCGGGGGTGACATGAGGGACTGAGACACCGGGGGTGACAAGAGGGACCGAGACACCGGGGGTGACAAGAGAGACTGAGACACCGGGGGTGACAAGAGAGACCGAGACACCCGGGGTGACAAGAGAGACCGAGACACCGGGGGTGAGAAGAGCCACTGAGACACCGGGGTGACAAGAGGGACCTAGACACCGGGGGTGACAAAAGAGACTGAGACACCGGGGGTGCCAAGAGAGACTGAGACATCGGGAGAGACAAGAGGGACCTAGACACCTGGGGTGACAAGAGAGACTGAGACACCGGGGGTGACAAGAGAGACCGGGGACAAGAAAGACCGAGACACCGGGGGTGACAAGAGGGACCGAGACACCGGGGGTGACAATCGGGACTGAAACACCGGGGGTGACAAGAGGGACCTGGACACTGGGGGTGAAAAGAGAGACCGAGACACCGGGGGTGACAAGAGAGACCGAGACACGGGGGGTGACAAGAGAGACTGAGACACCGGGGGTGACAAGAGGGACCATGACACCGGTGGCGAAAAGACAGACCGAGACACCGGGGGTGACAAGAGAGACCGAGACACCGGGTGTGACAAGAGAGACTGAGACACCGGGGGTGACAAGAGGGACCAAGACACCGGGGGTGACAAGAGGGACCAAGAATCCGGGGGTGACAGGACAGACCGAGACACCGGGGGTGACAAGAGGGTCCGAGACACCGGGGGTGACAAGAGAGACCGAGACACCGGGGGTGACAAGAGAGACTGAGACACCGGGGGCGACAAGAGAGACGGAGACACCGGGGGTGACAGGAGAGACCGAGACACCGGGGGTGACAAGAGAGACCGAGACACCGGGGGTGACAAGAGAGACTGAGACACCGGGGGTGACAAGAGGGACTGAGACACCGGGGGTAACAAGAGAGACTGAGACACCGGGGGTGACAAGAGGCACTGAGACACCGGGGGTAACAAGAGAGACTGAGACACCGGGGGTGACAAGAGGGACTGAGACACCGGGGGTGACAAGAGAGACTGAGACACTGGGGGCGACAAGAGAGACGGAGACACCGGGGGTGACAAGAGGGACTGAGACACCGGGGGTGACAAGAGAGACCGAGACCCCGGGGGTGACAAGAGATTCCGAGACACCGGGGGCGACAAGCGAGACCGAGACACTGGGGGCGACAAGAGAGACGAAGACACCGGGGGTGACAAGAGGGACCAAGACACCGGGGGTGACAAGAGGGACCAAGAATCCGGGGGTGACAGGACAGACCGAGACACCGGGGGTGACAAGAGGGTCCGAGACACCGGGGGTGACAAGAGAGACCGAGACACCGGGGGTGACAAGAGAGACTGAGACACCGGGGGCGACAAGAGAGACGGAGACACCGGGGGTGACAGGAGAGACCGAGACACTGGGGGTGACAAGAGAGACCGAGACACCGGGGGTGACAAGAGAGACTGAGACACCGGGGGTGACAAGAGGGACTGAGACACGGGGTAACAAGAGAGACTGAGACACCGGGGGTGACAAGAGGCACTGAGACACCGGGGGTAACAAGAGAGACTGAGACACCGGGGGTGACAAGAGGGACTGAGACACCGGGGGTGACAAGAGAGACTGAGACACTGGGGGCGACAAGAGAGACGGAGACACCGGGGGTGACAAGAGAGACCGAGACACCGGGGGTGACAAGAGAGACTGAGACACCGGGGGTGACAAGAGGGACTGAGACACGGGGGTAACAAGAGAGACTGAGACACCGGGGGTGACAAGAGGCACTGAGACACCGGGGGTGACAATCGGGACTGAGACACTGGGGGTGACATGTGAGACTGAGACACTGGGGGTGACAAGAGAGACCGAGACACTGGGGGTGACAAGAGAGACTGAGACACCGGGGGTGACAAGAGGGACCAAGACACCGGGGGTGACAAGAGAGACTGAGACACCGGGAGTGACAAGAGAGACTGAGACACCGGGGGTGACAAGAGGGACCAAAACACCGGGGGGTGACAAGAGAAACCGAGACACCGGGAGTGACAAGAGGGACCGAGACACCGGGGGTGACAAGAGAGACCGAGACACCGGGGGCGACAAGAGAGACGGAGACACCGGGGGTGACAAGAGAGACTGAGACACCGGGTGTGACAAGAGAGACTGAGACACCGGGGGTGCCAAGAGAGACTGAGACACCGGGAGAGACAAGAGGGACCTAGACACCGGGGGTGACAAGAGAGACTGAGACACCAGGGGTGACAAGAGGGACTGAGACACCGGGAGTGACAAGAGAGACTGAGACACCGGGGGTGACAAGAGAGACCGGGGACAAGAAAGACCGAGACACCGGGGGTGACAAGAGCGACCTAGACACTGGCGGTGAAAAGAGAGACCGAGACACCGGGGGTGAAAAGAGAGACCGAGACACCGGGGGTGACAAGAGAGACCGAGACACCGGGGGTGTCAAGAGGGACCATGACACCGGGGGTGACAAGACAGACCGAGACACCGGGGGTGACAAGAGAGACCGAGACACCGGGGGTGACAAGAGAGACTGAGACACCGGGGGTGACAAGAGAGACTGAGACACCGGGGGTGACAAGAGGGACTGAGACACCGGGGGTGACAAGAGGGACCAAGACACCGGGGGTGACAGGACAGACCGAGACACCGGGGGTGACAAGAGGGTCCGAGACACCGGGGGTGACAAGAGAGCCCGAGACACCGGGGGTGACAAGAGAGACTGAGACACCGGGGGTGACAAGAGAGACGGAGACACCGGGGGTGACAGGAGAGACCGAGACACCGGGGGTGACAATAGAGACCGAGACACCGGGGGTGACAAGAGAGACTGCAACACCGGGGGTGACAAGAGGGACTGAGACACCGGGGGTAACAAGAGAGACTGAGACACCGGGGGTGACAAGAGGCACTGAGCCACCGGGGGTAACAAGAGAGACTGAGAAACCGGGGGAGACAAGAGGGACTGAGACACCGGGGGTGAAAAGAGGGACCGAGACACCGGGGGTGACAAGAGGGACTGAGACACCGGGAGTGACAAGAGAGACCGAGACACCGGGGGTGACAAGAGAGACTGAGACACCGGGGGTGACAAGAGAGACCGAGACACCCGGGGTGACAAGAGAGACCGAGACACCGGGGGTGAGAAGAGCCACTGAGACACCGGGGTGACAAGAGGGACCTAGACACCGGGGGTGACAAGAGAGACTGAGACACCGGGGGTGCCAAGAGAGACTGAGACATCGGGAGAGACAAGAGGGACCTCAACACCTGGGGTGACAAGAGAGACTGAGACACCGGGGGTGACAAGAGAGACCGGGGACAAGAAAGACCGAGACACCGGGGGTGACAAGAGGGACCAAGACACCGGGGGTGACAATCGGGACTGAAACACCGGGGGTGACAAGAGAGACTGAGACACCGGGGGTGACAAGAGAGACCGAGACACCGGGGGTGACAATCGGGACTGAAACACCGGGGGTGACAAGAGGGACTGAGACACCGGGGGTGACAAGAGGGACCAAGACACCGGGAGTGACAAGAGAGACTGAGACACCGGGGGTGACAAGAGGGACTGAGACACCGGGGGTGACAAGAGGGACTGAGACACCGGGGGTGACAAGAGAGACCGAGACACAGGGGGTGACAAGAGGGATGGAGACACCGGGGGTGACAAGAGGGACTGAGACACCGGGGGTGACATGAGAGACTGAGACACCGGGGGTGACAAGAGGGACCGAGACACCAGGGGTGACAACAGAGACTGAGACACCGGGGGTGACAAGAGGGACCTAGACACCGGGGGTGACAAGAGAGACCGAGACACCGGGGGTGACAACAGGGACCGAGATACCGGGGGTGACAAGAGTGACTTAGACACCGGGGGTGACAAGAGGGACTTACACACCGGGGGTGACAAGAGGGACCTAGACAACGGAGGTGACAAGAGAGACTGAGACACCGGGGGTGACAAGAGAGACCGAGACACTGGGGGTGACAAGAGGGACCTAGACACCGGGGGTGACAAGAGAGTGCGAGACACCGGGGGTGACAAGAGAGTCTGAGACACCGGTGGTGACAAGAGAGACCAGGGACAAGAAAGACCGAGACACCGGGGGTGACAAGAGGGACCGAGACACCGGGGGTGACAATCGGGACTGAGACACCGGGGGTGACAAGAGAGACTGAGACACCTGGGGTGCCAAGAGAGACACAAGAGGGACCTAGACACCGGGGGTGACAAGAGAGACTGATACACCGGGGGTGACAAGAGAGACCGAGACACTGGGGGTGACAAGAGGGACCTAGACACCGGGGGTGACAAGAGAGTGCGAGACACCGGGGGTGACAAGAGAGACTGAGACACCGGTGGTGACAAGAGAGACCAGGGACAAGAAAGACCGAGACACCGGGGGTGACAAGAGGGACCGAGACACCGGGGGTGACAATCGGGACTGAGACACCGGGGGTGACAAGAGAGACTGAGACACCGGGGGTGCCAAGAGAGACTGAGACACCAGGAGACACAAGAGGGACCTAGACACCGGGGGTGACAAGAGAGACTGAGACACCGGGGGTGACAAGAGAGACCGGGGACAAGAAAGACCGAGACACCGGGGGTGACAAGAGGGACCGAGACACCGGGGGTGACAATCGGGACTGAAACACCGGGGGTGACAAGAGGGACCTAGACCCTGGTGTTAAAAGAGAGACCGAGACACCGGGGGTGACAAGAGAGACCGAGACACTGGGGGTGACAAGAGAGACCGAGACACTGGGGGTGAAAAGAGAGACTGAGACACCGGGGGTGACAAGAGGGACCAAGACACCGGGGGTGACAAGAGAGACCGAGACACCGGGAGTGACAAGAGAGACTGAGACACCGGGGGTGACAAGAGGGACCAATACACCGGGGGTGACAAGAGAGACCGAGACACCGGGAGTGACAAGAGGGACCGAGACACCGGGGGTGACAAGAGAGACCGAGACACCGGGGGCGACAAGAGCGAGGGAGACACCGGGGGTGACAAGAGAGACCGAGACACCGGGGGTGACAAGAGAGACCGAGACACCGGGGGTGACAAGAGAGACTGAGACACCGGGGGTGACAAGAGGGACTGAGACACGGGGTAACAAGAGAGACTGAGACACCGGGGGTGACAAGAGGCACTGAGACACCGGGGGTAACAAGAGAGACTGAGACACCGGGGGTGACAAGAGGGACTGAGACACCGGGGGTGACAAGAGAGACTGAGACACTGGGGGCGACAAGAGAGACGGAGACACCGGGGGTGACAAGAGAGACCGAGACACCGGGGGTGACAAGAGAGACTGAGACACCGGGGGTGACAAGAGGGACTGAGACACGGGGGTTGAAAAGAGAGACCGAGACACCGGGGGTGAAAAGAGAGACCGAGACACCGGGGCTGACAAGAGAGACCGAGACACCGGGGGTGTCAAAGGGGACCATGACACCTGGGGTGACAAGAGAGACCGAGACACCGGGGGTGACAAGAGGGTCTGAGACACCGGGGCTGACAAGAGAGACTGAGACACCGGGGGTGACAAGAGAGACTGAGACACCGGGGTTGACAAGAGGGACTGAGACACCGGGGGTGACAAGAGGGACCAAGACACCGGGGGTGACAGGACAGACCGAGACACCGGGGGTGAAAAGAGGGTCCGAGACACCGGGGGTGACAAGAGAGACCGAGACACCGGGGGTGACAAGAGAGACTGAGACACCGGGGGTGACAAGAGAGACGGAGACACCGGGGGTGACAGGAGAGACCGAGACACCGGGGGTGACAAGAGAGACCGAGACACCGGGGGTGACAAGAGAGACTGAGACACCGGGGGTGACAAGAGGGACTGAGACAACGGGGGTAACAAGAGAGACTGAGACACCGGGGGTGACAAGAGGCACTGAGACACCGGGTGTAACAAGAGAGACTGAGAAACCGGGGGAGACAAGAGGGACTGAGACACCGGGGGTGACAAGAGGGACCATGACACCGGAGGTGACATGAGGGACTGAGACACCGGGGGTGACAAGAGGGACCGAGACACCGGGGGTGACAAGAGAGACTGAGACACCGGGGGTGACAAGAGAGACCGAGACACCCGGGGTGACAAGAGAGACCGAGACACCGGGGGTGAGAAGAGCCACTGAGACACCGGGGTGACAAGAGGGACCTAGACACCGGGGGTGACAAAAGAGACTGAGACACCGGGGGTGCCAAGAGAGACTGAGACATCGGGAGAGACAAGAGGGACCTAGACACCTGGGGTGACAAGAGAGACTGAGACACCGGGGGTGACAAGAGAGACCGGGGACAAGAAAGACCGAGACACCGGGGGTGACAAGAGGGACCGAGACACCGGGGGTGACAATCGGGACTGAAACACCGGGGGTGACAAGAGGGACCTGGACACTGGGGGTGAAAAGAGAGACCGAGACACCGGGGGTGACAAGAGAGACCGAGACACGGGGGGTGACAAGAGAGACTGAGACACCGGGGGTGACAAGAGGGACCATGACACCGGTGGCGAAAAGACAGACCGAGACACCGGGGGTGACAAGAGAGACCGAGACACCGGGTGTGACAAGAGAGACTGAGACACCGGGGGTGACAAGAGGGACCAAGACACCGGGGGTGACAAGAGGGACCAAGAATCCGGGGGTGACAGGACAGACCGAGACACCGGGGGTGACAAGAGGGTCCGAGACACCGGGGGTGACAAGAGAGACCGAGACACCGGGGGTGACAAGAGAGACTGAGACACCGGGGGCGACAAGAGAGACGGAGACACCGGGGGTGACAGGAGAGACCGAGACACCGGGGGTGACAAGAGAGACCGAGACACCGGGGGTGACAAGAGAGACTGAGACACCGGGGGTGACAAGAGGGACTGAGACACCGGGGGTAACAAGAGAGACTGAGACACCGGGGGTGACAAGAGGCACTGAGACACCGGGGGTAACAAGAGAGACTGAGACACCGGGGGTGACAAGAGGGACTGAGACACCGGGGGTGACAAGAGAGACTGAGACACTGGGGGCGACAAGAGAGACGGAGACACCGGGGGTGACAAGAGGGACTGAGACACCGGGGGTGACAAGAGAGACCGAGACCCCGGGGGTGACAAGAGATTCCGAGACACCGGGGGCGACAAGCGAGACCGAGACACTGGGGGCGACAAGAGAGACGAAGACACCGGGGGTGACAAGAGGGACCAAGACACCGGGGGTGACAAGAGGGACCAAGAATCCGGGGGTGACAGGACAGACCGAGACACCGGGGGTGACAAGAGGGTCCGAGACACCGGGGGTGACAAGAGAGACCGAGACACCGGGGGTGACAAGAGAGACTGAGACACCGGGGGCGACAAGAGAGACGGAGACACCGGGGGTGACAGGAGTGACCGAGACACCGGGGGTGACAAGAGAGACCGAGACACCGGGGGTGACAAGAGAGACTGAGACACCGGGGGTGACAAGAGGGACTGAGACACGGGGTAACAAGAGAGACTGAGACACCGGGGGTGACAAGAGGCACTGAGACACCGGGGGTAACAAGAGAGACTGAGACACCGGGGGTGACAAGAGGGACTGAGACACCGGGGGTGACAAGAGAGACTGAGACACTGGGGGCGACAAGAGAGACGGAGACACCGGGGGTGACAAGAGAGACCGAGACACCGGGGGTGACAAGAGAGACTGAGACACCGGGGGTGACAAGAGGGACTGAGACACGGGGGTAACAAGAGAGACTGAGACACCGGGGGTGACAAGAGGCACTGAGACACCGGGGGTAACAAGAGAGACTGAGACACCGGGGGTGACAAGAGAGACCGAGACCCCGGGGGTGACAAGAGATTCCGAGACACCGGGGGCGACAAGCGAGACCGAGACACAGGGGGTGACAAGAGGGACCGAGACACCGGGGGTGACAAGAGGGACTGAGACACCGGGGGTGACATGAGAGACTGAGACACCGGGGGTGACAAGAGTGACCGAGACACTGGGGGTGACAAGAGGGACCTAGACACCGGGGGTGACAAGAGAGTGCGAGACACCGGGGGTGACAAGAGAGACTGAGACACCGGGGGTGACAAGAGAGACCGGGGACAAGAAAGACCGAGACACCGGGGGTGACAAGAGGGACTGAGACACCGGGGGTGACAAGAGAGACTGAGACACCGGGGTGACAGGAGGGACCTAGACACCGGGGGTGACAAGAGAGACGGAGACACCGGGGGTGACAAGAGAGACTGAGACACCGGGGGTGACAAGAGGGACCGAGACACCGGGGGTGACAAGAGGGACTTAGACACCGGGGGTTACAAGAGAGACTGAGACACAGGGGGTGACAAGAGGGACCGAGACACCGGGGGTTGCAAGAGGGACTGAGACACCGGGGGTGACAAGAGGGACTGAGACACCGGGGGTGACAAGAGATACCGAGACACCGGGGGTGACAAGAGGGACGGATACACCGGGGGTGACAAGAGGGACTGAGACACCGGGGGTGACAAGAGGGACCGAGACACTGGGAGTGACAAGAGAGACTGAGACACCGGGGGTGACAAGAGGGACTGAGACACCGAGGTTGACAAGAGGGACTGAGATACCGGGGGTGACAAGAGAGACCGAGACACCGGGGGTGACAAGAGGGACGGAGACACCGGGGGTGACAAGAGGGACTGAGACACCGGGGGTGACATGAGAGACTGAGACACCGGGGGTGACAAGAGGGACCGAGACACCGGGGGTGACAACAGAGACTGAGACACCGGGGGTGACAAGAGGGACCTAGACACCGGGGGTGACAGGAGAGACCGAGACACCGGGTCTGACAAGAGGGACCGAGACACCGGGGGTGACAAGAGAGACTTAGACACCGGGGGTGACAAGAGGGACTGACACACCGGGGGTGACAAGAGGGACCTAGACACCGGGGGTGACAAGAGAGACCGAGACACCGGGGGTGACAAGAGAGACTTTGACACCGGGGGTGACAAGAGAGACTGAGACACCGGGGGTGACAAGAGAGACCGAGACACTGGGGGTGACAAGAGGAACCTAGACACCGGTGGTGACAAGAGAGTGCGAGACACCGGGGGTTACAAGAGAGACTGAGACACCGGTGGTGACAAGAGAGACCAGGGACAAGAAAGACCGAGACACCGGGGGTGACAAGAGGGACCGAGACACCGGGGGTGACAATCGGGACTGAGACACCGGGGGTGACAAGAGAGACTGAGACACCGGGGGTGCCAAGACAGACTGAGACACCAGGAGACACAAGAGGGACCTAGACACCGGGGGTGACAAGAGAGACTGAGACACCGGGGGTGACAAGAGAGACCGGGGACAAGAAAGACCGAGACACCGGGGGTGACAAGAGGGACCGAGACACCGGGGGTGACAATCGGGACCGAGACACCGGGGGTGACAAGAGGGACTGAGACACCAGGGGTGACAAGAGAGACTGAGACCCCGGGGGTGACAAGAGATTCCGAGACACCGGGGGCGACAAGCGAGACCGAGACACAGGGGGTGACAAGAGGGACCGAGACACCGGGGGTGACAAGAGGGACTGAGACACCGGGGGTGACATGAGAGACTGAGACACCGGGGGTGACAAGAGTGACCGAGACACCGGGGGTGACAAGAGGGACTGAGACACCGGGGGTGACATGAGAGACTGAGACACCGGGGGTGACAAGAGTGACCGAGACACTGGGGGTGACAAGAGGGACCTAGACACCGGGGGTGACAAGAGAGTGCGAGACACCGGGGGTGACAAGAGAGACTGAGACACCGGGGGTGACAAGAGAGACCGGGGACAAGAAAGACCGAGACACCGGGGGTGACAAGAGAGACTGAGACACCGGGGGTGCCAAGACAGACTGAGACACCAGGAGACACAAGAGGGACCTAGACACCGGGGGTGACAAGAGAGACTGAGACACCGGGGGTGACAAGAGAGACCGGGGACAAGAAAGACCGAGACACCGGGGGTGACAAGAGGGACCGAGACACCGGGGGTGACAATCGGGACCGAGACACCGGGGGTGACAAGAGGGACTGAGCCACCGGGGGTGACATGAGAGACTGAGACACCGGGGGTGACAAGAGTGACCGAGACACTGGGGATGACAAGAGGGACCTAGACACCGGGGGTGACAAGAGAGTGCGAGACACCGGGGGTGACAAGAGAGACTGAGACACCGAGGGTGACAAGAGTGACCGGGGACAAGAAAGACCGAGACACCGGGGGTGACAAGAGGGACTGAGACACCAGGGGTGACAAGAGAGACTGAGACACCGGGGTGACAAGAGGGACCTAGACACCGGGGGTGACAAGAGAGACGGAGACACCGGGGGTGACAAGAGAGACTGAGACACCGGGGGTGACAAGAGGGACCGAGACACCGGGGGTGACAATCGGGACTGAGACACCGGGGGTGACAAGAGAGACTGAGACACCGGGGGTGCCAAGAGAGACTGAGACACCAGGAAACACAAGAGGGACCTAGACACCGGGGGTGACAAGAGAGACCGGAGACAAGAAAGACCGAGACACCGGGGGTGACAAGAGGGACCGAGACACCGGGGGTGACAATCGGGACTGAAACACCGGGGGTGACAAGAGGGACCTAGACACTGGGGGTTAAAAAAGAGACCGATACACCGGGGGTGACAAGAGAGACCGAGACACCGGGGGTGACAAGAGGGACCATGACACCGGGGGTGACAAGAGAGACCGAGACACCGGGAGTGACAAGAGAGACTGAGACACCGGGGGTGACAAGAGGGACTGAGACACCGGGGGTGACAAGAGGGACTGAGACACCGGGGGTGACAAGAGATACCGAGACACCGGGGGTGACAAGTGGGACGGATACACCGGGGGTGACAAGAGGGACTGAGACACCGGGGGTGACAAGAGGGACCGAGACACCGGGAGTGACAAGAGAAACTGAGACACCGGGGGTGACAAGAGGGACTGAGACACCGGGGTGACAAGAGGGACTGAGACACCGGGGGTGACAAGAGAGACCGAGACACCGGGGGCGACAAGAGGGACGGAGACACCGGGGGTGACAAGAGGGACTGAGACACCGGGGGTGACATGAGAGACTGAGACACCGGGGGTGACAAGAGGGACCGAGACACCGGGGGTGACAACAGAGACTGAGACACCGGGGGTGACAAGAGGGACCTAGACACCGGGGGTGACAAGAGAGACCGAGACACCGGGTGTGACAAGAGGGACCGAGACACCGGGGGTGACAAGAGAGACTTAGACACCGGGGGTGACAAGAGGGACTGACACACCGGGGGTGACAAGAGGGACCTAGACACCGGGGGTGACAAGAGAGACCGAGACACCGGGGGTGACAAGAGAGACTTTGACACCGGGGGTGACAAGAGAGACTGAGACACCGGGGGTGACAAGAGAGACCGAGACACTGGGGGTGACAAGAGTGACCTAGACACCGGGGGTGAGAAGAGAGTGCGAGACACCGGGGGTTACAAGAGAGACTGAGACACCGCTGGTGACAAGAGAGACCAGGGACAAGAAAGACCGAGACACCGAGGGTGACAAGAGGGACCGAGACACCGGGGGTGACAATCGGGACTGAGACACCGGGGGTGACAAGAGAGACTGAGACACCGGGGGTGCCAAGAGAGACTGAGACACCAGGAGACACAAGAGGGACCTAGACACCGGGGGTGACAAGAGAGACTGAGACACCGGAGGTGACAAGAGAGACCGGGAACAAGAAAGACCGAGACACCGGGGGTGACAAGAGGGACCGAAACACCGGGGGTGACAATCGGGACCGAGACACCGGGGGTGACAAGAGGGACTGAGACACCGGGGGTGACATGAGAGACTGAGACACCGGGGGTGACAAGAGTGACCGAGACACTGGGGGTGACAAGAGGGACCTAGACACCGGGGGTGACAAGAGAGTGCGAGACACCGGGGGTGACAAGAGAGACTGAGACACCGAGGGTGACAAGAGAGACCGGGGACAAGAAAGACTGAGACACCGGGGGTGACAAGAGGGACTGAGACACCAGGGGTGACAAGAGGGACCTAGACACCGGGGGTGACAAGAGAGACGGAGACACCGGGGGTGACAAGAGAGACTGAGACACCGGGGGTGACAAGAGGGACCGAGACACCGGGGGTGACAAGAGGGACCTAGACACCGGGGGTGACAAGAGAGTGCGAGACACCGGGGGTGACAAGAGAGACTGAGACACCGAGGGTGACAAGAGAGACCGGGGACAAGAAAGACTGAGACACCGGGGGTGACAAGAGGGACTGAGACACCAGGGGTGACAAGAGGGACCTAGACACCGGGGGTGACAAGAGAGACGGAGACACCGGGGGTGACAAGAGAGACTGAGACACCGGGGGTGACAAGAGGGACCGAGACACCGGGGGTGACAAGAGGGACTGAGACACCGGGGGTGACAAGAGAGACTGAGACACAGGGGGTGACAAGAAGGACCGAGACACCGGGTGTTGCAAGAGGGACTGAGACACCGGGGGTGACAAGAGGGACTGAGACACCGGGGGTGACAAGAGATAACGAGACACCGGGGGTGACAAGAGGGACGGATACACCGGGGGTGACAAGAGGGACTGAGACACCGGGGGTGACAAGAGGGACCGAGACACCGGGAGTGACAAGAGAGACTGAGACACCGGGGGTGACAAGAGGGACTGAGACACCGGGGGTGACAAGAGGTACTGAGACACCGGGGGTGACAAGAGAGACCGAGACACCGGGGGTGACAAGAGGGACGGAGACACCGGGGGTGACAAGAGGGACTGAGACACCGGGGGTGACATGAGAGACTGAGACACCGGGGGTGACAAGAGGGACCGAGACACCGGGGGTGACAACAGAGACTGAGACACCGGGGGTGACAAGAGGGACCTAGACACCGGGGGTGACAAGAGAGATCGAGACACCGGGTGTGACAAGAGCGACCGAGACACCGGGGGTGACACGAGGGACCATGACACCGGGGGTGACAAGACAGACCGAGACACCGGGGGTGACAAGAGGGACCATGACACCGGGGGTGACAAGAGAGACCGAGACACCGGGAGTGACAAGAGAGACTGAGACACCGGGGGTGACAAGAGTGACTGAGACACCGGGGGTGACAAGAGGGTTATGAGACACCGGGGGTGACAAGAGATACCGAGACACCGGGGGTGACAAGAGGGACGGATACACCGGGGGTGACAAGAGGGACTGAGACACCGGGGGTGACAAGAGGGACCGAGACACCGGGAGTGACAAGAGAGACTGAGACACCGGGGGTGACAAGAGGGACTGAGACACCGGGGTGACAAGAGGGACTGAGACACCGGGGGTGACAAGAGAGACCGAGACACCGGGGGTGACAAGAGGGACGGAGACACCGGGGGTGACAAGAGGGACTGAGACACCGGGGGTGACATGAGAGACTGAGACACCGGGGGTGACAAGAGGGACCGAGACACCGGGGGTGACAACAGAGACTGAGACACCGGGGGTGACAAGAGGGACCTAGACACCGGGGGTGACAAGAGAGACCGAGACACCGGGTGTGACAAGAGGGACCGAGACACCGGGGGTGACAAGAGAGACTTAGACACCGGGGGTGACAAGAGGGACTGACACACCGGGGG
The DNA here is from genome assembly GCF_047496795.1 of Chiloscyllium punctatum. NCBI lineage: Eukaryota > Metazoa > Chordata > Chondrichthyes > Orectolobiformes > Hemiscylliidae > Chiloscyllium > Chiloscyllium punctatum. Next base: position 97,976,079 of record NC_092744.1, read on the forward strand.
TGACAAGAGGGACCTAGACACCGGGGGTGACAAGAGAGACCGAGACACCGGGGGTGACAAGAGAGACTTTGACACCGGGGGTGACAAGAGAGACTGAGACACCGGGGGTGACAAGAGAGACCGAGACACTGGGGGTGACAAGAGTGACCTAGACACCGGGGGTGAGAAGAGAGTGCGAGACACCGGGGGTTACAAGAGAGACTGAGACACCGCTGGTGACAAGAGAGACCAGGGACAAGAAAGACCGAGACACCGAGGGTGACAAGAGGGACCGAGACACCGGGGGTGACAATCGGGACTGAGACACCGGGGGTGACAAGAGAGACTGAGACACCGGGGGTGCCAAGAGAGACTGAGACACCAGGAGACACAAGAGGGACCTAGACACCGGGGGTGACAAGAGAGACTGAGACACCGGAGGTGACAAGAGAGACCGGGAACAAGAAAGACCGAGACACCGGGGGTGACAAGAGGGACCGAAACACCGGGGGTGACAATCGGGACCGAGACACCGGGGGTGACAAGAGGGACTGAGACACCGGGGGTGACATGAGAGACTGAGACACCGGGGGTGACAAGAGTGACCGAGACACTGGGGGTGACAAGAGGGACCTAGACACCGGGGGTGACAAGAGAGTGCGAGACACCGGGGGTGACAAGAGAGACTGAGACACCGAGGGTGACAAGAGAGACCGGGGACAAGAAAGACCGAGACACCGGGGGTGACAAGAGGGACTGAGACACCAGGGGTGACAAGAGAGACTGAGACACCGGGGTGACAAGAGGGACCTAGACACCGGGGGTGACAAGAGAGACGGAGACACCGGGGGTGACAAGAGAGACTGAGACACCGGGGGTGACAAGAGGGACCGAGACACCGGGGGTGACAAGAGGGACTGAGACACCGGGGGTGACAAGAGAGACTGAGACACAGGGGGTGACAAGAAGGACCGAGACACCGGGTGTTGCAAGAGGGACTGAGACACCGGGGGTGACAAGAGGGACTGAGACACCGGGGGTGACAAGAGATAACGAGACACCGGGGGTGACAAGAGGGACGGATACACCGGGGGTGACAAGAGGGACTGAGACACCGGGGGTGACAAGAGGGACCGAGACACCGGGAGTGACAAGAGAGACTGAGACACCGGGGGTGACAAGAGGGACTGAGACACCGGGGGTGACAAGAGGTACTGAGACACCGGGGGTGACAAGAGAGACCGAGACACCGGGGGTGACAAGAGGGACGGAGACACCGGGGGTGACAAGAGGGACTGAGACACCGGGGGTGACAAGAGGGACTGAGACACCGGGGGTGACAAGAGATACCGAGACACCGGGGGTGACAAGAGGGACAGATACACCGGGGGTGACAAGAGGGACTGAGACACCGGGGGTGACAAGAGGGACCGAGACACCGGGAGTGACAAGAGAGACTGAGACACCGGGGGTGACAAGAGGGACTGAGACACCGGGGTGACAAGAGGGACTGAGACACCGGGGGTGACAAGAGAGACCGAGACACCGGGGGTGACAAGAGGGACGGAGACACCGGGGGTGACAAGAGGGACTGAGACACCGGGGGTGACATGAGAGACTGAGACACCGGGGGTGACAAGAGGGACCGAGACACCGGGGGTGACAACAGAGACTGAGACACCGGGGGTGACAAGAGGGACCTAGACACCGGGGGTGACAAGAGAGACCGAGACACCGGGTGTGACAAGAGGGACCGAGACACCGGGGGTGACAAGAGAGACTTAGACACCGGGGGTGACAAGAGGGACTGACACACCGGGGGTGACAAGAGGGACCTAGACACCGGGGGTGACAAGAGAGACCGAGACACCGGGGGTGACAAGTGAGACTTTGACACCGGGGGTGACAAGAGAGACTGAGTCACCGGGGGTGACAAGAGAGACCGAGACACTGGGGGTGACAAGAGTGACCTAGACACCGGGGGTGAGAAGAGAGTGCGAGACACCGGGGGTTACAAGAGAGACTGAGACACCGGTGGTGACAAGAGAGACCAGGGACAAGAAAGACCGAGACACCGAGGGTGACAAGAGGGACCGAGACACCGGGGGTGACAATCGGGACTGAGACACCGGGGGTGACAAGAGAGACTGAGACACCGGGGGTGCCAAGAGAGACTGAGACACCAGGAGACACAAGAGGGACCTAGACACCGGGGGTGACAAGAGAGACTGAGACACCGGAGGTGACAAGAGAGACCGGGAACAAGAAAGACCGAGACACCGGGGGTGACAAGAGGGACCGAAACACCGGGGGTGACAATCGGGACCGAGACACCGGGGGTGACAAGAGGGACTGAGACACCGGGGGTGACATGAGAGACTGAGACACCGGGGGTGACAAGAGTGACCGAGACACTGGGGGTGACAAGAGGGACCTAGACACCGGGGGTGACAAGAGAGTGCGAGACACCGGGGGTGACAAGAGAGACTGAGACACCGAGGGTGACAAGAGAGACCGGGGACAAGAAAGACTGAGACACCGGGGGTGACAAGAGGGACTGAGACACCAGGGGTGACAAGAGAGACTGAGACACCGGGGTGACAAGAGGGACCTAGACACCGGGGGTGACAAGAGAGACGGAGACACCGGGGGTGACAAGAGAGACTGAGACACCGGGGGTGACAAGAGGGACCGAGACACCGGGGGTGACAAGAGGGACTGAGACACCGGGGGTGACAAGAGAGACTGAGACACAGGGGGTGACAAGAAGGACCGAGACATCGGGTGTTGCAAGAGGGACTGAGACACCGGGGGTGACAAGAGGGACTGAGACACCGGGGGTGACAAGAGATAACGAGACACCGGGGGTGACAAGAGGGACGGATACACCGGGGGTGACAAGAGGGACTGAGACACCGGGGGTGACAAGAGGGACCGAGACACCTGGACTGACAAGAGAGACTGAGACACCGGGGGTGACAAGAGGGACTGAGACACCGGGGGTGACAAGAGGTACTGAGACACCGGGGGTGACAAGAGAGACCGAGACACCGGGGGTGACAAGAGGGACGGAGACACCGGGGGTGACAAGAGGGACTGAGACACCGGGGGTGACATGAGAGACTGAGACACCGGGGGTGACAAGAGGGACCGAGACACCGGGGGTGACAACACAGACTGAGACGCCGGGGGTGACAAGAGGGACCTAGACACCGGGGGTGACAAGAGAGACCGAGACACCGGGTGTGACAAGAGCGACCGAGACACCGGGGGTGACACGAGGGACCATGACACCGGGGGTGACAAGACAGACCGAGACACCGGGGGTGACAAGAGGGACCATGACACCGGGGGTGACAAGAGAGACCGAGACACCGGGAGTGACAAGAGAGACTGAGACACCGGGGGGTGACAAGAGGGACTGAGACACCGGGGGTGACAAGAGGGACTGAGACACCGGGGGTGACAAGAGATACCGAGACACCGGGGGTGACAAGAGGGACGGATACACCGGGGGTGACAAGAGGGACTGAGACACCGGGGGTGACAAGAGGGACCGAGACACCGGGAGTGACAAGAGAGACTGAGACACCGGGGGTGACAAGAGGGACTGAGACACCGGGGTGACAAGAGGGACTGAGACACCGGGGGTGACATGAGAGACTGAGACACCGGGAGTGACAAGAGAGACTGAGACACCGGGGGTGACAGGAGGGACTGAGACACCGGGGGTGACAAGAGGTACTGAGACACCGGGGGTGACAAGAGAGACCGAGACACCGGGGGTGACAAGAGGGACGGAGACACCGGGGGTGACAAGAGGGACTGAGACACCGGGGGTGACATGAGAGACTGAGACACCGGGGGTGACAAGAGGGACCGAGACACCGGGGGTGACAAAAGAGGCTGAGACACCGGGGGTGACAAGAGGGACCTAGACACCGGGGGTGACAAGAGAGACCGAGACACCGGGTGTGACAAGAGGGACCGATACACCGGGGGTGACAAGAGAGACTTAGACACCGGGGGTGACAAGAGGACTGACACACCGGGGGTGACAAGAGGGACCTAGACACCGGGGGTGACAAGAGAGACCGAGACACCGGGGGTGACAAGAGAGACTTTGACACCGGGGGTGACAAGAGAGACCGAGACACCGGGGGTGACAAGAGAGACCGAGACACTGGGGGTGACAAGAGGGACCTAGACACCGGGGGTGAGAAGAGAGTGCGAGACACCGGGGGTGACAAGAGAGAACAGGGACAAGAAAGACCGAGACACCGGGGGTGACAAGAGGGACCGAGACACCGGGGGTGACAATCGGGACTGAGACACCGGGGGTGACAAGAGAGACTGAGACACCGGGGGTGCCAAGAGAGACTGAGACACCAGGAGACACAAGAGGGACCTAGACACCGGGGGTGACAAGAGAGACCGGGGACAAGAAAGACCGAGACACCGGGGGTGACAAGAGGGACCGAGACCCCGGGGGTGACAATCGGGACTGAAACACCGGGGGTGACAAGAGGGACCTAGACACTGGGGGTTAAAAGAGAGACCGATACACCGGGGGTGACAAGAGAGACCGAGACACCGGTGGTGACAAGAGGGACCATGACACCGGGGGTGACAAGAGAGACCGAGACACTGGGGGTGACAAGAGAGACTGAGACACCGGGGGTGACAAGAGGGACCAATACACCGGGGGTGACAAGAGAGACCGAGACACCGGGAGTGACAAGAGGGACCGAGACACCGGGGGTGACAAGAGAGACCGAGACACCGGGGGCGACAAGAGAGACGGAGACACCGGGGGTGACAAGAGAGACTGAGACACCGGGTGTGACAAGAGAGACTGAGACACCGGGGGTGCCAAGAGAGACTGAGACACCGGGAGAGACAAGAGGGACCTAGACACCGGGGGTGACAAGAGAGACTGAGACACCAGGGGTGACAAGAGAGACTGAGACACCGGGAGTGACAAGAGAGACTGAGACACCGGGGGTGACAAGAGAGACCGGGGACAAGAAAGACCGAGACACCGGGGGTGACAAGAGGGACATAGACACCGGGGGTGACAATCGGGACTGAAACACCGGGGGTGACAAGAGGGAACTAGACACTGGGGGTGAAAAGAGAGACCGAGACACCGGGGGTGACAAGAGAGACCGAGACACCGGGGGTGAAAAGAGAGACCGAGACACCGGGGGTGACAAGACAGACCGAGACACCGGGGGTGACAAGAGAGACCGAGACACCGGGGGTAACAAGAGAGACTGAGACACCGGGGGTGACAAGAGAGACCGAGACACCGGGGGTGACAAGAGAGACTGAGACACCGGGGGTGACAAGAGGGACTGAGACACCGGGGGTGACAAGAGGGACCAAGACACCGGGGGTGACAGGACAGACCGAGACACCGGGGGTGACAAGAGGGTCCGAGACACCGGGGGTGACAAGAGAGACCGAGACACCGGGGGTGACAAGATAGACTGAGACACCGGGGGGGACAAGAGAGTCCGGGGACAAGAACGACCGATACACCGGGGGTGACAAGAGGGACCAAGAATCCGGGGGTGACAGGACAGACCGAGACACCGGGGGTGACAAGAGGGTCCGAGACACCGGGGGTGACAAGAGAGACCGAGACACCGGGGGTGACAAGAGAGACTGAGACACCGGGGGCGACAAGAGAGACGGAGACACCGGGGGTGACAGGAGAGACCGAGACACCGGGGGTGACAAGAGAGACCGAGACACCGGGGGTGACAAGAGAGACTGAGACACCGGGGGTGACAAGAGGGACTGAGACACCCGGGGAAACAAGAGAGACTGAGACACCGGGGGTGACAAGAGGCACTGAGACACCGGGGGTAACAAGAGAAACTGAGACACCGGGGGTGACAAGAGGGACTGAGACACCGGGGGTGACAAGAGAGACCGAGACACTGGGGGCGACAAGAGAGACGGAGACACCGGGGGTGACAAGAGGGACTGAGACACCGGGGGTGACAAGAGAGACCGAGACCCCGGGGGTGACAAGAGATTCCGAGACACCGGGGGTGACAAGAGGGACCGAGACACCGGGGGGGACAAGAGGGACCGAGACACCGGGGGTGACAAGAGGGACTGAGACACCGGGAGTGACAAGAGAGACCAGGGACAAGAAAGACCGAGACACCGGGGGTGACAAGAGGGACCGAGACACCGGGGGTGATAAGAGAGACCGAGACACCGGTGGTGACAAGAGAGACTGAGACACCGGGGGTGACAAGAGGGACCATGACACCGGGGGTGACAAGACAGACCGAGACACCGGGGGTGACAAGAGGGACCGAGACACCGGGGGGGACAAGAGAGACAGAGACACCGGGGGTGACAAGAGGTACCGAGACACCGGGGGTGACAAGAGGGACCGAGACACCGGGGGTGACAAGAGGGACCGAGACACCGGGGGTGACAAGAGGGACTGAGACACCGGGGGTGACAAGAGAGACCAGGGTCAAGAAAGACCGAGACACCGGGGGTGACAAGAGGGACCGAGACACCGGGGGTGATAAGAGAGACCGAGACACCGGGGGTGACAACAGAGACCGAGACACCGGGGGTGACAAGAGAGACTGAGACACCGGGGTGACAAGAGGGACCATGACACCGGGGGTGACAAGAAAGACCGAGACACCGGGGGTGACAAGAGAGACCGAGACACTGGGGGTGACAAGAGAGACTGAGACACCGGGGGTGACAAAAGGGACCAAGACACCGGGGGAGACAAGAGGGACCGAGACACCGGGGGTGACAAGAGGGACCGAGACACCTGGGGTGACAAGAGGGACCGAGACACCTGGGGTGACAAGAATGACCGAGACACCGGGGGTGACAAGAGAGACAGCGACACCGGGGGTGACAAGAGAGACCGAGACACCGGGGGCGACAAGAAAGACCGAGACACCGGGGGTGACAAGAGAGACCGAGACACCGGGGGCGACAAGAGAGACTGAGACACCGGGGGCGACAAGAGGGACCAAGACACCGGGGGAGACAAGAGAGACGGAGACAACGGGAGTGACAAGAGAGACCGAGACACCGGGGGTGACAAGAGGGACCATGACACCGGGGGTGACAAGACAGACCGAGACACCGGGGGGTGACAAGAGAGACCGAGACACCGGGGGTGACAAGAGAGACCGAGACACCGGGAGTGACAAGAGCGACCGAGACACCGGGGGTGACACGAGGGACCATGACACCGGGGGTGACAAGACAGACCGAGACACCGGGGGTGACAAGAGGGACCATGACACCGGGGGTGACAAGAGGGACCGAGACACCGGGGGTGACAAGAGAGACAGCGACACCGGGAGTGCCAAGAGAGACCGAGACACCGGGGGTGACAAGAGAGACTGAGACACAGGGGGTGACAAGAGAGACTGAGACACCGGGGGTGACAAGAGGGACTGAGACACCGCGGTTGTCAAGAGGGACCTAGACACCGGGGGTGACAAGAGAGACTGAGACACCGGGGGTGACAAGAGAGACTGAGACACCGGGGGTGACAAGAGAGACTGAGACACAGGGGGTGACAAGAAGGACCGAGACACCGGGTGTTGCAAGAGGGACTGAGACACCGGGGGTGACAAGAGGGACTGAGACACCGGGGGTGACAAGAGATAACGAGACACCGGGGGTGACAAGAGGGACGGATACACCGGGGGTGACAAGAGGGACTGAGACACCGGGGGTGACAAGAGGGACCGAGACACCGGGAGTGACAAGAGAGACTGAGACACCGGGGGTGACAAGAGGGACTGAGACACCGGGGGTGACAAGAGGTACTGAGACACCGGGGGTGACAAGAGAGACCGAGACACCGGGGGTGACAAGAGGGACGGAGACACCGGGGGTGACAAGAGGGACTGAGACACCGGGGGTGACATGAGAGACTGAGACACCGGGGGTGACAAGAGGGACCGAGACACCGGGGGTGACAACAGAGACTGAGACACCGGGGGTGACAAGAGGGACCTAGACACCGGGGGTGACAAGAGAGACCGAGACACCGGGTGTGACAAGAGCGACCGAGACACCGGGGGTGACACGAGGGACCATGACACCGGGGGTGACAAGACAGACCGAGACACCGGGGGTGACAAGAGGGACCATGACACCGGGGGTGACAAGAGAGACCGAGACACCGGGAGTGACAAGAGAGACTGAGACACCGGGGGTGACAAGAGGGACTGAGACACCGGGGGTGACAAGAGGGACTGAGACACCGGGGGTGACAAGAGATACCGAGACACCGGGGGTGACAAGAGGGACGGATACACCGGGGGTGACAAGAGGGACTGAGACACCGGGGGTGACAAGAGGGACCGAGACACCGGGAGTGACAAGAGAGACTGAGACACCGGGGGTGACAAGAGGGACTGAGACACCGGGGTGACAAGAGGGACTGAGACACCGGGGGTGACAAGAGAGACCGAGACACCGGGGGTGACAAGAGGGACGGAGACACCGGGGGTGACAAGAGGGACTGAGACACCGGGGGTGACATGAGAGACTGAGACACCGGGGGTGACAAGAGGGACCGAGACACCGGGGGTGACAACAGAGACTGAGACACCGGGGGTGACAAGAGGGACCTAGACACCGGGGGTGACAAGAGAGACCGAGACACCGGGTGTGACAAGAGGGACCGAGACACCGGGGGTGACAAGAGAGACTTAGACACCGGGGGTGACAAGAGGGACTGACACACCGGGGGTGACAAGAGGGACCTAGACACCGGGGGTGACAAGAGAGACCGAGACACCGGGGGTGACAAGAGAGACTTTGACACCGGGGGTGACAAGAGAGACTGAGACACCGGGGGTGACAAGAGAGACCGAGACACTGGGGGTGACAAGAGTGACCTAGACACCGGGGGTGAGAAGAGAGTGCGAGACACCGGGGGTTACAAGAGAGACTGAGACACCGGTGGTGACAAGAGAGACCAGGGACAAGAAAGACCGAGACACCGAGGGTGACAAGAGGGACCGAGACACCGGGGGTGACAATCGGGACTGAGACACCGGGGGTGACAAGAGAGACTGAGACACCGGGGGTGCCAAGAGAGACTGAGACACCAGGAGACACAAGAGGGACCTAGACACCGGGGGTGACAAGAGAGACTGAGACACCGGAGGTGACAAGAGAGACCGGGAACAAGAAAGACCGAGACACCGGGGGTGACAAGAGGGACCGAAACACCGGGGGTGACAATCGGGACCGAGACACCGGGGGTGACAAGAGGGACTGAGACACTGGGGGTGACATGAGAGACTGAGACACCGGGGGTGACAAGAGTGACCGAGACACTGGGGGTGACAAGAGGGACCTAGACACCGGGGGTGACAAGAGAGTGCGAGACACCGGGGGTGACAAGAGAGACTGAGACACCGAGGGTGACAAGAGAGACCGGGGACAAGAAAGACCGAGACACCGGGGGTGACAAGAGGGACTGAGACACCAGGGGTGACAAGAGAGACTGAGACACCGGGGTGACAAGAGGGACCTAGACACCGGGGGTGACAAGAGAGACGGAGACACCGGGGGTGACAAGAGAGACTGAGACACCGGGGGTGACAAGAGGGACCGAGACACCGGGGGTGACAAGAGGGACTGAGACACCGGGGGTGACAAGAGAGACTGAGACACAGGGGGTGACAAGAAGGACCGAGACACCGGGTGTTGCAAGAGGGACTGAGACACCGGGGGTGACAAGAGGGACTGAGACACCGGGGGTGACAAGAGATAACGAGACACCGGGGGTGACAAGAGGGACGGATACACCGGGGGTGACAAGAGGGACTGAGACACCGGGGGTGACAAGAGGGACCGAGACACCGGGAGTGACAAGAGAGACTGAGACACCGGGGGTGACAAGAGGGACTGAGACACCGGGGGTGACAAGAGGTACTGAGACACCGGGGGTGACAAGAGAGACCGAGACACCGGGGGTGACAAGAGGGACGGAGACACCGGGGGTGACAAGAGGGACTGAGACACCGGGGGTGACATGAGAGACTGAGACACCGGGGGTGACAAGAGGGACTGAGACACCGGGGGTGACAAGAGGGACTGAGACACCGGGGGTGACAAGAGGGACTGAGACACCGGGGGTGACAAGAGGGACTGAGACACCGGGGGTGACAAGAGATACCGAGACACCGGGGGTGACAAGAGGGACGGATACACCGGGGGTGACAAGAGGGACTGAGACACCGGGGGTGACAAGAGGGACCGAGACACCGGGAGTGACAAGAGAGACTGAGACACCGGGGGTGACAAGAGGGACTGAGACACCGGGGTGACAAGAGGGACTGAGACACCGGGGGTGACAAGAGAGACCGAGACACCGGGGGTGACAAGAGGGACGGAGACACCGGGGGTGACAAGAGGGACTGAGACACCGGGGGTGACATGAGAGACTGAGACACCGGGGGTGACAAGAGAGACTGAGACACCGGGGGTGACAAGAGAGACCGAGACACTGGGGGTGACAAGAGTGACCTAGACACCGGGGGTGAGAAGAGAGTGCCAGACACCGGGGGTTACAAGAGAGACTGAGACACCGGTGGTGACAAGAGAGACCAGGGACAAGAAAGACCGAGACACCGAGGGTGACAAGAGGGACCGAGACACCGGGGGTGACAATCGGGACTGAGACACCGGGGGTGACAAGAGAGACTGAGACACCGGGGGTGCCAAAAGAGACTGAGACACCAGGAGACACAAGAGGGACCTAGACACCGGGGGTGACAAGAGAGACTGAGACACCGGAGGTGACAAGAGAGACCGGGAACAAGAAAGACCGAGACACCGGGGGTGACAAGAGGGACCGAAACACCGGGGGTGACAATCGGGACCGAGACACCGGGGGTGACAAGAGGGACTGAGACACCGGAGGTGACATGAGAGACTGAGACACCGGGGGTGACAAGAGTGACCGAGACACTGGGGGTGACAAGAGGGACCTAGACACCGGGGGTGACAAGAGAGTGCGAGACACCGGGGGTGACAAGAGAGACTGAGACACCGAGGGTGACAAGAGAGACCGGGGACAAGAAAGACTGAGACACCGGGGGTGACAAGAGGGACTGAGACACCAGGGGTGACAAGAGAGACTGAGACACCGGGGTGACAAGAGGGACCTAGACACCGGGGGTGACAAGAGAGACGGAGACACCGGGGGTGACAAGAGAGACTGAGACACCGGGGGTGACAAGAGGGACCGAGACACCGGGGGTGACAAGAGGGACTGAGACACCGGGGGTGACAAGAGAGACTGAGACACAGGGGGTGACAAGAAGGACCGAGACACCGGGTGTTGCAAGAGGGACTGAGACACCGGGGGTGACAAGAGGGACTGAGACACCGGGGGTGACAAGAGATAACGAGACACCGGGGGTGACAAGAGGGACGGATACACCGGGGGTGACAAGAGGGACTGAGACACCGGGGGTGACAAGAGGGACCGAGACACCGGGAGTGACAAGAGAGACTGAGACACCGGGGGTGACAAGAGGGACTGAGACACCGGGGGTGACAAGAGGTACTGAGACACCGGGGGTGACAAGAGAGACCGAGACACCGGGGGTGACAAGAGGGACGGAGACACCGGGGGTGACAAGAGGGACTGAGACACCGGGGGTGACATGAGAGACTGAGACACCGGGGGTGACAAGAGAGACCGAGACACCGGGGGTGACAACAGAGACTGAGACACCGGGGGTGACAAGAGGGACCTAGACACCGGGGGTGACAAGAGAGACCGAGACACCGGGTGTGACAAGAGCGACCGAGACACCGGGGGTGACACGAGGGACCATGACACCGGGGGTGACAAGACAGACCGAGACACCGGGGGTGACAAGAGGGACCATGACACCGGGGGTGACAAGAGAGACCGAGACACCGGGAGTGACAAGAGAGACTGAGACACCGGGGGTGACAAGAGGGACTGAGACACCGGGGGTGACAAGAGGGACTGAGACACCGGGGGTGACAAGAGATACCGAGACACCGGGGGTGACAAGAGGGACGGAAACACCGGGGGTGACAAGAGGGACTGAGACACCGGGGGTGACAAGAGGGACCGAGACACCGGGAGTGACAAGAGAGACTGAGACACCGGGGGTGACAAGAGGGACTGAGACACCGGGGTGACAAGAGGGACTGAGACACCGGGGGTGACAAGAGAGACCGAGACACCGGGGGTGACAAGAGGGACGGAGACACCGGGGGTGACAAGAGGGACTGAGACACCGGGGGTGACATGAGAGACTGAGACACCGGGGGTGACAAGAGGGACCGAGACACCGGGGGTGACAACAGAGACTGAGACACCGGGGGTGACAAGAGGGACCTAGACACCGGGGGTGACAAGAGAGACCGAGACACCGGGTGTGACAAGAGGGACCGAGACACCGGGGGTGACAAGAGAGACTTAGACACCGGGGGTGACAAGAGGGACTGACACACCGGGGGTGACAAGAGGGACCTAGACACCGGGGGTGACAAGAGAGACCGAGACACCGGGGGTGACAAGAGAGACTTTGACACCGGGGGTGACAAGAGAGACTGAGACACCGGGGGTGACAAGAGAGACCGAGACACTGGGGGTGACAAGAGTGACCTAGACACCGGGGGTGAGAAGAGAGTGCGAGACACCGGGGGTTACAAGAGAGACTGAGACACCGGTGGTGACAAGAGAGACCAGGGACAAGAAAGACCGAGACACCGAGGGTGACAAGAGGGACCGAGACACCGGGGGTGACAATCGGGACTGAGACACCGGGGGTGACAAGAGAGACTGAGACACCGGGGGTGCCAAGAGAGACTGAGACACCAGGAGACACAAGAGGGACCTAGACACCGGGGGTGACAAGAGAGACTGAGACACCGGAGGTGACAAGAGCGACCGGGAACAAGAAAGACCGAGACACCGGGGGTGACAAGAGGGACCGAAACACCGGGGGTGACAATCGGGACCGAGACACCGGGGGTGACAAGAGGGACTGAGACACCGGGGGTGACATGAGAGACTGAGACACCGGGGGTGACAAGAGTGACCGAGACACTGGGGGTGACAAGAGGGACCTAGACACCGGGGGTGACAAGAGAGTGCGAGACACCGGGGGTGACAAGAGAGACTGAGACACCGAGGGTGACAAGAGAGACCGGGGACAAGAAAGACCGAGACACCGGGGGTGACAAGAGGGACTGAGACACCAGGGGTGACAAGAGAGACTGAGACACCGGGGTGACAAGAGGGACCTAGACACCGGGGGTGACAAGAGAGACCGAGACACCGGGGGTGACAAGAGAGACTGAGACACCGGGGGTGACAAGAGGGACCGAGACACCGGGGGTGACAAGAGGGACTGAGACACCGGGGGTGACAAGAGAGACTGAGACACAGGGGGTGACAAGAAGGACCGAGACACCGGGTGTTGCAAGAGGGACTGAGACACCGGGGGTGACAAGAGGGACTGAGACACCGGGGGTGACAAGAGATAACGAGACACCGGGGGTGACAAGAGGGACGGATACACCGGGGGTGACAAGAGGGACTGAGACACCGGGGGTGACAAGAGGGACCGAGACACCGGGAGTGACAAGAGAGACTGAGACACCGGGGGTGACAAGAGGGACTGAGACACCGGGGGTGACAAGAGGTACTGAGACACCGGGGGTGACAAGAGAGACCGAGACACCGGGGGTGACAAGAGGGACGGAGACACCGGGGGTGACAAGAGGGACTGAGACACCGGGGGTGACATGAGAGACTGAGACACCGGGGGTGACAAGAGGGACCGAGACACCGGGGGTGACAACAGAGACTGAGACACCGGGGGTGACAAGAGGGACCTAGACACCGGGGGTGACAAGAGAGACCGAGACACCGGGTGTGACAAGAGGGACCGATACACCGGGGGTGACAAGAGAGACTTAGACACCGGGGGTGACAAGAGGACTGACACACCGGGGGTGACAAGAGGGACCTAGACACCGGGGGTGACAAGAGAGACCGAGACACCGGGGGTGACAAGAGAGACTTTGACACCGGGGGTGACAAGAGAGACCGAGACACCGGGGGTGACAAGAGAGACCGAGACACTGGGGGTGACAAGAGGGACCTAGACACCGGGGGTGAGAAGAGAGTGCGAGACACCGGGGGTGACAAGAGAGACCAGGGACAAGAAAGACCGAGACACCGGGGGTGACAAGAGGGACCGAGACACCGGGGGTGACAATCGGGACTGAGACACCGGGGGTGCCAAGAGAGACTGAGACACCAGGAGACACAAGAGGGACCTAGACACCGGGGGTGACAAGAGAGACCGGGGACAAGAAAGACCGAGACACCGGGGGTGACAAGAGGGACCGAGACACCGGGGGTGACAATCGGGACTGAAACACCGGGGGTGACAAGAGGGACCTAGACACTGGGGGTTAAAAGAGAGACCGAGACACCGGTGGTGACAAGAGGGACCATGACACCGGGGGTGACAAGAGAGACCGAGACACTGGGGGTGACAAGAGAGACTGAGACACCGGGGGTGACAAGAGGGACCAATACACCGGGGGTGACAAGAGAGACCGAGACACCGGGAGTGACAAGAGGGACCGAGACACCGGGGGTGACAAGAGAGACCGAGACACCGGGGGCGACAAGAGAGACGGAGACACCGGGGGTGACAAGAGAGACTGAGACACCGGGTGTGACAAGAGAGACTGAGACACCGGGGGTGCCAAGAGAGACTGAGACACCGGGAGAGACAAGAGGGACCTAGACACCGGGGGTGACAAGAGAGACTGAGACACCAGGGGTGACAAGAGAGACTGAGACACCGGGAGTGACAAGAGAGACTGAGACACCGGGGGTGACAAGAGAGACCGGGGACAAGAAAGACCGAGACACTGGGGGTGACAAGAGGGACATAGACACCGGGGGTGACAATCGGGACTGAAACACCGGGGGTGACAAGAGGGAACTAGACACTGGGGGTGAAAAGAGAGACCGAGACACCGGGGGTGACAAGAGAGACCGAGACACCGGGGGTGAAAAGAGAGACCGAGACACCGGGGGTGACAAGACAGACCGAGACACCGGGGGTGACAAGAGAGACCGAGACACCGGGGGTAACAAGAGAGACTGAGACACCGGGGGTGACAAGAGAGACCGAGACACCGGGGGTGACAAGAGAGACTGAGACACCGGGGGTGACAAGAGGGACTGAGACACCGGGGGTGACAAGAGGGACCAAGACACCGGGGGTGACAGGACAGACCGAGACACCGGGGGTGACAAGAGGGTCCGAGACACCGGGGGTGACAAGAGAGACCGAGACACCGGGGGTGACAAGATAGACTGAGACACCGGGGGGGACAAGAGAGTCCGGGGACAAGAACGACCGATACACCGGGGGTGACAAGAGGGACCAAGAATCCGGGGGTGACAGGACAGACCGAGACACCGGGGGTGACAAGAGGGTCCGAGACACCGGGGGTGACAAGAGAGACCGAGACACCGGGGGTGACAAGAGAGACTGAGACACCGGGGGCGACAAGAGAGACGGAGACACCGGGGGTGACAGGAGAGACCGAGACACCGGGGGTGACAAGAGAGACCGAGACACCGGGGGTGACAAGAGAGACTGAGACACCGGGGGTGACAAGAGGGACTGAGACACCGGGGGAAACAAGAGAGACTGAGACACCGGGGGTGACAAGAGGCACTGAGACACCGGGGGTAACAAGAGAAACTGAGACACCGGGGGTGACAAGAGGGACTGAGACACCGGGGGTGACAAGAGAGACCGAGACACTGGGGGCGACAAGAGAGACGGAGACACCGGGGGTGACAAGAGGGACTGAGACACCGGGGGTGACAAGAGAGACCGAGACCCCGGGGGTGACAAGAGATTCCGAGACACCGGGGGTGACAAGAGGGACCGAGACACCGGGGGGGACAAGAGGGACCGAGACACCGGGGGTGACAAGAGGGACTGAGACACCGGGAGTGACAAGAGAGACCAGGGACAAGAAAGACCGAGACACCGGGGGTGACAAGAGGGACCGAGACACCGGGGGTGATAAGAGAGACCGAGACACCGGTGGTGACAAGAGAGACTGAGACACCGGGGGTGACAAGAGGGACCATGACACCGGGGGTGACAAGACAGACCGAGACACCGGGGGTGACAAGAGGGACCGAGACACCGGGGGTGACAAGAGAGACAGAGACACCGGGGGTGACAAGAGGTACCGAGACACCGGGGGTGACAAGAGGGACCGAGACACCGGGGGTGACAAGAGGGACCGAGACACCGGGGGTGACAAGAGGGACTGAGACACCGGGGGTGACAAGAGAGACCAGGGACAAGAAAGACCGAGACACCGGGGGTGACAAGAGGGACCGAGACACCGGGGGTGATAAGAGAGACCGAGACACCGGGGGTGACAACAGAGACCGAGACACCGGGGGTGACAAGAGAGACTGAGACACCGGGGGTGACAAGAGGGACCATGACACCGGGGGTGACAAGACAGACCGAGACACCGGGGGTGACAAGAGAGACCGAGACACTGGGGGTGACAAGAGAGACTGAGACACCGGGGGTGACAAAAGGGACCAAGACACCGGGGGAGACAAGAGGGACCGAGACACCGGGGGTGACAAGAGGGACCGAGACACCTGGGGTGACAAGAGGGACCGAGACACCTGGGGAGACAAGAGGGACCGAGACACCGGGGGTGACAAGAGAGACAGCGACACCGGGGGTGACAAGAGAGACCGAGACACCGGGGGCGACAAGAGAGACCGAGACACCGGGGGTGACAAGAGAGACCGAGACACCGGGGGCGACAAGAGAGACTGAGACACCGGGGGCGACAAGAGGGACCAAGACACCGGGGGAGACAAGAGAGACCGAGACACCGGGGGTGACAAGAGAGACGGAGACAACGGGAGTGACAAGAGAGACCGAGACACCGGGGGTGACAAGAGGGGCCATGACACCGGGGGTGACAAGACAGACCGAGACACCGGGGGGTGACAAGAGAGAACGAGACACCGGGGGTGACAAGAGAGACCGAGACACCGGGAGTGACAAGAGCGACCGAGACACCGGGGGTGACACGAGGGACCATGACACCGGGGGTGACAAGACAGACCGAGACACCGGGGGTGACAAGAGGGACCATGACACCGGGGGTGACAAGAGCGACCGAGACACCGGGGGTGACAAGAGAGACAGCGACACCGGGAGTGCCAAGAGAGACCGAGACACCGGGGGTGACAAGAGAGACTGAGACACCGGGGGTGACAAGAGAGACTGAGACACCGGGGGTGACAAGAGGGACTGAGACACCGCGGTTGTCAAGAGGGACCTAGACACCGGGGGTGACAAGAGAGACTGAGACACCGGGGGTGACAAGAGAGACTGAGACACCGGGGGTGACAAGAGGGACCGAGACACCGGGTGTGACAGGAGAGACCGAGACACCGGGCGTGACAAGAGAGACTGACACACCGGGGGCGACAAGAGAGACCGAGACACCGGGGGTGACAAGAGAGACTGAGACACCGGGGGTGACAAGAGAGACCGAGACACCCGGGGTGACAAGAGAGACCGAGACACCGGGGGTGAGAAGAGCCACTGAGACACCGGGGTGACAAGAGGGACCTAGACACCGGTGGTGACAGGAGAGACCGAGACACCGGGGGTGACAAGAGAGACCGAGACACCGGGGGTGACAAGAGAGACTGAGACACCGGGGTGACAAGAGGGACTGAGACACCGGGGGTAACAAGAGAGACTGAGACACCGGGGGTGACAAGAGGCACTGAGACACCGGGGGTAACAAGAGAGACTGAGAAACCGGGGGAGACAAGAGGGACTGCGACACCGGGGGTGACAAGAGGGACCGAGACACCGGGGGTGACAAGAGAGACTGAGACACTGGGGGTGACAAGAGAGACTGAGACACCGGGGGTGACAAGAGGGACTGAGACACCGGGAGTGACAAGAGAGACCGAGACACCGGGGGTGACAAGAGAGACTGAGACACCGGGGGTGACAAGAGGGACCATGACACCGGTGGTGACAAGAGAGACTGAGACACCGGGGGTGACAAGAGAGACCGAGACACCGGGGGTGACAAGAGAGACCGAGACACCGCGGGTGAGAAGAGCCACTGAGACACCGGGGTGGCAAGAGGGACCTAGACACCGGGGGTGACAAGAGAGACTGAGACACCGGGGGTGCCAAGAGAGACTGAGACATCGGGAGAGACAAGAGGGACCTAGACACCTGGGGTGACAAGAGAGACTGAGACACCAGGGGTGACAAGAGAGACCGGGGACAAGAAAGACCGATACACCGGGGGTGACAAGAGGGACCGAGACACCGGGGGTGACAATCGGGACTGAAACACCGGGGTTGACATGAGGGACCTAGACACTGGGGGTGAAAAGAGAGACCGAGACACCGGGGGTGACAAGAGAGACCGAGACACGGGGGGTGACAAGAGAGACTGAGACACCGGGGGTGACAAGAGGGACCATGACACCGGGGGCGAAAAGACAGACCGAGACACCGGGGGTGACAAGAGAGACCGAGACACCGGGAGTGACAAGAGAGACCGAGACACCGGGGGTGACAAGAGGGACCAAGAATCCGGGGGTGACAGGACAGACCGAGACACCGGGGGTGACAAGAGGGACCAAGAATCCGGGGGTGACAGGACAGACCGAGACACCGGGGGTGACAAGAGGGTCCGAGACACCGGGGGTGACAAGAGAGACCGAGACACCGGGGGTGACAAGAGAGACTGAGACACCGGGGGCGACAAGAGAGACGGAGACACCGGGGGTGACAGGAGAGACCATGACACCGGGGGTGACAAGACAGACCGAGACACCGGGGGTGACAAGAGGGACCGAGACACCGGGGGTGACAAGAGAGACAGAGACACCGGGGGTGACAAGAGGTACCGAGACACCGGGGGTGACAAGAGGGACCGAGACACCGGGGGTGACAAGAGGGACCGAGACACCGGGGGTGACAAGAGGGACTGAGACACCGGGGGTGACAAGAGAGACCAGGGACAAGAAAGACCGAGACACCGGGGGTGACAAGAGGGACCGAGACACCGGGGGTGATAAGAGAGACCGAGACACCGGGGGTGACAACAGAGACCGAGACACCGGGGGTGACAAGAGAGACTGAGACACCGTGGGTGACAAGAGGGACCATGACACCGGGGGTGACAAGAGGGACCGAGACACCGGGGGTGACAAGAGAGACCGAGACACCTGGGGTGACAAGAGGGACCGAGACACCTGGGGTGACAAGAGGGACCGAGACACCGGGG
Source organism: Chiloscyllium punctatum (assembly GCF_047496795.1). Classification (NCBI taxonomy): domain Eukaryota; kingdom Metazoa; phylum Chordata; class Chondrichthyes; order Orectolobiformes; family Hemiscylliidae; genus Chiloscyllium; species Chiloscyllium punctatum. The sequence goes on from NC_092744.1 coordinate 97,995,483, forward strand.
GTGACAAGAGAGACAGCGACACCGGGGGTGACAAGAGAGACCGAGACACCGGGGGCGACAAGAGAGACCGAGACACCGGGGGTGACAAGAGAGACCGAGACACCGGGGGCGACAAGAGAGACTGAGACACCGGGGGCGACAAGAGGGACCAAGACACCGGGGGAGACAAGAGAGACCGAGACACCGGGGGTGACAAGAGAGACGGAGACAACGGGAGTGACAAGAGAGACCGAGACACCGGGGGTGACAAGAGGGACCATGACACCGGGGGTGACAAGACAGACCGAGACACCGGGGGTGACAAGAGAGACCGAGACACCGGGGGTGACAAGAGAGACCGAGACACCGGGAGTGACAAGAGCGACCGAGACACCGGGGGTGACACGAGGGACCATGACACCGGGGGTGACAAGACAGACCGAGACACCGGGGGTGACAAGAGGGACCATGACACCGGGGGTGACAAGAGGGACCGAGACACCGGGGGTGACAAGAGAGACAGCGACACCGGGAGTGCCAAGAGAGACCGAGACACCGGGGGTGACAAGAGAGACTGAGACACCGGGGGTGACAAGAGAGACTGAGACACCGGGGGTGACAAGAGGGACTGAGACACCGGGGTTGTCAAGAGGAACCTACACACCGGGGGTGACAAGAGAGACTGAGACACCGGGGGTGACAAGAGAGACTGAGACACCGGGGGTGACAAGAGGGACCGAGACACCGGGGGTGACAGGAGAGACCGAGACACCGGGCGTGACAGGAGAGACTGACACACCGGGGGCGACAAGAGAGACCGAGACACCGGGGGTGACAAGAGAGACTGAGACACCGGGGGTGACAAGAGAGACCGAGACACCCGGGGTGACAAGAGAGACCGGGACACCGGGGGTGAGAAGAGCCACTGAGACACCGGGGTGACAAGAGGGACCTAGACACCGGGGGTGACAGGAGAGACCGAGACACCGGGGGTGACAAGAGAGACCGAGACACCGGGGGTGACAAGAGAGACTGAGACACCGGGGTGACAAGAGGGACTGAGACACCGGGGGTAACAATAGAGACTGAGACACCGTGGGTGACAAGAGGCACTGAGACACCGGGGGTAACAAGAGAGACTGAGAAACCGGGGGAGACAAGAGGGACTGCGACACCGGGGGTGACAAGAGGGACCGAGACACCGGGGGTGACAAGAGAGACTGAGACACTGGGGGTGACAAGTGAGACTGAGACACCGGGGGTGACAAGAGGGACTGAGACACCGGGAGTGACAAGAGAGACCGAGACACCGGGGGTGACAAGAGAGACTGAGACACCGGGGGTGACAAGAGGGACCATGACACCGGTGGTGACAAGAGAGACTGATACACCGGGGGTGACAAGAGAGACCGAGACACCGGGGGTGACAAGAGAGACCGAGACACCGCGGGTGAGAAGAGCCACTGAGACACCGGGGTGGCAAGAGGGACCTAGACACCGGGGGTGACAAGAGAGACTGAGACACCGGGGGTGCCAAGAGAGACTGAGACATCGGGAGAGACAAGAGGGACCTAGACACCTGGGGTGACAAGAGAGACTGAGACACCAGGGGTGACAAGAGAGACCGAGACACCGCGGGTGAGAAGAGCCACTGAGACACTGGGGTGGCAAGAGGGACCTAGACACCGGGGGTGACAAGAGAGACTGAGACACCGGGGGTGACAAGAGAGACTGAGACACCAGGGGTGACAAGAGAGACCGGGGACAAGAAAGACCGATACACCGGGGGTGACAAGAGGGACCGAAACACCGGGGGTGACAATCGGGACTGAAACACCGGGGTTGAAATGAGGGACCTAGACACTGGGGGTGAAAAGAGAGACCGAGACACCGGGGGTGACAAGAGAGACCGAGACACGGGGGGTGACAAGAGAGACTGAGACACTGGGGTGACAAGAGGGACCATGACACCGGGGGCGAAAAGACAGACCGATACACCGGGGGTGACAAGAGAGACCGAGACACCGGGGGTGACAAGAGAGACCGAGACACCGGGGGTGACAAGAGGGACCAAGAATCCGGGGGTGACAGGACAGACCGAGACACCGGGGGTGACAAGAGGGACCAAGAATCCGGGGGTGACAGGACAGACCGAGACACCGGGGGTGACAAGAGGGTCCGAGACACCGGGGGTGACAAGAGAGACCGAGACACCGGGGGTGACATGAGAGACTGAGACACCGGGGGCGACAAGAGAGACGGAGACACCGGGGGTGACAGGAGAGACCGAGACACCGGGGGTGACAAGAGAGACCGAGACACCGGGGGTGACAAGAGAGACTGAGACACCGGGGGTGACAAGAGGGACTGAGACACCGGGGGTAACAAGAGAGACTGAGACACTGGGGGCGACAAGAGAGACGGAGACACCGGGGGTGACAAGAGGGACTGAGACACCGGGGGTGACAAGAGAGACCGAGACCCCGGGGGTGACAGGAGATTCCGAGACACCGGGGGTGACAAGAGGGACCGTGATTCCGGGGGGGACAAGAGGGACCGAGACACCGGGGGTGACAAGAGGGACTGAGACACCGGGGGTGACAAGAGATACCAGGGACAAGAAAGACCGAGACACCGGGGGTGACAAGAGGGACCGAGACAGCGGGGGTGATAAGAGAGACCGAGACACCGGTGGTGACAAGAGAGACTGAGACACCGGGGGTGACAAGAGGGACCATGACACCGGGGGTGCCAAGACAGACCGAGACACCGGGGGTGACAAGAGGGACCGAGACACCGGGGGTGACAAGAGAGACAGAGACACCGGGGGTGACAAGAGGTACCGAGACACCGGGGGTGACAAGAGGGACCGAGACACCGGGGGTGACAAGAGGGACCGAGACACCGGGGGTGACAAGAGGGACCGAGACACCGGGGGTGACAAGAGAGACCGAGACACCGGGGGTGACAAGAGAGACTGAGACACCGGGGGTGACAAGAGGGACCATGACACCGGGGGTGACAAGAGAGACTGAGACACCGGGGGTGACAAATGGGACCAAGACACCGGGGCAGACAAGAGGGACCGAGACACCGGGGGTGACAAGAGGGACCGAGACACCTGGGGTGACAAGAGGGACCGAGACACCGGGGGTGACAAGAGAGACAGCGACACCGGGAGTGGCATGAGAGACCGAGACACCGGGGGTGACAAGAGAGACTGAGACACCGGGGGCGACAAGAGAGACAGAGACACCGGGGGTGACAGGAGAGACCGAGACACCGGGGGTGACAAGAGAGACTGACACACCGGGGGTGACAAGAGAGACTGAGACACCGGGGGTGACAAGAGAGACCGAGACACCGGGGGCGACAAGAGAGACCGAGACACCGGGGGTGACAAGAGAGACCGAGACACCGGGGATGACAAGAGAGACCGAGACACCGGGGGTGACAAGAGAGACCGAGACACTGGGGGTGACAAGAGAGACTGAGACACCGGCGGCGACACGAGGGACCAAGACACCGGGGGAGACAAGAGAGACCGAGACACCGGGGGTGACAAGAGAGACCGAGACACCGGGAGTGACAAGAGAGACCGAGACACCGGGGGTGACAAGAGGAACCATGACACCGGGGGTGACAAGACAGACCGAGACACCGGGGGTGACAAGAGAGACCGAGACACCGGGGGTGACAAGACAGACCGAGACACCGGGAGTGACAAGAGCGACCGAGACACCGGGGGTGACACGAGGGACCATGACACCGGGGGTGACAAGACAGACCGAGACACCGGGGGTGACAAGAGAGACAGCGACACCGGGAGTGCCAAGAGAGACCGAGACACCGGGGGTGACAAGAGAGACTGATACACCGGGGGTGACAAGAGAGACTGAGACACCGGGGGTGACAAGAGGGACTGTGACACCGGGGTTGTCAAGAGGGACCTAGACACCGGGGGTGACAAGAGAGACTGAGACACCGGGGGTGACAAGAGAGACTGAGACACCGGGGGTGACAAGAGGGACCGAGACACCGGGGGTGACAGGAGAGACCGAGACACCGGGCGTGACAAGAGAGACTGACACACCGGGGGCGACAAGTGAGACCGAGACACCGGGGGTGACAAGAGAGACCGAGACACCGGGGGTGACAAGAGAGACTGAGACACCGGGGGTGACAAGAGAGACCGAGACACCCGGGATGACAAGAGAGACCGAGACACCGGGGGTGAGAAGAGCCACTGAGACACCGGGGTGACAAGAGGGACCTAGACACCGGGGGTGACAGGAGAGACCGAGACACCGGGGGTGACAAGAGAGACTGACACACCGGGGGTGACAAGAGAGACTGAGACACCGAGGGTGACAAGAGAGACCGGGGACAAGAAACACTGAGACACCGGGGGTGACAAGAGGGACTGAGACACCAGGGGTGACAAGAGAGACTGAGACACCGGGGTGACAAGAGGGACCTAGACACCGGGGGTGACAAGAGAGACGGAGACACCGGGGGTGACAAGAGAGACTGAGACACCGGGGGTGACAAGAGGGACCGAGACACCGGGGGTTACAAGAGGGACTGAGACACCGGGGGTGACAAGAGAGACTGAGACACAGGGGGTGACAAGAAGGACCGAGACACCGGGTGTTGCAAGAGGGACTGAGACACCGGGGGTGACAAGAGGGACTGAGACACCGGGGGTGACAAGAGATAACGAGACACCGGGGGTGACAAGAGGGACGGATACACCGGGGGTGACAAGAGGGACTGAGACACCGGGGGTGACAAGAGGGACCGAGACACCGGGAGTGACAAGAGAGACTGAGACACCGGGGGTGACAAGAGGGACTGAGACACCGGGGGTGACAAGAGGTACTGAGACACCGGGGGTGACAAGAGAGACCGAGACACCGGGGGTGACAAGAGGGACGGAGACACCGGGGGTGACAAGAGGGACTGAGACACCGGGGGTGACATGAGAGACTGAGACACCGGGGGTGACAAGAGGGACCGAGACACCGGGGGTGACAACAGAGACTGAGACACCGGGGGTGACAAGAGGGACCTAGACACCGGGGGTGACAAGAGAGACCGAGACACCGGGTGTGACAAGAGGGACCGATACACCGGGGGTGACAAGAGAGACTTAGACACCGGGGGTGACAAGAGGACTGACACACCGGGGGTGACAAGAGGGACCTAGACACCGGGGGTGACAAGAGAGACCGAGACACCGGGGGTGACAAGAGAGACTTTGACACCGGGGGTGACAAGAGAGACCGAGACACCGGGGGTGACAAGAGAGACCGAGACACTGGGGGTGACAAGAGGGACCTAGACACCGGGGGTGAGAAGAGAGTGCGAGACACCGGGGGTGACAAGAGAGACCAGGGACAAGAAAGACCGAGACACCGGGGGTGACAAGAGGGACCGAGACACCGGGGGTGACAATCGGGACTGAGACACCGGGGGTGACAAGAGAGACTGAGACACCGGGGGTGCCAAGAGAGACTGAGACACCAGGAGACACAAGAGGGACCTAGACACCGGGGGTGACAAGAGAGACCGGGGACAAGAAAGACCGAGACACCGGGGGTGACAAGAGGGACCGAGACACCGGGGGTGACAATCGGGACTGAAACACCGGGGGTGACAAGAGGGACCTAGACACTGGGGGTTAAAAGAGAGACCGATACACCGGGGGTGACAAGAGAGACCGAGACACCGGTGGTGACAAGAGGGACCATGACACCGGGGGTGACAAGAGAGACCGAGACACTGGGGGTGACAAGAGAGACTGAGACACCGGGGGTGACAAGAGGGACCAATACACCGGGGGTGACAAGAGAGACCGAGACACCGGGAGTGACAAGAGGGACCGAGACACCGGGGGTGACAAGAGAGACCGAGACACCGGGGGCGACAAGAGAGACGGAGACACCGGGGGTGACAAGAGAGACTGAGACACCGGGTGTGACAAGAGAGACTGAGACACCGGGGGTGCCAAGAGAGACTGAGACACCGGGAGAGACAAGAGGGACCTAGACACCGGGGGTGACAAGAGAGACTGAGACACCAGGGGTGACAAGAGAGACTGAGACACCGGGAGTGACAAGAGAGACTGAGACACCGGGGGTGACAAGAGAGACCGGGGACAAGAAAGACCGAGACACCGGGGGTGACAAGAGGGACCGAGACACCGGGGGTGACAATCGGGACTGAAACACCGGGGGTGACAAGAGGGAACTAGACACTGGGGGTGAAAAGAGAGACCGAGACACCGGGGGTGACAAGAGAGACCGAGACACCGGGGGTGAAAAGAGAGACCGAGACACCGGGGGTGACAAGACAGACCGAGACACCGGGGGTGACAAGAGAGACCGAGACACCGGGGGTAACAAGAGAGACTGAGACACCGGGGGTGACAAGAGAGACCGAGACACCGGGGGTGACAAGAGAGACTGAGACACCGGGGGTGACAAGAGGGACTGAGACACCGGGGGTGACAAGAGGGACCAAGACACCGGGGGTGACAGGACAGACCGAGACACCGGGGGTGACAAGAGGGTCCGAGACACCGGGGGTGACAAGAGAGACCAAGACACCGGGGGTGACAAGATAGACTGAGACACCGGGGGGGACAAGAGAGTCCGGGGACAAGAACGACCGATACACCGGGGGTGACAAGAGGGACCAAGAATCCGGGGGTGACAGGACAGACCGAGACACCGGGGGTGACAAGAGGGTCCGAGACACCGGGGGTGACAAGAGAGACCGAGACACCGGGGGTGACAAGAGAGACTGAGACACCGGGGGCGACAAGAGAGACGGAGACACCGGGGGTGACAGGAGAGACCGAGCCACCGGGGGTGACAAGAGAGACCGAGACACCGGGGGTGACAAGAGAGACTGAGACACCGGGGGTGACAAGAGGGACTGAGACACCGGGGGAAACAAGAGAGACTGAGACACCGGGGGTGACAAGAGGCACTGAGACACCGGGGGTAACAAGAGAAACTGAGACACCGGGGGTGACAAGAGGGACTGAGACACCGGGGGTGACAAGAGAGACCGAGACACTGGGGGCGACAAGAGAGACGGAGACACCGGGGGTGACAAGAGGGACTGAGACACCGGGGGTGACAAGAGAGACCGAGACCCCGGGGGTGACAAGAGATTCCGAGACACCGGGGGTGACAAGAGGGACCGAGACACCGGGGGGGACAAGAGGGACCGAGACACCGGGGGTGACAAGAGGGACTGAGACACCGGGAGTGACAAGAGAGACCAGGGACAAGAAAGACCGAGACACCGGGGGTGACAAGAGGGACCGAGACACCGGGGGTGATAAGAGAGACCGAGACACCGGTGGTGACAAGAGAGACTGAGACACCGGGGGTGACAAGAGGGACCATGACACCGGGGGTGACAAGACAGACCGAGACACCGGGGGTGACAAGAGGGACCGAGACACCGGGGGTGACAAGAGAGACAGAGACACCGGGGGTGACAAGAGGTACCGAGACACCGGGGGTGACAAGAGGGACCGAGACACCGGGGGTGACAAGAGGGACCGAGACACCGGGGGTGACAAGAGGGACTGAGACACCGGGGGTGACAAGAGAGACCAGGGACAAGAAAGACCGAGACACCGGGGGTGACAAGAGGGACCGAGACACCGGGGGTGATAAGAGAGACCGAGACACCGGGGGTGACAACAGAGACCGAGACACCGGGGGTGACAAGAGAGACTGAGACACCGGGGGTGACAAGAGGGACCATGACACCGGGGGTGACAAGACAGACCGAGACACCGGGGGTGACAAGAGAGACCGAGACACTGGGGGTGACAAGAGAGACTGAGACACCGGGGGTGACAAAAGGGACCAAGACACCGGGGGAGACAAGAGGGACCGAGACACCGGGGGTGACAAGAGGGACCGAGACACCTGGGGTGACAAGAGGGACCGAGACACCTGGGGTGACAAGAGGGACCGAGACATCGGGGGTGACAAGAGAGACAGCGACACCGGGGGTGACAAGAGAGACCGAGACACCGGGGGCGACAAGAGAGACCGAGACACCGGGGGTGACAAGAGAGACCGAGACACCGGGGGCGACCAGAGAGACTGAGACACCGGGGGCGACAAGAGGGACCAAGACACCGGGGGAGACAAGAGAGACCGAGACACCGGGGGTGACAAGAGAGACCGAGACACCGGGAGTGACAAGAGAGACCGAGACACCGGGGGTGACAAGAGGGACCATGACACCGGGGGTGACAAGACAGACCGAGACACCGGGGGGTGACAAGAGAGACCGAGACACCGGGGGTGACAAGAGAGACCGAGACACCGGGAGTGACAAGAGCGACCGAGACACCGGGGGTGACACGAGGGACCATGACACCGGGGGTGACAAGACAGACCGAGACACCGGGGGTGACAAGAGGGACCATGACACCGGGGGTGACAAGAGGGACCGAGACACCGGGGGTGACAAGAGAGACAGCGACACCGGGAGTGCCAAGAGAGACCGAGACACCGGGGGTGACAAGAGAGACTGAGACACCAGGGGTGACAAGAGAGACTGAGACACCGGGGGTGACAAGAGGGACTGAGACACCGCGGTTGTCAAGAGGGACCTAGACACCGGGGGTGACAAGAGAGACTGAGACACCGGGGGTGACAAGAGAGACTGAGACACCGGGGGTGACAAGAGGGACCGAGACACCGGGTGTGACAGGAGAGACCGAGACACCGGGCGTGACAGGAGAGACTGACACACCGGGGGCGACAAGAGAGACCGAGACACCGGGGGTGACAAGAGAGACTGAGACACCGGGGGTGACAAGAGAGACCGAGACACCCGGGGTGACAAGAGAGACCGAGACACCGGGGGTGAGAAGAGCCACTGAGACACCGGGGTGACAAGAGGGACCTAGACACCGGGGGTGACAGGAGAGACCGAGACACCGGGGGTGACAAGAGAGACCGAGACACCGGGGGTGACAAGAGAGACTGAGACACCGGGGTGACAAGAGGGACTGAGACACCGGGGGTAACAAGAGAGACTGAGACACCGGGGGTGACAAGAGGCACTGAGACACCGGGGGTAACAAGAGAGACTGAGAAACCGGGGGAGACAAGAGGGACTGCGACACCGGGGGTGACAAGAGGGACCGAGAGACCGGGGGTGACAAGAGAGACTGAGACACTGGGGGTGACAAGAGAGACTGAGACACCGGGGGTGACAAGAGGGACTGAGACACCGGGAGTGACAAGAGAGACCGAGACACCGGGGGTGACAAGAGAGACTGAGACACCGGGGGTGACAAGAGGGACCATGACACCGGTGGTAAGAGAGACTGAGACACCGGGGGTGACAAGAGAGACCGAGACACCGCGGGTGAGAAGAGCCACTGAGACACCGGGGTGGCAAGAGGGACCTAGACACCGGGGGTGACAAGAGAGACTGAGACACCGGGGGTGCCAAGAGAGACTGAGACATCGGGAGAGACAAGAGGGACCTAGACACCTGGGGTGACAAGAGAGACTGAGACACCAGGGGTGACAAGAGAGACCGGGGACAAGAAAGACCGATACACCGGGGGTGACAAGAGGGACCGAGACGCCGGGGGTGACAATCGGGACTGAAACACCGGGGTTGACATGAGGGACCTAGACACTGGGGGTGAAAAGAGAGACCGAGACACCGGGGGTGACAAGAGAGACCGAGACACGGGGGGTGACAAGAGAGACTGAGACACCGGGGGTGACAAGAGGGACCATGACACCGGGGGCGAAAAGACAGACCGAGACACCGGGGGTGACAAGAGAGACCGAGACACCGGGGGTGACAAGAGAGACCGAGACACCGGGGGTGACAAGAGGGACCAAGAATCCGGGGGTGACAGGACAGACCGAGACACCGGGGGTGACAAGAGGGACCAAGAATCCGGGGGTGACAGGACAGACCGAGACACCGGGGGTGACAAGAGGGTCCGAGACACCGGGGGTGACAAGAGAGACCGAGACACCGGGGGTGACAAGAGAGACTGAGACACCGGGGGCGACAAGAGAGACGGAGACACCGGGGGTGACAGGAGAGACCATGACACCGGGGGTGACAAGACAGACCGAGACACCGGGGGTGACAAGAGGGACCGAGACACCGGGGGTGACAAGAGAGACAGAGACACCGGGGGTGACAAGAGGTACCGAGACACCGGGGGTGACAAGAGGGACCGAGACACCGGGGGTGACAAGAGGGACCGAGACACCGGGGGTGACAAGAGGGACTGAGACACCGGGGGTGACAAGAGAGACCAGGGACAAGAAAGACCGAGACACCGGGGGTGACAAGAGGGACCGAGACACCGGGGGTGATAAGAGAGACCGAGACACCGGGGGTGACAACAGAGACCGAGACACCGGGGGTGACAAGAGAGACTGAGACACCGTGGGTGACAAGAGGGACCATGACACCGGGGGTGACAAGACAGACCGAGACACCGGGGGTGACAAGAGAGACCGAGACACTGGGGGTGACAAGAGAGACTGAGACACCGGGGGTGACAAGAAGGACCATGACACCGGGGGTGACAAGACAGACCGAGACACCGGGGGTGACAAGAGAGACCGAGACACCGGGGGTGACAAGAGAGACCGAGACACCGGGAGTGACAAGAGCGACCGAGACACCGGGGGTGACACGAGTAACCATGACACCGGGGGTGACAAGACAGACCGAGACACCGGGGGTGACAAGAGGGACCATGACACCGGGGGTGACAAGAGGGACCGAGACACCGGGGGTGACAAGAGAGACAGCGACACCGGGAGTGCCAAGAGAGACCGAGACACCGGGGGTGACAAGAGAGACTGAGACACCGGGGGTGACAAGAGAGACTGAGACACCGGGGGTGACAAGAGGGACTGAGACACCGGGGTTGTCAAGAGGAACCTAGACACCGGGGGTGACAAGAGAGACTGAGACACCGGGGGTGACAAGAGAGACTGAGACACCGGGGGTGACAAGAGGGACCGAGACACCGGGGGTGACAGGAGAGACCGAGACACCGGGCGTGACAAGAGAGACTGACACACCGGGGGCGACAAGAGAGACCGAGACACCGGGGGTGACAAGAGAGACTGAGACACCGGGGGTGACAAGAGAGACCGAGACATCCGGGGTGACAAGAGAGACCGAGACACCGGGGGTGAGAAGAGCCACTGAGACACCGGGGTGACAAGAGGGACCTAGACACCGGGGGTGACAGGAGAGACCGAGACACCGGGGGTGACAAGAGAGACCGAGACACCGGGGGTGACAAGAGAGACTGAGACACCGGGGTGACAAGAGGGACTGAGACACCGGGGGTAACAATAGAGACTGAGACACCGTGGGTGACAAGAGGCACTGAGACACCGGGGGTAACAAGAGAGACTGAGAAACCGGGGGAGACAAGAGGGACTGCGACACCGGGGGTGACAAGAGGGACCGAGACACCGGGGGTGACAAGAGAGACTGAGACACTGGGGGTGACAAGTGAGACTGAGACACCGGGGGTGACAAGAGGGACTGAGACACCGGGAGTGACAAGAGAGACCGAGACACCGGGGGTGACAAGAGAGACTGAGACACCGGGGGTGACAAGAGGGACCATGACACCGGTGGTGACAAGAGAGACTGATACACCGGGGGTGACAAGAGAGACCGAGACACCGGGGGTGACAAGAGAGACCGAGACACCGCGGGTGAGAAGAGCCACTGAGACACCGGGGTGGCAAGAGGGACCTAGACACCGGGGGTGACAAGAGAGACTGAGACACCGGGGGTGCCAAGAGAGACTGAGACATCGGGAGAGACAAGAGGGACCTAGACACCTGGGGTGACAAGAGAGACTGAGACACCAGGGGTGACAAGAGAGACCGGGGACAAGAAAGACCGATACACCGGGGGTGACAAGAGGGACCGAGACACCGGGGGTGACAATCGGGACTGAAACACCGGGGTTGACATGAGGGACCTAGACACTGGGGGTGAAAAGAGAGACCGAGACACCGGGGGTGACAAGAGAGACCGAGACACGGGGGGTGACAAGAGAGACTGAGACACCGGGGGTGACAAGAGGGACCATGACACCGGGGGCGAAAAGACAGACCGAGACACCGGGGGTGACAAGAGAGACCGAGACACCGGGGGTGACAAGAGAGACCGAGACACCGGGGGTGACAAGAGGGACCAAGAATCCGGGGGTGACAGGACAGACCGAGACACCGGGGGTGACAAGAGGGACCAAGAATCCGGGGGTGACAGGACAGACCGAGACACCGGGGGTGACAAGAGGGACCAAGAATCCGGGGGTGACAGGACAGACCGAGACACCGGGGGTGACAAGAGGGTCCGAGACACCGGGGGTGACAAGAGAGACCGAGACACCGGGGGTGACAAGAGAGACTGAGACACCGGGGGCGACAAGAGAGACGGAGACACCGGGGGTGACAGGAGAGACCGAGACACCGGGGGTGACAAGAGAGACCGAGACACCGGGGGTGACAAGAGAGACTGAGACACCGGGGGTGACAAGAGGGACTGAGACACCGGGGGTAACAAGAGAGACTGAGACACCGGGGGTGACAAGAGGCACTGAGACACCGGGGGTAACAAGAGAAACTGAGACACCGGGGGTGACAAGAGGGACTGAGACACCGGGGGTGACAAGAGAGACTGAGACACTGGGGGCGACAAGAGAGACGGAGACACCGGGGGTGACAAGAGGGACTGAGACACCGGGGGTGACAAGAGAGACCGAGACCCCGGGGGTGACAGGAGATTCCGAGACACCGGGGGTGACAAGAGGGACCGTGATACCGGGGGGGACAAGAGGGACCGAGACACCGGGGGTGACAAGAGGGACTGAGACACCGGGGGTGACAAGAGATACCAGGGACAAGAAAGACCGAGACACCGGGGGTGACAAGAGGGATCGAGACACCAGGGGTGATAAGAGAGACCGAGACACCGGTGGTGACAAGAGAGACTGAGACACCGGGGGTGACAAGAGGGACCATGACACCGGGGGTGACAAGACAGACCGAGACACCGGGGGTGACAAGAGGGACCGAGACACCGGGGGTGACAAGAGAGACAGAGACACCGGGGGTGACAAGAGGTACCGAGACACCGGGGGTGACAAGAGGGACCGAGACACCGGGGGTGACAAGAGGGACCGAGACACCGGGGGTGACAAGAGGGACTGAGACACCGGGGGTGACAAGAGAGACCAGGGACAAGAAAGACCGAGACACCGGGGGTGACAAGAGGGACCGAGACACCGGGGGTGATAAGAGAGACCGAGACACCGGGAGTGACAAGAGAGACCGAGACACCGGGGGTGACAAGAGAGACTGAGACACCGGGGGTGACAAGAGGGACCATGACACCGGGGGTGACAAGAGAGACTGAGACACCGGGGGTGACAAATGGGACCAAGACACCGGGGCAGACAAGAGGGACCGAGACACCGGGGGTGACAAGAGGGACCGAGACACCTGGGGTGACAAGAGGGAGAGAGACACCGGGGGTGACAAGAGAGACAGCGACACCGGGAGTGGCATGAGAGACCGAGACACCGGGGGTGACAAGAGAGACTGAGACACCGGGGGCGACAAGAGAGACGGAGACACCGGGGGTGACAGGAGAGACCGAGACACCGGGGGTGACAAGAGAGACTGACACACCGGGGGTGACAAGAGAGACTGAGACACCGGGGGTGACAAGAGAGACCGAGACACCGGGGGCGACAAGAGAGACCGAGACACCGGGGGTGACAAGAGAGACCGAGACACCGGGGATGACAAGAGAGACCGAGACACCGGGGGTGACAAGAGAGACCGAGACACCGGGGGTGACAAGAGAGACTGAGACACCGGCGGCGACACGAGGGACCAAGACACCGGGGGAGACAAGAGAGACCGAGACACCGGGGGTGACAAGAGAGACCGAGACACCGGGAGTGACAAGAGAGACCGAGACACCGGGAGTGACAAGAGGAACCATGACACCGGGGGTGACAAGACAGACCGAGACACCGGGGGTGACAAGAGAGACCGAGACACCGGGGGTGACAAGACAGACCGAGACACCGGGAGTGACAAGAGCGACCGAGACACCGGGGGTGACACGAGGGACCATGACACCGGGGGTGACAAGACAGACCGAGACACCGGGGGTGACAAGAGGGACCATGACACCGGGGGTGACAAGAGCGACCGAGACACCGGGGGTGACAAGAGAGACAGCGACACCGGGAGTGCCAAGAGAGACCGAGACACCGGGTGACAAGAGAGACTGAGACACCGGGGGTGACAAGAGAGACTGAGACACCGGGGGTGACAAGAGGGACTGAGACACCGGGGTTGTCAAGAGGGACCTAGACACCGGGGGTGACAAGAGAGACTGAGACACCGGGGGTGACAAGAGAGACTGAGACACCGGGGGTGACAAGAGGGACCGAGACACCGGGGGTGACAGGAGAGACCGAGACACCGGGCGTGACAAGAGAGACTGACACACCGGGGGCGACAAGTGAGACCGAGACACCGGGGGTGACAAGAGAGACCGAGACACCGGGGGTGACAAGAGAGACTGAGACACCGGGGGTGACAAGAGAGACCGAGACACCCGGGGTGACAAGAGAGACCGAGACACCGGGGGTGAGAAGAGCCACTGAGACACCGGGGTGACAAGAGGGACCTAGACACCGGGGGTGACAGGAGAGACCGAGACACCGGGCGTGACAAGAGAGACTGACACACCGGGGGCGACAAGAGAGACCGAGACACCGGGGGTGACAAGAGAGACCGAGACACCGGGGGTGACAAGAGGCACTGAGACACCGGGGGTGACAAGAGAGACTGAGAAACCGGGGGAGACAAGAGGGACTGAGACACCGGGGGAGACAAGAGGGACCGAGAGACCGGGGGTGACAAGAGAGACTGAGACACCGGGGGTGACAAGAGAGACTGAGACACCAGGGGTGACAAGAGCGACCGAGACACCGGGGGTGACAAGAGAGACTGAGACACCGGGGGTGACAAGAGAGACCGAGACACCGGGAGTGACAAGAGAGACCGATACACCGGGGGTGACAAGAGGGACCGAGAAACCGGGGGTGACAAGAGAGACCGAGACACCGGGAGTGACAAGAGAGACTGAGGCACCGGGGGTGACAAGAGGGACCGAGACACCGGGGGTGACAAGAGGGACTGAGACACCGGGAGTGACAAGAGAGACCGAGACACCGGGGGTGACAAGAGAGACTGAGACACCGGGGGTGACAAGAGAGACCGAGACACCCGGGGTGACAAGAGAGACCGAGACACCGGGGGTGAGAAGAGCCACTGAGACACCGGGGTGACAAGAGGGACCTAGACACCGTGGGTGACAAGAGAGACTGAGACACCGGGGGTGCCAAGAGAGACTGAGACATCGGGAGAGACAAGAGGGACCTAGACACCTGGGGTGACAAGAGAGACTGAGACACCGGGGGTGACAAGAGAGACCGGGGACAAGAAAGACCGAGACACCGGGGGTGACAAGAGGGACCGAGACACCGGGGGTGACAATCGGGACTGAAACACCGGGGGTGACAAGAGGGACCTAGACACTGGGGGTGAAAAGAGAGACCGAGACACCGGGGGTGACAAGAGAGACCGAGACACGGGGGGTGACAAGAGAGACTGAGACACCGGGGGTGACAAGAGGGACCATGACACCGGGGGCGAAAAGACAGACCGAGACACCGGGGGTGACAAGAGAGACCGAGACACCGGGGGTGACAAGAGAGACCGAGACACCGGGGGTGACAAGAGGGACCAAGAATCCGGGGGTGACAGGACAGACCGAGACACCGGGGGTGACAAGAGGGACCAAGAATCCGGGGGTGACAGGACAGACCGAGACACCGGGGGTGACAAGAGGGTCCGAGACACCGGGGGTGACAAGAGAGACCGAGACACCGGGGGTGACAAGAGAGACTGAGACACCGGGGGCGACAAGAGAGACGGAGACACCGGGGGTGACAGGAGAGACCGAGACACCGGGGGTGACAAGAGAGACCGAGACACCGGGGGTGACAAGAGAGACTGAGACACCGGGGGTGACAAGAGGGACTGAGACACCGGGGGTAACAAGAGAGACTGAGACACCGGGGGTGACAAGAGGCACTGAGACACCGGGGGTAACAAGAGAAACGGAGACACCGGGGGTGACAAGAGGGACTGAGACACCGGGGGTGACAAGAGAGACTGAGACACTGGGGGCGACAAGAGAGACGGAGACACCGGGGGTGACAAGAGGGACTGAGACACCGGGGGTGACAAGAGAGACCGAGACCCCGGGGGTGACAGGAGATTCCGAGACACCGGGGGTGACAAGAGGGACCGTGATACCGGGGGGGACAAGAGGGACCGAGACACCGGGGGTGACAAGAGGGACTGAGACACCGGGGGTGACAAGAGATACCAGGGACAAGAAAGACCGAGACACCGGGGGTGACAAGAGGGACCGAGACACCAGGGGTGATAAGAGAGACCGAGACACCGGTGGTGACAAGAGAGACTGAGACACCGGGGGTGACAAGAGGGACCATGACACCGGGGGTGACAAGACAGACCGAGACACCGGGGGTGACAAGAGGGACCGAGACACCGGGGGTGACAAGAGAGACAGAGACACCGGGGGTGACAAGAGGTACCGAGACACCGGGGGTGACAAGAGGGACCGAGACACCGGGGGTGACAAGAGGGACCGAGACACCGGGGGTGACAAGAGGGACTGAGACACCGGGGGTGACAAGAGAGACCAGGGACAAGAAAGACCGAGACACCGGGGGTGACAAGAGGGACCGAGACACCGGGGGTGATAAGAGAGACCGAGACACCGGGAGTGACAAGAGAGACCGAGACACCGGGGGTGACAAGAGAGACTGAGACACCGGGGGTGACAAGAGGGACCATGACACCGGGGGTGACAAGAGAGACTGAGACACCGGGGGTGACAAATGGGACCAAGACACCGGGGCAGACAAGAGGGACCGAGACACCGGGGGTGACAAGAGGGACCGAGACACCTGGGGTGACAAGAGGGACCGAGACACCGGGGGTGACAAGAGAGACAGCGACACCGGGAGTGGCATGAGAGACCGAGACACCGGGGGTGACAAGAGAGACTGAGACACCGGGGGCGACAAGAGAGACGGAGACACCGGGGGTGACAGGAGAGACCGAGACACCGGGGGTGACAAGAGAGACTGACACACCGGGGGTGACAAGAGAGACTGAGACACCGGGGGTGACAAGAGAGACCGAGACACCGGGGGCGACAAGAGAGACCGAGACACCGGGGGTGACAAGAGAGACCGAGACACCGGGGATGACAAGAGAGACCGAGACACCGGGGGTGACAAGAGAGACCGAGACACCGGGGGTGACAAGAGAGACTGAGACACCGGCGGCGACACGAGGGACCAAGACACCGGGGGAGACAAGAGAGACCGAGACACCGGGGGTGACAAGAGAGACCGAGACACCGGGAGTGACAAGAGAGACCGAGACACCGGGAGTGACAAGAGGAACCATGACACCGGGGGTGACAAGACAGACCGAGACACCGGGGGTGACAAGAGAGACCGAGACACCGGGGGTGACAAGACAGACCGAGACACCGGGAGTGACAAGAGCGACCGAGACACCGGGGGTGACACGAGGGACCATGACACCGGGGGTGACAAGACAGACCGAGACACCGGGGGTGACAAGACGGACCATGACACCGGGGGTGACAAGAGCGACCGAGACACCGGGGGTGACAAGAGAGACAGCGACACCGGGAGTGCCAAGAGAGACCGAGACACCGGGTGACAAGAGAGACTGAGACACCGGGGGTGACAAGAGAGACTGAGACACCGGGGGTGACAAGAGGGACTGAGACACCGGGGTTGTCAAGAGGGACCTAGACACCGGGGGTGACAAGAGAGACTGAGACACCGGGGGTGACAAGAGAGACTGAGACACCGGGGGTGACAAGAGGGACCGAGACACCGGGGGTGACAGGAGAGACCGAGACACCGGGCGTGACAAGAGAGACTGACACACCGGGGGCGACAAGTGAGACCGAGACACCGGGGGTGGCAAGAGAGACCGAGACACCGGGGGTGACAAGAGAGACTGAGACACCGGGGGTGACAAGAGAGACCGAGACACCCGGGGTGACAAGAGAGACCGAGACACCGGGGGTGAGAAGAGCCACTGAGACACCGGGGTGACAAGAGGGACCTAGACACCGGGGGTGACAGGAGAGACCGAGACACCGGGCGTGACAAGAGAGACTGACACACCGGGGGCGACAAGAGAGACCGAGACACCGGGGGTGACAAGAGAGACCGAGACACCGGGGGTGACAAGAGGCACTGAGACACCGGGGGTGACAAGAGAGACTGAGAAACCGGGGGAGACAAGAGGGACTGAGACACCGGGGGAGACAAGAGGGACCGAGAGACCGGGGGTGACAAGAGAGACTGAGACACCGGGGGTGACAAGAGAGACTGAGACACCAGGGGTGACAAGAGCGACCGAGACACCGGGGGTGACAAGAGAGACTGAGACACCGGGGGTGACAAGAGAGACCAAGACACCGGGAGTGACAAGAGAGACCGATACACCGGGGGTGACAAGAGGGACCGAGAAACCGGGGGTGACAAGAGAGACCGAGACACCGGGAGTGACAAGAGAGACTGAGGCACCGGGGGTGACAAGAGGGACCGAGACACCGGGGGTGACAAGAGGGACAGAGACACCGGGAGTGACAAGAGAGACCGAGACACCGGGGGTGACAAGAGAGACTGAGACACCGGGGGTGACAAGAGAGACCGAGACACCCGGGGTGACAAGAGAGACCGAGACACCGGGGGTGAGAAGAGCCACTGAGACACCGGGGTGACAAGAGGGACCTAGACACCGTGGGTGACAAGAGAGACTGAGACACCGGGGGTGCCAAGAGAGACTGAGACATCGGGAGAGACAAGAGGGACCTAGACACCTGGGGTGACAAGAGAGACTGAGACACCGGGGGTGACAAGAGAGACCGGGGACAAGAAAGACCGAGACACCGGGGGTGACAAGAGGGACCGAGACACCGGGGGTGACAATCGGGACTGAAACACCGGGGGTGACAAGAGGGACCTAGACACTGGGGGTGAAAAGAGAGACCGAGACACCGGGGGTGACAAGAGAGACCGAGACACGGGGGGTGACAAGAGAGACTGAGACACCGGCGGCGACACGAGGGACCAAGACACCGGGGGAGACAAGAGAGACCGAGACACCGGGGGTGACAAGAGAGACCGAGACACCGGGAGTGACAAGAGAGACCGAGACACCGGGAGTGACAAGAGGAACCATGACACCGGGGGTGACAAGACAGACCGAGACACCGGGGGTGACAAGAGAGACCGAGACACCGGGGGTGACAAGACAGACCGAGACACCGGGAGTGACAAGAGCGACCGAGACACCGGGGGTGACACGAGGGACCATGACACCGGGGGTGACAAGACAGACCGAGACACCGGGGGTGACAAGACGGACCATGACACCGGGGGTGACAAGAGCGACCGAGACACCGGGGGTGACAAGAGAGACAGCGACACCGGGAGTGCCAAGAGAGACCGAGACACCGGGTGACAAGAGAGACTGAGACACCGGGGGTGACAAGAGAGACTGAGACACCGGGGGTGACAAGAGGGACTGAGACACCGGGGTTGTCAAGAGGGACCTAGACACCGGGGGTGACAAGAGAGACTGAGACACCGGGGGTGACAAGAGAGACTGAGACACCGGGGGTGACAAGAGGGACCGAGACACCGGGGGTGACAGGAGAGACCGAGACACCGGGCGTGACAAGAGAGACTGACACACCGGGGGCGACAAGTGAGACCGAGACACCGGGGGTGACAAGAGAGACCGAGACACCGGGGGTGACAAGAGAGACTGAGACACCGGGGGTGACAAGAGAGACCGAGACACCCGGGGTGACAAGAGAGACCGAGACACCGGGGGTGAGAAGAGCCACTGAGACACCGGGGTGACAAGAGGGACCTAGACACCGGGGGTGACAGGAGAGACCGAGACACCGGGCGTGACAAGAGAGACTGACACACCGGGGGCGACAAGAGAGACCGAGACACCGGGGGTGACAAGAGAGACCGAGACACCGGGGGTGACAAGAGGCACTGAGACACCGGGGGTGACAAGAGAGACTGAGAAACCGGGGGAGACAAGAGGGACTGAGACACCGGGGGAGACAAGAGGGACCGAGAGACCGGGGGTGACAAGAGAGACTGAGACACCGGGGGTGACAAGAGAGACTGAGACACCAGGGGTGACAAGAGCGACCGAGACACCGGGGGTGACAAGAGAGACTGAGACACCGGGGGTGACAAGAGAGACCGAGACACCGGGAGTGACAAGAGAGACCGATACACCGGGGGTGACAAGAGGGACCGAGAAACCGGGGGTGACAAGAGAGACCGAGACACCGGGAGTGACAAGAGAGACTGAGGCACCGGGGGTGACAAGAGGGACCGAGACACCGGGGGTGACAAGAGGGACTGAGACACCGGGAGTGACAAGAGAGACCGAGACACCGGGGGTGACAAGAGAGACTGAGACACCGGGGGTGACAAGAGAGACCGAGACACCCGGGGTGACAAGAGAGACCGAGACACCGGGGGTGAGAAGAGCCACTGAGACACCGGGGTGACAAGAGGGACCTAGACACCGTGGGTGACAAGAGAGACTGAGACACCGGGGGTGCCAAGAGAGACTGAGACATCGGGAGAGACAAGAGGGACCTAGACACCTGGGGTGACAAGAGAGACTGAGACACCGGGGGTGACAAGAGAGACCGGGGACAAGAAAGACCGAGACACCGGGGGTGACAAGAGGGACCGAGACACCGGGGGTGACAATCGGGACTGAAACACCGGGGGTGACAAGAGGGACCTAGACACTGGGGGTGAAAAGAGAGACCGAGACACCGGGGGTGACAAGAGAGACCGAGACACGGGGGGTGACAAGAGAGACTGAGACACCGGGGGTGACAAGAGGGACCATGACACCGGGGGCGAAAAGACAGACCGAGACACCGGGGGTGACAAGAGAGACCGATACACCGGGTGTGACAAGAGAGACTGAGACACCGGGGGTGACAAGAGGGACCAAGACACCGGGGGTGACAAGACAGACCGAGACACCGGGGGTGACAAGAGGGACCGAGACACCGGGGGTGACAAGAGAGACAGAGACACCGGGGGTGACAAGAGGTACCGAGACACCGGGGGTGACAAGAGATACCAGGGACAAGAAAGACCGAGACACCGGGGGTGACAAGAGGGACCGAGACACCAGGGGTGATAAGAGAGACCGAGACACCGGTGGTGACAAGAGAGACTGAGACACCGGGGGTGACAAGAGGGACCATGACACCGGGGGTGACAAGACAGACCGAGACACCGGGGGTGACAAGAGGGACCGAGACACCGGGGGTGACAAGAGAGACAGAGACACCGGGGGTGACAAGAGGTACCGAGACACCGGGGGTGACAAGAGGGACCGAGACACCGGGGGTGACAAGAGGGACCGAGACACCGGGGGTGACAAGAGAGACCAGGGACAAGAAAGACCGAGACACCGGGGGTGACAAGAGGGACCGAGACACCGGGGGTGATAAGAGAGACCGAGACACCGGGAGTGACAAGAGAGACCGAGACACCGGGGGTGACAAGAGAGACTGAGACACCGGGGGTGACAAGAGGGACCATGACACCGGGGGTGACAAGAGAGACTGAGACACCGGGGGTGACAAATGGGACCAAGACACCGGGGCAGACAAGAGGGACCGAGACACCTGGGGTGACAAGAGGGACCGAGACACCGGGGGTGACAAGAGAGACAGCGACACCGGGAGTGGCATGAGAGACCGAGACACCGGGGGTGACAAGAGAGACTGAGACACCGGGGGCGACAAGAGAGACGGAGACACCGGGGGTGACAGGAGAGACCGAGACACCGGGGGTGACAAGAGAGACTGACACACCGGGGGTGACAAGAGAGACTGAGACACCGGGGGTGACAAGAGAGACCGAGACACCGGGGGCGACAAGAGAGACCGAGACACCGGGGGTGACAAGAGAGACCGAGACACCGGGGATGACAAGAGAGACCGAGACACCGGGGGTGACAAGAGAGACCGAGACACCGGGGGTGACAAGAGAGACTGAGACACCGGCGGCGACACGAGGGACCAAGACACCGGGGGAGACAAGAGAGACCGAGACACCGGGGGTGACAAGAGAGACCGAGACACCGGGAGTGACAAGAGAGACCGAGACACCGGGAGTGACAAGAGGAACCATGACACCGGGGGTGACAAGACAGACCGAGACACCGGGGGTGACAAGAGAGACCGAGACACCGGGGGTGACAAGACAGACCGAGACACCGGGAGTGACAAGAGCGACCGAGACACCGGGGGTGACACGAGGGACCATGACACCGGGGGTGACAAGACAGACCGAGACACCGGGGGTGACAAGAGGGACCATGACACCGGGGGTGACAAGAGCGACCGAGACACCGGGGGTGACAAGAGAGACAGCGACACCGGGAGTGCCAAGAGAGACCGAGACACCGGGTGACAAGAGAGACTGAGACACCGGGGGTGACAAGAGAGACTGAGACACCGGGGGTGACAAGAGGGACTGAGACACCGGGGTTGTCAAGAGGGACCTAGACACCGGGGGTGACAAGAGAGACTGAGACACCGGGGGTGACAAGAGAGACTGAGACACCGGGGGTGACAAGAGGGACCGAGACACCGGGGGTGACAGGAGAGACCGAGACACCGGGCGTGACAAGAGAGACTGACACACCGGGGGCGACAAGTGAGACCGAGACACCGGGGGTGACAAGAGAGACCGAGACACCGGGGGTGACAAGAGAGACTGAGACACCGGGGGTGACAAGAGAGACCGAGACACCCGGGGTGACAAGAGAGACCGAGACACCGGGGGTGAGAAGAGCCACTGAGACACCGGGGTGACAAGAGGGACCTAGACACCGGGGGTGACAGGAGAGACCGAGACACCGGGCGTGACAAGAGAGACTGACACACCGGGGGCGACAAGAGAGACCGAGACACCGGGGGTGACAAGAGAGACCGAGACACCGGGGGTGACAAGAGGCACTGAGACACCGGGGGTGACAAGAGAGACTGAGAAACCGGGGGAGACAAGAGGGACTGAGACACCGGGGGAGACAAGAGGGACCGAGAGACCGGGGGTGACAAGAGAGACTGAGACACCGGGGGTGACAAGAGAGACTGAGACACCAGGGGTGACAAGAGCGACCGAGACACCGAGGGTGACAAGAGAGACTGAGACACCGGGGGTGACAAGAGAGACCGAGACACCGGGAGTGACAAGAGAGACCGATACACCGGGGGTGACAAGAGGGACCGAGAAACCGGGGGTGACAAGAGAGACCGAGACACCGGGAGTGACAAGAGAGACTGAGGCACCGGGGGTGACAAGAGGGACCGAGACACCGGGGGTGACAAGAGGGACTGAGACACCGGGAGTGACAAGAGAGACCGAGACACCGGGGGTGACAAGAGAGACTGAGACACCGGGGGTGACAAGAGAGACCGAGACACCCGGGGTGACAAGAGAGACCGAGACACCGGGGGTGAGAAGAGCCACTGAGACACCGGGGTGACAAGAGGGACCTAGACACCGTGGGTGACAAGAGAGACTGAGACACCGGGGGTGCCAAGAGAGACTGAGACATCGGGAGAGACAAGAGGGACCTAGACACCTGGGGTGACAAGAGAGACTGAGACACCGGGGGTGACAAGAGAGACCGGGGACAAGAAAGACCGAGACACCGGGGGTGACAAGAGGGATCGAGACACCGGGGGTGACAATCGGGACTGAAACACCGGGGGTGACAAGAGGGACCTAGACACTGGGGGTGAAAAGAGAGACCGAGACACCGGGGGTGACAAGAGAGACCGAGACACGGGGGGTGACAAGAGAGACTGAGACACCGGGGGTGACAAGAGGGACCATGACACCGGGGGCGAAAAGACAGACCGAGACACCGGGGGTGACAAGAGAGACCGATACACCGGGTGTGACAAGAGAGACTGAGACACCGGGGGTGACAAGAGGGACCAAGACACCGGGGGTGACAAGAGGGACCAAGAATCCGGGGGTGACAGGACAGACCGAGACACCGGGGGTGACAAGAGGGTCCGGGACACCGGGGGTGACAAGAGAGACCGAGACACCGGGGGTGACAAGAGAGACTGAGACACCGGGGGCGACAAGAGAGACGGAGACACCGGGGGTGACAGGAGAGACCGAGACACCGGGGGTGACAAGAGAGACCGAGACACCGGGGGTGACAAGAGAGACTGAGACACCGGGGGTGACAAGAGGGACTGAGACACCGGGGGTAACAAGAGAGACTGAGACACCGGGGGTGACAAGAGGCACTGAGACACCGGGGGTAACAAGAGAGACTGAGACACCGGGGGTGACAAGAGGGACTGAGACACCGGGCGTGACAAGAGAGACTGAGACACTGGGGGCGACAAGAGAGACGGAGACACCGGGGGTGACAAGAGGGACTGAGACACCGGGGGTGACAAGAGAGACCGAGACCCCGGGGGTGACAAGAGATTCCGAGACACCGGGGGCGACAAGCGAGACCGAGACACAGGGGGTGACATGAGGGACCGAGACACCGGGGGTGACAAGAGGTACTGAGACGCCGGGGGTGACATGAGAGACTGAGACACCGGGGGTGACAAGAGTGTCCGAGACACTGGGGGTGACAAGAGGGACCTAGACACCGGGGGTGACAAGAGAGTGCGAGACACCGGGGGTGACAAGAGAGACTGAGACACCGGGGGTGACAAGAGAGACCGGGGACAAGAAAGACCGAGACACCGGGGGTGACAAGAGGGACTGAGACACCAGGGGTGACAAGAGAGACTGAGACACCGGGGTGACAAGAGGGACCTAGACACCGGGGGTGACAAGAGAGACGGAGACACCGGGGGTGACAAGAGAGACTGAGACACCGGGGGTGACAAGAGGGACCGAGACACCGGGGGTTGCAAGAGGGACTGAGAAACCGGGGGTGACAAGAGGGACTGAGACACCGGGGGTGACAAGAGATACCGAGACACCGGGGGTGACAAGAGGGACGGATACACCGGGGGTGACAAGAGGGACTGAGACACCGGGGGTGACAAGAGGGACCGAGACACCGGGAGTGACAAGAGAGACTGAGACACCGGGGGCGACAAGAGGGACTGAGACACCGGGGGTGACAAGAGGGACTGAGACACCGGGGGTGACAAGAGAGACCGAGACACCGGGGGTGACAAGAGGGACGGAGACACCGGGGGTGACAAGAGGGACTGAGACACCGGGGGTGACATGAGAGACTGAGACACCGGGGGTGACAAGAGGGACCGAGACACCGGGGGTGACAACAGAGACTGAGACACCGGGGGTGACAAGAGGGACCTAGACACCGGGGGTGACAAGAGAGACCGAGACACAGGGTGTGACAAGAGGGACCGAGACACCGCGGGTGACAAGAGAGACTTAGACACCGGCGGTGACAAGAGGGACTGACACACCGGGGGTGACAAGAGGGACCTAGACACCGGGGGTGACAAGAGAGACCGAGACACCGGGGGTGACAAGAGAGACTTTGAAACCGGGGGTGACAAGAGAGACTGAGACACCGGGGGTGACAAGAGAGACCGAGACACTGGGGGTGACAAGAGAGACTGAGACACCGGTGGTGACAAGAGAGACCAGGGACAAGAAAGACCGAGACACCGGGGGTGACAAGAGGGACCGAGACACCGGGGGTGACAATCGGGACTGAGACACCGGGGGTGACAAGAGAGACTGAGACACCGGGGGTGCCAAGAGAGACTGAGACACCAGGAGACACAAGAGGGACATAGACACCGGGGGTGACAAGAGAGACTGAGACACCGGGGGTGACAAGAGAGACCGGGGACAAGAAAGACCGAGACACCGGGGATGACAAGAGGGACCGAGACACCGGGGGTGACAATCGGGACTGAAACACCGGGGGTGACAAGAGGGACCTAGACACTGGGGGTTAAAAGAGAGACCGATACACCGGGGGTGACAAGAGAGACCGAGACACCGGGAGTGACAAGAGAGACTGAGACACCGGGGGTGACAAGAGGGACCAATACACTGGGGGTGACAAGAGAGACCGAGACACCGGGAGTGACAAGAGGGACCGAGACACCGGGGGTGACAAGAGATACCGAGACACCGGGGGCGACAAGAGAGACGGAGACACCGCGGGTGACAAGAGAGACTGAGACACCGGGTGTGACAAGAGAGACTGAGACACCGGGGGTGCCAAGAGAGACTGAGACACCGGGAGAGACAAGAGGGACCTAGACACCGGGGGTGACAAGAGAGACTGAGACACCAGGGGTGACAAGAGGGACTGAGACACCGGGAGTGACAAGAGAGACTGAGACACCGGGGGTGACAAGAGAGACCGGGGACAAGAAAGACCGAGACACCGGGGGTGACAAGAGGGACCTAGACACCGGGGGTGACAATTGGGACTGAAACACCGTGGGTGACAAGAGGGACCTAGACACTGGGGGTGAAAACAGAGACCGAGACACCGGGGGTGACAAGAGAGACCGAGACACCGGGGGTGAAAAGAGAGACCGAGACACCGGGGGTGACAAGACAGACCGAGACACCGGGGGTGACAAGAGAGACCGAGACACCGGGGGCGACAAGAGAGACTGAGACACCGGGGGTAACATGAGAGACTGAGACACCGGGGGTGACAAGAGAGACCGAGACACCGGGGGTGACAAGAGAGACTGAGACACCGGGGGTGACAAGAGGGACTGAGACACTGGGGGTGACAAGAGGGACTGAGACACCGGGGGTGACAAGAGGGACCAAGACACCGGGGGTGACAGGACAGACTGAGACACCGGGGGTGACAAGAGGGTCCGAGACACCGGGGGTGACAAGAGTGACCGAGACACCGGGGTTGACAAGAGAGACCGAGACACCGGGGGTGAGAAGAGCCACTTAGACACCGGGGTGACAAGAGGGACCTAGACACCGGGGGTGACAAGAGAGACTGAGACACCGGGGGTGACAAGAGAGACCAGGGACAAGAAAGACCGAGACACCGGGTGTGACAAGAGGGACCGAGACACCGGGGGTGATAAGAGAGACCGAGACACCGGTGGTGACAAGAGAGACTGAGACACCGGGGGTGACAAGAGGGACCATGACACCGGGGGTGACAAGACAGACCGAGACACCAGGGGTGACAAGAGAGACCAGGGACAAGAAAGACCGAGACACCGGGGGTGACAAGAGGGACCGAGACACCGGGGGTGATAAGAGAGACCGAGACACCGGTGGTAACAAGAGAGACTGAGACACCGGGGGTGACAAGAGGGACCATGACACCGGGGGTGACAAGACAGACCGAGACACCGGGGGTGACAAGAGGGACCAAGACACCGGGGGTGACAAGAGAGACAGAGACACCGGGGGTGACAAGAGGTACCGAGACACCGGGGGTGACAAGAGGGACCGAGACACCGGGGGTGACAAGAGGGACCGAGACACCGGGGGTGACAAGAGGGACTGAGATACCGGGGGTGACAAGAGAGACCAGGGACAAGAAAGACCGAGACACCGGGGGTGACAAGAGGGACCGAGACACCGGGGGTGATAAGAGAGACCGAGACACCGGGGGTGACAAGAGAGACCGAGACACCGGGGGTGACAAGAGAGACTGAGACACCGGGGGTGACAAGAGGGACCATGACACCGGGGGTGACAAGACAGACCGAGACACCGGGGGTGACACGAGAGACCGAGACACTGGGGGTGACAAGAGAGACTGAGACACCGGGGGTGACAAGAGGGACCAAGACACCGGGGGAGACAAGAGGGACCGAGACACCGGGGGTGACAAGAGGGACCGAGACACCTGGGGTGACAAGAGGGACCGAGACACCGGGGGTGACAAGAGAGACCGAGACACCGGGGGTGACACGAGGGACCATGACACGGGGGGAGACAAGACAGACCGAGACACCGGGGGTGACAAGAGGGACCATGACACCGGGGGTGACAAGAGGGACCGAGACACCGGGGGTGACAAGAGAGTCAGCGACACCGGGAGTGACAAGAGAGACCGAGACACCGGGGGTGACAAGAGAGACTGAGACACCAGGGGCGACAAGAGAGACGGAGACACCGGGGGTGACAGGAGAGACCGAGACACCGGGCGTGACAAGAGAGACTGTCACACCGGGGGCGACAAGAGAGACCGAGACACCGGGGGTGACAAGAGAGACCGAGACACCGGGGGTGACAAGAGGCACTGAGACACCGGGGGTGACAAGAGAGACTGAGAAACCGGGGGAGACAAGAGGGACTGAGACATCGGGGGAGACAAGAGGGACCGAGAGACCGGGGGTGACAAGAGAGACTGAGACACCGGGGGTGACAAGAGAGACTGAGACACCGGGGGTGACAAGAGGGACTGAGACACCGGGGATATCAAGAGGGACCTAGACACCGGGGGTGACAAGAGAGACTGAGACACCGGGGGTGACAAGAGAGACTGACACACCGGGGGTGACAAGAGAGACTGAGACACCGGGGGTGAC
Organism: Chiloscyllium punctatum; assembly: GCF_047496795.1. NCBI lineage: Eukaryota > Metazoa > Chordata > Chondrichthyes > Orectolobiformes > Hemiscylliidae > Chiloscyllium > Chiloscyllium punctatum. The sequence goes on from NC_092744.1 coordinate 98,024,322, forward strand.
AAGAGAGACCGAGACACCGGGGGCGACAAGAGAGACCGAGACACCGGGGGTGACAAGAGAGACCGAGACACCGGGGGTGACAAGAGAGACCGAGACACTGGGGGTGACAAGAGAGACTGAGACACCGGGGGTGACAAGAGGGACCGAGACACCGGGGGAGACAAGAGAGACCGAGACACCGGGGGTGACAAGAGAGACCGAGACACCGGGAGTGACAAGAGAGACCGAGACAGCGGGGGTGACAAGAGGGACCATGACACCGGGGGTGACAAGATAGACCGAGACACCGGGGGTGACAATAGAGACCGAGACACCGGGGGTGACAAGACAGACCGAGACACCAGGAGTGACAAGAGAGACCGAGACACCGGGGGTGACACGAGGGACCATGACACCGGGGGTGACAAGACAGACCGAGACACCGGGGGTGACAAGCGGGACCATGACACCGGGGGTGACAAGAGGGACCGAGACACCGGGGGTGACAAGACAGACCGAGACACCGGGGGTGACAAGAGAGACCGAGACACCGGGGGTGACACGAGGGACCATGACACCGGGGGTGACAAGACAGACCGAGACACCGGGGGTGACAAGCGGGACCATGACACCGGGCGTGACAAGAGAGACTGACACACCGGGGGCGACAAGAGAGACCGAGACACCGGGGGTGACAAGAGAAACCGAGACACCGGGGGTGACAAGAGGCACTGAGACACCGGGGGTGACAAGAGAGACTGAGAAACCGGGGGAGACAAGAGGGACTGAGACACCGGGGGAGACAAGAGGGACCGAGAGACCGGGGGTGACAAGAGAGACTGAGACACAGGGGGTGACAAGAGAGACTGAGACACCGGGGGTGACAAGAGGGACTGAGACACCGGGGATGTCAAGAGGGACCTAGACACCGGGGGTGACAAGAGAGACTGAGAAACCGGGGGTGACAAGAGAGACCGAGACACCGGGAGTGACAAGGGAGACTGAGGCACCGGGGGTGACAAGAGGGACTGAGACACTGGGGGTGACAAGAGAGACTGAGACACCGGGCGTGACAAGAGAGACCAAGACACCGGGGGTGACAAGAGAGACCGAGACACCGGGGGTGACAAGACAGTCCGAGACACCGGGAGTGACAAGAGAGACTGAGGCACCGGGGGTGACAAGAGGGACTGAGACACTGGGGGTGACAAGAGAGACGGAGATACCGGGGGTGACAAGAGGGACTGAGACACCGGGGGTGACAAGAGAGACCGAGACACCGGGGGTGACAAGAGAGTCCGAGACACCGGGGGTGACAAGAGGGACCGAGACACCGGGGGTGTCAAGAGGGACCGAGACTCCGGGGGTGACAAGAGAGACTGAGACACCGGGGGTGACAAGAGAGACCGAGGCACCGGGAGTGACAAGAGAGACTGAGACACCGGGGGTGATAAGAGAGACCGAGACACCGGTGGTGACAAGAGAGACTGAGACACCGGGGGTGAAAAGAGGGACCAGGGACAAGAAAGACCGAGACACCGGGGGGGACAAGAGGGACCGAGACACCGGGGGTGATAAGAGAGACCGAGACACCGGTGGTGACAAGAGAGACTGAGACACCGGGGGTGACAAGAGGTACCGAGACACCGGGGGTGACAAGAGGGACCGAGACACCGGGGGTGACAAGAGGGACCGAGACACCGGTGGTGACAAGAGGGACCGAGACACCGGGGGTGATAAGAGAGACCGAGACACCGGTGGTGACAAGAGAGACTGAGACACCGGGGGTGACAAGAGGGACCATGACACCGGGGGTGACAAGACAGACCGAGACACCGGGGATGACAAGAGGGACCGAGACACCGGGGGTGACAAGAGAGACAGAGACACCGGGGGTGACAAGAGGTACCGAGACACCGGGGGTGACAAGAGGGACCGAGACACCGGGGGTGACAAGAGGGACCGAGACACCGGGGGTGACAAGAGGGACTGAGACACCGGGGGTGACAAGAGAGACCAGGGACAAGAAAGACCGAGACACCGGGGGTGACAAGAGGGACCGAGACACCGGGGGTGACAAGAGGGACCGAGACACCGGGGGGGACAAGAGAGACTGAGACACCGGGGGTGACAAGAGAGACCGAGACACCGGGGGTGAGAAGAGCCACTGAGACACCGGGGTGACAAGAGGGACCTAGACACCGGGGGTGACAAGAGAGACTGAGACACCGGGGGTGCCAAGAGAGACTGAGACATCGGGAGAGACAAGAGGGACCTAGACACCTGGGGTGACAAGAGAGACTGAGACACCAGGGGTGACATGAGAGACCGGGGACAAGAAAGACCGATACACCGGGGGTGACAAGAGGGACCGAGACACCGGGGGTGACAATCGGGACTGAAACACCGGGGGTGACAAGAGGGACCTAGACACTGGGGGTGAAAAGAGAGACCGAGACACCGGGGGTGACAAGAGAGACCGAGACACGGGGGGTGACAAGAGAGACTGAGACACCGGGGGTGACAAGAGGGACCATGACACTGGGGACGAAAAGACAGACCGAGACACCGGGCGTGACAAGAGAGACCGAGACACCGGGGGTGACAAGAGAGACCGAGACACCGGGGGTGACAAGAGGGACCAAGAATCCGGGGTTGACAGGACAGACCGAGACACCGGGGGTGACAAGAGGGTCCGAGACACCGGGGGTGACAAGAGAGACCGAGGCACCGGGGGTGACAAGAGAGACTGAGACACCGGCGGCGACAAGAGAGACGGAGACACCGGGGGTGACAGGAGAGACCGAGACACCGGGGGTGACAAGAGAGACCGAGACACCGGGGGAGACAAGAGGGACCAAGAATCCGGGGGTGACAGGACAGACCGAGACACCGGGGGTGACAAGAGGGTCCGAGACACCGGGGGTGACAAGAGAGACCGAGGCACCGGGGGTGACAAGAGAGACTGAGACACCGGCGGCGACAAGAGAGACGGAGACACCGGGGGTGACAGGAGAGACCGAGACACCGGGGGTGACAAGAGAGACCGAGACACCGGGGGTGACAAGAGAGACTGAGACACCGGGGGTGACAAGAGGGACTGAGACACCGGGGGTAACAAGAGAGACTGAGACACCGGGGGTGACAAGAGGCACTGAGACACCGGGGGTAACAAGAGAAACTGAGACACCGGGGGTGACAAGAGGGACTGAGACACCGGGGGTGACAAGAGAGACTGAGACACTGGGGGCGACAAGAGAGACGGAGACACCGGGGGTGACAAGAGGGACTGAGACACCGGGGATGACAAGAGAGACCGAGACCCCGGGGGTGACAAGAGATTCCGAGACACCGGGGGTGACAAGAGGGACCGAGACACCGGGGGGGACAAGAGGGACCGAGACACCGGGGGTGACAAGAGGGACTGAGACACCGGGGGTGACAAGAGAGACCAGGGACAAGAAAGACCGAGACACCGGGGGTGACAAGAGGGACCGAGACACCGGGGGTGATAAGAGAGACCGAGACACCGGTGGTGACAAGAGAGACTGAGACACCGGTGGTGACAAGAGGGACCATGACACCGGGTGTGACAAGACAGACCGAGACACCGGGGTGACAAGAGGGACCGAGACACCGGGGGTGACAAGAGAGACAGAGACACCGGGGGTGACAAGAGGCACCGAGACACCGGTGGTGACAAGAGGGACCGAGACACCGGGGGTGACAAGAGGGACCGAGACACCGGGGGTGACAAGAGGGACTGAGACACCGGGGGTGACAAGAGAGACCAGGGACAAGAAAGACCGAGACACCGGGGGTGACAAGAGGGACCGAGACACCGGGGGTGACAAGAGGGACCGAGACACCGGGGGGGACAAGAGAGACTGAGACACCGGGGGTGACAAGAGAGACCGAGACACCGGGGGTGAGAAGAGCCACTGAGACACCGGGGTGACAAGAGGGACCTAGACACCGGGGGTGACAAGAGAGACTGAGACACCGGGGGTGCCAAGAGAGACTGAGACATCGGGAGAGACAAGAGGGACCTAGACACCTGGGGTGACAAGAGAGACTGAGACACCAGGGGTGACAAGAGAGACCGGGGACAAGAAAGACCGATACACCGGGGGTGACAAGAGGGACTGAGACACCGGGGGTGACAATCGGGACTGAAACACCGGGGGTGACAAGAGGGACCTAGACACGGGGGGTGACAAGAGAGACTGAGACACCGGGGGTGACAAGAGGGACCAAAACACCGGGGGCGAAAAGACAGACCGAGACACCGGGGGTGACAAGAGAGACCGAGACACCGGGGGTGACAAGAGAGACCGAGACACCGGGGGTGACAAGAGAGACTGAGACACGGGGGGTGACAAGAGAGACTGAGACACCGGGGGTGACAAGAGGGACCAAAACACCGGGGGCGAAAAGACAGACCGAGACACCGGGGGTGACAAGAGAGACCGAGACACCGGGGGTGACAAGAGAGACCGAGACACCGGGGGTGACAAGAGAGACTGAGACACCGGGGGCGACAAGAGAGATGGAGACATCGGGGGTGACAGGAGAGACCGAGACACCGGGGGTGACAAGAGAGACTGACACACCGGGGGTGACAAGAGAGACTGAGACACCGGGGGTGACAAGAGAGTCCGAGACACCGGGGGCGACAAGAGAGACCGAGACACCGGGGGTGACAAGAGAGACCGAGACACCGGGGGTGACAAGAGAGACCGAGACACCGGGGGTGACAAGAGAGACCGAGACACTGGGGGTGACAACAGAGACAGAGACACCGGGGGTGACAAGAGGGACCAAAACACCGGGGGCGAAAAGACAGACCGAGACACCGGGGGTGACAAGAGAGACCAAGACACCGGGGGAGACAAGAGAGACCGAGACACCGGGGGTGACAAGAGAGACCGAGACACCGGGAGTGACAAGAGAGACCGAGACACCGGGGGTGACAAGAGGGACCATGACACCGGGGGTGACAAGACAGACCGAGACACCGGGGGTGACAAGAGAGACCGAGACACCGGGGGTGACAAGACAGACCGAGACACCGGGAGTGACAAGAGAGACCGTGACACCGGGGGTGACACGAGGGACCATGACACCGGGGGTGACAAGACAGACCGAGACACCGGGGGTGACAAGAGAGACCGAGACACCGGGGGTGACAAGAGAGACAGCGACACCGGGAGTGACAAGAGAGACCGAGACACCGGGGGTGACAAGAGAGACTGAGACACCGGGGGCGACAAGAGAGACGGAGACACCGGGGGTGAAAGGAGAGACCGAGACACCGGGCGTGACAAGAGAGACTGACACACCGGGGGCGACAAGAGAGACCGAGACACCGGGGGTGACAAGAGAAACCGAGACACCGGGGGTGACAAGAGGCACTGAGACACCGGGGGTGACAAGAGAGACTGAGAAACCGGGGGAGACAAGAGGGACTGAGACACCGGGGGAGACAAGAGGGACCGAGAGACCGGGGGTGACAAGAGAGACTGAGACACAGGGTGTGACAAGAGAGACTGAGACACCGGGGGTGACAAGAGGGACTGAGACACCGGGGATGTCAAGAGGGACCTAGACACCGGGGGTGACAAGAGGGACTGAGAAACCGGGGGTGACAAGAGAGACCGAGACACCGGGAGTGACAAGAGAGAATGAGGCACCGGGGGTGACAAGAGGGACTGAGACACTGGGGGTGACAAGAGAGACTGAGACACCGGGCGTGACAAGAGAGACCGAGACACCGGGGGTGACAAGAGAGACCGAGACACCGGGGGTGACAAGACAGTCCGAGACACCGGGAGTGACAAGAGAGACTGAGGCACCGGGGGTGACAAGAGGGACTGAGACACTGGGGGTGACAAGAGAGACGGAGATACCGGGGATGACAAGAGGGACTGAGACACCGGGGGTGACAAGAGAGACCGAGACACCGGGGGTGACAAGAGAGTCCGAGACACCGGGGGTGACAAGAGGGACCGAGACACCGTGGGGGACAAGAGGGACCGAGACACCGGGGGTGTCAAGAGGGACCGAGACTCCGGGGGTGACAAGAGAGACTGAGACACCGGGGGTGACAAGAGAGACCGAGGCACCGGGAGTGACAAGAGAGACTGAGACACCGGGGGTGATAAGAGAGACCGAGACACCGGTGGTGACAAGAGAGACTGAGACACCGGGGGTGACAAGAGGGACCAGGGACAAGAAAGACCGAGACACCGGGGGTGACAAGAGGGACCGAGACACCGGGGGTGATAAGAGAGACCGAGACACCGGTGGTGACAAGAGAGACTGAGACACCGGGGGTGACAAGAGGGACCATGACACCGGGGGTGACAAGACAGACCGAGACACCGGGGATGACAAGAGGGACCGAGACACCGGGGGTGACAAGAGAGACAGAGACACCGGGGGTGACAAGAGGGACCAGGGACAAGAAAGACCGAGACACCGGGGGTGACAAGAGGGACCGAGACACCGGGGGTGACAAGAGGGACCGAGACACCGGGGGGGACAAGAGAGACTGAGACACCGGGGGTGACAAGAGAGACCGAGACACCGGGGGTGAGAAGAGCCACTGAGACACCGGGGTGACAAGAGGGACCTAGACACCGGGGGTGACAAGAGAGACTGAGACACCGGGGGTGCCAAGAGAGACTGAGACATCGGGAGAGACAAGAGGGACCTAGACACCTGGGGTGACAAGAGAGACTGAGACACCAGGGGTGACAAGAGAGACCGGGGACAAGAAAGACCGATACACCGGGGGTGACAAGAGGGATTGAGACACCGGGGGTGACAAGAGAGACCGAGGCACCGGGAGTGACAAGAGAGACTGAGACACCGGGGGTGATAAGAGAGACCGAGACACCGGTGGTGACAAGAGAGACTGAGACACCGGGGGTGACAAGAGGGACCAGGGACAAGAAAGACCGAGACACCGGGGGTGACAAGAGGGACCGAGACACCGGGGGTGACAAGAGGGACCGAGACACCGGGGGTGACAAGAGGGACTGAGACACCGGGGGTGACAAGAGAGACCAGGGACAAGAAAGACCGAGACACCGGGGGTGACAAGAGGGACCGAGACACCGGGGGTGACAAGAGGGACCGAGACACCGGGGGGGACAAGAGAGACTGAGACACCGGGGGTGACAAGAGAGACCGAGACACCGGGGGTGAGAAGAGCCACTGAGACACCGGGGTGACAAGAGGGACCTAGACACCGGGGGTGACAAGAGAGACTGAGACACCGGGGGTGCCAAGAGAGACTGAGACATCGGGAGAGACAAGAGGGACCTAGACACCTGGGGTGACAAGAGAGACTGAGACGCCAGGGGTTACAAGAGAGACCGGGGACAAGAAAGACCGATACACCGGGGGTGACAAGAGGGATTGAGACACCGGGGGTGACAATCGGGACTGAAACACCGGGGGTGACAAGAGGGACCTAGACACTGGTGGTGAAAAGAGAGACCGAGACACCGGGGGTGACAAGAGAGACCGAGACACGGGGGGTGACAAGAGAGACTGAGACACCGGGGGTGACAAGAGGGACCAAAACACCGGGGGCGAAAAGACAGACCGAGACACCGGGGGTGACAAGAGAGACCGAGAATCCGGGGGTGACAGGACAGACCGAGACACCGGGGGTGACAAGAGGGACCAAGAATCCGGGGGTGACAAGAGAGACTGAGACACCGGGGGTGACAAGAGAGTCCGAGACACCGGGAGTGACAAGAGAGACTGAGGCACCGGGGGTGACAAGAGGGACTGAGACACTGGGGGTGACAAGAGAGACGGAGATACCGGGGGTGACAAGAGGGACTGAGACACCGGGGGTGACAAGAGAGACCGAGACACCGGGGGTGACAAGAGAGTCCGAGACACCGGGGGTGACAAGAGGGACCGAGACACCGTGGGGGACAAGAGGGACCGAGACACCGGGGGTGTCAAGAGAGACCGAGGCACCGGGAGTGACAAGAGAGACTGAGACACCGGGGGTGACAAGAGAGACTGAGACACCGGGGGTGACAAGAGAGACCGAGGCACCGGGAGTGACAAGAGAGACTGAGACACCGGGGGTGATAAGAGAGACCGAGACACCGGTGGTGACAAGAGAGACTGAGACACCGGGGGTGACAAGAGGGACCAGGGACAAGAAAGACCGAGACACCGGGGGTGACAAGAGGGACCGAGACACCGGGGGTGATAAGAGAGACCGAGACACCGGTGGTGACAAGAGAGACTGAGACACCGGGGGTGACAAGAGGGACCATGACACCGGGGGTGACAAGACAGACCGAGACACCGGGGATGACAAGAGGGACCGAGACACCGGGGGTGACAAGAGAGACAGAGACACCGGGGGTGACAAGAGGTACCGAGACACCGGGGGTGACAAGAGGGACCGAGACACCGGGGGTGACAAGAGGGACCGAGACACCGGGGGTGACAAGAGGGACTGAGACACCGGGGGTGACAAGAGAGACCAGGGACAAGAAAGACCGAGACACCGGGGGTGACAAGAGGGACCGAGACACCGGGGGTGACAAGAGGGACCGAGACACCGGGGGGGACAAGAGAGACTGAGACACCGGGGGTGACAAGAGAGACCGAGACACCGGGGGTGAGAAGAGCCACTGAGACACCGGGGTGACAAGAGGGACCTAGACACCGGGGGTGACAAGAGAGACTGAGACACCGGGGGTGCCAAGAGAGACTGAGACATCGGGAGAGACAAGAGGGACCTAGACACCTGGGGTGACAAGAGAGACTGAGACACCAGGGGTGACATGAGAGACCGGGAACAAGGAAGACCGATACACCGGGGGTGACAAGAGGGACCGAGACACCGGGGGTGACAATCGGGACTGAAACACCGGGGGTGACAAGAGGGACTTAGACACTGGGGGTGAAAAGAGAGACCGAGACACCGGGGGTGACAAGAGAGACCGAGACACGGGGGGTGACAAGAGAGACTGAGACACCGGGGGTGACAAGAGGGACCATGACACTGGGGACGAAAAGACAGACCGAGACACCGGGCGTGACAAGAGAGACCGAGACACCGGGGGTGACAAGAGAGACCGAGACACCGGGGGTGAGAAGAGGGACCAAGAATCCGGGGGTGACAGGACAGACCGAGACACCGGGGGAGACAAGAGGGACCAAGAATCCGGGGGTGACAGGACAGACCGAGACACCGGGGGTGACAAGAGGGTCCGAGACACCGGGGGTGACAAGAGAGACCGAGGCACCGGGGGTGACAAGAGAGACTGAGACACCGGCGGCGACAAGAGAGACGGAGACACCGGGGGTGACAGGAGAGACCGAGACACCGGGGGTGACAAGAGAGACCGAGACACCGGGGGTGACAAGAGAGACTGAGACACCGGGGGTGACAAGAGGGACTGAGACACCGGGGGTAACAAGAGAGACTGAGACACCGGGGGTGACAAGAGGCACTGAGACACCGGGGGTGACAAGAGAGACTGAGACACTGGGGGCGACAAGAGAGACGGAGACACCGGGTGTGACAAGAGGTACTGAGACACCGGGGATGACAAGAGAGACCGAGACCCCGGGGGTGACAAGAGATTCCGAGACACCGGGGGTGACAAGACGGACCGAGACACCGGGGGGGACAAGAGGGACCGAGACACCGGGGGTGACAAGAGGGACTGAGACACCGGGGGTGACAAGAGAGACCAGGGACAAGAAAGACCGAGACACCGGGGGTGACAAGAGGGACCGAGACACCGGGGGTGATAAGAGAGACCGAGACACCGGTGGTGACAAGAGAGACTGAGACACCGGGGGTGACAAGAGGGACCATGACACCGGGGGTGACAAGACAGACCGAGACACCGGGGGTGACAAGAGGGACCAAGACACCGGGGGTGACAAGAGAGACAGAGACACCGGGGGTGACAAGAGGTACCGAGACACCGGGGGTGACAAGAGGGACCGAGACACCGGGGGTGACAAGAGGGACTGAGACACCGGGGGTGACAAGAGAGACCAGGGACAAGAAAGACCAAGACACCGGGGGTGACAAGAGGGACCGAGACACCGGGGGTGACAAGAGGGACCGAGACACCGGGGGAGACAAGAGAGACTGAGACACCGGGGGTGACAAGAGAGACCGAGACACCGGGGGTGAGAAGAGCCACTGAGACACCGGGGTGACAAGAGGGACCTAGACACCGGGAGTGACAAGAGAGACTGAGACACCGGGGGTGCCAAGAGAGACTGAGACATCGGGAGAGACAAGAGGGACCTAGACACCTGGGGTGACAAGAGAGACTGAGACACCAGGGGTGACAAGAGAGACCGGGGACAAGAAAGACCGATACACCGGGGGTGACAAGAGGGACCAAGACACCGGGGGAGACAAGAGAGACCGAGACACCGGGGGTGACAAGAGAGACCGAGACACCGGGAGTGACAAGAGAGACCGAGACACCGGGGGTGACAAGAGGGACCATGACACCGGGGGTGACAAGACAGACCGAGACACCGGGGGTGACAAGAGAAACGGAGACACCGGGGGTGACACGAGGGACCATGACACCGGGGGTGACAAGACAGACCGAGACACCGGGGGTGACAAGAGAGACCGAGACACCGGGGGTGACACGAGGGACCATGACACCGGGGGTGACAAGACAGACCGAGACACCGGGGGTGACAAGCGGGACCATGACACCGGGGGTGACAAGAGGGACCGAGACACCGGGGGTGACAAGAGAGACTGAGACACCGGGGGCGACAAGAGAGACGGAGACACCGGGGGTGAAAGGAGAGACCGAGACACCGGGCGTGACAAGAGAGACTGACACACCGGGGGCGACAAGAGAGACCGAGACACCGGGGGTGACAAGAGAGACCGAGACACCGGGGGTGACAAGAGGCACTGAGACACCGGGGGTGACAAGAGAGACTGAGAAACCGGGGGAGACAAGAGGGACTGAGACACCGGGGGAGACAAGAGTGACCGAGAGACCGGGGGTGACAAGAGAGACTGAGACACAGGGGGTGACAAGAGAGACTGAGACACCGGGGGTGACAAGAGGGACTGAGACACCGGGGATGTCAAGAGGGACCTAGACACCGGGGGTGACAAGAGGGACTGAGAAACCGGGGGTGACAAGAGAGACCGAGACACCGGGAGTGACAAGAGAGACTGAGGCACCGGGGGTGACAAGAGGGACTGAGACACTGGGGGTGACAAGAGAGACTGAGACACCGGGCGTGACAAGAGAGACCGAGACACCGGGGGTGACAAGAGAGACCGAGACACCGGGGGTGACAAGACAGTCCGAGACACCGGGAGTGACAAGAGAGACTGAGGCACCGGGGATGACAAGAGGGACTGAGTCACTGGGGGTGACAAGAGAGACGGAGATACCGGGGGTGACAAGAGGAACTGAGACACCGGGGGTGACAAGAGAGACCGAGTCACCGGGGGTGACAAGAGAGTCCGAGACACCGGGGGTGACAAGAGGGACCGAGACACCGTGGGGGACAAGAGGGACCGAGACACCGGGGGTGTCAAGAGGGACCGAGACTCCGGGGGTGACAAGAGAGACTGAGACACCGGGGGTGACAAGAGAGACCGAGGCACCGGGAGTGACAAGAGAGACTGAGACACCGGGGGTGATAAGAGAGACCGAGACACCGGTGGTGACAAGAGAGACTGAGACACCGGGGGTGACAAGAGGGACCAGGGACAAGAAAGACCGAGACACCGGGGGTGACAAGAGGGACCGAGACACCGGGGGTGATAAGAGAGACCGAGACACCGGTGGTGACAAGAGGGACCGAGACACCGGGGGTGACAAGAGAGACAGAGACACCGGGGGTGACAAGAGGTACCGAGACACCGGGGGTGACAAGAGGGACCGAGACACCGGGGTGACAAGAGGGACCGAGACACCGGGGGTGACAAGAGGGACTGAGACACCGGGGGTGACAAGAGAGACCAGGGACAAGAAAGACCGAGACACCGGGGGTGACAAGAGGGACCGAGACACCGGGGGTGACAAGAGGGACCGAGACACCGGGGGGGACAAGAGAGACTGAGACACCGGGGGTGACAAGAGAGACCGAGACACCGGGGGTGAGAAGAGCCACTGAGACACCGGGGTGACAAGAGGGACCTAGACACCGGGGGTGACAAGAGAGACTGAGACACCGGGGGTGCCAAGAGAGACTGAGACATCGGGAGAGACAAGAGGGACCTAGACACCTGGGGTGACAAGAGAGACTGAGACACCAGGGGTGACAAGAGAGATCGGGGACAAGAAAGACCGATACACCGGGGGTGACAAGAGGGACCGAGACACCGGGGGTGACAATCGGGACTGAAACACCGGGGGTGACAAGAGGGACCTAGACACTGGTGGTGAAAAGAGAGACCGAGACACCGGGGGTGACAAGAGAGACCGAGACACGGGGGGTGACAAGAGAGACTGAGACACCGGGGGTGACAAGAGGGACCAAAACACCGGGGGCGAAAAGACAGACCGAGACACCAGGGGTGACAAGAGAGACCGAGACACCGGGGGTGACAAGAGAGACCGAGACACCGGGGGTGACAAGAGGGACCAAGAATCCGGGGGTGACAGGACAGACCGAGACACCGGGGGTGACAAGAGGGACCAAGAATCCGGGGGTGACAAGAGAGACTGAGACACCGGGGGTGACTAGAGAGTCCGAGACACCGGGAGTGACAAGAGAGACTGAGGCACCGGGGGTGACAAGAGGGACTGAGACACTGGGGGTGACAAGAGAGACGGAGATACCGGGGGTGACAAGAGGGACTGAGACACCGGGGGTGACAAGAGAGACCGAGACACCGGGGGTGACAAGAGAGTCCGAGACACCGGGGGTGACAAGAGGGACCGAGACACCGTGGGGGACAAGAGGGACCGAGACACCGGGGGTGTCAAGAGAGACCGAGGCACCGGAAGTGACAAGAGAGACTGAGACACCGGGGGTGACAAGAGAGACTGAGACACCGGGGGTGACAAGAGAGACCGAGGCACCGGGAGTGACAAGAGAGACTGAGACACCGCGGGTGATAAGAGAGACCGAGACACCGGTGGTGACAAGAGAGACTGAGACACCGGGGGTGACAAGAGGGACCAGGGACAAGAAAGACCGAGACACCGGGGGTGACAAGAGGGACCGAGACACCGGGGGTGATAAGAGAGACCGAGACACCGGTGGTGACAAGAGAGACTGAGACACCGGGGGTGACAAGAGGGACCATGACACCGGGGGTGACAAGACAGACCGAGACACCGGGGATGACAAGAGGGACCGAGACACCGGGGGTGACAAGAGAGACAGAGACACCGGGGGTGACAAGAGGTACCGAGACACCGGGGGTGACAAGAGGGACCGAGACACCGGGGGTGACAAGAGGGACCGAGACACCGGGGGTGACAAGAGGGACCAGGGACAAGAAAGACCGAGACACCGGGGGTGACAAGAGGGACCGAGACACCGGGGGTGACAAGAGGGACCGAGACACCGGGGGGGACAAGAGAGACTGAGACACCGGGGGTGACAAGAGAGACCGAGACACCGGGGGTGAGAAGAGCCACTGAGACACCGGGGTGACAAGAGGGACCTAGACACCGGGGGTGACAAGAGAGACTGAGACACCGGGGGTGCCAAGAGAGACTGAGACATCGGGAGAGACAAGAGGGACCTAGACACCTGGGGTGACAAGAGAGACTGAGACACCAGGGGTGACAAGAGAGACCGGGGACAAGAAAGACCGATACACCGGGGGTGACAAGAGGGACCGAGACACCGGGGTTGACAATCGGGACTGAAACACCGGGGGTGACAAGAGGGACTTAGACACTGGGGGTGAAAAGAGAGACCGAGACACCGGGGGTGACAAGAGAGACCGAGACACGGGGGGTGACAAGAGAGACTGAGACACCGGGGGTGACAAGAGGGACCATGACACTGGGGACGAAAAGACAGACCGAGACACCGGGCGTGACAAGAGAGACCGAGATACCGGGGGTGACAAGAGGGACCAAGAATCCGGGGGTGACAGGACAGACCGAGACACCGGGGGAGACAAGAGGGACCAAGAATCCGGGGGTGACAGGACAGACCGAGACACCAGGGGTGACAAGAGGGTCCGAGACACCGGGGGTGACAAGAGAGACCGAGGCACCGGGGGTGACAAGAGAGACTGAGACACCGGCGGCGACAAGAGAGACGGAGACACCGGGGGTGACAGGAGAGACCGAGACACCGGGGGTGACAAGAGAGACCGAGACACCGGGGGTGACAAGAGAGACTGAGACACCGGGGGTGACAAGAGGGACTGAGACACCGGGGGTAACAAGAGAGACTGAGACACCGGGGGTGACAAGAGGCACTGAGACACCGGGGGTGACAAGAGAGACTGAGACACTGGGGGCGACAAGAGAGACGGAGACACCGGGGGTGACAAGAGGGACTGAGACACCGGGGATGACAAGAGAGACCGAGACCCCGGGGGTGACAAGAGATTCCGAGACACCGGGGGTGACAAGAGGGACCGAGACACCGGGGGGGACAAGAGGGACCGAGACACCGGGGGTGACAAGAGGGACTGAGACACCGGGGGTGACAAGAGAGACCAGGGACAAGAAAGACCGAGACACCGGGGGTGACAAGAGGGACCGAGACACCGGGGGTGATAAGAGAGACCGAGACACCGGTGGTGACAAGAGAGACTGAGACACCGGGGGTGACAAGAGGGACCGAGACACCGGGGGTGACAAGAGAGACAGAGACACCGGGGGTGACAAGAGGTACCGAGACACCGGGGGTGACAAGAGGGACCGAGACACCGGGGGTGACAAGAGGGACCGAGACACCGGGGGTGACAAGAGGGACTGAGACACCGGGGGTGACAAGAGAGACCAGGGACAAGAAAGACCAAGACACCGGGGGTGACAAGAGGGACCGAGACACCGGGGGTGACAAGAGGGACCGAGACACCGGGGGGGACAAGAGAGACTGAGACACCGGGGGTGACAAGAGAGACCGAGACACCGGGGGTGAGAAGAGCCACTGAGACACCGGGGTGACAAGAGGGACCTAGACACCGGGAGTGACAAGAGAGACTGAGACACCGGGGGTGCCAAGAGAGACTGAGACATCGGGAGAGACAAGAGGGACCTAGACACCTGGGGTGACAAGAGAGACTGAGACACCAGGGGTGACAAGAGAGACCGGGGACAAGAAAGACCGATACACCGGGGGTGACAAGAGGGACCAAGACACCGGGGGAGACAAGAGAGACCGAGACACCGGGGGTGACAAGAGAGACCGAGACACCGGGAGTGACAAGAGAGACCGAGACACCGGGGGTGACAAGAGGGACCATGACACCGGGGGTGACAAGACAGACCGAGACACTGGGGGTGACAAGAGAAACCGAGACACCGGGGGTGACAAGAGAGACTGAGACACCGGGGGAGACAAGAGGGACCGAGAGACCGGGGGTGACAAGAGAGACTGAGACACCGGTGGTGACAAGAGAGACTGAGACACCGGGGGTGACAAGACAGACCGAGACACCGGGGGTGACAAGAGAGACTGAGAAACCGGGGGAGACAAGAGGGACTGAGACACCGGGGGAGACAAGAGGGACCGAGAGACCGGGGGTGACAAGAGAGACTGAGACACCGGTGGTGACAAGAGAGACTGAGACACCGGGGGTGACAAGAGGGACTGAGACACCGGGGATGTCAAGAGGGACCTAGACACCGGGGGTGACAAGAGAGACTGAGACACCGGGGGTGACAAGAGGGACCGAGACACCGGGGGTGACAAGAGGGACCGAGACACCGGGGGTGACAAGAGAGACTGAGACACCGGGGGTGACAAGAGAGACCGAGACACTGGGGGTGACAAGAGAGACTGAGACACCGGGGGTGACAAGAGGGACCGAGACACCGGGGGTGACAAGAGGGACCGAGACACCGGGGGTGACAAGAAGGACTGAGACACCGGGGGTGACAAGAGAGACCAGGGACAAGAAAGACCGAGACACCGGGGGTGACAAGAGGGACCGAGACACCGGGGGTGATAAGAGAGACCGAGACACCGGGGGTGACAAGAGAGACCGAGACACCGGGGGTGACAAGAGAGACCAGGGACAAGAAAGACCGAGACACCGGGGGTGACAAGAGGGACCGAGACACCGGGGGTGATAAGAGAGACCGAGACACCGGGGGTGACAAGAGAGACCGAGACACCGGGGGTGACAAGAGAGACTGAGACACTGGGGGCGACAAGAGAGACGGAGACACCGGGGGTGACAAGAGGGACTGAGACACCGGGGATGACAAGAGAGACCGAGACCCCGGGGGTGACAAGAGATTCCGAGACACCGGGGGTGACAAGAGGGACCGAGACACCGGGGGGGACAAGAGGGACCGAGACACCGGGGGTGACAAGAGGGACTGAGACACCGGGGGTGACAAGAGAGACCAGGGACAAGAAAGACCGAGACACCGGGGGTGACAAGAGGGACCGAGACACCGGGGGTGATAAGAGAGACCGAGACACCGGTGGTGACAAGAGAGACTGAGACACCGGGGGTGACAAGAGGGACCGAGACACCGGGGGTGACAAGAGAGACAGAGACACCGGGGGTGACAAGAGGTACCGAGACACCGGGGGTGACAAGAGGGACCGAGACACCGGGGGTGACAAGAGGGACCGAGACACCGGGGGTGACAAGAGGGACTGAGACACCGGGGGTGACAAGAGAGACCAGGGACAAGAAAGACCAAGACACCGGGGGTGACAAGAGGGACCGAGACACCGGGGGTGACAAGAGGGACCGAGACACCGGGGGGGACAAGAGAGACTGAGACACCGGGGGTGACAAGAGAGACCGAGACACCGGGGGTGAGAAGAGCCACTGAGACACCGGGGTGACAAGAGGGACCTAGACACCGGGAGTGACAAGAGAGACTGAGACACCGGGGGTGCCAAGAGAGACTGAGACATCGGGAGAGACAAGAGGGACCTAGACACCTGGGGTGACAAGAGAGACTGAGACACCAGGGGTGACAAGAGAGACCGGGGACAAGAAAGACCGATACACCGGGGGTGACAAGAGGGACCAAGACACCGGGGGAGACAAGAGAGACCGAGACACCGGGGGTGACAAGAGAGACCGAGACACCGGGAGTGACAAGAGAGACCGAGACACCGGGGGTGACAAGAGGGACCATGACACCGGGGGTGACAAGACAGACCGAGACACTGGGGGTGACAAGAGAAACCGAGACACCGGGGGTGACAAGAGAGACTGAGACACCGGGGGAGACAAGAGGGACCGAGAGACCGGGGGTGACAAGAGAGACTGAGACACCGGTGGTGACAAGAGAGACTGAGACACCGGGGGTGACAAGACAGACCGAGACACCGGGGGTGACAAGAGAGACTGAGAAACCGGGGGAGACAAGAGGGACTGAGACACCGGGGGAGACAAGAGGGACCGAGAGACCGGGGGTGACAAGAGAGACTGAGACACCGGTGGTGACAAGAGAGACTGAGACACCGGGGGTGACAAGAGGGACTGAGACACCGGGGATGTCAAGAGGGACCTAGACACCGGGGGTGACAAGAGAGACTGAGACACCGGGGGTGACAAGAGGGACCGAGACACCGGGGGTGACAAGAGGGACCGAGACACCGGGGGTGACAAGAGAGACTGAGACACCGGGGGTGACAAGAGAGACCGAGACACTGGGGGTGACAAGAGAGACTGAGACACCGGGGGTGACAAGAGGGACCGAGACACCGGGGGTGACAAGAGGGACCGAGACACCGGGGGTGACAAGAAGGACTGAGACACCGGGGGTGACAAGAGAGACCAGGGACAAGAAAGACCGAGACACCGGGGGTGACAAGAGGGACCGAGACACCGGGGGTGATAAGAGAGACCGAGACACCGGGGGTGACAAGAGAGACCGAGACACCGGGGGTGACAAGAGAGACCAGGGACAAGAAAGACCGAGACACCGGGGGTGACAAGAGGGACCGAGACACCGGGGGTGATAAGAGAGACCGAGACACCGGGGGTGACAAGAGAGACCGAGACACCGGGGGTGACAAGAGAGACTGAGACACCGGGGGTGACAAGAGGGACCATGACACCGGGGGTGACAAGACAGACCGAGACACCGGGGGTGACAAGAGAGACCGAGACACTGGGGGTGACAAGAGAGACTGAGACACCGGGGGTGACAAGAGGGACCAAGACACCGGGGGAGACAAGAGGGACCGAGACACCGGGGGTGACAAGAGGGACCGAGACACCTGGGGTGACAAGAGAGACAGCGACACCGGGAGTGGCATGAGAGACCGAGACACCGGGGGTGACAAGAGAGACTGAGACACCGGGGGCGACAAGAGAGACGGAGACACCGGGGGTGACAGGGGAGACCGAGACACCGGGGGTGACAAGAGAGACTGAGACACCGGGGGTGACAAGAGAGACCGAGACACCGGGGGCGACAAGAGAGACCGAGACACCGGAGGTGACAAGAGAGACCGAGACACCGGGGGTGACAAGAGAGACCGAGACACCGGGGGTGACAAGAGAGACCAAGACACTGGGGGTGACAAGAGAGACTGAGACACCGGGGGTGACAAGAGGGACCGAGACACCGGGGGAGACAAGAGAGACCGAGACACCGGGGGTGACAAGAGAGACCGAGACACCGGGAGTGACAAGAGAGACCGAGACACCGGGGGTGACAAGAGGGACCATGACACCGGGGGTGACAAGACAGACCGAGACACCGGGGGTGACAAGAGAGACCGAGACACCGGGGGTGACAAGACAGACCGAGACACCGGGAGTGACAAGAGAGACCGAGACACCGGGGGTGACACGAGGGACCATGACACCGGGGGTGACAAGACAGACCGAGACACCGGGGGTGACAAGAGGGACCATGACACCGGTGGTGACAAGAGAGACTGAGACACCGGGGGTGACTAGAGGGACCATGACACCGGGGGTGACAAGACAGACCGAGACACCGGGGGTGACAAGAGGGACCGAGACACCGGGGGTGACAAGAGAGACAGAGACACCGGGGGTGACAAGAGGTACCGAGACACCGGGGGTGACAAGAGGGACCGAGACACCGGGGGTGACAAGAGGGACCGAGACACCGGGGGTGACAAGAAGGACTGAGACACCGGGGGTGACAAGAGAGACCAGGGACAAGAAAGACCGAGACACCGGGGGCGACAAGAGGGACCGAGACACCGGGGGTGATAAGAGAGACCGAGACACCGGGGGTGACAAGAGAGACCGAGACACCGGGGGTGACAAGAGAGACTGAGACACCGGGGGTGACAAGAGGGACCATGACACCGGGGGTGACAAGACAGACCGAGACACCGGGGGTGACAAGAGAGAACGAGACACTGGGGGTGACAAGAGAGACTGAGAAACCGGGGGTGACAAGAGGGACCAAGACACCGGGGGAGACAAGAGGGACCGAGACACCGGTGGTGACAAGAGGGACCGAGACACCTGGGGTGACAAGAGGGACCGAGACACCGGGGGTGACAAGAGAGACAGCGACACCAGGAGTGGCATGAGAGACCGAGACACCGGGGGTGACAAGAGAGACTGAGACACCGGGGGCGACAAGAGAGACGGAGACACTGGGGGTGACAGGAGAGACCGAGACACCGGGGGTGACAAGAGAGACTGACACACCGGGGGTGACAAGAGAGACTGACACACCGGGGGTGACAAGAGAGACCGAGACACCGGGTGCGACAAGAGAGACCGAGACACCGGGGGTGACAAGAGAGACCGAGACACCGGGGGTGACAAGAGAGACCAAGACACCGGGGGTGACAAGAGAGACTGAGACACCGGGGGTGACAAGAGGGACCGAGACACCGGGGGTGACAAGAGAGTCAGCGACACCGGGAGTGACAAGAGAGACCGAGACACCGGGGGTGACAAGAGAGACTGAGACACCGGGGGCGACAAGAGAGACGGAGACACCGGGGGTGAAAGGAGAGACCGAGACACCGGGCGTGACAAGAGAGACTGACACACCGGGGGCGACAAGAGAGACCGAGACACCGGGGGTGACAAGAGAGACCGAGACACCGGGGGTGACAAGAGGCACTGAGACACCGGGGGTGACAAGAGAGACTGAGAAACCGGGGGAGACAAGAGGGACTGAGACACCGGGGGAGACAAGAGGGACCGAGAGACCGGGGGTGACAAGAGAGACTGAGACACCGGTGGTGACAAGAGAGACTGAGACACCGGGGGTGACAAGAGGGACTGAGACACCGGGGATGTCAAGAGGGACCTAGACACCGGGGGTGACAAGAGTGACTGAGACACCGGGGGTGACAAGAGAGACTGAGACACCGGGGGTGACAAGAGGGACCGAGACACCGGGGGTGACAAGAGAGACTGAGACACCGGGGATGACAAGAGAGACTGAGACACCGGGGGTGACAAGAGGGACCGAGACACCGGGGGTGACAAGAGGGACCGAGACACCGGGAGTGACAAGAGAGACCGAGACACCGGGGGTGACAAGAGGGACCGAGAAACCGGGGGTGACAAGAGAGACCGAGACACCGGGAGTGACAAGAGCGACTGAGGCACCGGGGGTGACAAGAGGGACTGAGACACTGGGGGTGACAAGAGAGACTGAGACACCGCGGGTGACAAGAGAGACGGAGATACCGGGGGTGACAAGAGGGACTGAGACACCGGGGGTGACAAGAGAGACCGAGACACCGGGGGTGACAAGAGAGTCCGAGACACCGGGGGTGACAAGAGGGACCGAGACACCGTGGGGGACAAGATGGACCGAGACACCGGGGGTGTCAAGAGGGACCGAGACACCGGTTGTGACAAAAGGGACCGAGACTCCGGGGGTGACAAGAGAGACGGAGACACCGGGGGTGACAAGAGAGACCGAGGCACCGGGAGTGACAAGAGAGACTGAGACACCGGGGGTGATAAGAGAGACCGAGACACCGGTGGTGACAAGAGAGACTGAGACACCGGGGGTGACAAGAGGGACCAGGGACAAGAAAGACCGAGACACCGGGGGTGACAAGAGGGACCGAGACACCGGGGGTGATAAGAGTGACCGAGACACCGGTGGTGACAAGAGAGACTGAGACACCGGGGGTGACAAGAGTGAGCATGACACCGGGGGTGACAAGACAGACCGAGACACCGGGGATGACAAGAGGGACCGAGACACCGGGGGTGACAAGAGAGACAGAGACACCGGGGGTGACAAGAGGTACCCAGACACTGGGGGTGACAAGAGGGACCGAGACACCGGGGGTGACAAGAGGGACCGAGACACCGGGGGTGACAAGAGAGACTGAGACACCGGGGGTGACAAGAGAGACCAGGGACAAGAAAGACCGCGACACCGGGGGTGAAAAGAGGGACCGAGACACCGGGGGTGACAAGAGGGACCGAGACACCGGGGGGGTCAAGAGAGAGTGAGACACCGGGGGGGACAAGAGAGACTGAGACACCGGGGGTGACAAGAGGGACCAAGACACCGGGGGAGACTAGAGAGACCGAGAGACCAGGGGTGACAAGAGGGACCGAGACACCGTGGAGGACAAGGGAGACTGAGACACCGGGGGGGACTAGAGAGACTGAGACACCGGGGGGGACAAGAGAGACTGAGACACCGGGGGGGACAAGAGAGACTGAGACACCGGGGGTGACAAGAGGGACCAAGAAACCGGGGGAGACAAGAGAGACCGAGACACCGGGGGCGACACGAGAGACGGAGACACCGGGGGTGACAGGAGAGACCGAGACACCGGGGGTGACAAGAGAGACTGACACACCGGGGGTGACAAGAGAGACTGAGACACCGGGGGTGACAAGAGAGACCGAGACACCGGGGGCGACAAGAGAGACCGAGACACCGGGGGTGACAAGAGAGACCGAGACACCGGGGGTGACAAGAGAGACCGAGACACCGGGGGTGACAAGAGAGACCGAGACACTGGGGGTGACAAGAGAAACTGAGACACCGGGGGTGACAAGAGGGACCGAGACACCGGGGGAGACAAGAGAGACCGAGACACCGGGGGTGACAAGAGAGACCGAGACACCGGGAGTGACAAGAGAGACCAAGACACCGGGGGTGACAAGAGGGACCATGACACCGGGGGTGACAAGACAGACCGAGACACCGGGGGTGACAAGAGAGACCGAGACACCGGGGGTGACAAGACAGACCGAGACACCGGGAGTGACAAGAGAGACCGAGACACCGGGAGTGACACGAGGGACCATGACACCGGGGGTGACAAGACAGACCGAGACACCGGGGGTGACAAGAGGGACCATGACACCGGGGGTGACAAGAGGGACCGAGACACTGGGGGTGACAAGAGAGACAGCGACACCGGGAGTGACAAGAGAGACCGAGACACCGGGGGTGACAAGAGAGACTGAGACACCGGGGGCGACAAGAGAGACGGAGACACCGCGGGTGACAAGAGAGACGGAGATACCGGGGGTGACAAGAGGGACTGAGACACTGGGGGTGACAAGAGAGACTGAGACACCGCGGGTGACAAGAGAGACTGAGACACCGCGGGTGACAAGAGAGACGGAGATACCGGGGGTGACAAGAGGGACTGAGACACCGGGGGTGACAAGAGAGACCGAAACACCGGGGGTGACAAGAGAGTCCGAGACACCGGGGGTGACAAGAGGGACTGAGACACCGTGGGGGACAAGAGGGACCGAGACACCGGGGGTGTCAAGAGGGACCGAGACACCGGTGGTGACAAAAGGGACCGAGACTCCGCGGGTGACAAGAGAGACTGAGACACCGGGGGTGACAAGAGAGACCGAGGCACCGGGAGTGACAAGAGAGACTGAGACACCGGGGGTGATAAGAGAGACCGAGACACCGGTGGTGACAAGAGAGACTGAGACACCGGGGGTGACAAGAGGGACCAGGGACAAGAAAGACCGAGACACCGGGGGTGACAAGAGGGACCGAGACACCGGGGGTGATAAGAGAGACCGAGACACCGGTGGTGACAAGAGAGACTGAGACACTGGGGGTGACAAGAGGGACCATGACACCGGGGGTGACAAGGCAGACCGAGACACCGGGGATGACAAGAGGGACCGAGACACCGGGGGAGACTAGAGAGACCGAGATACCAGGGGTGACAAGAGGGACCGAGACACCGTGGGGGACAAGAGAGACTGAGACACCGGGGGGGACTAGAGAGACTGAGACACCGGGGGGGACAAGAGAGACTGAGACACCGGGGGGGACAAGAGAGACTGAGACACCGGGGGTGACAAGAGGGACCAAGACACCGGGGGAGACAAGAGAGACCGAGACACCGGGGGTGACAAGAGAGACGGAGACACCGGGGGTGACAGGAGAGACCGAGACACCGGGGGTGACAAGAGAGACTGACACACCGGGGGTGACAAGAGAGACTGAGACACCGGGGGTGACAAGAGAGACCGAGACACTGGGGGCGACAAGAGAGACCGAGACACCGGGGGTGACAAGAGAGACCGAGACACCGGGGGTGACAAGAGAGACCGAGACACCGGGGGTGACAAGAGAGACCGAGACACTGGGGGTGACAAGAGAGACTGAGACACCGGGGGTGACAAGACAGACCGAGACACCGGGGGTGACAAGAGAGACCGAGACACCGGGGGTGACAAGACAGACCGAGACACCGGGAGTGACAAGAGAGACCGAGACACCGGGGGTGACACGAGGGACCATGACACCGGGGGTGACAAGACAGACCGAGACACCGGGGGTGACAAGAGGGACCATGACACCGGGGGTGACAAGAGGGACCGAGACACTGGGGGTGACAAGAGAGACAGCGACACCGGGAGTGACAAGAGAGACCGAGAAACCGGGGGCGACAAGAGAGACGGAGACACCGGGGGTGAAAGGAGAGACCGAGACACCGGGGGTGACAAGAGAGACTGACACACCGGGGGTGACAAGAGAGACTGAGACACCGGGGGTGACAAGAGAGACTGAGACACCGGGGGTGACAAGAGAGACTGACACACCGGGGGTGACAAGAGAGACTGAGACACCGGGGGTGACAAGAGAGACCGAGACACCGGGGGCGACAAGAGAGACCGAGACACCGGGGGTGACAAGAGAGACCGAGACACCGGGGGTGACAAGAGAGACCGAGACACCGGGGGTGACAAGAGAGACCGAGACACTGGGGGTGACAAGAGAGACTGAGACACCGGGGGTGACAAGAGGGACCGAGACACCGGGGGAGACAAGAGAGACCGAGACACTGGGGGTGACAAGAGAGACAGCGACACCGGGAGTGACAAGAGAGACCGAGACACTGGGGGTGACAAGAGAGACTGAGACACCGGGGGTGACAAGAGGGACCGAGACACCGGGGGAGACAAGAGGGACCGAGACACTGGGGGTGACAAGAGAGACAGCGACACCGGGAGTGACAAGAGAGACCGAGAAACCGGGGGTGACAAGAGAGACTGAGACACCGGGGGCGACAAGAGAGACGGAGACACCGGGGGTGAAAGGAGAGACCGAGACACCGGGGGTGACAAGAGAGACTGAGACACCGGGGGTGACAAGAGAGACTGAGACACCGGGGGTGACAAGAGAGACTGACACACCGGGGGTGACAAGAGAGACTGAGACACCGGGGGTGACAAGAGAGACCGAGACACCGGGGGCGACAAGAGAGACCGAGACACCGGGGGTGACAAGAGAGACCGAGACACCGGGGGTGACAAGAGAGACCGAGACACCGGGGGTGACAAGAGGGACCGAGACACTGGGGGTGACAAGAGAGACTGAGACACCGGGGGTGACAAGAGGGACCGAGACACCGGGGGAGACAAGAGAGACCGAGACACCGGGGGTGACAAGAGAGACCGAGACACCGGGAGTGACAAGAGAGACCGAGACACCGGGGGTGACAAGAGGGACCATGACACCGGGGGTGACAAGACAGACCGAGACACCGGGGGTGACAAGAGAGACCGAGACACCGGGGGTGACAAGACAGACCGAGACACCGGGAGTGACAAGAGAGACCGAGACACCGGGGGTGACACGAGGGACCATGACACCGGGGGTGACAAGACAGACAGAGACACCGGGGGTGACAAGAGGGACCATGACACCGGGGGTGACAAGAGGGACCGAGACACTGGGGGTGACAAGAGAGACAGCGACACCGGGAGTGACAAGAGAGACCGAGAAACCGGGGGTGACAAGAGAGACTGAGACACCGGGGGCGACAAGAGAGACGGAGACACCGGGGGTGAAAGGAGAGACCGAGACACCGGGCGTGACAAGAGAGACTGACACACCGGGGGCGACAAGAGAGACCGAGACACCGGGGGTGACAAGAGAGACCGAGACACCGGGGGTGACAAGAGGCACTGAGACACCGGGGGTGACAAGAGAGACTGAGAAACCGGGGGAGACAAGAGGGACTGAGACACCGGGGGAGACAAGAGGGACCGAGAGACCGGGGGTGACAAGAGAGACTGAGACACCGGGGGTGACAAGAGAGACTGAGACACCGGGGTTGACAAGAGGGACTGAGACACCGGGGATGTCAAGAGGGACTGAGACACCGTGGGGGACAAGAGGGACCGAGACACCGGGGGTGTCAAGAGGGACCGAGACACCGGTGGTGACAAAAGGGACCGAGACTCCGCGGGTGACAAGAGAGACTGAGACACCGGGGGTGACAAGAGAGACCGAGGCACCGGGAGTGACAAGAGAGACTGAGACACCGGGGGTGATAAGAGAGACCGAGACACCGGTGGTGACAAGAGAGACTGAGACACCGGGGGTGACAAGAGGGACCAGGGACAAGAAAGACCGAGACACCGGGGGTGACAAGAGGGACCGAGACACCGGGGGTGATAAGAGAGACCGAGACACCGGTGGTGACAAGAGAGACTGAGACACTGGGGGTGACAAGAGGGACCATGACACCAGGGGTGACAAGGCAGACCGAGACACCGGGGATGACAAGAGGGACCGAGACACCGGGGGAGACTAGAGAGACCGAGATACCAGGGGTGACAAGAGGGACCGAGACACCGTGGGGGACAAGAGAGACTGAGACACCGGGGGGGACTAGAGAGACTGAGACACCGGGGGGGACAAGAGAGACTGAGACACCGGGGGGGACAAGAGAGACTGAGACACCGGGGGTGACAAGAGGGACCAAGACACCGGGGGAGACAAGAGAGACCGAGACACCGGGGGTGACAAGAGAGACGGAGACACCGGGGGTGACAGGAGAGACCGAGACACCGGGGGTGACAAGAGAGACTGACACACCGGGGGTGACAAGAGAGACTGAGACACCGGGGGTGACAAGAGAGACCGAGACACCGGGGGCGACAAGAGAGACCGAGACACCGGGGGTGACAAGAGAGACCGAGACACCGGGGGTTACAAGAGAGACCGAGACACCGGGGGTGACAAGAGAGACCGAGACACTGGGGGTGACAAGAGAGACTGAGACACCGGGGGTGACAAGAGGGACCGAGACACCGGGGGAGACAAGAGAGACCGAGACACCGGGGGTGACAAGAGAGACCGAGACACCGGGAGTGACAAGAGAGACCGAGACACCGGGGGCGACAAGAGGGACCATGACACCGGGGGTGACAAGACAGACCGAGACACCGGGGGTGACAAGAGAGACCGAGACACCGGGGGTGACAAGACAGACCGAGACACCGGGAGTGACAAGAGAGACCGAGACACCGGGGGTGACACGAGGGACCATGACACCGGGGGTGACAAGACAGACCGAGACACCGGGGGTGACAAGAGGGACCATGACACCGGGGGTGACAAGAGGGACCGAGACACTGGGGGTGACAAGAGAGACAGCGACACCGGGAGTGACAAGAGAGACCGAGAAACCGGGGGCGACAAGAGAGACGGAGACACCGGGGGTGAAAGGAGAGACCGAGACACCGGGGGTGACAAGAGAGACTGACACACCGGGGGTGACAAGAGAGACTGAGACACCGGGGGTGACAAGAGAGACTGAGACACCGGGGGTGACAAGAGAGACTGACACACCGGGGGTGACAAGAGAGACTGAGACACCGGGGGTGACAAGAGAGACCGAGACACCGGGGGCGACAAGAGAGACCGAGACACCGGGGGTGACAAGAGAGACCGAGACACCGGGGGTGACAAGAGAGACCGAGACACTGGGGGTGACAAGAGAGACTGAGACACCGGGGGTGACAAGAGGGACCGAGACACCGGGGGAGACAAGAGAGACCGAGACACTGGGGGTGACAAGAGAGACAGCGACACCGGGAGTGACAAGAGAGACCGAGACACTGGGGGTGACAAGAGAGACTGAGACACCGGGGGTGACAAGAGGGACCGAGACACCGGGGGAGACAAGAGGGACCGAGACACTGGGGGTGACAAGAGAGACAGCGACACCGGGAGTGACAAGAGAGACCGAGAAACCGGGGGTGACAAGAGAGACTGAGACACCGGGGGCGACAAGAGAGACGGAGACACCGGGGGTGAAAGGAGAGACCGAGACACCGGGGGTGACAAGAGAGACTGAGACACCGGGGGTGACAAGAGAGACTGAGACACCGGGGGTGACAAGAGAGACTGACACACCGGGGGTGACAAGAGAGACTGAGACACCGGGGGTGACAAGAGAGACCGAGACACCGGGGGCGACAAGAGAGACCGAGACACCGGGGGTGACAAGAGAGACTGAGACACCGGGGGCGACAAGAGAGACGGAGACACCGGGGGTGAAAGGAGAGACCGAGACACCGGGGGTGACAAGAGAGACTGAGACACCGGGGGTGACAAGAGAGACTGACACACCGGGGGTGACAAGAGAGACTGAGACACCGGGGGTGACAAGAGAGACCGAGACACCGGGGGTGACAAGAGAGACCGAGACACCGGGAGTGACAAGAGAGACCGAGACACCGGGGGTGACAAGAGGGACCATGACACCGGGGGTGACAAGACAGACCGAGACACCGGGGGTGACAAGAGAGACCGAGACACCGGGGGTGACAAGACAGACCGAGACACCGGGAGTGACAAGAGAGACCGAGACACCGGGGGTGACACGAGGGACCATGACACCGGGGGTGACAAGACAGACAGAGACACCGGGGGTGACAAGAGGGACCATGACACCGGGGGTGACAAGAGGGACCGAGACACTGGGGGTGACAAGAGAGACAGCGACACCGGGAGTGACAAGAGAGACCGAGAAACCGGGGGTGACAAGAGAGACTGAGACACCGGGGGCGACAAGAGAGACGGAGACACCGGGGGTGAAAGGAGAGACCGAGACACCGGGCGTGACAAGAGAGACTGACACACCGGGGGCGACAAGAGAGACCGAGACACCGGGGGTGACAAGAGAGACCGAGACACCGGGGGTGACAAGAGGCACTGAGACACCGGGGGTGACAAGAGAGACTGAGAAACCGGGGGAGACAAGAGGGACTGAGACACCGGGGGAGACAAGAGGGACGGAGAGACCGGGGGTGACAAGAGAGACTGAGACACCGGGGGTGACAAGAGAGACTGAGACACCGGGGTTGACAAGAGGGACTGAGACACCGGGGATGTCAAGAGGGACCTAGACACCGGGGGTGACAAGAGAGACTGAGACACCGGGGGTGACAAGAGAGACTGAGACACCGGGGGTGACAAGAGGGACCGAGACACCGGGGGTGACAAGAGAGACTGAGACACCGGGGGTGACAGGAGAGACTGAGACACCGGGGGTGACAAGAGGGACCGAGACACCGGGGGTGACAAGAGGGACCGAGAAACCGGGGGTGACAAGAGAGACCGAGACACCAGAAGTGAGAAGAGAGACTGAGGCACCGGGGGTGACAAGAGGGACTGAGACACTGGGGGTGACAAGAGAGACTGAGACACCGCGGGTGACAAGAGAGACGGAGATACCGGGGGTGACAAGAGGGACTGAGACACCGGGGGTGACAAGAGAGACCGAGACACCGGGGGTGACAAGAGAGTCCGAGACACCGGGGGTGACAAGAGGGACCGAGACACCGTGGGGGACAAGAGGGACCGAGACACCGGGGGTGACAAGAGGGACCGAGACACCTCGGGTGACAAGAGGGACCGAGACACCGGGGGTGACAAGAGAGACAGCGACACCGGGAGTGGCATGAGAGACCGAGACACCGGGGGTGACAAGAGAGACTGAGACACCGGGGGCGACAAGAGAGACGGAGACACTGGGGGTGACAGGAGAGACCGAGACACCGGGGGTGACAAGAGAGACTGACACACCGGTGGTGACAAGAGAGACTGAGACACCGGGGGTGACAAGAGAGACCGAGACACCGGGGGCGACAAGAGAGACCGAGACACCGGGGGTGACAAGAGAGACCGAGACACCGGGGGTGACAAGGGACACCAAGACACCGGGGGTGACAAGAGAGACCGAGACACTAGGGGTGACAAGAGAGACTGAGACACCGGGGGTGACAAGAGGGACCGAGACACCGGGGGTGACAAGAGAGTCAGCGACACCGGGAGTGACAAGAGAGACCGAGACACCGGGGGTGACAAGAGAGACTGAGACACCGGGGGCGACAAGAGAGACGGAGACACCGGGGGTGAAAGGAGAGACCGAGACACCGGGCGTGACAAGAGAGACTGACACACCGGGGGCGACAAGAGAGACCGAGACACCGGGGGTGACAAGAGAGTCCGAGACACCGGGGGTGACAAGAGGGACCGAGACACCGTGGGGGACAAGAGGGACCGAGACACCGGGGGTGACAAGAGGGACCGAGACACCTGGGGTGACAAGAGGGACCGAGACACCGGGGGTGACAAGAGAGACAGCGACACCGGGAGTGGCATGAGAGACCGAGACACCGGGGGTGACAAGAGAGACTGAGACACCGGGGGCGACAAGAGAGACAGAGACACTGGGGGTGACAGGAGAGACCGAGACACCGGGGGTGACAAGAGAGACTGACACACCGGGGGTGACAAGAGAGACCGAGACACCGGGGGTGACAAGAGAGACCGAGACACCGGGGGCGACAAGAGAGACCGAGACACCGGGGGTGACAAGAGAGACCGAGACACCGGGGGTGACAAGAGAGACCAAGACACCGGGGGTGACAAGAGAGACCGAGACACTGGGGGTGACAAGAGAGACTGAGACACCGGGGGTGACAAGAGGGACCGAGACACCGGGGGTGACAAGAGAGTCAGCGACACCGGGAGTGACAAGAGAGACCGAGACACCGGGGGTGACAAGAGAGACTGAGACACCGGGGGCGACAAGAGAGACGGAGACACCGGGGGTGAAAGGACAGACCGAGACACCGGGCGTGACAAGAGAGACTGACACACCGGGGGCGACAAGAGAGACCGAGACACCGGGGGTGACAAGAGAGACCGAGACACCGGGGATGACAAGAGGCACTGAGACACCGGGGGTGACAAGAGAGACTGAGAAACCGGGGGAGACAAGAGGGACTGAGACACCGGGGGAGACAAGAGGGACCGAGAGACCGGGGGTGACAAGAGAGACTGAGACACCGGTGGTGACAAGAGAGACTGAGACACCGGGGGTGACAAGAGGGACTGAGACACCGGGGATGTCAAGAGGGACCTAGACACCGGGGGTGACAAGAGAGACTGAGACACCGGGGGTGACAAGAGAGACTGAGACACCGGGGGTGACAAGAGGGACCGAGACACCGGGGGTGACAAGAGAGACTGAGACACCGGGGATGACAAGAGAGACTGAGACACCGGGGGTGACAAGAGGGACCGAGACACCGGGGGTGACAAGAGGGACCGAGACACCGGGAGTGACAAGAGAGACCGAGACACCGGGGGTGACAAGAGGGACCGAGAAACCGGGGGTGACAAGAGAGACCGAGACACCGGGAGTGACAAGAGCGACTGAGGCACCGGGGGTGACAAGAGGGACTGAGACACTGGGGGTGACAAGAGAGACTGAGACACCGTGGGTGACAAGAGAGACGGAGATACCGGGGGTGACAAGAGGGACTGAGACACCGGGGGTGACAAGAGAGACCGAGACACCGGGGGTGACAAGAGAGTCCGAGACACCGGGGGTGACAAGAGGGACCGAGACACCGTGGGGGACAAGAGGGACCGAGACACCGGGGGTGACAAGAGGGACCGAGACACCTGGGGTGACAAGAGGGACCGAGACACCGGGGGTGACAAGAGAGACAGCGACACCGGGAGTGGCATGAGAGACCGAGACACCGGGGGTGACAAGAGAGACTGAGACACCGGGGGCGACAAGAGAGACAGAGACACTGGGGGTGACAGGAGAGACCGAGACACCGGGGGTGACAAGAGAGACTGACACACCGGGGGTGACAAGAGAGACCGAGACACCGGGGGTGACAAGAGAGACCGAGACACCGGGGGCGACAAGAGAGACCGAGACACCGGGGGTGACAAGAGAGACCGAGACACCGGGGGTGACAAGAGAGACCAAGACACCGGGGGTGACAAGAGAGACCGAGACACTGGGGGTGACAAGAGAGACTGAGACACCGGGGGTGACAAGAGGGACCGAGACACCGGGGGTGACAAGAGAGTCAGCGACACCGGGAGTGACAAGAGAGACCGAGACACCGGGGGTGACAAGAGAGACTGAGACACCGGGGGCGACAAGAGAGACGGAGACACCGGGGGTGAAAGGACAGACCGAGACACCGGGCGTGACAAGAGAGACTGACACACCGGGGGCGACAAGAGAGACCGAGACACCGGGGGTGACAAGAGAGACCGAGACACCGGGGGTGACAAGAGGCACTGAGACACCGGGGGTGACAAGAGAGACTGAGAAACCGGGGGAGACAAGAGGGACTGAGACACCGGGGGAGACAAGAGGGACCGAGAGACCGGGGGTGACAAGAGAGACTGAGACACCGGTGGTGACAAGAGAGACTGAGACACCGGGGGTGACAAGAGGGACTGAGACGTCGGGGATGTCAAGAGGGACCTAGACACCGGGGGTGACAAGAGAGACTGAGACACCGGGGGTGACAAGAGAGACTGAGACACCGGGGGTGACAAGAGGGACCGAGACACCGGGGGTGACAAGAGAGACTGAGACACCGGGGATGACAAGAGAGACTGAGACACCGGGGGTGACAAGAGGGACCGAGACACCGGGGGTGACAAGAGGGACCGAGACACCGGGAGTGACAAGAGAGACCGAGACACCGGGGGTGACAAGAGGGACCGAGAAACCGGGGGTGACAAGAGAGACCGAGACACCGGGAGTGACAAGAGCGACTGAGGCACCGGGGGTGACAAGAGGGACTGAGACACTGGGGGTGACAAGAGAGACTGAGACACCGCGGGTGACAAGAGAGACGGAGATACCGGGGGTGACAAGAGGGACTGAGACACCGGGGGTGACAAGAGAGACCGAGACACCGGGGGTGACAAGAGAGTCCGAGACACCGGGGGTGACAAGAGGGACCGAGACACCGTGGGGGACAAGATGGACCGAGACACCGGGGGTGTCAAGAGGGACCGAGACACCGGTTGTGACAAAAGGGACCGAGACTCCGGGGGTGACAAGAGAGACGGAGACACCGGGGGTGACAAGAGAGACCGAGGCACCGGGAGTGACAAGAGAGACTGAGACACCGGGGGTGATAAGAGAGACCGAGACACCGGTGGTGACAAGAGAGACTGAGACACCGGGGTGACAAGAGGGACCAGGGACAAGAAAGACCGAGACACCGGGGGTGACAAGAGGGACCGAGACACCGGGGGTGATAAGAGAGACCGAGACACCGGTGGTGACAAGAGAGACTGAGACACCGGGGGTGACAAGAGGGACCATGACACCGGGGGTGACAAGACAGACCGAGACACCGGGGATGACAAGAGGGAGCGAGACACCGGGGGTGACAAGAGAGACAGAGACACCGGGGGTGACAAGAGGTACCGAGACACCGGGGGTGACAAGAGGGACCGAGACACCGGGCGTGACAAGAGGGACCGAGACACCGGGGGTGACAAGAGAGACTGAGACACCGGGGGTGACAAGAGAGACCAGGGACAAGAAAGACCGCGACACCGGGGGTGAAAAGAGGGACCGAGACACCGGGGGTGACAAGAGGGACCGAGACACCGGGGGGGTCAAGAGAGAGTGAGACACCGGGGGGGACAAGAGAGACTGAGACACCGGGGGTGACAAGAGGGACCAAGACACCGGGGGAGACTAGAGAGACCGAGATACCAGGGGTGACAAGAGGGACCGAGACACCGTGGAGGACAAGGGAGACCGAGACACCGGGGGGGACTAGAGAGACTGAGACACCGGGGGGGACAAGAGAGACTGAGACACCGGGGGGGACAAGAGAGACTGAGACACCGGGGGTGACAAGAGGGACCAAGACACCGGGGGAGACAAGAGAGACCGAGACACCGGGGGCGACAAGAGAGACGGAGACACCGGGGGTGACAGGAGAGACCGAGACACCGGGGGTGACAAGAGAGACTGACACACCGGGGGTGACAAGAGAGACTGAGACACCGGGGGTGACAAGAGAGACCGAGACACCGGGGGCGACAAGAGAGACCGAGACACCGGGGGTGACAAGAGAGACCGAGACACCGGGGGTGACAAGAGAGACCGAGACACTGGGGGTGACAAGAGAGACTGAGACACCGGGGGTGACAAGAGGGACCGAGACACCGGGGGAGACAAGAGAGACCGAGACACCGGGGGTGACAAGAGAGACCGAGACACCGGGAGTGACAAGAGAGACCGAGACACCGGGGGTGACAAGAGGGACCATGACACCGGGGGTGACAAGACAGACCGAGACACCGGGGGTGACAAGAGAGACCGAGACACCGGGGGTGACAAGACAGACCGAGACACCGGGAGTGACAAGAGAGACCGAGACACCGGGGGTGACACGAGGGACCATGACACCGGGGGTGACAAGACAGACCGAGACACCGGGGGTGACAAGAGGGACCATGACACCGGGGGTGACAAGAGGGACCGAGACACTGGGGGTGACAAGAGAGACAGCGACACCGGGAGTGACAAGAGAGACCGAGACACCGGGGGTGACAAGAGAGACTGAGACACCGGGGGCGACAAGAGAGACGGAGACACCGGGGGTGAAAGGAGAGACCGAGACACCGGGCGTGACAAGAGAGACTGACACACCGGGGGCGACAAGAGAGACCGAGACACCGGGGGTGACAAGAGAGACCGAGACACCGGGGGTGACAAGAGGCACTGAGACACCGGGGATGTCAAGAGGGACCTAGACACCGGTGGTGACAAGAGAGACTGAGACACCGGGGGTGACAAGAGGGATCGAGACACCGGGGGTGACAAGAGAGACTGAGACACCGGGGGTGACAAGAGAGACTGAGACACCGGGGGTGACAAGAGGGACCGAGACACCGGGGGTGACAAGAGGGACCGAGACACCGGGAGTGACAAGAGTGACCGAGACACCGGGGGTGACAAGAGGGACCGAGAAACCGGGGGTGACAAGAGAGACCGAGACACCGGAAGTGACAAGAGAGACTGAGGCACCGGGGGTGACAAGAGGGACTGAGACACTGGGGGTGACAAGAGAGACTGAGACACCGCGGGTGACAAGAGAGACGGAGATACCGGGGGTGACAAGAGGGACTGAGACACCGGGGTGGACAAGAGAGACCGAGACACCGGGGGTGACAAGAGAGTCCGAGACACCGGGGGTGACAAGAGGGACCGAGACACCGTGGGGGACAAGAGGGACCGAGACACCGGGGGTGTCAAGAGGGACCGAGACACCGGTGGTGACAAAAGGGACCGAGACTCCGCGGGTGACAAGAGAGACTGAGACACCGGGGGTGACAAGAGAGACCGAGGCACCGGGAGTGACAAGAGAGACTGAGACACCGGGGGTGATAAGAGAGACCGAGACACCGGTGGTGACAAGAGAGACTGAGACACCGGGGGTGACAAGAAGGACCAGGGACAAGAAAGACCGAGACACCGGGGGTGACAAGAGGGACCGAGACACCGGGGGTGATAAGAGAGACCGAGACACCGGTGGTGACAAGAGAGACTGAGACACCGGGGGTGACAAGAGGGACCATGACACCGGGGGTGACAAGGCAGACCGAGACACCGGGGATGACAAGAGGGACCGAGACACCGGGGGAGACTAGAGAGACCGAGATACCAGGGGTGACAAGAGGGACCGAGACACCGTGGGGGACAAGAGAGACTGAGACACCGGGGGGGACTAGAGAGACTGAGACACCGGGGGGGACAAGAGAGACTGAGACACCGGGGGGGACAAGAGAGACTGAGACACCGGGGGTGACAAGAGGGACCGAGACACCGGGGGAGACAAGAGAGACCGAGACACCGGGGGCGACAAGAGAGACGGAGACACCGGGGGTGACAGGAGAGACTGAGACACCGGGGGTGACAAGAGGGACCAAGACACCGGGGGAGACAAGAGAGACCGAGACACCGGGGGCGACAAGAGAGACGGAGACACCGGGGGTGACAGGAGAGACCGAGACACCGGGGGTGACAAGAGAGACTGACACACCTGGGGTGACAAGAGAGACTGAGACACCGGGGGTGACAAGAGAGACCGAGACACCGGGGGCGACAAGAGAGACCGAGACACCGGGGGTGACAAGAGAGACCGAGACACCGGGGGTGACAAGAGAGACCGAGACACCGGGGGTGACAAGAGAGACCGAGACACTGGGGGTGACAAGAGAGACTGAGACACCGGGGGTGACAAGAGGGACCGAGACACCGGGGGAGACAAGAGAGACCGAGACACCGGGGGTGACAAGAGAGACCGAGACACCGGGAGTGACAAGAGAGACCGAGACACCGGGGGTGACAAGAGGGACCATGACACCGGGGGTGACAAGACAGACCGAGACACCGGGGGTGACAAGAGAGACCGAGACACCGGGGGTGACAAGACAGACCGAGACACCGGGAGTGACAAGAGAGACCGAGACACCGGGGGTGACACGAGGGACCATGACACCGGGGGTGACAAGACAGACCGAGACACCGGGGGTGACAAGAGGGACCATGACACCGGGGGTGACAAGAGGGACCGAGACACTGGGGGTGACAAGAGAGACAGCGACACCGGGAGTGACAAGAGAGACCGAGACACCGGGGGTGACAAGAGAGACTGAGACACCGGGGGCGACAAGAGAGACGGAGACACCGGGGGTGAAAGGAGAGACCGAGACACCGGGCGTGACAAGAGAGACTGACACACCGGGGGCGACAAGAGAGACCGAGACACCGGGGGTGACAAGAGAGACCGAGACACCGGGGGTGACAAGAGGCACTGAGACACCGGGGATGTCAAGAGGGACCTAGACACCGGTGGTGACAAGAGAGACTGAGACACCGGGGGTGACAAGAGGGACCGAGACACCGGGGGTGACAAGAGAGACTGAGACACCGGGGGTGACAAGAGAGACTGAGACACCGGGGGTGACAAGAGGGACCGAGACACCGGGGGTGACAAGAGGGACCGAGACACCGGGAGTGACAAGAGTGACCGAGACACCGGGGGTGACAAGAGGGACCGAGAAACCGGGGGTGACAAGAGAGACCGAGACACCGGAAGTGACAAGAGAGACTGAGGCACCGGGGGTGACAAGAGGGACTGAGACACTGGGGGTGACAAGAGAGACTGAGACACCGCGGGTGACAAGAGAGACGGAGATACCGGGGGTGACAAGAGGGACTGAGACACCGGGGTGGACAAGAGAGACCGAGACACCGGGGGTGACAAGAGAGTCCGAGACACCGGGGGTGACAAGAGGGACCGAGACACCCTGGGGGACAAGAGGGACCGAGACACCGGGGGTGTCAAGAGGGACCGAGACACCGGTGGTGACAAAAGGGACCGAGACTCCGCGGGTGACAAGAGAGACTGAGACACCGGGGGTGACAAGAGAGACCGAGGCACCGGGAGTGACAAGAGAGACTGAGACACCGGGGGTGATAAGAGAGACCGAGACACCGGTGGTGACAAGAGAGACTGAGACACCGTGGGGGACAAGAGGGACCATGACACCGGGGGTGTCAAGAGGGACCGAGACACCGGTGGTGACAAAAGGGACCGAGACTCCGCGGGTGACAAGAGAGACTGAGACACCGGGGGTGACAAGAGAGACCGAGGCACCGGGAGTGACAAGAGAGACTGAGACACCGGGGGTGATAAGAGAGACCGAGACACCGGTGGTGACAAGAGAGACTGAGACACCGGGGGTGACAAGAAGGACCAGGGACAAGAAAGACCGAGACACCGGGGGTGACAAGAGGGACCGAGACACCGGGGGTGATAAGAGAGACCGAGACACCGGTGGTGACAAGAGAGACTGAGACACCGGGGGTGACAAGAGGGACCATGACACCGGGGGTGACAAGGCAGACCGAGACACCGGGGATGACAAGAGGGACCGAGACACCGGGGGAGACTAGAGAGACCGAGATACCAGGGGTGACAAGAGGGACCGAGACACCGTGGGGGACAAGAGAGACTGAGACACCGGGGGGGACTAGAGAGACTGAGACACCGGGGGGGACAAGAGAGACTGAGACACCGGGGGGGACAAGAGAGACTGAGACACCGGGGGTGACAAGAGGGACCGAGACACCGGGGGAGACAAGAGAGACCGAGACACCGGGGGCGACAAGAGAGACGGAGACACCGGGGGTGACAGGAGAGACCGAGACACCGGGGGTGACAAGAGAGACTGACACACCGGGGGTGACAAGAGAGACCGAGACACCGGGGGTGACAAGAGAGACCGAGACACCGGGGGTGACAAGAGAGACTGAGACACCGGGGGTGACAAGAGGGACCGAGACACCGGGGGAGACAAGAGAGACCGAGACACCGGGGGTGACAAGAGAGACCGAGACACCGGGAGTGACAAGAGAGACCGAGACACCGGGGGTGACAAGAGGGACCATGACACCGGGGGTGACAAGACAGACCGAGACACCGGGGGTGACAAGAGAGACCGAGACACCGGGGGTGACAAGACAGACCGAGACACCGGGAGTGACAAGAGAGACCGAGACACCGGGGGTGACAAGAGGGACCGAGACACTGGGGGTGACAAGAGAGACAGCGACACCGGGAGTGACAAGAGAGACCGAGACACCGGGGGTGACAAGAGAGACTGAGACACCGGGGGCGACAAGAGAGACGGAGACACCGGGGGTGAAAGGAGAGACCGAGACACCGGGCGTGACAAGAGAGACTGACACACCGGGGGTGACAAGAGAGACCGAGACACCGGGGGTGACAAGAGGCACTGAGACACCGGGGATGTCAAGAGGGACCTAGACACCGGGGGTGACA
This sequence comes from Chiloscyllium punctatum, assembly GCF_047496795.1. NCBI lineage: Eukaryota > Metazoa > Chordata > Chondrichthyes > Orectolobiformes > Hemiscylliidae > Chiloscyllium > Chiloscyllium punctatum. The sequence goes on from NC_092744.1 coordinate 98,062,879, forward strand.
AGAGAGACTGAGACACCGGGGGTGACAAGAGGGACCGAGACACCGGGGGTGACAAGAGAGACTGAGACACCGGGGGTGACAAGAGAGACTGAGACACCGGGGGTGACAAGAGGGACCGAGACACCGGGGGTGACAAGAGGGACCGAGACACCGGGAGTGACAAGAGTGACCGAGACACCGGGGGTGACAAGAGGGACCGAGAAACCGGGGGTGACAAGAGAGACCGAGACACCGGAAGTGACAAGAGAGACTGAGGCACCGGGGGTGACAAGAGGGACTGAGACACTGGGGGTGACAAGAGAGACTGAGACACCGCGGGTGACAAGAGAGACGGAGATACCGGGGGTGACAAGAGGGACTGAGACACCGGGGGTGACAAGAGAGACCGAGACACCGGGGGTGACAAGAGAGTCCGAGACACCGGGGGTGACAAGAGGGACCGAGACACCGTGGGGGACAAGAGGGACCGAGACACCGGGGGTGTCAAGAGGGACCGAGACACCGGTGGTGACAAAAGGGACCGAGACTCCGCGGGTGACAAGAGAGACTGAGACACCGGGGGTGACAAGAGAGACCGAGGCACCGGGAGTGACAAGAGAGACTGAGACACCGGGGGTGATAAGAGAGACCGAGACACCGGTGGTGACAAGAGAGACTGAGACACCGGGGGTGACAAGAGGGACCAGGGACAAGAAAGACCGAGACACCGGGGGTGACAAGAGGGACCGAGACACCGGGGGTGATAAGAGAGACCGAGACACCGGTGGTGACAAGAGAGACTGAGACACCGGGGGTGACAAGAGGGACCATGACACCGGGGGTGACAAGGCAGACCGAGACACCGGGGATGACAAGAGGGACCGAGACACCGGGGGAGACTAGAGAGACCGAGATACCAGGGGTGACAAGAGGGACCGAGACACCGTGGGGGACAAGAGAGACTGAGACACCGGGGGGGACTAGAGAGACTGAGACACCGGGGGGGACAAGAGAGACTGAGACACCGGGGGGGACAAGAGAGACTGAGACACCGGGGGTGACAAGAGGGACCGAGACACCGGGGGAGACAAGAGAGACCGAGACACCGGGGGCGACAAGAGAGACGGAGACACCGGGGGTGACAGGAGAGACCGAGACACCGGGGGTGACAAGAGAGACTGACACACCGGGGGAGACAAGAGGGACCGAGACACCGGGAGTGACAAGAGAGACCGAGACACCGGGGGTGACAAGAGGGACCGAGAAACCGGGGGTGACAAGAGAGACCGAGACACCGGGAGTGACAAGAGCGACTGAGGCACCGGGGGTGACAAGAGGGACTGAGACACTGGGGGTGACAAGAGAGACTGAGACACCGCGGGTGACAAGAGAGACGGAGATACCGGGGGTGACAAGAGGGACTGAGACACCGGGGGTGACAAGAGAGACCGAGACACCGGGGGTGACAAGAGAGTCCGAGACACCGGGGGTGACAAGAGGGACCGAGACACCGTGGGGGACAAGAGGGACCGAGACACCGGGGGTGACAAGAGGGACCGAGACACCTGGGGTGACAAGAGGGACCGAGACACCGGGGGTGACAAGAGAGACAGCGACACCGGGAGTGGCATGAGAGACCGAGACACCGGGGGTGACAAGAGAGACTGAGACACCGGGGGCGACAAGAGAGACAGAGACACTGGGGGTGACAGGAGAGACCGAGACACCGGGGGTGACAAGAGAGACTGACACACCGGGGGTGACAAGAGAGACCGAGACACCGGGGGTGACAAGAGAGACCGAGACACCGGGGGCGACAAGAGAGACCGAGACACCGGGGGTGACAAGAGAGACCGAGACACCGGGGGTGACAAGAGAGACCAAGACACCGGGGGTGACAAGAGAGACCGAGACACTGGGGGTGACAAGAGAGACTGAGACACCGGGGGTGACAAGAGGGACCGAGACACCGGGGGTGACAAGAGAGTCAGCGACACCGGGAGTGACAAGAGAGACCGAGACACCGGGGGTGACAAGAGAGACTGAGACACCGGGGGCGACAAGAGAGACGGAGACACCGGGGGTGAAAGGACAGACCGAGACACCGGGCGTGACAAGAGAGACTGACACACCGGGGGCGACAAGAGAGACCGAGACACCGGGGGTGACAAGAGAGACCGAGACACCGGGGGTGACAAGAGGCACTGAGACACCGGGGGTGACAAGAGAGACTGAGAAACCGGGGGAGACAAGAGGGACTGAGACACCGGGGGAGACAAGAGGGACCGAGAGACCGGGGGTGACAAGAGAGACTGAGACACCGGTGGTGACAAGAGAGACTGAGACACCGGGGGTGACAAGAGGGACTGAGACGTCGGGGATGTCAAGAGGGACCTAGACACCGGGGGTGACAAGAGAGACTGAGACACCGGGGGTGACAAGAGAGACTGAGACACCGGGGGTGACAAGAGGGACCGAGACACCGGGGGTGACAAGAGAGACTGAGACACCGGGGATGACAAGAGAGACTGAGACACCGGGGGTGACAAGAGGGACCGAGACACCGGGGGTGACAAGAGGGACCGAGACACCGGGAGTGACAAGAGAGACCGAGACACCGGGGGTGACAAGAGGGACCGAGAAACCGGGGGTGACAAGAGAGACCGAGACACCGGGAGTGACAAGAGCGACTGAGGCACCGGGGGTGACAAGAGGGACTGAGACACTGGGGGTGACAAGAGAGACTGAGACACCGCGGGTGACAAGAGAGACGGAGATACCGGGGGTGACAAGAGGGACTGAGACACCGGGGGTGACAAGAGAGACCGAGACACCGGGGGTGACAAGAGAGTCCGAGACACCGGGGGTGACAAGAGGGACCGAGACACCGTGGGGGACAAGATGGACCGAGACACCGGGGGTGTCAAGAGGGACCGAGACACCGGTTGTGACAAAAGGGACCGAGACTCCGGGGGTGACAAGAGAGACGGAGACACCGGGGGTGACAAGAGAGACCGAGGCACCGGGAGTGACAAGAGAGACTGAGACACCGGGGGTGATAAGAGAGACCGAGACACCGGTGGTGACAAGAGAGACTGAGACACCGGGGTGACAAGAGGGACCAGGGACAAGAAAGACCGAGACACCGGGGGTGACAAGAGGGACCGAGACACCGGGGGTGATAAGAGAGACCGAGACACCGGTGGTGACAAGAGAGACTGAGACACCGGGGGTGACAAGAGGGACCATGACACCGGGGGTGACAAGACAGACCGAGACACCGGGGATGACAAGAGGGAGCGAGACACCGGGGGTGACAAGAGAGACAGAGACACCGGGGGTGACAAGAGGTACCGAGACACCGGGGGTGACAAGAGGGACCGAGACACCGGGCGTGACAAGAGGGACCGAGACACCGGGGGTGACAAGAGAGACTGAGACACCGGGGGTGACAAGAGAGACCAGGGACAAGAAAGACCGCGACACCGGGGGTGAAAAGAGGGACCGAGACACCGGGGGTGACAAGAGGGACCGAGACACCGGGGGGGTCAAGAGAGAGTGAGACACCGGGGGGGACAAGAGAGACTGAGACACCGGGGGTGACAAGAGGGACCAAGACACCGGGGGAGACTAGAGAGACCGAGATACCAGGGGTGACAAGAGGGACCGAGACACCGTGGAGGACAAGGGAGACCGAGACACCGGGGGGGACTAGAGAGACTGAGACACCGGGGGGGACAAGAGAGACTGAGACACCGGGGGGGACAAGAGAGACTGAGACACCGGGGGTGACAAGAGGGACCAAGACACCGGGGGAGACAAGAGAGACCGAGACACCGGGGGCGACAAGAGAGACGGAGACACCGGGGGTGACAGGAGAGACCGAGACACCGGGGGTGACAAGAGAGACTGACACACCGGGGGTGACAAGAGAGACTGAGACACCGGGGGTGACAAGAGAGACCGAGACACCGGGGGCGACAAGAGAGACCGAGACACCGGGGGTGACAAGAGAGACCGAGACACCGGGGGTGACAAGAGAGACCGAGACACTGGGGGTGACAAGAGAGACTGAGACACCGGGGGTGACAAGAGGGACCGAGACACCGGGGGAGACAAGAGAGACCGAGACACCGGGGGTGACAAGAGAGACCGAGACACCGGGAGTGACAAGAGAGACCGAGACACCGGGGGTGACAAGAGGGACCATGACACCGGGGGTGACAAGACAGACCGAGACACCGGGGGTGACAAGAGAGACCGAGACACCGGGGGTGACAAGACAGACCGAGACACCGGGAGTGACAAGAGAGACCGAGACACCGGGGGTGACACGAGGGACCATGACACCGGGGGTGACAAGACAGACCGAGACACCGGGGGTGACAAGAGGGACCATGACACCGGGGGTGACAAGAGGGACCGAGACACTGGGGGTGACAAGAGAGACAGCGACACCGGGAGTGACAAGAGAGACCGAGACACCGGGGGTGACAAGAGAGACTGAGACACCGGGGGCGACAAGAGAGACGGAGACACCGGGGGTGAAAGGAGAGACCGAGACACCGGGCGTGACAAGAGAGACTGACACACCGGGGGCGACAAGAGAGACCGAGACACCGGGGGTGACAAGAGAGACCGAGACACCGGGGGTGACAAGAGGCACTGAGACACCGGGGATGTCAAGAGGGACCTAGACACCGTTGGTGACAAGAGAGACTGAGACACCGGGGGTGACAAGAGGGATCGAGACACCGGGGGTGACAAGAGAGACTGAGACACCGGGGGTGACAAGAGAGACTGAGACACCGGGGGTGACAAGAGGGACCGAGACACCGGGGGTGACAAGAGGGACCGAGACACCGGGAGTGACAAGAGTGACCGAGACACCGGGGGTGACAAGAGGGACCGAGAAACCGGGGGTGACAAGAGAGACCGAGACACCGGAAGTGACAAGAGAGACTGAGGCACCGGGGGTGACAAGAGGGACTGAGACACTGGGGGTGACAAGAGAGACTGAGACACCGCGGGTGACAAGAGAGACGGAGATACCGGGGGTGACAAGAGGGACTGAGACACCGGGGTGGACAAGAGAGACCGAGACACCGGGGGTGACAAGAGAGTCCGAGACACCGGGGGTGACAAGAGGGACCGAGACACCGTGGGGGACAAGAGGGACCGAGACACCGGGGGTGTCAAGAGGGACCGAGACACCGGTGGTGACAAAAGGGACCGAGACTCCGCGGGTGACAAGAGAGACTGAGACACCGGGGGTGACAAGAGAGACCGAGGCACCGGGAGTGACAAGAGAGACTGAGACACCGGGGGTGATAAGAGAGACCGAGACACCGGTGGTGACAAGAGAGACTGAGACACCGGGGGTGACAAGAAGGACCAGGGACAAGAAAGACCGAGACACCGGGGGTGACAAGAGGGACCGAGACACCGGGGGTGATAAGAGAGACCGAGACACCGGTGGTGACAAGAGAGACTGAGACACCGGGGGTGACAAGAGGGACCATGACACCGGGGGTGACAAGGCAGACCGAGACACCGGGGATGACAAGAGGGACCGAGACACCGGGGGAGACTAGAGAGACCGAGATACCAGGGGTGACAAGAGGGACCGAGACACCGTGGGGGACAAGAGAGACTGAGACACCGGGGGGGACTAGAGAGACTGAGACACCGGGGGGGACAAGAGAGACTGAGACACCGGGGGGGACAAGAGAGACTGAGACACCGGGGGTGACAAGAGGGACCGAGACACCGGGGGAGACAAGAGAGACCGAGACACCGGGGGCGACAAGAGAGACGGAGACACCGGGGGTGACAGGAGAGACTGAGACACCGGGGGTGACAAGAGGGACCAAGACACCGGGGGAGACAAGAGAGACCGAGACACCGGGGGCGACAAGAGAGACGGAGACACCGGGGGTGACAGGAGAGACCGAGACACCGGGGGTGACAAGAGAGACTGACACACCTGGGGTGACAAGAGAGACTGAGACACCGGGGGTGACAAGAGAGACCGAGACACCGGGGGCGACAAGAGAGACCGAGACACCGGGGGTGACAAGAGAGACCGAGACACCGGGGGTGACAAGAGAGACCGAGACACCGGGGGTGACAAGAGAGACCGAGACACTGGGGGTGACAAGAGAGACTGAGACACCGGGGGTGACAAGAGGGACCGAGACACCGGGGGAGACAAGAGAGACCGAGACACCGGGGGTGACAAGAGAGACCGAGACACCGGGAGTGACAAGAGAGACCGAGACACCGGGGGTGACAAGAGGGACCATGACACCGGGGGTGACAAGACAGACCGAGACACCGGGGGTGACAAGAGAGACCGAGACACCGGGGGTGACAAGACAGACCGAGACACCGGGAGTGACAAGAGAGACCGAGACACCGGGGGTGACACGAGGGACCATGACACCGGGGGTGACAAGACAGACCGAGACACCGGGGGTGACAAGAGGGACCATGACACCGGGGGTGACAAGAGGGACCGAGACACTGGGGGTGACAAGAGAGACAGCGACACCGGGAGTGACAAGAGAGACCGAGACACCGGGGGTGACAAGAGAGACTGAGACACCGGGGGCGACAAGAGAGACGGAGACACCGGGGGTGAAAGGAGAGACCGAGACACCGGGCGTGACAAGAGAGACTGACACACCGGGGGCGACAAGAGAGACCGAGACACCGGGGGTGACAAGAGAGACCGAGACACCGGGGGTGACAAGAGGCACTGAGACACCGGGGATGTCAAGAGGGACCTAGACACCGGTGGTGACAAGAGAGACTGAGACACCGGGGGTGACAAGAGGGACCGAGACACCGGGGGTGACAAGAGAGACTGAGACACCGGGGGTGACAAGAGAGACTGAGACACCGGGGGTGACAAGAGGGACCGAGACACCGGGGGTGACAAGAGGGACCGAGACACCGGGAGTGACAAGAGTGACCGAGACACCGGGGGTGACAAGAGGGACCGAGAAACCGGGGGTGACAAGAGAGACCGAGACACCGGAAGTGACAAGAGAGACTGAGGCACCGGGGGTGACAAGAGGGACTGAGACACTGGGGGTGACAAGAGAGACTGAGACACCGCGGGTGACAAGAGAGACGGAGATACCGGGGGTGACAAGAGGGACTGAGACACCGGGGTGGACAAGAGAGACCGAGACACCGGGGGTGACAAGAGAGTCCGAGACACCGGGGGTGACAAGAGGGACCGAGACACCCTGGGGGACAAGAGGGACCGAGACACCGGGGGTGTCAAGAGGGACCGAGACACCGGTGGTGACAAAAGGGACCGAGACTCCGCGGGTGACAAGAGAGACTGAGACACCGGGGGTGACAAGAGAGACCGAGGCACCGGGAGTGACAAGAGAGACTGAGACACCGGGGGTGATAAGAGAGACCGAGACACCGGTGGTGACAAGAGAGACTGAGACACCGTGGGGGACAAGAGGGACCATGACACCGGGGGTGTCAAGAGGGACCGAGACACCGGTGGTGACAAAAGGGACCGAGACTCCGCGGGTGACAAGAGAGACTGAGACACCGGGGGTGACAAGAGAGACCGAGGCACCGGGAGTGACAAGAGAGACTGAGACACCGGGGGTGAAAAGAGAGACCGAGACACCGGTGGTGACAAGAGAGACTGAGACACCGGGGGTGACAAGAAGGACCAGGGACAAGAAAGACCGAGACACCGGGGGTGACAAGAGGGACCGAGACACCGGGGGTGATAAGAGAGACCGAGACACCGGTGGTGACAAGAGAGACTGAGACACCGGGGGTGACAAGAGGGACCATGACACCGGGGGTGACAAGGCAGACCGAGACACCGGGGATGACAAGAGGGACCGAGACACCGGGGGAGACTAGAGAGACCGAGATACCAGGGGTGACAAGAGGGACCGAGACACCGTGGGGGACAAGAGAGACTGAGACACCGGGGGGGACTAGAGAGACTGAGACACCGGGGGGGACAAGAGAGACTGAGACACCGGGGGGGACAAGAGAGACTGAGACACCGGGGGTGACAAGAGGGACCGAGACACCGGGGGAGACAAGAGAGACCGAGACACCGGGGGCGACAAGAGAGACGGAGACACCGGGGGTGACAGGAGAGACCGAGACACCGGGGGTGACAAGAGAGACTGACACACCGGGGGTGACAAGAGAGACCGAGACACCGGGGGTGACAAGAGAGACCGAGACACCGGGGGTGACAAGAGAGACTGAGACACCGGGGGTGACAAGAGGGACCGAGACACCGGGGGAGACAAGAGAGACCGAGACACCGGGGGTGACAAGAGAGACCGAGACACCGGGAGTGACAAGAGAGACCGAGACACCGGGGGTGACAAGAGGGACCATGACACCGGGGGTGACAAGACAGACCGAGACACCGGGGGTGACAAGAGAGACCGAGACACCGGGGGTGACAAGACAGACCGAGACACCGGGAGTGACAAGAGAGACCGAGACACCGGGGGTGACAAGAGGGACCGAGACACTGGGGGTGACAAGAGAGACAGCGACACCGGGAGTGACAAGAGAGACCGAGACACCGGGGGTGACAAGAGAGACTGAGACACCGGGGGCGACAAGAGAGACGGAGACACCGGGGGTGAAAGGAGAGACCGAGACACCGGGCGTGACAAGAGAGACTGACACACCGGGGGTGACAAGAGAGACCGAGACACCGGGGGTGACAAGAGGCACTGAGACACCGGGGATGTCAAGAGGGACCTAGACACCGGGGGTGACAAGAGAGACTGAGACACCGGGGGTGACAAGAGGGACCGAGACACCGGGGGTGACAAGAGAGACTGAGACACCGGGGGTGACAAGAGAGACTGAGACACCGGGGGTGACAAGAGGGACCGAGACACCGGGGGTGACAAGAGGGACCGAGACACCGGGAGTGACAAGAGTGACCGAGACACCGGGGGTGACAAGAGGGACCGAGAAACCGGGGGTGACAAGAGAGACCGAGACACCGGAAGTGACAAGAGAGACTGAGGCACCGGGGGTGACAAGAGGGACTGAGACACTGGGGGTGACAAGAGAGACTGAGACACCGCGGGTGACAAGAGAGACGGAGATACCGGGGGTGACAAGAGGGACTGAGACACCGGGGGTGACAAGAGAGACCGAGACACCGGGGGTGACAAGAGAGTCCGAGACACCGGGGGTGACAAGAGGGACCGAGACACCGTGGGGGACAAGAGGGACCGAGACACCGGGGGTGTCAAGAGGGACCGAGACACCGGTGGTGACAAAAGGGACCGAGACTCCGCGGGTGACAAGAGAGACTGAGACACCGGGGGTGACAAGAGAGACCGAGGCACCGGGAGTGACAAGAGAGACTGAGACACCGGGGGTGATAAGAGAGACCGAGACACCGGTGGTGACAAGAGAGACTGAGACACCGGGGGTGACAAGAGGGACCAGGGACAAGAAAGACCGAGACACCGGGGGTGACAAGAGGGACCGAGACACCGGGGGTGATAAGAGAGACCGAGACACCGGTGGTGACAAGAGAGACTGAGACACCGGGGGTGACAAGAGGGACCATGACACCGGGGGTGACAAGGCAGACCGAGACACCGGGGATGACAAGAGGGACCGAGACACCGGGGGAGACTAGAGAGACCGAGATACCAGGGGTGACAAGAGGGACCGAGACACCGTGGGGGACAAGAGAGACTGAGACACCGGGGGGGACTAGAGAGACTGAGACACCGGGGGGGACAAGAGAGACTGAGACACCGGGGGGGACAAGAGAGACTGAGACACCGGGGGTGACAAGAGGGACCGAGACACCGGGGGAGACAAGAGAGACCGAGACACCGGGGGCGACAAGAGAGACGGAGACACCGGGGGTGACAGGAGAGACCGAGACACCGGGGGTGACAAGAGAGACTGACACACCGGGGGTGACAAGAGAGACTGAGACACCGGGGGTGACAAGAGAGACCGAGACACCGGGGGCGACAAGAGAGACCGAGACACCGGGGGTGACAAGAGAGACCGAGACACCGGGTGTGACAAGAGAGACCGAGACACTGGGGGTGACAAGAGAGACTGAGACACCGGGGGTGACAAGAGGGACCGAGACACCGGGGGAGACAAGAGAGACCGAGACACCGGGGGTGACAAGAGAGACCGAGACACCGGGAGTGACAAGAGAGACCGAGACACCGGGGGTGACAAGAGGGACCATGACACCGGGGGTGACAAGACAGACCGAGACACCGGGGGTGACAAGAGAGACCGAGACACCGGGGGTGACAAGACAGACCGAGACACCGGGAGTGACAAGAGAGACCGAGACACCGGGGGTGACACGAGGGACCATGACACCGGGGGTGACAAGACAGACCGAGACACCGGGGGTGACAAGAGGGACCATGACACCGGGGGTGACAAGAGGGACCGAGACACTGGGGGTGACAAGAGAGACAGCGACACCGGGAGTGACAAGAGAGACCGAGACACCGGGGGTGACAAGAGAGACTGAGACACCGGGGGCGACAAGAGAGACGGAGACACCGGGGGTGAAAGGAGAGACCGAGACACCGGGCGTGACAAGAGAGACTGACACACCGGGGGTGACAAGAGAGACCGAGGCACCGGGAGTGACAAGAGAGACTGAGACACCGGGGGTGATAAGAGGGACCGAGACACCGGTGGTGACAAGAGAGACTGAGACACCGGGGGTGACAAGAGGGACCAGGGACAAGAAAGACCGAGACACCGGGGGTGACAAGAGGGACCGAGACACCGGGGGTGATAAGAGAGACCGAGACACCGGTGGTGACAAGAGAGACTGAGACACCGGGGGTGACAAGAGGGACCATGACACCGGGGGTGACAAGGCAGACCGAGACACCGGGGATGACAAGAGGGACCGAGACACCGGGGGTGACAAGAGAGACAGAGACTCCGGGGGTGACAAGAGGTACCGAGACACCGGGGGTGACAAGAGGGACCGAGACACCGGGGGTGATAAGAGGGACCGAGACACCGGGGGTGACAAGAGGGACTGAGACACCGGGGGTGACAAGAGAGACCAGGGACAAGAAAGACCGAGACACCGGGGGTGACAAGAGGGACCGAGACACCGGGGGTGATAAGAGAGACCGAGACACCGGTGGTGACAAGAGAGACTGAGACACCGGGTGTGACAAGAGGGACCATGACACCGGGGGTGACAAGGCAGACCGAGACACCGGGGATGACAAGAGGGACCGAGACACCGGGGGTGACAAGAGGGACCAAGACACCGGGGGAGACTAGAGAGACCGAGATACCAGGGGTGACAAGAGGGACCGAGACACCGTTGGGGACAAGAGAGACAAAGACACCGGGGGGGACTAGAGAGACTGAGACACCGGGGGGGACAAGAGAGACTGAGACACCAGGGGGGACAAGAGAGACTGAGACACCGGGGGTGACAAGAGGGACCAAGACACCGGGGGAGACAAGAGAGACCGAGACACCGGGAGTGACAAGAGAGACCGAGACACCGGGGGTGACAAGAGGGACCATGACTCCGGGGGTGACAAGACAGATCGAGACACCGGGGGTGACAAGAGAGACCGAGACACCGGGGATGACAAGAGAGACTGAGACACCGGGGGTGACAAGAGGGACCATGACACCGGGGGTGACAAGAGAGACCGAGACACCGGGGGTGACAAGACAGACCGAGACACTGGGGGTGACAAGAGGGACCGAGACACCGGGGGGTGACAAGAGAGACAGCGACACCGGAAGTGACAAGAGAGACTGAGGCACCGGGGGTGACAAGAGGGACTGAGACACTGGGGGTGACAAGAGAGACCGAGACACCGGGGGCGACAAGAGAGACGGAGACACCGGGGGTGACAGGAGAGACCGAGACACCGGGGGTGACAAGAGAGACTGACACACCGGGGGCGACAAGAGAGACCGAGACACCGGGGGTGACAAGAGAGACCGAGACACCGGGGGTGACAAGAGAGACTGAGACACCGGGGGTGACAAGAGGGACCATGACACCGGGGGTGACAAGACAGACCGAGACACCGGGGGTGACAAGAGGGACCGAGACACCGGGGGTGACAGGACAGACCGAGACACCGGGGGTGACAAGAGGGACCGAGACACCGGGCGTGACAAGAGAGACAGCGACACCGGGAGTGACAAGAGAGACCGAGACACCGGGGGTGACAAGAGAGACTGAGACACCGGGGGCAACAAGAGAGACGGAGACACCGGGGGTGACAGGAGAGACCGAGACACCGGGGGTGACAAGAGAGACTGACACACCGGGGGCGACAAGAGAGACCGAGACACCGGGGGTGACAAGAGAGACTGACACACCGGGGGCGACAAGAGAGACCGAGACACCGGGGGTGACAAGAGAGACCGAGACACCGGGCGTGACAAGAGAGACTGACACACCGGGGGCGACAAGAGAGACCGAGACACCGGGGGTGACAAGAGAGACCGAGACACCGGGGGTGACAAGAGGCACTGAGACACCGGGGATGTCAAGAGGGACCTAGACACCGGGGGTGACAAGAGAGACTGAGACACCGGGGGTGACAAGAGGGACCGAGACACCGGGGGTGACAAGAGAGACTGAGACACCGGGGGTGACAAGAGAGACTGAGACACCGGGGGTGACAAGAGGGACCGAGACACCGGGGGTGACAAGAGGGACCGAGACACCGGGAGTGACAAGAGTGACCGAGACACCGGGGGTGACAAGAGGGACCGAGAAACCGGGGGTGACAAGAGAGACCGAGACACCGGAAGTGACAAGAGAGACTGAGGCACCGGGGGTGACAAGAGGGACTGAGACACTGGGGGTGACAAGAGAGACTGAGACACCGCGGGTGACAAGAGAGACGGAGATACCGGGGGTGACAAGAGGGACTGAGACACCGGGGGTGACAACAGAGACCGAGACACCGGGGGTGACAAGAGAGTCCGAGACACCGGGGGTGACAAGAGGGACCGAGACACCGTGGGGGACAAGAGGGACCGAGACACCGGGGGTGTCAAGAGGGACCGAGACACCGGTGGTGACAAAAGGGACCGAGACTCCGCGGGTGACAAGAGAGACTGAGACACCGGGGGTGACAAGAGAGACCGAGGCACCGGGAGTGACAAGAGAGACTGAGACACCGGGGGTGATAAGAGAGACCGAGACACCGGTGGTGACAAGAGAGACTGAGACACCGGGGGTGACAAGAGGGACCAGGGACAAGAAAGACCGAGACACCGGGGGTGACAAGAGGGACCGAGACACCGGGGGTGATAAGAGAGACCGAGACACCGGTGGTGACAAGAGAGACTGAGACACCGGGGGTGACAAGAGGGACCATGACACCGGGGGTGACAAGGCAGACCGAGACACCGGGGATGACAAGAGGGACCGAGACACCGGGGGAGACTAGAGAGACCGAGATACCAGGGGTGACAAGAGGGACCGAGACACCGTGGGGGACAAGAGAGACTGAGACACCGGGGGGGACTAGAGAGACTGAGACACCGGGGGGGACAAGAGAGACTGAGACACCGGGGGGGACAAGAGAGACTGAGACACCGGGGGTGACAAGAGGGACCGAGACACCGGGGGAGACAAGAGAGACCGAGACACCGGGGGCGACAAGAGAGACGGAGACACCGGGGGTGACAGGAGAGACCGAGACACCGGGGGTGACAAGAGAGACTGAGACACCGGGGGTGACAAGAGAGACCGAGACACCGGGGGCGACAAGAGAGACCGAGACACCGGGGGTGACAAGAGAGACCGAGACACCGGGGGTGACAAGAGAGACCGAGACACTGGGGGTGACAAGAGAGACTGAGACACCGGGGGTGACAAGAGGGACCGAGACACCGGGGGAGACAAGAGAGACCGAGACACCGGGGGTGACAAGAGAGACCGAGACACCGGGAGTGACAAGAGAGACCGAGACACCGGGGGTGACAAGAGGGACCATGACACCGGGGGTGACAAGACAGACCGAGACACCGGGGGTGACAAGAGAGACCGAGACACCGGGGGTGACAAGACAGACCGAGACACCGGGAGTGACAAGAGAGACCGAGACACCGGTGGTGACACGAGGGACCATGACACCGGGGGTGACAAGACAGACCGAGACACCGGGGGTGACAAGAGGGACCATGACACCGGGGGTGACAAGAGGGACCGAGACACTGGGGGTGACAAGAGAGACAGCGACACCGGGAGTGACAAGAGAGACCGAGACACCGGGGGTGACAAGAGAGACTGAGACACCGGGGGCGACAAGAGAGACGGAGACACCGGGGGTGAAAGGAGAGACCGAGACACCGGGCGTGACAAGAGAGACTGACACACCGGGGGCGACAAGAGAGACCGAGACACCGGGGGTGACAAGAGAGACCGAGACACCGGGGGTGACAAGAGAGTCCGAGACACCGGGGGTGACAAGAGGGACCGAGACACCGTGGGGGACAAGAGGGACCGAGACACGGGGGGTGTCAAGAGGGACCGAGACACCGGTGGTGACAAAAGGGACCGAGACTCCGCGGGTGACAAGAGAGACTGAGACACCGGGGGTGACAAGAGAGACCGAGGCACCGGGAGTGACAAGAGAGACTGAGACACCGGGGGTGATAATAGAGACCGAGACACCGGTGGTGACAAGAGAGACTGAGACACCGGGGGTGACAAGAGGGACCAGGGACAAGAAAGACCGAGACACCGGGGGTGACAAGAGGGACCGAGACACCGGGGGTGATAAGAGAGACCGAGACACCGGTGGTGACAAGAGAGACTGAGACACGGGGGGTGACAAGAGGGACCATGACACCGGGGGTGACAAGGCAGACTGAGACACCGGGGATGACAAGAGGGACCGAGACACCGGGGGTGACAAGAGAGACAGAGACTCCGGGGGTGACAAGAGGTACCGAGACACCGGGGGTGACAAGAGGGACCGAGACACCGGGGGTGATAAGAGGGACCGAGACACCGGGGGTGACAAGAGGGACTGAGACACCGGGGGTGACAAGAGAGACCAGGGACAAGAAAGACCGAGACACCGGGGGTGACAAGAGGGACCGAGACACCGGGGGTGATAAGAGAGACCGAGACACCGGTGGTGACAAGAGAGACTGAGACACCGGGTGTGACAAGAGGGACCATGACACCGGGGGTGACAAGGCAGACCGAGACACCGGGGATGACAAGAGGGACCGAGACACCGGGGGTGACAAGAGGGACCAAGACACCGGGGGAGACTAGAGAGACCGAGATACCAGGGGTGACAAGAGGGACCGAGACACCGTGGGGGACAAGAGAGACAAAGACACCGGGGGGGACTAGAGAGACTGAGACACCGGGGGGGACAAGAGAGACTGAGACACCAGGGGGGACAAGAGAGACTGAGACACCGGGGGTGACAAGAGGGACCAAGACACCGGGGGAGACAAGAGAGACCGAGACACCGGGAGTGACAAGAGAGACCGAGACACCGGGGGTGACAAGAGGGACCATGACTCCGGGGGTGACAAGACAGATCGAGACACCGGGGGTGACAAGAGAGACCGAGACACCGGGGATGACAAGAGAGACTGAGACACCGGGGGTGACAAGAGGGACCATGACACCGGGGGTGACAAGAGAGACCGAGACACCGGGGGTGACAAGACAGACCGAGACACTGGGGGTGACAAGAGGGACCGAGACACCGGGGGGTGACAAGAGAGACAGCGACACCGGGAGTGGCATGAGAGACCGAGACACCGGGAGTGACAAGAGAGACCGAGACACCGGGGGCGACAAGAGAGACGGAGACACCGGGGGTGACAGGAGAGACCGAGACACCGGGGGTGACAAGAGAGACTGACACACCGGGGGCGACAAGAGAGACCGAGACACCGGGGGTGACAAGAGAGACCGAGACACCGGGGGTGACAAGAGAGACCGAGACACCGGGGGTGACAAGAGAGACTGAGACACCGAGGGTGACAAGAGGGACCATGACACCGGGGGTGACAAGACAGACCGAGACACCGGGGGTGACAAGAGGGACCGAGACACCGGGGGTGACAGGACAGACCGTGACACCGGGGGTGACAAGAGGGACCGAGACACCGGGCGTGACAAGAGAGACAGCGACACCGGGAGTGACAAGAGAGACCGAGACACCGGGGGTGACAAGAGAGACTGAGACACCGGGGGCGACAAGAGAGACGGAGACACCGGGGGTGACAGGAGAGACCGAGACACCGGGGGTGACAAGAGAGACCGAGACACCGGGGGCAACAAGAGAGACGGAGACACCGGGGGTGACAGGAGAGACCGAGACACCGGGGGTGACAAGAGAGACTGACACACCGGGGGCGACAAGAGAGACCGAGACACCGGGGGTGACAAGAGAGACCGAGACACCGGGGGTGACAAGAGGCACAGAGACACCGGGGGTGACAAGTGAGACTGAGAAACCGGGGGAGACAAGAGGGACTGAGACACCGGGGGAGACAAGTGGGACCGAGAGACCGGGGGTGACAAGAGAGACTGAGACACCGGGGGTGACAAGAGAGACTGAGACACCGGGGGTGACAAGAGGGACCGAGACACCGGGGGTGACAAGAGAGACTGAGACACCGGGGGTGACAAGAGGAACCGAGACACCGGGGGTGACAATCGGGACTGAGACACTGGGGGTGACAAGAGGGACTGAGACACCGGGGGTGACAAGAGAGACCGAGACACCGGGAGTGACAAGAGAGACCGAGACACCGGGGGTGACAAGAGGGACCGAGAAACCGGGGGTGACAAGAGAGACCGAGACACCGGGAGTGACAAGAGAGACTGAGACACCGGGGGTGACAAGAGGGACTGAGACACTGGGGGTGACAAAAGAGACTGAGACACCGGGGGTGACAAGAGAGACGGAGATACCGGGGGTGACAAGAGGGACTGAGACACCGGGGGTGACAAGAGAGACCGAGACACCGGGGGTGACAAGAGAGTCCGAGACACCGGGGGTGACAAGAGTTACTGAGACACCGTGGGGGACAAGAGGGACCGAGACACCGGGGGTGTCAAGAGGGACCGAGACACCGGTGGTGACAAAAGGGACCGAGACTCCGGGGGTGACAAGAGAGACTGAGACACCGGGGGTGACAAGAGAGACCGAGGCACCGGGGGTGACAAGAGAGACTGAGACACCGGGGTCGACAAGAGAGACGGAGACACCGGGGGTGACAGGAGAGACCGAGACACCGGGGGTGACAAGAGAGACTGACACACCGGGGGTGACAAGAGAGACCGAGACACCGGGGGTGACAAGAGAGACCGAGACACCGGGGGTGAGAAGAGGCACTGAGACACCGGGGGTGACAAGAGAGACTGAGACACCGGGGGTGCCAAGAGAGACTGAGACACCGGCAGAGACAAGAGGGACCGAGACACCGGGGGTGACAAGAGGGACCGAGACACCGGGGGTGACAATCGGGACTTAAACACCGGGGGTGACAAGAGGGACCATGACACCGGGGGTGACATGAGGGACCGAGACACCGGGGGTGACAAGAGGGACTGAGACACCGGGGGTGACAAGAGAGACTGAGACACCGGGGGTGACAAGAGAGACCGAGACACCGGGGGTGACAAGAGAGACTGAGACACCGGGGGTGACAAGAGGGACTGAGACACCGGTGGTGACAAGAGGGACCGAGACACCGGGGGTGACAAGACAGACCGAGACACCGGGGGTGACAAGAGAGACTGAGACACCGGGGGTGACAAGAGAGACTGAGACACCGGTGGTGACAAGAGATACTGAGACACCGGGGGTGACAAGAGGGACCGAGACACCGGGGGTGACAAGACAGACCGAGACACCGGGGTTGACAAGAGAGACCGAGACACCGGGGGTGACAAGAGGGACCAAGACACCGGGGCTGACTAGAGGGACCATGACACCGGGGGTGACAAGAGAGACCGAGACACCGGGGGTGACAAGCGAGACCGAGACACCGGGGGAGACAAGAGAGACTGAGACACCGGGGGTGACAAGAGTGACCAAGACACCGGGGGTGACAAGAGTGACTGAGACACCGGGGGTGACAAGAGAGACTGAGACACCGGGGGTGACAAGAGGGACGAAGACACTGGGGTTGACAAGAGGGACCAAGACACCGGGGGTGACAGGACAGACCGAGACACCGGGGGTGACAAGAGGGTCCGAGACACCGGAGGTGACAAGAGAGACCGAGACACCGGGGGTGACAGGAGAGACCGAGACACCGGGGGTGACAAGAGAGACCGAGACACCGGGGGTGACAAGAGAGACCGAGACACCGGGGCTGACAAGAGAGACTGAGACACCGGGGTGACAAGAGGGACTGAGACACCGGGGGTAACAAGAGAGACTGAGACACCGGGGGTGACAAGAGGCACTGAGACACCGGGGGTAACAAGAGAGACTGAGAAACCGGGGGAGACAAGAGGGACTGAGACACCGGGGGTGACAAGAGGGACCGAGACACCGGGGGTTACAAGAGGGACTGAGACACCGGGGGTGTCAAGAGGCACCTAGACACAGGGGGTGACAAGAGAGACTGAGACACCGGGGGTGACAAGAGAGACTGAGACACCGGGGGTGACAAGAGGGACCTAGACACCGGGGGTGACAAGAGAGACTGAGACACCGGGGGTGCCAAAGAGACCGGGGACAAGAAAGACCAAGACACCGGGGGTGACAAGAGGAACCGAGACACCGGGGGTGACAATCGGGACTGAGACACTGGGGGTGACAAGAGTGACTGAGACACCGGGGGTGACAAGAGAGACCGAGACACCGGGGGTGACAAGAGGGAGCGAGACATCGGGGGTGACAATCGGGACTGAGACACCGGGGGTAACAAGAGAGACTGAGACACCGGGGGTGACAAGAGGCACTGAGACACCGGGGGTAACAAGAGAGACTGAGAAACCGGGGGAGACAAGAGGGACTGAGACACTGGGGGTGACAAGAGATTCCGAGACACCGGGGGTGACAAGAGGGACCGAGACACCGGGGGGGACAAGAGGGACCGAGACACCGGGGGTGACAAGAGGGACCGAGACACCGGTGGTGACAAAAGGGACCGAGACTCCGGGGGTGACAAGAGAGACTGAGACACCGGGGGGGACAAGAGTGACTGAGACACCGGGGGTGACAAGAGAGACCGAGACACCGGGGGTGACAAGAGGGAGCGAGACACCGGGGGTGACAAGAAAGACCGAGACACCGGGAGTGACAAGAGGGACTGAGACACCGGGGGTGACAAGAGGGACTGAGACACCGGGGGTGACAAGAGAGACTGAGACACCGGGGGTGCCAAAGAGACCGGGGACAAGAAAGACCAAGACACCGGGGGTGACAAGAGGAACCGAGACACCGGGGGTGACAATCGGGACTGAGACACTGGGGGTGACAAGAGTGACTGAGACACCGGGAGTGACAAGAGAGACCGAGACACCGGGGGTGACAAGAGGGACCGAGACACCGGGGGTGACAAGAAAGACCGAGACACCGGGAGTGACAAGAGAGACTGAGACACCGGGGGTGACAAGAGGGACTGAGACACCGGGGGTGACAAGAGAGACTGAGACACCGGGGGCGACAAGAGAGACGGAGACACCGGGGGTGACAAGAGGGACTGAGACACCGGGGGGGACAAGAGGGACCGAGACACCGGGGGTGACAAGAGGGACCGAGACACCGGTGGTGACAAAAGGGACCGAGACTCCGGGGGTGACAAGAGAGACAGAGACACCGGGGGTGACAAGAGGTACCGAGACAGCGGGGGTGACAAGAGGGACTGAGACACCGGGGGTGACAAGAGAGACAGGGGACAAGAAAGACCGAGACACTGGGGGTGACAAGAGGGACCGAGACACCGGGGGTGACAATCGGGACTGAAACACTGGGGGTGACAAGAGGGACCTGGACACTGGGTGTGAAAAGAGAGACCGAGACACCGGGGGTGACAAGAGAGACCGAGACACCGGGAGTGACAAGAGAGACTGAGACACCGGGGGTGACAAGAGAGACCGAGACACCGGGGGTGACAAGAGAGACCGAGACACTGGGGGGTGACAAGACAGACAGAGACACCGGGGGTGACAAGAGGGACCATGACACCGGGGGGTGACAAGACAGACCGAGACACCGGGGGTGACAAGAGAGACCGAGACACTGGGGGTGACAAGAGAGACTGAGACACCGGGGGTGACAAGAGGGACCAAGACACCGGGGGTGACAAGAGAAACCGAGACACTGGGGGTGACAAGAGAGACTGAGACACCGGGGGTGACAAGAGGGACCAAGACACCGGGGGTGACAAGAGAGACTGAGACACCGGGGGTGACAAGAGAGACCGAGACACCGGGAGTGACAAGAGAGACTGAGACACCGAGGGTGACAAGATGGACCGAGACACCGGGGGTGACAAGAGGGACCAAGACACCGGGGGTGACTGGACAGACCGAGACACCGGGGGTGACAAGAGGGAACGAGACACCGGGGGTGACAAGACAGACAGCGACACCGGGAGTGACAAGACAGACCGAGACACCGGGGGTGACAAGAGAGACTGAGACACCGGGGGCGACAAGAGAGACGGAGACACCGGGGGTGACAGGAGAGACCGAGACACCGGGGGTGACAAGAGAGACTGACACACCGGGGGCAACAAGAGAGACCGAGACACCGGGGGTGACAAGAGACACCGAGACACCGGGGGTGACAAGAGAGACCGAGACACCGGGGGTGACAAGAGGCACTGAGACACCGGGGGTGATAAGAGAGACTGAGAAACCGGGGGAGACAAGAGGGACTGAGAAACTGGGGGAGACAAGAGGGACCGAGAGACCGGGGGTGACAAGAGAGACTGAGACACCGCGGGTGACAAGAGAGACTGAGACTCCGGGGGTGACAAGAGGGACTGAGACACTGGGGGTGTCAAGAGGGACCTAGACACCGGGGGTGACAAGAGAGACTGAGACACCGGGGGTGACAAGAGAGACTGAGACACCGGGGGTGACAAGAGGGACCGAGACACCGGGGGTGACAAGAGAGACTGAGACACCGGGGGTGACAAGAGAGACCGAGAAACCGGGGGAGACAAGAGAGACGGAGACACCGGGGGTGACAGGAGAGACCGAGACACCGGGGGTGACAAAAGAGACTGACACACCGGGGGCGAGAAGAGGGACCGAGACACCGGGGGTGACAAGAGAGGCTGAGACATCGGGGGTGCCAAAGAGACCGGAGACAAGAAAGACCAAGACACTGGGGGTGACAAGAGGAACCGAGACACCGGGGGTGACAATCGGGACTGAGACACTGGGGGTGACAAGAGGGACTGAGACACAGGGGGTGACAAGAGAGACCGAGACACCGGGGGTGACAAGAGGGACCGAGACACCGGGGGTGACAAGAGAGACCGAGACACCGGGAGTGACAAGAGGGACCGAGACACCGGGGGGGACAAGAGGGACCGAGACACCGGGGGTGACAAGTGGGACCGAGACACCGGTGGTGACAAAAGGGACCGAGACACCGGGGGTGACAAGAGAGACTGAGACACCGGTGGTGACAAGAGGTACCGAGACACCGGGGGTGACAAGAGGGACCAAGACACCGGGGGTGACAAGAGGGACCGAGACACCGGGGGTGACAAGAGAGACTGAGACACCGGGGGTGACAAGAGGCACTGAGACACCGGGGGTAACAAGAGAGACTGAGAAACCGGGGGAGACAAGAGGCACTGAGACACTGGGGGTGACAAGAGATTCCGAGACACCGGGGGTGACAAGAGGGACCGAGACACCGGGGGGGACAAGAGGGACCGAGACACTGGGGGTGACAAGAGGGACCGAGACACCGGTGGTGACAAAAGGGACCGAGACTCCGGGGGTGACAAGAGAGACTGAGACACCGGGGGGGACAAGAGTGACTGAGACACCGGGGGTGACAAGAGAGACCGAGACACCGGGGGTGACAAGAGGGAGCGAGACACCGGGGGTGACAAGAAAGACCGAGACACCGGGAGTGACAAGAGGGACTGAGACACCGGGGGTGACAAGAGGGACTGAGACACCGGGGGTGACAAGAGAGACTGAGACACCGGGGGTGCCAAAGAGACCGGGGACAAGAAAGACCAAGACACCGGGGGTGACAAGAGGAACCGAGACACCGGGGGTGACAATCGGGACTGAGACACTGGGGGTGACAAGAGTGACTGAGACACCGGGAGTGACAAGAGAGACCGAGACACCGGGGGTGACAAGAGGGACCGAGACACCGGGGGTGACAAGAAAGACCGAGACACCGGGAGTGACAAGAGAGACTGAGACACCGGGGGTGACAAGAGGGACTGAGACACCGGGGGTGACAAGAGAGACTGAGACACCGGGGGCGACAAGAGAGACGGAGACACCGGGGGTGACAAGAGGGACTGAGACACCGGGGGGGACAAGAGGGACCGAGACACCGGGGGTGACAAGAGGGACCGAGACACCGGTGGTGACAAAAGGGACCGAGACTCCGGGGGTGACAAGAGAGACAGAGACACCGGGGGTGACAAGAGGTACCGAGACAGCGGAGGTGACAAGAGGGACTGAGACACCGGGGGTGACAAGAGAGACAGGGGACAAGAAAGACCGAGACACTGGGGGTGACAAGAGGGACCGAGACACCGGGGGTGACAATCGGGACTGAAACACTGGGGGTGACAAGAGGGACCTGGACACTGGGTGTGAAAAGAGAGACCGAGACACCGGGGGTGACAAGAGAGACCGAGACACCGGGAGTGACAAGAGAGACCGAGACACCGGGGGTGACAAGAGAGACCGAGACACCGGGGGTGACAAGAGAGACCGAGACACTGGGGGGTGACAAGACAGACCGAGACACCGGGGGTGACAAGAGGGACCATGACACCGGGGGGTGACAAGACAGACCGAGACACCGGGGGTGATAAGAGAGACCGAGACACTGGGGGTGACAAGAGAGACTGAGACACCGGGGGTGACAAGAGGGACCAAGACACCGGGGGTGACAAGAGAAACCGAGACACTGGGGGTGACAAGAGAGACTGAGACACCGGGGGTGACAAGAGGGACCAAGACACCGGGGGTGACAAGAGAGACTGAGACACCGGGGGTGACAAGAGAGACCGAGACACCGGGAGTGACAAGAGAGACTGAGACACCGAGGGTGACAAGATGGACCGAGACACCGGGGGTGACAAGAGGGACCAAGACACCGGGGGTGACTGGACAGACCGAGACACCGGGGGTGACAAGAGGGAACGAGACACCGGGGGTGACAAGACAGACAGCGACACCGGGAGTGACAAGACAGACCGAGACACCGGGGGTGACAAGAGAGACTGAGACACCGGGGGCGACAAGAGAGACGGAGACACCGGGGGTGACAGGAGAGACCGAGACACCGGGGGTGACAAGAGAGACTGACACACCGGGGGCAACAAGAGAGACCGAGACACCGGGGGTGACAAGAGACACCGAGACACCGGGGGTGACAAGAGAGACCGAGACACCGCGGGTGACAAGAGGCACTGAGACACCGGGGGTGATAAGAGAGACTGAGAAACCGGGGGAGACAAGAGGGACTGAGAAACTGGGGGAGACAAGAGGGACCGAGAGACCGGGGGTGACAAGAGAGACTGAGACACCGCGGGTGACAAGAGAGACTGAGACTCCGGGGGTGACAAGAGGGACTGAGACACTGGGGTTTCAAGAGGGACCTAGACACCGGGGGTGACAAGAGAGACTGAGACACCGGGGGTGACAAGAGAGACTGAGACACCGGGGGTGACAAGAGGGACCGAGACACCGGGGGTGACAAGAGAGACTGAGACACCGGGGGTGACAAGAGAGACCGAGAAACCGCGGGAGACAAGAGAGACGGAGACACCGGGGGTGACAGGAGAGACCGAGACACCGGGGGTGACAAAAGAGACTGACACACCGGGGGCGAGAAGAGGGACCGAGACACCGGGGGTGACAAGAGAGACTGAGACATCGGGGGTGCCAAAGAGACCGGAGACAAGAAAGACCAAGACACTGGGGGTGACAAGAGGAACCGAGACACCGGTGGTGACAATCGGGACTGAGACACTGGGGGTGACAAGAGGGACTGAGACACAGGGGGTGACAAGAGAGACCGAGACACCGGGAGTGACAAGAGAGACCGAGACACCGGGGGTGACAAGAGGGACCGAGACACCGGGGGTGACAAGAGAGACCGAGACACCGGGAGTGACAAGAGGGACCGAGACACCGGGGGGGACAAGAGGGACCGAGACACCGGGGGTGACAAGAGGGACCGAGACACCGGTGGTGACAAAAGGGACCGAGACACCGGGGGTGACAAGAGAGACTGAGACACCGGTGGTGACAAGAGGTACCGAGACACCGGGGGTGACAAGAGGGACCAAGACACCGGGGGTGACAAGAGGGACCGAGACACCGGGGGTGACAAGAGAGACTGAGACACCGGGGGTGACAAGAGGCACTGAGACACCGGGGGTAACAAGAGAGACTGAGAAACCGGGGGAGACAAGAGGCACTGAGACACTGGGGGTGACAAGAGATTCCGAGACACCGGGGGTGACAAGAGGGACCGAGACACCGGGGGGGACAAGAGGGACCGAGACACCGGGGGTGACAAGAGAGACTGAGACACCGGGGGTGACAAGAGGCACTGAGACACCGGGGGTAACAAGAGAGACTGAGAAACCGGGGGAGACAAGAGGGACTGAGACACCGGGGGTGACAAGAGAGACTGAGACACCGGGGGCGACAAGAGAGACGGAGACACCGGGGGTGACAAGAGGGACTGAGACACCGGGGGGGACAAGAGGGACCGAGACACCGGGGGTGACAAGAGGGACCGAGACACCGGTGGTGACAAAAGGGACCGAGACTCCGGGGGTGACAAGAGAGACAGAGACACCGGGGGTGACAAGAGGTACCGAGACACCGGGGGTGACAAGAGGGACTGAGACACCGGGGGTGACAAGAGAGACAGGGGACAAGAAAGAACGAGACACTGGGGGTGACAAGAGGGACCGAGACACCGGGGGTGACAATCGGGACTGAAACACTGGGGGTGACAAGAGGGACCTAGACACTGGGTGTGAAAAGAGAGACCGAGACACCGGGGGTGACAAGAGAGACCGAGACACCGGGAGTGACAAGAGAGACCGAGACACCGGGGGTGACAAGAGAGACTGAGACACCGTGGGTGACAAGAGAGACCGAGACACCGGGGGTGACAAGAGAGACCGAGACACTGGGGGGTGACAAGAGGGACCATGACACCGGGGGGTGACAAGACAGACCGAGACACCGGGGGTGACAAGAGAGACCGAGACACTGGGGGTGACAAGAGAGACTGAGACACCGGGGGTGACAAGAGGGACCAAGACACCGGGGGTGACAAGAGGGACCAAGACACCGGGGGTGACAAGAGAGACCGAGACACCGGGGGTGACAAGAGGCACTGAGACACCGGGGGTGACAAGAGAGACTGAGAAACCGGGGGAGACAAGAGGGACTGAGACACCGGGGGAGACAAGAGGGACCGAGAGACCGGGGGTGACAAGAGAGACTGAGACACCGCGGGTGACAAGAGAGACTGAGACTCCGGGGGTGACAAGAGGTACTGAGACACTGGGGGTGTCAAGAGGGACCTAGACACCGGGGGTGACAAGAGAGACTGAGACACCGGGGGTGACAAGAGAGACTGAGACACCGGGGGTGACAAGAGGGACCGAGACACCGGGGGTGACAAGAGAGACTGAGACACCGGGGGTGACAAGAGAGACCGAGAAACCGGGGGCGACAAGAGAGACGGAGACACCGGGGGTGACAGGAGAGACCGAGACACCGGGGGTGACAAAAGAGACTGACACACCGGGGGCGAGAAGAGGGACCGAGACACCGGGGGTGCCAAAGAGACTGAGACATCGGGGGTGCCAAAGAGACCGGGGACAAGAAAGACCAAGACACTGGGGGTGACAAGAGGAACCGAGACACCGGGGGTGACAATCGGGACTGAGACACTGGGGGTGACAAGAGGGACTGAGACACAGGGGGTGACAAGAGAGACCGAGACACCGGGAGTGACAAGAGAGACCGAGACACCGGGGGTGGCAAGAGGGACCGAGACACCGGGGGTGACAAGAGAGACCGAGACACCGGGGGTGACAAGAGATTCCGAGACACCGGGTGTGACAAGAGGGACCGAGACACCGGGGGGGACAAGAGGGACCGAGACACCGGGGGTGACAAGAGGGACCGAGACACCGGTGGTGACAAAAGGGACCGAGACTCCGGGGGTGACAAGAGAGACTGAGACACCGGGGGGGACAAGAGTGACTGAGACACCGGGGGTGACAAGAGAGACCGAGACACCGGGGGTGACAAGAGGGAGCGAGACACCGGGGGTGACAAGAAAGACCGAGACACCGGGAGTGACAAGAGAGACTGAGACACCGGGGGTGACAAGAGGGACTGAGACACCGGGGGTGACAAGAGAGACTGAGACACCGGGGGTGCCAAAGAGACCGGGGACAAGAAAGACCAAGACACCGGGGGTGACAAGAGGAACCGAGACACCGGGGGTGACAATCGGGACTGAGACACTGGGGGTGACAAGAGTGACTGAGACACCGGGAGTGACAAGAGAGACCGAGACACCGGGGGTGACAAGAGGGACCGAGACACCGGGGGTGACAAGAAAGACCGAGACACCGGGAGTGACAAGAGAGACTGAGACACCGGGGGTGACAAGAGGGACTGAGACACCGGGGGTGACAAGAGAGACTGAGACACCGGGGGCGACAAGAGAGACGGAGACACCGGGGGTGACAAGAGGGACTGAGACACCGTTGGGGGCAAGAGGGACCGAGACACCGGGGGTGACAAGAGGGACCGAGACACCGGTGGTGACAAAAGGGACCGAGACTCCGGGGGTGACAAGAGAGACAGAGACACCGGGGGTGACAAGAGGTACCGAGACACCGGGGGTGACAAGAGGGACTGAGACACCGGGGGTGACAAGAGAGACAGGGGACAAGAAAGACCGAGACACTGGGGGTGACAAGAGGGACCGAGAGACCGGGGGTGACAATCGGGACTGAAACACTGGGGGTGACAAGAGGGACCTAGACACTGGGTGTGAAAAGAGAGACCGAGACACCGGGGGGACAAGAGAGACCGAGACACCGGGAGTGACAAGAGAGACCGAGACACCGGGGGTGACAAGAGAGACTGAGACACCGTGGGTGACAAGAGAGACCGAGACACCGGGGGTGACAAGAGAGACCGAGACACTGGGGGGTGACAAGACAGACCGAGACACCGGGGGTGACAAGAGGGACCATGACACCGGGGGGTGACAAGACAGACCGAGACACCGGGGGTGACAAGAGAGACCGAGACACTGGGGGTGACAAGAGAGACTGAGACACCGGGGGTGACAAGAGGGACCAAGACACCGGGGGTGACAAGAGGGACCAAGACACCGGGGGTGACAAGAGAGACCATGACACCGGGAGTGACAAGAGAGACTGAGACACCGAGGGTGACAAGATGGACCGAGACACCGGGGGTGACAAGAGGGACCAAGACACCGGGGGTGACAGGACAGACCGAGACACCGGGGGTGACAAGAAGGAACGAGACACCGGGGGTGACAAGAGAGACAGCGACACCGGGAGTGACAAGACAGACCGAGACACCGGGGATGACAAGAGAGACTGAGACACCGGGGGCGACAAGAGAGACGGAGACACCGGGGGTGACAGGAGAGACCGAGACACCGGGGGTGACAAGAGAGACTGACACACCGGGGGCAACAAGAGAGACCGAGACACCGGGGGTGACAAGAGACACCGAGACACTGGGGGTGACAAGAGAGACCGAGACACCGCGGGTGACAAGAGGCACTGAGACACCGGGGGTGACAAGAGAGACTGAGAAACCGGGGGAGACAAGAGGGACTGAGACACCGGGGGAGACAAGAGGGACCGAGAGACCGGGGGTGACAAGAGAGACTGAGACACCGCGGGTGACAAGAGAGACTGAGACTCCGGGGGTGACAAGAGGGACTGAGACACTGGGGGTGTCAAGAGGGACCCAGACACCGGGGGTGACAAGAGAGACTGAGACACCGGGGGTAACAAGAGAGACTGAGACACCGGGGGTGACAGGAGAGACCGAGACACCGGGGGTGACAAAAGAGACTGACACACCGGGGGCGATAAGAGGGACCGAGACACCGGGGGTTACAAGAGAGACTGAGACATCGGGGGTGCCAAAGAGACCGGGGACAAGAAAGACCAAGACACTGGGGGTGACAAGAGGAACCGAGACACCGGGGGTGACAATCGGGACTGAGACACTGGGGGTGACAAGAGGGACTGAGACACAGGGGGTGACAAGAGAGACCGAGACACCGGGAGTGACAAGAGCGACCGAGACACCGGGGGTGACAAGAGGGACTGAGACACCGGGGGTGACAAGAGAGACCGAGACACCGGGAGTGACAAGAGGGACCGAGACACCGGGGGGGACAAGAGGGACCGAGACACCGGGGGTGACAAGAGGGACCGAGACACCGGTGGTGACAAAAGGGACCGAGACACCGGGGGTGACAAGAGAGACTGAGACACCGGTGGTGACAAGAGGTACCGAGACACCGGGGGTGACAAGAGGGACCGAGACACCGGGGGTGACAAGAGGGACCGAGACACCGGGGGTGACAAGAGAGACCGAGACAACGGGGTTGACAAGCGGGACTAAGACACCGGGGGCGACAAGAGAGACTGAGACACCGGGGGTGGGAAGAGGGACTGAGACACCGGGGGTGACAAGAGGGACTGAGACACCGGGGTTGACAAGCGGGTCTCAGACACCGGGGGTGACAAGAGAGACCGAGACACCAGGGGTGACAAGAGAAACCGAGACACCGGGGGTGACAAGAGAGACCGAGACACCGGGGGTGACAAGAAAGACCGAGACACCGGGAGTGACAAGAGAGACTGAGACACCGGGGGTGACAAGAGGGACTGAGACACCGGGGGTGACAAGAGAGACCGAGACACCGGAGTGACAAGAGGGACCGAGACACCGGGGGGGACAAGAGGGACCGAGACACCGGGGGTGACAAGAGGGACCGAGACACCGGCGGTGACAAAAGGGACCGAGACACCGGGGGTGACAAGAGAGACTGAGACACCGGTGGTGACAAGAGGTACCGAGACACCGGGGGTGACAAGAGGGACCGAGACACCGGGGGTGACAAGAGGGACCGAGACACCGGGGGTGACAAGAGAGACTGAGACACCGGGGGTGACAAGAGGCACTGAGACACCGGGGGTAACAAGAGAGACTGAGAAACCGGGGGAGACAAGAGGCACTGAGACACTGGGGGTGACAAGAGATTCCGAGACACCGGGTGTGACAAGAGGGACCGAGACACCGGGGGGGACAAGAGGGACCGAGACACCGGGGGTGACAAGAGGGACCGAGACACCGGTGGTGACAAAAGGGACCGAGACTCCGGGGGTGACAAGAGAGACTGAGACACCGGGGGGGACAAGAGTGACTGAGACACCGGGGGTGACAAGAGAGACCGAGACACCGGGGGTGACAAGAGGGAGCGAGACACCGGGGGTGACAAGAAAGACCGAGACACCGGGAGTGACAAGAGAGACTGAGACACCGGGGGTGACAAGAGGGACTGAGACACCGGGGGTGACAGGAGAGACTGAGACACCGGGGGTGCCAAAGAGACCGGGGACAAGAAAGACCAAGACACCGGGGGTGACAAGAGGAACCGAGACACCGGGGGTGACAATCGGGACTGAGACACTGGGGGTGACAAGAGTGACTGAGACACCGGGAGTGACAAGAGAGACCGAGACACCGGGGGTGACAAGAGGGACCGAGACACCGGGGGTGACAAGAAAGACCGAGACACCGGGAGTGACAAGAGAGACTGAGACACCGGGGGTGACAAGAGGGACTGAGACACCGGGGGTGACAAGACAGACTGAGACACCGGGGGCGACAAGAGAGACGGAGACACCGGGGGTGACAAGAGGGACTGAGACACCGTTGGGGACAAGAGGGACCGAGACACCGGGGGTGACAAGAGGGACCGAGACACCGGTGGTGACAAAAGGGACCGAGACTCCGGGGGTGACAAGAGAGACAGAGACACCGGGGGTGACAAGAGGTACCGAGACAGCGGGGGTGACAAGAGGGACTGAGACACCGGGGGTGACAAGAGAGACAGGGGACAAGAAAGACCGAGACACTGGGCGTGACAAGAGGGACCGAGACACCGGGGGTGACAATCGGGACTGAAACACTGGGGGTGACAAGAGGGACCTAGACACTGGGTGTGAAAAGAGAGACCGAGACACCGGGGGTGACAAGAGAGACCGAGACACCGGGAGTGACAAGAGAGACCGAGACACCGGGGGTGACAAGAGAGACTGAGACACCGTGGGTGACAAGAGAGACCGAGACACCGGGGGTGACAAGAGAGACCGAGACACTGGGGGGTGACAAGACAGACCGAGACACCGGGGGTGACAAGAGGGACCATGACACCGGGGGGTGACAAGACAGACCGAGACACCGGGGGTGACAAGAGAGACCGAGACACTGGGGGTGACAAGAGAGACTGAGACACCGGGGGTGACAAGAGGGACCAAGACACCGGGGGTGACAACAGGGACCAAGACACCGGGGGTGACAAGAGAGACCGAGACACCGGGATGACAAGAGAGACTGAGACACCGAGGGTGACAAGATGGACCGAGACACCGGGGGTGACAAGAGGGACCAAGACACCGGGGGTGACAGGACAGACCGAGACACCGGGGGTGACAAGAGGGAACGAGACACCGGGGGTGACAAGAGAGACAGCGACACCGGGAGTGACAAGACAGACCGAGACACCGGGGGTGACAAGAGAGACTGAGACACCGGGGGCGACAAGAGAGACGGAGACACCGGGGGTGACAGGAGAGACCGAGACACCGGGGGTGACAAGAGAGACTGACACACCGGGGGCAACAAGAGAGACCGAGACACCGGGTGTGACAAGAGACACCGAGACACCGGGGGTGACAAGAGAGACCGAGACACCGCGGGTGACAAGAGGCACTGAGACACCGGGGGTGACAAGAGAGACTGAGAAACCGGGGGAAACAAGAGGGACTGAGACACCGGGGGAGACAAGAGGGACCGAGAGACCGGGGGTGACAAGAGAGACTGAGACACCGCGGGTGACAAGAGAGACTGAGACTCCGGGGGTGACAAGAGGGACTGAGACACTGGGGGTGTCAAGAGGGACCTAGACACCGGGGGTGACAAGAGAGACTGAGACACCGGGGGTAACAAGAGAGACTGAGACACCGGAGGTGACAAGAGAGACCGAGAAACCGGGGGCGACAAGAGAGACGGAGACACCGGGGGTGACAGGAGAGACCGAGACACCGGGGGTGAAAAAAGAGACTGACACACCGGGGGTGAGAAGAGGGACCGAGACACCGGGGGTGACAAGAGAGACTGAGACATCGGGGGTGCCAAAGAGACCGGGGACAAGAAAGACCAAGACACTGGGGGTGACAAGAGGAACCGAGACACCGGTGGTGACAATCGGGACTGAGACACTGGGGGTGACAAGAGGGACTGAGACACAGGGGGTGACAAGAGAGACCGAGACACCGGGAGTGACAAGAGAGACCGAGACACCGGGGGTGACAAGAGGGACCGAGACACCGGGGGTGACAAGAGAGACCGAGACACCGGGAGTGACAAGAGGGACCGAGACACCGGGGGGGACAAGAGGGACCGAGACACCGGGGGTGACAAGACGGACCGAGACACCGGTGGTGACAAAAGGGACCGAGACACCGGGGGTGACAAGAGAGACTGAGACACCGGGGGCGACAAGAGAGACTGAGACACCGGGGGTGGGAAGAGGGACTGAGACACCGGGGGTGACAAGAGGGACTGAGACACCGGGGTTGACAAGCGGGTCTCAGACACCGGGGGTGACAAGAGAGACCGAGACACCAGGGGTGACAAGAGAAACCGAGACACCGGGGGTGACAAGAGAGACCGAGACACCGGGGGAGACAAGAGAGACCGAGACACCGGGGGTGACAAGAGGGACTGAGACACCGGGGGTGACAAGAGGGACTGAGACACCGGGGGTGACAAGATGGACTGAGACACCGGGGGTGACAAGAGGGACCGAGACACCGGGGGTGACAAGAGGGACTGGGGACACCGGGGGTGACAAGAGAGACTGAGACACCGGGGGTGACAAGAGGGACCGAGACACCGGGGGTGACAAGAGGGGCCGGGGACACCGGGGGTGACAAGAGGGACCGGGGACACCGGGGGTGACAAGAGAGACCGAGACACCGGGGGAGACAAGAGAGACCGAGACACCGGGGGTGACAAGAGGGACTGAGACACCGGGGGTGACAAGAGGGACTGAGACACCGGGGGAGTCAAGAGGGACCGAGAGACCGGGGGTGACAAGAGAGACTGAGACACCGCGGGTGACAAGAGAGACTGAGACTCCGGGGGTGACAAGAGGGACTGAGACACTGGGGGTGTCAAGAGGGACCTAGACACCGGGGGTGACAAGAGAGACTGAGACACCGGGGGTGACAAGAGAGACTGAGACACCGGGGGTGACAAGAGGGACCGAGACACCGGGGGTGACAAGAGAGACTGAGACATCGGGGGTGACAAGAGAGACCGAGAAACCGGGGGCGACAAGAGAGACGGAGACACCGGGGGTGACAGGAGAGACCGAGACACCGGGGGTGACAAAAGAGACTGACACACCGGGGGCGAGAAGAGGGACCGAGACACCGGGGGTGCCAAAGAGACTGAGACATCGGGGGTGCCAAAGAGACCGGGGACAAGAAAGACCAAGACACTGGGGGTGACAAGAGGAACCGAGACACCGGGGGTGACAATCGGGACTGAGACACTGGGGGTGACAAGAGGGACTGAGACACAGGGGGTGACAAGAGAGACCGAGACACCGGGAGTGACAAGAGAGACCGAGACACCGGGGGTGACAAGAGGGACCGAGACACCGGGGGTGACAAGAGAGACCGAGACACCGGGAGTGACAAGAGGGACCGAGACACCGGGGGGGACAAGAGGGACCGAGACACCGGGGGTGACAAGAGGGACCGAGACACCGGTGGTGACAAAAGGGACCGAGACACCGGGGGTGACAAGAGAGACTGAGACACCGGTGGTGACAAGAGGTACCGAGACACCGGGGGTGACAAGAGGGACCGAGACACCGGGGGTGGCAAGAGGGACAGAGACACCGGGGGTGACAAGAGAGACTGAGACACCGGGGGTGACAAGAGGCACTGAGACACCGGGGGTAACAAGAGAGACTGAGAAACCGGGGGAGACAAGAGGGACTGAGACACTGGGGGTGACAAGAGATTCCGAGACACCGGGGGTGACAAGAGGGACCGAGACACCGGGGGGGAGAAGAGGGACCGAGACACCGGGGGTGACAAGAGGGACCGAGACACCGGTGGTGACAAAAGGGACCGAGACTCCGGGGGTGACAAGAGAGACTGAGACACCGGGGGGGACAAGAGTGACTGAGACACCGGGGGTGACAAGAGAGACCGAGACACCGGGGGTGACAAGAGGGAGCGAGACACCGGGGGTGACAAGAAAGACCGAGACACCGGGAGTGACAAGAGAGACTGAGACACCGGGGGTGACAAGAGGGACTGAGACACCGGGGGTGACAAGAGAGACTGAGACACCGGGGGTGCCAAAGAGACCGGGGACAAGAAAGACCAAGACACCGGGGGTGACAAGAGGAACCGAGACACCGGGGGTGACAATCGGGACTGAGACACTGGGGGTGACAAGAGTGACTGAGACACCGGGAGTGACAAGAGAGACCGAGACACCGGGGGTGACAAGAGGGACCGAGACACCGGGGGTGACAAGAAAGACCGAGACACCGGGAGTGACAAGAGAGACTGAGACACCGGGGGTGACAAGAGGGACTGAGACACCGGGGGTGACAAGAGAGACTGAGACACCGGGGGCGACAAGAGAGACGGAGACACCGGGGGTGACAAGAGGGACTGAGACACCGGGGGGGACAAGAGGGACCGAGACACCGGGGGTGACAAGAGGGACCGAGACACCGGTGGTGACAAAAGGGACCGAGACTCCGGGGGTGACAAGAGAGACTGAGACACCGGGGGTGACAAGAGGTACCGAGACACCGGGGGTGACAAGAGGGACCGAGACACCGGGGGTGACAAGAGAGACAGGGGACAAGAATGACCGAGACACTGGGGGTGACATGAGGGACCGAGACACCGGGGGTGACAATCGGGACTGAAACACTGGGGGTGACAAGAGGGACCTAGACACTGGGTGTGAAAAGAGAGACCGAGACACCGGGGGTGACAAGAGAGACCGAGACACCGGGGGTGACAAGAGAGACTGAGACACCGTGGGTGACAAGAGAGACCGAGACACCGGGGGTGACAAGAGAGACCGAGACACTGGGGGGTGACAAGACAGACCGAGACACCGGGGGTGACAAGAGGGACCATGACACCGGGGGGTGACAAGACAGACCGAGACACCGGGGGTGACAAGAGAGACCGAGACACTGGGGGTGACAAGAGAGACTGAGACACCGGGGGTGACAAGAGGGACCGAGACACCGGGGGTGACAAGAGAGACCGAGACACTGGGGGTGACAAGAGAGACTGAGACACCGGGGGTGACAAGAGGGACCAAGACACCGGGGGTGACAAGAGGGACCAAGACACCGGGGGTGACAAGAGAGACCGAGACACCGGGAGTGTTAAGAGAGACTGAGACACCGAGGGTGACAAGATGGACCGAGACACCGGGGGTGACAAGAGGGACCAAGACACCGGGGGTGACAGGACAGACCGAGACACCGGAGGTGACAAGAGGGAACGAGACACCGGGGGTGACAAGAGAGACAGCGACACCGGGAGTGACAAGACAGACCGAGACACCGGGGGTGACAAGAGAGACGGAGACACCGGGGGTGACAGGAGAGACCGAGACACCGGGGGTGACAAGAGAGACTGACACACCGGGGGCAACAAGAGAGACCGAGACACCGGGGGTGACAAGAGACACCGAGACACCGGGGGTGACAAGAGAGACCGAGACACCGCGGGTGACAAGAGGCACTGAGACACCGGGGGTGACAAGAGAGACTGAGAAACCGGGGGAGACAAGAGGGACTGAGACACCGGGGGAGACAAGAGGGACCGAGAGACCGGGGGTGACAAGAGAGACTGAGACACCGCGGGTGACAAGAGAGACTGAGACTCCGGGGGTGACAAGAGGGACTGAGACACTGGGGGTGTCAAGAGGGACCTAGACACCGGGGGTGACAAGAGAGACTGAGACACCGGGGGTGACAAGTGAGACTGAGACACCGGGGGTGACAAGAGGGACCGAGAC
Source organism: Chiloscyllium punctatum (assembly GCF_047496795.1). Classification (NCBI taxonomy): domain Eukaryota; kingdom Metazoa; phylum Chordata; class Chondrichthyes; order Orectolobiformes; family Hemiscylliidae; genus Chiloscyllium; species Chiloscyllium punctatum. The sequence goes on from NC_092744.1 coordinate 98,098,508, forward strand.
ACCAGGGGTGACAAGAGAGACTGAGACACCGGGGGTGACAAGAGAGACCGAGAAACCGGGGGCGACAAGAGAGACGGAGACACCGGGGGTGACAGGAGAGACCGAGACACCGGGGGTGACAAAAGAGACTGACACACCGGGGGCGAGAAGAGGGACCGAGACACCGGGGGTGACAAGAGAGACTGAGACATCGGGGGTGCCAAAGAGACCGGGGACAAGAAAGACCAAGACACTGGGGGTGACAAGAGGAACCGAGACACCGGGGGTGACAATCGGGACTGAGACACTGGGGGTGACAAGAGGGACTGAGACACAGGGGGTGACAAGAGAGACCGAGACACCGGGAGTGACAAGAGAGACCGAGACACCGGGGGTGTCAAGAGGGACCGAGACACCGGGGGTGACAAGAGAGACCGAGACACCGGGAGTGACAAGAGGGACCGAGACACCGGGGGGGGACAAGAGGGACCGAGACACCGGTGGTGACAAAAGGGACCGAGACACCGGGGGTGACAAGAGAGACTGAGACACCGGTGGTGACAAGAGGTACCGAGACACCGGGGGTGACAAGAGGGACCGAGACACCGGGGGTGACAAGAGGGACCGAGACACCGGGGGTGACAAGAGAGACCGAGACAACGGGGTTGACAAGCGGGACTAAGACACCAGGGGCGACAAGAGAGACTGAGACACCGGGGGTGGCAAGAGGGACTGAGACACCGGGGGTGACAAGAGGGACTGAGACACCGGGGTTGACAAGCGGGTCTCAGAAACCGGGGGTGACAAGAGAGACCGAGACACCGGGGGTGACAAGAGAAACCGAGACACCGGGGGTGACAAGAGAGACCGAGACACCGGGGGAGACAAGAGAGACAGAGACACCGGGGGTGACAAGAGGGACTGAGACACCGGGGGTGACAAGAGGGACTGAGACACCGGGGGTGACAAGATGGACTGAGACACCGGGGGTGACAAGAGGGACCGAGACACCGGGGGTGACAAGAGGGACCGGGGACACCGGGGGTGACAAGACAGACTGAGACACCGGGGGTGACAAGAGGGACCGAGACACCGGGGGTGACAAGAGGGGCCGGGGACACCGGGGGTGACAAGAGGGACCGAGACACCGGGGGTGACAAGAGAGACCGAGACACCGGGGGTGACAAGAGGGACCGAGACACCGGGGGTGACAAGAGGGGCCGGGGACACCGGGGGTGACAAGAGGGACCGAGACACCGGGGGTGACAAGAGAGACCGAGACACCGGGGGTGACAAGACGTACTGAGACACCAGGGGTGACAAGAGGGACCGGGACACCGGGGGTGACAAGAGGGATCGAGACACCGGGATTGACAAGATGGACCGAGACACCGGGGGTGACAAGAGACACTGAGACACCGGGGGTGACAAGAGGGACCGAGACACCGGGGGTGACAAGAGAGACTGAGACACCGGGGGTGACAAGAGGGACCGAGACACCGGGGGTGACAAGAGAGACCGAGACACCGGGGGTGACAAGAGGGACCAAGACACCGGGGGTGACAAGAGAGACCGAGACACCGGGAGAGACAAGAGAGACTGAGACACCGAGGGTGACAAGATGGACCGAGACACCGGGGGTGACAAGAGGGACCAAGACACCGGAGGTGACAGGACAGACCGAGACACCGGGGGTGACAAGAGGGACCGAGACACCGGGGGTGACAAGAGAGACAGCGACACCGGGAGTGACAAGACAGACCGAGACACCGGGGGTGACAAGAGAGACTGAGACACCGGGGGTGACAAGAGAGACAGCGACACCGGGAGTGACAAGACAGACCGAGACACCGGGGGTGACAAGAGAGACCGAGACACCGGGGGTGACAAGAGAGACCGAGACACCGGGGGTGACAAGAGGCACTGAGACACCGGGGGTGACAAGAGAGACTGAGAAACCGGGGGAGACAAGAGGGACTGAGACACCGGGGGAGACAAGAGGGACCGAGAGACCGGGGGTGACAAGAGAGACTGAGACACCGCCGGTGACAAGAGAGACTGAGACTCCGGGGGTGACAAGAGGGACTGAGACACTGGGGGTGTCAAGAGGGACCTAGACACTGGGGGTGACAAGAGAGACTGAGACACCGGGGGTGACAAGAGGGACCGAGACACCGGGGGTGACAAGAGAGACTGAGACACCGGGGGTGACAAGAGAGACCGAGAAACCGGGGGCGACAAGAGAAACGGAGACACCGGGGGTGACAGGAGAGACCGAGACACAGGGGGTGACAAAAGAGACTGACACACCGGGGGCGAGAAGAGAGACCGAGACACCGGGGGTGACAATAGAGACTGAGACATCGGGGGTGCCAAAGAGACCGGGGACAAGAAAGACCAAGACACCGGGGGTGACAAGAGGAACCGAGACACCGGGGGTGACAATCGGGACTGAGACACTGGGGGTGACAAGAGGGACTGAGACACCGGGGGTGACAAGAGAGACCGAGACACCGGGAGTGAAAAGAGAGACCGAGACACCGGGGGTGACAAGAGGGACCGAGACACCGGGGGTGACAAGAGAGACCGAGACACCGGGAGTGACAAGAGGAATCGAGACACCGGGGGTGACAATCGGGACTGAGACACTGGGGGTGACAAGAGGGACTGAGACACCGGGGGTGACAAGAGAGACCGAGACACCGGGAGTGAAAAGAGAGACCGAGACACCGGGGGTGACAAGAGGGACCGAGACACCGGGGGTGACAAGAGAGACCGAGACACCGGGAGTGACAAGAGGGACCGAGACACCGGGGGGGACAAGAGGGTCCGAGACACCGGGGGTGACAAGAGGGACCGAGACACCGGGGATGACAAGAGGGACCGAGACACCGGGGGTGACAAGAGAGACTGAGACACCGGGGGTGACAAGACGGACTGAGACACCGGGGGTGACAAGAGGGACCGAGACACCGGGGGTGACAAGAGAGAACGTTGACACCGGGGGTGACAAGATGACCGAGGCACCGGGGGTGACAAGAGAGACTGAGACACCGGGGGCGACAAGAGAGACGGAGACACCGGGGGTGACAAGAGGGACCGAGACACCGGGGGTGACAAGAGGGACCGGGGACACCGGGGGTGACAAGAGAGACTGAGAAACCGGGGGAGACAAGAGGGACTGAGACACCGGGGGAGACAAGAGGGACCGAGAGACCGGGGGTGACAAGAGAGACTGAGACACCGCGGGTGACAAGAGAGACTGAGACTCCGGGGGTGACAAGAGGGACTGAGACACTGGGGGTGTCAAGAGGGACCTAGACACCGGGGGTGACAAGAGAGACTGAGACACCGGGGGTGACAAGAGAGACTGAGACACCGGGGGTGACAAGAGGGACCGAGACACCAGGGGTGACAAGAGAGACTGAGACACCGGGGGTGACAAGAGAGACCGAGAAACCGGGGGCGACAAGAGAGACGGAGACACCGGGGGTGACAGGAGAGACCGAGACACCGGGGGTGACAAAAGAGACTGACACACCGGGGGCGAGAAGAGGGACCGAGACACCGGGGGTGACAAGAGAGACTGAGACATCGGGGGTGCCAAAGAGACCGGGGACAAGAAAGACCAAGACACTGGGGGTGACAAGAGGAACCGAGACACCGGGGGTGACAATCGGGACTGAGACACTGGGGGTGACAAGAGGGACTGAGACACAGGGGGTGACAAGAGAGACCGAGACACCGGGAGTGACAAGAGAGACCGAGACACCGGGGGTGTCAAGAGGGACCGAGACACCGGGGGTGACAAGAGAGACCGAGACACCGGGAGTGACAAGAGGGACCGAGACACCGGGGGGGACAAGAGGGACCGAGACACCGGTGGTGACAAAAGGGACCGAGACACCGGGGGTGACAAGAGAGACTGAGACACCGGTGGTGACAAGAGGTACCGAGACACCGGGGGTGACAAGAGGGACCGAGACACCGGGGGTGACAAGAGGGACCGAGACACCGGGGGTGACAAGAGAGACCGAGACAACGGGGTTGACAAGCGGGACTAAGACACCAGGGGCGACAAGAGAGACTGAGACACCGGGGGTGGCAAGAGGGACTGAGACACCGGGGGTGACAAGAGGGACTGAGACACCGGGGTTGACAAGCGGGTCTCAGAAACCGGGGGTGACAAGAGAGACCGAGACACCGGGGGTGACAAGAGAAACCGAGACACCGGGGGTGACAAGAGAGACCGAGACACCGGGGGAGACAAGAGAGACAGAGACACCGGGGGTGACAAGAGGGACTGAGACACCGGGGGTGACAAGAGGGACTGAGACACCGGGGGTGACAAGATGGACTGAGACACCGGGGGTGAGAAGAGGGACCGAGACACCGGGGGTGACAAGAGGGACCGGGGACACCGGGGGTGACAAGACAGACTGAGACACCGGGGGTGACAAGAGGGACCGAGACACCGGGGGTGACAAGAGGGGCCGGGGACACCGGGGGTGACAAGAGGGACCGAGACACCGGGGGTGACAAGAGAGACCGAGACACCGGGGGTGACAAGAGGGACCGAGACACCGGGGGTGACAAGAGGGGCCGGGGACACCGGGGGTGACAAGAGGGACCGAGACACCGGGGGTGACAAGAGAGACCGAGACACTGGGGGTGACAAGACGTACTGAGACACCAGGGGTGACAAGAGGGACCGGGACACCGGGGGTGACAAGAGGGATCGAGACACCGGGATTGACAAGATGGACCGAGACACCGGGGGTGACAAGAGACACTGAGACACCGGGGGTGACAAGAGGGACCGAGACACCGGGGGTGACAAGAGAGACTGAGACACCGGGGGTGACAAGAGGGACCGAGACACCGGGGGTGACAAGAGAGACCGAGACACCGGGGGTGACAAGAGGGACCAAGACACCGGGGGTGACAAGAGAGACCGAGACACCGGGAGAGACAAGAGAGACTGAGACACCGAGGGTGACAAGATGGACCGAGACACCGGGGGTGACAAGAGGGACCAAGACACCGGAGGTGACAGGACAGACCGAGACACCGGGGGTGACAAGAGGGACCGAGACACCGGGGGTGACAAGAGAGACAGCGACACCGGGAGTGACAAGACAGACCGAGACACCGGGGGTGACAAGAGAGACTGAGACACCGGGGGTGACAAGAGAGACAGCGACACCGGGAGTGACAAGACAGACCGAGACACCGGGGGTGACAAGAGAGACCGAGACACCGGGGGTGACAAGAGAGACCGAGACACCGGGGGTGACAAGAGGCACTGAGACACCGGGGGTGACAAGAGAGACTGAGAAACCGGGGGAGACAAGAGGGACTGAGACACCGGGGGAGACAAGAGGGACCGAGAGACCGGGGGTGACAAGAGAGACTGAGACACCGCCGGTGACAAGAGAGACTGAGACTCCGGGGGTGACAAGAGGGACTGAGACACTGGGGGTGTCAAGAGGGACCTAGACACTGGGGGTGACAAGAGAGACTGAGACACCGGGGGTGACAAGAGGGACCGAGACACCGGGGGTGACAAGAGAGACTGAGACACCGGGGGTGACAAGAGAGACCGAGAAACCGGGGGCGACAAGAGAAACGGAGACACCGGGGGTGACAGGAGAGACCGAGACACAGGGGGTGACAAAAGAGACTGACACACCGGGGGCGAGAAGAGAGACCGAGACACCGGGGGTGACAATAGAGACTGAGACATCGGGGGTGCCAAAGAGACCGGGGACAAGAAAGACCAAGACACCGGGGGTGACAAGAGGAACCGAGACACCGGGGGTGACAATCGGGACTGAGACACTGGGGGTGACAAGAGGGACTGAGACACCGGGGGTGACAAGAGAGACCGAGACACCGGGAGTGAAAAGAGAGACCGAGACACCGGGGGTGACAAGAGGGACCGAGACACCGGGGGTGACAAGAGAGACCGAGACACCGGGAGTGACAAGAGGAATCGAGACACCGGGGGTGACAATCGGGACTGAGACACTGGGGGTGACAAGAGGGACTGAGACACCGGGGGTGACAAGAGAGACCGAGACACCGGGAGTGAAAAGAGAGACCGAGACACCGGGGGTGACAAGAGGGACCGAGACACCGGGGGTGACAAGAGAGACCGAGACACCGGGAGTGACAAGAGGGACCGAGACACCGGGGGGGACAAGAGGGACCGAGACACCGGGGGTGACAAGAGGGACCGAGACACCGGGGATGACAAGAGGGACCGAGACACCGGGGGTGACAAGAGAGACTGAGACACCGGGGGTGACAAGACGGACTGAGACACCGGGGGTGACAAGAGGGACCGAGACACCGGGGGTGACAAGAGAGAACGTTGACACCGGGGGTGACAAGATGACCGAGGCACCGGGGGTGACAAGAGAGACTGAGACACCGGGGGCGACAAGAGAGACGGAGACACCGGGGGTGACAAGAGGGACCGAGACACCGGGGGTGACAAGAGGGACCGGGGACACCGGGGGTGACAAGAGAGACTGAGACACCGGGGGTGACAAGAGGGACCGAGACACCGGGGGTGACAAGAGAGACCGAGACACCGGGGGTGAGAAGAGGCACTGAGACACCGGGGTTGACAAGAGAGACTGAGACACCGGGGGTGCCAAGAGAGACTGAGACACCGGGAGAGACAAGAGGGACCTAGACACCGGGGGTGACAAGAGAGTCTGAGACACCAGGGGTGACAAGGGAGACCTGGGACAAGAAAGACCGAGACACCGGGGGTGACAAGAGGGACCGAGACACCGGGGGTGACAAGAGAGACGGAGACACTGGGGGTGACAAGAGGGACTGAGACACCGGGGGTGACAAGACAGACCGAGACACCGGGGGTGACAAGAGAGACCGAGACACCGGGGGTGACAAGAGAGACTGAGACACCGGGGGTGACAAGAGGGACTGAGACACCGGCGGTGACAAGAGGGACCGAGACCCCGGGGGTAACAAGACAGACCGACACACCGGGGGTGACAAGAGAGACTGAGACACCGGGGGTGACAAGAGGGACTGAGACACCGGGGGTGACAAGAGGGACCGAGACACCGGGGGTGACAAGACAGACCGAGACACCGGGGGTGACAAGAGAGACCGAGACACCGGGGGTGACAAGAGAGACTGAGACACCGGGAGAGACAAGAGGGACCTAGACACCGGAGGTGACAAGAGAGACTGAGACACCAGGGGTGACAAGAGAGACCGGGGACAAGAAAGACCGAGACACCGGGGGTGACAAGAGGGACCGAGACACCGGGGGTGACAATCGGGACTGAAACACCGGGGGTGACAAGAGGGACCATGACACTGGGGGTGACAAGAGAGACCGAGACACCGGGGGTGACAAGAGGGACTGAGACACCGGGGGTGACAAGACAGACCGAGACACCGGGGGTGACAAGAGAGACCGAGACACCGGGGGTGACAAGAGAGACTGAGACACTGGGGGTGACAAGAGGGACTGAGACACCGGGGGTGACAAGAGGGACCGAGTCTCCGGGAGTGACAAGACAGCCCGGACACCGGGGGTGACAAGAGAGACCGAGACACCGGGGGTGACAAGAGAGACTGAGACACCGGGGGTGACAAGAGGGACTGAGACACCGGGGGTGACAAGAGGGACCGAGACACCGCGGGTGACAAGACAGACCGAGACACCGGGGGTGACAAGAGAGACCGAGACACCGGGGGTGACAAGAGAGGCCGAGACACCGGGGGTGACAAGAGGGACCAAGACACCGGGGGTGACAAGAGGGACCATGACACCGGGGGTGACAAGAGAGACCGAGACACCGGGGGTGACAAGAGAGACTGAGACACCGGGGGTGACAAGAGGGACTAAGACACCGGGGGTGACAAGAGAGACTGAGACACCGGGGTCGACAAAAGAGACTGAGACACCGGGGGTGACAAGAGAGACTGAGACACCGGGGGTGACAAGAGGGACCGAGACACCGGGGGTGACAAGACAGACCGAGACACCGGGGGTGACAAGAGAGACCGAGACACCGGGGGTGACAAGAGGGACCAAGACACCGGGGGTGACAAGAGGGACCATGACACCGGGGGTGACAAGAGAGACCGAGACACCGGGGGTGACAAGAGAGACTGAGACACCGGGACTGACAAGAGAGACTGAGACACCGGGGGTGACAATAGGAACCGAGACACCGGGGGTGGCAATCGGGACTGAGACACTGGGGGTGACAAGAGTGACTGAGACACCGGGGGTGACAAGAGAGACAGAGACACCGGGAGTGACAAGAGAGACCGAGACACCGGGGGTGACAAGAGGGACCGAGACACCGGGGATGACAAGAGAGACCGAGACACCGGGGGTGACAAGAGAGACCGAGACACCGGGGGTGACAAGAGAGACTGAGACACCGGGGGTGACAAGAGGGACTGAGACACCGGGGGTGACAAGAGGGACCGAGACACCGCGGGTGACAAGACAGACCGAAACACCGGGGGTGACAAGAGAGACCGAGACACCGGGGGTGACAAGAGAGGCCGAGACACCGGGGGTGACAAGAGGGACCAAGACACCGGGGGTGACAAGAGGGACCATGACACCGGGGGTGACAAGAGAGACCGAGACACCGGGGGTGACAAGAGAGACGGAGACACGGGGGGTGACAAGAGGGACCAAGACACCGGGGGTGACAAGAGAGACTGAGACACCGGGTTCGACAAAAGAGACTGAGACACCGGGGGTGACAAGAGAGACTGAGACACCGGGGGTGACAAGAGGGACCGAGACACCGGGGGTGACAAGACAGACCGAGACACCGGGGGTGACAAGAGAGACTGAGACACCGGGGGTGACAAGAGGGACCGAGACACCGGGGGTGACAAGACAGACCGAGACACCGGGGGTGACAAGAGAGACCGAGACACCGGGGGTGACAAGAGGGACCATGACACCGGGGGTGACAAGAGAGACCGAGACACCGGGGGTGACAAGAGAGACTGAGACACCGGGACTGACAAGAGAGACTGAGACACCGGGGGTGACAAGAGGGACCGAGACACCGGGGGTGACATGAGAGACCGAGACACCGGGAGTGACAAGAGAGACCGAGACACCGGGGGTAACAATAGGAACCGAGACACCGGGGGTGACAATCGGGAGTGAGACACTGGGGGTGACAAGAGTGACTGAGACACCGGGGGTGACAAGAGAGACCGAGACACCGGGAGTGACAAGAGAGACCGAGACACCGGGGGTGACAAGAGGGACCGAGACACCGGGGATGACAAGAGAGACCGAGACACCGGGGGTGACAAGAGAGACCGAGACACCGGGGGTGACAAGAGAGACTGAGACACCGGGGGTGACAAGAGGGACTGAGACACCGGGGGTGACAAGAGGGACCGAGACACCGCGGGTGACAAGACAGACCGAAACACCGGGGGTGACAAGAGAGACCGAGACACCGGGGGTGACAAGAGAGGCCGAGACACCGGGGGTGACAAGAGGGACCAAGACACCGGGGGTGACAAGAGGGACCATGACACCGGGGGTGACAAGAGAGACCGAGACACCGGGGGTGACAAGAGAGACTGAGACACGGGGGGTGACAAGAGGGACCAAGACACCGGGGGTGACAAGAGAGACTGAGACACCGGGTTCGACAAAAGAGACTGAGACACCGGGGGTGACAAGAGAGACTGAGACACCGGGGGTGACAAGAGGGACCGAGACACCGGGGGTGACAAGACAGACCGAGACACCGGGGGTGACAAGAGAGACCGAGACACCGGGGGTGACAAGAGGGACCAAGACACCGGGGGTGACAAGAGGGACCATGACATCGGGGGTGACAAGAGAGACCGAGACACCGGGGGTGACAAGAGAGACTGAGACACCGGGAGTGACAAGAGAGACTGAGACACCGGGGGTGACAAGAGGGACCGAGACACCGGGGGTGACAAGAGAGACCGAGACACCGGGAGTGACAAGAGCGACCGAGACACCGGGGGTGACAAGAGGAACCGAGACACCGGGGGTGACAATCGGGACTGAGACACTGGGGGTGACAAGAGTGACTGAGACACCGGGGGTGACAAGAGAGACCGAGACACCGGGAGTGACAAGAGAGACCGAGACACCGGGGGTGACAAGAGGGACCGAGACACCGGGGGTGACAAGAGAGACCGAGACACCGGGAGTGACAAGAGAGACTGAGACACCGGGGGTGACAAGAGGGACTAAGACACCGGGGGTGACTAGAGAGACTGAGACACCGGGGGCGACAAGAGAGACGGAGACACCGGGGGTGACAAGAGGGACTGAGACACCGGGGGTGACAAGAGAGACCGAAACACCGGGGGTGACAAGAGATTCCGAGACACCGGGGGTGACAAGAGGGACCGAGACACCGGGGGGGACAAGAGGGACTGAGACACCGGGGGTGACAAGAGGGACCGAGACACCGGTGGTGACAAAAGGGACCGAGACTCCGGGGGTGACAAGAGAGACAGAGACTCCGGGGGTGACAAGAGGTACCGAGACACCGGGGGTGACAAGAGGGACCGAGACACCGGGGGTGACAAGAGGGACTGAGACACCGGGGGTGACAAGAGAGACAGGGGACAAGAAAGACCGAGACACCGGGGGTGACAAGAGGGACCGAGACACCGGGGGTGACAATCGGGACTGAAACACTGGGGGTGACAAGAGGGACCTAGACACTGGGTGTGAAAAGAGAGACCGAGACACCGGGGGTGACAAGAGGGACCGAGACACCGGGGGTGACAAGAGAGACCGAGACACCGGGAGTGACAAGACAGACCGAGACACCGGGGGTGACAAGAGAGACTGAGACACCGGGGGCGACAAGAGAGACGGAGACACCGGGGGTGACAGGAGAGACCGAGACACCGGGGGTGACAAGAGAGACTGACACACCGGGGGCGACAAGAGAGACCGAGACACCGGGGGAGACAAGAGAGACCGAGACACCGGGGGTGACAAGAGAGACCGAGACACCGGGGGTGACAAGAGGCACTGAGACACCGGGGGTGACAAGAGAGACTGAGAAACCGGGGGAGACAAGAGGGACTGAGACACCGGGGGAGACAAGAGGGACCGAGAGACCGGGGGTGAAAAAAGAGACTGAGACACCGCGGGTGACAAGAGAGACTGAGACTCCGGGGGTGACAAGAGGGACTGAGACACTGGGGGTGTCAAGAGGGACCTAGACACTGGGGGTGACAAGAGAGACTGAGACACCGGGGGTGACAAGAGGGACCGAGACACCGGGGGTGACAAGAGAGACTGAGACACCGGGGGTGACAAGAGAGACCGAGAAACCGGGGGCGACAAGAGAGACGGAGACACCAGGGGTGACAGGAGAGACCGAGACACAGGGGGTGACAAAAGAGACTGACACACCGGGGGCGAGAAGAGAGACCGAGACACCGGGGGTGACAAGAGAGACTGAGACATCGGGGGTGCCAAAGAGACCGGGGACAAGAAAGACCAAGACACCGGGGGTGACAAGAGGAACCGAGACACCGGGGGTGACAATCGGGACTGAGACACTGGGGGTGACAAGAGGGACTGAGACACCGGGGGTGACAAGAGAGACCGAGACACCGGGAGTGAAAAGAGAGACCGAGACACCGGGGGTGACAAGAGGGACCGAGACACCGGGGGTGACAAGAGAGACCGAGACACCGGGAGTGACAAGAGGAACCGAGACACCGGGGGTGACAATCGGGACTGAGACACTGGGGGTGACAAGAGGGACTGAGACACCGGGGGTGACAAGAGAGACCGAGACACCGGGAGTGAAAAGAGAGACCGAGACACCGGGGGTGACAAGAGGGACCGAGACACCGGGGGTGACAAGAGAGACCGAGACACCGGGAGTGACAAGAGGGACCGAGACACCGGGGGGGACAAGAGGGACCGAGACACCGGGGGTGACAAGAGAGACCGAGACACCGGGAGTGACAAGAGGGACCGAGACACCGGGGGGGACAAGAGGGACCGAGACACCGGGGGTGACAAGAGGGACCGAGACACCGGGGATGACAAGAGGGTCCGAGACACCGGGGGTGACAAGAGAGACTGAGACACCGGGGGTGACAAGATGGACTGAGACACCGGGGGTGACAAGAGGGACCGAGACACCGGGGGTGACAAGAGAGAACGTTGACACCGGGGGTGACAAGATGACCGAGGCACCGGGGGTGACAAGAGAGACTGAGACACCGGGGGCGACAAGAGAGACGGAGACACCGGGGGTGACAAGAGGGACCAAGACACCGGGGGTGACAAGAGGGACCGGGGACACCGGGGGTGACAAGAGAGACTGAGACACCGGGGGTGACAAGAGGGACCGAGACACCGGGGGTGACAAGAGAGACCGAGACACCGGGGGTGAGAAGAGGCACTGAGACACCGGGGTTGACAAGAGAGACTGAGACACCGGGGGTGCCAAGAGAGACTGAGACACCGGGAGAGACAAGAGGGACCTAGACACCGGGGGTGACAAGAGAGTCTGAGACACCAGGGGTGACAAGGGAGACCGGGGACAAGAAAGACCGAGACACCGGGGGTGACAAGAGGGACCGAGACACCGGGGGTGACAAGAGAGACGGAGACACTGGGGGTGACAAGAGGGACTGAGACACCGGGGGTGACAAGACAGACCGAGACACCGGGGGTGACAAGAGAGACCGAGACACCGGGGGTGACAAGAGAGACTGAGACACCGGGGGTGACAAGAGGGACTGAGACACCGGGGGTGACAAGAGGGACCGAGACCCCGGGGGTGACAAGACAGACCGAGACACCGGGGGTGACAAGAGAGACCGAGACACCGGGGGTGATAAGAGAGACTGAGACACCGGTGGTGACAAGAGGGACTGAGACACCGGGGGTGACAAGAGGGACCGAGACACCGGGGGTGACAAGACAGACCGAGACACCGGGGGTGACAAGAGAGACTGAGACACCGGGAGAGACAAGAGGGACCTAGACACCGGAGGTGACAAGAGAGACTGAGACACCAGGGGTGACAAGAGAGACCGGGGACAAGAAAGACCGAGACACCGGGGGTGACAAGAGGGACCGAGACACCGGGGGTGACAATCGGGACTGAAACACCGGGGGTGACAAGAGGGACCATGACACTGGGGGTGACAAGAGAGACCGAGACACCGGGGGTGACAAGAGGGCCTGAGACACCGGGGGTGACAAGACAGACCGAGACACCGGGGGTGACAAGAGAGACCGAGACACCGGGGGTGACAAGAGAGACTGAGACACTGGGGGTGACAAGAGGGACTGAGACACCGGGGGTGACAAGAGGGACCGAGTCTCCGGGGGTGACAAGACAGACCGAGACACCGGGGGTGACAAGAGAGACCGAGACACCGGGGGTGACAAGAGAGACTGAGACACCGGGGGTGACAAGAGGGACTGAGACACCGGGGGTGACAAGAGGGACCGAGACACCGGGGGTGACAAGACAGACCGAGACACCGGGGGTGACAAGAGAGACTGAGACACCGGGAGAGACAAGAGGGACCTAGACACCGGAGGTGACAAGAGAGACTGAGACACCAGGGGTGACAAGAGAGACCGGGGACAAGAAAGACCGAGACACCGGGGGTGACAAGAGGGACCGAGACACCGGGGGTGACAATCGGGACTGAAACACCGGGGGTGACAAGAGGGACCATGACACTGGGGGTGACAAGAGAGACCGAGACACCGGGGGTGACAAGAGGGACTGAGACACCGGGGGTGACAAGACAGACCGAGACACCGGGGGTGACAAGAGAGACCGAGACACCGGGGGTGACAAGAGAGACTGAGACACTGGGGGTGACAAGAGGGACTGAGACACCGGGGGTGACAAGAGGGACCGAGTCTCCGGGGGTGACAAGACAGACCGAGACACCGGGGGTGACAAGAGAGACCGAGACACCGGGGGTGACAAGAGAGACTGAGACACCGGGGGTGACAAGAGGGACTGAGACACCGGGGGTGACAAGAGGGACCGAGACACCGCGGGTGACAAGACAGACCGAGACACCGGGGGTGACAAGAGAGACCGAGACACCGGGGGTGACAAGAGAGGCCGAGACACCGGGGGTGACAAGAGGGACCGAGACACCGGGGGTGACAAGAGGGACCATGACACCGGGGGTGACAAGAGAGACCGAGACACCGGGGGTGACAAGAGAGACTGAGACACCGGGGGTGACAAGAGGGACTAAGACACCGGGGGTGACAAGAGAGACTGAGACACCGGGGTCGACAAAAGAGACTGAGACACCGGGGGTGACAAGAGAGACTGAGACACCGGGGGTGACAAGAGGGACCGAGACACCGGGGGTGACAAGACAGACTGAGACACCGGGGGTGACAAGAGGAACCGAGACACCGGGGGTGACAATCGGGACTGACACACTGGGGGTGACAAGAGTGACTGAGACACCGGGGGTGACAAGAGAGACCGAGACACCGGGAGTGACAAGAGAGACCGAGACACCGGGGGTGACAAGAGGGACCGAGACACCGGGGGTGACAAGAGAGACCGAGACACCGGGGGTGACAAGAGAGACCGAGACACCGGGGGTGACAAGAGAGACTGAGACACCGGGGGTGACAAGAGGGACTGAGACACCGGGGGTGACAAGAGGGACCGAGACACCGCGGGTGACAAGACAGACCGAGACACCGGGGGTGACAAGAGAGACCGAGACACTGGGGGTGACAAGAGAGGCCGAGACAACGGGGGTGACAAGAGGGACCAAGACACCGGGGGTGACAAGAGGGACCATGACACCGGGGGTGACAAGAGAGACCGAGACACCGGGGGTGACAAGAGAGACTGAGACACCGGGGGTGACAAGAGGGACCAAGACACCGGGGGTGACAAGAGAGACTGAGACACCGGGTTCGACAAAAGAGACTGAGACACCGGGGGTGACCAGAGAGACTGAGACACCGGGGGTGACAAGAGGGACCGAGACACCGGGGGTGACAAGACAGAGCGAGACACCGGCGGTGACAAGAGAGACCGAGACACCGGGGGTGACAAGAGGGACCAAGACACCGGGGGTGACAAGAGGGACCATGACATCGGGGGTGACAAGAGAGACCGTGACACCGGGGGTGACAAGAGAGACTGAGACACCGGGAGTGACAAGAGAGACTGAGACACCGGGGGTGACAAGAGGGACCGAGACACCGGGGGTGACAAGAGAGACCGAGACACCGGGAGAGACAAGAGAGACCGAGACACCGGGGGTGACAAGAGGAACCGAGACACCGGGGGTGACAATCGGGACTGAGACACTGGGGGTGACAAGAGTGACTGAGACACCGGGGGTGACAAGAGAGACCGAGACACCGGGAGTGACAAGAGAGACCGAGACACCGGGGGTGACAAGAGGGACCGAGACACCGGGGGTGACAAGAGAGACCGAGACACCGGGAGTGACAAGAGAGACTGAGACACCGGGGGTGACAAGAGGGACTAAGACACCGGGGGTGACTAGAGAGACTGAGACACCGGGGGCGACAAGAGAGACGGAGACACCGGGGGTGACAAGAGGGACTGAGACACCGGGGGTGACAAGAGAGACCGAAACACCGGGGGTGACAAGAGATTCCGAGACACCGGGGGTGACAAGAGGGACCGAGACACCGGGGGGGACAAGAGGGACTGAGACACCGGGGGTGACAAGAGGGACCGAGACACCGGTGGTGACAAAAGGGACCGAGACTCCGGGGGTGACAAGAGAGACTGAGACTCCGGGGGTGACAAGAGGTACCGAGACACCGGGGGTGACAAGAGGGACCGAGACACCGGGGGTGACAAGAGGGACTGAGACACCGGGGGTGACAAGAGAGACAGGGGACAAGAAAGACCGAGACACCGGGGGTGACAAGAGGGACCGAGACACCGGGGGTGACAATCGGAACTGAAACACTGGGGGTGACAAGAGGGACCTAGACACTGGGTGTGAAAAGAGAGACCGAGACACCGGGGCTGAAAAGAGAGACCGAGACACCGGGAGTGACAAGAGAGACCGAGACACCGGGGGTGACAAGAGAGACTGAGACACCGGGGGGGACAAGAGAGACCGAGACACCGGGGGTGACAAGAGAGACCGAGACACTGGGGGGTGACAAGACAGACCGAGACACCGGGGGTGACAAGAGGGACCAAGACACCGGGGGTGACAAGAGGGACCATGACACCGGGGGTGACAAGAGAGACCGAGACACCGGGGGTGACAAGAGAGACTGAGACACCGGGACTGACAAGAGAGACTGAGACACCGGGGGTGACAAGAGGGACCGAGACACCGGGGGTGACATGAGAGACCGAGACACCGGGAGTGACAAGAGAGACCGAGACACCGGGGGTGACAAGAGGAACCGAGACACCGGGGGTGACAATCGGGACTGAGACACTGGGGGTGACAAGAGTGACTGAGACACCGGGGGTGACAAGAGAGACCGAGTCACCGGGAGTGACAAGAGAGACCGAGACACCGGGGGTGACAAGAGGGACCGAGACACCGGGGGTGACAAGAGAGACCGAGACACCGGGGGTGACAAGAGAGACCGAGACACCGGGGGTGACAAGAGAGACTGAGACACCGGGGGTGACAAGAGGGACTGAGACACCGGGGGTGACAAGAGGGACCGAGACACCGCGGGTGACAAGACAGACCGAGACACCGGGGGTGACAAGAGAGACCGAGACACCGGGGGTGACAAGAGAGGCCGAGACACCGGGGGTGACAAGAGGGACCAAGACACCGGGGGTGACAAGAGGGACCATGACACCGGGGGTGACAAGAGAGACCGAGACACCGGGGGTGACAAGAGAGACTGAGACACCGGGGGTGACAAGAGGGACCAAGACACCGGGGGTGACAAGAGAGACTGAGACACCGGGGTCGACAAAAGAGACTGAGACACCGGGGGTGACAAGAGAGACTGAGACACCGGGGGTGACAAGAGGGACCGAGACACCGGGGGTGACAAGACAGACCGAGACACCGGGGGTGACAAGAGAGACCGAGACACCGGGGGTGACAAGAGGGACCAAGACACCGGGGGTGACAAGAGGGACCATGACATCGGGGGTGACAAGAGAGACCGAGACACCGGGGGTGACAAGAGAGACTGAGACACCGGGAGTGACAAGAGAGACTTAGACACCGGGGGTGACAAGAGGGACCGAGACACCGGGGGTGACAAGAGAGACCGAGACACCGGGAGTGACAAGAGAGACCGAGACACCGGGGGTGACAAGAGGAACCGAGACACCGGGGGTGACAATCGGGACTGAGACACTGGGGGTGACAAGAGTGACTGAGACACCGGGGGTGACAAGACAGACCGAGACACCGGGAGTGACAAGAGGGACTGAGACACCGGGGGTGACAAGAGAGACCGAAACACCGGGGGTGACAAGAGATTCCGAGACACCGGGGGTGACAAGAGAGACCGAGACACCGGGGGGGACAAGAGGGACTGAGACACTGGGGGTGACAAGAGGGACCGAGACAACGGTGGTGACAAAAGGGACCGAGACTCCGGGGGTGACAAGAGAGACAGAGACTCCGGGGGTGACAAGAGGTACCGAGACACCGGGGGTGACAAGAGGGACCGAGACACCGGGGGTGACAAGAGGGACTGAGACACCGGGGGTGACAAGAGAGACAGGGGACAAGAAAGACCGAGACACCGGGGGTGACAAGAGGGACCGAGACACCGGGGGTGACAATCGGGACTGAAACACTGGGGGTGACAAGAGGGACCTAGACACTGGGTGTGAAAAGAGAGACCGAGACACCGGGGGTGAAAAGAGAGACCGAGACACCGGGAGTGACAAGAGAGACCGAGACACCGGGGGTGACAAGAGAGACTGAGACACCGGGGGGGACAAGAGAGACCGAGACACCGGGGGTGACAAGAGAGACCGAGACACTGGGGGGTGACAAGACAGACCGAGACACCGGGGGTGACAAGAGGGACCATGACACCGGGGGGTGACAAGACAGACCGAGACACCGGGGGTGACAAGAGAGACCGAGACACTGGGGGAGACAAGAGAGACTGAGACACCGGGGGTGACAAGAGGGACCAAGACACCGGGGGTGACAAGAGAGACCGAGACACTGGGGGTGACAAGAGAGACTGAGACACCGGGGGTGACAAGAGAGACCGAGACACCGAGGGTGACAAGAGAGACCGAGACACCGGGGGTGACAAGAGAGACTGAGACACCGGGGGTGACAAGAGGGACCAAGACACCGGGGGAGACAAGAGAGACCGAGACACCGGGAGTGACAAGAGAGACTGAGACACCGGGAGTGACAAGAGAGACCGAGACACCGGGGGTGACAAGAGGGACCTTGACACCGGGGGTGACAAGACAGACCGAGACACCGGGGGTGACAAGAGAGACCGAGTCACCGGGGGTGACATGAGAGACCGAGACACCGGGGGTGACAAGAGAGACTGAGACACCGGGGGTGACAAGAGGGACCAAGACACCGGGGGTGACAAGAGAGACTGAGACACCGGGGGTGACAAGAGAGACTGAGACACCGGGGGTGACAAGAGGGAAGAAGACACCGGGGGTGACAAGAGGGATCAAGACACCGGGGGTGACAGGACAGACCGAGACACCGGGGGTGACAAGAGGGTCCGAGACACCGGAGGTGACAAGAGAGACCGAGACACCGGGGGTGACAGGAGAGACCGAGACACCGGGGGTGACAAGAGAGACCGAGACACCGGGGGTGACAAGAGAGACCGAGACACCGGGGGTGACAAGAGGGACTGAGACACCGGGGGTAACAAGAGAGACTGTGACACCGGGGGTGACAAGAGGCACTGAGACACCGGGGGTAACAAGAGAGACTTAGAAACCGGGGGAGACAAGAGGGACTGAGACACCGGGGGTGACAAGAGGGACCGAGACACCGGGGGTGACAAGAGGGACTGAGACACCGGGGGTGTCAAGAGGCACCTAGACACCGGGGGTGACAAGAGAGATTGAGACACCGGGGGTGACAAGAGAGACTGATTCACCGGGGGTGACAAGAGGGACCTAGACACCGGGGGTGACCAGAGAGACTGAGACACCGGGGGTGCCAAAGAGACCGGGGACAAGAAAGACCAAGACACCGGGGGTGTCAAGAGGCACCTAGACACCGGGGGTGACTAGAGAGACTGAGACACCGGGGGCGACAAGAGAGACGGAGACACCGGGGGTGACAAGAGGGACTGAGACACCGGGGGTGACAAGAGAGACCGAGACACAGGGGGTCACAAGAGATTCCGAGACACCGGGGGTGACAAGAGGGACCGAGATACCGGGGGGGACAAGAGGGACCGAGACACCGGGGGTGACAAGAGGGACCGAGACACCAGTGGTGACAGAAGGGACCGAGACTCCGGGTGTGACAAGAGAGACAGAGACTCCGGGGGTGACAAGAGGTACCGAGACACCGGGGGTGACAAGAGGGACCGAGACACCGGGGGTGACAAGAGGGACTGAGACACCGGGGGTGACAAGAGAGACAGGGGAGAAGAAAGACCGAGACACCGGGGGTGACAAGAGGAACCGAGACACCGGGGGTGACAATCGGGACTGAAACACTGGGGGTGACAAGAGGGACCTAGACACTGGGTGTGAAAAGAGAGACCGAGACACCGGGGGTGACAAGAGAGACCGAGACACCGGGAGTGACAAGAGAGACCGAGACACCGGGGGTGACAAGAGAGACTGAGACACCGGGGGGGACAAGAGAGACCGAGACACCGGGGGTGTCAAGAGAGACCGAGACACTGGGGGGTGACAAGACAGACCGAGACACCGGGGGTGACAAGAGGGACCATGACACCGGGGGGTGACAAGACAGACCGAGACACCGGGGGTGACAAGAGAGACCGAGACACCGGGGGTGAAAAGAGAGACCGAGACACGGGGGGTGACAAGAGAGACCGAGACACCGGGGGTGACAAGAGGGACCGAGACACCGGGGGTGACAAGAGAGACCGAGACACCGAGGGTGACAAGAGAGACCGTGACACCGGGGGTGACAAGAGAGACTGAGACACCGGGAGTGACAAGAGAGACCGAGACACCGGGTGTGACAAGAGAGACTGAGACACCGGGGGTGACAAGAGGGACCATGACACCGGGGGTGACAAGAGGGACCGAGACACCGGGGGTGACAAGACAGACCGAGACACCGGGGGTGACAAGAGAGACCGAGACACCGGGGGTAACAGGACAGACCGAGACACCGGGGGTGACAAGAGGGACCGAGACACCGGGGGTGACAAGAGAGACAGCGACACCGGGAGTGACAAGAGAGACCGAGACACCGGGGGTGACAAGAGAGACTGAGACACTGGGGGCGACAAGAGAGACGGAGACACCGGGGGTGACAGGACAGACCAAGACACCGGGGGTGACAAGAGAGACTGATACACCGGGGGCGACAAGAGAGACCGAGACACCGGGGGTGACAAGAGAGACCGAGACACCGGGGGTGACAAGAGGCACTGAGACACCGGGGGTGACAAGAGAGACTGAGAAACCGGGGGAGACAAGAGGGACCGAGACACCGGGGGAGACAAGAGGGACCGAGAGACCGGGGGTGACAAGAGAGACTGAGACACCGGGGGTGACAAGAGAGACTGAGACACCGGGGGTGACAAGAGGGACTGAGACACCGGGGGTGTCAAGAGGGACCAACACACCGGGGGTGACAAGAGAGACTGAGACACCGGGGGTGACAAGAGAGACTGAGACACCGGGGGTGACAAGAGGGACCGAGACACCGGGGGTGACAAGAGAGACTGAGACGCCTGGAGTGACAAGAGGAACCGAGACACCGGGGGTGACAATCGGGACTGAGACACTGGGGGTGACAAGAGGGACTGAGACACCGGGGGTGACAAGAAGACCGAGACACCGGGAGTGACAAGAGAGACCGAGACACCGGGGGTGACAAGAGGGACCGAGAAACCGGGGTGACAAGAGAGACCGAGACATCGGGAGTGACAAGAGAGACTGAGACACCGGGGGTGACAAGAGGGACTGAGACACTGGGGGTGACAAGAGAGACTGAGACACCGGGGGTGACAAGAGAGACCGAGACACCGGGGGTGACAAGAGGGACCGAGCTACCGGGGGTGACAAGAGGGACCGAGACACCGTGGGGGACAAGAGGGACCGAGATACCGGGGGTGACAAGAGGGACCGAGACACCGGTGGTGACAAAAGGGACCGAGACTCCGGGGGTGACAAGAGAGACTGAGACACCGGGGGTGACAAGAGAGACCGAGGCACCGGGGGTGACAAGAGAGACCGAGACACCGGGGGTGACAACAGAGACCGTGACACCGGGGGTGACAAGAGAGACCGAGACACCGGGGGTGACAAGAGAGACTGAGACACCGAGGGTGACAAATGGGACTGAGACACCGGGGGTGACAAGAGAGACTGAGACACCGGGGGTGACAAGAGGCACTGAGACACCGGGAGTAACAAGAGAGACTGAGAAACCGGGGGAGACAAGAGGGACTGAGACACCGGGGGTGACAAGAGGGACCGAGACACCGGGGTTGACAAGAGGGACTGAGACACCGGGGGTGTCAAGAGGCATCTAGACACCGGTGGTGACAAAAGTGACTGAGACACCGGGGGTGACAAGAGAGACTGAGACACCGGGGGTGACAAGAGGGACCTAGTCACCGGGGGTGACAAGAGAGACTGAGATACCGGGGGTGCCAAAGAGACCGGGAACAAGAAAGACCAAGACACCGGGGGTGACAAGAGAGACTGAGACACCGGGAGTGACAAGAAAGACCGAGACACCGGGAGTGTCAAGAGAGACTGAGACACCGGGGGTGACAAGAGTGACTGAGACACCGGGGGTGACAAGAGAGACTGAGACACCGGGGGCGACAAGAGAGACGGGGACACCGGGGGTGACAAGAGGGACTGAGACACCGGGGGTGACAAGAGAGACCGAGACACCAGGGGTGACAAGAGATTCCGAGACACCGGGGGTGACAAGAGGGACCGAGACACCGGGGGGGACAAGAGGGACCGAGACACCGTGGGTGACAAGAGGAACCGAGACACCGGTGGTGACAAAAGGGAACGAGACTCCGGGGGTGACAAGAGAGACAGAGACACCGGGGGTGACAAGAGGTACCGAGACACCGGGGGTGACAACAGGGACCGAGACACCGGGGGTGACAAGAGGGACTGAGACACCGGGGGTGACAAGAGAGACAGGGGACAAGAGAGACCGAGACACCGGGGGTGACAAGAGGGACCGAGACACCGGGAGTGACAAGAGAGACCGAGACACCGGGGGTGACAAGAGAGACTGAGACACCCGGGGTGACAAGAGAGACCGAGACACCGGGGGTGACAAGAGAGACCGAGACACTGGGGTGTGACAAGACAGACCGAGACACCGGGCGTGACAAGAGGGACCATGACACCGGGGGGTGACAAGACAGACCGAGACACCGGGGGTGACAAGAGAGACCGAGACACTGGGGGTGACAAGAGAGACTGAGACACCGGGGGTGACAAGAGGGACCAAGACACCGGGGGTGACAAGAGAGACCGAGACACTGGGGGTGACAAGAGAGACTGAGACACCGGGGGTGACAAGAGGGACCAAGACACCGGGGGTGACAAGAGAGACCGAGACACCGGGAGTGACAAGAGAGACTGAGACACCGAGGGTGACAAGATGGACCGAGACACCGGGGGTGACAAGAGGGACCAAGACACCGGGGGTGACAGGACAGACCGAGACACCGGGGGTGACAAGAGGGACCGAGACACCGGGGGTGACAAGAGAGACAGCGACACCGGGAGTGACAAGACAGACCGAGACACCGGGGGTGACAAGAGAGACTGAGACACCGGGGGTGACAAGTGGGACCAAGACACCGGGGGTGACAAGAGAGACCGAGACACCGGGGGTGACAAGAGAGACCGAGACACCGGGGGTGACAAGAGGCACTGAGACACCGGGGGTGACAAGAGAGACTGAGAAACCGGGGGAGACAAGAGGGACTGAGACACCGGGGGAGACAAGAGGGACCGAGAGACCGGGGGTGACAAGAGAGACTGAGACACCGGGTGTGACAAGAGAGACGGAGACTCCGGGGGTGACAAGAGGGACTGAGACACCGGGGGTGTCAAGAGGGACCAAGAGACCGGGGCTGACAAGAGAGACTGAGACACCGGGGGTGACAAGAGAGACTGAGACACCGGGGGTGACAAGAGGGACCGAGACACCGGTGGTGACAAGAGAGACTGAGACACCGGGGGTGACAAGAGAGACCGAGAAACCGGGGGCGACAAGAGAGATGGAGACACCGGGGGTGACAGGAGAGACCGAGACACCGGGGGTGACAAAAGAGACTGACACACCGGGGGCGAGAAGAGAGACCGAGACACCGGGGGTGACAAGAGAGACTGAGACATCGGGGGTGACAAGAGGGACCTAGACACTGGGGGTGACAAGAGGGACTGAGACACCGGGGGTGACAAGAGAGACCGAGACACCGGGAGTGACAAGAGAGACCGAGACACCGGGGGTGACAAGAGGGACCGAGACACCGGGGGGGACAAGAGGGACCGAGACACCGGGGGTGACAAGAGGGACCGAGACACCGGGGGGGACAAGAGGGACCGAGACACCGAGGGTGACAAGAGAGACCGAGACACCGGGGGTGACAAGAGGGACCAAGACACCGGGGGTGACAAGAGAGACCGAGACACCGAGGGTGACAAGAGAGACCGTGACACCGGGGGTGACAAGAGAGACTGAGACACCGGGAGTGACAAGAGAGACCGAGACACCGGGTGTGACAAGAGAGACTGAGACACCGGGGGTGACAAGAGGGACCATGACACCGGGGGTGACAAGAGGGACCGAGACACCGGGGGTGACAA
The DNA here is from genome assembly GCF_047496795.1 of Chiloscyllium punctatum. Taxonomy (NCBI): domain Eukaryota; kingdom Metazoa; phylum Chordata; class Chondrichthyes; order Orectolobiformes; family Hemiscylliidae; genus Chiloscyllium; species Chiloscyllium punctatum. Next base: position 98,122,534 of record NC_092744.1, read on the forward strand.
GACAGACCGAGACACCGGGGGTGACAAGAGAGACCGAGACACCGGGGGTAACAGGACAGACCGAGACACCGGGGGTGACAAGAGGGACCGAGACACCGGGGGTGACAAGAGAGACAGCGACACCGGGAGTGACAAGAGAGACCGAGACACCGGGGGTGACAAGAGAGACTGAGACACTGGGGGCGACAAGAGAGACGGAGACACCGGGGGTGACAGGACAGACCAAGACACCGGGGGTGACAAGAGAGACTGATACACCGGGGGCGACAAGAGAGACCGAGACACCGGGGGTGACAAGAGAGACCGAGACACCGGGGGTGACAAGAGGCACTGAGACACCGGGGGTGACAAGAGAGACTGAGAAACCGGGGGAGACAAGAGGGACCGAGACACCGGGGGAGACAAGAGGGACCGAGAGACCGGGGGTGACAAGAGAGACTGAGACACCGGGGGTGACAAGAGAGACTGAGACACCGGGGGTGACAAGAGGGACTGAGACACCGGGGGTGTCAAGAGGGACCTACACACCGGGGGTGACAAGAGAGACTGAGACACCGGGGGTGACAAGAGAGACTGAGACACCGGGGGTGACAAGAGGGACCGAGACACCGGGGGTGACAAGAGAGACTGAGACGCCTGGAGTGACAAGAGGAACCGAGACACCGGGGGTGACAATCGGGACTGAGACACTGGGGGTGACAAGAGGGACTGAGACACCGGGGGTGACAAGAAGACCGAGACACCGGGAGTGACAAGAGAGACCGAGACACCGGGGGTGACAAGAGGGACCGAGAAACCTGGGTGACAAGAGAGACCGAGACATCGGGAGTGACAAGAGAGACTGAGACACCGGGGGTGACAAGAGGGACTGAGACACTGGGGGTGACAAGAGAGACTGAGACACCGGGGGTGACAAGAGAGACGGAGATACCGGGGGTGACAAGAGGGACTGAGACACCGGGGGTGACAAGAGAGACCGAGACACCGGGGGTGACAAGAGGGACCGAGCTACCGGGGGTGACAAGAGGGACCGAGACACCGTGGGGGACAAGAGGGACCGAGATACCGGGGGTGACAAGAGGGACCGAGACACCGGGGGTGTCAAGAGGGACCGAGACACCGGTGGTGACAAAAGGGACCGAGACTCCGGGGGTGACAAGAGAGACTGAGACACCGGGGGTGACAAGAGAGACCGAGGCACCGGGGGTGACAAGAGAGACCGAGACACCGGGGGTGACAACAGAGACCGAGACACCGGGGGTGACAAGAGAGACCGAGACACCGGGGGTGACAAGAGAGACTGAGACACCGAGGGTGACAAATGGGACTGAGACACCGGGGGTGACAAGAGAGACTGAGACACCGGGGGTGACAAGAGGCACTGAGACACCGGGGGTAACAAGAGAGACTGAGAAACCGGGGGAGACAAGAGGGACTGAGACACCGGGGGTGACAAGAGGGACCGAGACACCGGGGTTGACAAGAGGGACTGAGACACCGGGGGTGTCAAGAGGCATCTAGACACCGGTGGTGACAAAAGTGACTGAGACACCGGGGGTGACAAGAGAGACTGAGACACCGGGGGTGACAAGAGGGACCTAGTCACCGGGGGTGACAAGAGAGACTGAGACACCGGGGGTGCCAAAGAGACCGGGAACAAGAAAGACCAAGACACCGGGGGTGACAAGAGAGACTGAGACACCGGGAGTGACAAGAAAGACCGAGACACCGGGAGTGTCAAGAGAGACTGAGACACCGGGGGTGACAAGAGTGACTGAGACACCGGGGGTGACAAGAGAGACTGAGACACCGGGGGCGACAAGAGAGACGGGGACACCGGGGGTGACAAGAGGGACTGAGACACCGGGGGTGACAAGAGAGACCGAGACACCAGGGGTGACAAGAGATTCCGAGACACCGGGGGTGACAAGAGGGACCGAGACACCGGGGGGGACAAGAGGGACCGAGACACCGTGGGTGACAAGAGGAACCGAGACACCGGTGGTGACAAAAGGGAACGAGACTCCGGGGGTGACAAGAGAGACAGAGACACCGGGGGTGACAAGAGGTACCGAGACACCGGGGGTGACAACAGGGACCGAGACACCGGGGGTGACAAGAGGGACTGAGACACCGGGGGTGACAAGAGAGACAGGGGACAAGAGAGACCGAGACACCGGGGGTGACAAGAGGGACCGAGACACCGGGCGTGACAAGAGGGACCATGACACCGGGGGGTGACAAGACAGACCGAGACACCGGGGGTGACAAGAGAGACCGAGACACTGGGGGTGACAAGAGAGACTGAGACACCGGGGGTGACAAGAGGGACCAAGACACCGGGGGTGACAAGAGAGACCGAGACACTGGGGGTGACAAGAGAGACTGAGACACCGGGGGTGACAAGAGGGACCAAGACACCGGGGGTGACAAGAGAGACCGAGACACCGGGAGTGACAAGAGAGACTGAGACACCGAGGGTGACAAGATGGACCGAGACACCGGGGGTGACAAGAGGGACCAAGACACCGGGGGTGACAGGACAGACCGAGACACCGGGGGTGACAAGAGGGACCGAGACACCGGGGGTGACAAGAGAGACAGCGACACTGGGAGTGACAAGACAGACCGAGACACCGGGGGTGACAAGAGAGACTGAGACACCGGGGGTGACAAGTGGGACCAAGACACCGGGGGTGACAAGAGAGACCGAGACACCGGGGGTGACAAGAGAGACCGTGACACCGGGGGTGACAAGAGGCACTGAGACACCGGGGGTGACAAGAGAGACTGAGAAACCGGGGGAGACAAGAGGGACTGAGACACCGGGGGAGACAAGAGGGACCAAGAGACCGGGGCTGACAAGAGAGACTGAGACACCGGGGGTGACAAGAGAGACTGAGACACCGGGGGTGACAAGAGGGACCGAGACACCGGTGGTGACAAGAGAGACTGAGACACCGGGGGTGACAAGAGAGACCGAGAAACCGGGGGCGACAAGAGAGATGGAGACACCGGGGGTGACAGGAGAGACCGAGACACCGGGGGTGACAAAAGAGACTGACACACCGGGGGCGAGAAGAGAGACCGAGACACCGGGGGTGACAAGAGAGACTGAGACATCGGGGGTGACAAGAGGGACCTAGACACTGGGGGTGACAAGAGGGACTGAGACACCGGGGGTGACAAGAGAGACCGAGACACCGGGAGTGACAAGAGAGACCGAGACACCGGGGGTGACAAGAGGGACCGAGACACCGGGGGGGACAAGAGGGACCGAGACACCGGGGGTGACAAGAGGGACCGAGACACCGGGGGGGACAAGAGGGACCGAGACACCGAGGGTGACAAGAGGGACCGAGACACCGGTGGTGACAAAAGGGACCGAGACTCCGGGGGTGACAAGAGAGACTGAGACACTGGGGGTGACAAGAGGGACCTAGACACTGGGTGTGAAAAGAGAGACCGAGACACCGGGGGTGAAAAGAGAGACCGAGACACCGGGAGTGACAAGAGAGACCGAGACACCGGGGGTGACAAGAGAGACTGAGACACCGGGGGGGACAAGAGAGACCGAGACACCGGGGGTGACAAGAGAGACCGAGACACTAGGGGGTGACAAGACAGACCGAGACACCGGGGGTGACAAGAGGGACCATGACACCGGGGGGTGACAAGACAGACCGAGACACCGGGGGTGACAAGAGAGACCGAGACACTGGGGGAGACAAGAGAGACTGAGACACCGGGGGTGACAAGAGGGACCAAGACACCGGGGGTGACAAGAGAGACCGTGACACTGGGGGTGACAAGAGAGACTGAGACACCGGGGGTGACAAGAGAGACCGAGACACCGAGGGTGACAAGAGAGACCGAGACACCGGGGGTGACAAGAGAGACTGAGACACCGGGGGTGACAAGAGGGACCAAGACACCGGGGGAGACAAGAGAGACCGAGACACCGGGAGTGACAAGAGAGACCGAGACACCGGGAGTGACAAGAGAGACCGAGACACCGGGGGTGACAAGAGGGACCTTGACACCGGGGGTGACAAGACAGACCGAGACACCGGGGGTGACAAGAGAGACCGAGTCACCGGGGGTGACATGAGAGACCGAGACACCGGGGGTGACAAGAGAGACTGAGACACCGGGGGTGACAAGAGGGACCAAGACACCGGGGGTGACAAGAGAGACTGAGACACCGGGGGTGACAAGAGAGACTGAGACACCGGGGGTGACAAGAGGGAAGAAGACACCGGGGGTGACAAGAGGGATCAAGACACCGGGGGTGACAGGACAGACCGAGACACCGGGGGTGACAAGAGGGTCCGAGACACCGGAGGTGACAAGAGAGACCGAGACACCGGGGGTGACAGGAGAGACCGAGACACCGGGGGTGACAAGAGAGACCGAGACACCGGGGGTGACAAGAGAGACCGAGACACCGGGGGTGACAAGAGAGACTGAGACACCGGGGGTGACAAGAGGGACTGAGACACCGGGGGTAACAAGAGAGACTGTGACACCGGGGGTGACAAGAGGCACTGAGACACCGGGGGTAACAAGAGAGACTTAGAAACCGGGGGAGACAAGAGGGACTGAGACACCGGGGGTGACAAGAGGGACCGAGACACCGGGGGTGACAAGAGGGACTGAGACACCGGGGGTGTCAAGAGGCACCTAGACACCGGGGGTGACAAGAGAGATTGAGACACCGGGGGTGACAAGAGAGACTGATTCACCGGAGGTGACAAGAGGGACCTAGACACCGGGGGTGACCAGAGAGACTGAGACACCGGGGGTGCCAAAGAGACCGGGGACAAGAAAGACCAAGACACCGGGGGTGTCAAGAGGCACCTAGACACCGGGGGTGACTAGAGAGACTGAGACACCGGGGGCGACAAGAGAGACGGAGACACCAGGGGTGACAAGAGGGACTGAGACACCGGGGGTGACAAGAGAGACCGAGACACCGGGGGTGACAAGAGATTCCGAGACACCGGGGGTGACAAGAGGGACCGAGATACCGGGGGGGACAAGAGGGACCGAGACACCGGGGGTGACAAGAGGGACCGAGACACCAGTGGTGACAGAAGGGACCGAGACTCCGTGGGTGACAAGAGAGACAGAGACTCCGGGGGTGACAAGAGGTACCGAGACACCGGGGGTGACAAGAGGGACCGAGACACCGGGGGTGACAAGAGGGACTGAGACACCGAGGGTGACAAGAGAGACCGTGACACCGGGGGTGACAAGAGAGACTGAGACACCGGGAGTGACAAGAGAGACCGAGACACCGGGTGTGACAAGAGAGACTGAGACACCGGGGGTGACAAGAGGGACCATGACACCGGGGGTGACAAGAGGGACCGAGACACCGGGGGTGACAAGACAGACCGAGACACCGGGGGTGACAAGAGAGACCGAGACACCGGGGGTGACAGGACAGACCGAGACACCGGGGGTGACAAGAGGGACCGAGACACCGGGGGTGACAAGAGAGACAGCGACACCGGGAGTGACAAGAGAGACCGAGACACCGGGGGTGACAAGAGAGACTGAGACACTGGGGGCGACAAGAGAGACGGAGACACCGGGGGTGACAGGACAGACCAAGACACCGGGGGTGACAAGAGAGACTGATACACCGGGGGCGACAAGAGAGACCGAGACACCGGGGGTGACAAGAGAGACCGAGACACCGGGGGTGACAAGAGGCACTGAGACACCGGGGGTGACAAGAGAGACTGAGAAACCGGGGGAGACAAGAGGGACCGAGACACCGGGGGAGACAAGAGGGACCGAGAGACCGGGGGTGACAAGAGAGACTGAGACACCGGGGGTGACAAGAGAGACTGAGACACCGGGGGTGACAAGAGGGACTGAGACACCGGGGGTGTCAAGAGGGACCTACACACCGGGGGTGACAAGAGAGACTGAGACACCGGGGGTGACAAGAGAGACTGAGACACCGGGGGTGACAAGAGGGACCGAGACACCGGGGGTGACAAGAGAGACTGAGACGCCTGGAGTGACAAGAGGAACCGAGACACCGGGGGTGACAATCGGGACTGAGACACTGGGGGTGACAAGAGGGACTGAGACACCGGGGGTGACAAGAAGACCGAGACACCGGGAGTGACAAGAGAGACCGAGACACCGGGGGTGACAAGAGGGACCGAGAAACCTGGGTGACAAGAGAGACCGAGACATCGGGAGTGACAAGAGAGACTGAGACACCGGGGGTGACAAGAGGGACTGAGACACTGGGGGTGACAAGAGAGACTGAGACACCGGGGGTGACAAGAGAGACGGAGATACCGGGGGTGACAAGAGGGACTGAGACACCGGGGGTGACAAGAGAGACCGAGACACCGGGGGTGACAAGAGGGACCGAGCTACCGGGGGTGACAAGAGGGACCGAGACACCGTGGGGGACAAGAGGGACCGAGATACCGGGGGTGACAAGAGGGACCGAGACACCGGGGGTGTCAAGAGGGACCGAGACACCGGTGGTGACAAAAGGGACCGAGACTCCGGGGGTGACAAGAGAGACAGAGACACCGGGGGTGACAAGAGAGACCGAGGCACCGGGGGTGACAAGAGAGACCGAGACACCGGGGGTGACAAGAGAGACCGAGACACCGGGGGTGACAAGAGAGACTGAGACACCGAGGGTGACAAATGGGACTGAGACACCGGGGGTGACAAGAGAGACTGAGACACCGGGGGTGACAAGAGGCACTGAGACACCGGGGGTAACAAGAGAGACTGAGAAACCGGGGGAGACAAGAGAGACTGAGACACCGGGGGTGACAAGAGGGACCGAGACACCGGGGTTGACAAGAGGGACTGAGACACCGGGGGTGTCAAGAGGCATCTAGACACCGGTGGTGACAAGAGTGACTGAGACACCGGGGGTGACAAGAGAGACTGAGACACCGGGGGTGACAAGAGGGACCTAGTCACCGGGGGTGACAAGAGAGACTGAGACACCGGGGGTGCCAAAGAGACCGGGGACAAGAAAGACCAAGACACCGGGGGTGACAAGAGAGACTGAGACACCGGGAGTGACAAGAAAGACCGAGACACCGGGAGTGACAAGAGAGACTGAGACACCGGGGGTGACAAGAGGGACTGAGACACCGGGGGTGACAAGAGAGACTGAGACACCGGGGGCGACAAGAGAGACGGGGACACCGGGGGTGACAAGAGGGACTGAGACACCGGGGGTGACAAGAGAGACTGAGACACCAGGGGTGACAAGAGATTCCGAGACACCGGGGGTGACAAGAGGGACCGAGACACCGGGGGGGACAAGAGGGACCGAGACACCGTGGGTGACAAGAGGAACCGAGACACCGGTGGTGACAAAAGGGAACGAGACTCCGGGGGTGACAAGAGAGACAGAGACACCGGGGGTGACAAGAGGTACCGAGACACCGGGGGTGACAACAGGGACCGAGACACCGGGGGTGACAAGAGGGACTGAGACACCGGGGGTGACAAGAGAGACAGGGGACAAGAGAGACCGAGACACCGGGGGTGACAAGAGAGACCGAGACACCGGGAGTGACAAGAGAGACCGAGACACCGGGGGTGACAAGAGAGACTGAGACACCGGGGGTGACAAGAGAGACCGAGACACCGGGGGTGACAAGAGAGACCGAGACACTGGGGGGTGACAAGACAGACCGAGACACCGGGCGTGACAAGAGGGACCATGACACCGGGGGGTGACAAGACAGACCGAGACACCGGGGGTGACAAGAGAGACCGAGACACTGGGGGTGACAAGAGAGACTGAGACACCGGGGGTGACAAGAGAGACTGAGACACCGGGGGTGACAAGAGAGACCGAGACACCGGGGGTGACAAGAGAGACCGAGACACTGGGGGGTGACAAGACAGACCGAGACACCGGGCGTGACAAGAGGGACCATGACACCGGGGGGTGACAAGACAGACCGAGACACCGGGGGTGACAAGAGAGACCGAGACACTGGGGGTGACAAGAGAGACTGAGACACCGGGGGTGACAAGAGGGACCAAGACACCGGGGGTGACAAGAGAGACCGAGACACTGGGGGTGACAAGAGAGACTGAGACACCGGGGGTGACAAGAGGGACCAAGACACCGGGGGTGACAAGAGAGACCGAGACACCGGGAGTGACAAGAGAGACTGAGACGCCGAGGGTGACAAGATGGACCGAGACACCGGGGGTGACAAGAGGGACCAAGACACCGGGGGTGACAGGACAGACCGAGACACCGGGGGTGACAAGAGGGACCGAGACACCGGGGGTGACAAGAGAGACAGCGACACCGGGAGTGACAAGACAGACCGAGACACCGGGGGTGACAAGAGAGACTGAGACACCGGGGGCGACAAGAGAGACGGAGACACCGGGGGTGACAGGCGAGACCGAGACACTGGGGGTGACAAGAGAGACTGAGACACCGGGGGTGACAAGTGGGACCAAGACACCGGGGGTGACAAGAGAGACCGAGACACCGGGGGTGACAAGAGAGACCGAGACACCGGGGGTGACAAGAGGCACTGAGACACCGGGGGTGACAAGAGGGACCGAGAAACCGGGGGAGACAAGAGGGACTGAGACACCGGGGGAGACAAGAGGGACCGAGAGACCGGGGGTGACAAGAGAGACTGAGACACCGGGGGTGACCAGAGAGAAGGAGTCTCAGGGGGTGACAAGAGGGACTGAGACACCGGGGGTGTCAAGAGGGACCAAGAGACCGGGGCTGACAAGAGAGACTGAGACACCGGGGGTGACAAGAGAGACTGAGACACCGGGGGTGACAAGAGGGACCGAGACACCGGGGGTGACAAGAGAGACTGAGACACCGGGGGTGACAAGAGAGACCGAGAAACCGGGGGCGACAAGAGAGATGGAGACACCGGGGGTGACAGGAGAGACCGAGACACCGGGGGTGACAAAAGAGACTGACACACCGGGGGCGAGAAGAGAGACCGAGACACCGGGGGTGACAAGAGAGACTGAGACATCGGGGGTGACAAGAGGGACCTAGACATTGGGGGTGACAAGAGGGACTGAGACACCGGGGGTGACAAGAGAGACCGAGACACCGGGAGTGACAAGAGAGACCGAGACACCGGGGGTGACAAGAGGGACCGAGACACCGGGGGGGACAAGAGGGACCGAGACACCGGGGGTGACAAGAGGGACCGAGACACCGGGGGGGACAAGAGGGACCGAGACACCGAGGGTGACAAGAGGGACCGAGACACCGGTGGTGACAAAAGGGACCGAGACTCCGGGGGTGACAAGAGAGACTGAGACACCGGGGGTGACAAGAGGTACCGAGACACCGGGGGTGACAAGTGGGACCGAGACACCGGGGGTGACAAGAGGGACCGAGACACCGGGGGTGACAAGAGAGACTGAGACAACGGGGTTGACAAGCGGGACTAAGACACCTGGGGCGACAAGAGAGACTGAGACACCGGGGGTGGCAAGAGGGACTGAGACACCGGGGGTGACAATCGGGACTAGGACACCGGGGGCGACAAGAGAGACTGAGACACCGGGGGTGGCAAGAGGGACTGAGACACCGGGGGTGACAAGAGAGACCGAGACACCGGGGTTGACAAGCGGGTCTAAGACACCGGGGGTGACAAGAGAGACCGAGACACCGGGGGTGACAACAGGGACTGAGACACCGGGGGTGACAAGAGGGACTGAGACACCGGGGGTGACAAGAGGAACTGAGACACCGGGGGTGACAAGAGGGACCGGGGACACCGGGGGTGACAAGAGAGACTGAGACACCGGGGGTGACAAGAGGGACCGAGACACCGGGGGTGACAAGAGGGACCGGGACACCGGGGGTAACAAGAGGGACCGAGACACCGGGATTGACAAGATGGACCGAGACACCGGGGGTGACAAGAGGGACTGAGACACCGGGGGTGACATGAGAGACCGAGACACCGGGGGAGACAAGAGAGACCGAGCCACCGGGGGTGACAAGAGAGACTGAGACACCGGGGGTGACAAGAGGGACCGAGACACCGGGGGTGACAAGAGAGATTGAGACACCGGGGGTGACAAGAGGGACCGAGACACCGGGGGTGACAAGAGAGAACGTTGACACCGGGGGTGACAAGATGACCGAGGCACCGGGGGTGACAAGAGAGACTGAGACACCGGGGGCGACAAGAGAGACCGAGACACCGGGGGTGACAAGAGAGACCGAGACACCGGGGGTGACAAGAGAGACCGAGACACCGGGGGTGAGAAGAGGCACTGAGACACCGGGGGTGACAAGAGAGACTGAGATACCGGGGGTGCCAAGAGAGACTGAGACACCGGGAGAGACAAGAGGGACCTAGACACCGGGGGTGACAAGAGAGACTGAGACACCAGGGGTGACAAGAGAGACCGGGGACAAGAAAGACCGAGTCACCGGGGGTGACATGAGGGACCGAGACACCGGGGGTGACAATCGGGACTGAAACACCGGGGCTGACAAGAGGGACCATGACACCGGGGGTGACAAGAGAGACCGAGACACCGGGGGTGACAAGAGGGACTGAGACACCGGGGGTGACAAGACAGACCGAGACACCGGGGGTGACAAGAGAGACCGAGACACCGGGGGTGACAAGAGAGACTGAGACACCGGGGGTGACAAGAGGGACTGAGACACCGGGGGTGACAAGAGAGACCGAGACCCCGGGGGTGACAAGACAGACCGAGACACCGGGGGTGACAAGAGAGACCGAGACACCGGGGGTGACAAGAGAGACTGAGACACCGGGGGTGAAAAGAGGGACTGAGACACCGGGGGTGACAAGACGGACCGAGACACCGGGGGTGACAAGACAGACCGAGACACCGGGGGTGACAAGAGAGACCGAGACACCGGGGGTGACAAGAGAGACTGAGACACCGGGAGAGACAAGAGGGTCCTAGACACCGGGGGTGACAAGAGAGACTGAGACACCAGGGGTGACAAGAGAGACCGGGGACAAGAAAGACCGAGACACCGGGGGTGACAAGAGGGACCGAGACACCGGGGGTGACAATCGGGTCTGAAACACCGGGGGTGACAAGAGGGACCATGACACTGGGGGTGACAAGAGAGACCGAGACACCGGGGTGACAAGAGGGACTGAGACACCGGGGGTGACAAGACAAACCGAGACACCGGGGGTGACAAGAGAGACCGTGACACCGGGGGTGACAAGAGGGACTGAGACACCGGGGGTGACAAGAGGGACTGAGACACCGGGGGTGACAAGAGGGACCGAGACTCCGGGGGTGACAAGAGAGACCGAGACACCGGCGGTGACAAGAGAGACCGAGACGCTGGGGTTGACAAGAGAGACTGAGACACCGGGGGTGACAAGAGGGATTGAGACACCGGGGGTGACAAGAGGGACCGAGACACCGGGGGTGACAAGACAGACCGAGACACCGGGGGTGACAAGAGAGACCGAGACACCGGGGGTGACAAGAGAGACCAAGCCACCGGGGGTGACAAGAGAGACTGAGACACCGGGGGTGACAAGAGAGACTGAGACACCGGGGGTGACAAGAGGGAGGCAGACACCGGGGGTGACAAGAGGGACCAAGACACCGGGGGTGACAGGACAGACCGAGACACCGGGGGTGACAAGAGGGTCTGAGACACCGGAGGTGAAGAGAGAGACCGAGACACCGGGGGTGACAGGAGAGACCGAGACACCAGGGGTGACAAGAGAGACCGAGACACCGGGGGTGACAAGAGAGACTGAGACACCGGGGGGGGAGAAGAGAGACTGAGACACCGGGGGTGACAAGAGGGACTGAGACACCGGGGGTAACAAGAGAGACTGAGACACCGGGGGTGACAAGAGGCACTGAGACACCGGGGGTAACAAGAGAGACTGAGACACCGGGGGTGTCAAGAGGCACCTAGACACCGGGGGTGACAAGAGAGACTGAGACACCGGGGGTGACAAGAGAGACTGAGACACCGGGGGTGACAAGAGGGACCTAGACACCGGGGGTGACCAGAGAGACTGAGACACCGGGGGTGCCAAAGAGACCGGGGACAAGAAAGACCAAGACACCGGGGGTGACAAGAGGAACCGAGACACCGGGGGTGACAATCGGGACTGAGACACTGGGGGTGACAAGAGTGATTGAGACACCGGAGGTGATAAGAGAGACCGAGACACCGGGAGTGACAAGAGAGACCGAGACACCGGGGATGACAAGAGGGACCGAGACACCGGGGGTGACAAGAGAGAGCGAGACACCGGGAGTGACAAGAGAGACTGAGACACCGGGGGTGACAAGAGGGACTGAGACACCGGGGGTGACAAGAGAGACTGAGACACCGTGGGTGACAAGAGAGACGGAGACACTGGTGGTGACAAGAGGGACTGAGACACCGGGGGTGACAAGAGAGACCGAGACACCGGGGGTGACAAGAGGGACCGAGACACCGGGGGGGACAAGAGGGACCGAGACACCGGGGGTGACAAGAGGGACCGAGACACCGGGGGTGACAAGAGAGACTGAGACACCGGGGGTGACAAGAGGGACCGAGACACCGGTGGTGACAAAAGGTACCGAGACACCGGGGGTGACATGAGGGACCGAGACACCGGGGGTGACAAGAGAGACAGGGGACAAGAAAGACCGAGACACCGGGGGTGACATGAGGGACCGAGACACCGGGGGTGACAATCGGGACTGAAACACTGGGGGTGACAAGAGGGACCTAGACACTGGCTGTGAAAAGAGAGACCGAGACACCGGGAGTGACAAGAGAGACCGAGACACCGGGAGTGACAAGAGAGACCGAGACACCGGGGGTGACAAGAGAGACTGAGACACCGGGGGTGACAAGAGAGACCAAGACACTGAGGGTGACAAGAGAGACTGAGACACCGGGGGTGACAAGAGGGACCAAGACACCGGGGGTGACAAGAGAGACTGAGACACCGGAGGTGCCAAGAGAGACTGAGACACCGGGAGAGACAAGAGGGACCTAGACACCGGGGGTGACAAGAGAGACTGAGACACCAGGGGTGACAAGAGAGACCGGGGAGAAGAACGACCGAGACACCGGGGGTGACAAGAGGGACCGAGACACCGGGGGTGACAATCGGGACTGAGACATCGGGGGTGACAAGAGGGACCATGACACCGGGGGTGACAAGAGGGACTGAGACACCGGGGGTGACAAGAGGGACTGAGACACCGGGGGTGACAAGAGAGACCGAGACACCGGGGGTGACAAGAGAGACTGAGACACCGGGGGTGACAAGAGGGACTGAGACACCGGGGGTGATAAGAGGGATCGAGACCCCGGGGGTGACAAGACAGACCGAGACACCGGGGGTGACAAGAGAGACCGAGACACCGGGGGTGACAAGAGAGACTGAGACACCGGGGGTGACAAGAGGGACTGAGACACCGGGGGTGACAAGAGGGACCGAGACACCGGGGGTGACAAGACAGACCGAGACACCGGGGGTGACAAGAGAGACCGAGACACCGGGGGTGACAAGAGGGACCAAGACACCGGGGGGTGACAAGAGGGACCATGACACCGGGGGTGACAAGAGAGACCGAGACACCGGGGGTGACAAGAGAGACCGAGACACCGGGGGTGACAAGAGGGACCGAGACACCGGGGGTGACAATAGAGACTGAGACACCGGGGGTGACAAGAGAGACTGAGACACCGGGGGTGACAAGAGGGACCAAGACACCGGGGGTGACAAGAGAGACTGAGACACCGGGGGTGACAAGAGAGACTGAGACACCGGGGGTGACAAGAGGGACGAAGACACCGGGGGTGACAAGAGGGACCAAGACACCGGGGGTGACAGGACAGACCCAGACACCGGGGGTGACAAGAGGGTCCGAGACACCGGAGGTGACAGGTGAGACCGAGACACCGGGGGTGACAAGAGAGACCGAGACACCGGGGGTGACAAGAGAGACTGAGACACCGGGGGTGACAAGAGGGTCTGAGACACCGGGGGTAACAAGAGAGACTGAGACACCGGGGGTGCCAAAGAGACCGGGGACAAGAAAGACCAAGACACCGGTGGTGGCAAGAGGAACCGAGACACCGGGGGTGACAATCGGGACTGAGACACTGGGGGTGACAAGAGTGACTGAGACACCGGGGGTGACAAGAGAGACCGAGACACCGGGAGTGACAAGAGAGACCGAGACACCGGGGGTGACAAGAGGGACCGAGACACCGGGGGTGACAAGAGAGACCGAGACACCGGGAGTGACAAGAGAGACTGAGACACCGGGGGCGACAAGAGAGACGGAGACACCGGGGGTGACAAGTGGGAATGAGACACCGGGGGTGACAAGAGAGACCGAGACACCGGGGGTGTCAAGAGATTCCGAGACACCGGGGGTGTCAAGAGATTCCGAGACACCGGGGGTGACAATAGGGACCGAGACACCGGGGGGGACAATAGGGACCGAGACACCGGGGGTAACAAGAGAGACTGAGACACCGGGGGTGCCAAAGAGACCGGGGACAAGAAAGACCAAGACACCGGTGGTGACAAGAGGAACCGAGACACCGGAAGTGACAATCGGGACTGAGACACTGGGGGTGACAAGAGTGACTGAGACACCGGGGGTGACAAGAGAGACCGAGACACCGGGAGTGACAAGAGAGACCGAGACACCGGGGGTGACAAGAGGGACCGAGACACCGGGGGTGACAAGAGAGACCGAGACACCGGGAGTGACAAGAGAGACTGAGACACCGGGGGTGACAAGAGGGACTGAGACACCGGGGGGGACAAGAGAGACTGAGACACCGGGGGTGACAAGAGAGACGGAGACACCGGGGGTGACAAGAGGACTGAGACACCGGGGGTGACAAGAGAGACCGAGACACCGGGGGTGTCAAGAGATTCCGAGACACCTGGGGTGACAAGAGGGACCGAGACACCGGGGGGGACAAGAGATTCCGAGACACCGGGGGTGACAAGAGGGACCGAGACAACCGGGGAGGACAAGAGGGACCGAGACACCGGGGGTGACAAGAGGGACCGAGACACCGGTGGTGACAAAAGGGACCGAGACTCCGGGGGTGACAAGAGAGACAGAGACTCCGGGGGTGACAAGAGGTACCGAGACACCGGGGGTGACAAGAGGGACCGAGACACCGGGGGTGACAAGAGGGACTGAGACACCGGGGGTGACAAGAGAGACAGGGGACAAGAAAGACCGAGACACCGGGGGTGACAAGTGGGACCGAGACACCGGGGGTGACAATCGGGACTGAAACTCTGGGGGTGACAAGAGGGACCTAGACACTGGGTGTGAAAAGAGAGACCGAGACACCGGGGGTGACAAGAGAGACCGAGACACCGGGAGTGACAAGAGAGACCGAGACACCGGGGGTGACAAGAGAGACTGAGACACCGGGGGTGACAAGAGAGACCGAGACACCGGGGGTGACAAGAGAGACCGAGACACTGGGGGTTGACAAGAGGGACCGAAACACCGGGGGTGACAAGAGAGACCGAGACACCGGGGGTGACAAGAGAGACTGAGACACCGGGGGGTGACAAGACAGACCGAGACACCGGGGGTGACAAGACAGACCGAGACACCGGGGGTGACAAGAGAGACCGAGACACTGGGGGTGACAAGAGAGACTGAGACACCGGGGGTGACAAGAGGGACCAAGACACCGGGGGTGACAAGAGACACCGAGACACTGGGGGTGACAAGAGAGACTGAGACACCGGGGGTGACAAGAGGGACCAAGACACCGGGGGTGACAAGAGAGACCGAGACACCGGGAGTGACAAGAGAGACTGAGACACCGAGGGTGACAAGATGGACCGAGACACCGGGGGTGACATGAGGGACCAAGACACCGGGGGTGACAGGACAGACCGAGACACCGGGGGTGACAAGAGGGACCGAGACACCGGGGGTGACAAGAGAGACCGAGACACTGGGGGGTGACAAGAGGGACCGAAACACCGGGGTTGACAAGAGAGACCGAGACACCGGGGGTGACAAGAGAGACTGAGACACCGGGGGGTGACAAGAGAGACCGAGACACCGGGGGTGACAAGAGAGACCGAGACACCGGGGGTGAGAAGAGGCACTGAGACTCCGGGGGTGACAAGAGAGACTGAGATACCGGGGGTGCCAAGAGAGACTGAGACACCGGGAGAGACAAGAGGGACCTAGACACCGGGGGTGACAAGAGAGACTGAGACACCAGGGGTGACAAGAGAGACCGGGGACAAGAAAGACCGAGACACCGGGGGTGACATGAGGGACCGAGACACCGGGGGTGACAATCGGGACTGAAACACCGGGGGTGACAAGAGGGACCATGACACCGGGGGTGACAAGAGAGACCGAGACACCGGGGGTGACAAGAGGGACTGAGACACCGGGGGTGACAAGACAGACCGAAGACACCGGGTTTGACAAGAGAGACCGAGACACCGGGGGTGACAAGAGAGACTGAGACACCGGGTGTGACAAGAGGGCCTGAGACACCGGGGGTGACAAGAGGGACCGAGACCCAGGGGGTGACAAGACAGAGCGAGACACCGGGCGTGACAAGAGAGACCGAGACACCGGGGGTGACAAGAGAGACTGAGACTCCGGGGGTGACAAGTGGGACTGAGACACCGGGGGTGACAAGAGGGACCGAGACACCGGGGGTGACAAGACAGACCGAGACACCGGGGGTGACAAGAGAGACCGAGACACCGGGGGTGACAAGAGAGACTGAGACACCGGGAGAGACAAGAGGGACCTAGACACCGGGGGTGACAAGAGAGACTGAGACACGAGGGGTGACAAGAGAGACTGGGGACAAGAAAGACCGAGACACCGAGGGTGACAAGAGGGACCGAGACACCGGGGGTGACAATCGGGACTGAAACACGGGGGGTGACAAGAGGGACCATGACACTGGGGGTGACAAGAGAGACCGAGACACCGGGGGTGACAATAGGGACCGAGACACCGGGGGGGACAAGAGAGACCGGGGACAAGAAAGACCGAGACACCGGGGGTGACAAGAGGGACCGAGACACCGGGGGTGACAATCGGGACTGAAACACCGGGGGTGACAAGAGGGACCATGACACTGGGGGTGACAAGAGAGACCGAGACACCGGGGGTGACAAGAGGGACTGAGACACCGGGGGTGACAAGACAGACCGAGACACCGGGGGTGACAAGAGAGACCGTGACACCGGGGGTGACAAGAGGGACTGAGACACCGGGGGTGACAAGAGGGACCGAGACTCCGGGGGTGACAAGACAGACCGAGACACCGGCGGTGACAAGAGAGACCGAGACGCTGGGGTTGACAAGAGAGACTGAGACACCGGGGGTGACAAGAGGGATTGAGACACCGGGGGTGACAAGAGGGACCGAGACACCGGGGGTGACAAGACAGACCGAGACACCGGGGGTGACAAGAGAGACCGAGACACCGGGGGTGACAAGAGAGACCAAGCCACCGGGGGTGACAAGAGAGACTGAGACACCGGGGGTGACAAGAGAGACTGAGACACCGGGGGTGACAAGAGGGAGGCAGACACCGGGGGTGACAAGAGGGACCAAGACACCGGGGGTGACAGGACAGACCGAGACACCGGGGGTGACAAGAGGGTCTGAGACACCGGAGGTGAAGAGAGAGACCGAGACACCGGGGGTGACAGGAGAGACCGAGACACCAGGGGTGACAAGAGAGACCGAGACACCGGGGGTGACAAGAGAGACTGAGACACCGGGGGGGGAGAAGAGAGACTGAGACACCGGGGGTGACAAGAGGGACTGAGACACCGGGGGTAACAAGAGAGACTGAGACACCGGGGGTGACAAGAGGCACTGAGACACCGGGGGTAACAAGAGAGACTGAGACACCGGGGGTGTCAAGAGGCACCTAGACACCGGGGGTGACAAGAGAGACTGAGACACCGGGGGTGACAAGAGAGACTGAGACACCGGGGGTGACAAGAGGGACCTAGACACCGGGGGTGACCAGAGAGACTGAGACACCGGGGGTGCCAAAGAGACCGGGGACAAGAAAGACCAAGACACCGGGGGTGACAAGAGGAACCGAGACACCGGGGGTGACAATCGGGACGGAGACACCGGGGGTGACAAGAGGGACTGAGACACCGGGGGTGACAAGAGAGACTGAGACACCGTGGGTGACAAGAGAGACGGAGACACTGGCGGTGACAAGAGGGACTGAGACACCGGGGGTGACAAGAGAGACCGAGACACCGGGGGTGACAAGAGATTCCGAGACACCGGGGGTGACAAGAGGGACCGAGACACCGGGGGGGACAAGAGGGACCGAGACACCGGGGGTGACAAGAGGGACCGAGACACCGGGGGTGACAAGAGAGACTGAGACACCGGGGGTGACAAGAGGGACCGAGACACCGGTGGTGACAAAAGGTACCGAGACACCGGGGGTGACATGAGGGACCGAGACACCGGGGGTGACAAGAGAGACAGGGGACAAGAAAGACCGAGACACCGGGGGTGACAAGAGGGACCGAGACACCGGGGGTGACAATCGGGACTGAAACACTGGGGGTGACAAGAGGTACCTAGACACTGGCTGTGAAAAGAGAGACCGAGACACCGGGGGTGACAAGAGAGACCGAGACACCGGGAGTGACAAGAGAGACCGAGACACCGGGGGTGACAAGAGAGACTGAGACACCGGGGGTGACAAGAGAGACCAAGACACTGAGGGTGACAAGAGAGACTGAGACACCGGGGGTGACAAGAGGGACCAAGACACCGGGGGTGACAAGAGAGACTGAGACACCGGAGGTGCCAAGAGAGACTGAGACACCGGGAGAGACAAGAGGGACCTAGACACCGGGGGTGACAAGAGAGACTGAGACACCAGGGGTGACAAGAGAGACCGGGGAGAAGAACGACCGAGACACCGGGGGTGACAAGAGGGACCGAGACACCGGGGGTGACAATCGGGACTGAGACATCGGGGGTGACAAGAGGGACCATGACACCGGGGGTGACAAGAGGGACTGAGACACCGGGGGTGACAAGAGGGACTGAGACACCGGGGGTGACAAGAGAGACCGAGACACCGGGGGTGACAAGAGAGACTGAGACACCGGGGGTGACAAGAGGGACTGAGACACCGGGGGTGATAAGAGGGATCGAGACCCCGGGGGTGACAAGACAGACCGAGACACCGGGGGTGACAAGAGAGACCGAGACACCGGGGGTGACAAGAGAGACTGAGACACCGGGGGTGACAAGAGGGACTGAGACACCGGGGGTGACAAGAGGGACCGAGACACCGGGGGTGACAAGACAGACCGAGACACCGGGGGTGACAAGAGAGACCGAGACACCGGGGGTGACAA
This sequence comes from Chiloscyllium punctatum, assembly GCF_047496795.1. Taxonomy (NCBI): domain Eukaryota; kingdom Metazoa; phylum Chordata; class Chondrichthyes; order Orectolobiformes; family Hemiscylliidae; genus Chiloscyllium; species Chiloscyllium punctatum. Next base: position 98,141,958 of record NC_092744.1, read on the forward strand.
GAGGGACCAAGACACCGGGGGGTGACAAGAGGGACCATGACACCGGGGGTGACAAGAGAGACCGAGACACCGGGGGTGACAAGAGAGACCGAGACACCGGGGGTGACAAGAGGGACCGAGACACCGGGGGTGACAATAGAGACTGAGACACCGGGGGTGACAAGAGAGACTGAGACACCGGGGGTGACAAGAGGGACCAAGACACCGGGGGTGACAAGAGAGACTGAGACACCGGGGGTGACAAGAGAGACTGAGACACCGGGGGTGACAAGAGGGACGAAGACACCGGGGGTGACAAGAGGGACCAAGACACCGGGGGTGACAGGACAGACCCAGACACCGGGGGTGACAAGAGGGTCCGAGACACCGGAGGTGACAGGTGAGACCGAGACACCGGGGGTGACAAGAGAGACCGAGACACCGGGGGTGACAAGAGAGACCGAGACACCGGGGGTGACAAGAGAGACTGAGACACCGGGGGTGACAAGAGGGACTGAGACACCGGGGGTAACAAGAGAGACTGAGACACCGGGGGTGCCAAAGAGACCGGGGACAAGAAAGACCAAGACACCGGTGGTGACAAGAGGAACCGAGACACCGGGGGTGACAATCGGGACTGAGACACTGGGGGTGACAAGAGTGACTGAGACACCGGGGGTGACAAGAGAGACCGAGACACCGGGAGTGACAAGAGAGACCGAGACACCGGGGGTGACAAGAGGGACCGAGACACCGGGGGTGACAAGAGAGACCGAGACACCGGGAGTGACAAGAGAGACTGAGACACCGGGGGCGACAAGAGAGACGGAGACACCGGGGGTGACAAGTGGGAATGAGACACCGGGGGTGACAAGAGAGACCGAGACACCGGGGGTGTCAAGAGATTCCGAGACACCTGGGGTGACAAGAGGGACCGAGACACCGGGGGGGGACAAGAGGGACCGAGACACCGGGGGTGACAAGAGGGACTGAGACACCGGGGGTGACAAGAGAGACTGAGACACCGGGGGTGTCAAGAGATTCCGAGACACCGGGGGTGACAATAGGGACCGAGACACCGGGGGGGACAATAGGGACCGAGACACCGGGGGTAACAAGAGAGACTGAGACACCGGGGGTGCCAAAGAGACCGGGGACAAGAAAGACCAAGACACCGGTGGTGACAAGAGGAACCGAGACACCGGGGGTGACAATCGGGACTGAGACACCGGGGGTGACAAGAGAGACGGAGACACCGGGGGTGACAAGAGGACTGAGACACCGGGGGTGACAAGAGAGACCGAGACACCGGGGGTGTCATGAGATTCCGAGACACCGGGGGTGACAAGAGGGACCGAGACAACCGGGGAGGACAAGAGGGACCGAGACACCGGGGGTGACAAGAGGGACCGAGACACCGGTGGTGACAAAAGGGACCGAGACTCCGGGGGTGACAAGAGAGACAGAGACTCCGGGGGTGACAAGAGGTACCGAGACACCAGGGGTGACAAGAGGGACCGAGACACCGGGGGTGACAAGAGGGACTGAGACACCGGGGGTGACAAGAGAGACAGGGGACAAGAAAGACCGAGACACCGGGGGTGACAAGTGGGACCGATACACCGGGGGTGACAATCGGGACTGAAACACTGGGGGTGACAAGAGGGACCTAGACACTGGGTGTGAAAAGAGAGACCGAGACACCGGGGGTGACAAGAGAGACCGAGACACCGGGAGTGACAAGAGAGACCGAGACACCGGGGGTGACAAGAGAGACTGAGACACCGGGGGTGACAAGAGAGACCGAGACACCGGGGGTGACAAGAGAGACCGAGACACTGGGGGTTGACAAGAGGGACCGAAACACCGGGGGTGACAAGAGAGACATAGACACCGGGGGTGACAAGAGAGACTGAGACACCGGGGGGTGACAAGACAGACCGAGACACCGGGGGTGACAAGACAGACCGAGACACCGGGGGTGACAAGAGAGACCGAGACACTGGGGGTGACAAGAGAGACTGAGACACCGGGGGTGACAAGAGGGACCAAGACACCGGGGGTGACAAGAGACACCGAGACACTGGGGGTGACAAGAGAGACTGAGACACCGGAGGTGACAAGAGGGACCAAGACACCGGGGGTGACAAGAGAGACCGAGACACCGGGAGTGACAAGAGAGACTGAGACACCGAGGGTGACAAGATGGACCGAGACACCGGGGGTGACATGAGGGACCAAGACACCGGGGGTGACAGGACAGACCGAGACACCGGGGGTGACAAGAGGGACCGAGACACCGGGGGTGACAAGAGAGACCGAGACACTGGGGGGTGACAAGAGGGACCGAAACACCGGGGTTGACAAGAGAGACCGAGACACCGGGGGTGACAAGAGAGACTGAGACACCGGGGGGTGACAAGAGAGACCGAGACACCGGGGGTGACAAGAGAGACCGAGACACCGGGGGTGAGAAGAGGCACTGAGACTCCGGGGGTGACAAGAGAGACTGAGATACCGGGGGTGCCAAGAGAGACTGAGACACCGGGAGAGACAAGAGGGACCTAGACACCGGGGGTGACAAGAGAGACTGAGACACCAGGGGTGACAAGAGAGACCGGGGACAAGAAAGACGGAGACACCGGGGGTGACATGAGGGACCGAGACACCGGGGGTGACAAGACAGACCGAAGACACCGGGTTTGACAAGAGAGACCGAGACACCGGGGGTGACAAGAGAGACTGAGACACCGGGGGTGACAAGAGGGCCTGAGACACCGGGGGTGACAAGAGGGACCGAGACCCAGGGGGTGACAAGACAGAGCGAGACACCGGGGGTGACAAGAGAGACCGAGACACCGGGGGTGACAAGAGAGACTGAGACACCGGGGGTGACAAGTGGGACTGAGACACCGGGGGTGACAAGAGGGACCGAGACACCGGGGGTGACAAGACAGACCGAGACACCGGGGGTGACAAGAGAGACCGAGACACCGGGGGTGACAAGAGAGACTGAGACACCGGGAGAGACAAGAGGGACCTAGACACCGGGGGTGACAAGAGAGACTGAGACACGAGGGGTGACAAGAGAGACTGGGGACAAGAAAGACCGAGACACCGGGGGTGACAAGAGGGACCGAGACACCGGGGGTGACAATCGGGACTGAAACACCGGGGGTGACAAGAGGGACCATGACACTGGGGGTGACAAGAGAGACCGAGACACCGGGGGTGACAATAGGGACCGAGACACCGGGGGGGACAAGAGGGACCGAGACACCGGGGGTAACAAGAGAGACTGAGACACCGGGGGTGCCAAAGAGACCGGGGACAAGAAAGACCAAGACACCGGTGGTGACAAGAGGAACCGAGACACCGGGGGTGACAATCGGGACTGAGACACTGGGGGTGACAAGAGTGACTGAGACACCGGGGGTGACAAGAGAGACCGAGACACCGGGAGTGACAAGAGAGACCGAGACACCGGGGGTGACAAGAGGGACCGAGACACCGGGGGTGACAAGAGAGACGGAGACACCGGGGGTGACAAGAGGACTGAGACACCGGGGGTGACAAGAGAGACCGAGACACCGGGGGTGTCAAGAGATTCCGAGACACCGGGGGTGACAAGAGGGACCGAGACACCGGGGGGGACAAGAGGGACCGAGACACCGGGGGTGACAAGAGGGACCGAGACACCGGTGGTGACAAAAGGGACCGAGACTCCGGGGGTGACAAGAGAGACAGAGACTCCGGGGGTGACAAGAGGTACCGAGACACCGGGGGTGACAAGAGGGACCGAGACACCGGGGGTGACAAGAGGGACTGAGACACCGGGGGTGACAAGAGAGACAGGGGACAAGAAAGACCGAGACACCGGGGGTGACAAGTGGGACCGAGAGACCGGGGGTGACAATCGGGACTGAAACACTGGGGGTGACAAGAGGGACCTAGACACTGGGTGTGAAAAGAGAGACCGAGACACCGGGGGTGACAAGAGAGACCGAGACACCGGGAGTGATAAGAGAGACCGAGACACCGGGGGTGACAAGAGAGACTGAGACACCGGGGGTGACAAGAGAGACCGAGACACCGGGGGTGACAAGAGAGACCGAGACACTGGCGGGTGACAAGAGGGACCGAAACACCGGGGGTGACAAGAGAGACCGAGACACCGGGGGTGACAAGAGAGACTGAGACACCGGGGGGTGACAAGACAGACCGAGACACCGGGGGTGACAAGAGAGACCGAGACACTGGGGGTGACAAGAGAGACTGAGACACCGGGGGTGACAAGAGGGACCAAGACACCGGGGGTGACAAGAGAGACCGAGACACTGGGGGTGACAAGAGAGACTGAGACACCGGGGGTGACAAGAGGGACCAAGACACCGGGGGTGACAAGAGAGACCGAGACACCGGGAGTGACAAGAGAGACTGAGACACCGAGGGTGACAAGATGGACCGAGACACCGGGGGTGACAAGAGGGACCAAGACACCGGGGGTGACAGGACAGACCGAGACACCGGGGGTGACAAGAGGGACCGAGACACCGGGGGTGACAAGAGAGACCGAGACACTGGGGGGTGACAAGAGGGACCGAAACACCGGGGGTGACAAGAGAGACCGAGACACCGGGGGTGACAAGAGAGACTGAGACACCGGGGGGTGACAAGAGAGACCGAGACACCGGGGGTGACAAGAGAGACCGAGACACCGGGGGTGAGAAGAGGCACTGAGACTCCGGGGGTGACAAGAGAGACTGAGATACCGGGGGTGCCAAGAGAGACTGAGACACCGGGAGAGACAAGAGGGACCTAGACACCGGGGGTGACAAGAGAGACTGAGACACCAGGGGTGACAAGAGAGACCGGGGACAAGAAAGACCGAGACACCGGGGGTGACATGAGGGACCGAGACACCGGGGGTGACAATCGGGACTCAGACACCGGGGGTGACAAGAGGGACCATGACACCGGGGGTGACAAGAGAGACCGAGACACCGGGGGTGACAAGAGGGACCGAGACACCGGGGGTGACAAGAGAGACTGAGACACCGGGGGTGACAAGAGGGCCTGAGACACCGGGGGTGACAAGAGGGACCGAGACCCCGGGGGTGACAAGACAGAGCGAGACACCGGGGGTGACAAGAGAGACCGAGACACCGGGGGTGACAAGAGAGACTGAGACACCGGGGGTGACAAGTGGGACTGAGACACCGGGGGTGACAAGAGGGACCGAGACACCGGGGGTGACAAGACAGACCGAGACACCGGGGGTGACAAGAGAGACCGAGACACCGGGGGTGACAAGAGAGACTGAGACACCGGGAGAGACAAGAGGGACCTAGACACCGGGGGTGACAAGAGAGACTGAGACACGAGGGGTGACAAGAGAGACTGGGGACAAGAAAGACCGAGACACCGGGGGTGACACGAGGGACCGAGACACCGGGGGTGACAATCGGGACTGAAACACCGGGGGTGACAAGAGGGACCATGACACTGGGGGTGACAAGAGAGACCGAGACACCGGGGGTGACAAGAGGGACCGAGACACCGGGGGTGACAAGACAGACCGAGACACCGGGGGTGACAAGAGAGACCGTGACACCGGGGGTGACAAGAGAGACTGAGACACCGGGGGTGACAAGAGGGACTGAGACACCGGGGGTGACAAGAGGGACCGAGACACCGGGGGTGACAAGAGTTACGCAGACACCGGGGGTGACAAGAGGGACCAAGACACCGGGGGTGACAGGACAAACCGAGACACCGGGGGTGACAAGAGGGTCCGAGACACCGGAGGTGACAAGAGAGACCGAGACACCGGGGGTGACAGGAGAGACCGAGACACCGGGGGTGACAAGAGAGACCGAGACACCGTGGGTGACAAGAGAGACTGAGACACCGGGGGGGGAGAAGAGAGACTGAGACACCGGGGGTGACAAGAAGGACTGAGACACCGGGGGTAACAAGAGAGACTGAGACACCGGGGGTGACAAGAGGCACTGAGACACCGGGGGTAAAAAGAGAGACTGAGAAACCGGGGGAGACAAGAGGGACTGAGACACCGGGGGTGACAAGATGGACCGAGACACCGGGGGTGACAAGAGGGACTGAGACACCGGGGGTGACAAGAGAGACTGAGACACCGGGGGTGACAAGAGGGACCTAGACACCGGGGGTGACCAGAGAGACTGAGACACCGGGGGTGCCAAAGAGACCGGGGACAAGAAAGACCAAGACACCGGGGGTGACAAGAGGAACCGAGACACCGGGGGTGACAATCGGGACGGAGACACTGGGGGTGACAAGAGTGACTGAGACACCGGGGGTGACAAGAGAGACCGAGACACCGGGAGTGACAAGAGAGACCGAGACACCGGGGGTGACAAGAGGGACCGAGACACCGGGGGTGACAAGAGAGACCGAGACACCGGGGGTGACAAGAGGGACCGAGACACCGGGGGTGACAAGAGAGACCGAGACACCGGGAGTGACAAGAGAGACTGAGACACCGGGGGCGACAAGAGAGACGGAGACACCGGGGGTGACAAGAGGGAATGAGACACCGGGGGTGACAAGAGAGACCGAGACACCGGGGGTGTCAAGAGATTCCGAGACACCTGGGCTGACAAGAGGGACCGAGACACCGGGGGGGACAAGAGGGACCGAGACACCGGGGGTGACAAGAGGGACTGAGACGCCGGGGGTGACAAGAGAGACTGAGACACCGGGTGCGACAAGAGAGACGGAGACACCGGGGGTGACAAGAGGGACTGAGACACCGGGGGTGACAAGAGAGACCGAGACACCGGGGGTGTCAAGAGATTCCGAGACACCGGGGGTGACAATAGGGACCGAGACACCGGGGGGGACAAGAGGGACCGAGACACCGGGGGTAACAAGAGAGACTGAGACACCGGGGGTGCCAAAGAGACCGGGGACAAGAAAGACCAAGACACCGGTGGTGACAAGAGGAACCGAGACACCGGGGGTGACAATCGGGACTGAGACACTGGGGGTGACAAGAGTGACTGAGACACCGGGGGTGACAAGAGAGACCGAGTCACCGGGAGTGACAAGAGAGACCGAGACACCGGGGGTGACAAGAGGGACCGAGACACCGGGGGTGACAAGAGAGACCGAGACACCGGGGGTGACAAGAGAGACCGAGACACCGGGGGCGACAAGAGAGACTGAGACACCGGGGGCGACAAGAGAGACTGAGACACCAGGGGTGACAAGAGAGACCGAGACACCGGGGGTGACAAGAGAGACCGAGACACTGGGGGGTGACAAGAGGGACCGAAACACCGGGGGTGACAAGAGAGACCGAGACACCGGGGGTGACAAGAGAGACTGAGACACCGGGGGTGACAAGAGAGACTGAGACACCGGGGGTGACAAGAGAGACCGAGACACCGGGGGTGACAAGAGAGACCGAGACACTGGGGGGTGACAAGAGGGACCGAAACACCGGGGGTGACAAGAGAGACCGAGACACCGGGGGTGACAAGAGAGACTGAGACACCGGGGGGTGACAAGACAGACCGAGACACCGGGGGTGACAAGAGAGACCGAGACACTGGGGGTGACAAGAGAGACTGAGACACCGGGGGTGACAAGAGGGACCAAGACACCGGGGGTGACAAGAGAGACCGAGACACTGGGGGTGACAAGAGAGACTGAGACACCGGGGGTGACAAGAGGGACCAAGACACCGGTGGTGACAAGAGAGACCGAGACACCGGGAGTGACAAGAGAGACTGAGACACCGAGGGTGACAAGATGGACCGAGACACCGGGGGTGACAAGAGGGACCAAGACACCGGGGGTGACAGGACAGACCGAGACACCGGGGGTGACAAGAGGGACCGAGACACCGGGGGTGACAAGAGAGACCGAGACACTGGGGGGTGACAAGAGGGACCGAAACACCGTGGTTGACAAGAGAGACCGAGACACCGGGGGTGACAAGAGAGACTGAGACACCGGGGGGTGACAAGAGAGACCGAGACACCGGGGGTGACAAGAGAGACCGAGACATCGGGGGTGAGAAGAGGCACTGAGACTCCGGGGGTGACAAGAGAGACTGAGATACCGGGGGTGCCAAGAGAGACTGAGACACCGGGAGAGACAAGAGGGACCTAGACACCGGGGGTGACAAGAGAGACTGAGACACCAGGGGTGACAAGAGAGACCGGGGACAAGAAAGACCGAGACAATCGGGACATGAGGGACCGAGACACCGGGGGTGACAATCGGGACTGAAACACCGGGGGTGACAAGAGGGACCATGACACCGGGGGTGACAAGAGAGACCGAGACACCGGGGGTGACAAGAGGGACTGAGACACCGGGGGTGACAAGACAGACCGAAGACACCGGGTTTGACAAGAGAGACCGAGACACCGGGGGTGACAAGAGAGACTGAGACACCGGGGGTGACAAGAGGGCCTGAGACACCGGGGGTGACAAGAGGGACCGAGACCCCGGGGGTGACAAGACAGAGCGAGACACCGGGGGTGACAAGAGAGACCGAGACACCGGGGGTGACAAGAGAGACTGAGACACCGGGGGTGACAAGTGGGACTGAGACACCGGGGGTGACAAGAGGGACCGAGACACCGGGGGTGACAAGACAGACCGAGACACCGGGGGTGACAAGAGAGACCGAGACGCCGGGGGTGACAAGAGAGACTGAGACACCGGGAGAGACAAGAGGGACCTAGACACCGGGGGTGACAAGAGAGACTGAGACACGAGGGGTGACAAGAGAGACTGGGGACAAGAAAGACCGAGACACCGGGGGTGACAAGAGGGACCGAGACACCGGGGGTGACAATCGGGACTGAAACACCGGGGGTGACAAGAGGGACCATGACACTGGGGGTGACAAGAGAGACCGAGACACCGGGGGTGACAATAGGGACCGAGACACCGGGGGGGACAAGAGGGACCGAGACACCGGGGGTAACAAGAGAGACTGAGACACCGGGGGTGCCAAAGAGACCGGGGACAAGAAAGACCAAGACACCGGTGGTGACAAGAGGAACCGAGACACCGGGGGTGACAATCGGGACTGAGACACTGGGGGTGACAAGAGTGACTGAGACACCGGGGGTGACAAGAGAGACCGAGACACCGGGAGTGACAAGAGAGACCGAGACACCGGGGGTGACAAGAGGGACCGAGACACCGGGGGTGACAAGAGAGACGGAGACACCGGGGGTGACAAGAGGACTGAGACACCGGGGGTGACAAGAGAGACCGAGACACCGGGGGTGTCAAGAGATTCCGAGACACCGGGGGTGACAAGAGGGACCGAGACACCGGGGGGGACAAGAGGGACCGAGACACCGGGGGTGACAAGAGGGACCGAGACACCGGTGGTGACAAAAGGGACCGAGACTCCGGGGGTGACAAGAGAGACAGAGACTCCGGGGGTGACAAGAGGTACCGAGACACCGGGGGTGACAAGAGGGACCGAGACACCGGGGGTGACAAGAGGGACTGAGACACCGGGGGTGACAAGAGAGACAGGGGACAAGAAAGACCGAGACACCGGGGGTGACAAGTGGGACCGAGAGACCGGGGGTGACAATCGGGACTGAAACACTGGGGGTGACAAGAGGGACCTAGACACTGGGTGTGAAAAGAGAGACCGAGACACCGGGGGTGACAAGAGAGACCGAGACACCGGGAGTGACAAGAGAGACCGAGACACCGGGGGTGACAAGAGAGACTGAGACACCGGGGGTGACAAGAGAGACCGAGACACCGGGGGTGACAAGAGAGACCGAGACACTGGGGGGTGACAAGAGGGACCGAAACACCGGGGGTGACAAGAGAGACCGAGACACCGGGGGTGACAAGAGAGACTGAGACACCGGGGGGTGACAAGACAGACCGAGACACCGGGGGTGACAAGAGAGACCGAGACACTGGGGGTGACAAGAGAGACTGAGACACCGGGGGTGACAAGAGGGACCAAGACACCGGGGGTGACAAGAGAGACCGAGACACTGGGGGTGACAAGAGAGACTGAGACACCGGGGGTGACAAGAGGGACCAAGACACCGGGGGTGACAAGAGAGACCGAGGCACCGGGGGTGACAAGAGAGACCGAGACACTGGGGGTGACAAGAGAGACTGAGACGCCGGGGGTGACAAGAGGGACCAAGACACCGGGGGTGACAAGAGAGACCGAGACACCGGGAGTGACAAGAGAGACTGAGACACCGAGGGTGACAAGATGGACCGAGACACCGGGGGTGACAAGAGGGACCAAGACACCGGGGGTGACAGGACAGACCGAGACACCGGGGGTGACAAGAGGGACCGAGACACCGGGGGTGACAAGAGAGACCGAGACACTGGGGGGTGACAAGAGGGACCGAAACACCGGGGGTGACAAGAGAGTCCGAGACACCGGGGGTGACAAGAGAGACTGAGACACCGGGGGGTGACAAGAGAGACCGAGACACCGGGGGTGACAAGAGAGACCGAGACACCGTGGGTGAGAAGAGGCACTGAGACTCCGGGGGTGACAAGAGAGACTGAGATACCGGGGGTGCCAAGAGAGACTGAGACACCGGGAGAGACAAGAGGGACCTAGACACCGGGGGTGACAAGAGAGACTGAGACACCAGGGGTGACAAGAGAGACCGGGGACAAGAAAGACCGAGACACCGGGGGTGACATGAGGGACCGAGACACCGGGGGTGACAATCGGGACTGAAACACCGGGGTTGACAAGAGGGACCATGACACCGGGGGTGACAAGAGAGACCGAGACACCGGGGGTGACAAGAGGGACTGAGACACCGGGGGTGACAAGACAGACCGAAGACACCGGGTTTGACAAGAGAGACCGAGACACCGGGGGTGACAAGAGAGACTGAGACACCGGGGGTGACAAGAGGGCCTGAGACACCGGGGGTGACAAGAGAGACCGAGACACCGGGAGTGACAAGAGAGACTGAGACACCGAGGGTGACAAGATGGACCGAGACACCGGGGGTGACAAGAGGGACCAAGACACCGGGGGTGACAGGACAGACCGAGACACCGGGGGTGACAAGAGGGACCGAGACACCGGGGGTGACAAGAGAGACCGAGACACTGGGGGGTGACAAGAGGGACCGAAACACCGGGGGTGACAAGAGAGACCGAGACACCGGGGGTGACAAGAGAGACTGAGACACCGGGGGGTGACAAGAGAGACCGAGACACCGGGGGTGACAAGAGAGACCGAGACACCGTGGGTGAGAAGAGGCACTGAGACTCCGGGGGTGACAAGAGAGACTGAGATACCGGGGGTGCCAAGAGAGACTGAGACACCGGGAGAGACAAGAGGGACCTAGACACCGGGGGTGACAAGAGAGACTGAGACACCAGGGGTGACAAGAGAGACCGGGGACAAGAAAGACCGAGACACCGGGGGTGACATGAGGGACCGAGACACCGGGGGTGACAATCGGGACTGAAACACCGGGGGTGACAAGAGGGACCATGACACCGGGGGTGACAAGAGAGACCGAGACACCGGGGGTGACAAGAGGGACTGAGACACCGGGGGTGACAAGACAGACCGAAGACACCGGGTTTGACAAGAGAGACCGAGACACCGGGGGTGACAAGAGAGACTGAGACACCGGGGGTGACAAGAGGGCCTGAGACACCGGGGGTGACAAGAGGGACCGAGACCCCGGGGGTGACAAGACAGAGCGAGACACCGGGGGTGACAAGAGAGACCGAGACACCGGGGGTGACAAGAGAGACTGAGACACCGGGGGTGACAAGTGGGACTGAGACACCGGGGGTGACAAGAGGGACCGAGACACCGGGGGTGACAAGACAGACCGAGACACCGGGGGGTGACAAGAGAGACCGAGACACCGGGGGTGACAAGAGAGACTGAGACACCGGGAGAGACAAGAGGGACCTAGACACCGGGGGTGACAAGAGAGACTGAGACACGAGGGGTGACAAGAGAGACTGGGGACAAGAAAGACCGAGACACCGGGGGTGACAAGAGGGACCGAGACACCGGGGGTGACAATCGGGACTGAAACACCGGGGGTGACAAGAGGGACCATGACACTGGGGGTGACAAGAGAGACCGAGACACCGGGGGTGACAAGAGGGACTGAGACACCGGGGGTGACAAGACAGACCGAGACACCGGGGGTGACAAGAGAGACCGTGACACCGGGGGTGACAAGAGAGACTGAGACACCGGGGGTGACAAGAGGGACTGAGACACCGGGGGTGACAAGAGGGACCGAGACACCGGGGGTGACAAGAGTTACGCAGACACCGGGGGTGACAAGAGGGACCAAGACACCGGGGGTGACAGGACAAACCGAGACACCGGGGGTGACAAGAGGGTCCGAGACACCGGAGGTGACAAGAGAGACCGAGACACCGGGGGTGACAGGAGAGACCGAGACACCGGGGGTGACAAGAGAGACCGAGACACCGGGGGTGACAAGAGAGACTGAGACACCGGGGGGGGAGAAGAGAGACTGAGACACCGGGGGTGACAAGAAGGACTGAGACACCGGGGGTAACAAGAGAGACTGAGACACCGGGGGTGACAAGAGGCACTGAGACACCGGGGGTAAAAAGAGAGACTGAGAAACCGGGGGAGACAAGAGGGACTGAGACACCGGGGGTGACAAGATGGACCGAGACACCGGGGGTGACAAGAGGGACTGAGACACCGGGGGTGTCAAGAGGCACCTAGACACCGGGGGTGACAAGAGAGACTGAGACACCGGGGGTGACAAGAGAGACTGAGACACCGGGGGTGACAAGAGGGACCTAGACACCGGGGGTGACCAGAGAGACTGAGACACCGGGGGTGCCAAAGAGACCGGGGACAAGAAAGACCAAGACACCGGGGGTGACAAGAGGAACCGAGACACCGGGGGTGACAATCGGGACGGAGACACTGGGGGTGACAAGAGTGACTGAGACACCGGGGGTGACAAGAGAGACCGAGACACCGGGAGTGACAAGAGAGACCGAGACACCGGGGGTGACAAGAGGGACCGAGACACCGGGGGTGACAAGAGAGACCGAGACACCGGGGGTGACAAGAGGGACCGAGACACCGGGGGTGACAAGAGAGACCGAGACACCGGGAGTGACAAGAGAGACTGAGACACCGGGGGCGACAAGAGAGACGGAGACACCGGGGGTGACAAGAGGGAATGAGACACCGGGGGTGACAAGAGAGACCGAGACACCGGGGGTGTCAAGAGATTCCGAGACACCTGGGGTGACAAGAGGGACCGAGACACCGGGGGGGACAAGAGGGACCGAGACACCGGGGGTGACAAGAGGGACTGAGACACCGGGGGTGACAAGAGAGACTGAGACACCGGGTGCGACAAGAGAGACGGAGACACCGGGGGTGACAAGAGGGACTGAGACACCGGGGGTGACAAGAGAGACCGAGACACCGGGGGTGTCAAGAGATTCCGAGACACCGGGGGTGACAATAGGGACCGAGACACCGGGGGGGACAAGAGGGACCGAGACACCGGGGGTAACAAGAGAGACTGAGACACCGGGGGTGCCAAAGAGACCGGGGACAAGAAAGACCAAGACACCGGTGGTGACAAGAGGAACCGAGACACCGGGGGTGACAATCGGGACTGAGACACTGGGGGTGACAAGAGTGACTGAGACACCGGGGGTGACAAGAGAGACCGAGTCACCGGGAGTGACAAGAGAGACCGAGACACCGGGGGTGACAAGAGGGACCGAGACACCGGGGGTGACAAGAGAGACCGAGACACCGGGGGTGACAAGAGAGACCGAGACACCGGGGGCGACAAGAGAGACTGAGACACCGGGGGCGACAAGAGAGACTGAGACACCAGGGGTGACAAGAGAGACCGAGACACCGGGGGTGACAAGAGAGACCGAGACACTGGGGGGTGACAAGAGGGACCGAAAAACCGGGGGTGACAAGAGAGACCGAGACACCGGGGGTGACAAGAGAGACTGAGACACCGGGGGTGACAAGAGAGACTGAGACACCGGGGGTGACAAGAGAGACCGAGACACCGGGGGTGACAAGAGAGACCGAGACACTGGGGGGTGACAAGAGGGACCGAAACACCGGGGGTGACAAGAGAGACCGAGACACCGGGGGTGACAAGAGAGACTGAGACACCGGGGGGTGACAAGACAGACCGAGACACCGGGGGTGACAAGAGAGACCGAGACACTGGGGGTGACAAGAGAGACTGAGACACCGGGGGTGACAAGAGGGACCAAGACACCGGGGGTGACAAGAGAGACCGAGACACTGGGGGTGACAAGAGAGACTGAGACACCGGGGGTGACAAGAGGGACCAAGACACCGGTGGTGACAAGAGAGACCGAGACACCGGGAGTGACAAGAGAGACTGAGACACCGAGGGTGACAAGATGGACCGAGACACCGGGGGTGACAAGAGGGACCAAGACACCGGGGGTGACAGGACAGACCGAGACACCGGGTGTGACAAGAGGGACCGAGACACCGGGGGTGACAAGAGAGACCGAGACACTGGGGGGTGACAAGAGGGACCGAAACACCGTGGTTGACAAGAGAGACCGAGACACCGGGGGTGACAAGAGAGACTGAGACACCGGGGGGTGACAAGAGAGACCGAGACACCGGGGGTGACAAGAGAGACCGAGACACCGGGGGTGAGAAGAGGCACTGAGACTCCGGGGGTGACAAGAGAGACTGAGATACCGGGGGTGCCAAGAGAGACTGAGACACCGGGAGAGACAAGAGGGACCTAGACACCGGGGGTGACAAGAGAGACTGAGACACCAGGGGTGACAAGAGAGACCGGGGACAAGAAAGACCGAGACAATCGGGACATGAGGGACCGAGACACCGGGGGTGACAATCGGGACTGAAACACCGGGGGTGACAAGAGGGACCATGACACCGGGGGTGACAAGAGAGACCGAGACACCGGGGGTGACAAGAGGGACTGAGACACCGGGGGTGACAAGACAGACCGAAGACACCGGGTTTGACAAGAGAGACCGAGACACCGGGGGTGACAAGAGAGACTGAGACACCGGGGGTGACAAGAGGGCCTGAGACACCGGGGGTGACAAGAGGGACCGAGACCCCGGGGGTGACAAGACAGAGCGAGACACCGGGGGTGACAAGAGAGACCGAGACACCGGGGGTGACAAGAGAGACTGAGACACCGGGGGTGACAAGTGGGACTGAGACACCGGGGGTGACAAGAGGGACCGAGACACCGGGGGTGACAAGACAGACCGAGACACCGGGGGTGACAAGAGAGACCGAGACACCGGGAGAGACAAGAGGGACCTAGACACCGGGGGTGACAAGAGAGACTGAGACACGAGGGGTGACAAGAGAGACTGGGGACAAGAAAGACCGAGACACCGGGGGTGACAAGAGGGACCGAGACACCGGGGGTGACAATCGGGACTGAAACACCGGGGGTGACAAGAGGGACCATGACACTGGGGGTGACAAGAGAGACCGAGACACCGGGGGTGACAATAGGGACCGAGACACCGGGGGGGACAAGAGGGACCGAGACACCGGGGGTAACAAGAGAGACTGAGACACCGGGGGTGCCAAAGAGACCGGGGACAAGAAAGACCAAGACACCGGTGGTGACAAGAGGAACCGAGACACCGGGGGTGACAATCGGGACTGAGACACTGGGGGTGACAAGAGTGACTGAGACACCGGGGGTGACAAGAGAGACCGAGACACCGGGAGTGACAAGAGAGACCGAGACACCGGGGGTGACAAGAGGGACCGAGACACCGGGGGTGACAAGAGAGACGGAGACACCGGGGGTGACAAGAGGACTGAGACACCGGGGGTGACAAGAGAGACCGAGACACTGGGGGTGTCAAGAGATTCCGAGACACCGGGGGTGACAAGAGGGACCGAGACACCGGGGGGGACAAGAGGGACCGAGACACCGGGGGTGACAAGAGGGACCGAGACACCGGTGGTGACAAAAGGGACCGAGACTCCGGGGGTGAAAAGAGAGACAGAGACTCCGGGGGTGACAAGAGGTACCGAGACACCGGGGGTGACAAGAGGGACCGAGACACCGGGGGTGACAAGAGGGACTGAGACACCGGGGGTGACAAGAGAGATAGGGGACAAGAAAGACCGAGACACCGGGGGTGACAAGTGGGACCGAGACACCGGGGGTGACAATCGGGACTGAAACACTGGGGGTGACAAGAGGGACCTAGACACTGGGTGTGAAAAGAGAGACCGAGACACCGGGGGTGACAAGAGAGACCGAGACACCGGGAGTGACAAGAGAGACCGAGACACCGGGGGTGACAAGAGAGACTGAGACACCGGGGGTGACAAGAGAGACCGAGACACCGGGGGTGACAAGAGAGACCGAGACACTGGGGGGTGACAAGAGGGACCGAAACACCGGGGGTGACAAGAGAGACCGAGACACCGGGGGTGACAAGAAAGACTGAGACACCGGGGGGTGACAAGACAGACCGAGACACCGGGGGTGACAAGAGAGACCGAGACACTGGGGGTGACAAGAGAGACTGAGACACCGTGGGTGACAAGAGAGACCGAGACACCGGGGGTGACAAGAGAGACCGAGACACCGGGGGTGAGAAGAGGCACTGAGACTCCGGGGGTGACAAGAGAGACTGAGATACCGGGGGTGCCAAGAGAGACTGAGACACCGGGAGAGACAAGAGGGACCTAGACACCGGGGGTGACAAGAGAGACTGAGACACCAGGGGTGACAAGAGAGACCGGGGACAAGAAAGACCGAGACACCGGGGGTGACATGAGGGACCGAGACACCGGGGGTGACAATCGGGACTGAAACACCGGGGGTGACAAGAGGGACCTTGACACCGGGGGTGACAAGAGAGACCTAGACACCGGGGGTGACAAGAGGGACTGAGACACCGGGGGTGACAAGACAGACCGAAGACACCGGGTTTGACAAGAGAGACCGAGACACCGGGTGTGACAAGAGAGACTGAGACACCGGGGGTGACAAGAGGGCCTGAGACACCGGGGGTGACAAGAGGGACCGAGACACCGGGGGTGACAAGACAGAGCGAGACACCGGGGGTGACAAGAGAGACCGAGACACCGGGGGTGACAAGAGAGACTGAGACACCGGGGGTGACAAGTGGGACTGAGACACCAGGGGTGACAAGAGGGACCGAGACACCGGGGGTGACAAGACAGACCGAGACATCGGGGGTGACAAGAGAGACCGAGACACCGGGGGTGACAAGAGAGACTGAGACACCGGGAGAGACAAGAGGGACCTAGACACCGGGGGTGACAAGAGAGACTGAGACACGAGGGGTGACAAGAGAGACTGGGGACAAGAAAGACCGAGACACCGGGGGTGACAAGAGGGACCGAGACACCGGGGGTGACAATCGGGACTGAAACACCGGGGGTGACAAGAGGGACCATGACACTGGGGGTGACAAGAGAGACCGAGACACCGGGGGTGACAAGAGAGACTGAGACACCGGGGGTGACAAGAGAGACTGAGACACCGGGGGTGACAAGAGTTACGCAGACACCGGGGGTGACAAGAGGGACCAAGACACCGGGGGTGACAGGACAAACCGAGACACCGGGGGTGACAAGAGGGTCCGAGACACCGGAGGTGACAAGAGAGACCGAGACACCGGGGGTGACAGGAGAGACCGAGACACCGGGGATGACAAGAGAGACCGAGACACCGGGGGTGACAAGAGAGACTGAGACACCGGGGGGGGAGAAGAGAGACTGAGACACCGGGGGTGACAAGAAGGACTGAGACACCGGGGGTAACAAGAGAGACTGAGACACCGGGGGTGACAAGAGGCACTGAGACACCGGGGGTAAAAAGAGAGACTGAGAAACCGGGGGAGACAAGAGGGACTGAGACACCGTGGGTGACAAGATGGACCGAGACACCGGGGGTGACAAGAGGGACTGAGACACCGGGGGTGTCAAGAGGCACCTAGACACCGGGGGTGACAAGAGAGACTGAGACACCGGGGGTGACAAGAGAGACTGAGACACCGGGGGTGACAAGAGGGACCTAGACACCGGGGGTGACCAGAGAGACTGAGACACCGGGGGTGCCAAAGAGACCGGGGACAAGAAAGACCAAGACACCGGGGGTGACAAGAGGAACCGAGACACCAGGGGTGACAATCGGGACGGAGACACTGGGGGTGACAAGAGTGACTGAGACACCGGGGGTGACAAGAGAGACCGAGACACCGGGAGTGACAAGAGAGACCGAGACACCGGGGGTGACAACTGGGACCGAGACACCGGGGGTGACAAGAGAGACCGAGACACCGGGAGTGACAAGAGAGACTGAGACACCGGGGGTGACAAGAGGGATTGAGACACCGGGGGTGACAAGAGAGGCTGAGACACCGTGGGCGACAAGAGAGACGGAGACACTGGGGGTGACAAGAGGGACTGAGACACCGGGGGTGACAAGAGAGACCGAGACACCGGGGGTGACAAGAGATTCCGAGACACCGGGGGTGACAGGAGAGACCGAGACACCGGGGGTGACAAGAGAGACCGAGACACCGGGGGTGACAAGAGAGACCGAGACACCGGGTGTGACAAGAGAGACTGAGACACCGGGGGTGACAAGAGGGACTGAGACACCGGGGGTAACAAGAGAGACTGAGACACCGGGGTTGCCAAAGAGACCGGGGACAAGAAAGACCAAGACACCGGTGGTGACAAGAGGAACCGAGACACCGGGGGTGACAATCGGGACTGAGACACTGGGGGTGACAAGAGTGACTGAGACACCGGGGGTGACAAGAGAGACCGAGACACCGGGAGTGACAAGAGAGAGCGAGACACCGGGGGTGACAAGAGGGACCGAGACACCGGGGGTGACAAGAGAGACCGAGACACTGGGAGTGACAAGAGAGACTGAGACACCGGGGGCGACAAGAGAGACGGAGACACCGGGGGTGACAAGAGGGACTGAGACACCGGAGGTGACAAGAGAGACCGAGACACCGGAGGTGTCAAGAGATTCCGAGACACCGGGGGTGACAAGAGGGACCGAGACACCGGGGGGGACAAGAGGGACCGAGACACCGGGGGTGACAAGAGGGACTGAGACACCGGGGGTGACAAGAGAGACTGAGACACCGGGGGTGTCAAGAGATTCCGAGACACCGGGGGTGACAAGAGAGACCGAGACACCGGGGGTGTCAAGAGATTCCGAGACACCGGGGGTGACAAGAGGGACCGAGACACCGGGGGGGACGAGAGGGACCGAGACACCGGGGGTGACAAGAGCTACTGAGACACCGGGGGTGACAAGAGAGACCGAGACACCGGGGGTGTCAAGAGATTCCGAGACACCGGGGGTGACAAGAGGGACCGAGACACCGGGGGGGACAAGAGGGACCGAGACACCGGGGGTAACAAGAGAGACTGAGACACCGGGGGTGCCAAAGAGACCGGGGACAAGAAAGACCAAGACACCGGTGGTGACAAGAGGAACCAAGACACCGGGGGTGACAAGAGGAACCGAGACACCGGGGGTGACAATCGGGACTGAGACACTGGCGGTGACAAGAGTGACTGAGACACCGGGGGTGACAAGAGAGACCGAGACACCGGGAGTGACAAGAGAGACCGAGACACCGAGGGTGACAAGAGGGACCGAGACACCGGGAGTGACAAGAGAGACTGAGACACCGGGAGTGACAAGAGGGACTGAGACACCGGGGGTGACAAGAGAGACTGAGACACCGGGGGCGACAAGAGAGACGGAGACACCGGGGGTGACAAGAGGACTGAGACACCGGGGGTGACAAGAGAGACCGAGACACCGGGGGTGACAAGAGAGACCGAGACACCGGGGGTGACAAGAGAGACCGAGACACCGGGGGTGACAAGAGAGACTTAGACACCGGGGGTGACAAGAGGGACCAAGACACCGGGGGTGACAAGAGAGACTGAGACACCGGGGGTGACAAGGGAGACTGAGACACCGGGGGTGACAAGAGAGACTGAGACACCGGGGGTGACAAGAGGGACCAAGACACCGGGGGTGACAAGAGGGACCAAGACACCGGGGGTGACAGGACAGACCGAGACACCGGGGGTGACAAGGGGGTCCGAGACACCGGAGGTGACAAGGATGACCGAGACACCGGGGGTGACAGGAGAGACCGAGACACCGGGGGTGACAAGAGAGACCGAGACACCGGGGGTGACAAGAGAGACCGAGACACCGGGGGTGACAAGAGAGACTGAGACACCGGGTGTGCCAAAGAGACCGGGGACAAGAAAGACCAAGACACCGGTGGTGACATGAGGAACCGAGACACCGGGGGTGACAATCGGGACTGAGACAATGGGGGTTACAAGAGTGACTGAGACAACGGGGGTGACAAGAGAGACCGAGACACCGGGAGTGACAAGAGAGACCGAGACACCGGGGGTGACAAGAGGGACCGAGACACCGGGGGTGACAAGAGAGACCGAGACACCGGGAGTGACAAGAGAGACTGAGACACCGGGGGCGACAAGGGAGACGGAGACACCGGGGGTGACAAGAGGGACTGAGACACCGGGGGTGACAAGAGAGACCGAGACACCGGGGGTGTCAAGAGATTCCGAGACACCGGGGGTGACAAGAGGGACCGAGACACCGGGGGGGACAAGAGGGACCGAGACACCGGGGGTGACAAGAGGGACTGAGACACCGGGGGTGACAAGAGAGACTGAGACACCGGGTGCGACAAGAGAGACGGAGACACCGGGGGTGACAAGAGGGACTGAGACACCGGGGGTGCCAAGAGAGACCGAGACACCGGGGGTGTCAAGAGATTCCGAGACACCGGGGGTGACAAGAGGGACCGAGACACCGGGGGGGACAAGAGGGACCGAGACACCGGGGGTAACAAGAGAGACTGAGACACCGGGGGTGCCAAAGAGACCGGGCACAAGAAAGACCAAGACACGGGGTTGTGACAAGAGGAACCGAGACACCGGGGGTGACAAGAGAGACCGAGACAACGGGGGTGACAAGAGAGACCGAGACACCGGGAGTGACAAGAGAGACCGAGACACCGGGGGTGACAAGAGGGACCGAGACACCGGGGGTGACAAGAGAGACCGAGACACCGGGAGTAACAAGAGAGACTGAGACACCGGGGGTGACAAGAGGGACTGAGACACCGGGGGTGACAAGAGAGACTGAGACACCGGGGGCGACAAGAGAGACGGAGACACCGGGGGTGACAAGAGGACTGAGACACCGGGGGTGACAAGAGAGACCGAGACACCGGGGGTGTCAAGAGATTCCGAGACACCGGGGGTGACAAGAGGGACCGAGACACCGGGGGGGACAAGAGGGACCGAGACACCGGGGGTGACAAGACGGACCGAGACACCGGTGGTGACAAAAGGGACCGAGACTCCGGGGGTGACAAGAGAGACAGAGACTCCGGGGGTGACAAGAGGTACTGAGACACCGGGGGTGACAAGAGGGACCGAGACACCGGGGGTGACAAGAGGGACTGAGACACCGGGGGTGACAAGAGAGACAGGGGACAAGAAAGACCGAGACACCGGGGGTGACAAGAGGGACCGAGACACCGGGGGTGACAATCGGGACTGAAACACTGGGGGTGACAAGAGGGACCTAGACACTGGGTGTGAAAAGAGAGACCGAGACACCGCGGGTGACAAGAGAGACCGAGACACCGGGAGTGACAAGAGAGACCGAGACACCGGGGGTGACAAGAGAGACTGAGACACCGGGGGTGACAAGAGAGACCGAGACACCGGGGGTGACAAGAGAGACCGAGACACTGGGGGGTGACAAGAGGGACCGAAACACCGGGGGTGACAAGAGGGACCGAGACACCGGGGGGGACAAGAGGGACCGAGACACCGGGGGTGACAAGAGGGACCGAGACACCGGTGGTGACAAAAGGGACCGAGACTCCGGGGGTGACAAGAGAGACAGAGACTCCGGGGGTGACAAGAGAGACTGAGACACCGGGGGTGACAAGAGGGACCGAGACACCGGTGGTGACAAAAGCGACCGAGACACCGGGGGTGACAAGAGAGACCGAGACACTGGGGGTGACAAGAGAGACTGAGACACCGGGGGTGACAAGAGGGACCAAGACACCGGGGGTGACAAGAGAGACTGAGACACCGGGGGTGCCAAGAGAGACTGAGACACCGGGAGAGACAAGAGGGACCTAGACACCGGGGGTGACAAGAGAGACTGAGACACCAGGGGTGACAAGAGAGACCGCGGACAAGAAAGACCGAGACACCGGGGGTGACAAGAGGGACCGAGACACCGGGGGTGACAATCGGGACTGAGACACCGGGGGTGACAAGAGGGACCATGACACCGGGGGTGACAAGAGGGACTGAGACACCGGGGGTGACAAGAGGGACTGAGACACCGGGGGTGACAAGAGAGACCGAGACACCGGGGGTGACAAGAGAGACTGAGACACCGGGGGTGACAAGAGGGACTGAGACACCGGGGGTGACAAGAGGGACCGAGACCCCGGGGGTGACAAGACAGACTGAGACACCGGGGGTGACAAGAGAGACCGAGACACCGGGGGTGACAAGAGAGACCGAGACACCGGGGGTGACAAGAGGGACTCAGACACCGGGGGTGACAAGAGGGACCGAGACACCGGGGGTGACAAGACAGACCGAGACACCGGGGGTGACAAGAGAGACCGAGACACCGGGGGTGAGAAGAGGGACCAAGACACCGGGGGGTGACAAGAGGGACCATGACACCGGGGGTGACAAGAGAGACCGAGACACCGGGGGTGACAAGAGGGACCGAGACACCGGGGGTGACAAGAGAGATTGAGACACCGGGGGTGACAAGAGAGACTGAGACACCGGGAGAGACAAGAGGGACCTAGACACCGGGGGTGACAAGAGAGACTGAGACACCAGGGGTGACAAGAGAGACCGGGGACAAGAAAGACCGAGACACCGGGGGTGACATGAGGGACCGAGACACCGGGGGTGACAACTGGGACCGAGACACCGGGGGTGACAAGAGAGACCGAGACACCGGGAGTGACAAGAGAGACTGAGACACCGGGGGTGACAAGAGGGATTGAGACACCGGGGGTGACAAGAGAGGCTGAGACACCGTGGGCGACAAGAGAGACGGAGACACTGGGGGTGACAAGAGGGACTGAGACACCGGGGGTGACAAGAGAGACCGAGACACCGGGGGTGACAAGAGATTCCGAGACACCGGGGGTGACAGGAGAGACCGAGACACCGGGGGTGACAAGAGAGACCGAGACACCGGGGGTGACAAGAGAGACCGAGACACCGGGTGTGACAAGAGAGACTGAGACACCGGGGGTGACAAGAGGGACTGAGACACCGGGGGTAACAAGAGAGACTGAGACACCGGGGTTGCCAAAGAGACCGGGGACAAGAAAGACCAAGACACCGGTGGTGACAAGAGGAACCGAGACACCGGGGGTGACAATCGGGACTGAGACACTGGGGGTGACAAGAGTGACTGAGACACCGGGGGTGACAAGAGAGACCGAGACACCGGGAGTGACAAGAGAGAGCGAGACACCGGGGGTGACAAGAGGGACCGAGACACCGGGGGTGACAAGAGAGACCGAGACACTGGGAGTGACAAGAGAGACTGAGACACCGGGGGCGACAAGAGAGACGGAGACACCGGGGGTGACAAGAGGGACTGAGACACCGGAGGTGACAAGAGAGACCGAGACACCGGAGGTGTCAAGAGATTCCGAGACACCGGGGGTGACAAGAGGGACCGAGACACCGGGGGGGACAAGAGGGACCGAGACACCGGGGGTGACAAGAGGGACTGAGACACCGGGGGTGACAAGAGAGACTGAGACACCGGGGGTGTCAAGAGATTCCGAGACACCGGGGGTGACAAGAGAGACCGAGACACCGGGGGTGTCAAGAGATTCCGAGACACCGGGGGTGACAAGAGGGACCGAGACACCGGGGGGGACGAGAGGGACCGAGACACCGGGGGTGACAAGAGCTACTGAGACACCGGGGGTGACAAGAGAGACCGAGACACCGGGGGTGTCAAGAGATTCCGAGACACCGGGGGTGACAAGAGGGACCGAGACACCGGGGGGGACAAGAGGGACCGAGACACCGGGGGTAACAAGAGAGACTGAGACACCGGGGGTGCCAAAGAGACCGGGGACAAGAAAGACCAAGACACCGGTGGTGACAAGAGGAACCAAGACACCGGGGGTGACAAGAGGAACCGAGACACCGGGGGTGACAATCGGGACTGAGACACTGGCGGTGACAAGAGTGACTGAGACACCGGGGGTGACAAGAGAGACCGAGACACCGGGAGTGACAAGAGAGACCGAGACACCGAGGGTGACAAGAGGGACCGAGACACCGGGAGTGACAAGAGAGACTGAGACACCGGGAGTGACAAGAGGGACTGAGACACCGGGGGTGACAAGAGAGACTGAGACACCGGGGGCGACAAGAGAGACGGAGACACCGGGGGTGACAAGAGGACTGAGACACCGGGGGTGACAAGAGAGACCGAGACACCGGGGGTGACAAGAGAGACCGAGACACCGGGGGTGACAAGAGAGACCGAGACACCGGGGGTGACAAGAGAGACTTAGACACCGGGGGTGACAAGAGGGACCAAGACACCGGGGGTGACAAGAGAGACTGAGACACCGGGGGTGACAAGGGAGACTGAGACACCGGGGGTGACAAGAGAGACTGAGACACCGGGGGTGACAAGAGGGACCAAGACACCGGGGGTGACAAGAGGGACCAAGACACCGGGGGTGACAGGACAGACCGAGACACCGGGGGTGACAAGGGGGTCCGAGACACCGGAGGTGACAAGGATGACCGAGACACCGGGGGTGACAGGAGAGACCGAGACACCGGGGGTGACAAGAGAGACCGAGACACCGGGGGTGACAAGAGAGACCGAGACACCGGGGGTGACAAGAGAGACTGAGACACCGGGTGTGCCAAAGAGACCGGGGACAAGAAAGACCAAGACACCGGTGGTGACATGAGGAACCGAGACACCGGGGGTGACAATCGGGACTGAGACAATGGGGGTTACAAGAGTGACTGAGACAACGGGGGTGACAAGAGAGACCGAGACACCGGGAGTGACAAGAGAGACCGAGACACCGGGGGTGACAAGAGGGACCGAGACACCGGGGGTGACAAGAGAGACCGAGACACCGGGAGTGACAAGAGAGACTGAGACACCGGGGGCGACAAGGGAGACGGAGACACCGGGGGTGACAAGAGGGACTGAGACACCGGGGGTGACAAGAGAGACCGAGACACCGGGGGTGTCAAGAGATTCCGAGACACCGGGGGTGACAAGAGGGACCGAGACACCGGGGGGGACAAGAGGGACCGAGACACCGGGGGTGACAAGAGGGACTGAGACACCGGGGGTGACAAGAGAGACTGAGACACCGGGTGCGACAAGAGAGACGGAGACACCGGGGGTGACAAGAGGGACTGAGACACCGGGGGTGCCAAGAGAGACCGAGACACCGGGGGTGTCAAGAGATTCCGAGACACCGGGGGTGACAAGAGGGACCGAGACACCGGGGGGGACAAGAGGGACCGAGACACCGGGGGTAACAAGAGAGACTGAGACACCGGGGGTGCCAAAGAGACCGGGCACAAGAAAGACCAAGACACGGGGTTGTGACAAGAGGAACCGAGACACCGGGGGTGACAAGAGAGACCGAGACAACGGGGGTGACAAGAGAGACCGAGACACCGGGAGTGACAAGAGAGACCGAGACACCGGGGGTGACAAGAGGGACCGAGACACCGGGGGTGACAAGAGAGACCGAGACACCGGGAGTAACAAGAGAGACTGAGACACCGGGGGTGACAAGAGGGACTGAGACACCGGGGGTGACAAGAGAGACTGAGACACCGGGGGCGACAAGAGAGACGGAGACACCGGGGGTGACAAGAGGACTGAGACACCGGGGGTGACAAGAGAGACCGAGACACCGGGGGTGTCAAGAGATTCCGAGACACCGGGGGTGACAAGAGGGACCGAGACACCGGGGGGGACAAGAGGGACCGAGACACCGGGGGTGACAAGACGGACCGAGACACCGGTGGTGACAAAAGGGACCGAGACTCCGGGGGTGACAAGAGAGACAGAGACTCCGGGGGTGACAAGAGGTACTGAGACACCGGGGGTGACAAGAGGGACCGAGACACCGGGGGTGACAAGAGGGACTGAGACACCGGGGGTGACAAGAGAGACAGGGGACAAGAAAGACCGAGACACCGGGGGTGACAAGAGGGACCGAGACACCGGGGGTGACAATCGGGACTGAAACACTGGGGGTGACAAGAGGGACCTAGACACTGGGTGTGAAAAGAGAGACCGAGACACCGCGGGTGACAAGAGAGACCGAGACACCGGGAGTGACAAGAGAGACCGAGACACCGGGGGTGACAAGAGAGACTGAGACACCGGGGGTGACAAGAGAGACCGAGACACCGGGGGTGACAAGAGAGACCGAGACACTGGGGGGTGACAAGAGGGACCGAAACACCGGGGGTGACAAGAGGGACCGAGACACCGGGGGGGACAAGAGGGACCGAGACACCGGGGGTGACAAGAGGGACCGAGACACCGGTGGTGACAAAAGGGACCGAGACTCCGGGGGTGACAAGAGAGACAGAGACTCCGGGGGTGACAAGAGAGACTGAGACACCGGGGGTGACAAGAGGGACCGAGACACCGGTGGTGACAAAAGCGACCGAGACACCGGGGGTGACAAGAGAGACCGAGACACTGGGGGTGACAAGAGAGACTGAGACACCGGGGGTGACAAGAGGGACCAAGACACCGGGGGTGACAAGAGAGACTGAGACACCGGGGGTGCCAAGAGAGACTGAGACACCGGGAGAGACAAGAGGGACCTAGACACCGGGGGTGACAAGAGAGACTGAGACACCAGGGGTGACAAGAGAGACCGCGGACAAGAAAGACCGAGACACCGGGGGTGACAAGAGGGACCGAGACACCGGGGGTGACAATCGGGACTGAGACACCGGGGGTGACAAGAGGGACCATGACACCGGGGGTGACAAGAGGGACTGAGACACCGGGGGTGACAAGAGGGACTGAGACACCGGGGGTGACAAGAGAGACCGAGACACCGGGGGTGACAAGAGAGACTGAGACACCGGGGGTGACAAGAGGGACTGAGACACCGGGGGTGACAAGAGGGACCGAGACCCCGGGGGTGACAAGACAGACTGAGACACCGGGGGTGACAAGAGAGACCGAGACACCGGGGGTGACAAGAGAGACTGAGACACCGGGGGTGACAAGAGGGACTCAGACACCGGGGGTGACAAGAGGGACCGAGACACCGGGGGTGACAAGACAGACCGAGACACCGGGGGTGACAAGAGAGACCGAGACACCGGGGGTGAGAAGAGGGACCAAGACACCGGGGGGTGACAAGAGGGACCATGACACCGGGGGTGACAAGAGAGACCGAGACACCGGGGGTGACAAGAGGGACCGAGACACCGGGGGTGACAAGAGAGATTGAGACACCGGGGGTGACAAGAGAGACTGAGACACCGGGAGAGACAAGAGGGACCTAGACACCGGGGGTGACAAGAGAGACTGAGACACCAGGGGTGACAAGAGAGACCGCGGACAAGAAAGACCGAGACACCGGGGGTGACAAGAGGGACCGAGACACCGGGGGTGACAATCGGGACTGAGACACCGGGGGTGACAAGAGGGACCATGACACCGGGGGTGACAAGAGGGACTGAGACACCGGGGGTGACAAGAGAGACCGAGACATCGGGGGTGACAAGAGAGACTGAGACACCGGGGGTGACAAGAGGGACTGAGACACCGGGGGTGAGAAGAGGGACCGAGACCCCGGGGGTGACAAGACAGACCGAGACACCGGGGGTGACAAGAGAGACCGAGACACCGGGGGTGACAAGAGAGACTGAGACACCGGGGGTGACAAGAGGGACTCAGACACCGGGGGTGACAAGAGGGACCGAGACACCGGGGGTGACAAGACAGACCGAGACACCGGGGGTGACAAGAGAGACCGAGACACCGGGGGTGAGAAGAGGGACCAAGACACCGGGGGGTGACAAGAGGGACCATGACACCGGGGGTGACAAGAGAGACCGAGACACCGGGGGTGACAAGAGGGACCGAGACACCGGGGGTGACAAGAGAGATTGAGACACCGGGGGTGACAAGAGAGACTGAGACACCGGGGGTGACAAGAGGGACGAAGACACCGGGGGTGACAAGAGGGACCAAGACACCGGGGGTGACAGGACAGACCGAGACACCGGGGGTGACAAGGGGGTCCGAGACACCGGAGGTGACAAGAGTGACCGAGACACCGGGGGTGACAGGAGAGACCGAGACACAGGGGGTGACAAGAGAGACCGAGACACCGGGGGTGACAAGAGAGACCGAGACACCGGGGGTGACAAGAGAGACTGAGACACCGGGTGTGCCAAAGAGACCGGGGACAAGAAAGACCAAGACACCGGTGGTGACA
The DNA here is from genome assembly GCF_047496795.1 of Chiloscyllium punctatum. NCBI lineage: Eukaryota > Metazoa > Chordata > Chondrichthyes > Orectolobiformes > Hemiscylliidae > Chiloscyllium > Chiloscyllium punctatum. Next base: position 98,170,614 of record NC_092744.1, read on the forward strand.
AGAGGAACCGAGACACCGGGGGTGACAATCGGGACTGAGACAATGGGGGTGACAAGAGTGACTGAGACAACGGGGGTGACAAGAGAGACCGAGACACCGGGAGTGACAAGAGAGACCGAGACACCGGGGGTGACAAGAGGGACCGAGACACCGGGGGTGACAAGAGAGACCGAGACACCGGGAGTGACAAGAGAGACTGAGACACCGGGGGCGACAAGAGAGAGGGAGACACCGGGGGTGACAAGAGGGACTGAGACACCGGGGGTGACAAGAGAGACCGAGACACCGGGGGTGTCAAGAGATTCCGAGACACCGGGGGTGACAAGAGGGACCGAGACACCGGGGGGGACAAGAGGGACCGAGACACCGGGGGTAACAAGAGAGACTGAGACACCGGGGGTGCCAAAGAGACCGGGGACAAGAAAGACCAAGACACCGGTGGTGACAAGAGGAACCGAGACACCGGGGGTGACAATCGGGACTGAGACACTGGGGGTGACAAGAGTGACTGAGACACCGGGGGTGACAAGAGAGACCGAGACACCGGGAGTGACAAGAGAGACCGAGACACCGGGGGTGACAAGAGGGACCGAGACACCGGGGGTGACAAGAGAGACCGAGACACCGGGAGTGACAAGAGAGACTGAGACACCGGGGGTGACAAGAGGGACTGAGACACCGGGGGTGTCAAGAGAGACTGAGACACCGGGGGCGACAAGAGAGACGGAGACACCGGGGGTGACAAGAGGTCTGAGACACCGGGGGTGACAAGAGAGACCGAGACACCGGGGGTGTCAAGAGATTCCGAGACACGGGGGGTGACAAGAGGGACCGAGACACCGGGGGGTACAAGAGGGACCGAGACACCGGGGGTGACAAGAGGGACCGAGACACCGGTGGTGGCAAAAGGGACCGAGACTCCGGGGGTGACAAGAGAGACAGAGACTCCGGGGGTGACAAGAGGTACCGAGACACCGGGGGTGACAAGAGGGACCGAGACACCGGGGGTTACAAGAGGGACTGAGACACCGGGGGTGACAAGAGAGACAGGGGACAAGAAAGACCGAGACACCGGGGGTGACAAGAGGGACCGAGACACCGGGGGTGACAATCGGGACTGAAACACTGGGGGTGACAAGAGGGACCTAGACACTGGGTGTGAAAAGAGAGACCGAGACACCGGGGGTGACAAGAGAGACCGAGACACCGGGAGTGACAAGAGAGACCGAGACACCGGGGGTGACAAGAGAGACTGAGACACCGGGGGTGACAAGAGAGACCGAGACACCGGGGGTGACAAGAGAGACCGAGACACTGGGGGGTGACAAGAGGGACCGAAACACCGGGGGGTGACAAGAGGGACCGAGACACCGGGGGGGACAAGAGGGACCGAGACACCGGGGGTGACAAGAGGGACCGAGACACCGGGGGTGACAAGAGGGACCGAGACACCGGTGGTGACAAATGGGACCGAGACTCGGGGGGTGACAAGAGAGACAGAGACTCCGGGGGTGACAAGAGAGACTGAGACACCGGGGGTGACAAGAGGGACCGAGACACCGGTGGTGACAAAAGCGACCGAGACACCGGGGGTGACATGAGGGACCGAGACACCGGGGGTGACATGAGGGACTGAGACACCGGGGGTGACAAGAGAGACAGGGGACAAGAAAGACCGAGACACCGGGGGTGACAAGAGGGACGGAGACACCGGGGGTGACAATCGAGACTGAAACACTGGGGGTGACAAGAGGGACCTAGACACTGGGTGTGAAAAGAGAGACCGAGACAACGGGGGTGACAAGAGAGACCGAGACACCGGGAGTGACATGAGAGACCGAGACACCGGGGGTGACAAGAGAGACTGAGACACCGGGGGAGACAAGAGAGACCGAGACACCCGGGGTGACAAGAGAGACCGAGACACTGGGGGTGACAAGAGAGACTGAGACACCGGGGGTGACAAGAGAGACCGAGACACTGGGGGTGACAAGAGAGACTGAGACACCGGGGGTGACAAGAGGGACCAAGACACCGGGGGTGACAAGAGAGACTGAGACACCGGGGGTGCCAAGAGAGACTGAGACACCGGGAGAGACAAGAGGGACCTAGACACCGGGGGTGACAAGAGAGACTGAGACACCAGGGGTGACAAGAGAGACCGCGGACAAGAAAGACCGAGACACCGGGGGTGACAAGAGGGACCGAGACACCGGGGGTGACAATCGGGACTGAGACACCGAGTTGACAAGAGGGAACATGACACCGGGGGTGACAAGAGGGACTGAGACACCGGGGGTGACAAGAGGGACTGAGACACCGGGGGTGACAAGAGAGACTGAGACACCGGGGGTGACAAGAGGGACTGAGACACCGGGGGTGACAAGAGGGACCGAGACCCCGGGGGTGACAAGACAGACCGAGACACCGGGGGTGACAAGAGAGACCGAGACACCGGGGGTGACAAGAGAGACTGAGACACCGGGGGTGACAAGAGGGACTCAGACACCGGGGGTGACAAGAGGGACCGAGACACCGGGGGTGACAAGACAGACCGAGACACCGGGGGTGACAAGAGAGACCGAGACACCGGGGGTGAGAAGAGGGACCAAGACACCGGGGGGTGAGAAGAGGGACCATGACACCGGGGGTGACAAGAGAGACCGAGACACCGGGGGTGACAAGAGAGACCGAGACACCGGGGGTGACAAGAGGGACCGAGACACCGGGGGTGACAAGAGAGATTGAGACACCGGGGGTGACAAGAGAGTCTGAGACACCGGGGGTGACAAGAGGGACTAAGACACCGGGGGTGACAAGAGAGACTGAGACACCGGGGGTGACAAGAGAGACTGAGACACCGGGGGTGACAAGAGGGACGAAGACGCCGGGGGTGACAAGAGGGACCAAGACACCGGGGGTGACAGGACAGACCGAGACACCGGGGGTGACAAGGGGGTCCGAGACACCGGAGGTGACAAGAGTGACCGAGACACCGGGGGTGACAGGAGAGACCGAGACACCGGGGGTGACAAGAGAGACCGAGACACCGGGGGTGACAAGAGAGACTGAGACACCGGGGGTGACAAGAGAGACTGAGACACCGGGTGTGCCAAAGAGACCGGGGACAAGAAAGACCAAGACACCGGTGGTGACAAGAGGAACCGAGACACCGGGGGTGACAATCAGGACTGAGACACTGGGGGTGACAAGAGTGACTGAGACAACGGGGGTGACAAGAGAGACCGAGACACCGGGAGTGACAAGAGAGACCGAGACACCGGGAGTGACAAGAGAGACTGAGACACCGGGGGCGACAAGAGAGACCGAGACACCGGGGGTGTCAAGAGATTCCGAGACACCGGGGGTGACAAGAGGGACCGAGACACCGGGGGGGACAAGAGGGACCGAGACACCGGGGGTTACAAGAGGGACTGAGACACCGGGGGTGACAAGAGAGACTGAGACACCGGGTGCGACAAGAGAGACGGAGACACCGGGGGTGACAAGAGGGACTGAGACACCGGGGGTGACAAGAGAGACCGAGACACCGGGGGTGTCAAGAGATTCCGAGACACCGGGGGTGACAAGAGGGACCGAGACACCGGGGGTAACAAGAGAGACTGAGACACCGGGGGTGCCAAAGAGACCGGGGACAAGAAAGACCAAGACACCGGTGGTGACAAGAGAGACTGAGACACCGGGGGTGACAAGAGAGACTGAGACACCGGGGGTGACAAGAGGGACCGAGACTCCGGGGGTGACAAGAGAGACTGAGACACCGGGGGTGACAAGACAGACCGAGAAACCGGGGGCGACAAGAGAGACGGAGACACCGGGGATGACAGGAGAGACCGAGACACCGGGGGTGACAAGAGAGACTGACACACCGGGGGTGACAAGAGAGACTGAGACATCGGGGGTGCCAAAGAGACCGGGGACAAGAAAGACGAAGACACCGGGGGTGACAAGAGGAACCGAGACACCGGGGGTGACAATCGGGACTGAGACACTGGGGGTGACAAGAGGGACTGAGACACCGGGGGTGACAATAGAGACCGAGACACCGGGAGTGACAAGAGAGACCGAGACACCAGGGGTGACAAGAGGGACCGAGACACCGGGGGTGATAAGAGAGACTGAGACACCGGGAGCGACAAGAGAGACTGAGACACCGGGGGTGACAAGAGGGACTGAGACACCTGTGGTGACAAGAGAGACTGAGACACCGGGGGCGACAAGAGAGACGGAGACACCGGGGGTGACAAGAGGGACTGAGACACCGGGGGTGACAAGAGAGACCGAGACACCGGGGGTGACAAGAGAGTCCGAGACACCAGGGGGTGACAAGAGGGACCGAGACACCGGGGGTGACAAGAGGGACCGAGACACCGGTGGTGACAAAAGGGACCGAGACACCGGGGGAGACAAGAGAGACCGAGACACCGGGGGTGACAAGAGGGACTGAGACACCGGGGGTGACAAGAGGGACTGAGACACCGGGGGTGACAAGATGGTCTGAGACACCGGGGGAGACAAGAGAGACCGAGACACCGGGGGTGACAAGATGGACCGAGACACCGGGGGTGACAAGAGGGACTGAAACACCGGGGGTGACAAGATGGTCTGAGACGCCGAGGGTGACAAGAGAGACTGAGACACCGGAGGTGACAAGATGGACTGAGACACCGGGGGTGACAAGAGGGACTGAGACACCGGAGGTGACAAGATGGACTGAGACACCGGGGGTGACAAGAGGGACCGAGACACCGGGGGTGACAAGAGGGACCGGGGACTCCGGGGGTGACAAGAGAGACTGAGACACCGGGGGTGACAAGAGGGACCGAGACACCGGGGGTGACAAGAGGGACCGAGACACCGGGGTTGATAAGATGGACCGAGACACCGGGGGTGACAAGAGGGACTGAGACACCAGGGGTGACAAGAGGGACCGAGACACTGGGGGTGACAAGAGAGACTGAGACACCGGGGGAGACAAGAGAGACTGAGTCACCGGGGGTGACAAGAGGGACCTAGACACCGGGGGTGACAACAGAGACTGAGACACCGGGCGAGACAAGAGGGACTGAGACACCGGGGGTGACAAGAGGGACTGAGACACCGGGGGTGAGAAGAGGGACTGAGACACCGGGGGTGACAAGAGGGACCGAGACCCCGGGGGTGACAAGACAGACCGAGATACCGGGGGTGGCTAGAGAGACCGAGACACCGGTGGTGACAAGAGAGACTGAGACACCGGGGGTGACAAGAGGGACTGAGACACCGGGGGTGACAAGAGGGACCGAAACACCGGGGGTGACAAGACAGACCGAGACACCGGGGGTGACAAGAGAGACCGAGACACCGGGGGTGACAAGAGGGACCAAGACACCGGGGGTGACAAGAGGGACCATGACACCGGGGGTGACAAGAGAGACCGAGACACCGGGGGTGACAAGAGAGACCGAGACACCGGGGGTGACAACAGAGACTGAGACACCGGGGGTGACAAGAGGGACCAAGACACCGGGGGTGACAAGAGAGACTGAGACACCAGGGGTGACAAGAGAGACCTGGGACAAGAAAGACCGAGACACCGGGGGTGACAAGAGGGACCGAGAAACCGGGGGTGACAATCGGGACTGAAACACCGGGGGTGACAAGAGGGACCATGACACCGGGGGTGACAAGAGAGACTGAGACACCGGGGGTGATAAGACAGACCGAGACACGGGGGGTGACAAGAGAGACCGAGACACCTGTGGTGACAAGAGAGACTGAGACACCGGGGGTGACAAGAGGGACTGAGACACCGGGGGTGAGAAGAGGGACCGAGACCCCGGGGGTGACAAGACAGACCGAGACACCGGGGGTGACAAGAGAGACCGAGACACCGGGGGTGACAAGAGAGACTGAGACACCGGGGGTGACAAGAGGGACTGAGACACCGGGGGTGACAAGAGAGACTGAGACACCGGGGGTGACAAGAGAGACCGAGACACCGGGGGTGACAAGACAGACCGAGACACCGGGGGTGACAAGAGAGACCGAGACACCGGGGGTGACAAGAGGGACCAAGACACCGGGGGTGACAAGAGGGACCATGACACCGGGGATGACAAGAGAGAACGAGACACCCGGGTGACAAGAGAGACCGAGACACCGGGGGTGACAAGAGAGACTGAGACACCGGGGGTGACAAGAGGGACCAAGACACCGGGGGTGACAAGAGAGACTGAGACACCGGGGATGACAAGAGAGACTGAGACACCTGGGGTGACAAGAGAGACTGAGACACCGGGGGTGACAAGAGTGACTGAGACACCGGGGGTGACAAGAGGGACGAAGACACCGGGGGTGACAAGAGGGACCAAGACACCGGGGGTGACAGGACAGACCGAGACACCGGGGGTGACAAGAGGGTCCGAGACACCGGAGGTGACAAGAGAGACCGAGACACCGGGGGTGACAGGAGAGACCGAGACACCGGGGGTGACAAGAGAGACCAAGACACCGGGGGTGACAAGAGAGACCGAGACACCGGGGGTGACAAGAGAGACTGAGACACCGGGGGTGACAAGAGGGACTGAGACACCGGGGGTATCAAGAGAGACTGAGACACCGGGGGTGACAAGAGGCACTGAGACACCGGGGGTAACAAGAGAGACTGAGAAACCGGGGGAGACAAGAGGGACTGAGACACCGGGGGTGACAAGAGGGACCGAGACACCGGGGGTGACAAGAGAGACTGAGACACCGGGGGTGACAAGAGGGACGTGGACACCGGGGGTGACAAGGGAGACTGAGACACCGGGGGTGCCAAAGAGACCGGGGAGAAGAAAGACCAAGACACCGGGGGTGACAAGAGCAACCGAGACACCGGGGGTGACAATCGGGACTGAGACACTGGGGGTGACAAGAGTGACTGAGACACCGGGGGTGCCAAAGAGACCGGGGAGAAGAAAGACCAAGACACCGGGGGTGACAAGAGGAACCGAGACACCGGGGGTGACAATCGGGACTGAGACACTGGGGGTGACAAGAGTGACTGAGACACTGGGGGTGACAAGAGAGACCGAGTCACCGGGAGTGACAAGAGAGACCGAGACACCGGGGGTGACAAGAGGGACCGAGACACCGGGGGTGACAAGAGAGACCGAGACACCGGGAGTGACAAGAGAGACTGAGACACCGGGGGTGACAAGAGGGACTGCGACACCGGGGGTGACAAGAGAGACTGAGACACCGGGGGCGACAAGAGAGACGGAGACACCGGGGGTGACAAGAGGGACTGAGACACCGGGGGTGACAAGAGGGACCGAGACACCGGGGGGGACAAGAGGGACCGAGACACCGGGGGTGACAAGAGGTACCGAGACACCGGGGGTGACAAGAGGGACCGAGACACCGGGGGGGACAAGAGGGACCGAGACACCGGGGGTGACAAGAGGGACCGAGACACCGGTGGTGACAAAAGGGACCGAGACTCCGGGGGTGACAAGAGAGACAGAGACTCCGGGGGTGACAAGAGGTACCGAGACACCGGGGGTGACAAGAGGGACCGAGACACCGGGGGTGACAAGAGGGACTGAGACACCGGGGGTGACAAGAGAGACAGGGGACAGGAAAGACCGAGACACCGGGGGTGACAAGAGGGACCGAGACACCGGGGGTGACTATCGGGACTGAAACACTGGGGGTGACAAGAGGGACCTAGACACTGGGTGTGAAAAGAGAGACCGAGACACCGGGGGTGACAAGAGAGACTGAGACACCGGGAGTGACAAGAGAGACCAAGACACGGGGGGTGACAAGAGAGACTGAGACACCGGGGGTGACAAGAGAGACCGAGACACTGGGGGTGACAAGAGAGACTGAGACACCGGGGGTGACAAGAGGGACCGAGACACCGGGGGTGACAAGAGAGACAGCGACACCGGGAGTGACAAGACAGACCGAGACACCGGGGGTGACAAGAGAGACTGAGACACCGGGGGCGACAAGAGAGACGGAGACACCGGGGGTGACAAGAGAGACTGAGACACTGGGGGTGACAAGAGAGACTGAGACACCGGGGGTGACAAGTGGGACCAAGACACCGGGGGTGACAAGAGAGACCGAGACACCGGGAGTGACAAGAGAGACTGAGACACCGAGGGTGACACGATGGAACGAGACACCGGGGGTGACAAGAGGGACCAAGACACTGGGGGTGACAGGACAGACCGAGACACTGGGGGTGACAAGAGGGACGGAGACACCGGGGGTGACAAGAGAGACAGCGACACCGGGAGTTACAAGAGAGACCGAGACACCGGGGGTGACAAGAGAGACTGAGACACCGGGGGCGACAAGAGAGACGGAGACACCGGGGGTGACAGGAGAGACCGAGACACCGGGGGTGACAAGAGAGACTGACACACCGGGGGCGACAAGAGAGACCGAGACACCGGGGGTGACAAGAGAGACTGAGACACCGGGGGTGACAAGAGAGACCGAGACACCGGGGGTGACAAGACAGACCGAGACACCGGGGGTGACAAGAGAGACCGAGACACCGGGGGTGACAAGAGGGACCAAGACACCGGGGGTGACAAGAGAGACTGAGACACCGGGGATGACAAGAGAGACTGAGACACCGGGGGTGACAAGAGAGACTGAGACACCGGGGGTGACAAGAGGGACTGAGACACCGGGGGTGACAAGAGGGAGGAAGACACCGGAGGTGACAAGAGGGACCAAGACACCGGGGGTGACAGGACAGACCGAGACACCGGGGTTGACAAGAGGGTCCGAGACACCGGAGGTGACAAGAGAGACCGAGACACCGGGGGTGACAGGAGAGACCGAGACACCGGGGGTGACAAGAGAGACCGAGACACCGGGGGTGACAAGAGAGACCGAGACACCGGGGGTGACAAGAGAGACTGAGACACCGGAGGTGACAAGAGGGACTGAGAACCGGGGGTAACAAGAGAGACTGAGACACCGGGGGTGACAAGAGGCACTGAGACACCGGGGGTAACAAGAGAGACTGAGAAACCGGGGGAGACAAGAGGGACTGAGACACCGGGGGTGACAAGAGGGACCGAGACACAGGGGGTGACAAGAGGAACTGAGACACCGGGGGTGTCAAGAGTCACCTAGACACCGGGGGTGACAAGAGAGACTGAGACACCGGGGGTGACAAGAGAGACTGAGACACCGGGGGTGACAAGAGGGACCTAGACACCGGGGGTGACAAGGGAGACTGAGACACCGGGGGTGCCAAAGAGACCGGGGAGAAGAAAGACCAAGACACCGGGGGTGACAAGAGGAACCGCGACACCGGGGGTGACAATCGGGACTGAGACACTGGGGGTGACAAGAGTGACTGAGACACCGGGGGTGACAAGAGAGACCGAGACACCGGGAGTGACAAGAGAGACCGAGACACCGGGGGTGACAAGAGGGACCGAGACTCCGGGGGTGACAAGAGAGACCGAGACACCGGGAGTGACAAGAGAGACTGAGACACCGGGGGTGACAAGAGGGACTGAGACACCGGGGGTGACAAGAGAGACTGAGACACCGGCGGCGACAAGAGAGACGGAGACACCGGGGGTGACAAGAGGGACTGAGACACCGGGGGTGACAAGAGAGTCCGAGACACCGGGGGTGACAAGAGATTCCGAGACACCGGGGGTGACAAGATGGACCGAGACACCGGGGGGGGACAAGAGGGACCGAGACACCGGGGGTGACAAGAGGGACCGAGACACCGGTGGTGACAAAAGGGACCGAGACTCCGGGGGTAACAAGAGAGACAGAGACTCCGGGGGTGACAAGAGGTACCGAGACACCGGGGGTGACAAGAGGGACCGAGACACCGGGGGTGACAAGAGGGACTGAGACACCGGGGGTGACAAGAGAGACAGGGGACAAGAAAGACCGAGACACCGGGGGTGACAAGAGGGACCGAGACACCGGGGGTGACAATCGGGACTGAAACACTGGGGGTGACAAGAGGGACCTAGACACTGGGTGTGAAAAGAGAGACCGAGATACCGGGGGTGACAAGAGAGACTGAGACACCGGGAGTGACAAGAGAGACCGAGACACCGGGGGTGACAAGAGAGACTGAGACACCGGGGGTGACAAGAGAGACCGAGACACCGGGGGTGACAAGGGAGACCGAGACACTGGGGGTGACAAGAGAGACTGAGACACCGGGGGTGACAAGAGGGACCAAGACACCGGGGGTGACAAGAGAGACCGAGACACTGGGGGTGACAAGAGAGACTGAGACACCGGGGGTGACAAGAGGGACCAAGACACCGGGGGTGACAAGAGAGACTGAAACTCCGAGGGTGACAAGATGGACCGAGACACCGGGGGTGACAAGAGGGACCAAGACACCGGGGGTGACAGGACAGAGCGAGACACCGGGGGTGACAAGATGGACCGAGACACCGGGGGTGACAAGAGAGATAGCGACACCGGGGGTGACAGGAGAGACCGAGACACTGTGGGTGACAAGAGAGACTGAGACACCGGGGGTGACAAGTGGGACCAAGACACCGGGGGTGACAAGAGGGACCAAGACACCGGGGGTGACAGGACAGAGCGAGACACCGGGGGTGACAAGATGGACCGAGACACCGGGGGCCACAAGAGAGACGGAGACACCGGGGGTGACAGGAGAGACCGAGACACTGTGGGTGAGAAGAGAGACTGAGACACCGGGGGTGACAAGTGGGACCAAGACACCGGGGGTGACAAGAGAGACCGAGACACCGGGAGTGACAAGAGAGACTGAGACACCGAGGGTGACACGATGGACCGAGACACCGGGGGTGACAAGAGGGACCAAGACACCGGGGGTGACAGGACAGACCGAGACACCGGGGGTGACAAGAGGGACCGAGACACCGGGGGTGACAGGAGAGACAGCGACACCGGGAGTGACAAGAGAGACCGAGACACCGGGGGTGACAAGAGAGACTGAGACACCGGGGGCGACAAGAGAGACGGAGACACCGGGGGTGACAGGAGAGACCGAGACACCGGGGGTGACAAGAGAGACTGACACACCGGGGGCGACAAGAGAGACCGAGACACCGGGGGTGACAAGAGAGACCGAGACACCGGGGGTGACAAGAGAGACCGAGACACCGGGGGTGACAAGAGGCACTGAGACACCGGGGGTGACAAGAGAGACGGAGACACCGGGGGTGACAGGAGAGACCGAGACACTGGGGGTGACAAGAGAGACTGAGACACCGGGGGTGACAAGTGGGACCAAGACACCGGGGGTGACAAGAGAGACCGAGACACCGGGAGTGACAAGAGAGACTGAGACACCGAGGGTGACACGATGGACCGAGACACCGGGGGTGACAAGAGGGACCAAGACACTGGGGGTGACAGGACAGACCGAGACACTGGGGGTGACAAGAGGGACGGAGACACCGGGGGTGACAAGAGAGACAGCGACACCGGGAGTGACAAGAGAGACCGAGACACCGGGGGTGACAAGAGAGACTGAGACACCGGGGGCGACAAGAGAGACGGAGACACCGGGGGTGACAGGAGAGACCGAGACACCGGGGGTGACAAGAGAGACTGACACACCGGGGGCGACAAGAGAGACCGAGACACCGGGGGTGACAAGAGAGACTGAGACACCGGGGGTGACAAGAGAGACCGAGACACCGGGGGTGACAAGACAGACCGAGACACCGGGGGTGACAAGAGAGACCGAGACACCGGGGGTGACAAGAGGGACCAAGACACCGGGGGTGACAAGAGAGACTGAGACACCGGGGATGACAAGAGAGACTGAGACACCGGGGGTGACAAGAGAGACTGAGACACCGGGGGTGACAAGAGGGAGGAAGACACCGGAGGTGACAAGAGGGACCAAGACACCGGGGGTGACAGGACAGACCGAGACACCGGGGTTGACAAGAGGGTCCGAGACACCGGAGGTGACAAGAGAGACCGAGACACCGGGGGTGACAGGAGAGACCGAGACACCGGGGGTGACAAGAGAGACCGAGACACCGGGGGTGACAAGAGAGACCGAGACACCGGGGGTGACAAGAGAGACTGAGACACCGGAGGTGACAAGAGGGACTGAGACACCGGGGGTAACAAGAGAGACTGAGACACCGGGGGTGACAAGAGGCACTGAGACACCGGGGGTAACAAGAGAGACTGAGAAACCGGGGGAGACAAGAGGGACTGAGACACCGGGGGTGACAAGAGGGACCTAGACACAGGGGGTGACAAGAGGAACTGAGACACCGGGGGTGTCAAGAGTCACCTAGACACCGGGGGCGACAGGAGAGACTGAGACACCGGGGGTGACAAGAGAGACTGAGACACCGGGGGTGACAAGAGGGACCTAGACACCGGGGGTGACAAGGGAGACTGAGACACCGGGGGTGCCAAAGAGACCGGGGAGAAGAAAGACCAAGACACCGGGGGTGACAAGAGGAACTGAGACACCGGGGGTGACAATCGGGACTGAGACACTGGGGGTGACAAGAGTGACTGAGACACCGGGGGTGACAAGAGAGACCGAGACACCGGGAGTGACAAGAGAGACCGAGACACCGGGGGTGACAAGAGGGACCGAGACTCCGGGGGTGACAAGAGAGACCGAGACACCGGGAGTGACAAGAGAGACTGAGACACCGGGGGTGACAAGAGGGACTGAGACACCGGGGGTGACAAGAGAGACTGAGACACCGGGGGTGACAAGAGAGACGGAGACACCGGGGGTGACAAGAGGGACTGAGACACCGGGGGTGACAAGAGAGTCCGAGACACCGGGGGTGACAAGAGATTCCGAGACACCGGGGGTGACAAGATGGACCGAGACACCGGGGGCGACAAGAGGGACCGAGACACCGGGGGTGACAAGAGGGACCGAGACACCGGTGGTGACAAAAGGGACCGAGACTCCGGGGGTGACAAGAGAGACAGAGACTCCGGGGGTGACAAGAGGTACCGAGACACCGGGGGTGACAAGAGGGACCGAGACACCGGGGGTGACAAGAGGGACTGAGACACCGGGGGTGACAAGAGAGACAGGGGACAAGAAAGACCGAGACACCGGGGGTGACAAGAGGGACCGAGACACCGGGGGTGACAATCGGGACTGAAACACTGGGGGTGACAAGAGGGACCTAGACACTGGGTGTGAAAAGAGAGACCGAGATACCGGGGGTGACAAGAGAGACTGAGACACCGGGAGTGACAAGAGAGACCGAGACACCGGGAGTGACAAGAGAGACTGAGACACCGGGGGTGACAAGAGAGACCGAGACACCGGGGGTGACAAGGGAGACCGGGACACTGGGGGTGACAAGAGAGACTGAGACACCGGGGGTGACAAGAGGGACCAAGACACCGGGGGTGACAAGAGAGACCGAGACACTGGGGGTGACAAGAGAGACTGAGACACCGGGGGTGACAAGAGGGACCAAGACACCGGGGGTGACAAGAGAGACTGAAACTCCGAGGGTGACAAGATGGACCGAGACACCGGGGGTGACAAGAGGGACCAAGACACCGGGGGTGACAGGACAGAGCGAGACACCGGGGGTGACAAGATGGACCGAGACACCGGGGGTGACAAGAGAGATAGCGACACCGGGGGTGACAGGAGAGACCGAGACACTGTGGGTGACAAGAGAGACTGAGACACCGGGGGTGACAAGTGGGACCAAGACACCGGGGGTGACAAGAGGGACCAAGACACCGGGGGTGACAGGACAGAGCGAGACACCGGGGGTGACAAGATGGACCGAGACACCGGGGGCCACAAGAGAGACGGAGACACCGGGGGTGACAGGAGAGACCGAGACACTGTGGTTGAGAAGAGAGACTGAGACACCGGGGGTGACAAGTGGGACCAAGACACCGGGGGTGACAAGAGAGACCGAGACACCGGGAGTGACAAGAGAGACTGAGACACCGAGGGTGACACGATGGACCGAGACACCGGGGGTGACAAGAGGGACCAAGACACCGGGGGTGACAGGACAGACCGAGACACCGGGGGTGACAAGAGGGACCGAGACACCGGGGGTGACAAGAGAGACAGCGACACCGGGAGTGACAAGAGAGACCGAGACACCGGGGGTGACAAGAGAGACTGAGACACCGGGGGCGACAAGAGAGACGGAGACACCGGGGGTGACAGGAGAGACCGAGACACCGGGGGTGACAAGAGAGACTGACACACCGGGGGCGACAAGAGAGACCGAGACACCGGGGGTGACAAGAGAGACCGAGACACCGGGGGTGACAAGAGAGACCGAGACACCGGGGGTGACAAGAGGCACTGAGACACCGGGGGTGACAAGAGAGACTGAGAAACCGGGGGAGACAAGAGGGACTGAGACACCGGGGGAGACAAGAGGGACCGAGAGACCGGGGGTGACAAGAGAGACTGAGACACCGGGGGTGACAAGAGAGACTGAGACTCCAGGGGTAACAAGAGGGACTGAGACACCGGGGGTGTCAAGAGGGACCTAGACACCGGGGGTGACAAGAGAGACTGAGACACCGGGGGTGACAAGAGAGACTGAGACACCGGGGGTGACAAGAGGGACCGAGACACCGGGGGTGACAAGAGAGACTGAGACACCGGGGGTGACAAGAGAGACCGAGAAACCGGGGGCGACAAGAGAGACGGAGACACCGGGGGTGACAGGAGAGACCGAGACACCGGGGGTGACAAGAGAGACTGACACACCGGGGGCGAGAAGAGAGACCGAGACACCGGGGGTGACAAGAGAGACTGAGACATCGGGGGTGCAAAAGAGACCGGGGACAAGAAAGACCAAGACACCGGGGGTGACAAGAGGAACCGAGACACCGGGGGTGATAATCGGGACTGAGACACTGGGGGTGACAAGAGGGACTGAGACACCGGGGGTGACAAGAGAGTCCGAGACACCGGGAGTGACAAGAGAGACCGAGACACCGGGGGTGACTAGAGGGACCGAGACACCGGGGGTGACAAGAGAGACTGAGACACCGGGAGTGACAAGAGAGACTGAGACACCGGGGGTGACATGAGGGACTGAGACACCGGGGGTGACAAGAGAGACTGAGACACCGGGGGCGACAAGAGAGACGGAGACACCGGGGGTGACAAGAGAGACTGAGACATCGGGGGTGACAAGAGGGACCAAGACACCGGGGGTGACAAGAGAGACTGAGACACCTGGGGTGACAAGAGAGACTGAGACACCGGGGGTGACAAGAGGGACGAAGACACCGGGTCTGACAAGAGGGACCAAGACACCGGGGGTGACAGGACAGACCGAGACACCGGGGGTGACAAGAGGGTCCGAGACACCGGAGGTGACAAGAGAGACCGAGACACCGGGGGTGACAAGAGAGACCGAGACACCGGGGGTGACAAGAGAGACTGAGACACCGGGGGTTACAAGAGGGACTGAGACACCGGGGGTAACAAGAGAGACTGAGACACCGGGGGTGACAAGAGGCACTGAGACACCGGGGGTAACAAGAGAGACTGAGAAACCGGGGGAGACAAGAGGGACTGAGACACCGGGGGTGACAAGAGGGACCGAGACACCGGGGGTGACAAGAGGGACTGAGACACCGGGCGTGTCAAGAGGCACCTAGACACCGGGGGTGACAAGAGAGACTGAGACACCGGGGGTGACAAGAGAGACTGAGACACCGGGGGTGACAAGAGGGACCTAGACACCGGGGGTGACAAGATAGACTGAGACACCGGGGTGCCAAAGAGACCGGGGACAAGAAAGACCAAGACACCGGGGGTGACAAGAGGAACCGAGACACCGGGGGTGACAATCGGGACTAAGACACTGGGGGTGACAAGAGTGACTGAGACACCGGGGGTGACAAGAGAGACCGAGACATCGGGAGTGTCAAGAGAGACCGAGACACCAGGGGTGACAAGAGGGACCGAGACACCGGGCGTGACAAGAGAGACCGAGACACCGGGAGTGACAAGAGAGACTGAGACACCGGGGGCGACAAGAGAGACGGAGACACCGGGGGTGACAAGAGAGACTGAGACACCGGGAGTGACAAGAGAGACAGAGACACCGGGGGTGACAAGAGAGACTGAGACACCGGGGGTGACAAGAGAGACCGAGACACCGGGGGTGACAAGAGGGACTGAGACACCGGGGGTAACAAGAGAGACTGAGACACCGGGGGTGACAAGAGGCACTGAGACACCGGGGGTAACAAGAGAGACTGAGAAACCGGGTGAGACAAGAGGGACTGAGACACCGGGGGTGACAAGAGGGACCGAGACACCGGGGGTGACAAGAGGGACTGAGACACCGGGGGTGTCAAGAGGCACCTAGACACCGGGGGTGACAAGAGAGACTGAGACACCGGGGGTGGCAAGAGAGACTGAGACACCGGGGGTGACAAGAGGGACCTAGACACCGGGGGTGACAAGATAGACTGAGACACCGGGGTGCCAAAGAGACCGGGGACAAGAAAGACCAAGACATCGGGGGTGACAAGAGGAACCGAGACACCGGGGGTGACAATCGGGACTGAGACACTGGGGGTGACAAGAGTGACTGAGACACCGGGGGTGACAAGAGAGACCGAGACACCGGGAGTGACAAGAGAGACCGAGACACCAGGGGTGACAAGAGGGACGGAGACACCGGGGGTGACAAGAGAGACCGAGACACCGGGAGTGACAAGAGAGACTGAGACACCGGGGGTGACAAGAGGGACTGAGACACCGGGGGTGACAAGAGAGACTGAGACACCGGGGGCGACAAGAGAGACGGAGACACCGGGGGTGACAAGAGGGACTGAGACACCGGGGGTGACAAGAGAGACCGAGACACCGGGGGTGACAAGAGATTCCGAGACACCGGGGGTGACAAGATGGACCGAGACACCGGGGGGGACAAGAGGGACCGAGACACCGGGGGTGACAAGAGGGACCGAGACACCGGTGGTGACAAAAGTGACCAAGACTCCGGGGGTGACAAGAGAGACAGAGACTGCGGGGGTGACATGAGGTACCGAGACACCGGGGGTGACAAGAGGCACCGAGACACCGGGGGTGACAAGAGGGACTGAGACACCGGGGGTGACAAGAGACACAGGGGACAAGAAAGACCGAGACACCGGGGGTGACAAGAGGGACCGAGACACCGGGGGTGACATTCGGGACTGAAACACTGGGGGTGACAAGAGGGACCTAGATACTGGGTGTGAAAAGAGAGACCGAAACACCGGGGGTGACAAGAGAGACTGAGACACCGGGGGTGACAAGAGAGACCGAGACACCGGGGGTGACAAGAGAGACCGAGACACTGGGGGGTGACAAGACAGACCGAGACACCGGGGGTGACAAGAGGGACCATGACACCGGGGGGTGACAAGACAGACCGAGACACCGGGGGTGACAAGATAGACCGAGACACCGGGGGTGACAAGAGAGACTGAGACACCGGGGGTGACAAGAGGGACCAAGACACCGGGGGTGACAAGAGAGACCGAGACACTGGGGGTGACAAGAGAGACTGAGACACCGGGGGTGACAAGAGGGACCAAGACACCGGGGGTGACAAGAGAGACCGAGACACCGGGAGTGACAAGAGAGACTGAGACACCGAGGGTGACAAGATGGACCGAGACACCGGGGGTGACAAGAGGGACCAAGACACCGGGGGTGACAGGACAGACCGAGACACCGGGGGTGACAAGAGGGACCGAGACACCGGGGGTGACAAGAGAGACAGCGACACCGGGAGTGACAAGACAGACCGAGACACCGGGGGTGACAAGAGAGACTGAGACACCGGGGGCGACAAGAGAGACGGAGACACCGGGGGTGACAGGAGAGACCGAGACACTGGGGGTGACAAGAGAGACTGAGACACCGGGGGTGACAAGTGGGACCAAGACACCGGGGGTGACAAGAGAGACCGAGACACCGGGAGTGACAAGAGAGACTGAGACACCGAGGGTGACACGATGGACCGAGACACCGGGGGTAACAAGAGGGACCAAGACACTGGGGGTGACAGGACAGACCGAGACACCGGGGGTGACAAGAGGGACCGAGACACCGGGGGTGACAAGAGAGACAGCGACACCGGGAGTGACAAGAGAGACGGAGACACCGGGGGTGACAAGAGAGACTGAGACACCGGGGGCGACAAGAGAGACGGAGACACCGGGGGTGACAGGAGAGACCGAGACACCGGGGGTGACAAGAGCGACTGACACACCGGGGGCGACAAGAGAGACCGAGACACCAGGGGTGACAAGAGAGACCGAGACACCGGGGGTGACAAGAGAGACCGAGACATCGGGGTTGACAAGAGGCACTGAGACACCGGGGGTGACAAGAGAGACTGAGAAACCGGGGGAGACAAGAGGGACTGAGACACCGGGGGAGACAAGAGGGACCGAGAGACCGGGGGTGACAAGAGAGACTGAGACACCGGCGGTGACAAGAGAGACTGAGACTCCGGGGGTGACAAGAGGGACTGAGACACCGGGGGTGTCAAGAGGGACCTAGACACCGGGGGTGACAAGAGAGACTGAGACACCGGGGGTGACAAGAGAGACTGAGACACCGGGGGTGACAAGAGGGACCGAGACACCGGGGGTGACAAGAGAGACTGAGACACCGGGGGTGACAAGAGAGACCGAGAAACCGGGGGCGACAAGAGAGACGGAGACACCGGGGGTGACAGGAGAGACCGAGACACCGGGGGTGACAAGAGAGACTGACACACCGGGGGCGAGAAGAGAGACCGAGACACCGGGGGTGACAAGAGAGACTGAGACATCGGGGGTGCCAAAGAGACCGGGGACAAGAAAGACCAAGACACCGGGGGTGACAAGAGGAACCGAGACACCGGGTGTGACAATCGGGACTGAGACACTGGGGGTGACAAGAGGGACTGAGACACCGGGGGTGACAAGAGAGACCGAGACACCGGGAGTGACAAGAGAGACCGAGACACCGGGGGTGACAAGAGGGACCGAGACACCGGGGGTGACAAGAGAGACTGAGACACCGGAAGTGACAAGAGAGACTGAGACACCGGGGGTGACAAGAGGGACTGAGACACCGAGGGTGACAAGAGAGACTGAGACACCGGGGGCGACAAGAGAGACGGAGACACCGGGGGTGACAAGAGGGACTGAGACACCGGGGGTGACAAGAGAGACCGAGACACCGGGGGTGACAAGAGAGTCCGAGACACAGGGGGTGACAAGATGGACCGAGACACCGGGGGGGACAAGAGGGACCGAGACACCGGGGGTGACAAGAGGGACCGAGACACTGGTGGTGACAAAAGGGGCCGAGACACCGGGGGAGACAAGAGAGACCGAGACACCGGGGGTGACAAGAGGGACTGAGACACCGGCGGTGACAAGAGGGACTGAGACACCGGGGGTGACAAGATGGTCTGAGACGCCGAGGGTGACAAGAGAGACTGAGACAACGGAGGTGACAAGATGGACTGAGACACCGGGGGTGACAAGAGAGACTGAGACACCGGAGGTGACAAGATGGACTGAGACACCGGGGGTGACAAGAGGGACCGGGACACCGGGGGTGACAAGAGGGACCGGGGACACCGGGGGTGACAAGAGGGACCGAGACACCGGGGGTGACAAGAGGGACCGAGACACCGGGGTTGACAAGATGGACCGAGATACCGGGGGTGACAAGAGGGACTGAGACACCCTGGGTGACATGAGAGACCGAGACACCGGGGGAGACAAGAGAGACCGAGCCACCGGGGGTGACAAGAGAGACTGAGACACCGGGGGTGACAAGAGGGACCGAGACACCGGGGGTGACAAGAGGGACCGAGACACCGGGGGTGACAAGAGGGACTGAGACACCGGGGGTGACAAGAGGGACCGAGACACCGGGGGTGACAAGAGAGAACGTTGACACCGGGGGTGACAAGATGGACTCAGACACCGGGGGTGACAAGAGGGACTGAGACACCAGGGGTGACAAGAGGGACCGAGACACTAGGGGTGACAAGAGAGACTGAGACACCGGGGGAGACAAGAGAGACTGAGACACCGGGGGTGACAAGAGGGACCTAGACACCGGGGGTGACAACAGAGACTGAGACACCGGTGGTGACAAGAGGGACTGAGACACCGGGGGTGACAAGAGGGGCTGAGACACCGGGCGAGGCAAGAGGGACTGAGACACCGGGGGTGACAAGAGGGACTGAGACACCGGGGGTGAGAAGAAGGACCGAGACACCGGGGGTGACAAGAGGGACTGAGACACCGGGGGTGACAACAGAGACTGAGACACCGGGGGTGACAAGAGGGACTGAGACACCGGGGGTGACAAGAGGGACCGAGACACCGGGGGTGACAAGAGGGACTGAGTCACCGGGGGTGACAAGAGCGACTGAGACACCGGGGGTGACAAGAGGGACTGAGACACCCCGGGTGACAAGAGAGACTGAGACACCGGGGGTGACAAGAGGGACTGAGACACCGGGGGTGACAACAGAGACTGAGACACCGGGGGTGACAAGAGGGACCGAGACACCAGGGGTGACAAGAGTGACTGAGATACCGGGGGTGACAACTGAGACTGAGACACCGGGGGTGACAAGAGGGACTGAGACACCAGGGGTGACAAGAGGGACTGAGACACCGGGGGTGACAAGAGAGACTGAGACACCGGGGGTGACAAGAGGGACTGAGACACCGGGGGTGACAAGAGGGACTGAGACACCAGGGGTGACAAGAAGGACCGAGACTCCGGGGGTGACAAGAGGGACTGAGACACCGGGTGTGACAAGAGAGACCGAGACACTGGGGGTGACAAGAGGGACCGAGACACCGGGGGTGACAAGAGAGACTGAGACACCGGGGGTGACAAGAGGGACTGAGACACCCGGGATGACAAGAGAGACCGAGACACCGGGGGTGACAAGAGAGACTGAGACACCGGGGGTGACAAGAGAGACCGAGACACCGGGGGTGACAAGAGGGACTGAGACACCGGGGGTGACAAGAGAGACCGGGACACCGGGGGTGAAAAGAGGGACTGAGACACCGGGGGTGACAAGAGAGACTGAAACACCGGGGGTGACAAGAGGGACCTAGTCACCGGGGGTGACAAGAGAGACTGAGACACCTGAGGTGACAAGAGGGACTGAGACACCGGGGGTGACAAGAGAGACCGGGGACACCGGGGGTGACAAGAGGGACCGAAACACCGGGGGTGACAAGAGGGACCGAGACACCGGGGGTGACAAGAGAGACTGTGACACCGGGGGTGACAACTGAGACTGAGACACCGGGGGTGACAAGAGAGACCGGGACATTGGAGGTGACAAGAGGGACTGAGACACCGGGGGTGACAAGAGAGACCGGGGACACCGGGGGTGACAAGAGGGACTGAGACACCGGGGGTGACAAGAGGGACTGAGACACCAGGGGTGACAAGAGAGACCGAGACAACGGGCGAGACAAGATGGACTGGGACACCGGGGGTGACAAGAGAGACTGAGACACCGGGGTTGACGAGAGGGACTGAGACACCGGGGGTGACAAGAGGGACCGAGACACCGGGGGTGACAAGAGGTACTGAGACACCGGGGGTGACAAGAGAGACTGAGACACTGGGGGTGACAAGGGAGACTGAGACACTGGGGGTGACAAGAGAGACCGAGACACCGGGAGTGACAATAGGGTCTGAGACACCGGGGGTGACAAGAGAGACTGAGACACCGGGGGAGACAAGAGGGACCGAGACACCGGGGGTGACAAGAGAGACCGAGACACCGGGGGTGACAAGAGGGACCGAGACATCGGAGGTGACAAGAGAGACTGAGACACCTGAGGTGACAAGAGGGACTGAGACACCGGGGGTGACAAGTGGGAACGAGATACCGGCGGTTACAAGAGGGACGGAGACACAGGGGGTGACAAGAGAGACCGAGACACCGGGGATGTCAAGAGGGACTGAGACACTGCGGGTGACAAGAGAGACCGAGACACAGGGGGTGACAGGAGAGACCGGGGACACCGGGGGTGACAAGAGGGCCTGAGACACCGGGGGTGACAAGAGTGACCGAGACACCGGGCGTGACAAGAGAGACCGAGACACCGGGGGTGACAAGAGAGACCAAGACACCGGGGTGACAAGAGGGACCGAGACATCGGGGGTGACAAGAGAGACTGAGACACCGGGGGTGAAAGAGAGACCTGGGACACCGGGGGTGACAAGAGGGACCGAGACACCGGGGGTGACAAGAGAGACCGAGACAACGGGGGTGACAAGATGGACTCAGACACCGGGGGTGACAAGAGGTACCGAGACACTGGGGGTGACAAGAGAGACCGAGACACTAGGGGTGACAAGAGAGACCGAGACACCAGGGGTGACAAGAGGTACCGAGACACTGGGGGTGACAAGAGAGACTGAGACACCGGGGGTGACAAGAGAGACCGAGACACCGGGTGTGACAAGAGAGACCGAGACACCGGGGGTGACAAGAGAGACCGAGACACCGGGGGTGACAAGAGAGAATGAGACACCGGGGGTGACAAGAGGGACCGAGACACCGGGGGTGACATTAGAGACCGAGACACCGGGGGTGACAAGAGGGACCGAGACACCGGGGGTGACATTAGAGACCGAGACACCGGGGGTGACCAGAGAGACCGAGACACCGGGGGTGACAAGGGAGACCTGGGACACCGGGGGTGACAAGAGGGACCGAGACACCGGTGGTGACAAGAGAGATCGAGATACCGGGGGTGACAAGAGGGACTGAGACACCGGGGGTGACAAGAGAGACCGAGAGACCGGGGGTGACAAGAGAGACCGGGGACACCGGGGGTGACAAGAGGGACCGAGACACCGGGGGTGACAAGAGAGACCGAGACACCGGGGGTGACAAGAGGGACTGAGACACCGGGGGTGACAAGAGGGACTGAGACACCGGGGGTGACAAGAGAGACCGAGACACCGGGGGTGACAAGAGGGACCAAGATACCGGGGGAGACAAGGGAGACCGGGGACTCTGGGGATGACAAGAGGGACCGGGGACAAGAAAGACCAATGGTGAAGAGAGAGACCCGGGATGATAGAGACTGATGCCAAGGGAGACCGGGAGCGAGGGAGACCGGGGTTGATGAGAGACTGGGGTGACGATAGACCAGGAGTGACGAGACAGACCGGGGGCGAGAGAGAGACTGAGGGTGAGAGAGATACCGGGGGTGAGAGAGATACCGGGGGCGAGAGAGATACCGGGGAGAGAGAGAGAGAGACCGGGGGTGAGAGAGATACCGGGGGCAAGAGAGACCGGGGGCGAGAGAGAGACTGAGGGCGACAGAGAAACTGGGGGCTTGAGAGAGACTGGGGGCAAGAGAGATTCCGAGGCAAGGGAGAGAATGGGAGCGAGAGAGAGACCGGGGGCGAGAGAGAGACTGGTGGCGAGGGAGACCGGTGGTGATGAGAGACTGGGGGCGAGATAGACCAGGTGCGAAAGAGACCAGGGGCAAGAGAGACCGGAGGCAACGAGACAGATGAGGGATGAGAGAGACCGGGGGCGAGAGAGACCGGGGGCAATTAGAGAGACTGTGTGTGAGAGAGACATGGGGTGACGAGAGAGATCGGGGTCGAGAGAGCCTGCAGGCGAGAGGGAAAGGGGGCGAGAGAGAGGGGATGATGAGAGAGACCGGGTGCGAGAGAGACGGGGGTGGGGGGTGTCAGAGAGACTGGGGGCGAGAGAGACCGGGGGTGAGAGAGAGAGGTTGACAAGAGAGACTGGGGAGGCCAGACAGACCGGGGACAAGAGAGAGACCATGGTGATAGAGAGAGACCAGGGTGATAGAGACTGGGGTCGAGAGACAGGCCAGGGGACGAGAGAGAGACCATCGTGAGAGAGAGAGACCAGGGGTGATAGAGAGGGGAGTGGCGAGAGAGATTGCGTGCGAGAGAGACCGGGGGCGAGAGAGAGACTGCGGGTGAGAGAGACCGGGGTCGAGAGACAGGGGACTAGAGAGCACAGGGGAGAGAGAGACTGGGTGCGAGAGAGATCGTGGGTGAGAGAGACCAGGGGCAATAAGAGAGACTGTGGACGAGAGAGACCGAGGGTGACGAGAGAGACCGGGGTCGAGAGAGACCGGGGGTGACAAGAGAGACCAGGGACGAGAGAGACGGTGTGGGGGGGGGGGCGGCGAGAGACCGGGGACGAGAGAGACTGGGGGCGAGAGCAACCAGGGGTGAGAGAGACCGGGAGCAGGAGAAACCAGGGGGTGAGAGAGAGAGACAGGGGCAAGAGAGAGGGAGTGATGTGAGACACTGTGGGCGAGAGAGACCGGGGGGTGAGAGAGAGACAGACGGGGGGCAAGAGAGAGGGAGTGATGCAAGAGACTGGGGGTGAGAGAGACTGGGGGGGTGACGAGGGACAGGGGGGCGAGAGAGACCGGGGACAACAAGAGAGAACTCAGAAAATGCTCCCTCTGTACCTCAGAAAGTGCTCCCTCAATACCTCAGATAGTCCTTCCCTCAATACCTCAGAAAGTGCTCCCTCAATACTTTAGATAATGCTCGCACAATATCTCAGAAAGTGCTCCCTCAATACCTGAGAAAGTGCACACTCTATATTCAGAAATTACTCCCTCAGTACGTCAGATAGTGCACCCTCTATACCTCATAAAGTGCTCCCTCAATACCTCAGATATTCCTTCCCTCAATACCTCAAAAAGTGTTCCCTCAATACTTCAGAATGTGCTGCCTCAGTACATCAGCTAGTGCTTCCTCAATACCTGAGAATGTGCTCCCTCAATATCTCAGAAATTGCTCTCAGTACCTCATAAAGTGCTCCCAAAATAACACAAATAGTGCTTCCTCAATACCTCAGATATGCTACCACAATACCTCAGAAAGTGTCCCTCAGTAACTCAGAAAGTGCTCCCTCAATACATCAGGTAGTGCTTCCTCAGGACCTGAGATAGTGCTTCTTCAATACCGCAGATAGATCTCCTCCCAAACCTCACATAGTGCTCCCTAAGTACATCAGATAGTGTTTCCTCTGTACCTCAGATAATGCTCCCGTGATACCTCAGACGCAATCCCTCAATACCTCAGATAGCGCTTCCTCAATACCTCAGGAAGTGCTCCTTCAATACATCAAAAAGTGCTCCCTCAGTACCTCAGAAACTGCTCACTCAATACATCAGAAAGTGATCCCTCAATACCTCAGAAAGTGCACCCTCAGTACCTCAGAAACTATTTGCCCAATACCTCAGAAGGAGCTCCCTCAACACCTCAGATAGTGCACCCTCAAATCCTCAGAAAGTGCTCGCTCAATACCTCAGATAGTGCTTCCTCAGTACCTCAGATAGTGCTTCGTCACTACATCAGATTTGCTACCTCAATGCCTCAGACAGTACTTCCTCAATACCTCAGTTAGTGCTCCCACAATACCTCAGATAGTGCTCCCTCAGTACTCAGTAGTGCTTCCTCAGTACCTTAGATAGTGCTCCCTCAGTACTCAGATAGTGCTTCCTCAATACCTCAGAAAGTGCTCCCTCAATACCTCAGATAGTGCTTCCTCAGTTCCTCAGAAAGTGCTCCCTAAATACTTCAGAACGGGCTGCCTCAGTACCACTGAACTGGTCCTGCAATACCTCAGATAGCGCTCCCACATTACCTCAGAAAGTGCTCTCCAAATTTCTCACAAAGTGCTTCCTCAACACATCAGAAGGGGCATCCTAAATACCTCAGAAGGTGCTCCCACAGTACTGATGAAAGTGCTCCCACAATACCTCGGATAATACTCCCCCAATACCACAGAAAGTGCTTCCTCAGTACCTCAGATAGTGCTCCATCAATACCTCACATAGTACGACCTCAATACCTCAGAAAGTGCTTCCTCAATACCTCAGAATGTGCTGCCTCAGTGCCTCAGAAAGTACTACCTCAATACCTCAGAAAGTGCTCCCTCAATATCTCAGGATATGCTGCCTCAATACCGCAGAAAGTGCTCGCTCATTACCTCGGAAATTGCTCCCAAAATACCTCAGATAGTGCTTCCTCAAAACATCAGAAAGGGCTTCCTAAATACCTCAGAAAGTGCTCCCACAGTACTGATGAAAGTGATCACTCAATACCTCAGATAATGCTCCCTCAATACCACAGAAAGGGCTTCCTCAGTACTCAGATAGTGCTCCATCAATACCTCAGATCGTACTACCTCAATATCTCAGAAAGTGCTGCCTCAGGACTTCAGAAAGTGCTCCCTCATTACCTCAGAAAGTGCTCCCCAATTCCTCAGATATTGCTTCCTCAACACATCAGAAAGGGCTTCCTAAATACCTCAGAAGTTACTACCACAGTACCATGAAAGTGCTCCCTTAATACCTCAGATAATGCTCCCTCAATACCACAGAAAGTGCTTCCTCAGTACCTCAGGTAGGGCTCTAACAATACCTCAGATAGTTCTGCGTCAATACCTCAGAAAGTGCTCCCTCAATACCTCAGAATGTGCTGCCTCAGTACCTCAGATTGTGGTTCCTCTCTCCCTCAGATGGTGCACACCCAATACCTCAGAAGGTGCTTCATCAATACCTCAGAAAGTGCTCCCTCAATACTTTAGATAATGCTCCCACAATACCACAGAAAGTGCTCCCTCAATACCTTAGAAAATGCACACTCTATATGTCAGAAATTGCTCCCTCAATACCTCAGAAAGTACTCCCTCAGTACCTCGGAAGGAGTTCCTTCAGTACCTCGGGAAGTGTTCCCTCAATAACTCAGAAGGTGCACCCTCAATGCCACAGATAGTGCTTCCTCAGGTCCTCAGAAAGTGCTCCCTTAGTACGTCAGAGAGTGCTTCCTCAGTTCTGGAGAAAGTGCGCCGTCAATACCTCAGATAGGGCTGCCTCAGTACCCCAGGTAGTGCTCTCTCAGTACACAGATAGTGCTACCTCACTACCTCAGAAAGTGCTCCCTCTCAGTACATCAGATAATGCTTCCACAATACCTGAGAAAGTGCTCCCTCAATACTTCAGAAAGTGCTCCAGCTCTACCTCAGATAGACCTGCCTCAGTACATCAGAAAGTACTTCCACAATACCTGAGAAAGTGCTACCTCAATACCTCAGAAATTGCTCCCTAAATACCTCAGAAAGTACTTGCTCAATACGTCAGAAGAAGTTCCCTCAACACCTCAGAAAGTGCTCCAGCAATACATCAGATAATGCTCCCTCAATACCTCAGGTAGTGCACCCTCAATACCTCAGAAAAGGCTCCCTCAATACCTCACATAGTGCACCCTCAATAACTCAGATAGTGCTTCCTATGTACCTCAGAAGGTTCTCCCTCAATACGTCAGAAAGTGCTCCCTCAATACTTTAGAAAATGCTTCCACAATACCTCAGTAAGTGCTCCCTCAATACCTCAGAAAGGGCTACCTCAGTACCTCAGATAGTCCGTCCCTCATTACCTCAGAAAGTGCTCCTTCAATACCTCAGATAGTGCCCCCTGATTACCTTAAGCAGCGCACCTTCAGAACCTCAGAAAATGCTCCCTCAATACCTCAGGTAGTGCACCCTCAATACCTCAGAAAAGGCTCCCTCAATACCTCACGTAGTGCACCCTGAATAACTCAGATAGTGCTTCCTAAGTACCTCAGAAGGTTCTCACTCAATACGTCAGAAATTGCTCCCTCAATACTTTAGAAAATGCTCACTCAATACCTCAGAAAGTGCTCCCTCAATACTTCAGATAGTGCACACTCTGTACTTCAGGCAGTGTTTCCTCGGTACTCAGACATTGCTCCCTCAATACCTCAGATAGTGCACCCTCAATACCTCAGAAAGTGCTTCATCAGTACCACAGAAAGTGCTCCCTCAGTACATCAGATAAAGCTCCCTCAATCTGTCAGATAATGCTCCCTCAGTATGTCAGATAATGCTTCCTCAGTCCCTCAGATATTGCTTCCTCAATACCTCAGAAAGTGCTCCCTTTATACGTCCGATATTACATCCTCAGTACCTCAGATAGTGCTTGCTCAATACCACAGAAAGTACTCCCTCAGTACCTCAGAAAGTACTCCCTCAATACTTCATTTAGAGCTTCCTCAGTTCCTCGGATAGTGCACACATAATACCCCAGAAATGGCTCCCTCAGTACCTCAGATAGTGCACCGTCAGTGTGTCAGAAAATGCTCCCTCAATACCTCAGACAGTGCACCCTCAATAACTCAGATAGTGCTGCCTCAGTAACTCAGATAGTGCTCCCTCAGTACTCTTATTGAGCTTCCTCAATACATCAGAAAGTCCTTCCTCGGTACCACAGATAGTGCACCCTCAATAGCTCAGATAGTGCTCCCTCAATACCTCAAAAAGCACTCGCTCAATACCTCAGAAGGAGCGCCCTCATTACCTCAGAAAGTGCTCCCTCAATACCTCAGATAATGCTCCCCAATACCTCAAATAGTGCTCCATCAATACCTCAGATAGTGCATCCTCAATACCTCAGAAAGTGCTTCCTCAGTACCACAGAAAGTGCTCCCTCAGTACATCAGATAATGCTCCCTCAGTACCTCAGATATTGCTTCCTTAATACCTCAGAAAGTGCTCACTTTATACCTCAGATAGTACTTCCTCAGTACCTCAGATAGTGCTGCTCAATACTGCAGAAAGTACTCCCTCAGTTCCTCAGAAAATACTCCCACAATACCTCAGATAGTGCTTCCTCAGTTCCTCGGATAGTGCACACACAATACCTCAGAAATGGCTCCCTCAGTACCTCAGATAGTGCGCCGTCAGTACCTCAGAAAATACTCCTTCAATACCTCAGATAGTGCACCCTCAATTACTCAGATAGTGCTCCCTCAGTACTCTTATTGTGCTTCCTCAATACATCAGAAAGTGCTTCCTCGGTACCACAGGTAGTGCACCCTCAATAGCTCAGATAGTGCTCCCTCAATACCTCAGATAATGCTCCCCAATACCTCAAATAGTGCTTCCTCTGTACCTCAGAAAGTGCACTCTCAATTCCTCAGATAGTGCTTCCTACGTACCTCAGAAGGTGCTCCCACAATTCCTCAGATAGTGCACACTCTGTACTTCAGGCAGTGATTAGATTAGATTACTTACAGGCCCTTTGGCCCAACAAGTCCACACCGACCCATCAAAGCGCAACTCACCCATATCCCTACACCTACGGGCAATTTAGTATAGCCAATTTACCTGACGTGCACATCTTTGGACTGTGGGAGGAAACCGGAGCACCCGGAGGAAACCCACGCAGACATGGGGAGAATGTGCAAACTCCACACGGTCAGTCGCCTGATGCAGGAATTGAACCCAGGTTGCTGACGCTGTGAGGCAGCAGTGCTAACCACTGTGCCACCGTGCCGCCCACAAATGCTCTTTCAGTACCTCAGATAGTGCTTCCTCAATACCTCAGAAAGTACTCCCTCAGTACCTCAGAAAGTACTGCCTCAATACCTCATTTAGTGCTTCCTCAGTTCCTCAGATAGTGCACACACAATACCCCAGAAAATGTTCCCTCAGTACCTCAGACAGTGCACCCTCAGTACTCTCATTGTGCTTCCTCAATACATCAGAAAGTGCTTCCTCGGTACCACAGGTAGTGCACCCTCAATAGCTCAGATAGCGCTCCCTCAATACCTCAGAAAGCACTCGCTCAATACCTCAGAAGGAGCACCCTCAATACACCTGAAAGTGCTCGCTCAATACCTCAGATAGTACTCCCCATACCTTAGATACTGCTCACACAATACCTCAGAAAGTGCTCCCTCAATACCTCAGATAATGCTCCCCAATACCTCAAATAGCGCTTCCTCAGTTCCCCAGAAAGTGCTCACTCAATACCTCAGAAAGTGCTCCCTCAACACCTCAGATAGTTTTCCCACAGTTCCTCAGATAGTGTTCCCTCAGTTTCTCAGATAGTGCTCCCTCAATACCTCAGAAAGAGCTTCTCCCATACCTCAGATAGATCTCCCTCAATACCTCAGATAGTGCTTCATCAATACCTTAGAAACTACTCTCTCAGTACCTCAGAGAATGCTTTTTCAGTACATCAGATAGTGCTTCCTCAATACCTGAGATATTGCTCCCTCAGTACCTCAGAGAGTGCTTCCTCAGCAAATCAAATCGTGCTTCCTCAATACTTCAGAAACAGCTCCCTCAATGCCTCAGATAGTGCTTCCTCAGTTCCTCAGAAAGTGCACACCCAATACTTCAGAAAGGGCTCCCTCAGTACCTCAGATAGTCCGTCATTGGTACCTCAGATAGTGCTCCCTCAATACCTCAGATAGTTCGCTCTGAATACCTTCGCCTGCGCACCCTCAGTGCCTCAGAAAATGCTCCATCAATTCCTCAGATAATACACCCTCAGTACCTCAGAAAGTGCTCCCTCAATACCTCAGGTAGTGCACCCTCAATACCTCAGATAATGTTCACTCAATACCTCAGAAAGTGCTCCCACAGTACCTCAGACAGTGCTTCCTTAATACGTCGGACAGTGCTTCCTCAATACGTCAGAAAGTGCTCCCTCAATACCTCAGAAAGTGCTTCCTCAGTACCTCAAAACGTGTTCCCTCAGTACCTCAGATAATTCTCCCGCCATACCTCAGAAAGTGCTCCCTCAGTACCTCAGAAAGTGCTCCCTCAGTATCGCAGATAATGTTCCCTCAATATCTCAGATAGCGCTTCCTCACTAACTCAGAAAGCGCTCCCTCAATACCTCAGATAGTGCTCCCTCAATATCTCAGAAAGTGCACCATTAATACCTCAGATAGTGCTCCCCATACCTAAGATCGTGCTCCCTCAATACCTCAGAAAGTGCAAACTCAGTACCTCAGAAAGTGCACCCTCAGTACCTGGACAGTGCTTCCTTAAAACGTCGGATAGTGCTTCCTCAATACCTCAGAAAGTGCGTCCTCAATACCTCAGAAAAAGCTCCCTCAATGCCTTACATAGTGCACCGTCAGTACCTCAGATAGTGCTTCCTAAGTACCTCAGAAGGTGTTCCCGCAGTACTGCAGCCTGTGTTCCCTCACTACCTCTGAGAAAGCACCCTCATTACCTCAGAAACTGCTCAATCAATACCTCAGAAACTCCTTCCTCAGTACCTAGATAGTGCCCCCTCAATACATCAGGTAGTGCACACTCTGTACTTCAGGCAGTGCTTCCTCACAACTCAGAAATTGCTCCCTCATTATGTTGGACAGTGCTTCCTTAATACGTCAGAAAGTGCTCCCTCAGATAGTGCTTCCTCAATACCTCAGAAAGTGCTCCCTCAAAACCTGAGATATTGCTCCCTCAGTACCTCACATAATCCTTGCTCAATACCTCTGAAAGTACTCCCTCAGTACCTCATATAGTTCTTCCTCAATATCTCAGAAAGTGCTCCCTCAGGACCTCAGATAATGCTTCCTCAGCAAATCAAAAAGTGCTTCGTCGATACCTCAGAAAGTGTTCCCTCAATACCTCAGATAGTGCTGCATCAGTACCTCAGATAGTCCTCGCTCAATACCTCAGAAAGTACTTCCTCGGTACCTCAGATAGTACTTTCTCACTTCCTCAGATAGTGAACACCCAATACCTCAGACAGGGCTCTCTCAGTACCTCAGATAGTACGTGCCTCATTACCTCAGTAAGTGCTCTCTCAATACGTCAGATAGTGCTTCCTGAATACCTTAGCCAGCGCACCTTCAGTACCTCAGAAAATGCTCCATCAATACCTCAGATAGTACACCCTCAGTACCAAAGAAAGTTCTCACTCAATACCTCAGATAGTGCTTCCAAAGTACCTCAGATGGTGCTCCCTCAATACCTCAGATAGTTCAAACTCAGTATCTCAGAAAGTGCACCCTCAGTACCTGGACAGTGCTTCCTTAAAACGTCGGATAGTGCTTCCTCAATACATCCGAAAGTGCTCCCTCAGTACCTCAGATAGTGCTTCCTCAATACCTCAGAAGGAGCTCCCTCAATACCTCAGATAGTGTTCCCTCAATACCTCAGTAATTGCTCCCTCAATACCTCAAAAAGTGCTCCCTCAATACCTCAGATAGTGCACCTTCAATACCTCAGAAAGTGCTTCCTCAGTACCTCAGAAAGTGATCCCTCAGTAGCTCAGATAATGTTCCCTCAGTACCTCAGATAGTGCTTCCTCAGTACCTCAGAAACTGCTCCCTCAGTACCACAGATAATGCTCCCTCAATAGCTCAGATCGTGCTTCCTCAATATCTCACAAAGTGCTCCCTCAATACCTCAGATTGTGCTCCCTCAATACCTCAGAAAGTGCTTCCTCAACAGCTCAGATAATGCTCCCCCATACCTAAGATAGTGCTCCCTGAATACCTCAGAAAATGCTCCCTCAATACCTCCGATAGTGAACCATCAATACCTCAGAAAGTTCTTCCTCGGTACCACAGAAAGTGCTCCATCAGTACATCAGATAATGATCCCTCAGTACCTCAGAAAAAGCTCCCTCAATACCTTGCATAGTGCACCGTCAGTACCTCAGATAGTGCTTCCTAAGTACCTCAGAAGGTGCTCCTGCAGTACTGCAGCATGTGCTCCCTCAATACCTCTGATAATGCTCCCTCATTACCTCAGATTGTGCTCAATCAAAACCTCAGAAACTGCTTCCTCAGTACCTAGATAGTGCTCCATCAATACCTCAGATAGTAATCCCTCAATACCTCAGGAAGTGCTCCCTCAATACCTCAGAATATTGCTTCCTCAATACCTCAGAAAGTGCTCCCTCAATACCTCAGATAGTTCTCACTCAATACCTTAGAATGTGCCCCCTGAATACGTCAGATAGTGCACACTCTGTACTTCAGGCAGTGCTTTCTCACAACTCAGAAATTGCTCCCTCAATATGTCGGACAGTGCTTCCTTAATACGTCAGAAAGTGTTCCTTCAATACCTCAGATAGTGCTTCCTCAATACCTCAGAAAATACTCGCTCAATACCTCAGACGGAGCTCCCCCAATACCTCAGATAGTGCTCCCTCAATACCTCAGTAATTGCTGCCTCAATACCTCAGGAAATGCTCCCTCAATACCTCAGATACTGCTCCCTCAATACCTCAGTAATTGCTCCCTCAATTCCTCAGAAAGTGCTCTCTCAATACCTCAGTAATTGCTGACTCAATACCTCAGAAAATGCTCCCTCAATACCTCTGATACTGCTCCCTCAATACCTCAGTAATTGCTCCCTCAATTCCTCAGAAAGTGCTCCCTCAATACCTCAGATAGTGCACCCTCATTACCTCAGAAATTGCTTCCTCAGTACCACAGAAAGTGCTCCCTCAGTACCTCAGATAGTGCACCCTCAATACCTCAGAAAGTGCACCCTCAATACCTCAAAAAATGCTTCATCAGTACCACAGATAATGCTCCCTCAATACCTCAGATAGTGCTCCTTTATACCTCAAAAAATGTTCACGCAATACCTCAGAAAGTGCTCCCTCAATACCTCAGAAAGTGCTTCCTCAGTACCACAGAAAGTGCTCCCTCAGTACCTCAGATAATGCTCCCCCAGAATGTCAGATACTGCTCCCTCAGTACCTCAGATAGTGCTTCCTCAATACCTCAGAAAGTGCTCCCTCTATAACTCAGATAGTACTTCCTCAGTACCTCTGATAGTGCTTGCTCAATGCCACAGAAAGTACTCCCTCAGTACCTCAGAAAGTATTCCCTAAATACCTCATTTAGTGCTCCCTCTGTACCTCAGATAGTGCACCGTCAGAACCTCAGACAGTGCACCCTCAGTACTCTCATTGCGCTTCCTCAATACATCAGAAAGTGCGTCCTCGTTACCACAGGTAGTGCACCCTCAATAGCTCAGATAGTGCTCCCTCAATACCTCAGAAACAGTCGCTCAATACCTCAAAAGGAGCACCCTCAATACCTCAGAAAGTGCTCCCTCAATACCTAAGAAGGAGCACCCTCAATACCTCTGAAAGTGCTCCCTCAATACCTCAGATAATGCTCCCCAATACCTCAAATAGTGCTTCCTCAGTACCTCAGATAGTGCTTCCTCAGTACCTCAGAAAGTGCTCCCTCAGTACCTCAGAAAATTGCTTCCTCAACACCTCAGATAGTGCTTCCTTAGTTCCTCAGATAGTGCACACCCTATATCAGAAAGGGCTTCCTCAGTACCTCAGATAGTACGTCGTTCATTACCTCAGTAAGTGCTCCTTCAATACCTCAGATAGTGCCCCCTGAATACCTTAGTCAGCGCACCTTCAGTACCTCAGAGAATGCTCCATCACTTCCACAGATAGTACACCCTCAGTACCTCAGAAAGTGCTCCCTCACTACCACAGAAAGTGCTCCCTCAATACCTCGGATAGTGCTTCCTAAGTACCTCAGAAGGTGCTCCTTCAATACCTCAGAAAGTGCTCACTCAATATTTTAGATAATGCTCACTCAATACCTCAGAAAGTGCTCCTTCAATACCTTAGATAATGAACACTCAGTACCTCAGAAAGTGCTCCCTCAGTACCTCAGACAATGCTTCCTTAATACCTCGGACAGTGCTTCCTCAATACGTCAGAAAGTGCTCCCTCAGTACCTCAGATAGTGCTTCCTCAAAGCCTCAGAAAATACTCGCTCAATACCTCAGAAGGAGCTCCCTCAATACCTCAGTAATTGCTCCCTCAATACCACAGAAAGTACTCCCTCAATACCTCAGATAGTGCACCCTCAATACCTCAGAAAGTGTTTCTTCAGTACCACAGAAAGTGCTCCTTCACTACCTCAGATAGTGCTCTCTCAGTACCTCAGATAATGCTCCCTCAGTATGTCAGATAATGCTTCCTCTGTACCTCAGAAAGTACTGCCTCAATGCCTCAGAATGTGCTCCCTCAAAACTTCAGAAAGTTCTCCTTCAGTACCTCAGATAATGCTCCCTCAATATCTCAGAAAGTGCTTCCTCAATTCCTCAGAAGGTACTCCCTCAATTCCTCAGAAGGTACTCCCTCAATACCTCAGAATGTGCTCCCTCAATGCCTAAGATAGTGCTCCCTCAATACCTCAGATAGTGCACACTCGATACCTCAGAAAATGTTCACTCAATACCTCAGAAAGTGCTCCCTCAGTACCTCATATAATGCTCCCTCAATATCTCAGAAGTGTTCACTCAATACCTCAGAAAGTGCTCCCTCAGTCCCTCAGAAAATTGATTCCTCAATACCTCAGAAAGTGCTGCCTCAATACCTCAGATAGTGATCCCTCAGTACCTCAGAAAGTGCTCCCACAATACCTTAGAAAGTGTTCAGTCAATACCTCAGAAAGTATTTCTCAATACCACAGATAGATCTCCCTCAACACTTCAGAGAGTGCTCCCTCAGTACCTCAGAGTGCTTCCTCAGTGCATCAGATCTTGCCTCCTCAATAACTCAGAAAGTGTTCATCAATACCTTAGATAGTGTTCCTCAATACATCAGATTGATCTCCCTCAAAACCTGAGATATTGCTCCCTCAGAAGCTCAGCTAGTGCTTGCTCAATACTTCAGAAAGTCCTCCCTCCATTCCTCAGGTAGTGCTCCCTCAATACCTCATAAAGAGCTCCTTTCATACTTCAGAAAGTGCTCCCTCAATACCTCAGAAAGTTTTCGGCAATACCTCAGATAGTGTTCCTCAATACCTCAGATAGATCTCCCTCAAAACCTCAGTGGGTGCTCCCTCAGTACCTCAGGTCGTGCTTCCTCAATACCTCAGAAAGTGCTCCCTCAGTACCTCAGAGAGTGCTTCCTCAGTACATCAGATAGTGCTTCCTCAATACATCAGAAAGTGCTCCCACAATACCTGAGTTATTGCTCCCTCAGGATGTCAGATAATGCTTCCTCAGTACATCAGATAGTGCTTCCTCAGTATCTTAGAAAGTGCTCCCTCAGTACCTCAGGTAATGCTCCCTCAATACCTCAGATAGT
The DNA here is from genome assembly GCF_047496795.1 of Chiloscyllium punctatum. NCBI lineage: Eukaryota > Metazoa > Chordata > Chondrichthyes > Orectolobiformes > Hemiscylliidae > Chiloscyllium > Chiloscyllium punctatum. Next base: position 98,206,587 of record NC_092744.1, read on the forward strand.
GCATTCTCAGTACCTCAGATATTGCTTCCACAGTACCTTAGAAAGCGTTCCCGCAGTTTCTCAGATAAGGCTCCATCAATATCTCAGAGAGTGCTTCCTCAATTCCTCAGAATGTACTCCCTCAATACCTCAGAATGTGCTCCCTCAATACCTCAGATAGTGCTCACACAATACCTCAGAAAATGTTCACTCAATACCTCAGAAAGTGCTCACTCAGTACTTCATATACTGCTCCCTCAATATCTCAGAAGTGTTCACTCAATACCTCAGAAAGTGCTCCCTCAGTACCTCAGAACATTGCTTCCACAATACATCAGAATGTGCTCCCTCAATACCTCAGATAGTGATCCCTCAGTACCTCAGAAAGTACTCCCACAATACCTCAGAAAGTGTTCACTCAATACTTCAGAAAGTATTTCTCAATACCACAGATAGATCTCCCTCAATACCTCAGAGAGTGCTCCCTCAGTACCTCAGAGTGCTTCCTCAGTGCATCAGATAGTGCCTACTCAATACCTCAGAAAGTGTTCCTCAATACCTCAAATAGTGTTCCTCAATTCCTCAGATTGATCTCCCTCAAAACCTGAGATATTGCTCACTCAGTAGCTCAAATAGTGCTTGCCCAATAGCTAAGAAAGTCCTCAATCCACACCTCAGATAGTGCTCCCTCAATACCTCAGAAGATCTCCTTTCATACTTCAGAAAGTGCTCCCTCAATACGTCAGAAAGTGTTCCTCAATACCTCAGATAGTGTTCCTCAATACCTCAGATAGACCTCCCTCAATACCTCAGATGGTGCTCCCTCAGTACCTCAGGTCATGCTTCCTCAATACCTCAGAAAGTGCTCCCTCAGTACCTCAGAGAGTGCTTCCTCAGTACATCAGATAGTGCTTCCTCAATACCTCAGAAAGTGCTCCCACAATACCTGAGATATTGCTCCATAAGTAGCTCAGGTAGTTCTTCCTCAGTACCTCAGAAAGTGCTCCCTCAATACCTGAGATATTGCTCCCTCAGTATGTCAGATAATGCTTCCTCAGTACCTTAGAAAGTCCTCCCTCAGTACCTCAGGTAATGCTCTCTCAATACCTCAGGTAGTGCGTTCTCAGTACCTCAGATAGTGCTTCCACAGTACCTTAGAAAGCATTCCCGTATTATCTTAGATAATGTTCCCTCAGTACCTCAGATAGTGCTTCCTCACTACCTCAGAAAGCGCTCCCTCAATACCTCAGATAGTGTTCCCACTGTCGCTCAGATAGTATTTCCTCAGTTCCTCAGATAGTGCTCCCTCAATACCTCAGAGAGTGCTCCCTCAATACCTCAGATAGTATTCCTCAATACCTCAGATAGATCTCCCTCAAAACCTCAGAGAATGCTACCTGAGTATGTCAGATAATGCTTCCTCAGTACCTCAGGCAGTGCTTCCTCAATACCTCAGAAAGTGCTCCCTCAGTACCTCAGAGAGTGCTTCCTCAGTACATCAGATAGTGCTTCCTCAATACCTCAGAAAGTGCTCCCTCAATACCTGAGATATTGCTCCCTCAGTACCTCACAAAATCCTTGCTAAATACCTCAGAAAGTACTCCATCAGTACCTCATTTAGTTCTTCCTCAATATCTCAGAAAGTGCTCCCTCAGTATCTCAGAAAGTGCTCCCTCAGTACCTCAGATAGTGCTTCCACACAAAATCACACAGTGCTTCCTCAATACGTCAGAAGATGCTCCCTCATTACCTCAGATAGTGCTTACTCAGTACCTCAAATAGTGCTCCCTCAATACCTCAGTAATTGCTCCCTCATTACCTCAGAAAGTGCTCCCTCAATACCTCAGATAGTGCACCCTCAATACCTCAGAAAGTGCTTCCTCAGTACCTCAGAAAGTGCTCCCTCAGCAGCTCAGATAATGTTCCCTCAGTACCTCAGATAGTGCTTCCTCAGTACCTTAGAAAGCGCTCCCTCAGTATCTCAGATAATGTTCCCTCAATACCTCAGATAGTGCTTCCTCGCTATCTCAGAATGCACTTCCTCAATACCGCAGATAGTGCTCCCTCAGTACCTCAGAGAGTGCTTCCTCAGTACATCAGATAGTGCTTCCTCAATACCTCAGAAAGTGCTCCCTCAATACCTGAGATATTGCTCCCTCAGTACCTCACAAAATCCTTGCTCAATACCTCAGAAAGTACTCCATCAGTACCTCATTTAGTTCTTCCTCAATATCTCAGAAAGTGCTCCCTCAGTATCTCAGAAAGTGCTCCCTCAGAACCTCAGATAGTGCTTCCTCAGAAAATCACACAGTGCTTCCTCAATACTTCAGAAAGTGCTCCCTCATTACCTCAGATAGTGCTTACTCAGTACCTCAGATAGTGCTCCCTCAATACCTCAGAAAGTGCTTCCTCAGTACCTTAGAAAGTGCTCCCTCAGCAGCTCAAATAATGTTCCCTCAGTACCTCAGATAGTGCTTCCTCAGTACCTTAGAAAGCGCTCCCTCAGTATCTCAGATAATGTTCCCACAATACCTCAGATAGTGCTTCCTCGCTATCTCAGAAAGCACTTCCTCAATACCTCAGATAGTGCTCCCTCAATATCTCAGATCACGTTTCTTCAGATCCTCAAAAATTGCTTCTCCAATACCTCAGATAGCGCTTCCTCAATACCTCAGAAAGTGCACCATTAAAACATCAGAAAGTGCTCCCTCAGTACCGCAGAAAGTGCTCCCTCAGTACCACAGATAATGCTACCTAAATATCTCAAAAAGTGTTTACTCAATACCTCATAAAGTGCACCTTCATTACTTCAGAAAATTGTTTTCTCAATACCTCAGAAAGTGCTCGCTCAATATCTCAGATAGTGCTCCCTCAGTATCTCAGAGAGTGCTCCCTCAATACCTCAAAAGGAGCTCATTCCATACCTCAGAAATTGTTCCCTCTATACCTCAGATTGTGTCCCTCAATACCTCAGATAGATCTTCCTCAATGCCTCAGAGAGTGCTCCCTCCGTATCTCAGAAAGTGCTCCCTCAGTACCTCAGATAGTGCTTCCTCAGAAAATCACACAGTGCTTCCTCAATACTTGAGAAAGTGCTCCCTCAATGCCGCAGATATTTCTTCCTCAGTACCTCAGATAGTTCTCGCTCAATACCTCAGAAAGTACTCCCTCTCTACCTCAGATAGTGCTTCCTCAGTTCCTCAGCTAGTGAACACCCAATACCTCAGACAGGGCTCTCTCAGTACCTCAGATAGTACGAGCCTCATTACCTCAGTAAGCGCTCTCTCAATACCTCAGATTGTGCTTCCTGAATACCTGAGCCTGCGCACCTTTAGTACCTCAGGAAATGCTCCATCAATACCTCAGATAGTACACCCTCAGTACCACAGAAAGTTCTTCCTTAATACCTCAGATAGTGCTTCCAAAGTACCTCAGAAAGTGCTCCCTCAATACCTCAGATAGTGCACACTCTGTACTTCAGGCAGTGCTTCCTCAGTACTCAGACAGTGCTCCCTCAATACCTCAGATAGTGCACACTCAGTAGCTCAGAAAGTGCTCCCTCAGTACCTTGGACAGTGCTTCCTTAAAACGTCGGACAGTGCTTCCTCAATACCCCAGAAGGAGCTCCCTCAATACCTCAGATAGTGCTCACTCAATACCTCTGTAATTGCTCCCTCATTACCTCAGAAAGTGTACCCTCAATACCTCAGAAAGTGCTTCCTCAATACCTCAGAAAGTACTCCCTCAGCAGCTCAGATACTGTTCCCTCAGTACCTCAGATAGTGCTTCCTCAGTACTTTCGAAAGCGCTCCCTCAGTATCTTAGATAATGTTCCCTCAATACCTCAGATAGTGCTTCCTCACTATCTCAGAAAGCACTTCCTCAATACCTCAGATAGTGCTCCCTCAATGTCTCAGATCACGCTTCTTCAGATCCTCAAAAATTGCTCCCTTAATACCTCAGATGGCGCTTCCTCAATACATCAGAAAGTGCACCATTAAAACCTCAGAAAGTGCTCCCTCAGTACCTCAGAAAGCGCTCCCTCAGTACCGCAGAAAGTGTTCCCTCAATACCTCATATAATGATCCCTCAATATCTCAAAAAGTGTTCACTCAATACCTCAGAAAGTGCTCCCTCAGTACCTCAGATAGGGCTCCCTCAGTACCTCAGATAATGCTCCCTCAATACCTCAAAATGAGCTACTTCCAATCCTCAGAGACTGCTCCCTCAGTACCTCAGGTAGTGCTTCCTCAATAACTCAGAAAGTGCTCCCTCAGTACCTCAGAGAGTGCTTCCAAAGGACCTCAGATAGTGCCTCCTCACACCTCAGAAAATGCTCCATCAAAACTTGAGATATTGATCATCAGTAGCTCAAATACTGCTTGCTCATTACCTCAGAAAGTGCTCCCTCCTTACCTCAAATAGTGCTCCCTCAATACCTCAAAAAGAGCTCCTTACATGTCTCAGAATGTGCTCCCTCAGTACCTCATATACTGCTCCCTCAATATCTCAGATGTGTTCACTCAATACCTCAGAACGTGCTCCCTCAGTACCTCAGAACATTGCTTCCTCAATACATCAGAATGTGCTCCCTCAATACCTCAGATAGTGCTCACACAATACCTCAGAAAATGTTCACTCAATACCTCAGAAAGTGCTCACTCAGTACTTCATATACTGCTCCCTCAATATCTCAGAAGTGTTCACTCAATACCTCAGAAAGTGCTCCCTCAGTACCTCAGAACATTGCTTCCACAATACATCAGAATGTGCTCCCTCAATACCTCAGATAGTGATCCCTCAGTACCTCAGAAAGTACTCCCACAATACCTCAGAAAGTGTTCACTCAATACTTCAGAAAGTATTTCTCAATACCACAGATAGATCTCCCTCAATACCTCAGAGAGTGCTCCCTCAGTACCTCAGAGTGCTTCCTCAGTGCATCAGATAGTGCCTACTCAATACCTCAGAAAGTGTTCCTCAATACCTCAAATAGTGTTCCTCAATTCCTCAGATTGATCTCCCTCAAAACCTGAGATATTGCTCACTCAGTAGCTCAAATAGTGCTTGCCCAATAGCTAAGAGAGTCCTCAATCCACACCTCAGATAGTGCTCCCTCAATACCTCAGAAGATCTCCTTTCATACTTCAGAAAGTGCTCCCTCAATACGTCAGAAAGTGTTCCTCAATACCTCAGATAGTGTTCCTCAATACCTCAGATAGACCTCCCTCAATACCTCAGAGGGTGCTCCCTCAGTACCTCAGGTCATGCTTCCTCAATACCTCAGAAAGTGCTCCCTCAGTACCTCAGAGAGTGCTTCCTCAGTACATCAGATAGTGCTTCCTCAATACCTCAGAAAGTGCTCCCACAATACCTGAGATATTGCTCCATAAGTAGCTCAGGTAGTTCTTCCTCAGTACCTCAGAAAGTGCTCCCTCAATACCTGAGATATTGCTCCCTCAGTATGTCAGATAATGCTTCCTCAGTACCTTAGAAAGTCCTCCCTCAGTACCTCAGGTAATGCTCTCTCAATACCTCAGGTAGTGCGTTCTCAGTACCTCAGATAGTGCTTCCACAGTACCTTAGAAAGCATTCCCGCATTATCTAAGTAATGTTCCCTCAGTACCTCAGATAGTGCTTCCTCACTACCTCAGAAAGCGCTCCCTCAATATCTCAGATAGTGTTCCCACTGTCGCTCAGATAGTATTTCCTCAGTTCCTCAGATAGTGCTCCCTCAATACCTCAGAGAGTGCTCCCTCAATACCTCAGATAGTATTCCTCAATACCTCAGATAGATCTCCCTCAAAACCTCAGAGAATGCTACCTGAGTATGTCAGATAATGCTTCCTCAGTACCTCAGGCAGTGCTTCCTCAATACCTCAGAAAGTGCTCCCTCAGTACCTCAGAGAGTGCTTCCTCAGTACATCAGATAGTGCTTCCTCAATACCTCAGAAAGTGCTCCCTGAATACCTGAGATATTGCTCCCTCAGTACCTCACAAAATCCTTGCTAAATACCTCAGAAAGTACTCCATCAGTACCTCATTTAGTTCTTCCTCAATATCTCAGAAAGTGCTCCCTCAGTATCTCAGAAAGTGCTCCCTCAGTACCTCAGATAGTGCTTCCACACAAAATCACACAGTGCTTCCTCAATACGTCAGAAGGTGCTCCCTCATTACCTCAGATAGTGCTTACTCAGTACCTCAAATAGTGCTCCCTCAATACCTCAGTAATTGCTCCCTCATTACCTCAGAAAGTGCTCCCTCAATACCTCAGATAGTGCACCCTCAATACCTCAGAAAGTGCTTCCTCAGTACCTCAGAAAGTGCTCCCTCAGCAGCTCAGATAATGTTCCCTCAGTACCTCAGATAGTGCTTCCTCAGTACCTTAGAAAGCGCTCCCTCAGTATCTCAGATAATGTTCCCTCAATACCTCAGATAGTGCTTCCTCGCTATCTCAGAATGCACTTCCTCAATACCGCAGATAGTGCTCCCTCAGTACCTCAGAGAGTGCTTCCTCAGTACCTCAAATAGTGCTCCCTCAATACCTCAGTAATTGCTTCCTCATTACCTCAGAAAGTGCTCCCTCAATACCTCAGATAGTGCACCCTCAATACCTCAGAGAGTGCTTCCTCAGTACCTCAGGCAGTGCTTCCTCAATACCTCAGAAAGTGCTCCCTCAGTACCTCAGAGAGTGCTTCCTCAGTACATCAGATAGTGCTTCCTCAATACCTCAGAAAGTGCTCCCTCAATACCTGAGATATTGCTCCCTCAGTACCTCACAAAATCCTTGCTCAATACCTCAGAAAGTACTCCATCAGTAACTCATTTAGTTCTTCCTCAATATCTCAGAAAGTGCTCCCTCAGTATCTCAGAAAGTGCTCCCTCAGAACCTCAGATAGTGCTTCCTCAGAAAATCACACAGTGCTTCCTCAATACTTCAGAAAGTGCTCCCTCATTACCTCAGATAGTGCTTACTCAGTACCTCAGATAGTGCTCCCTCAATACCTCAGTAATTGCTCCCTCATTACCTCAGAAAGTGCTCCGTCAATACCTCAGATAGTGCACCCTCAATACCTCAGAAAGTGCTTCCTCAGTACCTTAGAAAGTGCTCCCTCAGCAGCTCAAATAATGTTCCCTCAGTACCTCAGATAGTGCTTCCTCAGTACCTTAGAAAGCGCTCCCTCAGTATCTCAGATAATGTTCCCACAATACCTCAGATAGTGCTTCCTCGCTATCTCAGAAAGCACTTCCTCAATACCTCAGATAGTGCTCCCTCAATATCTCAGATCACGTTTCTTCAGATCCTCAAAAATTGCTTCTCCAATACCTCAGATAGCGCTTCCTCAATACCTCAGAAAGTGCACCATTAAAACATCAGAAAGTGCTCCCTCAGTACCGCAGAAAGTGCTCCCTCAGTACCACAGATAATGCTACCTAAATATCTCAAAAAGTGTTTACTCAATACCTCATAAAGTGCACCTTCATTACTTCAGAAAATTGTTTTCTCAATACCTCAGAAAGTGCTCGCTCAATATCTCAGATAGTGCTCCCTCAGTATCTCAGAGAGTGCTCCCTCAATACCTCAAAAGGAGCTCATTCCATACCTCAGAAATTGTTCCCTCTATACCTCAGATTGTGTCCCTCAATACCTCAGATAGATCTTCCTCAATGCCTCAGAGAGTGCTCCCTCCGTATCTCAGAAAGTGCTCCCTCAGTACCTCAGATAGTGCTTCCTCAGAAAATCACACAGTGCTTCCTCAATACTTGAGAAAGTGCTCCCTCAATGCCGCAGATATTTCTTCCTCAGTACCTCAGATAGTTCTCGCTCAATACCTCAGAAAGTACTCCCTCTCTACCTCAGATAGTGCTTCCTCAGTTCCTCAGCTAGTGAACACCCAATACCTCAGACAGGGCTCTCTCAGTACCTCAGATAGTACGAGCCTCATTACCTCAGTAAGCGCTCTCTCAATACCTCAGATTGTGCTTCCTGAATACCTGAGCCTGCGCACCTTTAGTACCTCAGGAAATGCTCCATCAATACCTCAGATAGTACACCCTCAGTACCACAGAAAGTTCTTCCTTAATACCTCAGATAGTGCTTCCAAAGTACCTCAGAAAGTGCTCCCTCAATACCTCAGATAGTGCACACTCTGTACTTCAGGCAGTGCTTCCTCAGTACTCAGACAGTGCTCCCTCAATACCTCAGATAGTGCACACTCAGTAGCTCAGAAAGTGCTCCCTCAGTACCTTGGACAGTGCTTCCTTAAAACGTCGGACAGTGCTTCCTCAATACCCCAGAAGGAGCTCCCTCAATACCTCAGATAGTGCTCACTCAATACCTCTGTAATTGCTCCCTCATTACCTCAGAAAGTGTACCCTCAATACCTCAGAAAGTGCTTCCTCAATACCTCAGAAAGTACTCCCTCAGCAGCTCAGATACTGTTCCCTCAGTACCTCAGATAGTGCTTCCTCAGTACTTTCGAAAGCGCTCCCTCAGTATCTTAGATAATGTTCCCTCAATACCTCAGATAGTGCTTCCTCACTATCTCAGAAAGCACTTCCTCAATACCTCAGATAGTGCTCCCTCAATGTCTCAGATCACGCTTCTTCAGATCCTCAAAAATTGCTCCCTTAATACCTCAGATGGCGCTTCCTCAATACATCAGAAAGTGCACCATTAAAACCTCAGAAAGTGCTCCCTCAGTACCTCAGAAAGCGCTCCCTCAGTACCGCAGAAAGTGTTCCCTCAATACCTCATATAATGATCCCTCAATATCTCAAAAAGTGTTCACTCAATACCTCAGAAAGTGCTCCCTCAGTACCTCAGATAGGGCTCCCTCAGTACCTCAGATAATGCTCCCTCAATACCTCAAAATGAGCTACTTCCAATCCTCAGAGACTGCTCCCTCAGTACCTCAGGTAGTGCTTCCTCAATAACTCAGAAAGTGCTCCCTCAGTACCTCAGAGAGTGCTTCCAAAGGACCTCAGATAGTGCCTCCTCACACCTCAGAAAATGCTCCATCAAAACTTGAGATATTGATCATCAGTAGCTCAAATACTGCTTGCTCATTACCTCAGAAAGTGCTCCCTCCTTACCTCAAATAGTGCTCCCTCAATACCTCAAAAAGAGCTCCTTACATATCTCAGAATGTGCTCCCTCAGTACCTCATATACTGCTCCCTCAATATCTCAGAAGTGTTCACTCAATACCTCAGAACGTGCTCCCTCAGTACCTCAGAACATTGCTTCCTCAATACATCAGAATGTGCTACCTCAATACCTCAGATAGTGATCCCTCAGTACCTCAGAAAGTGCTCCCACAATACCTCAGAAAGTGTTCACTCAATACTTCAGAAAGTGTTCCTCAATACCACAGATAGATCTCCCTCATACCTCAGAGACTGCTCCTTCAGTACCTCAGAGTGCTTCCTCAGTGCATCAGATAGTGCCTACTCAATACCTCAGATAGTGTTCCTCAATTCCTCAGATTGATCTCCCTCAAAACCTGAGATATTGCTCACTCAGTAGCTCAAATAGTGCTTGCCCAATAGCTAAGAAAGTCCTCAATCCACACCTCAGATAGTGCTCCCTCAATACCTCAGAAGATCTCCTTTCATACTTCAGAAAGTGCTCCCTCAATACGTCAGAAAGTGTTCCTCAATACCTCAGATAGTGTTCCTCAATACCTCAGATAGATCTCCCTCAATACCTCAGAGGGTGCTCCCTCAGTACCTCAGGTCATGCTTCCTCAATACCTCAGAAAGTGCTCCCTCAGTACCTCAGAGAGTGCTTCCTCAGTACATCAGATAGTGCTTCCTCAATACCTCAGAAAGTGCTCCCACAATACCTGAGATATTGCTCCATAAGTAGCTCAGGTAGTTCTTCCTCAGTACCTCAGAAAGTGCTCCCTCAATACCTGAGATATTGCTCCCTCAGTATGTCAGATAATGCTTCCTCAGTACCTTAGAAAGTCCTCCCTCAGTACCTCAGGTAATGCTCCCTCAATACCTCAGGTAGTGCGTTCTCAGTACCTCAGATAGTGCTTCCACAGTACCTTAGAAAGCATTCCCGCATTATCTCAGATAATGTTCCCTCAGTACCTCAGATAGTGCTTCCTCACTACCTCAGAAAGCGCTCCCTCAATACCTCAGATAGTGTTCCCACTGTCGCTCAGATAGTATTTCCTCAGTTCCTCAGATAGTGCTCCCTCAATACCTCAGAGAGTGCTCCCTCAATACCTCAGATAGTATTCCTCAATACCTCAGATAGATCTCCCTCAATACCTCAGAGAATGCTACCTGAGTATGTCAGATAATGCTTCCTCAGTACCTCAGGCAGTGCTTCCTCAATACCTCAGAAAGTGCTTCCTCAGTACCTCAGAGAGTGCTTCCTCAGTACATCAGATAGCGCTTCCTCAATACCTCAGAAAGTGCTCCCTCAATACCTGAGATATTGCTCCCTCAGTACCTCACAAAATCCTTGCTCAATACCTCAGAAAGTACTCCATCAGTACCTCATTTAGTTCTTCCTCAATATCTCAGAAAGTGCTCCCTCAGTATCTCAGAAAGTGCTCCCTCAGTACCTCAGATAGTGCTTCCACACAAAATCACACAGTGCTTCCTCAATACGTCAGAAGGTGCTCCCTCATTACCTCAGATAGTGCTTACTCAGTACCTCAAATAGTGCTCCCTCAATACCTCAGTAATTGCTCCCTCATTACCTCAGAAAGTGCTCCCTCAATACCTCAGATAGTGCACCCTCAATACCTCAGAAAGTGCTTCCTCAGTACCTCAGAAAGTGCTCCCTCAGCAGCTCAGATAATGTTCCCTCAGTACCTCAGATAGTGCTTCCTCAGTACCTTAGAAAGCGCTCCCTCAGTATCTCAGATAATGTTCCCTCAATACCTCAGATAGTGCTTCCTCGCTATCTCAGAAAGCACTTCCTCAATACCGCAGATAGTGCTCCCTCAGTACCTCAGAGAGTGCTTCCTCAATACCTCAGTAATTGCTCCCTCATTACCTCAGAAAGTGCTCCCTCAATACCTCAGATAGTGCACCCTCAATACCTCAGAAAGTGCTTCCTCAGTACCTCAGAAAGTGCTCCCTCAGTACCTCAGATAGTGCTTCCTCAGAAAATCACACAGTGCTTCCTCAATACTTCAGAAAGTGCTCCCTCAATGCCGCAGATATTTCTTCCTCAGTACCTCAGATAGTTCTCGCTCAATACCTCAGAAAGTACTCCCTCAGTACCTCAGATAGTGCTTCCTCAGTTGCTCAGCTAGTGAACACCCAATACCTCAGACAGGGCTCTCTCAGTACCTCAGATAGTACGTGCCTCATTACCTCAGTAAGCGCTCTCTCAATACGTCAGATAGTGCTTCCTGAATACCTGAGCCTGGGCACCTTCAGTACCGCAGGAAATGCTCCATCAATACCTCAGATAGTACACCCTCAGTACCAAAGAAAGTTCTCCCTTAATACCTCAGATCGTGCTTCCAAAGTACCTCAGAAAGTGCTCCCTCAGTACCTCAGATAGTGCACACTCTGTACTTCAGGCAGTGCTTCTCAAGTATTCAGACAGTGCTCCCTTAATACCACAGATAGTGCACACTCAGTAGCTCAGAAAGTGCTCCCTCAGTGACTTGGACAGTGCTTTCTTAAAACGTCGGACAGTGCTTCCTCAATACCTCAGAAGGAGCTCCCTCAATACCTCAGAATGTGCTCCCTCAGCAGCTCCGATAATGTTCCCTCAGTACCTCAGATAGTGCTTCCTCAGTACCTAAGAAAGCGATCCCTCAGTATCTCAGATAATGTTCCCACAATACCTCAGATAGTGCTTCCTCACTATCTCAGAAAGCACTTCCTCAATACCTCAGATAGTGCTCCCTCAATATCTCAGATCACACTTCTTCAGATCCTCAAAAATTGCTCCCTTAATACCTCAGATAGCGCTTCCTCAATACCTCAGAAAGTGCACCATTAAAACCGCAGAAAGTGCTCCCTCAGTACCACAGATAATGCTTCTTCCATACCTCAGAATGTGCTCCCTCAATACCTCCGTGCTCCCCATACCTTAGATAGCGCTCCCTCAATACCTCAGAATGTACTCCCTCAATATCGCGAAATGTGCTCCCTCAATACCTCCGTGCTCCCCATACCTTAGATAGCGCTCCCTCAATACCTCAGAATTTGTTCCTTCAGTACCTCATATAATACTACCTCAATATCTCAGAAAGTGTTCACTCAATACCTCATAAAGTGCACCTTCAGTACTTAAGAAAATTGTTTTCTCAATACCTCAGAAAGTGCTCCCTCAATATCTCAGATAGTGCTCCCTCAGTACCTCAAAAAGAGCTCATTCCATACCTCAGAAAGTGCACCCTCACTACCTCAGAAATTGTTCCCTCTATACCTCAGATCGTGTTCCTCAATACCTCAGATAGATCTTCCTCAATAACTCAGAGAGTGCTCCCTCAGTACATCAGATAGTGCTTGCTCAATACCTCAGAAAGTGCTCCCTCAGTACCTCAGATCGTGTTTTCTCAATACCTCAGAAAGTGCACCCTCAGTAACTCAGAGAGTGCTTCCTCAGTAAATCAAATAGTGCTTCCTCAATGCTTCAGAAAGTGCTCCCTCAATACTTCAGATATTATTCCTCAGTACCTCAGAAAGTGCTTACTCAATACCTCGGAAAGTACTCGCTCAGTACCTCAGATCTTGCTCCCTTAATACCTCAGATAGTGCACCATCATTATCTCAGAAAGTGCTCCCTCAATACCTCAGAAAATGCTCCTTCAATACCTCAGATAGTGCTCCCCCAATACCTCAGTAATTGCTCCCTCAATACCTCAGGTAATGCTCCTCAATACCTCAGAAGTTAATCCCTCAATACATCATAAAGAGCGCCCTCATTGCCTCAGATAGTGCTTCCGCAGTACCTCAGAAAGTGCTCCCTCAGTACCTCAGATAATTCTCCCTCAATACCTCAGATAATGCTCCCTCAATACCTCAGATCGTGCTTCTTCAATACCTCAGAAAGTGCTCCCTTAATACCACAGAAAGTGCTTCCCCAGTAAGACAGAAAGTGCTCCCTCAGTACCTCAGATAATGCTCCCTCAGTATGTCAGATAAATCTTCCTCAATACCTCAGAAAGTGCTCCCTCAATACCTCAGAGAGTGCTTCCAAAGTACCTCAGATAGTGCCTCCTCAATACCTCAGAAAATGCTCCCTCAATTCCTCAGAAAGAGCTCCCTCAATACCTCAGAAAGTACTCCCTCAGTACCTCAGATAGTGCTCCCTCAGTACCACAGATAATGCTCCCTCAATACCTCAAAAAGAGCTCCTTCCATACCTCAGAGAATGCTCCCTCAATACCTCAGGTAGTGCTCCTCAATACCTCAGAAAGTGCACACTCAGTACCTCAGAGGGTGCTCCCTCAGAACCTCAGACAGTGCTTCCTCAATATCTCAGAAAGTACTCCCTCAATACCTGAGATATTGCTCCCTCAGTAGCTCTGATAGTGCTTCCTCAATACCACAGAAAGTGCTTCCTCAGTACCTCAGAGAGTGCTTCCAAAGTACCTCTGATAGTGGCTCCTCAATACCTCAGAAAATGCTCCCTCAAACTTGAGATATTGCTCCTCAGTAGCTCAAATAGTGCTTGCTCATTACCTCAGAAAGTGCTCCCTCAGTACATCATATAATGATCCCTCAATATCTCAGAAAGTCTTCACTCAATTCCTCAGAAAGTGTTCCCTCAGTACCTTACATAGTGCTCCCTCAGTACCTCAGATAATGCTCCCTCAATACCTCAAAAGGAGCTCCTTCCATACCTCAGAGAGTGCTCCCTCAGTATCTCAGGTAGTGCTTCCTCAATACCTCAGAAAGTGCTCCCTCAATACCTCAGAGAGTGCTCCCTCAGTATCTCAGGTAGTGCTTCCTCAATGCCTCAGAAAGTGCTCCCTCCATACCACAGATAGTGCTCCCTCAATACCTCAAAAAGAGCTCCTTCCATACCTCAGAAAGTGCTCTCTCAATACCTCAGAAAGTGCTCCCTCAATACCTCAGAAAGTGCTCCCTCAATACCTCAGAAATACTCCCTCAGTACCTCAGATAGTGCTCCCTCAGTACCACAGATAATGCTCCCTCAATACCTCAAAAAGAGCTCCTTCCATACCTCAGAGAATGCTCCCTCAATACCTCAGGTAGTGCTCCTTAATACCTCAGAAAGTGCACACTCAGTGACTCAGAGGGTGCTCCCTCAGAACCTCAGACAGTGCTTCCTCAATATCTCAGAAAGTACTCGCTCAATCCCTGCGATATTGCTCCCTCAGTAGCTCTGATAGTGCTTCCTCAATACCACAGAAAGTGCTTCCTCAGTAACACAGAAAGTGCTCCCTCAGTACCTCAGATAATGCTCCCTCAGTATGTCAGATAATGCTTCCTCAGTACCTCAGATAGTGCTTCCTCAGTGCCTCAGAAAATGCTCCCTCACTACCTCAGATAATGCTCCCTCAGTATCACAGATAATGTTCCGTCAGTACCTCAGATAATGCTTCCTCACTACCTCAGAAAGCACTCCCTCAATACCTCAGATTGTGCTCCCTCAATATCTCAGATCATACTTCTTCAGATCCTCAAAAATTGTTCCCTTAATACCTCAGATAGTGCTTCATCAATACCTCAGAAAGTCCACCATTAATACCTCAGAAAGTGCTCCCTCAGTACCTCAGAAAGTGCTCCCTCAGTACCACAGATAATGCTCCCTCAATACCTTAGATAGTTCTTCCCCATTACCTCATAATGTACTCCCTCAATATCGCAGAATGTGCTCCCTCAATACCTCCTTGCTCCCCATACCTTAGATAGCACTCCCTCAATACCTCAGAAAGTGCTCCCTCAATACCTCAGATAGTGCACCCTCAGTACCTCAGAAAGTGCTTCCTCAGTACCACAGAAAGTGCTCCCTCAGTACCTCAGATAATGCTCCCTCAGTATGTCAGATAATGTTTCCTCAGTACCTCAGAAAGTGCTCCTTCAGTACCTTGGAAAGCGTTCACTCAGTATCACAGCTAATGTTCCCTCAGTCCCTCAGATAGTGCTTCCTCACTACCTCAGAAAGCGCTCACTCAATACCTCAGATAGTGCTCCTCCATACCTAAGATATTGCTCCCTCAATACCTCAGAAAGTGCTCCCTCAGTACATCATATAATGATCCCTCAATATCTCAGAAAGTGTTCAATCAATACCTCAGAAAGTGCTCCCTCAGTACATCATATAATGATCCCTCAATATCTCAGAAAGTCTTCACTCAATTCCTCAGAAAGTGTTCCCTCAGTACCTTACATAGTGCTCCCTCAGTACCTCAGATAATGCTCCCTCAATACCTCAAAAGGAGCTCCTTCCATACCTCAGAGAGTGCTCCCTCAGTATCTCAGGTAGTGCTTCCTCAATACCTCAGAAAGTGCTCCCTCAATACCTCAGAGAGTGCTCCCTCAGTATCTCAGGTAGTGCTTCCTCAATGCCTCAGAAAGTGCTCCCTCCATACCACAGATAGTGCTCCCTCAATACCTCAAAAAGAGCTCCTTCCATACCTCAGAAAGTGCTCCCTCAATACCTCAGAAAGTTTTCCCTCAATACCTCAGATAGTGTTCCTCAATACCTTCGATTGTGCACACTCAGTACCTCTGAGGGTGCTCACTCAGTACCTCAGTGCTTCCTCAATATCTCAGAAAGTACACCCTCAGTACCTGAGATATTGCTCCCTCAGTAGCTCAGATAGTGCTTCCTCAATACCTCAGAAAGTGCTCCCTCAGTATCTCAGAAAGTGCTTCCTCAGTACCACAGAAAGTGCTCCCTCAGTACCTCAGATAATGCTCCCTCAGTATGTCAGATAATGCTTCCTAGCACCTCAGAGAGTGATTCATCAGTACCTCAGAAAGTGCTCCCTCAGTACCTCAGATAATGCTCCCTCAGGATGTCAGATAATACTTCCTCGGTACCTCAGATAGTGCTTCCTCAGTACCTCAGAAAGTGCTCCCTCAGTACTTCAGATAATGCTCCGTCAGTATCTCAGATAATGTTTCCTCAGTACCTCAGATAGTGCATCCTCTGTACCTTAGAAAGCGTTCCCTCAGTATCTCAGATAATGTTCCCTCAGTCCCTCAGATAGTGCTTCCTCACTACCTCAGAAAGTGCACCATTAATACCTCAGAAAGTGCTCCCTTAGTACCTCAGAAAGTGCTCCCTCATTACCACAGATAATGCTCCCTCAATACCTTAGATAGTGCTTCCCCAATACCTCAGAATGTACTCCCTCAATATCGCAGAATGTGCTTCCTCAATACCTCCTTGCTCCCCATACCTTAGATAGCACTCCCTCAATACCTCAGTAAGTGCTCCCTCAATACCTCAGATAGTGCACCCTCAGTACCTCAGATAGTGCACCCTCAGGAAATCAAATAGTGCTTCCTCAGTACGACAGATAGTGCACACTCAGTACCTCAGAAATTGTTCCCTCAGTAACTCAGCCAGTGCTTCCTTAATACGTTGGACAGTGGTTCCTCAATACGTCAGAAAGTGCTCGCTCAGTACCTCAGATAGTGCTTCCCCAAAACCTCAGAAAATACACGCTCAATACTTGAGAAGGAGCTCCCCAAATACCTCAGATAGTGCTCCCCCAATACCTCAGTAATTGCTCCCTCAATACCTCAGGTAATGCTCCTCAATACCTCAGAAGGTACTCCCTCAATACATCATAAAGAGCGCCCTCATTGCCTCAGATAGTGCTTCCGCAATACCTCAGAAAGTGCTCCCTCAGTACCTCAGATAATTCTCCCTCAATACCTCAGATAATGCTCCCTCAATACCTCAGATCGTGCTTCTTGAATACCTCAGAAAGTGCTCCCTCAATACCTCAGAAAGTGCTCCCTCAATACCTCAGAGAGTGCTCTCTCAGTACCTCAGTTAGTGCTCCTCAGTACCTCAGACAGTGCTTCCTCAATATCTCAGAAAGTACTCCCTCAATACCTGAGATATTGCTCCCTCAGTAGCTCTGATAGTGCTTCCTCAATACCACAGAAAGTGCTTCCTCAGTACCACAGAAAGTGCTCCCTCAGTACCTCAGATAATGCTCCCTCAGTATGTCAGATAATGCTTCCTTAGTTCCTCAGATAGTGCGTCCTCAGTGCCTCAGAAAATGCTCCCTCAATACCTCAGAAGGTACTCCCTCAATACATCAGAAAGAGCGCCCTCAATGCCTCAGATAGTGCTTCCGCAGTACCTCAGAAAGTGCTCCCTCTGAAACTCAGATAATGCTCCCTCAATACCTCAGATAATGCTCCCTCAATACCTCAGATAGTGCTTGTTCAATACCTCAGAAAGTGCTCCCTCAATACCTCAGAAAGTGCTCCCTCAATACCTCAGAGATTGCTTCCTCAATACCTCAGAAAGTGTTCACTCAATACCTTAGCAAATGCTCCCTCAGTACCTCATATAATGATCCCTCAATATCTCAAAAAGTGTTCACTTAATACCTCAGAAAGTGCTACCTCAGTACCTCAGATAATGCTCCCACAATACCTCAAAAAGAGCTCCTTCCATACCTCAGAGACTGCTCCCTCAGTAACTCAGGTAGTGCTTCCTCAATACCTCAGAAAGTGCTCCCTCAGTATCTCAGATAATGCTCCCTCAATACCTCAGAATATTCTCCCTCAATACCTCAGATAGTGCTTCTTCAATACCTCAGAAAAAGCTCCCTTCAATACCTCAGAAAGTGCTCCCTCAATACCTCAGGGAGTGCTCCCTCAATACCTCAGAGAGTGCTCCCTCAGTACCTCAGGTAGTGCTCCTCAGTACCTCAGACAGTGCGTCCTCAATATCTCAGAAAGTACTCCCTCAATACCTGAGATATTGCTCCCTCAGCAGCTCTGATAGTGCTTCCTCAATACCACAGAAAGTGCTTCCTCAGTACCACAGAAAGTGCTCCCTCAGTACCTCAGATAATGCTCCCTCAGTATGTCAGATAATGCTTCCTCAGTACCTCAGACAGTGCGTCCTCAGTGCCTCAGAAAATGCTCCCTCAATACCTCAGAAGGTACTCCCTCAATACATCAGATAGAGCGCCCTCAATGCCTCAGATAGTGCTTCCGCAGTTCCTCAGAAAATACTCCCTCAGTACCTCAGATAATGCTCCCTCAATACCTCAAAAAGAGCTCCTTCCATACCTCAGAGAATGCTCCCTCAATACCTCAGAAAGTGTTCACTCAATACCTTAGCAAGTGCTCCCTCAGTACCTCATATAATGATCCCTCAATATCTCAAAAAGTCTTCACTCAATACCTCAGAAAGTGCTCCCTCAGTACCTCAGATAGTGCTCCCTCAGTACCTCAGATAATGCTCCCTCAATACCTCAAAAAGAGCTCCTTCCATACCTCAGAGACTGCTCCCTCAGTAACTCAGGTAGTGCTTCCTAAATACCTCAGAAAGTGCTCCCTCAGTATCTCAGAGAGTGCTTCCAAAGTACCTCAGATAGTGCCTCCTCAATACCTCAGAAAATGCTACCTCAAAACTTGAGATATTGCTCCTCAGTAGCTCAAATAGTGCTTGCTCATTACCTCAGAAAGTGCTCCCTCCATACCTCAAATAGTGCTCCCTCAATACCTCAAAAAGAGCTCCTTACATATCTCAGAAAGTGCTCCCTCAATACCTCAGAAAGTGCTCCCTCAATACCTCAGAAAGTGCTCCCTCAATACCTCAGAAATACTCCCTCAGTACCTCAGATAGTGCTCCTTCAGTACCACAGATAATGCTCCCTCAATACCTCAAAAAGAGCTCCTTCCATACCTCAGAGATTGCTCCCTCAATACCTCAGGTAGTGCTCCTCAATACCTCAGAAAGTGCACACTCAGTACCTCAGAGGGTGCTCCCTCAGAACCTCAGACATTGCTTCCTCAATATCTCAGAAAGTACTCGCTCAATACCTGAGATATTGCTCCCTCAGTAGCTCCGATAGTGCTTCCTCAATACCACAGAAAGTGCTTCCTCAGTAACACAGAAAGTGCTCCCTCAGTACCTCAGATAATGCTCCCTCAGTATGTCAGATAATGCTTCCTCAGTACCTCAGATAGTGCTTCCTCAGTGCCTCAGAAAATGCTCCCTCACTACCTCAGATAATGCTCCCTCAGTATCACAGATAATGTTCCATCAGTACCTCAGATAGTGCTTCCTCACTACCTCAGAAAGCACTCCCTCAATACCTCAGATTGTGCTCCCTCAATATCTCAGATCATACTTCTTCAGATCCTCAAAAATTGTTCCCTTAATACCTCAGATAGTGCTTCATCAATACCTCAGAAAGTCCACCATTAATACCTCAGAAAGTGCTCCCTCAGTACCTCAGAAAGTGCTCCCTCAGTACCACAGATAATGCTTCCTCAATACCTTAGATAGTTCTTCCCCATTACCTCATAATGTACTCCCTCAAAATCGCAGAATGTGCTCCCTCAATACCTCCTTGCTCCCCATACCCTAGATAGCACTCCCTCAATACCTCAGAAAGTGCTCCCTCAATATCTCAGATAGTGCACCCTCAGTACCTCAGAAATTGCTTCCTCAGTACCACAGAAAGTGCTCCCTCAGTACCTCAGATAATGCTCCCTCAGTATGTCAGATAATGCTTCCTCAGTACCTCAGAAAGTGCTCCTTCAGTACCTCAGTTAATGCTCCCTCAGTATCTCAGATAATGTTTCCTCAGTCCCTCAGATAGTGCTTCCTCACTACCTCAGAAAGCGCTCACTCAATACCTCAGATAGTGCTCCTCCATACCTAAGATATTGCTCCCTCAATACCTCAGAAAGTGCTCCCTCAGTACATCATATAATGATCCCTCAATATCTCAGAAAGTGTTCAATCAATACCTCAGAAAATGCTCCCTCAGTACCTCATATAATGATCCCTCAATATCTCAGAAAGTGTTCACTCAATACCTCAGAAAATGTTCCCTCAGTACCTCAGATAGTGCTCCCTCAGTACCTCAGATAATGCTCCCTCAATACCTCAAAAAGAGCTCCTTCCATACCTCAGAGAGTGCTCCCTCAATATCTCAGGTAGTGCTTCCTCAATACCTCAGAAAGTGCTCCCTCAATACCTCAGAGAGTGCTCCCTCAGTATCTCAGGTAGTGCTTCCTCAATGCCTCAGAAAGTGCTCCCTCCATACCTCAAATATTGTTCCCTCAATACCTCAAAAAGAGCTCCTTCCATACCTCAGAAAGTGCTCCCTCAATACCTCAGAAAGTTTTCCCTCAATACCTCAGATAGTGTTCCTCAATACCTATGATAGTGCACACTCAGTACCTCTGAGGGTGCTCACCCAGTACCTCAGACAGTGCTTCCTCAATATCTCAGAAAGTACACCCTCAGTACCTGAGATATTGCTCCCTCAGTAGCTCAGATAGTGCTTCCTCAATACCTCAGAAAGTGCTCCCTCAGTATCTCAGAAACTGCTTCCTCAGTACCACAGAAAGTGCTCCCTTAGTACCTCAGATAATGCTCCCTCAGTATGTCAGATAATGCTTCCTAGCACCTCAGAGAGTGATTCATCAGTACCTCAGAAAGTGCTCCCTCAGTACCTCAGATAATGCTCCCTCAGTATGTCAAATAATACTTCCTCGGTACCTCAGATAGTGCTTCCTCAGTAACTCAGAAAGTGCTCCCTCAGTACTTCAGATAATGCTCCGTCAGTATCTCAGATAATGTTTCCTCAGTACCTCAGATAGTGCTTTCTCTGTACCTTAGAAAGTTTTCCCTCAGTATCTCAGATAATGTTCCCTCAGTCCCTCAGATAGTGCTTCCTCACTACCTTAGAAAGTGCACCATTAATACCTCAGAAAGTGCTCCCTTAGTACCTCAGAAAGTGCTCCCTCATAACCACAGATAATGCTCCCTCAATACCTTAGATAGTGCTTCCCCAATACCTCAGAATGTACTCCCTCAATATCGCAGAATGTGCTCCCTCAATACCTCCTTGCTCCCCATACCTTAGATCGCACTCCCTCAATACCTCAGTAAGTGCTCCCTCAATACCTCAGAAAGTGTTCCCTCAGTACCTCAGATAGTGCACCCTCAGTACCTCAGAAAGTGCTTCCTCAGTACCACAGAAAGTGCTCCCTCAGTACCTCAGATAATGCTCCCTCAGTATGTCAGATAATGCTTCCTCAGTACCTCAGAAAGTGCTCCCTCAGTACCTCAGTTAATGCTCCCTCAGTATCTCAGATAATGTTCCCTCAGTACCTCAGATAGTGCTTCCTCAGTACCTTAGAAAGCGTTCCCTCAGTATCACAGATAATGTTCTCTCAGTCCCTCAGATAGTGCTTCCCCACTACCTCAGAAAGCGCTCACTCAATACCTCAGATAGTGCTCCCTCAGTACCTCAGATAATGCTCCCTTAATACCTCAAAAAATGCTCCTTCGATACCTCAGAGAGTGCTCCCTCAGTATCTCAGGTAGTGCTTCCTCAATACCTCAGAAAGTGCTCCCGCAGTACCTCAGAGAGTGCTTCCAACGTACCTCAGATAGTGCCTCCTCAATACCTCAGAAAATGCTACCTCAAATCTTGAAATATTGCGCCTCAGTAGCTCGAATAGTGCTTGCTCAATACCTCAGAAAGTGCTCCCTCCATACCTCAGATAGTGCTCCCTCAATACCTCAAAAATAGCTCCTTCCATACCTCAGAAAGTGCTCCCTCATTACCACCGATAATGCTCCCTCAATACCTTAGATAGTGCTTCCCCAATACCTCAGAATGTACTCCCTCAATATCGCGAAATGTGCTCCCTCAATACCTCCTTGCTCCCCATACCTTAGATAGCGCTCCCTCAATACCTCAGAAAGTGCTCCCTCAATACCTCAGATAGTGCACCCTCAGTACCTCAGAAAGTGTTCCCTCAATACCTCAGATAGTGTTCCTCAATACCTCAGATAGTGCACACTCAGTACCTCTGAGAGTGCTCACTCAGTACCTCAGACAGTGCTTCCTCAATAACTCAGAAAGTACACCCTCAGTACCTGAGATATTGCTCCCTCAGTAGCTCAGATACTGCTTCCTCAATACCTCAGAAAGTGCTCCCTCAGTATCTCAGAAACTGCTCCCTCAATACCTCAGAAAGTGCTCCCTCAATACCTCAGAGAGTGCTTCCTCAATACCTCAGAAAGTGTTCACTCAATACCTTAGCAAGTGCTCCCTCAGTACCTCATATAATGATCCCTCAATATCTCAAAAAGTGTTCCTCAATACCTCAGATAGTGCACACTCAGTACCTCAGACAGTGATTAGATTTAGATTACTTACAGTGTGGAAACAGGCCCTTCGGCCCAACAAGTCCACACCGCCCCGCCGAAGCGTAACCCACCCATACCCCTACATCTACATTTACCCCTTACCTAACACTATGGGCAATTTAGCATGGCCAATTCACCTGGCCTGCGGGAGGAAACCGGAGCACCCGGAGGAAACCCACGCAGACACGGGGAGAACGTGCAAACTCCACACAGTCGCCTGAGGCGGGAATTGAACCCGGGTCTCAGGCGCTGTGAGGCAGCAGTGCTAACCACTGTGCCACCGTGCCGCCCACTAATACCTCAGATAGTGCACACTCAGTACCTCTGAGAGTGCTCACTCAGTACCTCAGACAGTGCTTCCTCAATAACTCAGAAAGTACACCCTCAGTACCTGAGATATTGCTCCCTCAGTAGCTCAGATAGTGCTTCCTCAATACCTCAGAAAGTGCTCCCTCAGTATCTCAGAAACTGCTTCCTCAGTACCACAGAAAGTGCTCCCTCAGTACCTCAGATAATGCTCCCTCAGTACGTCAGATACTGCTTCCTCAGCACCTCAGATAGTGCTTCCTCAGTGCCTCAGAAAGTGCTCCCTCAGTACCTCAGATAATGCTCCCTCAGTATGTCAGATAATGCTTCCTCGGTACCTCAGATATTGCTTCCTCAGTATCTCAGATAATGTTCCCTCAGTACCTCAGATAGTGCTTCCTCAGTACCTTAGAAAGCGTTCCCTCAGTATCACAGATAATGTTCTCTCAGTCCCTCAGATAGTGCTTCCCCACTACCTCAGAAAGCGCTCACTCAATACCTCAGATAGTGCTCCTCCATACCTAAGATAGTGCTCCCTCAATATCTCAGAAAGTGCTCCCTCAATACCTCAGAAAGTGTTCACTCAATACCTCAGGAAGTGCTCCCTCATTTCCTCATATAATGATCCCTCAATATCTCAGAAACTGTTCACTCAATACCTCAGATAGTGCTCCCTCAGTACCTCAGATAATGCTCCCTTAATACCTCAAAAAGTGCTCCTTCGATACCTCAGAGAGTGCTCCCTCAGTATCTCAGGTAGTGCTTCCTCAATACCTCAGAAAGTGCTCCCGCAGTACCACAGATAATGCTCCCTCAATACCTTAGATAGTTCTTCCCCATTACCTCATAATGTACTCCCTCAATATCGCAGAATGTGCTCCCTCAATACCTCCTTGCTCCCCATACCTTAGATAACACTCCCTCAATACCTCAGAAAGTGCTCCCTCAATACCTCAGATAGTGCACCCTCAGTACCTCAGAAAGTGCTTCCTCAGTACCACAGAAAGTGCTCCCTCAGTACCTCAGATAATGCTCCCTCAGTATGTCAGATAATGTTTCCTCAGTACCTCAGAAAGTGCTCCTTCAGTACCTTGGAAAGCGTTCACTCAGTATCACAGCTAATGTTCCCTCAGTCCCTCAGATAGTGCTTCCTCACTACCTCAGAAAGCGCTCACTCAATACCTCAGATAGTGCTCCTCCATACCTAAGATATTGCTCCCTCAATACCTCAGAAAGTGCTCCCTCAGTACATCATAGAATGATCCCTCAATATCTCAGAAAGTGTTCAATCAATACCTCAGAAAGTGCTCCCTCAGTACATCATATAATGATCCCTCAATATCTCAGAAAGTCTTCACTCAATTCCTCAGAAAGTGTTCCCTCAGTACCTTACATAGTGCTCCCTCAGTACCTCAGATAATGCTCCCTCAATACCTCAAAAGGAGCTCCTTCCATACCTCAGAGAGTGCTCCCTCAGTATCTCAGGTAGTGCTTCCTCAATACCTCAGAAAGTGCTCCCTCAATACCTCAGAGAGTGCTCCCTCAGTATCTCAGGTAGTGCTTCCTCAATGCCTCAGAAAGTGCTCCCTCCATACCACAGATAGTGCTCCCTCAATACCTCAAAAAGAGCTCCTTCCATACCTCAGAAAGTGCTCCCTCAATACCTCAGAAAGTTTTCCCTCAATACCTCAGATAGTGTTCCTCAATACCTTCGATTGTGCACACTCAGTACCTCTGAGGGTGCTCACTCAGTACCTCAGTGCTTCCTCAATATCTCAGAAAGTACACCCTCAGTACCTGAGATATTGCTCCCTCAGTAGCTCAGATAGTGCTTCCTCAATACCTCAGAAAGTGCTCCCTCAGTATCTCAGAAAGTGCTTCCTCAGTACCACAGAAAGTGCTCCCTCAGTACCTCAGATAATGCTCCCTCAGTATGTCAGATAATGCTTCCTAGCACCTCAGAGAGTGATTCATCAGTACCTCAGAAAGTGCTCCCTCAGTACCTCAGATAATGCTCCCTCAGGATGTCAGATAATACTTCCTCGGTACCTCAGATAGTGCTTCCTCAGTACCTCAGAAAGTGCTCCCTCAGTACTTCAGATAATGCTCCGTCAGTATCTCAGATAATGTTTCCTCAGTACCTCAGATAGTGCATCCTCTGTACCTTAGAAAGCGTTCCCTCAGTATCTCAGATAATGTTCCCTCAGTCCCTCAGATAGTGCTTCCTCACTACCTCAGAAAGTGCACCATTAATACCTCAGAAAGTGCTCCCTTAGTACCTCAGAAAGTGCTCCCTCATTACCACAGATAATGCTCCCTCAATACCTTAGATAGTGCTTCCCCAATACCTCAGAATGTACTCCCTCAATATCGCAGAATGTGCTTCCTCAATACCTCCTTGCTCCCCATACCTTAGATAGCACTCCCTCAATACCTCAGTAAGTGCTCCCTCAATACCTCAGATAGTGCACCCTCAGTACCTCAGATAGTGCACCCTCAGGAAATCAAATAGTGCTTCCTCAGTACGACAGATAGTGCACACTCAGTACCTCAGAAATTGTTCCCTCAGTAACTCAGCCAGTGCTTCCTTAATACGTTGGACAGTGGTTCCTCAATACGTCAGAAAGTGCTCGCTCAGTACCTCAGATAGTGCTTCCCCAAAACCTCAGAAAATACACGCTCAATACTTGAGAAGGAGCTCCCCAAATACCTCAGATAGTGCTCCCCCAATACCTCAGTAATTGCTCCCTCAATACCTCAGGTAATGCTCCTCAATACCTCAGAAGGTACTCCCTCAATACATCATAAAGAGCGCCCTCATTGCCTCAGATAGTGCTTCCGCAATACCTCAGAAAGTGCTCCCTCAGTACCTCAGATAATTCTCCCTCAATACCTCAGATAATGCTCCCTCAATACCTCAGATCGTGCTTCTTGAATACCTCAGAAAGTGCTCCCTCAATACCTCAGAAAGTGCTCCCTCAATACCTCAGAGAGTGCTCTCTCAGTACCTCAGTTAGTGCTCCTCAGTACCTCAGACAGTGCTTCCTCAATATCTCAGAAAGTACTCCCTCAATACCTGAGATATTGCTCCCTCAGTAGCTCTGATAGTGCTTCCTCAATACCACAGAAAGTGCTTCCTCAGTACCACAGAAAGTGCTCCCTCAGTACCTCAGATAATGCTCCCTCAGTATGTCAGATAATGCTTCCTTAGTTCCTCAGATAGTGCGTCCTCAGTGCCTCAGAAAATGCTCCCTCAATACCTCAGAAGGTACTCCCTCAATACATCAGAAAGAGCGCCCTCAATGCCTCAGATAGTGCTTCCGCAGTACCTCAGAAAGTGCTCCCTCTGAAACTCAGATAATGCTCCCTCAATACCTCAGATAATGCTCCCTCAATACCTCAGATAGTGCTTGTTCAATACCTCAGAAAGTGCTCCCTCAATACCTCAGAAAGTGCTCCCTCAATACCTCAGAGATTGCTTCCTCAATACCTCAGAAAGTGTTCACTCAATACCTTAGCAAATGCTCCCTCAGTACCTCATATAATGATCCCTCAATATCTCAAAAAGTGTTCACTTAATACCTCAGAAAGTGCTACCTCAGTACCTCAGATAATGCTCCCACAATACCTCAAAAAGAGCTCCTTCCATACCTCAGAGACTGCTCCCTCAGTAACTCAGGTAGTGCTTCCTCAATACCTCAGAAAGTGCTCCCTCAGTATCTCAGATAATGCTCCCTCAATACCTCAGAATATTCTCCCTCAATACCTCAGATAGTGCTTCTTCAATACCTCAGAAAAAGCTCCCTTCAATACCTCAGAAAGTACTCCCTCAATACCTCAGGGAGTGCTCCCTCAATACCTCAGAGAGTGCTCCCTCAGTACCTCAGGTAGTGCTCCTCAGTACCTCAGACAGTGCGTCCTCAATATCTCAGAAAGTACTCCCTCAATACCTGAGATATTGCTCCCTCAGCAGCTCTGATAGTGCTTCCTCAATACCACAGAAAGTGCTTCCTCAGTACCACAGAAAGTGCTCCCTCAGTACCTCAGATAATGCTCCCTCAGTATGTCAGATAATGCTTCCTCAGTACCTCAGATAGTGCGTCCTCAGTGCCTCAGAAAATGCTCCCTCAATACCTCAGAAGGTACTCCCTCAATACATCAGATAGAGCGCCCTCAATGCCTCAGATAGTGCTTCCGCAGTTCCTCAGAAAGTACTCCCTCAGTACCTCAGATAATGCTCCCTCAATACCTCAAAAAGAGCTCCTTCCATACCTCAGAGAATGCTCCCTCAATACCTCAGAAAGTGTTCACTCAATACCTTAGCAAGTGCTCCCTCAGTACCTCATATAATGATCCCTCAATATCTCAAAAAGTCTTCACTCAATACCTCAGAAAGTGCTCCCTCAGTACCTCAGATAGTGCTCCCTCAGTACCTCAGATAATGCTCCCTCAATACCTCAAAAAGAGCTCCTTCCATACCTCAGAGACTGCTCCCTCAGTAACTCAGGTAGTGCTTCCTCAATACCTCAGAAAGTGCTCCCTCAGTATCTCAGAGAGTGCTTCCAAAGTACCTCAGATAGTGCCTCCTCAATACCTCAGAAAATGCTACCTCAAAACTTGAGATATTGCTCCTCAGTAGCTCAAATAGTGCTTGCTCATTACCTCAGAAAGTGCTCCCTCCATACCTCAAATAGTGCTCCCTCAATACCTCAAAAAGAGCTCCTTACATATCTCAGAAAGTGCTCCCTCAATACCTCAGAAAGTGCTCCCTCAATACCTCAGAAAGTGCTCCCTCAATACCTCAGAAATACTCCCTCAGTACCTCAGATAGTGCTCCTTCAGTACCACAGATAATGCTCCCTCAATACCTCAAAAAGAGCTCCTTCCATACCTCAGAGATTGCTCCCTCAATACCTCAGGTAGTGCTCCTCAATACCTCAGAAAGTGCACACTCAGTACCTCAGAGGGTGCTCCCTCAGAACCTCAGACATTGCTTCCTCAATATCTCAGAAAGTACTCGCTCAATACCTGAGATATTGCTCCCTCAGTAGCTCCGATAGTGCTTCCTCAATACCACAGAAAGTGCTTCCTCAGTAACACAGAAAGTGCTCCCTCAGTACCTCAGATAATGCTCCCTCAGTATGTCAGATAATGCTTCCTCAGTACCTCAGATAGTGCTTCCTCAGTGCCTCAGAAAATGCTCCCTCACTACCTCAGATAATGCTCCCTCAGTATCACAGATAATGTTCCATCAGTACCTCAGATAGTGCTTCCTCACTACCTCAGAAAGCACTCCCTCAATACCTCAGATTGTGCTCCCTCAATATCTCAGATCATACTTCTTCAGATCCTCAAAAATTGTTCCCTTAATACCTCAGATAGTGCTTCATCAATACCTCAGAAAGTCCACCATTAATACCTCAGAAAGTGCTCCCTCAGTACCTCAGAAAGTGCTCCCTCAGTACCACAGATAATGCTCCCTCAATACCTTAGATAGTTCTTCCCCATTACCTCATAATGTACTCCCTCAAAATCGCAGAATGTGCTCCCTCAATACCTCCTTGCTCCCCATACCCTAGATAGCACTCCCTCAATACCTCAGAAAGTGCTCCCTCAATATCTCAGATAGTGCACCCTCAGTACCTCAGAAATTGCTTCCTCAGTACCACAGAAAGTGATCCCACAGTACCTCAGATAATGCTCCCTCAGTATGTCAGATAATGCTTCCTCAGTACCTCAGAAAGTGCTCCTTCAGTACCTCAGTTAATGCTCCCTCAGTATCTCAGATAATGTTTCCTCAGTCCCTCAGATAGTGCTTCCTCACTACCTCAGAAAGCACTCACTCAATACCTCAGATAGTGCTCCTCCATACCTAAGATATTGCTCCCTCAATACCTCAGAAAGTGCTCCCTCAGTACATCATATAA
This sequence comes from Chiloscyllium punctatum, assembly GCF_047496795.1. NCBI lineage: Eukaryota > Metazoa > Chordata > Chondrichthyes > Orectolobiformes > Hemiscylliidae > Chiloscyllium > Chiloscyllium punctatum. Next base: position 98,235,134 of record NC_092744.1, read on the forward strand.
TGATCCCTCAATATCTCAGAAAGTGTTCAATCAATACCTCAGAAAGTGCTCCCTCAGTACCTCATATAATGATCCCTCAATATCTCAGAAAGTGTTCACTCAATACCTCAGAAAATGTTCCCTCAGTACCTCAGATAGTGCTCCCTCAGTACCTCTGATAATGCTCCCTCAATACCTCAAAAAGAGCTCCTTCCATACCTCAGAGAGTGCTCCCTCAGTATCTCAGGTAGTGCTTCCTCAATACCTCAGAAAGTGCTCCCTCAATACCTCAGAGAGTGCTCCCTCAGTATCTCAGGTAGTGCTTCCTCAATGCCTCAGAAAGTGCTCCCTCCATACCTCAAATATTGTTCCCTCAATACCTCAAAAAGAGCTCCTTTCATACCTCAGAAAGTGCTCCCTCAATTCCTCAGAAAGTTTTCCCTCAATACCTCAGATAGTGTTCCTCAATACCTATGATAGTGCACACTCAGTACCTCTGAGGGTGCTCACTCAGTACCTCAGACAGTGCTTCCTCAATATCTCAGAAAGTACACCCTCAGTACCTGAGATATTGCTCCCTCAGTAGCTCAGATAGTGCTTCCTCAATACCTCAGAAAGTGCTCCCTCAGTATCTCAGAAACTGCTTCCTCAGTACCACAGAAAGTGCTCCCTTAGTACCTCAGATAATGCTCCCTCAGTATGTTAGATAATGCTTCCTAGCACCTCAGAGAGTGATTCATCAGTACCTCAGAAAGTGCTCCCTCAGTACCTCAGATAATGCTCCCTCAGTATGTCAGATAATACTTCCTCGGTACCTCAGATAGTGCTTCCTCAGTAACTCAGAAAGTGCTCCCTCAGTACTTCAGATAATGCTCCGTCAGTATCTCAGATAATGTTTCCTCAGTACCTCAGATAGTGCTTTCTCTGTACCTTAGAAAGTTTTCCCTCAGTATCTCAGATAATGTTCCCTCAGTCCCTCAGATAGTGCTTCCTCACTACCTCAGAAAGTGCACCATTAATACCTCAGAAAGTGCTCCCTTAGTACCTCAGAAAGTGCTCCCTCATAACCACAGATAATGCTCCCTCAATACCTTAGATAGTGCTTCCCCAATACCTCAGAATGTACTCCCTCAATATCGCAGAATGTGCTCCCTCAATACCTCCTTGCTCCCCATACCTTAGATAGCACTCCCTCAATACCTCAGTAAGTGCTCCCTCAATACCTCAGAAAGTGTTCCCTCAGTACCTCAGATAGTGCACCCTCAGTACCTCAGAAAGTGCTTCCTCAGTACCACAGAAAGTGCTCCCTCAGTACCTCAGATAATGCACCCTCAGTATGTCAGATAATGCTTCCTCAGTACCTCAGAAAGTGCTCCCTCAGTACCTCAGTTAATGCTCCCTCAGTATCTCAGATAATGTTCCCTCAGTACCTCAGATAGTGCTTCCTCAGTACCTTAGAAAGCGTTCCCTCAGTATCACAGATAATGTTCTCTCAGTCCCTCAGATAGTGCTTCCCCACTACCTCAGAAAGCGCTCACTCAATACCTCAGATAGTGCTCCCTCAGTACCTCAGATAATGCTCCCTTAATACCTCAAAAAATGCTCCTTCGATACCTCAGAGAGTGCTCCCTCAGTATCTCAGGTAGTGCTTCCTCAATACCTCAGAAAGTGCTCCCGCAGTACCTCAGAGAGTGCTTCCAACGTACCTCAGATAGTGCCTCCTCAATACCTCAGAAAATGCTACCTCAAATCTTGAAATATTGCGCCTCAGTAGCTCGAATAGTGCTTGCTCAATACCTCAGAAAGTGCTCCCTCCATACCTCAGATAGTGCTCCCTCAATACCTCAAAAAGAGCTCCTTCCATACCTCAGAAAGTGCTCCCTCATTACCACCGATAATGCTCCCTCAATACCTTAGATAGTGCTTCCCCAATACCTCAGAATGTACTCCCTCAATATCGCGAAATGTGCTCCCTCAATACCTCCTTGCTCCCCATACCTTAGATAGCGCTCCCTCAATACCTCAGAAAGTGCTCCCTCAATACCTCAGATAGTGCACCCTCAGTACCTCAGAAAGTGTTCCCTCAATACCTCAGATAGTGTTCCTCAATACCTCAGATAGTGCACACTCAGTACCTCTGAGAGTGCTCACTCAGTACCTCAGACAGTGCTTCCTCAATAACTCAGAAAGTACACCCTCAGTACCTGAGATATTGCTCCCTCAGTAGCTCAGATAGTGCTTCCTCAATACCTCAGAAAGTGCTCCCTCAGTATCTCAGAAACTGCTCCCTCAATACCTCAGAAAGTGCTCCCTCAATACCTCAGAGAGTGCTTCTTCAATACCTCAGAAAGTGTTCACTCAATACCTTAGCAAGTGCTCCCTCAGTACCTCATATAATGATCCCTCAATATCTCAAAAAGTGTTCCTCAATACCTCAGATAGTGCACACTCAGTACCTCAGACAGTGATTAGATTTAGATTTAGATTACTTACAGTGTGGAAACAGGCCCTGCGGCCCAACAAGTCCACACCGCCCCGCCGAAGCGTAACCCACCCATACCCCTACATCTACATTTACCCCTTACCTAACACTATGGGCAATTTGGCATGGCCAATTCACCTGGCCTGCACACCTTTGGACTGTGGGAGGAAACCGGAGCACCCGGAGAAAACCCACGCAGACACGGGGAGAACGTGCAAACTCCACACAGTCGCCTGAGCCGGGAATTGAACCCGGGTCTCAGGCGCTGCGAGGCAGCAGTGCTAACCACTGTGCCACCGTGCCGCCCACTAATACCTCAGATAGTGCACACTCAGTACCTCTGAGAGTGCTCACTCAGTACCTCAGACAGTGCTTCCTCAATAACTCAGAAAGTACACCCTCAGTACCTGAGATATTGCTCCCTCAGTAGCTCAGATAGTGCTTCCTCAATACCTCAGAAAGTGCTCCCTCAGTATCTCAGAAACTGCTTCCTCAGTACCACAGAAAGTGCTCCCTCAGTACCTCAGATAATCCTCCCTCAGTACGTCAGATACTGCTTCCTCAGCACCTCAGATAGTGCTTCCTCAGTGCCTCAGAAAGTGCTCCCTCAGTACCTCAGATAATGCTCCCTCAGTATGTCAGATAATGCTTCCTCGGTACCTCAGATATTGCTTCCTCAGTACTTCAGATAATGCTCCGTCAGTATCTCAGATAATGTTCCCTCAGTAGCTCAGATAGTGCTTCCTCAGTACCTTAGAAAGCGTTCCCTCAGTATCACAGATAATGTTCTCTCAGTCCCTCAGATAGTGCTTCCCCACTACCTCAGAAAGCGCTCACTCAATACCTCAGATAGTGCTCCTCCATACCTAAGATAGTGCTCCCTCAATATCTCAGAAAGTGCTCCCTCAATACCTCAGAAAGTGTTCACTCAATACCTCAGGAAGTGCTCCCTCATTTCCTCATATAATGATCCCTCAATATCTCAGAAACTGTTCACTCAATACCTCAGATAGTGCTCCCTCAGTACCTCAGATAAAGCTCCCTTGATACCTCAAAAAGTGCCTCTTCCATACCTCAGAGAGTGCTCCCTCAGTATCTCAGGTAGTGCTTCCTCATTACCTCAGAAAGTGCTCCCGCAGTACCTCAGAGAGTGCTTCCAACGTACCTCAGATAGTGCCTCCTCAATACCTCAGAAAATGCTACCTCAAAACTTGAAATATTGCGCCTCAGTAGCTCGAATAGTGCTTGCTCAATACCTCAGAAAGTGCTCCCTCCCTACCTCAGATAGTGCTCCCTCAATACCTCAAAAAGAGCTCCTTCCATACCTCAGAAAGTGCCCCCTCATTACCACCGATAATGCTCCCTCAATACCTTAGATAGTGCTTCCCCAATACCTCAGAATGTACTCCCTCAATACCTCAGATAATGCACCCTCAGTACCTCAGAAAGTGTTCCCTCAATACCTCAGATAGTGCACACTCAGTACCTCTGAGAGTGCTCACTCAGTACCTCAGAGAGTGCTTCCTCAATAACTCAGAAAGTACACCCTCAGTACCTGAGATATTGCTCCCTCAGTAGCTCAGATAGTGCTTCCTCAATACCTCAGAAAGTGCTCCCTCAGTATCTCAGAAACTGCTTCCTCAGTACCACAGAAAGTGCTCCCTCAGTACCTCAGATAATGCTCCCTCAGTACGTCAGATACTGCTTCCTCAGCACCTCAGATAGTGCTTCCTCAGTGCCTCAGAAAGTGCTCCCTCAGTACCTCAGATAATGCTCCCTCAGTATGTCAGAAAATGCTTCCTCGGTACCTCAGATATTGCTTCCTCAGTACTTCAGATAATGCTCCGTCAGTATCTCAGATAATGTTCCCTCAGTAGCTCAGATAGTGCTTTCTCTGTACCTTAGAAAGCATTCCCTCAGTATCTCAGATAATGTTCCCTCAGTCCCTCAGATAGTGCTTCCTCACTACCTCAGAAAGTGGACCATTAATACATCAGAAAGTGCACCATTATTACCTCAGAAAGTGCTCCCTCACTACCTCAGAAAGTGCTCCCTCAGGAGCACAGATAATGCTCCCTGAATACCTCAGATAGTGCTTCCCCAATACCTGAGAAAGTACTCCCTCAATACCTCAGAATGTGCTCCCTCAATAACTCCTTTCTCCCCATATATTAGATAGCGCTCCCTCAATACCTCAGAAAGTGCTCCCTCAATACCTCAGATAGTGCACCCTCAGTACCTCAGAAAGTGCTTCCTCAGTACCACAGAAAGTGCTCACTCAGTACCTCAGATAATGCTCCCTAAGTATGTCAGATAATGCTTCCTCAGTACCTCAGATAGTGCTTCCTCAGTACGTCAGAAGGTGCTCCCTCAGAACCTCAGATAATTCTCCCTCAGTATCTCAGATCATCGTCCATCAGTACCTCAGAAAGCGCTTCCTCACTACCTCAGAAAGCGCTCTCTCAATACCTCAGATATTGCTCCCTCAATATCTCAGATCACGCGTCTTCAGATACTCAAAAATTGCTCCCTCAATACCTCAGATAGCGCTTCCTCAATACCTCAGAAAGGGCACCATTAATACCTCAGTACGTGCTCCCTCAGTACCTCAGAAAGTGTTCCCTCAGTACCACAGATAATGCTCCCTCAATACCTCAGACATTGCTTCCTCAATACCTCAGAAAGTACTCCCTCAATACCTCAGAATGTGCTCTCTCAATACCTCCTTGCTCCCCATACCTCAGATAGCACTCCCTCAATACGTCTGAAAGTGCTCCCTCAGTACCTCATATAATGCTCCCTCAATATCTCAGAAAGTGTTGACTCAATACCTCAGAAAGTGCACCTTCAGTACTTCAAAAAATTGTTTTCTCAATACCTCAGAAAGTGCTCACTCAATATCTCAGATAGTGCGCCCTCCATACCTCAGATAATGCCTCCTCAAGACCTCAGAAAGTGCTCCCTCCATACCTGAGACATTGCTCCCTCAGTTCCTCACATAGCGCTTGCTCAATACCTCAGAAAGTGCTCCCTCAGTACCTCAGAGAGTGCTTCCTCAGTAAATCAAACAGTGCTTCCTCAAACCTAAGAAATTGCTCCCTCAATACCTCCGATATTACATCCTCAGGACCTCAGATAGTGCTTGCTCAATGCCTCGGAAAGTACTCCCTCAATACCTCAGAAAGGGCTCCCTCAGTACCTCAGATAGTGCACCCTCAGTACCTCAGATAGTGCTTCCTAAGTACCTTAGAACGTGCTCCCGTAGTACTGCAGAAAGTGCTCCCTCAATACCTCTGATAATGCTGCCTCATTACCTCAGAAAGTTCTCATTCAATACCTCAGAAACTGCTTCTTCAGTACTTAGATAGTGCTCCATCAATACCTCAGATAGTACTCCCTCAATGCCTCAGAAATTGCACCCTCAATACCTCAGATAGTGCTCACTCAATACCTGAGATATTGCTTCCACAGAAGCTCAGATAGTGTTTGCTCAATACCTCAGAAAGTGCTCCCTCCAAGCCTCAGATAGTGCTCACTCATTACCTCAGATAGTGCTGACTCAATGCCTCAGAAAGTGCTCCCTCAGTACCTCAGAGAGTGCTTCCTCAGTTTATCAAATAGTGCTCCCGAAATACCTCAGAAAGTGCTCCCTCAATACCTCAGATATTATTCCTTAGTACCTCAGATATTGCATGCTCAATACCTCGGAAGTTACTCCCTCAGTACCTCAGAAAGTACTCCATCAATACCTCAGAAAGGTCTCCCTCAGTACCTCAGATAGTGCACCATCAGTATCTCAGAAAATGCTCCCTGAATACCTCAGAAAATGCTCCTTCAATACCTCAGATCGTGCACCCTCAGTACCTCAGAAAGTGCTCCCTCAATACCTCAGAAAAGGCTCCTTCAATACCTCACATAGTGTACCGTCAGTACCTCAGATAGTGCTTCCTATGTACCTCAGAAGGTGCTCCCGCAGTACTGCAGATTGTGCTCCCTCAATACCTCACATTACCTCAGAAACCGCTCACTCAATACCTCAGAACCTGCTTCCTCTGTACCTAGATAGTGCTCCATCAATTTCTCAGATAGTTCTCCCTCAGTACCTCAGAAAGTGCTCCCTCAATACCTCAGATAGTTCTCACTGAATAAATTAGAACATGCAGCCTCTATATGTCAGAAATTTCTCCCTCAGTACCTCAGATGATGCTTGCTCAATACCTCAGAAAGTGCTCCCTCAATTCCTCAGACAGTGCTTCCTCAATACCTCAGAAAGTGCTCCCTCAATACTTCAGCAAGTGTTCCCTCAATACCTCAGAAAGTGCTCCCTCATTACCTCAGACATTGCTTCCTCTACCTCAGATAGTGCACCCTCAACACCTCAGAAAGTGCCCCCTCAATACCTCAGATAGTGCACACTCACTACCTCAGAAATTTCTCCCTCATTACCTCAGACAGTGCTTGCTTAATACGTCAGAAAGTGCTCCCTCAGTACCTCAGATAGTGCTTCCTCAGTACCTCAGAAAACTCAATACCACAGAAGGAGCTTCCCCAATACCTCAGATAGTACTCCCTCAATACCTCAGCAATTGCTCACTCAATACCTCAGAAAGTGCTCCCTCAATACCTCAGATAGTGCACCCACAATACCTCAAAAAGTGCTTCCTCATTTCCACAGAATGTGCTCGCTCAGTATGTCAGATAATGCTTCCTCAGTACCTCAGATAGTGCTCTCTCAATACCTCAGAAAGTGCTTCCGCAGTACCTCAGAAAGTTCTCCCTCAGTATCTCAGATAATGCTCCCTCAATACCTCAGATAGAATTTCCTCAATTCCTCATAAAGTGCTCACTCAATACCTCAGAATGTGCTCCCTCAATACCTCAGATAGTGCACACTCAGTACCTTAGACAGTGCTCCCTCAATACCTCAGATAGTGCACACTGAGGATCACAGAAAATGCTCTCTCAAACCTCAGAAAGTGCTCCTCAGTGCCTCAGATAGTGCTTTCACGGTACCAAAGATACTGCACCCTCAATGCCTCAGAAAATGCTCCCTCATTACCTCAAATAGTGCTTCCTCAGTACCTCAGAAAGTACTCGCTCAATACCTCAGAAGGAGCTCCTTCAATACCTCAGATTGTGCTCACACAGTACTCCAGATAGTGCTACATCAATACCTCAGAAAGTGCTCCACCAATACCGAACAATGTGTTGCCTCAGTACCTCAGACAGTGCTCCCTCAATACCACAGATAGCATTCCTAAATACTTCAAGTAGATCTCGCTCAATACCTCAGAGACTGCTCCCTCAGTACCTCAGGTAGTGCTTCCTTAATACCTCAGAAAGTGCTCTCTCAGTACCTCAGAGTGTACTTCCTCAGTACATCAGATAGTGCTTGCTCAATACTTCAGAAAGTACTCCCTCATTACGTCAGATAATGCTCCCTCAATACCGCAGAAGGTGCGTACTCAATATCTCAGATAGTGCACACTCAGTACCTCAGACAGTGCTTCCTCAGTGCCTCAAATAATGCTCCCTCTGTACTCACATGGTGCTTTCTCAATACGTCAGAAAGTGCTCTCTCAGTTCCTCAGATAGTGTAGCCCCAATACCTCAGAATGTGCCTCCTCAGTACCTCAGAAACTGCTCGCTCAGTACCTCAGAAAGTGCTCCCTCAATACCTCAGATAGTGCTCCCCCAATACCTCAAATAGTGCTCCCTCAATACCTCAGATAGTTCTCCCTCAGTACCTCATATAATGCTCCCTCAGTACCTCAGAAAGTGTTCACTTAGTACCTCAGAAAGTGCCCCCTCAGTAACTGAGAAAATTGCTTCCTCAATTCCTCAGAAAGTGCTCCCTCAATTCCTCAGGCAGTGCTTCCTCAATAGCTCAGAAAGTCCTCCCTCAGTACCTCAGAAAGTGCTCCCTCAATACCTCAGATAGTGCTCCGCCAATACGTCAAATAGTGCTCCCTCAATACCTCAGATAGTTCTCCCTCAGTACCTCATATAATGCTCCCTCATATCTCAGAAAGTGTTCACTTAACACCTCAGAAAGTGCTGCCTCAGTAACTGAGAAAATTGCTTCCACAATTCCTAAGAAAGTGCTTCCTCAATACCTCAGATAGTGCACCCTCAGTATCTCAGAAAGTACTCCCTCAAACCTCAGAAAGTGCTTCCTCAGTACCAGAGAACGTGCTCCTTCATTACCTCAGATAATGCTCCTTCCGTACCTCAGGTAGTGCTTCCTCAGTACCTCAGATTGTGCTCCCTGAATACCTCAGATAGTGCTTAATCAAATCCTCAGAAATTGCTCCCTCAATACCTCAGATTGTGCTTCCTCAATACCTCAGAAAGTGCACCCTTAATATCGCATAAAGTGCTCCCTCAGTACCTCAGAAAGTGCGCCTTCAGTACCTCAGAAAGTGCTCCCCCAGTACCTCAGATAATGCTCCCTCAGTACCTCAGAATGTTCCCCCTCATTTCCTCACATAGTGCTTCTCTGAAGGGAGGGGGAGAAAGAAACAGACAGTTCTCCTTTCAATCCAGTGATTTCTGCGAGAAAGTTCCTTCAGAACAGACCGTTTTAATGAAGAGTCACATGAAATGCGAATTGTTCCTCTCTCTCTCTTCACCGTTGCTACCTGCTGAATTGTGCTGAATTTCCTCACCATCTGTTGACTTGAGAACTTGACCTGATCCAAGTGTCACTGACTAATTCAGTCTGTGTTCAATGCCCTGAGGCTGCTTCTGCTGAAAGTTGACAAACAGCTTTAAGGCTGTGTAGGGTATCGTATTCGGAGGGCGGGCTACATGGGAGAACAAATACAGAACAAAGGCACACCGAAATGTTAGGTCTGAGCTGTTCCTTCTGAACTAACATCACAAAGTTACATTGATCAGGATCTTTGTGAAGTGCCTTTGTCAAGTGACCCTTCCTCAAAACGGTCTGTTCTGAAGGAACTTTCCCGCAGAAATCACTGGATTGAAAGGTGAACTCTCTGTCTCTTTCTCCCTCTCCCTTCAGAGATGCTGCAGGACATGCTGAGCTTCTTCAGCAATCTCTGTATTGATGTTTCAGGTCTCCAGCGCCTCCGTACAGATTGATTTTAGTGTTGAATTCTCAAGCTTGCTCTGTTCATGGGATTGAATCACTCTGCTACAAAGGGGGGGTCAGTTACCACAGTTAACAGGTTCGTGATGCTAATATTGTTGGCTCAATCTCTATCATGGCCTCGCCCCTCACCTGAGGTGTGTGACCCACCAGGCCTCTCTCTCTGACAAGACAGCAGCTCTCAGGTCCTGTTGGTCTATATTAACTTTCCAACTTTAAAAAGGCACTCCAGTAAGAGAGCTCTTTACATGGTTCAGGTCAAACTCCTTGAGCTCCCTCCCTAACATCACTGTGGGACACCCAAGGACTGCAGCAGGAGAGTACACCTCACCCCACCTTCCAGGCAACTATTAGAGGGTGTGGGAATTACATGCAAGCCACATTTGAAAATAAGTTTTATTACAGGGTCACACTGGATGGTCACTAAGACTATTTCTTTACCTCTGTTGAAATCAGCGTAATGAAGAATCAAAGGGTCAGTTGAAAATGACAATGCTGGCCTTTCGTAGGTTGGTGTTTATTAGAGTTTGTATTGACTGTATGAATGTTTGAGCACTTAATCAGGGGCATGCAGGTAGCTGCCAGAGGAAGTGATGGGGGCTGGTATAATTGCGACATTTAAAAGGTATCAGGATGAGTATGTGAATAGGAAGGGTTTAGAGGGATATCAGCCAAGTGCTAGCAAATGGAATGAAATGAGATGAGAATATTTGGTTGGTATGGATGGGTTGGACAGGAGGGTCTGTTTCCAAGCTGTGCATCTCAGTGACTCTGTGCCTCTGAATAATCTATTGCAGAGAGTTTCAGACAGGGCTTGATTTGTGTGTCTCTCTCATGCTTCCTCAGAATCTGCAAAACCCAATGACCCCAATTTGCCAAGAAATAAAGAAGGTCAGTACCGAGGGAGTGCCGCACGGTCAGAGGGTCAGTACTGAGAAAGTGGCGCACTGTCAGAGGGTCAGGACTGAGGGAGTGCCGCACTGTCAGAGCGTCAGTACTGAGGGAGTGCCGCACTGTCAGAGGGTCAGTCTGAGGGAAAACTGCACTGTCAGAGGGTCAGGACTGAGGGAGTGTCACACTATCAGAGTGTCAGTACTGAGAGAGTGTCACAGTATCAGAGGGTCAGTCTGAGCAAGTGCTGCACTGTTAGAGGGTAAGTCAGAGGGAGCACTGCACTGTCCTACTGAGGTCACTACTGAGAGAGTGCTGCACTATCAGAGGGTCAGTACTTAGGGAGTGCTGTGCTGTCGGAGGGGTCAGTACTGAGTGAGTGCCACATTCTCAGAGGGTCGTTACTATGGGAGGGCTACACTGTCAGAGTCTCCTTACTGAGGGAGTGCTGCACTGTCAGATTGTCACTACTGAGGGAGTGCAGCACTGTCAGAGGGGTCAGTACTGGGGTAGTGCCACACTGTCAGAGGATCATTACTGCGGTAGTGCCACACTGTAAGAGTGTCAGAGCTGAGGGAGGTCTACACTGCCAAAGGGTCGGTGCTGAGGGAGTGCTGCACTGTCAGAGGGTCAGTACTGAGGGAGTACCACATTGTCAGAGGGACAGTATTGTGGGAGTGCTGCAATGTCAGAGGGTCAGTACTGAGGGCTTGCCACACTGTCAGAGGGTCAGTACTGAGGGAGTGGTGCACTGTCTGTTGGTCAGTACTGAGGGAGTGCTGCACTGTCGGAGGGTCAGTACTGAGGTAGTGCCACACTGTCAGAGGGTCAGTACTGAGGTAGTGCCACACTGTCAGAGAATCAGTGCTGAGGGAGATCTTTACTGCCAAAGAGTCAGTGCTGAGGGAGCTCTACACTGCCAAAGGTTCAGTACTGAGGCTGTGCTGCACTGTCAGGAGGTCAGGACATAGGAAGTGCTGCAATGTCAGAGGGACAGTATTGAGGGAGTGCTGCAATGTCAGAGGGTCAGTACTGAGGGAGTGGTGCACTGTCGGAGGGTCAGTACTGAGGGAGTGCCACACTTTCAGAGGGTCAGTACTGAGGGAGAGCCACACTGTCGGATGGTCAGTACTAAGGGAGTGCCACACTGTCAGAGGGTCAGTACTGAGGTAGTGCCACACTGTCAGAGGATAAGTGCTGAGGGGGATCTTTACTGCCAAAGAGTCAGTGCTGAGGGAGCTCTACACTGCCAAAGTTTCAGTACTGAGGCTGTGCTGCACTGTCAGGAGGTCAGGACATAGGGAGTGCTGCAATGTCAGAGGGACAATAGCGACGAATTGCAGCACTGTCAGAGAGTCAGTACTGAGGGAGTGCAGTACTGTCAGAGGATCAGTACTGAGCAGTGTCAAACTATCGGAGGGTCAGCACTGTGGGATTGCTGCAATGTCATAGGGTCAGTACTGAAGGAGTGCCACACTGTCAGAGGGGTCAATATTGAGGGTGTGTTGCAATGTCAGAGTGTCAGTACTAAGGGAATGCTGCACTGTCAGAGGGCTCAGTACTGAGGGAGTGCCACACTGTTAGAAGAATACAACTGAGTGAGTGCCACACAGTCAGAGGGTCAGAGCTGAGGGATGACTACACTGCCAACGAGTCGGTGCTGAGGGAGTGCTTCACTCTCAGAGTTTCATTACTGAGGGAGTGCCACACTGTCAGAGGGTCAGTACTGAGGGAGTGCGGCACTGTCAGTGGGTTAGTACAGAGGGAGTACTGAACTGTCAAAGTGTCAGTGCTGAGGGGTGCTGCAAGGACAGAGGGTCAGTACTGGGGGAGTGCCACACTGCCAGAGGGTCAGGACTGAGGGAGTGCCACAATGTCAGAGTGTCAGTACTGAGGGATTCCCATGCTGTTAGAGGATCAGTGTCGCGCGACTGTCACACTATCAAAGGTCAGCACTGAGGGAGTGCTGCAATGTCAGAGAGTCAGTACTGCGGGAGTGCTGCACTGTCAGAGTGTCAGTGCTGAGGGAATGCCACACTGTTATAGGATCAATACCGAGGGAGTGTCACACTATCAGAGGGTCAGCACTGAGGGAGTGCTGCAATGTCAGAGGATCAGTACTGCGTGAGTGCTGCGCTGTCAGAGTATCAGAGCTGAGGGAGTGCCACACTGTCAGAGGGTCAGGACTGATGGAGTGCCACACTGTCAGAGGGTCAGGACTGAGGGAGTGCCACTCTGTATGAGAGTCAGTACTGAGGGAGTGCTGCACTGTCGAACTGGCAGTACTGAGGGAGTGCCACACTGTCAGAGCGGTCAGTACTGAGGGGGTGCTGCAATTTCAGAGGGTCAGGACTGAGGGGGTGCTGCAATTTCAGAGGGTCAGTACTGTGGGAGTGCCACACTGCCAGAGAGTCAGTACTGAGGGAGTGCCACACTGTCACTGTGTCAGTACTGAAGGAGTGCTGCACTGTCAGACAGTCAGTACTGAGGTAGTGCGGCACTGTCAGAAGATCAGTACTGAGGGAGTGCCACACAGACAGAGGGTCAGAGCTGAGGGAGGTCTACACTGCCAAAGAGTCGGTGCTGAGGGAGTGCTGCACTCTCAGAGTTTCATTACTGAGGGAATGCCACACTGTTAGAGGGTCAGCACCGATGGAGTTTCACACTATCAGAGGGTCAGTACGGAGGGAGTGCTGCAATGTCAGAGGGTCAGTACTGCGGGAGTGCTCTGCTTTCAGAGGGTCAGTGCAGAGGGAGTGCTGGACTCTCAAAGTGCCAGTGCTGAGGGAGTGCCACACTGTCAGAGGGTTAGTACAGAGGGTGCTGCAATGTCAGAGGGTCAGCACTGAGGGAGTGCCACACTGTCAGAGAGTCAGTACTGAGGGAGTGCGGTACTGTCAGAGGGGTTAGTACAGAAGAAGTGCCACACTGTCAGAGGATCAGTACTGAGGGAGTGCCACACCGTCATAAGGGTCAGAGCTGAGGGAGGTCTGCACTGCCAAAGAGTCAGTGCTGAGGGAGTGCTGCACTCTCAGACTTTTATTACTGAGAGAGTGCTGCACTCTCAGAGGGGTCAGTACTGACGAAGTGTCACACTGTCAGAGGATCAGTACTGAGGGAGTGCCACACTGTCGGAGGGTCAGTACTGAGGGAGTGCTGCACTGTCAGAGGGGTCAGTACTGAGGGAGTGCCACACTGTCGGAGGGTCAGTACTGAGGGAGTGCTGCACTGTCAGATTGTCAGTGCAGAGGGAGTGCCACACTGTCAGAGGGTTAGGACAGATGGAGTGCTACACTGTCAGAGGGTCAGTACTGAGGGAGTGCGGCACTGTCAAGGGTCAGTGCTGAGGGAGTGCTGCACTGTCAGAGGGTCATTACTGAGGGAGTGCTGCACTGTCAGAGGGTCATTACTGAGGGAGTGCTGCACTGTCAGAGGGTCATTACTGAGGGAGTGCTGCACTGTCAGAGGGCCATTACTGAGGGAGTGTTGTAATGTCAGAGACTGTGGACTGTGGTGGAGCCACACTGTCAGAGCGGTCAGTACTGAGGGAGTGTTGTAATGTCAGAGGGTCAGTACTGAGGGAGTACTACACTGTCAGAGGGGTCAGTACTGAGGGTGTGCCACACTGTCAGAGGGTCATTACTGAGGGAATGCTCGTCTGTCAGTGGGTCAGTACTGAGTGAGTGCCACACTATCATGTGGGCTGAATGGCCGAATTTCTGCTCCCATGTCTTGAGGTCTAAGAGGAATATCTGAAATTGTTTAGTATATTTCTGCTTCTGAGTCCTTCATACCCTGCTCAGTAATGATTCCCACGTCCAGGTTCCAGAGACTGTGTACAAACAGTCTGTCTTCATTTGGTTATTGAACCTGAAGAAGTACCACCCTCTGTTACCAGGGATCAAGTTTTTGTTTAATTCCTCAGCTTCCCTGTACTCATCCCAAATGAATCCCACTACACCACAGTCAGCACAGTCGTGTGTTCATTATTTCCGAGCTTCCCAATGCTAATCCACATCCAGAATGACATCCCATACTCCTCCAAATCGTATCGCAGACTCGTTGCCTGGGAGACAGGAGTGCTAAGAGAGGAAATAAAAATCTGAAAGGACTTTACAGTGATATTAACGGTGAATTGATAATGAGCGAAACACAGTGAGAATTTGTGCATGGATCCAGAGGCTATAGTGAATGATGTCAGTGCTCACTGGGACAGGGTTGATATGAAATCGTGGAGATGCTCTGTGATACAATTAAATGAATGAGCATATATATAGAGAGAGATGGTTCTGAGTGGTCTGGCCTTCTTACAACCCAATAAATCTCCAAAGACGGTGGAAATGTATCTCAGTTTACCGAATGAGGTGATGGAGGAAGTAGCAGGTACACTTGCAAACATTTTCAAATCCCCTCTGGCCACAGGAGAGGTGTCGTCGGACTGACCATGTGGTACTGTTATTGAAGAAGGAGCATGAGATATACCAGGCAGCTACAGGCCAGTCAGGCTAATACCGTGGGTGGGACGTCTGTTGGAAGTAATTTTGGGAGATAGAATTAATCAGCATTTAAAGAGCCTGGAGTTCATGAAGACCAATCAGAATGGTTGTGTTAAGGAGGGGTCGGGTCTGACCAATGGGATTGCACTTTTTAAGGTGGTGACCAGGTATGTAAATAAGGGCAATACTTTCCTGTCGTCTGCTTGGAGGTCAGTCAGGCTTTTATCAGGACCCATATTGGAAACTGATAGTGAATATAAAAACTCAAGATCCAAGGAATTTGGCGCAGAATGCTGAGTGGCAGGAAGCAGACAGTGATGGCCCCATTAGAAATCTCTGTCTGTTCATGTCTCACTGTTGGGGTCTTGCTGATGTGGCTGATAGAAAAGATTTAGATTTGAATGGTGGAGGGTTAATCATTGGGTTCGTGAGTAATATGAAGATTGGTTGGGTGATAAATACTGAGGAGGATAGCCTTAGATTACAGAAGGATGGAGATGGCCTTGTCAGATGGACCGATCAGTGGCAATGTGTGAGGTGCCTGAAGACTGGAGGGTGATTAATGATGGGCCATTATTGAAGTAAGGCTACAAGGAACAGCCATTGAACTATGGAGCTGTGAGCCTGATGGCAGTGGGGGGTAAGGTGTTGGAGGGCATTCTGAGAGACAATTTACATGCATTTGGAAAAGGAAGAATTGATTAGGGGTGGTCAGCTTGGCTTTGTGGAAACAATTTGTCCAACTTGATAGAGATTTTGAGGGGATGACCATGGAGACAGATGTGAAGGTTTCACATGGGAGACACTTAGTAAAAGTTTAGATGACATGCCATCCAAGGAGAGAGGACAGCACAGTGTCTCAGTGGTTTGATTCTAACTCCCGGTGACTGTCTGTGTGGAGTTTACACATTCTCTCTGTATCTGTGCGGGTTCCCTCCAGGTAATCCAGTTTCCTCCCACCGCCCAAAGATGCCATGGGAAATGCAGCATTACCGTGATAGAGTAGAGGAAGTGAGTCTGGGTGGGATGCTGTTCAAACAGTCAGTGTGGAGCCAATGGACGGAATGGCTTGCTTCGACACTGTACGAATTCTAAAATTAATCCAGAGAGACAAGTAATGTTCTGGGGATCTGGGCTCCAATCTTGGATAGGGGTGGATGTGGGTCCTTCCAGTCTGAAGGGGTTTGAACGCAATCTGAGGGGGGGGCTGGGCTGACCCCTGAAGTGTTGAGGATGTGAATGTTTTGTGGAGTTATTGTCTAAGGGGCTTTGGGGGTTAAACACAACAAAGTGGTGCTTTCTTCGGTATTGAGAGGGCACTTTCTGAGGTATTGAGGGAGCACTGTCTGAGGTATTGAGGGAGCACTTTCTGAGATTTTGAGGAAGCACTATTTGAGGTACTGAGGGAGCACTTTCTTAGATATTGAAGGGAGCACTTTCTGAGGTACTGAGGGAGCAATTTCTGAGATATTGAGGGAGCACTTTCTGAGGTACTGAGGGAGAACTATCTGAGGTATTGAAGGAGCACTTTCTGAGGAATTGATGGAGCACTTTCTGAGGCACTGAGGGAGCACCTTCTGAGGTATTGAGAGACCACTTTCTGAGGAATTGAGGGAGCATTATCTGATCTACTGAGGGAAAACTATCTGAGGTATTGAGGGAGGACTTTCTGAGGAATTGAGGGAGCACCATCTGAGGTATTGATGGTGCGCTATCTGAGGTACTGAGGGAGCACTTTCTGACGTTCTGAGGGAGCACTTTCTGAGGTTTTGAGGGAGCACTGTCTGAGGTACTGTGGGAGCACTTTCTGAGGTTTTGAGGGAGCACTTTCTGAGGTATTGAGGGAGCAAATTTCTGAGATATTGATGGAGCACTTTCTGAGGTACTGAGGGAGAACTATCTGAGGTATTGAGGGAGCACTTTCTGAGGTATTGAGGGAGAACCTCTGAGGAATTGAGGGAGCACTTTCTGAGGGATTGAGGGAAAACATTCTGAGGTATTGAGGGAGCACTTTCTGAGGTATTGAGGGAGGACTATCTGAGGTACTGAGAGAGCACTTTCTGAGGTATTGTGGGAGCACTATCTGAGGTATTCAGGGAGAACTATCTGGGGTATTCAGGGAGAACTATCTGAGGTTCGGAGGGAGCACTTTCTGAGGTATTGAGGGAGCACTATCTGAGATATTGTGGGTGAACTATCTGAGGTATTCAGGGAGCACTACCTGAGGTATTGAGGGAGAACTATCTGAGGTGCTGAGGGTGAACTATCTGAAGTACTGAGAGAGCACTTTCTGAGGTATTCAGGGAGAACTATCTGAGGTAGTGAGGGTGCACTTTCTAAGGTATTGAGGGAGCACTCTCTGAGGTATTGAGGGAGAACTATCTGAGGTATTGAGGGAGAACTATCTGAGGTATTGAGGGAGTACTTTCTGAGGTATTTAGGGAGCACAGTCTGAGGTATTGAGGGAGAACTATCTGAGGTATTGAGGGAGAACTATCTGGGGTATTCAGGGAGAACTTTCTGAGGTATTGAGGGAGCACTTTCTGAGGTACTGAGGGAGCACTATCTGAGGTACTGAGGGAGAACTATCTGAGGTATTGAGGGAGCACTTTCTGAGGTATTGAGGGAGAACCTCTGAGGTATTGAGGGAGCACTTTCTGAGGGATTGAGGGAAAACATTCTGAGGTATTGAGGGAGCACTTTCTGAGGTATTGAGGGAGGACTATCTGAGGTACTGAGAGAGCACTTTCTGAGGTATTGTGGGAGCACTATCTGAGGTATTCAGGGAGAACTATCTGGGGTATTCAGGGAGAACTATCTGAGGTTCGGAGGGAGCACTTTCTGAGGTATTGAGGGAGCACTATCTGAGATATTGTGGGTGAACTATCTGAGGTATTCAGGGAGCACTACCTGAGGTATTGAGGGAGAACTATCTGAGGTGCTGAGGGTGAACTATCTGAAGTACTGAGAGAGCACTTTCTGAGGTATTCAGGGAGAACTATCTAAGGTAGTGAGGGTGCACTTTCTAAGGTATTGAGGGAGCACTCTCTGAGGTATTGAGGGAGAACTATCTGAGGTATTGAGGGAGAACTATCTGAGGTATTGAGGGAGTACTTTCTGAGGTATTTAGGGAGCACAGTCTGAGGTATTGAGGGAGAACTATCTGGGGTATTCAGGGAGAACTATCTGGGGTATTCAGGGAGAACTATCTGAGGTATTGAGGGAGCACTTTCTGAGGTATTGAGGGAGCACTATCTGAGGTACTGAGGGAGAACTA
This sequence comes from Chiloscyllium punctatum, assembly GCF_047496795.1. Lineage (NCBI taxonomy): Eukaryota > Metazoa > Chordata > Chondrichthyes > Orectolobiformes > Hemiscylliidae > Chiloscyllium > Chiloscyllium punctatum. Next base: position 98,253,370 of record NC_092744.1, read on the forward strand.
TCTGAGGTATTGAGGGAGAACCATCTGGTGGTACAGAGTGCAGCGGATAGAAAGGAACAGATGTAATTTCCTGATCATTTCCTCAGGGTCCCCGAGGCACTCTGATGTCGTAATTTGAAATGGAAGCCACTCCCCATTTCAGAAGATTCAGATCATTTTAAACAATCAGTGAAAAATAACAGCAGCATGTGTCTGAAACATGGTTTGGGGAAAACTTTCATCAATCTATTGTTACTTGCTGCTTGGAGACGTTTTAGAAAAGCAGGCACCCAAACAGACGAATGCTGTCGATGCAAGAGGTGGGACACAGGAAGATCCAACAAGTCCATCTGTAGCTGCTGTCTGTCTCCATGGAACAGTCATCATGTGAGATCAGGGTTCAGTCCTCGGAGAAATCATTTCTCCAGCAATACCTCAACCATGCCAGCAGTGTGTGTGTGTGTGTGTGTGTGTGACAGAGAGAGAGAAACAGAGAGAGAGAGAGACTGCCCGTGTTTGTGTGTGTGAAAGAGTGGATGCATGTGTATCTCTGTGTGTCTGTATATGTTTGCGTGAGAGAGAAGTGCATGTTCATGTGAGAGTGTGTGGCTGTGTGTGTGTTTTAGGGTGTGTGTGTCTCTGTGTGCATGTGTGTGAGTGAGGGTGTGTGTGAGAGAGTGTGTATGTGTGTGAGAGAGAGTGTGTATGTGTGTTTGAGTGTGTGTGTGTGAGAGAGAATGTGTCTGTGTGTCTATATGTGTATGTGTCTGTGTCGAAGTGTGTATGTGTCTGTGTGTGTGTATGACAGTGTGACTTATGTGAGAAATAGTGTGTGTGTGAGAGAGTGTGTCTGTGTGCATGTGTGTGTAAGAGTGAGTGGGTCTGTGTGTGAGAGAGAGTGCGTGTGAGAGAGAGCGTGGGTGTCCGTGTGTGTGTGAGAGAGTGTGTCTATGCATATTTGAGGGAGCATGTGTCTGCGTGTGTATGTGTGTGAGAGAGAGTGTAACTGTGTTTATGTGTGTGTGAGAGAGAGCATCTGTGTGTGTGTGTCCATGTGTGTGTGAGAGAGAGAGTATGTCTATGTGTGTTTGAGGGAGCGTGTGTCTGCGTGTCTGTGTGTATGCATGTGAGAGAGAATGTCTGTGTGTGTGTGAGACAGAGTGTGTGTGTGAGAGAGAGAGTGTTTGTGTGTGAGAGAGAGAGTGTCTGTGTGCGTGAGAGTGAGTGGGTGTGTGAGAGAATAAGCGTGTGTGTGTGAGTGTGTGTGTAAATGAGAGAGACTGTGTGTATGTGTGTGTGAGAGAGAGTGTGTCTGTGTGTGTTTGAGGGATCGTGTGTCTGTATGTCTGTATGTCTGTCTGTGTGTGTGTGAGAGAAAAGGTGTGTGTGAGAGAGAGAATGTCTATGTACATGAGAATGAGTGGGTGTGTGAGCGAATGAGAGTGTGTGTGAGAGTGTGTGTGTAAATGAGAGAGAGAGAGAGTGTGTCTGTGTGAGAGAGAGTGTGTCTGCGTGTATGTGTGAGAGAGTGTGCCCGTGTGTGTATTTGAGGGAGTGTATATCTGTGCATGTATGTGTGTGAGAGATATAGTGTGTGCTTGTGTGTGAGTGAGTTGTGCCTGTGTGTATGTGTGTATGTGTGTATGTGTGTATGTGTATGTGTGTGTGTGTGTGTGTGTGTGTGTGTATGTGTGTATGTGTGTATGTGTGTATGTGTGTGTGTGTGTGTGTGTGTGTGTGTGTGTGTGTGTGTGTGTGTGTGTGTGTGTGTGTGTGTGTGTGTGTGTGTGTGTGTGTGTGTGTGTGTGTGTGTGTGTGTGTGTAAATTAGCCAATCTTATTGGGTGCTCATGAATATAAAATCCAGCTGCTGTTTCAGGTGAGGTGGTCCTCGTGTCTGCAATGACACAAAGGCTGCAAGAGTAAATTAACTGGGGGAAAGAGAGTGCTGTTCATTCCAGTGGGGATTCATCCAGTAAACCTTCTCCACACACTAACATCCCTCTGGCAATGCAGTGACTAGTCCTGCACACAGAGCTCCAGGTACAAACCAATGTAATGTCACCATAGTCTTACCAGAGCATGGGACAGCTCCTCATTAGAGAGCGGTGTCTGGTGGGGATTTAATCAGAGGGTCACCATGGCCCAGCTGAGGGGAGAGGTTGGGGAGGAGAGTCCTTCAGGGTAACCCCAGCTGGTGTGGGAATTAAACACACGCTATTGGTTTTACTCTGCTTTATAAACCAACTGTCCAGCCAACTGAGCTAAGTGACTTCTCTCCAGGGGCATGCCCTGTATAACCCAATCATCGTCAGCCTGCACCTCAATAGGATCGAGGAGCAAGGCCATTCTGCACCCACCCTAACCCAGAAGGGAGAGCACGGGAAGCTGATGAAGGAAACAAGCCTCTCCCATGTGGCCTTCTGAAATGGAGCTGGAGGATAGGGCAGACCTGGCCTGCTGTTTGCTTCCCGAGACTGTCCTGCTCCACCTTACAGTGAGAGACTGAGGGGAATCTCGAGGAGATTTCACTTCTCACTGAGAGGCTGAAACTCCAATCCAAATCAGGCTGGTTCCCTCCGAGACTCACGGAAGAGTGCAGCACTCTCCAGATCAGGGCCTTGTGGAGTCATAACCTCCAGGGTGGGGGCCAAGAGCTGGGAGGTAGTGTTAAGAACATAAAACCATCCGAAATAGGAACAGGAGGAGACCATTCATCCCCTCGAGCCTGATCTACTATTCAATAGGATCGTGGATAATTTAGCATTTGATTTTGGAGCTGAAACCCGGTCAGTACAGAGACAGAGAATCAAATTATTCTGCGATAAGGAATCATCAGACAGGAGCTGGAACCAGAGAGAGTAAACACACACACACACACACACACACATTGTGGGATTCAGGCTGTCTGTGGGAATTTTACCACAAGATGCGAGCTCTTCACTGAGGAGAGACAAAGGCGCAAGATGCTAGAGAGGGGGCAGCTGCACAGTCTGATCCCACCGATCTCACTGCTTCCCACTCCCATGAGAGCTCTTATGTATATTTCTATGTTCCCAGCTGTCTCTCCCACATTTTTCCTTCAATCCCGATCTCACAACATCCTTCATATCTCTGCCCTGTTGATATTTCCCTGCAGATTCCCTTCCTCCAACACTCTGCCCCTTTCATACCCCATCATGTTTTTCAGTAATGCTTAATCATTCAATCTTCCACAAAACCAACACCTTGCTCATCTCTCTCTGCACCTTTCTCTCAGCTCTGTGGTATCTTGCCTTTCTTGTCTGTAAATCATTCTCGTTGCATTACAGCCCCCCCCCACACCCCCCACTCCACTCTCTCAGCTCTATGCTGCTGCTGCAACTCCCCTCTCTCTCTCTCTCTCTCTCTGTCCTATATCTCTCCCTGGGATTTCCCTCTTGCTGTCTATCTGACCTTCACTCCCTGTCTTTGCCTCCCCTTTTTCCCCTTGTATCTGTCTGACATTGTATTTCTCTTCCTGGGGTTTTACACTCTCTCTCTCGCCCTTTCTCTCTCTGCCTCTCTCCTGCTCTTTTTCAGTTCTTCTCACTTTCTCTCCCACCGTCTGCCTGCCTGTCTTTCTCGTGTTCTCTCCCTCCCTCTCACTGTCTGTCTACCCATCTCTCTGTCTCTCTTGTAGTTTCTCTCCCTCTGTCTCCCTAGACCCCTGTCCCAGTGACTGGGGAAGGGACATTGGGAAGAGTTGGTCTCTGTGTCGCTGGATGCTGTACAGTTAATGCGGGGGATCAACCTTTTCCTGGTCTCTCCCGAATGCTACCCCGACTGTGGGGAGGGGGTTAGTGTAAGGGCCATAAAATTACTTTTCTCGTTGAGTCTGAAATGAAGAAAAAGAGAAGGGGAGGGTGACAAAAGGAGAAAGAGAGACATGGAGAGAGTGGGGATGGAGAAATTGAGGAGAGAGAGAGATGGGCAGTGAGAAAGAGGGAGAGGAAGAAGGACACATATGGAGGGAGAAGGACAGTGTGTGTGGATGGGGAATGGTTGCAGAGTGGGATCTTTCTGTGCTTGACAGCAGTCAGTCTTTGCACCATGTCCTCCAACCCAGGATCTGTGGGTCTACATGGGAAGGGGGAGATTGGGAGACAAGGGGGGAGTGGGACAGCCAGAGATGGGGGAACTGTTTGATGGGGTTTTAGGGTTGGTGGAGAAAGGAGGGGCTGTTGTGAGAGACAGAGAGATTGAGGGAGGGACAGCATGAGACACAAAGTCTGAGACAGGATGGAGAAGAGGTGTTCAAAGTTTGTGAGAAGATTTGTAGCTCGGGTGCTCGTTGTTGCGGTTCTGTTCGCCGAGCTGGGAGTTTGTGTTATAGACGTTTCGTCCCCTGTCTAGGTGACATCCTCAGTGCTTGGGAGCCTCCTGTGAAGCGCTTCTGTGATGTTTCCTCCAGCATTTATAGTGGCCTGTCTCTGCCGCTTTCAGTTGTCAGTTCCAGCTGTCCGCTGCAGTGGCCGGTATATTGGGTCAAGGTTGGTGTGTTTAACAAACACATTGACCTGGACCCCATATACTGGCCACTGCAGCGGACAGCTGGAACTGACAACCGGAAGCAGCAGAGACAAACTCAGCGAACAGAACCATAACACGGAGAAGAGGTCTCCACAGAAAGGAGAGTCAGTGAGGCCATTCAGGGGACAATCCTCAGGATCCTGAACAGGACCAAGCTCATTTAATGGGGGGGGGGGGGGGGAATGGGCAGTAAAGACTCCATCTGTGGTACAAGCCTTCTATACTTCTGGGACTGGGATCTTGCTGTGCCTTAAAAACAGCCACAGGCCAGTCAGTCAACCCAGACTCATCTATCGGTGTGAGAAAGTGAGGACTGCAGATGTTGGAGAGTCAGAGTTACAAAGTGTGGAGCTGGGGAAACACAGCGGGTCAGCCAGGAGAGTCGATGGTTCAGGCCTGACCTGCTGGGCTTTTCCAGCTCCACACTTTTCCACTAATTTCCCTCTGCCCCAGGGAGTGGGGCTCACAGCAATGTTGGGGGCAGCAAAATATTTGAGGGGGGCACAGTTGGTGGGGTAGTTATTTGGGAGGGAAGATATTTGGGAAAGGGGATAAATTTGGAAGGACAGTGAAAATGAAGGGCATAGTATTTTTGAGGGGGTACAAAATTGAGTGAGATCTTTCAGGTCTGAAATAACGAAAAACAGAAAGGGAGGGTGAGACAAAGAGAGAGAGATGGAGAGAGTGGGGCTGGAGAAGGGGGTGGGAGAAAGATGGGCAGAGAGAGACAGGAAGAGGGAGAGAGTGAGAGAAAGAGCGTGTGTGAGAGAGAGACAGACAGAAGGACTGAAAGAGAGGGGACAGAGAGAGGGAGAGAAGGGGTCGTCAGACTAAGACTGAGGAGTTAAAACATGGACAGACTGAAGGGGTGACACTCGTTACTCCAGTCGGTTCCAACTCTCTCTCTCTCAATTGATTTTCACATTCCCTCTCTCCCATGGCCCTGGGTTTTGCTTCAGCCTGTCTCTCTCTCCCTCTCTCTCTGGTTCTGCCTCTGGGTCTGCAAAACTGTTTTCTCTCACCCTCTGTCTCTCTGGATGGTCAGATGGTCTCTGTCTCTTGCCATGCTGGTCTCCTCAGAAGGCCTCCAGAGATTCAGGCAATCAGTCTGCAGATAAACCGTTTTTATTCATTTCTGGATTGTTTTCAGGAACTTTCTATCGTTGTGGCCAATTCGGAGAATCCGTTAATAGTTTGAAAAATTGCCAATCATTTGGATGGCTTGTTGCTGTTAGTTTCTTTGTGTAGCAGGAGCCGGTGACTTCCTGTCTGGGCCCTCATTTGTTTGGTAGATAGATCTGTCCAGAATAACTGTTGCCTTTTACATTATGCTGTGTTTGCGCTGTGCCTGGTGTGCGGGTTTTGTGATTTGGGAGATTTCCTTGGCCAATAAAACTTGGCTGTCTCTCTGTGTTTTAGCCAGGAGTTTGTGACATCTCCCCCAACTCATCCACTTGAATGGGAAGAAAAGAAGCTTATGCAATAAATTACAAACCTAATTTTAAAAGCTGGTTATGCTTGTTGTCAGAGTAGCCAGCTGTCTGTGCAAAAGCCATTGTGTACGTTTTCCAAACCGATGGTCTTATAGCTTCACTTGGAGGTTGCCACTGATGATGCTACCCAGCCAGGTAACGAAACGTCTGGATATCAAACCTATCACCGAGCAAACCTAAACCCTAAGTCTTATAGCTGATAAGTGATATCATAATATCTTGAGAGAACAGAATCAGACCGTTCGGCCCATTCAGTCCACAATGACCCTCTGAAGAGAATCCAACTCAGACCCACTCCCTCGATGATATCCCTGAAACCCTGCAATTCCTATGGCTATTCCAGCTAGCCCGAATATCCCTTGACATAATGGGCAATTTAATATGGGCAATCTGTCGTAATGGCAACTATGGGCAGGCAATCAATACTGGCCCAGCCAGGAACACTCAAACACTGCAAATGAATGAAGCTAAGGTGATCACCCGGGGAGTTCCATCTACCTTCCAGCCCCTGGGGGTGTGTCCACGCATTATTCACCATGATCGTACCCATCTGTTACAGCCTGCAATCCTAACCACCGGTATCCCGAGATATATCAAGGTGAGTGCGGTTAGGGCTACAGCCGATGTGAGAGGAGCCGAATTCTCGCATAACAGGCTATGGGAATGTCATGGTATGACCTGTTCCTTCCCATTTAGGTAAGTATGGTCCCTGTCAAAGTTCCCTCTATCTCCACAGTAAGTGGGAGGTAATCATGGTAGCCCATCCAAATACCTTTTTTATACAACTCCGATAATTTGGACTTCATCCTACCTTTGGTCACTTGGGTTAAGTGGAATCCCTCATACCAAGCCCAGGTGTCCCACCGAGAGTGTCCTTACAGCTGTTATTAACCCAGCCCTTGATGAGCTGCTGTCACTGACAGTGAGAGACGTTGGTGTGGGGGTTCTCCTGGAACAAATATTGATGCTGTTTGTCATTAACCCGGGATGGGACTTTCCCTTCGGCTGGCCTGTCTGAGCTCCTCCCTCCATCATCGCGATACTGCACAGGGTGTGGTTTTACTGCTCACCGTCATCTCTGATTGGGCCGTGGATGATCTGGTTAATCGTGTTGGCGTGACTCTCCAGTCTGGTCACTGTACAACTACAACAGAACTTCCCAACTTCGATATTCCATGCCCTGACTGATGAAGGGCCCAGTGTGCCAAAAGCCTTCTTCACTGCCCTGTCTCCCTGAGTTCAGAGAGCCATGCTCCTGGAATCCAAGGTCCCTCTGTTCCTCTACACTCCTTCAGGCCCTACCTTTCACCATGAAACCCCAGTCTTGATATGACTTTCAAAAATGTTAGATCTCGCACTTGTGTATATTAAACTCCATTTTCCATTTCTCAGCCCAATTCGCCAGCTGATCAAGGCCCTGTTACAATTGCTGAGAACCTTCCTCACTTATTTTAGTGTAATCTGAAAACTTTCTAATCATGCCTTAAACATCTTCGTTCAAATCATTGATATAGATAACAAACAGCAATGGGCCTAGCACTGACCAGCTCAGTGGCACAATGGCTCAGTGGTTAGCACTGCTGCCTCACAGCACCGTGGATCTGGGTTCAATTCCAACCTCACAGGATGGTCTGTGTGGGTTAGATTCTGTTAGGGTTAGATTTCCGACAGTATGGAAACAGGCCATTTGGCCCAACAAGTCCACACCGATCTGCGAAAAGTAACCCACCCAGAGCCATTCTCCCTGCCCAATAGTTACCCTGGACGAATGCACCCAGCACTATGGACAATTTAGCCTGGCCAATTCACCTGACCTGTACATTTTTGGACTGTGGGAGGAAACCGGAGCACCCGGAGGAAACCCACGCAGACACTGGGAGGATGTGCAAACTCCACACAGACAGTCACCTGGGGCTGGGGTCGAACCCGGGTCCCTGGCACTGTGAGGCAGCAGTGCTAACCACTGAGCCACTATGCCACCCCAACTGAGTTAGTACGTTCTCCCCATGTCTGCGTGGGTTTCCTCTGGGTCCGCCGGTTTCCTCCCACAATCCAAAGATATGCAGGTCAAGTAAATTGGCAATGCTCAACTGCCTATACTGTTCATGGTTGTGTAAGTAAGTTGCATTAGTCAGGGGTAAATGTAGAGTAATAAAGTAGGGGAATGTTTTTGGGTGGAATACATTTCAGAGGGCCAGTAGATTTGTTGGGCCGGAGGGCCTGTTTCCACAGAGGGGGGATTCTATGATTCTGTGACCGCTGAGACACACCACTAGTCACAGGCCTCCAGTCTGACTGTTACACTCTGCTTCCTACCATCAAGCCAATTGTGTACCCAGTTTGCCAATGCCCCCTGGATTCCATGCGATCTAACCTTCTGGTGGGGATGGGGGAGTGGTGAGTTCAGAGTTGTGTAGGTATCACTAAGGAAGGGGGAGATTGCAGTGTTGTGGAGGGATCAGTCAGGGAGGGGGAGATTGCAGTGTTGGGTAGGGATCAGTCAGGGAGGTGGAGATTACAGTGTTGGGAAGGGATCAATCAGGGAGGGGGTGAGTGCAGTGTTGGGTATGGATAGAGGGAAATCAGGAGGGAAAAAGGGGGACATGAGATTATTTGGCAAATAGGTTTAGGGAGAATCCAAAATGTTTTTATAAATCCACAAAGGACAAAAAGGTCACTGGGGAGAGTATAGTGTCCTCAAAGATCATGACAGCCTGCACGTGGACATGCAGGAGATGAGGGAGAAACTGAACAAGTATTTCCTGTAGAGAAGGACCAGGAAGATATAGAATAGAATGATGGTTTGGGAAATAGCAATGGGAAACAGATGATGTCATCTTGCAAAATGTTCATATTACAGAGGAGGAGGTGCTGGATGTCTTGAAATGGTTAAAGTTGGATAAATCCCCAGGACCTGATCAGGTGTAATCTCGATCTCTGTGGGAAGCTAGAGAAGTGATTGCTGGGCCTCTTACTGAGATATTTGTATCATCGATATTCACAGGTGAGATGCCAGAAGACTGGAGGTTGGGCTAACGTGGTGCCACTGTTTAAGAAGGGCGGTAAGGACAAGCCAGTGAACTACAGATTGGTTCGCCTGACGTCAGTCGTGGGCACGTGGAAAGATGGATACATGAGGGAAAGGAATTACATGTGTTTAGAAAGGCAATATCTAATTGGGGATAGTCAGCATTGGTTTGTGCGCGGGAAATCATGTCTCAAAATATTGAGTTTTTTGAAGAAGTAACAAAAGGATTGATGAGGGCAGCGCGGTGGATGTGAGTGATATGGACTTCAGTAAGGTGTTCGAATGTTTCCACATGGGAGATTGGAGAGCAAGGATAGATCTCATGGAATACAGGGAAAACCAGCCATTTGGATACAGAACTAGCACAAAGGTAGAAGACAGACGGTGGTTGTGGTGGGTGGTTTTTTCAGACTGGAGACCTGTGACCAGTGGAGTGCCACAAGGATCGGTGCTGCGTCCACTACTTTCCATTAATTATATAAATGATTTGAATGTGAACACAGCAGGTATAGTTAGTAAGTTTGCAGATGATACCAAAATTGGAGGTGTAGTGGACAGTGAAGAATGTTACTTCACATTACAACGGGATGGTGAACTGATGGGCCAATGGGCTGAGGGGTGGGAGATGGAGCTTCATTTAGATAAATGGGAGGTGCTGCATTTTGGAAAAGCAACTCTTCGCAGGACTGATCCACTTAATGTTAAGGTCCCAGGGAGTGTTTCTGAACAAAGAGACCTTGGAGTGCAGGTTCATTGTTCCTTGAAAGGAGAATTGTGTGTCGATAGGATAGTGAAGAAGGTGTTTGGTATGCTTGTGTTTAATAATCAGTGCATTGAGTAGAGGAGTTGGGAGGTCATGTTGTGGCTGCACAGGACATTGGATAAGCCAGTTTTGGCTTATTGCATTCAATTCTTGTCTCCTCCCTATCGGAATGATGCTGTGTAAATTGAAAGGGTTCAGAAAAGATTTGCAAAGACGCTGACAGGATTCGAGGATTTGAGCGAAAGGGAGAGGTTAAATGGGCTGGGCCTGTTTACCCTGGAATGTCTGAGGCCGAGGGGTAATCCATATGGATGTTTATAAAGCCATGAGAGGCATGGATAGGTTTAACAGACAACGTCGTTTCCCTGGGGTGTGGTAGTCCAGAACTGGGGGCCTAGGTTCAGGATGAGAGGGGAAAGATATAAAAGGAACGTAAGGGACAACGTTTTGATGTGGAGGGTGTTGCGGGTGTGGAATGACCTGCCAGATGAAGTGGTGGAGTCTGGTACAATTACTGCATTTAAAAGGCATCTGGATGGGTATACGAACAGGAAGGGTTGAGAGGGATTTGGGCCAAGTGCTGGCAAATGTGACGAGATTATGTTAGGATAAGTGGGTGACGTGGATGAGTTGGACCGAAGGCCCTGTTTCTGTGCTGTACATCTCTCTGACTGTAAATGTTTTCCACTGTCCATTTCCAGCCATACAATTAACTGTTTCCCCTGTTTACCTTGGTCAGTTCTCCTCTCAAACACATGTCAATGCTTTTGGTTGTGATTGTAGTGTGTGCTTTATGGTCACTTTAAAAATCCATCATCTCGCTGAATTCCACGACACTACAATTTCCCAGAGGATATCTCAGTGTGACAATACGCCTTCCCTCAGCGTCATCACCCAACGGTCGATCTGAGATAGTCACCTCCCTGGCCGTTTGCACAATGTGTTATTCAAAGAAACACTGACAGAAGCATTCAAAGAGGAGTTCGGAGAACATCACTTTTACCGATGTGACTGTCCCAGATAATGCAAAGACTGAAGTCTCCCAGAATTATCACAGTGCCTTTGTATTACACAGGAATACATTGGAATGTGTAACAGGGTTGAGCAATGAAATGCTGTTAGGCAGCCTCTAAACTGTTCTCCTGCTTGTGTTTTTGACACGTGTTACCCAGAATCTGCATTCAGGCTGATTCAGCTTCATCATCTGAGGCTAAATGCTTTCTCTTTAATGCCTTTGTTACCCATTACTGTCAGGGTTACCCATCCTGCACTCCCTGACCCCCCTCAATGAGGTGTCCAATAGAATATTCATGTTCCACCTTTTGTTCACTCCGTCACCACTAAACCTCATTTATCTCTGTGCCACAGTCCATCCACCTTATTGCAGAGAACTTGTCCATTCCAAAAAAGAACATTACGACTGGCTCTTTCCACAATTTCTTGTCACAGTCCAATTCACTGATGTACAGTTTCAGTTAAACTCTGTCTCTTTCTGTTCCTTTCTGCTTGTCTTCAGCTACATTGCCATTTCTGTTTGGATTTGGAAAGCTCCTTTCACCTGAACCCTGGCCCTGCATCCTCTCTGTCAGTTTAAAGTCCTGCCCATAAGCTTACCAACATGGTTGACCAGGACACTGCTCCCAACAGTGTTGTGTTTAATTCACTCATGGGATGTTGCTGTCTCTGGGTGGCCAGCATCGCATGCCCACCCCGAGCTGCCCTTGAGCTGAGTGCCTTGCTGGATGATTACAGAGAGCTGTTTAGAGTCAACCCCATCGCTCTGGGTCTGGATCATGTGTAGACCAGACCCACTGTCTATAATAGATTTCCATCCTAAATGGATATTAAACAGTTAGATGGGTTATACTGGACACTGGCATTAAGGTTTGGATTAAGTCAGGTGAGAATAGCACGAGGCCATCACCTGTCCCACTCGTAGCTCACCTGTCACTGAGTACTGATCCCCGTGCACCATGAATCCCAACCCTTTCATCATGACCATTGTGTGATCCTGATACCTTCCTGCACTCTGGTGATATCACTCAGTCTCTCTCCATGTCGTATCCCTCACTGTGTGGGTCTAATTGCTGCCTCTGTCAGTGTCTCTCACACTTGCAGCTACTCCAGATCCTGAGCCAATGGAATTCCCCTTTCCAGAGAGACACAGCTGAACAGGCCAGGGATGGAGACAGAGATTTTCCAGATCCCTCACGGCATCAGTCTAACTTCCCATTCTGTCTGTTTCCCCGTCTCCTGCCGGTCATCAGGCTGTTCCTGTCTCAGCCAAATTCCTAACTCCTGTCTCGTCCATAACCACATCAAAGACGCTTGGTCAGCCAGACAGAGATGGAGAGGGAGGTCTGGAGCCTTCAGTAAATCCTGCAGCCGGTAAGATCACGCACAGTAAACAGCTCAGGGAGGAGTTAGTGACCTTCTGTATTCAGATCTGGAAGACAGGACATGGACACAGAGCTAGATAAGGAATAGCAACATTCTAGGCTTCATTCACATCATCTTGTGAGGGTCCTGCTTTCACCTCTGCTGTACTGGTCCTCACTGAGACATCTCTCTCTGAATCTCTCTCAGACTCTCTGTTGCTTTTTCTCGATCCCCTCCCTCACTCCCTCACTCTCTATCTCTCACCCTCTCACTCTCATTCTCTCTCTCAGCCCCTCTCTCAACTTCTCTTTCTATCTCTCTTCCCCTCACACACTCTCTCTCTCACCCATTCACTCACTCTCCACCTCATCCCTCTCTCTCACCTGACTCTCTCTCTCCCCCCCTCGCGTGCCTCTCACTCAAGTCCCTCTCTCTCTAGCTCACCTTGTATCTCTCCCTATCTCGCTCGTCCCCTCTTTCTATCTTTCTCTCTCTCTCTTTCTCCCTCTTGTCCCCTTATCACACTCTCTCTCGATCTCTCAGACTCTCTCATTTCTGTCCCCTCACTCACTCACTCACACTTGCACCTCTCTCTGTCTCTTGTTCGCCATCCTCTCGCCCGTCTCTCTTGCTCACACATTGCTCTCCCCATCTCTCACCCTTCAATCTCTCTCTCCACTCTCTCATTTTCTCCCCCCTCTCTGCCCCCTCTGCCCCCTCTCTCACCCACTCTCTCTCCACACTCTCTCTCTCCCCACTCTCTCTCCCCCGCTCTCTCACCCCTCTCTCCCCCCTCCCCTCACTCTTCCCCTCTCGACCCACTCTCTCGACCCCCTCTCTCGACCCCTGCACTCGACCCCTTTCTCTCCCGTTCGCTCTCCCTAATCCATTTCTCTCTAACCCCCCTCTCTCCCCTATTTTTCCCCTTCTCTTTACCCTTCTCTTTCTCCTTCTCTTTCCCCTTCTCTCTTCCCTATCTCTCCTGGTACGTCTCCCCAATCTTTCTCAATCTCGCCCCCAATCTCTCCCCCAATCTCTCCCCCTTATCTCTCCCCCTTATGTCTTCCCCTTATCTCTCCGCTTATCTTTCCCCCCTCTCTCTTCCCCTTTCTCTTCCCTCGCTCTTTCTTCCCCCTCTCTCTCTTTCGCCCACCTCTCTGTCCCCCACCTCTCTCACTTACCTCTCTATCTCCCCACTTCTCTCTCTCACCACCTCTCTCTCCTCTCTCTCTCCACTCTCTCTCCCCTCACTCTCTCCCACTCCCTCTGTCCCCCTCTCTCGCCCCCCTCGCCCCCTTCTCTCTCCACCCTCTCTCTTTATCCTTCTCAATACTCCCGTCTCTCTACCCCTGTCTCTCTACCCCCATCTCTCTCTCTCTCCTCTCACTCCTCTCTCTCTCCACTCTCTCTCCCCTCTCCATCTTCCCTCTTACCTCTCTCCGTCTCTTCTATCTCCATCTCCCCCTCTCTTCCCCGCTCTCTCCCCCGCTTTCTGTCTTCCCCTCTGTCTTCTCCCTCCCCCTTTCTCCCACCCCTCTCTCCCCACCCTCTCTCGCTCCCCACTCGCGCTCTCCCTCTCTTTCTCCCTCTCTCTCTTTCCCCATCTCTTGCCCCCTCAATTGCCTCACTCTCTCACCTTCCTCTTTCTCCTACTCTCTCTTCCCCTTTCTCTCCCCCTCTCTCTCCCCACTCTCTCTCTCTGCCCCTGTCTCACCCCCTCCCTCTCCCGTCCCTCTCTCCCTCTCCCTCTCTCCCCCTCTCTCGCCCCCTCTTTCGACCCCCTCACTGTCACCTCACTCTCCCTCCCCCTCTCACTTCCTCCCTCTCTCTCCCCCATTCGTTACCCCCTCTCTCCCACCTCTCCCCACATTCTCTACACCCACTCTCTCCCCGCACTCAATCCCCCACTCACTCCCCCACTCTATCTCCCCACCCTCTCTGCCCCCTCCCTCTCGCCTTTCTCTCTCCCCCTCTCCCTCCCCTCTCTCTCACACCCTCTCTGTCTCCCTCTTTCACTCGTCCCCCTCTCTCGCACCTCTCTCGCTTTCCCACTTGCTCTGCCCCCTCTCCCTTCCCCTCTCTTTCTCCCCTCTCTCTGCCCGTTTCACGCACCACTCTCTCTCCCCCTACCTTGCCCCCTCTCTCTCCCCATCTCTCTCTCCCCCTCCCCCTCTCTCCCCTCTCTCTCCCCTCTCTCTATCCCCGCTGTCTCCCCCTCCTCTCTCCGCCCTCATCCTTGACCCCTCTCCGTTGGTCCTACTCCCCTCTTTTGACCTCCTTCTCTCTGCAATTCTCTCGTTTCCCCTCTATCTCTTTCCTCCTCTCTCTTCCCCTCTCTCTCTTTCCCCACCTGTCTCACCCCCACCTCTCTCTCACTCACCTCTCTCTCTCCCCCACATCTCTCTCACCTACATCTCTCCTCCAGCATTGTCTCTCCCCCGCTTCTCTCTCTCTCCCACCTCTCTCTCTTCCCGCTCTCGTCCCCGTCCCCTCTCTCTCCCTTCTCTCCCCTCTCACTCGCCCTCTCTCTCACCCTCTCTCTCTCTCCCACTCTCTCTCTACCCCTCTCTCTCGCACCTTCTCTCTCTCCATCTCTCTCACCCCCTCACGCCCCCCTATCGCCCGCCTCTCTCGCCCCCTCTCGCGCCCCCACTCTCCCCTCTCTCTCCTCTCTCTCTTTCTTTCCCCATCTCTCTCACCCCCACCTCTCTCTCACTCACCTCTCTCTCTCGCCTACATCTCTCGCTCCACCACCATTGTCTCTCCTCTGCTTCTCTCTCTCCCATCTCTCTCTCTCCCCGCTCTCGCTCCCTTCCCTCGGACCCTCTCTCTCCCCCTCTCTCTTCCCCTCTCTCTCTCCCCTCTCTCTCCCTCTCTCTGTCCCCTCTCTCTTCTCTCTCTCACCTCTCACTCCCTCCTCTCTCCCCCTCTCTCTATCCCTCTCTCTCAACCCCTCTCCCTCCGCACTTCCTCTCTCTCCCTCTCTTTCTCCTCTGTCTCTCTCCCCCTCTCTCCCCTCTCTCAACCCACTCTCTCTGCCTTCCCTCATTTCCCCTCGTTCTCTCCACTCCCTTCTCTCCCCTCCCTCTCTCCCTCTCTCGCACTCCTCTCTAGACCCCCTCTCTCTCTCTGCCCTTGCCTCTCTCCCCTCACTCTGTCACCTCACTCTCCCTCCGCCTCTCATTCCCTCTCACTCCCTCGCTCTCCACGCGCTCTCACCCTCTCTCTCTACCCCCTCTCTCTACCCCTCACTCTCTCTCCCCCTCTCTCTTCACTAACTCTCTCCCCACTCTGTCACCGAACCTTCTCCCCTCTTTCTCCCTCTCTAACTCCTTCCGTCTCTCACCCTCTCACTCTCCCCCACTCTATCCCCCACTCTCTCACTCACTCTCTACCCCCTCTCCCACACTCTGTCCCCACACTCACTTCCCCCACTCACTCCCCCCAATCGCCACCCCCTCTCTCTCCCCCTCCTCCCTCTCTCTCTGCCCCCTCTTCCTGACTCTCTCCCACGATTCACTCCCCCATTCTCTCGTCCAGTCTCTCCCCTACTCTCCCCCATCTCTCCCCCCCCTCTCTCTCGCCCCTTCTCTCTCCCCCACTCTGTCACGCCCCCCCACTCTCACCCACCAATCTAGCCCCCCCGCTCTCGCCAACACTCTCTCGTCCGCTCTCATTCTCCCCCTCTCTCTCCACCTCTCCCCTCTCATCCCGCACCACACTCTCTCTTTCTCCCTCTATCTCTCCCCCTCTCTCTCCCCCTCTCTCTCTCGCCCCTTCTCTCTCCCCCACTCTGTCGCGCCCCCCCACTCTCACCCAGCAATCTTGCCCCCCTGCTCTCGCCACCACTCTCTCGTCCGCTCTCATTCTCCCCCTCTCTCTCCACCTCTCCCCTCTCTCCCCGCACCATACTCTCTTTTTCTCCCCCTCTCTCTCCCCCTCTGTCTCCCCCTCACTCTCCCCCTCTCTCTCTCCCCCTCTCTCTCCCCCTCTCTCTCCCTCTCTCTCTCCCCCCCTCCCCCCTCTCTCTCCCCCTCTGTCTCTCTCTCTCAACCCACTCACTCTCCCTTACTCACTCTCCCCCAGTCTCTCCGCCCTCCTTCTCTCCTCCTCCATCTGTCCCCTTCTCTCTCTCCCACTCCCTTTGTCCCCCTCTCTCGCCGTCCTCTCTCACCCCACTTCTCCCCCACTCTTTTTATCCTTTTCACTACTGCACTTATCTACCCCTGTCTCTCTACCCTTTCTCTCTCTCTCGTCTCTCCCCCCTCTATCTCTCCCCTCTCCATCTTCTCTCTCCCCTCTCTTTGACTCCCCTCTCTCCATCTCCCCTCTCTCCATCTCCCCCTCTCGCTGCCCACTCTCTCCCCGCTCTCTGACTTTCCCCTCTCTCCAACCTATCTCACACCCCCTATCTCGCCACCTCTTCCCCTCTCTCCCCCCCTCGCCCCTCTCTCTCCCCCTCCCCCTCTCTCCCCACCCACTATCTCTCCCCCTCTCTCTCTCCCCTCCCTTTCCCCCTCTCTCTTTCCCCCCTCTCTAGTCCCAATCTCTCGCCCCACTCTATCCCCTCTCTCTCTCACCCCCCTCACTCACCCCCCACACTCTCCCCATCTCTCCTCCCCCACTTTCTCCCCCAGCGCTCTGCCCCCTCTCTGCTCCTCGCTCTCCCCACCACTCCCTCCCCTCTCTCACCCCCCTCACTCACCTCCACAATCTCCCCATCTCGCTT
This sequence comes from Chiloscyllium punctatum, assembly GCF_047496795.1. Classification (NCBI taxonomy): domain Eukaryota; kingdom Metazoa; phylum Chordata; class Chondrichthyes; order Orectolobiformes; family Hemiscylliidae; genus Chiloscyllium; species Chiloscyllium punctatum. Next base: position 98,270,291 of record NC_092744.1, read on the forward strand.
CCCCATTTTCTTTCCCCGCTCTCTGCCCCCTCTCTCCTGCATTCTCTCCACTCTTTCTCCCCTCGCTTCCCCTCGCTCCCCCTCCCTCTCTCTCCCTCTGTACCTCCCATCCACTCTCTCCCCTCTTTCTCCCTCTCTCACGCCCCTCACACACCCCCACGCTCTCCCCATCTCTCTTCCCCCACTTTCTCCCCCCGCTCTCTGCCCCCTCTCTCCACCTCGCTCTCCCCACCACTCCCTCCCCTCTCTCACCCCCCTCACTCACCTCCACAATCTCCCATCTCGCTTCCCCCACTTTCTCCCCCTCTCTCTCTGCCCCCCTTCTCCTGCCCTCTCTCCACTCTTTCTCCCCTCGCTCCCCCTCCCTCTCTCTCCCTCTGTCGCTCCCATCCACTCCCTCCCCTTTTTCTCCCTCTCTCTCTCACGCCCCTCACACACCCCCACGCTCTCCCCCAGCTCTCTTCCCCCACTTTCTCCCCCCGCTCTCTGCTCCCTCTCTTCCACCCTCTCTCCCCTCTCTCCCACCTCCCTCTCCCTCCCTCTCTCCCCGTGTCTATTTCTTCCCTCTCCTTCTCTCTCCCCCACTGCCTTGCCCCTTCTCCCTTGCCTCCTCTCCTTCCCCTTCGCCTTCCTTCTCTCGCCCCTATCTCTCTGCCCCTCTCTCTGCTCCTCTCTCTCCCCTCACTCTGTCACATCACTCTCCCTCCCTCTCTCACTCCCTCCCTCTCTCACCCCCTCTCGCCCCCTTCTCTCTCCCACTCTCTCTCCCCCTCTCTCCCCTTCCTGTCTCTCTTCCCCCTCTCTATCTCTCTCTACCGCCTGTCTGTCTTCCCTCTCTCTCCCCACTCTCCCTCTCCTCTCTCTCCTTCTCTCTCCCCTTCTCTCTAACGTCTCTCTCAGCGCCTCTCTCAGCACCTCTCTCTCACACCCCCTCTCTCTATCCCTTTCTCTCTCTCTCCCCTCTCTCTCTTCACTAAATCTCTCCCCCACTCTGTAACCTAACTCTCTCCCACTCTCTCTCACTCCCTCCCTTCCTAACCCTCTCCCTCCACCCCACTCTATCTCCCCCACTCTCTCCCCCACTTCGTCTCCCCACTCTCTCTCTCCTCTCTCTCTCCCCTCACTCTCACCCTCCATTCTCTGTCCCCTCTCTCTGTCTCCCTCCCTCTGTCCACCTCATTCTCTCCCCCTCGCTCTCTTCTCTCTCTCCCCCGAATCTCCCCTCTCTGTCTCCTACTCTCCCGCCTGTAACCCCTCTCTCCTCTCCCTTTCTCTCCCCCTCCCTCTCCAATCTCTCACTAACCACTCTCTCTACCCCCATCTCACCGTCGCTCTCATCGTCTCTCTCCCCTTCTCTCTCCCCCTCCCTCTCCCCTCTCTCCACCTTTCACTCCTCCACTCTCTCCCCCCACTCTCTCTCCCCCACTCTCTCTCCCCTCTCTCTCTCGCCTCTCTCTCTCCCCTCTCTCTCCCTCCATTCTCTGTCCCTCTCTCTCTGTCTCCCTCCCTCTGTCTGCCTCACTCTCTCCCCCCCGACTCTCCCCTCTCTGTCTCCTACTCTCCCGCCTGTAACCCGTCTCTCCTCTCCCCTTCTCTCCTCCTCTCTCTACCCCCATCTCTCTTTACCCTGCTCACCCTCTCTCTCTACCCCTCAAAATCTCTCTCTCCCCTCGCTCTTCACTAACTCTGTCGCCTAAATCTCTCGCCTGTCTCTCTCCGTCTCTCACTCCCTACCTCTCTCACCCTCTCACTCTCCTCTCTCTCTCCCCCCACTCTCACCCTCTTTCTGTCCCCCTCTCTCCACCTCACTCGCGCCCTTTCTCTCCTTACCGCTCTCTCTCCCTGTCTCTTCCCCTCTCCCCGTCGCACTCATCGTCTCTCTCCCCTTCTCTCTCCCCCTCCCTCTCCTCCTCTCTCTCCGCCTATCACTCCCCCACTCTCTTCCCCCGCTCTGACCCACTCTCTGTTGGCCTCTCTCCCCCTCCCTCGCACCTTCCTCTCCCTCCCCCTCTCTCGCCCCGTCACTCTCCCCCTCTCACTCTCCTCTCTCTCTCCCCTACTCTCTCCCCTACTCTCTCCCCTCTCTCTCACCCGACTCTCACACCCTCTCTGCCCCCCCTCTCTCTCCCCCCCCTCTCCCCCCATGTCTGCCCCCTCTCTCTCACCCCCGGCTCTCTCACCCCGCTCTCTCACCACCCTCCCACCCCTCTCTCTCCCTCTCTCTCTCCCCCCTCCATCTCTCCCGTGCACGTACCTCTCCCTTCTCCCCCTCTCGCCCTGTCTTTCCCCCCCCCTCCTCTCTCTCTTTCCCCTCTCTCTCCCCATCTCTCTCCCCCCACTCTCTCCCCCTCTCTCTCCCCCACTGTCTGCCCCCTCTCTCTCACCCCAGCTCTTTCACCCCTGCTCTCTCACCACCCTCACTCCCCCTCTTTCCCTCTCTCTCTCCCCCTCCTTCTCTCTCCCCCTCTCTCCCTCTCACTCTCCCGCTCTCTCTTCGCCCCTTTTTCTCCCACTCCCTCTCTCTTCCCCCTCTCTCCCCTCTCTCGCCCCCTCTCTCGCCCCCTTTCTCTCTCCCCCTCTCACCCCCTGTGTCTCCCGCCTCTCCCTGTCGCTCTACCCATTTCTCTCCCCTCTCTCCCCTTTTTCCCCCTTTCTCCCGCCCTCTTGCCCCCCACTCTCTCCCCCTCTCTCTAACACCCCGCTGTCTTAGTACCGCACTCTCACCCCCTCTCTCTCACCTCCCTCTCTCCCCCTCTCTTTCTCTCTCTCATCCTTTCTCTCCCCCTCTATCGCTCCCCCTCTCTCTCTCCCTCTCACTCTCCCGCGCTCTCTTCCGCCTTTCCCTCCACACTCTCTCTCTGCCCCCTATCTCCCCTGTCTCTCTCCTCTCTCTCTCCCTGATCTCTCTTCCCCCCTATTTCTCCCCACTCTCTATCACTGCCCCCTCTCTCTCCCCTCCTCACCCCCTGTCTTGCCCCCTCTCTCGCCACCCTCTCTCGCCCCCCCTCTCTTGCCCCCTCTCTTGCCCCCTCTCTCGCCCCCCTCTTTCTCGCTCTCTCTACCCTCTCTCTCTCGCATCCTCTAACTCCCCCCTCTCTCTACTTTCTCTCAGCCCCTCTCGTCCCCCCTCTCTCCCCTTTCTCTCCCTCTCACTCTCGCCATCTCTTTCCCCACCACTCTCCCCATCTCTCTCCCCTCTCTCTTTTGCCACTCTCTCACCCCCTTTCTGTCCCCCCTCTCCACCTCCCTCGCCCCCTTCATCTCCCTCCTCCTGTCTCTCTCCCCGTCTCTCTCCCCCTCTCCCTGTCGCTCTCCCCGTCACTCTCCCCCTCTGTCTCCCCCTCTCTCCCCCTCTCTCTCCCCTCTCGTTCCCCTCTCTCTCTACCTCTCTCTCCCCCTCTCTCTCATTCCCTGCTCTCTCTCACCTCCGCGCTCTCATTCCCGTTCTCTCGCCCCCCTCTCCCCCCTCTCTCCCACTCTCTCTCCCCCGCTCTCTGCCCCCTCTCTCATTCCCCGCTCTTTAGCCCCCACTCGCTCACCCACCCCCGCGCTCTCGCCCCCTCTCTCCCTCCCCTCTCCCACTCTCCCCCCTCTCTCCCCCTCTATTTCCCCCCCTCTCTCTCCCTCTCATTCTCCCGCTCACTCTTCCTCTTTTCTCTCCACACTGTCTCTCTCTGCCCCATCTCTCTCCACCTCTCTCTCCTCCTTCTCCCCCTCTCTCACCCCCCTCTCTCACTCCCCTGTCTCGGTCCCTCTCTCTCACTCACCTGTCTCGCCCCACTCTCTCGCCACCCACTCTCGCCCTCTCTCTTGTCCCTTCTCTCGACGCCTCTCGCTCTCCCCGTCTCTCCACTCTCTCTCTATCCCCTCCCTCACCCCCTCACTCTACCCCTCTCTTGCACTCTCACTCTCTCCCTCTCTCTCTCCCGCTTTTTCTCCCCTCTCTCTCACCCCATCTCGCCCCCTTGCCCGCTTCTCACACCCTCACTCGTGCGCCCTCTCTCCCCTCTCTCTCCCTCTCACTCTCCCAATCTCTCTCCCCATCTCTATCCCCATCTCTCTCCCCATCCCTCTCCCCTCGTTCTCCCCGCGCTCTGTCTCCCCACTCTCACCCCCTTTCTGTCCCCCTCTCTTCAACTCCCTCGCCCCTTCCTCCCCATCCCCTCTCTCTCCCCGTCTACCCCCTCTTTCCCGTCACTCTCCCCGTCTCCCCTCTCCCCCTCTCTCTCCCCTTCTCTCTCTCCCTCTATCTCTCTCCCACCCATTCCCTCCCCTCTCTCTCTCCTTCTCTCTCTCACCCCCCTCACTCACCCCAACACTCTCCCCATCTCTCTTCCCCCACTTGCTCCCCTCGCTCTCTGCTCCCTCTCGCCCGCCCTCTCTCCCCTCTCTCTCCCTCCCTCTCTCTCCCCTTCTCTCTCGCTTCTACCTCTCACCGTCTCTCTCCTTCTCACTCCCCCTCTCCCTTGCCCCTTCTCCCTTGCCTCCTCTCTTTCCCACTTTCGCCCTCCGTCTCTCGCCCCTATCTCTCTGCCCCTCTCTCTGTCACCTCACTCTCCCTCCCTCACTCACTTCCTCCTTCTCCCCTTCTCTTCCCCTTCCTGTCTCTCTTCTCCCTCTCTGTCTCTCTTACCCCTCTCTGTCTCTCTCTGCCGCCTCTCTCTCTTCCCCCTCTTGCCCCCCCTCCCCTTATCTCTACCGTCTCTCTCAGCCCCTCTCTCGGCACCTCTCTCTCGCACCCCATTTCGCTACCCCTGACTCTCTCTCTCTCCCCTCTCTCTTCACTAACTCTCTCCCCTACTCTGTCACCCACTCTCTCTCCCTTCCTTCTCTCCCCCTCTCAGTCTTCCCCTCTCTCTCTCCCTCCACTCCCTGTCCCACTCTCTCTTCCCCACTCTCTCTCCCCTCTCTCTCATTCCCTCCCTCCCTAACCCGCTCCCTCCTCCACTCTCTCTCCCCTCTCTCTCTCCCCCCTCTCTCCAACCCCTCTCTCTCCCCTCTATCTCCCTCTCTTTCTCTCGATTTTCTCTCCCCTCCCTCTGTCCCCCGCCCTCTGGCCCTCTCCCTCTGTCCCTCACTCTATCCTCTGTCTCTCCACCCCGAAACTCCCCTCTCTCTCCCCCACTCTCCCCCTCTCTCTCTCCCCTATCTCTCTCCCCCTCTCTCTCCCACCATTCTCTGTCCCCGTCCCTCTGTCCCCCTCCGTCTGACCATCTCCCTCTGTCCCCCACTCTCTCCTTCTCTCTCCCTCCGACTCTCCCCTCTCTCTCCCCCCACTCTCCCCCCTCTAACTCCTCTCTCCCCTCCCCTTCTGTCCACCCTCCCTCTCCTCCTCTCTCCCTCCCTCACTCTCACCCCACTCTCTCCCCGCACTCTCTCTCCCCTCCCTCTCTCCCCCACTCTCCCTCTCCCCTCCCTCTCCCCTCTCTCTACCCCACTCTCCCCCACTCTCCCTCTCCCCCTCTCTCTCCCCTCTCTATCTCCCCCTCTATCTCTCTCTCTCGATTCTGTGCCCCCCTCCCTCTGGCCACTCCCTCTGTCCCCCACTCTCTCCTCTCTCTTTCCACCCCGACACTCCCCTCTCTCTTCTCCAATCTCTCCCTCTCTCTCCCCTCTCTCTCCCCCTCTCTCTCTCCCTCCATTCTCACTCCCCCTCCCTCTGGCCACCTCCCTCTGTCCCCCTCTCTCTCTCCTTCTCTCTCCCCCGACTCTCCCCCTCTCTCCCCCTGTCCCGCTCTATCCCCTCTCTCCCCTCCCCTTCTTTCCACCCTCCCTCTCTTCCTCTCTCCCTCCCCCACTGTCCCCGCACTGTTTCTCCCTCTCTCCCCACTCTCTCCCTCAGTCTCTCCCCACACTCTCTCTCCCCTCCTTCTTTCCCCCTGTCTCTCTCCCCCTCTGTCTCTCCCTCCACTCTCTGTCCACCTCCCTCTTCCACATCCCTCTGTCGGCCCCTCTCTCCTCTCTCTCCCCCAACTCTCCCCTCTCTCTCCCCCACTCTCACCCTCCCTCCCTCTCCCCTCTCTCTACCCCATTCTCTCACCTCCTCTCTCTATCCCCCTCTCTTCCCACTCTCTCTTCCCCACTCTCTCCCCTCTTTCTCTCCTCTCTCTGTCCCCCGCTCTCACCCTCTTTCTGTCCCCCATCTCTCACACACCCACGCACCTTCCCCTCTCTCTCCCCTCACCCCCTCCACTCTCTCAACCCCTCTCTTGCCCCCCTCTCTCACCCCCCTCCCTCGATCCCATCCCTCTGCCCCCTCCCTCTGCCCCCTCTCTACTCCCCTCTCCCTACCCCCTCTCTCTGCTGCTCTCTCTCCCCCCTCCCCCTCACTCTGTTCAGCACACTTTCTCCCCTCTCACTCCCCCTCTCCCCCTCTCTCTCCCTCGCCCCTCCTCCACCCCCGCTCTCTCACTAGCTCTCTAACCCCTCTCTCTCTTCCCCTTCTCTCTCCGCCCTCTCTCTCCACGCCTCTCTCTCTATCCCATCTCTCCTCCTCCCCTCCCTTTCTCCCCACTCCCTCTCTCTCTACCCCTCACTCTCTCTCCCCCAACTCTCTCTTCATTAACACTCTCACCGAATTCTGTCACCGAACACTCTCCCCTCTCTCTCTCCCTCTCTGTCCCCCCTCTCTCTCTGTCCCCCTCTCTCTCTGTCCCCCCCGTTCCCCCTCCCTCCCCCTCTGCCGCTCTCTCCCTGTGACCCCCACTATCTCTTTCCCCCACCTCTCTCTCTGTCTCTCCCGCTGTCTGTCCCCCACTCTCGGTCCCCTCTCTCTCTGCCCCTCCTTCTCTCTGCCCCCCGCTCTCAGTCCGCCCCCTCTATCCCCCTCTCTCTTTCCCCCTCTCTCTATCCCCTCTCTCTCTCTGTCACCCCCCTCTGTCACCTCTCTCTCTCTGTCCCACCTCACTCAATCCCCCCTGCTCCCTCTCTCTGTCCCCCCTCTCTCTCTGTTCACCCGCCCTCTCTGTCCCCCCCTTTCTCTGTACCCCCTCTCTCTGTCCCACCCTCTATCTGTAACCACTCTCTCTGTCCGACCCCTCTGTCCCCCTCTCTCTTTCCTCCTCTTTCTTTCCTCCGCTCCCCCTGCCCCCCCACTTTCTGTCCCCCTTTCTCTTTGCCCCCGTCTCTCTGTCCCCCTCTCTCAATGTCGTCCTCTCTCTTTCCCCACTCTCTCTCTGTACCCCCCGCTCTATCACCCTCCTCTCTGTCCCCACTGACTCTGTCACCCTCTCACTCTGTCCCTCCCTCTCCCTCTGTCCCCATCTCTCTGTTCACCCCTCTCTCTCTGTCCCCCTCTCTCTGTTGCCCTCTCTCTGTCCTCCTCTCTCTGTCCCCCCACTCTCTGCACCCCTCTCTCTGTCCCCCTCTCTCTCTTCCCCTCTCTCCACCTCCCTCTCTCCCCATCACTCCACCCTCTCTCTCCCCCCACTCTCTTGTCCCCCACTCTCTTGTCCCCTCTCTCTCTGTCCCCCTTTCTCTTTGACCCCCCCCCCCTCTCTCTCTCTGACCACCCCCCTCTGTCCCCTTCTCTCTGTCCCCCCTCTCTCTGTCCCTTCTTTCTTTGCCCTTCCCTCTCTCGGTACCCCTCGTTCTCTCTCCATCCCCCCCTCTCTCTTTCTCCCCTCTCTGTGGCACCCCCACTCTCTGTCCCCACTCTCTCACTGACCCCCCTCTCTCTGTCCCCCCTTTCTCCGTCCCCCTGCCCCCACCTCTATTGTGCCCCCGTCTCTCTGTCTCCCCACTCGTACTGTCCCCACTCTCTCTGCCCCCTCTCTCTGTCCCCCTTGTCCCTGTACCCCCCTCTGTGCCCTCTCTCTCTGTCCACCCTCTCTCTGTACCACCTCTCTCTGTCCTCCCACTCTCTCTGTCACCTCTCTCTGTCCCCTCTCTCTGCCCCACTCTCTTTCTGTACCACCTCTCTCTGTCCTCCCTCTCTCTCTATGCCCTCTCTCTGTCTCCCTCTCCTCTGCCCCCCTCTCGCTGTCCCCCCCTCTCTCTGTCCCCCTTGCTCAGTCCCCCCTCTCTGTCCCACCCCCTTCTCGGTCCCAGCCCTCTCTATGTTCCCCCTCTCTGTCTTTCTCTCGGTCCCCTTCTCTCTCAGTCCCCCTCTCTCGTTGTCCCCCCTCACACTGTCTCCCCTCTCTCTGTCCCCCTCTCTCTGTGTCTCCCATCTCACTGTCCCCCCTCTCTCTGTCCTTCCCTCTCTCTGACACCCCTCTCTCAGTCCCCCTCTCTCTCTGTCCCACTCTCTCTCAGTCCCCCCCTCTCTCTGACACCCCTCTCTCAGTCCCCCCTCTCTCAGTCACCCTCTCTCTCTGTCCCACTCTCTCTCAGTCCCGCCTCTCTCTGTCCCCCTCTCTCTTCCCCCCTTCCTCTGTCCCACTCTCTCACAGTCCCCCTCTCTCTCTGTCCCCCTCTCTCTGACCCCCCTCTCTCTGATACCCCTCTCTCAGTCCCCTCTCTCTCTCTGTCCCACTCTCTCTCAGTCCCCCCTCTCTCTGTCCCCCTCTCTCTGTCCCCCCCTCTCTATTCCCCTTTCCTCTGTCCCACTCTCTCTCAGTCCCCCTCTCTCTCTGTCCCCCTCTCTCTGACCCCTCTCTCTCCACCCCCTCTCTCTGTCCCCCTCTCTCTCTGTCCCCCTCTCTCTCTGTCCCCCTCTCTCTGACCCCCCCTCTCTCTACCCCCCTCTCTCTGACCCCCTCTCTCTCTCTCTGCCCCCCGCTCTCTGCCCCCCCCCTCTCTGTCCACCGTCTCTGTACCCATCTCTCTCTCCCCCTCTCTCTGTTCCACCCTCCCTGTCACCCCCTTCTCGGTCCCAGCCCTCTCTCTGTCCCTCCCACTCTCTGTCCCCCTCTCTCGGTCCCACTCTCTCTTTGTCCCCATTCTCTCTGTCCCCCTTCTCTCTCTCCCCCCGCTCTCAGTCCACGCCCTCTGTAAACGGCTATCTTTATCCCACTCTCTGCCACCCCTCTATCTGTCCCCCTTCTCTCTGTCCCCCCATCTCTCTGTCCCCTTCACTCTCTCTCCCCCTTTTCCCTGTCCCCACTCTCTGTTCACACCACTCTCTGCCCCATCTCCGTCCCCCATCTCCGTCCCTCCTCTCTCTGTCCCCCTCTCTCTGTCTGACCTCTCTGTGAACCCCCCTCTGTTCCCTGCGTCCCGCCTTCTCGGTCCCAGCCCTCTCTATGTACCCCCTCTTTCTGTCCCCTCACTCTCTCTGTCCCCCTTCTCTCTGTCCCCCTCTCTGTCCCCACGCTCTCTTTGTCCCCCTCTCTCTGTGTCCCCCCTCACTCCGTCCTCTCTCTGTCACCTCCCTCTCTGTCCCCCGTCCTCCCCCCTCTGCCCCCACTCTCTCCATCCCCCACTGTCTGTCCCCCACTCTCTGTCCCCCACTCTCTCAACCCCCTCTCTCTGTTGCTCTCTCTCTTGTCCCCCTGCTCTCTGTCCCCCTCTCTCTGTCCCTCTCTCTCTCTGTTGCCCTCTCTCTGTCCCCCTCTCTCTGTCCACCTCTCTCTCCCGTTCTCTCTGTCCCCCTCTCTCTGTGCCCCCTTTCTCTCTGTTCCCCTCTATCTGTACCCCTCTTTGTCCCCCTCTCTCTGTCCCCCTCTCTCTGTCGTTCTCTCTGTCCTCATCTCTCTCTCCCACTCTGTCTGCCCCTCTTTCTCTCTATCCCTCTCTCTCTGTCCCTCTCTCTCTCTGTCCCCCTCTCTGTCCCAGGCTCTCTCTGACCCCCCTCTCTCTTTGTCCCCCTCTCACTCCCTCCTCTCTCTTTCACCTCCCCCTCTGTCCCCCTGTCCCCCCCTCTGTCCCCCATTCTCTCCATTCCCCCCTCTCTGTCGCCCACTCTTTCCAGCCCCTACTCTCTGTCTCCCTCTCTCTATCCCCCTGCTCTCTGTCCCCATCTCTCTGTCCCCCTCTCTCTGTCCCCCCTCTCTCCCATTCTCTGTCCCCCTCTATCTGTGCCCCCTTTCTCTCTGTCCGCCCTCTCTCTGTCCGCCCTCTCTCTGTCCCCCCCTCTCTGTCCCCCTCTCTCAGTACCCCCTCTCTCTGTCCCCCTCTGTCTGTCCCCTTCTCTCTCCCGTTCTCTCTGTCCTCATCTCTCTGCCCCCTCTCTGTGTCCCCCATTTCTCTCTCTCCCTCTCTTTGTTCCCCTCACTCTCTGTCCCCCTCTCTGTCCCCACACTCTCTCTGCGCCCCCTTTGTGTCCCCCTATCACTCCCTTCTTCTCTCTATCACCTCCCTCTCTGTCCCCCCGTCCCCTCCCGTCCCCCACTCTCTCCATCCCTCACTCTCTGTCCCCCTCTCTCTGTCCCCCACTCTCTGTCCCCCTCTCTCTCTGTTCGCCCTCTCTTTGTCCCCTTCTCTCTGTCCCCTCTCTCTCTGTCTCCCTCTCTCTGTTCACCCTCTCTCTCTTCCCCCTCTCTATACCCCCCTCTCTCTCCCCATCTCTCCCCTACCTCGTTCCCCCCACTCTCTGGTCCCCCCCTCTCTCTGTCCCCTCCTTGTCTGTCCTCCCTCTCTCTGTCCCACCCTCTCTCTGTCCCCACACTCTCTGTCCGTCCCCTCTGTCCGACTTTCACCTTTTTCCTCTTTCTTTCCCCCGCTCTCTCTGCCCCCCACTTTCTGCCCCCCCTCTCTCTCTGTCCTCCTCTCTCTGTCCCCCCTCTGTACCCCCCACTCCGTCACCCTTCTCTCTGTCCCCACTCTCTCTGTCACCCTCTGACTCTGTCCCTCCCTCTCCCTCTGTCCCCCCTCTCTCTACCCCCTCTGCCTACCCCCTCTCTCTCCCCTATCACTCCACCCTCTCTCCCCCCACTCTCTTGTCCCCCACTCTCTTGTCCCCCTCTCTCTCTGTCCCCTTCTCTCTCTGACCATCTCCCTCTGTCCCCCTTCTCTCTGTCCCCCTCTCTCTCTCTCCCCTCTTTCTTTGACCTTCTCTCTCCCTGTCCCCCTCTCTCTCTCCGTCCCCTCTCTCTCTCTCTTTCTCCCCTCTCTCTCTGGCACCCCCTCTCTCTGTCCCCCTCTCTCTGGCCCCACTCTCTCTCTGTCACCCCTCTCCTCACCTCTCTCTGACCCCCTCTCCCTCTTTTCCCTCCTCTCTCTGTCCCCTTTTCTCTGACCTCCGTCCCCCCGCTTTCTGTCCTCTCTCTGCCCCCCTCTCTCTGTTCCCATCTCTATGTCCCCAATCATTCTGTCCCACTCTCTCTCTCTCACTGTCCCCCCTCTCTCTCTCTCTGTCCGCCCTCTCTCTCGGTCCCCATCCCCCGCCTGTCCCCCCCCTCCGTACCCCTCTCTCTGTACACTTCTCTCTGCCACCTCTGCTGCCCTTACTCTGTGACCCCCACTCTGTCTGTCCCCCCACCTCTCTCTGTCTCTCCCGCTCTTTGTCCCCCTCTCTCGGTCCCCTCTCTCTCTGCCCCTACTTCTCTCTGTTCCCCCTGCTCTCAGTCCGCCCCCTCTGTCCCCTTCTTTCTTTCCCCCTCTCTCTGCCCCCCCTCTCCGTACCCCTGTCCCCCCTCTACTGCGGCCCCGTCTATCTGTCTTCCCTCTCTTACTGTCCCCACTCACTCTGTCCCCCTTCTCTCTGTGCCCCCCTCTGTTCCCCCTCTCTCTGTCCCCCTCTCTTTCTGTCCCCTTCTCTCTGTCCCCCTCTCTCTCTGTCCCCCATTCTCTGTCCCCCACCCCCTCTCTGTCCCCCTCTCTCAGTCTCCCTCTCTGTCCCCCGCTTCTCAATCCCAGCCCTCTCTCTGTCTCCCCCTCTCTCTGTCCACTCTCTCTGCCCCCCCCCCCCCTGTTCCCCCTTCTCGGTCCCAGCCGTCTCTCTTTCTCTCCAGCTCTGTCTCCCTGCTCTCTGTCCCCCCGCTCTCAGTCTGCCCCCTCTGTCCCCGTCTCTATTTATCCCTCTCTCTGCCCCCCTATCTGTCCCCCCTCTCTCTGTCCCCCTGTCTCTCCCCTTCACTCTCTGTCCCTCTTCTCCCTGTCCCCACTCTCTCTGTTCCCCCCTCTCTCTGCCCCCATCTCAGTCCAGCATCTCCGTCCCTCCTCTCTCTGTCCCCCTCTGTGTCCCCTCACTCTCTGACATCCCTCTCTGCACCACCCCCGTCCCGCCTTCTCAGTCCAAGCCCTCTCTATGTACCCCCTCTCTCTGTCCCCTCACTCTCACTGTCCCCCTCTCTCTCTGTCCCCCCTCTCTCTCTGTTCCCCTTCTCTCTCTGTCCCCACGCTCTATCTGTCCCCCCTCTCTCTGTCCCCACGCTCTATCTGTCCCCCTCTCTCTGTGTCCCCCTCACTCCGTCCTCTCTCTGTCACCTCCGTCATTGTCCCCCGTCCCCTCGTCTGTCCCCCACTCTCTCCATCCCCCACTCTCTATCCCCCTCTCTCTGTTCCCCACTCCCTGTCTCCCTCTCTCTATCCCCCTGCTCTCTGTCCCCCTCTCTGTCCCCCTCTCTCTGTTGCCCTCTCTCTGTCCCCCTCTCTCTCCCGTTCTCTCTGTCCCCCTCTCTCTGTCCCCACTTTCTCTTTGCCCCCTCTCTCTGCCCCCTTCTCTTTGGCCCCCTCTCTCTGTCCCCCTCTCTCTCTGTTCCCCACTTTCTGTCCCACCCTTTCTGTCCCCCTCTCTTTGTCCTCATCTCTCTGTCCCCCTCTGTCTGTCCCCCATTTCTCTGTATCCCTCTCTCGCTGTCCCCCTCTCTCTGTCCCCCTCTCCGTCCCCACGCTCTCTCTGTCCCCCGTCTCGCTGTGTCCCCCTCTCACTCCCTCCTCTCTCTGTCACCTCCCTCTCTGTCCCCCCTGTCCCCCCCGTCCACCACTCTCTCCATCCCCCACTCTCTGTCCCCCTTCTCTGTCCCACACTCTCTGACCCCTCTGTCATTATGTCCTCCCCTATTTCTCTCTCTCCCTCACCATATCTCTCCCTTGCCTCTCTCTCTCTGTCTCTCCCTGCTCCTTCTCTCTCTGTCCACCTCTCTCACTCTCGATCCCCCTACCTCTGTCTCTCTTTCTCCCCACCTCCCTGTTCCTCTCTGACTAAATCTCTCTCCCTCCTGCCCCTCCCTCCCTCATTTACGCAGTCTGTCTCCCTGACGCGTCCCTCTCCCTCTGATCCAGAGACTGGGGAGAGTAGTAGTGGTTGGTGCTGTGGCTGCATGTGGTTGGAGGGGTGGTTGTAAGATGATAGAGAGATGTGGGAAGTGGGGGGAGGGGGAGAAATGGAGTAGAGACGGAATTGGGGAAGGGAGACAGATGGCAGGAGAGAGAGAGGGTGCAGGGGAGGGGTAGAGGAAAGAGTGGAGGCAGGTGGAGAGAGTGGGGGTGAGGAAATGGGGAGGGCAGGCTGCAGTGGTGGGACAGAGGGAGTTAAACCCAGCTCCTGAGCTCAGGGCGCGGTGCCCTCCCCTTCCCTGAGGACCCAGGACTTGGGGCTGAGTCTGTCTCTCTCCAGCTCAGCTTCTCCAACACAAAGACACACAACAACATCGGTCACTCTGCTGCTCGGCACGCTTTAATCAACAGTTTTATTGGTTACAAATGGAAGTGATGGATACAGTCAGTGGGATGGTGCCTTTTCTCACTGGCCCCTGAGTTGTGAGAAACATTGAAATGTTTCCCTGTAACCCCCCTGGGGGATAAGAATGGATAAACCAGCGCTACCCTCAGTCTGTTACCATAGCGACAGGCTGCTCCATCGCTGAAACACTGAACTGAAATGAGAAAATCCCGGATGGATTGATTAATGAGGGAATTTGATGGATGGATGGATTTGGGTGAAGGGATATTTCAGGACATTCTTCAGCTGCTGCCTGAACTTAGTCTGGGTCACGGCATAAATCGCGGTGTTTGTGCAGCAACTGAGGAGCTGCAGCATGAAGCCCAATTCCCGCACAAAGGGATTGAGATACACAGAGTAATACCCAATCCACGACATCCGGAACCATATCGAATACAGCATTAACATTGACCATAACAGGATGAAATTGGCCGAGATCACAAACAGTAAAATGATGGATTTTTTTCGGTTTCTCATTTCAGTGTCAGACTGAGCGTCCCCATTGGTGTGAGCGTGGAGTCTCCTGCGGGCTCTGCTGGTCACTATAATGTGTCTGACGGTGAGAACATTGAGCAGCAGAATCAGGAGAAATGGGACACACGCGGTTAGAATGTTGTGGAGGAACTCGATTGTGACCCAGACAATGGAGTAACGAACAGCAACTGTTACATCACAAAACCAGGGGATGTTCATCAGCCGATACCGAGCCTTGAGAATAAAATACCAGGAAATGTTCTTTAAACAGCTCAGCACAGTCACTGCTCCCAGAACCACAGCCGCCGTTTTCTCACTGCAATATTTACTTTTCAGCTTCTGGCAACAAATGGCCACAAACCGATCAAAGGTGAAAGTGACGGTGAACCAGACAGAGCAGTCAGTGGCTGCATAAAGCAGGACAGCGTGGATATTACACACGCGGACGGAGCGCAGGAAATAAAACTGTTCCTGATAAACAATGGGAATGTGTCTCAGGATCAGGTCGAGGATAATGACCAGGAGATCCGCCGCTGCCATGGCCCCCAGGTAACGCCTGACACATGAAGACAATCCACAATCTTTATAAAGCAGGACGTAGATGGTCACTACGTTAACTGTGAGGAAGGAAAACAAACCCATTATCCATCAGCCTGGAGGCAAAGGGACCCGTTTGATTGGAGACCCAGTGAGACTTTCAAATGTGTCCCTGTATTCAGGGATTTATTAAAATAATTGAAGCTGGAATAAAAAATGGGAAGGTCGGCATTACTGACAAAAATGTGACATAAACCACAAGAAACCCTCCCTCCCCAAACACACAGAGACACATCCATAAGGACAGATAGTTTCTAGAACATTCCCACACTCTCAATCACTCGAGAGCAGACACAGGTCACTCCTTCCCAGTTCCTAATACGGAGAGTGGAAACGTTGCTGTCCTGCAAGATTCTCTCCCAGTTTCCTGAAGACAAACGGAGTTTGGGAATTTCTGTATTTTGATCTAAGTTGTGGTTGATCGGGAAGAAATGTAAACGCAGGGAAAACGTATTCACCCTTTAACTGCCTGAGGGTCCTTCGGAACAGTGTCTCCTTCTCCCTGGAATGGGATCTCTTCCCTCGGGATCTTATCATTTGTTCAATTCATTGACGTCCGGCCGTTCACAAACAATGTCAGGGACAGAACGTTCCGGGGAATGTCAGTTATAGAATGTCAGGGACAGAACGTTCCGGGGAATGGCAGTTATAGAATGTTGGAGACAGAACGTTCTGGGGAATGTCAGTTATAGAATGTCAGGGACAGAACGTTCCGGGGAATGGCAGTTATAGAATGTCAGGGACAGAACGCTCCGGGGAATGGCAGTTATACAATGTTGGAGACAGAACGTTCCGGGGAATGTCAGTTATAGAATGTCGGGGACAGAACGTTCCAGGGAATGTCAGTTATAGAATGTTGGAGACAGAAAGTTCCGGGGAATGTCAGTTATAGAATGTCGGGACAGAACGTTCCGGGGAATGGCAGTTATAGAATGTTGGAGACAGAACGTTCCGGAGAATGTCAGTTTTAGAATGTTGGGGACAGAACGTTCCGGGGAAACTCCTTGACCTGTCCATGACCTTTCCCCCCTACCCACCCACTAACATGATGTACTGTGCCTGGACACACTGTAACATTAATGGGGTGAGAGATGGAGGGTCCAATCAAAGAAATGGGAACTAAAGGCATTGCCAGATCAGCTGAAATGGTTAGATATACCACATTCTCAATCCACCTCACAGAACCAGCCCCGACACCATACACCCAGAGGAGATAGCTGTTCACCGTGGAACACGGTGCAGACCAGGCCAGTGTCCTGCTCAGTACAACCCAGCAATCTGTGCAGATTCATCCATTACACTGGTCAATACAATCCAGCAATCTGTCCAGAGGGGAACAATGCACAGATCAGTTCAGGGCATTGATATATAAAACCGGACTAGATATCTGTCCAGGACGGGGAGCTGTGCAGACCACAGCAGTGCATTGATCTATAAACCCAGACTAGATATCTGTCCAGGGCAGGGAGCTGTGCAGACAACAGCAGTGCATTGATCTATGAACCCAGACTAGATACCTGTCCAGGGCGGGGAGGTGTGCAGACCACAGCAGTGCATTGATCTATAAACCCGGACTAGATATCTGACCAGAACCGGGAGCTGTGCAGACCATAGCAGTGCATTGATCTGTATACCCGGACTAGATATCTGCCCAGCACCGGGAGCTGTGCAGACCACAGCAGTGCATTGATCTATAAACCCAGACTAGATATCTGTCCAGCACCGGGAGCTGTGCAGACCACAGCAGTGCATTGATCTGTAAACCCGGACTAGATATCTGCCCAGGATGGGGAGCTGTGCAGACCACAGCAGTGCATTGATCTATAAACCCAGACTAGATACCTGTCCAGGGCGGGGAGCTGTGCAGACCATAGCAGTGCATTGATCTATAAACCCAGACTAGATACCTGTCCAGGGCGGGGAGCTGTGCAGACCACAGCAGGGCACCAATGTGTGAACTTGAAACAAATATCCATCCAGCATAAGGAGCTGCACAAACCATATCATTGCAGTATCTATAAACCTCAACCAGAAAGTCTGACCAGCACAGCGACCTGTGCAGTGATCACCCGTGAATTAACCTGTAATCCAGGAGCAGTTACCCTCCCAGCATGTAGGACTGTGTCCCCTACCCCAGTACATTGATCTGTAACCCAGGAGCAGTTACCATCCCAGCATGTAGGACTGTGTACACCACCCCAGTGCATTGATCTGTAACCCAGGAGCAGTTACCCTCCCAGCATGTCGGACTGTGTACACCACCCCAGTGCATTGATCTGTAACCCAGGAGCAGTTACCCTCCCAGCATGTAGGACTGTGTACTCCATCCCAGTGCATTGATCTGTAAACCAGGAGCAGTTACCCTCCCAGCATGTAGGACTGTGTACCCCACCCCACTGCATTCCTCAGTAACACTGTATTAGATCCCTGCCCAGTGTGGGGAAAGTTGCAGCCCAGGCTGGAAGTGACAGGATGTGCAGCTCCCAAACATTTACAGCCCCATCTCTCCATTGTTGCCCTAACAAGGGGGCGCTATGTGTGTGAACATCACTGCCAGGGAGACCAGGCGGGGGAATCAGTTTAAATATCATCACATGGGAGGGGCTTGGGGTATAGACAGAGAAGGGGGAGACTGAGAGACAGTGTCATGGAAGGATGTGTTCCCAGGTTGCAGAATACTGAAATGGAGACACTTCGATAACATCCTGTAAGATGAGCCTGTCTTCCCAGGAAAAATGGGAAAATGGGATATTGGTGTGAGGTCAGATGATGGAGAGTTTTGGATGAGCATTTGTTCCACAGCTTTGTAAATGGAGTCCTTCACGGCTGGAGGTACACACCATCACCCAGATGCCCCTGGATATTCCGTGATCCCTGATACTGGGGCCATCTTTAAAAGCCCATTGGGCACACGATTGAGGTTTCTCAGTTTGGAGCTGCCCTGCACAGTTTACCCCGAGCCTGGCAGATAAGTGACAATTACACCATGGTTTGTCAACAGGGGCAGGGAGGGCCTGGTGGATCGGCTAGTACAGAGGGGGACCATTCTCTTCCGAGAGGGGGCGACACCACCAGACCCACCGAGCACGGTCTGAGCTCCCCACCCAGCTCAGTGCAGTATCGGGGGTCTGAAGAAATGTCCAGCAATACAGGACAAGCATCAATAACCTTCCCCACTCTGTCAGGATAAGGGTCACTGTATTCTCTCTGCTCCCTCACACTCACTGTATATCTGTTATAGCACCGACCCCCGAACAAGGCTCATGGTCCAACACTGTCATTGCTGCATGAAGCACCTTCCCTCTCTCTCTGTGTCTCTGTCTCTGTCTCTCTCTCTCTCTCTCTCTCCCCGCCCCCCTCTCTCTCCTCCCCTCCCTCCACTTCACCCCCACACTAATAACACTGCATGGATACAACACTGTGGACTGACTCCCTCCAGATACCTCACCATACCCCCCTCCCCATCTACACCAGCACTAACAGCAGGACCACCCACTCCCACCCTCACTCCCTCCCTCCCATTCCAGGAGAATCAGCCTGGAATAGGACAGAAAGGACCAAGCCGGGTGGTGGAGTGCCCGATATCCGTTCCCTCACCCCGTCCCCCCTCCATGTGGGGAGGACCCTGGTACGAGCTGGAGAGGACCAGGAGACCTCGTGTGGAGATTCTGAAACATCCACGTCCCACCGACCGAGTAAGGAGCAATGTTCGGTGAAGGACAATTCTCACTTTAAACCCACTGGCAGCTCTGTTTCCCCCCGGCACGACTTAGAAGCTGTGGCCCTGATGCCATCTCCCTTTTATGTTGAGCTGGTACAAATGGAATCCCCACGGTCTCGGTGGGCAGGAGGGTGGGGTCACAACACATCGTCACCACCACCTCCCAGGAAGGGAGCACCGAGACTGCCTCCTACACCTCCCCCTGTAAACAGCTCAGATACTGAAACTAATCTGTGAGAGTTACTGCTCTCCCCACTTGTCCTGACATCTTCAACAATCTGTGCTCATATACACCCAGCGCCCTCTGCTCCTGCAGCCCCTTTATAATGGTACAGTCTGTTTTAAATTGTCTTTTATTGTCTTTCCTACCAAAGTGTATCACCTCAAACTGCTCTGCACTGATCCCCATCTGCCAGAAACCTGAACACTGCATCAACGTGTGATTATCCTGTTAGAATTTCACACTCTCCTCCATAGACTTCAGATAACTTCCAGGTTCGGTGCCACCTACAAACATTGAGATTGTTATAGTGTCACAGTCCCCATGAAACAACTGAAATCCTGCCCCACATACACGAGTGTGAGCAAGTGAAATACTGATATATTCCCACGGACTGAGTCTAATTGACATGCTGTCAATGGAGCAACAAAAGTCCTGACACACACCAGACGGAGCGAATGAAATATTGACAAACCACAGAACAAGAGAAATCGGATAGGTCCCACTTATCGATATTCATCAGGGTATAATGTGATGAAGTTGGAACAGAGAGGGAATACTGTTCTAAACTGAGAGCTTACAAGCACCTGTGGTAAAAGAGGATAAAAAACCCAGAAACAGTATATTGCTATAGAGCTGGAGTCGGGTAATAAGAAGTTAAGAGATAGAGGGTCCCTGAGTTGTGAATAGTTCATGTAAAATGTTCACTTTCAGAGTGAAAAAAATAAATTGATGTTTTTATTTAAACAGTAGAATTTGGCAGATCTGTCCCACATATTTTAACAGTTTACGAGGCGAATTGAGTATTTCTTTTTGTTTCATTTAAATTACCAGATGAGCTTCACGCAGTGCCCTAACCATTCCCGTGTGTGTATCTGTGTGTCTCTGTGTGGGGCAGGTCTGCCAGTCTCTGTGGTGCTTAAAGTGATGCAATGCCACCCTCTGCTGGCCTCCCCACGCCACTGCACAGGCATTGGCAGAGGGTGAAAACCAACAGGGATTCATTCAGAGAGGAGGGGGGAGAGGGCAGCTGCTCACAGCTCCATCCAAACTGATGTCTTATCCATGGACTGATCTAAATGTCCTTTAAACGTTGTAACTGTCCCTGCTTTCACCACTTCCTCTGGAAGTTCATTCCACACACAAGCCAGCTTCTGTCTAACATAATTACCTCTCATGACTTTCGTAAATCTTTTTTCCTCGCACCTTAAAAATCCCTCAGTTTTGAATCCTCAACCCTAGAGAAAAGACATCAGCCCTTCAGCTTTTATTTAACCCTCATTTTTTATAAACCTGTGCAAAGTTACCCTTTAATCTCATATTCTTCAGTGAAAAAAGTCCCAGTCGATCCAGTCTCTCCTTATAGCTCAATCCCGCCATTCCCAGCAACATCCAGGTTAATCTCTTCTGAACCCTCTCCAGCTTAATAATATCAAGGTCAATAATATCAAAGTGAATAGACAAGGTGTTTTCTAAGGGTACGGGGAGCCCAAAACTAGAGGACATAGGCTTAAGGTGAGAGGGGAAATATTAAAGTGACCTAAGGGGCAGCTTTTTCACGCAGAGGGTGGTGTGCCTATGGAATGAGCGGGCAGGATGACCTGACTAGACACAGTATTCCAGAAGAGGTCTCAGCAATATCCTGTACAACCTCAACATGACATCCCAATTCCGATACTCAAAGGTCTGTCCTATGAAGATGTGTGTTAAACACCTTCTTAACCACACTATGTATATGAGATGCAAATTTTAAAGAATTAAACCTGACGGCCTAGGTTTCTGTACTACAGCACTGCCAAAGACCCTACTTTTAATTGTATAGGTCCTGCTGTCGATTGATTTATCAAATCCAATATCTCGCATTAATCCAAACGAAACTCCATCAGCCACCCCTCAGCCCAGTGTGTGATATTACTGTCACCTCACCCTCCCCCTTCAATTTTAAAATGCCCTCCCCCTCTCCAGGAGGCCTGCACACTCCGGCCTTGATTTTCACAAAGACCCTGAGCTTGGTTTGCCTTGTGTGGTTAGGGGGAGGAGGGACAGATTGCAGACACAGTCAGTGGGGAGGAGAGGCTGGACAGTAATCAGCGGCCTGGTGTCATTTCATGGTTTTAGGAAAAGGGGAGTCACACGTGAGAGTTGGGAAGAGTGATCGGTGTTTTGGGGCCAGAATTAAGCTCTTCCTTCGTCTCTGGTGTTCAGTAATAAATATCTATTTGAGACCCTTCATTGGGCAGAGTGTGTCTGCAGGATTCCCTTCCTTAATATTGCAGACTACAGATAATAGCACTTAAATATGGTCATAGTTAATTTCAATGACATAGCATATACACTCAATATCCTACATTGAGATAAATATCTTGCATTTATTTAACAATACAAAGTGTTTTGTGTAGTTCAGTAATGGTAACCTGATTATAATAAATCCACACCGAGCTGAAAGTGGGCACTAAAATATGACCCAAAATCTGGGTATGGTAGTGTAGTGGGTAGTGTCCCTGTCTCTGAGCCAGAACTCTGGATTTGATTCCAATTCCTGAACTTGTGTGGTAGTGTTCCTTGCTCTGGGCTAGAAGGCCTGGATTCAAGTTCTGCCTGATGCAGAGGTATGTCCCAGCATGCCAGGACAGTCTGATGAACAAACACACAGGAGAATACTGTTACAGCTTTATGGGTATTGTCGAGCGATGCTAGTGTCCCTGCCTCCGGGCACAAAGGTCCAGGCGTAAAGCCCACAGAAGTGTCTCAGGATATATCTGAACAAACTGATTAAAATGGATTTAGAATTGTGACTTGATGGAGAAGGAAGAGGTGTCAGTATTGTATTTCAGCATTTAGGCCCAGAATGACTGAAAGTACAGCCATTCGTGTTGATTGGGGTCACATTTTGCAGCAGTAAAGGTTTATAAAATCAAAATGGCCATAGATAGGGTGAGTAGTCAGGGGTTTTTCCCCAGGTTAAAACTAGAGGGCTTTGGTGGAAAGTGAGAGGGGCAAGGTTTTGATGAGGCCTAAAGGGCACCATTTCACACAGAGGGTGGTGTGCATATGGAATGAGATACCAGAGGAAGTGGTGGATGCTGGTACAACTACAGCATCTAGGTACTGAGAGACCTGGCGAGCTTTTCCAACAATTTCTGTATTTCTTTAAAAAATGCATTCAGTTTTACACAGGTATTCTGAATAAGTTAAACATTTTTATTTTTTAATGACGCAGGGACATATAAACATATCTTCAAATTGACCGAGACCATTTTCTGCGAAGGGTATAGCTCTGTATATGACAGCAGCAATGATGCACCTACATGGACCAGGGAATGTGATGGAGACATAGTTTGGACAATGTACAAGGAGACCTCACATGGTCCAGTTTGGGAGAGGATGATATTACGGTATGATTCAACTCAGAGAGGGAGAAAATGTAATCTGCCTGAGAAGGAATGGCCTATTGCACTCTCTCTCCTTCATTGATCCTCATCACAGCAATGTGTGTGAGCTAAAAAAAAACCCTACATTCATCTTTACCATTCTTATTTTTATAGAATCCCTGCAGTGTGGAAACATGCCCTTCGACCCAGCAAGTCCATACCAACCTTCCGAACCCATTCCCCTATATTTACCTCTGACTATTGCACA
This sequence comes from Chiloscyllium punctatum, assembly GCF_047496795.1. NCBI lineage: Eukaryota > Metazoa > Chordata > Chondrichthyes > Orectolobiformes > Hemiscylliidae > Chiloscyllium > Chiloscyllium punctatum. The sequence goes on from NC_092744.1 coordinate 98,292,488, forward strand.
TAACCTAGAAATCCCTGAACACTACGGACAATTTAGCATGACCAATCCATCAAACCTACACAGTTTGTGGTAGGAAACAGGATCACCCATTAGAAGCTCACACAGACAAGGGGAGAATGTGCAAACTCCACACAGACAGTCACCCAAGGCTGGAATCGACCCCAAGTCCCTGGTGCTGTGAGGCAGCAGTGCTCACCACTGTACTACCCTTTGGATGATCCCGAACCAGAATTCACTGGAATCTCCTCACTGCCTAAAGCAAAGGGAATTCAGCCAAACCCAAACTCTCCCAGGATGAAATCCCATTGCTACCAGCTGTGTGAGTACAATATCTTCAGAAGCAGAATAACGTTTTGGACAATTTCACAATTTTTCCTTTGTCACGAGTTTCAATAATATTTGGACCAAGTTATTTCAAGTTAAAATTGCAGAGATTTTGTGTGTGTGTGTGTGTGTGTGTGTGCGTGCGTGCGTGCATGTGTCAGCATTTTTAGAAAGGGAAATATTGATTATATAATTGCAATGCACAAACAGTTTGCTATTCATCTTTCCATCATAGTTTGAGTACATTGTGCAAACATAGTTTGAGTAACATTGCTCTGGATCATAAACGTGTTGTTTTAGCAGATTTAAGAAACTAGCCTGACTTGTTCCTAAAACTGACCCTGACCCAGTCTGAGACCGATATCATCGGCCATATCACCAACCTGGTCACATTTAACATTTGTTGTGAGCAGTGGAGTAGTGGGACAGGAAAAGGAAACAGTGACCCAAAAAGCCGGGGAACTATAGACCGGTGAGCCTGATGCCAGTGGTGGGTAAGTTGTTGGAGGGGATTCTGAGGGACACGATTTACATATATTTGGGAAAGCAAGGGCTGATTGGAGTAGACAACGAAGCTTTCTGCATGGGAAATCATGTCTCATTAATTTGGTTGAGTTTTTTGAAGAGGTGACAAAGACGATTGATGAAGGCAATTTGGTAGACATTGTCTATATGAACTTCAGCAAGGTGTTCATTTAAAGAACAAAGACCAAAGAAAATTTACAGCCCAGGAACAGGCCCTTCGCCCTCCAAGCCTGAGCCGATCCAAATGTAATGTCTAAATCTGTTGGTCAATTCTTAAGCATCTGTCTTCCTCTGCTCCCCACCTACTCATGCATCTGCCCAGATGCATCTTTAAGGAATCGACCATGCCTGCCTTACCACCTCTGCTAGCAACGCGTTCCAATTGCCCACCACCCTCTGTGTGAAGTACTTACCGCGTGCATCCCCCTTAAACTTTCCACCTCTCACTTTGAAAGCACGACCTCTCGTTATTAAATCCTTCAACCTGGGAAAAAGCTTGTCTGTATCCACCCTGGCTATACCCTTCCTGATTTTGCAAACCTTAATCAGGTCCCCGTCCCCCCCCCCACCCCTCAATCTCCTTTTTTTTTGGTGAAAATAAACCTAACCTACACATCCTATCTTCATAGCTAGTATTTCATTGTGAATGGTAGGCAGATTAGTAAGTTTCAGTCACATGGGATACAGAAGAAGCTAGTCACAACTAGCTTGAAGGAAGAGGGGCATTTTTCAGACTGGAGGCTTGTGAGCAGCAGTGTGCTGTAAGAATCAGTACTGAGTTCACTGCATTTCATCATTTATGTAAAGGTTTTAGATGTGAATATTGGGGCCATAGTTAGTAAGGTTACAGATGACATCAGAAATGTGGTGTAGTAGATTATCTCAGAGTACAACAAGACAACAATTAGATGGGACAAAGGGTCAAGGAGTAACAGATGAAGTTTAATTTAGAATAATTGAAGCTTTGCATTTTGGGAAGGCAAATCAGGGCAGACATTATATACTTCATGGTCAGGTCCTGGGGCGTGTTGTGAAACAAAGGGGCACAGGGCTGCAGATGCATTGTTCCTTGAAAGTGGAGTCCCAGGTAGACAGAGTGGTGCAGAACACATTTGGCACATTTGCCTTAATCAGTCAGAGCATTGAATATAGGAGATGTGGTGGTATGTTGCATCTATACAGGACGTTGGTGAGGCCACTTTACGAATACTGCATACAACTCGGTTTTCTGCAGAAATGACTTACACAGCTGTCCCAGGACTGGTGGTTTGTGCTTTAGGGAGAGGCTGATTAGGTTGAGATGTTTCCCCCTGGAGTGTCAGAGGCTGAGGGGTGACATTATAGAGGTTTATAAAACCATCAGGGGCATGGATATACTGAACAGCCACGTTCTGCTCCCCAGGATAGGGGAGTCCAGAACAAGAGGGCAGAGGTTGAAGGGGAGAGGACGAATGATTTAGAAGGGACCTGAAGATAAATGTTTCACACAGAGCGTGGTGTGTTTACAGAAAGTGCTGTCAGAGGAGGTGCTGAAGGCGGTTACAATCGAACATTTAAAAAGTATCTGAAAGAGGAGGGATATTGGCTAAATGCCGGCAAATGGGACTGGATCAGATTTGATATCTGATCGTAGTGAACAGATTGGACTAACGGGTCTGTTTCTGTTCTGCATGACTCTCTGATTCTATAAGAGGGATGACGAAAAATTCTGAAAGCACCTTTCAAGTGGGAATTCTCTTCACTGGAAGTTTATTGTGCCTCTATGTTCACATTGATTGAAAGCTGCATTAGAAAATATTTGACAGAGAAGTGAGTCACGGATATTGGGATACAGACAGGAAAGTGGGGCTGAAACCCCAACCTGATCAGCCACAATCTTCGTTCCTGGTGGAGAAGGGTCAAAATATCTAATGACCGCTCCTGCTCCTCAGTCCCATGTTTCTGTGCTCCATTCAGCCCCTCATACCTGCTAGACAGGAACATTTGGAGGCTACTTACTCCTATAACCTGATGCACAGAAACAGAGGAGACCATTCAGCCTCTCAAGGCTGTCACACACGCTTTGAAGTGATTTGGGAAATGTAATTGGAAAATCCAGGCACGGGTATGAAAGAGTCCCCTCATCTCTCTTTATAGAGCTTCCCCTCTCTGCAACTTGTGCTTCAGTTGTTGGTCACGTTGTAGACTCAGATTCACTGTGAATGCAGCCCATATACCTCACTCAGAGATGGCTCACAAAATCATCTGCTCTCCCTGACTGCAATATTCAAAAACATAACATTCATGAAAATAACACCCACTAACTTTCCAATAACAGAATGTGAGAACATCAGAAACAGGGACAGGTCGTTCACTCCCCAAACCTGCCTTGTCCTTCACTAAGATCGTGACTGATCTGCTCCTGGTCTCAAATCATCTTTCATACCCAATTCTTCATAGGCCTCACCACTCTGACAGGTCAATATCCATCGACCTCCTCTTCAAATACTTTCAGTAATCTCGCTCCCAGAACACTCCTGAGAAGTGAAATCCTGACATTCAAAAGCATTTGTTTGAAGAAGACACTTGCTGCTCCTATATCATGGCCTATTGATATGAACAAAAGAAGTTGAGACAAGGGTTCAGGTAAAAATGACTGGGCCTGATATTACGGCAGTGGTTGGCTTTTGTTGACATCAAGGAGCTTAACAAAACTCCACTTATGGGAATCAGAGTAACCTCTCCAGTGTTTGGAGTCAAATATGGCACAAAGGAAGATGTTCATCATCTCAGTCCTGGGTCACCTCTGTGGGAGATCCTCAGGGTAGCTTCCACTTCACAAACAGCTTCAGCTGCTTCATCAATGTCTCCCCACCTTCATCCTCCCCACCATAAGATCAGAAGTGGGGATGGTCACCGAACATTCCACAATGTTCAGAACATTTTGTCTCCTGTCAGCTCCTGAACTAGTCTGTGTCCGTGTGCAGCAAGACCCAGACTCCATTGAGACTTGTGCTGTTAAAGTGTCGGTAACATTGATCTACCAGCACTGCCTGACACTGCACATTGCCACAGTAAAACAATAGTTCATTCAGCACTTCACGCTGGTTTCACAGGAATATGAGGAAGCCATTCAGCCCATTGACACTATTGGAGAAGAACAGGGACAGCCCATTCAGTGCCTCCAGCCTATTATTACTCAGGAAGAGAAGGAGTCTAGTGTGATGGACCACACCAGAGCCCCTCGAAAATATTTGAAGGCGGTAGCCTAGATTCTATTTTTATTTTAATGGAAATGTAAAGTGTCTGTTCTAGACGCAATGTGACTGGTCAAAGTACTTGGTGTGAAGCAAAACACCATTTATTAAAACACGAAAGATAAAATCAAATCAAAGAAAGAGGAATCTGGAATAACTTAATTCTATTGGACAAGTTAACAGAATAATAGACATAGGAACTATTACTAATGAACTGTTCCAATACAGGAAAATCACATAAACACAGCCCTTGGCAGAAAGGAATATTCAGACACAAACATTTCTCTAATCCAGGAATTAAAAACAGCACCAAGAGAAAACTCAGGGAAAGTAGCAGGAGACATCACTGAAGCTTCCAACTCTGTGGAGACCCCAATAGTTTCTGATGTTACTGAGAAACCAAAACCCAGAGATCCTAATCTGTGAGAGCTGGCCACACCCATTCAGGCTGCATTAAAATAAACACAAGGCCTCTCTCGTTGTTTACTCGAGTGGTCTTAACTAGCCAGCTTGGTAATGGTTGTTCAATCTCTCTCTTAAAAGAAACCCGGACAAAATAACCTCTGAAAACTGCAGCATCATCACACTTATCAGTACATCGAGCTTTCAAAAAGAACCAGGGGTAAGCCAATCCGTCCCTTGACCCTGTCCAATCCGACGAGGAAGAAGCCATTCAGACCTTTGGGTCACTTACTCAGCAATGGGATGAGGCCATTCAGCTCCTTGAGTCACTTTCACTGGAACAGTAAGAGGCCATTCCCCCCTCAACGTACTTACACAGGGACAGAATGAGGCAATTGATGCTGAATCCTGATGAAGGGCTTATGACCGAAACATCAATTCTCCTGCTCCTCGGATGCTGCCTGACCTGCTGTGCTTTTCCAGCAATCGACGCTCTGCTCTGATCTCCAGCATCGGCAGTCCTTACTGTCTCCAGAATGATGCTCCAACATGATGAACAAGTGGAGCAGAGGCTGCACAGACAGACTGCTTCATGTTGTTCCTCCTGGCTCCGTTGCTTATGATATACACGTGGGACTTTAACGTGGTTTTCTAGTGGTGAGGAGGGAAGCCTTATGTCTTGTGTGAAGTCTCAAGAAGGCATCTTTCATCTCTGAGATGCCAGCCTGGTGTTCTCTGTGCAGGGCGGAAGCTGTTGAGAAAAGCTACCTGTTTCAGATGGAAGGGATTGTGGCTGCTGTTGGGGATTGTGAGCAACCTGACGTTCAGTACGGGTTCACACGCCAACTGCACAGTTAATTTAGGCATATAAACTATTAGGAAGGTCACGTTAGACTGATGAATGGACTCTCTAAGTTCAAATCATGCTGATCTTGTTCATGCTGATCACGTCTAGTACATGTCCTGTTCAGTGTAACCTGTATGCCTTACTCTTTCCAAGTCTATTTCCACCCTATGATCTGTCTGGCCATGCTTACTATGATCTGCCTCCACTGCTCATAACCAAAGTGTTTCCCTGTACTGAGGTACACGTGACAATAAATCAAACCAATCAATCCTGGGTAAAGTATGGAATTTCTCTCCCTGTCAATGTGTCTTTTGGAAATAAGTGATCGCTGCCACTCCTCTTGTTTCAGCGTCACCATTTCTTCGTCTCTCACAGCTCTACAGATTAAACACTCAGCTTATTCACTCTATCCTCATGTTACCATCACCCTTATGTGTGGTACAGAGATCATTCCTTACAAAGGAGATCAAATCTGTAGAATGTGCCCCAAATGCTCTCTCAGCAAGGCTCTCCAACAGCAGGAAGCTGGCTTTACTTATGTACTCGAATCATCTTACAATGAAGGACAGCATACCATTGTCTGCACCCATTACTTACACAGGGTTTGATTCAGAGCAGTCAGCATAGACTTGTGAGTTGGAGATCATGCTTCCCAAATTTGTTAGAGTTCTTTGATGAAGTGACCAGGAAGGTTGACGAGGACAGAGTGGTAGACGTAGTCTCCATGGATTTCAGTAAGGCCTTTGATAAGATTCCACATGGCAGGCTGCTCTGGAAGGTTACATCACGTGGAATGCTGGGTGAACTGGCCAATTGGATACACAGTTGGCTTGATGTTAGGAAGCAGAGTGTTTAGTGGAAGGATACTTGTCAGACTGGAGGCTGTTATCTATGATTATCTATGATTATCTATGACTGCAGACACATATACTTGTGATAAAACTTTTCAATGATCTCTGAATCGGCCAAGCCAGACACTGTATTGTATCAAACTCCTCCGAGGTCTTAAAGGATAAACCCAGACAGAACAGCCAGCCCCAGCCTCAGTATCGGAAAAATGGAACAGGAAACACAGTCCTGTTGACCCTGCAGAAACCTCCTTCCGAACATCTGAGAGCTTGTGACAGCATTTAAACAGTTTTTCCACAGACTGCACAGAAACATCAGGAATGGAGTAGGCCATATAACACATTGAGCCTACCTCATTGTTGTTCATGTTCGAACATCTCCACAATGCACTTATCCCACAAAATGAATATATCCGTTAATGTGATTAACCTTGGGAAGCTATAAAATAGGAAGTGCAGTAGTCCCTTTGGTCCATCGAGTTTGCTCCCAATTAAATACAATGATACCTCGACCTTTATTTACACACCGTACTCCTGCTCTCCCACCATCCCTTTCCTGTCTCTAAACCTGTATTTATATTCAGTGTCTTGGTTTCCATGTGCGAGCACATTCCCCAGGTTCTCCAGTCTCTGAGGGCAGACATTTATTGGCATCTTAGTGCAGAATGGCCTGTCTGTATCTAATACTGTGGCCCCTTGTTTTAGACATCATAGCCTGGGGAATTATCATCCCTGCTTCCATTCTGTCTCACCCTGTCAGTGTTTTATATATCTCACTGAGGTCTTCACACATTTTCCTAAACCCCATGGAATACAGGCCCAGTCGCCCCCAAACTCTGCTCCCACAACAAGCCTGTCATCCTAGAGATCAGTCTGGTCATCATTCGCTGCTATCCCTCAATGTCAGGTTTGCCCTTTATGCGGTACAGAGACCAAACCTGCGCACAATATTGCACAATGTTCAAGATGGGGTCTCACTAAGGCCCTGTACAGGTGCAGTAAGACACCCTTACTCCTGGACTCAAATCCCCCTGATTTGAAGGTCAACACCCCATTTAGCTTCTTAACTGCTTTCTGCTCCTGCAATATTGCTTTCAGTGACTGGTCTGCAGGGAGATCCAGATCCTTTGCATTGTTAGAGTTCCCCACTTGGTAGGTCTATGTACACTGGGCAGCGTGTGAATGCCATTCCCAGTATTGCCTTGTCAGTTCAGACCTCACTGTGCTGCAGGGACCTCGGAGGGCCGCGCAGAAGGAAACAACAAAAAGGCCCATACGTCGCTTTTCAGATCAACCTGTTTCAAACAATCCCTTTTCAAACGAAAAGCTGCCAATCTCTTGTTCCCACCAAAGGGCACACTGTCACCTCTCCCCACATTGCTCTCCATCTGCCACGTATGTGCCCATTCACTCCACTTGTTTTAGTCACCTTGAAGCTTTTTTACAACCTCCTCACCCACTCACAATCCAACATCCTTTAGTTCTGTCAGCAGGTTGGGATATATTGTATTTGATTCCTGCAACCAAATGTTTAATGGGTAGTGTGAACAAATGGGGCCTGAGCACTGATCTCTGTGATATCCCAGCAACCTTCCTCTGTTATTTTATTTAAATAATATTTATTTCCTGAATCTGGGTGTGACTGGCTGGGTCAGCATTTATTGCCTGTCCCTGGTTGCCCC